>NC_138906.1:139804591-142721077 GCF_965231255.1 Vanellus vanellus
GAAATATTTACCTTTCCACATATTTCTGTCAGATATGCCTAAAATTTACAGCAAGTTTATAAAAAGAAAACCTCATTCTCTATGTAAACATTTTTTTCTTACAAAAGCATTAGGTTTATGGTAAAATCCTGAACAACATCAAAAAGAACCCAGTTCCTAAACCCCAGTTACATTATTCAATCATCTAAAGATGCATTAGCACCTAGGAGAATTTTCAAAAGTGCTTAAGGAGGTGCCAGATGCTTAATATATTTTATTTGTAATATCACTAAGTACCTATCTGAATCGTTACACAAATACTTTTGTTAAGCCTGACTCTAAGACTCAGATCAAGGGACTTAAGCATCTGAATCAATGGAATCCTTGGAAATGAATTGAATTCTTCAATGGAAGTTACTTAAATACTTTGAAAATGTTTTCCCTAGACTGTTATTAATTGTTAGTGATACTGGAAAGTCAATTTGGACAACTTTAAGAGACTAAATTTGAAGGTTTACTGAAAATGAAAGTCGTATAATTGTCAGCAAAGCCTGACAAGCAGAATCACTAGGGACTCCTAGAAAACTAGGCCTTTTTTTCTCTCAAGAATTGGGTCTTTACTATTAAAAGCAGATTATCAGAGTAAATACTAAATCCAAACTTGTCTGACTTTATGTCCTGAACACTAAATGAAAATGTGAATCAGGGACAATTTATTAAATTCTATGCCTTATTATGCCTGCCACAAGATATAGTCAAACAACTAATTAAAAATTACTTATGACGGGTATAGTAGTGCTTAATTGTCAGTCAACAAGGAGCAAATTCTCTCCTTTGCATTCTTATGATAAAGAAAAAATAAGAAAGAATATTAATAATTCCTCGCAATGGGGTAAAACTCATTCCAACTCATAAGGCCAGAAAAATCCCTATGAACTGTTTAAGACCTCAAATTAGATTGCAACTGCTGTCACAGATACTTTGTGGAAACCAGCAATAGCAGCAAAGGATAGCCAACAGAGTTGTTGATGGAGGACATGGAGCTCAACATGTAGCTGTTACCATTTGGGGAATACAGCATACCCATGGCTATCTTATGTCAGGACTATTTTAAAGACTTCTACTGACACAGCTATATTGGTCACAGATGGATCATTCAATGATGTTGTTATAGCATAGGTTGTGCTGGGAGAAGCTGCTGGCATATATTAAAATATGCAATCAGACTGATGATGTTTTTCATTTTGGCTGTGAGTGTTTCACTGCATTCATATAAAATGCAGCTTTCCTTATCTAATTTTATCATATCATGAGCTCTCGGAATTTCTTTGAGAAAAATAATCCTATATGAATAGAGCATTTTTTCCCTACTTGATTCCTGTTACAGTTAAGTTAAAAATTCTTGAGAGTAAAATATTGAGAAGGAAAACTATTGATCCATTTCCTGTAATTTACATTATTTTAGCTATATAACGTGATTGGAAAACAATTTAAAAAATGGAAATAGAAATGTCATAATTAACATATGGGATAATAGAATTGATGATTTCAGCATAAGTTGACATTAGTTGGAGAAGATGACTTGGGATTCACTGGTTCAGTAATAAGAAAAGATAAAGGCCAAATTTTTAGACTCTAAAATGTGTATTCTCTTTATCTGAATAACAGCCATGTGACTTGTGTCTAAGAAGTTGCATCAGAACCATATCTATCCACCAGCACAGTGATCTGGCACTGGATCTCACTGTTCTTGTGTATGTCTTTAGTGTAGCTTTCCACCTTTTAAAGAAATGAAGAGTGGTAGGGTGTACATACACAACCACAAGCACATTTTGAAACGGTTACATGGTGTAGGGCTACTTTCTTTCACTAAGCATGACCAATTAACCCTTCAAAAATCTCTGTATTATTCCCTTCCTGAGTGCAGCTATCAGGTGTCATAATTGTATTTATAAAGGTTAATAAAGGAAATATACTTCCAAAACAGGAAAATTACCAAATAACATTCACCATTTAGGAAGAGCAATGACAATGATTAGAGGTTTAGAAAACACGGTCTGTGAGGACCAGATTTTAAAAAAAAAAACAAACACTAAAAAAAATAGGAAGGGAGAGGTGGAAGTGCAAGATGAAAATTATTGCAGCCTACAAATACATCACAAACACTAAGAGTTGAGATTCTTTTTCACATCCACTTTAGACAAAATAAGAAATAATGGTCCCAGGTTGCAATAACGCAGAATCAGGTCTGAAATTCAGATTACAAATAAAGCACCCTAAGGGTGAAAATCAGTCAGACTGAATGGGTTTCCCGTGAATCTCCATCATATCAGTCTTTAAAAATTTGAACTACCCACAAAAGACTTCATTCTGTCATTCTGAGAAACTGACCCTCTAAAATTCTTAAACACAAACTTACATTAACTTTTTGAAAACAGACCAAGTGAAAAGATGCAGGTTGATGCATTGTCCCCAGTCTGGCAGAAGCCACTATTGGCTTTCATATGCAGAGACCAACATGGGCTCAGGTGGGTGTTTCCACTGTTTGTTCAGTTAGATTTGATCTTCAGAGAGCTTCAGAGAAGTTGCATTCACCAAAATTTGAGTGGATTTAAGTGACCTAGCTCATGTAAGAATTTTCTTTGACAGGCACAGACTTGTCCGTTCAGCTTCTGTGGATGTTGGTTACAGGTGCCATGTTTTCATTAATCACTTCTATTCATAACACTAAATGCCTCATTCCACTCTTCAAGGTATTCTGCCATTAGGATCTGGCAGATTCAAAACTGAAATGAGAATGGTGAATATCAGTTTCCTGGAGAAGATGCTAACTCCTACACAGCTTCACAGGAAAAGGCAGTAAGCAAAATTCACAAAGGTACTTCAAAACTGAAGTGCTGTGTAGCATAATACTAAAATCTGGGGAACTTGGTTAATTCAGAGGCCCGTGCTATGCATCTAAATTCTTTCTAGACAGGAGGGAGAGGCTGAGCAACCTCAAAATGGGATCCACAACAAGCAACTGGCTGAACAGGGAACCTGTTCCTTAACTGCAAATATTGTTCCGCTTATCAGCTCATTTACAAAAACCTCAGATGTTTCCAGCATAAAACTGCATTCCATGGTATAACAATGCCCTCATTTTAAAATAGAACAATGCTCCAGATGATAGTTTTCCTTTAGCTAAGAGAAAAACTCATTCAGCTGTCCTGTCTGACCCATCTGTAGGCTTTTATCATTTCTATTAACTGTTCGGAACATAGGTAAACATTGGTTTATTGAAAAGATTACTGCACTTGATATTCATTAAATTAGGGACAGACACTGATTTAATTTCTACTGCAGTTGCAGAAAAAAAAAAATTATAAAGAAAGAAAAGCTTTTAATAGCTTCCTGCTCATTGCTCTCTGGCATTAACCTTCACTGCTCCTGTACCTCTGAGTCACAGACATGATGTGCCCTAGGTTTTACATAGGCAGAGAGTGCTCTATCAAAAAAGTCCTATGTGTTCAAAAGGGTAGTACTCAGGATATGGATCTGAGCCAGCAGATTAACAACAAAAAACCTCCTGAACCTGATCTCTCCAGTGTCAGTCTGCTAGGACTCTGGAAATTTACTTCAGTCTGTAAACTTCCACAGTAACACCCCAATTCCTCTCTGCTATTAAGGAAGGAAGATGTGTTTCCCCACTATCTTCAGCTGTTCATGAAGTTACCCACTTCTCTAAGGTTAATCTTTTGGCATCATTTTCACTGAATGATTTTAAAGCAGAGAGATTTTCATTTTAATTGAAACAATACCTTTTTGCATTAAGACTTGCAGGTTCCAGAAACTTAAGATCCAGTAAATAATTCCAGACTTTTAAAACACGGCAGGTTTTTCTCAGGAGTAATCTGAACAACTTTGGCCTCTGTGCTTCCAAACATTCTGAATTTTCTTCAGTTCAGAGTTCCAAAGCTGAGCAACCTTTTTCCTTCAATAGTTGCTGCAAGATACCGTGCTATTAGAAACTGAAGCAGCAACCTGTCTCACGTGGCTATGCTCACAGTGTTTCTGTTAAGACAGCAAGGAAGAAAAGTGTATATGCTTGGGAAACAAGGGGGAGCAAAGATCAGGAGATAGAAGATAGAGCATAGAATCTGCAATAAAGATGATAAGCAAAGATGGTAAGCTAGTAAAATTGTGGGAAGTGGGTTTGAAGAGAAAGAAATACAAAGAAAAGGAAGAACTGTGAGTCAGAAGCCCGTGATGAATACTAGAATTGACTTTACAAGGAAAGAATGAAATGAGGTGCCAGTGTGAGTGTGAAGTTTGTCTAAACAAGGACATAAAATGAAAATGGGCAATTCTAATATATGAGTAATTAGTCACTAATATGTTTATATAGACATGAGGATCAGTGGAATATGCACTGGATCTACAGTTGAAATCAAGATCAAAGCTTTTAACAAGCATGACAGAGAAATCACTTGATGACATTTTCTAACCTGTGTTATTCAAGAAGTCAAATTAAATTATTATTATGGCTTTCTCTTGTCCAAAGACCTGAAATGAATATAATATTTAGAGATTCTTTCTAATAGGAAACAGTAAATCACCTCTTCCTTTCTTGCATACAAGGCTGCTGGTATGTGCATGTTATGCCTCTGATTCTGGAATCTGGGAGAGAACATCAGAAAATGCCATTTTTTCTGTATTTTCCCCAAAACTCTTTCCTTAATCATCTTCAGCAGGGAACTATTAGAATAGTAATCTGGATAGACAATCTGCTAGACCTGTTTTTATTTTTTTATGGTATTTTTTACCCTTTTTAATTTGTCATGAAACCTGGTAATAAAACTTTAACATACATGTTGGAGAGCACAGGTCATCTACTAGTTCCAGTATCTACCATTCCTCCGCTTACGTGCCTTCCATTTTCTAGTTGCCCAGGGTTAGTACAGGGCAAGAGCTGACTCTGATGTCAATACCAACCTTATGGAGCTGCTGATTTACTTAAGAAAAAAAAAAAAACAACAGTCAAATAAGAAAGCTGGAAAGATACAACTGAGTAGGATTTTTATGCTGGGCACACTATTGACTGGGACATAACAGGTTTTGAACAGCTCTGATCATGCAGTATGTTGGCTTTCAGGTTAGTTTTTAGTATAAGATGCTAGAGATCACCTTATGCCAGATGAGCAGGAATAGATTGTATTGTGCTGGCCATGAAAAATACATAAGCAATATTGTAAAAAGCTAAATGCAACAAATCTTTAAATGAGGTCCAGCTGCTTTGAAAAACATAGGGAAAATCTTTTCTAAAGTCTGAGGAAGGCATTGAAGAACAGAAGGGCCATTGGTAATACATTAGAAAGCAAGAGAAAACGAGGCTTATCTTTCTTATATAATGAACCTGACTGTGATTAATTAATCTATGATTTTTATAGCCTTAATTGCCTCTTTTAGTCATCCAAGCCTTTATTACTCGAAGAGAACATTAGGAACAATGAGCCAAAGAATATATGATTAAGACCTCCCCAAATATTACAGGGTTTTTCTTTGTTTTGGTGTGAAGTGTTACCAAGAACAAGGAGTTTTTCTTCATAAAATGAAGAAAAATAGGCATTTGAGTTGATAAGGCAGATGAAAAAGTCTCTGAACAGAATATCCATACAAAATACATGCACAGCATGTCTGGAAAGAACTTAAATTTCTGTATGTTAGATTTCTGTGTTTAGGATCCTAATCTCTGAAGCGGCATATAGCTTCTATCTCAATCAGGTCCTCTCCTGAGATGCAAACCCCATAGATTTTAAGATTTTAAGATGTCTAGGCCAAGCAGAACATAGGAGTGCCACTTCCTGGACAACGCATTTCAATAGTGAGGCTAATAGACAACTTCTTTTTATCCTTCAGGAGCAGCTTTTCGGAAGGAACCTAGTTCTGTCAGTGTGTGTTAGGTGTATTGCTAATGTGCCACCTGAACCAGCAAAGGAAACATCATATCTGAGGTATCTGCAAACCTTCTCACACGATCAATGTAGAGTACTGACAACTTTGAACTTACTGTGGTTCTGTGCCTTCTGATCCAGCCACACACCCCTCATATACTAACAACTTCAGATTACCTTGACTGCTCATTACTCTTGATGTAGTTATTGCTTTTTTATTTCCAGTACAATGATAACAAACGCATATTTATTACAACGAAATGACAATGTCTTGCCTAAGCAGCAGTGTGATTTATTTTTGTTGTTCATGACTTGAATTGCCAGACTGATATGTAATTAAAATGTGCAGCTTGCTGTAAAGCAGAGTAATGCCATTCTAGATGAAAAACTATCAGTTGTTACCATTACCAAACAATGAAATTTGTGTCAAATACTTAGGTTAGTCAAGAATTAAAATAAACAAAACAAAACAAAACAAATAAAAGAAAAAAAACAAAGTAACTTCCTTTAGAATTAGGGGTTGGACTTTTAATAAATTAATCCACTGCTTAAAAAAAACAACAAAAAAAAATAGCCAACCAGAATACAGGGAAAAGTGCAAGTTGTCTTACTTCAGGGTTACATTAAAATATGACACACTGATGGCAAGCAAATCAACTTGCTGGATGCCACTATATAGTAATGCTGCGATACTAAAGTGTAACTATGACATTTCATGCTGACATACACACTTTCGTGTACATGTAAAATTATAATTTGACTGAGCCATGTGCAAATCTGCACTGTTCATTCTGTGGAAATTTAGCAGCATTCAACACTTATCAGTGAGTTGAAATTTGTTGGGCAACCCACAGCTTCTTACTTTTCCTAGGCTTTCCCTTTCTGTTTTAGAGCTTATCCACCTTGTTACTCCTTCATTACTTACAAAGTTAGTTTTTCCTGAAGTTGTTTAGAAAGCCAATTGTATAATTGTAATCTACATGAGTGTGTCTATCTAGTGAAGTGGCACATTTTCCAGAAGATAATTAAACTATTTTTAAAAAGCAGTGTTAAGAGAATGTCAGGAAAAAGCCTTTGACTGAATGCCTGAGCTCTGCACAACCAAGCATACTTCATGCTGCTGCTTGCAAGTCTAGAGAACTGAAATTATGATGGAATGGCACACTTCACTTCCAGAAGCATACAAGAAAAGGAGGAAACTTGGCATTTACCTTGCTAATCACTGTTCATTTTCTCAAGAAAAAAAAAAAAAAGTTGATCTTTAAAGGTTTCTGAAGTAAAGGTAATTGACTCTAGAGATGGAAGCACTAGAGTATGATGAAAATGAAAGACAGATAAAAAGGAAAGAAGAAGACCAAAATACCAAAAAGAATAGATGGAAAAAAAATTACTGGAGTACGGAACACTATGCAAATTAAAAGAGCGAGGAAGACAAACATATGAGAGTGATACATGTGTCTGTGACCACACAGACAAGTAAGAATTTGATCTGGAGATGGAAACTTCCCAAGAAAAACAGGAACCTGCAGTGACATTGTGTCCCCAAACTATTTTATTGATAACTATGTTTGCATTAATCACGAAATTCATTGTACTTAGAGCCACACTGTGCCTAATTTTTTATATGTCTACAAAATTTAAAACCAGCATCGATGATACCTAAAGAAATTATTCTTTCTCACATTAGCTAATGCAACCCATATCTTGTGTACAGGTCAGTGATTTTATTTAATAAGCACCATGATTCTTCAAGTAATTAACCTTTATAAACTTACGACTGGCACGAGTCTTTGTAGACTGCATTTTAACTCAAGTAAATACTTGTGGCTAAACTGTACCTTTCAAATGAGCTAACATTGGGAAAACTGGTAGGTTATTAAATATGCCATTGTGCTTGGGTGCTGTGGAAATCTTCTGTGTTCATCTTACTTCATTAGTTCTTTTTCCCCAGGATTATTACAGAAGCAGAAAGATGGCAGGTGAATTTAGAGGTTAATCCATTAGACTGTACATGCTTCCATTTCAAAGTTTGTTAATTTTCTTTCTCCTTTGTCAGTTTTAATTTGTCACTAAACCAAAAATGAAATAATTGCACCAGTGTCTAAGTTCTGTTGCATAGTCAAGGTTTTAGTGCAGGTATAAAATTGGCTTTTGGATTCAACTGACACTGGTTAAATGATTACACAGTAACACATGTTGAGACAAGGCTCCCGACATGTCAAATTAAATCAAAATCAAAATTAGTTCAATCACAGTTTAGTGTTTATGCACACTGGTAACATGTCTTGTAAAATATCTATAAAGCTACTGTTTGCAAAATATTAGGATGAAATGTAATCATTGCCTTTGGAAACCAATGGCAAAGAATTATAAACAGCGAAATTATTTAGGCTTGGATTTTGAAATACCTTTTCCTTCTAGTAAGTCACTTCCTCCTTTAGAAAGGGACTTTACCTAGCACCTGTCTGTCACATTAATATTCTATGCAATCATTAGGCACCAACACTATCAAAGTCGTTCTAACCTTTCAGAACTCTCTTTGGCTAGTTTCCCACATTAGTCATAAAACCAGTACAAAGCCTACTTCCATTCAGCCTTTTACAGCTATTAAAACAAATTAGAACATTTAATTCACACTCTGACATCCTTACAGAAGACAGTGCAGGCAAAAGCATTCTCAAGGCTTTTGTAGAGGGTCATCAGATTGAATTCCAAGGCTAATCCATATGCATAATGAAAATAACATCTTCCTTTCTGAAAATAGCTATGAAAACAAAAGGATCACATATTCGTATGAGTATTTGAAAATAAATGGCAGGACTGTGATACCAAATTGTATTGCTGTAAGTCTTGCTGCTGCAGACAGAGACAGATTTTGAAATGCATTTAAATATGAAGACAAGGAGATTAAACCCTAATAAGACCTTCTATTGAGATATCTAACCGTGGCAGAAAACAGAGGGAATTAATTTTTTACTTGTTTTAGACACTTTACCAATGTTATCCAGAGCTCTTCTATATGGAATAATCACATTGGCATAATATGTTTACCTTTATGAGCATGAGTTGCTCATAAAATTAAGAGCTGTTGAATCGAGACTTTGATTTCTAACATGTAAGTGAATTTAAGATTGATTAATTAAAGGTCCATTAAGATTGTGATAAAATTCCCAGTGTCTTCAATGGAAATAAAGCTGAGTCTACAAATGAAAATGCAATGTTTGCTCTAGAAGAGGCAACAGAAATGTTTGTGATTAAAAACATTTGCCTTGCTTATGAGCTGTCCAAAATCAAATTAAATATATCGCTCCTGCTAGCTTAAGCTCTCTGGGCCGCCTTCAAGCCATGTATCTGTGTATGCTGTGTGACAATGCTGTTTAGCGAGAAAATTCTGCCACACAGCATCGCATTTCAGCATCTGATATACTGCATGGTGGCTAAACTGTTCTTTAGCTATTTGCCAGTTGGTGCATGACCACTGAATTCAGCAGGAGCCAACACAAGTGAGGAAAAATAGGTCTCTGACTTCATCCCCAGATTTTCTTTCTGCTTTGGTGGACCATTCTGTTGCTGAATACAGCAAAAGGAATTAATAATTCCTATCTATGAGATAGCGCTTTCTATAAAGTGAGTCAGTATCGAACCCATTCAAAAAAGTAGGGAGACCAAGGCATAAAGACTTGAAGTGACTGGTACCGAATTATTCAGTCAGTTCATAGAAAAAAAGCAAATAGGGGAACTCACACTGTTGTAAAGCGTCAGGTCAGCAGCTTCAACAGCCAAGCCTTTGCCATTCTGAAGGAAAAAAAAATGTTGCTAGTTTTTTGAGAAGGTAAAATATGTGGTGGTTCCAGCATTTTGATACAGAGATTAAGACGTGCTCCTTTCAAGTCATCTGAACTCTGGTCCCTTCCCATTGCGCACATAAGCAAGACCTCTAGATGATTCTAAGGTACATGAGAAATTAAGCTATGGGTCAGACGAAATTCATGGTTTGGTATTAGTCAATCATTTTTGCCACTAGAAACTCCAGATACATCAGAAGTAGAACTTTCAAGGGAAAATATATTTTCAAGGGAAAATATATTAATCTCACTGAGTTTTCTTTCAGGAAGATTTCCACAAGCACATAATAAATAGTATAATGCCATTCTTTAATGAATGGTTTGGTCTAAGTATTTTTTTCCTCTGTAGTATATATTTTCTGCCAGTGTCTGGTAGAAGTTGATTTTTTTTCACCTGCTTTACTATATTCCTTGCAAGTGAATCAGTATGTTACATTTCCCTGCTTTGGGTAGTAATAATAAATACATTAAATGACTACAATGAACTATAATAAAGATCAGAATGACAACAGACCATTAAAAAAACTACCATGGTAATCGTGGGTTCCTAGTTGTGCATTTTCTTATTAAGACACATCAAGTTCATTTTTGTAATCAACATACATTAGGTAAATCATATTGCACGGTTTTGTGGTTTGACAGAGGTTTTCTCATTCTCCTTCATTTATGTACTTTCTCTCCACTGCATTCCAGAGACTATACAGTGTCTTGAACTCGGCTAGCTACACCTTTAAGTCACAAGGCAAAAGGTGGATAGCAAATAAAAATGCTCAGTTAAGGGCTATTATTCAGAAATAATACCTATATACATATATATTATATGCATTTTGCTAGCAGCATGCTAAAATAAGGTTCCTCTTTACAAGACTATCCTTTATGAAGAAAATCTACTTCAGAAGGGAATAGAAATAGTACCAAAGCACTTTCAACCCCAAATAGACACAACTTTCTCTAAAAAGGCATATATTAATTTCACAGGGATAAGGTAAAGAGTCCATAGGTGTTGATATTAGAGTTCCACATATCTTAATCCTTAATTTCCAGGTATTGAACCCAAAAGTTGCCGGACTTCCCTAATTCATTTTTGCAAGCAGTGAATATTTCCTATATGAGGGTTACCACAACATGTTGACTTCATTTGTCTTCCTCTTGACCTCCATCTGTCTTTGAAACTTCCTCTAAGCAGCTGAGACCAGATGTGGCTTCCGAGTGGCAAGTCTTGCCCACATGCACCAGCTGAGAACTCTCCTCTGTTGTAGTGAGCTCCTCAGCAGCTAAATTAAGTAATTCCAATCTGCTTTGTCCAACTCTAGCAGTGCAAGAAGGCCTCAAAAGGATCTTTTGAGAGGAGATTATGTTTTAATCATCCTTATGAGCTCAATGCACTCATGTAGGACTTACTGGCGTTCTTTGCATTATAGAGCTTTGCAAAAACCACACTGCTTCTTTCTTTTTTACGTAGTTTACAAATTGTAATTTAAATTTGGTAAAGCAATCCCGTTTATTTCTAGTGTAAGAGAAATATGCCAAATTCAGAAGTGGTAGGAAAGAAAATAAATGAAATCCACATGTATGCATCCAAGGATGAAAAATTTAATTTGACATTCACTCAATTAAAATATCTGAAGTAGCAGAAGTTTCAGTGGGGCAGGTGAGTCAGACTTTGAGGCAGGGTATCTGGTCTGTAAGAATCAGTGTTCCTGGGGCAAGAAATCTTCAAAGATACAGTTTTCAGAGACAATTAAAAGACCCTTCACAAATAGCTGTTGTGGAAAGAAAATGGCTCCAGTCGCATTGCAAAAGGGTTCCTTGCAGCTGCTCATGCTATATAAGTAGATGTAAAGATATTAATTAAAATCAACCTCCACAGACCTCCATTTAAGAAAAAATGAATGCTTTAATATGCTGAACACAGTATTATAACACTGAGATTTTTTCTAGTTAGACTGTATTAATAATGAAGGACGTAGCTTTCTTCCACTATGCTTTTAAAGAGGTTCTACAGTTCTTTCTTCTCTGGACAGAAGCCAGATTTTCTGAGGTTAATCAGTGTCAGATAGGTGCCGATGTAGCCTTATACTATGTGGTTCAGATCTCTTCCTCTTTCTCTGCCTCCTGGAAGGTCTGTCTATTTTCTTTCTTAACTACTGAAGTTCAAGACGAAGTTCTATGCAATTTTGTGAAATTACTTTTACTTTTTATTTACAACAGTAGTAGATTCCTTCTTGTAATTATGCCTGAGAATAAAACCAGAAGAAAAAAACACAACAGTCATGAGTAACAAACAAAAACTTTTGTATGCTAACTAAGCATGAAGAATCCTGTCTAATAGCGTGACTGTGAACTCAATTATAGTGCACAATAGCATAGTAACATTGGAGGGCTCCAGCTAGGTGCCTGTTAAGAAGGAATACAACCTTATGAGGCCACAATGTCAGCATTCTGCTCCAGAGCAGCACACTGAGTGCCTGACATAAGTGTAGAGTCAGAGCATGGATGTCATTCTTCTCCTTCTTTGTAGGACCTTCATTTATATTCTCTAGGAGGCACTGGGTTCACATGTGAGAACGCGTCATTAGTATGAGGGATATTATGACATTCTTCTAATTCAACATCCTGCCAAAATAATCAAATACAACATTTTTATTTAAGTTCCCGATCCACACATTTTATCCCAATTTCCTTTTATGGTATACTGGGCATATTAAAGGTTATTATTCATTAAGGAATTTTCTTTTGATCTTCTGTGGCAAGTTGGTGAATATTCAACCAAAGGAATTCATCCTATGCTGATCATACTTCAAATTTCTTCTGTGTTATCAGTCCTTGTAGTTATTTTCCTTTAATTATAGATACAACTGATATGTATATATAAAAGATAATGAAATATTTATATTCTTATATAATTTTATATAACAGGCTATTATCACTGAGATATATAGAACTCAGTCTGGAAAAGACCCAAACAAACTCAAGAATATGTTATTGTTCCAGTCTCCAGCTTCTGATTTTCTGAGCAAACGGAGGCTCTCTAGAAGGGTCTTTTAAAACAAGTCTGCAAGAAGGGTGTGGAATAGAACAGCTTAAGGGGAGGTGTTTCATTTTTATTTTATTTTGGGTTGGGTATTGTCCAAATAAATGCTTCTGGAGTTCAGCCCAGTTTGGGCTCTGCAGCAGCGCTTATGAAAATGCCAAGGCTGGCTTCCACCAGGGTTGCTGTCTCTCCTTTCCTCCTTACAGAGCTGGGCACCTGATCTTCTGCTAGAACTGCAGCTCCTGAGACCTTCAGCCCTTGTTTCAGCACCTCAGGGTGACAGGGGCTGGTGTGTTCAGCTGAGCCTCCTGGTAGAGCCTGAGATGATCCATATGAAATATTTTGCAGTCAATGAACTGTAATTTTCTTACAAATAGCTATTTCATCCTAAATATATCCTATTGCTTCTACTTAGAAAAGATAAAACAAAATTAAAGCATATTAAAACATTCTGTGACTTCATTCAGAAGTAAAGTGACCTTTCTTCACTAGCTCAAAGAGGATTAAGATGAAGTGACCCAAGACCACTCTACATCTGAATTAAAGCATCCGTAGCAAAGCTTTAATGTTCTGTAGCTAGTGTGTGATGGTTAATTTCTTTTAAGTTCTCCTGAATGTCCTGTGCTTTTTGATGTTAATGGGCTTGTTCCCCCATTACAAACCTCTTAATAAACTCTCATGATTTCCAAAGGTACTTAAATATGTAGTTAATTTAAAGCACATAAGCAAGTCCATTCATTATAATGACACTTCGCTTGCCCTTTAAGTTAAACATATGTTTTCTGAATTGTAGCCTGAAAGTTAGTCTGTTCCCAAAGGATGCTTTTGGGACTTCTTAGTTCCCAATCCTACAAGGTGTTGATCACTCTGCTCCTAACCATCACAAGAGCAATACTGGCTTCTCAATATTTCTCAAAAATTCTCAGCACCTCGCAGGAATAAATCTACCCTCTATCAGTCAGCAAAATCAAGACCTGATTTACATGTGTCTGCCTGCCTTCACCGTTTGAGGCAATTTTGTGCTCACAAATCATTGACCTGGATTCATGTGCCTAAAGTGAATGTGAGTGCAAATATTAGCCGTTATCTAATCACCCAAAGAATATTTGCACCTGTTATGAATTATACATGCAGAAATTCAAGCTCAATTATTTGTATATGCAAAGTTGAATACACAAAAAGACCATTTCTTAAAATCTAGTACAAGGTGTTAAACTCACTATATTTTATACAACAAGTACTGACTTATCAGAATATTGAATATTTTATGTCTGGGTAAGAGCGTATGCTTAAAAGTGGTAAAATATGTATTAATACAAGATTCCTCACATAAGAACCGGATAATGTTTCTCACCTGAATTCTGAATATTTTGAATGTATTTGGTAAACTTCCTCAAAGAAGACAATTGAGTGTCTGTCATTAGAGACGATAAATTTTTGTATTTGTATTCCAAATTACTGTGCTTAAAAATAAATTAAAATGTCCGTTCAATCTAGGCATAAGGAAAAGAGGCGGAAATATTTAAGAAAGTAAAATGGTTAAAAGAAGCAGAAAATGTCCCTGAACTAAGGTAACAAAAATTTCCAAACGAAAGAACATTTTCTAAGATGAGCTGTGATCTTGTTTCCATTGGTCTACCTCCTACTGCAAATGGACAGTTGCAACAGTATGAAACTAGGAAACACTTTTCCCATCAATTTTTTTTTGCTGAGAATGGCTGCTAAGGAGGTAAATCAGAAAAATGCCTATTACCAGATAAGACTAGGGAAAATAATTAGCATTGTCTAGAACCTCAGGAGAGTGCTCATGTTTTGACAGTTTACAAGCAGAGATCAAAAGAGAGAAAGAATAGAACAAGCGGAGAGGTGGAGAGAGGTACCAGAAATCCTGCAAAGCCCTTCCGAAAGAAATTTATTCTAATAATAAGAAAACCTTTGCAAACAAGGATTCCACAACATTTCTTGAGCTTCACAGTCGAATCTCTGATGCCCTGCCTTTGCATCCTGTTTAGCTCCCTGCTACAAGTTTACAGCAAGATCCTGGTAGTGTAAATGATGTGGTATAATTTTAGTAGTGAGAATGGATCTGGCCATTTAGCTTCTGTTAGTGACTAAGTGAAGAACAGTCTCAAGATAACAACTCTCTTCTTTATATTCAGTCTGAAAATAGGGTTTTGACTTCAGACATGAGAGGCATAGCAGAGCAAACATGACCCAGATTCACACTTTTCTGTGCTGTGAATTTTGTTTTCCTTGATGCACAGTGAGCAATCTGAGCTGTTCTAAAAAAGCTACTTACAGTGACTCAAAACCACAGTTGAAAACATTCCAATAACAGTAGTTTTCATTCTTTGCAAACACATGACCATCAGAAAAAGTAGTCATTATTTTGAATTTTGAACCGGCATAGCCTTTAAAGCTAAAATATGAAAAAGAATTTTTTTCTGCATATCCTCCCAAATTGTTGCCCATTTACTGTAAGAATATCTAAGTACTTCAAGTCTAAACAGGAGAGGAAGAATTTAGTCTGTGCTATTTTAAGTTCAGAGAAATCTTTAGGCAAAGCAAAACACCCTAGTAATCACCATAGATGAAACAGAAGTGCTTCAAAGAAGTACATTTGCAATTTTCAGTCTATTTTTCATTTAAGAAAATGTCCTGAAAGTCCTTGAATTTTGACAGTCTTGCATCAGCTAGCTGCCTGCAGCATTCCCCTGGGCCTGCTTTTCAGATGCTCTCAGGTTGGGATCTGTAATAATACTGCTTCATATCACAAGCACAAACAGTTTTTCTTGCATACATATCTCATTGCTATCTTTGAAATTGTATGCATAGCACAATAGGTTTTCAAATATTGAGGGAATATTCAGTTGCTATGTTATCTCCCTTGCAGCACTCACTCAAAAACCAGTACAAACATTTTCAGCCTTTGCTTAATGTCACATATACTGGTTTCTTACTTTCCATTCTACATATTCAAAGCTAAAATAACAGTTGAATTAAAAATAACTGACCAAGAAATAAATTCTTAAATCCTCTAAAAGACATAGGCCAAATTTTCAAAGGCAAGTGACTCTTTATTACTGCATATATTATTATGATGAGATGCAGATTTACCTGGACAGACATGATTGGAAATTCACCTCCCAAATCAGATGGCTGGTACATCACACGGTTCTACACAATACAACACAATTTCATGATTATGTAGCCTTTTCCTACATATCTGTTTGTTTTGGAGATAAGTCCATTTGGGAAAGTAACAGAAGATCAGTGAGGAGGATTGTGAACACGCTCAAGTGACTTGCAGCTGGGGTGTCGAAAAACACATCTAGCACACTAATCATTATTTAGACTTGTGTGCTTGACAAGTAGAACATCTATACGTAGCTAACATAGGCCTGTGATAGACTCAGAGGCACCTTATCGAACATGCTTGAGATTCCCACCCTGCTGTGACGGAAAGATCAAAGCACAGCGGAAAACTACACTTGCTTAAATCCCTGATACACAGGTAAAAGCAGCAATTTTGGACTGTCTCTCACACTAGAAAGGACTCTCTCACTAGCAAAAACTCTCTAGCAAGGACTGAGCTCCATGATGTCTGTGTTCCTGCTTGTGTGCCTCTACCCAGGGGCTGCTTCAGAGATCCCCTGGTTATCAAGGTATAGAGACTAAATTTACTCTTTGCATTTCATCTGTGGTTTTGTGGTTGTTCCTGCATCCTGCCTGTGTCGGCTCCCACAGTCCATTACCGGTTATGGTTACAGGTATGCAACATAGGATCCAGTATGTGGTAAAGACACCTTTGATTGTTTCCATGTCAACCAAGAGTTCAATTAAGATGCCCAACACAAGTATCTACTGCTATTTGAGATAGTAGGATAGCCTGCCATCCCTGCTGGTGTCTAGTGGCTGCTCTTGAAGAGCATGGGCGTGTGTATGAATCTCAAAAATATTGTGTCTGACACCTCTATGGAGAAATGAACATCTCAGGATAGCTTAAATGGCATGTGCTGCCTATGTCGGGACATTTGAAACAAGCTCTTGGTGCCTCCCCTTATACGCAATGAATATCTGGTCAACACAGTAAAAACAGTATGGAAAACTATTCACTTCGCCCTACAGTAGATACACATTTGTATTTCAGCTGATTATAGACTCCATTGACTGTATCAAATATAATGCGAATTTAGACACATGGCTCACATGAAGATAGTGACAATGAGGTACAGAATTTAAGTGTTTTATTGCATAAGGTAACCCCAACCTCTCAATTTCCATAAGCAATGACACACACACTTTTGCTCAGAGCTGGAGTTCTATGTCCTCATGTATAAAGTATGCAGGTATCTAAAATGGGATCCATGCCCATTGAAGAGGATAATCTACAAATCCATGCGTGCTTTGATGCCAAGATTTTACTTATGCATTTAATTTTAGCATGCATTTCTAGGTCTGTTTTTCTGCTTACTCCAGACTGCCACAGTCTTGGACACATTTCAGGGCCAAGCTTGATTTATTAAATATTAAAATACACAAAGTTTTGAGAGACTAGTCTAGAGGATAGTTCTTATTACTCTGCAGCAGATTATGAAACCTGTGCTTTCGCAAAACACACTGTATCAAGCCAGCTAGATCACTGCCTTGGAAAGGAAAGCGCTGTAAATTAGAACCTTCTTAAAATGTTGAGGCCGTTAAGCCCTGACCATTATCTTAAAATCTCTCTCTGAGAGGAGTTGTTCTTATGGAAGTAGTCTAGGTGACTGTATAAGTAAATTTTCAGCTATCTGAGGTGGGGTGAGTGTGGTGGGTTGGCCCCAGCTGGCAGCCAAGCACCCCCACAGCCCCTGGCTCACTGCCCCCCTACCCTGCAAGCAGGATGGGGAAGAAAAAGAGTGAGAAAACCCAGTGGGTCGAAACCAAAGCAGGGAAATCATGCAGCAACCGATGTCACAAGCAAAGCAGTCTCAACTCTGCTTGAGCCTGGGGAATTTAACTTAATTTAAAACATTTAATTACTGATTTGGGTATTGGGAAACAAAGAAGACAAACATTTACACGCTTAGAGAAAACACCTCTCCTCCTCTTTTCCCCAAATCGCCTTCACTGCAGGCCTCTCCTCCCACCTCGTTATCGCCGCAGGTTGCACTCAGCCTCTTCGGGGGGGCAATGTGTGGGGCAGGGGGTGACAGCCAGGGCACAGCCCTGTCTTCTGCCACTCCTTGTTCCTTACTCTGCCGCTGCTCCTTCCGCCACGCTCATTTTTACCTCTCTGGTGTGAGTCCTCCATGGTTTGCAGCTCCTCTGTGGACACTGCCGGCTCCACCGTGCAGCACCTCGCATGCTCTCACATCATTCATCCTTTTTACTCCAGTGTTTCACCGTCCTTTCTTAAATACATTTTCCCAGAGGCACCCCCCGTTGGGCTGAGGGCCTCAGCTGTGCCCTGCGGTGGGTCTGTTGGAGCCGGCTGTATCCGGCACGGGGCAGCCCCGGCCTCCCCTCATGGAGGTCTCCCTGCAGCCCCCTGCTGCCACTGCCTTGCCATTTATACCCAATACAGCCAGATGTACCCCTTCCAAAACAATTTATCATCCATTTGCAGCAGTGACTCTGCAGTCAGTTGCCCTTTGGAGGGCAAAATGGCCAGTGGCACTTAGTTCCCTGCAGTCCTTGCTCCTACGAGGTGGCACAAGGCTGCTTGTCCACCCCAGCAGATCAGTCCATCCAGACCATGGACATAAACATTGGCAGTGAAAGCTGTCTGGCAAACCTTGGGGCTAAACGCGGTATGAGCTACTAACACCGTATCCACAAATGTTTCTTGCATTTTTTTCCTGGTGTTCAACTTCTCTGCTGGCCTTGTTTATGTGTCTGGCTTCAATTTTTTAAAAAAATACATTGTTTTTCAAGACTACCCTGCACTGTCTGTGGAGCTTTTACTGAGAAGCCGGGGGTGAGAGCTCCCACCGTGTCACCTTGTCTACCTTGGCAGTAACCATTTCAAAGGGTTTCAACAAACTGGTCAGACGTGATCTTGATCCATTCCCGAACCACACTGACAACCCATAATCAGGCTGTTTTTGTCACACATCTCTTCCACTTTGATCTCAGGGTTTTAAAAACTATCTACTTTGTAATTTCTTTATGACTGTCTCTGTATGCCTGCTAGCCAGTTTAGCACCAGTAAAATATTCATCTGGAACTGTTGTGCTGAGAAATATTATCTTCTGGGTATGATCCATGCTCAAATATTTCCCGTAGCGTTGCTTCACACTGAGATCTAAGGTTTTGGTGTTCCTCAGCAGGTAGGTGTATACTCTGGAGTTGCATTGACCAGAAGCAGATACTGGAAAATTAGAAGTAAGCTCAACAGACGTTAACTCAAGTGAATTTTAGGTAAATACAGAAAGGAAAATTACAATATATAACCTTTCCCAGTCCTTGCTGCATTCATCAGAGGGGTGACAAGGAGGGTCCCCACACACTCCCGGTGCTGTCTCCCAGTTAATATAGCAGAACAGCACCGTGGATGCTTTCTTGTTTCTCTGACAACTTGGCAAAAATACATGAGAGGCAATTGGCCATCATCAGTCATCTATGAAATTTCTGCTGTTAGAAATTACATAGAGCGGGTAGATGGATCCATCTACCAGCTTTCCCTGCAATTTGCCTGGACACCCACCTGATGAAAAAAAGAAACTTTGTGTACTAAATATATATGGAAGTGGCTTGAATACCTTGAGTAGGTTTAAAATTCATAAATATACCAATACAATGTTAAATTTTGTGAGGCAAAAAATTAGAGTGAACTCCAACAGGTGGAAGACTGGCAGACATAAGGGTACTGGAAATGCAATTGCAAATATAAAGTCAAAAGTCTAAAGACAACATTTAAAATTCAAGGTTTTCATAAATATAAAGAATAATACAACAGCAATTATAATTTTGGGGTTCTTATTTGTTTGTTTGTTTCGTGGGAATACACATTAGTTTAATGAAATGTGTATGAAATCGAAGAAAAAATTCGTACCATTAGAGGAAAATATAGCATAATGTTTCAAGCTATAAAATGGCGCAAGTGCAGAATTATCCAGCAGTAACTGTTTATTCATTTGATTCTTTGCATTGTAAGATTTATTAGATTGCTCACTACAGTTTAAATTTATAAGGGTACTTTGCTTAACCATGCATATGCTAAAAGGTGTAGGTATATTCTATTCTCATGCACATATGTAATTGTGGTTACTCAGTTTATCAAGCAAGTGAATCAACAGTGTCACTAGGTTTGTTTTAAGCTGTCACATTTTTCCACTGTTGCTTTCAGAGTCCAACAGTTTCTGAGCTAAGAGGGCAAGAACTTAGACATTCTGAGCAGTGAAGCAAAAATTGCTTTTTGTCATTAAAACCAAACCATCCTGAAAAATAATGATTTGCTTTTAATGGATTTTTTTTTTTTTTTCTTTACACAGGTGTTCACGTGCATTGAGCTACTTTTAATTTGGGTGGTTTAGGATTTTGCTGGAGCACAACAAATATATACAGCTGTTAACAAAGCATAGAGCATTGATGTGTTTACTGATTCTCCACTAGGGCTTGTACAAAGGGTAGGAATTGTCAATTTCTCTTTGATAGTAACTAAACTTGTTACACTTTTCATTTCTCTGTAGTGGCATCATAACTGCTCCATTTCTTCTGCAATCTCAAAGCTGTGACTTGTATTACGTAGTCTTCTCTTTAGCTGTAGGATTTCAGAACAGCTGTAAATATTTTCTGAATTTGCACAGTCATACTCTTTTCTGTTCAAAAAGTGGTACTTCTGTTCTCCCTCAGAACTGTTAAAATATTTATAAAATGGCAGAAAAGCATCCATTTAAAAAACCTGAACCTAGCTGCTCACTTGCTTTCAGAATGCAAAGGTCAGCCATAACTATTGGTATCTGTTGTTCAAGAACCCTAAGTTGTAGCAAGACAGAAAAAAAACAGGTGTTATTTTTTGGTAACAAGATTTGCTACTTCTTTTCTGTAGCTCCAGACATGGAATTTATTTGTGTAAATATGACCATAGAATAGAAATTATAGATGCCTAACAGCTCTGTCCCATTGTCACTTCTGATCTTCATGGTATGTTTTGACAGTTAATAGCTTGATGTGTTACCAGGGCTTGGTGGGCCCAGCCTTGGCAAAAGGTTCAGAATGACAGCAGCCAGGCAAGACAGGACTGCACGTGTAAGAGTGTGCATGAGCGGGATGCTCAGATTGTCTGAGTGGGCATTTCCCTAAAACTGATCTTGGGAAAGAGGAAGACAAGCATCAGTCCAATTAAATAGTAACTGGAGAATTAAGAGACATATGGCAAAAAAGTAATCTAAACAGATACACAGGAGAAACAGAAGGATTTGTAGTGGATAGGGGAAGAGGGGAGCGGGGCAGAGATGGTGCTGGTGTGACCCTGCCAGATGTGGCCCCATGGCAGCAGGGGCTCTGCCTGGGCCTGGCAGCACAGCACCCCCATGGGCCTCTGCCCTCAGCCACTGCCCCCAGCTCGCCCCCAGCCGTCACGAGGGCATTCGGAGACTTGCACCCTGGGGACGTGGGGTCACCCACCCCTGGGAGGATGGGGGGCAGACAGAGCACTCACATGTCCCAGAGCAGGGTGTCCCTGACATATCTGGGCAGGGCGTCCCACGTGCCCAGATGAGGGGGGTCTGCACCAGCCCCGGCCTCTGAAGGGGTGCGTGTGCATGTATCATTGTGTGGGGGTTAAAAGGAGAGATTGAGATTTATTGGGTTTATAGAAAGTGTTTAGAAAATTCTTTCTTGCTTATTAACATTTGCAATAGTATTCTGGTTTATCTGTCATGTTGCTAATGTTGATACTCTAGCTATAGTTAACTGTTTCTTAGTTAATTACACCTCATTAATAAATCAGTAAAACCACTTCAATCCTGATTTGGTTTAAACGACAAGAAATGAACAGGTTTTCCATGGGACAGAGGCTTGATTTACTAATGAATGTCCTCTAAATTGTGATTGAACAGTTTGGAAACAATGAATCTAGCTCCACCCACCATTTTGCCTGGCGCTCCAGGAACTAACATCAGAGCAAACTTCACTTGTGCTGCATTTTAAATGAAGTTACATAAAGTGAAAAGTATTTTGCTGGCAGTTCTGCTTCTCTCAGTTGAACAGTCTGGGATAGGATAGAGGGCTGAAAAGACCAGATTTTTTTGTTTGTTTTTTTCTGGGGGGTGGGTTTGGTGTTTTATTTTTCTGTTGTTTTTTTTTCTGTTTTTTTTTTCTTTCTTTCTTTCTTTGTATTTCAGTGTACATTTATTTATTTATAATTTTGTAGGGCTTTTCAATTTGTTTTGTTTGACTTTTTTTTTTTTTTAACAACCACAGAGTGACCCTTGGGAGAACCTCTTAGTTCATGCTCTCTTCCTTGCCCCTGCATTGTATTCTTCTCTCATTGATTTGTTGATTGCGGAAAAGGTGATAAATTATGTTTGGTATAGAAAGATGGTCTTCTACAAGTTAAAGATGCTTTACCTTTCAGTCTGTGAGCTATAGCTGAATAAAAATACCCCTGATTGGTTTTGACATTATTTCCAGTATATTTGATCACTTTTATAGGCTTGAAAGTCCAAGCATGTTAATCTCACTTGGCTGTTTGCACTGAAGAGTAAGAAGTAACTGAAAATAATAGCTAAAACACTCCACTGTATATTGAGGTCTACAAAAACTGGTGCATGTCATAAATTGACAAGTCCTTTTTAAACCAAAGGGCAGATCATGATCACCAATCATAATTTATGTTATGATTCTAAGCCAGAACCAAAAGTTGTTCGGTGAATTCTGAAAGAGATATAAGAGAAGATTTCTATTTCTTGAGAGCTTTAGGTGAGTCTTTTGATAAATTCCTTTAAAAAACTGTGAGTTTAAGTTTTGTACTGGCTGAAAATACATTTAATAGGCTAAATACCTTGGCAAGCCTTGGTAATTTAATGTACCTAATTTACACTAAATGTGTAGTTGGAATATTTATTTTGCCCTCTACCTACAACACTACTAAACTGATCTGTTACATCAGAAAATACCCTCTGGAAGGTCAGGCCTGAAATCTGATATTTAAAATTATCTCATTCTTTACACACAGTTTGCATCCCTATTATGTTTAACTTTTGCAAATGTATCATTGCTGGTATAATGTCCTATGAACATTTTTCTGCAGACTATTATCTGTTCTTATACTTCTTCAGCTTCTACATCTGTCTTTCCTCCCTTTGTTATTCATTCTTTGAAAAACACTTAACCCTTGCTTGTTAAAGAAACAAGGAACATCATTCTTTACATCTACTATTTTATATAATCTTAAATGTAATTCTTATATTGATTTTTATGTATCATAGGTTCTGCCAATCCACATATACTGGTTCCCCTACATTCTATGTGATAATTCTTCAGAATTCATTATTTTATAATTTTCAGTGCATTGACTGTTTGGGATGAAAAATTGCCCTTGATATATTATTAAAGTTACAGTTGAAGTTACTGCCTAAAAGATGGTTAATATACCATCCTTATTTTGACTGGCAAACTGCCCAATAGTCATGGATTGATATATAATTTAACTATTATCCATATTGGAGAAACTTGCATCTATTAATTTTTCAGTGATGACATTAAAATATATCAAAGACTACCAAATCTATAGTCAGCTTTCCAGACCAGAGGATCAGATCTTTAAGTCTTCGCTGTATGAACCCAGATAACTATCCAAGGAGGACTGAGGTCATCTGATTCAAGCGCATAATGGAAATGACAGAGTTTCCTGCCTTAGGATAGACTACATCTGGGGGGCGGTTGAGCCTTATGATTATTCTGACAAAAATCTCAGGCAAATGACAGAAAGGTCACTATCAGGTGCTTCAAAATCAGCAAAAAATGATCACTACTTGACACTTCTGGCATAGTAATTTGAATGTATTTTACTGGAATCTGATTTTCTTTCTTAATTTTGAGTCTTAACACAAGGGACATTTATTACTATTATGCTCTATCCTATCTACTCTAGCTGTGCATATTCATCTTTTTCATTTTTATTAATCCTATTAATCTCAGGATTAGATAATATCTCATAGCAATTACCTACATATGCTAATTATGTATTCTGTAAATTAGCTCTCCAGGTTTAAAATTGCTTCATAATTAAATTCATTGGCCTATCTTTAAAAAAAAACCCAAACCCCTCTATCTTTTAATTTACTTCCTGTAAAGTGTTCATAATTTGTAGATGTGTATTTTCTGCTTGTTATTGATCTTATCTTTGAACGTTTCTGATCCTTAGAACAGCTCCCTCCACTTAAGTTCTTCCATATGTCTTCCATATGTCTTCAGGACCTGACTCAGGTCCCATGGTAGGAAATAATATTCACGGGAAGTATGATATTCTACCGTTTTTTTACAGAAGAGCGACCGTACTAAAGAACATCAAGGTATACTTTCTAACCAGAAGATCAGAATACATATTTTTAACATATTCTTATCAAGCTTTCTTCCACAGGTATTTTAATAAGACAGAATCACAGATGGGTTGGGGTTGGATAGCAAGTCAGGAGAAGATCTAGTCCAGCCCACTGCTAAAAGCAGGATCAGCTAGAGCCGGCTGTTTAGAGCCATGTCCAGCTAGATTTCAAATATCTCCATGAATGGAGACTGCACAGCTTCTCTGGGCAACCAGTGCCGGTGTTGAACCACCCTCATAGGAAACAGAAAATTCTTATATTTAAATGGAATTTCCTGTATTTCAATTTGTCCCCATTTCCTCTTGCCCTGTCATGGAAAAGAGCCTGGCTCCAGCCTTTTTGCACCTTCTCTTCAAGTATGCATATGTATTGATAAGATCCTCACTGACCATTCTCTTCTCCAGGCTGAACATTCCCAGATTCCTCAGCCTCTCCTCATAGGAGAGGTGCTCCAAGCCGTTAATCATCTTCATGGTACTTTGCTGGTCATGTTTACTCTGCAGGCCATTGTTTTTAACAATACACAGGAAATCTGCCGTTGAGCATATTGAACGTTGGTGCTTTATGTATTAAATATATTTGAAGTAATCTTTGACCTTACTGGGTTCTCAGAGAATAATGTAGTAAGATTGTTATTTGCTGTCTGAAGGAATACGAAAGCTTTCTTTCAACATTTGCTGGTTTAGTGTGTGATTAGTGGTGGCATCTTGAAAGCGCTTAGTGTTGGCTTAGATCTGGTCCCTGTGAATTCAGTGGGAGTCTTACTACTGGCTTCAGTGTAAGCCCAATAAAGCCTGCATGCCGCCTGCTTTTGAAAATCCCACCTAGTAGCAAATACTATTTATATTTCTTCTTATTTTTTTGTTTCATAAGCCTCTTTATTTTTTGATTCACTAATGTCCTTTCATATTCTCTTTACTGTGGGTTTTAAGAGTTTTTCCACTTTTATTGATCCACTTGTTCCTTTCATTTGAACTTAAGCTGAACGTTTCTTTTATCCACTATTTAAATTACAATTGTTTCATCCAGTTTGGCATATTTTAAAAGACATTCATGAGCGAGAGAGATTGAAATACAGACCTTTGTTGAATTGATTTAAGAAAACTTGGAAATTTAAAAATGTTCATTAATTATTTAATTTTCCAAACCCAGTCTTTTTAGAAGTATTTTATGAATGGTTCATATATTTCTGTATGTGCATCTTTATAAACAAGTCTGTGGAGTGTTTAAATAAGGATTCTTTCAGAGAAATAAAGAAACTGAACTCTTCTGAATATATTTACAACAGCCTAAGATAGAATTTGCAGCTTCCAACACCACTAATATTCTGAATAATTCCTATATTCCTATAATATTCTGAATAATTCCTATATGAAAGGCACATTTAAATGAAAAGAGTGCTACTGCTACTGCATTCTTGTGATTTTCAAGACCTAAAGACATTTTAGTTTCAACAAACAGATAACTATATGGGTGAGTTTGTCACTTTGACCAGATGTCTAACAATCAGAGTGTTCTCACTGAGTTTTCCTAACTCTCTCCAATATCCTTTTCGGTCCTCTCTTGGCTTCTGTATCTAACATAAACAAAAGACTTCACCAAGTTTTCTTTCCTGTATTCATTTGAATTTCTGAGGTTATTCTACATTAAAAAATAATCGTTGACATTGCTCTACTGCCCGTGACATTTTTCTGTATTCGTTTCAGGTAAAAGCTCACTTGTAATAATAAATAAATGAAATGAAAAGTATTCATGGCTAGAGAAGGAAAACGGAGAAATTATTTTCTTATGTTCATCTTGTCTCTGGAGAACTAGAAAAGAGATTTTTACTGCTTCTCTGTATAGCCTCTTAGAAAAGCAAGGCTCAAACTGAATTTGTACTAGTATGTTTCAAGGTAAAAGGAGGTTCTTGTCAAATCGTGGTAGCAGGTGAGGAAGATAGGACATGGCATGGTTAATAGTCATGGGGAAAATGCAAATAGCCTTGGTATCAAATAAGGAAAGAACAGCGTGTTTGAACCCTGCATTGATCAAACAGTTGCATACAACTTTTGTGAATTTATTGTATGAATTTTTTTTTCAATTTTTTTTTTATTTCAACTTGTTCAGACTTTCCACTCAGAAATAATCCTTAGTTTTACTTATTGCTCTACTTGTTTTATTGCTGCAAATACACAGAAGTGATCTACAAAAAAGTTTTGTTATATATCTGAGTATACGAGTGAGGTATGCTGATTATGCCTCTAAGTCATTCTACCGAGGCTCCCATAAAGGTCACAGAAGTTAGAACGTGGGAAGCCAGACTCCTCAGCAGAAAGGTCATGCTGCCACTAAGAGGAATGGCAGGACCAACGGAGAGGCCAGCCCTGTTATAGGAAGTTAGAACCATCAAACAATAGCACAGACTGTCTAATTTTCAGATTGTAACAACTCATCCAAAATACAGTACCTTTTTCTTTCTTCCCAGCTATTGGAAGGAACATTCCACTTTACAGAAAGACTAGTTCTGGTCAGTGGGCAGAAAAAAAATTGACTTTTACAGCAAAGGAACAGCATTCATAAATGTCAAAAAAGGACAGTTAGACATTTAAAGCGAACTTGTTTCTTAACTGACTAGCACACTACTGTGATTTCCTTACCCAAGGGAATAGCTGTTCCCTTTCACTATGTCCTGTACCAGGTCAGGGGAAAGCTGAGCAGGCAGCCTGTGGCAATTGGAGTTAAGAGTCACTTCTCTCTCCCCATCCACAGCAATGGACATTTTGCATTTAGCAATTGCTACTTTATTTGCAGAATGGATATATGAAAATCAAAATCCTTGAACAAGACATAGAATCATAGAATCATAGAATAGTTTAGGTTGGAAGGGACCATAAAGATCATCTTGCTCCAACCCCCATGCCATGGGCAGGGACACTCCCACTAGACTAGGTTGCTCAAAGCCCCATCCAACCTGGCCTTGAACACTTCCAGGTTTGGGGCCTCCACAACTTCCCTGGGTAATTTGTTCCAGTGCTTCACCACCCTCACAGTGAAAAATTTCTTCCTGAAATCTATTCTAAGTCTACTCTTCCAGTTTGAAGCCATCATCCCTTATCATACATCCCTTATCACTACATACCATTGTAAATAGTCCTTCCCCAGCCTTCTTGTAGGCCCTCTTCAGATACTGGAAGGTTGCCATAAGGTCTCCCCGGAGCCTTCTCTTCTCCCGGCTGAACAGCCCCAACTCTTTCAGCTTGTCTTCATAGGAGAGGTGCTCCATTTCTCTGATCATCTTTGTGGCCCTCCCCTGGACCGACTCCAACAGGTCCATGTCCTTCTTATGTTGAGGGCTCCAGAGCTGGAAGCAATATTCCAAGTGTGGTCTCACAAGAGCAGAGTAGAGGGGCAGAATCACCTCCCTCGACCTGCTGGCCACATTTATTTTGATGCAGCCCAGGATACGGTTGACATTCTAGGCTGTAAGCACACACTGCCCGCTCATGTAGAATTTCTTGTTAACCAACACCCCCAAGTTCTTCTTGTCAGGGCTGCTTTCAATCCATTCTCTGCCCAGCCTGTATTTGTGCCTGGGATTGTCCCAGCCCATGTTCAGGACCTTGCACTTGGCCTTGTTGAACTTCATGAGGTTTGCATGGGCCCACCTCTCAAGCCTGCCCAGGTCCTTCTGGATGGCATGCCTTCCCTCCAGCATGTCAACCACTCCACACAGCTTGGTGTTGTTGGCAAACTTGCTGAGGGTGCACTCCATCCCAACATCCATGTCACCAACAATGTTAAACAGCACCAGTCCCAGTATGGACCCCTGAGGAACACCACTTGTCACTGCCTGCCACTTGGACATGGAGCTGTTGACCACAACTCTTTGAGTGCAACCATCCAGCCAGTTCCTTATGTACTGAGTGGTCCACTGATCAAATCCATGTCTCTCCAATTTAGAGACCAGGATGTCATGTGGAATGGTGTGAAATGATTTGCACAAGTCCAAGAAGACATCTGTTGCTCTCCCTTTCACAGTTTAAATTGTTGGAGCAAGCAAAAAATTGTATTTGTATGAGCTAGTGGCTCCAAAGTGATTCTCTTGAGTTTTCTTAAGAGACCATCTTGAGAGATTTTAGATCAAGTTTCCAGTACAGCTGCCCGAAAGGCTCACCTCATACTTGTATTGCCAGCAGTCCTGGAGAGGACAGAAACACACAGCAATGGAGGGGAAGGTCAGGGGAGAGCAAGGTGAGTTCATGGCATATGAATTTAAGTCACTGTAACTGTCATGAAATTCATGGGCCACGCTTTGGTTATCTGGGAGAACAGGCTGATGTAGAAAAAAAAACCCAGAACTTGCTGTGTTGCAGATTCTGTTTTTACCAAGAGCCCTTCAAAATTTATGACTTAAAATTAGTGGAGAGGGGCTGAGATACCCAACTCAGCCCCTTCATCCATCAGCCAACCTTCCAACTGTCCCAGCAGTGGCAGAAAAGTCTCTCAAGTGCTCTTTCCTCTGCATTTCCACCCAGTTGCTCACTTTTGTATACAGTGTAAAGTAATTAAATATGAAGTACAAAATGCTCCCACTTCTGGGTGCAACATCATAAATAGAGGTCATTTTGGGGACCTCTTGGATTTAGATGTTAAATCATTTTTCTGGCACTGTGATCTTGGTGCTTGCTCAAGTCAGAGGGAGTTAACGAAGAGCCAGCTACATGTAACTCTGTTCTGTAATTCTGTATGTAAAAGGTTGTGCTCGGAAAATCACAGCTTCTCTTTGTATGGAATGAGGTGAGCAAATGGTTTATTCCTCATATTTGGCTTTTGGGGGACTGTTGATATAGAAACATCAATTAGATTGAGCAAGAAAATTGGGATAAGTTGGCACTAGGAGAATTGAGCCCTATTTCTTTGATGTCTGTTTATTCTTTTTCTCAATTTAACTGTACATGTGCAGAATTCTTCATTCGGGCTTCTCATATAAAGGAGATTTTTTTACCTTTTGTTTCTTTGTTATGTATAACTGAAAAATCTTAAGACAGTATGGATCATCCAGATTCCTTAGATAGGGAGCCACAAAACCAGAAAAAGCACGAGTTTACTTTTCTTAAGTGCTTGAATTAGCATGTTTCTATCTAGTTGTTCTCTGTACAACATAAAGCTATCGGAACATCAGTCTATCCATATGTATTTTTCATTTTGACTTCACTCTCTTAGGCAATTGAAATGCAATGCATTCAGCTAATGGTTTCTTCAACCTGCAGTGCTAGTCTCCCAGTTAAAATTCAAAACGAAATATACTTTTTTTTGTTTGGGAGGGGTGCTCTTGTTTTGTGATAATAAAACTAATCCTTTTTTGACAGTGTTCTTTAATATTTATTCCATTTTCATCAGCTCCTCTTAAATCATTTTTCATAGGAGTCTCATTTAATTTAAGGTGGAGTTTATTGCAGAAGGATCCCTGGCTAGTGAGAACAGAGGATAGTGGAATGTGATGGGAGTGTTAACAAAGCCTGTCTGTTGATTCTTATGTTACTCTTGGTTTATTTTATAGTCACCACTTTCTGAACATATTGGTTGCCTGACTGGCAGATTCTGAACTAAGATTTTTGTTTTCAGATACCAGGGTTACAGCTTTCAGATACATTGATGAGTTTAAAACCTTATGATTCTTAACTTCCCTTTGGCAGTCTTAAGAAACAGAATATTGCCGGCCTTTGCTGATAGAAATGTTGGGCAAACATCAGTGAGCTCAGAAGCAGCAGTTATTTACAGGTTCAGGATGAACCAGTACAAATGTAGGCTGTTTGCTCTCTCTGTTAATTGCATATCTTCATCAATATTAACCATTCCTTGCTGTATGATGGTAGTACATCAGCAGTTGAATTCTGGTTGTTTCTGGTAATAAAACAGGTCTGAGCATTGCCTCCTTCTCAACTGCTTGCTCATACACTTGTACCCATGACAGGCATATATAACTTCACTCCAGCATCTTTTTGAGCTTTATTTTTAGTAAGGATGACTATTTGAACTCCTGCTTCTATCTACTGAGAAAGCTGAAATAAATTTCTCTTCTAAAATATAAAAATAGTTGTCCTGATTCAATGAGAAGTTTCATCCAGCTCAGTGTTATAGCAGCCAGTAGCCAACATTCAAGCAGATGATCCATAACATAAAGCCAGTAGTGAATGTTTCTCCAAAAGTAAGTAAAATCTTGTTCCATTTGTTCTCTTTATCTTTTATGTCAAAGCTACCTACATTTTTAATCCTGAAATAAATGTTAGAAATGATGAAATAATCAACAATTATTTTTTCTATTTCTAATTTTTACATCCAATTAATTAAATTATTTTGCTTTTGTTTTATTAAGATATATTTGTAGGGAGAATTTATTTCAAATATAATTTCAGACACTTGACCAAGAAGCAGAAGCTATTTATCCTAGCCCATAAAAGTATAATGTATGGGGTAGGGATTCAGTAGACTGTGGTTTACATATGGTGTGATTGCAGCAGTACATCTCCTCCATCTGTGTCATCAGAACATTGGGAAGGTCAGAACTTGGGTGCATCATCTTTGTCTGTGATATTTCAAATTACTTTAACTACTGAATGTAGAATAAATGTAAAGTTTAAACCTAATTTACGGTAAATGAGTTGTCATCTCAGTCTTTGATGATTGACCTCAACTCACGGAGCCAGTAGTTTTGTTGCTGGATTAGTTTTCTCCTTGCTTGTGATGAGCTTCACAAAGGGGTCAAATAAACTCCTCAGGTTACATATCGGAAATATTTAGGACCATATAATTAGAGATGAAGCTATAAAGGCAGGAAGAGAACTGATTACTACAGTAGTCTCAGCTTAAACCGATGTGCACCGCAGAGTGGGCAGGCCGAGGAAATCAGAGTGGTTAGGGACGGTTACACTGAGCACTCAGAACAGTACTTACATCTCAGCCAGTTGCATTTATGTTAATGCATTGAAGGTAATTTCATGAATGAGTGCATATTCACTGTCTTCTGAACACAGGATCTGACCTGTAATTGATGCAAAGTAGCATACCTGTGCTGCTTTCAATAAATGCATATTACTTTAGGTCAGCTGCAGCCCTCCTCTGCGTGATTAGGACAAGGAATCTTACTTGGGAGACTGAAATATAGAGTGAACTAAACAATGAAAAAGGGTAGGCTAGGACTAATCCAAACAAAAATCAGAATTTATTAAAACATTAAAAGAAAGGGTTTACTAAAAAACGGTAGGTCTGCTTTCTGGCTAAAGCATCTGTGATTCTGGATTATAATATGAAAATCAAATGTTAATAGCTTCAGCATCCTAAATTTAATACACTTTAAATTAGAAGAATCTTTCAGTCTCTTAGGACTAAACCAAGATTTTAAAACTTTGTAGGCCTGGGACACTGATGAAACTTGTCTTTTTTTTTTTTCTTTGGAAATCTGGGAATCAAATTTACTGATGTCTGACTTAAACCTGGGCTGGAAAATTTATGCTATAGATGTGGCTGTTTTATGAGCTCTTTCCTGTTTCTAACAATGGCAATGTGGAAAAATTAACCACTAAGCTCTGACTCAGTTTTTTTGTTGCTTCCAGAATGCACCAGAGTTTGATGCGTCCACCTGCCTCTTCTCTTCTGCAGGCAGTTTATCAAGCAGTCCTTCACTGCTTGCCCAACTTACAATTGACATCCAATACAGGGGAAGCCTTAAAAATGAGCAGAACCCTCTCGTTTTCACTGGCCATGGCTGAAACTGTTGGCATGTGAGTGGCCGTGTCCTTCTCTCCTCTATAATTTTCAAATTATTAAATAGCATGCTCAATTCTTTGTATTTCAGGCCATAAATAATTAGATGATAAACAGTCTCAATGAGTCTGTTTTCAAAGAGAAACAGGATTAGTGAGGAGACTAACGAACTCAGGACACCTTGTCTTCTGAAGCAGCTCTCTCTTGGGTCTGTAACACCTGGAGTTTTGTCAAGATGTATAGCTTTTTTCCCAGACAAAGTATGTTCAGAGCTACTTGTAGCAAGGGCTAAATGATGGCGGAGAAAGAGGGCACCAAACAGAGAGAAAATATGCTTAAGCCAGCTGTTGGTGGCTACCTGGCAAGAGGTCCTGGGGGGTGGGCAGGACCACAAGGAATCTGGGAAAGCCAGCTGACTCCTCACAGGTGGCAGGAAAGGTTTTGCAAGGCTTGATTCTAAAAGCTGACACCATGATTTTAGAATTCATATTCTCAGGTGCACTTTTTTTTTTTAATCGGGAACATATATTTCACATAACAGATTGCATTTCAAAATAACTCTCAAAGGGATACAGAACTGATGAGAATTCATTAGTTAGCAGAGTGACAAGCAGCAAGTTATTTTTAAAATGACTAGCATAAGGGCAGGTGAATGAATCGCATAGAAACTAATCTATATGAATGATTTAAAACAAGATTAGATTAAATGTTAATCATTCACTGTGTTATTGAAACACTGCATAGTTGCTGGTTTTATTCACCAATAAATAAGTTCAGTGTATTGTAAATTAACATTTCACATTTTTCTGGGAGAGAGGTAGACCTAGTATCATGCCTATACCAAAAGATACCTATACAAAGATGTCTATACCTTTCCTCTCCTTTTTGTTTAGATTTTGAAATAAAGGATCCCCTATGAAACAGCTACCATACATTAAAGAATAAACCACAAAGGAATTCTTCTTTAGTAAGAGATGCAGGCAGTAGTGAAATCAATAGACTCAGACTTTTGGGCTTTTATATAAGTTACTTTGCCAAATGGCAGAGTGGGATTGTTTTGTTTAAGCAATTTCATGACTCTTAAACCATGGCTCTGTGTTCTAATATAAGTTAGACCCTTCTACGCTTTAATGGCATTAGTCAAAGTAGATCTATAGCTGGACAACTTGGCTAGTAAAGCTTCACAGGGAAGTGCTGGTATGAAAGCAAAAGCAGTGTGTATGCATAAATATGAATGTATACATACATATATCTATCTATATGTGTAAGAAAACCTACATGAAGAATTTCTGAAAGATGTCAATCAAATATTCTTATACCAACTCTTCAACAAAACTATGCCATACAAATTTGTCACATAGATTTTGCTTCAGTTCCGCATTCTTTCCTTGTACCTTCCACACAGCACCTTTTCATAGATTTATTATAATGGGAAAGTTGAAGTTTTAGTTGCTGTTGACTCCTCAGCCGTTGATGCTCTACAGAAAAACGTTTCAGGACTGTGTAGGCACATTAATTGGATGTCGCAACTAAAGGAAACTTCAAAACTTCCATGTCTGAATAGTTAAGAGCTGGCATTTAACATACCTGGCTTGGTTTTCAGAGTTCTTACTCTGAAAGGAGTGAGGAGCAGGGCAATTTACATCTCTCACTCCTACTGGTACTGTGATTTTACCACTCACTGTATTTCTGTTACACTGTTTCTGACAATTCTTCTGTCCAAGACAACCCTAAACTTAACATTAAAAATTAGCTAATAGGGCAATATCTTACTGAAAGAGGTGGAACCTAAAATAATCTTCACAGCAGTGGGATCCTGTTTGTTGTCTATGAATTATTCACTGGCCAAACAGCATGTGGTCAGATACTTTCTTTACTCTTTGGTCTCAGTCTCTTCAGCTATTATCATTAATCACTGTTTCTGTTTCTTGCATAATAATCCCTCGAAAACCAAGCAAAAATAGCGATTTAAAAATTCAGTCTTTTCAGGTTTTTTATTTACTTCTTACCTATTGTGTTTTCCTAGTGTTTCTGTCTTTTCACAATGCTATTTTTCTTTTCAATATGTATAGACAGTCTTTTCTTACTTCCTTTGTTTCCATTATTTGGCAAAGTCTAATTCTTCTGTATGGCATGTATTACTTTATGTGCATGCACACCTTGGTAGCTGCCTTGTATCTGTTCCTTTCAATCTCCCTTCTCTTTTGTTTTCTGTACAGTCTCATTCTGCAGCCCAACTCTTCTGCTAAAATTTATTTCAGTGATGTGTTGCATTTTTTAATAATTTGTCTTATATTATGTTTTAGTGATGATGAAAATCTTGGTTTTATCTTTGATTTACCAATCTTTTCTAGTGGTCCCTTTGTCTAGGAAGTACTTTGTTCACTTCACATAACAAGGTTTACTTTATATATCTTAATATGACATATACTGTATAAACATTCTTTTACAGATTCAACTGTCACAAAATGGGTCTAAGTATTTCATTGAGTATTCTGACTAATCACTTTCTAATAAATTGCTCAACAAACAGCCAGTGACACAACTGCTCCGTGCTTGATAAGGACCAAACTTTGTCCCTGGATCTCGGGCTGCAGAGATAGTCATTACTGTGAAGAAGGGTATGACAGTATCACAGAAAGACTGCGATGGGAAGGGACCTCTGGAGCTCATTTGGTCTATGCACCCTGCTCAAGCAAGGCCACATAGAGCCGATCACACAGGACCATGTCCAGACAGCTTTTGAATATCCCAATGATGGGGATTCCACAACCTGTCTGGGAAATCTGTGTCAGTGTGCAGTCACCCCCATGGTCAAAAAGAGTTTTCTGATGCTCAGATGGAACCTCTTGTGTGTGTTTCAGTTTGTGCCCATTGCCTCTGGTCCTGGCTGCATCTTCTTTGCAACTTGCCTTCAAGTATCTATATACATTGGTGAGATCTCTGAGCCTCTCCACGCTGAACAGTCCCAGCTCTCTCAGCTTCTCTCATATGTCAGGTGCTCCAGTCTCTTAATCATTCTGGTGGCCCTTTGCTGGAGTCTTTACAGGATTTTCATGTCTTTTTTGTAATGAGGACTCAAAAACTGGACACAATACTCCAGATGTGGCCTCACCAAGGGTTGAGTAGAGTAGAGGGGCAAGATCACCTTCCTTGATCTGGTGGCAACACTGCACCTAATGCAGTCCAGCATGTTGATGGCCTTCTTTGTCACAAGGGAGCATTGCTGGCTCATGACCAATTTGGTGTCCACCAGCACCCTCGGTGCTTTTTCTGCAAAGCTGCTTTCCAACTGAGTGTCCCACAGCACATATTGGCGCATGGGGTTGTTCCCACCCAGTTGCTGGACTTTGCACCTCCTTTTCTTGAACTGTATGAGGTTCCTGTCAGCCCATTTCTCCACCTTATCAAGGTCCCTCTGGATGACAGCACAATCATCTGGTGTATCAGCCACTCCTCCCAGTTTTGTGTCATCAGCAAACTTGCTGAGGTTGCACTCTGCCCCAGCTTCCAGATAATTAATAAAGGTGTTAAACAGGCTTGGACCCAGTACCAGCCCCTGGGTTACACTACTAGTTACTGGCCTCCAACAAGACTTTTACTACTGATCACCACCCTCTGGGCCTGGACTTTCAGCCAGTTTTCAATCCGCTTCATTGTCTGCTCATCCAGCCCATATTTCAAAAGCTTTTCTATGAGGATCTTAAGCGAGAGAGTGTTAAAAACCTTAGTGAAGTCAAGGTAGACAATATCCACAATATCCCTTCATCTACCAGGCCACTCATTTCATCATAGAAGTTTATCGGACTGGTCAAGCATGACTTCCCCTTTGTGAATCCATTCTGATTACTCCTGACGACCTTCCTGGTCTTCATGTACAAGATCCCAGGATTAGTTGTTCTGTCACCTTTGCATGAACTGAAGTGAGGCTGAGCAGCCTGTAGTTCCCTGTGTCCTCCTTCTTGCTCTTTTTGAAGACAGGAGTGACATTTGCTTCCTCCAGTTTTTAGACACCTCTTCCAATCATCTTGTTCATTCAAAGATCGTCAAGAGTAGCCTCATGATGACATCAGCCAGCTCCCTCAGCTCCCTCCAGTGCATCCCCTGAGGGCCCATGGACTTAAGTATGACAAGTTTTCTTAAAGATTCCCTGATATGATTGTCTTGCAACAGTACACCTTCCTTGCTCCAGATTTTCTCCCTGGCCTCTGCATCCTTGCATTTCTGAAGGCTGATCTTACTAGTACAGATAGAGGCGAAGGCAGCCTTCAGTATCTCAGCCTTTTCAATGTCTCCGGCACCTTTCAGCAACAGGACCACATTTTCCCTAATCTTCCTTTTGCTACTGATGTACTTACAGAAGCTGTTCTTGTTGCCTTTGACATCCTTTATCAGATTCAATTCCAGTTGGGCTTTGGCTTACATACCCACATCTCTGCATGCTCCAGCAGAGGTCCTCTTCTCATTTCCTCCTCTGTCTCTTGGGTAAAGAAGTTGTTTATCCTCTCCAGAAACCTCCTGGATTGCTTATGTCCTTCTATGTTTTTCCTCCGACAGATATTGGGGTGGCTGAAGTCCCCTATGAGGACCAGGGCCTGCGGGCATGAGGCAACTTCTAGTTTTCTGTGGAAAGCCTCATCCACTTCCTTGTCAGGTGGCCTATAGCAGACACCCACTACACTGTCACCCACACCGTTTTGCTTTTTAATCCTTACCCATAAGCTCTCAGCTAGCTCATTATCCATCCCCAGGCAGAGTTCCACACGCTCCAGCTGTTTTGTCCCGTAAAGGGTAACTCCACTTCCTCATCTTCCCAGCGTATCCTTCCTAAACAGCTTGTCTTGCATGCTGTTGTTGCAGCACTCCAAGATGGTATGCAGGACATGACTCCATGATTCCAGCAAGATCATAGCCCTGGAACGGCACACAGGTCTCTCATTCCTCACGTTTACTCCCCACACTGTGTGCATAAGTGTACAGGCACTTCGGAGAGGCACCCCAGCCTGCTGGTTTCCCAGAAATTATTGTTTGGGGGGTTTTTTCATAATGGTGCCTAGTAGGCACTTTCTTGCTTACATGCGAATGCTTGAGGTGACCCTGCTTAAGCTCTACTTTGTTGGTTTTGTGTTCCTTTTTGTTCACATTGCTCCAGGTCCTTTCGTCATCAACCCTGTCTACCATTCCCTCACAGGGCTGCTGGTAACTCTCTCCTTTCCCCATCATCCCTATCTCTGTGAAGGGTTCATGTGACTTTAGAAGATACTAAGAAAGCTTTACTGGTATTTTTCCAGAAGGAAAGGAAGCTTTACTGGTATTTTTCCAGAGTCTGATCTTGCATTCATTGGAAATTAATGTAAGTTTTGTTATGAAATGCAGTAAAAGTAAGATTGATCCCCAAATGCCCTACTTATTCTTGCTTCCGTGCAAGCATTTGCATAGAAATTGATAACAATAGACAACAAATCCAGACACTTAACTAATAAATTCCTTATTTTGTTATACATACTACTTCTATATTCTTTCTTCTATAAGAAAAACACTTTAGCCTACCTTATTATGTGCATATATTCGACTTCAACTTCAGTTGTCATGCTAACCCACCTTTTTTTTTTTTATTATGTGTTTATTTTCAATTTACTACAAAACCAAGATTGTATTAGAAAGTAATTGCCAGACAGAAAGTTCTCTCTAAATCATGAGGTGGGAGGTCATTTTCAGACTTTTCCAAATTCAATAAAGTCTTAATCTGCTACATTTCACTTTGCATTTTAAATCTATGAAATGTAAAACAGAGAGATCAATATATTGAGGAGAAAAAACAATTTTTTTGAATGATATTCTATTTATAATTACTTTCTTTGTTCACTTGTAAGTGAAAATTTATTGGAAAAATAATGTTACAGAGGATCCCAACTCAGTCTTCTCTATAATTTTGTGAATGAACTTCTATAATATAGGTCAGACAGTATAGCAGCCTTCACATTACTCTTCAGTGGACTGCAAGGAACACACATAAGGAACACATTTATATTCCAGCCATACACCAGCTGTGATGGATGGAATTTTAATCTCTTCTTTGCCAGTGGAGGCTGCTTTTGCAAATAGAAAATTTTAAATGTGACAAAATAGACCTGCCTTGGTTTTCTTAAGGAATTTAGGATTTGCCTGTGCATGGAAATTAAATGGAATAGAATGTTCTTGGAAATTAACTTAAACCTCTCTCTACACATCCCCCACACATAAACAGAGAAGAGTAATTAAGATACAGTACTCTTATATGACTATTTCTAACTAAAAGCACTCGTGGTTGGAAGTGATAGCGTTAACCTAACTAACTTACAGACTGTATCATCATGCCTTCCACTGCTTCACATTAATGTTTCATATCACCTCCATGCAGACTAGCCTGAAGCTGGCCAGTTTTCTATTTATATGAAAACAAACAGCAAATATGCAATAAAGCCTGTTATGTTTAATTCAGTGCTGCAGCAAATTTGTCTAAAGAACAAGAACTCAGTGGTAGAATGATTTTTAGATGCATTTTAGGACAACAGTTGCAAAACTTTTGGCAAACTAAAGTTAATTTGATATAATGTCAGCACACCAGAGGGACAAAATGCCATTTAGTAAGTTAAGAAAGAAGTAGCCTTTTCCGAACACCAGTGCAGCTTTTTGTAGTTCAATAATCTTTATGGGCTGTTAAAGTCAGTTCTTTGAATGGGTTTCAAATATTTCTTGTAGGCAGCTTTAGTCAGAAAAGTATTTTAATACAATTTTTCATGATATTTATTTTACGTAAATTTAATATAAATGGAAGATATTTAAAAAGCCTATTCCAGAATCAAACTGAAATGTACATGAATTTTTCTCTTGTCCTCACAACCTACTGGAATATTTTTTGAAGATATAAAATTAAGAAATGGAATATTTTATTATTAACGTCAATTTAGCAAAAGTAATTTCTTGATACTCTAAAATACGTTATTTATTCTGAAAAAATACTGAATAGTGTTATAGAGTATACATAACAAGAAACTAATGTATGCTTACAGAATTTCACAGATTTATAGAAAGCTTGTAAAACCTATCAATTACAAAGTTCAAAAATAAATTAACTGGAATATAGAAACAAAAATTAAATAATTAATGCAATGAATGATAATAAAATTATCCATCATTCCGTGTTAAAATTTTTAGATTTTTATTTTTAGCATATCAAGACTGTAAGAAGAAGAACAGAAAATAATTAGGCACAGGAAATCTAATTTATGTTTTCACATTGTTATCAAGCATATCAATATCTGAATATAAGTTGAATCTTGCTGCTTATTTTATATGCTTTTAAAAAGGGCAAAATTCAACCTTTTTAGGTATTTTTTACCCCACTTTGTTAGCCCATATTTCAAAGCAAGTAAATTAATCAAGACCAAGGATCTGAAACTTCAGTTCTTTTCCACACAAAAAAATCCAATCTAAACAAGTAATTCCTGTTGTGAAATGACAAGAAAGATGTTCTGAAATATCTCCATCAAAGAATGAAGAATATTCCAACTTTTAGTTCAAGCACAGATTTAGTTTAATCATACCTAGCTAGCTCAGCTCTCTGAAGCTTGCAATGATGGTGAGGCTCTCTCAGTAATGGTTAATTTATTTGCAGGATAAATTTACCCTCACAGGGACCTGTGTTACTGCAGCCAGACTGCTCCTAATATTCAAGTATTACTACCCTGCAATGTATTCTGTGGGATGGCTATATTTTACAGTACTTCATATTCTCATATGCCTTTAACTAAAGCTCTGCTCTGGAAGGGTAGCTAAAACTCTACTAGTAGCAGACAAAATTTCCACAAATTTCCTCATTGTAAATGAAGAAAACCCTTAGTCATTCATATTTGTTTTCCTCTGAAATTCTACCAGTGTCTTCACATCTTTCTTGTATTGAAATGCCAAGACCAGAATGCAGCGTTTTCCAAGCCAAGTGAAAGAACTGCCTTTGTCATCCTTATAACATACTTGCCTTTCTCTATAAAATAGTAGTTGTATGTTCCTTGTATGGCAGCACCCAGCCAAACCGGTTTCAGGGCACAACAGGTGAGATGTAGGGAGTTGTCATCCCACTCAGCTTCATCTCCGCCTCGCCTTGTCTATGCGGAGATGACTTGGGGGGAGCTGCAAAACAGCTCAGCCCGGGGTTATCTCAAGATTTCATATGAGAACTGAAACCAAATGGCCCTTAACAAACAAAATGCCCTGAGTCCCATCCCACCACTATTCCTGTGACTTTGAGCGCCAGACATCACAAATTGGCAGCAGAGACTCGGCTATCTCACCACCAGAGGGGAATATCCCAGATAGTGTAATCCACTCAGGCACAATCCTGCACCCTCACAGAGTCAGGAAATATAAACCACAGGGTTTGGGGAGAAAAATGGGGAATCCTCCAACGATACAACTGGCCTGTAGGACATCTGTCCCCCCCCATCCAGGACGCCGTACAGGGTAACTTCCCAGGGATTGAGCAACCTTACCTGAGAGAGAGAGGGTAAGTGACTAAGAAACATACGTACGGTATATGGCATGCTATTCAGTTTGTGATTGGTGCACTCTTTTAAGGTATTAATATCTAGCGCGCTTGTGGTTTGTGTTGTTACTTGTCGGGATCATTTGTAGCTTGCAATAGTGTATCCCGCTAATTTCTTTTAAACCGCAATAGTGTAATCGCCATTGTACACATAGAACTTGCAATAGTGAGTATTGGACCTGTGAGTGAAGTCCAAATAAATTGTTAATTTGAATCTCTCAGTGAAGTCCTTTTTCCTGTTTCGTCACATTCCTAAACCTGCTGTATAAAGGATATACATTTGGGCCATAGCACATAGCTCTAATGAGCGGTAATGCTAAAATGAATGGGATTTTGTCAGAACTAGCTGTTATGAAATATTCTTCATAGTGCCTGAAACACTTTGAGCACTTGATTGAGACTTTATTAGTGACTGAACACACAAGAAAAGATGGAAATTCTTATCCCCTGTGTTAGCTCCGTGCACAAAGTTGTCCTATTATTATGTTTAGTTCAACTTCATAGAAGAGGTGTCTTAACCTGCACAGCCTTCATTAATGACTGTGTCTAAGCGTTTTCCAATGATGTGCTATTTACCTGACTAATATGCTGGTTTGGGTTATCTGCCCGCTCTCTGTCTCTGCACCGTGTACATGGTATGAGGATTGTTTACGTGGTCTGTATGCATACTTTGAGCAAAGTTAAATAAATGTTTACTTTGGACTGTATTGAAAATATTTATTTCAATTTAAAAAAAAAAAAAAAGTCTTTGGTGAGTTTTCAGTGTTCTTTTCCTGACCAGCATGCTCTGAATATCTTGTTTTTGAAATAGTAGTTGGTAAGATACAGCCAAAGAAATAAGGAGTGATCTACGTTCGTATTTTGAAGACATGTAGGCATCTTCAATTGTAAGTGTGCAGCTGGAAGATCTTCTCTTTCTTGCTAAAAGAAATTAGATAGCTCTTGTAGTTTCAGCTCAGTCTATTATGTGTTCCTGGAGTAGTTCATCTATGCACTGTTTTTACATAGACTTTGTAGCAAAGCTATGGTTCAAATGTAAATCGCACAGGGAATTCTGCAGACTGAATCATCCAGATGTCTCCCTGTTCACACAGCAGGAACACACATGAAGCAAAAGAAGCGCACATCCATGTGTGTGCTGCCTTGTAGAAGTAATGAAAACATTAAGAAGAGAAGTAGTACTTTACCAATGAATCATAACGAACTACAAATGTCTGGGTATCTTGACCTTTTCCTTCTTTGGTCTTGACAAACTGCACATTGTATAATTTCTTATGCAAAATGTTTCTGGACATTCTGTTGTCTTGATTTACTCCACCAAGCGTGTTTCTGGCTTCTCCATTAGCTTTCTTTTTTTTCTGTTTTATTATCATAACACTGTAAAAGTGCAGAACATAGAGAGTGTCTCCATCAAAGAGCTGATAGCCTAAGATCACTCAGGTAGAGGATTACTCAGGTAGGGTGAGCAAGCTGTCATGGTTTTCACTGGGATGGAGTTAACTCTCTTGGTAGCAGCTGGTGTAGTGCAACATTTTGGATCTGGCATAAGAAATAGTCTTGATAGTGCACTAATGTTTTTGGTTGTAGCAAGGCAGTCAAGGTGGTTTTTGCTCCTCACACCACCCCACTGGTGAGTGGACTGGGAGTGCACAAAAATTTGGGAGGAGACAGCTGGGACAGCTGGCTCCAACTGACCAAAGGGATATTCCATACCATATAATGTCATGCTCAGTGTATAAAGCTGGGGGAAGAAGAAGGAAAGGGGGGACATTCGGAGTGATGGCATTTGTCTTCCCAAGTAACCGTTACATGCGACGGAGCCCTGCTTTCCTGGGGATGGCGGAACACCTGCCTGCCGGTGGGAAGTGGTGAATGAATTTCTTGTTTTGCTTTGCTTGCATGCGCGGCTTTTGTTCTACCTATTAAACGGTTTTTATCTCAACCCATAAGTTTTTCCTCACTTTTACTCTTCTGATTCTCTCCCCCATTGCAACTGGGGAGAGTGAGCAAGTGGCTGCATGGTCCTAGCTGCTGGCTGGGGTTAAACCATGACACAACCCACTTTGAACTCAATCTCAAATGCAAGCACAGCTACCAAAAGCTAAAGAGACAATATATCATGAAGGATCATGGTTTTAGCCAAAAAAGATCTGGGACAGGACTATTTAGAAGCTGATGGAGAAAGCATGAAGGCTCAGGCCTTGAAACCTTATTAGTGAATAGAGATGGCCGTCACCATTAGACAACTTTATGGAGATGATGATTTTTTTATATTACTTAGGACATACCGACAAGCCAGTGAATGGTCTTTAAAGTAGCCTATGTTTTGTCCCATAATGACAAAAGTGTCATTTGAAGAAAAAAAAAAAATAGAAAAATACAGCAATGTGATAATTAACAAAGGAACAAATTTTTTGAGTGTCCTGGTTTGGCCTCAGCCAGTCTCAAAGAACCACGCAGCCCCTCGCTTGACAATGAGGAATTACTAAAGTTTGGAAAGCTGTGTGGAACAAAAACCTATACCATCTTTCACACTGCATATAACTTTTTTTTTAATCTTTCTCTAAAAATATTTCCCACTAATGCCCATATCTTCTTTTGAGATTAGTCAGAATCATACAAATAGATTCCTTAGTCACTACTTTTTACAGGATTTAGGAAAATGGGATTTTCATTTCTAGTTACTACCATAAGTAATACAACAAAAAAATACAAATAAACTACATGTTGTATTTTTTTTTAATCTATATTACAGCAATTATATGTCATGATGAGCTCCTGGAGTAATTCACCTATGCATTGTTTTTACACAAAGTTTGTAGCAAAGCTATGGTTCAAACCACACAGGATGTTGTCTCCTGATAACACAGTTCCATAATCTACCTAGAATTCACCATAACATCTCTCTCTCTGCAGCTTTATTTACTGATCAAAAGGTCCTCCAATTCTGTAGGGTAATCATTTATCTAGATGACCTCTATTAACTTCCTTCAGAAAAATCTGGATGAAGAGGATAAAAGCAGTCATCAGATTTATAAGAGCTGAAAGCCCATTTTTTTCCAAAGGACTGTAAATATAAGAAATGGCTTTCCCTGAAAAAATATCACAGAAATAAGGGTGAATTCACATTTACTAAGGAAGAGATACAAACTTAAGTCTGAAAAAACTAATTTCAGTGAAAGTTACCCTTGACGGAAATGTATGTTTCTGTTCCTTCAAAGTTCAAAATTTACATTTTGTTGCTAGTGACCAAATAACAGATTCATATGGATATATTTATTGCCTTTTCTGCCTTATCATGAAAAACAAAATAAAAATATAAGATTCTGTTTTACATTAACTGTCTCGTTTCATTTCCAAAGCACTAACCACCTCACTCACTTTAATCTCGATAAAGGGAAGTTATTTCTTTACTTAAGGCTTATTAAGTTTGTGCTTCGTTACCTTTTTCCATGTGCCAGCTGGAACTTGTCAGTCATTATGAACAGCATGTTAAGTCTCACGCCTGCAGCAACTTTTAGCCAGCATCTCTGAATAAAGAAAGGAGAGTGAGATATCACTGCATTATAACAGGAACTTAACTCCTGAAATATGAAAGCACAGGATGTATCAGTGTGCTCTTTATAAACTGATTCTGTCTCCCTTAGAGAAGCCTGGGCAAAATGCATTACCATAAAGTGTATTTGGTGTGTGGACGAGCTCATGTGCTTTCAGAATACATTTCTGTTCACTGTTTCACCACGGATGCACAACACCTCCCATATTGTGATGAATGATTCTTTGTTTCAGCATCTGTGCTTGATGTCGGTTGATTATCACTCTATATCCCCTGCAAGCAAGTTTGGTAACCCTCAAATTTTATCCAGCCTAGTGTAAGCATAGATGCTATTCTATCCTCCTTTTAATCTGAATACTTGTTTCAGTAAAACACAGCAAGCTATTATCTGTTATAAAGCAAAATTATGTTATAAAACAGTGTTATAAAAGCAAATTACTCTTGGCCACTCACAGCATGATCAGTTTCTGTGCCAATTTTGTTTGCTCATTTTTCATGGAATTTCAAGAAAATATTTCCTTAGGCTCAGATGAGAAAATACAATTGAGGCATATGAGAAAATAATAGTCATCATGTTTTGATGTTGAATTGTAATAGAACATGCAACTTTCATCAAGGCTGGCCTGAGACTTCTTAGCCAGATGGACTAATTTTACCTTCCCTTGGATAAGGGTCAAAAAATCTGACTGCTGCTACCATGGAAAGGCAAAAGGAGTAAAATTAGAACAGAAAGATGAGAGAAAGGATTGTGGAGATCCATGAAGATTGGGCTTCCTGTTGGACAGGGAAGAACAAAGGATGTCAGCTACTATTTCCTGAAGGACCTACCTATTCCCTTCTCCATCAACATTAGCCATTGCACTACATACTGTGCATTTTTATTTCCATGACAAACAAAGATCAAAAAACAGGATTATGTTTTACCCTTGGCATACCACCCTAGGCAGCTAGCTCCTTTTCCATAAACATAGAACCTTGTTTTTCATGTTTTCCATAAACCATAAACCTCGTTTTTTTCTAATTGAATTGAAGAAGTCCTTTTTTTTATATGAAGGAATAGATGATTTTAAATCATCATCTTGTCTATGGGGTCTAGGATCAAATACTCACAAGTACACACCTGAGTACGTCTCTTCAGGAGCAGGATCACCTTCCCATTAAATGCACAGTACATTTCTTTCCAAGAAAACAAAAAGTACCGGGATCAGCATGAGCTATTGTAGCTTAGGGCACAGTAACTTTTGCCAGCTAAGAGATTTGTACTGTGAAGTTGGGCTCATTCTTCTCTCTGATTTAACAGTTCCTTCCTTCACTTGTCTCTTAATTGCCTCTGACATGGCACGGTGACAATTGACCTAGTATCTCCAACATCTAAGAGCTCTCCAAACAGCTACTTTCCCTCCAAAACTGGTACCTCTCCTCCTTAATGAGAGGGATCATTAAATCAGTTTTCTGCAGTACTATGGAGTTGAATCTTAAATTTTGATCGAAGGCATCATCTCTAAAGTTTGCTTTAAAAAATACAATTAATTCAATCAGCCTACGTGAGCACATAGAAATTAGATCAAAATATGACCACTGAGAGCTGCCTAAAAGGTATATAGATAAATACACAGATCCACATAAAATGAAACAGATGAAATCAGGGGTCATATAGAGATTATATTCTGATTTTTAGTTTTGCTTCTAGTCTTGTTGTATAGTCTAGTTAGTTTGGTAATCGGCCAGAGGTCTGATGTCTCCTTCATCAGGATGTACTTAGTAATGCCCACATGAATACTCATATGTATGTGTGTGTTAAGCAGTTCCACTTCTTTTTTGACCCGTCACATGAGTTTTACAAATACAATGTGAAACGTATGTGTTTGGTTATCAGGAGTTCACTAAGCCTTTTCCTCTGCTTCAGCTGTTACAGCTGCAGCATAGGAAAAACTTCCAGATGCAGAAATCACAGTTCTGGTTTCCCCAGATCCACATTATGTTAGTGTAAGGACTGCAGAAGTATCAGGAGGCTGGAGTTGGCAAGTGGAGGTGGTAAGACTTGACGGCATTTTCCATGCCCACAGAAAAATACTATGGTCTTTAGACAACCCTGTCAAGAATGGAGAAAATCACCTGCTTGAATTCTTTGTGTGAGGCTCTCAAAGCAGCCATGAAGAGTATCTAGGATTTTTTTTAGATTCTCTCAGAAAAGGAAGACAGGAAGGTTAGGGGAGATATTATTAATCTTTCTTGTGGGTGTGTATGTGGGCTGTTTAGTTAGTTTACTGCACAATGTTCAGATAATTTTGTACAATGAAAGCCAATGTGTGAATTCATCCAAAGGGTAGAATGGTATATAATTAATCTCATTTTAATGATAAATGAACAATTTTAATTCTCTGTGTTGCTCTCATTCTCTGTATTATCCTTAGTATCTATCCAGACAGAAATGACCAGCCAAATCAAACTTGCAATGAAGTATATTTTAGTCCCATTTGGAGACACCCTAGATACAAATAAATAACAATGTTTATGAAACTGCCATTCAGATTGTACTGGAAAGTGCAGGAAAAGCTAGTCTACAAATTTATTTTGATTTGGATGTTTTGGAAAAAAAATCTAAGCAGTAAAATCTAAGCAAGTGGGTTTTTTTTCTTTTTTTTTTCCTGTGAATGTTCTACTTGCCTAAGTTCTATCCATTATTTTGGTCAACTCAGAAAAAATGCATGAGGAAACTGAAGGTTGGAAAGTCATGCTATAAAAATCTGGGATCTTCTATATGTTAGTTACGGATTGCTTGCAATACGATGAAGCATTGTTAATAACAGTGTGCATCAATCTTTTCAAAAGCAAATTGGATGCACTTCCTTATATTATCCTATCAACTGTGCAGAGAAAAGTAGGGGTGCCCAAATTTGTTTCAGAGAGAAGGAGAAAACAAGGAGTTTTGTGCCATACTGATGCCAAAATAAGCATAAAAACTTGGCAGTTGTAAACATTTGTCTTTTGGGGTTTTATTTCCTAAGAATAAAATTCATAGCTTTCCTAAGAAATTGCTAATCTAAGCCCCTTTCCTTTTACTGTGTTAAACTGAAGATAGCTTTTGCAAGAAGGTGGAAAGAACAATGAATGTCTGGAAATATATATCAGGTTTTGCTGTTTTTGGTTTAACTGTGTATGGTGCTGACTTAATTCAAAGATTGAGTAAAGCTGAGCTGACCTTTGCCTGGATGAAGACAGCTGTCACATTTCTTGCCATGTTTTTGCTACTTCAAAGCTACCTATGACTCACTCAACCTTTGATACATGCAACAACTGCAAATACATATCATATCGGTTGGCATATTGGGAAAGCTTTTATAAGTTAGGTAGACCAAAATATAAAGTTATTTTCTACTTCATCAAAGAGGCTGAGGCTGCAGACCAGCTGATGAGGTGGTTCCAAGACACAATTTCATTTCATGTCTTTTTTTTGGTTTGAAAGTCAAAGCAAATAAGCAATCAAGTATCAACAACTTCCAGTGCAGTCCTGTGACAATGAGGAGTGGGGCTAGAATAAGGCTAAGCACAACAGGGATGTAGAATCAGAGGACTGAATTTTTGTCTGGTTTTGGCACTGGTAACGTTAACGAGAGAATAACATCCAGTCTTGATATTTACATTTAATAACAGATAGTGAAATCCTAGGGTCTGTGAATGAAGTACACAGATTATATCAGGGACTGGAGACAACACCTTACCATACCATAACAAGCTTAAGAGAACCCAACCTCCTTATTTTATCTGAAACAATGACACGTAACTTGACTATCCTGAGTAAGGACAGTTGGGGAAGAAAACCAGCAGGTTCTAATCAGATTTTTGATCTAGCAAAGAAAACACATTTAAAAAAAAAAAAAAAACAAAACACAGTGTCTAGGGGCAAAGCTAAAAATTATCCAGCTAAAAATAAGGCAGAATTTCATAACCTTATTTTCTATTTTAATATTGAGAGAGAACAGTGAGAATAATTAACATTTGAAAAAAAAAAAAAAAAAACAACAAAAAAACAGTACTGGGAAGCAGAGGATCCTCTGTAACATGACATGTTCCAGTTGGGTTGGGAACCAGACTGAGGGAGGAGTTATTATCCAATTAAAATTATTAGCCTCTGCAGCCACAACTGGGTGAAACTGGATGACCTCTTATCTACAAGAGGTGAAATTAAATCTATTGGTTCCTCTTGACATCTGATTGGGGACAGATATTCTTTGGGGCCTCATTTTAAAGTAGATAGCATTGAAGATCTGCCTATGAATCTGTATTTACTAGGTAAATATATTTTCCCTCAGCTCATCAAACTATCTTTTTTCTGGATTGGTGACACACAGTGTAAGTCCATCTTTCAACTCCTAGAGAAAAGACGTTCTGATTTGTGCTGCCCCAAGACATAATAATACGCCACATGAGGCAATGGATAAACATCAGTGATTTGTACTATGTTCTGAAGTGACATTAGTTCACAGGGATAGTGGATGTTGATTTTATATTTGAGATGAGAATGAACAAAAATGATGAAACTTAACGGCTGCATACTTTGGTCATTTAATACAAGCTATATTTTTTATAGAGCTTGCTTTTCTGTTTATAATAAGGAGGGAAAAAGATAGCAATATGAGTTTTCCAAAACTGGTGAGATGCAGGTCCAGGTCTGGAAGTGAATTTTGCAACTTGAGACAATCTGTAGTGCTTGTTGTCAAAATGATATATGTGATGAGTTGAAAAACTCACTGTTCTTTGCTAGGCAGGGTGTCTTCCAGGAAAAATACTGCCACATAGTAACCCAGTTGGATTAGCTTCCCAATCTCAAATGCATATTGACCTACATATTGAAATCTTAGGAATTTACTGTTTAAAATACTACCAGGGCATTTAATGATATATCCGTCAAGAGTTAACTTACATTTTTTATTAATAATACTGAATGTTTCATGGGATGCTTTGCAGCCCCAAAGTGATGTCTTTGATTACCTATTCAGTCATTAAACTCCTTCAGCATTTGAAATGCATGACAAAAACTGAAATATCTGGTTGTGAGTTAATGTATTTTTTCCCAAGATTATTGTCAGAATAAAAAAATACAGTTTTTCCATTTCAAGATTATTTGCTCCAAGCAGAATTTTTTTAGTCATGGGATCAATACTTTTATAGTGTGTAGCTGCTCAGAAATGGATCCTATGTTTGAAAGTTAATCAATCAATTAATTGAAGAATTAATGAATATTTCCTATGCACTTGTTAATTGATGGATATACTATAAGCAATAGAAACCCTGCCACGAGATGCTGTTAAAATTTGCCTCCAGTAATTTTCTAAGATGTTGTCATTTAAGCCATTATATGTATGCAGTAAAAATGTACATTACCAGGGTTTTTAATACATATAGAAGCTGTGTTGTGATGCTGTCTATTAGAAGCTGAACAATGTTATTAAGTCATTAAGAAAATAACATTTTTAGAAGGATTATGTTTCTTTATAACTGAGCAATCCTATTAAAGTCGTTAGAGAAAGGAAAGCCAAATAAAGGAATGTATTTATGTAAAAATTGTATCATCGTTCCTATTTTAACTATTTCAACCTTCTTTTTTTCTTCTGTTGGAAACAATGTGACATATAAGATTTTTACTAATGTTCCCAGATGTTCAGCTTTATATGATACTGACTGGCATTTACTCATGCTGTTAGTCATAGAGCCCTGGAAAAAAGATATTCGTTACTCTGGACCAAACACGAGGTCCCGCTATTATGACATCCTGTCTCCAACAGAACTCAGGGCCAAATGCTTACTAGGACTGTGTAATCAGCACCAGAGGAAAATAGATAAGTCTCTGTCCTTTTTTTTTTATTTATTTATTTGGGAATACTGACCAGAGCAAAGGTGAATCATCCCACACGATGTCCTGGTCTCTAAATTGAAGAGACATGTATTCGACAAATGGACCACTCGGTGGATAAAGAACTGGCTGGATGCTCGCACTCAGAGAGTTGCGGTCAACAGCTCGATGTCCGAGTGGAGAACACTGATGAATGGCGTTCCTCAGGGGTCAGTACTGGGGCCTGTACTGTTCAACGTCTTTGTCAGCGACATGGACAGTGGGGTTGAGTGCACCCTCAGCAAGCCGATGATACCAAGGTGTTTGGCGAGGTAGACACGCTGGAGGGGAGGGATGCCATCCAGAAGGACCTGGACAAGCTGGAGAGGTGGGCCCAAGCCAACCTCATGCAGTTCAACAAGGCCAAGTGCAAGGTCTTACATCTGGGTCAGGGAATCCCAAGCACAAATACAGGCTCGGTGGGGAATGGCTGGATCAATTTACATGTGCTTAATCCTGGGAACAGTGGCAGCACTGAGGATGATGGTCTTGCTCAAGTCAGCTACATGAAGACTTAACCTTACACTATGCAAATATTAATCCATAATACATTTACCACTGTAGTGGTTTCTTCCTATACCTAGAGCTCATCTGGTAACTGGCAGCGGAACTGAATTTCACCATACTTAACATTTTTCCAATCAAATAATCTAGAACCAGATTATGATGGTTATTTGTTTATCGACTATTTAAACTAGTGTCTCGGATATTCCAAGCAAAGGAATTCAAGACTTTAGTCATTAGTGCACTTCTACACTTTCACAATATTATTAACTATCAAGAATTTTATGATGTTTATTTTGCTTCACCATATAGCTTCAGCTTTTAGGAACAGCTTCTCTTCCTGTTTTAACTGAACTCCATTTGGGGCAATTCTATGTTTACACAGCAAACGCAGAACTGTAGTTTCTCAGTATTGAACCTAGTTGTACTCAGAATAGAGATCCTTCAGTATGGGCTCCAGATTTCTAGTTGTTTTTTTCTTTGACCAGCTTGTTCAATTTTAAAAAGCCAGTAGAGTCAAATACAATAGGCATTCTACAATTGCTTTCATGCACTTCTTAATCAAATATGAAAGTTTTGTGCTCCTGCATTATTTTCTCTAAACTATGAACAGATGCAGAAAGGTATAACAAAGTATGACACAGCTCAAAACTGTAATTAAAACATTTCAGAATGAAAAAGATACTAACTTTTAATAATCCCCTTCTGGTAAAGATTTTTCTAGAAGGCTGAAAAACTGTAACTGGAAAATAAGTAGTCCAATGATTCTTTACTCTCATCCTACAGTATAAGATTTTTGGTTATTACCAGTGGTTATTCAGTAAAAAGTATGAGGTCAGGCACCAGTAACACTTTGATTTATTATTCACCTATGGTGTCCCTTTTATGCCAAGTGATCACAAAAGTTTCAAAACTTAATCTGTATTTTATTTTCTCAATAAAAGGTTAGAATTTTTTCTGTTGAAATGGTACTGCAGACAACCTGAAAGAAAAGACAAAAAAACCAACTCATGGAAAGTATGTTTAAATTCTTTTCATAATATTCAAAATACTCTGAAACATGGGAAAATACTTCTGCAAAAATAAAATATAGTCACTAATAATTTTATTACAGGAAAAAGGAAATGTGATTTTATAGATGATCTTATGTCCAATAAGGACATAAATGAAAGTGTTAGCTGTTAAGGTCATGTTTTTTTCTCTTACTGCACCACAAGGCCAGTAACATGCACTTTTCCCAGGCTTTTCTTTAAGTCGCTAAGGCACTTTCTTGTTTAGAAAATGAAATTAAACACAGCATTCCTACCCTGGGTAAATAGCCTGGTCAGCAGGTTTCTTATGTTGAAAGCAAACCAACCAACAAGACAACCCAGGAACCACTACTGCTTTCTTTTGTCTGCATTTCTGAGTGTCTGTGACTGCCAGACATGCTGAAGACAGTTTAAGCATCCCCATCAGACTGTGTTTTTTGAGAACTTGGACAGCTCTGCTAAATGTCAGTGTTTAGAGGTGCTTCCACATATGTTCAGAAGTTTAATTTCTAATGTCTAGGGTATCACCAGGTATCAGATGAATTTCATCTTAATTAACATCTCTCAGGTACTATCAACTTTTCATCTTTCTTGACATATGAAGAATTTAGCTTAATGTTGCTTTGGCATGGACTTTCTTTTTTCTTTAATCATAGTAAGCTGAAGGTTCATATAAAAGCATTTATTTTACTTTCCACATATAGCCATAGCTTGCTCTGGCATTAATGGGAGTTATATGTGAAAATATTGAAAAAAGAAAAAGCCCTGAATAATTTATAAAGGTGAGCCACAAATAAGTGACTAAAGAACCAGAATAATAAAATAAGCACATGGGGACTAAATTGCTCAAGAGCTAGTAATGAAATATGCAGCCCTTCACCTATGATGCCTACCCATCTATCTTACCTGGTTAATATATCTCTGCAATGCCTCTGAAATGTACTATCCAAATTCATTATCAGTTATTTCTGTAAAAGGCTATGAAAAAAAAAAATCCCTTTTACTTGCTATAAAAAAATCATTTGCCTATTCAGAAAGCATAAATTGTCAGAATACTTGTTAACAGCCTTGTTTCATGTCTTCAGTTAACTTTAGAAATGAAAGCTTAAGATTCTCCTATAAACAGCAAATGTCTATAATCCGCCAGGGTATAATGAAGCAAATGATTATTTCTGAAACACCTACCCTGCTTGTCAGCCCCAAAGCACTTCAACAAAGCACTCTGAGTCATTCTTATAAAGAGGTGGTGTGACAGAAGAAATGAGCCACAGGTTGGAGATCCTCAGGCAAACGCAGCCCAGTGCATATGGTACATCATTACCAGTCTGATTTTAATGAAGTTTTAGAGCCTTAAATTTCACATCACAGTTGGTGCTCATACGCATTTTACTGTTATTGCCTTTCATTTGCCAAGTAAAGATAATTGATGATCTTTACTTAGAGAATTTGTAGATTTTGAGCTGTCTATTTTTAACAGTGATTTCTAATATTTTATCTTTGTCTATGTGTGCATTCCTTTATGCTGAATTTTATTTGGTCTAATGATTTTTTAAGTGTTTTTAGAATAAAATCAGCAAAAGAGAGACTTCTTTATCTTTATGCAACTGAACATAACAATTTCATTAACATCTCCACTGACATGAATGAAATTACACGTGAGGAAAGGTTACACTAACCTTGAGTAAGAATGGAAGAATACGGTTCTTACTCAGAATCCCTTCTACAAACTCATGCAGTGTCTAATCTGTCATGCTATCACTTAGCTGGATTAGATTAAAAGAAATTAGGTTCTTGGCTTCTATTCAGTGCTTTTCTATAAAGAAAATTGTTGAAAATATTGACGAGTGGTGAAATGAGTGAAAGAGAAACAATCAAAGAACAGAAATAAACAGAAAAGGAACCTAAAAAAAATGAAATAAATGAGGGGGGGGATGACAGCTAAAGAAAAGGAACAAATAAGAGAGTAAAGCTTCTAGCATTCACAATCAATCTCTTCTAGAGAAAGACATATTAAAATGACTATTCATGTACTTCATGGCACCATATCCATCCCACGCTTGCTTTGTTTTTCTGAGTGATCTTCCACACCTCACTGAGAAGCCTCCTGGGTCCTCAATACTTCCCAGTTTCAACATCACAGTCATTCCTGGTCTACAGTTCTTTGCCAAAACAAGTTTTTAGATTGTTACAATCACACTTACAATAACAATATTTGAAGGAATATAGCTAACAGCTAAATATTCCAGATTAATATGATCATTCTGCCTGCTGTGAATCTACTACGTCCTAGACCAACCAATTCCAGTTTCCATGCTCCATGCGTGCTCTCCTGATCACAGAGAGTAGCCCTCATTGCAGTTTTTTTGGTGTATGCTGGATATTCTGAAATGCATTTCAAATCCATCATTTTGTATATTAGTAATAGATTAAGTTTAAAGAAAATAAAAATATTTTGGTTTTAAAGGCACTACCAATGTTCAGATGACTGTATTTTAAGATCAGACATACGGGGCTTAATTCCAAATGATAAGGTTTTGGGCGGATATGAAGAAGACGTCAGTAAAGATAGCTCAGGTTTAGTCGCCCATTTAGCCCTTCAGAGAGTGTCAGTAGTAACAGACCTTCTCTTGCTTGTTCCTGGTTCCCCACCTCACCTTGCCTGGTTCTTCAGACTTCAAACAGTAACATGTTATAACCTGAGTATCACAGACTTTTAAAGCCTTTTTCTACCTCGCCTACCTCCTACATTATTCAACAAGTACTTCTCTGTTTTTCTCACATAGCTCTGAAGCACTTCTTCAATGCCATCCCACTATTATGAAATAAAACTCTGCAGAGATTTTAGTCTTCCTCTACTTACAGGCTACTGACTCTGGGTAAATATTTCCAGAAGGGTCTTGTCAACCCTCTAGCTTGAAAAACTGCGGCCTGACAGTTGTCCTACCATTTCAAAGCTGAACCACACATGCAACATCCACAGAAAGTTTGTAATAAAGTATACAGTTCCTGTACAGGAGAAGCATTTCTTAATTATATTGCCATAAAAATAACATCAATTTCATTATTTATATATAATTTCTTTATTTGAACTGAAAGTGCAGAAGGCCTTTGGAAATAAAGTACTTTAGCATGCAGTCCAAAACATAAAGTCATATTCATTAATGTCCTGGTTTGAGATAGAAAAAAAGAAATTTTCTTTTCAGTAATTTTACTTTTCAGTTAAGTCTCCTCTAACTGACTGAACTCTGAAATTATTAACAGCATGTTTTTCAGACAGTGTCTGCTTCTAGCAGTGATAATATCTGATGTTTATAGTGAATACCAAGGGATGGTATGCAGAGAGGCTCTTGCTTATGCTTACTGCTATAGCAATGAAGGCCAGCTAACTTTTTCATTTGCCAAGCTGGAGGGTCAGAAGCGGAAGAGCGTAAAGGGGTCACATCTGCGGGGAGGAGTGGACAGGACAGGTGACCCAAAACTGACCAGTAGGATATTCCATCCCATGTGCCTCATGCTCAGTATAAAAGCTGAGGGATCAAAGGGGGTAGTCCCTTTCTTCAATGGCTGGCATCCAAGAGGACTGTCCATTTGTCTGCTTTTGATCCTGATCCATTCATTCCTGAATCCAGATCTGGAATCCAGTTCCTATCTGCTGCTGAGTGCAGTCCCAGTGCTGGCCAGTGATGTGATTGTCATCCTGGGAGCTAGATATTGTTTTTGAAAATATTTCATTATATTCTTATTAATATTATTATCTTTTATTATTATTGTTAATATTTCATTAAAGCTGTTTTAATTTTTTTCCAACCCATAAGTCTCTTTCCTTTATTCTCTCTCCCTTTCCCTTCTGGTAAGGGAGAGGGGTTAATAGACAGCGTCTGCCATTTGTTTAGTGTCCAGCCCAGCCCAAACCTTGACAGTTAATTTTATCTCAATTGTGCAACTCAGTGCAGGTTTAGGATAACATAAAATAAAAACCTTTTTTCTTTCTTTCTTTTCTTCTCATCTGCTTGTGTCATGGTTTGGGCTGGGCTGACCACTAAAACAAACAACAGATGCTCTATTTTAGAAGAGGATGCTCTCTTTTAGAAGAGGATGCTCAACAGATGCTCTATTTTTATGAAGGGATAAGAGAGAGAGAGACATGTTTTTAAAAGAAAACCAAACTACTTCAACGAAATATTAATAATAAAATAATAACAAAGAAAATATAATAATATCAAAAAAGAAAATAATGAAATATATGCAATTTATACAACCTGTATCGAGCTCCCAGTATGACAATCAGGTCCCCGGCAGACACTGGGAAAGTCTCAGACTGGACTCAGTGATATACGGGAACTGGATTCCAGATCTGTATTCAGGAACACGCGAATAGGGATCAAAGGCAGACGCACAGACAGAGTCCTCCTTGGATGCCGGCCACTGAAGAAAGAGACTGATCCCTTTGATCCCTCAGCTTTTATACTGAGCAAGAGGCAGATGGGATGGAATACCCCATTGGTCAGTTTTGGGTCACCTGTCCCGTCTGCTCCTCCCCATAGGTGCGACCCCTCAACGATTTTCCACTTCCGACCCTCCAACGGGGCAAATAACAAAGTTAGCTGCCCTCGGGTGCGATAGCAGTAAGTGTGAGCAGGAGCCTCTCTGCATACCATTCCTTGGTATGAATTACAAAGACCAGGTCTTATCACTCTGGAAGTGGACTGCTGTCTGAAAAATATGCCGTTAATTTCAGAGAGTGCAGTTAGTTAGAAGAGGCTTAGCTGAAAAGTAAAATTACTGAAAAGAAAATTGGTTCTCTTTTACTCCAAACCAGGACACTTTGGTAAACTGTACTAAAAGATTAAGTTTTTTTAGGCTGAATTCTGCACTGAAAACAAGGTTCAATCAAGCATTGCATTGCTTAATGTTGCTCTAGGAAGGGTAACTATACTGATTCAAATTTAGAGCAATCAAGAGAGTTGGTCATCTGAAGCATAAAAAAAAAAGTGTGGCCCTTTCAAAAGGGGAAAAAGAGGGGAGTTAGCCCGGTTACAGGAGTTTTTGTTGTTTCTCTTGACGGTCACACACGAAAAAGGATATCTAAACCGAAGAAGTTGAATGCCCGGACCACCCCAGTGCTCACATTTTTAACATTAAGTCTGAGATGATTTATGCTGTGGCATGGAAATATGGTGGAGAGGTTGGACCAAAATATCACCAAAGGATTGGGATAGATCTGTTTGCCTCAAACCGCACTGAATTAAAAGAAATCAGTTTACATTAGGATGAGGAACCACCCTTGCTAGAGAAAGATGTGATAAAGTCCTTCACAGAAAGATTCTTGTGAAGGCTGTGTCTGCAAGAGGTGCACAAGACACTGGAAGCTGCTGTTAAATGATGTACCGAGGAAAAAGCCTGCACCTTGGTGAGGTTAAGGACTATGGTTGCCAATATGGACATCTTCAGTATACTACAAATTAGAAGGACTGCAGGGGGCAGAGACACAGAGTAATATATTACAACAGCCAAAGACACTGTCTAGTTCCCTACTAGACATCAGTAATGTTAATAAAACTGTGTCCTGAAAAAAAAGCTGTAATATTTCCTTAGACTAGAGGGAGAAGACAGTCAGCTACCTTTCATGCAGGGAAGCAGCCGTTAGTGCTTTAGCTTGTAAAAATTGTATATATCTTGTTCACTAACAACAAATTAATGTGCATTTAACAAAGCAAGGCTGGAAGGGAATGAAAATGGGTGGCGCAGCATGAAGAGCCAAAGGAAAAGGGGATAGAGTCTAATTGCTTTCTCCAGCTACCTCATGGACAGAGAAGGCAGGGCTCAATTTCTCCAGCGGTGCGCAGTAAAAGCACAGGAATCAGTGGACACAAGTTGCAGCAAGACGTATTCCAATCAGATAAAATGAACAAATTCTTTATGATGAGGATGGCCAAAGAGCGGAACAGGTCACTCAGAGAGGCTGTGGGTGCTCCACCTTGGCATGTTTGGAGAGAATACAGATGGTCCCAAGTCACCTAACATAACTCTTACATTACTCATGTCAGTAAATCTGCTTTCGGCAGGATGTGGGGCCAGCTGACTTCCAGAGGAGGCTCTACCTACAGATATCTTATTTATAAAAACATTGAGGCTTTCATGTTAAAAATGAAAACAATTTATCTAAGAATATAAGCCCGTCAATTAGCTGAACACACTGTGCAGGCAGGCACTCATCAAACTCCAAATTCAGCTTACAGAAGACACCAGGCTGACAGTGGTGGCAGCTCAGGGGTGTAAACATGTGGTAATGGTATGAGACCACTAGACTTGTGCTCTGGGTGAAATTTTTAACCCCGATCCCCAGACAGAAGAGACTAGAGCGCTGACCCACTTCCCAATTATCCCTGAGTCTCTGGCTGTGACTTACTACTAGGATGACTCATGGACCTGCAGAGAAAATATTTACTGAAGAGCCTGCCAGCAGAGGATGAGGTGGGCAGAAAGGAGAGAACCATGTTAAATAGAGATCAGCGTAATTGAATTCCATTTGCTTAGTGATCCTGCGCCTCTCTGCTCCGTGCAGGTATTTTTTCCTTTAAAAAAAATATTAACTGCAGGAAACCCAAAAGAGAAATTGTCAGCATTTAAAAGTCTTTAAATAGCATAAGCATAGAAGGAAAAGACTTCATATTAGTTAAAACAGAGGGCAAAGTAAATCCTAGGCAGACAGTCACCCAAGGTTGTAGCCTGTGGCTAACAGCTAATGGATAGCTAGCCAGGGGCTATCTGCAAGCCTGAAGGGGAAAATAAGCTGACAGTTCCCATCCAATGTGTTTGTGGTTGAGTATTTGCTTCACAGACTGATTCTTCAGCTATAGTTTTCTGGTGTGGTGTCAGCATATGAGACTTGGAGTTCACAGCTGCAACAAGCAGTTTATATCATACCTTACAAGGTAAATTCCTCCAAGTCCTGTAATGAAGCTGGCAGAAAACCATGTGGGAGCCAGGACTTCTGTTGCTGCACGGCTACGGACAATTTTCTTTTATTCTTCAAATAACCAGATTAAATTTTCGTTTAGTCTTCAAATAACCAAATTATACTAATCAATCTAATTACAAGAGAAAAGTCTGGAGCGATTGTTTCAGGTTCCACCTTTGGCAGTGGTTTCTATAAAATGAAGACATTTTTCAGTACAGAATCTCACAGGTGAAGCAGTGTCATTGACAGAATTCCTGGGCACGTGGGAAGATTACTCTTTACCTCCTACTCTGGGGCAGTAGGATAGCCCTGTATTGTTAGTAGTGGAGCAGAGTTTCACAGCATTTACACAGGTGGAACAGTGTCCCACCTAAAATTTACCTCAGATAGTCCCGAAAGAGTTTGTGTATTCATGTGGCAAAGTGCAGCATTGAAAGAAAAAATCTGCTTGCATCCTGGAAGCTGTATTAACCGCATTGATTTGATTCTGTTTCCAGGTTAATTTTCCCTTGTGTCTCAGCAGAGATAGTTATCTGGGGCATGACACTAACTTTGCTGTATTGCTTCCAATTTCTAAGCTAAATGTTGCTGAGTTGTTTCAGAAACCTTTCTACAGTTTGCACGTGGGACCTTATGTCTGAGGAAGCCAATGCAGCCTACTGTTTATATGACAGGTTCAGTCCTATGTACAGCTTAGTTTCTTCACTTGTATTAGCCTGTCCGCACTGTGGAAAACTGCCATCCCACCTTATTTGGGGGGTTCAGTTTTTCTTGTAGTCTTTCTGCATGGATAATGAACCTTGGAGATAATCCAAATGGAAAATCAGCCTCTGTCCCTAGATCCAGACTGCAAATAGGCTGCTACTGGAAAGTAAAAACTCTACAAAACTCTGTATTTTGTATATTTATAGTACTAACCTCTCCATACTGGTGATGCTGAGATCTGAGACTAATACATCAGGAACTGGCGCTAAACTGTGCCTTACTCAATGTAACCACAGAAGTTACCAAAACATGCATTAAAGTATTCTCTACAAAATACTTGTTCGGTTGAAGAGTTTAGGATTTATTTCGGGTCCAAGATCTGTTTGATGCCAGAGTTAAGATTAAAACCCCAGGAATCCCTGATCAGCACTCTCATGTGTTGTCAAACCAGTGAATCATACCTCTCTTTCCATGATTAGGTGTGCAAATTTGAAATTAGCTTTCCTAGCTCCCTAGGGGAATTTGAAATACTAGTAAATCAGGATTGGTGTTGTGAAGGGGGAAACATCTGACACTGACACACATGAGCAGTTATCTGCTGGTATAAGCGCTGGAACTGTACAATAACGAGTCTCTAGTCCCATATAATTTCCAGACAAACATCACAAGCGCAGTTCTAAACTTATGGTTGTAGCCACCAGAAATATTTCTGCCTTTACAGTGAAATTTTGCTGTGCAGATACATTAGACAACAGTCCTTGGCATTGAGTAATGACAGATAGCTCCTTAATGACAGTGTTTCACTGTCTCCCACTTGCAGTATGAGGTATTTTCTCTTGATCCAGGGAACATTTGGTCCCTGCTTTGTGTTGGGCTTATGATCCCTATACAAACGGCCAATATATACAACTTTGATGTCATTGTGAAAAGTGTGTTAGACCTCAAATGCAAATCTAAGGAAGGTCATCTGGAGCTGGGATGAACAAAACACCAGTGGAAAAATCCACCTGTATAGATGCACAGCTCAATGTTAAGAGTCTGCAGTACTGGACTTTGGAATTCATTTTTAGAAAGCTCCCTCAAACTGAGAAAAAAGAACATTTTGTTACACTTACCAATTTTTGCTGCACTTAACCCATTTTCTTGCTGCAAAGTATACAACAGCAAGAGAACCACACGTACAAGCAACTATCCTATGAGATTCTACATCACATTCTTATCGAAAACAGTAAAGAAAACGAGTCAGGAAAAATATCTTTGAAACCATTATTTCTTAAAAAAATCACAAAGATACTGTCAAACATATTTCAGTGAGTAGTAAATGAACCCTGCTTGCACCATAAATCATTAATGTTTAATCACCAGCCAATGCCTCAATAAGCTCACTGGCACGGAAACTCTAAGATACTCAAAGGATAGTTCTAGCAAATCTGGCATGCATGGTTGGCTTGTGTGCTTAATTACTGTTTATGCATTGGCAGTATCCAAGCAGTTGTATGTAATAAATAGAACACTGTCACACAGTCCAGATGGTTTTAGATTCAAGGCCTAGGGAGTATGTTTGAAGATTACAGGCCTGATTTACTAACAATTCACACCAGCTCAATTGCTGAAAATCATGCTAATAGCATACGTTTCAGCAATTTCAATGCAGAAATAAATATACTATTAATGACTATTTAAAAACACATCTTATCTTCTATTTAGCCACTCTTCAGAGGAGATACAATAATTCTATTTTGGTTTGAGGCATGTAGCAGCTTTATTTCTGCGGTGTCCAGTAGGTTTGAGAGAAATGGGTTCTTTCACACAGAACAAAGGAGTACCAAGCAGAGATAATCGAAGCTATCTTGGAAAACGATAGTTTAAGTATTAGAATTAGTATAGCCACTTCAGGGTGGTGATCTGCCTTAATTAATTTACACTGTCAAGAATTAGGGGCAGAATTACATGTCATCAAATCAAGAATAGAATCATTAATTCTTTCAGTCTTTACATATAAATATGAATCCAAATTATGCTATCATTTTCAAACAATAAAAAAAAAAAAAAAAGGTAAATAAGTTTATGAAGAATTACTGTCCTTTTCATCCCTAAACTGGATTTGACCCAAATTTGTGAAATTGCTTTATGTAGATTTCCTTTGGGGCAGAAGGGAGAGGGAAGAGAAAGAGAGAAGTTGGGAGGGAGTAAAGAAAATGGATTTAGAGAGGAGATGTACTTTTATTTAATAGATTAATTCTTAGAGCTCCTTCTATGGACCAAGAATATGGGCAACTTGAAATCAAGTTTTTATCTCTTTGAGAGTATATGAAGTTATCTCCCATTTTTCTGAAGAATGCCCTATCTGAAAGATTATAGAGGAGTCAGGATGGAAGTGAGAATGGAGATGGACTTCATCCCCTCCACATGAACAGGAAATGAAGTGTGATTTTCCTTGCAGGGCATGAAAAAAAAAAAAGAATATGCCATCAGCAGGTAATTGAACACAATAAGAGACATTAAGCCAAAAAGACTGATTAAAAGGGTAGCAGTCATCATTTTCCCCTACTTATGTGGGTAAAAAACATTACTGCCAACCTGATAAATTATCTCAGTAACTGGATTATAATTTGAAATTTGTTTTTGATTGAAATTAAAGCACTCCCTCTAAAAAACAACCATGGTAACCATCAGTAATATTTTGTTGTGGTTTGATCTCTCCTTGATGAAGCTGCTGTTCTATATCTTCTTTTTCACCATAAAACTACTACCTGAAGTCTTTCAGGATTATATGCAAAACAGGATTTATGGTCAGCCTTAACTGAGTAATTCATCTGTTCATTCCATAATATTCACTAATCCTCAGTTATTCACCTGCTTATCCATTCATTTATAGCCAACTATTCCTAGGCTGCAGTTCATTGTATGTTAAAAGCTGTCTGAAATAAATAGGTAACTGTATCTCCACTGGCTGCAAAAGGACTCTAACAAACTAGTTCAGCTGTTGATATCCACAAGGTAAACAAACATCTCTAAGTGAGAATTATAGGCCTATAATCTACACCCAAAATATATCCCAAAGAAATAATTGTCCCACTAACCTAGGAGGCAACTTTTAGTTTTATTTAAATTAATGTTGTACTACTCTTGCACTGCTTCTGCCCATGGTGAAATGGAGTATAAAATGAAGTAGTGCTTAAATTTTTTTAGGGTCTTGGTGCAGTAACTATTCAAAGGTCTCCTAACACATACCATTAGACCTTTCAAAACTACATTTATAATTTTTTTTTTTCCATTAGTCATGGAAAAGGAAAAAATTAAGACATTGCCTGTATTCAGTGCTTCATGTTGGTTAGCTGTAGTTAACTAGTTCAACGTAGGAGTTTCCCCGGTGGCCGCAGAAGCTCATATCTCTTTTTCTAGGCTGTATAGGACATATCTACCTCTCTAAATGTCTAGCTGTGGGCTGAACTCTACAGTATAGTCAAACGATACAAATTAAGAGTGGTAGTGAACAACTTCTAGGTGTTTAAGTCATTTAGCTACTCTGCATTGTTCTAAATTATTAGTTTACATTGGTTTTGGTCAGAGCAAGAGCTAGAAATAAGTCTAACTGCAAGCCTTCAAACATTATTATTTAGTAAAACCGTCTTTGAAAGGGTTTGTGAGGTACTGTCTGTAATGGGGGGATTTGTCATGGTCAGGACTATATTTAAGATGGATGTGGAAATGAGCTCTAAAGATTCAAAATGCAGAAGACATCTTTCATATTTTCAATGCATTAAAATGGAAAACAAGAATCAAATTTAAGAGCAGCTTCTCTGTAATGACAGTATTTGAGATGTTTCCAAAATCTGAAGAGCACAGGATATGCCTCGCTGCTAATACATTAAACATTCCCCCTTTTTTTTTTTTTTTTTTTTATAAATTACTAATTCTGGATTTTAATTCACTTATAAAATCCATCAGCTTCTTCTCATATTTGAGCAATTATTTTATAACAGAGGACCCATAGTGAAGTCTCAGGTTACTGAGAGCATTTAAGTGAATTTTGGGTCAGGCCAATAGAACCTGTTGGTGCTCTTACTATATGTGCCACATTCTTCACTTATACCCTGAGATGTACTGCTGTTAAGAACTAAATCATATCTGTTGCAAATAAACAGAAATATGTTATCTTTCCTCTTGTTTTTATACCCTAATTGTCAGAATTTTAGCAATGATTACTGCTCTTATCTGCTCCAGAAAGTCTAGAGACTCTCCATATTGATCACACAGACCATTACTTATTCTAAGTGAAATGAGTTAGATAATCTACTTAAAACTGTAATTGCCGCTACAGATTTTGCAGTTGCATCTTTTTTGAGATACAGATACACTCTAACTGTCTACACTTTAGACATTAATCTCTTGCATTCACTGTTCAGCCAGTGAACGCCTTAGTCTGGTTATGCGCTTTGTGTTCCTAGTTCTTGAACATGATATGTTTGAAGACATCCTTATTCTTCATGTTGTTTAGAGCTAAAGTTCAAGAACTGTTTGCCTGTTCTTACTGAGATTTTTACTGTTTAGTATTTCAATTAAGAGATAGAATTTTACTGGGCCTTTCTCTTTTGGAGAAAGTATCATTACGTAGATTTGATCCTTTGTTTATTCAAAATTTAATTACCTGACTAGAAGAGTTGTTTCTTGCAACCTGCTAAGAAAAATCTGAAGAGGACAAGTTTCATGTCAGATACGAGTGATTGTCTTCTGGGGTTTGAAGCCAAATACAACAAAGGTTGGCATAATAAATATTACCATAACATGATTGTTCTTGAAAATGTAGTATTTGCTTTCTCTCCAATCATGTTAATCTTAATTTTATAAGAAAGGAGAAGGCTCTGCTTTATTTACAAAATAGTCGAACAGCAACCCCAAAAAATGGAGATTTATCCAGATTTGCAGTGGAAAAAGGAAAAATTCACCTGTTGACTTATTTTAATAACAATAGACTCAATTCTGTAACAGGACCATCAAGTTAGTAATTTTCCACGAATGCTGTGGTCTTCCAAAGATATATTTCTGTGGTTATTTTCTTTATACAGCTTTGTACTTCTACTTGGTTACCTATTGCATCCTGATGATCAATGAAGATAACCATGTCTCAGCTTTTTGCCATTTGCTTTCTCGAGGAAAACACACCTTAATTTGATGAATTCACTTCCATTTGGGGTAAAAAAAAATATAAAAAAATAAAAAATTGTTGGTACATGTCAAAATCCTGAAGCTAACAGTTGTGAAGATTCTTGCTCAAGTGAGACTATTCCACTATATTTTGGGCTTGGACTCATTAAGTTTTGCTCTACAAATCCTGCACAAATTCATACTGGCCCAATCACCAGAATGAAGAATCTTCCAATGCTTTCACTTCCCATTCATACTAGAGAAAACCGTTTGCTCTGAATATTGAAAGAGCACCTGACAGATCTCTAGAAGACAGAGATGGGAAAGAACTTGGGAGGCAGAATGGAAGCAGGCAGGAAAATAGGAAAGAAAGTAAACAAGGTTGTGAAGTACAAAATCTAAATGAAGAATGGGATTGAAAGGTGGGAACTTGATGACTCCCTGGCAAAAAGAATTCAGAAATAGCACAAATATGGATAAACGATCAATGACATGGACACACAGAATCATCATTAACTTAAATAAAGGGACTAAATTAAAGGAGAATAGGCAACTTGAGTTCCAAACAACAAGTAATGCAAGGTGAGGTCTATGTGCATGATGGCACTGAACTGAAACACAAAATAACATCAGCTCAGGTATTACAGTCCTGAAAGCAGAATAGTAGAGGGGTAAGACCGCTCTGACCATGAATTGTACTTTTTTTCTTTCTGTATTGGAGCTAACTGGGTCTCCATTGCCCCCAGAAGTTCTTTATTATGTTTTGTTTGGTGTGTGGGTGGTACTAAAGACAGCTGCTGCAAAAATACTATTTTTCAAGAAATTCCAAATTGATTGAAAAATGCTTATTAAATATATCACATGAAACGGCAAGACCAGTGAGAAAGGTAGCAGTGGGAAAGGATCCAAGTCTTAAAAGTTAATTGTCTGTAGTCGTTCAACTGGCTTTCATTTTAGCTGAAAAAGGATTTCCTCTGTCGGCTGGATTTTCCAAGTGCGGCCATGTATATGGATCCTTAAACTATGGTACCATTCATTTTCTCAGGCACAAGCCACCAAATAACAGTATTTAAGGATGCTACTGAAATGTATTTACTAAAAGGACCTGTCTAGAGGTTGTCATTTCTTTACATTGTTATCTTACATTTGATAAGTCCAATGTATTCTTGTTTTCTTGTGACACTGTGCTTTTATAGCCAAGAGAGGCTGATGAGATAGCTGTATAAAGGTTTTCAATAAGACGTAATGGAAAAATATCTTTCTGGCTCTTCTTCTGAATTTATAGAACAGATTTATTTAGTTGTAAAATAAAGATTTAAAATTCTATTACCATAAAAAAGTATCATCTTTTTTTTTTATGGTAATGGTGGTCTAGTAATATGTTCAAGAACCCAAGCGGATCACCCAGCATTCTCCAACTAGCAGAATTATTAAGTAATGACCTACAAATATTGACATTTGTAGATATAAAAGGACATTCTTGCACCACAAACTACAGTTGTGCATTTATCTCCTTTCAGTCTTTTCTTCAAATGAAGTTATACAGTGATAGCATCCAAACGGCTATCTATTGCAAAGACTATAAATGCTGCAATAACAAAGTTAATAGGATAATTCTAAGTTGTCATTCTGAAATACTGATTAAAGCAATTGTTAAATTGAAATGGTTGTTCCTGTTTATAGGGCATAAATTTGAAGGCAATTCTACGTAAACACATTAAGAACTGTATTTCAGTGGCATTATAGCCTTCCAAGGAACTGAAAACTGATAACTAGTAACTGATAGATAAATTTAGCATTACTGAGACTCATAGAAATGAATTCAAATGAAATAAAAATACAAAATCTCATCTCCTATAAGTCTTTTAAATTTTAGCATATGTATTGCTTTGGAAGAACTGGAACCTATTCATAAACTTTGTGCAGAAACATAGTTTTACAATACTATGGTATGAGAGTATGATAATACTACGGTAATTTGCATTCTAAGCAAATAAGAAGTGAGACACAGGAAAATGAACTGATTTATCAAACAATCAAAACTAGTATGAACGGAAAAAAGGTATGAGGGCTTCAATTCCTGACTCTCAGAAGAAGGTATGATATATCAGACATTCTGACTTTCAATACTTAAAAATTATGCAGCTCAAATCAATAAGAGACAGACCTAGACTGAATACAGGAACTGCACCACTTGCTGTGTAAGTTAGAATTTCTTTTGTTTCTTAGCTAAAAAGAGATTCAGGTGCAAGCTGCACATCCTGAAGTTCACTGTAACAACAGGGTCATCTTTTTTCATTCCAGCACATGATGTTATTTCTTTCTCAAATCACGCTATGGCACAAATGGGAATTCACTGATGGACAGATCATAATTCAGTCTGCTTCTTTAGGTGTTGAATACTGATGCTACTAGGATGCTTCTCCTCTCCTATCATAGTAGCCTGCAAATGCAGAGAATGATTCTCATATCACAGGCTGCGGCTGTCACAATTAAACTAGCATGGAGGCAAAAGCTCTAGGACTGCCTTTCCTGCTGAAAAAATAAATATCAAACTGTGATTTCCTGAGCCTGTTTCCTGGTTACTGTTACATTATCTGGGCTGTTTGGCAAACTATGCACTGGCTTTACTTAGACATCACAGTATATGGTATTTACCCCTGAGTTAAATCTCTGCCATTCACAGAGCCTATATCACTCACAGCTTTAAAATCTGATTATAGCAACATATTTTAATTTTAACCTCTACAGGAATATAATCAGAAAATGGTGCAGAATGAGCACAAGCATGGCTGCCTACATTGGCAACAGACAAACATATTGTGCATTGTGGAAAAGCTTCAAGAACGAAGGTGTCTTCCAGGATGACAGTAAGTCTTGTGCCCGTGACGCTGTCCTTTGCTGATGTGGGAAGGTTACAAATAGAAAAAAAGGGTCAAATCTGATTAGCCATTATAAATGACAGGTTCCCAAAACTATTATCCCACCACATTTAAATGATCTGAAAATATAGTAAGCTGTGATTTTTATATTTTTCCACAAATCATCAATAAATTAGAAGAATAATTCAGGACAATACTAGATCTATGTGTCATGCTTCCTCTCTATAAAATAATTTGTCATTTCTAAGCATTTTTTATCTATGTGGTATATTTTATTTATTTAATTTATGTAACGTTTATTTTACTTTAATTGTGATTCTATTTTCAGTGAAAGTACCATACAAACTTCCATTAAATGCACTTATCAATAAACCCATAATTTCATTTTTAAAATGTATTTGGTTTGTTACTCAACTATCGGCCATAAAACTAGACTGTTTAACATTAATTTGGTTATGTTCCTTTAATTTTGCACTTATTGCTTCCTGTTTCACTTTTAGCATTGTTTAGTTGTTGGTACCCATCCTAAAGTTAATTACATCATCCAGATGTGTATTTTTGTTCAAGCAGTGGTACAGCATTTTTTAGTTGTTCAATCGGGCCTTAGACAACTTACTAGGTTGCCACTTGACGATAATAAATAGTACTTAAGGTTTCAGAGAGCTCATCAGACTCACTGACAGATATTTTCGTAGTTTTCATTTCTGGTAATCCTTGACTTTTATGTTATAAATATTTATCAGTTGCTCTTCAATGAACCCCTTGGTAACTACTGTACCTGCTCTTCTTTCCAAATAGTAAGTGGGAATTTATTTTGACTGCCTAAGACTGTTCTGAATTATTGTAAATTATTGGCTTTATCTATGCTAATAGTGATAGAACTGTTAGAATTTCATGTGTCTGTACTGTATCCACGTCCTTAGTAAAGGAAATATATCCTGTCCATAGGCTGGTTTTCACGAACACTTTTAACTTACTTGTACTCCCAGATATTTTCTCATTTGTTATTTTTGTTAGGTTTTTAATGACTGCTTTCACTCTTAACAGAGATAGCTTTTAAAATAAGAGAGCCATCTTCTGTGAAAGCAGAATTGTGTGTTTTATGAGGGATGGGTGGCATCTAATAAAATGTGTTCACTTTCTCCATTATCATTAACATTATTCCCACCCAATTTTGTAGTTGATGGGTTTCACATCAGGAAACTGACCCTTTTAGAGTAGCAAGACATTTATTATAGGCTGGGACTAGGCTGCATTTTTTGCTTAACATAATAAACTAGCATCCAAGCAAACCATCATTTTTAGTGCAGCAATCAATGAGACCTTCTACAGTTTGAATTGATTTTACTAGACTTTGTTTTGTCTTTTAGAAAATTCAAATATAGTTTCAATAGATAATACAGGCTTAGCATTTGAGCTATGTGGGATAAAATATAAAATATATAGCTCTGTATGTAATAGGCATAGAAATTTAGAGCTGCTTATCTTGTTCTTTCCTCCAAACTGATGATCCGTAACATATCTTTCATTAGTATCTTCTCTAATGTATCAACTAGAACACTGATCCAGGACAATATCACAAGACCTATTCATCTGAAGGGTCAATCATCCTAAAATGCTTTATGATTAGAGATGTCTGATATACTAGTTTTATCTCCAAATATTAATTTTTGGACAAAAGTGCCCTTCTGCTACATTGTTAATATATCACTTTGATAAAGTTTCATAGAAATATGCTGTGTGTGAAAGAGACTTTTGAATCATAGACAAATGAATTTATGGGTTGCGATGTGTGAGAGCCTTGAATATACCCTTTAAAATAGTAGGCTTACATACATTTTCCACATATAAAAACTGAGACTTTTTGAAAAGTTTGAAAAAAAAAACTCTATATCCCTGCCTATAACAAAAGCAAGTTTTGAAACTGCAAATTGTGCCACAAGACAGAATTGTCATCCTGGCAGAGGTATTTTAAAGATGTCATCACAATTACATTTTGGACAGCCTTTTTTCAGATAGATATTTTTTAATTTGCTGTCTGTTGCTTAAAGTTTGTTGTGCTGTTTTACAGAAATGTTAAGAGTAAGTAGTCTTGTAATGATTCTGATTCTGCTACCCCAACATCCACACGTAACTGCAAGTTATGCGTGTAGAGAAAGTTTGCTACCTTGGCTACCTCACTGGTTGAGAAAGAGGGCTGAGGACTTTCATCTGAGGGTAGTTCATTTCTTCCCAAAGTGGCTAACTAGTTCAGATTAGTTGCTAAAATTATGAGTTGAACACCAGTCAATGCGATTCCATAGCAATCAACAGTGTATTATTCTGTTCAATGTAAAATTAGAAATCAAAATTAGAAAAGACTAATATACCACATGGTTTAATCCATAGAAATTTGATTGTAAATAAGTTATATAGATTACATAATTTGGGTAAACCTCCAGACCTATATTTTCAGACAAACAGCTTCATGATTTTCTAATGCAAGATAAGATAAATCTTGTGATTCACATAGAGTTAATATCACTGAGATTTTACCCTCTTTCACTGAAATGCTTTTGATGAATACACATTAATTTCCAAGAAAAAAAAAAGGATTGGACAGAGAACAGGATAATTATAAAAACTGGGACAATATCAATATCATTTAAGAGCTGGACTTAAAACAGTGTTTTAAACCAATTAGTCTTATACAAAACAAGTAAAGAAAACATGACGAAAAACTAATCACAGATTAATTGAACTGAGAACAGCACAGGAAATAGGTATACACAGATCAATAAGTAAAGTGAAAAATCAAAAATTATTAACTAATTCATAGACTATGTGAAACTCCTGAAAATACAGCCAGCCTTTTTGTATTATCGTCGTCTATTTAGGTAAGTAGGAGCTGCATGCAGGTTGTTTTTTTTTTCCTGTAGTTAGTTTCACTTGTTAAAGTAATGTCATATTTGCCTGGGCATCAGCAGGTGACTGGACTGCCGTAACTAACTTCACAAACTGATATAGTACACTTATGGGAAGAATGATATTGAGCTCTAATAAGCTCCAGATGGTAGAATAGTCTTTGAGATTTCATTGTTGTTCGCTGCTGCCACATCTACTGCCCCAGTCAGAGACCAAAACACCACTGTAGACAAGATTAGACAAGCACAAAACAAAACAGCACTTACTCAAAAAAAGCAACAAACAAATGAGGAAATAAAAGGTAACTGCAAGACAGTTTGGGGTGGAAAAACAATCAGAGATTTCAGCATAACAGTGCCAAACAGATCAGACCTGTTGCTGCTGCATCATATATTTCATGCCAAAAATTAAAAGGCTTTGCAGTGACTATTAACTGGAGGGATGTAAAAGCACTGCCCACTAACAGACTCTAAATTCTGAACCAGTTACCCAGTTAGAAATAGATGTCTGGAACTGGGAGTCTTGAATTCCAATAGAAGAGCCAACAAAGAGCCTCTACAGTCTTAAAAAGTGACAGATTAGGAAGTGTAGTGATGCTGTATACTATTAAGGTATCTCTATAGAACATAATATCAGAATTCTCTTGCATATAAATAGAGTATTTCAGTGTTCATATCCTTGCATGTACCCATGACAGTTTGGTCATAGCTAAGATATGGTGTGCATAACAACTGAAGTTGAAGTGTAACACAGTAAAAGTGTATTTTTAAACAGGCATATCATTATAGATATAAAACTAAATCTATACAAATAAGCAAGAATGAAAAACTCACATTTAGAGAAAAATAAAATGAAAAATTATCAGATTCTACATAATTTACTTTTTCTAGATACTTAGGATCTCAGTGCATTTAATGTTACCAACTTTCAAATCCCTCCAGTGTCTGACACAGAATTTTCTCAATTTTTGAAAGACAAAAAATGTATGCAGTGGTTCTGTGATGTTCCACTACAGAAATGCAGAATGCTCAAGTATCAAATTGTGTGTAGTTAATAAGACGTTTCTGTCAATCCTTGCACTGCAAGCTACTTTATGAACATTGTTTTAAGTTTGTCATTAAAACTGTTAAATGCAGAATCATAAAGTTTAAGAGTATCCATCAATATCTCCAAGAATAAAAAGGAGTCTGAAATAGGTGTGATGAAAATTCATCTGAGACAAATGAAAGAAAGCTAAATGAATAGTCTGCTGTCTCATCCAGGTACATGAAATATGTTATCGGTCTTTTCTGAAAAATCAGGAATGAGTCACCGCTCAATATAACATTTCCATATCTCCATTAAGATAAAAAATGTTAATATATTGAAAGACATCTGAGTCTTGGAAATGGTTTGAAAGTATGAACTGAAGAAACAACAATATGCATTTTGAAATGGACAGGGAGTGTGAAAATCTTAGGGAAAAGAACACTTTCTAGAATATGATAAAGTGTTAGTAATTAGGATCATTTAAATAACTACAGATTATACTAAAATACCTCTTAAAGAAGTATCATTGGTTAGAACTCTCATTTAGGGCTCTCTAGTTATAAGCAATGTAAGAAATGCAATAATCCATCCTTATCCCAAATTCAAGGAACATCACAAAAGAAAAAAAAAAAAAAAGCCAGGAAAAGGAAGAAAAAAAGAGCCATTTTATTCGTCTGTTTTGTTTTGCCTTATTTATTTCTGACTGTGTGGCAGCTGTGTAGGCCATTATGCCAGCCTGGAAATTTAAATAATAATATGAAAGAAAAGAATATGTTCCAGAACTCCAAAGATTCTTGAGATATTAGATAAGAGTAAAATTTTCATGCTTCTCTTCTGAAAGCTGAACACATCCCTCTTTACTACAATACAGAAGTTCTCAAGCCATTTGTGTGTTCAGGAAACCTTTTCCCAGAAAGTTATTTATCTCCCCCTATAGCATTGGACAGAGTGATTTCTCTGAATATGAACTGATAATATTGTTCCCCAGAATTACAGCTTTTAAGAAATATATCTTGACTGACATTCAATTTTAATAACTTTCCAACTTTTAGGCAGTAGAAGTTATGGGCTTCATTCCCTTTAGCAAATTCTTCACTTGTGTTCAGTAGAGCCTCATACAAGCACTGCAGAGTTGCTTTCTGATTTTTCAAGGTCTGAAAAATTAGAATAAAAAATCTCTCTTGTAAATGAGGTGCAAAATCTCAGTAAAAAAAAAAAAAGAAAACCAAACCAAAAATATGAAGCATTTGCAGTATGGCTCAAGGTAGTAATTTTTTTTCAGTGTGGTTATTTCTAATTTATAATAGCATTACAGGAGCTCCCTGTTTTTTTTTCCTTTTTTCTTTTTTTTTTTTTAACTTTCCGGTATTCCATGTAAAGAATAAAACTAAATTTCTAGTTTAAAAATGCTGGAATACAGGTTTGGGGTTCTTTTATAATGTATGTTTAACAAAGCTAAATTGTTGCAAGATAAACTTCTTCACAAATTGCTCAACTTTTGATAAACTCATGTTTGCTGTCCAAAAGGAAAAAAGTTATCTTCCAACCAGCTGAAATCTTAAGACTTTACTTACAGTTTTATGCATTTAATTTTAAGATCAAGGGTTGAAAAAATGGGTTCCAAAGGTTTCTCTTTTCTTGTGTTTTGGTTTTTCACTGGTATGTTGGGGTTTTTTCCCTCAAGAAGATAGGCAAATTTTCAAAGGCGGTGCTATAAAACTCAGAGATAGTATCATGTTCTTTGACAATAGGTATGGGCCACTGTACTTGACAAACATTAAATATTAATAGGAAACTTGAGTCCTGTAAAACTTAGGACACTTCAGTGTCATCTGTCTCATGCCAGACCTATCATAAGTGACAAGATATGAGATACTAAACAAGTCTGCTGACTACACCAAGCTATGTGGAGCAGTCGACAGGCTGGAGGGAAGGGATGCCATCCAGAGGGACCTGGAAAGGCTCGAGAGGTGAGCCTGTGCAAACCTCATGAAGTTCAACAAGGCCAAGGACCCTGCACATGGGCCAGGGCAATCCCAGGCACAAATACAGGCTGGGTGGAGAACGGATTGAGAGCAGCCCTGACAAGAAGAACTTGGGGGTGTTGGTGGATGAGAAGCTCAACATGAGCTGGCAATGTGTGCTCACAGCCCAGAAAGCCAACCGCTTTGAGGTTGAGGGAGGTGATCCTGCCCCTCTGCTCTGCTCTTATGAGACCACACCTGGAGTGTTGTATTCAGTTCTGCAGCCCCCAAAACAAGGACATGGACCTGTTGCAGTGAGTCCAGTGGAGGGCCACAAAGATGATCACAGGGCTGGATGACCTCTCCTATGAAGACAGGCTGAGAGAGTTGGAGTTGTTTAGCCTGGAGAAGAGAAGGCTCTGGGGAGACCTTATAGCAGCCTTCCAGTACCTAAAGGGGGAATAGAGGGAAGATGGGGAGGGACCCTGTATCAGAGAGTGTAGCAATAGGACGAGGGGGAATGGTTTTAAACTGAAAGAGAATAGATTTAGATTAGATATTAGGAAGAAATTTTGCACTGTGAGGGTGCTGAGGCACTGGAAAAGGTTTCCCAGGGAAGTTGTGGAGGTCCTATCCCTGGAAGGGTTCAAGGTCAGGTTGGATGGGACTTTGATCAATCTGGTCTAGTGGAAGTTGTCCCTGCCCATGGCAGGGGGTCTGGAACCAGGTGATCTTCAAGGTCCCTTCCAACTGAAACCATTCTATGATTCTATGATACAGATTTCACAAAGTGCTGCTTCTTTCAAAAAAAAATAAGATCTCAAGTCCATAACCAAAAATGTGAAATATTTTTAAAATGGATCACTGAAAGCTCTGTATTTAATTTTACAAAATATTTATTTCTTTAGTATGATATTTTTCCTATTGCATATGGAAAATATGCTAAAAATATGTTACAGTTAATACATTTAGGTATTTGAACAAAGCTTTTGAAATTCAGAGAAAAAAAAAGGGTGACCTCTTACACCAATAAGCTCTTTCTGAGACAATGGAAGACTTATCTATATTTTCTGCAAAACATGAACTTTGAGGCTTCCTACTTTAGCAAGTTAAGGAGAAAGACTATTCAACAACCTGATCTAGTTGAAGATGTTCCTGCTTGTTTCAGGGGAGATTGGACTAGATGACCTTTAAAGGTCCCTTCCAACACAAACTATTCTACAATTTTATGATTGTCTGATTCTATGATTCTATATATATCTTCGTATGGATAACTAGACAACAGTAGAAATGTCAACGTGTATCAATACAACAGCATTACAATAGAAATACTTTAATTAAGAAGTGCTTTGGCTTTAATAAAGAGAAAGATCTAAGTTTTAATTCTGCATTGTTTTTTCAAGTCTCAAACAACATTTGAATCTACCCTTTCAATTAAATGTCAATGATGCAAGTTATGTTACTTCAGCTGTCAAATATTAATACTAAACAAATGGAAACCAGAGATAGGGTTTGCACTTATAACATGAAGGACAGCTCATATTTGCCACAAATATGGAAATATTTGTACTTAATCTTTACAGCAGTCTGAGTATGACGCTAACTAAACAAACCTTAGAATAAATTTTTGCTATATTGGTTGACCACTGAAAGTTAATTTATTTTATCAAAAGTTTAAAGACACTTGTTTTTTACTGTATTTCTTCAAAGATTTCCTTAATAAACACACTTGCTCCCCAGTTCTCAGGCACCAAAATTTTGATCAGCTCTACCCAGACTCAGTGCCTCCTAGAAATAAATAGTTGTTAATACTTGAACTGGGATGTGCAATACAAGAGAGTATGTAACTTAACTGTTGGATTTAAGTTTGGTTTAAGATTAGGGTCTGTAGCAACTTCACAATGCATCAAAATTCAATGAAAATGCTTTTGTTGATATCTGTGGCTTAGCACCGTGCTCCCTAAGAAGCAACTGGTAGAGTTTAGAGGAAGGCCCAGACAGTAAGGTAGGTGGATTTGTCTAAATTTTCCGGTGGGTGTGTTAAGCTCATTCTTACCACCCAAAGTGGAAATAGGCACAATTTAGTAGACTTATTTTGAAGGTCATCCCAAAATGCTATGAATTGTGCGTAAGGCTTCATTGACTCTTATCAGTCAGATTTTTATTAGTTACAGGAGTCTGTGGTGACTGTCTCAGAATGGGACTTCCACATACTATCAAGTGAATTCCTGATAGTCTGAGATATGGGCATGAGATTCTGCTGAGAGGTCAGAAGGACTTAAGATATTATTCCTCAGCTTATTCATTACTGTTCCTCTCAATACGTGACCACAATTGTAAATTGTGTCACTTCACATTTGTGGTGTCAATTACACCACAATGTGTAAATTGTGTAAACGGGACTGGCAACAGTGTGTTGTTCTAAAATTTCTCTCAGGTATCTTAGAAAAATTATTTTGAAGTATTTTTCAGTGTTTTTCCATCTGTGTGGTACTGCCCTTCTTGCCCACCTGATGATCCATGCTGCAGTCCCTGCATCGCAGATGATGTAACCTATTTCTATGTTTCAGTCTGAAACTGTCAGTGATTATAAGATGCACTCAGTATAGTTACGCTAAACACATTTTACACCTGTGATGTTGTCTTTATAGATGTCAGACAACGCTATTTTTCTTTGTAATTGGATACAGAAATTAGGTGTCCATAAATTTACATTATATTAATTTGTGGTTGTAGTTAGAAATTGATATTCTAGCTCCTTTTAGTGAGACCATTCTAAAAATTTTACAAAACAACCATAGACATTTATTGATTTATCACCTTTCTTTGATGGAGCTCACTTACGCACTCCAAAAACTTACTGTACAATGTTATCCATTGATTTGTAATGATTACTCAGAGCTGCTATTGCCTTGTAAATATTAAACAATGCGATAAATGAACTTAAGTCCTGAAGAAAAGCAGAAAACATTTTCTGCTGCCACATAGAAAAATATCCTAATGGTTCCAACTACACTGATCATTTTTAATCGTAAGGAAAAAAGCATACACTAAATCATACAAGGAGAAAATCAAAGGAACAGAAGTCTCTGAGCAACCATGATTCTCCAAGAAATTTAATAGATATTTATAAGAACATTTTACTTTTCGTAAGAAATCCTTCCCTTACTGGATAAAAGTAAATAACTGAACATGTTCAAAGAATTTTTAAATTAAGCTATGAGATAAAAAGCAGTTTAACAGTTCAGAGATTCCTAATGAGTAATACATACTTCTAGAACAATGACAACTCCAAAGTTACTAAAAGCTATTAGCAACAGATATGGCAAATCTATTGCTGACAAAGTGCAGATACTGTATAAAAATCATGCTAGTGTAGGAGTTCTGTCTGCATAAAATTGAATAGGATTTCAGGATTTAGTTCATGCAGTATTTTTTCTTCAGTAACTCGTTTCAATATCTGCAAATGCTACAGCACTGAAACTAATAAATGAGTAGTTAGGAAGAAAGGAACAAGGCAACAGGACAATATATTTCAAGTTGTCAACCAGTGACTAGTCCTTCTTACTTGGGCTGCCATCTTACTCCTTTACATACTTTCCTGTGGGGGGGGTCCTCAAAGCCCCGCACGCTTAAAAGGTCAACTCACATGCTAAAAAAGGACCTAATATTCCTAAACTTCCTGCAACCAAAGCCTTCTGTTAAATTTTAGTGAAAGGTCTAGTTAAAGCTTCAGAATATCCTAACCTGAAATGTCATACACTGGGAAGATAAAGAACCCTGCTGAGACAGGGACATTTCATTCCCTGCTCTCCCACACTCATGCCATAAAGTCTATTCCCAGTTCCAGTTCAGTCAGAGGCAGTAATACATCTGTTTTCTATGCAAATTATCATTTAAAGAAACTCAGTATTTACCTCCTTTGAAAAATAATTGTTAGAACTGAGGGAATAACAGATATTTTTGTTTAATTGCTGAACTTAAAATCAAGGGAAGAGGAGGTGAGTGATCCCAAACAGTAAAACAAAGCACAACCAATTAAATTTTGTGTGAAACTGAAATCTATAATTTCGTTGTAAATGCAGGCATGCAATGCCTTCTTTATTTTAGATTGCAATCAATTCCTGAGTTATATTGTTTTATTTTTTTTATAATATATTGTTTTATTTTTTATAAGATAACATATTTTTTGGTGGCGACTTAGCTGAATTCTACCCAGGCTTGTGCGTAGTTTGAATCCTCTGAATCTGCATATTTCTGATGAATTTAGTATTTTTTAAAACAGATCTGCCACCTCTGTTATTATTAGTCCTATCTCATATCTAGGGAAACCCAAAATGCTCAGAGATGTAGCTTGCTTTGAGTGAGTCAGCGTTTCCCAGCAGACCTAGGAAAACAAGGAAATCTCCTGGGGTTTCGTTAAGAGCCCTACCAGTGCCCTGCCGCCACATTGCCTTTCTGCTACAGCACATCAGAGCAATGTGGCTTACCAATACTAAGCAGCCAAATCAATTAAATCCATTGAGGTGTTCTGAGGTAATCTCACTGTGGTCTTTGACAGAAATCTTGAAAATATCCCCAAGTTAAAATACGAGGTTAGCCTTGGTTCCCGGCTTTTTGATTCGCATATTAGTAACCCTCAGGCTTCATATTTAAAAGAAGGAAAAAATAACTTCCACAAAATCTAGGAGCTAGTTTTGGAGGAAATAAAGCTTGTTTTGCTTCCAGGCCTCTGCAAGGGCCATATTTCCTTGGTTTTGTTTAATTTGATTAGTTTGTTTGCCTTTGATTTGTACATAATATTCAAAAGCTCTTATCTCAAGCTCTGGGCATCTTTGCCATATAGTTAACAAGCAATTATGTATTAATTATGGAACCAACAATTTGATTTTAAGTCCCACAATAAAAGTAACCAAACAAGAAAATTAATCTAAATTTTCCCATCCTATAAAGATAGTTTATTCCCACATACTTCCCAAAGATCCAGAGAAGAAAAATTTGATGTCCAACAGATTTTTTTCAAGTTAAGAAGTAGGTTCAGAACAAATCAAGAGACTTTACACGGATTGTCAAATTTTATTAATTTAAGAGTGATCCACTCTAAGATTTTGTATGATCACATAATCCATTTGGAAAGACAGTCAGGGTCCTATACTAAAAGGGACTCTATGTTGGCCCAGAAATGAGCAGAGTCAGAAGCGCTATGGACTAAACTAAAGAAACAGGATCTCACTTACATCTGCCAGGCCTTATAACAAGATGAAACAGATAAGAGGAATAAAACATTTGAAGGATAGATGCGTATCTGGCAAAGGAAGCAAGCAAAGACATAGAGACTTCATCAATGAAGCAGTACGGTGTATACACCCAGCTTTTTATGGAGGGAGGAGGAAGTAAGAACAAATTTACAGATAAAGACGCCAGAGTGAATTCAGCTACTCCTGGATTTCTTGGAATGTTATCAGGTAGTTCCTGTAGAAAAAATAACAACTAACAAACCTCTCCATGTAAGCAGCTTTATAAGATCCAGGTTGAAGTACTCTGTAAACTTCCATGGTGCCTATTGGCACTCCGACCAACCCCAGTTTCAACTGAAGAGTAAGTTTTTGAGACAATTGTTGCCAAAAATCCCCGGCACCGTCTGGTATCCTAAGACTATACTACTGGGGGACTGGATGACGCTATAAGGATGCAAAGTAAATTCAAAACAAACACCAGGATGTGGCTCTTCTTGCAAAGGGTAGCTGAGCTATGAAACATTTTGTGAAAGGGTTTTAAAAGTTTAAATAAGCTCAAGGCAAGGCCTGACTCGTTCATGGAGTGCTGTTGAGGGCTACTAAATAGACAGAAAGTATATTCAACTCTGGAAGTTCTTGAGATGAAAGTGCTTGGAGGTTAGAAGAGTGCTGTGAGAGAAAGTGTCATATATTCTTGTCAGATCTTATGTTCTTATACTCTTACCGTTACACTTGCTTTTGACCACTTTCAGAAATAATAGGAAGCTAGACAGGCCTTTGATCTGTTGCAGCATGGTCATTCTAACTTTTTTTATACTTAAAGTCCAGTGTAGGAATTAAGGGAAACAGGAAACTTGCAGAACAACAAACTGTAATTGAGGAGAAGAAAGAAAAAAAAAATCTGTGTAAGATGGGTGAAATGTGAAATAATCACAACAAAAACTGCGTGTGTAAAGTTGTATTCTCCACCTGAAAATACTGGAATAAACATTTAGTGCTTTGATGTTCCAGATTTACTTTTTTATCAAAGTTAATTCAGAATTCTGTACTCAATTTATTATTATCTTCTTAATTTCTGCCTACAAAACAATACAGATTGGTGTACAGAAGTTGTGGCTTGGGGAATTTTTTCACTAAAGGAAGATTATTTTAAAATTTGTCAATATCACCAGGCAACTCACCTACAAAAAGGTAGCAAAGGCTCTTGTGCAAAGTCATAGAAAGAAATGTATTTTATCATACTAATGAAACTAGTAATTCATTACCTAAAGCTTGAAAAAATAGAAAATGTGAATATACATAGAAGATACCTCCTAAGTGTGCAGATTTCAGCCAGAATGAACCCGCTTTGTACTTTAGCCTTGTAGCAGAAATTGAATTTAAGAATAATGACCTGCATTTCTCAGGTTTGATTGCAAACAGTGAACTGAACTGAAATTTCCCCATGCCCTTTATACCAGAAGGAATTTTTAACATGATGTTTATTCTTGCTGTCTGCTAAGGACCCTGAGCAAGTATTCTGAAAGGTCTGGAAACACATGATTCAAGAATTTCTTACTTTTTTATTCATTATGAAATGTTCCCTGTATACAAGGAAATATTTTTCCAGTGGGGAAGGCTTGATGTGCCTGTCACAGGTTATTCAGCAAGATGAAATGAGTTATAGCCGTTGGAGTCCTACTGACGTTATGCAAGAGACTTATGGGAACAACTTTCCCCAAACTAAGAATTTTGAATTTAAATTTAATTTAATGCCCCAAGTGTATTTTTTGCAAAACAGGAGCTCTTTGAAAGATTCCAGAATCTCCCTACGCTCCCCTCACCCCCTGCAATAAATAAATTCCAAATACTATGGTAGGAACAGCAGTACGGAAGGATACCTTTCCAACCATGTGACGATCCCCTTAATTCCCTTCCCAGAGTTCAAACTGGAAATCCCAAAAATAAATAAATAAACAAGGAAAGTGTGGAAGGAATGCATGGGGGGAGATTTTTCTATCTTTATACACAGAGGAGGATTTTACCAAATATAATTAAATACATCAGAACTTCAGAAAAATACAACTGTTAATCTTTACATTTGTCAAACAAGATAATTAACAAGTGTACAAAACACAGATGACATACCTGGAAAGAACAATTATTTTCTTTGTTCTTTGTGACCGAGTTGGGGGGGAGCGATTTCTTCTAAGCTTCTTTGCTTCATTAGGCATGTTGAAATTAATTTTCAGCTTTTCTCTCTCACATTCCCTGATTATATAACAACATCTGTTTAACATGGACTTTTTATTTCAAGTTAATTTCAATATTTATTTTGCATTTGTAATCGCTATTTGTTAAAAATGCATCCTCGCACTTAAGGTTCAACTTTGCTCTCCAATTTTTGTGCAGTTACTCCCACTGTCTCAATTTTTAATCAAATGAGGTTAACAGCTATTGTAAAGTTTGCTTGAAAAAAAAATAGTATCAGGGATCAAGATAGATCCCATTTCTTCATGTCACTTAAATTCACAATACATTCCTCCTTTTCCTGTATTTTGTATTTTATTCATGGATCTGAATAAATAAAAAATAACGATATTATGCTGACTTGTAAGTACACCGAACAAGGTCTGTTTGGAGGTCACTGAGTACCCACTGCCACAATGAGCAAGTTGAAATACTGTAGCCAGTATCTGAGGTGACTTTGCTTCGGGAATCAACGCCATAAGTGTTTCTACACTTATGTTTGTTTTCAAGGCTAAATGAAGAACTAGAGGGATTCATAAGCATTTTTATTGTTACCAGTTTCTGATGTTACTGTTTGAATTTTTCATGAAACCAATACCCAAAAGTATAGTATAATCAAATATCATGATATTATATCAATATTTCTCTGGACGGTGAGGGCTCAGTGAAGCTTTGGGAGCTGTGAGTGAACATGGAGATCTTTTTATCTCTCTTTAATGCTAGTCCCTATGTTGGTAGGGCTTTCATCCCCTGGCTAAAATTGCAGCACGAGACAAAATTGGGTCTTTTCTATTCCCACCACCACCCCCTAGACCTCCTCCTTCTATTCCATTCATCCCATAGAGAGGAATTAAGCCATCAGTGTTTTGACTGTGTCTTACTCTCGGTGGTGGGCAGACACGTGGTTGATGAGATTGTGTTGACTGGGGGCACTAAGTAACAAATTGCTGAAGGGGAGGACTGTGAGAGGACTTGTGCCACAGAGCTGAAGAAAATGGAGATGGGGAAGCAGAAGGTACAGGAGACATTAAACAACCTAGCAGACCTGGACAGTGTCTATAGCAAGACTAAAGCCACCTGATGTCTTTGTCTAGTGCTCTATGGCTTCAAACACCCCCAGGAAACACAGGTGAAATTCAGGAATAAAGAGAAAAGACATAAATAATTCAGTGCTAAAATAATGTTATTCCTTGAGGGACAGTCTCTTGAGTTTGGGTGTATGAATCATGTTACTTAAACTCCTTGATTTGCGTGGGCCTTTCACAGTTTTAATCCAATTGCTATTTTCATGGCTTCACATACCACAGTGGTAGGCACTTTATAAATGCAAAGTATTCATGATGAAATAAAATGAGATTCTGAAAGTAGAACAGAATTGATAGGAGTTTCTTAGAAAAAGTGTGTTTGATCACTCTGCCCTTCTCAATAATTCAGAAGAGTTTCGCCTTCTTCTTTTAAAATGAATGTTCATCACAAATAAGTTTGCCTGGTTGCATTACTGCTCTGTGCTCTGTTATAGTCGGGATCTTGCATGGAATAAAATAAAAAAGTGAGGGATTGAAACTTTATGTGATACCCATCAGGTAACAATAAGGAAGCTTCATTTCTGCTGTATCTGTTTAACACCTACTTTTCTAAATCTTATTTTCTGTCCCACTTCTAACTGTGGGAATCGATTTAGTTTTAGAAGACAAAGGGACAGTATGTGAAGGTCTAGCAGGAACTAGGCAGTCAAGGCTCTTTTAGAAAAGCCTGAACACTGCTGTTCCTCTCAGCAGGGACTTGACAAATGAACTGGGACTGGCCCGATGGAAAGTGAGAAGGACAGACTTTTGCAACAGAACGCAGGGGTGTAAAAAAGTTTTTTCAAGTTCTATTCAGTAAGTCATTCCTACCCAAAAGGATTTCCCTGTAAACTTCAATCATTTTTTATGATAGGTTCCTCCTTTCTAGATGTGTCATTGACTTCATGGAAACACTATCAACTTCATGACATGTTAAGAGACCTGTGTTACTTTGGTTCTCTTCTTTAAATGATCTATAATAAATAATAATAATAATAATAATAATAATAATAATAATAATAATCATAATCACAATCATAATCATAATCATCTCATCTATAGATTTCTTTTGAAAATCAAAACCTCATTCCTCTCAAACATGTAGTCTTTGCAGTCTTTTCTAAGCCATAGCACTGTTTTTCTAAATCACGTGATGTTAAGAAAAGTTTCATGCAGAAATTTTATGTAGTAAACAATGATTTTTTCCCACAACTATCCAAGGATACTTTGTTCTAGGAAAATACTTCTTAAGGGGACCATATTAAATCCTATCTTGCTTTCAGCAATGCAAGCACTTGTGGTTTAACCTCCAGCTGAAAAAATTCCCACTTCTAAAGACTCCAACTCTTTCAAGCAACTTGTCCTGTTTTAATCTATTCTCTTTCACTTCTCTTGTTTGAGTATTGATGAACTACACAATGCATCACAGTAGTTACAAAGAACCTAAATCCAACTCCAACAGCTTAAGTCAAAAACCTTAACTGTTTTTGATCACCATCTGTGTGATTTTATAGACATTAACACACCATTAATATTACCATTAACTTACATTAACAAACAAGAGGTACTATGATAAGAAAATAATGGAGTGATACAGTGAATCTTGCTTATGCAAGTTAGTTTTACTCAATTGTGATTCAGACCTTGAACAGAAGAGAGAAAAGAATTATAATGAGAATCTTTAAAATTAGAATAGTTTAAATAACACTTGCTGTCTACATAAAACAATATAGTTTTAACATTATGGTATTGGCACGGTTACATCTTTCCATAGACAAAAAAAAAAAAAAAAAGCTTTGGACAGAAATAAAAAGAACTTCAGTTGACTGAATCTTGTTTCAACTAGAAAGAGGTGAATGGAATGAACACTAGAAGTAACCAGCAGTTACTAAACCATTTCACTCATTCAAGCGTTTAAATATGCATGCAAGAAGCCTAATATATAAAAGTTCATACTTTAAAAGTTCTTTGTGTAGCTATAACGAAACGCATCAGCTCCACGTCCAAAAGTGTTCCACACAGTGGAAATCTCATGGTTCACCTCCTTCTCTCCTAATATTTTCCCCTCTTGATTCCTGTGATGTCACCATGAATGCCAAGATCTAAGAATTAGTAGTGTGTTAGAAACTAATAGTCTGTGAAAGTGAACTCAGTATAGAAAACAGTAAACACTTTACATAGGTTTAATAGATCAGTATAACACTAGAAAACAAGAGATTTGTTTGAATGAAACAACCCAGATTCTTATTTAATTTACACCAGACCCAATACAATTTCAATTATGGTGGAAAGCTGCTTCTATACTATTTATCAAAATGCAGTATAGCCAAATATTCAACATCAAGTTTTGCAGAAAGAGTAATAAAACCAAAGATGAAGCTTACTCACATGACATTTTATGAATCAGCAGCTATCTCATACAGACAGCTAAAATAAAACGAATCAAAAAGTGGGTATAAGCAAGCAAGTGACTGTATAGAACAGAAGAAATCTTTTTTCCTTGGATTTAAGACCTGATCAGTGGTTCAAAAGAAATGTACTGAAAACCAGTTCAAATTATGTATTCATATAGTCTAGTGGTTTTATGAAATTATATTTTTCAAAATATTCATTTTCAGCTGTTTGAGTACATACGCCCATCATCACTGATTCAGGACATCACAACAAAATTCACTGAACAAAATTCCAGCAGTCTGAAACCATCCAACAAGAAGCAAAGGCTGACACTTTCAAACATCTAGCTTTATTTTCACACTGCAAGCTGTCTAAGAAAAGCATCTGTAAAGACTTGATAAACACATTTAGAGAAATTATTATCCAGTTTTGACATTCCATCCTAAAAAGTATGCCTATCAAGGAGCACAAGTTGTGCTTATTAAAACTCCTAATAAAATTTAAAAAAGAAAGGAATCCAACAAACCCATCTTTCATTAAAAAATTTAAAAACTCAAATGTACATAAATAAGCCTGAACTCATTTGTTTTCCTGCACAGTGCTCAGTTTTTCAGAGACTGTTCACTACAGTCGGGAACTTCAAGCATTGATCTATACATATCTGAGCTGTCTTTGATCATTCCTTCTTGTCACAAGCATATTCTGCACACAGAGGCTCGGCAGTTGCCTCATGAATAACTTCATTCAAAAGTTTTATAAACCATGCTAATGTACTTAACTGATTTATCAGTACTTATCATCAGGACACATTCAGTCAGTAACTACGCTATACTATATACATGTTATTGTGCATTTATAGAAATGACAAACTAACGTTATTAAAAGTTGCACTCAGCTGAAGTCTGAGCTTTTTGGGTTTGACCACTGGGCTTTGAGATAATTACAGAGCTTGACTGTTATGAAGCCTAAATCCTAACTCTAGAATTCTGAGTTTTTAAGCACTAATCTCAAAGATTAAATTCCAAGTTTTGACAGCACCTTGGATGACTGAGGCGTTGGATGTGACATTGTCCCCTCTGCCCTTCTGTAGAAGCTGTCATTGTGTTGGCTCAGCTGAACAACTTCGCAAAGAGGAGAGCTGTAACGTTAGCGCACACAGGGAGGGCTCGCAAAGGCAGGCAGCATCCCTGCCACTGATCAAAAGGAAAGAAAAACATTGCTGTAGTGCTATACACATTTGATGAACTACACAAGTCTTCAAAAAAAAAACCCTAGCAAGGTTTCAGTAAGAATTGCAGGTCTGGTTGAAAAGTTTATTCCCTTGATACACCCGTGCAGAGGTACAGTGTTTACCAGGATGTGTTGTCCCATTAATAAGACTGGAACCCCAAAGACATCTGTCTTTAAAGATGCTGACTATACCTCAGATGCAGTCTTCCCTTTGCTCGCTTGAGCGAAGTATCAAGGTGGGGTTTCTCAGGCAGTTAAGAGTCCATAATCTTTTATTTCCTCTGCTCTTTAAGGAGGGGAAATACATAGTAGTGTGTTGCTTGTTTGTCACATCGCCTTTCTGGAAGGAAGACACAGGTTTTGTCCTGGTTTCTGGCAAACTCCCCTTGTCTCGAGCTTACTCCAATACAATTTCCCATAAAGGAAAAGTAGTGTACTGACAGTACAGAAAGTGCTTTGGGATGCTCTGTATGTATGTAATGTCTCCAAGTTCTGTGCGTAATATATTTATCTACACAGAATCTTAACTAAAGGTTATAGTTTCTGCAATCTGAGAGACTCCTGAGCCAATGTTCATGACAAAGCAAGGAACAACGTAGCATTACCTGTTTTAGAGGATCTGTTTCCAAATAAAAAGTGTACAACAGCAATACTTTCAAGATTTCAAATTTAGAAAACACTGCAGTTCATGTCCCTGAGAGGAATCACCATATTATCTGTAGACCTTGCATGCAGATATTGAAAAGTCCTATTTACAAACACAAAAGCTACTAGTCCCAAGTTCCCTTGATTATCCTTGAGGAAGTAAATGGTTTCCCGGGCTGTACATCCGCTGCTTTCCATTAGTGTATATTACCACATGTGATTCTAGTCCATTTAGTAGGAAAATATGACAAGTCTTCGTTAGTCAAATTGGAAAACACTGAAGATGCTATTTCTCTTGACCACATTTGTTGCAACCAATGTGTATGTCTCTTACAGGAGAGATTATGGCTCATTTGAGTAAGGAAAATTGATATGTGGGAACAGAGAGAAGCACCTGAACATCAGCTCCATGCTGTGTTCTTCATCCTGTTCTAATGATCTAATAATCTTCCAGTCCTTCTAACATTTAACGCAACACATTGGCAGGTTATAGAAATGTATTGCATGCTTTTCTATGCAATGTAGATTTGCACAGGATGAATTACAGTAAACAATCTTAAAGAATTACACACTAACAGAAAGGAGCTATTGAAATTGTTCACTCATAGAAGACGTGTGCTGCAAAGACATGCACTGTAAATTTCCCTTTCTCTGTAAAGATGTATTCATCTATGCATAAATAGCTAAAATTACTTGTGAAGCAAACAGATGTGTGAGCCAGAACCCAATCCTCACTGAAAAGACGGTTAAAGAGTGGTCCTTTCTCCATGCACGCTTATTTTGCATTCAGCCAACGGATTCAGAGGGGATTCTATCAGACTGAAGAAAGCTTTTTACTCTCATTTATGCAGGCTCAAACTCTGGGAATTATAGATACTCCTGAGACATACTTTACGATTGTTCCTTGTCTTTGGAAAAGGGGAGACAATAGAGAGCTTTAGTCTTTGAACAGATTACAAAAGCAAATCTAAATATTTTAAGGGATTCGGCTGCCTTGGTAAGGAGTTATTGATTCATAAATCAAATAAAACGAAATTCCTTTCACTCTTCCATTTGCCAATTTAATGACTTACAGCTACACAACACACGCTTTACTGAGGTAACTTGTGTTCCTTACTCCTATCCTGTTGCCAACTGTCCTGTCTCCTGACCAAGCCTATTAAGCACTATGCACGTTCTGAGACCGTATAAAATCTCAGTAGACACAGATGAATGCTTCATAACCTATGACTTTCTACTTTACCTTTCCAAAAACGCCAACGGGCAATCTCTGGGAAATTATCAAGAGGAATATTACCACTGTCAGGCACACTCCATTTTTATTATCAGGTCAATATCCTCCACAGCACTGCTTATCGTCTTAAAACTTTCACATAGTTTCTGTGATTACCAACTTTTTTTTACATTACTGCAATTTTGAATTCAAAAATTCTTTTCCATACTCACTTTACTAGAACTGCCTATGGCCTGACCTAAAATGTTTCACTTCTGCTACTTCAGGCAATTTCTAACCCATTTTTTTTTACTCCTTTTACTTTCTCAAGCACTTCTTCCATATTTGCATTCATGACTTCCTCTTGGCTTTAATTCTCTATCCTTTTTCCTCCAATTCTTACAGATTTAACCTATACCTCCTGCAGCTTCTCCCTAACCTCTATTACTTGGTTTATTTTCTCTCTCTCTCTCAAACATGTTCAAAAGAGGTTGAAAAAAAATACACCTTACTTATCTCCTAAACCATTTTCCAGGTTATTTGCTGGCTTATTATCCAAATTCAAACCTCCTCCTCTAGTTCTCAACCTTCTCCAAAATTTCTTTGGATTTCTTGAGTCTGTATCTTCCATAATATTCTGACATCTTTTATTTTTGGAAAACAATGTGAATTTAAATATGCTGATCTGGCGAGACAATGAGAAGGTTGCCGTCTACGAGATGGTTGCTTGTCACCACTAATCCCTTCCAGCTGGTACCATCACTTCAGACTTCCCAGCATAACACCATGTTAGTATTTAGTGATCCTTATCCACTTAAATTATTTAACAGTGGATCTTTTTTCAAAAAATCTGGATCATTTTAACAAAACCAGATCAATGGTGTATGCAGTTACGTCACTGTATCTGAGGAATCTCTAGCAGGAGAGAGGTGGGGAAACAGAGATAAATAGTCCTGAGGGTAGGCTGGTTACCCTGTCTAGGCTGAAGTCAGGGTGGCATGCCTAGCAGTAGCCTAATTCTTTAACTCCCAGTCTCACTCTCAAAGAAACAAAACTAAATAATAGAAGGGATAAAAAAATGTATCATGATAAAGCTCATTTCTTTATCCCTCTACTCCATTGTTATTTCCTCCTGAAAGTTCAAGCTCTTTTTAAAGCAGGGATCTTATCTTACATATTGATGAAGCTACAAGAGTATTTTCATCTTTAAAAAGCTAAGGGCAGCCCACATTGTAAAAATTCCTCCCACAGCTTGAAGTGGTGGAGGGGGCAAAAGGGATCTCCACTGAGTTGGAAACATTTCTTGCAAATTTTTAATAATATAAGTAGTGTTTACTCACAAAAGCATTCACATCAAATTAATACTGCTACTTGCATGAAGATCACTTAAATGAATGCTTGCGATACAGAGACTCCTGTTGTTTTTAAGAACCTTGGTTTCCTACAGATTTAATTTAGTTAAATAGTATGTTTTTCTTCCCTGTGTATATTGTGTGTACATTATTTTAACTCATAAAAAGAAAACGGACATGTAAAAATGTATGTACTGATTATATTCAAAGTTAAATTGTTTTTCATATTGATGTACAGCATTTTTGTATCAGGTAACAATCACAGAATATGCTGCTTACATGCAGACAATTACAACGTGTAGACAGGGGGTGGAAATGTTATTTTGTTGTGACAAATGAACATCATATTTACAGAGCACAGATTTATTTGTTGCTGCAAATTATTTGAATGCTTATATTCTAATTAGGATTCTAGAAACCATTAATAATTAGTATTTCTAGGAGATTGCTTACATTATCAACAGTATTACATTTGGCAATCTTCAGACTGGTTCATTTTTTCCTGATTTCTTCCTTTTCCACTCCTATTTTTGTCATTCTCATTCATAAAAATGGTCACCAGAACCCACTGGTTTCTCCTGGGTTTATATTATCTTTCTGAGCTGCAGTGCAACTCCCTATCAGCATCACTATAAACCAAGAATATATACTTCCTTTTTGAACAGATAAGTAAGATGGTCTGTAGATGAGAGAGGAATATATGAATAGAAATGCATTTCATTCCAGCTTGCAGTCATGTTGTGGAATAAAGAGGAAAAAAATATTAGGCAAGTGTGAGAAAGTAAAAAAAATATATATTACTAGGCTACTGTCTTACTTTTGCCTTCCCTTTGTATAGCCAATATCACCTAATTGCCATTTTCTTGATACTGATTTAATGCTTCACTGTGGATTGCCATGTTATTGGCATTACCAACTGCACTGCAGGTGGCTTTCTTGATACGGTTGATGTTGGCTAAGAAGTAGCATTCCTGTAAAAATCTATAATTCTACCTTGAGAGACCTATAATCATGCCTTTTAAAAACTTCTAAAAACATGGCTATCAACTATTGTTTCCTCCAAAGTCGCCTTGATGCTTGTAGTTGTATTTCGCATGTGTACCCTCAGAAATGAAGAAAAAGTTCTCCTAGTGACCCCTTCCAAAGTTTTCTGACAGACATTCCTTTGTACTCAAGCAGGTCTGCTGCTGAGAAAAATGTTGTATGTTAAGAGTTTCAAAAGCCACTGGAGCAATGATTTTTCTTTAGATGAATTTCTAGGGAAAAACAATACCTTCTCTAGAAATAAATAACCTGTGATGTTTCTCCTTTTGTACTCATGTTCTCTTTTGTATTCTAATGGAATTGGAAATGGCCTAAAATTTTCTATTAATCATAGAAACATAGAATGGTTTAGGTTGGAAAGGACCTTGAAGATCATCAAGTTCCAACCCCCCTGCCATAGCCAGGGACACCTCCCACTAGACCACATTGCCCAAGGCCACGTCCAGCCCTGGCCTTGAACACCTCCAGGGATGGGGCCTCAACCACCTCTCTGGGCAACCTGTTCCAGTGCCTCACCACCCCTAAAGTGAAAAACTTCTTCCTAATGTTCAATCTGAACCTGCCCTCTTCTAGTTTAAAGCCATTCCCCCTCATCCTATCACTACATGCCCTAGTAAAATGTCCTTCCCCAGCACTCCTGTAGGCCCCCTTTAGGTACTGGAAGGCCGCAATAAGATCTCCCCGAAGCCTTCTCTTCTCCAGGCTATATTAAAGTTGCAAAGCATTTCCCAATTCAATTAAGAAAATACAGGCTTCAAAAATTTACTAGCAATGAATATCATACAACGCTAGCAATAGGCTTGTGATATGTTAATGAGTTAAGTGCTGGCATGCAGGCTTTCCTCACCTGGTTTATACATTTATTCTTTTTTTTCTGTTCAAGGACTTCCCTCTGAAAAAAGTGCTGTAAGAACTGAGGAACCTGGAAGGCAAAGAGAATAGAATCATGTTTCCTCAGCATGTGACACTTCATTTGGGATTTTGGAGAGTGAGTTTCTGGTAATAGTGCAGTGACCAGACTAAAACAGTGGCCAGCGTTAGTGCTACACTAACGTTGTCCTCCCTGTTTGTAATCATTCCACTCCACTAAAGGTGCTCCAGAACCAGGTCTCCAAACTGTCATTGGGAGTTATTTGGAAATGTTTGCCCTAGTTTGAGCCAAAAATTAGGCTAATAATTCAACAATATGGGTGTTTGAGCTAAAAATATTCCCTAGCATTGTTTCATTTCCTGGCAGAGGCTTAGCTCACGGATGTAGTGGGTGTCACGCACCAGCAGCTGTAGGGTGCAGACAGCACTCACTTGAATACTTGATTCTTCTACTATTACTTCTTTGGTGTGATTTGGCATTTTATTTAACACATTTTTGGAGTTTGCTTTAAGGCTATGGAGTTCAAAATGTTCTCATTTCTTGCATGAAACCAGGGAAATGGTTTAGCATGTGAAAAAAAGAAACAGACACTAAATCTGCTGGGTTGGTGCGGAAAAGTGGAGTTTTAACACAAGTGAGAGCTACTCGAGTCCATTTTTTTAGAAGGTATGATATATCTTCTACAAGAAATTTTGTTCTCTGGTATGGAAACACTGTATATGTCAAAGTAAGCATACTCGAACACAATTAGACAGCAACTAGGTGCTTGTTTCTTTGCCTGTTATTACAATAGTAAAGTTACCCATTGCAGGGTGAGCACAAACTTGTCCCTCTTTCATAGTGAGCTGTACCTTTTCCTAGTGTTCAGTCTAACCTCCCCTGGTGCAACTTGAGGCCATTTCCTCTTGTCCTATCATTTGTTGCTTGGGAGAAGAGACCAACCCCCACCTCACTAGAATCTCCTTTCAGGTAGTTGTAGAGAGTGATAAGGTCTCCCCCAAGCCTCTTTTTCTCCAGGTTAAACAATCCAAGTTCCCTCAGTCTCTCCTCATAAGGCTTGTTCTCTAGACCCTTCACTAGCTTCATTGCCCTTCTTTGGACATGCTCCAGCACCTTGATGTCTTTCTTGTAGTGAAGGGCCCAAAACAGAACACAGTACTTGAGGTGCGGCCTCAACAGTGCCGAGTACAGGGGGACAATCACTTCCCTAGTCCTGCTGGCCACACTATTTCTGATACAGGCCAGGATGCCATTGGCATTCTTCGCCACTGGGGCACTCCGCTGGCTCATATTCAGCCAGCTGGCAACCAACACCCCCAGGTCCTTTTCCTCTGGGCAGTTTTCCAGCCACTCCACCCCAAGCCTGTAGCGCTGCATGGGGTTGTTGTGACCCAAGTGCAGGACTCGGCACTTGGCCTTGTTGAACCTCATACCATTGGCCTCAGCCCATCGATCCAGCCTGTCCACATCCCTAAGTAGAGCCTTCCTACCCTCAAGTAGATCAACACTCCCACCCAACTTGGTGTCATCTGCAAACTTACTGAGGGTGTACTCGATCCCCTTGTCCAGGTCATTGATAAAGATATTAAAAAGAACTGGCCCCAATACTGAGCCCTGGGAAACACCACTTGTGACTGGCTGCCAACTGGATTTAACTCCAATCACCACCACTCTTTGGGCCTGGCCTTCCAGCCAGTTTTTTACCCAGTGAAGTGTATGCCTGTCCAAGCCATGAGCAGCCAGTTTCTCCAGGAGAATGCTGTGGGAAACAATGTCAAAGTCTAGGTAGACAACATTCACAGCCTATCCCTCATCTACTAAGTGGGTCACCTCGTCATAGAAGGTTAGTCAAGAGGGACCTGGCTTTCATAAATCCATGCTGACTGGGTTTGATCACCTGGTTGTCTTGGACGTGCTGCGGGATAGCACTCAGGATGATCTGCTCCATAACCTTACCCAGCACCAACGTCAGACTGACAGGCCTGTAGTTCCCTGGATCCTCCTTGTGGCCCTTCTTGTAGGTGGGTGTCACATTTGTTAAACTCCAGTCAACTGGGACCTCTCCGGTTAGCCAGCGGTCTTTGCAGCAATTACCTACCTAAAGGAGCTGCCAGATATGAAGAATCTTGATCTTTTCCAAGATTCATTTGTGCTGAAACAGCATGCTGCTTTAATCTCACAGAAAATAATGGGATTTGTTTGGATGGCTTTGTATATCTTGTCTCCATTTACTTGTAACACAGTCGATTAACATCAAACACAATTACTGCCAGTTATTGGCATCTACCAAAAAAGAAGATAAATTTTAAAAGTTTGGAAAGGTAGACTTGAAAGAGATTTGGGTTTAGAATTGTAAATAATTCTAGGTATATAACTTCTGTTAAGACCAATTGTATTTGTGTGTTTCATGATGACTATGTATTTCAGGCTGGATTGTGCCTTTGGGCATTACCCTGTAATGGAAGTAATTTGTGATGTAAGCCAGAAGGAGGATCATTCCCAAGCAGAGTTTTCCAGGCTTTCTCCGTGTTTGCTAGAGGGAAGGGAGTGTGCCGCATGAGTCATTTACAAGCTGCAAGGCGCTCCAAGAGCTGCAGCAGTGCAGAGATTTAGGTCTATGAGAGAGCCAAACACAAAACCCAAAAAATCTTAGTGCAGCTGCACTGAGAAAGGGAAGAAAAGGGAAATCTGTCTGGCGCAGATTTGCTAGATGGTCTCACAGGCTAATGATTTACCTCAAAGGAACAATGGGATGCTGTCCTAGAACATAATACTCAATAAGTAGGAGATGGAGAAAAGAAACTGTGATTGTGACAAAAAGCTAGTGTTACGCAGGATAAAAATCAGATAAGATAAATTAATAAATGCAGCTCAGCATACCAATATATGTTTTCAAAATTACTTACCTCAACTTACCTAATCTAATTATAGAGTAAGTCTTCACCTGCTTAGAAATTCTCTGCATTTATACAGGGCAGGTGAGGTTAGAGTCAAACATGCCTCTATTACAAATTGTCTTTCCACTAAAAAAAAAAGTTACGTTTTATATAATTTTATTTTGAAGGAGCCTTTACCTGTATTTTGTCTAGAGGCTGACACTGAGTGCTTAGCACTCTTACGTGATGTTTTCAGTCCTCTCCAGGATAACACATGAATAAAAGAACGTACACAAAAATCCTCTAGCCTCCAGTCATACTGCTACGGACTGCGATCATGTCAGATCTCGTTAGCTAGCTAAGATTAGCTCTTGTTCACAACTAGAACACAGGGTCAAGAAAAGAAAATGGTAGAACAGGTTATGTGATGCAGGAGTACCTATGCATGGATATATGTTCATTTCTTGCATGCAGAAAGTTATTTATGAACAGTGGAATGCTAATAACAATTTATTTTGTCAGTAAATCCCTGGATTAGAATTGCCTATACAACTTTACTTCACCTCTTAGTGCGCAATCATTATGATAAAGACCAGTCGTACAGTCACGTATTTATTTCTTCATCTATCCTTGCCTTATGCAATACTCACGAATGGTACCCAGGAGGCAAAACAATGCCCTGTAGCAAAGGAGGACACTATGTAGCTCATGTCTCATATCTGAAAACTGAGGCAGCTGAAGGCAAGAAGAACAAGGATTGTTTTAAGTTTAGGGAGATGAATGCTTGGCTGGTAAACTGAGTTCTCACTGACACAGAGGCACGTTATGGTTGGTGAATCACTTAAACTAGACTTAGAAAGATTAATATATGTTTGTTCATATTGTGGGTGTCCAACTTGAGCCTGTGGGATCTGATTCACAGAAGACAAAGCTCTACCAAAGCCAAGTTTCTCAGTTTAGATGTCATTTTTAAAAATCTCTCCATTTCTCAAATTGCCTGAAATGTTTAATGTTCTTTTTTTCTCTCTCTCTTTTTAATCTTCTGCACCACATATTCTTTTATTCTTGAGTTACTACTTGTTCTTGCAAAAACACGCTCTCTGGTGTTGTGTCTGGTTAACCCTATAAACACGCTCTCTCAGCTTTCAGTGTTGTTATGTTCAACTGTAAGTGCCAGTCATCAGCCATCATTTAATTCTGCTTGATAAGCTACAATTTAAAGAAAAAAAAAAAACAAAAAAACAAAAAACAAACCCACAAAAAAACCCTGAAAGTATGTTTTGAATTCTCTTTCTATGGAAAGATTGTCATATAGAAAATTAATGCATAAGAACAGATGGTGCAGACCAGTGAATTTGATCATAAGCTGCCTTATCTCACACTGTTCCCAGACTTATTTATTGCAAAATTCACAAACCGAGACATGCTCATTATAAGTTGTACTCATTAATTAACCCTTTCAAGAAAAGAACAAATTAAAAAAGCAAAAGGCAACAATTTTGAAACTAGGAAGATGTTTGGGGTACACAAGATTCTCACTGATTTTTAATGTAGATGTTACTTTTAGTTTATTTCTATAAAATAGCATGTGAAAACAGTAATTTTGAGAACATAAAGCTTGTTGTACGCTGTGTGCTCTGATGATTGTTTCAAAAAGCATAGTACGCAAGAGGTGAAAGATCGAACGTTCCAGAGTACAAAGCATTCAATAGTTAAAACCTCCTCCCTCTCAAAAACCCCTCTAACCTAACAAAAGAACTTAAAAAGGGTGTCACAAAAGTGTGGAAGATTTCCTATTTTTTTATTCTGTTCCCCTACATAGTGGGTGTAACATTCAGGTACTTTATTTGCCCTCCTTTAAACAGACCTGCCTTGCTTTTATTTCTTCTGTCACTTATTACTAGACTTTTTTACCTGCATTGTGCTCTGCCACTTGGAAATTTCAGCTGAAAAGGTGGTAATAGAAGTGAGTTAGCTTCACTGTATAGATAAATACAGTATCTTAAGAGCACTGTAAGGTAAATAGAAGGAGAAAAGGTGCAAAAGTTTGTGAAAATTAACAATGATTCTGCAGAAAAAGAAACAAACCAAGAACAACAATGATAACATGCAGAGAAAAACAGATGAAAAAAAAGTCTTTTAAAAATACATTTCAGACTAAAGTAATATACTATATTTATCAACACGGACTGGAGTTGATTTTAAAAATATGAACTAGTTTAGTTTGATATTCTCAAAGGTATGGTAATTTAATCAAAACAAAACAAGACATAAATGGATTTAAATGATGATAACTAACTCTATACTAATTTGAAAACTTGAGAAATGCAGAGTTTTCTATCCCTTTAACAGTTTAACAATGTAATACCTTGACTAATTTCAAGTAATTCTTTCATTTAGCATTTATTGCCAGTCAACTACTTCTCCCTTTCCTGTTGTCATGGTAGATATAAACAACATGTACAAACACAAACCCCCACAACAGGCTGAGAGAGTTGGGGTTGTTCATCCTGGAGAAGAGAAGGCTCCGGGGAGACCCCATGGTGACCTTCCAGTACCTAAAGGGAGCCTACAGGAAAAATGGGGAGGGATTCTTTCTCAGGGAGTGTAGTGACAGGACAAGGGGGAATGGCTTCAAAGTGGAAGAGGGGAGATTTAGATTAGATATTAGGAAGAAATTTTTCACTTTGAAGGTAGTAAGGCACTGGAACAGGTTGCCCAGAGAAGTTATGGATGCCCCATCCCCAGAGGTGTTCAATGCGAGACTGGATGGGGCTTTGATCAACCTGGTCTAGTGGGAGGTGCCCCTTCCCATGGAAGGGGGGTTGGAACTCGATGATCTTCGAAGTCCTTTCCAACCTAAACCATTCTATGACTCTAAGATTATAACCTTATAGTTATACTGGGTGGTCTTGAAAGGGATTACATACAAATTAGCCATTAAAGCAGGGTCAGGCCGTTGTATCTGCAAAAAGGACCACTCATTATTTTATCTTTATTGCTATTGTAATAATAGAATAAATAATAAAATGCTATTTTTGCATCTGGTATTGTTTTAGCTGACTTCTGCCAGTGCAATGGGAGGAGGTAGTAGTAACTGTTGGCAACTCAAGCTCAGGCTTGCAGGCTGCTGAGTCATACTGACGGATCTGTGCAAAGGCAGTATGTTAGTGCTGGACTCCCAATTAATTGCTTATTACCTGCAAAGAGAAGCTTCTTTATTTTAGGAAAGCATAAGTGCAGTGAAAGTGATGTTAAAAAAAAAAAAAAAAAAAAGTGTATGTTTCTCCAATAGAGTATGAGCATCAGCAGAAAGGGAAGAAAATTGCCAAAGCAAGGTGTGTATACAGCAGCAGCCCTGCGCTGAGAGTATGGTTGTTTAAATATAACCAAGAAAAACAGTTTATAGGCAGTGAGGTAATCTTAGCATGTACTTATTTCTGCACCTACAGGGGAGGGAGGGGGGAGGGGGAAAGGGAGAGGTACTGCAGAGGCACAGGAAAGGGATGCGAGATACTGGAATTGTATGGCACGACTAGCAAGAATAGGAAGCCCAACAAGCCACAGAGCACTGGCTATGAAGTTCAACGTTTTGGGAACCTTAGGAAGCAAATCGGTGCTGCTAGCCAAGGCAGAGGCACAGAAGTGCTGGTTTATACACTTTCTGCCCAGAATTCTTGGTTACTTTTAAGGATAACTCTTAGTCATGTTGCAATGGAGGTCAGTCGCTCTCCTGCAGAAGGAAAAATGCAAAACCGAAAAGATGCCAGCAGGCACCTTATTTGCATGCATTTGATGGCACAATAACACTTATGCCCTGGAAATGTTCTAAGTGATGCTCCTTTTCCTTCTCTTTCAGCTGCATTCTTTTACTGCAGACTTCGTTGAGCACTGCGCATAACCAAGCTATAACGTGTGCAATGTGCTGAACTTTCCCCCATTTTGGTCCGGCATCAAGTATACAACTGCTCTTGGAGGAAACTTCCAGCAGGAGTAGCCAGAAAGTAGACACTGATGAATAAAGCCTTCCTGGGATTCTGTGAAAATAGCATTCTCTCAAGCTCTTACTTGCTTGCTTTGTAACCTATTCCAAACACGTATTTTTGCCAAGCTTCTTGCAGCTCTTACTCCCTTATGCTTACTTCACCTTAATGGATTGCAAGCAGAAAAGTAACAGAAGCGTACTTTGGTGATTCTTTAGGTAAACTTAAGGTTAAGTCCTTAGGAACGGGTTTATTTTCACAATGTTTGCAATGCTAACTATAGCAGGGAGTGATTTTGTCACGATTTCTGAGCCTGGATCCCCCCAGCTCTGTCTCCAGACCTGGAACAGCTCACTGCGCTGCCGCTGGGACTTAAAGCTGCCCCTAAGCCCTGCACCTTTAAGTGTTTACATCCAAATTTACCCAATGTATCATAATGACTTTTTAACTCAACAATAGTACAACAAATCAATATTTAGATATTGAAAAGGAAATCATACATATTTGCATGCTTACCTTATTCCTAGTTCTTGGAATCTACTGAGTAAATAATACATAAAATATACTGTCCAAAATGTATGTATCCAGTTTCCTATAAATGCGTTAACGTGATCCAAATTCACAAATCAGATCTCTTATACAACTTTGGATTATTAAAATGCCGTCCTTTAGCTTTTGGTGGTGGTGTTATTTCAGGGAGACATATGTGCTCAAAATTACGTAAACAGTAATGGAAACTGCAAATCAACAATAAAATAGCATTGGAATTTAGTTCTGCAAACATGTTTTGATGTTAAACCTCATTTAAGAAACACCTCAGCCATTGAACTGCATATCTGCATGCAATACCTAATGCCATTCAAAATCAGAGTGCCCCAGCCAACGAAATCCACCTCTTACACCTGAAATCTCAAGATGTGATAGTTTGCGATACCATCATGACAATATGATTGAGTTCATTGTCATATGTATGTGAAACATGGCATAGTTAAGTTGGTTAGTTTTCACACCAAAGATTTTAATTTCTTGTAGCTTTTCGTATCTTTAAGGACTTTCTTTCATTTGTTTGTTTGTTTTAAACCTTCTCAGATGTACAGCTCTGCTCCTGAGAGCCAAACTTAGCATGGGGAGAACAACTAGGACTGGTAGGAAATGCCAGAATGAGCCCGGTGGCAAAATAAAAAGCAAGCAAGAAAACATAACTGTTGATATATATATATTTTTTTAAAAAAAAACTTTGGCTGGTGTTCTTTTTATACTTCATGAAAGAAGTTGAGAGCAAAGAAGAAAGAGAGCATTTCTTTTCATTTTCTGGAAACACTGGGGAAGAGATACAGAACAGGAAAGAAAGAAAGAAATGGTCAGAGCAAGGGAAAAAGCTTTGTGTGAGGATGTGAAGAAGGCAGGCTGGTGCCCTCACCAGTCTTTTATATAGCAGGGCATCCTCTTACTGGCCACAGTAATTTTTATAGAGTAATAACCTGAGTGTATCTCCTGCCTCCTGACCCGGATGAAAAGAGAGGGGCTCTAAAAAAAAAGCGAGTGAGGAAGAAGGGGGGAGGAGAGAGTGGGGAAGTATTGCCTAGATTGCTCCCTCCGCCACAGCGCCTGGTTTAGGGATGCACCCTTCTATTCCTCCGTTAATTTATCTCACAGAGATGTCTCTTGCCGCTTTTCCTTCTACTGCTGAAGCAGTAATCAAGTTTTTGGGGAGACTGTTAGCTGTGAGCATGTTTTGGGAGGGGGGGGCGGGGCAGTGAAGTGAGGATGCAACCTTTGCTGACTGAGCCGAGGCGTCGGACTGGGGCCTGGCCGTGCTGTGCGGTGGTTTTGGTTCAGCTGGAACCGGAGCAGAGCTGCTCTCAGCCCCAGCCGCCGCTCCCCGCCACCGCCGGGTTTGTTAATAAGGAGGCAGGCGAGGAGAGCTAAAAAGGGAAAAAGCAAACGTCTTGAGGAAACTCTCGGCAACAGTAGCGCACCGCCTGCTCCAGTCGATTTCTTGTCTGTCAAAAGGAAAAGGGAGAGCCGCCGCCCGGCCAGCCACAGAGCCGCCGCGGGGCTGCTCCCGTGCGCTTCGCGGCCCGAACCCCAAATACTTCCACCGCGGCGAGGGGAGGCCTGCGATGCCGTGGGGGGTGTTCCCGCGTGGGCTCAGCCCGCCGCCCCGCGCCACGCTGCCTGCGGCTGCGGGCTGCTTTCGGGAGCGCAACCCCCCCCCCCCCACACACACACACACAGTGAGTGGCCCCCTCCCAAAACACTTGTTTCCATCCCACCTCGGCCAGTAACTTTGTCACGGGAAGCAACAGCACTGCCACCGGCGGGAGGGGAGGAGGGAGAGGCCACGAAGCGGGGCAGAGCCCGAGAAACAAAAGCAAATAAGGGATGGGACCGCTGGTACCTGTCCTTCCCTCCCCAGCCGCACACGTGAAAGGCGGGAGGCAGAGGAGCACTGCTCAGACATGACCGGGTGGCACCGAAACCGCACGGAAACGCCGCGAGCTGCGCGCCCCCCCGGAGCCCCCCAAGCGGCAGGAGGGGAACCCCTCTGCGCACCCCCCCGAGCTGCGGCGGCAGGAGCGGTGCCCCCGGGCACGGACCCCGAGCTGGAGCGGCAGGAAGGGGGAGGAGGGCGACCCTCTCCGTGCCTTGTCTGCCTGCCGGGGGGGCACCCCCGCCGGGCCGGAGCAGCGGCAGGGGCACCCCCGTGCACACGAGGGGAATCAGGGCGGGCGAGCGGGCGAGCACCCCCGCGCACACGGCGAGCTGGGCGGTGGGGCTACCCCCTGCGTGCGCACACACACGGTACCCCCGTGCACAGCCCTCCCCTCCCGCTCCCCCCCGCACGCCGGAGCGGCGGGAGGGGTGACCCGAGCGCACACACCGCGGAGCTCGGCGCTGGATTGGGGCCGCCGCCGGGGCACTGCGCCCCCCGATCCCGGGCAAACCCCCGGCCCCGCTCCGCTCCGCGCATCCCCCCCGCCGCCGCTTCCCAGTCCCGAGGGCGAGCGGCGCCGCACCGGCGGGGCAGAGGGCGGCGGCTCCGCCGAGACCGGAGGGCAACAGGCGGGGGCGGCGCTCGGCGGCAAGTTGGGCGCAGCGCCGGCGAGCAAGTTACGCTGCCGCGCAAGACGCGCCCGCCTCCGCACCTCACCCGCGCAGCCGGCTGCGTGCCCGCGCCTCGGCGTGAGTGTGCGTGTGTGTGTGTGTGTGTGTGTAAGTGCGTGTGTGTGAGTGCGTGTGCGGGCGGCACCTGCCGAGGCCGGGCGGCGGGCGCGGAGCGGAGCGGAGCGGAGGGCGGCGGCGGGAGTCGGGCGGCTGCGGCGGGCGCGGGGCGGGCCGGGTCCGGGCTGGGTCCGCGCCCGGTGCCGCCGCCGCCGCCGCCGCTGCGCCCTCCCGGCTGCGAGTCCGCCCGGCTCCGGATCACGTGGCGGTTGCCGGAGGCAGAGACTAGAGAGGAGAGAAAAAAAAAGCGCCTCATTCCTTCTTCCACCGCCATACTGTATTTTATAGTAACTCTCATTTTTATTCCTCCCTTTTACTCCCGCTCGGTGAGTACCTTTCCGCTGACATTCTTGTCCTCCTTTTTTTGTCCTGTTTTTTTTTTTTTCTTCCTTTTGTTTTTTTTTTTTTCAATTATTTTTATTTTTTCTTCTTTTTTTTTTTTTTCTTCCTCTTTGATTATTGTTTAAATGGATTTGATCTTTTGCTGATGACAAGTTTTTTTTTCCTAGCATGCGATGGTTACTAAACTGTGAGCAAAAGGTGCTGCTGGGGCCGGGAGTCACTGGGAATGAAAAATGATAATATTAATAATACAGACTTGCCAGTCCAGCAACAACTGATATACATTTAGTAGCTATATATCTATATATGCAACTGGTTTTGTTGTGGCACAGAAAAGCAATGTGAAATATGATGCTAATTTTTTAAAGATAAGAGAAAAGGCATGTTTCTAACTCTTTTTGCAGAGGATTTTCTCTGGTGTTGTTTTATTTTTATTTTTGGGTGTTTTTAAAGGGTTTTTTTTTTTTTTTTGTAAAGAGATGGGAATTGAAAATGCATTTTACAGCAGTGTTTACACAGAGTTTGTAATCTTGCAATACTGGTGGAAACCACAGAGCAAGATGTTAATTTTGTTATTTTTGTTATTGTTTCTTTTTTTTTTTTTTTTTGACACAGTGCAATCAGCAGGGTATTTTTTTTTTCTTCTTTTTCAGTTTTTGATGCCTGTTTATAATGTGAAACTTTTCTTGCAGCGTGTTACAGTAATTATTTTTAAATACTTTTTTCCTCCTTAAAGATAACAAAGCAAAACAGAAAGCCAAAGAGATGATCCTTACTTTTGCACATTGTGCACCTTGACTTTTTTATTCTTTTGCCGGCAGTATTTTATGATGGTTATTATTATCATGATGATGATGATGATGATAGGTATATACATATATACAAATAAATACATTTTCAAATGATGGCAGTGGAAGGTTTTCCTGGAGAATGAAGTGCGATTTGGTTTCCTTGTCAACGGAAGATGAAGTGAACAACTGAACATCTCCCCAGTGCAGGTACTTCATCTCCTTGTAGGCGTTTCCACGCTGTGTAAATTACATTGTGAGATTTTTTTTTTTTTTTTTTTTAAAGAAATCACTTTCCACCTTTAACTAAAGGTTTCTGTCAATACACATGAGGACTGAACTAAGTATCTCTGCCTCGTGATTGCTTGGATGTGTGCAAAATGTTGCTCTAATTGAGCCTAGATCGGTTAAGCTGAAGAGAGGTGTTTTATGTGGTGTGCTGTGTAGAGGTGAAAGCAGCTGGGGGGGGGGGGGAGAGATCCATACACCCCCCCATCCCCTTCCTGTTTTAAAAAAAAACCCCAGCACCTGAACCCCAAACCGAAACTGGGTGAAACCTTCAGATCCTCCTTGTGAGTACAAATACTTACAGGACTTTAGACAAAACCAAAAACCCCGGCCCTGTGTTGTGGTGACTCGTGTGTTTGTGTGTGTCTGTTTAAAAATTATCCATTAGAAAATAGCTGTGAGAGAAACAGCAAAGGAGGCTCCCTCGGCGAGCTGGCGAGCTGCCACATGAGGCATATTTCGTAGCCCTAAGGGCAGCAAAACCCCTTATATCCAACTTCTGCTCCTCATATTAAAAAGGCGTAAACAAGGCAGCAGGTTGCCTCTTATGCGTTTAATTCATTGGGATGGAGATTAATCAGAAGCAGATATTTGCTGGAAGGTGTTTCGTTTTGTTTTGATGATTATTAATGCCACTGGCTGACAGGGAATGGGAAACTGTTACTTTCCGTGACGGTCACTGAGAGTTCAGGATTGGAGAAGAAACTGTTACTTTTCATTGAGAGCACTTAAATGCTTAACAGAGGCTGCCCCTGATGTAGAGACAGGATATTGGTTATCTAAAATCCAATTTGGAAAGATTTTTCCAGATGACAGGTTTTTGGGTTGGTGGGGTTTTTTGTTTTGTTTTTTGCTTTGTGTTGTTTTTCCCCCAGAAAAAGGTATAGCGCAATATTGTGCTAAAGTGGAGGTGCTGTATGTTTGGATCTGCTGTGTTCTCTATAGTTTACTTTATTGTGATGAGATTGCTTAATGTATTTTATATAAACAGCTTTTAGGGGTCTCTAACTGACCGTAAAGATATGCTCTGTATTCAGATGTGGAAACTAAAGTAAGTGACAGGGGCTATATTTGTTTTATCACTGTGGTATAAGCAAAAATAATTCATAGGACTATGAGTGCGTTTGGAAGTTCGAGGTTTCTGACACTTATATTTACATTCTTGTAACTTAACAGCTTCCTTTAAACTAGAAAGTGTGTATAAGAAGTCTTCAGCATTCTCTCTTGCAATTAGTCATGTTAAAAAAAATGCATTTGTCTTTGTAGAAACATATCTATTATGTATTTATAGTGGCTCTTTGCGGCTTAAATGTATTAGAAATATTTAGCATGTATTTATGCATGGCTTCTGCTCTGACATGATGGAATACTTTTGGCAGTATATCGGGGTCAATAATCCTTGTGTCTAAAAAAACACTGTCTAGATATTTGCATGATAGATTATGATGACTTCTCTGAAATAGTTATGATCTGTTGGGTCAATACTCCACATTTTAAGAAGATTCAGCCTGCTTATTTTCTCGTGATTTAATTTGAAACAAAGCCATTAAAATACAAGAGGGTTGAAACTTTATCCTCCACCCCTCTTTTTATTTCCGTCCCCCCGCCCTTATTTTTAAATGAAAGTTTTTATTTGTATTATGTGGAACTGCCAGTAAGCAAAATATTTTGATATTGCTAAAGCACCGAAATAAAGTAACTAGCCTAGCAGTTTCCAGAATAATGTTCCTTTTGTCCTTTCTTTTAATATTGCAGGTGTATTGTGTGAGTAATTTTGTACAGATAGTTGCTGACTGAAGATCTAATCCTGCTCACCTAGTCTTATCTTGAAGTCCGAGAAAGAAAGTTTTAGGAATGTACTATTTTCAGCACCCAGATTTCACCTACAAAGCACCTGTTGGCTGAGTAGCATGGTAATCAATATACATACATTTCATTTGCAACAATCTGAGGCTGTGTGATTTCATACGTATCAAACACTTAAGGACTTTAAAATAGGAATAAAGGAGCTAATTTTGAAAGAGGGTACCTCTGCCTCCTGCAGTATGTGGTCACAGTAGGATTTGGGATGGCGGAATCGGATCCAGGTTGATGTTTCCATAGTTATGCTGTGACTAATGCTGGTGAAAGCATGTTTGGAAAGCCATAGTTAGTGTAAAAGGAAATTGTCCTTTTGTACTTTTGAGATGAATAAAAATTTTGTCTAAGAATTGCAGTATTGTTTCTACAAGTAGTGATATATTTGCATTTCTTACATTTAGTATGAGATGTACTTGTAGTGCCCTAACTCCTGAAAGTGATGAGTACCCGGACTTAAATGGCATCTTTTGGTTTTCTTTACATTTGTTTTGATAATCAGAAGAGCTTAGGGATTTAAGATACCTTTATAAAGGTTTGTAAACAGGAAGCTTTGGAGAGCAATTTTTCTTTTCTTCCTCCATAACTAACTCTTATTAGCAGTACTTAGTAGCAAATAAAAATGTGACAGGTGAACAGAAGTTACTGACTCTATAGTTCCCAGAGCACTGACTCATAAATACACGTTTTTAGCTGCTGTAGTGGCCCGAATTGGCAACAGAGGTGTATCTTCTCACATTTTTCTATATAGGTGATAGGACTAGAGAGGCCCGTAGAGTCGTCAACTCCATTTTGCTGTGATGCTAGTCAGGTCTTCTTACACAGAGTTACAGAATGGTCAGGGTTGGAAGGCACCTCAGGAGATCATCGAGTCCAACCCCCCGCCAGAGCAGGGTCACCTACAGCAGGTATTTTGTTCAAATTCAAGCTAGCTCCAGTTTAAATTTAGCTGGGCCTTTACTCCCACTGCACCTCTTTGAAGGCTAGGCAGAGCCTCACTCTTCAGGCTGTTAGAAGCCTCATCCCTGTCCTAAATTTATTCTGAGGGAGTTTGTGCTCCTTTATTTTTGTGCCAGTTCTGTCCCTAAACTGTAAAGTTCCTTCTCCACATCTCTGCTCCTCTTTAGACTATACTTCTAGAGAGCAGTCACAGCCCTTTTTCATTCATGTTTGCTGGGCTTAGTGGGGAGAGGTTCCTAACAGCGTGGCTGGCGCTGGGAAGGGATGTTGAGGCGGGCTCTCACCAAAGTCATGCTGCAGCAGAAGCAGGCCAGCTGCATTCAAATCCTCTCCTGCCCAAACTGGTCTGTTCTGCTTTCAGCTGCAAACACGGCTCTCCAGTTTATGGCTCTCGCATTACCCCAGGTGTTTCCACCAGGAGCTGGGCTCTGGACATGCCTTCTTCTGGTGAAACAGGCTTTGCGCCGTGCGGACCTTCCCTTCGCTCTGCCTAACCAATCTGAATTTCTCTGGATAGAACGTAACAGCAAAGGACTCTCAGGAATTTCTCCTGCTGCACTGATTTTTAGACTCCCAAGAATCTTCTACTTATTGTTTTAGTTTTTTGTATTCATACCAGCCAGGGAACCTGAATGGGCTTGAGCCAATGTTGCATCAGGGACTGTCTTCTATCAGGAACAAATGTGAAAGCTGGCTACCATGCTTTTTTAAATATCTTTGCCTTAGTAGTTTCTTCCCAGGTTGCTTATTTCTTAGCTCTCTAGTCTTCTAAGGCGTTATTCTAAAAGCTGTTTATTTCTCAGTGTAATTTTTCCTATTGTCTTCATTCCTTTCATTGTGAGGTTCAAAAGATAAAAAAGCTTGATAGCGTTTAAAGTGTGGGATTGTAAAGACGGATAGGTTTGCCCTCAGATGACTTTTTAACTTCCCTTGGCCTTCTTAGAGGATGTGATGCTCTGTCAAATTTGAGAGCTGAATCCTTTATATTTTAAGCACTTACAGAATTTCTTAACAGAAGGCTAACGATGACTATTTCCTGATGAAAAATTATGTAATCTGTGACACAGTCTACATAGTCATCCAGTTTGTAGCTTCCTTAAACTCGGATCCAGACTGACAGAAGAAAACAAAATGCTACTTTTAAATGGTATGAAGATTGCAATGTAATATTTTCACCTCTGTTAAGGTACCAATATTATTTTATGATCTTCGAACAATTGCCGGAATAAAATGCCATGAAGATTATTGTTTTGCATCTACACACATTAGAATAATTTGTACCTTTTTTTTTTATCATGTTTTCTCATTCCTATTTCAAAATTGCACTCTAACCTCTATAATGTACTTAATCCTTCAAAAGCATTTTTACTGCGCTTTTGGAAATATTTTCTGAGAAAGTTTGTTGTTGCACAATGAAGTGTGATTTTTTCCATCTCAATGAATCATCTGCCAACAATTAAAACAAATAATCAAGTAGACCTTCACATTATTAAGTAAATCTCAGGTTGCTTAGCGTGAATACAATTAATTTGGTTTTATTATTGTAGTATTCTGGGATAAAAAGATAGGCAGGTAGATGAATAGATAAAATCATAAAGATAGGTATTTTTAGAGATGGTTTTTAGTGTGATAGAGAACTAACAGAAATCTTACATTAATTAATCATCCTTTAGGGCTTAACCAACACTTTTGTTCAAGAATGACCAGTTTAACTTTATCTGTGTGGTAAATGTGTACACACCAATATAATCTACTGCCACTTGACAAAAGCTACAGGGTCAAATTGTCTCCATGGAGCTCTGCCGTGTGCCTCCCCAGCATCCAGACCAGGCTCCCTGCGTGCCCGCTGGCCTGCCGGGGTGTCAGGGCTCACCCAGTCTCCAGTTGTGTTTCAATGTCAGGAACAGAGGTTTTTGCTCTGTAGTAGTTCCTTCATGGTTATGAAGGGGTGGATTTCATATGAGTGATGACCAACAGTGGGTATGAACATGGTGGAATATGAATGACACTCCCCAGGCTCTTTATTTTTCCTCTTCACACTTGTGAGTCTTTCTCCCCAAATACCCAAAGCTCTGATTAAACTTGGTTTACATCAGCGGCCCTTCCCAGGTGACCTTCTGATGTCAGTGATTATTGCCTTTACTGACGTGCAGTCTCTGAGCAATCAGGTCAATGCAGAGCTCTGAAAACAGCTGAGGCTTTCCATGGACAATTCTGTGGTCCTCTGAGAACTGCTCACAGTCCCTTGGACGGCCATAGCTTATGAAAGGCAGTACAGGCCATTATTATTATTTAAAGAACAAGAAACCAAAAAGGAGCCGATGATAATTATGGGACCTTGATAATTATTAAATGACTCTGTGAAAGTCAGGTCCCAGTCTTCCAACTGTACCCCATACCAACAGCTTTTATTTCAGCCTGCTCAGTCACATCAGTTGCTTGCGTCAAGGTTCTCCCTCGAGTCAAGCATGTGCTTTGTGCTGTGCAGGGTCAACAAAAAGGGGCTATCTGCCACAAATCAAATATTAATGGGATTCTTCACCTGACTGAAGCAAGGCTAAAATTGTTCTGTAGAAAAACATCGCACTAGCACAGTTCATTCAGCAAAAGGTGTCTCCGTTTCTGGTGAGAGTTTTGCATAGAAGCTGAACAGACACATCTTGTTAAATAGTGGCAATTTTAGGATTTGGAAGAGGCATTGCACATGTACACCTTGCATGCGGTATTTTTAGGCTGACTTAAGAGTTGGAGTTTCAGTCTGGAAGAATTATATTTGCATAGCATTGACAATGCTGGTCCTTTCTGATTGTCTTATAGTGGAGCTTTATGCTCAAAAGTACTAAAATGTTTTCTCTATCCTAGGCATCCTTTTTATGAGAACAATATGAGTGAGTAAAATGCAAAAAGTTTAAATGCATGGATGTAACAAAGGTAGTTTTATTCATTTTTGTACACTGGACCTGCTCTCAAGGGTTACTGAATGCTAACAGCTCTTCTCGTGGTGTAGAGGGAGTTATAGTCACTCACTGGCTTTTACAATGAAATGCTGTGAAATGCTGTGTTATTAGTAATTGCAGCGTCATGCTTCTGAGCTCGATCCGTAATGCAGGGTTACTTTTTACAAAAAAAAAAAAAAAAAAGGAAAATTCTCCCTAGTTGTAATATTTTATCAAAAGATCCTTCATCCAATAAATATTAGGATAGAAGTTATATAACATTCAAAAATGTTCTGTGCAGACTGTCATGCAGTGTCTATGAAACAGACATCCTGAAGCTTTAATTAAAACAAAGCTTCCTGTCTGGGTACCTACAAAAGGGATTAATTATACTGTGTTCTAGGTAACAAAAATATCAGTGGTGTAGTCTCATTTCTCATCTTGTCTTTGCCACAGAGTTCGTAGGCTAAAACCCAACATTTGAAATGTTGCACTGTAGGTTCTGTTTTCTAATGTACTCTGGACTGTGTAAATTCACATCGTCTTTTGTTTTTTCAAACTGCAGAAGAAGAAGGCTGCAATTCTATTTTCTTCCTGCACACACGACTTCCAGTTAAATGGGAGTGGTGTAAATGGGACAAACTGCAAGACTGGCTCTGGAGAGGTTAGCGTCTTCTGGTTGTGCACTTGTCAGTTGTAGACAATTAATGTGCATTATACACAATGTAAAGTGAAACTGCATTTAAATTTTGATGTTATGTCACTTTTGCTTTAAGGAGGTAGTTCATCAGGACATTGATGCTATTTTTATTGTTTATTATTTAACGAGAAAAGCATACTGTGGTACCATCCATCAGGATGTGCCCTGTTCTGGTGGGTGACGTACAAACAGAAAAGTGCAGAATTGAACCCTGGGCCTATTAAAATCAGTGATAATACATATGCTGGTCAAAATTTCCTGTCAAAACATTTTTTTCTATAGTTTTCTGATAAAGTGATTCACACAAAAGACTTGATTCGTCTCACTTAACCTTGCTGTTTAAAAAATAGGTTTTCAGAGCTAAGCTAGTCATCATTTTAGCCATCTAAAAGTTAGTCATTGAAGTCTAACACAGTCGCTCAAGGCTTTGTAGTCAATGGAGATATATAGACACCTCCAAAGATTTACAGATTACATCCCAAGAGAGGCATCTATGGATAGCTGAGATTAACAACCTTCCTAAAACGCCCTTCTCTTTTCACTGATGAGAGAGAGAACCTAAATGAGACATTTAAACTAGATTCCTAACTTTTTGATGAAGTTAGTAGAGATGAATGTCAAGCTTTTATTCCCCCCCCCCCGCATCTCTCAAAATACTAATTTTTTAATTAAATATTTTGTTAAAAACTTATCCTTTGTCCACTAGAATCTTCATGGCTTGAAGCTTTTACTTGCATTTCTTTTCAACTTCTGCAGTATTTTTTTTTTACAGAAATGCAAATGTCTTTCTAAGCACTCTGAATCTATTCTGGACTATGAAAAAAATCCTAAAGGTTTCTGTTGGGGCCAAGATTTCACACCTTTTTTCCGTCACTTCACCCGGTTTTCCAACTGTTTATAAGGTAACCCTACAGCCTAAGTTTTCCTTACAGAATTCTATTCTTAAATCCAGGGACGGGAGCTATTGGATAAAGTCATGGACCTCACCTGAGAAACCTTTGAAAATAATTGAAAGTTAAGGATTATGTGGATGGCAATGGAATCAGCTACTTGCACTTTGCATATGTAAATGAATGTAGATACAGGGTCACAGTGTTAAAAAGTCATTAGCAGATAAACAAACAGCGGAAGACCTGAATTTCAAAGTTCTAGATGGCTCTGAAGAAGGCTTTTTAAAACATAAAAAAGCAAAAATAATAGTTTGTGAACTGAGGTGGCCCAGGCAACGCGGGTTAAATATTTAGCTAATGATGGCACGCTGCTAATATCCTCATGTACAGGCTTGTTATAAATGACACCATTTAAAAAACTGTAATTTTGAATATCCAGATAGATTTTATTTTTCCCTGTCTCAAGTAATTTTCTGGAGAAGTGTGGGATTTTATAAGACTGAGTGTTAACCTTTGTATAAATCACCTCTTAGACAAAGTTTTTTTTCAGTGACTTGGTTTAAATCCATCCCAAGCCGTTGCGAGTAGCAGGATGCAAAAGTACTAGCCGATTTGTGCCACTGCCCAGTATGCTATGATATCATCCTCAAAAGCTTAGTCCAAATTAGAAATGAGCTGTTTGGTATGATTGGAATAAGCACAAAACTCAGCATAGTAAGAGATAATTGCCCAAGTACCATAGTATTACTACAATGATAAAATAAGATGCAGATGTGAGCTGTAACGGCCACTTTATAATCGTTTGTACAGATTCGGAAATCTTACAGACTTGTCAGAACTGAGAAGAGGAGTTAGAAAGTTGGAGTTCTCAGCACTTTGAAACCACTGTTTCAATAAGCGTGGTAATATGCTCTGGGGACTATAAATGGTCAACTGGAGCTACCGTGTCATGTTATACACTTCACCACCTCTTGATCTTCATCTTTGTTCCTTGCATTGTATCTGTATTTCTACCTTAGGTGTTTGTACTGTCCCTCAAAAATGCATAGTCTGAGCAGTAGTCACACAAAACGGATTTACAAAGATAAAACCATTTGCTGACTTCATGAAGTTTTCTCCTCTTTCCCCTGTTTCATTTATGCACCATAACGTTTCCTTTTTCACTTATGCGTCTTGGCTCAGAGTGAGGAGAACAGTGTTGTCACGGGAATATAAAGGTCTCGTGACCATAGATTGTCAGGACATAGACGAGCACAACTAAATTTCTCCATGAGAGTAGGGCATATAAGCCAAACTGTGCTATTTGATGTCGCTGGGTCTAACTGCTAGCTGCTCTGGGTAAGCAGGTGGTCCAGGAACCCTGAATGAGGAATCCTTGTTCAGGGACACGCCTGTGAAAGGAGAGATTACAAGAAAATTAATTGGAGTTTACTTTAAGGAAATAAGCTATTTCAGGAATACCATGATTTCTATTTTTTTTTTTTTCATTTGATGCACAAATTAACATCCTACATAGTGTGACATTCCATCTCAGAAATTTTAAAATGGGTTCAGAAATTCTTGATACTTGGTTACAAATGTTAATGAATGTTGTAAATATACGTCATAATCAGAATAAGACCGTCTACTTTTCACTTTCAAATCTTTTATGGCCAAAATCAGCCCTGCCACAGAGACCCATGTCACACTGGTCTGCAGTGACAAACAGAGGAAAGCATATTTTAAAATATTGGGTGTGTTCATTTGAATTTCTGGATCCTTTTTATCTTTTATTTGTAATGTTTTTTTTATTTCAGACTTGCTGGACATTCCCTCCTGCTCTGGACCTCTCCCCTGGCGTCGGCACAACTCAGAAGGATGAAAGAAAAGGAAGCAGTAGGAGAGGGATGGAAGAGGGGAGAGGAGTAGAAAGAGGAGGAGGAGGAGGGGCAGCAATAGAAATGGAGAAAAAAAATCCCCATCGGTTCAGTTAAGGCTCCAGACAATGGGGATGTTTGCAGTCCCCGCTCCTCCTCACCTTCCCCTCGGGCTCAGGCCCTTCTCTCTCTCCACCACTGTAGCTTTCATCAGCCCTACAGATATTCCACTACCCATTTCCATTTTTTTTGTTAAAGAACAAACCCAGAACAATTAGCGTCTTGCAGATAACAAAATGTAGCCCTCTCCTCACAAATTGGTTGCTGAAGTAGTAAAGTAGACTTACATCTTTAACTATGAAAGTATAGAATGGTTTCATACTTCTTGAGTGAGACAAAGAAAAAAAAAAAAAAGGTTTGATTTCTCATTCCTTTTATAGCCACAGCGAGCCCTTTAAATCAGCATGCACATGGCTCTGTGTTTCAGTTTTATCCTTCTAGATCCAAAAGCAGACTTTCTACTGGCCTTTATTTACTCATTTATTTTTTACCTTCCCTTCTTTCAAAGCTTTACTTCCAGGTGTCCTTCTTGGTCCCCATCATCTTAGTAGACATATAAATTAAAAACTCTTCCTAATTCTTTCTGTTAGTTTGAAGTTTGCAGTGTATTATTTAGCTTTGTAGGCCAAATGCTTCCACCAGAGTAAAAAATATAATCTGATTTTTTTTTTTTTCTGTGTGGTGTGACGGTCAGACAGACAAGAAATAGGGACCCCACTAGTCAGTGCTGCTCCAGCACTTGGCTTGGTCCTGGCGTCTGGCCTTTCTTCCCGGCTGGACGGTCAGCCACTCTGAAGGTGGAGGAGCGCTTAGATTAAAAGAACTCTTTGGCCAAACCTCTTTTCATTCCTTATGCATATCTGCCTCCTCACAGCCGTTCCCACCAGGAACCCCTTCTACCTGACAGGGTTGATTTAGAAATATTAATACAATGGGTGGATCCAGTAATTGGTCTTTCTAAGAAGGTATTTCCTAAATCTGGAGCTTAAGTTGGTCCTATCACTCCCCTATACCAATCTGCCTGACACAAAAAAGCCAAAGGGGAGCCACTGCGCCACTGAAAAACAAAGCCCAGTTGCAAATTTGCAGACTTAATTCTTTAAATGACAAATACTAAGAATTCTCAATTCCTTGTTACAGAATATAATATACTCAGTTATATGTGAATAAATATATATTTTATATATATGTATAGTATACTCAGTTATGGTAACTGAGTGAAGAAAGGTGTTAGATGTCAACAGATTCCGCATGAAATAAGTAGTTATCGCAGATGCTGGTGGAACAGGTCCAGAGCAGAACGATCAGGTCCAAAAGGCTGAAATAAATTGTATGTCCTAAAAAGACTTTTTAAAAAAGTTCTGTAGACAAAATTGTTAGGTATTGTGCATATCTAGATATAATAGGTCAAATGCAAACTTTCTATTAAATACAAATACAATACATAAAACTGCAAGAAAATAATGACTTCTTTCAAGGATTTTATGATTAAGGATATGTTAAATTATATTAGCATTTAGAAGAATTTAATTTTACATTTTCTTAGGAGATGCGCTGTAAACTGATGCAACTGACTATTGCCTCATTACGTGACTAGAAACTTTAAATTTCCATTGGTATTGAAGTCTATCGGATGTATTGTTTTTACATTTTGTTTCGATTTGGATTATTGATGCCCAATATACATGAGTCACACACTTGAACAGTAGGTTTCTGATTTCAGAAGGGTACTCAGAGACCCTGAACTTGGTACTTCAGGTCTCTGGGCAGTCTCTACAAAAAGCGGGTACCTTGAAGGAACCCTTTGGGACAACTCGATGAAGTACCCACATTCCTTGGAGAACGGAACTGAGAACTGTGGCTGTCCCACAGGATGAACAGGAGCTCCTGCGTGCACCAGGACATGCTTGGCAGAGAGCATGTCCATCCTCCTGTTTGAACCAGGAAAGTGCTTTTGGCACGTCCCTCCCCTGGGATTGCTAAATGGGGAGGGTTCACAGAAGTTTTCCCAGGGTCTTCAGGAATTTATGGTCTGAGGTTGAGCTCATTTTTTTTAAGGCAAATAGCACTGGTGCAGGCAATCTGCGTACCTCTTCGAGATTTAGACTATGCTTTCCAGCCTTAAGTGTCATTTCAGGTCAATTAAGGGAAGCCTGAAAACACAACAGAAGTTATGCAATTTGAAACTCACCCTCAACTGCTGTTGAAATATGATGCAATGCATCCCATGCTTCAGCATTTAGAGTAATTTGCAATGGTGAGAAGTCTGACTTTCTTGCTCCTGTAAGTAGATATTTTGAAGTCACTGGTGTAGGTGAGGTCAGTAAGAGTGCCCACATGAGTAAGATGAAGAAGGAGCTGTGGAAATGGATCTGAAGCAAATATTTTTCAAATCAGATGTGGAGTGATGATGACTTCCTTGGACTGACTCAAATCCTTTGCCATTTCTCAGTCCTGCCATGCTATCATCTCTGCCACAAATATCATATATATTTTAACTTTGTAGTTTGCTTTGCAACATTTATCTTCTCCTTCAGAGCGCGACAAAATAATTTCACATAGCAATTGTCATTTTACTTCAAAATGTAACTACAGTATAATCCATAATCATCCATTTCTTTTAGGACCAGCTGTTTGCTATTATGTTTTACAGCCTTGCAGTGCATCAGTAAAGTATCTTTAGAGAAGTGGAGTGGTAGAGTTGGCACCTTTGAAGCTAGGAACTTCTTAATGAAAACGTTGAAAGCTTTGTTCCTACTCTGAAAGGGTAGTACCCTTTACCTATGTTTATAATCTGCCTCTTTCAAATTAAATGCCTTGTGACCTCTGGAATGTGATATAAAATATATCTCGTGGTATCGGATGCTATATTTACATGTTACATGTTACCATGTAAGTTTGGAAACAAATTATGTTAGTCTTCTGGTATTAGACTTCATCCATGAAATTCAAAGCAAGATTTCCAAATTATGATACTGGCCTGTTAACTGCTGCTCACCCAGAGTAACAAGCATAAGTACTTTTGAAAGTCAGGAGAATTTTGGCCATGTCTACTAAATACAGTGTTAAAGGCGCAACCTCAGCATCTTTAGGGAAGACTTACTGTGTGCAGAATGTAGATTACTGAATATGACGTCAATCTCTATTTGGCTTAGAAAACAGAATTGTGGTGGAAACAAGGGTGAATGAAGGCTGCCATCATCATCAATAAGATGCTTCATTTATGAAAGATATTTTAAGTAAATGTGCCAAGGATGAGGCATACCAGGGACACTTTGAACGTAAAATGTGTAGCTTTCTATAGGTAGCTTTTAGCAAGATGGAGACCACACAGAAATTAAGAGTCAGGTATTGCTCTCGCTTGCAGTTTTGCAACACTTTTGACATGAGTCCATTTGGATTGTGCCACGACAGAGTTTTATTGGAGGATGTAATTTCTTGTTTTGATTATTTATATTAAAGATAAGAAATTGCGCACGGTGTTTTCTCATGAAAGTCTGTCTTTCCCAGTCCCTTGTATTTTGAATAGTACAGAGTTTACCGTGATATGTAGAAAGTGTACCTGTGTAACCATATCCAAGGATACTCCTCGTATTGTAATTAAGTCTATAACAACTTTGCTATTGATTCCATTGGGAGCAGGATCAGGCTTCTGTTTTCAATACAATAGGATGTGTTTCTGGCATAAAAGTGGAACAGGGTATTAACTCAATAGAACAAACAATCTGATACTTGGTGAATCAGAGGTTCTGAAGACGGCATAATAAAAATCTGATTTAATATAAAAAAGGCAATGTTGTTTTTCCTAGTAAATGAGTTGGTATATATTTTTTCTGGTATATTAAAAGTGAAAAAGGGCTGATGTAGTGGGTCAAATTCAAGGTCCAGCTATCTCATTTTTCTGTTTCTGCTGGTACTAAACAATAAGAAAAAAATGGTATTCTCACAAGAGGCTGCTTTCTGGAAGAAAATGTATTATACCAAAATAATAATGCAAGAATAAACTACACTGGCCTGTAGTTTATTTATAGTTTGTTTTATATTTTATCAATATTGGTAAGTTGATACAGAAATTGATACCTTGTACAGTCAGATACATATCATGACAGATCACCCTGTCTTACCAAAGTACATATAATCTCTATTAATGATCATAACAATTAACAACAGCTTGATATTCTGTAGAAAAATCAAACCTTAAAACGTACTGGAGAAGGTATGGTTAAGTAGAAACACATTTTTTAAAATTAATAAATAAATAAATATTCATTTGCAATATATTTGCAAAATGAAGATGTAGGAATACATTACTAGATTAGTATTTGCAGTTCAGGTCAAACGTCTGAGATCATTTCAAAAGACAGGAGTTTGTAATTTCCTAAATTCTGTCACTTTCTAACTTTACATTGCTTGACTTCGTCAACGTACTAAACTTTTTTCAGTAGTGTTTTTTGAATGTAAACAATCTATATTTACTATATTGAAGGATATTACATTTCCAGACACATATATTTGAAGTTTCATTATTAAATATGTAACAGCGATAGCATAAAAAGACAGTTATTTATGAAAATTGGTTTGGAGCATTGCCTTCTAGCTCCTGATTGAAGCTATAAATTTGAAAGTTTCCCATATTTTCTACTTGCATCATTGTATGAGAAAGTAAACCAGTAAGACTGTAAAGTAGAGCTGACCACTCAAGCTTGGTCATGTCTGTATCCCAGTAGAAACTCTGGGGGAAAGTCCTCTGGGTTTCGTGAACTTCAGTTTCCCATGTGTGTTTGCCTATTTACATTTAGAACAGTAAAATTTCTTTAAGGACTTACTGTATTAGTTGAATTTCATCTAAGGATTTTAAAGCCTTTAAGCTTTATGAATGTTTATCATTTAAGTAATGATACCATAAGAAAATTATTATTGATTTGTGTTGCCAATGTGCATAGGAACCCAACCATGAAACAAGATCAGCAGGTTGTTAAAAACATAGAGAGCAAGCTCCAACCTCAAAACCGTATGAATTGTATACAGCTTACAACCCACCATGAGTGCTCAGGGTTCTGCAGTAGAGTATATATTCAATAATAACAATTATTTTTTCAAAATAATGTACACAGTGTAAATATTTCAATTCTTTTCATTGTGAAATCATCTAAAGTATTTGCATGCATTACCTCCGTGAACTCATTCAATCACAACTTCTCACCAGTGGCATATTGAAAAGATAACCAGTGAAAATATCCTTATCCATCTAAAAATATTCTTTCTTACTGTTAGCAATTTTTATCTCATGCTATATATTTCGTATGTAAGCTTTCTGTTATACTTGAGATATGGTATCATTGTCCCTCCATCCTTTTTATAAGTCCCCAGATACTTCTTTCACTTGGCGATTTTTTTTTGATGTTACTGTCTTTCTCAACACCTTTTAACACAGTTCAACCTAAAAAAAAAAAAAAAAAAAAAAGAAAAGAGAGGGTCTTTATTAGTAGAATAATAATAGCATATTTCAAAGCAGATGGAGCAGAAAGAGACATCAAAGCCAAGTTAACAAATTGTGGAATTATCACAGTGAAATCTTCCGAAAAATCCTACCGCCATTCTGTAGGCAAAATTTTAAGAAGACAAGCAGCTAGTTTTGATTTTTAAATAAGCTGACTTTCACAGAAGTAGTTATGTCCCAACAGTTAAAGAGAATCTGTGAGAAGCTGCTGAAGTTGTTCCTTCATTTATCATACAGGATATATATATAAGTTATCCTATATCTTACATGATCTTATCTTATATGATATATGGTATGAGATAAGATGTAAATTTCTGTTTATCTACAACAGAGAGAGACAATTTGTTGTTTGTTTTTTTGTTTTTTTTTCCCAGCGCTGTGTATTAGACCACAAGTGAATCATCAGACAAGAAGATAGTTGTTTTCAAAAGCAAGACTAAAAGAAATACTTTTCTTTCAGTGAAACCAAATGTTAGCTGCTATGAATTCATGGAAAGATCATAGAATAGAGCCATCAATATTAGCATGAGCTAATAGTCTGGCTTAAACGCAGGTTTTCATTTGCATGTTGAGTCCCCATCCGGGTAATGCAGAGCGTGCAGGGGCTGTGGTGGGGCAGGGAGTGATGTGGGCTTTGGCTGTGGGTAGGGTTCCCCTTGGCTGTGCAGGTACTCACTCCTGAGCTAAGGACTTCTCTCTCCTGCCAACCAGCAAACACGCGCATCTTTTAAGGTTTCATATTGTAAGTTTGTACGCTTACACGATCACATAATTAAATATGATTAAATCCTGCAGTCTGTCTATATTGTATAACTACATATTATATAGTTAATTCGTGGACAAAAGTTGCCGTGTAGTTGAAATGCAAGTGTTGCATCTTGGGCAAAAATTCCTTTTGTAATACCTTATTCTGCAATACTATGTTGAAAATTGCTGTAGTACCAAATAAAATAAAGCATGATTTCTTGTAAATCAGTATTGATGTTTTCTGTAGTCAGATTCTTATCCAATTACTAAAGTCAGACTTAACTAGCTAGTAAGATTTTTGGGGGGATTCAAGATTCAACTGGCTGCTATAAAATGACATCTACAATTGCCATTTTTTGTCATCCAAAATTGTATGTCAGGCATAGCCAAAATTTTGTAACATTTAGGGTACAGTTTAAAATGAAATCTTATTGCAAAATAAATTAAGCCAGAATTCTGTAATTTTTTTCCCCATAAAGACTTGGAGGAATGTTGCCATCATCTGACTTTTTATTATGTAAAACATTTGTCCTTTGCCAGATCTCAACACAAGTAGTTTTCCTCATCTTGCTATAAAAACTGTTTATAAATTAGAGTATTTTGAATTGTGGTGATATTGCGTGTATAGTGTATACAAAAGGGTTGTAATCTAAACCAGTGATTTTCAAAAACATGTCACCAAAACCAAATTATTTGAATATTCGGGTTTACATAGGTTCTTTCTGGTTTCAGATAATATTCCTAATGGAATTGTTAGTTTTATGAAGTCATGTTTATTTAGAAGAATGAACAATGAGAAGTTTGCTTATGCAAAGCAGAAGGCAGGCAATGGGAGAGAACTTTGTCACTCAGTCTCTCGGCTCCTTTTGGGCAACATTTTTCCCAAAAATCTTTTTCTCTGCCTTTTTGTTTTTTTGAGAACACATGTACAGTGTAGACACACGTGCAGTCCCTCTGCCCACCCCAGCTTCAATATATCTAAGATGTTGTAGTGGTTATGTGACTTTCAGAAGAGTCTGGGTATGGTTTATTATGTTACTTAACATGGCCCCAAACCCACCGCTCAAACTTCTCTTTTCAGTTCAACCCTCTGTAAAATCTCCCATCTAAACACATGCTCCCCAACCCCCTTGCAGAAGATCAGTGTTTGGGGCTGCGGGCACAGTTTTTCCAGCAGGCATTTACAGCATAAAGAAAGGGAATTTCCTTTTCCATTGAACTAGAATGAAGGGCATTTGCTGGAAAACAGGAGACTAGCCCAGCAACACCTGTCTCTTTTACTAAACTTACATTAATTAATTCATCTATGGGGACTTCCCTATTAGTTTCTTCCCTATGATCATTAGGGCTGAAGGTGATGTTGATTGCACTTTGAAAACAAACACTGGTATTAGTTACTTTTATTTCATATTTGTTTAACAGCAGAGAAATAAAAAATCATTGGAATGCAGATAGGGGATATCATATTTTCTTTATGGACAGCAGAGAATAGGAAAATAATTTTCCTGTTGATGTAAATTGTCCGTTCATTATGGCTAACTTCTACGTACGTGCACTAAAGTTAACTTTCTTTGAGCTAAACAAAATAATCAAGTTAATTTCACTGATGAGCTTCAACCTTTGGCCACCAATGAGAGTATAGTAACATCTTAAGGGACACATGGAGGAGTCTTCCCTCCTGCAGATGTATAGGAGAACGGTGTAAGAAAGAAAAAGAACGCGTAGAAACTGCCAAAGTACTGGACAGCGAGAGGAGCATAGTATCTAACAGAAGCATGTGTATGCATGACAGGAACAATTAGTTCCTGGACCTTCGCTACGATGCCTTTCTACACTTCTCCTTTCCTCTCATTAGGATTTCAGTTTCACGTGGAAGCCTCCTTCTGTCAATTGTATGTGTTCCTCTACAGAGCGACGATATCTGAAATCTTTCCACTAATCCTGCAAAGTCAAATACAAATAATCCCATAAGCAGATAGTAAAAGGTGATAAGGCTACCAAAACTAATGTGGTTTTTTTTTGAAGTTAAGCTAAAATTTTAAAAGTACTGTTGGCCTGGACATTATTAGACGTAGTGTTCAATATTCGCAGCTGGTATAACTTGGTAGGATGTCTCCATTAAATCAATGAAGAATTGATAACCTGGTTCTATGCTCATAACATGTTCATAGCATACGTAATGGGGTTTGCTTCCTTTTAGTGATAAGCTGTGGGAAATACGCTAATTAGTTCTATACTAGAAAGACCATTTCAGTCTTATTGCAGAATAACTAATGGAGCTTTGAAAATGTTGAGGTAGTGCACGTGTGTGCTGTATGCGGAGGGTGAGGGAAAACATGACGCACACGAAACCTGAGCGTGGAAACGATAAACTCGGAAACCGTCTTTTCAGTGAAAGCTATTTAGCTCTAGAGCCTCTCCTTTGCATTTTGAGAGGATTTGGAATAATGCATTATTCATAACGAAAGAATAGTTAGAAAGTCAGTTGTTTCTGATGAAGGGTAGTGGGCACACACAAGCTTGCATATTTTTTAGCCATTTTATGTTACACGCTACTGCAGAAAAATCTGTCTTGTGCCTTGAATAGTGTATTGATTATAATCAATCAGACATTTTGCATAGGCTGAGGTATGCCCTACTTAGCAAAAACTGCACTGGCAATGAGAGTGTATTAATGGATCCTAGAAATTTTGGCATTAATTAGGCCTGCTGAGGTCTTCAATGTAAAAGATGCTCTATAAATGTGCCACCCAATTTTTAGATTAATTATTAGAGAGACAATAGAGCATGTTATTATGTTAAATCTTGAGAAGGGTTAAATAACAGAAGGGTTCAAGCGATACAGTCATCAGATGTTCAGCTGTCAAAACACCATTTTTCCAATTGTTCTGCTTTGGACCAAACATTGCAATTTGGTTTGGGAAGTACGCTTTGGAGCCAGTATGGCTGAGAGGGGTAAAGGATCATGCCATGCAAGATGCAATTTTAACTGTAGGACTAGATCCTTTGAGAAAAAAAGTACGGGCTCTTTCTCTTTTGATAAAGAGAAAAATATTCATAAGTTGAAAAAGTCATTATTGTAACACATTTTTTTTTCCTCTTTTGTGTTTTAGAACCAATATTATTTTTTTTCCATTGGTATGTGTAATGAGCCATAGTTAATATATGCTACTTAGCTTATTCTCTCTGAAACTCAGTTTTTCAGTACGAAAGAAAGGGGGCAGGAGGAGAATGAATATATACAAGGGATAAAACCTGATAATATATGCATGGCACCTGAGCCTCTGCTGTCACCTCATGGATAAAGTGTAAGATGGGACAGTAGGTAGGATTTGGTTTTGCTGTTGATCTTGTGGTGTGAGCATATCCCGCAGTCTTTCTGAGCCTCTTTGTTCTTGTTTGTGAAGTTATTTTGCTAGTTGGAACCACGTACGTTGTTGTTGATGTAAAATATCATAATGAAACCGCAATTCTAAAAGAGGAGCCATGCAGCAAGAAACGGTGTTAAGGCGAATTCCTTGCACAGTATTAGGGAATGCCCACACTTCTGGCAGCTCTTTCAAGATTGATATCTATGGATGTTTTGAGATGGTATTGATTGTAACAGCCCCGTAAACAACCAGACAAAGCACAAAATTTGAAATTTTTGTGAAGGCACTTTGCAAAAGCTTTGTGAACAGGAAAATGTAATGACTAAACATTTTCACTCCAAATTTTATTCAGGTCCATTTAAATGCACTTCTGGGGCCTGAGGAAGCTGCTCTTAGCAAAGGACTTAGGAGTTTGAGGAGTCAAAACAGAGGTATCTGCTGGCCTGCTTCTCGCTCTTGTAATTCCTTAGATTAGCAGCTGCTTTGATTTGTGCCAATGGCTCCCAAAAAGGATTTTTTAGGCAGTAATTGTCAAAGTACGGGACTTTCTGGTCATAATTTTTCAGGGTCCTGGCATGTACCGTTGGGTAGAGGGGTAAGATACGGTTACAAGCTATAGCTGCTGTTAATTCTCCCATACTGATGGGATCCTTAAATGTCTTAAAAGGCAGCTTTTCCTTACCTCTCTTAATGCTAGAAAAAGGCAAGATCATTGCCAAAAAGTGGCTGTAGTCAGTCTTCTCTGAACATTTCTAAGATCGTAATATCAGCATGTTAAACTGAAAGAATCTGCCTCGCTGAGTTGATTCAGAAATAAATGGTGTGCCAAATGCTGTTGTTTACTGAAAGGGAAAAACTTTCAGGCTGCTGAATAATAATGTTAAGTATGGGATTAATAAAACCTATGGGTGACAGAAATGTGGTATAAACATTCCCTATCGTTCTTTTAATTTTTTATGAAATAGTGCACAAAAGGTCCTGCTCGTGTGGTTCCAATGGTTACTGCTTAGTTGCCTCACCAATGAAGAGACATCTGGCAGAGGAATCTGAGATTTGCATTCGGCAATTCTATCTGCGAGAGTTTCTGTAAACTCTCAGCCTTTAAAGCTGATTTGCTGGAACTTTCAATCGATGTAAAACTTGCACGCAAACCCCATTCATGTTTCTTAAATACGTCCACTGATTCTCCTGGTCGTTCTAATGCTTTTGAACTGTGCTTTCTTCGTCGTTTTCTCCCATTATTGAAAGGGGAATAAAACCCTCAATCATCAAAATTATTGTTGATTGTTCATCAATTGAGTTATCCATCACCCTGTACGATTTCAAAGCAAATATTTTAGCAGCTGTATTTTCAGCCACTGCCACAAAGTTATCTATAGGTATGTCGGCAAGGTAGCCCCCAGTGCTGGTAAACCAACATTCTGTTCTAGATGTTGCGCTCAGCCAGAGGTCACTCAGACAGCTAAAAAGAGAAGATATATTGCTGGAAGGTGTGGAATAACGGTCTTTACCACTCATTCTTTCTTTTTTGGCAAAGCCCTTGTTCCTAGCAGTATTCTCTTTTTTTAGCATCGGTGGACACATGCTCTAAAAGAGAGAGGAAAGAATTTTTTTTCTTCTGGAATAACACATTAACCAGTTGAGACTCGGGGGAGCCGAGTGGTTTAAATGAATAGGCAGTGGTCTCTGTGAGGGTGTTATTCTTTTATATATAGGTAATAGCTTTTTATTGTTGTGTTAGAATGTGACACAAGAGAGGCTTTGAAAGGAATCAGAGGTAGGTTCTGCTCATGCTGGACCTATGTCTGAAATTGGCTTTGATCGCCTAAAAAGGAAAGGCTGCTCTCCCTGTGAAATGATGGATGGGTTTGTCTGGTTAGGTAAAAGCACAGTGACAGGCAACCAAAATTTTCCTACATACATATTTAACCAAAAATACTAAACAATACGCTTCATTTTGTCACTGGAAATATTTTGTTACGAGATGATGATTCATCATTGATCTTTGCTCTCTGCCGATGGAACAGCTCTCTTGGGAGAAAATATAATCTATATCTGTCTTATTTGTTTGACAAGCCAAAAAAAAAAAAAATATCAAGAAACAGACTGCTGCTTTTGTTTCAGTGATTTAAAGTACATTTTCTAACTTTTTATTCGAAGAAGCCATTTGTAAATCTAGTCTAGAAAAATGCTGTTTTTATAAGCTTCAGGAGCATGTTTCATTTGGAGTGAATGAATTATTCCTTGCCAAAAGACAGCTGTAAATACATAAAATGCTCAAGCTTTTTGAGGCTTGGCTCAAATGCCAGCAAAAAATCAATGATAAAAATCAATGTCTTATATGTGCAGTACTTTACTTAATCATTTAAAAAAATTATTTCAGTGAGAGATAGAGGGCCAGATCCAGAGCAAATTGTCAGAAATAGTTTAGCTTCTATAGAGTTCTATTGATTTACTCCTGTGCTAGATCTGGCCCACTGCGGAAACTAAATTTAATATAACTGTATTTTTTAATGTATTTATTTATTAGTACTGAACATCATTGCATTTTCCACAACCACAAAAGCGAATTATGTTCATGGCAAATTCTTTACATACATAGAATGTGTGGTTGTGTCTGACACGCAACAAAATTACGCTTGACATTTATAAGCTCAGGATTGAGTTATCCATTTCATTTTGTGTAATTTATAAAACAAGTTCATTTCTAAAGTTACACCACTGATTACAACTGCTAATTTGCATGAATGATTAGGACACCCTTTGTGAATTGGGGGTTATAAATAAAAATTGCAGCAAGTGCGATGTTTCAGAAAAATACTTTCTACATTGATTTGATATAGATTGTTCAGATTTGATTCTGTAGGAGAAACCACTTAATACCGTGCTTTAAACATTTTGTTAGTATATATAAGGAAAGTACAGAACTACTAGTAGGCATCACTACAGCTCTCTGCTATTGAAACAATGGCATTAAATAGGGGAGACTGTTTAGAAATTGTTTCTGAAACCTAATTCTGTATGTCTTGTGCTTACCCGTGCATTCTGTTGCAGTACTGGGATTATTCGGTGGTGCAAATGCTGTGGGTCGCAGTGCTGGGTGTGGAAATAACCACGGAGTCAATTCTCTGGTGCAGGTGAAGAGTCAGCCTTTCAGGAATTATAACTATGATGCTATTGACTTTACTTGCAGCTGATAGTGCTCATTATCTCTAAAAAAATCAGGAAATAACTCAAGTGGAAATGAGAATATGTTATATTATAAAAATGATCAGATTAATATTATTGTGAATGCACTTTCTCAGTTCCTGACATCACACATTTGAAATTCTTTACTTAATACTTTGTCGAGGTAATTGTCCTCATTTAATATCAGTCAGCCCAATCCTCATGAAAAATATCCATTAAGCTCAGTAATAATTTTCAACCAAGTAAAAAACCTGCAGACTGCATCTTGTATGCCTTCTTTCCTTTTTAGCGGAACATCCCTTTCCAAGGTAAGTAGCCTGGCTATTGTCATCTCTTTAATTGTTATACTGTTTTCTCTGGTTAATACTAATACTTCCTTTAATTTGCTTTCTATTTGTGACACCTCATTTATTATGAATTGCTATAGCCTGTATTTAATACCTAGAGCTATTATTGTACAGAATATATTAATTAGGTCATACAGCGGTTTGTTATACATTGGGTGAGAAAGATGAAGGTAATTTATCCTGCATAAAAAGGAGTTACAAATCATGGCCAGCTGCTTTTTGTGCACAAGTAGTTAACATGGGGTTCCATTCTTCAAATATGAAGTTGTCCTATGGTGGCTTTTGTCACACTTTTGAGGTAGAATTTTGTTAGTAACATAAGGAAAATTCTGTCTATTCTTCAATTTGCAAAGCTGATTTATTACGTACGGAGACTAATGCCCCGATCAGACATCACATGTCAAGGCATAGACTGGATGACTTTTCGAGGTCTCTTCTAATTCGCTTTCATGATTCTGTAATTATATTGAAGTAATGAATAATACAATGTGTTTTCATGTTTGTGAAAGATTATAGGCAGCCCCTGTTAAAATTCAACAGTATATGACCAGGTTTATATTTTATCTGTTATATGTTTGTTTATTCTGTTTATTTTTCTCTTCTGTCCTTTTAGATTTGCGCTTTTTTGTAAAAGGTCGGAAATACAGAATGTTATCGATGTTAGTTGTTTCACTTCGTAACAGCAACAATACCAACCAATATTACACTCAGGAACCTAAGACAACATTAATTAAATTTTGCCATCAAGAAGATGAGTATTTCTCAGCAAGGAAAAATTAGTTTGTGATTAAAAGAGCAGAAAACCTGTTGTCCTGAAGTTCAGCGTTCATGGCAATGTGTAATTCAGTTATGCCTTGGAACACCATTGCAGCGTTATGAAATAAATGAATACGTATATCATGAGCAGGCATTCCGTTAATTATATTTGAAGTTTGGGGTGTATAGTTTGCTGTTCCATTTGAAATAACAGAACTTGGTTCACTAATGGTATTAAAGGAGAAACAGTTTCTTTATGGTTATCTCATGAAGATTGTACTGCGACTGGAAAAAAAAAAACGTTAAAAATGGAGATTGTACAGGGAACACACTGAAAACTGAGGAAGACATGTAGTACACAGCCACGAGAAAACATTTTGCTTCGTACCTGGCATTCATTCGCAACAGCAGCGTGTGACATTATTTGTGTAAAAGGGCGTACGGTTATCTCTGCACTCCTTAAAGTGGTTCTCTGTGCCGGAGGGCTGCTCAAAAATTCCTTTTGCTGCCAGTAGCCAAGGAGTTATTACCACATTCAGAGACTGCCGAGAAGGCTGAGTCCTGTCCTATTTCCCCTGGCCATTCTCTGTACTAGTTGCGAGGAAGGGAAATTATGTGGCCCCCGCTCCGGCGGCTCGGCATCACTGCGGGATCTCTCCACGCTGTGCTCATCACCCCTGCATCCTGCTTTCTGCCATTAGCTCACTGTGAAGCAACTGCAGCGCTCCAAAGCCCGTCTGTTGGATGTAGGTGAATATTCATTCGCAGTTGTAAAATAAGCCTTGTAGAGACAAGTGTTAAACTGGAGAGAAAGAGGGTGAAATCCTCATTCCGGGATGGTTCAAGGCAAGGTTTCCATTAACATGTGAGAGCCCGTGATTTCATCTTGGCTGCATTGCAATGGTCTTCCTACCTGAAGCTGCTTCTCTTCTAGACAGTTTTATACTGGGGTCAGTCTATGTAGAGACAGATCCATTGGCCAAATTTGTTTTGCTTATGCAAAACCAAAGTAAACAAGATCTGCAAAAGACTCCTACAAGCAGAGGTTTTGGGAATGGCCTGGTGTCTCAAGATGAATTGCTACAGTTCTCTCAAAACATGGGGCTTCGTAAAGAGGGAAGGTTTAGCACATTAGCTGCACTGAACTAACTGTCATTCCCTTTAATGCTGCAAAAACTTACATTATCTTGCTCAGCTCTATGTTTTCTGAAGCACAGCATTCTTATCATAATCTTTTAATAACTGGTGTAATAATGTAGCATTGCATTTCACTAGTTGAGGAAGACTTGAGTCTCAAGTCTTACTCCAGTGAAACTCCCTTTAGCTTTAAATCGAGATTTGATGATGAATGAAATAACCTGTATTTGAGGAAACTGCTCTTCAAGAGGGGACAGGGCAGACTGCACAGTGTGTTCTTGGCCATAAAGTCAGCTGTAGGAAGGCAAAGTAAGATGACAGATTGAATAGCACCACTCAGCCCATTATTACTATTGCTTTTCTGGGTCAGAATACGAGTCCAGTAAAGGCAACTGCTTTTGGAGAATATGAGAGTCCAGTTGTCCTGCTATAATCCCTGCTTTTATAGAGACAAGGGGAAGTGTTTACTAAGGCTGATTGCAAAAGTGATCATCATCTCCAAGGAAGCATGCAGGAGTCAAATAAATTTGCCAAATATGCTCAAATTAGAGCTGTCATGTCTGTGAGTGAACAGACGGAAATTGTGAATGAAGACCACAGCCTTCAAATGTCATCAGTGAAAAAAATTCAGGTAGAAACAGAAGGTCCATCTAGGAGAAGCAGCAGCACGATAGCCTTTGGCATCGTGTTTGTTTAAAATTGGAGGACTGATGGACTGATCAGACAACAATTTCAGGTGGATCTACATATGTATGTGACTGATGAAAACTAATTTTCTCAGTAGAAGTGGTTTATGTTTAAGAAAGAATTGCCAGCATTTTTTCATAAGAGACTAAGCTGTGGTCTGGGAAAGGAATGCAGGATAGCAGTAGAGCATTCCTGTATATCATATTTCATTTTAGTATGAATTAAAATGATTAAAGTCACTGACACCATAATTCCTTTGATTCTTTTGAATTTTCTGACACAATTTCTTCTTGTGGAACTGAGCACAAGTTTTTAATCGGGTTCACAAGGGATTAGATACCTCCAGTTTTGTACATATTCGCTTTGAAACATTTAAATCCATATTTTCATCTAAATGTTTTCATTGCAATCAAATCAAGATAGATATCCAGAAATGAAGATTGCTCAAATTAATGAATATTTTTAGATACTAAAATTGGCGTGGAAGCTAATATGTATGTCGAGTATAGTGCTGTGCTGGAAATAATCAGAAAGGAAAACAGGGGCCTTAGTAAAAAGAATCATAAAGAGGGTAAGGAATTGTCAAATGAGCAGATGACGGCAGTGGCAAATTGGGAAGTATTATGCTGCAGGAAGTTTACAGCTGGAACTTTTATGGAAACGGTCCTGAGATAATTTTTTTGCTTAATAATTTCACTATTGATATTGGTAAATGTTGGGAGTGTGCTGGTGAAATTCATTCGTATCAGATAGGCAGAATGGCATCAGTGACAGAGAAGGAGTGGGCTATCATATAAGAGACAGTGAATAGCCTTTAGGATTGGGCTAATAGAAATGCAGTTAAATATTCAGTGAGGGTCGCTTCTTAACATTGGTTGTCAGCTATAAGATCCCTTCCAGCCCTGTATATTTTTGCTTTTATTAATTTTGGATAGTCTATATTTCGTGCTGCCTCTGGTTGATTTGTAACTATTTTGCAAATCACAGCCCTTAGGCACACTTTTTTTTTAACAAAAATAGAAAATGGTGAAATTATTTTTTTCAATAAAAATGACTTCTAAAGAGAATTAACTTAGGCATGAAAAAAAATAATACTCACTGAATTGTAAACCCCCAAAAGCAAATATATATAATGAAAGCTGAAAAATATTTCAGCTTTTAGAATACCAGCAGCCAACCTAAAAAGAGTTGAATCTTCTAAAACAGATGCTGTCTCGTGGTGGAAGATAGATTGGCCTGTGAGCCTGAATAAACTTTCTCTCTAATTAGTATGCAAATCTCACCTGCTCCAGGGTTTTTCCTCTTTCAAAAAATATGATCTATTTAGTATTTCCATGTTTTCTGATGAATAATCTCACCCAGGAGGTTTCTTTTTCATTCCAGTTTTCTTCATACCTGTAATTTTCAAAGCATGCTGTACTATTTTAGGTCAATATTTTCTTCAAAGCACCAAGCTGAGAAACGTTGGCATTTCAGAAATTAAAAAAAATCCTGAAAACAAATGCAGAGATTAATTAGAAAAATATTTTTACTTAATCCTATGGAGTAAAATTCTATCTTGCAACATGTTTATTATCTATGTAAAATACATACAAAAAGTACAAAGAGGACTATAGATGTTGACTATAAATTGAATTCATCTTGTGACTATAAATTGAATTCATCTTGCAAGCTTTTGACTTGATTAGCAGAGTATTTAATTCCAGAATGTTAAATTAAATATATCAATGCCTTTAAAGTCCTGCCTTATGCCATTAAAAGTAGTGATGCTTTCAGCAGAAACGGGATCACATTTTAGTCAATGCCATTGACAGAAACCACATCAGCATGTTGTGAAGTATAGAAGTTTTCTAAATTTCTGTAAGGTTCTGAAAGAAAGTTAGCTTACTCAAACCCAATTCCTCCTTCCCCTCCCTTTTTGCTGATACGATTCCCTGAGTGTCAGCACGGAACATACGTGAAGAATCTAAACAGCTGGACCTGACTCAGGATGCGCATCTCTTGAGGGGTGTATATTCACATCATCCAACTTCAGACAACTCCTTTCGGGACTCTGATTACCTTTTGAAAGAAGCGGCCCTTTTTCTGACGTCTGGATAGGAAAGTTAGTCTTCTAAGCTTGAATGGTCAAAACCTTCATAACCTGACTCCCCTTCACTATGCGTGTAACCCTCCTGGGCTGAACGCGTGTGCACATACACACTCACGTGCACACACACACACGCATGATCATGACCTGTGATGGCAGTTCCTGCGCGTTTAGACGTCTCTCCAAATGCAATGTATGACAAGGCCGTACCTTACGCCTTAGACCGTATATATTTATATATAGTGATTATCTGTACTTGCTCTCATGAGGCAACAAGCTTATTTGGAGTGTCATATGAGTACTATGGGACTATATTTGATGGGGAAATCTCTCTTCTATGCACTGCATGAAGTCATTGCTGGTTCTATATGCATAATTCCTCTTTGGTGGCCTTAAAATAACGAAAAAGGAATTAGTGACACCTGTATTTTATTTTCCAGTTGTGTGCTGGGTGCATCCTTGGACAAGTCAGATGCAGATCCTGAAAGGTTTTCAAGGCTCCAATTAATTCCAAAGTCATCTTTAAAGGTTTGGGCTTTAATCTTTCTAGCCTTTGATTTCCTTAGCTGTAAGATGAAAATGTTACTATGAACATATCTGCAGCCCCTTGGAGGCTTTTGGATGAAAGGTCTTGTAAATGTGTAAACCAGTTTTTTATTATTTTCTCATTGGCCACTAAAGGGAATTTTGCATGGAATGTAAACATTTGGAACTACAGGGGTTTGCGATGCTTATCAGAATCAAGGAATTTGCCCTACATATTTATGTAACTATTATGAAATAGAAGCTCCAAACATATATAATGCATGAAAATATTTAAAGTACATTTTCCCTACTATTTTTTTATTATTATTTTATTTGATTGGATGGGCAGCACTGTTGAAGGTATGTTGAGAAACTGTCTCAGTCTCCCAGGAATGGTGCTTCTTGGCAAAAGGTAACTATAGAAAGTTGGTTTAGCATTAGGGATTCACCTGATTCGAGATCAGCACTCAGAGACGGAACCGGCAATCTTGCTTGCTAAAGACAATTCACAGAAGTGTATTGCAGGTGCCAAACTATGAAATTGTCTGAGAAGGAGAAGAGTAATAGGTCAAAGAGAAGCTATAAGCCAAAGTGTCAAGAAAGAGAAGGCTTTGCATTACCATTTCCAGAATGATCACTGTGATTTTGATTTGGAGTATAAGGATCCACAGAAATCGGTGGAAGGTTTGTGTTTAGCAACACATAAATGTGAAGGAATCAGTTTGTGCTCTTCAGTGGCAGCCAAGTGGATGGCAGGTCCCATGCAGCTGTAATACAGTGGCCGGAGCAATGGCAGTGGGGCAGTGTGTCCCGACTGGCGTGCGCTACCCTGGGGGCATCTGCTGCTGACTGGGCGCACAAGTCCCTGCTGTGGAAGAGATCTATTTTTCCCGCCTCACTATCTTGGTTGCAACAGGTTAGCCCTGTGCAGCCACTTTACATGGCCATTTTCCTGTGATGCTCACCAGAAGACCAAGTCAAATTTAAACTGGAAAGAGTCTGTAGGTAGCTAGTTCATCGGTCTTATTTTAAATACCCGGGTCTCTGTCTTCATTTCAAAGCCTTTCTTAGGCACGTTCCATAGCTCTTCAGAGATAAGCAGGCTTTTTCAAGCTTGAATTTCGGTTAAGTTTAGATAAAGATTCTTGTCCAACAAATGCCAAAACTGGGATGAATCCCACCTGGCTCAGAAGCAGTGCACAGCATTGAGCTGAGCACTTGGACTGCAAAAAGTCATGCTTCCAGTAAGCGATATTATATTCACATAATGAATAGAAAAAACTTCTCAACTGTTCTCTGTCACATGCTGACAACGCATTGATGACACATATATATAAAAGGATATAGGGATGTACTTGTGTCAGAGATGAATAATCTTCAGATTGAATAGACATTGTGTTTAAGTCAGTAGAATGAACTTCCTAAGGTCTGGACTTAAATGGTAATGATTACATACAGAGGATATCAAATATTATACATGTTGTTTATGGAAGTATGGTAGTATATAATACCCGTTATACTTCAGCTGAGCTGTCTGAAAATGCTTTACAAAGTGAAAAGTTATCACTGGGGATGAAACTCAGACCTTCCGTATGAGGCAGTGTCAATCATATGTTGGTTAGTGGATACCTTGAAATTTGTGCAAGAATTATGGACTAAATAGGATCTTTAGAGGGAGAAAGACCTCATTCAGTAAAGTAGGAAAAAGGCCTCAGCTCTGCTGAAAGAAGTGGAAACTCTCGGTGCCTCACCAGATTCAACTGTGAGTGTTCAAAATAATTCAAGTGTCCAGATTCACAAGATAGTCTTTTAAAACGTTTATTTTAATGTAGGACCTTAAAAATGTGAATTCTGGGAAAATTAAAATATTTTAAATAAAATAAGAGAGCTAATACCTGCCAGAAAAAGAAAGTTGAGATATTTTTCAGAGTTCAGATAAATTTAGGACCTGGCCAATAAAGAAAACCTTCAAACCTCAATATTTTTGTGATGTTTTGAGCGGTTTGGTGCTTTTCACCTTCATGTTTCCTGTTTTAGTTCTGTATTTTCCTGTTTGTCAAATTATTTGCATTATGGTAGACTTTTGTACTAAAAAGGCTTGCTTAGAATTTCAGATTAGTGCAGTGTGGGTTTAAGGAAATCTAAAGGAAGACCATCCTTCCACCAATGTGGAATCACAGAATCACAGAACGCTAGGGGTTGGAAGGGACCTCTGGAGATCATCTAGTCCAACCTCCCCACCAAAGCAGGTTCACCTAGAGCAGGTTGGACAGGAATGCAGCCAGGCCGGTTTTGAATATCTCCAGAGAAGGAAGACCACATTTCTACAGAACGTCTAGGAATAATTTGCAGTAATGCAGTAAAATGCCTCTTGTGTAATTAAGGGCTAAAGAAAAAGAAGCTGAAGTAAATTTACTCCGGAATTTAATGCTGAGAAAGCAATATTGAAAAGAATGCAGTGAATTACCTTTTCAGCTCATTATTGTAAGTACATCTTTGTCCCTAACATTATTGGTTATAATCTCACTCCGCTGGTTGGTGTAACTATATTACCTTCAAAACATTACTGCCTACCAGAAGTGAGATTCTCTGTATTCTGCTTCTTCCATTCCAGACTTGGTGTTTCCTATTTCTCTCCGAAGGGTTAAGCTCGGAAGGAATGATAAAGTGGCCATACATCCTGAGAGATTTCTCTTTCTTTCCCTTGCCCTCTCGCACAGATGGATGAAGAGAGCGAGCTGCTCTCGAGGCGGGTTTCTCAGGCAGACATGAAACCAGAGCAGATGCTACCGGACCAGGCAGTGATGCATATACTTCACTTTTTTTTTCCTTTCTGTTAAATACATTTGTTATCCTGAAACAAGTCTTTGTCCTTAGATGACAATTAATACATTTCATTTAGAAAGCTCAGCCGTCATCAACTTTAAACATGCACAGCGGGTAGGGTGAGTTTAACCCCCACGCTACACCTCATTAACTTGAAACTTCATTAATTTCCTATAGCTAGAAAAATAAAGTGAAAACCACTTTTAAAATGGAAATTTCAGTTTTTGCCAGTGATTTTTGTGGAAGAATAAAATGAAAAGAAGAATTAAATAAAGGGGGTGCTTATTAGACTTATATTCAGGAAGAAATCAAGGCTAAGGATAATATTTGATGCAAAGGAAATAAGACAAAGTACTGTGTTTTGTTGCTTAAAACCAGCCCTTAATTCACTTAATAAAAAACAGAATAAACTGGTTGCTCTCAAAGAAGGTTTAGACAACTCCTTTGAAAACAACATTGAAAAACTGTCACTTGGGCAAACTTTCAAAGCTCAACATCCTATCTGCTGGAGCATGCACCTGTATCCCGTTTGCTCCTGCCAAAGACAAAAGGAGGCCTGAATATCACATAAAACTCTTTTTTGTCAGCTAGAGAGATTCAGTGGAGATGCAGAAGCAATTTCATCCAAAGGCTACCGCAGTCACTGCTGTAAAGAAAACATTCTCCAAGCCTTGCAAGCCTTATTTCCCAGTTCGTGTTTGGGAAATGCCATCTTGAATATAAAAATTAAAGATTTTGCAAACAAACCCTCTTTAAAAAGATCTACTTATAGTTTCATCAACAATATCCTATTCTTTTTCTTTTTTTAAGTGTTTTCCCTGGATACTCCTTGTTTTAGATGAACAATCAAAAGAGCTAGCGCGCATTTTTACCTTCATCCCTGTTTCTTTTTCATTCTGGCCAAGTTCATCTATTTGCCACAGAATTGTCGAACAAAGCAGCATCACTTTCAAATATTCACAAGGGAAGGAAATGATGTTTTCCTTCTTTTTGGTTTTGTCTTTGGATTTTTTGATGTTCCGGTTTGCTGTACAGCTATAAGCTCTCCTGCTTTGTAGGGTGTGTGTAATAAATGGGGTTTGAAATTCCTTAAACACTTTAGCTTCGCTTCAGCTATTAATCTCAGCAGCCATTTATTGGTTTGTATGCTACAAAGCAATGGAGATTATCCTTTAATTAATTCCATTGAGGGGTTCAGCTGCCTCCATCAACCACAATATGGTTTCATAAATTAATCTTGTAGGGGAAATATAATGCAATTTATTATAACATTTATATTAAAATGCAAGTAAAAATACTAGAAATCCTGTGTAACAAAAGGATATATATGTATATATATGTGTATCTCCCAAATCCAGTAATTAAAACAATTGCATATTCCGTGTTCTTATTTTCATTTTATTTAACTGTTTTAAGTGTATTTCAGAATCTGGCAGAAAATAAAAAGATAATATTTTCTTGACCCCTACATAGGTAGCTGACTTAAAAACTATGAAATGACATCTTACATCTAGATATATGAAAAACATATAATTGATCTTTAGACCTCCCCCCGAGATCTAACTTTCTCACTGATTTGTTTGTACTATTGTAACGTAATCAGCTATAAGAATGCATATTTGTACACGTGAACATTTTTACGTTATGAGTACTTGAAGGAGAACATTAAAAACTACCTAAAGTGTTGCCAAAATGTTTTGATCTCGGAAAGCTGAAAGTGCTTGGCATGGGCACTTTTTCCGTTAGAGGGGACCGATTATGTTAAAAAATATGTTAACTAGGGGGTTTTCTCTAGCATGACACTAAGCTGAGCTTAGCTGTTGCTTTGAAGAAGACAACAGCTATGGCCTGGTTCAAAACTAATTCGTGTGCTAGCAGTGTTGGCGTAAGCAGAAGAAGTTTGACAGCCAGGACAATGCTGTGCAAGTTTACCTTCTCTGATGTCGTTAAGTGTTAAGATTTCAGTTGTACCTAACTTCTAATGGAGGTAGCAAAACAACTAGGGAGGTAAGATGGTTCTTCTACGTTCACCCATGTTAAAGTCGGAAGCTGGGCAGACCTCGGGAATTCCAGATCCGTTCAACCTAGCAAAACAAGGTATTGTTATCAGTGGTGCTCCTTTCCTGAGTGCTGCTTTCGGTAGTGTTTCTTGCAGATTGGCAACTTTATCTGTGCTAAGAAATTAACCAGAGTGTGTGTTCTCCCTAAAAGTCTTCATATAGCATTATTAATTAAGTTAATTAATTAAGTAGAATCCTCGAGGCAATCTGCAGAAATAGCTTTATTAAACCCCTGAGCATTGTAAGATATTGCAAAGCCTTTTTGTGGATTCGATGTAAATCCTAGTATTTCACTGAGCTGGGCAAAGAAATGCAGAGCTTAAAGTGGAAAAGTTTTCTATACTAGCTATAACCTTTTTGGTTGTACAAATCAGAAGTGCTGAGTTATTTTTCATCTTAATAGACAGACATTTCTGTGATTAAGTAGTTAGTAATTTGAGGCATGATTCCAATATATAAGTTGTTTTCTGACAGTGTAGGTCCAGAGTATTGATCAAGTTTTGCAAGGACAGAAGCAGAGCTCTGTGTTTGCTGACATATTATCGAATGTGCTGCTTTGAGAATTTATAGTATATAACAATAGAAATTATAACTACTCAGTGACACATAGAAGCTGGTGGAAAACACTGCATGGCTTAGAAGCTTAAATCATCCCTCAGGGTTGGTGTAAAAGCAGACTCCCACTAGCTCTCCAGGCCCTGATGTGCCAGTGATGTGCAGACGTATTTGTGTTGTGAAGAATGTTGCACAATGGCAGCAAAATCACGTTCTTAGTGCAAGCGGCCCTGGGAAGGCATGTGAGTACCTAAGTAGCTAATAGCAGAGAAAAGGTGCTGCCAGGACATAATATTTAGATGCAAGCCGCCTAGCAAGAGCTGCCGCTCAGGTCTGCTCAGGAACTGATAGTGCAGTCCATGGGCTGCAGTCACCGTCCACGCTGACTGTGTTCACTTAGCAGGGCATGAGGTCTTTCCCAGGAGCAGATCCATGGTTCCACTCCTTCCTCTGGTGGTTGGCATCATCCACTCCAGGAAACCAGTGTGTACAATGGAAACGTACCCGCCAGGGCCTGTTTAGTACTTGCAGATGTACTTGCAGTACTTGCAGACCATCTTAATTTCTTAATAGACAGAATACAGTTTGTAATCTGTGTGTTTACAAATGGGTCTTATTTGTTTGGTTTTGTTTTTTTTTTCTTTTTATTTTCTTTCTTTGTGTTTTACTGTGTCATTGGTTCCTGTTAGATCTCCCAGTTGATGCAAAGCAGCAAGGCTCTGCAATATATATTGTAGAAAAATGGTAACAACTACTTTGGAAATTGAAAACTACTCTCAAAGCATCAACTTTGTGATCATATTTCCATAATTTCTGGTTTACTATTTGCAATAGCAGTTATCATTTTTTGACTCAGGTTGCTTATATATTTTCAGTTAACATAATATGGTGATAGGTTGAACTGAAAAACACTGAATCTACTGATAAAGCTGACTGTCATCAGATTTGTATTGGGCCATTAAGGCTAATATGTGGAACAGGTCAGAAGTGTTGCAAGATTATCTTCATGACTGACGATAGCTGTGAAGTCATAAGACCATATATATATATATATATATATATATATATATACATATGTAGTTTACTCTCTGCACTGACTAATGACTTAATTCATCAAATAACTGCCTGAGAAGCTAAACCAGTTTGTTGAATAAGAGAAATTGAAGGCACGGTTCAAAGCCTCCTCAGTCAAATTGTCCAGGAAGGAACACGATACACCCAATTTATTAATGCTGGATTTGATACTGCATTTAATTATTTAATAGAAAAACTTTGACAGTTTAATTATATCGTATAGTAAGACTTTAGTGAACCTGGGTTTTCTGGATTCTAGCCAATAAAAATGATTTGATATTTGCTTGACTTATTTTTATCTGTAGAAACTAGTACATCTGAACAAAAAGATATCCTTTTAAAAACAAAAGGTAATGCCTTACAGGTTCATATCTTTACCAGTGATGGACTCTTTAGTAGCTTGTTATCATTCTCATGTTATAATATTGAATGACTAATCAAAATAAAAAGCTGGTTGCTATATGCAAATCCCCATATGTCAATAAAGATCTGTTTAAATCTTTAAACCAAGGTATAACTCACGGATAAGGCCATGAAACAGCTTTCCGATACACAATAAGGTTTAATTCAGGAGCTTAAAAGGAAAAGAAACTTTTCTGAGAACTGCTCAATGACAAATTATGATAACTAGGAATGTCGTTACTGTTTGTATATGCTTTTAGGTAGGCTCATCGCATGCAGTGGTGGTAGGGTGCATGTTCCATTTTAGCTGCAGGTCTTTTCACCTGCCTTGTTCTTTCTATATCTGTCTTGGACTAGCTCTCTAAGAGCTGGTGGCACAGGGCTAGCAGAAAGCGTTACTCGTGACCCTTCTCCCACGATTAAGCACGGGAGCACTGGAAAGGAGCCCGGAGTATCACTCACCAAGTGATACCTGGCCTTTCACATCACGTTGGCTGCATGGACTCATAGAAGCCCTTGGGACTGCATGCAATGGCTTCTTCCTCTTCGTTTGAATGCATATGAGCAGCAGCATTAGGAATCTGGGTTGAGACGCCAGAACAATTGATCTAACCTACCACGCAACCGGAAAAGGGAATTTGTGTCCTCCCACAGAAGGCAATAGTGTTACATTGTGTCTTTCTGAATATGAAGTTAATAAAAAAAGAAACCTTGAAAATCAGGGATGTGAAGTTAGGGTGAACGCCAAGATACAACGCACCAACCTTCATCCCTGAGATGGGGCCTAGGCAACCAGAGCGGGCAGGTCTTACCCATTTTGGTATGAAGAAGTGAGGATACATGTGCCACAGGTGCATATGGCTTGAGGCACTATGAGCAGAGTTAAGGCTGATCAGCTCCATCGCTCATGTTTTTCAAAAGTGTTGGTTTGACTGATGTTTTAAATGTGTACAATTTTCCACTAATCAGTGTAACGTCACATTCATGAGCAATCATTTATGAAATTATATTTATCAGTTAAGATTGCAGTTGAGGCATGCCTGTGATTAGCTAAAGGCAGAGATGTTATGTGATTCTTAAATGCTTTTTCCCCTTCTTAAATCATCTTCCAATGAAGTGTTTGAACAAGCAGTCTATGACAGACCAGAAAGAAAAAGCACAGAAATAAGTCTTAAGTGTTAAGACGTGGTGTTTACTACCAAGATAAGATACGTGCGTCTCCTTCGTATGCTTCTTTGTGACATCCTTTGATTGTCCTTTCACTATTTCCCCTTCATCTTCTCTCATTCTCACCTGGTTAGACCATTATACCTTAAGAACCCAGCAGCAAGTAAAAGGTCTGCTCCTTGTTCTCTCGTGCCTTTTGCCTCATCTTGCACCACAGGCAATGGATCCAGCGAGTTAACTCATTTCCCTTTTTAAATTTTGCTCTGCTCCCCTCCAAAAAAAGCAAAATTCTCAGTAAAAGTACATGCTGTGGAGTAACTACAGAAGTTTAAAAAAATTAAGAAATGTTTTAGTGTTATCAGAGTTGTGGCTTAAACTTTATGGCTGTGAAAAATATAGGTGAATGCGTCAATAATATGATAATTTGAAAATAAAAATATTAAGAAAGTTTGGATATCAGACTAAGATGACTTAGCTGTACGGAGTATCTTTTGAAGCACACCAAATTACAGAACAACTCAAGTAAACACAGACTTCAGCGTATAGAAGTGCGTAGCTTTAAGCCTAGAACAGAACTCTGAAGTCTTTTTTTATACTGTACTATTCAAGAATTGCTCTTTAGATAAGCCTTGAATTGGGGTGAAGTAAATTCTTCCTGTAAATGGTTCCCTTCCTTCAGAAGGCAATAGGCGGTAAGTTTTGATATCAGTCCTCTGACTGTATCCACCTGTGGAGTTTGCGATTTAGGCTGTAGGGCTTTCTCTGAGTAGGGCACATGCAGCCCTCCGGTCAAAAGGTGGGGAGGGGAGAGCAGCCTGAGCAGCCCTGGAAGCACGATGAGCTTAACGTCTAGCGCATCTTACCTTTGCAATGCAACGGGAATGGTCCCGGTGCTGGACCAAGTGACTGAAGTCCCAGTGCAGGACAACATTCAGGAGAGATGTTTATTCATTGCACTTTTTCTGGTCTAAAAGCCAATATACAAAATGCAATCCATAAAAGGGCTGATTAATTAGGCCTGACAGGAGCACCATAAGGAAGGCCTGAATGCAACACAGTTGTACGCAGGACTGATTGCCAGCGTTACATCTGGGGATGAATGAGGAAATGGGGACTAATGAGACCTCCACTAATGCCTCCTCCTGCCACCCCCGCCGCACTGCCCAGCTTCAGTGGAAACAGAATGTTAATTAGACAAGAGAGGAGATGATTGTGCTCAAGGATTTTGAAACATTTTATCACACATTTACTGCCTCAATACTGAATTCCTCAGCATCACGGAGGATCAAAGGATAGGAGAGCATGAGGGACAGACAAAGTAATCGAAGAGCAAGTTGTTATGACGGTATGGACAAATTGAACAGTAAACATAAAATAAAAGCATCCGGATTTCATAGGGAATAGGGTGAACTACAGAAAGTTATTTGTTTTCACAAAGTTTTTTACTTTCAAACAGGGTAATCATTGATGTTCTGCTGAAATCAGTGTAATTAAGTTGATCTACACAAGCCCAAAGTCTGACCTGAATAGGAAAACAGGAAAGGAAAAACATTTCCTCCCCTCTCCTCCAATATCTAATATTCCTTGAAATGGGAAATGGTCCTCATGCAAAATGAAAGCAGATTTAGAAATAGTGAGAACATCTGAAAAAAATAGACTGTTCCAGGGATTTGTAATAACGATTTCTCCTGACTATCACACTCTCTTAGATAAAATAGAAGAAAACTTCTACCTGCAAACAGCAGATTCAGTAGCTCCCCTGAGGTTTAATCTTTCACAGATAGCAAGAAATCTGAGCCGAGTAAAAACCCGGAGCTCTGCAAAATATAAGTTTCTGATGGAATGGTGTTGTTCTGTTTTGTGAACTACACCATTTATCTTTATTCCTTTGTAGGTGATGCTTTCTGTGAATAATTCTGAACTGGACCATGATAAGAGTAAAAGCAGATGCAGGAAGTCTGTATGATATAAATAATGATTCTGCTTGACAAAGTACTTTTGACATTTTAAGAGGGATACTGTTGAGCAATTTGCTCTGGTTTGTTGCTCTCCCATGAAAGAGCTAATTTAGTCCTGTTAAAAGGCAGCTTTCGCATTGGCTCTGAAAAAAATTAGTATTTCGTATGCAGTCCATACCCACAGCTTCCCTGGGAGCTGGCTTTATTAACCAAATGCTAGCCCACTCCTTTTCTGGCATGGCAAATTCCTGAAGGAATTTTTTGTCTAGCACCTATGTCTCCTCCTGTAGAAACACACTCTAAATCCACTTGTGCCAAGTTAATAAGCCAGAGCTATAAAAATCTGCATGTCAAAGACTGGCAATAATAGTGATGATTACATTTTTTCTTGTTGTTTGGTTTTTCTGCCATGTTTTAGGAGGTTGCTACAGGATAAAAACAAACAAACAAACAAAAAACCCGCCAGCTGATCTAAGGGAGGAAACTAAGAAGTTTAGGCATCAACTTTTTCAGCTAAGCTGCTAAAGGGAAACTTGTCAACACAGGCATTAGAGAGCGAGCTGACAATGTGAGCTGCACGCCAGCATCCCTGGGAGGGTTCCCGAGGCCATCACTGAGATGCACGGCACAGTGCAGGTCTGCAAGCAGAGCTTTCAGCTGATAGAAATTATAACTATCAATAACAGTCAGTCCCCCAAATATTGTGTTTTGTCTTTCATCCTCCTCTCTTCTTTAAATAAACCTTTTCTTATAATAATGGATCCATTTTGTGGTTTGGTTTGGGTGGTATATTGCCTTTGATTTTCTTCAGAAAACAGTAATTCTGTCCACTGCCGATATATCTATAAAACTTAGCCTACTTGCCATCCTTCCTTCTTATACTCAGATTATCAGGTTTCATTGACGCTTTGTTAATAAACTATATCCGTGCTCTCTGAGCATCCAGTCTTGCTATCTAACAAGGTCACAGACCTTATATAATAAAAAGACTGTTAGCTGAGGTGATTATTTTGAGAGATTTTGCCTCACTGACTTTGCAGTTAAGATAGCCTAAAGCCTATCCATTAAAATGGATTTTTACCTCCATTAATAATGCAGTTTAGTGCCATATCTTTAATATTTTGTGGGTGAGAAAATAAAGTTGGGGTATGATATTTACATGTATCCTAGCTGTTTCAGGTATACTCCTGAAAAAAAAAAAAAAAGGATGTCTTTGTGGGTGTTGTGAAAAAGGCTGTACAAACTGATGGAAAGGTATTTATTCGTTTTTTTTTGTTCCCTTGCGTTTTTTGTAAACCTCATTTACCTAGATTGGGTTGCATCTTTGGCTGATATTGGATATTCTATTGTCATTTATGATGCTAATTTACAAAAATGAAAATTGTTTCAGGTCTGAAGCCATCCTTCTGTAACAAATATACATATTTGAACAGAACTTTGTTGAGTTTTCCTCCACCAGGAAACTTTCCTTAAAATGAAATTTGGCAACAAGCTTATTGGGCTTTTATTTTCCTTTAAGGATTTTCAATTAATGTTTTATTTAAACTCTGACATACACTAAAAATACTGAAGTTTACAATTCATTTAGAAAAAAATGCATGGTTTTCAAGTGTCTCCGTGACTGTGATAGAGATACATGCCATTTAGTGTCTAACAGTGCTAACAACTTACATAGGTTTCAGTTATTAAGATTTCAGTTAAAGGATGGTTGATTTTAAGCAAGTGGCTGATCATATATAATAAAATTTAGTTTAGATTCTGTTGTGAGGAAAAACCTTCTTTTTTTTCTCTTTATGTAATAAAAAAAAATCCAAGATACTAATAAGACTGCATTCTTCAGTGTGAGGGGAGATGAGGAAATACACTGTAAATCACAAGTTTCAGCGGACTATGAGGGAGACTATGACATTCCAACTAAATATGCACAAGGAAAATGGTAGATAAGGCAAAACATCTGTAAGTGAGCTCATTTGCCTTTGCTCTTGAGAATTTTCAGTACAGTCTTTGTTTCAGCTAAATGGGGCTTTATTATTTTAATTAGCTTAATGTCTTTGGCAGGGAACTGCTTTTGGAACAATATGGGAATAGGATGGGGATATAATATAAGGAAATAGCACCTCAGCATCACTGAATTAGCCCATCAGTAGAAATAATTGCTGATGTTAGGTATGCTTGACAGAAAGCTTGCAGCAGCACTGCTACGTTAGTTATCAGCCTAGATCTATATTCATTACACCTCTAACAGGACAAATAATCACTTTAGAAAAAGAAAAGGCTGGATTTTTATTTTTTTTTTTTAAATCACTTATAAGCAAAGGGAGTATCAACCAGGATAATTGCAAGAAAGATTTAAAATGAGCATAAAAAGACTGTGGCAAGACGCTATCATTTTACTGGTAAGGCTTTACTTAAAAATGGAGAATAATTTTATTCTTTGTGATGTACTTAGATTAAAGAACTTTTTCTCTAATATATTAGACATATTACCTCTAATTACTAGCCTCATCTAGATGCAGATTCTCTGCTTTGGGTCTTCCTGAGAAGCTCTCAGAGAGCCGTTTTGCACCTCAAATAAATCTGGTCTTTCCTATGGCGCAGCGGTCAAGGGTTTACCACGTGATGGAGCAGACTGTCTAAAAGAGTCCTCCCCGTGTATTGGCTGGAGCCATGCCTCTTCACTGGCCTGTAGGCAGGCTTACAAAGAAAACCCCGCAATTGCTGCTGGGAAGGTGAGCAGAGCCCATGGCAAAGCAGAGGCAGATGCTTTGTTTCATTCCGGACTAGCGGCTGGTGCTGGGCTGCAGTTGCCCACAACGCAGAGTTTTCTGCTTGGATGCAGACGGGAGCAAATGACTGATGTGGTCTTCTGTAAGGCTTGCATTGCTCTTCTTGATGAGGAGGAGTAAGGAAAATAGGAGATATATTACACTGTTAGAAAATTATTTTTAAACCCGCACTACTCTGCAGTCTTCTGGTATTTTTTCACCCTCAAGTTACTGTGTAATTCAATTCCAGGCATCATGACTTTTTGGTCAGTGGAAGGAAATATACTAAAAACACATTTTGGAAAATGATTGCTCTCACTTATCCTCCTTTTCACTTTTCGGCATTTAATTTGATTTGTAATCTTTATTTAAAGAACAATAAAGATGAGAGTCTTTATATATTGAAAAACTCATAAATTTGTGGTGAAAATGATTTCAGGAAGAAAGAAGCTATACAGCGGAGCTATTAAACTTATTGTCAGTAGGATTCAGGCTGTAAGACCTTCGCATTCAGATGAACAATATTGGTAACAGAGCAAAGAAAAAGCATGTTACACAATGCCATGTTATGCACCTAATAAAAATCTACAAGTGCTGGGAAGTTTATTTCAAGATTGTATAATTAACCTTGCTGCTTCTAGTCTTCCTTAATACCGCTTATGTTTCTCTGAATCATTAATAGTTCATGGCAACTGTATGCATGTGGGGGGGTAGTTGTACTGTATTTGACATCAGGAAAAAAAAATTGATAAAACGTAGATGGTGTTTTCAATACAAGTTAATCTCAATGCTGTCCCAGCCAAACGTAACTTTTTTTTTCAGTAGAATCTTGTATAATATATTAAAGTATTACTGTACATAAACAAGTGCTATTTTTCAAGCAGCAGTTACAGGTAGAAAATATTACTGTTAGTATTTTACCTTCTCTAATAATTTTTAAATCCTTAAAAGTCATTAACTTAGCATGATGGGAGCTTTCCAACATAAGTACCCCAGCACTGTCCAAAAGATCATCTTCATCTTTCTATGCATTTACATTTGTAGGAGTCTGATTCGAGTTTTACTTCTGTTTATCTCCACTGATTTTATCGATTTCACCACTCCTTCTACATGGAAAGTAAACAAGATATACCAGGATAAATGAGAGGAGAATCAGACTCATAAAGATAAAGCCTATATTTTAATATTTGTACAAATTAAGGTACTGTTCCTTTCCCTGTCATTTTCATCTTCCTTACATTGTGGACTTCCTCAGTACTTTCTAAAACTTGACGTATTAAATGTGACTCAATTTCTGATTATACCAACTCCTCCTTCCCTTTTTCTCTTCCGTGATACATTCAGCTTGGGCCAAACTGTAAGAGGTTTATTATACTCATGAAAATGCAGCAGCATTACCTCATTACACTAGAATTTATGTGCAAGAATTAAAAGAAACATTTGGAGGCCTATTTAAAATAGATACAAATATATCTGCCACGATTAAAGATAAGTAATTTAATTTAACAGAAACTGTTAAATAAACAGCATGTTGTAATAGGTGGCAGAGTTCTGATGCCAACAAGTGAGGCTGCCAGAGGCTTTCAATCATAAGCCTCTGTTTTCGGTTGCTGATAGCTCTGCCAAATGTAAACCATTGCGGCGCTAATACTCTCTGCTGAATACACCCCTCAGATTTTTTGTTAAAATTTAAATGAAAATAAGCTCTTTCTTAAGAAAGATTAAGAATACCAACTCCGTTGCCCCCGGCGTTGCCTCATGCCATGTAGGAAGGACGAAGGGGAGAAGGGAAACGACTGGACTGGACGGGAGCAAGAGGGACTGTGGTAAAGAGAGAAATTCAGGGGAAGAACACAGATAGAATGAAAGAAACGTTCCTGGGGAATACACAAGAAATTGAATAGCGGCAGGGGGGCATAGCAGCAGTTATGCTAAGGGAAAGAGTGTGGGCTTGTGTGGGGTAAGAGAGAAGTAAAGGTGTGGGGCAGGAAGAGGCAGACAGGAGCCGGCTGAGGAAACAGCAGTTTGGGAGCTATAGTAGGAAAGGAAGTAAAGAGGAGGCCAGAGAAAGGGCAAGACTCACAGGGAGCTTGGGGCAGAAGTGTCGAAAACCCCCAGAATACGCTTCTATTTGTTTAAGCTATAGAAATGAGTTCCATCATTCATGAATGTCTGCTTCCCCTTGTTTAGAAAATAGCAGAGAAATTCAAGTGTGTCTTCATTGCCTGAAGGATAGGACCAGCTGGAGGCTAACAGTGTTACCAGTGGTGTTACTGGTTCAAGTACTGGAAGAAACTTCAGCATGACTATCCTTGCTGAGTACCCAAAGGGATCAGCTTCTTTCAGCAGATTTATATGGTACAATTTTTTGTTAAAGTCTTATTATTACACTGCCTCTGATCTGTGCCAAAGGAACATTAAGGCTGCAACTGAAGAAACCAGAAATTATGAAACAGGTGAATTAAGGTTACTCAGGTAACCTGAATTATCACCCCAGACGTACTAATTTTGATCCACTCTTTCACTCCACCACCATAATGTGCTTTTTTCCATTCTACGTCTCCATTCACCTCTGGATCTTTACATGGCAAAAGGCCTTCTCCTCTGCCCTTGACACATCCTTCCTCAGGACTGGAACCGTGTGTCCGCTTCATGGGGGGGGATTAAAGACTTCCAACTGGTTTTCAGTAAACGGGTTCTCACAGCGAGCCTTTTTCTCGCTAACATCTCAAGATCTGTGTGTGAAAACACAATTATATGCCTACCTTGTTGCTTAATGAGTTTTGATAAATGTCATTGATCAAGTACAGCATTATGCCCTGTTTTCTGCCACAGAATTTAAAAAAAAAAATTACTCTGTGAAGCAGTAGCAGGTAAATTTAGTGATAAATAATTCTGTATCTTTTTTACTATGTTACTAAGATATTACGAAGAAGAAGAACTATATGCAACTGTATATGTAAATGTAACGCTACACAGATTATGAGCATTTCACTGACTTCATAAAAGACATTAAAATTACCAAAGCAGCGAAAACACATTATGTTAACATGTTTTGAACTCTGTTCTACTCTGGATGCTTTCTTTTTCTTTTTCTTTTTTTTTTTCTCTTTCTGTTTTTCCTTTTGGTTCTGTTGTTAGAGAGCCCGGTCATCCACGGCAATGTGAGATGGCTGTTGGTTATTTAGCTGCACCTGCTGGTCCGCGCCTGTTAGTAAGAGCAGGATGAAGAACTGTGCCGTGGAAAGCATGAGGTGTGTGACGATATGGGAAATGGTCCCCCAGACAGCTGTGTTTCTGCACAGAAAATCTTTGTGAAGAGCCTGCAGAGGTTTTGCTTGTTAGAGTGCTTTTAGCTGAAGCAGTCCCAAGCCTTTTTTCTAGGAGGCATCAACTCACAGGCACCAGCATATCTCACTGAGTGCTCCATTGCACTTTGGTGGAAAAGATGTTTTGCAAAAAATTTATTCTCCCACTAACTTAAACCATTACAGTCTTAGCAGGGATTGTAATGCTGCTTGTTCCCAGCCGTGGCAAGTATTTGATTGAAAATCATTCACTATATGATGTTAAAACCATCATCCTAGACTGCCACCCATTGTAGAAATCAGCGTCCTTGCCAAAAATCAAAGGGATTAAATTTTTTAGCAAAATCAGCACACATGCTACACTCATCCACAATAACAAAATGAGTGTTATATTAGTTCGTAGTTAAGTAACCTTTCTAATAGCTTGTTAAATAGTAGAATTGTTGTGGCTATGACAGTAAAAGAATATAAAAGTGATAACACTTCTTCCTACAAGCGTCTTTAAATAGTTGCATTCTGTCTTCTTGCCATCAACTTGTGTCATTCCTGGTTTTAATATGCATACAAAATAGCATATTTTTCCTACCTCATTAGCACAACTGTATAAAACCCTGAAAATCAAAGCGATACCGGCTTCTTTTTTATTTTTTAGGAGTTGAACTCAGATGAAGGAATAATATGTATAAATTTAATAGATCTCTGCCTAGGCTCTCTCTGTTGCATATACTAAAATAACATGGGCTCATATTAAATACCTTCAAACCAGAGCCAGATCAGAACTAATTCCCACTTATCACATTAGTAACTGAATTATTTGAACCCTTCATGGAAGGGCAGAATTCTTGAGTAGTAGTAGCTTCCAAATTCTTTCTGTTGCAATGTTTAACTCATTTGATTTTGCAGTTTCATTAAAATTATAAAGCGAGGTGCGTGTCGCGCAAAGAATAAGGTTATCGAGTACCTGCAGAAATACCTGGAAAGAGACAGGAGAGTTCATGGAATTCTTGAATAGCTCAGGAAACCTATAAATTTATTAATAGCTGCATATTTGGGTTTTTTTGAATCTTTGGTATCAATGTTCTTGCAAGTACAGGTGAGTTGCAGGTATGCTAAGGAAAAAAGCCTTTCCCCCTCAGTGTTGATCAGACAGGACAAGTGCCGGGTGTTGACTCAGCTCAAAAATAGCACTACAGATCTCTCCACGACTAAGTCTGTAGCCACTACCCTCCAAACAGTAGCTGCTTTTGAATTCTTCTTGCACCCACCGATCAGTAAGACAGTTTCATTTCTCCAGGAGAGGGTGAAGCTCAGGTCACGCCTGCCCAAAGACAGCAGGCCCCTAGGCATGCTGATGAATTTAATCTGGTTTGGCCCATCATAAAGGCACATCACAAGGCAATAATACTGGAATGAGACAGACCCCCTGAAGGTGCAGAACTAGGGAAAACCCTGAAACTCATCCTGAGGTTGTTAATGGACAAGATTGATCTAAATGGCATTTATATTGAACGAGTTCACAGGTCTCTGGCCCCAAAACCTGCCTTTTGCTTGTGAGCTGTATTCCTCATGTTCACAAAAGAGAAACTATCTCACACACCGTGAGAGAAAGAAAAATCTGGTTTGCTGAGTTGAGGTCCATTTAAAAAAAATCCTAGATAGGCAATTCGCAAGGCTGTTGTGGAAGTGAAGAGTGACTTTTGGAAGTGATAAAGAAATGACAAAATGAACAGAAAAACTATTCAAATGTTAAATAAGGTCTCCCACCTTATATTTCTGGAAGAAGAGAACTATCAATTCCAAAATCTTCATGAATCACAGAATTTAATAAATAATCTATAAAATATTTTTGGATGGAAGGAGCACGCCAGCTCTCATGAAGTGATCTGGAGTTCATGAAGACCTTTCATGATGACGTCAGATGCTCTTTTCCTGTGGTTCTCAGATAGACACATAGGCAGAATTTCATAAAAATACCAACCCTCCGTCTCTTGGTCAGCAGCAAATTGTCTGTGCTGCCTTAGGACTCCTTTTGTTCTGTCTACTAAGAGCTAAGAAGGAAAATTACAGTGGATCATGTAGAAGGGGAGAAAGAGTGAGCTGGGAAATGGACAGAAATAATCAGGAAGAACAGAAGGATAATTAACTAACATAATTATTTGTCATCACTTTGACAATTATGTTTCTTAAAACTATATTTCTTGAAGTAATTGGATAATTTATATCCAATAATTTATATCCAATTAGTAAGAACTGTGCATAAAATGAGAAAATTATTTTGGATGAGTGGAACCTGATTGTTTTGAAATAAATATTCAAGAGATATAGTTATTGCTCTAAAAATAATCAGCTAGAGTGAGATTTTCTAAAGATTTAGCAAGGAAGTTGGTCATAAAGATATATTCCCTCTCTGATTTCCCTAAATGTTTCTTGAAAAATAGCACAAAAATTACTGCATATAAAGAATGCTTTGTGTTTCTTGGAAGTCACCATTCATTTTCCAAAGAGTCAGTACAGGAAACACAAATTGGAGTTAGATGTGAAAGAAAAAGAAAGCAGCAATAGTATGATCCTCTTTTTTACAGAGCTGAGAATGAATGAAGTGTCCTTTTAGCAAGCCAGGAAGAAACGTGATTTTTCTGTGCATTGAACTCTTCAGAGTCATATATAATCACAAGCAGAGGAGTCAGAGGCATAGGACAGTCATAAAAGGATAACTCAGTTTGTTCTTAGCAAATCCCAATACTTTTTTATTTTCTGTAGCTGACATTTCTGCTTAAGACTTGGATAGTAAATTTTAATAATATTTTACTGATTAATTGTTTTAAATTGGCAGGAAATATGGTAAAAGGGGTGGCAAAGAGGAATTATTTCTATATGATAACTCTGACATCACAAAATAATTTGATTTGATTATACAGGGCATCTCTGACTTTGGAATTTAACAAATTCTGCTCCATCTCATGCAATCTGTACAATCTTAAACTGATAACTGCAGAACGCAAATATCCTGCTGGTGGTGATAAAAGAAACAAGCATATATAATCATCCAGACACTCAGTGCTCATATATCCAAACTGAATTTTCTGAAGCCTACTATGCATTCCTGTAACGGGGCAGCGGTATCTCTGAACCTTGCCACCTTTCAGGAACATAAAGCAGAATTTTGGCAAAGTGAACTGCAAATAAATGATGATGAGTGCCCCAAGATTAGTTTTTGACCTGTTGCATGGCCCCGGTTTAAAAATGTACAAAAAGGCTCCACATCGTTGTGGAAGCCATTTGAATGTTTCTTGTTCACAATGAGCTCTGACATCACTTCTTTCTGGCGCTAGTGCAAAATTTCATCTAATGTTTGAACTATGGAAATAACTGGGAAATGTCAAAGCTACTTGAAACGTCTCTCTTTGTAACAGAGATTTCTCCCAATGGGATTTTCACGAGCAGTCAAAGTCAATTAAAGGCTTGGGATAAAAATAACAAAAAATCTTGAAAAACAGTGTAAAGGTGTTTGGAACCCAGCTCCCATAGCTAGCAGATAATGCCAATCGGTGGCAATTGCTTCCTCTGAGCCTCTGGGAGGGAGAAAATTAGCATCACTAAGCTGAACACCTTACCTAGATTTTTGCACATTTTAAGCTTTCTGTCAGCAGCCTGGATTTTTAATTTAAAAGACTTAGGAAATGCTGAACACTTTGAAAAGAACCCCAGGATGACCCTCGCTCTGTGCTAGAAGAGGCTGCAGCTGCCTGCTGTAGGAGTGCTTTCAAATGTCCAGACCTTCCAAGAGATGAGGAAGCCTCTCTTCTGTTCTAGAATCTCATTTTTTCCGTACATAAATATGCACGGAGACAGAAGCAAAATCAACTGTGTCATTAAAAAAATTAATTGAAAATACATGCCAAAGAAAGAGAGTAACGCCATTGTGGTTACAGGGAAAAATAGGTCACTTTGGCCAGCAGATTCAGTTTTCATTTCTGACCCAATTAAAAAATACTTTGTTGAGAATAACTGTTACTTGCAGATTTGCAATCCAACATCATATGTCTTTCAATTAATTAATTATGAAGGATATTTCTATTCTAGGTCCTAGAACATAAGGATAGATCTCAGCTTCAGTGACATATTAATGAGCAGTGCCAGAACATGTATTGATTCATTACTTTCATTTAATGACTGGAAATGTTCGAGACTCTTAAAGTATTGGGAAAGTTCCACCATCCCTCCATACTCAAACTTCTAATATGTTTTAAGGAAAGGACCTTGAAACTTAGGATACATATTTTTCTTGAAATTTGGATAAATATCTTTATAAGCTTTAATAAAAAGCTGAGTGTCTTTTCAAGGTTAAATATGACTGATGCGATTACACAATGGAAGATGTTCTTTTTAATTTTGTATTTATTTAACAACAGATTACTTATAGCGTATGGGTTATCTCAAACTGTCAGGTATCCAGTGGTGCTATCACACAAGTAGTTTTGCATTTCTAGCATGTCTTAAGGGAATGGCTTCTATCTGAATAAGTGAAAAATGCTGACATTAGAAATAAATTTATTTGGTATTTACAATTACTTTATTTTTCACTTCCAATGTGTGTATATTTAGTGAGGGTATTTAGTCATTAACACACTGGTAATATTTTACCCATATACCCTTATATCCACATTAAATCCTCTTAAAATTATTCTATCATAATTTATATTTTATTGGCATAAAGCACCAATACGTAATAGAATGGACAAGAGATGAATAGCAGTATTTAGAGAAATGAAAAATGACAGAATTTAAGTAATTTTTCTAATAAAGAGGAAAAAAGTTTTAATGCGTGGGTTGTTTTTTGTTCCCCTTTTCTTAATTTCACTATTGAAGCTGATGGAAAAAACCTTATCTTATAAAAGTGGTTTGTTGGAACAAAGTTTCAAGTCATTATTTTCTAGAAGACCATTTAATAACTAGTAAAGGAAACACCATAAATTAAAATACCTACATAATGGAATTTCTTGGACAAAGCCAATTGGAAAAAAGAATTGCAAACATTCTACCACTTTTTCTGTTGGCTGCTTGAAAAGTTTATTATTGCTAATGTCTCTCTTTTGGTCGTTGTTCGGTTAGCTCTTTTTTCTTTTCATTTCTTGTGTATAAATTTGCAAGTTCGGTTTTTCCCTTGCTGGAACTTTTTACAAACTGTTTAGGTTTTACGTATTCTGTAGGACCTGAGGAGTTGTATGTGATCTCATTGGATTTTATTCCTACTTTATCAAAGTAAATAATGGATCAGGCTCATCTTTTAATCTGCCATTTGTGAAACCTAGACGACAGGGTAGAAGGTGAGGAAATGTCAAGAGCCGGCTACAGGTGCCTACCCCCGTCAGCCAAATTTTCAAGAGTGGGGCTGTCAACAGGAATCTAGACCTAAAATATGGCTTGATATTGCCACATTAGTTTTCCCAGAAATATTTCAAAAGCCACATACCACAGGCAAGAAGGATTTCACCAGCCATAGAAGCGCAACTAAATCTAAAGTTGCATCTCTAAATAAACCGTTTGAATTAATGTTGAAGAAGAGGTCTGTAATAGGAAGGAAAGGTACCGTGTCTGGTTGAAACTACAGCAAGAGTCCCTGTAGGTGAAGTACTAACACCTGGATTGCAATGTGCACAGGAAAACATGGTTTAAAACTGTGAAATCTTTGGAATCAGTTAAGAAGCGCTTATTTCAGTAGTGCTGGCAGTCTTGCTGAAGGTTACCAAAGATGCTGCTCCCAGCTTTAGTAAATCTCTTTCCCTGAAGCCAACGTTTTACAAGGTGATCTTTTTGGTCTTTTGTTTCTTTTAATCAGCACCATACATACATATATTCATGAACATATACAAATCAAAAAATAAACTGTTTAAAACAAAATTTGATCTTTATAGTTACATTCATGGCTAAAAATATTTCATTTGCCTACATTTTTTATTCAAATGAAAATCAAGTATTACTAATTTAATTACATACCAAATTAGAATAAAATCAACATGTTCAGTGTCTCTATTTTTATACCCTAGAACAGCAAAAAACCTCAGAATTCACAATTTTTTACTCATATGTATTTCTCCAGTGAAACTTTTCTATTTCTTCAGTGGTTTGGATTTATCTAACAAAGAAAAGAAAAGAAAATGTTTTTCATTTGGACTCATTTGTTTGAAGCTGAAGGACAGAATGGAGGGAGAAAAATGCAGGAAAGATTTTTTTTTTTTTTAATATAGTCTACTGAAAACAAACCAAACCAAAACAAACAAACAACAAAAAAAATGGTGGGAGAGGACGGAACACAAACAGGCCAAGAAAGGAACGCAGAAAATCCCTCAGCCTCTAAGCTATTTTTCAGAGCTGTGAGCTCAGACCAGGCTGCTCAGGGCTGTGCCAGGCTGGGGCTTGGAAACCTCCGAGGACGGACCCAGCACAACCTTGCTGGGAACCTGCGCCCCTGCCCAGCTCTGTCCCACTGGGGGAAAGCATTAAGACTAATTCTTCTGTCTTTGCTGTGAGGAGGTAGCGTCCGGAAGAGAGGAGCAATAACACTTTAAGTTACAGGAAGAAGATGTATTACAGATTGTAAGTAGAAGCCCTGAGCTCCTTCTCAGTTTGGCTCCTCACACATCATAGGAACAGACCCTAAAAGTGTTAACGTAGTCAAAATGCAGGACCCAATGGAAGAAATTTTGTCTTATTCTTCAGATTCAATGCAGAAAATTCGAATCCAAATGTAGAAAAAAATCTTGACTTAAACATTATACTATTGGCTAGAGTAGTAGTGATCAACTGCTGTTTTCAAGGGCACTATCTCCTGTGTTTCTCTGATAGAAACAATATAATTAATATGTAAAAGAATTATGTTATTGCACATTAAGACTAGACCTGCAAGACTTAATATGTTAGATTAAAAAGCTAATTGAATTGAAATCTATGACCTGGTGGCCATTTAAGCAACGACTTATAAACCACTTTCCATTGTATCTGCAAAGTAAAGGCTAAAATTCCATGGAATTTTTGCACTGGATTGATTAATGAAAGTATATAAAATGACCAACTCTATCAGGCAAAGGGAAGACTTACAAGTTTATTATTAATTAAAAGGACAAGTTTAGTTATGAAATCTTACTTCATTCTGTGAGTAAGCAAACTGTTGAGGTTTTGCCATTTACCATTACTTTAGCCATGTTATTTAAATTCCTGTGTAATTATAAACCACATTTTGTCAATAACTGAAAGATTCAGGTCATTAAGTTTTAATTAATTGCACAGACTGATTAGCAATGGCTGAATACCATCAAAGTGACTTCTTTAATCTACTTAACATGTATCAAGCACTTTAATTATTATTTTTATGTAAAGAAATCTAATGCAGTTAATCAATACAACTTCACCATTATGTCTTTACAATACTATTTGAAAAATATGGGCGGTCACCAATTAACTAATATTTGTTTATTGATAATTTTCATAGAAGTAGTGATGATCCATAATGATAGAACATAAACATAAAACAGCAATGAAGACAATTTACTTCAACAGTATTATTATAGCATTAATACTATAAAGCTATGTAAAAAAGGGTCAAAATAAACAAAGCCAGAGTGAAAGACAACAAATAGTTCCTGTGATTTTTGTATAGAGTTACACTAAATGATGTTATATTCACAGAACTATGAATCTGTGAGAAAGTTTCATCCCAAACCTACAAAAACATTTTGATATTCTGGAAGAGTTTTATGCACAAAATTGTCTTGATGTACTGAACTTTGAACACATAATTTTACTGATCAGTGGGACTCTTTGTGTGCTTGATTTTCAAGAGCACTCGAGTAACTTTTCAGAAGTTTGACACATGAATAAATGTGTTCAGAATTCAGCTTAAACATTACACAGACACAACCTATACTCTTATATTATTGCAGCTTTTCAGTGCCTGTGCATGCAAGATTTCTAGGGGGGACATCAAACCATTAAGAGGAAATCTGTGTTACTTGTATTGTGTGTCTGAAATTACTGTACGATATAGTTCTCAGTCTAGTTGTGAAGTCTTTAGTTGTGAAGAGTCTTTCTTTGTATTACCAATCTGTTACTTAATTGCATTATCATTTATATTCTTCTAAATTTTGGTGACAATGGCTGTTGTATAAAATCTTTGCTTTTTGAACATTTGTGGAAGCTGTTTACTGCCTAGTATATTAATAGAGAGGTAATATTATAATTTTACAGCTAGCTAAAAACAACAATAAAAGTCACCTTTATTTTGTGACTTTTTCTCCTCTGGTATGCTCTCGTGTTGAGAATAAAGCAGTCTTAAATTTATGGGAAATCTGCTTTTAGGGAAACAAGACTACAGAATACGACTTAGTTTAGTAAGCGATTAACATTTTGGCTTAATATAGGATAAATTCAGTATTTCAATAAACTAACTGACTTAGTAGTTCAGTTCTGGAGTTTAATGTAGAGAAGGGAAAACAACTGTCATGGTAATGAATATGTTTTTGTTGAAACCATTTATTAACATTCAGACTCAGAGTAAAAGTGTACCTCTCCTTTTATAATTATGTTCCCTGTGTCACAGCATACTATAACCACTAAAATAATCTTAGTCCTCATTAAGGGTTATGATTGAAAAATATTGGATTCCATGATTAGGAATTCACAACTTAAAGGTATTCGAGATTTCTTGGAAATGGAAATGCACTCTGCAGGAAGAAAAATACATCTTTTCTTGAAATGAGTTCCTTGCCATTTAACTGATGCAGTAAAGTGCAAAAAGAATAATACCGGAAAGAACTTCATAAGGTTTAAGATACTTAAGGTTCTGTTCTTATACTTTATTACCAGCAGTCATGTGTCACTTTTTATTATTGGTTGTTTATGGTTCTACTTCCTCAGCTTCCAGGCCCTGCCACTGTAATTTTCAGAAATATTCTGCTAAGAGACTTAGCATAAGATATCAGACATTGTTATGCAAGAATAAGACAGCTCTGTCTTATTTTTGGAGGAAATGACATGGCAGTAAAAGAAAGGGAAGAACATGAAATGGATCCTGTTGGTCAATGTTTTCTAAATCCCTAAGGCTTGGTCTAAGTATGAATTGTGTGAACAGCTCTTGGCTCAGTGCCTCTGTGAGGCTTGGCTGTGGGTAGTCACCCTCCGGTGCACTGGTGTGTCGAGAAGAAACCTGCACATATGGGCTACGCCACGCCGAGCCATTGCCCAGTCAGTCAAGTCCGTGAGCAGGACACCTGCAGTTCAGCCAAGTGCTAAAGGTCCATGGCTTGCCATTTAGATGTGGACTAAGGGACTGAGCGGAAATCCATCGCACAAAACCAGAATGCACTGAGTAAATGTTCCCTAGGCAGCATTTGGGAAGAGTTAAACGTAGGTTTGATGCAGCCAAAGAGATAACAAAAAGCAGCGCAGCCTCTTTCCCAGTATAGGACACTGGGTGTTGATGATGGAGAGCTGCAGGTCTCATGACTCCCCCTGGTTGGATGCCTCGAAGAAGCACACAAGAAAACCAGCCCAGAGAAATGCTTACTGATCCGCAGGGCTTCCCACTGGGGCAGCCACAAAGATAGAGGAATTTGTCTTAAGTTTTATTTCTCTCCTAGGCCTCACTCAGAATTTTAGGTAGGCACTCTCTGAATTCAGGAATTGCAGCTGAGAAAAAAATACTGGTAATGCATTTTGTTCAATAACTTTTGACAAAAAATACTGAACTAGAAGAATAGAATAGGAATAGGAATAGGAATAGGAATAGAATAGAATAGAATAGAATAGAATAGAATAGAATAGAATAGAATAGAATAGAATAGGAATAAGAATAGGAATAAGAATAGGAATAGGAATAGGAATAGGAATAGAATAGAATAGAATAGAATAGAATAGAATAGAATAGAATAGAATAGAATAGAATAGAATAGAATAGAATAGAATAGCAATAGCAATAGCAATAGCAATAGCAATAGCAATAGCAATAGCAATAGCAATAGCTCAGGTTGAAAGGGACGTCAAAAGATCATCTGGTCCAACTTTTTATGGGAAAGAGGGCCCAGATATTGGCCCAATATTGGCTGGGAATTGGTACTTAAGTCATCCTGTGTAAGGCCACAGGCCATATATACATGAGAATAATAATTATTTTTATTAAGCTGTTATTGTTGTTGGGGTTTTCTTTGTTGTTGTTTCTAATTTCAATCCCCCTTCTTCCAAAGCACAGGATTTACTTTTGGCAGTTTCTGGGAACAAGGGAAAGTGTGCTTCTCAGCTGCATGTTGGGGGGGGGGAGGCTGGTATGTGAGAGCTGTAGGCATTTATGGTGGTTTTCATGTTGAAACCAGATCTGGTTATAGGAGTTCTTGTCTAACTGAAGCAAGCAATCAAGGCTTGATAACTGCTCTGAGTATAGATACCTACATTCTGTCATACTCACACTGTGAGTTGTCTTCTGGATCTGGCTATCGCATCCTCTTTCAGATGCAATTTAGATTAAAAATGTTCAGGGCCTTCACTTTTGAAAGTACTTAGACAAAGCGAGACCAATAGCAGAATGCTCAAAATATCTGATTATATTACATTTCTGATTCCCACTTGTGTTCAATCCATATCAGCTGACTCTTAAATGCTATTATGTATTTGACTTCATCCGTAAGTGCTCAGATAACTGTGGTCTGACTGTACATCTCCCTTGTTTTTCTTTAATATTTTACCTCAGTTTAAGAAACCATGCTGATGCGGGGGTGAAGAGACTTTGGAGAGCCAGGGCACATAGAAGGAGAGCTGCTTTCAAAGCATAGCACAGCTGGGGCTTCAGCGTCATTTTGAATTATGAAGGTCTGGTTTTCCTTTTAATCGTGCTAGACATTTGATGTCAACATTACCTTGTGGTAGTATTCCACAAGTGAATTATACGTTAGGCTGGTATGCTTCTTTGACATGAAAGTGTGTGTACTGCAAGAACTCTCTACCTAAACACGGGAAACTCAACCCTGCAGATACTGTTCCGCATATGGAAAAAAAAATATGTCTGCTCATCTATCTGCTATCATCAACGTATGATAATACGTTCCAGATACAGAAGACAAGATTAACACTTAAAAAGAGATTCAACAGTATTTTAAATTAATAGAAATGCAATCCCCAGACTTTAATGCATAAGAACATTCACCACTGGTAATACAGCAGTGATAATGAACTGCAATAACAAATATGTGATTTTTTTTCCCCTACTGATAAACCTTTACAAGACAGGTTGCAATCTCTCTCCCTCTTATTCGCTTTTGGTTTTGCAGCATGACATGTAGTATGTATAAACTCTATTTAGAGAGATAATTTGCCACAAAATTTTTCACAATGTGAAAGGTTACTTATTCACAGAAAGTCAAGCAGTAAAGCAGAAAATGTCTGCTTGAATGAGATTTTTTTGTGTGTGTATATTGTCATATTCTCTGCAATACAGGACGAAGTAAGTGGCGTTAGAAGTAGTAAAACTAATTTCTGCATATTATTGTAATGCTAACCTTGGCATTTTGTAAAACAGCCCCCCATATAAAAATAAAAAAATGAACAAAATAAATGAACTGTTCAGATTAGGAAACAAATGCTGAAGAGATACTTAGGGACCAGTAAAGAGGACTCTAATTTCCTGTGTTTTTCTGTCCTCTAAATGGAGTTTTGAAGTATAACATCATACACAGCCACTGGGAATTTCAGATCCATAACACTCTCCACCTTGTTTCAAGCAGTAGAAATAGGTATTGGAGATTTTACAGCAAAAACCAAGCATTCCTATTAAACACCCAGTACATTACAGGCCACATCAATATGTAAGAAAACAAGAAAAATAGAAAATAATTTAAAAATAAATAAAAAACTTAAAAAATACCCTAAATACAACATCACATAGCAAAAAATCCCCAAACCTGAAACACGTTCTTCTTACAAGAAAGTACACAGTGTTTTCCTGCTACTTATAACCCTTTAAATCTATAAATGACTGAATGTAGTCTCATGTGGTGGGTTTTGCTTATGTCATGGGCTTATCTCAAATGACTCAGAGGACTTATGTCAATTAGAAAAAAAAAAGGACAACTAGTGTGAGGGTGGAGAGGGGTGTAATATCTCCTCCTATCCCCAGGTACATTTGCAGAGGTGAAAAAAAAACCATAACTGAAATAAATACGCTAGTCTGATGGACATCATAAGGATTTTTTTCTTAATGGAAACTCTCACATTTCCAGGGTGAAATCAAGAACCTCATTTCACCATTAGTCTATCAGAGAAAATTGGTAGCAAATATATATTTCCCATTTTATTTTAGCCTTCAGCACTTTGCTACTATATAAAAGGAGAGAAATCTTTCAGGGAGGAAAGTCTGCAAGAAAACTGCATATACAGAGCAAATCAAAGAGTAGAAAGTTAGCTAAACTAAAGGGAGAGTTCACCTTGCAGATTAAGACACTCAAGTCAAGATGTCTGCATATAGGGTTGAATTTACTTGCCTGAACATAGGCATCTTCAGACATCTGAGGTTACTAAGGCATATAGATGCAAGCAAGTATGGAGCTATGGGGGAGCTGCATCTTTCAGGAGCAGGGTTAGGACACAGGGGGGATGCTCTAGATTGTCTCCTATGGTGCTATACACCTATGTTTAAGCAACTGAATCTTTCACTAGGTGTCTACATAAAAAATGCTTGTCTAAACCATCATTATAGCTAATGGTGATGCAATTGTTGACAAAATATGTCCGTTGTAAGGTGATGTGAACATATGTCTGAGCTCTGCTATCTGTGTATAATGGATCTTTGGACAGCTAGTACATAAACAAGCATCTACATGTAGGCATCTAATTTAAGTGTCTTAATTTGTGAGCTGAATCCTACCCTTTATCTATGGAGATTTATATAAAATATTGTTTATATCAGAATGTGAAATTCAAGATTTCGGTGATGGAGTTAAAAAAGACAACATATTCTTGAATAAACAAATCTCCATATCTAAAAGAGACGCCCATCAACTTCATAGAGGCCCAGTGACTTGATTATATTTTATTAATAGAATGTGAAATTCAGATGATGTTTGTGGCCTTCATTTGGATTAAAAAAATCAAAGAGAAAATAATTACATCAGGTTCAACGTTATATTTTTTATATAAGTGTGAGCTCAAATCCAATGCTAAATGGCCTCTGATTTTCACATGAGGAGAATAGGGGTGCAAGGGTTCCTATTTCCAATGGTAGACTTTTCTGAATGATCTATTTTATCAACAGATTCTTGCAAGCGAAAAAAATTCTGATAATGTAATGATGTTCATAAAAAACGATGCCAGGAAATTTCTGCAGTTTAGGAAATGTACGAGAGAGCCCAGTCAACTGGTTGAAAAGTTCAGATGAAATACAGGAGAATTAAGTGAGTGTTTCAGAGCTGCTCAGCTCAGACTCTCATTTTCCATTCCAGATATCTTGCAAACAGGCACAGTTCTGAAGCATCTCATGTCACAGATCAGTGCTTCAACCCTCAGGTTACAGGAAAAATGACTGATTCTTACTTAGGTCTCAGCTGTACTCCAGATGTCTGCTGTAGTCAGTATGGAGGATAAAGCATGATTCAGCATGGATACACCTGTGCAAGAAAAAAAACCCACTACCTAAATAACACCAAGAACTTTTACTTTTTTTTTTTTTTTTTTTACTAGAAAGACAAAGTACAACTGATACAAAATGCACTCAAAAAGAATAATTTGACACTGTAGCATAATTCTGCATTAATAAAATATTTTTGTTGTGGATATACATTTCCTCTCTCCTTTTGGAAGCTGTTATACTTCATAAAACTACTCTACTATTCACTGGATGAAAAGGAGAGGGGCTGACATTTGTCACAAGGCCGAGTGTAGTAGCCTTGAATATCACAAATCAAAATTTATGTTTGTGGTTACCTTAGAGTGCCAGGGCGAAAAGATCCGAGTTTGGGTTTCCCACTGAGCAACAAGACAGTACCTGTTCCAAAGCGCTCCCTCTCACTTGCTTGTCCTATTTCTCCTTTTGCTTTGGTGCTTGAAAACTAGAACTGAAAGGCGTATTCCGTTGAAACTAGGGTGAATGTTCAAAGTGACAAAGTGACAAAAATTGCCTGGACTCTTCCTGTTTCCACCTGGTCTGGCAAACCCCTCTAAGTCATACCCAAGGGGCAACATTTGCAGCAGCGGAGCTGCTTTGTTCCCCTGACTGAATCATTGCTCATTAGCCTTATCTTTGGTAACAATTTCCTTTTCTCGTGCTGTGCAGGCCCAGTAAATCTTAGGTAACATGGCTTCAGGCTCGGTACAGTACTCGTGCATACATCCTGTGGTAGATTTATTAAGATACAAGAAGATGAATCCCAAGGGCAGCACATATAGGCCTGGGCAAGACTCTTTCACAGATTACCTTTATTATTTATTATTATGTTTTTTTATAAATATTTATAATAATTATTTATTATTTATGTTATCATTTTAAAGGATCAATTTTCATATCCAGTCATAAATTTCCAAAAGACTATTTATTTCATTAAAAAAATAAGAATGAGGACACATATGGGATGTTGGTGCCCAGTTACGCAATATGCAACAGTTTCACTGTCTCACGTTGGTTATAAGAATCGCAAATTTACAGGACAGCATGGACATGGCAAGGCAGGGTCAGGGAGTTTCACGTGTGGATGTAGCAGTACTACCAGCCGTTATATAGCTGCTTTTACTTTGAATATTACTGTATCTCTTGACACTGTTATAAAAATGACAAGGCTTTTCCTCTTGATAAGTCATTCTGATTGTTCTTTTTGGTTTGGAATAGGTTTTCTTATTGAATATAACTAGCTGGTTTTATTGCTACCATTCATCACCAATCCCGTTCTTCTCTTGCTCCTAAACGTAATTTTAAAAAGGCCCACACCACAGCAAGTGTGTTTAAAAAACATGTAATTTTAAAAAGTTTAAATTTAGAAATGTAAAATAGAGAGAAAATTCAAGGAAATATTTGTAAAAATGTTAAGCTGTAGTTTTCTGATAACTTCTCTGATTGGAATGCTGATACCATGTTAGCCAATGCTTATAGATTTATGCAGTAACTTTTCTTTCTAAAATGTTGCAGGGGCTGCTCAGGTGGAGACAGTTCCTGTCTAATATTATGAGATTTTTATAAGCCACAGATATCCAAATAAAAAATCTGCAAAAGCTTTTAAAAATAAAATCATTTCGATGGCAGAAAAAGGCTGATAGTGAATCTGAAACAGTTTAGATTTATTCTAGTCTAGTGTAGAATTTTTATTTTGTCTAGAAAAGAATACAGATACTAGAAACCTGCAATGTGAAACATGACTGACAATCACATGTTGAAGATGAAAAAATAATTCTACATATATGTGTTCTTTCAGTTGTGGAAAATATGTGAACTTGTGATAGTCAATATATTCAACCCACTTCATAATAAGTAATGGACTGATACAAAGATTAATGAGAAGGTTAGAATTTAAATGTTTGTCTTTTTATTCAACACAGAGTTGGTCCTGAATGTAATTACATGGGTAAAGAGTGTCTGCCTTTTTGAACAAGAAATGGATTTTTTTATTTCCCTGACCCTGTTTGGCACTTGTCGGAAGTTTCATTCCTGAAATAAGAGTTCTCTTCTACAAACAGAGAGAGCAATATTTTACCACTGAGACTCAGGGTTATTTGAAGCACTGGGAATTATTTGTATTTCTTGTCGTGAAATGAAAATGGTTCTGAAACTGGAATATCACCTTGTAAAGGTGAATAGACTAACTTATTAATAACCATCTTCAAGAGCTGGTCAAAGTGGACAAGAAGGGTGCAACAGAGCAAGAGAACCCCCCAAGAAAAATTTTAGCCAGCTCTAACATTTTAAGCCTAAAATCTCCTCGTTATAAAACTAGCATCGTGTCCACTGCAAGCAGCCCCTGGCCCACAGGAATAACAGAGCAAAGAAACAGGTAGAAGGGTTAATTCTGCTCCTTATTTTGCTATTACTTTTAGTAGGATAACAAGGAAAAATACGTTAATTCTTATTCTAATATAGCAATGAGTAAAGAAAATTATAGAGTACTTCCTTAAGTGCTTAGATATGCAAATGAAAAACGAGTCCTAACTGGGCTACTCGTGTAGCATGAGACTTGTGTTTATAGAAGTCAGAGGTCATAGCACTTCTCTGCCTCAGTTTCCCGGTTTTTACAGTGAGGACACGATCTTTATTTATTTGTCCCTAAAAGTCCACAGTGATGACTTGACTAGTAATCACAGACAATGATGAGCAGCTAAAGGACTATGAAAATACAAAGTTGTTTGTTCCTGTTATTGTGTTGAATATTACTTTGTTCTCATCCTCTTTTCTATTATATACCAAATGCAATTTGTACAATAAATGTATTATGGCCTTAATCCATGCTATTATAACTTCAGAAGCCATAATGGTGTGCTTTACTTGCTTCATAAATATACATGGGCAGCTAGGTTTAAACTCTTTGTTTAATTAAAAGTGAGGGGGGCAATAGTTTCCCTTTGGCTTTCTGGTTGCGTGCCAGCCCAGAGCTTTCCTGGGGCTTACTCCTGGAGTCAAAATGATCTTAACAATTGACTTGGGAGCAGCATTAGCTCCCAAATAAATGCATCTTCTCTAAGAAACCCCTAGACCCCCGTTTATTCTCAAGATTAAGTAGAATCTCCTTTCTACTGTGGTTAACAATTCCTTTTTATTTAACAATAAATGAAACTCGAGCACCATAGATATCACAGGCAAAATAATGCAATGCAGTCTTGTTTGAATGTTTATAGCCTCATATAAATGTATAATTCTGCACAATTTTTTAATTAGTTTTGTTATTAAACCTCCTTATAGAAACAATAAGTGTCTGTGAAGAAAAACCCCAATGTTTAGCATTTCACGGCAAAAATAACCTTCAGCAACTATGTGACATTTCTCAGCTTGCCTGGAGTTTACTTCAAAGGAAAAAGTCAGTGGGCAAAACCTGGAAATCTCAGAAGTCTCCCAACCTTATCCCCAACTTAAGACTTCAGATAGCTAGAAAGGTTTGTGGTTTCAGCCAACCATTTTCTCTGCAAGCAAAGAGAAATCAGCGGGAAAGAAAAGCGAAAAATTTCATCTTAAAGCTGAATGACTTTTTGCCTTTTTAGTTTCAGCTTTGAATGCTTTGTGGGAGCTGAAGGGTACAGAGGGCTATAAACTTGCCTCTTGCCTGTGAAAGGCAACAACTGCATTTGATAACAGGCTGGCAAGCACCAAAAGGGTTTGCCAAACCATGCCCTCGCGCTATGTTAGCTGAAATTCCTCCTCTGATTCAGAAAAGATCCTCCCTTCACACTTTCCAGAGCTCTCTATTGTAAGAACGGGAGATTGTAAGTGTGGTGACGGGAGACAATGATCTTACTAACAAGGCATATAAAGAGAACCACACGTTCACACCAATATCACAGTATCACAGTATCACAGTATGCTAGGGATTGGAAGGGACCTCAAAAGATCATCTAGTCCAATCCCCCTGTTGGAGCAGGAACACCTAGATGAGGTTGCACAGGAAGGCGTCCAGGCGAGTTTTGAATGTCTCCAGAGAAGGGGACTCCACAACCTCCCTGGGCAGCCTGTTCCAGTGCTCTGTCACCCTCACTGAGAAGAAGTTTCTTCTCAAATTTAAGTGGAACCTCTTGTGTTCCAGCTTGAATCCATTACCCCTTGTCCTATCATTGGTTGCTACTGAAAAGAGCCTGGCTCCATCCTCATGACATTCCCCCTTTATATATTTATAAACGCTAATAAGATCACCCCTCAGTCTCCTCTTCTCCAAACTAAAGAGACCCAGCTCCCTCAGTCTTTCCTCATAAGGGAGATGCTCCACTCCCTTAATCATCTTAGTTGCCCTACGCTGGACTCTCTCCAGCAGCTCTCTGTCCTTCTTGAACTGAGGGGCCCAGAACTGGACACAATATTCCAGATGCGGTCTCACCAGGGCAGAGTAGAGGGGAAGGAGGACCTCTCTCGATCTGCTAACCACCCCCAAAGGTGGTTAGCAGAAGGCTTTTATTAGATACATATTACTGCATTAAGGAATATCGCCACTTTGAACCATAGATCATATTCCAGGCAAACTTTCATACAATTTCTTGACATATCTGTCAGCAGAAGTCACAAGTCTCAGATTACTCTGTCAGATCAGTCTAGGACTTTCTATGATTCTATGATTTCTATATGTAAGGTAGAAAAGCAGTGATATAAATTCTTTAGAAATACATTACAATTTCATTCTTCCTCACTGATTTCAAAACTGTCTGTCAAGACCAAAAATGGTAGACTATTTCTGCACATATTTGTAAGACACAACATGTTTTTTTTGGTATGCAAGGTGATATTATTGCTATTTAAATGTTGTGTCCGTTGAAATGCAGGTAATAACTGATCAACACCTAGCAATTAGCTGCTGATCAGCATCTTCAAGATATTTGCTAAGAAGTGGTATGCCTCCTTTCTTTGACCTAAAGGAACTCTCTCAGTGAGTGATCTTACTTAAGAAGCGTTCTTGCAGATGACACTTAGGAGAATCTGCAACACAACAGATTTATCCCTAAAACTGCTGAAACAATGGGAAGTCTGTCATTAACATGTAGCAATTTGGGCTCTGCTCCAAATGAGAAAATTCTTTTCGATGTGCATACTGCAACTGTAAGTTTATTATGTGTTGTGGAATTTAGCTGCTCGCATAAAGTTGCTTGCTCTAAGTTACTGACGTCACATGAAAAATATTAGTGAGAGAAGGGGACTGGGATTTCCAAGATAAAATTTTTGAACAGGACAGCGGTAAGACAGTGTGGGAAAGGAAACTGCTATGCCATGGGGAGTTCTCCAGAATCAGCTTCAATTAATATTCCAGTCCACAAGCCTTGTACAAAAGCCGAGATCTGATAGAGATTGCTAATAGCATAAAGCTATTCTTTATTATTTAACTCCAAGGAATACCTCATAAATGAAATGAATGACATCGAAGACTGGAGTAACAGAAATTGTCTGAAGTATAATAATGTAAAAATGAAATCTCTAATTATAAATTTGGTGTTTATCAGTAAAAGAATCACTGAGAAAGAAGGGGATCTCAGGGTCATCCCAGGAATACTGTCAGGTGCAAATATTTGCAACCATGGGAAAGACAAGTACAAAATTAAAATTTATCAGTGATGTTTTTAACAGAGCAAGGATATAACTATACCTACTGACCAGCCACAGGCAAGGCCTCATCTTAAATACAATACCTTTGCTTAGGAAACGTGATTTCAACTGGAATAAGCGCAGAGAAGGGCTGCAAAATTGAAGATGGGGAGACAGAACCTATGATACCAGGTAAGCGTGAAAGGGATTGTTTCATTTATCCTAATAAACTGGAGGCTGAGAAGGGAGAAGATTGCTGTGGGTAGGTAGAAGAGTACATCTAAACTCTAAGGAAAGGTAAAAAACAGTGAACAAAGCCATCTGAAATATAATTTAGTCTGGGCAGTAGACAAACACGTCCAGAATGGCCCAGAATGAATTTAGTTGGGAAGTTAGATACTGGATCATTGAAGCATTGGTGTTCTGGAAATGCTCCCCAGAAGTAATTAATGGAAGAAGAAAAACTTAACTACTCTCACAGTGCTAGAGCTGGCATCCGTGAAGGATGGCATTCGTTTTCTTTTGTGACCAGCAGGAAGCTGGGTGTCCTTTGAGGAAACTGGGGCTCAACCATTTTCATCTCAATGTGGGAACGAGTAGGTGAGGAATTCACCCACAAATGGCAAAATCAGTATATCATGTATCTCTTGGGATAGTTAATTGTATGTTTTAATAGGGATTGAGAATAAATTTCAGTGAAGATCTAGTTGGTTAAGGCTGAAATTTCTTGTTTGCTTTTCTCATAGTATCAGACATAAATTATTTTCACAATATTTTGCAAGCCGGTGGTACTGCACTGCTCCAGTGTGTTCAGAAGTCCTCCAAAGTTAAACATCTGTTATCACAGTGGTACCATACTGACTTCCCAAATCCCAGAGATTCGAGATAGCAGATGGAGACGACATGTCAACAGATGAGATCAGTTTACCTATCATGGCCTTTTTTACCTAACAAGATCCATAACAGCACTGAAAGATTTCTGGTTTTTTAAAATCAGTGTTTTCAAAATAACCTAAACTGTCCAATACTGAACTTGGCTTATGGCTGAACAGCTAATTCTATAAATAAAAACTATGCAGTGATATTTAATTCCATTACTTCAGCGGTTATTTCATCCTTTCATCTATGATACAACAAAAAGCTTAAATTTGAAGAAATAAATATTTACCCATATTAAATTAAAAAAAAAAAAAGAATAACTGAATGGTTCTTAATAAAAACAGAAAAAAAAATATGAGTGAAAGATTTTTTTTTTTCAATTTTTAATCAAGATTCTCAGTATCAAAGTGGCTTTTTCCAGCAAGATGTGTCACAAAAGAGGATGCACAATACTGAAAGAAGGTCACAGGCCTATTAGCTGAATATGGCAAGATGATCCTGGCATGGCGAGACTCACATATCTGGAAATTTAAGTAGTCTCTGCAAAGGGAAAATAGTCCATTAAGGCTTCAGTGACTATCATTATGCTAAAATAAGCCTTTACTGTGGTTCCTTTTTACACCTTTTTTAGCAAGTAAATTTACCTCTCAATGACAGTTTATTTCATGAGACATTAAAGTCAATGTCACAAGATGACATTTGACATTTTTGAGAGTCCACTATAACTGCCTTTTAAGTTTTCTTGACACTGGTCCAGAAAATATGGAACAGCTATTAAACCGTTGTTCCCCTAATAAGCATTAATTATAAGACAGCAGGTGATTAATCACTTATAATGAGCTATAGATGACTTTTAATGGTCAGCTAATAGTGTCATGGGCCTTTAATATGGAAAATAATTAAAATTGATAACAGACTGTATGGTGGATATGCATGATAAAAATGCGCTTGCAGTAGAAAACGCAGGCACCCAAATATAGGCAGAATATCTTTCCCTGTGACCGTGACACTTCAGCTCAGTGGTTAAGGCACTTGCAAGGGGGGAAGACCTGAATTATTGTCCCAGTTTTAAGGACCGTTTGAAACAGAGTTTGGATTTGGGGTACAACTTACTACTATTGGTTTTCCTCTGAAGGTGAAAGTCCTAACCAGCAAACTGCGGTTATTCTCCCTCGCTGTTCTTCCTGGCACAAGAAACCTTTAATTGTAGAACAGAGAGTGAATCATTAATGGGAAAGAAACCTTTTCCATCACCTTTCCATTTCTGGAACAACCTATAAATGTTTACAAAGGCATTCTTTTGAAAACATATGACTTGAAATATCTCCCTGGCTGCAAAGAAAATGTAATCCTTGCCTTTTGTTTCCTAAATGGCACCAAGTGGGATACCGGTCTGTAAGGCTCTGTCTTTTGGGGAGGAAGTGCAGTTCTTTAACAGAAACAGAGTTATGGCCCTGAAAGGGGTTTCAAAGCCATCAATATTGAGAAACATTTTGCACCTTAATATAGTTCAGAATGGAAGGGCTTGTCTGCACATCCTGTCCTACTGGGTCACCTCAACACCCTACCTACCAGTCAGCAGGATGACTGCTGGGAACCAAACTCTGCCCACGCACACTGTGGTAGCCTGAAGATTTGCCAATTCTGGTAAATTCTCTCTGGCCTGGTAGGCACACAGCACAGCACAGTTTGCATCTATATGGCTAGATTTTCTCCTGAAACAGGTCTAAGCTTTGTCCTCGAACAGATCTTATCCCTACTGACTGGTTCCTTCAATACATTATCCCTAAACCGTGTTTGACATTGTTGGGAAAGTGCTAGTTTGCCCAGGGCAAAACCATGTCAGGGAGCATGCTAATAATTAAATAGTTGCTATTATATAGGCTTTGGTGTCTAGCTTATGGTTGAGCATTACAGATTTGGGGACCAGGACCTACACATTAAGTATTATCGTGCTGGTGTTAAAACAGTTTTTTTCAAGAAGCCTATTCACTATTAATAGCCAAATTAATAATGAAGAATTCTAATGTTAAGGCTATATGGAAAAGCAATTTGCTGAAGGTGAGAAAATTCAGGACAATTCGGGGAATAAAGTTTTGCAAATTTTGTTTTTAACGTAGTAGGTAAAAGCCACTGATAAGTGTAGGGTTTTATATGTCAAAAGCAAAAGAACTAGTTCATCAAGGTGGGAACAGGTGAGAATTCAATCTCTAAATGGTCTTAATTTTGCGATAATTTTCCTACTTTACGCTGTCCCCTTCTATTTTTTCAGCCCCTGTCTCAACATGCCATGTCGTCATGCCAGGTACTAAATCCTGATCAGTCAAATGTTTACATAGGCAAGCAGCTTTCCAAATGCCAGCAGCAACAATTAAGGGAATTTGACTGCCCATGTGAGTAATCGCTTGCATTTGCAAGCTTTTCTGAGAGTTCACGTGAGATTGCAAGGTCTTTGCAGGTGATACAGTAACAGTGAAACTTTGGGTTTTATTCTAATTTTACACCAGGGTTATTCCATTCACATCAGTGGAGATACTTCCACTTTGCAGCTGTATCAAAAAAAGGGCAAACAAAAAGGACATGGTGTTCGACATTTTTCTGGGTGCTGTACAAACAGATAATGTAATAGGTTTTTAATAAAAACCTCTGTCAGCTAGTCTAATTAATAAATCGTATAGAACACCCCAGAATTAATATTATTGATTTTTACTACTTCTTCATTTGCTTTTTGGATTAGCAAAAGATTCTAAGTACTCGTAAATGAGGAACTTGAAAAGGTCATAGAAGGTGGGTGAGGAAGGGAAGGAGAAAAGAAAGTCTGGGAGTAGAGATGCAACTAAGAAGGAGAAGGAGTGAAAAATAAGAAAAATATGAAGAAAATCAAGAAGCAGAGGAGGAAACTGGTATAAGAAAGGGAATAACATCAAAACAAGAGAGAGAAGAAGTATAAAGATGAGATCTATAGTAATCATCATTGATCCAAGCTGTCTTGGATTGGATTTTTGTGCTTTTTTCTTTAAATGAATTGATTGTTCATACATCAATAGAATAAAACAAAGAAAAAATAAAAGGCAAATATGAAATATAAAAAAAGTTTTAATATCACCATTCGGCTGACACTGTTGACAGTTATAGCTGATGTCCTTAAAGTCAAATAATGAAATAACTTTCTATGAAATTTTCTGTGCTGGATGGGGTTTTGAGCAACCTGGTCTAGTGGAAGGTGTCCCTGCCCATGGTAGGGGGGTTGGAACTAGATGATCTTTAAGGTCCCTTCCAACCCAAACCATTCTATGATAATAATATTGCACTTCAATAAGCTAAGGTAATACCCTGTCAAAAGGACCATTTTTATTTAACCACAATTAAACATAAATGATAGAAAATAAATCATGATATTACCTTGGCAAAAACACTGCTTTCAAGGCTGACGATTTGACAATAGAAGATTTTTTTTATTATTATCATTATTATTAATAATAATAGTAATGGTTTTTATAATAATAATAGTAATAATAGTAATAATCTTTGAGATTAAAGATGATTCCTTACAATGACATTTGGGTCATTTGAAACTTTCAGAAAAATTGTAGTGTTTTGGATGAGAACTTGCTGCCAGTTTTCAGATGAGACACAAAATCAACCTTCTGACTTCTTGTAGTCATTAAAGAGCAGAAGATACATTTTGGAAGAGTTGTACTGTAGAGCACCCACTGTGCTGGCCAAATTCCAATGTGGAAAATTACATTCTGCCTACTGACAATCGCCTCTTCTATTTCAAAAGGCAAGTCCTGTTTTTTACCTACTGTCCTAGATATTAGACATGTGGCTAACCTGGAGCATGGTGCTAAATCCATCACATGCTTATCTGCCTTGCTGAATTGTCACCCTAATCCATTTATTAACTCTATTAAAGAAGTGTCCCATTTTTAATCAGTAGAACGGCAATTTAACTTCTTTATAAAACACAAGAAAGTATTACATGTAACATCCAGATCAGAATTTCAGAAGCTAATAATTCAGGACAGTGACATGCTAGGTTTCTTGTATTAATGATACCTCTATCTCAGTACACCTTTCTTGCATGCTGTGAAACACATTTAAACACATAGATAAGATGTCATTCCTTTAAACAGTTGAGTACTTGCACAGATTTAGGCACCTGCAAAACCCCATCAACTTTGAGCCGCAGATATACAAATTGCATTTTTTATTTATAAAGAGGAAGGATGAGAATTTTAAAAGCTCAAATTACTTAATTGGTCTTCTGCCAGCACTGAAGCTGGAGCAGATTTAGAATAATGAACCCTCCCACAAACACCTCAATTGCAAAGGCAAATGATTAGAACTTCCTTAACTCTTTTTAAAGACAGTCGTGTTGGAACAGAACCTAAGTCTTTTCAAGTAATAAGGTGAATGTCAGTGGAAGGATAATGCAATATGTGCAAGCCAATATTGTAATGTACAGCTCCAGAAATCCCAGAGGTTAAGAGCAGCAACTGCAATGGTTCATCAAAGCACCATGGGATCCTGCAGGAGGAATGGCAAAGTACAACGAGATCATTGTCATTATTTTCGTAATAGGGACCCAATTAGGACAGGATTGTTTTTTTCTTGTTTTGCCTTGTAATTACATATGACATCCTTGATAACATTAAGTACTGTGATAAATTCTGCATTTTCACACGTGTTTTCAGATAAGCAAATAATTTAAAATCTCATCATCAAAGTCATGTGTAAGAACTACTTCAAATACTGAAATCAGTCAGATTCTGTTCAGGCATATAATTTTTGCAATGGAAACAGACCTGATACTTCCATAGCAACACATTAAATGCATCAGATCCAAGCCTTGAGACCTACTGATGGAAGTTTAACAGGAACGTTCAACTATTCTTAAGAAAAAAGGTTTTTGGTTTTGCTTCATATATATATATGCAAGTGCATCTGGTATTCTTATTGATTAAGTGAAATTTACTCTATACACCAGCAAAGCTATTGACAACCCCCCACACCCGCCTTATACATTGTACAAAATCTATTAGTAGATGGACATTTAATAGCTGTACAAGTGTATCTTAATGAACCTTAGGATGGTATAGCTTTCCTTATAATTGCTGACAACTATGTTGCTTTAGGTTTAAGATCATGCATGCTTATCAGAGATGCCATTGACTTGTACTTGTTCTGTTTATTGATTGCTTAATTAGTTTCCAAGATAGCTAATCAGGAACAGATGCAAGTGTTTAAGCATCTCTTGCTGTGTCTTACTCTGAGCACAAAATTGTGGAGCAGCTGTGTGGTTTGAAGAAATAAATTAAGCTCACTGTATTGAACTAGTTCAAACCTTGGTATAGGGTACAATGTTGGCGTAGCAATACCATCTATAGTATGAAATGAATTTGGGGGAAGCTGGTATGCTGAATCATCCTCCAAAAAGTAATTGGAAACAAGGCTTTCAAATGATAGTGCAAAGAAGATCTTTTTCCTCTTCCTTCTACACTATTTTTTGCTAAATGTAGCCTCTAATAGTCAGAATAAAAAGGTTTTTGCTCGCAATAACAACCTCTAGGGATTTCTCTGTCACAGAAATAAAATCAAGTAAATGTCAACATTCTTAGTAGGGAACGTTATACATCACTGGTGAAGCTGGGTAAATAATGGACTGTGGAGGGTGGTGTGTGTCTCAAATTTAAAAACTCAGTTTAAGCTAACACAATGTTCTGTTTTGATGAAAGCAAAATTCTTTGAAAATGGCTCTTTTAAAGTGCTATCAAGTGTTTATCTTGAATAAAATTACAGCAAATATTCAGAAGAAAACCAGTTTCAAACTAAAAAATCCAAATGTTTGTGGATTAAAAGATCGCTATTACATTTATAGATTTTCTGAGAGACTGTATTCCTTAATGAATAGTTCAGCATAACTGACGCAAATTCACATTATTTGGATTATTATGTCTGCTTTATAAAACAAAGTGCTTGGTGTAAAAGGCAGCACACAGATTTACCCCTAATAATAACTCCCCATAATAATAATAATACCATGTGTAAGAATAGTCTGGCTGTCTAAGCATCGACATAAAGGTAGGCATTCCACATTTATAATTAGGTATTACTATTTCCCATGCTGTTAAAACCTTTCCAGTTTTGCCCTCATAATAGAAAAGAACCATACACCCATTCAGAAAACAATTCTCCTCAGGTTTTAATGAAGTATTTTATGTTAATATAGCAACGAACATCCACTTCTACGTAACTGTTTACATGGAGTTCATTCCTTTCAGTGACGTCTGGCAGTTTTATCAGGGGTTCAATGTACCTTTTACTATTACATTTTGAAAGATGATCAGAAAAGCACTGCACATCAGCAGAGAGCTGTCAAAGTTTAACACGTTTTCTAGCCCTTTTCCCAATATAGTCTGAAGAGTCCAGTACTCAGAAGTATGTCCTTATCATCTGAGAAACTGCTCTACCGTGTTACCCACAGCTGTTTAATACAAGACCAGAGCAATTGTGTTAAAGACTCCTATTGTATCTGTAGGCAGGAGAGATGCGAAGATTCACTTAGCAATCAATTTCATACTTAAAGGACACTGAACCAAGACAGCACTTTGATAGAAGTCAGTGAAGAAGAAAAGTGAAAAAAAAAGGAGAAGAAATAGTTAATTTCTAAAATTCTTTATTAAAAATAATTTGTCACAAGTGAGACTTTGAAATAAGGAACACCTTAACTGTTGTCAGAAAATCCATACATCGTTTTTATTCTCAACAAATATATCAACCTATGATTAACTTATGCAGATATATGAACATTTAATTTTTTTCTAATGCAACAGGTATGCAAAGTCATCTATGCACTACATAGTAATGGTGCATTAATACTAAAATATTGATTCCTATATCAATCACCATTTTAAAAAAGAAAAAACTTGGAAAAAACCATGCTTGAACCTAGTGCTTGAAAGAGGCTGTACCTGTTAATTATCACTCACCAGTATTTTGCCTCAAGTTCTGAAATCTTTTATAAGATAATATCAAGATAATTCATGATTTTGAAACTCAAGTTGGGTAGCGATGCTTTTTTTGTCTTGAGTCCTATTTTTTCCTGAAGTGTTTCTGGTACTGAAACCACTAAGGATTCAGATTTCATTCTAACTTTTTGTTTTCATGATACAATATTTTTACATTTTTCTAAGTATTCCTATTAAAGGACATAGACAGGATGGTTAACTCCTATATATTAGCAATTTTATAATTTTAGAAATATAGGGGTTATTTTATTATTTGAAATCAGCTTTCCGATGAAAAATTTATTAGACTGAATTCAGCAGCTCTTAGGATAAAAATCCTTGGCCATTGCCATTTACCTACACGAACACAAGTGAAGTTAAGATACTTCCAGTGAATACCTCTTCTGGTTTTATTTCCTCATCTATTTCTACTTTAATATGAGCAGGAATAATAATTCCATAAGTATTGCAAACTTGCATTCAAATAAACATAACTGAATGTGCACGTGGAGCTAAAAAAATTCAGGAAATATTACCACTACACAGGTTTATTCACTGTTTTGGTGTTTTTTTTTTTATGTCAAAAGAATCATGATTCTGATTAGTAGAACTAGAGAAAAAAAACCTCTTATGATTGTATCTTTAGAGAAATTGAAAGTTAAATGTCTCCAGAAAAAAACTCAAAATGTGTTGGTTCTTCAAAAATTGTACAATAATCTACTAAAAAAATTTTTTTGGTAGAACACAAAGAAAACAAAAATGTAGTGGCATTGCAGTCTGACAACGAAAAACTGTGGAAACTTAAGAATAACTAGTAATAGGATCAGGAAATTGGGAGACTGGAAGATTTACTTGATAGTATTTGTATGACTTGCGTAGCCAGATTTTGTAGTAGTTTGGGGACATATAATAAAATAGTCAGTGCAGTATCATTATAATCCTATTGCAAATCCTAACTACAAATGAAAGGAGTAAAAATGACTTGTGATAGTCATTCTCCTGAGTAAACAATGCATCCAAATCATTTACTCTCAGCATCAAGAGATTTCACAACACAGGAAGAGGTTACATATTAGCACCAAGCTCTCCAGAAGCCATCGGATGTAAAGATAGAATGTAACAGATCTACTTGTAGTCAACACCAGGTCCCAATTCTTAATAAAATAAACCTAAAGACAAGGGGCATTCAGAAAAAAATAGAAATAACAACTGGGATGTGGTTGAACATTTGATCATATTATTGCTATGACTCAATAGCTGTTTTCTAGAAAGGCATCTAGTCAACACATTGATTTTCAAAAATAACCTGCTGAACACTTCATTTCTTGATGCAATGAGATCACGCACTAAGCAATGTTCTGAAAAGTTGAAAAATAGGATATTTGTCTGAATGCTAGTCTAAGATGCTCAGTGTTACCTCAAGGAACATGTCATTAGTTTCCTTAACTTCATTGAAGCTCTTCAAAACTACCAGCTTGTTGTGGCTTAGGCTAAATAGGCTATTGGGGACCTGGGGGACCCCAGATAGGACTGACAGATGCTCCTCTCTACCCCTCTTCGATGAGAGACATGGACAAATACATGCGTTACTTAATAAAGCTCCCACATTTTATTATAACCAGCCTCAAATCATCTTAAACTGATAATCAAACTTTTTGTTTTCCAACCTCTGACTGCATTCCTGAGCATGGATAGACATTTGAGAAGCCAATGACTTTCTGATCTTCTCGTGCCACTCAGGGAGCACGGAGAGGTGACAGTAGCATGAGCGCTTCAGCAACCAGTAGGAACAGCCAAGAACAAACAGTTTCTAGAGTCTTCAGTGGCACAGGCAGTAGCAGCGTAGCATTGCATCCCTCCATTTGCCAAGAGCAATTCAAAGATGATGTTCTGTATCCTTGGAAATGTCAGGATTAGTTGGTTTCCAACACTGCAGGCCCACGCTTTACAAAAAGTCTTCTAGTATTGCATAGTTTAATTTCAAGTCTACCCCAGGATTCCCGTCCCCGATGTGGATGCACGCGTAGATTAGATAGCTCTGCAAGGATGAATTCATGTACGTCTGGTTTTAATTGCAAAAGTGAATTTTTTGGTAAACGGTTTTTCTCAGTATGATAGTTGCTATTAACTCCATAGCCTCTGGAAAATCGTGCTATCTTTATTTATGGTAAAAATAACCCATTAAAAGCAGATGACTTCAAAATTTATTTGACTTGAGAAATTAAAATTCTTCAGTCTGTGTCTGAAAAACTGAATAATACCCTTCTAACTCCTCAAACTACTGAATTTTAAATATTCAGATAAATTTCTTTGCTTAATGGGATTTTTGGAAAGCCACAAGACAAACATCTATGCAATTTGGGCCTGTTTTGCAAAGATTTAATACTGAGGAAGAGCAGAATGAAAACGAAAAAAATGAGAGAATTACAACAACAAACTCATAATGTGCATTTTTTTTTAAAAAAAAAACTAACATTTTTTTTTACTTTTCTACCATGGTGCAGGTAACTAGAAATATCTTTTGGTTCTGATGAAGCAGAAATTGTTCTCATGCCAAATCCACCTTTTCTGACAGAATGTAAAATCCTGCTTTTTTATTGGAGTATAATCACTTTTTTTCTTTTATGCACATGCATCACAGGTGCCTTTGCTTAGCTAAGAAAGAAATCTCATGAAAAAAAAAAAACACCCAAACTTTATTGAGAACTGTCCCCTATTGTACTTTTTGTTACCGCAATGGATACGTCTGGAAGATCTTGTTTTCAGAACTGAATTCCATGAATGCATTGAGCTGTCCAACTTGTCATGTCTGGAACCATAAATGTTTCCAGAGCCATGAATACAACTGTTTAAATTTCAGTAATGATGTACTCTGTATATTCAGAAAGAGAAAAATAACAGCCTGTTCATATAGTCAAACAGCTCTTAATGATCTATACTTAATGCAATTTCGTAGGTTGCTTGCCAGGTGAGAGAAGAACACTGAAGTGTAAAAATAAAAAGAAAAATCTCATTCCCCTCTCCAATCTGCTCAACAAGAAATGCAGGGACAGCAGAATTAGCACTTGGCGTACAGGTGGTCCTGAGGCTGTTCCAGTCCAACTTGAGGACTGCTCAGCAGCTGCTGCTCAGAGGACTCCACAACATTTAGTTAAAGCTGCTTAAACAGCATTAACTTTGGCCCAGTTACCATCCACTGAGCTGCGCTAAATATGATGCTGCAGAGAAAAACTGATTTTTGGCTGTTAAAGCCCTGTCCTCCATTATGCTGAGAAAACTCAGCTGAATACCCATGGAGATACTTCTAAGGTCTATTAAGAGAAAACAGCATGGAGCTTGCAGTTGCATCAAAGATACGGTATCAGATCAGTGCTGTATAACAAATTACCGCAGTCTTAAATGGTGAAGAAAGAACAGTGTGAATAGGGGGGTCTGATATAATTAATGTTTCTACTTTAATAGTTATCATTTGGAGAGTTTTAGTTTCGCAGTATGTAAGCAGCTTAAAGAAATATTTCTGTTGGGTATCGTATTCTTAGTGTTGACTTTTAGGCAATCATTTGCTGAATCAAGTTCCAACAATGATAATGATACTCAAAACTATAAACACACCAAACTAATTCATACCTTTGATCTTTTTTACTTGTTAGAGAACTACTTTTCTGTGTATTATACTGTGATTGATTTTTGAAAAACTTGATTTCTGTGGAGCCCAACTAACATCCAAGCTTCTTCACAATATCTCTTAAAAAACAAACAAACAAACAAACAAAAGCAATAACATACAAAAAATCAATTTAAAATTCAAAAAAGTTCCTTTCTTAGTCCCCGCTTATGGAAATAGCCGCCATGCTTCAAGCAGTTCTGCCTGGGCTCATTTCAAAGGAATTCTTCCATTCATACCACCTGTGTGTCAGGCAGCATGCTCTGTTCATGCCAGACTCTTCTCAGTGGTGCCCATGGGGAGGACAAGAGAAATGGGCATAAATTAAGAAATGTGAGATTCCACCTGAATACAAGAAAAAAACTTTTATATTATGAAGATGGTCAAACACTGGCACAGGTTGCCCAGGGAGGTTGTGAAGTCTCTATCCTTGGAGATATTCAAAACTCATCTAGACTTTGACCTGGGCAAACAGTCTAGCTGACCCTGCTTGAGCAGGGAGGGTGAGCTAGATGATCTCAAGAGGTCCCTTCCAACTTCAACAATTCTGTGATTTTAAAGTATCGTGAAGAACTCTAATTTCATGCTGTGATAAAACAGCTGTGAGCTGTGTAGCTTCTAGTTTCTGAAAAAGTTCAATGAGTACTTGCTTGGGACTACTGCGCCACAACAACCGTGCAGCAAATATTTCATCATCTTTCCATTCTAGTCACATCTGATAACTTGCTTGCTTGTGAAGCCACATCTCTCTGTGGACTTTACAAGCAGCTGAGATACATAGCAGTATGTGTGTTGAAACTTTGTTGGTATGAGTGCAAGGTGGTGGCAAACAATATTAATCTGAAGTTTGCAGTTTTTAAAAGGCACGCACAGTGCACGTCTGTGCCAGGGAGGAGCAAGAGGCCAGTTGATCCATGAGGGAGAATAAGCCTGGAGTTGAAAGCAGGTATGGCACGGGTAGGGCAATGCCCTCCCTGATGATGCATCAGGGCAGGGTCGTGAGAGAGACAGGGTCCATCAACAGTCCTAGACAAGGTGAGCTAACAAGTCAAGCCCAAGGGGAACCCAAGGATCCCTTCAGGAAAGGCAGGAGGCGTGGCTGGAGACAAGGTCACCTACAGCATAGGTGCAAGGTCTACCCAGCAAACCCACGAACCAGAACAGCAGAAGACAAGTTTGGGCTCAGGGACACCTACAACTTAAATCAATGCAGGTCAGTGTGTCCAGGCATGAGCTTGAACAAAATCCCTGTTCCCACAGGTGGAGGTGTTGGCTGTTATTTGTACATGCTACTTTCACGTAGCATATGTTCATATGTGTCAATGATCTGAAACAACTTTCATTAAACCAATTATTTTGGTAATTGTGTTTGCTGCTTACGGTCAGAAGTATTTATCAATCATTAACACAATTTATTTATCATTTTCTTGAGTTTACTTTCTTCCTTTAAAGATATACACTATCTACTGATTTTCACTTTTCCCTAGCTAGTTGGCAGTTTTATTGCTTATATGTAATTTTAAAGAAAATTCCATGTAGTTCAGAATATTTTTGTTAGTTTGTGTTTTTTTTTGTATTAGTATTATTACTATTTTGAAACACAGAAGAGCGGAGGTATGAAGGAACTGCTAAATGTTTGCTTGTCTATTTAAAGCATCTTTTTTGAGCCTCTCAGAATCCCAACCAAAAGAATTTTATTACCCTGGCAATAAAAGGTAGGGTATGCATGAAATCAAACAAAAATCAGACAGTTAGGCACACCATCATTTTCCATGCAGCCAGCAAAAGCCTGCTAGAAGTGTGAGTCTAAATCCTATTCAGTAAAAGCAAGTCCTTCCACTGACTTCAGTAGACATAGGTCATGTCCTGGTGCAGCACAGTATAAACAAATACCGAAAATTCTGTTGGCAAAGACATTTTGATATAAAGGGTCCAATTAATCCTTAGATGAAAACTAAAAATTAACTTGTGGGTTACGGCCTCTTCAGTCTGATTTTTTATTAGATATAAATAATCTTATTTTTTTCCACTGAACCAGCTTTTCAAGGGCTCTTCTTGTAGTTGTCATGCAGTTTTAATACACAATGAACATTCATTACAGCAACGTTAATCTGGCAGACATTACACTTCAAATAATTGCTGCCTGCCTTAATTCCTGGTTTGTCCTTTCGTAAGCATTAATTACATATGTCAACAACAATCAGTTTAGAGTAAGATAATTGCAGGTATGGAAAAAGGTTACTCTTAGCAAATATGTACTTGAAAGATAATGTCTTCATAGTATTAGGATTTTATTTACTTCAAGATCTTCATGAATTTGTTGGAGGTCCTTAGCTCACCTATATAAACAAAATGGACAGTCCTTTGTAATTTTTGTGTATGTGTTTATCACATTAGCTAACAGATTTGGGATTATTTTTTTTTTTCATAGCAAACAAGGCATGCAGATGTTTGTTGGTGATTTAGAACAAACATCTAGATATTTACAGATATTTATTGCACTTCAACATGTAAAAAGAACTACTAAAAAATATGTCTTTTTGAAGATACACCTAACACTTTTTGCCAGATTGCCTTAATTGCAATAATTTTGATAAAAATTTCCAGTGCCAATGCTATTGCTCTTGTATTTCATCATACAGATGCTCAGCATTCTGTTAGCTGTGAATCCTGTGTGTTTGTCAGGGTCTGCAAGTGTGCTCTGGGTCATAAATTTGGCATGACTTATTTTTTTAGATCCTTGTTGTTTTCATTTGCTTTACTTACAAGTCAAAGTCAAATCAAGTGTGTCTTCATCATCCATGACAGACTTACATAAATATTGTTAAAAACATGAAGTGAAAGTGAACCAACAACCTCTCTAGTTATTTTGATACAGCATTTCGTTATTTTTACAGACAGAAAGCCTCTCCTAATATCTTATACCTTTGCAAATTAGAAATTTTCTTGTGCTATTCCTAATGTGTATAGAGGAGAACTGATCAGTATTTTGATGTAATAATAAAATGCTGGAAAACTGCTTTCATATAATCACTTCATCTCCTTTACAGTGGACTTTTCCATTTTCTTCCATTTTTGTTCACAGGTCATGTTTTATAAACTTCTGATAATTTCATAGAATCATAGAATCATAGAATCATAGAATCATAGAATCATAGAATCATAGAATCATAGAATAGTTTGGGTTGGAAGGGAACTTGAAAGGTCATCTAGTCCAACCTCCCCTTCAATGAGCAGGAACATCTTCAACTAGATCCGGTTGCTCAGAGCCCCGTCCAACCTGACTTTAAATGTTTCCAGGGATGGGGATGTACCACCTCTCTGGGCAACACGTGCCAGTGCTTCACCACCCTTATTGTAAAAAATTTCTTCCTTATACCTAGTCTGAATCTACCCTCTTTTAGTTTAAAGCCATTAATCCTCATCCTATTGTAACAGGCCCTGCTAAAAAATTTGTCCCCGTCTTTCCTGTTGGCACCCTCTAAGTTCTGAAAGGCCAGAGAGGTGTGGGAAGAGAGATTGCCAGAGAAGACTAAGGCAAAACTTTGTTGAATCCCTCAGCCTTCTTGTCTGTTGTTACCGGTTTGCCAGTCTTGTTCTTCAGGGCAGGTACGCTCTCTTTAGCATATTCAGAGTCACAAATGGTAAGATTATAAGGTACCTATTTCAGCGGCCGGATGAATACATTATACATCACCAATACAGGTTTATTTTTTATTATTTAGAGTTTCCAGAGAGGGTTGTTTTTTTTTTTCCTAAAATGTTTTATTGGAATATTAACTACATAGAGAGGAACATAAATTTCTTGTTTGTCTGTGTTTATTCCCACCCTATCAGTGGTGTATTTGGGGCAGCTGAAAAAGGCTGTTCAAACACTTTCTTCTGTGATAATTTATATTGAAATGTCTCAAGCTGACAATGAACTGAAGAAAAGAATATTGATTAAGCTAAAATGGATAGCAACATTCTTATATAAATAAAGAATTTCTGTTTAAAACACATGGAGTATATAGAAGCTCATTATTAAGACCTTATCAGATTTAAAGTTATGAAGGGATTCTTTAAAAAGAGAATCACTTTTTATCTACTCATATAATCTACCATTGCAGTGCATTAATAAAACATCTAGCACTTTCAGAAAAGGTTAATAATTAGTTGTTGGCACTTAACTACTAATGACAGCTGTGGAGGATATATTCTTAACTTATATTTTATTCAGGTACTAATGGTTAAAGTTAGAAGCATAATTAGCATACCAGGACACGATGATTCATGCTATTATTGATTTTGTTGCAGTCAACTTTATGCTTCCATGCCAAAATTTTTATATTGATTATTTGTGGCTACTGGTGTGCAACCTTTACATCAGATTTCTGTCTAGACAGTAACAACTTTTATAAAATATTTAGTTAGAGTCTCCATGACCCAGGAATTTTCTTGAAGCTTAGTTATACTTGCTTATTTTTATTTTTAAGACTGTCAGCAACTGAAAATGCACAGCGATTTTCTGATTTGGAGACCTCGAGTAATCTTTTTTCTAGAGGCTATATTTTCCTGAATGTTAATTTAAATATGCAGAGTGTATTATGGGACCGAAGAATTTTAGTATATTGTGCTTATTAATCATAAGGAAGGTGCAGGATACTGTGAGCTGTTAAGCGCATTCCACGTCAGCAGAAATTTACCTGGAAGGAAAACACTTGAGCCAGTCATCTTGAATATAAAGAATACATTTTTCTAGTATAATATGTACAAGCCATTAGTTAGCTCTGAGTAACTAAGAGCTAGATAGTCTTTCATGTGGGAAATACCCTTGCAGAGGTCAGAAAAATCTATCAAATTCTAAACAGGTTTTACTTTCAGAAAAAAACTGCCTATCCCTGTAGCTGAATATAGTTGAGACCCACCATAGTCATCTTTCTGGAACTGGGAGCTCAGGACAGTAATCACACACTCCCCTCCAGGCTTCTGGGACCACCTAATTCAAGTGGGACACAGAGAGGCTCAGGCTGGAATCATACAGAGAAAAGGAGAAAGAAAGTTACATCTTGAGATCTGAGGCAGCTGACTTGGCATTTAAAATAGGGGCATGTCAAGACCGTGGACATTTTTTCCAAAAATCTTCATTCTTTGATATCATAGCAACAACTGTCTATGTCCTGATATTTGGAATAGTTGCAACACAAAAGGGTTATTATGTGGGGGGTTAGTCTGCATAGGCTCTTGGACTCATATTTGTACTGAGTCCATACCCTTGAATTTCAGAGGAAGAAAACCCAGATACAATGCAAGGAAGGAAACCCACCATGTGAACGTCCCACCCCGAAAAAACTTGCAATCGGGACTTAATGTGGCTTATGAACCACATACATGTTGGTCAAGGAACTGGTAAATGGAGCAAGGTTTTGTCATGGTTAGTAAATAAATTATGGTTTATCTGGAATATGGGGGATTTTCTTCAATTACTTTAGGAAAAAAGAAGACAAGAATGGCCATTATCAGGAGCACAGAAAGGAGTGTTTAAGAATTTCTTTATTCATTCAAGGAAAACTGTGTCCATGTAAGTTCTGTTACAAGAATTAAAGTAGGAACAAAGTAATGTTATGTTTAAAGTAAAGGAAAAACGTCTTCCAATCTCATGTCATCTAGGTATATATGAGATATTGCTAACACAATGTTTTTAAGCATTTGTTACAATTCAAAATACCAGCTAAATCAATACCCACCAGTGTGCTCTGTATTTATGAGCATCCATGTGGATGTGACTTGCCTCGCATATGCTTTTTGGGAAGGCCTATTAGAATTAGTAACCTTATGTGCATGCAAACACATGTATTAGAGGGAACAAGCACATTTGCCATCCATTGTTCATCATTTGCAATTCCCCTTTTTAAAAAGTTTTAATCATCCAATGAAGACACAAACAGTGCTATGTGCCTAAGGAGACTCATCACACAAGTTAATGAGCATCAAAAAGCTAAATTGAACAACATTCAAAGACCTCGTAGACTGAAATACTTTCTGTTATTTACTGAATACTTTCAAAGACCACACAATATGTACAGTAACTGGGCCATGTTTTGTAATGCTTTATTGACAGAAGGAAAAGGTATCATCAATTTAGACTGCAATCTTTCTAGGTCAAAAAGTTTTCCTCATGTTGCGAACATATAGCAACTATTAATATTAAAAAAATAATAATGGTAATCAGAGTACAAAGAGGGACAAATCAAGTTTAAAGATATAGAGAAACATCTTTTTACAGCATTTTCCCTAGCTACAGCAAGAAGAGTCCTCGTGGTGAAACATAAATGCTGAACCTCAGGAGAGGGTCTGAAGTCAGAGGTCACATCACTACAAATACCCATTTGTAGATACGCCACCAGCTTTACACTGCAATCAGACCTAAAATAAAGAGACAATGCTAGAAATTAGAATTCTAGTTTATAGCTAAGTGGAGACTTTTAAAAAAGAAGTAATTTCATTTTTATTTATTTCAAGGAGACCTCTATCCAATTAGCTTGCAACAAGCTGGAGACTTACTCAGCTGATATATTGTTTTGGTTGCTACAGCCTTCATTCTAGTATTTTAAAAATAGTCTGAGTGTAGGACTGAACTTCCCAATCCCATCAGAACTGGTTTAAAATAATATGATGGTGAGGAGTTCCCATTTATGTGTGCTTTCTTTTATGAAGTTAAAATAAACTATAACCTTTCTTTTAGGAGTCAGCAACAAAAAGGGCTATGCTGAGAATAGCTAGAGGATCCCCTCTAAATTTAATCAATAAATGTGCTTCAAACTTCACTTGGAAACCTGGAAAAACAAAATATCTCTGCTGGGCACTCATGAAAGCTAATGGTTTCTCCTCTTGTGAGCTCTCACTCTGGAACAAAAACCTTATTGATGGAAATGGAAAAGAAAATGGATTTGGGAAATAATAGCTAAGGATACCTACAAATAAAGGAGATTTATTAACAACCTTGTAGTTTCTTGGGCACCAGGTTTTTCCTCAGTATTCCCATCTGTCAGATAGGGCAAAATAATAAAAGATCTTTTATGTGAACTGGTTGAAAAAAACAAGGTTTTGGTTTAGAGATTTTTTTTATCCAGTCTCAGTTCAAACCAAACTGAGCCCTCTCCCTCCCCGCCCCCCCCCCCCCATTTTTTTTCCCCCATACATTTTGATTTCTAAAACAGGTTACTTAAAAATGTTGAAGCATACATTTCCAAAATCTGATGACGTTACTTCATCTTTTAGGGCCGCAGTGACAGTGACATCTCATCTATACCACTGGTATAGATACTGGTATTATAACTGGTATTAGGTGCATAGTTGCGGTGAGTCCATAGACCTTTGGCAGATGGGTCAGATGGGCTGTTCCAGAGACACAAGATTACAGAAAACTCTTCAGGCTGAAAAAATGGAGGTCCCTCAGCCTCTTATATGGCCCCAAACCATCTTTGTGGCCCCCCATTGAGCTCGTTCCAGGTTGATTGCTCCAGTTTGTACTGGGAATCCCCAAGCTGGACACAGTACTCCAGATGCAGTTTCACAAGCCCAGAGTAAAGGTGAATAATCACCTCCATTTACCTCCCCCAAAACACCAGTGTAAAGCAGGACCTTATATGAGCTGGTAAATTTTTGTTGCTGCCTTCTGCAACTTCTCTTCTGGTGTGTGATTAAGTAATTCCCAGGCTCCTAGAGGTCTTCAAAATGCAAAAAAAAAAGCACTCCTCACCCACATATTGAATGAATTTATTTTTTTAAATGCTGTTTTTTCCCTTTAGAGTGCTTCAGGCTTTCTCTTCAATCTATTCAAGACTGAGAAGTCAACTTCTCTTTGCAACATCACTGAAGATCTAAACACTGCCCCACATACTCAAATGAGGATGTGTTTTATGTCTTCTGCTTAAAAGAAATCTGTCTTTTTTTTTTTTTTTTTTTTTTTTTTCAGGAAAGCTAGCAAATAATGTATACTAAGATACCACTAATTCTTCATTTATGTTGCCTGTGCTAGCGGTATGCAAAATGAACAAACTAACAAAATTTTGACCCTCCTTCCAGAAAAGATAAACACTTAAAGATAAAATAGTACGTACAGCTTTTAAAGTGAAGAAGCTTTCTGAAGATTATCCATCTATGTAGCTATTATACCTGGATACATAACATTTATGTTATTCTTTTTGCCTGTACTATACCTGTCGAGAATAAGAGTGAGGGGGTTTTGATAACTTTTCAGTATGCTGGATGAAAAAGAAGTATGACAGCAGAAAACACCTGATAAATTAAATTTGACATGTTTTTTATCTATATAAAATGGATGCTGAACAGCTGGTAATTGTGAATACTTTAGCAGTCATTTTTGATGTGGAATATTGCGTCTGTGCTCAACATTAATGAGATGTGAGTTGTACTTTATCAAATTGACAGTTCTTAGGTTTTTTCGATGAGCACGTGATACATTTCTCCGAATGGTGGATAATGGATACATTTACCTGTGAAAAGATGAAAAAATCCTCTAGTTTCATTACCTGCTAGGGACCTACTTTGGCCATGCATTATGAAGCTGTGCAAACAAATATATGGGTAGAAAGAAATAGAATAGGTAGAAAAAACATGGGTAAAAATAAGTGGAAAAATCTTTTCAAAATAATACAAAATATTTCCAGTTCTCTAGAGGAACAGGAATTATAATACACATCTTAAAAAGAATGGGTAGACCTAGAATCTATACAAGAATTTAGGAAGATTTAGCTTCACTGAATGACTAGGATTTCTTTTGCTGTAAAAGTTTTTGCTGCTGTATCTGTTTTATCGAGTCTGTATTATTATTGAAAAAACAAGCCAGGACGATACACGAAAATAGATTTTGGTTCATTAGAAGTTAAAGGGAGAAGTCAGAGGGATTATTCAAATATTTAATGTTATTCACCCACACAGGCAGGATTAGTGCCTTTGATTGCACTGTGAGAGGAATATAAAGAACCTATGGCTGTTCATCCTCTTGTCTAGGGAGATGATTAAAAAACCATCCACAATTGCTTCAGTCAGACACATATATGATTTTGACTAGATCTGCATAAGGCCAGTGGGTGACCTGTCATGTCTTAGCATTCCAGTTCTTGGGCTGGGTTTGGTGTTTGTTTTTTTTTTTTTTAATTGTAAATTATGGTTGCGTGCACACACACTAGCCTGCATGTAAAATTAATCTTGCCATCCTTACCTGTACCAGGGGCCTAAGACTTTGAATTTCTTTTTCTGGCAGTGAGCCTGCCAGAAAATCCCAATAGAAGCAATGGGAGAAAAGAGTAGGCATCCTTAAATTGATGATAATGTCATGCTCCTGACTTCCACATATAAAAACATAATAATATGTAGGTATTCACATTCTGCCAAAGGAATTTGGGAGTATTGTATGGTGGGTGATGGTCACAGTAGGAAACTGGTAAATAAGCAACTGCTAGGTTTGAGGTTCTGTAGTGCCAAAGTCCAGTGGAATGAACTGAAGGTGTTTTGAAGAATATAGTTTGGTTTTCTAGACAAAGGAATTGTACTTCTTGTCTCTCTGAACTTCATAAAAAGTTACCTAGAAAAGTATTTGTTACAATGTAATTATTAGGAGAACTGTAAATGAGAAAAAAAAAATGTGTTAAGGGGATATATCTGCTGAAAACAATAATTAGGAAGTATTATAAAAATGCAGGTGATGCAGATATACAGGAAAAACTGGATGTCCTTGAATACTAGAGTAAAAGAATTTGGATAATATTCAACAGTGGAAAACAGATTATTTTCTATTTTCTTTATTTTATTTTCTTTCTTCTTTTTTTTTTTTAAATGCCATTGTTAACACATCAGTTTTGAAAGATCCGGGTAGATTACTTGATCACAGATCAAAAGATGAAACCAAGTATTTTCTGCGTCTTCCTTTGTTCAAGATGCAGCCATACATGAGGGTAGCCTGTCCCCAAGGCATGCCACAGTGAAGTCCAGAAATTAGCTTTAGGAGCATCCAATTTTACTACCAGTATCCAAATACTAAAAAAAAAAGAAAACACTAACATATATCACGAAAATATTTCTGATGTAGATATAGGGATTGGTAGTGCTGCAGTTCATGATTCTGGTTACCTAAGTTTGAAGTGTAGGTATTCAAAACAGTACAAGTATACAAAAAAACTCTCTCAGGGATTTTAGCCTAAGTAAAATCTGATCTTATTGTCCATTTATACAGCAAGGAATTAAAAAGATCATCAACAGTAGTGCTGGTACATATAAAAATAAATTCATTCCAGAGAGATCATAGAATCATAGAATGGTTTAGGTTGGAAGGGACCTCGAAGATCATCGAGTTCCAACCCCCCTGCCATAGGCAGGGACACCTCCCACTAGACCACGTTGCCCAAGGGCACGTCCAGCCTGGCCTTGAACACCTCCAGGGATGGGGCCTCAACAACCTCTCTGGGCAACCTGTGCCAGTGCCTTACCACCCTCAAAGTGAAAAACTTCTTCCTGATAGTTAATCTAACCCTGCCCTCTTCCAGTTTAAAGCCATTTCCCCTTGTCCTGTCACTACGTGCCTGAGTAAAAAGTCCTTCCCCAGCTCTCCTGTAGGCCCCCTTTAGGTACTGGAAGGCAGCAATAAGATCTCCCCAGAGCCTTCTCTTCTCCAGGCTGAACAGCCCCAACTCTTTCAGCCTCTTCTCATAGGAGAGGTGCTCCAGCCCTCAGATCATCCTTGTGGCTCTCCTCTGGACACGCTCCAGCAGGTCCATGTCCTTCTTCTGTTGGGGATTGCAGGGCTGGATTCAGTACTCCAGGTGGGGTCTCACGAGAGTGGAGTAGAGGGGCAGAATCACCTCCTTTGACCTGCTGGCCACACTTCTTCTGATGCAGCCCAAGATACGGTTGGCCTTCTGGGCTGTGATCACTCACTGCTGGCTCATGTTGAGCTTCTCGTCAATCAGCACACCCAGGTCCTTCTCCTCAGGGCCGCTCTCCAGCCATTCCCTGCCGAGCCTGCATTTGTGCTTGGGATTGCCCCGACCCAGGTGTAGGACCTTGCACTTGGCCTTGTTGAACTTCATGAGGTTGGCTTGGGCCCACCTCTCATGCCTGTCCAGGTCCCTCTGGATGGCATCCCTCCCCTCCAGCATGTCTACCTCTCCAAACAGCTTGGTATCATTGTCAAACTTGGTGAGGGTGCACTCAACCCCACTGTCCATGTCGCCGACAAAGATGTTGAACAGTACAGTCCCCAGTACTGACCCCTGAGGAATGCCATTCGTCACTGCTCTCCACTTGGACATCGAGCCATTGACCGCAACTCTTTGAGTGTGACTGTCCACCCAGTTCTTTATCCACCGAGTGGTCCACTTGTCGAATCCATGCCTCTTCAATTTAGAGACCAGGATATTGTGTGGGACAGTGTCAAACGCTTTTCACAAGTCCAAGTAGATGACATCAGTTGCTCTTCCCTTGTCCACTGCCACTGTAAACCCTTTGTAGAAGGCCACCAACTTTATCAGGCATGACTTGCCCTTGATGAAGCCATGCTGGCTGTCACCAATCACCTCCTTGTTTTCTACATGCCTCAGCAGAGTTTCCAGGAGGATCTGCTCCATCATCTTGCCAGGCACAGAGGTGAGACTGACTGGCCTGTAGTTCCCTGGGTCTTCCTTGTTTCCCTTTTTGAAAATAGGGATTATGTTTCCCCTTTTCCAGTTGGCAGGAACCTTGCCAGACTGCAACGACTTCTCAAATATGACGGCTAGTGGCTTAGCGACCTCGTCTGCTAGCTCCCTCAGGACCCGCGGATGTATCTCATCAGGTCCCATGGACTTGTGCACCTTCAGATTCCTCAGGTGGTCTCGTACTTGATCTTCACCTACAGTGGGCGGTTCTCCATTTTCCCAGTCCTCATCTTTGCATTCTGCATCAAGGGTAGTGTGGCTGCATCCTTTGTCCTTGCCAGTGAAGACTGAGGCAAAAAAGTCATTGAGTACCTCAGCTCTGTCTCTGTCCCGGGTAACCAGTTCTTGCGTTTCCTTCCGGAATGGGCCCACAGTTTCCCTAGTCTTTCTATTGGGAGAAGTTTCCCAAAAGTTCTCACAGTCAGGTTTTGGATTAGCTTCCCCAGAGGAGTTATGAGGAGCCTGAACATGTTATGAAAAAGACCACTGGCTGCTGGTGACAGCAGAGCATACTGCATTCTGTCATCCAGAAAATCCCTTTGGTTTTAGTGTTCTTCATTACAAGGATGTTTGCACAGAAAAAAAGGAAACCATGTGTTACAGAATACAGAGAAAGAAAGTGCTAGGCACCAGTACAGGTTAGGGGCTTACCTGCTGGGAGATAGCTTGGAGGAGAAGGATCTGGGGGTTGTGGTAGACAGTAAATTATCCATGGCCCAGCAATGTGCCCTTGTCGCCAAAAAGGCCAATGGAATCCTGGGCTGCATAGGGAAGAGTGTGGCCAGTAGGTCGAGGGAGGTCATTCTCCCCCTCTACTCGGCACTGGTGAGGCCACAACTGGAATACTGTGTCCAGTTTTGGGCTCCCCAGTTCAAGAGGGACAGGGAACTGCTGGAGCGAGTCCAGCGAAGGGCAACTAAGATGATTAAGGGCTTGGAGCATCTGCCTTATGAGGAAAGGCTGAGAGAGCTGGGACTCTTTAGCCTGGAGAAGAGAAGGCTGAGGGGAGACCTGATTATGGCATACAAGTATCTAAGGGGTGGGTTGAAGAAGGATGGAGCCAGGCTCTTTTCATTGGTTCCAAGTGACAGGACGAGGGGCAATGGGCACAAGTTAGAACACAGGAAGTTCCGTTCAAATACACGGAAACAGTTCTTTACGGTTCGGGTGACAGAGCACTGGAACAGGCTGCCCAGGGAGGTTGTGGAGTCCCCTTCCCTGGAGATTTTCAAGACCCGCCTGGATGCAGTCCTGAGTAATGTGCTCTAGGCAATCCTGCTTTAGCAGGGGAGTTGGACTAGATGATCTCTAGAGGTCCCTTCCAACTCTGATAATTCTGTGATTCTGTGATTCTGTGAAAGTATACTTGCTATTGATGGATCTATACTATTGGCTCTGTACGAAAAATAATGATAAACAAAATTCTTACTCACTCATATAGCTTTTTATATATTTTTTCCTGGAAAAATTAATGAATCATACATAATAAAATAGGACTGGGAGGTCTTCCTTGTTATTTCAGGCAATGTCCTTATTTACAGTAACAACATCATAAGGATCTCCAAGATAATAGACTGGAAAAAATCCTGGAGATGGAAAGAATTGTGGGACAGAATGCAAAAGTGCTGAAAGCAGAATAGTACCTTAGTAGGCATCATGTCTGTGAATGAAACCACAACAAACTAGGGATGTGACAGCTAGGTGAATGTAAGCTCTCAGGATCTCGTTTCTGATTTAGGAAGTAATGGCAATAAATGGAAAGCATATATGCTTTAAACTTGCTAACTACCAGTTTACGGTGCTAACAATTTGAAATCTTTACACCTTACAAGACATTCTCTCTCATTTGAAATTTAAAAAAGAAAAAGAAAAAAAAATGAACAAACAACAGATTAATTGTCTTGGTCTCAGTTTACTTTAGGTGAAATTTCTCTCCACCTTCCACATCTTCAAAAAGGTGTTAAGGACAAGAAAAGGCACTGGACATCTTTCCTTATTTCTAATGAAGATAACAGTCAAAATGATTTGTTAGTATCACAATGCTTAATTTAATTCAAAAGACTGAGATCTTCCTTGCAAGGAACAGAGATACCATCTAAAAGTTTATTGCATTTTTAAATATGCTCTGATTAATGGGCACAGTTCTACCCCATGAAGACCTGACTTTAATCTACCTATGGAGACAGGTTTTAGGGAACCTCTACAGGAGTTGATGAGTGCAGGTAATTATTTTCCAAGTCTAAGATCTCTTCAAGCATTACACTCATCGAACCCAGGTTCATTTTTTAAACAAATGGTAAAGCTATGAAGACTTTACAGGTTTCTGCTATAAATATAGACAAGACAGTAAAAATTACAAACACATTTTTAATTACTGTATCAATAGCTATAATTTAACAAGGTTTAAGGAGCATAAATCTTTGACTTCTCCTCAAATGAATGTTGCTAAATAAGTAGAAGCAATAATTATTCGATTTCTGAACACTGATGTGAAAGATCTCAGCAGGTTACAGAAGACAGTTGCAGATTGAAAGGTGAAATATATGAGTTTTAATGAATCCCAAGAATCTACTGCAGCAATGCCTTGATTATAATAAATTTTCTAAACCTGTATTTTAAAAACAAAATTACAAATCAGGCTTCCAAAATAATACATTTTTTAAAAATTGATAAATATTGAATTTTTTGATTAGTCTCTTGATGTGAGTTTGTAGTATGTATTTTACTTACAGCTCAGCCACAAACTGTAATCATAAACTTCAGACATATAATCTATTCAAACTGAAAAAAAAAAAAATTCAAGTAATTTGCAGATCTTTGTGGTGCAGTTTTTAAGAAAAACACCATCTATTGTGCGATGCATCATAAAATTATGTCATATGGCACTGCTGCACATTTTCACTTTAGGAGGCTGGCAGACTCCAGATGAGGCACAGTTTGTGGTATCTCTTTGGCTTCATCACATTAATTTTGGAACTGTGCTGTAGGAAAACACTTTATTATTGTACAAGAAAATAAATAACTAATTATTTTAGTACTGCTTGCATTTAGTGTTTTATGAAGCAAAGATCAAAACTAAGAAAGTGGAGTATATTGTGAATCATAATGATGAGAACAACACCGACACTATTGCTTAAAAGTGACTGAATAGTCTCTTTTAAGAATTTTAACATCCTTATGAGTTCAAAGGAAATTTGAAAAAGTGTTAGGTATGTAGAAATTTTGGTTTTTTACACCCAAAGCTTAGATAAACAATTTATTTATCAGTACAAGTGTTTTTCTTTCAGGATTTTTCTCTTTTTAAAGATAATTTCATTAGGAAGATAGAAAAGGCTCAGTTTCAAACAATGCAGTTTGCAATTGCATTTAGTATAATTTCTTTGTCCAGTCACAAAGCCCATGCTATTTAAAATTCATTGTGTGAATTTTGAAATTTAATCTCTGAACATTTCAAACTTTCTGCTGTTACGCTGGATAAATCTTAGAAATTTGAAACCTTTAGCTGAAAACATTACACTCTGTTCAGAATGACTATGTGTTCCCAACCCTACATAGTACTGTCTCTTCATATTTTGGCTGAAGTTACTATTACTCAACATTTTGCCATACAGGAAAATGATGGACTTTTAATATATATATTACATAATGTCCCTCTGAAAAATGTTAAACAATCAGTGTATCCTCTCTCTTGCTATATTTCTTATGGTTTTTACCAGAAGTGCCTCAAGAGTCACAGCAATACACATGAAGAAAGAATTTCTAAGTCTCATAACCTACAATTTTGTGAATCCTGTTAGGAAGGCACATATACAGTATCAAATGTTGTAAGGGTAGAAATGAAAGATGATTTCCAGAATTTTTAAAAGTCATTTGATGTGCTTACATTGTACACCCAACAACTTTTTTTTTTTTTTTTCCTGGATATATTAGTCAGTGAAGCTGATGATGGCATTCTACATAACACCAAAACCTAGTAAATCAGCCCCTAGCGAGTCAGTAATTATGTATGATTAAACAGATAAAAAAAACCAAAACATATATACATGATTCTGAATGCATTAACACTCACCTTTCAATAGAGTCATAGTTAGAACCAACCAGGTACTGGTGTTTGGGTTACTTCTTGTGGTCAAATTGTCATTTCACAGATGTACTCTCTCCAAATGTTATGGCAATTTTCTTTGTATTCTGATTCATTTGTAGGTTGAAACATACATCCTCAAATAGAATTTAATCCAGTCCTTTATTTTTTCCTCTGTGTGTTCTGCTTTCCACATCTTTATGCCATAGCCAATTATTTAAAAATGAAAATTCACTATGTCATTTTGCCCGGGTCTGTAAACTTGAGTGCAATCCCGCCTGTTTTATCTGCAAAAATCTAGATCGTCCTCAGGGTTTCCAACCAGATGGACTACTGCTAGTACATCGAACAGTCAGCCAAGAGAGCTGATTTCTGACAGGCATAAATAAGGGTTAGAAAAGGATTTCTCAGCTACATAAACTAAACAAAGTCTTTTTAACAGTGCTGCTTTTCCCACGTATTGCCTGAAAAACAAAGAATCCATTCTTCTTTATTTTGCTTGGTAGATTCATAAATAGAACACTGTAAGAATAAGCTTTATATTTTAAGTAGTCTGTTGAAAGTGCAGATATTTGTCTGGCTGCCTTCAAACTTTTTTCTCTCTAACAAAATCTGAAAAATATGGAATGTTATTTTCTTTGCTGTTAAAGTCTTATGATGCTAACTGAATCTGCATCATATTCTGCTCATCACCATCTTTTATTCCTCCCAGTTACTCATTTGTGAGGCTAGCTGGCCTCACTTTGAATGTGATATAAAAATTATTGTTCTAGAATGATCATTTGATTTTTTTTAAAGTTCCTCCAGATGTAAATATTATGAAATATTTCAGACAAAAATTTCCGTTATGACAAATAAACCTCTACTTTGACTTTCAGAGGATGGAAACTACATCCTTACAGCTTTTAGAATTTTGCCTTTAAACTAAAAAAGCAATGCTGATGTAGTGCAGTGATGATGTTTTTTCTCTTTTCTATAGTAGAAGTTTAAGAAGGCATTGTCCTATTCTTAAGTAGCTTAAATGATAGAAGTTGATAGATGAGATATGGTATAAATGATAGAGGAGATATGGAGAAGAGTAAGCTTTTCTCTTAGCACACAACATCTTTCCTCTTTTGAACACAATCACAGTAGAATATACGTATTTCAAGGCTTAATAGTTTGACATTCAAATCAGCAGTATCACTGTTTCTCTAGGAAGCACCCCATTCTTTTTGTGGCTAGACAGCTGAACAGGGACAAGAATCAATATCTAGAAGGGACATATGATAGTACATTCTCTTCAAGGCATGCTCTCAGGAGTAAAATGTGCTTACTGATATACTGTTATTGGTTGGCCATATGTTCTGATTCTGTTTATGTAGAAATAAACATCTTGGATGTGCGTTGACATTTGAAAGTTGCATTTCCACTTACATGTAGCATATGCATTTCAGTCAAGGTATGTATTCAAAGCATTTAGAATATTCTCATTCTGAAGCTGTGAAAAGAAGACCCAAACTCTAATTTGATTCCCAATATTGTTTTTGCCTACTTCTCTCTATGCATAATTATTTTATACTGATGAGGAAGACTGATGCTGAATCCAAAAATAATGAAAGTCAGTGTAATATTGCTATCAGATTTGATACGCTTTGCATTAAGTTGCAGAAGACCAACTGTGGCAGATTATGTGGAAACAGGTTAAACTTTACTGAGAATTAGGTGAATTACAAGATCCCTTGCCATGAACTTCTGCCATCATCAGTCATAACAGATTCATATAGGGGGCCAGAACAGTACTAATATAACTTAATAGGTAGGCCGGACTGATGGCACGGAATGCCAAATAAATGACAACATACTGAAAATAGACATGAAATCGCTGTTATGTAGAGTGGAGACAAATCCCTGCAGTACGAGAGGCTGTCACAAAGATTGTGAGATTTTGTGAAAATGATCGCAAGCTGCTAAATTTAAAATTAGAGCTAAAAGACCAAAAAAGATATTTAAATCGAGTCTTGGCTCAAGGGGTCAATTTCTGATACAGTTGAAGTTAGAATTTTTTACTGATTTCTGTAGCAACATAGAAAGTTGATAGGCAAATAATTCACTTACAGGTAATCCTCTACAGGATGCTTTCATGCAAGTTTATGGTTTGCCACAGGTAAAAATAATATAAAACAAAATAAAAATGAAGAGACAGAGAGAAAGAGCCTAAAGAAAGTGCATGGAGTCATTGTTATTGGCAAACTTTTCTGAGACAACAGTAGATGGTGCCTATAAATACTTTGTGTCTAGTGTTCGACTCACAGAGTTTGTAAAAGTCTAGAAATAGAAATAGAGGATATAAGCAAACAAGGAATGGTGGATACTTTAGAAGAACGTATACTTCTCTTTCTTGGCTAGGAACAAAAGGGAAGTTTTGTGACTGAGCTGAATCAGGAATATATGTAAAAATGTTAGGACCTGAGGAGATCAGTGGAGAGGTGATGATCTAGGATGCAAAAGCAAATGAGCTGAAGATGACGATGACCGTAGGAAGAGACTAAGCACAGAGAAAGTGAATAGATGAAAACTAAACAAGTCAATAGAGAAATCATCATTGACAAGAGCAGAAGACTTTGGGATATTTACGTTAAAGCTGTCGGAGAGCCAGGGTTTTTTTATGGCATTGTTTTTAATTTTTGTGTATGAGCTTTTACATATTAAATAGTAAATATTGAAGTAATGGAATGATTACAGCTCATGCATATCCAAAATGTAAAAATAACGTGAGTGACAGAGGCAGATGGAGTCAAAATTAACAAATGGGAAACTTCAGCACTGCAAATAGAAAAAAACTCCAACATAAAATGGTAAAAAAACATAAAATCTCAAAGACTGTAGAACTCATCTGCAATAGGTTAGAAAGCAGCAAAGAAAATACAGCAGACTGCTGCTGAAATGGTTCTGGCTGTTTCATTTTCAGGTTTTCAAGTGGATACACATTAATGACCCCTTAATAATAGTAAGGACTATGTATATCTCAGATCCTTTTAACACTTCTCCAGTTACTTATTCAAAATTGGAGTCACTGTATTTTCCAAATACACTCTGACAGTCTTAGCTTGTATGTCTTAGCAAGCAAATTACCACTGGAATTCAAGGAAACGAGATAGCTGAAATAAATATCACAATCTGAACATTTATTCAGACAGTTTAAGACAAGAGGAAAATTTCCAACCTAAAATTTTAAAGGAGTAATAAATATCTACCGAGAGCACTTCTTAATCCTGCATCGCTTTGCCTGGCAATATATATTTCAGAGCATATATTTTAGCTCTTGAACTAGTGTGGTCATTTCAGAATGCAAATTCTTTGGTTACAGATCAATCAAGAGATCCTCACTTCATGCAGTTCCTGAAGAGAGCTTCGGTTATATCATCACCTGAAGCAATATGCGTCTTCTCCTTTCTTATTATTGGCAGTAATGGAAGCAAAATAAGAACAGAAGAATGACCAAAAAAAAAAAAAAAAAATCACTGCCATGTCTGGCTTACAGTGCCAGTTCTGCACAGGTTGATACCTGAGCCTGGCTAAAACTACCCAGGTGTGCAAAGTCTGTCTAGTGGGATGCTCAATGACTTTTATTTTGTCTCCAAAGCAGAGATTCTTTTCAAACTAATCAGATAAATGTGCTGCATTCTGAATTATCTCGATATACCACCAAACCAATTCCACGTCCAACATTTTCTGAGTGAGAAAGCTCCCAGTGACGCCCCAAGGAACAGTAATGTGCTCAGAGCGCAGCTGAGGCACACAGGTTGTATACAACAGATGGTAACAAGCATGTGTTTTAGGCAGAGCTGCACGACATTTACTCTAAAAGTGTTACTTTTTCTTAATATCTTTTCTTGATGTTTTCACTACGCTGTCAATCCTCATTCGAAAGCGAGGGAGAGTTTGCTTCAGACTGGAAGCCTGGGGAGGGGCCGCCTTCTGCAGTAGGCACTTGTTCCTCTCCCGGTTGGGCATTAACGCACTGCACTGGCCTTTCCCCGAGTCGCCATTTGGAAATTATCACTTCTTATTTCTCACTAATAGGGCATTAGTGGCAAATAAGACAGCCGTATAAAAAGTTGCAGGAAAAATAGTCTACCAAATTCGGTGCACAGAGTTGCTTTGTTACTTGCCCATCAGAAACGTTTCTAAGGGAGCTGTCTTAGCTCAGGCCCCTGTGTAAGACTTCCCACTGCACAGGATAAGAAAAACGCTACTTTCGGGAATATGCACTGCATTTATCAGTTTTATCAAGTGATGAGGGCAAAGGGCATTCAGCATCCCAGCTAGCTTTTTCCTGCTTGGGAGTATCAGGTACCTCTGCAGTGCCAGGTACAAACGAGCTGTTTCGCAATCTGTTCATACCTCCACTTACAGCACTCTTGAGTTTACAGCAGATATGTTAAGGTCTCCTGCTTTGTGTTGATGTACATTCTGCTTTCTATACATATTCAGGGGACTTGGGATTTGATTTTTGGGGAAGATTTCCTTTTAAGGATGGAAATTGTGATGAATGTCAGGAAAAATTGAGAACAACTGTAGTGAGCAAAGCGTGGTCACATCACTGCTCGACCTTCCAAGAAGTCCTCTTGCAGTGCATTGTCATTGTTGCATGGGTGTTTCTTGCCAACGTTTCACAAAAACGTTTCTGTCTGAAACAGCTCCCTAGTGTGGAGATATATCAAGCTCCATTAAAAAAGAAGCCAGCTGTACTGTTTATAGGTGTATTAGATTTTTTTGGTTATGAATAAAGTTTTATGTGGTAGGTGGGAGAACTTGATCATAACATAGATGTTCCTGACAGTTGTTTTTGTCAGGGACTTTAAAGCAAGGGGTTTGCAATTTGTAGAACTTTTTTCTTCAAGCTTCAGATCTTTCATTCAAGTTATTTCATACTTCTTAGGTTTCACTACTGAAAAATAAAACCCTCCTTCTCTGGAGAATTGGAAACAGCAGAGAAGAAACTTAAAATACAGTGGCAAAACAAAACAAAACAACAATAAAAAAGAAAACCCTTTCTGAAATTTAAACACCTTGCAAGCAAGGGCACGGTCACTGAACACTGATCAACATGCTGTGAGCACACGTACAAGCTTATTCCTCTAACTTTGTGCCATTCAAGAATTCAGAGAACAATCCGGCCTCTCTTCTCCCACATTCTGCCCAACCTTTCATCTGTGCCACAGCCAGGAGTGGCCCGAGTGGGACAGAGATGCCTGGGGTGCAGGAGCTGACACACATCCAACCCCATCTCTGCAGGCTTCTCAGGCTACCGCTCTCTTGCTTTTCCAAGCAAGGAAGAAAAGCACCTCACTAAGGTCTTTGCAATCTTTTTCCTCAGAAGAAAGTTTCAGTTTTCAGACAAAACCTTCAATCGAAACAGTCTGTAGGAACGCAGAAGTTTTATATATCTTCAAGGACTAACTTCTTTCTCCAGTGAAAACTTTCCTTACTTACAAAGCTCATTCAGGATTAAACAAAGCACTGTCCCAGATGAATCTGATAAGCAATCAGAACTGGCTAAGTCCACAAATACCTTATTACAGTCTAGTACTACCTTTCTTTTTCTTCCTTTGAGAAGTAATTGTCACCGGGGCTTGGGATGAAAAAAGGTTTCTTTCATCTTTCCTGTGCTTGTGGAAAGTCAGTAGAAAAATTAGTTTTTCGGTATTAAAAGGTGGTATTGTGGATTAACTTTTCAGAGAACCAAGGTGGGAGGAATTGGTGCTACAGTTTAAGTGCTGAGGATCGTGTCTACTGGAGAATTTTTTTCTGTACAAGCCCTCTAAGCTGAGGTCAGCCCCTTATTCCCATTAGTTGGCTTATTTGTTTTCCTGTCTCAACCAGATGTTTGTTAGTTTTTTTTTAAATGATTAATGGAAAAGTAGCAAGAATGTTCTGTGCTTAGATGGTATTTCTTATTTTTCCTTGTTCTAAACAAAAATGAGAGCCTCTGAAGTCCCAATGACTATATTAGTATGTCAAATAAGAAAATATCCCCTTTGTCATGTCCCCCTCCTACAGCTGCTTTTTTTTTTTTAATCTCAGGTTGTTTAACCTTGCTTAAATCATGACAGCAATTGAGGTTAATTTAAATGAACTGCATAGTCCTATAAATTAGTAAATAAGACAGTCAATTAACCAAATTAAATCTTATTGGAAATTGGCTGCTGCCATCTGGAAATTTTTTATTAGACTTTATAGTTGGCATGACCTTTAGAGTGGAGCTAGCAGGATTTTTTATTTCTCTGAGAAATGCTTGACTTAGAAGAATGAAGTATTTGTAAAGCATTTTTAACATTCCTGCGCTTGCTGGATAACTATAGTGGGATACAATATATTCCTTTCAGTGAAAAGGCGGTTGAATAGGTATGGAGTTGCTTACTGCAAAATCTGAATTACCTGTCTGTGTGCTGGAATCTGTTACTCTGGGGTTGTTATTTTTCTCTGTTATATTCCACAGTCTTCTAAGTATTATTTCAGAGGTGCCCAAGCCATTCTCTCTAAGGACAGATTGGAAGTGTTCTGTCTGGACACAGTGTGGCATATATATGCATGCTTTCCCTTGCTCTGGGAAAACAGCAGGGCGAGGCGGTTCTTGGGGGTAGGTTGTTCAGTGCGAGCTTGGGGGTCACTGCACCAAGTTTTGTTGTGTGGTATGATTTCAGGACAGTTAAAGTGTCAGCGTTACTGCATGGAGTTACCCTTACCTTTTGTAGCTCGCTGACCTCACTCAGGATGCTTAACCTGCAGCCTGTACAGTTTTGTAGACACCAACATATACTGAGGTTCTCTTCCTTCTGGTAGCCCTGTTTCCTCAGGGGCTTTAGCAGCGAGTGATAGACTGCCCAGGTAGGTTGCCCGGAAAGGCTGTGGAGTCTCCATCTTTGCAGATATTCAAAAACCATCTGGACGTGGTCCTGGACAACTGACTCTAGTTGGCCCTGAGTGAGCAGAAGGGGACTGTGGACAAGATGATCTTAAGAGGTCACTTCCAACCTCAGACATTCTGTGATTCTGTGAATGAATAACCCATGCTTATGGCCACTGCAGCTCCTTGTTAGTTGTCTCAAAGTGCCTTCTCTGTCACAACAAAGGGTCACATTCTTCAACATGATCAGGTAATGGACCCTTGCAAATAAAGCAGGAAATGGTTGCCAAAATCCTGAGTTTTTGACCTAAGCCCTGGCCTTTTGCCTGGCTCTGAGAAGCCCCTGGGATAAAATTATTTGCTTCAAGTCATACACTGCTTTTGCTTCTGTCAAGAAATGTGCTACACGATGCATGAATAATAGGCAGTAAAGCTGTCACTGTACTACACCCATATGCATGAACAGACGGACTGTGGTGCCCAGATGCCACAGAACTGGTCGTACGGCTGGGAAGTTCCCATAACTGAGGGAAGAGATCTGTTTTTTCAAGCTGAAGAAAGCACCAGAGCTATACAAACACAAGTAGAATTTCTTTTTTTCTTTTTTTTTTTTTTTTCCCCCCCAAAGATCCACTGGAACCAGTTTGGAAAGAGAAGGGTATTGGAAAAAAGGACGCTATTGGGACATGGGTAGCAAAAGTTTTGTATGCATACATATGCCTCATATGTAGCTGCTGTCAAAACACAGTATGGTTTCCTCACGCTTAAGGATCTAGCCCTACACTATCAATGAATGTACTTTCTTTCTACTGTAGTTCCAATGATGTCCGACGAGTAGGTATTGCTCTAAAATGGTCTTTAGACTTTGTGCTCTTCTTACTTCCCTAAGATAGTCACCACAGATAAGTGTTGCTTAGTGAAGATCTCCAGCTTTTCGTATTTAGACAACTTGCTTGAACAAATCATGGACAATTCAATTATCATTTTGAATGCATCAAATTACTGGGGAAATAAAAGACGGGGTTGAGCAAAATCTTAATAGTGACTGACGTCCAGAATGTAAGAGCCTCTAAGCTGTCTTTCCAAACTGGGTCTTGACAATTTGGCAGCTGCTGACAACAGGTAGAATTCATACCACAGTTCCTTGAAACGTACCTGCTACCAGAGTTATGTCCCGGGGGATTTTTATGTGATGCTGACAGAACTGAAGAGCTCCACTGTAGAAAAATTTTATGCCCTCCTGAGGGGCAGCAAGTGGCTGAATGAGCCCGGAGAGGATATCTGCTGCAAGGCTTTCATGTGATCTCTTCTACAAGGAAACAAAGGGATGCTAGAACTGCTCTGATCCTTAGGTATATCTATTTTTCCTCAGTTCCACAGGGTTGTCAGTATATTGCAAGGGAAACTGGGGTCTTGAGGCTGTGCTGAGGTGTCCTAACTGTATCTCAGACTTCTGCTAGGACTTCAGAGGTCAGATTTGTCTTAGTCCTTTTTAATTGAGAGACTGAGTATCTAGGGAGCCTTGAAGAATGAAACAATGTGGAAACAAAGCTGGATATGGCGGTGGAAAGGTTTATTTGCAGTGAGGTAGGGGTCCATTTCATTTCATGCATTAGGTAATATGAAAGTGCCTGCTGCATTCATTCAGGTAGACCCTTGGGACTTCTGTTGTGGAGGGATGACTAAAAGCTAGCTTGCCCCGCCTCAATCAGAAGGCAGAGAGAGGAGCTGAGATGCTATAGTTAAAACGTACTGTTTCCACATTTCTGATAATTCTTTGTAAACCAGTTTTCCAATGCATTGTTCCACAACATAATTTTGTGTTTATTTTAAAAGGTAGGGTGGTGTTTTATTTCTAGCCGTTTTCACAACAGAACTTTTATTTCATTAACTTTCTTCAGAGTGCCTTCTAGGTAATAATTTTTATCTGCGGTAAGTAGCAGAGAAGAGGGTTTTGAGTTCCGCTAAATCACTGAATATAATGATTGGAAATTTCAATAATTTATACCACTTTCGTGCAAGTGTCTCTTATATAAACATGAAAACTAGGTATTAATCTTATGCTCTTGCACACTATATACTGGACAAAAATGTTAGCTGATCTCTCTTGCAAAGACACACTTAAATACATAAATCACACTATATTAAGGGTAGCGTGAAAGTACACCTACTGTGATTATAATAAAATACAATGTATATCTGAAATGTACATCAAAAGCTTATAAATTCTTAATTTCATTAACTCTACCCAGAGATTCTAATTTCTCTTGGTCTCAAACTATAGAATTTTTTCCTTTTAATTGTAACAGTATTTCTGCTTGCTCCAGAATTTTGCCTAATTACCTGATTTGATAGATCTGTGGAACTGAATATGTTTAGACACCTACCTCCATGCCTGGGAGCATGAGAAAGCAGTAAATAGATAAGCTGTCTCTTCAGCTCCACTGGTGCTTTACAGTCCCTATGATGCTGTATCAAAGCTCCAGAATATTAAATTACCTGACAATCATTAAGTTCTAAAACCTGGATATACTAATAGGGTGTATTAAATATTTGACTTAAATTGAGGCCTTATGAGCTGTCTTTGTCCTTGTCTTTGTTACTGAATTTAACTAATAGTAAAATTTAATGTACTTCTCTGAAAATATATGCATAATAAAAGATTTCATAGCAAGGGTTGAGTTTTGGGGATGAATGAAACCTTACTATGTACTGACCACGAGTAGTTTGTTTACTCCTAAACTAAATTGTCCTTTGCAATTGGAATTGAGCTATTCTTCAAGGAAAAATTGTATGAAGTGACTCAAATTTTTAACCTCTTATACTATAAAATAAGAAATTTATGAATATTTCTTGGTCCGAAAGAGGTACATTAGTGTAATGGGCAAAGTTTTGTTGTCTTTCTCTTTTCTATAGTTATCCATCATAATGTTGCAGTTCCTCTGTTGAAAATAGTTCAATGTAAAAACAAAAAAAAAACAATTGTCTGGTGTGATGTGTTGGTTGGTTTGTTTTTTTGTTTTTTTTTTTCCTGTCAGCAGTGTGGAAACCAAAGTCAATATATTGGAATAGGGACAGGAGGAGTTTCGACTTGAGATGTGGGCTCTTTGGCTTTTCAAAGGAAACCCTGCTACTGCTTTCTATAGTAGGCAGTTCTTGACCCTTCTTTTTCTACAGAGCTGTGATTCTCTTTATAAACTCTTTGGAAGAGCTTATAAACCATTTTGCATCCTAAGTTAGTTATCACCAAAGATGATACTACATAGCTCATGAGGTTTTTTGTATGGGTTTTTTTTTGTTTTTTTTTTAGTATTATGCTATAGCAAAGAGGGAGAAAGCCTTCCAAAGAGGGACAGAAATTGACATCTTCTGTGGTGTGATGGGGAATATTCATAGGAGACTCAAATTCCCTTCCCATCAGGCAGTTAAGTAATTACCTAGGGGCTCTTTTTAGTCCCCAAAATTAAACTCTGTTTGCTTTGACTTCTGAAAAATCAGGGGAGGAGAAAAACAACCTGTCAATGTCAAATGTATCTTTCTGGGAAAAGATCTGAAAATGAGAAGTTGAGGTCTTCTACGAAAGTGATTGGGAAGCCAAGCCAATTTTACCAGTAATTATACTTGCAGATCTATAGAAAACCAAGTGATACTCAGAAAAAATATGGCAATTATTAGTTAATTTTCTCCTGTGTTCATGTGGACCTTTATTCTAACAAAGGTAGTTAAGTTACTTAGCTTCTCTGCATTTCATGGTGTTTCAGAACAGCTCGGTCACTATACAGAATACTTTCTTATTAAGAAAGAATTATTTCTTTCCTATTTACCTATTAGCTAAATTAAATAGAAGGCAAGTTCTTGAAGGTAGTTATAAAAAATCTTAAAACCATTTTAGATGTTAAAGAGGACAAATATAATTTTTTTAAGCTACATAATTATCACTTAATAGTCTTCAAGAGACTATTCTAACCTTTCTTGCAGGAATATGAATTGCAAATGTCTAGTTTGAAATAATTGAGGGTTAAAACGCTATGAGTGGCACTTTAAGTATAGGGTGTTATAATCCGTTTTTTAGAGTGTTCTTTATCTTTTAACTTTCGCAAAAACTTTGTATTTTATGCCTGCATTAGCTCAGTATAGCTTTTTCTGTGTGGTCTTACATGACAGAGGTTGTGTGCAGTGGAACATGCATGTTTTGATAAGTAACCCGTGTGCCATATTTATGTCTCAGTGCAGTACATAGCAAGTTTTGCTTTCTTCACGTATTGTAATTTGTTTGTCATAAACTTCATGAAACATCAAGGGAGACTATTGCAGCTGACAGAAACGGGTGCTGCACCACTGATTTAAATGGAGTTGTGCCTGCCTACATCCATCATAGATTTGGTTGTCTTCCAAAGTATTTTTTCCTGCTGGAAATGACAACTTCAGCCTGTTCCACTGGTAATATTGCTAGAATTAATAGTGGTATTATGCAGTGAAATGTAACCGGCTGGATTCTGCCAATTGGTTTTCTTATTAGGCAACCTTACTTTTGCTTATATGCAATACTGCTATTTTATGACAAATGCAGGTTTTTTTTCACATTAATTCCAATGCAGAAAAAAAAATAAAACCTTTCTCTTTTGATGGTCTTACCCAACTTTCATTACTGTGTTGATATGCATAGAGACTGCTGCTGCAAACAACACTTTGCTAGCCAGTCATTCTGACAATATTGCTTTCCCTTTGCCGCATCAGATGTTAAATTGTCCCTGCTTTCAAGGCCCTTCACAATATCATTCCTCTCCGCTTATTTCCCACTCGGTGTCAAATGCCTCACTCCTGCTCCCAGGAGGCTCCTGATGTCAGCAACTTCCCCGCTTCCTGCTATGTGTTTCAGCAAACTCTCCTTTCTCTTGCACCGTCCCTCACGCTCGAGAAGAGATTTTTGTAAATGCCTGTTGGGCCACTTCATTATCCCCTTCAAATCCCTCCTTGACTCCCCTTTGCTCTGATGCCTGCAGGGATCGTGCCGACAGTTAGCCTGGTGATGTGTTATGACTACTGCCAATATGGTCCCACAGTTTCCGTGCGCTCCCGTGTCTGCATCCATCTGTTCTCTCTCCTCTTGCACTCAGGATATGCTTATGCACCTGTCACTGTTGCTGGGGAATGACAGGAGAAATGAAGCAAGTTCACATTAGCTACTGAGGACACAAGCAGCCGGGTGCTCAGCATGGGTGGACCTCGCCTGGTCCTGGGGTGCAGCACAGCTCTGGTCCTGCCCCAAGGGAGGAGGCACCCGTCATCAGCCCTCCTTCCGAAGTGTGTACGCAGGGATCCTGCCGATGGTCAGGGTTCCGTGCTGAACTTTGCACCTCTCCATGTGATTCTCATCCAGCTTTAAAAATCTGACTTACATGAGACAATCATCTGAAATTTAGTAAGTGGTAGAGAAAACAGAAGGGAAGATACTTTTTTTTTTTTTTAATTAATGAATTGCTAGTGAATTTCTGATAAATCAGTCAGAGGCACGTAAAGTGAAAAGGATGTGCAGCTCCAATGCATATCAAATAGAAGTCAGAATTTTTCAAGTCCAATCTAGCAACATTGACTAAAGACTGCAAAGAAAAGATTCCATGTGTTGGTGCTGACAAGTAATATCTCAGTAAATAAGAAAAGATAATTTCACAAAATCAGCAACACTTTGACATAACCGAATTGTTGATGTTTCACAAAGTTGTGCACAAATACAAATAGAACAAATAACAAATAGGTGATACAAAGACCAAGTTCTACATCACTGAAGATATTTTAGTACCTACTGTACCGAGTAACATGTCTTGGTCGTGATTTGGGCGCGACTGAGCCTGCTTTGGGAGTCTCTACTACAGCCGTGCTTATTGCCTCGTACTTTCAGACTATAAAGTAATCCTGTGCATTCTTGGAAGTTAGATGTTCAGGTGTCTTTACCTGTGCTTAGGAGCCCTAAGCAGCTATTTAATATCAGTACAATGTGGATTTATTTTGAAGATTTGAGGAACAGATATGCTAAAGCCACAGAGCTTATATGACTCTCCCTAATCACATAAGCAGTTCAGTTTTGGATACACACTGTTTAGAGAATTTCTGTTTAGGAGGGCTGGGTTCAAGGCTTTCTGTGGATTTAGATGGATTACATTTTGTTGAAAAGGTTTTGCACGTTTTGTGAAAAGTTTATTTTACTGATTTTCTAGAAAAGAAAGATTTTTATCTGAAAAATGTGTTTGACCTTCAGAGTCATTTCACCTAATATCGGCCAATTTGTTTTTATAGAATCTTTTGGTACGTAGGGGACCAAAAATACTTTCTAGTTTAGTGGACAGATAGCTTTGGAGTTTTCAGGAGAAAGTAAATTACTATCCATGCCTACCTTGGACAAAACTAACAAACAAAACCAACCAACGAACCCAAACTCCCCAAAACACCTCCGTCCCAAACTTTAATACCTGAGTATAACTGAATATCTTTGGCCTTCGCTGGGGAGGATGAGAACCAAACTTTAATACCTGAGTATAACTGAATATCTTTGGCCTTCGCTGGGGAGGATGAGAATATTCTTTTTCTCTTGAGTAATTCTGAACTTCTGTCACGCTTGTATGACTATCTCCATTGGGAATGGAAAGAAGTTGCAATGAAGTACTGCTTCAAATGAGAGCTAAGCAAGGCAACAGGAAAATTATGCTCTAGAATGATTATGAAATATCTAGACAACTGAAGTGTTACATAAATTCAATATGTAACCCTTATTCTTAGCAAGAATTGTAAGAGAAACCTATTTTAAGATCATTAGTCTGAAAACTGGATGTAGCTGATACTGGCGTTATTACCAATTAGTAACTTGTGACATATGGTGGTAGCATCATTAGAGATAACGATAGGTAAGGTTCTAAACGATGCTTGCAGCTCTGCAGTGCTAACTTCTGACTCAAGTGGACCAAGAAATTGTTCCTAACAGAATCGGGCATTCTGCCGAGGAGAATAAAGAACAGTGAAGTGTAGGGATATGGGCCTTTGTCTTAATCTGACAGCAATATTGTCATTACTGATGTATTGGCTTCCACACTTGCTTATTGAAATAAAGTGTTAGAAAAGTGACTGTAGTTGGTACTGCACAACTTCAAGCTGTTCAAGTAAAAGCAAGTTGTGTAAGCCTTCACCTGTATTTTTCAGTGGGACGTGGATGCTTGTGTTATTAGTTGCAGGGCTTTTGAGGAAAAGTAACACATTAGGTAGAAGATTAGGACACTAATAACAAGCCGGAGAGCTGAATATGTCTGACTACAGACATAAGCCCTTTCCAGGAATGCTTATTAAATATGAACTGTTGCTGGAGTTAAATTAAACACTTAAGTCACTGAAGTTGGAAGTCTAAAATGAGGAAGTCTTTGTAAACTTGAGGTGGTGAAAGGGGCAGTATCAGTACAGCCGGTGCAGTGACTCACTGTAAAAAACCTCTTTTCTCAGATGGTCCCTGCTTGCCCATCCCTCTGTCCTTGTCTCAGAACCAGTATAACCAAGAAGTTATTTTCCAGGGGATAACACAACTCGGTGCTTAGCCGTCTTCACCGTCACATTGGGAATACTTCCTTACACATGTCAACTTATCTCCTCTGCAGTTTAATTAGTAAACATAGACTTCCATAGTTCATGATATTTTTATACACTTTTAACACCTATTTTACTACTTAGTCTCACTCTTTTTTTAATTGTTTTCCCCAGCAAGTACATAAATAACCTACATATAACATTCCACCTACACTTTGTTTCTGAGTAGTTCCTAAAGATAATACCAACATCTCCACCTATTATGTCTTATTACATGATGACTTCAAAATTAATTTTTGGGATATTGGACACATGTAAACATGGAAACAGAAAAATAAGAGCAAGGTTTTTAAAATTCATTATTGCTTTTGATTTGCTCTTAAACTAAAAGTTTTCTTCTGAGAAAAGTAGCTATACATAACCTTCAGAAGAAGGACCAATTTTTATTCGGAGTCAAGTAGTCCTATAAATTTTTCTACTTTTTCCTGTTACTTATCACTAACCTCCAGAAGTGGCTCATAACTAGTCATCACAAAATCCAAACATTAAATACACTTACATTCCCATTGAGAATTTTCTTTTTTTCCTTACTAGCAAATGGTATAATTACCTTTTACAAGAAGCACTTGATTTTAAGGGCCTGATCCAATACCCACTAATGCTAATGTGAGTCTATCTCTTGACTTCTGTCAAATTTCAGATGGTCTTGCACATTTAATTAATATGAGAGGTTACTTATATTTGTTTGTAACTTAGTCATGCTGAGGACCTAAATATATACTGCTGATATGCTTTTCAGTGTAATATTTATTGGCATAATATGGGCTGTATTATTCTAATACTGAAAAATACCATCTGCACTGTCTGCATGGTAAAGAAGGCTGCACAACATTTCTGAATCTCTGGATTCAATTATGCTACATTATAATGCTCTTTCTGGGGAAGTACGTGCCTAGAAAAACACAATTTGAAGGAAACAAACTTTTCAAGGTGATCACAGCAGGAAAGACTACCCACTTTCTCCACTACTTATTTCAAATGGCCATTGTGGCTTCCTGGAAAGCATTCTTGAGAGCAGAGCAGTTTTAGACGCTTAAAACAAGGGGAAATGGTCAGTTTTTGGAAGGGGCATATCTCAAAACTAGTGTGGTGGAGAAATGGCCTGCTGCTGCAGTCAGAGGAGGCTCTGACCATGTGTAGCTCAGGGCAGCCAGAAAGCACTATGGTCTCTAAGGATTGACAGTTATCCACTAAAGCTCCACATCTTTGAAGAAGTCTTCAGCTGATGCAGGATTTGTCATTGGGATGTTGGCTATCCATTCAGCCCTAGCATTGCTGACCTGCCAAAACCCCACGTAACTAATGTTTGTTCTCTGTTGACACTTGTCATTCTCATGAATATTTTTGTTAACTCCTCTGGCTCCTTCTGCTTTTGTTAGACTGATGATGGTACCTTAAATACTGTTTCACTGCTATAAATAGCTTAAACTTTTGTTTTACTGCATAAAGTTGTTGAGTTGTTGAGGCCCCATCCCTGTAGGTGTTCAAGGCCAGGCTGGACGTGGCCTTGGGCAACCTGGTCTAGTGGGAGGTGTCCCTGCCTATGGCAGGGGGATTGGAACTCGATGATCTTCAAGGTCCTTTCCAACCTAAACCATTCTATGATTCTATAAAGAACCCTTTATAGATGATAGTAACAGCTCATCAAGTAGCCTTACCAAAATTGTTATAATTTTTGCTGTATACTTTGGACTTCATGCATAGGAGCCTTTTAGCCTTAGGGTTCCCAACAGAATAACTTCCATTGTTTCTGGCCCATGTTGATGATTTCCACTGTTGTGGAAATCTGTCCTCTTGTTGTACAAGATAACTATGTATTCAGAATGTATTGAGGAGTGTGAATAGTAAAACAATTCAGCAATCATGAAATCATGAAAAGCTTAATTTAGGGAAAGAATGCTGTGGTCTTGCCACTAAGATCTTAGGAAGGTCTTCAAAACTGTAGCTAAAAATCAGTAACAATTTGATAGTAACTTGCAATACTTTTCTTCAGAACATTAAGATTTTAGAAGTAAAACTTGATTCTAAAACAAACTTTTTTTGAGTGAAGAATAGATCAAAGGGGTGATGGAAAAAGACTTGATACACTTGAAGGGAAAATGACTGTGCAGTATGTGTAATCCTTGTGGTCTGACTGCCCATACAACAGCCTTGCCTAGAGAGAAGGTACTTCAGTGTTGGAAGGCTGAGGCGTGGACAGCCCCAGTCTGGAGTTATAGAGTCAAGGATGGAACAGAAGAAGTTCCCTTGCTATAAGGTTTTTTTCCCAAAATACGTCATAATCAACCAGGGACTGACAGAGGGGAGGAATTTTTCCTTCTCCTCCTTTCTCTTTCCTTACTCCAAGTTCAACATCACGTACATGTGTCTATATTTATATCCCAAAATACAAACTGCCTGGACATGCAGCAAATCCCATAGTGATTTAGATGGTCTGATTTTGCTATATTGGGGTATATTAAAGAAAGAGTCTGTGCCTTGGGGCACTATACACATCATTGAATCATTATCTCTGCATACGCGAAATACACTAGTAAAATTTACTGGTATGGAGAAGGTCTCTAAAATGTGGGGAAAATATATTTTGAAATTTTTCAACAAAAATAAATTTTATTTTTAAGGATATTTTTTCCCAGGGAAAAAAAAAAAAAAGGAATATTTTAGGCATTTGTGTCTAACTAGACAAAGCAGCAAAAACTGTTAATGCAATGTCAATGGAAAAAACTAGTTCCTACAGCTTGTCTTAATGGACTGTTACTGCAGCAGTTTTCTGCAAAAGTCTGATCATTGCGGATTCAAAAATCTTAATTATAAAAAAGCCTTAATCTTTTTATTGCCATTTTTAAAAGACTTGGTGTAGATTGACAGTTTATAAACTTGAACTGACAGTTTCTGTAACACTTTCAGCACCACCATGAATAAGATGCAGGTTCTGTTCCCATTAGTTATTTCCACAGAAGTGCCTGTGTCATTCATTAGGGAGGAATTCAGTTCTGCACAGTGTCACTGATAAAAGGGAAATTTGTTTTAATAAAGCTCTGTCTTAAATATTAACAGGTAAGGGCTCTTATATTTCTATCATATTAGGTTGTTTTCCAAAGGAAATCCCTGCTCCTCTCTCCAGTTCTTATGAATTCTTTTTTCCTTCCTGAATGATACATTATTCAATAAATTACAATAAAATTCTAATAGCAGAACTTCAAACAGAAGGATAGAGAAATTAATTTCTATCCCAACAATTTATTTGTAATCTACTGAGGTGTTTGTACCTACCATTTCCTCACTCTGATTCATAAATTGTTTAAGAATATGAAATCTAGTATCAACACAGTAAGGTAAAGCTTGTGATACATTGAGAACTATAACTTGAGCGTTATGTCCTATTTTATCTTAAAATACTTTTACTTCTCCAAATCCAAGGAAATGTAGATACCCCAATTTTCAATGTTGCACTCATTTGGCTTATGATAATTTTAGCTTTTATGTAATTACATCACAACTTGGAGGATTTTCACATCAGGCTTTGAGACGAACATGTAAGAGATGCGCTACTAAGTTACAAAGTGGTGTGACCTTACTGCAATATGTGTGAAATAGGCTTTTCTGATGGGTCCCTTCCCTTCCCTTGTTGCTTCTGCTTCAGGGATAAGGACATGGTAGAGCTGAGTTTCTCTGATTTCCTGCTGTATTTCTGGTAGCTCTGTGTGAATGGTGCTGGATGAGCAAGCGTTGCCCTGCTCTCTCAATTAGCTAAATAGGAGGCACTGCCAAACCTGGAGCGCGTCTGTAAGCTCAGGCAGAGGGCTGTACCCTCCCACATCTGTGGAGTGTTCAGAGTGGATCTGCCTATGGAATTGAGCCGCTTTGCTTCTGACCAGCTCCAAAAGTGGGACACAGGACCTCTATGTGTCCGAGGATTAACTTTTTATGTGCCTTCATCATCTTCAGGACAAATTTAAATTCCCAATGTTAAGCACTAATTTAAATCAGAATGCAATAAATCTTACCTTAAATAGCTGATTTTTAATTTGTTATAGTCTTGGCTATTTTCCTTCAGCACCTCTAAACCCCCCGCCCTGTTTTAAAACAGTGTATTGTAGCACAATACAGCATTGGAACTTGAGTACATTACTGCTTTCAAACGACCAGGAAAAAGTAAAAAAAGTATATTTCCGTTGAAATAAACACTTTCACCTGAAGAAGCTATTCTCCCATCACATGCCAGCTACACTGAAACTAAGAGTATATAAGCTGAAGCTTTCATGTGCCACCACTTGCAAACACATGTGTGCACACACATACATATGCATACACTGTATATATACACATTTTTCAGATGTAAAATACCAGCGTGCACTCCACTGGAAAACAAAGTTGTAAGTGTTGCAACCAGCTCAGAGATCAGGGCCAGTACTTAAATACTTTTGGAAAACACTAATATTTTCCCAGAACACTGTCCTTACTTCTATATCAGTGGCATAGATGCATATAAAACATACTATGTTGGCATTTCCAGTGTTTCAGTTATTAAAAAAATAATAAAAAAATATTCATCTGTGTAACTAAAGCAGAAGCACTTGACCTGTACTATTTCAGGTGGAGTTTCTGAAGACCTTTTTAATATTATGTTGTTACTTCAACAACGTGAAATCTATTTTTAAAAGATTTATTTAAAGCAGAGTTGGATTTTAATATACGTTTTAATCAATTCCACCATGTTCTTCCACAATTCCATGTTCTTGTAGAATATTAACATGTATCATTCTGCTGCTGAATTCTTGGAGAAAACTGCCTCTTCTTTTTGGAACACTTGGGTTATGCAAAGTACATACAGATTCAACCTATTACTGAATATACTGCTATGTATTGCTATGGACTGGAACAAGCACTTTACCTGTCTCAAAAATGGGCCATGTATTTTGACAGCAATAGGTTATCAGATTTCCCTTGATGTGTTTTGCTGTGGTGTGCATTCCAGAGGGAAAACTGAGATTAATAAAAAAGATGACAGAACCAAAATAACACAACCAACATTTTGAAGGCCCTTGAGACACTTGAAATTAGTTTCTAAATTTTCCCATATATATGTGTGTGTGTGAGTGTGTGTGTGTGAAATATAGTGCACAAAATATTGTGCATACATTTCCCAAAATTTAAACAGCAGTAATTCCAGCCAATTAAATGGATAGAAATAACAAGCGTTTTTATTTTACTGTGTCTTTCAGCCTCATAAGACCATAAAGTTTTTAAAGAAAAACTTCTAACTTTGATTCATCCAAATGGTTGTTTCTTCTCCTTTAAAAATTCATAAAAACTTTTTAAAAAATTAACAAAACTTGACTGGATGCAGTTCTCATTAGGTGGACTGATTTTTTTTTCAACTACTTTTATTTTTTCCTAATCTTAACAAAATTAAGCTCAGCATTTTTGATTAACGTTTAATTTCTGTAATAAGCCTGTGTTGTTCTTTCTTAAACTCTAGTGTGTTAGATTGTGACTTATTAATATTTTTCCTACTTCCAGTTATTAGTTGGATTTGATCTTGGGTAAATGTCAATTTAACTAATATTAAATATAACAAAAACTAAGTGTCAATGTCATTGGCAGCCTGTTCTAATTCCGTTCATATTTGGTGATTGGATTTCAGTGCCCTGTTTGTGCATAAAAATCCCTGTTGATTGTCACTTACATGTTATGTTATTCAGATCTAGTTGGGTGGTTCATGTCAAAAATGATGCTAGTACTGTGCAAACAGCATAAATTATCTTCACTTACTTGTAAATACCCATCTTTGTCTATTCTTCTTGAATTTAAATCTATCTGATATTATCCAGTATGCAATCTTGATCTACTCTGGTAAGAATAATGAGGTTAATGGGAGAAAATTTAAAAAATCCACAGAAACATATGATATTATAGTTATCTCCACTTACTAAAGTCTCTAGTTCTTTAAAGAAGGAGAAGGTTTTGGTGGAAAATAATTGTTAAACTTACTCCAGTAGGATACCACCAGCCTGAAGAATTCATGCCAAGGAAACAGGTTTTTTGGTTTTTGTTCTAAAAAGATATAAAGTGAATAAAATTGAGGTTTTTTTCTTTCCTTTTTTTTTTTTTTTTTTTGGTATGTTGAACATGAATAAGATGGCTGAGAAGCAACCGGGAGCTATATGACCAAAAATGAGCGAGGTCAGCATCCTGTGGCTTGGATACCAATATATCCTGTGGTCTGTACAATAAGGAATTGTGAGAAAAAAAAATGTGTAGCTTATCGCTTTGTGCTTCGGGTAGCAACCCACAAATGCTGGAGAGGGTTTTACTCTAATGCTTTTAGCCTTTCTTGCTGTGATATCTCTCACTACACTGCAGAATCCTCCGTGCCAGTCTGTCTCCCCTGCACTTTATCCTGTCACTCCCTTCGTTCTCTTATTCTCAGCCAGAAGGTGGAAAGATTTGTTTGGGCAAATCTGCATTAGGAAGAAAGTGTTCTGGCAGCAGCCTGGAATTGAAAGAGACACATGCGTGTCTATGTGTATATAAATATACATGTGTGTATGCACACACACCTGTATATATTGTAATACTTGTCATTCCTTTGGTAGTTGACTCATAGACAGGCAGAAGGTAGAAGGATAGGTGTGGAAGGCAGGAGGCAGAACTTAGAATAGCTGTGAATTAGGGGGTTAAGGAATTGGCCAGGAGCTAGAGTAACTAAGGATGCGACTGAGCCATCACCTCCTTAATGTTTTTTTTGGTTTTAGGGATAAACAGACTAATTGCTCTCTGGAACTAAACCCTTTCTTGGAAGCTGCTATTAAGATCCATTTAAGAATGAGACTGTAGAAGTTTCCATATTATCTGTAAATGGATGGCTTTTAAAAAATACAACAGTACTTTCAGTGAATAGAGTCATGACTTCAGAAAAGCTGTTCCAGCTGAAGTTCAGAGGACCTAAAGGCTATATACACTTCCTGCTTATCTCAGGATGCAAAAAAACAGTGTAAGCGCATAGAATGGGCAACATAGAGAACTTTGCGGTCATCGGACTTTGTTGCCGGAGCTGAGTTTGTAAGACTTGGCAGGCACAAAGCGTTACAGAGGGCTTTTAAGTTATATGAGAGAAATTCACACAGATCCATACTTCACACTTTAAATGAAGGACCTTCTGCAGCTACTGAGTTTTCCAGTTGAAGGAATAGCTTCTTACAAATCTCCTAAAGCTTCTAAAAGAATTTTTGTATGCAATTTTTCCTGCTACACCAGATGCGATGCACGTTTCAGTGTTGTGCATCTCTCCATATATGAAGAAATATTGGATAAAATTTTGATACTATTGAGTTGATGGGCAGTATCCCGCTGGTTTCAACAGGTAAAGGTTTTCATTTCTTTAGTCTGCATTGAAGAAAAAGAAGCCAAGGAACCGATTTAGTTGACATTTTCATCTTTGGAACTCCAAGCAGTACATTAACATGCCTTGTTAGACAAGTTTCTTACTCTCTTTTAACAAAAGTCTCCAGAGCTTGAGCCATGCCCTTTTAGGAGTAGGGCATCAGTCATAAAGAACACAAAATTCATGGCTGCAGCACTGGTAAAAGAAAAAGTAGCTGAGATTTTGGTCCTAAGAAGAACAACTTTTAACTACAGCATCCACATCAGTCAGCTTCTGTGCCCCGGTGAACAAGTATTCAGTTATTTCCCACGCTACACTGCAAATAGCCCCAATCCCAACTTCAATTGGTAGCCATGGACTGACTCCCCCTCCATCTATGTTGGTTTCACATCTTTTAACAATTGTTCTCTCCTGATCCTTCTCTTGAAAGCAGTATCTTACACTGCAAATGTTATTTGCATCCCCGGCTTTCCCCTACAGAAAAGCAGAAAGGATCTGCCTGGAAACAATAGTTTGCCGCTTATTGTCTCTCAGCTTCCTCATACTGAAGGGCACTGCGGGAAGTGGGGGGGGTGCTGTCTTCATAACTTGCCAGTGTTCTTGCTGGAGGCACAGTAAAGTCTGCAATATATTTAGACCACCAGTCTGAGGACAGCTACTTCCAAAAAAAACCCTCCAATCAAATATAAAACCTATGTAAGGAGGAATAGGAGGTAAAAATAAAAACACACTCAAAACCACTCTTCAAATAATTCTGAGGTTAGGAAAACTGATGTGATATAATAGCCATGAAAATATTCCCGCTTCCCAATGAAATGTCACGGATTAGGTTTTAATAAATGTTGATATTTACTAGGCAAAAAGTTCTGGCTAGCATTATAAAATTCGTACTACATGGATGGCCTTATTTGATAAGGTGTGGTTGCAAATTTACTGTGTTGGAAAACAGAAAGCCTGCTCTGAAGCTGTTTGGCATGCATAGACAGCCTTACAAATTATGTACATTTTTTGCAGAGAAGAAGGAAAGACATGGTCTCTTTCAGCTAACAGTTTTTTATTCAAACTATTAAACTTTAGGTTTTATTTATTTAATATGTATTACAATATTTATTAGCATTCACTATTTAGTATTTAAACTGTTTAAACTTTAAGATGAAGAGAGAAATCCTTGCTATTGACTTAAAGCCTTACATAGAGGTTACTAAATTGACTGTATTGGCTTATACATATTGACATATAGAAGTTGTGCAACCTGTTTAACTTGTAATTTGAAATATGGACTAAAAGCCTCGAAACAGCAAGAAATGAGCAGACACAAGATGTCAAAAATAAAAATGGATGTATAAGTCTTCTTCATACAACCATAATGCCACAGTTGTGATTTTAATCTTTCTACTTCGATGGGGAAACCTAATGTATTCTGCAGCAAAGTGAATGGGAAGCTTTGTATGCCTGGTCTGTCCCATATTTTATCCTAACTCCTCTCCTCCCACTAGACACTTTTCTCTAAAACCGGTGGATACTGATCGCCATTTAAAAAATTTTTAAATTTCCGTGTCACTAAGGTTGATTGAACAGACTACCAAAGACCAAGGAGCATCCTTTAAAAAATTAGGATATACTTGAAACTTAAAAGGCGAAAAATCATTACAAGAGATGAAAAAAAATCTTTACAGGTTTTATAGTCATTGGACTGGCAAACAGATGGGCTTTTTGGTGTTCTGGTCCAAAATAGAACATTAGGATCAATGAAATCTAAGACTTTACAAATACTTGGGCTCTTTATTCTATTAGTGCTTGAGAGGTTAGATTCCAGCTTTTTACAATATCAAGTAACGCATAAAATAACAATGATCTAATTTTCCCTTACCCAAATTAGTCATAAAGTTGTTATAGAAAACATGTATGAGGCAAACATAATAACATTAGCGATGTTCACAGCATCTTCAGAAAAAAACTATTTCCATGATTAAAAAGTTTTTCTATTTCCCAACTTATCATATCAAAAGTTCTCAATTTGCCAAACCCATATATCATGCATACAGATGAATAGAGAGAACGCATTAATGAGGCAGATCACCCTGAAATGGATAGAATTGGCAACATTTGTAAGCTCAGATTTTCAGTGATACTGAGTTTAAGATTTATTGCATGAATCATACATAATTTATTTGGGTCCTTAGTGAATAATAAAATCTAAGAAGGTAAAATGTGCATACAGCTTTACATTACAAGAATTACCAGTTCACTTTAATGCACCTCAAAATCAGTGGTCTGCCAGTGAATCATAGATTTTCCAATACACAATTGGAAAAATAGTTGTTATGGATCTTCTGAAACTACAGTTGATGAGAATTTTTTTTTATAGATATATGGGTTTAGGTCTTCTAAACCATGAAATATGCAGGGGCTGTAATATTTAAGCAGTGCGTTTTACTGCGGATCAGTAAAAGATCAAATTATTTTTAGAAAGTCTAGAAATAAAGTTTAGTAAAATCGTTATTAAACTTGAATGCAGAGGTAGAATATCATTGGCACTACTGGAATTTGTTTCACAATGACATCCCTGAGATCAAGAGAGTGGGAGTTCAAACCTTGCTCTTTTTTAAATCTCCACAAATATGCAGGATATCAGAGCAAATAAATTAACATCTCCTGCTTTGAATTATTCACCTGTATGTACGGATAGAAAATTTCCGCCCCGAAGGGTTTTACAGCACAAGTCGTTCATGTTAGGTGTTGGGGGAGAAGGAGGAATGTTTCAGAAGAGGAAAGTGCTTTGTCTTGAAGCACTTTCATAAATGGATTACACTGTTATCGGATTGAAAGTGGTCTTTGTTTTTAAGGTAATTTCATTTGGTATTCTAATCCTTGCAGGTGTTGATGTTTGCTTTGCCTTACTGGATCTGGAATAGGATTCTTGCATGCTTTCTTGATTTTTCTAGCCATTAAAACAGCCTGTGCCAGTGAACTGGCATTAAAACTGGTGTTATCCTGCCATGCTGTTCCTTGTGTATTCCTGTGAAGCACAGCAGATGCCTTCTGTAGTTTGCTTAAAGTGTAGCTGCAGTTGCAAAAGTGTCTCCATGTGGAAGAGTCGTTTGGGAACCAGTTTCCATAAAGAGGGGGTGTAAAGGTGATAAAACTGGCTTCTTGGCTTATTTGCACCAATTCCAGGCAAAACAGGCAGGAAACTGGGTGTCCACAAAAGGGTAATTGTTATTTATGCTACTGATGTGGATTGTATGCAATACTTGGGGAGGAGCGTGGATTTTGTACCTATTGCACAGACTCCTTTCATATTGGTGACTTAATTGAAATTTTCTAAGGTTATTTCTAACCCGTTTTTTTTTCATTTGGTTAATAACATGGACTGAAGATGCAGAAGCCAAATCCTGAGATACATTTAAATGATCACTTAGAGCATTAACAAAGGAGGTGAGTTGTGACCACCAAAAGCAATCTTTAATGCTGTATCACCAGCAAAAGCAAAATGAACAGTAAAAAACCAGTAAATGTTGAAAGCTAACAGTCAGTAAAATTGTTCATCTTTCATGGGGAAGGCTCCTACTTTGCTAATAGATGGCTAAGGAAAGTTCTGAAACTTTCTTTAACATGAATTACTTCAAAAGCAAAAGTACAAGATAAACACTGCTGGTGGTAAGAAAGCCTTGTTTTGTTTTGTTTTGTTTTGTTTTGTTTTGTTTTGTTTTGTTTTGTTTTGTTTTTTTAATTATGTTGTAATTTTCCAGAAGAAACAGAGCTATGAATGAAGGGTGGATGGCACCGTTTTCCGCCTTTGTTCACCTGGGTTTGTCCTTGTTGTTCTCTGAAGACATTTAACGTTGTTTAGCAGACTTTTGAGCACAATAGTCTTTTTAGGTAGCTTGCTGCCCTTGGCCCTTAAAACATAGCTACTTGGTGAGTTATGTTTGCCTCTCTGCCCAGAGCAAGATGTGGCAGGAGTGGCCCTGTGCAAGAGTTCAGTCCAGTACGTGAGAGGCTTCCCGTATCACAAACAGGACAAGAAGGAGTGAAAAGTTGCAATAAGCAGAGCATTTTCTACATTGGCTTATAGAGGGCGCATTAGGTGAGCATGTCCTACCAGAATGCAAGGTAGATTCACAAACGCACCCCTTTATCACCCTACCATAGGAGGAGAAAAGTGGTGTGTGTTGGGGAAACAGAGGTGGGGGTGTCAAATTAGAAGTCATAATTACCAGAAGTTAGTCTGTATTTCTTCTTCCTCCCCCTTCTCCCAAGCAAAGTCCGAGGATGGCATCGCTCAGCTCCTGTCCTCTTTGTGGCGTTCTGACCATCTTCTGCATTGGGTTTGGTTGCTGCTAGGAATTCCTTTATCTCAGGAGTTAATTGTGAAGGATGGGAAAGGAACTGGTGATAATATGACTCCTTCGGGATGGTAGAATAAGCTAAATGGAGATGCAGCCCTTCCTCAGCTCTCTGATAGTTTTTCTACCTCATAGAATTACATTTAGTTCTCCATTTGATAGACTTCAAAGCATAGACCAGATTCATAATGGGAAACTTTTTGGTGTCAGCACTGATGTTTATTTTTCTTGGCCTGAACCAACATGGATGAAACCTTTGCTGTAATAAATGAGGGGGTTTGGGGGCCTTACTCTTTAAAGATGTGGTTTGCCTACATTAGCGTATAAGGCATGGGACTTGAAGATTTTGACAGGCGTGGGGACAGTTGCATTTTTGGTGCATTCCCATCTCGTAGTTATTCCTCATTCAAGATGAATTCATCTACCTTTCCTACACTGGAGTCCTAGAGAAAAAGTACTCCTGTCTTTGGCCCTGGAGCTGCCAGCTAACTGCTACCACCTCAGCAGAAAGATGTTTCAATTTTGTGTATGTAATGTTAATTCCACCCAAATGTCTCAGAAGTAGGAGGTAAAAGTTCCTAAAATTCACCTAAAAACCCCATGTTTATCCATACATAGCTTTAATAAAATGTATTACAAAATAACACCTTGATGCTAGAAAGGAATTTTTCATCAAATGTTTGTTATTTGTATATGGTACTGAACAATTTCATAGTCTTTCTGTGTTTAAAATGTTTGTCTCTGGATAAGATTATTTATTATGGAAGCTATGTGAATTTTTATCAAATGTATCTGTAGTCCCTGTTAACAGATGTATAGGAAGATTCTTTATCCATTCAGAATTCTGAGAAATACACATAAAAGTGGGGAAATGAGACCTGAAAAAATTAAGTAACTCACAAAAATCTTTGGTGGGATAGACTTCTATAGAAGTCTTCTATTGCAGAAGAATAGACTTCTGCAGGTATTTCAGCTTCAAACTGCAACACTAATCAGTGAACAGCTTTCAGACATTAACATTTTACCTGTATACAAAAGTGTTAACTACTTTGTTTTACTACAGTTGAGTCAGACTTAGATAATACGTACTTCAAAACTGAAAAATTCTTCTCCAGTATGCCTTCGTAGTAAGTAGTGCTATATATCTACACCTTCATTAGTGTTGTCTAGGAGGATACCTGTTTCTAAGAGATTTTTATCACAGGCATACTAGTCTGTAAAAGTAAGATTTATGCTCTTATTATTCAGATAGAAACACACTTTTACTCAGCTGTCCAATTTATGAAGGAATACTATTTTTTCATTGTGTAAACAGGAAAAAAAAAAGAACAAAAGAATAAAAATTGCTGTATGGACCATCTCAAGTATGTGGTCCTATACAACAAAACTTGAATAGCTTCTTCCCATTAATTCAAGTAATCGGATTGCCCATGCACTGATATTGTTAATCAGCAACACAGAAGAATGAACTCATTGTTTACAAGCAACACAGAACTTGAAGACATCAATTTTCCTAAATTTTTGAAAGTTGGTGCTACTGCTGAATTTTTAATTCGCGACCTCTCTCTCTCCTCTTCACATTTTTGTGGATAAGTGGTTAAAATGAACTAAATTCAGAATAAGTCAGCGGCTGGCTTAGAAGTCAGATGCTATTTAATGACACTGCTGGCTTGTCACCGATATCCCAGACAAATCAACCATGCATTTTAGGAGTATCTATTTTATAAAGAGGATTTGCTGAAACAGGAAAATACAAAACCTAGATTCCCACAGTGAAATGACCAGCTATGATTCATAATAAGTGATTTTTTGCCTGGTCTTTAAAAGCTGAGAAATTCTTGTTAGGTAAGCGCCATCATAACACTAGCCCTGCAGTCTGTGCGTTTTCTTGACTTTCCTACTTTATTCTAATTGAATTGCAGCTTATTATAGCTATTTTAAGGATCAATACTCATTCATGAGGGGAGGATGAATAAGAATCAATCTGAACACTTCACATCTTTCGTCAGGAATTGCTCCAAATAGCAGCCCTTTTTCTGCAGTAATCTGCGATTCTGTTAGCAGCATCAGTCACTGACAACAAGACACCTGAACTGTGTTTCTTTTCCTGTTCGTTGGGATCTTTCATTGTTACAGAGACTGATATTCTTTCTTATAAGGTTAGAAAAGATCTGTAATAGCTTTTATACCATTATATTTGGAACTCTAGACTTCATTAAAACACTCTTCAGCTCCTTCACTTCCAGCCTTCTTGCTGCTTATGAATTATTCAGGGTAGATTTCACTTGAGGTAAATAGTTTGATTTGAAGGTTTTTGTATCTGGATTTAGATGCAACGAGAAGTGTTAAACGCTCAGAATTTTAAGTGAGGAGAATTGCGGAGGCTCAGCTATTAAGATGGAAGACATTTGCCGTTAGTGCTCTGGGGCTGCCATTGAGATCTCAGCACGGTGCTATTTGTCATTCTGAAGTAGGTAGGCATTATGATGCCTGGAGTATAAATCAGTCTTTACATGGTGTCGAGTCCTGAAGCACTTTGAACACTCTAATCCACTTCTGAGTTAACAGAACATTTTTGGTTTTACAAGCTTTAAAGTTTCCCTTTTTATTTAACCCTGTCATCATGTTATTAATCATCATTATTTTCTAGAATTTTATATACCTCCCCAAGTACAGTTCTTAATGTTTTGCTTCAAAGTTGTGGCGATGTCACTGACATGAGCTTTAGCTTCAATCACCGAGAAGATGTGCAGCTTCAGCAAAATTCATTTTATTAATTCTCCTCACGTAAAGAGGAATACTGGCTTTTCCTACCGGCAGGCTGGGCAGGCCAGCATTATTTGGCTGCTGTACCAAAGGACGCTGTCTGTGCTTTGTCTCCTTCGCCTACTTCTCTGTAGTATCGTGTTAGTGTTACCTCCTGGATAGAGCTGAAGTGGAAGAATAGCAGTTCCCATGTGGCTGTTTTTACCATATGTCTGCAGTCCAGTAGTCAATATTAGCTCAGCACAGCAAACTCTTTTAAATGCTGATCGCCTTCTTTCATCTGGGCAGCTAGCCCGCATACAAAGGGTCCGTTCAGAAACTATACATACTGTAGGATGTCGGTTCATCGAATCTCAGTTTCTGTTCTTGCCCTGGCTGACTAAATGCTTTAACCATCAGAGAGTATTTTGTTTAGTGCATCTTGCTACATACAGTATTATGTAGATTTCAGTCAGTACAGTTGTGCAGTCGATTGAACTTATACTGTGTTTACAGGTAGAGTTGTTCGCATTAATGAAGTCCATTAAAATAACTTAGTTTTCCTGCCAGGCAGCGCAATCTGCATGCGCTGACTGCGTGCCCTCAATTGCAAATACGCAGCAAAGGAGTCAGTGTTATGAAACAGCCAGTTACTCCCCGGGAGCTGACAGCAACGCCGGTTCAGCTGGGCACGTCAGTGCCAACTTACTTCTGTGCTGTGCACTAAAACCCCACTCTGGTGCGGTGGTATTTGCAACTCTCTGCCACACCAGTCAGCTTGGGCGGAGGGAGAAGAGCTGGCGGTGGTATCATCCCGATGGCCACGTCTAGACTTACCCAGTTCAAGGTATTGCCACTCACTTTGGAGCAATGCAGGTTACACTTTCAATGCGTTAGTCTGTGGAATGGAAATTCCTGAAAAGGCAGATCACTGCCGACAGTGTCGTCAGATTTATTTATTTCTGCATTTTTTTAATGCTGCTTCTTCACTTTCATACAGTGGAACATAAATGTTCCAGATCTAATTCATCTAAATGATTGTGGCCCAAAGTTAAATCACTGCTACCTCTGTTAAAAAGCTTCTTTTCCTGTACAGCCACTTAAAGTTGTTGTTTTCATCAAAGTGCTCACGCTCAGTAAGGAAGTATAATAGTTCAGCAGCAGAGTGACTGCTTGTGTTAGCAGCAGCACATTGAAGTTATATGACCTCTCATTAATCTGCACTTTGATAAGGTCCTGGAGTAGTAGGATTAATGACATTCCACTGTAAATTATTCAAATCCTTGCCAGTGCACTGACTAGCTCTTTGGAGAAACATGCAAGTGATACTGAATCTTTTACTGCCTTAGAGAATAACTACAGTGGTCCAGAGATGGGAATTTGCTCATCTGTATTGTGGGTCATGTGAATCTGCCTAACAGTAGGCAGACTTTCTTTTTTTTTTTTTTTTTTTTCTGCATGTAATTTTACTTCTAAAAGTATTCTGCTCATACAAAGGCTGCCTTTCCTATTCCCCCATGCTTTTCATTTCAGCTTATGGGCCCCATGCGGCATGCTGAGGGCTAAGTACCTAGACTAGCTCGGTGACATTAACTTCATTTGGTCCACAAGGCTTTCCTGGCTGCTTATGTTTCCCTTGTGCCACGTCAACCTCATCAAATCCTATTTTTCCTCTCGGCTTCTTTCTGTCAGCCTGCATTCTTCTGAGCGTTGTCTCTTCAGCCATATCTCATCCCATGCAGTGCTTTCAATTCTTGTTACCAGCATTTCCTCCCCTGTGAGGATTATAAACCCTGCTCCTGGCGCAGCAAGACTATGTGGATTTCATGGCCAGGACAACCTTTCTCTGGGGAAAAGAAAGATGAGCATGTCCCTCTCACATTTTAAGATCTCTTCCAGAAATTCATGGACCTGAATGTCAGAGGGACTATTAGTATTTCTGGTACAGTCCTATGTAACTGCTCACAGAATTACTTCCTCAGTCATCCCTCTATCCAGCTGAGTAAGCTGTGATTAAAAGGTATCCTAGATCGATTTACAGGAAACAATACATCTACCAATGGAGAGTTTTCCACATCCTTTAACCTTCATTGATTAAATGTTTATCAAGTGTTCAGCTGGGAGTCTAACTCCTACTCATGACTTTCATAGCTGTTTCTTAGACACAAGAAAAATAATCTATTCTAGTTTCAAGTAACACTCTTCTGTGTACTGCTGTGTACCATATTCGTGTCACTCGGAAATTTTTGTCAGGTCAAAAGCAAATCCTTAAGCATGACAAGTTAACTCTAATCGCTTTCAAATTTTCCATCTTTAAGTGTAGAAACTGAATACAGTACAGAGCATCGCCTCAGTATTGTGCACAGAGTCATCCTACTGGAAAATTTCTGTTTTCTATATTGAGGAATTGTGTTAGCCTTTGTTGCGGTAGCTTTCCTTTGAGACTTAATGTTCAGCAGAGGAAAGCTCAAGTAAAGCCAATTGGAAATATTGTCGAAGGTGGACTTCCTGCAGTGAAGTGCAGGGTTGAACAACATCAGCTGATAGACTTTCCTGATAAAGGAGTGTTTTCTCCTCAGCACGGTACCACGCCCAAGTTCTAGTGACAATTTCTACTCATTGGAGTCATCTTTTAATTCAGTTGTACACGGCCCTAAATCTGCTGTGCTGCTCTGGATGTGAGCATGTACCACTGCAGGAGAAGGTATGACTTCCCAGGGACTCTGCCTCAGCCATCACCACCAACTACCTGGGCATATCTGCACCTTAGTTTAGTAAACATTACGGAGTAATCCTGTGCTGAGATGCATTTTGGTATACAGCACGTGTGCTGCCTAGGCTGTTTCTCAACAGTTTGCAAAGCCCTGCTGTCCCTTCTTCCAGTCCATAGCCGTGACACTAATGAAGAAGTTCATAAACCTTATCTCTACTCCTCCTTCTCACAACTTTTAGACTGTTAACAATGAAAAGAGACGTTCACTTTTTATTGTTGATGGTCCATTGTCGCTGGAAAAAAGTGACAAAAAGTTTTCATTTTGCTCTCACAAAACAATCGTTAAAATTAACCAACTTTAGAAGTTGCTGGTAGACTCACTACACCAGTGTCTGGAGTGCTCAATGTTCTGCAGCGCACGAGAATACTGCTGTTTGCTGAGCTCATACTTCTCAAATTACATTAGCCTGTTTTAACAACACAAAAACAGATTTCAGAGGCTTTGCTTAAAATCTTTTACGGCAGTTTGCCTTTGAAACTGCTACAAAATTGTAATGGCTTTTCATTTTGATTTGCTGGCAAGAATCAAGTTGACTGCCCTTTCTTTGGAGAACTTAAAGGCTGAACAAAAAATTATTTTGCTGACGCACCAAATGCTTTCTGCAACTGAACCGATTTTGTTCAGTAATAAAAGTTGATTGGTATAATGAAATAATGTTTTATGTAAGCATCACACCACTGCAAGGCCCCCAGCCTTCCCTGAGACACTCAGGCCACACAGTCAACAGGTTTATCCACATGTACATACTGCAGAATAGAAATCTCAGAACAGAAAATGTCAGCCTGCAATTATTTCATTATTTCTCTTTTTTTTTTTTTATATATGACTAAATCAGGTAACATGCTCTTCCCTTCCATCCTTTCTGAAATATATGCATGTGCCTATATTTATGTAGAGGCATGTATATATTCACATATAAACACAAATATATGTATGTACATATGTATTATTTGTACATTTTCAATTTATTTTTAGCAGTCTGGTTTCTATTTGGCTGGGGACCCGCGGTTGCTATCTCGCTGTTGACTTAGCATTGTCCAGAAGACATCATTGTCCAAACTGAAATCTCCTTTCTTCTTTCTGTTCCCCAAATGGATGACGGAGTATTCTAGGGAAGAAAGCCTGAGAACTGCTAGCGTGGTAGTGGCTGGTAGCAAGATTTCTGAGACGCAAAAACAAAGGCACTATTGTACTTCCCAGAGTATGGTAGGAGACTAGGGAGCCATTACACAAACTATTGGTGTTTTCTTACTGAAAGCCAAGAAATCATGGTTGGTTTATATTGCCAGCTCTGTACTAAATATAACTAATATAAGCTTAAGTTAAAGACAGATGCCTTGATAACTGCCTGTTCACTAGTGGTTTCTACTCTTGCAGTTTAAGATTGCTATTCATTCGTTCATTTAGACACTTCTCTTTCTTGTACAGCCTTCTTTGTCTTCTGTTACTGAAGCATTTAAATCTAAGAACTTGTACTCCCATACGCCATAATTGAGTTTAAATGTTAATTTTCCCAATTTCCTGAAATGTGAGGTTAACAGGACTTTCATATCTGAAGCAATAACAACATTTTTTTGCACTGAAACAATAGAAAATGCTCATCTAGTTTCTGTTTTGAATAATGGAAGTTGCCGTCTTTGCTTAACTACTAACACGCTCCTCATTTTCTCTATCAACCTGATGAAGTTCCTCTGAAATCCCCACAAAGATGTATAGAAGGTTCCCATGACCTGATGTTGTTTTCTTACTCCTTACTCTCTCAGTTCCTTTTTTGCTTGAAGTTTATCTTAGATTATTAGATTCTAATATTTTTTTTCTTGGATTATTATTAAAAATCATTTCTACTCAGATTGTTAGTCTAGAAACACAGAAATGAAGGATCTTTGGGCTCACCGAGTCTAGCCCCTTGCTGGTGTTGTAAGAATCAGCTCATATAACACTCTTAGCTAGCCAATGAAGTTGCTAAAATCAGTATCTTTTTTTGCTCAGGGAGGTTTGATTTATTCAGGATTCCACTCATACCAGTTCTCTTGTCCATATACACTCTCTTTTGGAGTCGTTACTGATTGTGGCTAGTTTGTGGCTTCACAAAAGGGGAAAACGTCTGCTTGAGCTTAAGAAGGCTTCTTGATGCAAGACTCTAAGTCCCATGAATTTATCACAAAAAACCACCCAGATTTTACTCAGAGGAGCCTGCCTTTTATAAACTTATTTGCTCCCTCCACCTGTTGTGATGGGGCAGACGTGCCTCTGTTGTTATTTCTCCCTTTCTAGGGGACAGAGCAGTTCTGACAGTGTCTGCAAGCGCACAGTGGATTTGTTTGGTTTTCATGCTGGTCACACATGGCTCCTTTAAATAGGGCTCCTTTAAATAGGGCTGGCAGAAGTCCATGCTGTCCCTCACTGTGAGAGCAATTAACTCTATTATATAGATAACCAAGCCCATAGAAATGAGGTATGGGTACCATTACATGCCCCTGCAACATTTGTTTAATTGCTAAAGCGCTTGTTTATGCACTGCTTTGCTGGAAGAAAATGTATTAAACTATAAAACAATGATCTGTCAAGTATAAAACCTGCAACCTTGGGGGGATCATTACAGAGCTCAGATCAGAAGAATTTAAGAAACTTTGTCATATATCAAATGTCTGAGACCTAAGCGTCTTGCAGTTAGCTCTAAGGCAGTTTTATGGACTGTCAGTATGAAGAGAGTATTTACATATTTTTATCAACCAGTAATTGGGGTTTTTATCATTTGTGTTTTCTGTCTTCTTGAATTACACTATATCATGTTGTTCATAAGAAACTGCAGTGTTGTCATGTTAACAGGCATTGCTGTGTTACCTCAAAGCATCTGATTTACTTCCTTGTAGTTGTTTGGTAGAACAACAAAATTAATGAATTGTGTTCAAGCCAGTGGCAGCTTTGATGCGTTTTAGCTGGCAGAGATATCAACAGAAAATTTTATGGTAGATATGAGTATGCAAATATGTATAATGCAATGGAGGTTTAACAGATTATTATCATACAAAAAAGGAATAGCATATGTTATTCATTATCAAGCTAAAACTAAGTACGGAAGAATAAGGAAGTGCTATACACAGGTAAAGATGAAAAATGATCAATATCTTGTAGGTCTCCTCTATATGTTTCTTTCCGAGCTAGCCTCGTTTGGCACGTGCCTGTTTCTGCAGGCTTGGATGCAACCAGTGAAATCTCCACTGAAGGCTGCTGCTCAGGTTTATACGGAAATTCAAATATGAAACGTGTTGCATGTTGTGACACTTGCATTTCAAAGTTCTTTCTGGAGACAAGTAGAAGTTGCAAGGTCCTTTCAAGGTAATGGCCATTCTTCATCATTCCACAGAACAAATTTTAGCAGGGTTTATGAGGGGGGATTGAGACCACTGTACCCTAGACAAGAGCCACCTCTGGCTGAAGCCCTATTAAATAAAATATATTAATGCTTGCAAATTTGTGCCAAGTTTGCATCTTAAATTTTGTGCGTGCAAATTGTAATAACCTATGTATGTATTCATAAGATGGACTGCCTTACATTTATGGCGTTAGGCACATAATTTTAACTGGTGCAAGGCAAACAATAAATTTACTGCTTTATGATTTCTGATAAACCTTTGTGGAGCATAAGCTGCTGTACTCAAGAGATCTGGCCCCCATTACGTGGCAGTGGCATCTGCTTTAACATAAGCTGTTGCTTAAGGCTGAAAGTTCCTTATTAGTAGTCTGTTATGTTTACCATGTTATCGTATATTTAGATGCCAAAATTTTTAAAAAAATGGAAAAAGTAGCATACTTTCTGTCCCTCTGAGCTTGTTAGAGTAATTATGACTCTGTAAGTAAGTTCAAACTTCTGGAAAATAAAACATGGACTTAAGTTTAAACAAGTCGCCTAAATTATGATTTTTTATTTCAGACTGGTTTATTATGTGATTTTTTTAATACTGATTGTTCTTGGGAAAGTCGATGCAGTAGTTACTTCTGCTGGGAATCTACACCTTCCCATACCAATGGCATTTACTTCTTCCAGTCCTCTTAAGGTATTAGACCTGAAATCTGTCAGTTCTTGAAGGCTAAGTATAAAATACCATTTTCAAGCTATCTAAAGACAACTATTGATGCTAATGATCTTTGGCATGGAAGAAGGTAGTACAATCACTTATAGAGGAGGACAAAGGATGAGAATAACTGTTTTAAATTATGGTATGCAGTGTTTTAGAATCTGTTGTTTTAAATCTCATCTGAAGACTCTAAGCTTGTTGTTAAAAGTCCAGCACTCTTCTGAAACATCCAAATCATTTTCCATGGTGGTCTGTCCCTCAAGTATTGATCCTGGCTGCCTCTGACACTTTGAAATCTAATGAGCTCACAGCCCAAGGTCTTGTAGCTGTAGGCTATTTCTTCCAATATTTCATAATTTTACTGCTTGTTTATAAAACTACCTATATCTATTTCTCATTTTAGGTCAGATGACCTTGGACCATCAAACTGTAAGCTGTTGTAAAAATGAATAGTCCGTTGACTTGCACAGTGACTTTCTCAGAACTTTCAGCATTGATGATATGCCATTTTGCTCAGTGTGACTAACTTCCTTTGGCTGTATGTTGTTTCAATTGCGCAGACATGAGCTTTAAAAATTCATTACAGGCTTTCTTCAATCCAAAAAAATAAAAATCTACATACATAACCCTGGTTCTGAATTTTTTACCATCTTTTCCTTCTCTACTCACAGTACTTTTTTTAGAGAAGGTAAAACTCTCCAGAAAGACCAATAGTCACTATTGATATAAACTGTCAAGTTTGGGCTGATAAATTATCCCAGGTATTCCTTACAGTTGGGTATCTCAGAACAACTGGTTCAAACACCTTTGGGAGATAAAATGATAACTGGGGAATATTATCACATGTCCCTGAGGCTTTTCTGGTTCTGTAAGCTTCTTGCTATGCTTTTATAACAACCACACATAGAATGAGCCATTTCTGTTAGCAGAAATCTCTGCTACCTGGAAACCACTTGGACTTTATGGCTTCTGAGAGGTCTCTGACATGGAAATTGGAGATGCGCTGTCTGCTATAAAAGCTTCTGACTGAAGTGCTGCATCTACAGGGCAACTCTCTAGACCTGCAGGCATGGTTTTGAAGCAGGAGAACAAGTGCTTCTCAGTAAGGTCATACCTGAGCTGTAGAACGGGGACTTCCTTCTGCGGAAACAGACCTTTTTGGATCTATGTGAACAAACTTTTTCTGTGTTGCAGTATGAGCTTCCAGAAACAAGCTGCTCTGCACGCAGAACTGCTTCACCTAGACTGCTCATCATTACAGTGGAGAAAGGAAATTTTTAGGCTGACTTAGAGAAGTTGGGATGTAGTTTTTAAGTGTCATATGAGCAAATACACCTGAATAATAGATGTTTTTATAATAGTGGGACTTAGAGTTATTCTAGAAAAGCTCATGCATTCCATAGCTTGTTCTGAGGTAATTGATTGAGTATGACATGACTGCTGCTCCCTAAATTCTGCATGGTTTGATGACCACAAGGCGTAGATGTAATTAGATATCATACTTAGACATTTGTACAAGACATTGCTGGTAAATGACATTTTAACCTATGAGATATTGGTGGCTATTTTGTGGATGACCCCTCCCAGGCTCTCCTGCCATGATCAATCAAGTTATAACCTGAACATATAACCATTAGGAAAACAGAGTTTAATTACTCACCTATTAGTCACAGATTTTTAGGTGGAGATAGATATTAGGAGGCCAAAGGCAGTAAAGAATTGTTTATGCTGTTGTTTGGATGTTAATTGCACAAATGTCATAGTGTCAGTGTGTGCAAGATTGTGCAGGCCAGCGTGTGACGGGAGTATTTTTCTCGGGAAGGAGATCCTCAGCATTGCTGCCTTCCACAATCAGTCCTGCAGTGATGAACCAGTCCTCCAGAACAGGCATAGGGAAGCTAGCCCGGGACATGTCCCTTTTTCTCTCCTGCCAAAAATGCAATACTTGCTTGAATATCCTTGTGAAGGTCATAGTTTCTGTGTTGACGTGTTTACCTTTCAAACTGAGTCAGGAAGTAAATCATGACTGATATTTTGTTATGTATTGATTGGTGGCCTCTATCTATTTCTATATCTGTCCTTGTGGCAATTCATATTTGCACATTTTTTAGATCATGGGATTCTGTTCAACTAGAAATGATTGTTTTTTCTGATGTTTGTTTTTTTTTCCTCTAGACTTTAGTACATAAACAACCAAGCTATCTTTTATTATATGAATGCCTATTTCAAGAACAACAGACATTTTAGGAAGTTCATATCTTTGTAATCAGTTTTCAGAGAAAAGTAGTATAGTATAGTAGAAGTATAATGCAGTGCAAAACCAATAAACACCATCAACATCAGTATAAAACACAATATATTGAGGAACAGATTCCATCCATATAGGCTGATGAACTAGCAGCTATGGCTGCTATTCTGGTTGTTACCTTGATAGTCTTGCGCATGTGATATCGTTTACAAAGAGGTTAATACAATCATTTCTTTCTCCAAATCAATAGAAACCGGTGGACATTTGACTTAGGGATTTACTTTCCCAGTGTGCTCAGAAAACAATCCTAAATACCTGTGGTCACTGATGCATTTTTACCACTTTAAACTAATTTAAAAAATCCCCACCTCTTCCATGAAAAATGCTGTGAAACGCACAAATGTCCTTATTGACCTCACTTAGTTCTTTGACCTAACCTTGCTGAATTCACTTTCATTAATGAGAGAAAATAAAAAACTTGAAAATGTCAAGGTCTATTAAACTAGACCAGCCTAATAAGGTTGTGTGTGGATTACAGAAGACTGAAACCCACAACTGGTGAAAAGTTAAAATCATTGGCAGAACAACATTTGCCTGTGGCAAATTTTCAAATATAAACACTATTCTTTTTTATTGTTGTAACCTGTGCTAACAAAAGGTGGAAAGATATAGTTTCTCACAGGTTGAAGGAAAGCTTGTGTGTTGTCACAGATCCTTCACGGAAAAGAATACTAACAAACAATTCATATAGCACCAGAAAAATCAATTATCCCATGTCAAGTAAATGATTCATTTCCAGATAATTTACTGTTTTTTATTTAAAAACAATCATCCTCTTGTTCATCAAGCATAATTGAGAAAATCTATAGTTGCAAAATTGTTCTAGGGAATTGTTTGCTTCTTCAGGGGTCCAAGTCCTTTTGCATAAAGAAAAAAAAAAAAAGAAAAAGAAAAAACCCTCAACAGTCAGATGTCTAAATGTGCTGAGAGAGAAGGAGAGGATAAATTTCAGCATAAATCTGTCCTGCATGCTTTTTGTGTAATTTCTGGACTGTACATGTAAGGAATATATTATTTTTCCCAAACACTTTGCATTTCTATTTACTGTTCTCAAAACCAAACAAAAAAGTATGGTGGAATAAAAGTCTGATCCTAAAATAATTTCATAAATTTGTGTAGTCTTATCCATGCCACAAGACTAATTGCATAAATATATATGTTGTGTATTTATTCAGACTCTAGGAATACAAAACCCATGACCATTCTCGGCTTTCCTATGCAGTACAGAGTAGAAAGAAACCAACATAGTAAAATGGTATTAACAAATGACTTAATTTCCACAGAGTGAGTGTAACTAAGGCCTTAGGCATTTTTGTTTATTTCCTGTTTGTAGGATTACCTGGTTCTAGAGCAGGAGAAGAGAAATTAATATGAAAACCAGCTGCTATATTTTTATCTTCATTTTATTGATCTGAAATAAGCTCAGTATATTTGGAGGATGAATTCTATTAAGCGGAAAAAGTCAAAGGATTTAGAAAGGCACTCTTGGAAAAATCTCACCTTTGACTAATAATTCGTAGCCAGCATGGAGGTTACTGGAACAATCATAAAAGATGTGAATATTCCTTGCACAGGAGGAGGAATAAGAGAGGACCTTGAGCTTAAATCGTCATGAAGTCATGGTATTTATCAAAGGAAGTATTTCACTCTGTCTAAGACAGAGGAAGAAAAGATGTTACTATGTTTTGAAGGTTTTCTCACTTCACGGGAGAGAAGGAAGACGAGGGAGAAAAGAGTTAGGAAAAAGAGATGAAGAAGAAATAAAACTCATATAAGGAAGAAACAAATCCTTCTGTTTCACTGTTTAATAATCTGACACTGGGGGCTTGAACAAGAAGACCTCCAGATGTCCCTTCCACCCTCAACCATTCTGTGATTTTCTGTTTAAAAGTGAGGGGGAGAAAAAGAGATTCATATTTTTCATTTTATATAGCAATTTATTCTAAACTGAATTTTTCCTTTACAATATATTGGTCTGATCAACTCTAGGTTAAAGACATGGCACACATTTGGGGATACTCAAAATATTTCCAACTAGAGTATTTTCTGGAATGACTCAGTTCAATGGATATATGAGTAGGCTACTATAATGATGTATTTTAATCTGTTTCAGAAACACCTACTGTTAGCTAGTCTTGGCTACCGTAATAGGCAAGCCAGTCATCTAAATCAATACAGCAATTTTATTAGGACCCTGCAATATAGAAGCAAGGTGAGAGCTGATGTCCTTCAGATGAGGTTACTTTTTGCATGTATTTAACTTCTTCCCTATCTCCTGACTATGATAAATTATAGCACAGAGATGCTTATTTAAGGGTTTTAAAGATGACAATGAAATAAACCAAGTATATTTTAGTGCAACATGAGGGGGATAGAGCTTATAAAGGTATGTTCTGCCTAAAATCCCACTTTTTGTCATGTATAAAAAAGTAGCAAGAAGATATGGGATGCATTGAGTTATTCTTGTGGGGATGAGAAAAGTGTCATTTCTAAGTCCATATACATAGACTTTATTTTTCCTCTGAGCCAGAGAACAATGCAGGCTGGCTATTGAGGGGAGTTTATGCACGTGTGTTTATGTTGTTTAATAAACAGTATTATATGGAGAGGAAGCCAACAGCTGTCCTTTTTTTCCTTCTATCCATAAATCTGCCACATCACTGAATCTGACAAAGTGAAACTCTCTAGCTTTCAGTTTGTGCATAACACTGTTGCCAAACTTCATAAAGATATTTTATGGCCTGCTGAAGTGCTAAGATGCTAGACTTCATGAAAAATGAAGTCTCTAAATGGATTGGAGCTATATCACTTGAGGAGTCTAAAAAATATCACTGAGAGTCACAGCTATTAGTGACAGCACTGTGGAGAAATCTCACCCTGCTTATGACATAGCTGTGTTATAAAATATCCAAGCACATAGTGCCACTAATGATGAGCAATTTTCACCCAGGCACCAAATTATGGTATCTAGGTCCAGGCTTCTTGGGTCATTTAAACTTCCTTTTTATGGCAAAAAGAGTAGTGGTAAGGGCTTTCTCACTGCCTTAGTCTGTATGAAAGGTAGGGTACGAGGTATGATTATCCATCAGCGCAAAGCAGGAACCGAAGCAGGAGCATGCTTTCTACTGCTCTCACTCTGGCATTTCTGTTTTTTGCTTGTACAGATACTGGTTCTGCACCACCAAACAATGAGCTGCTTCAGAAAGATATAATCAAAAGGTCAAATTACCTTTACCTTGAATTAGCTTCTGAAATTTCCTTGTGTGCAATCACATGAGTATCAGGACTCTCACAAGAGAAGGGGTGAGAATGCACATTTGGGGAGGCAGTACTGTGACAGTCCCAGTATATTGTACTTTAAGCACTGTAAAACCTCACTGGTAGTATCTCTGTTGATATTTCGCAGTCTCATAACCCTATGTCCCATCAGTCCAAGTCATCCAGCACTGATTTCCACCCCTCCATCCCCCAGGTACACGTTACCAACATATAACCACTGCCAGAATTACAACTTTGTAGGAAGTTCATTTAGAGTTCACCTCTTCAAGAACACATACAAAGCAAAAAAACTCTCTGCATTCAGACTTAGCAAAAGTATGCACTGAACCAACAAAACAAAATATATGTGCTCATTTATTTTTTTTCACTCAAAGCATTTTTTTGGTTCAAGTCTGTACTCCAGTGTGCACGAGTCTAATTCTTGCCTTACTCTCCTGTATGGAGATTTCTACTCTAGGATGTGGATTCAGCCATTCCCAAATTTACCTCCCAGCTAAAACATATTTTTCCATCCTTGCCTCCATTCTCTCCTGTAACTGGTTTCAGAAAACTTTGTTCTGGATTCTTCAGTAATCTGTCAAATAACAGTGTTGCTGAGGTGGCCAAAGCTCAGTTATGAGGTGACACATTGCTGCTTTACCTGGGATTCAGAATGTGAGTTAGTGGCCACCCCTGAGTCCTTTCACACATCCCTGGGGGAAGACCATCTGCCAAGTTTAATGTCTTAGTTGCTTGGCCTGTATCAAACTTCTCAGGAAGCTGACTTTGATCTAGCACAGATATATTAAAATTAATAACTTTTATCTTGTTTTAAGAAGTCCTTTGTTTAAGTGGCTGATTGAGGTGGGTTGACTTTGGCTGGTTGTAAGGTGCCCAGCAACAGGCTTTCTCACCCTCCATCAAGAGGACACGGTGAGAAAACATGATGAAAAGCTCATGGGTCAAGATAAGGACAAGGAGATAACTCAGTAATCAACATCACGGGCAAAACAGACTTGACTTGGGGAATATTAATTTAATTTACTGCCAATTAATAACATAGTAGGATAATGAGAAATATGAACAAATCTAAAAACACTGTCCCCCCAACCCCTCCCTTCTTCTCATCCATCTTGGAGGCAGCTGGAACTGGGTCTGTCCAACATGGGGGCAGCTTCTGGTACCTTCTCACAGCAGCCACCCCTGCAGCCCCCTCCTGCTACCAAAACCTTGCTAATTAGGCTCAATACACTGATCCAACAAATTGTAACAAGAATAATAGAAAATTATTTTCAGTAAAATCAAAAAGAAAAAAAAAACTATTCCAGAAGACCTCCAATTTCATTTAGGATCAATGGGTCACTTAAATTTAACATTAACTGAAGCCATCATGCTTTTCAGTTTTTGCCAAGGTACTAGAACTGTATATATATATAACTGTAATACTGTTCTGTTCCAATTAGATGAGTAGCCCAGTCCAGTCTAAATAGCCGCCTACTCCCCCGGCATCCTTCATCTTAGGTCTGTGCAGCAATCTAAGAAATAATAAACCATATGTGTATATGTTCTGAAGAGCCAAGGGGAAAGTGTTTGCATTACCCCTGAGAGACAAAACTAAAATTTCTTCTTCCTTTCCCACTTCTCAAAACAGGTTGTTACTAGGTTCAGATGAGGAAGAGCGGAAATTCTGCATAAGTCATTGGTTCTGGTAAAGGGTGACAGAAGTTCATCTAAACTTGTGAACTCTTCATACTTTGTCTGCTAGAAGCTGCTCTCCTAGTAGCCATGACGGCCTGAATGGACATTGTCAGTGTGCATTAGTCCTTGAGCACATCAGCTGACAGGGTGGTAAAGCTGTCAGGAGGGGCAGACTTGAGGGGCAATACAGTTCAGAGAAAACTTAAATCTGAAGGTCTATCAGAGTTGTTACCAACAGTTTCCACAGAGTGGTGATGGCTGATGCAATATATTCTCTGCACGGCTTAGTTTCAGCAAGAAAAGTCCTCATAGAAGTGATGAGGTTTCAGGTGTCCAAGTCTCTAAGCATAGTCCCGTGGAAAGAATTCTGCAGTACTCTAAGCTCAAGGCAGTAGTTGCTATGACCATATGCCCACCCAATTGGGAGTACTTCACAATAACGTTGCAACTCTCACTCAAGCATGGTGGTGAAAACATTTCTCCACCACTGCTGTCTGTCTACCAGTCAGAGGACCAAAATAAATAGCCACATTGTGGATTGGGTTTCTCAGAGGTTTTCGCTTACCTTCTGGGGGCGTGGGTTCTTTTATTTTCTCTCTTCTGTCATAATCCTGTTTTTATTTTCACCAAACTAGCTGTCACATCAACATTTGAGTTTTGTTTTTTTTTTCTTTGGAGCAGCTTGTACTACCTTGGCTCATCACCAATGGCTGAGTTACGAGGGAGACTTTGTAGATCGAAGAGGAGCAAACAGTGAGGATATTTTGTTCATAATTATTTTTTCTGTCTGACTTAACTTCCAAAGTCCTCTTATTTCCTCTTTTGTTTCCTGCTGCCTAGATTTTACTCTGCAAATATCAGTGTAGCATAGAACCATAAAATCTGCCCATGTTTGTTTCTTCCCTTACCCGAAGAGAAATAAAATTGCTTTTCAATTTCAGACTTTTGAACATGCTTGTACGAAGCTACATGCAGTGCTTTTGACTTGTATTTTTCTTCAGTGGGAGAGAACTTCGTCGGGTTGCTTCTACTTGCTTTCGTCCCGGGGTTTAAAACCTACTTGCTTCCTATGCGTTAGGCTTTCCTTCTCATCACGCTTGATTTTTGTGTGAGGATTTTTTCCCCATTTTTTCCCTTTTAATTACTATCTTAACAGGATGTTTATACTGAAATTGAAGGTAATTATTCTGCTGTTTTCTGTTAACTCATTCCTTAAGCTGATTTCAGCTGTTCCAAATTGGATTAAAAAATGAAAGAAATATCAGCTGTCATGCTTCCAGGCATTTGGTGACTTTGCAGGATTAGGAATACACTTATCTAATAAGTGTTTTTTTTCCATAAAACTGTCTGATATAGCAGTTCAAAACTTGCCTGGAAGCAGCTAATATTAGCCAATGTTGAAAAGAGGATAACCACACTTCTTATACCATTGATATAATCAACATCGCAAATCCCCTCTTTTATGACTCTGTTTTTGTGCCTATGCCATTGCACATCACAGCTGTACAGGTCCTCATTTATACGTGTGCTGTAAGGATATTTGAGAGAATCGCCTGCTTTAAACTTGTCTTTTGATTCCTTAAATTTACCAACAGGTAGTAAGCACAAGCCAGGCTTCTCTTAACCTAGCTCTGAAATAGAGAAGAAAATCAAGAAACGTTAACGTTGACAGTAAATGGGTATCTAATAATTTGTTATAATGATGAGGCATACCATAGTAGTCAGTCTAATGCTCATTATCCAGTGTAGCGAGTGATTTGTATTCATTAATATATTCACAGGTTCATATTCCAACATCTCCATGAGCTGGGAAAGTTAATGTACAAATGAAACAATAAAAAATATATTTAGAAGAAATCCTGTTATGGGTTATGTGAAATAAAAACTACTCGAGAGAAGGTAGCGTGATTTTTTAGATTAGTTTTAACCATTTGAGTCTAAGTTGCTGCATTACAGGTCTTAAGTCAAAGGGCCTTTTTATTGAGTAGAGATGGAGGCAGTTATTGGTGATGATTATCTGCAGCAATAGTAATTAAATTCTTATGATGAAATTAAGAAACTAGTTATCATAGAGGGAGAGGCAGAGTAGCCTTTAAAATACATAAATAAAAGACAAATTACTGGAGCCATCAGGGTGTCTCCGTTTGCATTAGCTACCAACACAGACTCAGCACTACAGAAAGTCTGGGCCACCACAGCAAGGAGTCTTTTTCTTTTTCTGCCTCCAGCCTTTCTGTTCCCCTCCCCTTCCTCCCTGCTTTAAGTTGGAGAGCAAAGGAAAAGCTTCGATGACCTTGATGTGTTTCCCTGTCTCTTTTTTGGAGATGAGAACAGACCTTATAAAGTTCACATGTGCATATTAAGCCTATAACCATCTGCTGCAATTATGAACAGTATGGTGGTTAAGTTTAGCATTTGGAGAGGAGGTCTGAAGGTCAGCTGTTCTTCAGATTTACTGAAGTATCTTAGGTTGACTCGAATAAGTGAAAAATAATGGCAATAAATGAGCAGCTAATTTTTTTAATGAGGCGGCTAGTGGGGTATTTAAGATCAGGAATAGCACCAGAGGATGGTATACTCATATCTAACAGGAATTAGAACATTCTTAATGTCCTTAGGATGCTGAAATAGCCTCTTGACAGGTGTTGGTTTTTTTCTTTTTAAATTGTGGTGCTGTAAAAAGAGTAGACTTATACTTTAGCATGCAATTGCTGTGTTTTGAGCAGAACTCTGTTATTTAGTTGTTTTCTGGAACCCATTGTTTCTTTTCCTGCATGAGGAGATGGGATACATTAGGCAGCAAGCGCTCCTGGTGACTCATATTTTAGTATTCTGTGAAAGCATGCTCCTAGGTGGCGTGCTCCTGTGGCTTCAAATGTTTGTTTTCTTTATTTAGTTGTTCATTGCCTAGATGCTAACAAGTTTTTGTGAAGTTTCAACCATGAGAGGTGCCACCACACATTTTTTCTAGAAGCCATAGTGATGATAATGAAGTAAATTCTTTCTGAGAATGTTTTCGTTACTCACATTAAAAGGCTATCAAGAATTGGAAAGCAGTCTCCTTATGGAAATTCCCTGCTTGGCCAGGGTTTGCTGTGTTCAACGTGAATGTTTAGTGTATCCACTCAGTTTTGGCAAATTAGGGGAAAGTAAGTTTAGCTTCATCACAACCTGATAAACACTTCTTTTAAAGTGTTCTCTGCTCTTGTGAACAGGTGATCAAAGTCTGGGCATGCAGCCCAGGGACTCTGAGGGATGGTGATAAGTATTACAAGTCCAAACAAGTGAAAGAATGATTCAGTACAGTGCTTAGACTCATTCTGTTGCATGCCCGGTACGAGGAAGAAAGAGGTACGGATGGGCAAGGGGCAATATATAGCAGGCCATTACCCTGAGCAGTTTTGGAGTATCTAAAGTACAATAGGAAAACTAATCCTGCTGCAATAGCTCCTCAGACTTGCCAATAGTGTTCACTGGCATGGAGCGAAGGAGTACAGAAAGGTGGAGGACTTGAAGGAACAGCCTCACCTCTAATTTGTAGGCAATGCTCCTGATATGAAATGGAATATTTAGAAATTAGCAATAACTTTTCTGAAGTGTTATTAAAACCTGCTAAAGTTCACTGGAAAATATTTTTACTGTAAATGCTCTTGTTTTTTACTGGGAGGTGGGAGAAGGTGTGTGGAAGAGAGGTTTATGATTAGTTACCCCAGCCCTCCTGGTGCCCGTTGAACTTGGACTCGGGTCCTGATCTCTTCATAAATTAGGACAATCACAATCAATTGTTAATAACTTAAAGGTATTGGTTTTATATGATATTGCCACTTTTTTGTTCAACGAGTGTGATTCTGCAGATGTTGTTTCTTGTTTTGCTTTTATTTACTTACATATGGAGCTTTGTAAATATGACTCAGTGTGTAGTATTTTATCCGGAATTTAGAGAACTTTGGATACTTCAAAATTAATGGGTCTCCAAGACTGCCTTTCTGGAAGCTTGGTTCAATTCAAATCAAGCAATTGAGTTACTAAATTGTTTCATGTGTCTTCAAATCCAAAAATATAAAAATACCTTAAATTTCTGATTATGTAAAAAATGCACTTGAAATAAGCTTTTAATATAAAATGAGAAAACGCATCCAGAAATCCTATTCTATGCTGTTTATTAAGTACTGAAACATACTTGCAGTTGTTTTATATCTTCATGAATGATTCTGTATGTTTTTAAGAAGATTCCCTTTAAAAAACAAACAAACAAACAAACACAACCCTCTCAAAAACTCTCTTCTGCACATTTTCAGAAGTTCTTTTCAAATGATGACTTAAAGAGAGACATTAATTTGGGCTATTTTATGTTTACAAAATTATTTCATTCTCAGTGGGTCCTATTCTGGTCTTTTATAGGTTTTAGATGGTATTAGTTCTGATGTGAAGAATAAATGAGATAATCAGACTCTAAGTTCTAAGGATATAACTTAGAAAACACTGCTTAGTTTATTAATATTGGGTTTTTTAGTGATTCTATAATGGATTCCTGTTCTGTCATAATCCATAGCAAAAACTTCCTAATAATTAGTTTCAGTTGTTATGATTTCAGTGTTTGCTTCTTTATTGAATATTCATTTCCATCTCAGCTGAAGTCTTTGTGTTCATCTCAAGGGAACAAAGCTTTCAGACCATTACTTCATAGTTTTCTTTTCTTTCAGTATAAAGATTTAGGGCCTAATGCCAAAATAATGCTCCACGAATCCTCATTAGAATGCTTTACTCAGCTGGTCCCTCCCACAGTCATGCTACTTTTGTGCATTAATCTGCTGTGTACATTTAAACTGATCAAATACTGTATTAGCTCTGAGGAGACTGTGGACTGCTCCGGTCCTGGAACTGAATCAGAGCTGTGGCATCATTTTCGATGAACTCTGTGTATCTAATATTCTGTTACTTGAGGATTTTTGAGCAACAAACTTCTGAGAATGTTTATAAATAATTTATAATATGTATAAATATATTTTTATTTATTATTTATAATTTTATAAATACTCTTATTTCTATCTTTCCATCTGTAAAATGGAAACTATATATATATATATATATGTTAAACTATAGTGTTTGGTCAGAGATGGAAAATGAAAGCAGCCAATTTGTTTTGGAGGAGAATTATTCAGTAGATTTTCAGCCTTAGTCATATTATCTATTCCTTTGAAACTTCCCTTATGGATTATCATAGTGCCAGTTACTAAAACCAAACATAATAAATTGAAATTTCAGCCTAGTTCTGTAGCAGGCTGCAGTATTAATTTTATACACATACATATGTATGTTTTAATATGTGGGGATGGCATGAGGAGGAAATTTCTTCAGAAAGAAGTCCTGCAAGTGTGTCTGTCTGTCATGCATATCAGTTCCCAGTTCTGGCGCTAGAGTTCATAGGTATGTGAAGTTTTCAGTAATTCCTCAGTTCTTATAAACGAAAATCACACTGATATATCAGTTGTTTTTTCATACATATGTTTTTTTTTCCAGAACTACCAAGTGCAATGATCTGGGCCTTGTAATGCAGCATCATGAATCTGATACTAGAACTTTCGACAAAATTAAATTCAAGTTCTAATAATAACTACTCATTAGCTATCCTTTTTGAAATTTACTGTAACAGCTACTGTTATGAGTCTTGAAGTGCCCACTGGAGACAGGATTCTGAGGTTATGGTCAAGGACAACCAGACAATGCATCATTTTTAAAACATCTGGTAGGTCAAGTTTTACAGAAATTTTTGTTTGTTTGTTTGGGGAAGACAGCTGAAGATTTTTCCCCTTATCAGAAATGAGTTTGCAATATATCTTTCCAAGAGAGAAATTGTCTGGGGCTTTTAGGATAATGTAACTCCATGAATAAAAACAATTACCCAATGTTCATCTTCGACTTTGATTACTTAGTTAGGAAAATATTTCGATTTTTCCTCTTTTTGTATTTTTTTTTTTTCAGTAGTCAGTGCTGCAGACAGCCATTGCAACACTTGTCTCCAGAAGCTTTAACACCACGATGTTTGCCCATGCTAGACATGTTGTACTCGATACGAGACTGCTATCTCTGCCAGCAAGCCTTACTGTCTTGGAGACTGATTCCTCGATTTATGCCGAACTGGCTTCTCTGAAAATAGCTTGCTTGTGCAAGCTTTGATCCTCTCTGGAATGCTCTTGATATAAAAAGAAGGCAGAGATGCAGGGAGAAACTGTATAGTAGTAATATTAATGTTGCAAATTTCTGATAAGTTTTTGCACTATCTGAACAGGAAGCCACAGATCCCACAGAGCGAGGTGGCCACTGAAACACATAGCTACAGCAGGGTGCTGCATGGCTAAACTGAGGTACGCGTCAGTAGCTCAAAGCTATTCAATGCTCTTTCTATGAATACCGTGCTGGTTTTGTCTCATCCTTTGAAATGAGATTTTATCAAAATTCCCTAGCACAGGGAACTCGGTAGTTCTGGTCTTGTTCGTAAGCGAAAACTTCATAAACTGGTAAAGTTAACTGAGAACAGTTCTTCCCTTAGGGGTATGCGCTCTTTTTACCTGCTAAGACTTTAACTGCAGTTCAGTCTTCTCTTTTACAAGATATACTCAAACAAACAAACAAAACCCAACAAAACAAACATTAGTTCTGTCTAGGTTTCACCGTAGCATTTTGCTTATGTTTTTACTAGCACAATAGGAATCTGAGGTTCTAATGAATAAGTATAGAATAATTATTTGCCTTTAGAAGCCTTAGTAGCTGTTTCTGTATCTTTGCTCTGTATTTAGTACAAATACATAAGAAGTGAATATTTACTTTCTAAAATCTGAAAAAAAAAAAAAAGAATGCTGCGAAATCAGACTCTAATCAGACTTTAATCTAAGAGATTAAAGTACTTGTGGCTATTTTTTTATTCTGATCATCCATTTTGAAATGGAGCAGGTACACAAAGATGTTTACTTTGAAGTATTTTGAAGTTGGAAATGGTGCTAAAAGAAAACATTTCAAAGAAGTACACTGAGCTTTCCTGCAGTGCCTGATGCTTCTGCATGTTATCATTAGAAAATGGATACATTACAACTTTTGAAGGATATTTTTTCAACCAAATGAATGTGCAGTCAAATGTTGAAGTTGAAAAAGTATGCGTCAATCTTTGAAGCAATGCTGCCATCTTGGTGTTTGGAATAATAGCATTAATCGATTCCAGAGTTGGATTTAAATGTGTTCTAAAGCTAATGTAGTGTCTATCATAAAATAACAATAACTGAAGTCTTCACGCAAGCTTTTCTGTTTCTTTCTGAAAATTAAAATATCAATAGCAGATAAATTGGTATATTTTGTTTAAGTAGTGCTTGAAATCAAATGAAATGAGCTTTTATATGCAATATGTGTAAATCTTCATTTCTAAATACATTTTAATCTATTAAAATTTTAAAACCAGCCTAGAAAATGGCACAGTTGCAGTGCTGGAAGGAACACAAAGTTAGAACCTTCAGAGTTTTTGCATGACAAATATTGAATTTTGATGATGTGAACATGAAAGCTTGGTGACATTGTGATAATTTCTAGACCTTTTAGTGAGAATAGTCTCCTTAAATTATTTCAAAACAAATCATTGTGGAAAAAAAAAAAAGAAAAAAAAAGATATTTTAAGCTGTTTATACTTTTACAAAGTAAAAATAACATGAAGAACAATGATTAAATATAAATTCAAAACCTAATATGTTTCCTATCTGAAAATGTTCTGTCTTTACTAACTTAAAATGTATAAGCAGTGAAGAATGGTAAAAAAAAAGAGCTATTTATTTCCCATATAGGAAAGGAAAATTATCAGCTTTATCTAGAGAACTGGAGAAGAGTTTTTGTTGAATTTTAAGTTATATGCAATATATATTTATATTAAAAATATTCTACTTTAAGAACCTGGATTCTAGTCCACCACGTGCAGTTGCCGCTCTGTCGGCTTTGGTACTGTGCCCCCTTAGTGCCACGTTTAAGTGTGACCCCCTTGAAGGTTATAAGACTGTCTTTTATTTTACTTCTTAAGGGCAAATTCTGTCTTAAAAACATGTACCGGACTCCAGCTGCTGAAGTGTATCTGAGGGCATAATTTCTGCTTTAAGTGTTTGTCGTTGGAACAACATATTCAAAGCTGGGAGGAATTCTGCTTTCAGTTGCAATCATGCAGCTAAGTTTAGTCCAGGAGGGGATTTTAGGAATACAAATGGTTTTTAAAAGTGTGCTTCTAAAAGTGCCTTTTGTTGTTCCTTTCATTATTTTCCTGTGCTGGGAGATAAACTAGATGGGACATGTACCAGTTTTAGACAAAGACTAAAACCTGATGACATTTGGAAAAGATTTCTACAGAAACTTTGGCTCTCTGAAACTGTGTCTTAAAATTTGTGATCAAAGTAGGTGAGTTAACTTTTCTAAACTAACATTGTTTTCCATCAGTTAATTTAATCTCAAAAAGTTAATTTGCGGTCCTTTTATCTGACTTCTGTTTTATAAAAACCTTTTCTTTGTAACCGTGTGTAATGTATGATTTCAAGACTTAGCATAGGATAACTCAATTTCTATATCTCCAAAACCTGTCCATTCCCTTCAGAGAAAGCATACGGTTTTCTTCCTTTTCCCTTGCTGCTCCCAGAAAAGAACAGGACGGAACAAGCTGCATACAAAAATACATCTATTCTACTTTTTCTTTTATTTCCACCCGAAGATTTAAAACCCAGTGGGAACTTCACTTAGTAGGAATTACACTTCCAAGATTGTTCCCATAAGTTCTGGTATGTTGCTCTTAGACCGATGTAATCACAGGTTTCATGTACCCAAAGCTCTTGGATGTCAAAACACCTGAAAAGATCAGGTTTATTCTCAATGAAAGGCTGAGTACCTTATCACCTGAGGTTTAAATATTTGTGTAAAAAATGGTTAAACACATGGAAAGAGATGAGAAAATGGTTACCAACAGGCCTGTGTGGTCAGTGATTGGAATAACATTTAAAGACTGATTAGATAATAACTTTGGGAAATGAGATAGCTGGTCTGGTCACAGTGATATTTTGCTGTAATTGTGCTGGCATAAGGATGTGGGTAAGACAACCTGTGGGTTTAACATGAAATTTAGCCCAATTCTGTGTCAGGTTAGAACCAACAACTGCTGGCAGTGTGTGGAAATAGAAAGTGAGAAACATTTATCTTGTTCAGCCTTAGTGAATCTCAAAGTTCAATTTGATATTTGAATAAAGGTTACAGCTGTGCTTTAAATGATAGTGTATAAAATGAAGTTCACACTCAGGAACAATGTTTAAGAAGAAACATTTACTTTCATTTATGCCCTCTCTGGCTGCTTTATACAAAGATGCATCTAGAGTGCAATAAACCATAGTAATTTGATGCTTTCCAAGATTAAGAGAGGCCACAGGCAACAGAACAATTAAGGGAGAGTGTCTTGCCAGCAAGACCAGACTTGATGCAGAGGCGTTGGTCAAGTGTCACGCAGTTCTGTTGAAGTCGCAGGAGCAGAACCAGAACTAGAGCTCATACATTTTTATATTCTAGACTATTTTTATATTAACTTACTTCTGCTAAGATGGTTAAAATATAAAAATCTTTCTTAACTTCAGTGGATTTGTGTTTGTGTGTACACATTTCATGAATAAGTGTGCATATAATGCCTTTATAACTTTTTTCAGGGTACTATTTGTCCAAATTTTATTTGCAAGTCAATGATTCTTCTTAACGAGGCCAAGAATGACCTTTTCAAATAAATAAATTAACGTGGGGGAAAACAGCTATTGATTAGAACAATGCTGTGACATAGCTGTCAGGTATGAAATTTACTGTCACTTGATTGAGATGAAAAGAATTTTAATAGAAAATGTGTAGAACAAATGAAGATAAAGATTGATTAAATCTTTAGACTTGCAGAATGTGAAAACATATACATTTCACATGGTAGAAACAGATCAGTTGCCAGAGATATGGACGAGTTGATAATGAGGAAGCATCAATTGCCAAGAAAGGAAATCTGAATGCAGCTAGTGAATATCAGCATTCTACCTCCATTTGTTCAAGGCCAGCCTTTCAGGATGTGCTCCTGGGAATGGTCCTATTCTCCCCAATTTCAGTGAAACAGCCAATGGCTGCATGACTCACATCTTAGGAAGGAGTTCTTTGATCAAGAGGTTTGAGAGGTTTTTAGGAGATCAAAGTGGAAAAGCTTTAACCCATCTGTGTGATGTGCATTTTGAATCAAAATGCCCTAATTCTCCTTTTGATAACAAAAAGAAAAGGCAGGACAAAGTGAGGAGATGAAGAAAAAACAAAACAGGGAGCTTCGTATTTCTTGAAAGAATATTAACTTTCATAGTGACCACTTGTCATCAAAGAAGAATGCGATAAATCATTCCGTGGAAGGATTACATAAAGATGAAATTGCAGTGAGAATAAAGGCTTGACTTTCTTGGCTGCACAAATTCAAAAAAATTGGACAGTGAGGAGAATTGGTACAAGTATAGTCACAAATAAAACCTGTGATCTATTTGAAACTTGTTTCTGGACATCTGCCTTAATCTAATCACTTACTAATTCTATCTTGTTAATGTGTTTTTTAAACAGAGAGCAAAATTTGGATGCTTGGGAAATGCAATATACAAGTGAGGTTGAATTTGAAATATTCCCTGAAGATGTGTGTGGCAATGTGGAAGTCATAATTATTCCAAATAAAAATGATATAGTAGTTAGGCAATCCTAAACTTGGTTTCTTATTTGCAGCATCTTGCTAAAGAGAAATTTCAGTAACCTGCTAAAAATTGTGGTGTTGTTTTTTTTTTTAAAGAGGTTGAAGACGAATTATGTGAATTCAAAGTTCCTTCTTGCTATGACTAATAACAACCCAGTTAAAACTATGTGCTTTCTGAAGTGTAAACATTTGTTTCATAAAGACAGCTGATAATCCAGTTTATTTTTAATTCTGTATATGCATTTGCTTAGTGTCAATGAATGTATTCAGGAGCACTAGCATCTTAGATGCTATCTAGATGTAAAGACCAATGTAAATCTACAGTCCAAAGCCAGGAAACTGGTAGTTACAGTGCGAGGAAGCCACTGTCGTAACTCAAGAAGACCTTAATTTGAACGCAATGCATCTGCAAGAGTACTTGACAAAAAAGAAAATACAATAAAACATACCAATATGTACACGTAGATGTTTGAGGGCGGGATTTTTTCAAATAAAAGTAGCAGCTTCTGGAAATCGGTGGAACAGACTAGTGTTCGGCTCAAGTACACACTTTGCCAGTCCATTCGGAGAGGGGCTACTACTGACACGTGAATACTGACTAAAAAGTAGATGCAACTGAAAATCTCTGTTCTGCTTTTTAAATGGAGCGGCTCTGATGTTGCAGTCAGTGTTTGCTCAGCCACAAATGCTAATGCGGCACTAAATTATGTTAATTTAGTTTTGGGATTGTGGGCCAAACTATTATGTGCTAAATCCTGGCCTTTGTAGAAGCAGAAAAGTAAGCAAGCAAATGATGTGATGGAGAGCCCATCCACAGGCAGGCTGGTCCATAACCCTGCACTGCAATTCCTCCTTCCCTTCTAACACACCAGCAGACATTAGGGTCACTGCAAGTTTCAAAAGAAAAAAATTGGTGAGGGGGGAAGGAGACTCGACTCACGCTGCCATGTAAGTTATACTCTATTTAGTGAGGAGATATTTTCTTGAAAATCACCCCAACAATTTCTGCAGTGTTGCCATATTTTGTCAACTCATTTCAAGGACTTCAGCCTTGGTAGCCTGGTATTAGCCCAGATCCCTACATGTAAGGACTTGGTCGCTCCATAAAAATTTGATACACAGCCAGAGCCCTTGACAGGCGGTAGAGGGCAGGGGAAAATTTTGCCTGAAGATGCAAATAATGAAAGAAAATTTGAACATTGATACCTAATCACTTATTAGTGAATATTGTTTATCATTATACATAATATGAATGTAATATAATAAGTTGATAACTCTAGAGGTTTTGTACCAGAGTAGTACTTCCTTCGCTACAGCATTCTACTGTTTTCATAGGTGATCAGCATCTCTACTGATGCATAATACTAGATGGTCCTTGAACTGTGCTGTAAAACTGCAAGGATATTCATAGAATCTGGCTTTCATAAAGAAATGTTCTTCTGAACTCTGTGATAGATATATTCTTAAGTATGTGCATGTACAATACCTTAGAGCAAAATGAGAGACCATCAATAATATGAAGCTTATGACAATAAGATATTATCTGGCTGAAAATAAACTTTTGCATTCAAAGACAAAGTTAAAACAGACCCCAAACAGAATGTATTAACTGAGGAATCTGGATTCTATGCTCTATCTTTTTCCTAAATAAAGGCAACACCTGCTTGGGTTTTGTAGTTTTTATTCCATGTTGTGAAGTACAGGTGTTGAACTCACAGGGAAAAAAAAGGGTTTTCTCCAAACTACCTTTGATCAACAACATACGTGAGTTTACACCTTCTTATCTGAAACTTCTATGGTCTAACTCCCCTCTACAGTCTCTGGATACACAGTTTTATGCAAGTCCTCCATTTTACATAATGAATAATGTCCAAGTGCTATAGAAAACATGAACTATCCATAAGATGCAGCGTATATTCACAGACAGGAATACAATAAAAATAATAAAAGAGCCATGTAATTTGATTACGACGCAGTTTACATTTACGCTAAGGCCACGAAGCAAACTGTGAAGATGATACCTGCTTAAAAGGACCCAGGAGATCAGGCAAAACTTTGACAGGAGAAATCTGAAGTGTGCAGTCCAGTGAAGAATTAAACTACTGGGAGTAATAATATGGGCTGATGCACTCAATATAGCAGTAATGCCCTCCGAGAAGGGTAGGAAATAATTCAGTTCCTCTAGGCTGCACAGAAGCTAAATACAGTATGACAAGAAATAGTAGCAGTACTCATTATGTCTGATTGCTAATTACCCCTTTGAATGATTCAGTTATGCCTGCTACTAGATAATTAGTTTAGTAATTTATGGCTGCAGCACAAACTAGTATTTTAATTTTCACTGCACAGTTTTCACAACACCTACAGTTCAGATAATATCTCCCTTTTTATTCAATTTCAAATTGCTTTTTTGATAGCCAATGGAGAGGAAAAAACAAGTAATTCTTTCAATTTCATAGCATAGCTTTAATGTTAAATTATGTATTTTTATGTAATTTTATTCAAATGTAAACTATATAAATGTAGAAAACAACTTTACCTTAATGTGGTTTCTTTATAGATTTGGGAACTGATCCTGGAAACACTTGCACAGGAATATTTGCTGTAGTAAAGTTATTGTCTCTGCTCAGATTAGAATTAAGCTACCCCTGTGTATTGCTGTTGCCAAAATTAGCCCCTTGGGATAAAGTAAGTTTATTTTTTGCGTTGTTTTTGTAATTGCACAGATATTTCTGCACTCCCCGATTATTTTGCTTACAGGGGTTGATTCTTCTATGTAAGGAAGGTACAGACTGCAACCGGTGACATTTAGAGTGCTGCTTCTAGCATACAGCTTGGTGGGTTTTAAAAGGTTCAGCAGTTTTCAGGAATAGCTTTATATTTCTTATAAAATCAACTACTTCTTAGTTCACTCAAGCATGAAAGCTAATTCTAAAAGGTATTCAGAGATACATGTTTGGTAATTTGTGAGCTGTGTTGTTTTTTTAATGAAGCTATCACATGGTAATTTGGACTGGCAACAGAAGATATGTATCTGAGTACCACCGAGGATCAAGGTCATATTTTAATTATTTGTAAAATGTTTTAAACCTCAATCTCTCTTTGCTAGTTTAAACAAAATATTTTTATTTTGTCTTTATGTGACTTTGGGATTCATGGGACTGTTTCCTCCCTTCTCATGAGCAGACCTACCTGTGTTTGATTCACACCATCACTTATTATCCATAGGTTTATTTTGCTCAGATCTCAAAAAGTATAATAAGATCTTTCATACAGACAGGACAGAGTTTGAGCCTTCATTTTTGTCCCCTCTTTTTTTTTTTTTTTAAAATCTTTCTATACTCTTTTTCCCTGTGTCTTTGGAAAGACATACTCTGGTAGTGCCTCGGGACTAGTTAGAATGAGGCTATACTGTGTGCAGCAGTTCATAAAGTAAGAGGTAGTTTACCCAAACCACCTTCAATCTAAATAGACTAGATAAGTGTAAGATTTGTTTTTCGGTGTGGAAGGGGCAACAACTAAGTCATGAGGAAGCTGCGTGACTTCTCCAACTGGGTGTAACGCGACAGCAGCAAAGGTTGTGTGGGTAACGTGGCATGTGGAGAAAATGGAGGAAGGGAGCAAAGAGACAACCAAAAGAGCAAAGAAAGTCTACTCAAAACCACATAAAGCTTTGCATGGCTAAAATCACAGCTTTTTCTGAGATCTCCGCGATCTTTGGTTGCTGTTGCTCCCTCTCTTATTGTAGTCACCTTCACTGTAAGTAAACTGCTGCTGCTTCACTTCAGCAGACACAATTTTTCCTGCTTTTTCTCCTGTATATCTCCTTTCTCCAGTGACCATTTTTCTTTCCCTACCAAGAGAACTGGACTGAACCAAGCTAGTTTGTTCTTAAACTTCCTATTAATCTCCGTGATAAAAAGGAATGGGTGTATAGAGAAATGAAAGATGGCTCCGTAGGATGCACCTCTTCTCCTTTCAAAGGGCACAAAAATCTGTATGCTTCTCCTGGCCTTGGAGGAAATCGGCAAAGCTTTTCTTTTCCCCAGTGATGTTATATTTCAATGGCATTTTGTCATCCTTCAGAGACAGATTTCAGGAACAGCTCTCTCCTTTTGAGAAACAGCTTTCAGCACAGAGCCATGTTGGTTAACCTTCAGAGGCAAATCAGGAAAAACAACCTTGAACTTCACCTGTGAGGTCCTACTTCTCAGAGAGAGCACTGTTTTTTGAGTTCCCTTCCCACAATGCCCAAGGAACCAAACACAGGGCCATGGCAGAGCCTCAAGAACAGCCACAAAGCAGTCAGGACTGCTTAGTCAATGATATGTGCCCTGATGTGCTGTGTCCTGCAGCAATGAGGAAAGGAAAGGGAAGGGAAGGGAAGGGAAGGGAAGGGAAGGGAAGGGAAGGGAAGGGAAGGGAAGGGAAGGGAAGGCAAGGCAAGGCAAGGCAAGGCAAGGCAAGGCAAGGCAAGGCAAGGCAAGGCAAGGTGAGGGGTTTAGCCAGATGAATGAGAGCTGCGCAGTGCCTCTCGCCCCCGAGGCCAGAAGGCAGTCCTCGGCAACCTGTAATTTTAATATAGGTCTCACCAGCAATTCTTCAAGCATGAGGTAAAGCTGGTAAAAACATGCGCCCTTGCAAGATTTGTCAGTGAATTCTTTATTTTCTTGTGCACAGTGTATTCTTGGTTATGTTGGGATGCTTGTTCCCTTTAAGCCTTTGCTTCTCACCCCTGCTTCACCACAGCCAGTGTGTCCCATGAAGCTATGCTATTCTGTGTCTTGGCTTTTCTTATTGTGAGAAAAAAAAAAGTGGTTATAAACAAATGTATCCTATCTCATCTCAAGCTGGTTTTTGGTTTTGGCGTTTTTTTTTTGTTTGGTTGGTTTTGGTTTTTTTGTCTGGCCTTTTATCTGCTGTGTGAATCCCTTTCTTCACCTTTACTATATAATAGGAAAGTTCACTTGCTGTATCACATTTTTGTCTCACGAGGTTCAGTGCTTTGGGACAGGTGAAGAGCTTGGAAGCAGAAAGTAGTGAAACAAGGGGAGATTGGTGCTGAGAAATGGAGTGGTTAATGTTTGTTTATTTCATGTAAGAGACCAAATAATTTGAATGGAGACCTTGAGGTAACCTATGCAAATGAAAAACTTGATAGGAAAGTCTCATTGTTCAGCTTTCACATTCACATTTATCAATCTAAGAGGTGCATTAGCAGGCTATGATTTTGTCAGCATAAGACCATTTTTATTGAAAAATGTGTGCATTTGTTGGTTGTTTTCTATCGAGTTTAGCATTTCAGAGTTCACATTCTAAAGAAAGAAGAGGTCCGTACCAAACATTGGATTATGACAAGCTTCTTTGCAGAAGTAATTATGTGATTTTCTTGTTCAGGGACAGCAACTGAGATGCTTGGAATATCAAAGGAAACATAAAAGTGAGTTCAAAATCATTGCATTACCATTCCTAGCACATTAACACTGTTACTGACAAATCAGTTGGGACTAGCAGGCAAATATTTAGATTATCAAAATGAGTTTTTCCTTATGGGCAGTAGTGCAGATTGTTTGCAGGTACCGTATTACTGAGAAAAATATTTGACATTATGAGTTTATCAAGCTTGCTTTATTCATATTATTTTGTTTTCACTGCGACTCGATAACATAACGTCCGTGGCTTGTACTTGCAGCAAGCTTTCTGTCCTCTTCCTGATGTTTACCAGCACTGGATCAATGTTCTAAAGGGCAACTCTGACAGCGTTATTTCTGTGAACATCAAGCTCGTGTTTATTATAGAATGAAACTACGCCCTTTATAGCCAGCAGTCTAACTTTTGAAAAATGTATTCTCTGACCCATTTAATAAGTGGTTTCCTACACACACAATGTAGTGACTCTTCTCTCCATTACCAGTTACACAAAGAAGAGGCTGTTCCCTGTAAGGCAAGCTGTCTCAGCATCAGCTTGACCTTTCCAACTCTGTTTGGAGCGATGGCTTAAGTTCTTTCTACCTGGCAGAGATTTCCACTTCCAGGATCGTAACAACCTATCTGTCTGCTCTTTCCTTTAGCGCTCTGCTGTTAGCCGTGAATATTACATGAGAATACATGTATACACAAGTAGTCCAATTGGAATTTTCCTTGTTGGTGCCACATTGCCAGATGACAACACGTAAATAGCTTGTTGCATAACTACATCCACTGCATCTTTTCTGCAAAGGGGGGGAGAAGTTAAAGCAACTAGGCCAGTTCTGCATTCTGAGGATGCTGTGGGCAAAAGCAGCTTGGGAAACATAATATGGATAGATTTAGGTTGGATATTGTGGGAAAGTAATGGAAGACTGACAAGGAGGATTGTAAACACATTCAAGTGACTTGCAGCTGGGGTTTCAAAAAACACATTTATCATACTACTTGTTGTTTAGTCTTGCATACTTGACAAGTGGAAGATCTGTATTTAGGTAACATAGGCCTGTGATAGACACAGAGGCACTCCATCGAAAACGCTTGAGATTGCTGACCTGCTGTTGGAAAGATGAAAGCACAGTGGTAAACTACATCTGCTTGAATCCCTGATATACAGGCAAGAACATCAGGTTTGGTAACACACGAACCATACCAACACAGAGGAGGTCAGAGTAAAATACCAGAGAAATGGATAACTTTGTGCATATCAGACTCAATTCTGTCATTATAAGAAATAATCTGTAATAATTAGATTAGAAATCCCTCTAACTGGAGTAATAACAAGTCTTTGATTTGTCTGTACTTGTACAGATGCAAGAATTAATTATTACTCTGCAAGATATCTCTGTAGCCTAGAACTTATATGATTGTATGGTTTAGTATGCTGCCCTTGAGGCTTGGTTATAATTTGGATGCATGATTGACTATGTCTGTACTGTTATACTTGCCTTGCATACACCTCTGAGCGTGGGTTTTCTTCACGCTGCCAGTTTTGTGTGAACTCTGGATCATAGCTAGGTTGGTGTAGAAATAAGCACCACCTACCCCTTCATTTAAGCTAAGCACTCTCTTTGCTGCGTGCTCTCAGTGCCTTCTGACAGGGTACTATAGTGACTACTACAGCACAAAGGAATTGGTTGTTTTGTAATTTGTCTGCTTTTCTTATTCTAGAGTAGACACAAGAAAGCTTTCTCAAGACTGTGTTGCTTGTCTAATATAGGCATAGACTTTCAAGCAAAAGGGAGAACCTTTTTAGAATGTGGGATGGGATTTTTCTACTGCAGTTTTGTGCTGAAACTCATATATCATTTGTAAATCTTGGGTTTTGGAGTCGTGTGGCTCTGGGCCAGATTCAAAGGGTGGTCCTAAATCACTGATTGCTTCTAAAGAAAAATGTAAATTAAAGGAAAAAAAAACCGTAGTATGATACAGACAGGCTTCAAAATTCTGTTGTTTGTTCTTTTGCCATGCTTTTAGTAGGAGGTTGCATACTGATAGATACCAAAGCCGTTGGTTCTGAGCAACCTATGTTGAATTCCAAATTGTTTTATTTTTGGCAGTGGCCCAATCAGACAATCATTGCCAGGGATCGTGTAAAGTATCCTAAAAAATCTGCCAGCATACAGAAAACCTAGTTTGAGAATGTTTTCAGTTATTGTCTTGGGAGAAACCTTTGTATTGATATTCTGCTGTCTTTCCGCTATGGGAATAAAAGCCCTAATTTAATGGCCATTAAAATGTCTCCCATGAACTTTTAGTGCTGAGAAATTCTTTTCACAATCAGAAATTCCACCGAATTTCAATATCGTCCTGTCGAGTTTAGATGCAAACATAGTAGTGAAAGGTAAACACAACCAGTAAAGCGTTAAAGTGATCCTGGCTTGTCATACGGCTACTGGAGCAAGAGGGAGAAACAAGCCCGGGATCAGAGGGGAGGGCGTGACTTTCTGTCCTGGCTGACCAGAGCTCCAAAAGCCTCTGGGGACCATTGCCATGTGTTTTACGGTTGACTTGCCTTTGTTTTGTGGATAATAAACAAGCCCTGAGGAGAGGGCTCTAAAAGGATTACAGCTTGGAGCCTTGCGCTGCTTCTCTTGCTGTTGTGAGTACTCACCATCATGCAGCAGCGGCACCAGAACTGCCTTTGTGGCCCTATTCGGCACACGGAGAGCTTCTCACCCCAGTGGCTAATCAGGGAGTAGGGAAGACCAATTAAGCTGAAGGATCAGGGCCTGAGGAGGAATTGGGTCAGAAATAAGGATAACAGAGATGCAAGAAAAAATGTCTGTGTTCTGTGTAAACCTGCAGAACAGGGATGCTTCAACCTCAGAGGCCTAAGATGCGCACTTACAGCTCTTCAAAACTAAACTAATGTATGCAACCCTCTTTGTTCAGGTAAACTGTTCCCTCCATGATCTCAAAAGACTGCATTTGGAATACTTTGCTCCATAACATGCTGAAAATAATTGGAAAGAGCTGATGACAGGACAGCTTCTGAGATCTGGTCTACTGAGACATTTTTGGTGTCACCAGGGGGTAATGGACCCATCCAGCCTTTCATGCTGTCTCAGCTCTTCTTGGGAATCAGACAGGTCTGGTTTAGTGAGTGTTTCAGGATCGTGTAAAAAGCAATGAAAAGAAACGTGAAATTAATTGGTGGTGTTGTTACATCCATAACAGAATATACTTTCTGCATATCATGTAATCTCTGAGTGATAACAGAGATGCTTTTAACATTGATTCAAAGATTTTATTTTCTAAGCACAGCTCTTAAGGACATTTGTTTTTCAATGTCAATTACTCTAAGAATGTAAAATGGAATGATAATTCCTTTATATGATGAATATTTCAAACTTGCGTTTGTTCAACCCACATTATTCTTCACTATATTTTTACTTGTAGCACTCTCTCTGCAATATTCATTTAATTTAGATCAGTGAATACAAATTATTTATGATTTCAAATAAAATCTCTTAGTAAGTCAGTCTGTCAGCACACCAGTCTTTTGGAAAAAAATTAAAGGTTCAGTGGAAAGAGAATCTACATTTATCTTTATTAGATCTTTATTGCACACAGTTTATGGCCAGTGATATTCGTGTATGTGTGTCTGTATCTGTGTGTGAGAGAGAGCAAGAAAAACTACTGTGCAATGACATTTTGTTAAAAGCATTTAAAAATTCAAAAAGGAAGACATAGTTTTGAATTTAACTAAACCAGAATTATTTTAAATTACTAGGAATTAGAGTTAATTCATTAAAAGCATATTTTGATCTCACATTTGATTTTGGGGAATAGAACTGTTTGTTCCCTCTTTGTCTACATTGTGGAATGTAGCAAAAGGAGACCGCTGGCAAAAAATTGGAAGTAATGTAAAAAATAAAGACAGAAAAAGGGCAGTAACGTCACTATTTATTTTATTTCATGCTAAGGGTTCTGTAGGCAAGTAATAGTATAAAGGAACTTCAACCAGAAGTAAAAGATCACCTAGTCTGCAGAAAGGGTGCCAATCACATGGAACAAATCTGGACAAAAGTTAGGGAGTTAACACTAAATTTAAAATACTTGTCCTCGGACGCCCAAGTGGAGAATGTGCTCCCAGCTGCAGTCTGTTGAGGGACTGGGAGCATCCAGGGTACAGGTTTTACATCACGTGCTGTGGATATGTCTGTGCTTGGTATGATCCTATGCCCTGGATGCTCATCTTAAATATGGTGGTTCTAGAAAGCCAAAGCCTGTACCACCTTAGTTTTAAGTTTCTTTTTATGCAACAATTGCAGTGCCCATTCTTTCATTTGGAAAGGATTTAATGACTCAGAGTAGAACCATTTAAACTCTATTTTATGGAGTAAATGGTTCTCTCTCCATGATTTTGTAATCTGGACAGAAGAAACCAACCTGCTGAAATATGGATATCGTAGAATCATAGAACGGTTTAGGTTTGAAGGGACCTTAAAGATTATCTAGTTCCACTCCCCCTGCCATGGGCAGTGACACCTTCAACTAGACCAGGTTGCTCAAAGCCCCATCCGGCCTGGCCTTAAACACTTCCAACAATGGGGTATCCACAACTTCCCTGGGCAACGTGTTCCAGTGCCTCACCACCCTCAGAGTGAAAAATTTCTTCCTGATATCTAATTTAAATCTAACCTTTTCTAGCTTGAAGCCATTACCCCTTGTCCTGTCACTACATGCCCTTGCAAAATGTCCCTCTTCAGCTTTTGTGTAGGCCCCCTTTAAGTACTGCTTAAGCTGCTATAAGGTCTCCCTAGGGTCTTTTCTTCTCCAGTCTGGACAACCCCAACTCTCTCAGCTTGTCATCATAGGAGAGGTGCTCCAGCCCTCTCATCATCTTCATGGCCCTCCTCTGGACCTGCTCCAACAAGCCCATGTCCTTCTTGTGCTGAGGACTCCAAAGCTGGATGCAGTACTCCAGGTGTGGTCTCACCAGAGCGGAGTAGAGGGGTAGAATCACCTCCCTCGACTTGCTGGCCATGCTTCTGTTGATGCAGCCCAGGATGCAGTTGGCTTTCTGGGAAGTGAGGGCACATTGCTGGCTCATGTTGAGCTTCTCATCAACCAACACCCCCAAATCCTTCTCCTCAGGGCTGGTCTTAATCCATTCTCCACCCAGCCTGTATTAGTGCTTGGGATTGTTGTGCAGGTGCAGGACCTTTCATTTGGCCTGGTTGAACTTCATGAGTTGTGCACGAGCCTACTTCCTAAACCTGTCCAGGTCCCTCTGGATGGCATCCCTTCCCTCTAGTGTGTCAGTCGCGCCACACAGCTTGGTGTAATCGCAAACATGGTGAGGGCTCACTCAATCACACTGTCAATGCCCTCAGTGATGCCCTTCACCCGAGCTCATTGTACTAAGACAAGCAGGGCAAAGCTGAGTCTTTTCTGTTGCCAACTTCCAGTCTAGTAGATTTCCATTCTGAAACATGTTAGAATACTGTTGTTAGATACTTTCTATTTAATCATCAGCAAATAATTTAATGTCTGAAGACTCCTGTGAATGGACACTTTTTTTGTCTGATCTGATTGATGGTCAGTGTCTCTGCCACCCAATTTCCATTGGCATAATGTTCTGATATAGGTCTGAGGATTGCTCTGAGATCGTGATTGGATTTTAAATGGTAATATCTCTCCACAGCCTTCAGGCAAAGAGTTTGAATGGCTACTTCTTTCCATGAGTTTTCAATTAGCGATGCAGAGTAGGATGATGGGATCTGAGCCGTGTTTTTACATGCTTTGTTCTTTCATTCATACATTAGAAGAAAATGCTATCCCTTTCAAAGATGACATAGAAAAAATAAATTTGTTGATCAAATGTATCTCTACAAGAAAGCAGAATTTTGCCTGTGTAGGTGCATGTCATCTTATGCATCTTTTACTTCTGAAGCTCCGAAAAGAGCAGAGTTTAATTTCTGCAAATATATTCCCAAAGTAAAGACATGACAACAGCTTTCCTATTAGAAAAATTCACACATTTATATTCATCTCAAAATATTGATATAAAGTGTCTGAAAAATGTAGGCACAACATTATTTGTAGCAAAGCTCTACTTTGGACATTGATCACCGCATATTAACTGCCAGTTTCTAACGTAATAATGATGGGACATTTTCAATGTAAACTTAAACAAACCAGCCTGGAATTTAACTGATGGCTTTAAGATGAACACTGTATAAAAATAGATACATGGAATAAAATGTTAATTGATTATTTCTAGTAGAGTTATAGCTCGTATTTAAGAGTTGTTCACCTACATCACCTCTCCTCATAAGAGAGTTTTAAGTTATAGATCTTCTAATTCTGTGGTTTTGTCTTAATTTAATGCAGGATTTCAGGCAGAACTTGCTCTGCTCATTGTTTTTGGATGCAATTCTTTGGGCATTAAATCAAAAGTATTTCAGACTTTGTCAGAGTCAAAGACATTTTCAGTTAATACTTCTAACATTGCAAGCTTTTCTAATTTTCAAATATACCTTCTGATTAATTTTTGTATGCATTTATACATATATATTACAAAAGGGGGCACACACCTGTGCGCATGACTTACTGCACTAGAAATTCACTAGAATTTAACCTTCTATTCAAAACAAGTCAACAGGAAAAGAAAAACACAACTACCTTCATTCTATGTGCAGGAAAACCAACCTCGAACACGTGCCCTTGTGACCCAATACAGAATGTAAATAAAATAAAAAAGTTCTAAAATACTCCTGGAGATTTTAAGACAATTTATAATTTCTGTGTTTTGACTTCTGATATTTTGACTATTTTGTGGTGACTTTGCTATTTTAACTGTATCATGTTGAGGCAGGATTCAGGAGAAAATGGTTAAGTCTGGATGAGTTACTTTGAAGATTATTGTTATTTCCAGCTGAATACAAAGATTTCTTTGAAGTTAATTTTAAAGTGTATATTAAATTAGTAGCAAATGTATGTATTTATGTTAGTAGTGAAATAGAATATTTTCCTCCCCTATCATGTTTATATAAACTTGTTCTGGTGAGCTCAAAGGTGGTATTCTAGTTAACGCTACAGTTGGAGCAATAGCCCTACTACTCAAGTACTTTGTCGATCATTGAGGTTGCACAACATGACATTGTCCTGTTTGGACAGGTACATTGCACAAAATGTCAACCTGGAGCTTGGGTTGCATCTTGTTCCGTTCAAGTTTATAAACAGCTGAGTCTTCCTGAGTGGAGTAATTTTCTTTATATCTCAGTTCTTCTTAGCAGGACCTGTTTGGGGGCATCATCTTTACCAAAACTAAAGTAAAATATGTCAAATACTAACCCTCAGTCACAATTGCCATTTTGTCACTGTTTTCTTTTCCCTAGTGGCTCAGATATGATGGTAATGAGTTTTACTCTTTTTTACAGGACTTTCTTTTGTTCCAATTAACCCTTCTCCAAGGCATCTAACTTGTTAAAAGGTATGAACGTAGAGAATCAATAACAGTCTTTGAAATAGGTTGTACCACTAGTTATGGGAACTCCAGAGATACTGATATATAACCATTTTTCTCCCTTTCCTACATTGGAAAAAGAATTTATTCCACTGACTGCATGTGTAGATATTGTTCTGAATGAATTAAAGAAAAATTATGTCCAATGCACTTAACTCTGTGCCCTTAATTGGAAAATGAACATGGATTGTCTTTGAGCTAAATAGGTTATGAAAAACTCCCATTTGAAAGCAAAGCTTTTAATGACAATTGCTGTAATTTTTATTTTCAAATTAATTTCACAGTTTATTCATACGGATTATACATTTCTACTTTGAACTTCTGAATATCTCTCTCTTTTCTGCTTCTGGGCCAAACAAACCTAAATATCTTAAAATAAAAGTCCAAATAGTCCACATTTATAAATTAAATGTATCAAAGGTATAGATCCATCCTACGATTTAGAGTACATAGGCTTAAAAATAATTGTGTTCTTATCTGCTGGGTGGTCTTCTTTTATGGAATTTGACAATAATGAAATCAGTTGACCCCTGTAAACCTTATAGATATATCTGAGAAGGTGATATCACTCTTTATAGAAACACAGTCTGAAGCTTGGAACAGACCAGTTTTTATACAGAAGAGAAATTAACAGTCGAAGTATCCGGCAAACATAGGTTGCAAAAACCCTGTTGGTTGTAGTATTTTAGTGTGTGTGTGTATATATATATTTCACTAAATGTATATATTTAATATATATATTTAGTGTGTATGTATGTCACCAAATTTCATTGGTTATAGTTTTTTAGTTACAGTAATTTAGGAAACCTTCTTTACTTTGGAAAATACCTTTGGAAAAGGCAATATTTTAGCATGGCAGCTCTAAAGACTTCATAATACCAGGACACATATTTTTATGGGAATAGGACTGCATGCTTGCATCTACCCACCTGGTCTGGTGACCCAGGTGAAGCTCCACTATGTAGCTGCACTGGAGGGAAAGCAAGGTGCTAAAAAGGCAAAATTCTTTTCCTTCTCTGCCACATGTTCACGGTTCTCTCCTCTTAGCAGTTTTTCTGTGATTTGTCTAAGCGATTCAGGTAAATAAATTGGCAGTTTTCTGGTTCACCCCATGGGACCGACACTATTCTTATGCTCAAAGAAAGGTATTTTTCTTCTGAGTTCACCTGTCCTTCGGGACAATCCGAGTTATCTATCTCATATTGCTTTTGACTCTTCCAGGCATTTTTTGAGCGTGCGTATCAACACATGGCTGCTTTGGAAAGCCATCTCTATGTTCAGTCTAGAGACAAAGGTAATGCTGCTCTGACAGAAGGTAACCGACAGGGCTGTCTACGGCACTGAGCAGTGTCTCGTGGCTCACTGGTGCTCCCTAGCTCTCTTGCCAAACATGCAGAGCTTGATGGGAGTCTGGTACATGGTTCAGAATCAGAACTGCTGTGGCCATGCAATAAATATGAGCATGACTAGAGAAAGCATTCATCAAAACATGAGCTTTCGTCCCTCTTTTTGAAACAGTAGTTAAAATCCCTCTTTTCTTGACGTGTTTGTACTGTTACATTTTGAAGTGTGATGGTGGTTCTGAAGTAGTCCATATGATTCTTGCAGAATCAATATATATTCTATATAGATTATATATATATAATATATATATAGGATTATATATAATCCTATATAGAAAGAAGAATGTATAGCAAATTCTGCTGAAGATGAGCAATGTATCTCAGAAACCTCAGGGCCTCTGCAGGGATCAGAGTTAGTGAGATGCCACCATGCCAGCTACCAGAGAGACTGTGAAAAAAACAGTGGAAAAGCAAAGTTTTTTCATATGAAAGGAAAAATATCTTAGTCACACCAATGGATGAAAACAGATGAAGATAACCTTATAGTTCCAACATGTTCTTTTTATAAATTAATGAGAATTATCAATTAAACAAAGATTTGGATTTTTAAAAATGAGGTAGCTGAGAAATATGAAAAGTGAGTTGATTTTATTTTCTTTGCCTTTCAAAATCAATTTTCATAATGATTGTCACATGTAAATTCAAGTTAATACTATGTGACTCTAAAACAACAGTGCTGCAAAATCTCTGTCCTATCACTGGAGACATGTATCAGCAGAATTGGACAGGTAGTTATTTGAAGATAAGGGAAATAAGTGATGATCTGCTGTGTTTATTTCAGATGACTCTGGAAAGTTTTTCCTTTTGATGTGTGTGTATTCGTAGTGGTGCTGGGAAACTTTACTCTTTTAGGGTCAGTATTTTGCAACTTAAATTACAAGAAAGAAAAAAGCTCTTCAGAGGTTTAACTCACTTTCCTGAAGTTAATAGATATTCTAAATAATAATGTGTATTTTGGGATGAGGAGTATGAAGAGGGAAGTGTTGAGCTAGCAAGAGAGATTAAAGGGGAAAAAAAAAAAAGAAAAAAGAAATGGAAAAGTATTTCTTTCTCCACAGGCTGTTAGAGAAGCAGGGAGTGATGGAGTGGGTGTTCAAGAAAAGCATCAAACTGGCAGAACAGAAGCTAATCAGCCAGGAAGGAGAAGATTATGGATGATTAGGGACCTAGGCAAAAGCTGCTTATGTTGCTGGGGAAGGGGGCTAGAGAGCAGATGTGGCCTATAAATGGCCACTTCTTTAACCCTCCTATTTGACGCAAAGCAGCAAGGCTGTGGGTGCACTGGATAGGAGAGCAAGTCACGATGGCGGGAGCGTGAAATGGCTACAGGAGAGAAGGGAGCTGGGTGCTGCTGGAAGGAGTGGAGGTGGGGGATGCTCCAGGCCTGTGTGGGGTGGGGAGCTGCTTTGAGTAGCATTCTGCAAAAAAGCAGCATCTCTAGCCGAGCTGTCTGTCTTGCGTGCGGCAGAGCCGCGCAAAGGCGGCCTGGTGACAGTTTCTCTCTCGGAGGAAGGAAATGCAGAGGAGGTTGCAAATCTTGGAGGGAGATTCCTCCCTGTCCCACCTACTCTGCTAACAGTGGGTGTATCAAACCAGACTCCGTGTCTTGCACCATACTTCTCTGCTTTGCTGCGGCTTCATCTTTTCTTTCTCAGGACAGCAGCAGCAAGGTCTGTCCCTGAGGCAGAAAGGTTCAACGTTGCCTTGATCTGCGTCTTGTGGAATGAAAGGGTGGGGGGAAAAACAGATTTGGTGCAAGACATAGAATGGGAAAGGGTTGAAAAGGGAGCTGTAAGGCTGGAGGCAGAATCGTAGACAAATGAGCAATAGCCCTATTTTGTGATTCAGAAGAAATGTACGCTTCAGGGGGAACAATTTCACTCTTAGGTTAAATATTGCACTCTTTTCCTTAAATCCTTCAAATGAAAGTCCAATTATACTATTTGCTTTGAAAGTTCAGGAGAAAACTGATAAACGTATTTTACTTCATGATTCTATATCATCTCCAGGAGTTACATGTATGGTTCAGTGTGCTGTGACCTCAGTTACAGGCTGCTGGTCAGAAAACAACAGAAATTATTAACAATTATGAGATACTGACATCTGTTTCTTAAATATTCTGTAAAAAGATGAATCAAGTGTGTTAATATAATAATCTTTTTGCTGTCTCATGCCTTTAAAAAAACATTCCTTTGTGTCTTCATTGTAAGCAAGGCTAACTTACTGCTGAAAAACCTGATTTTGGCCCTTGATATTCTCCTTCCTCCTTTCTCAACAAAATTAACCTAGGCTTAAAGATTTCAATGGAACTTTATATCATTTTTAAACCTTGCTTATTACAGTTTTAGATCAAGTTGAAAATGAAGGCAACAGCACAGCTGTTGTGAGTGGGCACAAGTGAAAGTACTCATTCAACACAGCTATCAGCAAAAGAAATAAGGAATGAGGTAAAGTCAAAATTTTTCTATAGTTCACAATTCTGTTGTAAAATCAAATGTTTATGTTTTTTTTTTTCTGAAATTATAAGACGCTAGTATGCCTATTTAATGTAAATTATGTTCCTGGCATGTTCCTCATTTTTTCCCAGTAACTCTTCAAATCTTTGTTTCCTTTGATCTTTTTATGGTATATCAGCAATATTACAATGAATCACAGTTCTCACCAATCATCTCACCTTTGGCTTGTGTTCAACAGCTTGCTTTTCCAAGTCTGAAAGTTATTTCATCGTCTTTTTCTTTGCTTCTAATTCAACACACATTGTGTATAATTGCAGGGTAGAGCGATGATTACTCTCCAAAGAATTACAATCAAACTTGGCTTGTTAGTGTATAAAGCTCTGGCTGTTAATCACAATCATTTAAGCAGTAGCTAACCTTCACTAAAACACAGATGGCACGTTGTTAGCATTTCGAGCTACCCAACTCAGACATTGTTGATGTATCCCAGAGAGGACTTTGTTATGCTTTTCAGTACTGCTTCTCTTCTGTGACGCTGAACAGTATCTGCTGAGTTTGATACCCTCTCCGACACTTAGGATGAACACGTGAATACTGTACAGCTGTAGCAGCTCATGCAAATAAAAATGCATAATTTTTTTTCCACTGAAAATGAAGAATTTAACTCTACAACCCAGAATGAATACAAAAGGAAGCCTGTGAAAGAATAAAACAACAATATAAACATGAAGATTGATTAAAACTAGTAAGTAAGTTAAAATACATGCGTATTTGACTTAAGAAAACCTTGAAAAGCTTGCTCAGTAATGGTAATTTGAGAAGGTCCCATGTTTACTGACTGAGAGTCCTAAGGTCTGGTGATTTTCCACAAACCATAAAATAAATAGATAACTGTTTTTTCAAGTGCTACTGACCTAAATAAAACTCAAATACTCTATATCAAAGAGTAGAACAAATCATACCATCAGTGCCAAGCCCCTAAGCAAGGATTTTTAATAAGAATGATGAAATGCTTGATGCAATACGACAATCCACTTTATAAAATCCTGTATTCCTTCAAAAACATGTGTTTTGCAAAGGTTTAAAATAGTCACATGCAGAAAAATTGAATTCTTACACTGTAGAAAAGGATTCTTTAAAAGGCCAGGATACAGTGATGTGGGCAAAAGAGAGAGGACAAAGATTCTTGCTGCTGCACAGACTCAGTACATCTTCGTCTGTCGCACTGTCTCTTTCCAAAAGCCTCCCCATCCGTAAAATAAAGATTAAAAATGCCTTATTTAGAAGATATCTTTGGGAATTGAGTTACAGTTCTGAAAAAAATCTAGTATTTTAGATAAACACTGGCAGATGGAAAAAATACAGTTCTTGAATGAAGTATTTATTATTTACTGGAAGCAACTGTGGATTACTCTTCACAAGTATGCATCAGGTTAAGAGCTCAGAGTTCTGGGTACGTGTATTCCAGTGCTGCCAGAGTATGTGAGCATTTGCACCTTGTACCTCCCAGGGTGCTGTGAAAGGGGCACACTTCACCGAGGAGCACAATCGTGGAGACACCCCCACCTGAAGACTCAGTCAGGTGGTAGGTCATGGCAGGAGAACTTTTGTTTGTGAAATGGGTAAGGCTTGTCTCCTTACCTGGTGGATAGGTTGTTGTTGTTTTGTTTACATAGATGCCATTCCACGGTGAAATATGGGCTTATCAAATCAGAATTTCAGAAAAAGATATGTATGATTCCTATATTCTTTTTGACACATATTTTGATAAGAGACCACTAGTCTCTGCCCGTGCCCAGTTTCCTTCTACCATGTGCATCTTTTGTGTACCCTTCCCTAGAGACTACTGCTTAGTTTGAGCGAGCAAAGAGATTTGAACTGGCATCTAGACCTAGATGTATCTTTTTGTCATTGTGCAGACACATTTTCTAGCAGGTGGCATCACTGCTACAAGAATGGGAGAAATTTAAATTATCGTGATTAACTCCTTTAGCACTTACAATTTCAGACACATCATTCACTTAGCACAAAATGTAGTGAAGCCTAAGGTAAATTGGATTTCCAGAGCAGTCATTCTGTGTTCTTATTAGCCATTCTCCAAAATATTGTTCAAAACAATGAAATTCTTTACCAAGTTTTAATTAAAGTATTTTATAAAGACCTATTTAAGTCTTTTTTTTTTTTTTTTACAAAGATTTCAAGATCAGATGCCATCTTCCACTGCTCTTTCATCTTTGAGTTTTGGATAAATGTGAATTGTCTGTAGTGAACTTTGTATGGACGAACACTGAATGAAATGCTTGCCAGCTCTGCAATTAGGTAGTTACTGGGGTTTGCTACATAGACACAAAGACTCGTTCTCTTTTTGTTCTGAAGTGTTATGTGTGCAGCAAAAAATCACATTTACTGAGAAGCTGTGGTTCCTGGTCTTATATTGTATGATTCTTTAATGGCAGTGGAATAGGTAAAAAAGTTGTCACAGAGGGCTTACTGACGAAATCCGCATTCCAGCCTTGTTACTTTTTTGAGACTTTTGTCTCAATACAGTGGCACAGTGCAATGCACATAAACATCCTTCTGTTGTTTCCCAGAGCTGGTATGCTCTCGGATTATTCTTTATAGCACTGAGAATCAGAAGTACACCTTCATTTCATTTCAAATAAGGTGTAGTACCCACATCGTTGTCTACAAAGAAAATACTCCGTGACACATATAGCTGCTTTTCCACTTGCAATAAGCATGTCGTTTCTCTGCTGTGCTCAATGTTCACCTCGATGTCTTTAATCTGAAATGAAGGGTAATTGGAATATAATATAATTGCAATCCAGCACCCTCATACCACCCCGGACAAAGGTATGGCTTGTCTTACCTCAGCAATCAGGGAATTGAAATTTTGAGACAAATTCTGACCTTCTTGCAACATGGATTTCTGCATCAAACACCTTGAAATTGAGTTTATTTGTACAGCAGCAAGTTTAATGTCAAGTGCTCGAATGAAAATTGAATTAATTTGTTGCTTTCATTAATTGACCTCCTTTAATTTTCAAACTTTACATGTTTGTTTAATCTTAATACCTTTTGATTTATTCATGAAATGTTGCTCTTCTGTGCTTTGTAATAATCTCTGTCTATTCAAGCATTTTCAATACGATATTCTCCATCCCAAGTTTTTAATGAGGTTTCTTATGTATGTGTTTTTTAAATAAAAATCTTGGAGGTTTTTTTATATTCATTAACTGAATATTAGAAACCATGCCTGGTTAGGAAAATCTCATCAATTTAAGGTTCCAGAATAGGTCACCAAGTGTCATTCCAATAAAAATGAAATTTGCATGCAATGCTTCATTTGCAAGGAGTGCTTGTTTATCTTTTCTGGCATTTATTACACTGCTCAAGCAACTGAAATAATCTGCATATTATGCAAACCAGTCCTTTTCCCAGGAAAGTTTTCAGGCTTTTTATATTAAGAAATAAATAAATGCAAAGGCTCTTTGTAAGATAGCATGAGAAAAGAATTGGGTCTTGTCACAAGAAATTCTTGTTCCTGTCATTGCAGGCCACTAACCTATTTTGGGAAATTAAGGGTTCTGATATTATGGGTTATATCATAGAAATGTTTTATTGTAACTAGGCGTAGCAGCATGAGGGATTGCTATATTTGCTTCCTGGCTAATTGGATTATTACTCGTTCTACCAGTGTAACCACAAAGATGACTAAACGAATTTGAGCTTTAGAAAATGGAGATTTGACAATGAAATGAGTTCTTAGCCAAAGAGAATTTCAGTAGAAAAGGTTAGATCAGCTGAGAAAAGAAAGCTAACAGTACCTGTAACTTTACAATCAAGAGCATGAAGATATTGAAGGACAAAAACATTGTTTGCAGCAAATTGTTGAAAATCACTGTCTATAAACATATAAAAGTCTCTTTTTAGTCTTGATTTGGGGTTATTTTTTGAAAAAGCTTTTCCTACCAGGTAAAATTATTGGCTTTAGCTTTGTTAAAAAACAAAACAAAACAAAACAAAAACAAAACAAAACAAAAAAAAAAAAAAAACAAACCCAAACCCCAAGCCTATCAGAAGTGAGTAAACTGTTCTCAAATTACATGTTTTGATGTGAACATTTAGGTGGTGGAAAACATTTTGGGCAAGCGTTCTGGAGTCAGGCTCCTTTTTGTACAGTACTTGCTGCAGAATCCTTTCTACATGAGAACTGTGAGTCATGGTGGCAAGTCTTATATAACGGAATGAAACTTTGCAAAGGAACAGAGCTTTACTAAGCAAAACATACACATTTTAACAAAATGCACAGTTCACATGGCTTTAATTACAGCCTGGGAAAGAACAACATTCTTGAAGTGGAACTTTAACAAATACTGAAAAACTCATTGTCATTCTCTTACTTCGTCCATTTATTCTCCCTGACTTCTCTACGGAGTGGGAGAGTCCCCTCCAGAGGGCAACTGGGAACATTAGAACCGAGCTTCTGATCCGAGCTGCCCTCAGAACTGGGTAAGGAGCTCAGGGAGACCAGCTAGATGTGTAAGGTGCAGATGTGTAGGAAGGAAGAGCAGGCATATTTCTGATTCTTGTGGTATTACAGCAGAGACTGAATGGAAATTATTCCCTCCTGGTGCTCCACACTCCTCAAGCTAACGGGTCCATTTGTCAGAACAGGTGCTACTTGCTTGGATTTTGTCAGAGCAACCCATCACTCAGAGGTACATGGTTGGCAGATCAATGGCTGTCTATTTCATGAAACCATCTTTTTTTAAGAGCTTTTACATGATTGAAAGCACAAATTGCACTTTGAAAATAACAAACTGCAAAGTTATCGTCTGTCACTGTTGTGCCATCCGCCATTGCTTCAACTGTTATAACTTCTCCTTGTGTCTTATCTGAAATGAGATCATAAATTCTCCAAGGATGGATTTGTCTCTTAAAATAGCACTCGTACAGCGATTAGCACTTTGGGGTGCTGAACTTTAATGGAGTTTTCTGATCTTGACATAACATAGCAAATAATCACCGAAGTATGGAAAATAGATCCAGAAGGGATTTGGAGACCGTATAATCTGTACCCTGCCCTGAAACAAGGTTAAAATATATGTGTCAAGAATAATATTGACATATGTCCAACTTGAAAGACCTCCAGCGATGGAGATCCCACAGCCTCACAAGACAGATATATTCAGGGGCTTTAGTGTACATTTACATTGTTTTTACTATGCACATTTTGCTACTGTTTTTACCTGCATTCATTGCGGTAATTTAACTAATCATTTTTTGTCCTTTCCATCAGGGATATGGAGAGTACATTATTTCCTTTTATAGCAGAAACCTTTTATGTATTTGAAGTCAGACTGTCTTCCCACTTGGTGGTCTTCATTTGACTGTGAATCAGCAAATAGCAAATAACAAAAGCACAATGCTTAAAAAATATAAAAAATAAAAAAGGCAAAAAAAGCCTGTTAGGAGAGGTAAAGAAGACCAGGCAAGGAAGTATAAAGATGGCAGATGAGACAGAAATTTTCCTTCTGACCCAGCAATCTCCAGAGCCACAAACTGTGTGGGTAATTGTTTCACTTGCCCGGCTACAATAGAAGGTGCCTGACAGTGCTTTGTGGACTACAGAGGATATCACGGGCACGGTCTCAAGGGCTTTAGAACTAATGTGGATGTTTCCACTTCATTACTTTCAATGGGCCACAGTCTTATCTGTCTGCATTAATGAATGGTTCCCCCTCTGGAAGACATGCTACCGGTTATATTCTAATGATGACATAATTAGAAAGCAGAAATAGATCTCGGTGAGAGGACTGCCTGTGGCCATGACCCACGGGTTCCTTGGTTTGACTGTGCACAAATCTAGGATTACTGAAGCACAGAAAGATGTATGGTGTTAGAGAAAGTGTCAGAGCGATAAAAATGATTATCTGTATTTTTTTTTGAATTCACTCTTGTGTTGCAGTTTTGGAAGGAATACAAATTTTTGGATTTTTCAACAACATTTTCATTTTAAAATGATGTCTGGAATGTAGGTTGCAGATCAGCGCAGCAAGCTACGTCAGTAGCTCTAGCATTAGAAATATCTCTGACTTATTCCAAATTATATTTAAAAGAGCAATTTTATTAAAATATTTTAATAATAGAAAAATAATTAATTACAGTGTAGTATAAAGATGAGTGGGTGGGTTTTCTGGGATTAAAGTTATGACTAGAAAGGCAGCATCTCTGGATAGTGAAAATGGAGCTGAAAGCGAAGTCTTGGTTTGAGTAGGGCTTATCAATAAGCATCAGAATAGTGCTGTGATTGTAGAACAAATCAGATAACAGGAGTAATGTGTCAAATATCTTCTACATTGGTTGTTAAGAATTTGACTAGCAAGAAAGCAAGCATAAGGCAATCGTACAGACCACGCCATATCTCCTGTCTTTTTGTTTGCATGGCTGTGCCAACTTGCTCTCAGTCATTACTGTTTACAAAATAGTAAACCCCAAACCAGAAAATGTGCTCAACGCAATGCTAAACCTTGAGATGCAAATGCCCTGCTGTGTGGTATCATCTTACTTTCATACGTAGCAGATCATAATTCATAAATTAGCTCAGATGATATGTATCCATATTCTAGTTTTCTTTAATGCAGTAATCCAATAGCAATTTAACTGACACTGTGGGAAGTCTAAAATATGCTAATTCAGTAAACTAGCCAGGTCTTTGACTCTGAGGTTATTTTTTATTATTATTTCTGTTATGGTAACAAGTTTCATATACTTGCACTTAGACATGCCTGAAACAAGTTAGTCTTTCTTTGGCTCAGACACTTTGACTTTTCTGCTCTGTATGGGAGTAAGTGGGCTGTATTTCTCCAGTCTTTCTGAGTGCCAGTAACCAAGGAATTGAGCTGCTTAGGCGATAAGATGTGTTAAAATGCATTATCCAGAATAATTAGCACTGCTAGTTGTATAATTATGATTAAATGTGATTTAAATGGCTGTTTAAAAGTAAGCAACAGAAGGTTCCTACCACAAGTAGCCTTCTAATAAAAGCAGCGCAGAACAGAATGTTATACCAAATTGCCAGTTCTTTTCAGATCCATGTATAAACTAGATGTCCTGACTAGCTATCCCATTTGCTACAAATGACATATTTGCTTTGAATTTGAAGTTTTTATTTTTTATATTTATAGATCCAATACCATTAGTTGAATAATGTCAGTAGAATAAATGTAATGATTTCATCTCTGCCTTTATCTTTCTAAGTTATCAATGTCAAAAGTATCATTTTGCTTTGCTGTGATATCTGTTCACGTATGATACAGAACTGACCAAATCATTTATTGCAGTTTGTGAATTACTGTGGAAATCCTCCCTCTGCAACTTGAAGTTTGCTATTTGTATCTTACTATTTGCTTTTTGAATGGGTTACTGTAGTCACATCATGTCGTGTTTGTTGCTGACTGTCCCCCAGATCCCTGAGCAATTTCTGAGCAGGGTGCTCTACACTGCCAGCGTAGATCCTCAGACTAGTGCACATTCATACATATATTTATGAATTTGTTTGGGTGGACAATGATCCCCCAACTGAAATTGTTTTTCTTTCAGTTTTGAAAAAGCAAAATAATCTTAATTCATCTTTATTAAAGGTCAACTTGATTTCTGTAAATTTGGTGAAATTCTAGGTTGTCATTATGTAGTGGCTGTTCTGTATTTTCTGTTACCACGCCATAGTGACACAGTTGCCATAATGCTTCACGATGTTGTATGTTTTAACCAAAAGAAACATTCTTTCACCTTCCTTTTACCCTCCGCCACCCAGCCCCAGTTCTTAGACTTAAGCAGTTTAGCTGAATCCTGCAACTTGTACCCAGTTTAAGTACCGTCGTACTCTGTGGTCCCATTGAAATAACAGGGATTACTTGTGCAGTAAGCTTTGATTCAGCTTGACTGAACATAGCCGAACTGATCTCCTAGTTTTTATGGGAAAGGCAAATTCCTCTATGGATGCACTGCGTTCAGCAATAGCCTATAGAAGTTATTATTATCCTTTGCTACTCGCAGATAGAATTTGGCATATATGGTATATTATGTGTGTGTCCCCATTACTTCACCTTTTTAACGCTCTAAAAAACAAATTATTCCTACTTTCCCTATTTTTCTGATATGAGCAATGCAGCTGGGACAAGGGAATTTCATTTTCTTCCTTCTGAAGTATAAAATTAGCAAAGATGATGAAAAGCAAAGAGAGTGCTTTCTGTGATGATTTCTATGATTTGGGGGAATACCTAAGCAGTCTTGTTTTTATCATGAAGGTATGTATATGTAAATTTGACATAACTTCAGCTATAGAGGCAAAAGCATATTAAGCATAAGTGGACTTTCTTCCAATTATGGATGTGTAGCTCTAGTCAGTTCCTACAAATGCCTTAGGGAGGATATGCGCTTTATTCTTTCCCACTTCCCACTTTCCCTTTCCTGCAGGGTAAGTTTCCCAATAATAGGGATTATTCTGAAGTAGGGTTCTTAATTTTTTTGTTACTTTTAAGTAACAAAAATGAGAAATTCATTACTATTCATGCCTGAAATTTAAACTACGCATTAATTTTTGAACCCGATTCTGTTATCGCTAAAAATGTAGTGAATGCCAAAGTTACAGAATCAGTAAGAATAATTGTGCAAGTGATTTTCATGTGACATGAATGTGACTAACTGGGGTCTAAAGTCAAATTGTGGAATGTTTTCAACTTCCCATAAGGTGCCATTGGAAAGTGCAAACTAAAATGGAATTTAAGCTACCTGTGTAATTATTCTAATCCACAGTATGAAAGCACAGTTTGCAAAGAAGCGATTGCCTGTCCAAATCTGTGTGATCTAGACCAGGAGCCCAAGCTGCCCGCTCTGCTGGCTGACCACAGTTACCGCTGAACAACTTGCACTGGGCAGGGCTCTGAGTCGTTAGGACTCTGGACCTCTTTCAAAGAGGTGCAGATCAACGAGGGGTATTTCATTCTGTCATATACATTTCAATGTAATCACTCATTTTAGTCTTGATTTTCCTCCTCTGAATTGGGCTTTATTCAGTATTTCAAATTTGTACATGTAATAAGCTGTCTGATGCCTTACGAAGTCAATAGATGTAAAAGGCATGTTGCAGATTGTTTTCCGATTGTCTTTTGCTTCTGTTGGTCATTCTCAGAAGAAGAAACTCTGGAGCTAGGTATGCTTTTTGTGCAGCTTTAAACATTTTTTTTCTGTAGTTTGCTGCTCTTTCGATGGTGTAACTGATAGAAGCTGGAGTCTAGAGCATAAATCAAGTATGCTTTTTTCAGGATAAAGGAATTTCGAGTAATATCAAGATTTGAGGGAACTTATTTAGGACCTATATTCAAAAATCACACCCAGGTGTTTGTAAAAGATCTACATCTATGGTGAAAATTTTTCTGATGTTTTCATGAACACATCCTTCTTCCCAACGCACTGATATACAATATCCTAAGAATATCTTTCCAGCTCAGTCTCACTTTCAAGTGAGATAAACTACAAACAAAAATACGATGTGGTGGGTTGACCCTGGCTGGACCTGACCAAAGCTGCTCTGTCACTCCCCTCCTCAATCAAAAAGCAGAGTAGGGTAATTAGAAATAAAATTAGATCTTAAAATATCTTCCCTGAACCACTTCCTTCTTTCTGGGATGAACTTCATTCCTGATTTTCTCTACCTCCTCCCCCCAAGCAGTGCAGGGGAATGGGGAATGGGGGTTGTGGTCAGTTCATCACAGGTTGTCTCTGCCACTCCTTCCTCCTCAGAGGGAGGACTCCTCACACTCTTCCGCTGCTCCAGTGTGGGGTCCCTCCCACAGGAGACAGTTCTCCATGAAATACTCTAACATGAGTCCTTCCCATGCATGACAGTTCTTCAAGAACTGCTCCAGTGTGGGTTCTTTCCACAGGGTACAGTCCTTCAGGAGCAGACAGCTCCAGTGTGGGTCCCCCGCAGTGTCACATGTCCCGCCAGCAAACCTGCTCCTGCGTGGGCTCTTCTCATGGGCTCCTCTCTTCACGGGTCCACAGGTCCTGCCAGAAGCCTGCTCCAGTGTGGGCTTCCCACAGGGTCACAACCTCCTTTGGCTGCATCTACATGCTCCAACATGGGGTCCACCACAGGCTGCAGGTGGATATCTGCTCTACCATTACCGTCCCCAGGCTGCAGGGGGTCAGCCTGTCTCGCCGTGATCTTCACCACGAGCTGCAGGGGAATCTGCTCCAGTGCCTGGAACACCTGGTCCCCCTTGTTCTTCACTGACCTTGCTGTCTGCAGAGTTGTTTCTCTCACATGTTCTCACTCCTCTCTTCTGGCTACTGCTGCGCAGTTGTTTTTTCCCCCTTCTTAAATTTGTTATCCTAGAGGTGCTCCCACCGTTGCTGATTTGCTCAGCCATGGCCGACGGCGGGTCCCTCTTGGAGCCGGCTGGCATTGGCTCTATCAGACACAGGGGAAACTTCTAGCAGCTTCTCGCAGAAGCCACTCCTGTAGCCCCACTGCTACCAAAACCTTGCCAGGGAAACTCAATACCTATAAAGTAAAAGCATTTCAAGGACACTGCTTTGTACGTGCTGGCCAGATTTCCAGTACATCTTTTGCTTTATTTCTCTGTGGAACAAGACGGAGGAGAGGTAGGAACATGGGAGGAGTTCCAGGCTTAGCTTCTGAAAGGAATCTCAGGGAGGTTTAGGTAGATAAGTGAAGATTAAAAATAATTCCTTTACTATGTAACTTAATTCCTCAAATCTTCAACTTGGCGCAGTGCAGTTCTGTCCTCTCTGAAAGTATAAATTTTGAAGATTTCCTGTTTGATATCTATCATGAACACCAAATTTACTTAGCTTTTATTAATTACCAGAGAAAGGTCACCACCAGAGAAAAGTCCACTACATAGCTTTTTCAAAGTAAAAAGGTCTGACATTTGTTAGGATATGTAAGCCATGACCTGGAAGATTTAGTTACTGTAGTTCTTTCTATGCTTGTCTCCGCTAGCTGAGAAATACAAACTTCATGAAAAGTTTAATTAGAAGTTCTTAAAGACTGTTTTTTTTTATTTTGAATTTGTTTTTTTCCTTAATCTAAGTTTCCAGTCCTACATATTATGGAAAAAAAACAACCCCAACCAAAAACCAAAACAAAACACACACACACAAGCCACCAAAACCAACAAAAATTTAAATTGCAAATTATAAAGTATCAAACTCTGGGAGACAGATGCAAGGGATTTTAAAATGTTTAAAGACACTTGCCTATTTAAATAATTTTCTTTTAGCAAACATCTCAGAAAACTCAGATTCTTGCAGTTTTCATACCTGTTAAACCCTGTTGGAATAAGCAATTTCATCCAAACTCATTAATATAGGCAAAAACAAAATCATTCGATTTCAGAAATACAGACTGTTTCTTGTAGAGATGTTGTACTGTAAATATTGGTCAAGATCTGTATATTTCCAAAAATGTTTATATAACTCATCTTTGGGTACCAGAGACAGTGGTATCTAGACAAAGGTATAAATAGGATCACTTTTAAGAAATCCTGCCTAACTTCAGTCTTAAGAAAAAATTCAAGAAATATTTATATATGTTTACAAATCATATATGACTATAGAATATACCTAGAATAAATTGTTAAACACAGCTGCCTGTGAGCAGCTCTAAAAACGTATCTATTTTGTAGAGATTTGGTATCAGTGCTTCAGTGCTATTTGAAGTAATTATGTGTTCAGAGCTCTATCAGAGAAGAGGACCATGCCACAAAATATTCCTGGAGTGTGTGATGGATTTATACTTGTTGAGTATTCATATGAGTGGCAGTGTGATGAATAGTTTGTTTTTGGGTTTTTTTGAGGGAGACAGGGGCATGGATTGATTTGTTTCATTGGTGTTTCTTTGTCAAACAGAAGGTTGTTTGGGTGGTTTGGTTGGTTGTTTTTGGTTTTGTTTTTGGTTTTTTTGTCAGTATGCAAAATCAACCTCAGAAGTTGGGAAATTACAGCTTTTTCGCTGTACTCTTTTAATTCTAATTTGCCCTGCTTTAGGCTGTGTGTCATCAGGCAGACTTTGGATTAAATTATTACATATAGTCTTTATTTCTCACAGGATCACTGTTGCATTCTGTTCCCAGGATACATGACAGCATTTACTTAATTATCAGTAGTCAATAGCTTTTTCTGTGCTCACGAAGTGGTTTTTTTTGCATTCAAAATATGTTTTGCATGCAGAATTTTTCATTTTCTCAAGAGTTTTCCTATGGCATCGGCCACTATATTAACTGAGTTCTCATGCCATATTGCTCGGGGAAGACATTAGTCAATTTTCCTGGGGAAACAGAGTTGCAGAAATGTTAGAGATTAGAACCATCTGCTGATTTTGAGGCACTTAGGACTAGATTCTTCAAGGTATGTAATATTATCCAGAGTTTTGTATGTTCTAAGAGATGAAGATTTTGCCAATGTGTTTGACCTGGGTAAGGAGGAAAACCTCTTCAACACAAAAGCCCATCAGCTCACCAGCAAATTAGGACAAGCCTAAACTCTACTCTATTTGAAATGAGAAGCAGAGAAATGGAGCTGATGTTCCAAGAGAAATTTTGCTTAAGTACCATGGTTTGCATCACAATGGAGCCAGAAGAGGGGGAAGAGAAAGATTTTCTTGAGTGGCACCACTTTTATTCTGAGTGTCCACACTCATACTGTAGCCTCTTATTTACATTGCTGGCTCCAGCAAAGGATAAAAGAATCACAAAAGCAATGATTTTTATTATAAAAGCTGATTCACTCAACCACAGAGGCATACAATGCACTCCATGCAAATGAAGCAGTGGTTTTAGTATCTTTACTGCTTTTCTAACTTAGGATTTTGCGTGCACATAATGAATGTTTACAAATGGATAATATTCCTCACCATAGATGTAAAGTGAAGCTTTTGAATCTATTAAAATAACTTTTTCTTGGGCAGGGAGAGCACCTAAGAATCTTGTTGTGAGAGGCATATCTTGTTTTCACACTCCTGAAAGAAAAATTCCACCATCTATAAATGCTTTTTCCTGATTTCAACTTGTTTTTCCACTGTGTTTTTTAACCATTTTGATGCTCCCTGCGTTGAGCATTCTATTTCCTTTCAAAGTTAGACCCCTAGTGTTTCAAAGCTTGAATTCAGTATATCGCGTTTTTGCAGTAACTTGCTTGAGGTCCCCAGCTTTTCCTGGTGACATTACACAATGGAAACCACAAAAGTTTCTGATGAGGTCTGCTGAGCCTCAGGCTGCTTTCATAGTCTTGTGGACAACATGACGACATCTTTCTCTTATTTAGTAAGAACAGTTGCTGGGCTGCAGCAAATTCCCGTGCCAGTTAACTACCTCGTTTCCTTGGGTATCAGGGTGGCAGCCAACTGAGGGGGAAAACATCTTTAGATAAAGAGATTCTGCCTGTTTCCAATGGAAGGAGAGAGGTCCTAAAGGAAAATTAGAGAAAGAAGCTATTACATCTGTTAAAAACACGAGGAGGTAAGGTAGGAAGTGACAATGAGAGATTAAAAAGTTTAATTTTATTTCACTTTCAGAAATCTTGTTAAACCATTTTTTTTTTCAAATATAGTTACGGTTCTCTGTGTTTATTTTAATTCTTTTATACTTACTAGACAGCATCCTAAACCCTCACAGAAATCAATAGGAGCTTTGTGTACAAGGAGACTGCCCCACCATGACTTTAAAGAGCAACTTTTTTCCTCTGTGTGCCCATAGCTTACACTGTGCTCTTGGGATTACAAAGAGTTCCTGCTCTGCTCTTCTCTGCCAGGATAGGGAAGGGGAATGAAAAGAGGGATTGAGAGCCCAAAATATCAGTGGCAAGAGCCCGTAGAGCAATTATGGTAGGGCTTCCTTCTGCACTGTAGGTATATGCTCCAGTGGACTCATTTTCAGTCTCTTATGTATCTTATATCCCCTAAACGACATATTTGGCAATATCAGCCTAATGTAATCACAAACTTTCTCTGAAAACATTAATGGAAACATTGTCAAGAAAAGAATTCATGTGGAACTTGGGAGAGGCTAGACAATGAGGAAAGTCACGTAGATATGGTTTCAACTTTTTAGTTTTTCCCCACTGGTTTGTCATGAAAGGTTGTGACAGGGAACAGGAAGGCTGTTTGCTGTACTGAGTGCTGTTGGAAGTAAAAAAAAAAAAAAAACAACTCCAAAATGAAATAAGCAGTGGGTACAATTCATTGCACTATTTCAGTCAGAAACTGCTGCCACATGGACCTAGACTTTCTAATGGCTTTTCACAATCAGCCATCTGTAAGCTTCCAATTGTATGGTGCCTGCAGTATTTATTTTGAAATGCTATATAACCTCACAGCATCTGGAAATACCCAGAGTACATACTGTGCAACCATAAACTATATAAATGTTGGGGAGGATTCAACAGACTCTTCTATAAAAAAAAGATTTGTCGAAACGTACAGAAGAAACAAGGCCAGAATGGAATAAGGTTCATCCAAGTGTAGGTGACATTGTGTTCATCCTTTTAAAATTGCCCTATTATTGTGGACATTCTCATTCTTTGAGAAATAATAATTAAAAAATCTTGGTGACAACTTCAGTTAACAGATCTTAAAATGAAGTAAACCGAAATATTCATAAGAGAAGTTTTATAAGAAGATGTAATGGAATAATGTCATTATAGTGTTCTCCATTCTCATTTAAGTCTTCCTGTTAACGACTTCGGCTATGTTTCCAATGGAATTCCATTTGTGTATAAGTACTCTATCAGCACTTAAGGCTGTGTCTATAAAGAAAATTTGAGAAAATTATTTAAATTTTAGAATTTTGCTAGTTTCTTGTTATGCTGGCATAGAGAACCTCCTTCCCAGCAGGAAACACTGTGAAAGCAAATTCATTAATGTTTGTGAGGTGATGCCACCCGGCAAATGTCGAAGAATTATTGAAAAACTGCATATTTTTCAAGCAGATGTACTTAACATTATGTCAATTTTTTCATATTATTTCAGCGTGAAAAATGGAGAGATAATAACAATCAAAGCATTTTAGATGGACACTTCCTAACATAGCTTTGAATTTTCCCATATACTGATGTTTTAAAATGTCTGTCTTCCTGTCTTTTTTTGTCTTCTAGCTTTTACCCAAGACAATATATTTCCCCCACCTTTTCACTTTAGTTTGAGAGAGGGGAAACTTTGTTCTTTTAAATTGACCTGAAACATTTCTTTTTCCACTTCAGTCAGCAGCAAATTGAAAAGTCTACCCTCCACAGCTTTTTCCTGGAGCGGATTCTCTTAAGAACAGGTGGAACAGGTATTCTCTGGCACCCTTTATGCCATTTAGTTGAGTCTGTAACGACAGACTAATTAAAAGTGTACCTCAGTTTGCAAATTTTTTGTTTCTAAATATTCTTTGGATCATACTAGCTGGGAAAAAAAGTTTGTTATCTATCTCGTCATAGCTTGTATAGTAAACTGTTTAAAGTGCATATATTTGACTTCATAAACTATATATTGAGAGAGAGAAGGATGTATCTTTGAATTTAGAGGATCATTAACCAAGCTCGTAGCAGTTGATTTATAATCCTTACAGTTGAGTTGTCTGAAAGAATGCTGATATTTTCAGATTCTCAGAAAAAAATTTCTGCTATTTACCTTAAAGTGTTGGTGCATTTGTAGCACAGAGGGGGAAACAAACAAACAAACAAACAAACAGTCTCAAGATCTTTCTGAAAAGGTAGCTAGATAGTTGTTCAGATAGGTGGCATGGAGATATGCTTTTCCTTTCTGTTTTTGGACAAAGTTTGGATTACAGAAAATATGGTTTCATGCGGATCTATTTCTTTATTCTTTATTTACTGAAGTGTAGGACGAAGGCAAAAGCCGTGAAAGTATTTATGGTAGCAAAACCAACACCAAGACTAACACCAAGAATCAGGAGATGATTTTTATACATATATGGCATGCTTTTGTCAATGACACTTTGTGAAAAATTTCAATTTATAGTTCATAACAAATTCCTTCATCAAACTTAACTTACAATAGCTTTTATAAAGTAGAATTTTTCGTACAAACAGGGATACAGAAGCAGAGGTAAATGTTTTTCTAGCATCTATGATACTTTGGGCAGGCAAGTTAGTAGAAATGCTCTGGTTCCTGAGAAATCAAATACAATTTAATATAGACATAGGTAATTCTATAAAAGTATGTAAATGACAATTTGATAAGTCACCTTAACTGTAGGCTAAACATTACATTCTCAGCAGGAAGATATTCAGTATTATTTCAAAAAAATGGAGTAAATAATTGAACACATTTTAAATTAGTGTAAAATCTGTCTGAATAAAACCTATATTCTTTTTAGTCATGTGAAAATCCAAGGCTGAAAGTAAAATAGGGTATAATATAATAGCTTAGTGACTGCAATGAAAATATAGAATCTCTTTGAATTCTATAAAATGTTTCATAAACTTTTGTTAAATGGAGCCTGAATTCCTCATGGTAACTTCAGTCTTGCATTGCATATGCTGCTAGACGTATCAGCCTGGTTTACCAAGAGAGCTGAGGGAAGTCCTTTGCCCGAGACTGACATCTATACAAACAGACGATGTCTACAGCTTTCTTCTCACTAGCATTAGGAGCCCCGTGAGTTATAAAATCTTGGCAGATTCATTCAGCTCTCTCAAACACAAATGTAATAAGGCCATCTCATTTGTTTTAATCATAATCTTTCTTTTTTTTAGTCTGTCTAGACCGTTTTAACAATCACAGAGTTATGCTTTGCTCATGGTGGGTGGAGTGCTTCTATTTGCAGATTTTATTTCAGGTTAAGTTTCAAATTTGAGATGTACCAGAACTTGGATGCAAACATCTGCTTGACTTTGTGCTATAACACATTTTTCTATTTAAAGTGTGCAGTTAGAAACTGTAACTACTCCAGAATTAAAGACCTACTTTTCCCTTTCAGTTAGTGTTCCTTTAACTGAAAAAGCAGTATGCCTTTCACTTGCAGAGGTGAATTGTACCACCCTGGATGAGTCCCTGGAAAAAAATGTTTATGTGTAATAGATATGGATCATGACAGGATATTTTAGGCCGTCAACATCACTTCATTAAATATTGATGGACACTTATTTAGAAATTCATTTTAAAATGAGAAGCTTAATAACCCCATCCTATTTATCCTAAACTTTGCAGAATTAAAATATTAAAAAAAAAAAAAGCACCCTGGAAGTAAAATGGAAGGAATTACTTCTGTATATTTTGAAAAGATAAAACAGTACATATTAAGATAAAAAAGATGATTACGCCTTACATTCCCACCCTGTGTTGTAGTTACGACCCTTTAAGTTGTTTGGGGTTGTTTCTCTGTTCTTAATTATTATTTTCAATTCCTCATTCCTACCATATTTCCCAAAAATAAAACCTTCTTGGGAAAAGACACGTGGAAATGAGTTGTCCTCCAAATCTTCAGTATGTGAGGAAAAAGCTTCATTTTCCAAAATGCCATTGTTAGTAACAGTACTTTCTACTTAATCCCACTATATTTTGCTCTTCCAAATCCTTCAATATTTCAGGATTTCATATAAAGGAGATTAGAATATGAATTGTTTCTACATATTTCAAACTGCCCTTCTTCCTAAACCAAGGACACAACTAAAGACATAGTTTTGACTGTTTTGAAGGTATTTATCTCCAGTTCCCAGTCCATTTAAATTTAGGTGGGGGACAAAGTTAGAGAGTCATAAAAAAAAAAAAAAAAAAAGAGAATGAAGGTGTGATACACTTTCACAGAGCTCTGGTGGTCAGGGAATAAATTTAATTACAGGAGGTTCAGGACATTATATATTTAAAGCTATTTTGCATGACATTTAAAATTAAAGCATAATTTAGCAGGCTAGTCTTAAAGCAAGAGGATAGTATTTTCTCCATTTGGGGATATCTGCCAAGTTCTGCCTCCTGTAAAGAATAGGACTTGTCTGAGGATTTTGTGCTGTTTCTTTTTCCAAGACAAGATCTGGGGGCGAGAGATAATTTTATACATCCAACATATGAACAGATAGACAATGTTACAATAGATATTTTCCCATATTTCTATGAAACTTTTTGGAGGCATTGTCTTGGTGGCCAGAGACAGAACTGTGTGGAAACACTTCTAAATTTTTAAGTTTTGCAAAGCATTTGTTCTTCTGGACAAGGTTATTCCAAATTTCTGCTTTAGCTATTGTAAGTAGACTGCCTGTATTACTCATAATTTAATGTAGATTAATGTATCCCTTTGTACTCATGTCAAACAATCCAAATGTGCAAGTTACACACCTGTGGATTTATAGGTCAGACACCACCAAACAAAAGGAGAACAAGGTTATTGCCTCTGTCAGACGTCTTTGCTGTCCTTGGATCCTACACTCTACACTTCCCCTTTGGTATTAGTCACAGCATTTTACAGGTCTCTGGTCTACTGCTGCAGCAAAGAAAGCAAGAATTAGTGCAGATCTACAGAAATTGTTGCAGTTCTGAAGATGTGTGCACACACATAACTCCTAATGCATCTTAGACTGATACTAAAGACCTTAATTTCCAAAAGAACTTCAGCATTTCATAATGGGTGGCTTGTTCAGAGCATTTTCCAAATATTCAGAAGACAGGAAAATGCATCTAATAGCAAGTTGTCATTTTTAGATTACCAATATATAAAAAACAGAGATGGCTGCAATTTTCCACTCTTTCTTAAATGCTTTTCTTTACACTTTTTTATTATTCCTTTTAGAGGAGTTGACAGACAGGAAAAAAAGAAAAATAGCCCACTAAAAACTACTGGAAACACCTAAGGAAATCGCTTTTGAGAAACACTTGTGTGGTGAAATTTCATCCAGATCCTTCTTTTAACCATAACAAACAGTTTTGTTGTGAAGATACTTTTCTTTTATAGAAGCTGATAGCACTTAACTTTTCTTTATGTAAATATTAAAGATAGAGGTGAAAGTCTGTACTGGTTTTGGCTGGGATAGGGTTATCTTTCTTCATAGCAGCTAGTATGGGGCTATGTTTTGCATTTGTGCTGGAAACACTGTGGATAATGGGGGTTTTCCTTATTGCTAAGCAGTGCTTACAAAGCATCAAGGCCTTTTCTGCTCCTCATACCATGCCACCAGCGAGCAGGCTGGAGGTGCACAAGAAGTTGGGAGGGGACAGGGCTGGGACAGCTGACCCCGACTGACCACAGGGTTATTCCACACCATATGACATCATCCTCGGTATATAAAATGGGGGCAGTTGGCCAGGGGGGTGATTGCTGCTCTGGGACAGGCTGGGCATCAGTCAGAGGGCAGTGAGCAATTGCATTGTGCATCGCTTGTCTTGTATATTATTGTAATAAGTAATTTGGCAAAAATTTTGCTTCAGCTAAAAATGAATGTGTGCTCGCTACGGCTTCAGCTAAGATGGGTGTGTGCTTGCTATGCGTTTGGAAAAGGGATAGTTTTAAATAGGATATCAGACGAAAGCAACAGTTAGAACTACCGAAAATTTGCAGAACAAAGGGTGGTGTAGTTAGCTAAGATAACCACATAAGTGTAAGGAGTGAAGAAGCCACAAGAAGGACATGGTGATAAAGACTTTGGCCCTCCCTCCATGGACTATCAGGAAGACCCCGGAGGAAGCATGCCGCCTGGGAGGGGGGCATGTTGCATTCCCAGAACTCATTGACTATGTATTTGGGGGTGGGTTGCATTCCCAGAACTCATTGTTTATGTATTTGGGGGTGGGTCGCGTTCCAAAAACTCATTGACTATGCAAACTATGTTCCAAGAAGAAACATGAATAATTATAAGGAATACGAAATAAAAACAAGCGGTTGTAAAGGGAAAAATGAGGCACAGGAGGAGAAACCCCCTGTGTAACTCCCAGCGCTCTAATAAATATTCTTTGCTCCACCGAATTTGCCCCGGACTAAAATTCAATACAGTGAGCGCGTTTCTCACATTATTATTATCATTATCATCATCATCATCATCATCTCTTCCTTTGCTGTCCTATTAAACTGTCTTTATTTCAGCCCATAAATTTTACTTTTTTTTCCATTCTCCTCCCCATCCCACTGCTGGGGCAGGGGGTAGGGGAGGAAGTGGGCGAGTGTCTACATAGTGCTTAGTTGCCAGATGGAGTTAAACCAGGACAGTCCTTTTTGACACCCAACATGGGGCTTGAAGGGTTTGAGATAACAACAGATTCCAGACAGTAAAATAATAAAAGGCTATTCTAAGTGGTACAATTTAATAATGACAACAGTGATGTTACTCAGCAACAGCTTACTCTTAGAATTTAAAATAATTCCAGTGATGTTTTTCTTCAAAGGGATTGATATAACGTGCAAGAATTGACAAGCAGTTCCTTCCTTACATGACAGTTGTCATCACTTACAGAAAAAAGATATGTACGAATTGGTGTTGTACTGCTAACAAAGCAGCTATACACTTTTGAAAAGGCGTAAGATGCTCTTTAGTAAGATGTTTTTTTATATAAAAGGATTTATAAGAACACATAATCACATTAGGAGAATAACTAACAATACTAATGGAAATCAAAGACTGTATGTTGCATGCAATGTGGTTGGGAAACTGAGACCTGCATGTTAAAAGATCAGTGTGGTCCCTGCTGAGTATGTTTTAGTTTCAAAACAATTAGCTCTGTCAAATAATTAATATTTGTTGACACGACCAAGTTAAGCGCATGCACTAGCACATGTGTTGCAATTAGTTGGGATGATAAGATAACATGGACTGAAAATAATCAATTTGAGCTGCCAGAGCTGATCACTTAAGCGAACTGAAAAAACACAACTTTCTTCCATAGATTTCATACACACTTATAGTAGCTTTGCCTGCTTCTGTGGTCTTTTTATATCTCAGCTCTAAGTAGCCAAGTTTCATTGGTGTGAATGTTTTTGAACGTTTACTTCAGAGCTTTCTGAGCAAACTTGTTGGAAGCAACAGACTAAAAGTCAATTGGAAGAAAATTATAGCATTGGATATACTAGATCAAATTAAATCTAGTTAAACTAGATAAAATCAAAGAATATTTAGAATATTTAATATTGAAATTCAAGTGCTAGGAAGGAGCTGTTTGTAACTGATTTATATTTACAAGAAAAAAAATCCTTACTCTTTGCAAGCTGTTGAATAACAAAACTTAAAGCACATCTCTTCAGATTCTCTTGGAGGGATAACATAAAAACAACAGCAAAACCCCTCTCCTTTCAATTTATACCCTTTCCTGTCCCAGTTAAGTCAATGAAAGCTACGCTGTGGTTTAAAGCAGAGTTACTTTAATAATGAATCCTTCTAATAATATCATCCATTAGACCAGACGTTAGATATTATGACAACAAGAGCTATAGAAAAATCTTTACAGGGTAGAAAATTTGAGGGATAAATTATTCATTGTAAATTGTTTGCTCTAACCAGTTTTTACTGCTCTCCTATCAGATGCTTTACAGCTCGACAGCATGATGTCGGAGACTGAATATAATCAATGGAATAAATTATTTAAATGTGAGATTCATAGGGAGGTTTCTTTACACTCAAATTTGCCCAATATCTCCTGTGATACAGAAGAGATAATATGAAGTATATTTATGTTAAACATACTGTATTTTAATGATTTCTAATGAGATTTCTAAAAATTTTCTTTGCAGGCTTGTATTTTTTGGCTTGAAAATAAATCAAAATCCACTTTGCATTTTGAAAATTTAGTGGAAATACTGCATTCTCAGTGTTGCTAGAATCATTCCTTTATAGTCTTCAAAAATGCTGTGCAGCTGAAAGATCTAGTGCTGTTCCTTCTGAAGAACATTAAGAGGCAAAAAAACAGTTTAATTGCAGCTAAAATTCTACTTTTTTGCCACTGACTTTGGCAGGGCCACAGTTTCACACAGAGTGGTAATACAGTTGGCTCCTGATAGAGAATGACACATTATGTTCCCTTCAGGTGCTGCTAGTCCCAGTGCTTACAAGACTGCGCTCTTTTAGGTACAACATAAAGTAATACCAAGCAAAGAAAAAGAAAAAAAAAAAAAACAGCATTTGATAAAAATAAATTAGTCAGTCACTGGATAGGCCCATAGGAAGAGAAAACAAAAGCAATGTGACAAACTTCATACCAGTGTCACTCTTCTAAGGTTGGGGAGAACGAAAATCTGTAGGAACGACTCAGCAGAATGGAAGGCACAAAGTGGACTTGGGTAAAAAATAGTGTCAATGGACTTGAGCAGAGTAAGGTAGACATGAGAAGAAGCAGAGAATATATGAGACATGATATAGGAGTGAGGCGATGAAAATATGACATTTATGATACAAGAAGTCAGTACAAGAAAAGAGAATGACACTTTAGACATATCGGAACATAAACTGATTTTTTTTTTTGAGCTCTTTGAAAAAGATTAACCAAAACCAAGCATATGCAGCCAGCACTAAATTTTAGGCCATTCAAATGTACGCAGATTTGGATCCCAGAGGCTGAGTTACCTGCTGACGTTAAATTATTAGGTGCTGTCCTGGAAAATCACTATTTGCTCAAATAACGTACTGCTAAAAAAGATATGTTGACAACAGGTTTTGTATGGTTTGCATCAAAAAGTCTGTATTAATGTGGTTGATTAATGGAAAATATCTTTGGCGTGTTATTATTTCATTGTGTTTGCTTAAACAAGTCTCAAAAAAAGCATTGAATACATAAAGCAATTATCTGAGTAGGGATGATTATCATTGCGTTTGGGGCATCAGATGTCTGCTAGAGTAAAATCACAGCTTCACTAAGACCTACCAGTATTCCAGACTAAATTAGAATCTCACTTGTATTTGCTTGCTGCAGCAAAAACTTACTGCTGAGACTACAACGATTGAGAAATATTGGAAAAACTTTCTCATCCGATTTTTGTTTGGCTTTTCACAAAATGGTAAAGAAGGAACAGATAAGACTTTCTCTGGGCATATACAATGCATTTTAAAGAGAAAAATGGAAGCAGAGTATCATTTCAGGGGTTCTCAAAGATAGACATGGTATTTTAACACATTGCTTTTAATACATTTCTTAAACTATTGCAGATTTTAAATGGTATGGGCCATAGTGTAGGAACTGCAGGTTTTGTGATCTCTCAAGAACAATGACAATGTTACTGTGCTAAATTTCATTTAATTCCCATGTCCCAGCGCAGAACTAAAACACAAACAGCCTGATATTAAAATTACTTTTGCATTAAAAGATGCATGCCTAGTAAAGCTTTGGCATGAAAATTCCCATAGATTTAACTACAAAGTAAATGTTAAATGCTTTTGAAGATAGTCTAGGATGGGAGATGTAGGGGCAAGACCCCGGAGCATCCACACCACAGTGATTGTTAAGAGAGCCAAGGCACGTGCTCAGGAGACCAATAACGCACATTCTACTTTTCAACAGCAGAGAACTGAATGAAGCTTTCCATTGTCCCAGTGAATGTCCTAAATATTGAACTGTCAGTTAAAACACTGGGAAAGACACCACAACTGAGCTTTGTGTCCTAAATATTCATGACAGGAAAATTATTGAAATAGTCTCTGCAGGGAAGACAGGCCAATGAATGGGAATTTGAGCAGTTTTAAACATGGTGTATACATCAAGCCACTCAGTCTTGAAAGATTGTAAAGACATTGCTGCAGAATATTAGACTATTTGTAAGCTTTAACGTCAGAAACCGAAGCGCAATTAAACTTCAGGTGCCTTCAGGATGAGATGATAGAGGAAGAAAAGTTCCACAGGTAGCTTTGGATTTGTGGTTTTGAACTGGTAAGAGCCCAGGAGAATCTAGGGATCTAATTTATAAGGACCACGCTCACGTTCATGGTTGCATGATTGTGGTGGAAAAAGAAGCTGAAATAAGACTCAAATACAAGACTAACTTTAAGACTCTAACAACATCATCATTAGATCCATATTCCAATTTTCTTTAAGTTTTTCTTCATCAGATGCCCTATACTGTATCTATAAATGATAGAAACTTTCATAATCCCATGCAGAAAACTCCCACATTGCAGACACAAGGAACTGTAGGGTTTGTCAAGGAAAGGAATTTAGATGTCTTGTTGCATAGCCTCAGTGGTGAGAGTCTCTCTTGTTTCTTGCCTAGCTTTGTAATCTTGAACTCTGATATATGTACATGATATTCAGCTTGTGAAAAGATGGACTAGACTTTCTAGATAGACTAGAATGTCATTCAAGTGTTTTGTGATGAATGATAGCCTCTTACCTTGGGTTGCTGACGCGGGATGTACTGTATAGGCTAAAGAACGATCCCAAGGCTCTGCAGCGATGTAGCAGTCTACCACATGTTGCCTGCAGATGTGCTTGGGTTTTAAAGATGTGGTTCATGCATGATCGATACAGAAATCTAGTCGGGCTGAATAAATGGGTTAAAATAATGGGATGGATAAAACAAAAGCACTATACGCCTGTGATTTACTGCATCATTTTGGGAAAGTTACTGGCAGAGCTAGAGTCAGATATCAGGATTGCCTGGCTGTCCGTACTAACTTTCCTTCCTGTAAGTCAAATGCAGGATATGGCCATCTAGCATGAATCCCCAAGACAGACGTCTGAGAGTGACATTATGGAGCGAATGCAAGACCAAATGTGATTCTATTTTACCTATGATTATGAAAGCCAAGTACTCTTAAATACCTGTCTCCATTATGAAAGATCAAATAATGATTTTGATCAACTAATATGGGAGATAATTTGTAAAAAATACTCATGAACAGAAAATACAGAAAAATACTTAGAAATACACAAATATAATGGTACGGACAGGAAAAACAAAAATATCACTAATCCTCAAAACAAAGTCCTATATTTTCTATTAAACTGTATATTTTCTATTAAACTTCCTAGTGCCACAGCAATTTTGTGGTGTTTTGCATTCTTTCATTTCATTCATGCAACAACCCAGTGAACTGGAATATCATCAGTATTATTGTCAGTTTCTGAAGAAAGAGGACAACGTGGAGATATTAAGTGACTTGCATAAGGCCTCTTATCAAGTCTGTACCAGAGCTGGGATTACAATTTGGAAGCTTTTGACTCCGTTTGGTATGCCTAGGTAGTGACATACCTCAAATTCAATTTCAAACTCTTATAAAGTAATAGAGGAAATATAAGGGAGCAAAATTCTAATTGAAATTATGTTATTGAAAGTTTTCTCAGAGGCTTTGGTAGAATCAAATTGCCTGAAATAGTCCATCCGTGAGTCTTATAGTGATTCCACAAGCAATAAGGATCAGATGCTACTTTAAAAAAGCATGACAAATTTGCCAAAAAAACTCTCCTTCCCTCAAGAAACATTTGAAAAATTAATTTATATCGGCCTAACTATGTTTAATGCTGTGTGTCCCAAATAACAGCTTAATACATAACAGAGAAGGATTAGAATGAGAGTTGTGTTGTAGGGGAAACATCTAACCATGCCACAGAAACCCTTATTAGAGCTGGCTTTAAATAATGGCTTTAAATTCTAAAGCATTAAAACAATACACTGATTAAACTTTCAGAAAAAGTTGTACATTGAGACTGTAAACTCCCTTGAGAGCAGAGAAAACTGGTGAAGTCTATTAGGAAGGTTAGAAATATAAAAATGATAGTAGGAGACTGTCTTACTTGCCAAGGCTCATTTAATCCCCACAGTGATGTGAAGCTGAAGAGAAAGCAAAAACACAGGGGAAGCAACACTGCCAAATGAAACCAAGCAATCCAAGTGAACATGAGATTAGCTTGAAATGTCATATGACAGCAAATATAGCTAAGATTGTTTTTAGGCGATCCATAGTATCACCAAGTACCAAGAGAAGAGCGAGACAGCAATGCTGCGCCTTCTACTGTCACTATACCTAAAAGTGAAGACTGAAAACAGATTTAGGCCACAGAAAATGTAGAAAGTCAAAAATGCATTAAAAATTATTAAGAAGCCAGCAGGAATGACTGATGAGAGAAGATTAAAATAGCTTGCTGTATAAATGATAAATGATGACTTGGAGGTGATGAGATAGCTGGCTACAAATAGATCCGGTCAAAATATTGGAAGTGAAGGAAAAAGTCACCAGCTTTTGTTTGCCTTTTTCTTAAAAAAATAAAAATAAAAATCTTGTGCAGTTCTATCTCCAAGAGCCTGACTAAGAGCACATAAAAGCAGCACACCCCAAGATGAAAAGTTTCCATTATTAGTTTCCTGGATTGACATAGCCTATGTATAGATTGCAACATGAAAAGTTGGAAAGTTAAGCCTTTATTTGACTGCCTTGCATTAGTGTCAAAATATCCTGATTCTACTCTCTCTCCTAGAGACATTTTAATAGGTGAGGCATTATTTGAGGGAAGGTCCTGTTCTGGAATTTGCTAAGTGACCTCAATTTCCAGGTCTCTTCGGTAGTCCCTGGAAGGGCATATCTCTTTATGGGATCAGATAGTTAGGTAACAGGACATCTTTACCCTATTTCAAACTACTCTTTATTTTATTTATCCCAAATAAATAACACTTTTTCTTTCTTTTTAAATTTGGTTGTGGTACTTTTATCTTGAATTCACTGTATTATTTACACGGCTATTGTGGTATGTGTTGTCATAACTATTTTCTTATCCTTGCCAGCAGGATTATGGTTTGATTTTACAAGTGATAAACAGAGAAAGCCTTGTATTTAACAGGGGCTAATTATGATGGGTGAAAGGGATCTGCATCTGAGTGATCATCAAAAAATTATATTAGGGATCTGTATTTCTTTACATGATGGTGTAGGGTTATGTTCTACATCCTGAGAACAAAGAGCACGTGAATGGGAGGGAAAATCCCCATAACTTTCTGCTTAGAGGTTTTCTTTTCTTCTGCCCATTAGGGGTGGGTGAAGGTCCCAGCACCATGAATCAGTGCAGGGCAATAAGAAGCTGTAGTTTTTGTCCACCTGTACAGACCTCAGAGCTCCTCCTCTTTCCTCTCCCTCCTCGGATGTGGTGATGCTCCTGTGACAGGGTGCATATCTCCTCCTTACACTTTCAAATGTTTAAACAATTAACCCAAAATAATGTATTCCTAAAAGTGTTTTATGGTATTTGTATGTATGGTATTATTAGTATCTAGGTTGGTTGTTTGGTTGTTTTTTTAAAGTAGATACATTTCCCTTGCCTTCCACAAAGAGAAAGTATTTGTCTCTTTCGAAAGAGTGAAAACAGGAGATGAAGTGTGATCTGGTACATCATTTTATTTTTTAGTCCTTCATTTCCTACAAGGTGTGGCATAGCAAGTATTGATGCATTTTGTCATTTATATGGTTCCAGAAATGCCATCTTGAAAGAAGTGTTGTCTGTGTTATAGACATGATGTGTCAACCCCTTCTTAAAAATAATTGAAAGGAAAACGTAAAGCTAAACTATATAAAATAAAATAAAAATGAATGTAAAAGGAAGGATATCTTGGGGAGAGAGAGGAGAAGAAGATTCTTTGACTTTAATGAGGACTGGAAAAGCCCAGAATATTTTCATGTGGATTGAACTAACCATCTTATGAATAACTTTCTTCTTTATTTGTGTGACCTAGATACAGTAATTCATTAAAAATAAATTTTAAATATAAAGAAAGGATTTTTTAAGACAAAATATATTTTGTCTGATAGCTTTCTGTTCTCTCTCTTCCCTCCTTCCCTCCCTCCCCCCATGATATATCCAATATTCTTATTTCCAACGGGTATGTAAAATTTTATAGTGGTTTGTCAAGGACCGATTTTAGCTGAGATAAAATAGTTTTTAATGACTGCTTATTAAAGGAATTAACATGAATATTGAATTTTCTCCATAAAATATTAGTACCAATGCAAGATAAATCTATGTGGTAGGACATTTCACCCACAGGACACTTCCAATGTCTAAGCATCTTAATTTTGTATGCAACACTATGAATGTATTAATGTTGTCACTGTTGTTAGAAACTAATTCAAAAGGAGAGAAAATATATTATGACCTTATTTTTTTATTTGCTTGATAAACGTTTTAATATTATTGATTCTTGAGCCTTAAAGACACTAAGTCACAGAAAAGCTCAACTATAAAATCAAGGATTGAATCTTGATATTTACAAAAGTTCAGCTATTAACTGGGGCTGGATAATAGAAAGGCAGAGATAAATTGCTTGGAAATGCCGAAGAGAGCACCATGTGTTTTAGGTCAGAGACTGACCACGTGTTACAGTGCTGCATTTTGTTCATTTAAAGACCAATACCATGATGTTTGATATTTCCCAGAATGCCCATATTCAGCTCGACCCCCAAACACCCTAGCAATTAATTTTTCACGGGCTGTACTTTTTACTGTGTGTTTCACTGTAGAGACAGACTTCATTGTCCAGCTATCTGTCTGCTTAAGTCTTTGTCTTTCTTGGAAGGATTTGTAGCTATCAAATGTGTACTATGTATCTTACTGTGTAAACTTTATCATTGCAAATAGTAAAAATTAAGATTCAGCATTTAATGGTGCTTAGAATAACCTGCCAATTATGGGAATTTTAATCTTTAAAGAATTAGTCTTTTGTTATCACATGGATCTAATACAGAGTATTTCTTATTTCCTGGCTCAGTTCTAGACATGATCTCCAGCTGAATTTGTGGTTTTGGAGGGAAATGAAAATATGTTTAATTTTTCCTAAGATATTCTTTGTAAAAATAATAAGTAAATAAAAGTGTGATATTAAATCTCTCTATATATAACTAACACAGTCCTATTCTATTTTCAGAAAGCATTTCAGTTTTCTTTGATGACTTTCAGTTTACCTCTTTCAATTTAATTTTTCCTCAGTAGACCTTAATTCTTCCTAAAGTCACTGCGAGTAATGTTTAGTTTATTCAAATATGCAGACTTTTTCTATTTGCCTAAAAGAAGCAAATGTTTTATTTACAAAAGGAAAGAAAATGGCTCCCAGTTAAAAGCACGTGAACATGTGGAAGCTCCTGAAGCTATTACTAAATTTGTTGAAGGCAGATTTTTTAAAAGTGATAGATCTTACTAAAAAAAAAAAAAAAAAAAAAAGCCATCAATGTAAATCTTTCCTAACCTCTTTTAGAGAGATTTATCTGAGATTTTAATTCTAACAGAATTGTTGCAGGTTGGCCTCATTGGTCTATTCAGAATAAAAAAAATGCATAAGGATAATTTCAGAGAGAAATTTTCAGCATTCAGTAGAAATTTAACTGGGCTGATGAGTTCCAATCATGCTTTTAAGACGAGAAACAGTTGTACAACTAGGAGGATGCTGAAGTGAATCACTCTGCCTTTGAACAGCTTAGGTCCTCAAGTCTCCATATGTCCCAAATTGTTTTGCAGTTGACCAAAAAGCTGTCTCTTCAAAGAACATTTTTGCATTTTGCTGTGAAGGGTCATCGGTAAAATACATAAGCAGCATTGGGAGCAGAAGTCCCATAGGACTATCATGGTCCCTTCTTGCCCCCACCCCCCAAAGAAATACCTGGGAGTTACTGGGGTATACAATTGGACAACTTGCTGTCTTTTCCTTTGCTTCAAGTCCTGTGCTCTTCCCTGCACCGGGACACAGCCCAACTCTGAAAGGAATCGCCTTCACTATTCTGGTGTTAGCCAGAGAGCCCTAGGAAGAACATTTCATATGAAATGAGAGATGTGGGTTCAAATGTTCATCTCATGGACTGAAGATGAGTTTCAGAGCCACAAAGCAATGCTTTGTCATGCTCATGCTCATTCTCAGCTGAACTTCATCAGAGAATGCCGGAAAAGTGAAGGAAGACAGGGCTTAAAACCTGCTGCCCTCTTCAGCACTTCGAATTGACTAGTTTAGACTTGTCCTACCTATGTGCTGGAGAATAGGAATTTCATTTTAGTCATTTACATTTTTATTCCTGTTTAACATGTTATAAATTCCAATGTTTAAAACAGGTTTGCAAAATTTACTCTTTGAAACAGAGATATATGTAGTAATGGAAATGGTCTAATTTATAACTTTTATGTTCAAGTATACCAAGACTTAAACTAGTTAGTTCTGGGTAAAATAATTAAATCAGATACAGCACAAAACAATGCTATATATAATGAAGCATATTGAATAAATAAATGTAATGAAGTGTATTGACAACTAGATGTTATTTGTAAAGCATTTCTTAAAAGGTATGTTTGGCATGTAGAGGATGTTTATTACCAGAAAGGGTCACAGTAATAACAGGAAATTAACAGGATACCTTATTAAAGGCTGCAAGGAAATGAGATGATTTCAGATATGTTTCTCTCACCGTTTCATTTATTTCTGTGATTGTATGAGTTACAATGATTGTGCTCTTACTGATAGCGTAGAGAAGATAGGTATAATTCAGTACTCACAGATGCATATTGTAAGTGAGGTGTAAAACTTACCATAAGTTCTTTCCCATTGTAATGAAGATCCCATGTATCTTTGATTTTTATGAAATATTCACAATAGTATCGTACGTCAACCAGCAAGGCAATCAAATCTCAATTATTCACATGTTAATATGATTCTCACCCTTTGAATTGCTGCAGCACATTTTCCTGACTGCTCCTTTGAATATGAGAACCCACCAGACAACTACTTTTCTTTGTGTTATAAAAATATTGTAAATTTGCATTGCAAAGAACAACTACAAGAGAGAAACATTCAATGTCCTATTCAAAGTCTATTTAAATTAGCGCATAGCAAAACAGGGCAAAAAATTAGGACTTTTATGAAATAAAAAAGGAATAGTTCACTAAATCCCATGTTAAATGGGTAAACTACAGAGGAAATACAAAGTGTAATACTCTGGTGTTTTGAAAACAGTTGTGATGATAATTAAAGAGATTTGTTGTGTATAATTTTCATGCACGTCTTGTACGGTAGAAGAGTTTCTGTAGATTCTGTCCCCTTGTCATTTTTATTATTAAGGTATCTGTTTGTGCCCAAATGTCCTAGCTGAGATCATATTATTGTGTTAGAAGCTGTATTGAGAGACAGCTCTTAGTCAAAAAAATGCAAGTCTGAAGTCTAAAAAGTGGAAACAGAGGCACAAAATAGTGTCTTACTGAGAGTCACACAGCAGACTAGTGGAAGAGACAGGTCTACCAGCCCAAGTCTACTGCTTTCTAGAACAGTGGTCTTACTCTGTGAGTTTAGTAAAATCAGTTCAGCTACAGAGCCGACAAACATCCACAGACAACATTAATGAGATGCTAAGAATTATGAAAGGACAGACTCAGCCTTTTTTGCTGGATCTTCATCAGGGATGAACACAATGTTAACAACATGTTAAGTTTTCCCAACAGAAGTGGTATTTGCACACTGACCTGTTGTGCATTTTGGGGCACAGCAGGGGATACCAGCGGTTCCCTGATCACCAGCTACTTGACTGCATTAATGCTTATCTTTATGCCTAGACACTCAGCCATGTTACCTCTTCAGTTTGGGCTATTAGGGCTCTTTAAGCTAACATGGCTATGCTTTTGTCACTTTGACTCCTGTGTAAATGCAGGTGTATGTAAGACGGGTTTAAATTTGCTAGTTCTCAGATAATATCAGCAGTCTATTTTATGCCAACATGGAGCTCAATGTGCATTATATTTATGTTTTGTAGGTGGTTTGTCTTCCAAATATTATGGTACCAAACGTACTATTATGACTGTTCACAATATTCAGGGTAGCTGTATACAGACATGACTTCAACATGCACGATCTGCACAGCAATCTAGAAATACATAGTCTTGAGTCTGTCACGTGACAAAGCTCAGAGGCTTTTGGTCAACCCAGTGTTCCTGTTTTTCCATGATGAAATTTCTGCATGTATACAATATCTTGTGTTTCCAGAATGTATTTAGAAGTGATAAACTTACAAGAAAACATATTTTTTTCTTTTTTTTTTTCTGCTGTGTTTTCTCTAAATGTGGTGATATAAAGTTAGCTGTCATATTAAGTTGTTAAGCAAGTGAAAGCTATTTGACTGCTGCACTGCATGTGTTCTTTTAATAAAGCAGACCGTTTGCTTAGGACTTGGGAGGACTCGCCAGACATCTCCATTGTACATTTTTACCTCAAGGGTGGGGTTTGGATCCTGTGTGATGGAGACAGTCAAAGTGCTGATGGCTGCAGCCGTGACTGTTTTGTTCACCAGGGATTGTGCGGAGTTCAATAACAATGGCTTCTTTTTTCATCAGTCTAGCTTAACATATGGTAGCTATTGATTTAAAATATGAAACTTCTGCTAGTTAGTGTCAAGCTTTATGTGTCCACAATAGAGGTTATTACTCCTTTTCATCTTGAGAAATGAACTGAGCTTTAACTGTGAGCCGTATTTAACTGGATTCTCTTCTTTCGTGAGCTGTTACTGTGATATGATCAAAAGTATGAACAGGTTAAAAAATAGTAACATAATTCTTAGCTGTAAGAGATGGCCTATATTTGGATGCTGTGTAAATGACCTTGTTCTTACAACATAAGTTTTCACTGTTTAGAAGTACGCATACTTTTGATATTTCTGTTGTCTAATACAGCTAAAGAAAACCCAGCAGCCACATGGGACATTTTTTTTTTTTTTCATTTTACCTCCATCTAAGCAAATTGATGTAAATGGAGGGACCTGCTGGCAGGTGGAATTTGCATACATATGAACAAAATCAGGTGCGCTTCAGAAGTGTGAGGTTAGATGAACACAAAAGGTGTTTTGTTTTTTTTTCTTTTGCCAAATCTTTTCCAGGAATACTGTGGATATTTTCATTTGAGGTACGCCAAGATGCATTTAGATTTGTGACCTCAGAGGAAAGAGCAAAACAGCACGCAAATCTGTGTTCCTATAATTAAGGAAGCTTGTTTTCATACTTTTTAATTCTAGGAACATAAGCCACTTGTGCTTCCCCTGTCTTTTCTCTTTTCTTTTTTTGTACTGAATTAATAGAGAAAATTGTTCTGATAGAAACATATTGATTGCAGTAAAGAACTGTATGCTACCTGCCCTGCACTCCTCACAATGGTCAATGATATTTAACTGGTGAGAAATGTGCTCTGGCTGACACATACTAAACAAAAGCAGAGTTGTCTTTCATTGTTACAGTTTGTTCTCTACATGGCCTTGAATGTTCATTTCTTTGACATAAGATAATGATTCATTCACTTGCTTTGCGGTTTCTAGATGGTTAGGTACTTAAAAAGTCAATACTGAATTTCTAAGCAGAAATCCACATATGATTACAGTAAGCTCCACTATCACAGCACTGTATTAAAAGAAGTATTGGTATATTTTATATCTATAAAAATAAGAAGTTTTAATTTATCACAGTATTTTAAAATGTGCTACCTTGGTTTTATTGATAATCATTTTTAGAAAGTATAGCTCCTGTGAGTCCAGATTAATGATGAGTGAAAAAATGAAAAGTGAATTATTGCTGGAAAAATCAGCCAAAGTCAGGGGTAACTGTATGCTTTGAAACATAATTCTTTATGTTCTTTGTTTAAGGCTTAAAGCCAAGTGATCCAACCATGACCGGCAAAACGCAGACCAGCAACGTCACCAATAAGAACGACCCAAAGTCCATCAACTCCAGAGTCTTCATCGGCAATCTGAACACAGCCATTGTGAAAAAAGGCGACATCGAAGCAATCTTTGCAAAGTATGGGAAAATAGTTGGCTGCTCAGTGCACAAAGGTTATGCGTTTGTACAGTACATGAGCGAGAGGCACGCAAGGGCTGCAGTGGCGGGAGAGAATGCCAGGATCATCGCAGGGCAGCCACTAGGTAAGGGCTTGTTCATATCATTGAAACTTTGTTCTCTCTTTCCTTTCTATTGGAAAGATCACCTGCTGCTGGTGCCTTGGGAACTAGTAAGTTTGTTTTGCCATTGTTCCATCTAAGCGTGTATCCAGGATGTTGCATCTGGCAGAATTTTCAAAATATTAGATGTTACCTAGATGTTGGAAAATATTTACTGTTATAAACTGCTGATTTATTAAATACATCACTTCTGACTGCTTTATACTTCCCTGTAGTGAACACGATTACTCATGTGAGGAAAATATAAGTATTTTCTCTTAGACTCTAGTTAGTAAATTTAATGTGATATAACAAGTCTCATCTTGTTATACATATATATGTGGTTATCGTGCATTTACTGAATCTAAAATAATATCCAGCCCAGTGGTGTGTCACATTTATACAGAAGCAAAAGAATGAGTTTTGTTAGTCCTTGAAATTGTACCAAATCAAACTGTAATGCTGTTATTCATTTAGAGAAGTTTATTATTGAAAGCTTAGGTTGAAGTTATTCACACATAATTTTGTAGGCACCATTCACCTGAACTCCAAATTAAAAAAAAAAAGTGTAACATTCGTGTTTTCTATTGCTTTGTCTTTAACACTTATGTGAGATCTGGTTCTTTCTTGTTGCAAATGTTACCTCTGAAAGCTATTTGCAATTAGATATGGAGTCTGCCAATGATAAAATCATCTGGAGTACAGTACTAACCCCGTCTGCCATATGTATAGTAATGATGGACAGTATAACAAGATGTTTGGTAGGAGCCAGAGATCTTTCACTACACCTCTGAACTATATTCCTCAGATCTAAACCCACGTGTGCAATGGCTGGAAATGGCAGGAAAGGGTGAAGTGTAGCTGGTGCTTTGGCTGTGGAAAGTCGTAAAGAGGGGATATGGCTTATTCATTTTCAATTTCTCAGGCTGTAGAAATCTGTTTTTCTGATTATTTGTAGAAATTGAGGTATTTGTGTTAGATAAGTTGTTGTTTTGTCACAGTTGCTCGACAGTAATTTTAAGTTTTACAACCCCTGTCTTTTGGGTTCAAAAGAAAAACAGATTAAAGAAATCCAATTACATTTTAGGGGAGATTACTTTACGACTTTTTTAGGAAAAGTTATATATATGAGTGAAATAAAAGAACTCAAGTGATAAAGCAAGGCAGCAAAGTCAGTCTGTGGCATGGCATTATTAGAAGATGTTTCCTGGGGCGGTGGTCTCCGAGCAATAGGCCATGTAATGCCATCAGTGCATTATTTACAGCTCCTTGCACACTGGTCTGACCAGATTTTTTAAACTGTGTTTTCCTAAGGCAATAGATCTGTTATTACTATGGCTACAGTTGCTAGTCTCTTTTAGTTCTTTGGCATCTATAATATGCCAAGTGCTTTGTACGAGGAGATGGCCTTGCTCTACTCAGAGTACTTTTGTGCTTTGTACAGAAGGCAATTGAAGTTGCTGTAGAAGAAATTAAAGGGCCAATAATTACTTGAATTTTTCAAATCTTTTAATAATAACAGAAAGTTTATTCAATGCTAAGTTTCAACTGTATAATCTTAAAAGACTGATTATTCTGCAAAGTCTTGTGATGGCATATTTTATGCCTCAATGTCTCATATATCAAGGAATATAAAGAATAGGCAAAGTGAAATTTTCTTTTAGTTGTTTCAAACCTCATTTACTCTTTCTGTATATGAAATACAGTTGTCATCAGTATTGTTTGACAAAGAAAACGACTTTGTAAAATGGTACTTCTCGTTAGACAAACCATTTCTATGAATTCTTTTTATTAGCAGTAGCCACTAACAGTCATCTCAAAACAGCGAGGAGCTGATAGATAAAATTTCCTTGGCATTATGACCCAGAAGAATAACTTATATGAAAGTTGTGCATTTGAAGGAAGGAAGTAACAGGTATACTCATTACTGTGAAACTACTTGATGAAAAAAGAGTTTGTTCTCTGTCCTGAGAGCCTTGAATTCTGAAATAAATAGAACACGTGATTTTATATCAACAGTCAAGGTAAAAGGGGGTGAGAAAAGCCTTTTACAGTTGCACAAATAAACTTGGTTAGCATAGCTGAATTTTCTTTTAAATTGAATTAGAATATATTAGTAATATTACGAGGGCTGGATGGTAATCACTTTTGGAAAGCTGTTTGAACAAAGGAATATATGAAAAACATTATCCTGTAGTATATGCCTGATACTACTATACACTCTATAGTACTCAGTACCTCACAAAAGAAAGAATAAATTTAGACTGCATTATTCATCTTCTGTGGAGTCCTGAAATTCCAAATTATTATATCCTCTACAGCAGCTTTACCTGTGAGTCAGAAACGGTTTGCATGTATGTAACTGAAATTAAAAACTGAACCTGTGAATTCCTACAGCTGTATACAGTGCTGCAGAATTCAGTGAAGATACTGCTGCGATTCCTATCCAGTTGCAGGCAATGGAATCACATTAATAGTTTGCATTAGAGTCCTGTCTAAATGTTTCTTCTGAGGTAGAGCCTTAAAGTGTTAAGCTCCATAGGTACATAAAAAGGCATTTCATTTAACAGATTCCTCAGAAGTACAAATCTAAAGCGTTGGTAGTGCCCTCAGTCTTACCAGCCTCCTGTGCATCATTATACTTGGCCTGCTGGTTTCCTCAGACAACTCTCAAGCTCCTACCAATGCGTTTGGTGGCCAGTGATGTGTAATGGCCATGCCATGGATATTAACTTCAGGGAAGTGGATTTCATCAGCTGTGTGGTTATTCACCATCCCTGGAGGTGTTTAAGGAAAGGGTAGATGAAGTGCTTAGGGACATGGTTTAGAAGTGGTGGTGTTTTTATCAGGGTAGGTTAACGGTTGGACTTGATGATCTTAAAGGTCCCTTCCAACCTCACTAATTCTATGATTCTATGATTCTATGATTCTATTTCCAAGATTTCTGTTCCATGAAGTGCAACTTGCTCTGGAAAGCTGTGGGGAAGAGACCGTAAAGGAACACAAAAAAAAACATACTTAAGAAATTTATTTGTATTATTGTGAAGTTCAGTGTAGTTTCTTAAAGTGATGTTATATCTTCATGGGAATAGCATGTTTTCCTGGCCGACAGTAGGGCAAGGACAGGTCAGTATTGGGCACAGGGGACTGCTTCACAATGGTTATTTTGTGAATTGCTTCAGGCTGAAGTCAAGAAAATTTTCAAGTTGGTCTAGGACAAAGCTGCAAGTTGTGTTCCCAGTTGTGGGAACACACTCACATCATCCTCTCTGTTGTATCACCTCAAAGGTTTTTCATCCGTTGAAACACATCTACAAGTTAGAGAACATTTGCCCATATTCGCCTCCTTGCCACATACGGCAGAGAAACGGGGTGAACAGGAAATTCTGAGTCTGCATATTATCTTTACCGAGGGTGATTTCACCCTTCTGTGGTGAGAAGAGGACTAGACACCTGCTTGCTCCAAAGCAAATGGTGCAAGTCCTTCTTTGCAGCTGAGGGCTGAGGAATCATGGAATCACAGAGTTTTCAGAGTTGGAAGGGACCTCTAGAGATCATCTAGTCCAACTTCCCTGCTAAAGCAGGGGAGCTGCTTTAGCAGGAAGGAGAGAGCTGCAGCGAGAATGAAACATTTGGGTGCATGATGGAGAATGCAGTTCTTCACCAGATGTTTCCTCCTGCCGTTGTAGTTCTTCACAAGGGTCACAGCAACACTATTTAACTTTTTTGTCCATTCCAACACACATGAATTCTGTGAAGCCAAATACCACATAAAAAGCATTTAATGTTCTGTAACTTTATGCTATATATTCTTGTTTACCTTATGCATTTGGCAAATATATGTAACAGCTTCCATCTAAAATTCTGTTATAGCCATCACAACAACTTCTACATCATGATGTCTGTTTGATTTGCTTGGTTTATAGTTCATAGCCTTATATTTTATAATTATATGACCTATTTTTTTTCCTTTTTCACACACGTTTTTTAAACAAGCATAATTACTTTAACCTCAGAATATGTCTTGATTTGCACCAAAATAAGAGCGGAGCCCGCTCACAGGCACCTTGAGAAAGCAAGTTAAATGCTGTAAGGTCTCTTCTATTGTTTTCTTTAAGACACCATGGAATTTCATTCTTGGATGCTGAGAAAAAGGAAAAAGATTACAGCACCAAGAGTATGAAAGACACTTATGCCCTTTTTAACTAATAAATTAGTTCCACTGTAGCTTCAATCCTGTTTTGTTGCTGTAAGTATTATTCACGTATGTCTGCCTTCAGGTCTAAATTAGATGCAGTCTCTGAGTACCAAGTGAGTTCGTATTGACATGTAGCCTAAGGTAAGATGGTGCTTGCTGATAATTATTTTGGGTGACTATTCTATTGCCCATCCTTTTGAGAAGCACAGAAGCCCTGCAGGGGCTTTCTAAATGATGACTACTCAGTAGAAAACATCCAAGGAGAAGAGCAGGTAATAAAGAGAGCCTTTAGAGAGACTCAACATATACCTTTGTTGTAAATTGAATTGATGTGACAATATGCTGTTTTTCCTTTTGTTTCCCTTGCCTCTACTCAAAACAGATCTCTGTTTTATATTTGTGATGTCTAGCTACACTGAGAGACTTAACTACATATTTGTAAACTAGGACTTTCCAGAGTGAATCAATTTTTCATCTCAATCTGAATACTAGGCAACATTAATTATGTCAGGAATGATTGTATTTAAAAACAATAAATACTTACGCTCTTTAAGTTAACTCATTTGTGAAAAATGTACTTTGGCTTGAAAAATTACACATCTGTACAAATTTTATTGATGACTTTAAACCAATGGTACGCTAAGAAAGGAAATTCAAAACTGAATTAGTGATTGTTCAATTTTAACTTTGCTATCAGCCTTCAGTCAGTAGCATGCAAGTACAACAATCCTAGAAGACATTAATTTGTATAAGCAAAACTCATGACTTACTGAAGCAACCCAGTTACGCTTACCCACTTATCTCAGCTACCATAATAGCAAGATATACCTGTGCAGGATAACAGGAAAGCAATGCTATCTTGTTTTAAAGTGTATGGTGGTTGAGCGACTGGAAAGGTTTCTTATTTTGCTTCTGGCAAGTCTGTAAAAACTGGAGTTTTAATGTGGGTCAAAAAGTTCCAGCCAAGGACAATGACTACCTTAGGGGAACCTCAAAGATTTTATTGATACAGTGAAAAAGTGGGAATGTTTTGGTATTTTAACATATACTTTAATGAGAGATTAAAAATATCATATATTACATGCATATAATAATTAATTATATATTCATACTATATTTCAAGTCGTATACTTTTAAGAGATCACATATTGCATGTTCATATTACTGGACCAGAAAGGGCAATACACTCCATATAAAATTCTTTGGCCCATTGTAACTTTTACAGATGCACATTCCAATGTTTTGTACTTATCAGCATTACACCATGAGTAAATAATCTGAGAGCTCAGTAAAATGCATGTGATTATCTATCCAAGTGAGCCTTAGATAGCAAGGTATTTAAGTCTTGATAAGTCATAGTAACTATGTATTGTTAAATGTTGTACCTCAAACAATATTAGATTCTTCTGGTGTAATAATCCCCTTTATTTCTGAATATTATGAATATTGTATATGAATATATATGAATATATGAATAATGTATATGAAATCTAGTTCCTGTACAAGGAACTAGATGATCTTTAATGTCGCTTCCCACCCAAACCATTCTATGACAATTATGTAAGTTCAAACAAAAAACATATTTAAATAAGCAAACACTTGAATCATCAGAAATTATTTATCCATAAACCTAGGCACAAACCTACAAAATGCATGAGATGCCACAAATGTTGGCTTATTCTGGGGGTGACTTTTAAATTTTCTGAACTCATATAACTATTTGCTGAATACCTCCTCCGATGAGATCAGTTAGTGTTGTAAAATAGCCATCAACATCAGGGCCAGGTTTTGAGACAGTTTATTTGATCCGATATTTTTTATGTTGAACAAAACATAAAGTAACGTTAAAGAATAAAATTAAATACTAAGTGGTCTTCTTACAAAAGCAAGTAAGCAAGCAATCCAGCAAACAAACAAAACAAAATAGGTTTTTTTTACCTATTGTGTATATGTAGTCATGATGAAAGTAATGCCTTCGATGTCTCAGGAACCTAGAGTGAAACTAAGGATACCACCTTGTGCTGTCTTTATTAAAGTCTTTCCCACTAAATCACATCTTAGTCAATGTCCTCATCACCCAGCCCTCAGGCATGAATAGAATATTACAGAACTTCTGAAAAATTATTAATTAACCTTCCACAGCTTAGTTCAGAGATTGTTAAATTTTACCTACTAGAACTGAGTCTTTAATCCTCTTTAAGACTGTTCCTATATTTGGGAACCAGTGTAATCCTGTCTCAGCCTACTCCTGCATGCAGGAACACAGACCCTGTCTAAATCTATCGCATAGGTCTCCACCTTGCTGCATACCCATGTCCTTGTGGTCTCGGTGCAGCCTGTGTAACAGCAGACAGTAGTGTCAAGTGTCACTGTAGGGGACCTTGGACACAACCACTGATCATTGCTCACAGGGGTCTTCTGATAATGGAGAGTTTCCATATGTCCATTCCCATTGCACACTTTAGCGTCTCCCAATACTTTTATAGCTTCAGTTGTTGCATCGGTAAGATTCATTGTGGCTATAGTCTATAACCATAGCAGCAGACTATGCTACAGCCGTATAACCCGGTTGTCTTTCCTTATGCTCTTGAACTCGAAAAGACTATTAACTCTTGCTGTCATTCCATAGTCCTGTTCATTTTAGGGTTTTTTGATCAGTATTTTCTCATCCTATAGTCACATTGACGTGAATCATTTCAAGTACTATCCGTGCATATAAAGCAACTCTCGTAAAGGAAGGAAGGGTTATTTTTAACAAACATCATTTTATCTCTGGTTCAGGGCAGGACACCATTGCACAATTGATGTATGCCTGTTCCAGAAGAGCAAGCTGAATGTTTCATCGCAGAACAAAAATCCATATTTTAATGGAATGAGCCATTTCATTAGATTGAGAACACCTAGAATAAGAATGAGTGACTTTTACTTCCTATATCTTACAGAATGTTCTATTTCCCTCTTAGTGGGACTGGGTTATTCTAACCCATTATGAAAACTGAAACTACAATTTAGATCTGACTTTCTGGCAGAACTAAAACTTTTTCATGTTCAGAAAAGTACCAAGTGTATGTTAAGAAAATAGTTTACCTATGAGATGAACTCATGAGAGCAAAACTTTACGTTTTGATTGCTGGGGTCTCCTTCTATGAAATTATTCATATATTCCTAAATGGTGATAAACTAAAATTTGCAAAGTTGTGCCTGGCACAGGGTTTTGTACCCTGAACGGCCTTACGTCAGCTCATGCAAATGTTAAGTATTTCCTCCACCATAATGCCAAGAAAAATGAACGGACCGCTTACCATCAGCAAGTGTTAATGTAAGAGAAATTTTCCTTCAAGGCTGTATACAGATGCATATTAGGATTTACTTAGTCTTCTACATGGCCAGATCATCTTCAAAATCATGGACAAGGAGTTATTATGGATCTTTCTGTGTCCTTCTCTGCTGTTTGACATGTCTGTATATAGCATAGGGTTTCATCTGCATTAATTGCTACTTTTTTCACAATTTCATTCTTGAGTTTTGCAACGTGCTACACTTTAAGTCCCTCATATCTGCTTGCAACAAATATTTACATGTTCATGGGTCTGATATTGTAATTTTGTAAGTGCTTTTCAAAACCTTTAGACAATGTTACTTCAAATTTCCCAATACTTCAGCTTTTGCTCCACACATATCTTGATGAGACTATTTTTAGTAAACAATATCCATTGCTTCCTTCTTGATTTGAACATAACTATACTTTATTTCTGTTGCAGCTTACAAAAATTGTTTTCCTTTGTGGCAGACAAAATCTTGTACCTTGTCTTAAATATACTTGCTTTGATTAGTGACTCTGGGATCACTAAAATTTGTATAGCTATTCTATAATGTTTCATTCTGAACTGTCATACCATCATGCAGTGATAAAATCACTGTCGTGATAGCTTCTCATAACATTTGTCTCAGTGTCTTATATGGGATGTACTTTATAAAGACAAGAATTATTTCCACGGTGCTCTGTAATTTTGGGTTTTGTTGTTCTAGGAGGTCTCATGTTGTCTACAGCTTCACTTTGCTTGATCTAGCTTAATTCAATTTGATAGACTATCTTCCATGCATTTTGCTTCTTTCACTTCAAACAGAACCTTATCTGGACTGAGTTCGATATTTTCTTCTTGATCAATTGACAATACTTTCTTCACTATCTCATCATGTACTGCTGGAGTTGTGCGACTAATATCATCGCTTGGTTTTGTATGTGTGCCTGCCACATCTCCATGTTTTCTTATTTTTTTGTTAAAACATTTTGCTGGCTGATTTTGTTCCAAAAAGCATATGGAGAAATTCATGTCTGCTCCAGGGTGTATGGAAAGTGCATGGGTGAGATGATTTCTCATCTAAATCTGACTTGCCAATATTTAACTTTCTAATCTGCAATTGGAAGTATGTTTTTGGGGTTTTTTTTTGTTTTTTTTTTTACCAGGTATTCAGCACTGAATGGGTGACAGGACAGACTAATGACATTTTAGTGTATTGCAGAATCCATGCAAATCCCAGCCCTGCTATTTGTCTTTCAGACTACGACTGTTAAACCCATGAAATATCTTTCCCTCCCAAGACATCACTCAGCTGTTTGGAGGAGAAAGTACAGCAAATATTCCTCCTGCCAGAATACTGATGTAGCAGACAAAAATCCTTCACCTGATCATAGTCTCAGTTCATGGAGGCAGCTCTTTAAAGCAATGAACTTTTAGGATCACTCTTCCTCTCTTCCATTCCCTTCTTAACAGCAAGGTCAGCTAAAATTCAAATGTACTTTTCTTTTTTTTTTTTTTTTTAGTTTAAGTGTAGCAAGCAATGCTTGTGAAGGCAAATTTTCTAGCTGAGATTTGATTTCATGTCTGAAGCCTACCTTCATTTAACACCTAAGGAAAATACAGTGGAGGAAATCTGTTTCTTTCTCTCCAAGGGTCTACCTCAGGTTTCACACTTAATCCTACAATTCTTTCAAGGACAGACAACTTCATCAGCAAAACCATGTAAAGCATGTGTATGGGTGAAAAAAATAATACCGACACCTTATTAATAACTAAATTATTTTGCAGCACTTCTTACAAAGTGAAATTCACAGGTAAAAAAAGGGAGATTTGGCAAATGTGGTCCTCATATTCTATACTACTGGTCCTCCATCCTCCAAAAGAAAATTTCATATTACTGAGCTCTACCATGCTAACAAAGTTTTGAGTAAAAGTATTTTTCTAGGTATTTTAGTGACTCAGAACTGAACACTGTTCATGCTCTTGATCACTACAACTGCTTAAGACTTTAGCCTCATCTAGAAAATTCATGGCAGCTGAATCAGACCTTTTTTTCATGGCAAGAGTTGTCATTTTCAAAAAACCTACTGAAAAAGGATTAGTCTGGTTTTTAGTGTAAGGCTGGTTATTTCCACTTCTATTCTAAGTTGTGTAAAGTCCCTCTATACCTTGCAGAATACCTCATATTACTTACAAGATGACACAGTGTAAGAAAACACTGATCATGTTCAAACCCAACCTGGAATTTCTTATTTGATGTACATGTCAGCTTAGATACAGGAATCCTGAGCTTTCTCCCACTAGATGATAACAGCCAGGCAGCAGAAAGCTGAACATATACTAGCTTGTCCCAGAAAGAATTACAATCATTTCCACAACTAATCCACACTAGAACTAGCTCAAACTTATTTCCCAGTTACCAATGAAGCCATTCCATTTCATGTTTCTTAACCAGCCTGATGACAGTTAGTTTCCTTTACGCCCCGCTTTGTTGCACAACACAAACAACTTTTATTACACTTCAAAATTTTTTTTACAAAAGGACACATTTTATTGTATGTATCTATGAAAGCTGGACAGAACTTGCTTGAATGTCTCTGCTACCATGAGTAAGATCTCTTTTCTTTTTCCTTCTTTTTTTTTTTTTTTTGAGGTGTGAGATGGTGTGCTTAAACATTTAAACTGCTTCATTTTTGTTTGTGTCAATCTCAGTATTTTAATACTTTCTTTTTTTTTTTTTTAGTCTACTTCTGTTGCTCATTTATCTAGTTTTCTCCCTGATGGAAGTGTTCACTGGTTTGATGTTATCCGAACACTTTTGTTATGATCACAGTCATTCCTAAGCGTTGTTAAAATCTCATTGAAAAGAGAGCATTTCCAATTGACTGCTGTGGTAATTTGCTGTAGACATCTGTGCCACCTCTCCTACTGTTTGCAGTTAAATGGCAAATTCTAAGTCTCTTGTACTTTCTTTCAGTGTGCTCCTGATGCTTGATACAAATATAAAAGAGAGAGGAAGAGAACTTATGGAGTTTGAAGTGTGGTGGTAACTTTCAAGTCTTGAAATTAATTTGGGAACTGTATGATGTTTTCTAGTTCTTCTACTGCCTTGAGTTTACTGGACTCAAGGTCACTTCTCACTTTATGAAGTCTGTCTGTTTAATTAGTCTTTCAGGTGAGGAACACAAAATTTCACTGAAAATAGCATGTGAAACAAACAGTTGATAACAAAAAATAGGTAGTAAATGACAGGAAAACCTGTGTTTGGCAAAATCTGAAGCCTTTTCGTGATATGATTAACTTCTCAGCTGTACACTATGTGACAATTCAACACCTATAATTTTAAAGATACACTTAAAAATATTTCATTTTTTTATGATTTCTTCATCTAAGCTTTATCCCTTGGTTTGATAATGCCATACCATTGTTGAATTATAGAATAATTTAGGTTGGAAGGGAACTCCAAAGGATATCTAGTCCACCTTCCTGCTCAAAGCACGGCTGACTCAAAGCAATGACTGTGCAGTTTGTTTTTCAGCCACTTTATAATGCACCTATGCAGTCCATACCTCCCAATCTTTGGCTGCCAGGATGTCATGGGAGATCTTGTCAAAGACCTTGTTAAAGTCAAGGTGAAGAACACTTACACCACTTCTTCCCTCATCCACTAAGCCATACACCTCATCTGAGAAAATTCATTGGTTTTGTCCAGCATAATGTGCCTCAGTAAATCTGCTGGCTGCTCCTAGTCATTTTGTATGTCATGAGACTGGACATGAATCCCAGGATGATTTGCCTGTAATTGCCCAGGCTGTTCCTCTTCAACGCTACAGTCCATCCTGACTACAGAAGTGAATCAGACATATATGTGTGGCAGCAGCAACAGATTTATTGTTCTGCTCCAAGATGCGTAGATCAGGCACAGGGCTCCTGAGTAGGGATCTCCAAAAAATCCTTAAGGACATGATTTTCTTCTCCTTATATTCGTTTTTTACCTCTCAATCTTTCCCAAGTTCTACCCCTTTACCATTTACTTCCTCCTAAAGACTGTCCCTGTCTACCCCTAGCCCATTTTTACTGGTTTTGTTAGCTATACAAATTTATTTGATATTTATAAGAGATTGCCTTGGAAATATCTCCCTTATTAATGAATTCTGTTAAGCTCATACCACCCAACCCTTGTTTGTTAAATATGCAGTATTTTGCCATCTTCATGTTACTACCTGTCCCGGTTTGAGGTAAAACAGGACCAATTTTCTTCAGTAACGTTTCTTAGCTAGACCTTTTCTAACTACTGAAATTAGCAGCATATTGTGTAGACAATGTTTGCTCTCAGAGTGATAAGACCTATGTTCATAGTTGGTGCCAAGGCACAGTATGTAGAGAGGGTCTTGCTTACACTTGTTGCTATAACACCCGAGGGCACCTAATTTTGTTACTTGCCCCGTTGGAGGGTCAGAAGCGGAAAAGCATAGAGGGGCCGCACCTGGGAGGAGGAGCAGACAGGACAGGTGACCCAAAAATGACCAACAGGGTATTCCATCCCATCTGCCTCATGCTCAGTATAAAAGCTGAGGGATCAAAGGGTCAGACCTCTTTCTTTAATGGCTGACATCTGAGGAGGACTCTGTCTGTTCGTCTGCCTGATCCTGAATCCAGTTCCCATCCATCACTGAGTCCAGTCTGGGACTTCCTCAGTGCCAGCTGGTGACGCGATTGTCAACCTGGGAGCTTGATATGGTTTTGTACATATTTCATTATTTGTTTCCTAGTTTGAAATTTTGGGTTTGGAGTATTTAAATCCACAGGCAGTCAAGGAAGAAAAGGCAGATAAAAATGGGATTTTTTAGATGCAACTAATCAAAGGGGTTATGATTTTTTTTGGTATTTGGTCTTGTGTTGTGCAAAATGAAGTGACAATTTCAATCTAATTTCCTGGAATTTTAAAACTAGTTTGATCCAAGTTAAAGTCCTTAAATCCCTGCGCATTAGAATGTTTTGGGGTTTGTTTTTGGTTGTTTGTTGTTTTTTTTTTTTTTTTTTTTTAAAGAAAGAAAGAGAGAAAGAGAAAGAAAAATAAAAAGAGAAAGAGAAAGAAAGACAGTATGTCCATAAGGAACATATTGACCATAACATAGTGGACAATAACAATACCAGCTTCACCACAAAATCCTGCTCTTTTCTTTTCTACCAAGAGTAGAACAGAAATGCGTTAACAGCCACAAAGCTAAGTTATCAACAGAATGTTCCCATTGTATTACTTTTTCTCCTTTTTCCTTTCCTTTTTATCCTGACATCCCTGATTTTTATCAACACTTGCCATAGTTATGAAGAATAACTTTTTATTTCGTACACTGATATTATCACTTTGCTCATCATCATAAATTCACTCAGTCCAAAAAATATTTTGACCCTTTCAATAAATTCCTACATTTCCATTTGTTATTTACCTCTCCCAGAAAAATCTGCTTTCTTACCTTATTAAGTATCTATTTAATCAACAGCTCTTGCTCCCTTGTTATTTGTCTTCTTCCTCAGAGCTGTTCCTTTCAGCTTCTAACAGGGATCTTTGGTAATTCCGCCCGCTTTCAGTTCCCACTGAGGGATCAGCATCCCAGTAAGGATGGAGGTGTAGGACTGCGTGGTCATACCAGGTATGGCGAAAGCTCTTATGCAGGATTCCACGGCGCATTTTGCTGAGAGAAGGAAAATGGGTTGACAGTTCCTCGTTGAGTTGTTTTCCCAAAGCATGACAAAAGACAAATTAAATCCAATTTTCTTACAGTAACAGTGTCATAAGTGCCATCATTTTACAAAAGCAAAAATGTGATTCCTTCAGTTGTGTTCAGGCGATATAACTAAAGCACATACGCTACTGGACAGGAACGTTTTGTAAAAAGCTGAACTACAGGAGTTTGTCTCCCCATGACTCATATTCACTGGAACAGTGCACAAAGCAGAAAGGTGAAGCATCATACTCTGTTGTAACTTCTCTGAAATGGTACCTTGCCTTGGAAGCAATACCTGAAAGGGAGATGGGCTCAGGGCCTGGCCTGGTGTTGCAGGTACGAACGGATTTAACCACAGCCTCGGGAGGAAGACAGCAGCTTTAGCTCCTGCAGGGAGCTATTCTGATCCTGGCCTATGCTCTCCATGAATTCTGTGAACAGGCAGTGCCCTTTCTGTGAAAGGGGATAGTAACTCACGGGGAATGTAATCTTTTTCTTTTTTCTTTTTTTTCTGACTATGTAAAATTACCAGTAGTACTCCAAGCCATCTGCTTTAAATTTTGATGGTATGCAGTATATCTGTAGTGAGATACGCTGACAGTGAACTGCATCACCACTGTACACAATATATTTATTCCAGTAAAAGTTCATTGGTATTCACAAGAATCCTCTGGCCTGGTGACACTAGCAGAAAATGTCAAATTGTTCTTAGAATTTATAAGAAGGTATAAAATTCATGAGCTGAGACAATGAAAATCCCAAAGAAATTATGGCTACCATATTTTGTACTCATTTTGGCGGATGATTTCTTTATGTCTACAGAAATGAAGGCTAGTCACCTAACCTTTCGTCAAGTCAGCATTTTCTGAAATACAAAGACATGAAAAGTGCTTACTAATGATTGCTTGGCAACCATCCTAATATATCTAGAATGAGACCAGCAAGGAAAAATAATACAGCAAGTTCCATTGTATGTCATTCAGATCCCAGTTTATTCACTTCATTAAAGTTTCCTTCAGACTACATACCATTATGAACTTGGCATCTTGGTAAAAGAATGTCTTAGTGACTTTCAAGAATCTAGAAATTTAACTTGTATTTTTATTTTTTTTAAATAAAGTAGATAAAGTGATAGGAAAAAGAGAAGGGTACCAAATCTGTGTAAAAGGACAGAAAATAGATACTTCACTGAGTCTTCTTGTGCTTAATTTGAACTCAAGCCAAATGTCTATCTATTATAAAATGCAATTTCCTGACTCCAGAACCTCTTGCAAAAGAAATCTGTATTGATAGATAGAGAAGAACCAATTATGGAACAAAAATACAGTGGTTGCTTAGGTACAAATGGTCACAAGTTGCTCGTATTTAGTATACTTGCTGCTCATAAAGGTCAATTTTCTAAACCTTGAAATTAGACATGAGCAAGCTCAATTTGGAGAAAGAGCTGAAATGGGCAAATATGAATCTGATCAGGAATGATTAAACTATTTTAATTGTTGCTAAAACAGAAATAATCATGAAAAGAAGCTATTTGCTTAAAAACAAACCATAAAAAGCTCACAATCCGAGAAAGCTGTGGGTAGCTGAAACAATAGAATATGTAGAAAGATTAAATTAAATTAGATCGATGAGTATTTTAAGTATAAGAAACAAAAATTTGAAAGAAGGATATCAATGTGTTGCTGGGAAGAAAGGGGCAGGGGGGTTTGTTTTCAAAATAATTCTCTCAGGGTTTTTTCTCCTGTATTTGGAAATTGACAGATACATTCCGATCACAGAATGATGATGACATGGTTTCCATTCCAGAATTCTTTTCAGCTATAAAATAAGTTATCTTTAAATCCTGAAAAATAATTTTCATCTTGAAGCTTCTAAAGAACTAGCAAGGATGCTTTCCAGGGAGGTTCTCAGTTGCTAATGTTTGGGGCGTTAACTTCACTAATTCTTGAACTGAAGTAAGAATTTCAGAAGGGTAGAATTTTTACAGGAGGAAATTTCTCTGTTCACAAACATTTCAAACCAAATTAGGATTGAAGCTGTGTATTGATTTATTAATGACATAAAGTGAATCAGAAGTTGTGACCCATAATGACAACAGAAGATCAACCTCACTGCTAGACATTTGCAAAATTTTAATAAAATGCTTCCAAAATCTTAAATCCCAACAGAGCACACCCTTGCTGTGGGAGATGTGTGCCCTGTCTGACCCCCACTTTCCCCGGGGGTGGGTGACAGCCCCCAGGAGGTGATCCTGCAGCCCCAGGGTGCAGGTCCCTGGGTGCCCCCATGCTGGCCATGTGGGAGCTGGAGGCAGCAGCTGGGGGTGCCTACGGTGAGGCCACGCTGCCAGACCCAGGCAGAGCCCCTGGGCCATGGGGCTACAACTGGAAATGTCACCCCATTCCCCCCCTGCTCTGCTCCCCTCTTCTTCTGCCCACTACAAATCTTTGTGTTTCACTTGCATTCCTGTTAGTTGACTTCTTTCTTTTTTTTTCCCAGAACTCTCCTGGTTATTCCCCAGTTAGGGTTTAGGCTGGCCAATAGTTGCCTTCCTCTTTACCTAGATCAATTCTGGGCAAATTTTGGGCAATCATCTTGGGCAGTTTGGACATCCCACTCAACCACTTCCTTATGCTCACTCCTGTCTTAGCTGGTGTTATCCCAGCCTGTTTGCCATGGGTGGTCCCTGTGAGCACACCCACTAGAGAAAAATGAACATTATGTAAATAATTTTAAATGGTGAAAGAACCAGGCTACGTAACGATAGTCCTGTCATAATTGTTTTAAATTGCAAGAAAAAAAAAAATTAGATTGCTGGCACAGGGCTTGACTGATCAAGAATGAACATGGGGATAATGTTACTAATGTCAGCATGACTTTACTGAAAATAGGGCTTGAGAAATTAAATATGTATCCTTTTTTATCTTTTAACACTATATAGTAAGGTTGAACTGATGTAACATACTTCTGCAATGCACTTGATTCATTCCAAGTGGAAATTTGATTAAGAAACCCTCTTATGACATTTGTATGGTGCACTCCAAGTGGATTGAAAACTAGTCTCAAAAGACCGATAAATCGGATGTGATCGTAGAGCAGGTGTATGTCTTTTGTGCAGTTCATGGTAGAATCAGTTTTTTAGTTCTTCTTTCACCCAGTCAGAAAGACAACAAAAATCACTGATAAATTCTTTAGATTGAGAAAAGATGCTTGGGCTCATAAATGATGAAGAAAACTGGACATTGCTATCAAAATAGAAAGTAAATACCAAAATAAGGAGTCAGAATAAAAGTGTGCCTCCTCTAAGTATAACATCTAACACGTTGATGATCAACTCTTCAGCATAGGAGAGAAAGTTGTAACAAAATCTGAAGGCCGGAAGCTGAAGTGAGAAAAAGGAAACCTCAAAATAGAGCACATTGTTAACAGTGAGGTCATTATGAACAGTTTACCAAAAGTTTCAATTAAAATTTCTGAATTAAGCATTAGATGTGATTATAAAGGATATGTCCTACATCACCCCACAATTAATGCAAGGAAGTTCTGTGGTCTGTTATATCAAACCAGACTGGAATTGTTTGTCTGGACCAGCCATGGAAACCTGCAAAGACAAACATTTTACAGTCTCTTTGGATAAGTACAATAAATCAAGACAAAAATAAAAGCTCTTAATTTTATTAAGGTCCCTAGGGATTTATGTCTGATATTAATAACAAATCTATAGAAATTACACAAATGGTCTTGTTGTATCAGCACCTTTGGAAATCAGATTAGCAATATCCACCTAATGACAAGCTTGGCTTAATTTAACCTACATAAATAAGTAGCTTTTTCCCAATGACATTTACAATTAAATAAATGAAGGGGTGAATGGCCTTTAGAGAACTGAGTTCTCTACAACACAAATTCTTTTTATATTTCTCACAAGGTCTTTTCTACATTTAAGTAGATATTAATGAGACTGGCAATAACCTGTAAGAAAATTAAAAAATTATGAATAAGATCAATCTTGGTTTAGCTTTCTGCACTACAAAAGCAAAATATTTCCTCATCAGGCCCATAACTTCCATTTTATTGCAGCCTATTTTTTCATTCCAGACAAGCAGAGACATATTTGCACCCAATTTTCTGACCATCATACCCATAAAGTTATTTGTCCTTAGGAAAAAAAAGGCAGACAACATAATAATGCCATTAGCTTAATACCATCTTAATGTCTTAAGTGTTTTTCTCTTAGGATGAAATTAACCCCGGTGCAAAGGACTACAATCAAACTCATTTGGAGAAAGTGCACTGTTCTTGCTAGAATCTGCTTCTTGAAACTTCCATTAGTGATCTCATTCTTCTTCTGTAGCTATGTTCTACTTTAAATTATTGCAGTATGTCAAATGATGATCATACATCCACCACATTCCTGAATGTTTTCTCTTCAGAGAAGTCTTGCAAAATTTAGCAGAGAATACAATAACTCTTCTCGAATTCCTTTCTCAAATGATTAATCCCTGATGGTTCTTTATTGTGTGTCTGGACCGACACCAGGTCAGAAAAGATTAGGGTTTTACTGCCCTCATATTTCAGATCCTTATTTTAGCAGTTGTAGCCAGGATTCTTTCTCTTTCTCTTATATCAGAGTGTAGTAATTACAGCCGTCTCACATTACCCTGAAATGCTGTTCCCCTCATGGGCATCCTGTAATTTCTCTTCCCCAGCAGCACATCTTGCTGGATGAGAGCTCAGCCACACAGAGGTCTTCAAATAATTCGAAAAGTTTCATTACTGTATTTTTTCAGTTAGTTATTTAGCCCAATGCACATTTATAAAACCTTATGTGGAAAATGAGATGCTTTTGTACGCATCTGAGTAAAAAGTATTTTTACTATGGAATTTTACAAACAGTATAATATTTCAAAATACATAATTTTTTACCTTCTTCACCTAATTCTACTCAGGCTGTAGCTACAGAGGGAATTTGTTTTACAATGCAGGCACATCTCTGCCAATATCTTATGGCACAAAACCCCCAGTAGATTTTTAATTTGCATAACATTACACATATTTGCATAAAATATTGCCCAGTGGTACTAAGAGCACCGGTTTCTCCCTAAGCCCCAATTAATTAATCTGTGTCCCTCCAGACCTACAGCAATTTATTATGCATTCTTAGTACAGCAACATCAATTAATTATATGCTTCCCAGCCCCACATCAATCATTTTGTGCCCTCCAGACTGCTTTGCACCTCTCCCAGCCCCACATCTGGCTGAAAACACACCCTCTTCTTTTTCCACAGCTGAAGAGTCCCCTGAGCAATTTTGCCGGTCAGCAGAGAGCTGTAGGAGCTCCCTGCTCTTGCTGTAGCCCATCAAGGCCAGAAGTTTTGGGGACGGTAGGGTAAAACCTGCTTTCTGTCCAAGAATTGGTAGAGCAGAGTAGCACAACTGATTTTTTGTCCCCTTTTCTTTTCTCCCATTCCTTTATTTTGTGAACTGAATAGAAATGCTTGCACATTGCTGGTATTGACATGTATTTGTTTGGCTTTGGTGTTATTTTGCTCCTGTTCCTAGCACATTTGGTCCAAAAGTTGGGGCTCTGACCGTGCTGCATAGTGAAGGTGTTGCAAGAGTAGCCTGTAGACTCCATGCTCAGAAAAGGTGGGAGAATCTTAAGATTTTAGTTTGATCTTTCCCTCATCCCACAGACCCAGCTGCAGTCCCACTTGAGAGCAAGAACTTTGGTCAGCCTCAAGTGATCCAAACATTCAAACCACAATCCAGACCTCGGTTCAGGTTGAATGGCACTTGTTTAATTGTAGGGGATGAAAATGTGATGAGAGGGTGAAAGGACGTACGCAAAATGCAGAATATAACTGATAGCTGTACAAAAATGGTGGATGAGGAATTCCTGACTATTTTGCATCAATCTCTTTAGAGAATTGCCTTGTTTATTTCTTTCTTTATTTATTTAGTGTGAAACTACACCCTTTGCATTGGGGGGCGGGGAGGAAGCTCATCACATGTTCATCGGACTGTTCTTGGACTAGATTGCAAGTTTTAGCTGGCAATCAATCTTATTCAACAAGGTTTGCAGGAAAGGGGAGGCTTTCCAAAGATTTTCTTTTTTCCTTTACTGTCAGTACAAAGGTCAAGCTCACGGTTGCAGCAAAGGTGTAGCAGGGAACTGAAACTATGGCTTCTTTCCCAGGGCACCCCTTGACTGAATAAGGTCAATACACCAAGGAGCAGCACGCTGACCTACCTGAAATATTTAACGTTTTTCTTCTGTCCTTCCTCTTTACTTAGATTCTAGAAAAACTTTAAATCCTTCTATATGGCATCCATTACCTGCGTAGCGTTTCTAAGCCCCTTTAATTACACCATACATCATCCTTCGGTTCTGTTCATTAAAGTTAAAATGTGCTTGCCATAAAATAGTTATGGATTTTAAGTTTGCAGGGGGAATATACCTACTATTTCCCTGCAGCACTCTTTATACATTGAATATTTATATCTATTTGTGTTTGTTCTGACATAAGAAGGGTAGGCCTGCCAAGCGTCCCCTTGTGACTATAAACTCGAGCTTTTAAAAAAGTAGCTTAGCTAAGTTTTTTATGAACTGCTACCTATCACTGTTGCATTGTCCTTATGCCCCCAGGGCTGAATCAGCATCTTCAAAGCATCCCTCTGTCCCTCACTGGGATACATATTTCTTCCATGGATCCTGATGCAGCACAGCAGGAACAGAGCAGTGTTTAGCCATGACTTGCACTGCCAGGGCAGACCATGGAGTTATTTTTAAAGAGCAATGAAAGTATATATTAAAAGCTATAAGCAAGATAATTTGATGGGGATAGGGGAGAACAGACATTTTTCTGCCTTAGCTTGTTACTCTGCCTCTTCTTTATCTCTCTTTACTCTTTACACACTGTCATAAAAACAGAGACCTGAAATGTATAGATGTATAGATGTATATATGTTTAAATGCCCAGAGACCTTGGGCAACTTGGTCTAGTGGGAGGTGTCCCTGCCTATGGCAGGGGGGTTGGAACTCGATGATCTTCAAGGTCCTTTCCAACCTAAACCATTCTCTGATTCTATGATTTTATGATTCTATGATATGAAGATCCAGGTGTTCAGCTCCATTAAAGTGGCGCAGCTCAATAACTGTTTTTGTTAAATCATCACCTTTCAGAGAAACTTGATTGCTTATCTTCATTTTCAGGAAACATAATACTATTTTTCTGATTCATCAAGTACTCTTTCATGGTTTTGCTACTAAATAGCATTCATTAAGAGCTGTATTAAAAATCTCTTTGCCCTTTTCTCCTCAGTGTGGTCCACTTCAACATCAATGATGGTCCTTCTTTCCTTTTAAGAGTGAAAAACATCTTAAGTCATGGCTATCCTTGAATCTTAGCAATATAAACTAGCTTTTATTTCCCTTAGATTCTCCTCCAGGAAACTTATTTCACTTAAGCGTAGGAGATTTCTGTAGAGTATGTCTTTTCCCATAAACAATATTTAATATCTGCCTTGTTCAGTATGTGGTTTCTGGATCACATCCAGTAGATGAGGCTGAAATAGATGATCTACGAACTAAGCCACCGTAGGAAAAACAAACAAACAAACAAACAAACAATCAAAAAGAAAGCCTTTCTAGCTGAAGAGGCCTGTCTATTGTTTGTCTTGTAAGGCAGAAGTAGAGAAAGACTTGCTGGCTGCTGGAGGCTTCCTTGAGACTAGTGCTTTGTGTGGGAAACCAGGCATGCCTTCCAAGAAAAGCAGTAAGAGACCAGACATAGTGTGGGGAGCTGCTGGCAGATCATACCAGAAAATTGATCCTTTCCGTCCTGTGGTGGTGTCTTGGAGAAGCTGTAGGAAAGCCAGGAGGGAAGCAGAGTCTCAGGCGGCCTGGGAGGCGAGGAAGAGTCAAGAGGTATGTGGATAACGGGAGTGAAGTGTATGGGCTGGGGACGATAGATGGCCACTTGGAGATGAGTGGAGGAAAGAGAAACTGGGGAAACTGGGAGTCTGAGGCACTGAGAGAGAGATGCTAATGCAGCTGGGGGACTAGTGGCAAAAGCACAGGGGTCTCAAATCTTGGTTTCTTTCCAGAGTGGGAAATGGAAAGGCTGTCCTCAAAGAAGCTGTGGGATTGATTGGATCACTGGAGGTAGCTGCAAAAGGAACTAGAGGCTGAAAACAGGGCATGAAATAGAAAATATTAGATCTATGATGAAAATAAGGGGGAAATAATTTGGAAACGGTATGCTTTAGAAAAGCTAATTGAACAGCTGGCAGGCACTGACTGCATCTCAATAGTGTTGTTATCTGCCCTTCCTTGCTGAGTTTCAGGCAATTGTGGGGATCCCGGACAACAGACATGAAGCTGAGTAATGATAGGAAACAATTAAACCCTTTCAATCTAGGAGTACTTTGCTCTTAGAGAGATGTTAAGGATTCACAAGGTTGCTTAGACCCATTCAAACACTCCCTATGATATTAAAACATTATAACTTCTTCCAAAAAATTCTGCTTTCATAGCTGGACCTGACCTCCTTCTCTCTTCTATATGAAGTCCAGCAATATTGCTGAAGGACGGTAGCACTAAAAGTATATGGCCAATGTCTGGTGTTACCGCACCCAATATTGCTCTCAAACTGCACTAAATAATCTTATTCCTCAGTTCAAGGTCTTATGAAAGATCAGCAAGTGAGTGAAGATAAACTTTTTAACAGGGAAGAGAAGGTTGATGTGGGCAAAAAGGAAGGACTTTTAAAAATTCATAGCCTTGAGATTTCATTCTCCACTGAACACATCTGCCTTTAGATGATAGAAACAGTCCACAGTCTTGCTGTTTTACCGAACTTCTGCTGCTTCGAGAGTTACTGTTGCTTTTGGACATGGAAATAGGCAGGGATCCAAAAAGCACTTCTTTCCCACTGTGCTTGGAAGGCTGTTTTACCTTGTCACCTTAGATTTAAACTTGTCCGCAGATATGCACACCTCTGTGACCTGCAGGCATGATTACATGCTGCACCTATGAATGAAATCACCATGCAAAAATAAGTGTTCTCGCTGCTTCAGAATTCACGAAGAACACATCACAGTGTTCTGTTCTCTGTGCATGCTCCTCACAAGGAGAGGAGGCTTTCCTCTCATCAGGGTCTTCTTTAGCACTATTTTCTTTTTTTAAGCAATTGTATCCTCCTGCAAATGTTAGAACTTGCTGAAGCAACAGGGTGATTTTGTTCAAGTGATTTGCATACATTTAGAAGGCGTGTTTCAAAGATTGGCTGAGGAGCCTAGTTGCAGAGGAGATCTGCGTGGCAGCAATTCTCCAACAGAGCAGAATGTAAGTATCGCATCTTGGTCAGAGTATCCCACAAAATTGTTCTACCATCACCAGTCCAACCCCCCTGCTCAAGCGTGCCTTCAAAATAATTGCTTTTTAGGGAGGAGGAGACAAGAACTTGGAGTTACTTGAAAAAAGGAAGCTTGGACGATGCTTAGAGTTGCTACTAAAGAGAAATAAATAAGTACGCTAAGGCAAGGCTGTCTGCTTCAGTTGTCAGGTTTGACCAGCTGCACAGTGTGCTACCATCACGTCCAGGCCAAGTACCCTCATCCACTCATATTTTATTTTGGTTTCTACTCTTACGATAGATATTACTTGCTTGCATTACTTCAGTTCATTGCCTCAGTGGCGCTTGGTCTGGTCGAGGTTGCTGTTGCATTAGTTTCTGTACCTCCTTAAAGCTCAAAGCATTGTCAGAACAGCGATAGAAGAAAATTTGAGAGTATGTGTGCGCAAAGTCCAACACATTTAGGAACATTTAGATTTATGCGTACACCCTGTGAGAGATATTCTGCCCAAATGGTAAAAGTACTCAATCATTTGATTTTATTGTAGAAACATCTGCAAAACACAAATAAAGTTGGGCTGATACTTCCCACTCACATCAGACTCCTTATACATGCTCTCTCCTAGGAATAAATATGGCCCAACTAAATTTGCACATGTGTGACAGAATATGTGTTGATTTCATATAACTTTAATTTTTTGAAAGGATTTCCCAATTTTTAAGCATAGGATTGGACAGATCTGATCATTCTTATTTTTTATTGTAAGTACTGAGCACAGCAAATATTTCTGTATCATGTTCTGTTTTTTTTTTATTCTTAAGCCTAACACAAAAATAAATAATTTCTCTTAATTTATTAATTTATATATTTTTTGTTTTGCACCATGTGCTACAATTCTGGTTTAATGTTGATATTTATTATTTACATGCAATTATGTTTATAAATCTACTGTAAAAAAAAAAATTATATTTCTATTCCTTTATCCAGGAGATGTATTTCAGGAGTAATAGGTGGGATTTATTCCATTCTTATCAGCAAGCAAGGTTTTTTTCTTTTTCTGAATCATAAAAAAACCTGTGTTGGGCAGGTTGCAAACTGACATTTCTGGTGCTTGAAATTTTTTAGTAGCTTGTTTAGGAGCATTGCCTGAAATTCAGAAAGTCCTGTCACTTATCTCTCTACGCCCTAATACAGGTAAGGTAATTGCTTTGGCTGTTCTCTTACTGGTGGCAAATAATGTAGAAAATGAAAGACGTTTTCTGGATATTTTGAACACCTCATCCACTGTCTCTGAGTAAAGAATAGTTCAAAGTTTCTAGCAAAATTGACCAACTCCAAATCTTATTTGAAACACCAGCTACAGGAATCAAAGCAAAGAGTTTTTTACCATGACTTGACTGGTGAATCATTTCAACTGGGGAAAAAAAAAAAAAAAACAAAGAAAAAAAAAAAACAAAGCAAAAACAAAACAAAAAATCTTCTACTAGTTCTAGATAATTAATTTTCTCTTTTAAAGTACAGCTAGAGCTAGTGATAAAATAAACTAATGTTTATTTTCTATATTTTAGTACATGGGCTTGCTTAAAAAAAAGATTCTGTAACAGAATCTAGATCCCAAAACTCATTCACACGAGGATGAATCCTCCTTTCACGTCCACAGAATCTGTGAATGTGTTTTAGCATTATGAAGTCAATCTCCTTAGCAAAACCACATTTGATTTCAGGGAGTTCAAGAATAAACCTGATTACACCAAGCACTCTCAAGGACTGCATCTCTTTACCCCACAAATGAAAAAATAAGTGTTTGAAATCACATGGGAGCTGTAATCCCTTTTGCACACCTTTGTGGCTTTTTGGCCTAGGAATAGTTACACAACCTACCTCTTTAAGCCAGCAGTAAGGACAGGCACACAAAAAAAACTCAAAACAACATACTCCTTGAAGCTTCCCTGAAAAATATTATCAGGGAACAGCCTCATCTCTGCTCGTATGTGAAATGAAGCCACCATCAGGTTGAGGTAATCTGCAGGATGCAATTCCGGTTAAATAGAGAAATGTAACTTTCCAAAGGTTTTCTGGTGTGATTAAGCCAAAATAAGTGTAATTAGGCCATCCATAGTTAAAATGAATATTTGTCAAAGGAATTCCTGGCGAAATATCTTAATGCACCTCTGCTGCCAACGGTGTCATTTGATTGTACTCAATTCAGATCTTTATTTAGATAAAAGCAGCTTGAGATTTTTTTTCATTCTTTGTGACCTTTATATCTCATTTGGTCTGAAAATTGACTACTGCTCAGCATATTTCTTCTAAACTAAAAGCCATGACTCTGCAGGGCTCATATTTAAAGGGTGCTAAAGAGCAGTTTCCTGGGAAGCAGGAAAAAGGGTTGCCAATCAAGCTACTTACAGGCTGGTTTTACTATAGCAGTTGATTTGGAAATCATCAAATATTCCAGTAGACAATTTATTTGCGCATTGTGGGGGAGAACGGTGAGAACTTTACAGGTAAAGTTTGGTTGTCTGGTGCACTACTTTTAAATCTAGACTTTTAAACATGGATTTATAGAATAAGGAACAGGAGACCTACTTTATATATTTTGCATTACTACATCTTTACACAGAGTTGTTTTTTACTCATGCAAGAACCACACTTGAACAACAACAACAAAAAAGTAGTATGCATGGACTCACTGTGCTTTGTACCAAAATCTGTTATTCTAATATCACACCATTTTTTACTTTATACCTCCACACAATCATTAAACCAGAAGACACCGCCGAAAGCTTCCTCTGAGAAGAGAAGCTACTCAGAGAGATGTTTTTTGTGGGTTTTTAAATTGTAAAACACTGTCATTAAAGCTGAGGCTTTTCTGCAGAATCGTAACAGTTGCGATGAATCCTCTCCCTTAAAGGTCATCTTGGATCTAGACAGGTTCTCTGCCATCACCCCCACCATCCATCACCCCCACCATCCCCATTCCCCCTGAAATAGGAGAGACACACATTTTTGGGAAGAAAAAGAGAATTATGCTGCAAAGCAACAGAGTCTGCTATTTAGGACGCTGACCCGGATTGAAGTCCCTGATCCGGCTGATACAATAGAGACCTGAATCTGGCTTTCTCAGTTTTCAAGTGAATGCCCTAATTACAAGGCTGTTAGCTTTTCTGCAGTCAGAATCACTCCTTTGCTTTAGAGAAAGTGTCAGATTTCCATTATGGATTTTGAAATGCAAACATTTTGCAATATTGAAGTGGAATGACACGTTGTTTTTCAGTCAATGGCGGGGGAGGGGGCGGGGGGGCCAAGTTATAAAAAAGCAAAACACCACAACCTCAAGTATGACAGAAAGGTAGAGACCAAAATTACTTGGTTATCTTTTCTACCATGACATTTCAATATAATTTATGATTCTTTTTGTTTTGTTTTGCTTTTGTGTGTGTGTGTTTGGTTTGTATTCCAGTTCAACGTTTAAATCAAGGACCATTAAGATAACATCCTGTCTTGAACTTCCATTTCTTGCAGTAGATTGGTCAGCATCTTGAAGATGTAGGCTATCAGAAACAGATAGAAATAGTCAGGTGTTAACCTGAAAAAGAGGAAAAGAATGCAAAAAGGAAACATCTTTTACTGCAATTCTAGTAAACTACACTATTGTCTGAAATGCATATATTTGGTCTTGACACAAATACTTTTTAAAAACGCATTCAACCTCTGTTGAGTAATGGAGTTCTGAAAAACAGAGTGAAAGATGGACCCTCACTATTCCCATGCCTTAATAGGCAAGAACTTTCAGATTTAAAGATGTTTAATCTCTGAAACAAACAAAAAGAGGAACACTCTTATAAATATGTATCTGCTACGTTAATTGATAAGTATAGAAATCTGGATGGTAAAGAAATTATTTGCTTAGAATTGGCATACTTCTGGACAGAAAATTACAGAACCAAATTGAGAACATATTAACAGTCAAGACACAAATTCCGGTTTCCACATACTTTAAGGAGAGAACAGTCCACTACAACAATTTAGGCAGATCTGTAAATAATACAAACTGTAAGACTTCCTAGAAGAAATTCCAGCCATAAGCCTGGCAGCTGAGACCAGACACAGAGCACATCTTTTCTAATAAACATGCATCTTGAATTAAAAAGAAAACAAACTTGAGCTTAGACACTTAGCTATTGAAACAGTAAGGTCTGCCATGTTCTCTACAGATAAAATGTGTTTCTTGAGCCTGAGTTTTGTGGAGTGTCAACTTCCAGCTGCTGGATCTTGTCATGCATTTGATTGCAATGCCCTCTTGTTATATTATATATTATTATATCCATATTATACAGGAGAGACTCCATTCAGAAATTTTAAGGAGACGAAAACAAGTGCTCTATTATAGAAACTTTCTCTGGTTTAAGTGTCCTTACTGACTCCTCTTTGGGTACCTCCAGTGCTATATTCCACACCGTATTCATTATTTCTGAGTATGAGAAGTGAGTTTAAATGAGGAATGTATGAAAATAAATAGCATGAGATCCAAGTCATTAGTTTTTCTGTTGAGCTCAATAGGACCTGGTGAAGAACTATTACATCAAGATGGTGTCTATGTGTTTGAGGATTTCATGTCTCCAGGCTGATTTGCAAACAGACACTGAGACCCATGAACACTTGTTTTTGCACCGAGGGACAGTCCCAAAAAGAAGCATCTTTTACTGGTTTGTAATAACAAACTGCAGTAGTGGGACAGTAGAGAATCTTGTAGAGAAAACATTTTGCCATAATCAGAGAAGGTGAAAAACATCTCTATAGACAGTTAAAGTAACACTTGAATTCCAGCTCACACTGTGCCTGTAAAGGATGGAAAAGTCACATGAGCCTGAAAAGGTTTTTAAATACTTGTGCCTTGTATTAGGAAAATATTGTGTTTTTTCAGCTACCTAAAAATGAAATTATAAAGGCATGGGACAGAAATATTCTGTTACTTAGTATGTAGTCATGCATTTGACTTCCATGAGTCCACCTTCTTATCTGCTTTTCTAGCCAGGGACTGTACTTACCTATTCCCATGGGGGAAAATCTTCATACCTGTTTCATCCTTTCTGAACCTTTTTTTCCCCAATTTCAAGCTTGAGGGACTCAAAAGATTCCTTTTTTTTTTTTTTTTTTTTTTTAAGGAACAAAAGGAAGCAATTCGAAATGTAGGTACATATTTAGGGCTTGGGAGGAGGAGGATTGTTATGCCTTCTTTTCCCCATCCCAGTTTTTAATCCAGTATACAGTTGTCCTGGTTCCAGCAAGGATGGGGTTAACTTCCCCAAGGAGCCGGCAGGGGAGGCAAGTATTCCATACCACGTGACCCATGCCCAACTATAAGAGGTGCTAGCCGAGGAGAGGGAGGCAGTTGCCACTCCGGGGTGGGCTGCTGCTGTGTGGGTCTGGTAGGTGCGGTGGCATTATAATTGCGTTCTTATATTCCTTTATCGTTGTTATTGTTTTTTTTTCTTCTTCCCTTTGTCTGTTCTGTTAAATTATAATATTTCAACCCACAAGTTTTGCCCTTTTCTGCTGATTTTTCCCACGGCTGTGGGAGTCGAGCGAGCGGCTGCGTGGTTCTTGGTTGCTGGCTGAGGCCAAACCACGACAACAGTCTTTTCTATTAACCTACTAAACATTCATAAAGAGTTGTAGTCAGTATTATTGGTATAGAAATATAAACAATCACAAGTGAATTACTTATTTTAAGTAGAACTTGATTACAAACCAGATGCTCAAGTGTCTTTTGTACAAGGAGGAATTTATTATTTCTTTTTTTGTGAGGTTCTGAACTAAGCTGTCTACTCAGAGTAAATGTAGGCTGAAGATTAAAGGGAAGTAGGGAGCAGAGGACACGACCGTGGGGGTCTGCTACAGGCCACCTGACCAAGAAGACCTAGTGGATGAAGCTCTCTATTGACAGATAAGGGCAGCATCACGTTCACAGACCCTGGTTCTCATGGGTGACTTCAACCACCCTGACATCTGTTGGAAGGGTAACACAGCCAGGCATAGGCAATCCAGGAGGTTCTTGGATTGCATTGACGACAGCTTCCTTCTCCAAGTGGTTGAGGAGCCAATGAGGAGAGGAGCTATGCTGGATCTTGTTCTTACCAACAAGGAGGGGCTGGTAGACAGTGTCAAACTCAAGGATAGCTTGGACTGTAGTGACCATGAAATGGTCAAGTCTGAGATCCTCGGGGCAGCGAGGAAGGTGCGCAGCAGGCTGACCACCCTGGACTCTGGGAGAGCTGACTTTGGCCTCTTGAAGAATCTGCTTGGTGTGGTGCCATGGGATGAAGCGCTGGAGGGAAGAGGGGTGCAAGAAAGTTGGTTAATATTCAAGGACCACCTCCTCCAAGCTCAGGAGCAATGCATCCCTACAAAGAGGAAGGTAGGCAGAAAAGCCAGGAGGCCTGCATGGATGAGCAAGGAGCTTCTGGACATGACCAGAAGGAAAAAGGGGGGCCTATAGGGAGTGGAAACAGGGGCGGGTAGCCTGGGAGGTATACAGAGGAATTGTTTGAGCAGCCAGGGATTGGGTTAGACAAGCTAAAGCCCAGATAGAACAAAATCTGGCCAGGGATATTAAGACAAACAAAAAAATCCTTCTTTAACTATGTCAGCGAGAAAAGAAAGACTAGGGAAACTGTGGGCCCTCTCCGGAAGGAAATGCAAGAACTGGTTACCCGGGACAGAGACAGAGCTGAGGTACTCAATGACTTTTTTGCCTCAGTCTTCACTGGCAAGGACTGCAGCCACACTGCCCATGGCGCAGAATGAAAAGATGAGGAATGGGAAAATGGATAACCGCCCACTGTAGGTGCAAATCAAGTACAAGACCACCTGAGGAATCTGAAGGTGCACAAGTCCATGGGACCTGATAAGATACATCTGCGGGTCCTGACGGAACTAGCAGATGAGGTCGCTAAGCCACTAGCCATCATATTTGAGAAGTCGTTGCGGTCTGGCAAGGTTCCTGCCAACTGGAAAAGGGGAAACATAATCTCTATTTTCAAAAAGGGAAACAAGGAAGACCCAGGGAACTACAGGCCAGTCAGTCTCACCTCTGTGCCTGGCAAGATGATGGAGCAGATCCTCCTGGAAACTCTGCTGAGGCACGCAGAAAACAAGGAGGTGATTGGTGACAGTCAGCATGGCTTCATCAAGGGCAAGTCATACCTGAAAAATTTGGTGGCCTTCTACAAAGGGGATACAGTGCCAGTGGACAAGGGAAGAGCAACTGATGTCATCTACTTGGATTTGTGCAAAGCGTTTGACACTGTCCCACGCAATATCCTGGTCTCTAAATTGAAGAGACATGGATTCAACAAATAGACCACTCGGTGGATAAAGAACTGGCTGGATGGTCACATTCAAAGAGTTGCGGTCAATGGCTCGATGTCCAAGTGGAGAGCGGTGACAAGTGGTGTTCTTCAGGGGCCGGTACTGGGGCCTGTACTGTTCAACATCTTTTTCAGTGACATGGACAGTGGGGTCAAGTGCACCCTCAGCAAGTTTGCCGATGATACCAAGCTGTTTGGCGAGGTAGACACGCTGGAGGGGAAGGAAGGATGCCATCCAGAGGGACCTGGAGAGGTGGGCCCAAGCCAACCTCATGCAGTTCAAGAAGGCCAAGTGCAAGGTCCTACATCTGGGTCGGGACAATCCCAAGCACAAATACAGGCTCGGCGGGGAATGGTTGGGTAGCAGCCCTGAGGAGAAGGACCTGGGGGTGCTGATTGACAAGAAGCTCAACATGAGCCAGCAGTGAGCGATCGCAGCCCAGAAGGTCAACCATATCCTGGGCTGCATCAAAAGAAGTGTGGCCAGCAGGTCAAAGGAGGTGATTCTGCCCCTCTACTCCACTCTTGTGAGACCCCACCTGGAGTACTGCATCCAGCTCTCGAGTCCCCAACATAAGAAGGACATGGACCTGCTGGAGCGTGTCCAGAGGGGAGCCACGAGGATGATCCAAGGGCTGGAGCACCTCTCCTATGAGGAGAGGCTGAAAGAGTTGGGGCTGTTCAGCCTGGAGAAGAGAAGGCTCCGGGGAGATCTTATTGCGGCCTTCCAGTACCTAAAGGGGGCCTACAGGAGAGCTGGGGAAGGACTTTTTACTAGGGCATGTAACGATAGGGTGAGGAGGAATGGCTTTAAACTGGAAGAGGGCAGGTTCAGATTAACCATTAGGAAGAAGTTTTTCACTTTGAGGGTGGTAAGGCACTGGCACAGGTTGCCCAGAGAGGTTGTTGAGGCCCCATCCTTGGAGGTGTTCAAGGACAGGCTGGACGTGGCCTTGGGCAACCTGGTCTAGTGGGAGGTGTCCCTGGCTATGGCAGGAGGCTTGGAACTCGATGATCTTCAAGGTCCTTTCCAACCTAAACCATTCTATGATTGTATGACTTGTCTTTCTGGAGCAACAAGCTGGATGGGCAAGTGAGAAAGGACAGTGCTTTTTTCCATCGTTTATGTGTATGCATGCATGAGTCCATCATTTTACATTTTTTTACAAAAAAGTAACTGCAACTCTGAGAAAAAAAAAAAACAAACATTAAGTTCTGTTGGAGCACTAATAGCAATATCTGTCACCAGGAAATTTAGCAGTACAGGTCTTATTTGTTTTTCATGCTGGTGTCTTACTTATTTCATCAGTAAACAAGTTACTTTCCACATTTTCTTTGTTGCTAGATACAGAGGGAGTGTAATATCATTTACAAAAAAAAAAAACAAAACACAATTTTTACTTGTTATGAAATTGGTCATGCTAAAATTCTTTCTTGTCATGTTACTTTCTCTGTTGTTTAATATTTCTTATATCTAAATGTGAAGATAACCAGATTGCACAGATATACAATGCATAAGTATGTATGTTCTCTCTATGTTTATATACTACTTACATAGTTCTATTACTTCTAATTCTATTACTTCTACTGTAAAAGTAGGTGGCTAGAGGTAAGATTCATGAAATATGAATGTATGAGAGGAAATAAGAAAAGTGTCCCAGCCAGACCCTGGTATTATATTGGGTATTCATTTAGATCGTGTTTTAAGTAGTGTTAATTTGTTTTCATAAGATGAAAAAACCTCTTTACTTTGAGGGTGACAGAACACTGGAACGGGCTGCCCAGAGAGATTGTGGAATCTCCTCTGGAGATATTCAAAACCTGCCCAGATGCCATCCTGTGCAACCTGCTGTAGGTGAAAAGTGTTTTCCTGGCTACTGCCCTTAGAACTTGATTGACATTACCAGGAACAAGTGCTTCTGCTTACGTGGCATTTTTAACTAAGAATTTTGCTGATCTCTTTATATTTATGCAAAAAAATAAAGTTTCAAAAAAATAGAGATTAGATAATAGGTAACATTTTGAGATAATGGTATTTTACTTGGAAAATTACTGACTAACTCTTGCAAATTAAGTTACATATCATACATAGCTGTAAAGTGAATTAATTTATCATGATTAATGTCACAGTGAAAACCACACAAATTAATGATGACTGGCCCCCTATTTTAGAATGTTTCCAAACGAAGGTAATATCGTTGTGCCTATTAACTTATTATGAATTACACTGTAACTTCTAAAGAAGAGTAGGCTCATTAACAAGTGACTGAAAGCCAAATGAATTAGATACTAGATGTCTGGCCAAATGAGCAGCAAATCAATTTTTTGAGAAAGGTCACTTTAAAAACTCAGTTACGGCTTTCAGGCCTCATCAACTACATATGTATCATAGGTGTCCTGCTAAACTATTGCATTAAATGCTTTACTTTACACGCAGGATATTCCTGCGTTAGAGCTGGATGAGTGCTTTCCTTCCCTGACAGGAGGAGGGTCTGCTGCTCAGGTCTTCTCACTGCTCCTCATGTGGTCAGGGAGCTTCTTGACTCTAATATCACCTAATCTTCTCTTGAAGATCTTGTAACAATGCTCTACTGCTTGCATGATAGCACAGATGTACAGCATGTAGTACAAAACGCAGTGTGTCTTAGCACTGAGAAGTAATGGGGAAAGTATGCCCAACAGAAAAAAAGACATTTTCTGACTCAAAGTTGTAATACCTGATAGCACGGACTTCCACTTGAGTTGACATGTCCTATATTGCGTAACAGTTAGCAAGCCAAGCTGTCTTTGTCTCATTCAACTCCTCTGGTTAACTGAAACTCCCCCCTAAATACATTAAAACACAAATAAGAGTAAAATATTCTTCTGTATTTCCTGATTTAGAAAGAAACAAATAAGCAAATCAACATCCTTTTAACTTTTAGAAGGATTCATACACTTAGAAGTATGTTTTCTGCAACACAACAGATTCACCTAGTCAGAATTGAGAAACTATTTAATTAGGAACTTTTAGGTGTTTTTCCAAATGCCAGACTTTTTCATCTTAAGTTACGTAACGGGCCACATCTTCACCATTGGATTATGCTAATAGTTATTGGAAAAACAGAGAATCTGAAGAGAGGGTGTTAACTGCCTAAGGATATCACAAGGTGAGAACACATCACGAGAGCTTGTCTAGTTACCCTTTCAGTCCTAAGGCAAGATCTGCAATATTGGATTATTCTTGAGAGTTGCTTTTAGGTCATTCTAAGCTAGTCTTAAACACCTTTAATGATTTGACAGAGTTAAGGGTGGGCAGCAGCAGGACTTCAAAACCACCCTGAACGATCTATTGAAGTGGTTTGTTTTGTTTCCCACTAAAAGCCTATTTCTAATGACAACTCTGAATCTTCTTTTCTGTGATTTGAACTCATTACTTCTTTTCCTGTCTACCATGGACAAAGAAAACACAAAGTACCTAAAATACCTTTCATTGCAACAGCCCTTTGCTATTTGATGTCTGTTATTATACTTTCCTTAATTTTCTCTTTAGAGTGAACAGGTTGGGGTTTTTTTCCTGATATAGTCATGTTTTCTCAGCAAGACTTTATTAGAGTATGAACTACCTTCCTTATGCATGATTAATCTCCCAAATCACCAACTCCATCCTCCACCTGTAAAGTGTCTGTAACATGAAGAAAAGCCAGTTATTGATCAAAATCAGGATCTATTTAATAGATTCTCAAAAACCTTCCAGATCTTAAGTCAATATTCTATGAGCTATGGCTGGATGAGTTATACTTCTCCTTCACTCGGTCAGCCAGCAGCTTTGGAAGGCTTTGTCCTTTGAAAACAGCCATCAGTTTACTGGGAACTGCTGGAGAGGGTGCAGCAAAGGGCTACAAAGATGATTATGGGATAGGAGCATCTTTCTTATGAGGAAAGGTTGAGGGAATTGGGTCTTTTCAGTCTAGAGAAAAGAAGACTGAGGGAGAATCTTATCAATAGTTATAGATACTTAAAGGGAGGGTGCCAAGTAGATGGGAACTCTTTTTTTTCAGTGGTGCCCAGTGATAGAACAAGAGGTAAGAGGCACAAACTTGAGCATATTTCCATCTAAACATGAGGAAGGACTTCTTTACTTTGAGGGTGGCAGAGCAATGGAACAGGCTGCCCAGAGAGGTGGTGGAGTCTCCCACTCTGGAGACATTCAAAACCCGCCTGGACACCTTCCTGTGACCCTTCTCTGGCAGGGGGGTTGGACTAGATGATCTCCAGAGGTCCCTTCCAACCCCAGCCATTCTGTGATTCTGTGAAACTGTTTCTTAGCCTATCAATCAACCAATATTCCTAATAGGAAAGCAGAGATAATCTGTTAATGATGCTCCTACCATCTCCCGCTTCACTTTCTTGGGGGCTAGATCTGTCCTTGTCCTAGATAGACCCTAACTGAAAAGGTTCACAAATTAACAGTTTGCAGACTTTAGTCGTGCTGGTTATGCTGCTGCTGTAGCCAGAAGACCATTGCACTAGCAGCTTGCCGATGAGTTCAACCAAACATCTTCAGTCTGAGTGCAAGAATAAATATATCCATCATGCAGGTTTATCAGCATGTAACTAAGGAGGTTGCCCAAATATCTTAAAGCTATTCAAAAAAAGATTGCAAAAATAGGCTGAACTAGCATTCACTTATCAAAATTAAATATGTATTGGGAAGCCTAGGTGTAAACATCGCTTACAACAGCCTTAAAACAAGCCTCGGACTAGAATTCACCAGAAGCCAATTGTAATTCTGATGGCAGGTTTTAAAATTATGCTTTTGTTTAGTACAAAATGTTTATAACTCCCAAGATAAGAGATACCAGCAGAGCCTAGTTCAAATTCCTGCTTCTGCAGGGTCAAAGACAAGGCTCTTAAGTGCTCTGAGCATCCTGATGTAGTTAAAGATGTCTTTACTCATTGCAGTGGGTTGGGCTAGATGACCTTTAAAGGCCCCTTCCAACCCAAACTATTCTACTATTCTATGATTCTAAGTTTTGATCCTTAATCAGTCTCAATGAGGCTCAGAGAAAACTGCAGACCAGCACTTGAACCTTTCAGCTCTACAGATGCACTTTCTCCGAGAGCATGTGACTAAAAACTCCCTTCAAATAAATCACAAAAAATATTTTCAATGAAAAACATATTTGGATTAAATAAGACTTTATACAGGCATGTTTACCTTAATTGAGTGCAGCAGTTACGTGGGTCACTTGTTTTTGTACTAGCAGGAGTTGCCCTTATTTGCTTAATAAATACAAAATCTTAAAAACACACTCTCCAGATATTTTTGCTGTTAAGTGAAAATACTTTCCAGACATTGTTGAACAAGAGGACTTATGCCAATTAGAACTAGATGAATATCTATTCTTCAACATCTCCTGAGCTCTGTTAACCCTGAGTATCCAGAATGGAAAGGGCAAAAACTGATTTCTGCAAACAGTCGTTGCAAGTTAATCATCAGAGCTTGTGCAAGCATAATCCAACGGGGTTTTTTTTTTCCACCATATCATTTTCTTCTTTCTCCTTTCGTCTCCCCAAGCTGTAAATGGTTGCTACTACCTCATTGTTTAGTCTGCAGAAAAGTATGCTGAGGGGAGACCTTATCGCTCTCTACAACTACGTGAAAGGAGGTTGTAGCGAGGTGGGGGTTGGTCTCTTCTCCCAAGTAACAAGTGATAGAACAAGAGGAAACAGCCTCAAGTTGCACCAGGGGACGTTTAGAATGGATATTATAAAAAAAAATTCTTCAATGAAAGGGTTATCAAACATTAGAAAGGCTGCCCAGGGAAGTGGTGGAATTGCTGTCCCTGGAGGTATTTAAAAGACGTGTAGGTGTGGTGCTTGGGGACATGGTTTAGTGGTGGACTTGGCAGGGCTAGGTTGATGGTCGGACTCAATCATCTTAAAGGTCCCTTCCAACCTAGACAATTCTGTGATTCTATGATTCTATGTCTACCCTCATCAAGTTACAGTAAATTTTCAGTTTTGGAATGTTTAAAGGTCTGTGGAAAGTATGTACAAGTACAAGGGACTTCCTGCTCAATTTAGACTGAAACACATGTAAATATCTATACAAGATATGTAGTATTTCTTAAAAGAAAGGGAAACTTGAATTTCTTTCCTCAAGAACCCATCATCCTTAATCACAGTGGCAGTTTTTCTGTGCTGTTCCAGGTGCTAATGCCAGTCTATAATTAGTTACTTCCTTGCAGCTGCAGCAATGGATGTGCACTTTCAGTACGCAGATGTAGGCGGACAGCTTGGTCGATACCAGGCTCTCCCTTCTAGTGCCGGGCTCTCCAGCATGAGGAAGGGCCGCACTTGTCACGCAGGTAAATAACAGAAAGAGCTGTCTGCCGTGATAGATACAGCCTTGGACATCTGCTCCTTCCCATTAATCAGTCAGGGGCACCCATAGGGAGATTTGTGACAGGCCAGTGCAAGTTGATGGTTGAGGGAAGGTGAAAAGTGAATTCTGCAGCCTGCGACATGCTGACTCTTTTTCAGACACAGAGAGAGAAATACATCAAATTCTTTGATAGATGCGGGGAAAGGAAATACAGGGATATCTTCGAATATTTCCACTTTCAAGGTAGTTCAGCAGCTTCTAATAGCTCTGTTTGAATATGAGGCTGTTCCCCAAGGCAAATACTAGTGCTGTCTAGGGAACAGAGGTTTGAAACTCTGCCCACCAGTTTATAATATGGATTTCCTCAGTCACTTCCGGTTGACTTTCCTTGCTTGCCACAGTTCCTCATAGGTATTTTCTTAGAGTGCATTGTGTATTTGGTGTACCTTAAAGGAAAATATGGTGCCATATAAACTCCTAGGAGTCTTCAGATAGCAAAGCTATGACTGCTATGGGTTCCTCTCCTTTGTGTGATTGTCCATCGGCGTATTTGCACCTGCAGGGGGTTGTACACATTTACAGCATCTTCAGGTGGAATCTGTTCACCTGAAGTGGTTACCAGGCAAAGGATACTCAGTTGTTTTTTTTTCCCCAGTGCTACAGAAGGTATAAAGAAAGCATGGCTCCATGGGAGACATTGTGTAATTTGCTGCTTTTTATTCACTGTTAGATGTGGGGGTGGCAGTATTTGATTTGGAGTTTTCTGGTTTGTCTTCAGCATAGCATTCATTGTTTTTTGGGATAGACTGGTTTTCCATAGCATTCCGCTGAAACCTACTAAATTTAAAGTCCTGAGTAGCCTGCAAGGGTTCTCCTGTTTATGGCCACATTCCCACCAGGGGTGGGACTAGTGTTTTTTTTTAACTTGGCTGATGAAAACACAGTCTGAAGTGCTACTTCTGTAGCACTAATGCTGACACTTCTGAGGAAGCATATAGAGGGAAACAGTCTTTGACTAAAAAGCCTGAGACCTGCAGATAATTACCCATTGTGCAACTGTGTGCAATCTTGTTTATGGGCAAAAAAGACAGCGACCTTTTTTATGAAGCCAGGAATTTATTGTTAGTATAACTGAACTGAAATCTCAAGAGTCTAATCATATAATTGTTTTTTGTTTTCACCGTGGGTCGTTTTTATGTTTTCTAAAACACTTTTACAGCTTTGTTATTTTTTTCATTGGTCTTCAACTCCATGTACTCCAAATGTGCTACATATAGCACCTTTCAAATATGATAGACACTATTTTGTTTTTCTCTTTGCCACCCCTAAAATCAGATTTGTCCAGCTCCAGATCTGCATTTATTTATCTAACCAGCGGTGAGCCTGCATCCCACCTCTTATCATCCCATGCCAATATTCTGCACGGCTTCCTATGCTCCCACCCCTCAAAGCCTCTGTTATACCAGGCCTGAATGTACGGATGCTGCATCGTTACATTAAAGTCCTAGGTATCTCCTTCTACACAGAGTAACTACTTCTTACTTACAACTTTATAAAACTGTAGTTGTGCCATGCAAAAAAAAAAAATAAAGTTTAAAAATAAAAAAGCCATAGACTGGAATAAATAAAAAAATCTGGAATAAATGTGATATCAGAGCTAGGCCAAGCAAAACCAAAGTGCAAGCGGGTTGAGACAACTGCGGAGACAGCAAGGCTGACAGCCTCGCTTCTGAGGCCTTTCAAACTCAGTAACTTCAGCTCAAAGTTTTTACTACAAATCATGTAGAACTCGGGAACATACACAAATACTACCTTTGCTTCTCTTTCGCTGTCAAGGACCTTATAATTTACAGTCCACTCTCCTATGCTACAGTATAGAGTTGAGTCCTACTAAACACACACTGGAACTGAAGGCTCAAAGGATGGGGGTTCATTTGCTTTCTTATAAAATCTGCGTTTGGAATGGAGGGAGGGACATGTCCATGCCCAAACCAAAACTCTTTCAGAGAATGACTGTACCCAAACCATAATAAATACATGCATGGACAACAAATCTCAAATAAGTGTTATTTAAGGTGAACAACCTTTCTGTATGCTGATGTTCTAAAGGAGTCTACTAAGAATTTAATGACATACTTACTTTTCACCATAATAAGCTCCCTCTTGGCAGAGCTGCTCTGCCCAAAATAACCTTACACCTGGAAGATGCATTCTTTTTGCTTGGTGGAGCAAGCTGGTTTTCGCTACTGGGGAAGTGTTAAAATAAATCTAAACCATGCACAGAAAGCTGCTCACGGGCACAAGTAACTGCATAGCCTATCAATACATGTAAAGTGCCAAACATAAAACCCATCGGGTTTTTTGAATCTTACATGTAATATTTAAGGGAATACCAATCAATATCATTTTGCTAATGACATTGTAAGGAGGTCTTCTCTTGGTAGGCCAGAGGAAAAACATTTCCCAAATTTCAGTAGTTTTTTTCCACATCGTGCTGTACCCCACTGACTCTTACCCCTGGCTCCATATTTAGGAGACTTTAGAAAAGGGACCTTTTTTGGATATTGAAGTTTCATCTATGTTAGCATGCAATTTGGCAAAACAGAAATGGACCAGTAATCAAAAAAAGTTGGCACTGTAATTCCTATATTTTCCCTCCACACGATTCAGGGATTTATTCCAGCCAAGATTTAGTTTGGCATTGACAACACATGATTGAAGCCGTCTGAAGTACCTCTCTTTGGTTTAGTCTCTGTCCTCATTAGGTACGGGAGAACATTTGGTGCATGCTTGGAGCAGACCTCCAATTTTAGCTTTGTCCAAAAGAGGCCTGGGTATCATGAACAAAAAAACAGTCTGTGAAGGGAGCCAGCACACAGGAAGTGGGAACAATCAGGGGTTTCACTCTGAAACCATATCACTGGACTGAAGGTAGCTGTGGCCAGAAATGCTCTACACAGTAGAAGATAAGATAAAAAGGCCTAAATTTCAAAGCAGAAACAAAAATGTTTGGTCACTTGATCTTTTTTTTTTTTTTTTGAAGAGGGGATAAGGAAAAGGGGAGTGATGCTCTCTGAAGCTTCCCCAAGCAGCATCCCGTACGGGTGCAGAGGACGTGGGCTACCTTAACATTCAGTTCAAGATAGCTTCACCTGCTGCAAGCTCACTGCTTCCTAACAGCTCATTTGTCAGAAAAGCTCATGCTCAGCTTATTAGCAGCCCATTTTTACGGTCATTATCCATGCTTCCACAACATCTGGCTAAGTGTTGTACTCCAGATTGTGGCTGTTCTGGGAAGTAGTTTTAGCGACTTGAAAAGGGTGTTTAAGTCATGCTTATAATCCTCCCTCTGCCTCTTATCAGTGGGGTGATTCTGGGGAAGCGGCTATCTCTCTTCTACCTTTTGTGCGCCCTTAATAGTCCCTGAACTACTCTGAGTAAGGACCATCATTTTATTTGTTCCTGTAGTCTAGCTAAGTGGGTAGTCAACCTCAGATGAAAATAAATTTTTGTAAGAACTACTCAGCAATATAGTTGTCCCTTTCTGAACTATTGTCTCTGCATAAGTGGTTTTGTAGTGCCTTAGATGATCTTGTAATGAACTGGAAAGTTTTTTATTCATCAATGTGTGTTCTTTATGCATGCTGTGGTTAGCAAGTAACTTTCTCTTGTAGAAGATCTTCTGCAGAATTAGGACCATTCCCAAAATTTAATTCCAGGGGAAAAAAAAAAAAATCCAGAACTTCTGGATATCAATTCTGTATCATTGACTTATGTTTAACTTTTTAATGCAAAAAGAGATAAAAGCATTGTTTAATTTTTGAACATTTTGTTTCACCCCAGGAAAACAGTATCCTAATTTTCTGAATTCTGTGACTATGAGACTTTCTCATGTCTATCTATTATAATTTAACCTGTCTTGTCTTTTGTTCTCATTTAAAACCTTTTCTCCTTTATTTTTTTTTTTTTTTAATAAACAGATAGATAGAGTGCTCAGTTATACAGGTAGTAAAGTAGCCATCTGCTCGTTAGGATTTCCAAACTGCCCAGTAACGCTTTGTGATTTCTCACCCGTCCATTCTTGGAAACGGTGGTCCTGCATATGAGAGTACGGCAGCAAAAATGCGATTGAAGTCACTCGACTCACAGAACGTGCCCCAGCCCACCAGCGAGACGCGTCCAAACAATCCAAACACTAAACAACTGCCAATTGAGACACTGACTGGCAGAGCGAGCAACTATTTCTGTCCAACCTGCTTTCTGACAGCCACAAACTAGCTTTCTTCTCTTGATTCCATTGCCTTCCTTGTCATCTTGCTTACTGAACTTCGGGCTGTATGTAACAGCTGACAGGTGTTTTCCCAGGGGTGCTACACGTGCCCCGGCTCAGCCATTATCTGACAGTTTTCGGGCCGTCCTGCCCCAAGCCAGTGATAGATAGGCTATAAGACAAGTAGGCAAACAGTTACACTTGGCACAATTGCAGGCTTTCTGGAGGGAAAGAAACAGTCAATCTCACAATTGTAGTCTGCCTGACGCTACCCAACTATTTGCAAAGTGCATTCGGGGAGTTCAGACAAGGAATGGGGTTGACTGACAGAAGCTAAACAGAAAAGGCTAAATGTCAGACTCTCTGCGGCAGCTCTGTGGGAGCCTGGCAGACGAAGTGAAGTCTGGAATGCGGAATGACAGCAGAATGATGAGCGGCAGAAAGCAGGATGGTGGTAGAGCTACAGAGGGTTATTTTTAAAAAAACTTTTATACTCGCTTTAATCAGTACTGCTTTTAAAATCAGCCATTAAATTAGCTGCTATTATTAACATTGTGGGATTTTATTAAAAGCATTAAGAGCTTTTTGAATTGTTACAGAATAGGACCTGCACGGTTGGTTCTCTCCTACTGAAGTTTTTTCAGCCTTTGTAAAATAAGGAAGGGTGATTTCAACCGCAATTCAGTGTGAGAAGAAAACTGACTGCATGAGTGGGCCACATTTTACAGTAGTATGCAGGAAAATGCACAAGGGATGTGATATATTCACAAGTCTTAAGCACAATCCCCCACAGTATGCTTATATAGCCAAATTGGCGACATCTGCATAAATATATAAAGTGAGTGGAAAATTGCCTTAACCGCCAGGCTCAAAGCATTGTGAATACTGGTACAAAGTCCTACTGGTGTTTGGTTATTAGTGATGTATCTCAGGAATCAAGAGTGTTCATGTTTTTATTTTTGACCCAGTTGATGGAGTGGAGCGCCCTCCCAGCAAGCTTGCAGATGGCACCAAACTGGTGATTTGGGGCGGTTAATACACTGGCAGCCAGGGCCACTATTCTGATGGACCTGGACAGCATGGAGACAAGACCTGACAGGAACCTCATGAAGTTTAGCAAAAGGGACAATGAAATTCTGTACCCTGTACCTGTATATATCCACACAATAGCACAGGCCAAGCGGTTAGAGAGGAGCTTCCGGAGAAACGATCTGGAGGTCCTCGTGACTAAATTGGGCCTCCGTGGCAAAGAAGGCAGGTGGCATACTGGCATACTGGACTGCACTAGGGAAAGTGTAGGCAGCAGGCAGGAGGAAGTGTTTTTTCCTTTCTGTCCGGCATTTATGAAACGGCATCTGGAGTACCGTTTGGGTTCAGTCTGGGGCTCCCTGCTACAAGAAATATTGACATACCAGACAATGCCTAGTGAAGGGCTACCAGGAAAGTCAAGGGCACGTAGCATACATGACAGCATGTAGCATACAAAGATAGACTGAGAAAGCTGTGTTTGTTCAGCCTGAAGAGAAGGTTCGGGGAGATCTTATTCGGTTACCTGATGGGAAGGCACAGAGAAGACAGAGCTATACCCTTCACAGAGGTGCACACAGAGGAGAGGCAATGGACACATTTCCACAACAGAAATCATGACCAGATATAATGAAAAAACTTATCATCATGAAAGTTATCAAAATGTTTGTTAGAACAGGAAAAATTCTTTAAAAGGTAAAAAAAATTCCTTTGTTTCATTAGTGTCTAAAGCAAAAAAAAAAAACCAAAAGCTTTCAGATAATCCAGCTTTCAGAACTTTGAGTTATTTCCAGGGCAGCAAAGGACAGCTTCTATTTCCATGAGGATGTCTGCAGTTGAAATACATACATATAAAAGCAGGAGGTCAATGCTATAACAGCAGCAAACCTCCTCAGTCTAAGGTGCAAATACTGTTAGACAAAATCAAAGTTTAGAGTTCCAGTAAGTATTTTCCTTAGTACAGGATAGTTTTAGGGAAAATGAGGAAAGATTCGCCCAGCAGACTGCTTTTTAGTGAGGAGCACACACTTTACTAAAGCTCATCGCTGAACTGCAGGTAGCCAGGAATTTCCCTTGGGATAAGATCTGCTTTCCTACTGCTTGTATTCGGTGTGTATTTGGATTGGAGAAAGGAATGAGGTAAATGTCTGGGTACTTTCTCCTTATAACTGGGAGAAGGATAATGGCGTCACAGACATTTTTAATTTACACGATCAACCCTGAAATGGTAATCTGGTTTTCTTTTCACTTCAATATAAAGAGAAACACATCAGGGAAACAGCTTCCCTCAGGTGCTATATGTGCATAGGCATAAACATCTCGGCATTAAAAGTATGTCTAGACGCTTTAAGGGATTTTAATGCTTAATAGAGGTGTTTTATGACTGTAATGTAAGTTGTTGGGCTGGTTCTCAGAAGCTTTAAGCAGAAGTGTCAGTGCCAATATCAACAACTGTAGTAACCAGAACACAGATATACTTTCTTTCTTATCTTGTTTTCAGGTTTTAATTTTTATCTACACTCCTATAACTGTTGTTTTAGTATTATTTTTAAAGATTTTTATATAATGTATTGAGCTGTTCTTTAAGTTGAAAGAATGTTCATGCTAAGCATCAGAATAAGAAAAGGAGTAAAAACTAGAATAAGAAATTAACACCTGTATAATTAATAATTTAGAGATTTTGGTCCCTAAAAGAATAAACCTTACTCATTATAATAATCCCATGAACTTCAGTGACTTTAACTACAAGTAGGAGATGGTAGTATCAAACCTTGAAAAGATGGCATAATCCTACAATTTGAGATAAGACACAACTTGAAGGATTTTAAATTGGTAGTGTGGTTTCTGGGGTGGAGAACAGAAACGCTTCACCTAATACATTGTGAATATCTAATACTTGTCTCGCTATTGAACTTTGAGACAAGAGTGAGGAATTCTGCAGGTTATCATTCCCCCAAAGATGTTGCATGCGCAGTTAGAATTTAAAATTAATTTTCTGAGAAGTCACAGGTTTACCTGTTAATTATATTTTTTAAGCTGTGTTTTTTTAGAAAGGTAGCTTTTTTTTTCCTCTCTTTTATTATTTTATTATGGATTAACTAAAGGTCTTAAAGGTTTAAATTCTATAGACAGAAAGTGAAGGTTTGTTATTATGCTAAATACTAATCATGGTTGCATCTAACTAAAGACAGAAATAGTCTGAATTATTGGCTTGCCCCTAAATTGTGTATTACAGGTCACCTAATCCAATCTGAACAAGGTCCGTTGCAGGCCAGTTTTTGTGTTGTTATACTGTTTTCTCATCATTAATGGAGAGTGATGGATTAATACAAGTATAGATTTAATAGAATAACCTGTATTTAAAAGTAAAGGTAAGAATTTTAAACATATATTCAATGAGCTCCAAACACCACCACGCTGAACGTGCTTCTTGAAGGTCTCTCCCTATTCTAAACACAGATATTCTGACCCCTAATACTTCAAATCAGGATACTTGGTGCTGAAAGTGAATTTATCCACTTTGGGAAGTAGGGGAAGAGTGGGAGATGCTTAAAAAGTAAACACTGCCTATCTTAAATTCAGGATTTTAGTTTAATGAAAAATTAAGTATGTTCTTTTTAACATTTAATATTTTACACCATAAACTGATGGAAAAAACAAGGAAGTCCCTGCACTCCACATTACCCATATGAAAAAATGTACAGAATATAGTGGGAGAATTTAAGAAAGGTCATCAGTTATTAACTTAATGGCTCCAATGAGAAATAATACTGAATTATGAAACTGGGTATTCTGAGGCTCAAGCAGGAGATAAAAAGCTTGTGTTAGTAGTTATTAAATAACAGGATTCTGAAGGAAATTTAAATGTTATATATATTAAAACAATAATTGAATTTAAAATCTAATCTCAGTTGAGAGTGGGCAGTGTGTATAGATTAGTGAATGATCTCAAACCATGGTCAAAGGTGAAATGCATTTATTATAATTGTCACTTACCTCAGGTCAAGTAGGAAAGACTCTTTTGTCACACTAATACTAGTAAAGAAAAAGTTTCTTTGAGCCATAATATTTAAATATTTTTCAGTTTCATGACCTCTAGTTCACAGAATAACATGAGCTCTATAAAAATCTGGTTTTACACACATTTATGCATATTTTACCTTCTCTTTTATTTTGGTCAGAGTAGTAGTTACTTTTAGTTTATGATGAAAATCAAGAAGATGGATTATGTGGGGAAGATACGGGAGGAGGGTGATGGGATTCTGAAATGTTAATGACTTAGAAGGGCAAACTCATCCTGCTCTGAGATTCAGATCTCTTAGGAAGCTTTGAAGGATTACGGTGTAATAAATATGCTGTTAGTATATTGTTAATTAATGACATATTTAATTTGGGCTACAGAGAACATAAATTGTGCATTTACCTTTATTAATCAATAATACTTTAAGTCATTATATGGTTTGACTTTGATTTTTTTTCCTCGATGTTTGTAACAAAAAACTTTCAGGTGTCTTCCACATGACAGTTTTTTACCTTGGTAAGACTTCCAGATAGATAGGTTATGGCACTTGCAAAACTCGAGCTAGCGCTGTCCTCTGCCCAGTCTTGCTTCCCTTGAAACTGTTTTCCTTTTCTAACTCCTGGCCATGCCTTCAGTACCTTGGTGCTGCTGCTGTCTTCCCTCTCCTGCGCACAGAGACCAAAGGAAACAGCTGCACCCCAGCTGCAGGGCTATGAGTTTGGGGTCCAGCTTTTCCTCATTGTCTTTGGGACTCTTTTGGGACTTTGCTCTCTTCATGGAGGATTCTATAGTTTCATCTCATCTCAGTAACTCGTATTTCATGTTGTGCTGCCACCCTCACAATAACTACCTTTATGAGTTTAGAGTTGGCAGTTAAAAAAGGTATGCCAGTTAATGCTCAGTATCCTAAAAATTTTATTCTGGGAAAACACCATCGTAAATATACGTTAGGCATATTTCTTGGAGAAGGGAAGAAATTCTGCTCTTCCAGTGATCAGAAAACTGTTGCAATGGGAGTAAATGCTGTTTGTGATTTTGTATCATAAACTAGTATCATTTTATGCTAACCATCCACCACAATCTTCACAAAGTATGCAGTGCCGGTGAGTGGTCCTTTGATATCAAAGCTAGCTATGCGTCACACACATTGAGGGACTAAGAATTTCTCAGTGCCCAGAGGTGGTAAGAGCCATCCCAACCCAACCTCTGGTGACAGCCACCTCCCTACACAGTCTTTTTATAAGAGCAGGCTCCAGCCAGACCCCATCTAGAGGACTCTGGGCAATAACTTCTCAAATGTTTGGTTGAGTGTAGCTGTATTGCCGCTGGACAGAAAAACAGGGTGGTTAAGTCACCACCTTGAGGGATAAAATGGTCCTGAGTATATTATTTTCCAGCCTCCCCAGTGTGTTCTCTGACAGGAGCAACAAGGGATGTGAGGCAGATATTTTTTTGAGGGCGTAACCGACAATTTTGAAAGTCATATTCATAATGATTTGAAAGAATTTGAAGGTGTTCTTGTACAACATTGACATTTGGGGATATGTTTGTGTCACAATACCGTTTCAAGTAGATCTTGCTGCAGCCAGGGTACAGGCCATTGAGAGTGCTCTGTCACATGGGACCCCTACCAATCCCCTGCTCCCTTGTAACTCCAAGTCTGCTTCCATCGCAAGAGATGGACATGGTAGAAAATGTCATGGTGAAGTTTATGGTATCAGTCAATGGCAAAATGTCCAAATGTTTAAAAAGCAGCGTTCGGCATCTTGTAAGAGAGACTAATCTTTCCCTTTTAGACAGAAAGCTAGAAGTCATAAAGAAGTCCTTGGATAAAAGGGAAGTCTAAAAACCTTAAAAATAGATAGAGAGTCTTGAAGGCTCAGGGGGAGGTCTGCAGTAAAATCAATCTATGCAACTCCTGTTATTTCCACAAAACAAAATTACTTTGACTGTGCAGGTCAGGTGCTGCTGAGTTTGAATAAAAAAATAAAAAATAAAAAATAGAAGGAAGGGAAAGAGGGGAAGGGAGTAATTAATCAGCATCCATGTTTACATCTAGTCTGCAGTGCTAATTTGTTTCTTCTTAATTTTGCTCTTGAAAAGTCTTGAATGTGCCATGCTGGGTAAAGTGGGAGGAAACCAGGATTAATATCCCGACTTCTTCCGCCAGAGCTGAGGGTCTGCCGGGCTATGGCACATGTTTTTGGCTGTCATAAGAAACACTTCCTCGTGACTACATCATTTATCTCTGGGACTCCTCTATTGAACCTCAAAGATGTGACAAATGGAAAAGAGAGCTTTCCAACTTTTCCACTCTCTTGTATTCTCACCAGTTCCCGATCCAGATGAAAATTACCAAATTCCTTAAGTGCTGGGCTCTATAAAGTCATCCTCCTCTTTCTACCCTTCTTCAGAGTGAAGCACAAATTACGTATAGCTGTTCCCTTGGCTGGGGGAAGTGGCTGGGTCCCATGAGCCACAGACTTTGCTTCACCATCTCCATACAGCCCTTGCATCTGTTGATCACATTGCTATAGGTGATAAAAACCAGCAGCAAAAATAAGGTGAGAAGGAAATATAACATCTCCCCTAGCTGGTGGCAGGATTTTTCTAGTCTTTAGTAAATGTGAATATGTATGGTCTTAATAACATGGAACATTTTAATGAACCTACTTATAGTAGAGATGGTGTGTTGCATCCGTTCTGGAGACAAAATAATTACATTTATAGAACTGCTGCCCAAATGTACTATGAAAATGCCAGAACAAAAAAAAAAAAAAAAAAAAAAAAAAACACCAACAAAACCTTTCTGCTGGATTGTTATTGAAATCACGTCTGTTTTGATAAGAGAGGGTCCAGTGGCCCCACTGTGATAATGTTACACGGCACGCTTGTAATGTGAGTGTTAAAGGGATTAAAACAACCATGCATGCATGCCGTGTTTTGTAAAATATTAAAAAGTCACATATTTGCATATTATACAGCTGGTTGCAAAGCCATCAATCATTGTATTATCTGTACATTGAGGTTGATAAATGGTTTTCGTTCTAATGAGAGAATCTAATCGCATGGAGAAATGAAGAGGGCATGCAGCATAAAAGCTTTGGCTCCGAAAGCTATAGATTATTATTAACATTATAAATTTCTCTGATTTGGAAACTTCTGCTCTTCATTTGTACACATGCCTTTCTACATTCATGACTTTGAGAAAAGGTCAGGTCATTAATTTTTTTTATTCTTAATAAAACGGCACTGGAAAAGCAGAAAAAGGTTAACAATATTAAGCAACTTGGAATCAGCTTATGTGAATTTCTCTGAATTACCCAGGACAGATCGTTTATTTTTCATCCCTAATATTGTGGCAGCAGAAAAGCAGACAAAGGTTAAAAATGGGAAGGTAAGTGCCTCTTACCTAGGTATTTTTGTAAACTGTCTACCTAACACAGCTCTATAGCAAATGACCGTGCCCTATATTGCTTACCCGCTATATGAGAAAGTGAGGTACTCCTAAAAATGTTACAAAATGTAAACTCTTTCACATGTCAGTATTTATAACAAGATAACTATGGACATTAAAAGTAATGCCAATTATTGTGTTTAGGATTCTAACTCTTACAGTCCCCTTGGGTGGTAAGATAACACAGTACCATGTGAAAGAATAAAGGACTCATTTTCTAATGGGGCACAATGGGTAGAGGCGCTTGTGTGAAAATGGAAACGAAGAAGGCAGCGTAACAGAGAGACAATTGTGAGCACACTGTCCAGCTCTGTCAGTAAGCAATCAAGAAAAGAAACCCAAAAGAGTACGCTACAAAGTGCTTGTATTTCTATATGTATTTTTCAGAACTAGTTAGTGATTACATCATTCCTCAATGTATTCAATGCTGTGCTGAATTCAGAAATTTATAAAAAATACAAGTAAACAATCATGATAATAAGGCCATACTAAGTGACCTGCTATAAAAGTTTTCTCCAAGATGTGAAAAGCTTAAAGAGTACAGACCGGAATGCAGTGTGTGTTTTAACTGCAGATTAATGAAGCTTTGTAGGTTTAACTTTGTAATAGAAATAAACACGTACATTCCAGGATATAGTTTGAAAAGAAAATTTCTGAAACCTTTGCTTGCTGCCATCAGACAGTGATGCTGTAGCAATGATCTTTATTGATTTCTGCTCATCAGTTTTGTGCAAAAAAACATCTCTTCCTGGAATGTTTTAAATGTAAAAGATTGGGATTGCTCAGCTACAAATAACAGTATGCCCATCTAGGAACTGAGCTTAATGTTGAACCAGTGATGGCCTGGTATTTTATAACTTACAAGTTTTTAAAGGAACATGTTCCATGGGATTTGGAGAATATTTCTTTCCTAGGAATAGGAGTGAGTGTGGGAGAAGGGGTTGGAAAAAATGAAAAATCTTCTGGAAAGACTGTAATAAACAAAGGTTTTGATCAGCTTTTAGCATTTAGATGTGGCCTGTCATGAAAACTCATATGGTACATTTCCTGAGGGCCCACCAGATGTCCTTATGTTAGGTGAGGGAAGTAGCTGTGCAGGTTGGGTCAGGGGATGGGGTTCTGTGTTTCGCTGGTGTTCTGAAGTGGACAAGCCAGTTATCGAGCACAAGTCTGTCTGCACTGCTTCAGCTGGAGCAAAGGATGGCACTCCAGAAGGATGCCTCTAGACACTGTTTCCAGGTATAGATGGCTCACCGCATTTCTCAGGTTACCTGCAATTTTCACTCCATCGTGATATCCTTGGAACAAACCAGTAGGATTCTCTTTAGGATGAATTCCAGTGATTTGACAGGACGAAGGGTAATGGGCACAAGTTAGAACACAGGAAGTTCCGTTCAAATACACGGAAACACTTCTTTACGGTGAGGGTGACAGAGCACTGGCACAGGCTGCCCAGGGAGGTTGTGGAGTCCCCTTCTCTGGAGATTTTCAAGACCCGCCTGGATGCAGTCCTGAGTAATGTGCTCTGGGCAATCCTGCTTTAGCAGGGGGGTTGGACTAGATGATCTCTAGAGGTCCCTTCCAACTCTGAAAACTCTGTGATTCCGTGATTTTTCCTCTCCAAACTCATCACTTTTGCCAGAGAAGGAGGACTAAAAGAAAAGCTTTAAAGTATGTGCCTCGGTCTCACTTTGATATGGAGTAAGAATGAAGCTGAGCAAGAACGTGGGCCAAAGCACCTGGGCCAGACTTAATCTGGGTCTTGGAGAACCTGGTAAACCTCATATACTTATATCTTCAGCTGAGAACATGTTTATTAGTTCCTGTCAGTAGCCTGTCAGAACTACTTTAGCATTTACTATGTTACATCATAACAGTGCCATCAGTATCCTTTTTCCTCTTTCTTCCCCCACCCCCAACACCTCACTGCCATTCAACATGGTTTCGTCATCTGAAGTTTTAGACCCTCACCTGCAAAATAAGAAATAACTTTCAGAAGAGAAGAAATTAATAGATACTCATATAAAACCTGCGGCGTTATCTGACAGCTATGACAGATTTGCCTTTAAAATTGGGGGATTTTTTTTTAAGACTTTTGTCCATGTATGCATGTTTTAAAGATATTTAGACTGTAAGTAATAAACATAATTTGATTATCCCCTAATTTCTGTCACAAATTCCTCAAAAACTGTATATATTAAGTATAGAACTGGATCCTCGTATAACTGAATATCTCCTTATAAAGACATCCTTATTCAGCCACGTGTCCTTCTAATGTATTTCTTGCCTCTTCAGTTATAATACTGCAGCTGTGAAACATTCATTAGTATACTGATGCTCTGCTGATGTGTTACTTTGGAAACATAAGATGTTGCAATGTACCTACATTATTTTTTTTCAACTGCAGAGCTCAGCAATATTCAGTTCAGACTACGTGCAGAAACACTCACTTCTGGGTTTTGTAGACCCAAATACAGTCTTACCTGATACACTTTAGAGGTTTTTGTGGTTCAGTCTTCATTAAAGAGTGTAGTTATTGTTCAAGTGTCATAGAGGTAGTGAATAACTACACTGTGGAGCTTATTTTAAAATAGCATGTGTTTTCTGATATGGAAGTTTGTGCTAGGACAAGCTAGGAGAGAAAACTGGTATTCCATGAGTTAAAAAAATACGTACTTATTTGCTTTTTTATTACAGAAAAAAAAAATGCTGTTTGTGATGAATCCTCCCTGTTAAACAAAAGATCACAAAAAAAGTGGCATAGCTCCCTAGTGCTATACAGTGGATTTGCACTATGACTCTTCAGATTTATAGGAGAACACTTTTTTGGTTGACTTTAACCTAGTGAGGAGACCAGGTATACAATAATGCATCCTGTCTGCACAGAAAAAAATAATATAAATTTGCCCTGGTCTTAAAGTATTTTTTTACTTGCAGAGGATCTGCATAGGATTTCCTATGTGGTTTGTCCTGGGAAAAGGAGAGGATGAAACTTAAACTGAAATTTAAAAAAAAACAAAAACAACCTCAAACAACGTAAGTCACTGAAGGATGCAATTTTGTAAATCTGTTACGCTTGATTCAAACAGAAGCTTCAGTATTGAGGTTTCTTTATACCAGACTTATCCCATGTTTTTATGATCAGTCATCACTTATGCTGACCTTCAGCACTTAATCTTTGTACTTCCAAAGCTACCCAATAAGTTTCTGAACAGCAGTTTCATTAATTTACAAAAAGGATTAAATGATGCCACCACGCAGCATAGCAAGGAACCCTTTCACAGTACAGTTGTCTCCAAGCACATACAGAAGTGCTTCTAGGCATGAAATACAAATCTGTAAGTGACAAAAAATCTGGAGAGTTAGAAGAGTTCCAATGTAATCAAGAGCTGGGAACTTGGAATCAGATCTGAAGCCTTTTCACTTAAAAATGGTTCTTTTTAATGCTGCTTGCACAAAATGTGTATGCTATTTAAGCCCATAATGCTCTCTGATGAATTGGTCAGTACATGTCAAAAGCAGTTTTGTTGGGGGGGAGGGAGAAAAAAGGAAAAAAAAAAAAAGAACCATTTAATTTCAGCTGTTTGACCGTGGCTGGCTAACAACTTTTGTTATGAAATAGGAAATTCTTTTTCCTTTTAAAGAATAACAAAGAACTCAGCTATAACAATGCAATATTATAACATAATGAATACTTAAACCTGCTTGCACTGTCATTAAGAAAAAATATGTAACCTTAACTAACCTTTCTTTCTCTGATGCAGTCTTTAAATCTGCAATAATATTACCTTCAGTATACATCTATCTAAGGTTATCCAAAACAGATACATTGTGTAATACTGTATCATGTACTTCACAAATACGATCTTGCATAATGGGCATACGTATGTGTATGTAGGCAACAGATTGATAGACATTTTAGCTATTCCACAGCCAAATTGCTGAAGCTTTGCATTAAACTTAATCTGTATCTGAAACCTTGGCTTTTCAGAGAAGTAATTTCTATTTAATATTGAATTACTGAGTGCCTTCAAGATCTATTTTTTTATGCCTGTTTATCGCACGGCAATGTGCATTAGCAGCAGAAATCAATTGGCGAAATGGGATAGAGTTTGAAAGTGAAGACAATAAAAACACTGTGACCAAAACCACACATCTCCAGGCCTGTCACAGACACCAATTTCATCAAGAGAATGTGGCACTGATAGGGATTCCAGGTCACACTGAAGAATTAGCCTTCTGGCTTTATTAGTTGCTCCTATAACCCCTTTTCTGCAAGTTTCCAGTCTGACTCCAGATCCAAATCTAAAGACTGTAACCAGTATATTTCATTCAAGCCGAAGTAAATCATTAAAACTAGCTTTCCAAGTCGGATGAAATATCTTTGTTTGGAATGTGACCTTACAAGTATACTTTTTATATTAACCTGCGTGTTTAAAAGTAGATGACACTTAGAGCTAGAAGACGGAGCAATAATAGTTATGGTATCTGGTTCCCATATGTTAACATACATAGTAGTGGGAAAGAGATGGTGAAAATTCTACCAGTCTCCCAGGGTTTGAAAAAAAAACTCTAAATGATTTCAGAGAAAATAAAAAGTGTGTTTGTGAAGAACAAAATAATTGAAATAACGTTCACCTACAACTCCACAATGAGTTGAAGGATACGGTAATAACAAGACCATTACATTTACTTTCAGGGTCAAAACCAGGCAAATTCAGTTCTTGTGTGCTCAAGGCAATAACATCCTGATGATGAGGCTGTGTTAATGAGCATGTGAAAGAGACCTCACAACCTTTCATTATATTTTTCCCTACGTTCTTGTACATTTCGGTGTACAGTGTACCAAGGATGTCATTATTTCCTCATTGATTTGGCTATGAGGTTGTAGTTCTTAAGAGAAAAGGTAATTTCTTGCAAAATGAGGGTCTTATTTTAATCTATGCTTTCCTGCTTCACAAATGTCAACCTTTTCTAGTGGGTGGTTAGTCCAATAATTCCAGCCGAAATCAATACCAATTAAATCATCAGTACCTGCCACTTCAAAGTTTGCGCTCACTCTGAATAATTCAATTTTAGTGCCTACATTTAACAGCACATCACTGTACTGGTAAAGCACCTTCCAGTACAGCAGTAAGTATTGTGGTTAGTTTCTGTTCCATGTGGTCTTCTCTCTCTAATCTCACCTTCTTAAAGGAAAACTGAATGTGCAAACAGTGTACCATGCTTTGACAGTTGGTAGTTTCTTTATAAACACGCTGCTATACTTTGCTATTACTGAAAACAAGACCTTTTTGTGGTTGGAATGGAAATCTATGAAATTTCTGATTATCCTGAGTTGTTATGGAAGTTTTCCATGGCCAAAGAGTGATCTTTGAGAAACCTGTCTTTTACACAAATGAATCTTCCATTTATAATGAATAGTTTCAGTGCCCAAAACAGAAAACTAATCTAAAACTCAAAGTCCCTGTGCTGGTGTTACAGACAATCGTTCAGCTGCTCCAGTTCCAAGCCGTTCAATACCTTGAACATGAGAATGACCCTCCCTGTCTCCAAAAGTAAGAGCCTATCCCAATTACCTCTTTGGTTTTTGGTGCTTCTACACCACGTTTACCACATCGCTTTAAATTCAAAGGTTATCAGATTAGGCCTGGTATATTCACTAAATGCAAAACAGGATTCAAAGATAGGCAGGATGAAATGCCACATGAGTAATTTGGCTGAGTGATATAGTGCCCAATTAGAGCAATATTACATAGTCTTATGCCATGCCTTGTTTTACAGACGTCACAATGCAGTCTGATTCCACCAAATTTCTGACCAGTTTCTCTAGCAGGTGGGGGACTGATGGGATGGAGACAGGCTGGAACCCCAGACCACAGGAAAAAAAAGGAGGAGAAGTTCTCAGTTTAAACGGATTCTCCTAACTGGTACGATCACAAATCTGGGCCTGGACAGATTCCCAAGAGGTCCATTTTCCTACTCTGAGTCTGAATCAATACTTTTGGTTCACCCTTGGCAGCTGTCCGGTTCATGCCTCCAACTTCCAATGAGGGGAATTCCATAATGTCCTTATGAAATACATATAACAATAAAAAAGCCTAAAAATCTCTTTATGTACATTAAAATGATTACTTCTTTTATATTCTATGAAGACAAATAACAATTGATTATTTACATGTTTAATATTTGGAGTTTTTAATATCCCCCTCTTTCTCTTTCTTTTTCTAAATTAAAGACACTAGATCTTTCAGTATTTCTCAGTACATCATGTTTTGTAAACTTCCGACCATTTTCATGTTCTTCGCTATGTGGTTTTCTTACAGTACCCCAAAAGTGGATGCTATTCTAGTGGATGCCAAACTGCTGGCTACTACAAAGGAATAATATATTATTATTATATATAAAATACACAGAAAAACTTCTTACGGTGAGGGTGACAGAGCACTGGCACAGGCTGCCCAGGGAGGTTGTGGAGTCCCCTTCCCTGGAGATTTTCAAGACCCGCCTGGATGCAGTCCTGAGTAATGTGCTCTGGGCAATCCTGCTTTGGCAGGGGAGTTGGACTAGATGATCTCTAGAGGTCCCTTCCAACTCTGAAAACTCTGTGATTCTGTGATTCCGTGATGACCTTTTCTGACTTTGTTAGAGAAGCGTTTACACTTAACCTAAACTAGAAGGGCAGAAACAAAACACAGCCTGTTAAAATTGCAATAACATGTTTTAGCTCAGTCTGATGAAATCCTTTGCTAGGTTGTCTCAGCCTGACCTCCTTTCTTATGAAGGTGTTTTTTGTGACTCATAAAGAGCTTTTACATTTAGGGCATTTCAAAGCCGCAACTCAGCAGGAGTCCGGTTAAGTGCTTCTGAAGCAGCTCTGTGAGACACATGGACGCAACTGGAGAAACTGTAGACTCATTCAGAAGCACCAACAAACTAGGCTACCATTTTACGAGCCGTCTTTCCCCCAAAGAAATAAAACAACCTTTGCCAGTTGTTCATATCCTTAGTATCAGATAATCTGTTTTGCTCGGCATCGTGAGCGTACACTTGCGTTTCCAAGGAGATTCTTTTTCTTCACACTACTATTCTGAGAGCCCCCCTATAGCAGCTATATGCAAAGCCTCCCATGGAGTGGGAGAGTCACTCCGTGACCTACAGGCTCAAATGTTTTTAATGGGTGTGTAATAATTCCGGATGGAATTTGTGTTATTGTGAAAATGCTGCAGTACTACCACTGCAATAAATTCACGGGGAGAAATGAAGTGCAAGGTGGGAAAACTCACAGGTAGCTAATGTGTAGTTCTATTGTATCATATAATACATGACCTCCAAATATATAGTTTCATCATTTTCTCTCAGTGTAAATTATCACGCAATTTTTACAGGAAAATAGTAGTATTTTTCGTAGTCACGGCTCATAGCTGTACCATCGCCTCTCCAAACTTGGAGGACAGGTGAAAGCTTCCTGGGAATAAGTTCTGTAAGGAAACAAACTTTCAAGCCTGGTATCTACATATATACTGATATGATGGCATTAGAGATCTGCAGATTAATTGGCCGAGACTTACTGACTATATGATTTCAGTGTGTTTGTGTGTGAGCCTACTTGCTACAGTTGTCTTGCTAGTAAACTCCTGTGTTTCCAATCTTTTTTTCTTCAAAGATGCCCAGAGTATTTATGTATATTTACCAGACGCTGTTCATTTTCCATCCAGCTGTGAACAGTCATCCTTCCCTGCAACCTCTACTTCTTTCTGAAAGAACAGACAGGCAGAGCAGCACCAATTCGTACTGCTGCTGCTGCTGGCTATTCTTTCTCCCTCTCAATGACAGAAAGCTTTCCAAGCTGCTCTCTCTTCCCATTAAAACTGAAGTTTTGGCTCAAGGGATGGCCCCCTCCATGATGCGAGGCAGACCTCAGGTGTGCGGAGACCTCCCTGCAGAACTGCCGATGGAGCACTGACAGTTGCTGTGATGGCTTCAGACTGGAGGAAGTTTCTGGGCTGCCTAGGTATGGATTTAGTACCAGGAAAGCAGGAAAGTAATTAAGCATTTGAGCACCAAGGTGGATACCTACCTATTGCAATTATGAGAGTCTATTATTTCCTATTTTTCTAAAAGTCCTACTGAGACAAGTACATTGTTCTCAGTGGGAGCAGATTACACTCTGAATTAATTACTCACTAATTAGGAGACTATCCCCATGGTTTCTTGCCCCACACTTTCTCCTGCTGAATTGTTTAGCATAAAGCACTACATGTCTTATAACGCATTTGATGGGTACTGTTTGCATCAGGAACTGGTTGCTTTTCCCTGCCTTTTCTTGCTTTCTAGCCAAAGCATTTATACGACCCTGCATTACTCTGGCATCCAAATATTCTGCAATCTTTAGCGCATTTAGTCTCTCGTTTGGGGAAACAGGAATGGGGCTACCTTCAAATATAGATGAATTGAACACAGACAGCATAGGAGCCAGATTCACAGGGAGAATAGGGGCAAGAAGGGAAGTTTGGAATACCCGCATTTCAGCTGACTCCCATGGGGACACTCCAGTGCTGACTTGGGCACCTAACGCTCCTCTACAACTTAGAGATAAAGTTAAGTGCATTGCAAAGGGATTTATAGCAGCTGGCATCCTTTGCTGGGGAACGTCAAAGTTAACCCACTGTTAACATTCTCTTAAATCTTAAATCCGCCCTTCCGGGGAGATTTGGTACTCCATTCAGAGCTACCAAAGGCGTTTCCTCCAGCAAGAACTCTGTCCTTCTGCACCCTGTTTGTTTCTGTCTGAACTGGATAAGGGTCAGTGTCTTTCTTACAGCACTGTTGGAGGAAGGAATGTCCTTTTTTCACACTTTATCTACAAGCTCAAGGTTGCAGTATCCACATTATATAGGCAAGACTTATTTTCAGTGCCACTCTGGGCTATTTGCTATTCTGATGAGGACAGAGAGAGCTCATTGTTTCCCTGTGCCGAACTGCGTCAAATTTAAAATCATGAACACCTCTGCAGAAACCTGGATTTATAAAGGTATAATAGACTCAGCTGTGTATCTTGTAGATGACAAAAAATGACTTTATGCAAAGCATGGAAGGCTGCTATTAGATGCAGTGTTATTTAGACTCATTGCTGACAATAATGTCTCATGTACATCCCACTCATGGCCGACAAGTGAGTCCTTGGTAGTCTTTGAGGGAGTAGGCAGAGAAGCAAAAGGCCCTCCAGTTTCAGAGGAATAAATATCATTAATACAACTCTGTGAATCATAAGTTGCTGTTTTGGTTTGAAAACAGGAAACAGATGTGTGATCTGTTTCTTCGCAACACAGGTTTTAAGGTCTTTAGGATTTCCACTGCCAAACCTTCCTTAATATCTTTTTTAAGTTTACCGTGCCTATAGCCTCAACCTGAAGCTGAGGTTTAAAAAATAGATAATTAAATAGGTAAATAATCTTGCCATTTGAACTTCAAGTTACTGGTGTTAAGATTTTGTTTATAAAATAGGGAGGTCTTGAGGTGACTTATTTCTGGTAAGAGCTAATGGCAAAAGCTAAAAGAAGTAACGAGTATTTCAATATCTTGGCAGAAAGCACCGTGTATGTTTCTCACCGCTCTAACAATTTTAATAATCCCTCTTTTAACAGTTTTAAAGTTTATTGATCAAAAATGTTTTGTATAAATTTGTCACTGAGGTAATGCAGCTTATACTTCCCTTACTTTGTACATATGCATACCCATACCCATACCCATATACATATACATACATATTATGTCAAAGACAAAGGAAAAGTCTCATTCAGAACACAGGACCTTGAAATCACGCACAATGTTTGGTCTGTAGTACTTCAGAGGTATGCATATTTTTCTCATTGCAACTGTGGGAAATTTGTCACCGTCCTATTGCAGGCTCTGCTCCTTAAATAAGAAAAATCTGAAAATTCTTTCAAATCTTCAAAAATAGAATGCTTATAATTATGTCAGACCCCTGAGTTACCTGCCCTTGCCCACAGCAAACAAATCTTTACTTTCTTCTATAGAAAACACTTTCTATTCTTGCATTGTATCATCTGCAATGCTAAGATTGAGATGGAACATGCAGCAGCACCAAGAAAAAAAAAACAAAAAACATGTTTACTGAGAGCACAGCATCTTTCAAAGAGGAAAAAAAGGATGCTCTTCTCTTCCTCCCTGACTTTCTTTCCTGTTGAGGACAGCTTGAAATCATCCTCAATTCTTGCAAAGATTTTTTATCCCTATTAGTCACTATCTGTAAAGGTTCTCAGCAGCGCCTATTGCTGTAGGGAGTTTAATGACTCTCAGGTCATTCTCAGGTTGGAATTTAATTATTACCTTGCAAATCTTTGCCAATTTCTGTTGATAATTCTTAGTGACATGTGGACTTGTATGTTTTCTATGGTGTTTTATGACACTATTTAGCCTAATTATTTCTAGAGCCATATGGCCTAATTTAGGGACTCTAGTTTAGTTCTATTTTTAGGTATCTATCAGATTTTAAGCTTCATGTCTTCCCCCCCCCCCCCCCCTACATAAAACAGCCAGTACAGTAATGGGTTACACTGCATCATCCAGGTGCAACACTTCAGAGATCCCCAAATGTGACATTTTTTTGAACCATGTAAAATTGCATCATTGGGCTCCATTAGTTGTTGCTGTGTTCTGGGATTTCTCCAGGGTATCTGAAGTGGTTTAACTGTAGCTATCTGAAACACTTTGGTTCTTTTCTGTCTGAGTTGTTCCAAGTATTCACTGAATGTGCTACTAACTTCCATTTCTGGTTTCTGTTTATTATACTTTAGTATTCTTTTCTGTCCGTGATATTTAAAAATATATGCATGTTTTATTTTTAGTGCCATTATCATTTCCTCATAGCTCCTTTACAGTTTATTTTGATCTTGTTCTTTTCATGGTATGAACTACATATATGTAGCCTACTTTTAGAATTTAAGAAAATGTGTGATTACTTGCACAGACCAATTGAGACCAAAATAGAAAGGAAATAAGCTGGTGAAATAAGAAACATTAAGACGTAAAATGTATTGTCCGTAGTGTTTATTGATTTTCATCGTGTCTGGATGTAGTAACATGCTAGACAACGCTGTTCATGTATATTTTCTTAATAAAATCCCATGAAATGTCCTGTGCCACTATTATTTGGGAAGATTTCTTTAGGCTTGCTGAGGTCTTTAGTAAATCACTAGGGTAGAAGAGAATGCTGTTTGCTTAATTTTCAAATGTTTGTTTTGCAGTGTGGTATACTGATAATGAACGAAAGATTGACACATTTAATTTCTGTGGTTTTAAGCTTGCTATTTGTGTTCAGAGTAGCTTCTTTTCTCACTAGTTTATTGCCTAAGCTTAGGTGAAAGTTACCCCAGATGTCCTAGCGGATCAAAGGTGCTCTCCGTGGGGATGGAGAAGCAGTGGGGAAATGGAGGTGGAGGATGGGGATATTTCCTCTCAGCATTTTGTCTATTTGAAGTCGTGGTGTAGTGGTTATTAAAGCTGCACCAGCTTAAAGGGGATAACAAAAAGGTTTGGACAGACTGCTTAGAGCTCAAATAAGACACAGTGTCTGAATCTGAAGTCAGGGTAGCACTTTTCATGGAGGGGACTGCATGGTAAGAGTTTAAAGTTGCCCACCTATAAGCTACAGAGAGATAATATTTGGTTCTATTCAACTGAATGGATCTATGCAAACACTTACAGCAGACTTTCAGACATAGGACAGTTGCATCACTAGACAACCAAGCTCAGTTTTTGACAATTTGAATGCATCGCTCACTTTGGGTGCCATTTATAAATATGTGTATGCTTCACCAACTCCAAGGTGTATGGGACTGACTTGAGCTACAATGGGAAGGACCTTGTTGATCTAGAAAAAAATCTGAAATACAGAAGAGAAGACCACAAGGAATCATTTTTGGCTTGAATTGGCTTACCAGACCCAGCGACTGCTTTAATTAATGGCTTTGGTGTCATTGCCCGTGGACCAAGGAATGAACTGATGGCAGTTCTGCATGTCCAAGATAAAGATAATTAGCTCTTTCCGTCATCTCAGTGCTCTCAGAACAGCTGTCTGTGCTGATATCTTATATGACATTTTCCACTGGGGGAAAAAAAAAAAAAGAAAAAGTAAGAATTGCAGAAACGCACTAAAATCCTGCCATAGACTGAAATTCAGTATGATGGAGGAGATAGGGACAATATGATGGAAGGAGCGCACCAGCAGGAATACGCGTGAGGTAGACAAAGGAAAGTGAGGTAAATGGTGGTCCTAGAAATGGGTACTGGTAGTATTAGAACAGCAGACGTCTTGGGAATGAGACAGCTCAGAGTGTGTGTGGAGAGTGTCAGTGCATCCTTAAAATGCAGAGGATGAGAGGGAGGTAGGAGGTAGTGTGTGTGCTCGGGATAAAAAAATTAGCAGACAGAAGGATGCAGGCAACCCCTGATGGATCCAATGAGTTCAGCCTATGGAGGTGACAATGTCTTTCGACCCTTTATTGATAACTGAGACGAATTTGCTGAGTGCAGGTAAATAGATGGTGTAATTGGGAAAGGATATACACAATTTCTTGACTGATTAGAATATACTGTCTCAGTCATCCAGCTTCTTCTGTGTGACCAGTGGGGGTCTCACTCCTTGAAGTCCCTAAAGCTCTGTGCCAGCACATATATCCAGCCACAGGAAAGATGTTTGCAGAAACAGGGATTTTTTTCTAAGATTTAAAACCCCAATAGGAATTTAACTAAACTCAGCTAATAGTAAGCCAGTGATCTGGATAGTTACTGGAAAGGGACGCTCGAAACTAGTTTGGTGCAAGTTAGTGCAGTATGATATGAACTGTATGCAGTTTTCAGGGTAGCTAGCAGCTTTCAGTGCTGTTTTCCTTCCTTTTTTTTTTTCTCTATTAATTTTTCAATTCTAATTTAATACTGCTTTTCTTCTGCTTTTCTCTTCTTCTGCATCCATTTTCAAGTACCTTCTAGGCAATAGCTGACCTTGCTGTTAATTATTTGCCCCATAGTTCTGCTAATGGAGCTATAGCATAATGCAGAGTAATAGTACCAAACAGGGCCATCCATCTTCGGTCTGTTAAATTATGAAATCCCATCTACAAATAATGAAATTCTTCTGTGCCCTACAGGTTCTAGACTCAGATTTGATCCTTTACTTGCAGCTGAGACCTAGCAAGTGCACAAAAAGGGGTCTGCCTGTTTTGTCAGTGTAATCGTTTTTATGCCAATGATACCAAGAACAACGGTAGCCATGAAAGAAAAATCCTTATTATGTCAGTCTGTGTTAGAATTTCTTGTAAAACTTAGACAAAAATATCCAAGGAATTTCTCACTCTCTGGGGGATTACAGAGTTATTTCATCATTCTTTTATTCACTTGTGTGTTTTGTTTGCTTTTATTTACCCGTTTGTTTTTTCCTTCTATTTTATTTGCTTGTGCTATGAGAATTACATCCAATTTCAAGTTTTTTTTCCGAAAAACAGCAAGATACCATGTGCTTGCAATTTTCCTCTTGCTGAAACAAATGCAGTGTAATGTTTACTCCTAATCATAGGTGGTACTTGAAAACAAAACACAGGATGAGCAGTAAGTATGCTGGATGCACACGGCTGAAGTCCACACATTGGAAGGTCCTTTGCTGCCACCATCTGATACAATCTTCAATTACATTTGTTCATATATTATCTAGTCCTGAGAACTTCAGGGGTTAAGAAAGCCCTGATCTACGAAGGTAATCTATGGATGATGTGTTATTACAAATGTATCTGGAAGAGAGATTTAAAGATTAAATTCTTGTTACCATAAATCCCAAGTTATATCCCTTTATTTGTTAGAAAGGGAGTCACACACCCCCAGTAGCAAAATGGGGAGTATGGAGACTAACCAAGAAAAGGCACTGGAGGGAGGATCCCAGTTTCCATCTTAAACGCCACTCAGAGCCTGGGCTTCAGATCCTGCAACAACTTCTGCATTGAGATGTGTCCTTGTGCACAAGCAATCGCCTCACATTTTCTCTGAAATAAATGATTGGAGGAAGTTAGAAATTTCCCAGAAGGTGGGACCTGTGGGATCGGATCCCTCCTTGGCTGAGCAGCTTCAAAAAATATGCCTCCTCCTTTCAAGCACCACCAAATGCCAGGCAAGCCTTGGGACAGCCTGCAGATGGGACTCCTCTTGCTGAAGCTGTCAGCAAACAATGAGATACTCATGGCCCAAATTGCACCAGGGGCTTTGTGGCAATGGTGGAGACTATTTACATAATTTGCGTTAAAGCTTCAGGGAGAAGCTTCAGGTAATCCATCACCTCTTCAAGTCACATCTTTTAATATAGTCTGTGATCTTTAAAAGTCAGAGTTAAAAGTAAGCTCTTGAATTATTGTCTAGTTATGCAAAGAATTGATCTGTTTTTCAGGGATATTGGACACCTGAGATGTCCCACAGTAGGAAACAGTTATCCTCTCAGTTAAGTCTGCAGCACTCAAGTGTAACAACCAAGGAAAGGTCATTTATTCCACGACAGAGTTTGCTTTTTAAATTCCAAATGTGAATAATTTTCTTCGTAACTTTAAAACATCAACTCAGTCTTACTATTATAGGCTAGACTGCCTTTCCCCCTAAGTAACGTGTCCTTTCCTTACGCTGTATGTGACATGAAAGCCAAAAGTTTGTATTGATCTTCAGTGGCTCAGCATCTCAGCCAGCTCCGTTCTGGCAGTTCCTCTGTCCCCTGAGCTGTGTAGAGGCCAAATCTGAACTTCTGGTTCTACTTATACCCTGCTTGCAAAATGGATATTTGTCCCTGCCCCTTTTTGACCCCTGTTTTTTGGTTGTAATGGTGAAAAGTAAAAGACGAAATAAAATTCAAGCAGTACTTTTTCTGAAAAAAAAAAAAAAAAAAAAACAACGGGAACTGAGAAAATGACAGGATGAAGCAGAGCAGCGAAACAGATGTTTGGCATTTGGCCACGATGGACTGAACTCTCTCGACACTGAATTCTGTATTTTTCTTAAGCTGAAAAATAATTAACTTCTAGAGCAACAGGTTCAGAGAGCCCTGAATGTGGTGATCGAGGCAATTAGCCCCTATCAGAGCCATTGTTTCAAGCTCTCTGAAAAGTCAGCTGAGTATTATTAGTTAGCCCTTTGCAGGCAGATGAGCCAGACAACTTCTTTTCAAAAATAGAGTTGATGTTCCAGAGCACTTTTCTGTGACAGGGTGAATTCGGTAGCAGCTCCAGTCACGGCATATGTGAGGTCTTAATTGTGATATTTACAAAGCCGAGAGAAGAGAAACAGTACTTCTTTTTTTTTTTTTTTTTTTTTCTTTTTTTCTTCTTTGCTGATTGGAATCCTTTTAGGCACTGCTGACAACCCTCTTCAATCACTGGTTATTTGGGATCCTCTTTTCTTATAATCTTTTGCCCCATCTGCTCCCGGTGTGACAGATTTGCTGAAGCACAGTGACACCCAGTAGCTATACATGGGCTCCTTTACATTCTTTTCTTGGGTTCTTTATTAAAGATGTATAAAATATATGTAGGATATCTCCTACAAGGAAGAACAGATGACTTAATTTCCATCAGCTCAGCACAATTTATAACTTCAACAATTTCTGCCCACATGTAATCCGCTGACTCCGTCCTTCAAAACATGATAAAACAAGCAGGCCTTTCCCTTTGTTCTGAAGTTTTCCCTCTTTCAGAGGAGTGGAGGCTTCACGGCGAAGGACATTTCATTGGGAACCGCCTCAGCATCATAGTCCCACTGCCATAAACCCTGAAAGGGAAGCATTTCATTCATGATGCCACAGAACTAAAAATCTTTCAGGTAGCTTTGTTGGTTGTGTGGTTACTCTTGCTGTGTTTACTCTTTACAGAGAATGGAATGGATGGAAACATGGACATCTCAAAAGCATTTCAATAGTCCTTCTCCCTGACTGGCCCACGGCTGAATCTCTTTCAGTCATGTAATTTTACTCTCCTGCCAACCACAAAAGTAGTTAGTTTGTACAGAAACTTGGACTTCTGTGTGCTTGGTCTAGCTTTGCGCACTAACGTACAAAATGTTAATTACTGTGGGAGACATTTAACCTGCAGCATTGCAGCAAGGGATCCGAAGAGCATTTTGGAGATCTAGGTACAGAAGAAACCTGAAGTGTACATAGATATGTGCAAAAGCAAAATAGTTAAGGTTTTATGAGGTAACCGGTGAATGAGGAACGACCTACACTACTGGTTGTTCAGGCTGGCAAATGTATTCCAGATTGCTTCACTGTATATTACCAAATTGACTTCCTAGTGATGATATGTTTTAATTGCATTACATATTTACTTTATAGCACGAGAAAAATGAAGGCTTAATCAAAACAAGTTTTTCTTAGTCATGTTTTCTCAAATTTCATGTGCTACTCCAAGACAGTGTGCTGCAAAGACTTTTTACGGTTCTGCAAGCATTCAGCAGTATATACTATATAAAAAGTGGTAAGGAATTCTGCTAGATGTGTTTAAGAGTAAGCAACATGTATGGTAATTTCTAGTCAATCTAAATTCAGCTTTTACTTTCCCTGCGCTCAAGCAACTGTGTCCTATGTAATATTCAGGAAAGCTTTCTAAGCTTTCATAAAATGCTTTTCTTTTAGGAGACTTTCTTAGCAGCAAACACAATTCTTCCTCGCCTAAAAGACACATATAATGATTCTGTTTAAAGAACTGCTAAGTTATTCATGTGGTAGCATAGTTTTTTAGTTACTGAAACTGATCTTTGAATGAAAGCTTCTTAAAATCTGTTGAGAATAGAGAAAATAGAGAGTTCGCTTAATGCTTTGACAAGAGTAATTGTGTATAGGTGTGTAGTCAAAAGGCACCCTCAAGCTACGCTGTTTGAACGTTTTGCCGGTAATGTGCCATCTCTTTTGTTAACGATGTAGAAGTTCTCTATCATTAACAAATACGCAGTTTTAATTTTTTTCTAATTCACCTGAGCAGAATTCAAATACAGTGTACCATCTGCAGGCTTTCGTGTCCTAATTTTAGCTGTAGTGCTATGATAGACATTAAAGCAATAATAGAAAAAGAAAAAAACTTCCAAGTACTATTTGAGCCATACTCCATATACATGCCTTTTCCTCATTTAATGGAATTCCCTTCAGCCTTTTTTCCCTTCATCAAGTAGGTAACAGAGAAAAAAGTGAAAAATGTTGTGTTTGGTTTTTTTTTTTTCCAGACAGGAGCTTCATTACAATTGATGGGCATAACGCCTTTTTTATGAATAACAAAATAATTCATTGTTTACCTTCAGAATTCAGAGCCAAAATTTTCTAAAACAATGTTCCACTGCCATTGACATAAATCTGGGGGTAAAAATGTTTGGCTGCCTCTAGTAGCCATTAAACTGAACCAGAGAATGTTCCCTGGCTTAGGACCTCAACCCTCTGCAGCATTAGCTGTCACAACAGTCCCTGGGATGATTTTGACTTGAGCTGACTATCACTTACCTGGCCACACCGAGGGATGTAGCTTGAGCCAAAGACCATTTTGATAGGTGCTATGGATGCAGCCACCTTGTCTGGGAATAAAAGGTTTTAATTTTATACTCATGGGCTCTTCCATGGTAGTTAGCCTTTGGTACAAAAGTCCTAGGGGGGTTTCATTTTCAAGTACTCTCTATGGGTTCTTAAGGGGCTTTCAACATCGGGAAATTCTCAAGCACATATCACTGTTAGGAAGCATCATTACTCCAGGGGCTTAGACAAACACTTTGAAGTGCACAAAAAGAATGGCATAATTTATTTTTTTTTTGGAAACTTTTTCTTCCTTAACAGAACAACGACATTAACTGCATGGGGTGGTATGCAAAAAAAAAAAAAACCCACTGAATTTGTTGCAAGACTTGGGGAAAATATTACAGGATCATAGCAGTGGAAACAAACTGAACTTCTTCAAGGGAAAGAACTGACTGTTCCTTCACATTGCATCAGTCAGTCAAGTCTTTGTGTAAGCCAAATTAATCTGAATTTATGTCTCTCATATTGTGGAACGTCTGGTCAGGTGGCCAGGGGAGGGTAAGGCTGGCTGCCTGCATAAATTAGAAAAATCATTTTGATTGTGGACTGTTTTAGCAGCCACAAATCACCAGAGCATAGATATGACCTTTTTGTCTATCCAACATGTCAAGTGAAAAGGCTGACAGAGGAGCTGCTTTGTCAAGTGTGTACCACCTGGAGGTTTTCTCTCCTTGGGGACCTCCCTTCAAGAAGGGAGGTGGCCACTAGTGCTTGTCCACATCCTTGTGAGAAGCGCCTGGCAGCAAAATCTACTGACTTTTTGTTCTGTGTTCATTGTGAGAGTTGTAATTCTTAAACATTTCACATGTTTGGGGTCCCAGGCAATATGAAAACCAGCTATTTTGCTGATCCATAACAGCCTTAAGAGGTCTTCCCAGCACACCTAAGTCTAAATTTTTTGTGACAGCTTGTGAATTTGATGATAGAATTCCTTGGCAAATGTCAGCTATTTGCCAAAAGAAAATATTCCCTGCGTCTCCAGCAGTTAACAGAGTTTGTCAGCTGAATAAAATTAAAAAAAAATTACATCCCACCCTATATAATTCTTTCTTGCTCTGAGCTGTTTCTATCCTTGTTATTTCTGCAGCACTGGTAAAAGGGTATGACACTTTCTTTATACTTAAAACTTTTGTTCTGTTCTGTTTGTTCCTTAATGTCATTGAAGTTGGAACTCACCACGTGGTGACCACTATAGCATTTGCAGCCTGTTCTGTGTTTTTGGTTGGCAGCATTATAACTGCCTTTGACCACAAGATGGCAAGGTTTCTTCACTTTTCTGTGATGAGAAACCTATTTTAGGAAAAGGAAAGGGGAAGGGATGCAACAAAGTGAAAACAGGATCAAAGGAGGAAATACACACAATGGCTCTAATTCCTCTTGCTACATCTGGATTTCCAGTCTCGTGAGTGAGCAAAGAAATACGATGGCTTTATTATATGGTGACATCATATGATGAGATTTAGTTTACTGACAAGAATTTGTGAACAACACAAAAAATTGTACACTAATTGCTTTTAACAGACGCTAAGCTTTCATTCAAATTTAATCAGTTATTGGAATGGAAATGGTAAGCCAATAATAACGCACTCTTTGGAGTTACATCTATGTAAGATTCATACAATATATATATTGTCTTTTAGCAACCAGAGTTCCTTTGATTTGCACAGAAAAAAGCAATCAATTGCTTGCAAAATTGATGAGAGAAGGAGGGAAGCTTTGTTGCTCTGGGATTTTGCAAAAATATTCAGGTTTTTATTTTTACCTTAAAATGTAGGGAGCGGGTGACAACTTTTCTGTCTTTCTTTTTTTCCTATTACATATATATTTTTATGTATATTAAAGAAGATAACATTTGACTTTAGCACTTTCTTGCCTCCAAAGAAAATAATGAAGTGTCATTACCAATTTAAACAACCTTTTAAAGGATTTTGAGATCCTTTCATGATGAGATCATTGAGAAACCTTTGAATCGTTTCCAAAATGTATTTTTCTATGATAAGATTTGTGATTCGACTATCAACTGACACAAACGGCGTAGGTAGCAGTCATCAGGGAGTTTATCTTAAATTGTCTTTTGCTATGTCACAGTTACAGGGACTTTTCCTTTGCACTTCACTCAGAGTTAATTCTTCATTTTTAAAATTTATTCTATCATATGTTGTCTATACTACCCAATGATTAGCTATTTTTCTTTCCAAAAATCCATAGCCATGAGAAGGTATACTGAAATTCTTTCTTCTGAAAGACATTGTGTAATTTTGTGTGGTTTCCTTTGGGAACGGAATTATCGTATGCCATTAAGACTCCACTGATGCAGCTGATGCAGTGAAATATCTCCCTGTTTCCCACCACCATTGCTTTTCAGAACATTTGCTAAAGGAAGACTTAAACTTTTGTGTATTTTATTGATTTTCATTTACAAAATATTAATTAATAGCCCCAGCCTGTTCACTAATCAAGCTTACGAGCAGACAGTTCCGCTGCTGCTAGAGGCCAGGCAGTTTTCTTCACTGCCTGCCTCTTCACAGACTCAGATCCACACTCCACTGCATGCTCTAAACTCTGCATTGATATAGGTGTTCACTGATCTCATTAATGCATTTGAAGAGATGGAAAAGATTCCCCTCCGGTGCACAGTACTGTCATGTAGGATGAACATGAATCTAAAAACCAGTGGCATTGCAACAAGAAGTCTGGGAGGAGATGAGAGCACAGTAGAAAAAAATAAAAAAGATGAATATGATAAAAATACCTTGTAGCAGGAAAATAACTTTCCTCCTTTTTTTCTACACACCTCTTGAAGCGTGTTCCAGGTATTTGTTTTGTTTCAGTTTTGTTACATTGCATGGCTAATGTAAATTGGAAAGTGTTAAGTTATGAACTGGCTTTCAGAACTGAGGCTGTCAAAAAAATGCCAAAGGTTCAGATACTATCTCTGTAAAAGCAGAAACAAAGAATATTTAAACTTTCCAGGCAGATTAAGATAAGTGTGCTTGGTTTCTTCAGCATTTTAAAGAAAAATTTTAGTTTCCTCATCAAGCTCTCATCAAGGAGATATTTACCTTGAACTCCCTGATAAATAGCGTGATGCAAAGCTAAGTTGAAGCTCATTCAAAAACTCACACTTATATCAATGGCATATACACCTGGAGCTTAGAATATAAGGCTGTGCTGTTCTTCCAGGCTTTTAAATTAATAATGTCTTTGCCTATTGCTAGTAATACTGTATCCTTGAGAAAGTCTTGCTTAAATGAGGCATTTTTTTATGGTCTACTGTGATTATTCTACAAATCACCTACTGTAGGTAAGATTGGTTGAATTCAGACTAATGGGCTCTGATTTTAATCATTCATGTACAGTTTCCAGTGAAATCAGCATGTGACATCGGGGGACAGAGGAACATAAATATATTTTGAAGCTGGAGTCTAAAATCAGGTCTTCAGTCCTGAATGATCTGTTTTTCTGACTCCTTAGGAGGTAACTTCTATACTGGTCTCCCTCTTTCCCGTTATTTCAGCTTGTGAACATTTTTGCACTTTCCCCACTTCTGCCATAGTGCTTCTCACGAAAATGCCTGGGACACTCCATTGAAAAGACATCCCTGAGGTGTTTCTTGCTCATAACCAGGTACCTGCAGATCAAGAACATATCTTACTGTTTCGAGATGCAGAACTGCTCTTTAAGGGCAACAAGGATTTCACTTTGTAGTGAAAACATGCTTTAAAAGACCTGCACTTGTCACCAACTCTTTTTGCCTTTTCCATTTGTTTCCTGATAGACGTTATCTTCCCTTTCATGAAAGTGTACCTGTCAGTGTAGCTGCTGTATTTCGGTCTTATTCAAGTCTCTTTGTGTAAATGCTTATGTTTTCAGTTCAAAATATAACTGAGTTGCTGATTCCTCTTATCTTCACCAGAATATTGAACTTTTATAACTCCCCAAACGCCTTTTGTCCCCTGAAGCAGGGAGTGCTCTGGGATACCAGTGTAGTTGTTCTTCCCAAGATTAGCAGGGAAAGTTGTCATTGTCATCAGAATCAATATAATTCCTACACGTCATGCTAAGTCTCTCAAATAAGCTGTAAATCTGCTCAAATTTAACTATCTCCTACTGCTATTACCAGGCTCACAGTTGTCTGAAATTCTCCCCTCCAATGACCAATTAATTTTTCTTTACATTTAAGAAGTTCTTATTTCACTGCTTCTAACACTCTTTTCAACTAAGACTTCTAAAGAAAAAAAGGCACGCAACAAGTATCAGTGATGGGAATTTTACCTCTACTCTGTATGAGATGGGAAGAAGAGAGAGAGTTCTCTGTTTCTTGAGGTTCTTCTGAAATGATTGCATAGAAGTCTGACCTTACCAGATCTGTTCAAAAATTCTGGTCAGCTGCCTCAAAGTTTGAAAAAAAAAAAAAAAAAAAGTCTTTGCTGTTTTTGTTCTAATGCTTGCCAGGCTGCCAGGCAACTGCTCTCTGCATCTTTTTTTTTTTTTTTTTGTCCAGTATGTGTTGACCATTTTTTTTCATACTGGAAAATGCAATGTTTGCATTTCATGCCTTCTCACTTTGAGGTGTCACCTTAAGATCATAGACCTCTTCAACTGGAGTGTAATTAAAAACCAAGATCTCCCTTGGGTGTAAAAGGTTTTCAGATAGGCAAGAAGTACCTCAACTCAAAACCATCAGGTCAGAGTAAACACTTGTAATGTCAAATTACAATCCCAGGGCACAAATCGGGCATATTCATTCAAACTTAAGCAACCTGGTCATACTGAATCTGCAGCTGGCTACTACAGAAAATTACTTTTTCCCTACTATAAATTAAGTGCCTACTTTAGTTTATAATATACCTCAAACATTTTCATATAGCAGCTTTTTTTTTCTCATTAAGAAGAATCACAGTCCTCTACACATCTTAATTTTTAATGTATGACTGTAATAGAAATAAGTAGCTCTACTGAAAACCCCCACATACCCACAGAGAACAACACAAAATTTTAAAAAGCAAGTAGAATCAATCACGGTTGTAATTCTGACAAGAAATTTCTGATTACATCAGGTACCACAGGCACAAAGCTCAGAGGAACTTGCTTCTGGAGGAAATTTTTACTTTGGGAGTTGCAAGGGAAGCCCATGTCAGCATATGGCACTGGAGACATAGCTGTGAGACTGAAGTGGTCCTCAGAGCAAGAGTCTGGAGTTTTAAGTTGAATGATTTTATTCTTTTTAAGTTTTTCCTTAGAAAAAAAAGTGCCATAGCTGAAGGTCACTCCCTCTGTCTTGTATTATAAATCCTTGTGATACCGGGTCTGTGCCATCACTCGTGTCACTGATGCAGTTTCATGCTCTCTTTTCCATAGGTGAAAGACAGGCAGGTTGCAAAAGCAAAATTTGTTTTGTCAAATTTTGATCTGTTGAAGTGGGCTGTTTGGGAAATAAAGACACTTACTTAAAAAAAAAAATAAAAAAATTAAAAAAAGGTATTCCTGAGGAGGAAGGAAGGGAAATCAGGAAGAAATATTGCTGGAGAGACTGGCTATTATTTGACAAAGCCACAGAAGTATCAGAGGGAGAAATTTGGAGGGTCTGGCTGGGAAACCTGCATAGCCAGCTGAAAGCTTGGTTGATTTTCCTGGAGGTACTTGCATGAGATGCTGAGTGTTTGTTATTTTTTTGAGCACTCTCAAGCTCAGGTCTTAGCCTGGACTTCATGCAATGTCCAGGTCATCTGGACCGTTCGAGTCTCACACAGAAGCTGGGAGTCCCTGCATCTTCAAGTGGCTCAGAGAGGATAAGCACAAGAAACTAAAATGTAGGAAGGCACCCCAGGGAAGACACCACCTTTATTCAAGTAGTTATACAGGCAGCAGTTAATTATAATTAACTGAAACCGGCTTTCTCGAAGAAGTACTCTCTGTTGATCTGAGCTGCTGAAGGCAAAATGACTTGTGTCAGATTGTTTTGGCAAAATTTAACTAAAGCTTTGACAACAAAAATAGATGTTCTGCCTCAATCCATCTTCTCCGGAATGTTATCAGTGTTTCCCTCTTTCTATCTGGCTCATCATGTTCAAGAGTGTCCCCTTGCACTCATGCTTAAATTTTAATATCTGGTACTTGAGACTCCTGTTATGTAGAGTTTTCTCAAGCATGCTTTCTTTTTTGATTCTTTATGGATATTAAATATAGGTGTGGAAATCCCATTTCATGCATATTTCCCAGCTTGGAAGAGACGATATTTTTTTTCTTTTTTTTTTTTTTTAATTTTATTTCTGTAATGGCCTCTAGAAATTGAGAAAAAAAATATTACAAGAGATTCAAGATTTAGATATTTGGCTAGGAAAAATGTTTCCCAGTCAAAATTCTTAGACAAGGAAGGAGCAAAAAGCATCTGGTGAACAGTAACAGAGTAAGAGTAAGTGAAAGATAGAGACTAGGAATTTCTTATGGCAACAGTAATGATCAAAACATGCCATGTATAAGAAAAACAATGGATTTGCACAATATTAGGGAGAGAAAAAAGGAAAAGCAAATAAAAAGGCCAAGTTTGCTGGTGACTGTGCAGCTGCAAGACAAATATCTAAAGCTAAGTAAGAATTTTCTGTGATAAACTGACAAAATAGTATCTTGTATCAATTTTGCTTTTGATAATAGAAATAAGTGAGGGAAAAAAGAGAATTTTGAAACTGACCTGGGAAACAAGTGAAATCTAATCACTGAAAGAATATGCATGAATATGAATGACAGTTCAGTGCCAAAACTGGGAAAAAAAATAAGCTCATTTACAGACTACAAATGGTCCCAACTATATCTCGGCCATTATGGCAAATTATGGTAACAGATAGAAATGACAGTTTAATGTAAAGAACCAAGAAATTTCTTTGGTGCTTGGGTTGGAGAGCAGCCTCAACTGGCAGAAGAATGAACATGAGATATCATCTCTAGGAAAAGGAGGCCAAATATCACGCAAAACACTCTACTGTGGAGCACTGAATGTTGAAAACGCCTAGGTGATTTTGTACAACAAGCCATGAGCCACAGCTTAAAAAAGACATCGCAAGGCCAAACAAAATAACCAATGGTCAATTTCATATAGTTTGGAGGGAAATCACCTTTCACCCTCACTTTCTTTTTGGTTGATTTGCCTTAGGTTCTTATTAGCATGTCCAGAGTACAATTGCTTCATATTCCAGACTTTGAGGTTCACTGGAGTGCAATTAATTGCTAACCTGGGTTGGACATTATGAATACCTTAGTGATAAGTCTCTATAACGGCCTGCAATCTGTCAATGAAAAGAACTTAAAATTTAAGGAAAGAATGTCATCTTCTTGGTCATGACTGGGTTTTGATTTAGAGTATCTTAAATTTGCAATTCATGTCTCCATTTCAAATATATTCCCATTTTTTCATATAAGTGGTGAATCACCTTTTGAATCTTACATACATTTGAATAAAGGAGTTTGTTCATTCATCCACATTGATCACTTTAAAATAAAAGGTCAGATGGGCTTGTTCCACCTATGCTCGATTAGTTTCTTTGTGTAAGTTATCATACAGATAATTTGCGCAAAGGATAGGATGGTCCAAATTTAGCACAGGTTAGCTCTCTGTGTCTTCCAATTTTTTACAGATTAGGTCCAAGGAACATGTAGAATCAAGTTTGGAAGGGTGCTTGGAGCTTGGAAGAAGTACTTTTTTTTATATAGTATCTTGTTCTGACACTTGTCTGATATAAATAACATTGTATATTGGAGTGAAGATAATTCTTAATTAGTAATGTATCCATTTATTTAAATTACTTAACATACACTGGGAGAGATTGAATACTTCATTTGTTCAGGTAGTTGGGATTTTTTTTTTTATTTTTAATTGTGCCTTTGTAGATAAATTCGTATATTTGTTTTAAATTGCTGTATTTTTAAATTGGATTGTTACGAAATGCTGCTGAGACTTCTAGTGAGGTGAGACATTAAAATGCAACGACATTTTTGTTTAGGCGGAATGGAGCAATCTCAATGTATATTAAGCAGTGATGGTAATGTTTCAATAGGTGTCATTTCTTTTAAAATGCTACAAACCTTTTTTTAATGATCTATGACTTTGCAAAACAAGAAAATATGCCTGCATTATGAAAGGAACTTTTAAAGTTGTATTTGTCATTATGCAAATTTAATTCTACTTTCTCTTGCAGTATTTTATTTTGCTTAACATGTGATGCTCGATATTCGCCAGTATCTGAAGACAGATCCTAGATCACGGTTTAAGGGTACATCACTGTGTAGGTGCAGTTGCAAAGGGGGCTCCTAAAAGCTTCTTCATTTGAATTTAGACACCTAGTTTTCTAAAGGGCTTAGTGTGCATTCATTCTTAGAAATATTGACTCCATTGGAAATTTCAAGACTTCTTCCAATAAGATGCCTCTACCGAAAGAGAAAAGATTGGACAGTGAAGTGGCAAGATTAGTCATATATTTAGCCAGAGATACCATTTACAGATCAAATTTATCCCTCAATTTAAAGGATCAGGCTATTAAGTTCACTGAATCGGAAAATTAAGAATTGTGAGCCAAATGTTCAGTTAATTTAAATTAAAATAATTTCAATGATTTTCTTGGATTTATGCTGCATAACATAGAACCTCCCACATCATGAAACTCAGTCATCTGTGTATGCAGGTGACTGAGTCATATAATAACATCAAATTTTCAACAGCTGAAAATTTGACTATTTTCTTCATCTTGAACACATTAATGAAAAATACTGCTTTCTTGAACCTCACTGTATGTTTTCTGTATGATAACTTATAAGAAACATAATCCTATTTCCCCTTCCCAAAGTTAGGTGTTTTAAAGGTTATTAATTTGATGTTATTCAGAAACGATTCCTCTATTAACATTTGAAACGTAATTTCACTGACATTTATTAGTCTGAATGAGGGTTGCTTAATAGACCCGTGTCATGCTAGCCTCTTTAAAAATGTTAATCTCTTTAAAAATAATCCTCACATGTTCTGCTGCTGTCAGGGGGGCATTTAACTGTGAGAAAACTTATCAATGTCCTGGTTTGAGGTAAAACAGGACCACTTTTGTTCAGAAACTTTGCTTCTTAACTAGGCCTCTTCTAACTACCGAAATTAACAGTATATTGTGCAGAAACTGTTTGCTCTCACAGTGATAAGACCTATGCTTATAGTTGATGCCCAGGCATGGTATGCAGAGATGCTCTTGCTTATAGTTATTGCTGTCACACCCAAGGGCAGCTATTTTGTTACTTGCCCCATTGCAGGGTTGGAAGCAGAAAAGCGTGAGCAGTTTCACCGGGGGGCAGGAGCGGACAGGACAGGTGACCCAAAACTGACCAACAGGGTATTCCATCCCATCTGCCTCGTGCTCAGTATAAAAGCTGAGGGATCAAAGGTTTAGGTGCCCTTTCTTCAGTGTCTGGAGTCCGAGGAGGACTCTGTTCGTCTGCCTTAGATCCCGATCCGGAATCCAGTTCCCATCCATCACTGAGTCCAGTCTGGGACTTCCCCATTGCCAGCCGGTGATGTGATTGTCATCCTGGGAGCTTGATGTGGTTTTGTATATATTCCATTATTTTCTTTTCTTTTATTATTAATATTTCATTAAAGTAGTTCAGTTCCTGCTAAACTCATAAGTCTTTTTCTGTCCTCTGCCTCTCTCTTTGAAGAGAGGTAAAGGGGAGTATCTGTTGCTCGCCCGATGGCCGGTTCTACTTGATAGGACTATATTTCTACACTTGATTCTTCCCTCCACTGTATTGATTTCCAACACCTCCCCTTCCCGTGTGGTCACATCCACTATATTTTGACTGGTGTTCAAATTATTAAGCTGTAGAGTGTTGACAAAAGCCATATGAAACTCTGAAAAGAAATATTTCTGTGTATTTTGGTTTTCTGGTTCACAGCACAGCTTGGATAAAGTGTAATGTTTTCTGGAATAATTTTTATGTCAGTTAACCCTACCTCAGTTTTTCATATGGATTTATTTTCGCATTTACTAGAAGTTGCTGAAAATGTCAGTCATAGTTTTCATTGTGTGTGTTTCAGTTTAAAGTTGGACCAAATTGATTTCATCGTATGTTTGACATGATCGTGCATTTCTTCTACTTTGTCTTTTCCAAGCACCCAGGAACGTTTGCCAAGTAAAATTAGTCTGCCCGCTCCATGGCAAGATCTGACAGTGTAATTGTTTTTTTTTTTTTATTTAGTCCTTTGCCAATCTCAGATTAAGCCATTAAAATCACCATGAAAGTGAAGTGAAACCAGCAGGAAAGATGACTGAGACGAAGCTCAATACCAATCAGAGAAGCAAAACAAAATCTTCTCATGTTCATTTTTTCTAGCATTTGATTCCAAGTTCAGCAAGAGCTTTATTCTCCAAACGCCATTTTCTTAAATATCTGGGTCATAAGCACTGCATTCCTAAAAAATAAATAGTTTTCAGGGCTCATCTCTGTTCTGTGGGTCGAATAGTCAGTTTGGGATTTATGAGATAGTAAAATTGCATGGTACTGCTTTTCATTTGACAAAATGTAAACTGAATCCAGACTAGCTTGGGTCTGCATTCCAAATGATAATGTGTAGGTGGCCTTAAATGAGAGATTTTGACTTAGTGTAAAATATGGACCATTCACAGTGGTTTTTTTATTGTGTGTAAAAAAAATTGAGGATTAAGGTTTTGCCTGATTTTAATTAGCCTCCCACAAAGTTTACTGTTCCTGTCATATTTCAGAGCAAATGTTCTCGTTTTAGTGTATTATAATTGCAAGTCTCCTTTCTGTAAATCATTGTTCTGAGGGAGGAAACAAATCCTTTTGGGGAACACTTGTACCCTTTCTTATCTTTATCTTTTAGAAGTCAATGTAGTCAACACTTGTGACCAATCTCACGCAAGCTTCTGAAGCTACTTTACTCTTTCAGTAATGGCAGGGGAGAGCTATGTGTTCAGTGCAGCATTAGATAATCTGGGTCCTATGAATATTTGTTTCAAAATAACTTATTTTATGTTTAATTTCTTTTTACATCGTAAGACATGAGCAGGGATTTCGGTCTAGAGATGAATAGTGAGTAGTAACACTGTCTGTCTTAAATCCTTCTCTTATTTTGCTGCAGCATCACAAAGGATTTTTCTTATCTGTAAAGCCAAAGTTCATTAAAAATTATAAGCATGTTTTGTCTGGTATAGCTGAACCAAGAAAAGAAATTTTCAAGAATGGAAATGATCTGGGGATAGATTTTTCAAATATTACTTTGGATGTCCCTATGGTTTTGGTATCTTCTCTGAACAGACCATCTCCAGAAGCTGCTATTCTTATGCTATCTGAAAGTGGTTTACACTTTCAAGGTGCCACAGAACAGGGAATAGAAGACTTTGCACCTAATTCTTCAATGCCTATGATTTTAGGCTATCTCCTCTACTGTACTGACATTTCTTTTTAGTTTGTCTTTAGGTCTTTGAGAACACACTTCTGTTTTCCGGGTTTCAGTATCCCATCGAAAAAAGTTGCTATGTGCATTTTCAGCAGTTAAGTTTATTCACAGCATGATCTGATATTTAGTAGTAAAATGTAAAGGGGAGATGTGCTCGTCTTCCCAAATTCCTCTTCATTCTTGTGGTTTTGACACATCCCTGAATACAGAATGTTTGATTTGGAAGTACTTTATCATGCGAAAGTGTATTCTGATGCCCTTTATTACTAGCAATGATTCTTGCATTTCTATGAAATGTTTGCTCTCTAGCTATTAGCAATAATTTTTTAAATGCAAAATGCGTTTCAAATTTTTGATACCTTTTTCTAAAATGGGTAAACAACATATTTAAAGCTTTTCAGTGAAAAAATAGACATTCTGGTGTTCAATATTATATAGCACTATTGTGCTATTATACCAGTCTTAAAAACCTTATTTTAGCTTAAAACAAACAAACAAACAAAAAAACAATTTGGCTTGCTGCAATCATATTTATATATATATATATATATATATAGTCATAGAATAAAATCATAGAATGGTTTAGGTTGGAAAGGACCTTGAAGGTCCTCCCACTAGACCAGGTTATCCAAGGCCACGTCCAGCCTGGCCTTGAACACCTCCAGGGATGGGGCCTCAACAACCTCTCTGGGCAGAGATATATATATATATATCATGTTTCTGTATAAGGTACCATTGAATCAAATGTTGTCTTTCATTTAGTTGTAATGTTGAGAGAAGTTGCCGTACAGCTGGCATATTCTAAAAAATGAATCTTTAAATACAGCTGGCCCGAAACATACGTAATCCCACTGTAGGCATGCAGCCTCATTTAGACCATGGAAAAGGTGCTTCCTCCCCAACCATCAACCAGTCTAATTAAGATGTTATATCAGATGCATTAATAATTTTAATTTAGTAACTCCTTGTTAGCACTTGCCCCACCTTGTCACCCCATGTAGGCACATGCACATGACCCCTTAAAAAAAAAAAAAAAAAAAAGGAGGAATTGTGAAGCTGGAGTCACACTGGTATTTTGGATAGAGTGAGCAGAGCCTTGTAATTCAAAGGATGTTTTTGTATGTGTGCCGATAGTGTTACATCCTTTAGTATGGTCTGGTGGTGCATTGATATAACACAGCTTTATCCATCACTCCAAAAATCAATCTCCTTCTTCTGCTTCTCATCTCTGTTAAAGGCCTTATTCTCCTTCTCAAGCCAGCCATTGCACCGATTGATTATGCCTAAAATTGTCTTGAGCCCTACACACTGAGAAAGAAAGACCCCATGCAATGGCAAAAGAAAGTGGAAGATTTTCAGCTTTCTCTTGATTGTTGTTATAAAAGCATTAGTTTGAAGTGAAAGGTTGAAGCAGCAGCTGTTCATTGGCTCTGCCATAAAACATCATCAATTTACATTGCTCTGAGCCCTAAATTGACATTTTAAGTGCCTCATTTGTTCGCATGAGGTTCTTTCTACAGCTCTCCCTGTTCTGTTTTGTAGACAAAGTGAGACAACGTTCAGTAAAGTGAAGATCTGAAAATGCATTTTGAATGTGTGTTAATGCTGTTTCAACGAACATATAAAAAAACTTTAAAATAGGATCACATAGTGCAATGGTGATGATAACAAATGGTTTATTCAAATGGCTATCTCTGAAAAACCTGTTTGAGGTGTTTGAGTACTTCTGAGCCCTTAAGCGGGATCGAGATACATTTGAATTTGAGGTCTACTTTTGCAGTGTTCTTGGGTTACGTAAGAATGGATTCTGTTCTGAGGGTTTGCCCCATTAAATTTAGCGTGCTGAAGTGTCTCATCAGTGTGATAATTAAAAGGAATGTGAAAAAGAAAACAGGGCAGCATTGAACTGCACATCACTAATCAAATTTAAATGGATATCATCTGTCTGCAGAATATGACACAGCGAGTGTAATTTCCATTAAAAAGAACTCTCTATATTGAAGTGGAATGATTTTGTTACTTAAGCAGAATCAAGATAGATTCTTAAATCTATCTTAGATAGAATCTTAAATCTTAAATCTCTCATGAAAACTCACCAATATTCAGCATTTTGTTTCTCTAGAAATTATGTGTATGAACATTTTTTTAATAAATCCACAATTGAGCACTTGCCAGTCTTTAAAAGCTTAAGTTTTTATTTTTTAATTCAGTGGAGCTGCTTTTGCTTCACATCTGGTGGTTTTGTCCACCCTTTTATATCTGCAGTATCCTATGAGATCTACCAGCTCTGAGATGATAGAACTTGGTGCCTGCTACAGGCATCACAACTTATTTCAGATTTAACAACAACAAGGGAAGCAAACATTTCTATTACTTAATGACTTTCTGGCAATTTTCCACTAGGATTAAAAATTTACCAACTGGATAAAAACTACCACATTTTGAAATGCTAATTCTAGACTCATGACCTAGGCTAAGGAAATTCTTAACATGCTACGAACACAGACAGAATTTTTTACTGTAAATGTGATAGTAATTTTTCTACAATTTCATATTAAATTAATATGTTTCCAAGTACACGATTGTGTTTGCACTGTATTTAGGAAAATCTTTGAACTGTAACTTTAGTATGTTGTGTGACACATTAAAGATCATGATCACTGAAAGGATTGCTGTAAGGTGAAATATAGGGAAGCTTTTCTAGTAATATCGCTCATAAATGGAATTACTAAGAAATAGTTTAATGATCAGAAAAATGCAGACCATCTCTTTATCCATCATTTGTATTCTGAATTATATTAATGCAAATCCTGAAGAAAAGATATTTGAAGTGGAATTGTGGTTTATATTTGGGAAACAATTTGGGACACAAGCCTTTTAATGCCTTTTAATGGAAGGGAAGTGTGTTTTATTCCCTTAATTAGAGAATTTTGAAGCAGAACTTCTTTTAAGACTATCTCAGTTGTTAAACAGGTGTTTAGAAATAGCATGAAAGTAACTAAGAAGTATTGTTGCTAGATGGTGACAACCTCATTAAGATTAAACAAAAGATGATGAAAACTCCCAGCCAAACTAACAATCAAAATTTGTAGCAGAACAAATGAAAACCTGTCAGGGCTAGATAAAACCTGGCTAAAATCAAATGAAAGATGAGATGAAAAGAAGCCAGGACTTAGGAAAAACAAAACAAAACAAACCAAAATTGCTCAAACCCAAAAGGAAACTAGCCAAGAAGAAACCTGTGAAGAACTGAGATGGATTAGGAAAGAAACTGATCTAAGATAGGAGGAACAAATTGGGATCTTACGGAGTGTTTAAAGCAAATTAAAGGAGTCAGAATGGTATTAATCTGAGATTGATTTACTGTTTTTCCACTTGCCAAAGCAGAAGGGAAGATGTGTTTTTTCACTGTAGAATCTATCATATAAAACATCTAACACTGAGCCTGAAGTTTAACTGTTTTTTCAGACATTTCAGAGACTAATATCTTATTATACCTGGTTTAAAATAATAGTTGAATGTTCTTCAGATAGAGGAACAGAAAGCTTGATGTTATTGCTACCAGTCTAAAGGGACCTGTACTTCCTGTGGGCAGTACTTTTTTTTAAAAAGGAAGAGCTATCAGGCATTCATAATGTCATTATTCGTTTTGGAACTGGGAACAGAATAGAATCGTCCAAGTTTCACTCAAGGGCTATATAAGACAGTGTCAATAATGAGGAGGGAGTTAGAGCTGGGAAAGTATCAAAGCTCTCTAGAGCCCCTGTCAATAACTGGGACTGGGGAGAAAGTTGTGGAGTGGCTCTTTGTTTAAAACCATCATGCTGAATTACAAAGTGGAAGGGTCAGGCTTTCAGCTTATCCATGTATTGTAGCTCCTCTGAATCTTGTGTCAGTTACCCAAATGTAATTGAGGACACTGTGCAATTCTGAAGGGTATTCGTAATGTGTAGCCACAGCTGCCTGGCTTAGCAGACCGGTGTCTGTAGCTGGAAAGATTCAGAGCAGGGTTCAACCACAGGTGATCTCATTCATTCCCAGTTGGAGAAGCTGCTTTAGTGCCAAGAGCAAAAGTTGGTCTGACAGGATCCCCTAAAAGCAGGTACTGGACATTAGATGCTTCACACTGGTTGGTGTAAATTCTCCTCATGTCACGCTGGTGCTCCCCTAGCCTGGCCCATCATTTAGGAAGGCTGAAGGACAAACATAGACTGAATCTTGGCTAATGTTGGTCCTTATGATGATTTCGATTTTATCTGGACGTATGAGATCACAAGTAAGGCTTGGAAGAAACAACAAGATTTCATCTTATCCATCTCCTAGGCTGGATCCTCTGAGATATCTAACCTATTCTAAAATCCTCCAGTGATATGGTTTTTAGCACTTATTAGGCGATGTGGAGCTACCCTTACCAATAACCAAGTTAGTTTCCAAACAGCTAATTTAAATCTCTCTTGCTACAGTCTATGTCCATGACTGTTCTGACCTCCAGACACAGAAAATTGCTTATTCACTAACTCTTCCCTTTTCTTTTTTTCTTTTTTCTTTTTTTTTTTTTTTGTGTGTGTGTGCATGTCAGCCTTTCATGTATTTAAGGACTGTTATGAAGTACCTCTACTTAGTAGTTTGGGGTTTTTTCCTAATCTTTTGTGGTTCTTTGAAATTCCTGTCTTTACAAATAGATAAAGATTTTACTTTCAGACATGTGGATGTTGATTCAAATCTTACATTTGTAGGAAATGACACTGTAAACTTTGGAAATTATTAGTCACAGAAAAATATCCAAATGCTTTTCTAATGCTCTTGGAGGAATGTGAACGTGCTGTGAACAGGGCAAGGGACGGGAGGAAGAGCCAGTATGGGCTCCCCCCTGAGAGGATGTAGGCTTTGTTTCATACCTCTGTGATCATATTGCTAAATGATAATAGTGATACCTGATAAAAAGAATTTAGTCTAATGAGGTAGGCTTGACAGTGAATTCCTTGAAGATTAATGATAAATGATACAATAGCAATGAGACAAACGATATTCTGAAGAAGAAGCTTCACTGAAAAAGTGAAAATTGCCTATGGTGAAAGAAGGACCAGTACCTTGGGGGACTTCTCCTGCTATCTAAAAAAGAATCTTTTGTGGTTACTGTCTGATAGTGTTGAAGAAAAGTAAAACAGGACGGCGGAAATATGGAAGATAATAGACACAAGGAACAGCCAAACAGTTTTCTAAAAATCAAACAAACAACTCCAGAAAAAATTTGATTTTTTCTGATGTCTTTTCTGAATTACTAAATTATGGGAATGTTGTGAATGTAACAAATTTCATTCTAACACAAATATTTGATGAATACTTGATGTTTTCGTGAAATCTTATGAACTGCATATTCTTCTGGATAGGAACGCTTGGGCAGAGTAAAAACTGGCTGAAGTAAAGGAAGACTGTTAAAACATTTTGACAGTCTTTTTGGCTTTAGTGAAAGGAAGTAGTGCTGATTTGAAAGTATTATGCTACATTATTTCTTTTTTATCCACATAATTTTTTATTCCACATAATCAGCTGTGGATTGTGTAGTAACAAATAGTGGCCTCTTTGAGGATATTTAAAAATTTTCATTCATACATCTTATAATTTTCTCTTTCCATATAATTCCTGCTGCAATCAATCACAGGCCTGCGACAGACAGGATTTTTTCCTCTTCCCCAGCTGGATTTCAGTGGATCTCTGTAGAGGTTCTCCTCCACATGTATCCGTTGACTCGTGCAGGGTCAAGGCCTGAGAATTCAGGTTGGGACCACTTTGAAACAACGACCCTAAATATAAAACATTCAGAGAATAATGATATTTATCAGACAGAGGGAAAATATCAACTCTTTAGGCTGGATTCAGTTGCCTAAATATTTGCCTAGTGCCATCTAAGACGGCTTTGGCTTCAGCAGAGTAGTCCAGAAGGTTGTAGGTTTCATACAGGTCCTATACCATATTTTTTGGCACTGTGTGGTTGTCTCAGATCCTATAAATCATCAGTGTATTGCCAGACATAAATGTTTACACAGCTGAATTGAGCTTTTCAGTGTACAGGTAACCTTTGAGTAAAATTTTCCTTCTTTGGCACTCTCATCAGTCTTTATTTCTGCCTGGTTCAGGACTGCTAGCCAGCATGTTGTCTCTTGGAAAGCATTTATGAAACTCTAGCTCACAGTTATAAGCATGAGAAGTACACCTTTTACTCATTCTGCTTGCCGCACCGTGTTCGGTATCGTAGCGGTGTTAGTCAGGGGTACGGTTTGGCCAATATTTTAAGCTCTGTCCTCATTACATCATAAAGGGAATATGTTACCATAAACCTGCCCTAATACCCAAATGGCATTCTTGGTAAATCCTGAGGGGAATTGTATCCTGGCTCACCCCAGTGCTGCCTTTGGTCTCGCATTCATTTGCACCCGCTTCACCAGGAAGTTCATATAATACCATGTTAAAAACCATTTTTGTCACATGATTGTCCAAATTTTTACCAGTAAGAAGTGCATGTCAAATGCATAATTTTAACGCATCAATAATTGTGTTAAAGAGTGTTTATTACTTGGGAGAGGTTAAATATTGATCCCTACACATATCATTTATTTCAAGAAGAAAAATAATTCATATTCAGAGATGTAATATTTTCTTAATTAACATCATCAAAATAACCATATTGGAAGCCTTACAAGGATATTATCTAAGATTCTTTGGGTGCATTGAATTAAACATTGAGAGACAGAACATACTTTAAGCCTCCCCCACCTTCCTTTTTTTGTCTAAGATCTGTTCATTAAAAATAAAATCAAGGATACAGCCGAGACTAAGTGTTTATCGATGAGTAATATGTGACATTCAAGTCAGCAGTTATATTTGTAAAATATCTGTATTTTTTATTTCCCTCTGCTTAGGAAACAGTTTGAGATATCTATTGCAATATTTAAAGAAAAAATCTTTATTGCGACCTGTAGGGCGGGAAGAAGAGAAAGATTAGAGGTCATATGGGATGTGCAGATGTGTACATTATTAATTCTTTACCACCATCAAACATGAACTGATAAAATTCATTCCAAAGGACTGTTTTAAGAATATTTTTTTACTTTTGTGATCATCTGAGATAGATCTTTGTAGAAAAGTAACAAGCTTAATGTGACTAGGTGACTTTTGTTATGGAGACATTCCATTCATTTCTTCCCACCTGACCAAGCTTGCTGCATTTAACCAGCCATATGCAAGATTCTGAGTTTTTCAAAGCTGTAATAGAGTGAAAGTGAATTTTAAACTCCCCTAACAGCAAACAATAATGCAGAGAAACAGGAGGCTGTGGTGCCCACTCAAAGCTAACCAGCACATTCAAGTAATTTTTTTTGCAATTTTTTTTTTATGAACAGACCTAGAATGATTCACCAAAGACAGTGTATTTACATCATTTTTAGCAAACGCATTTCACTGTACTGAAGAAGTAATCAGAGTTGCAATTAACACAAAGTAAAACCAATAAAGACTGTGTTTTCAGGGATCATTGATTTAAAATAAATTAATTCTTGTCCCATGAAATTTCTGTTTATATTATACCATTACCGAGATATTTGCATACAAACACATTGTTGTAATAGGATGATGCACAAAAGAACAATGGAAAAATATACATGTTGTTGCATGTGTTATGTGTAATATAATATGGAAAGTTGGTAATACATATCTTGGTTAAACACATGAGAAAAATTAATGAAAAATAAGCCATTATTGATGAGGAAAAGGAATGAGTGCTATAGTTAAGACATAATGTGGGCTGAGGAAGAAGACTGAGGACATTTTACCAAATCAATTACAGAAGGAAAATTTGAACTGAATAATACGGATGCGAGCCTTCAGGTAGAGGTAGGAAAAGAGAAAGAAAAGGGAAGAAAGATTACTACATTAAGCAGGAAATTTAAAGGGACACCACAGATTTCTGTAGCCTGAGTCAGATCACAGACATGATTCTCCTGGAAATTAACTCACAGAAAAAAAAATAAAGCAGGAAAACTGGGGAATTATCCTCTGTGCATATAAGTTACTGCAAAAATACTGACTTCAGTGGATACAAACTGCACAATGCTCCTTGAGTATATGGCACGCAGGGTCTTTCTATATGGTACAGACATTTTGTCTGCCACTATGCGTAGCAATGACTGAGCCAAATTTTTTCCTTCCTGTCACTGCTGATGTGCTTTGCAATTTCCCACCTTTCTGCTGACCTCCACAATAGAGGCGGTGTTGTTTCAGCTGTGGCATTTTGAGACGACTGTAGTTGAAATACTAAATAAATCTGAAAAATGCATCCGGTGCTTTCACTTTCTTCAGGCTACGCTTTATCCTCAGCTATGCTGATACAAATCCAAAGCAAATGAAAAGATATGTGGTCAGGTTTTGACAGACAGAGAAAAAATAGATGAATAGGGCTAATATAAAGATTTCACTTCAACAGCTAGAGGTGTGCCAATGTGAAGATATGTGAATACTGAACAACCGGAAGGAAAATTAAATGATCCACAAAGCTGAAAATGGTTATACTGGAGATATAAACAAAAATCTGAGAGGGAAAAAATTATGAGAAAAGTATAATTTTAGGGTAGGCAGTTTGAGAGAGGCTTTCCTTTTAATGTCTTTTAATTTTTTTTGGTGAAGAAAATAGATGTAGGTCAATGTTCTTAGACAATTAAGGCTGCAAACTGTCCTGTGATTGTTTCTTCCTTTCTGAAACACGAATGATCCGTAGGCACCACACGTTAATTGTTTATATGTAAACCAAAGATATTAGCTTTAGATTTCTTTGAGTCGTTTAGAGAGATGTTGTTTATCTATGCATTTTAAACAGCGATAAGACTATTGTTATTAGTTTTCAGGACATTTCAGTCACTATACTTACTATTTTTTTCATTACTGTACCCTCTGCTTCTAATCCATTGACACTTCTGTATTTGTGGCATCTGAGATCAAGATCTCAAAACACGAAGGGCACCTCAAAACATTAATTTCTTACAACATTTAGAAATACTTTCACACAATTTCATTGAAGACAATTATTGCTGAATGAACTGGAATTTCCACCTCTTTCCAGCTCTGTAGCTGCCACTGGCATCTTCTTTCTTCAATGTCGTCATACCGCTCATCTCCTGAACACGGCAAGGATTTCTTCCCTTTGCCCCTGCTTCTTTCAGGAAGATGTCTGGGTTCTTTGAAACGGTGACATACATGTATGTGGAAGATCGTACGATGCTGACACTTATTTTCCCTGTGACCTTGTAAGTCAACAGGCAATGAAATGGCTATAAAAATGAGCAATCAGCAGAAAGCTCCTTAAATAACTTTCCCCAAATTAAATCCTTGAAAGGTAATGCAAAAGTAAACATAGGCATGAAAAAAACCAATTGCATTTGTTATTTTCTGAATAACCTATTCATGAGCACAGACCTGCAGTCAGGATTTCATTGATCAACATGTGTTGTTTCTTTTTAATAGTGATTTTTCTTGAAAATCTAGCCTAAAATACTTTAATGTCCTCATATGCATTATTCTAAGTCCTCTCAATGAGAAGTTAATTTTTATTAGTTTATGAGGTCATTTATGCTATTTTGGTTATATCAGGGCTTTTTCGAGGAATCTTGATGTCAGACTAGCGAACAGCACATTATCCCACTTTGTCTGATTACACGATTCTGTATGCTTTCTGGATTTTATTAGCTGGTATCAAACACATTTGAAAAAAAAATGAAAATAAGAGTGTTTCGTCTCTGAGCTTTGTAACAGAGAAAATAGTTAGAGCCAGTAGCATCTCCCCTGGATTTTAGGAGAATGGTATTACCCTGCCTTTCTCTGAGAGATTGCTGGTTACCTTCTGTCAGTGAGCAACTGTCTCACTGCAAAGCAGAAGCACGATCTCTTTTGTCTGTGTTCAAGGCAATTACTTCTTAGAAAGTGGAATTTCTTCAGAATGACTATGTACAAGAGCAAACGCAGAAACCAAAGATGTAAGTAAATTGTAAAGTTTTTTTTAACGTTCTTACTGAGGAGGGAAAATGAATCTCCAGTTTCATTGAAAACCGTGCTTTACTTTATCCTGCTCTGGTTAAATAATACCAGGAAAACGGGAACAATATTCCCTGCCAATTATCCCACTGTATCTGTATGTTAAGTGCATGAAAGAGTTTTAAAATAAAAAATTAGCTCACTTGTTACTATGGAAACCCTCAGTAAGCGATTGCTTTATAATATCAACAAAGAAATAGAGATCAACTATAAGTTAAATTCAGAACAGCATCCTTTATTCAGGGCTTAATGACCGGATAGCTGTAGCCTTTGACTTGACAAGGTTGACACACTTTCACGTGGTGGACATTTTTATGTGGTTTTCTTCAGGGAGCCAGTGATGCCAGAACTTTAAGGGCGGTGATTTTATTTTCCTTCACCACAACTTTCAGAAGAATTAACTAGTTTGCTTAAGGCACAGAAACAGAAACAGGGAGAGAGGGAAGCATGCACTTGTCTGTTGTGTATTTAAGACACTCCAGCCCTGAAAATCCTCTGGCTTCGAAATGCATGAGTTTCCAGTCAAGCACCTGTTTGACTTTTTAAATTGCTATCGCATCAGCCAGGGGAATTTTAGTACCAATATTGTCTCCTCCAGAACATTAGCGAAAGGTGACTGAGGCGAGTAAAAATGAAGTGCTGTGGGTCAGGTCATGAAGTGTGTGTTACTGTAAGGAAATCTAGCGAGAGGCCAAGTTATAAATGGAGAGCATGTCTGAGGCTGAGAAAAAAAGACATTCCTCTAAGAAAAATGCCATGTAAGGACTGTGTGCTTTCAGGGAGAGAGCAGGCAGGGAGGAATATCAATTCAAAAGAAGATAAGCTTGGACTTTCATTGGACAGGGCATTGCTACTGTTCAGAGTTGAAGGGATATAGAGAGCTGTATCGTTGACCTCAGTTTCTGGTCCTTAAAGCTTAATCTGTACAGTTCTCCTTCAGTTTTTCTTGCCCAAAACAAATGGATGTGCTGCATGCAGAAAGTTTGCAGGACAGATCCCTGCTAAAATCTCTGCAACAGAAATCAATCATCTGCTTCACATTCAATAAAATAAATTATCATAAATTTTGTTTCTGTATCAGCAGTGAAAGAAAATTATTTATATACAGGCAGATTATAATTAATCTACTTCATTTTAACATACTAATTACTCTCACAGTTATTATGTAAACCGAGAGCTCTTTCTATAGCCAGCTGCATTCTTGCATTCTCTCTTGTTCAAGTCTGGTTATGGTGTACAATAAGAAAATTTGTAACTGGGTAGCTGAGTTGTTAGTTTTTTTTGTTGTGGGGGTATAGCCATTCCTGAAAACTGCACAAGATGCTTTTAAGAATGCTTTTATGAAGAGAACCTGCCTTCTTCCCCTTTTCCCTCCACCCTTGCTGACCCCAAGCAAAATCTGTGGTTTGTCAAGAGGGAAAAAAAAAAAAAGAATCAAATTTGTAATTACAATGTTGGCTGTTGAATTGTATTTTGTTTTTAAAACTGTCTCTAATTTTAAGATCCCAATCAATAAAATATCTCAGTAAAACTGTCCCCACTATATTAGATACCAATACTGTATACATGGATGCTTCATTAATACCTCTTAAGTAATTAGCAACTGCAAAAGTCTTAACAGCCAAACAAAACAATTTGAGTCATTTTGATATTGCTCCTATTCATATCACTCAAAGGCTTTTTGAAGGATAGATTTCATCTAAGCAATTGTTATTCTGAAATACAAGGGATAATGGTAGAGGCTCTGTTAAACAGTAAAGTACTGCATTTTCTCTCCATTGCATTTAACAGATGTTTTATTTCAAGCTTGAAGGCATTTTGGTGGCCTTTAATAAACAATGAAGAAAGATATTTAGTATATATGTAGGATAAATCTTGGCGTTTATATCTTCTCAGTACCTCTCAATAAAACTCTTGAACATGTGACATAAAACAAAAGTGAGCTTTGTGGCTTTTTCTTATTCATTGAAGTTCTGCTTCTGGATTTGGTGCACTCTGAACAGTATTATAAGCATTGCTTTTCTAACCCATTTTTTTCTTTAATGTTTGAAGAAGGGAGTAAAGGCATTTTGTGCTTAATTTAAAAGCACATCACATTATGGAGAAGGATAGTAAAAATAGAGACATGAATACCTTTTTCTAACATAAAATATAAGGAAACCAGGAAACCCCATTTCCAATTTCTGTCCCAGGTACAAAACTGTTGCTGGAGTAGATGCAAAAAAAAAAAAAAAAAAAAAAAGGGTCTACTTACTTGTCTGAATGAATGAGATGAAGGTTTCCTATGTATTTTTTCAGCTGCAGCACCATAAACTTAAAAGTAATCTTAATGTTTCCATTTCATTGTACCTTTGGTTTTGATTCTAGTCAAAGTGGCAATCATATTAAGTAGTTAACATATTTTATTTACTCCATACATGGCTTTAACTAATGAGAATTAAAAATAAATATCACAGTAAATTGTGAAGCTTACATCACTAAATAAACAAAATTCAGATTAACGTTATTTCTTGGTGAGTGCTTGTGTGTACCTACCTACACATATACACAGTCTCCATGCATATATTTGTCTGCACACCCAGATTTATAGCTTGCTTTAACCTTAATTCAGGATGTTATCTAACTGGTAGGCTGGATTCTCATTTCATTGCAGGGACCTAATGACTGAGTTGGGGGAAACCATTGTAACAAATGCAGTCTTACAAACATTGGAAAACTGGTAAACGTGTGGCAAAGCTTTGCTGAAATAGAAGGCTTGAATCTTAGACTGACCTGCTTTGGGGCTGCAGCTGCTGAGGAGGATGGTCAGGTTAAGCCTTGTGGTAGGCTGTAATGCACAGGTGGGTCTTCTCCATGGAGAGGCAATCATTCCTATCTTCTGGAGATGCTGTGCCACTAAGCCTCCTCACATGAAACAAGTAGCGGGCATCCATTTCTCACTGGGGTCTTGTAAACTTCACTGTTAGAGGTATCAAGGCAGGGTGCTACCCTTGAAGACAATGACACCGGAAAAAATTTACTTACCTATAAACCAACTTTAAGTAATACATATTATTATTAATAATAATAATAATGTTATTATTGCTATTATTTATTCATTATTAGTGTAGCTTCACAACTTAAATCAGGACCACCTTGTGGAGGGCTGTGTATGAAAAGAATGAAAAGATGATCCTTAACGATGTTTCAGTCTCACACTGTAAATTTGACTCAGAAGAAATGCAAGAGGAGAAAGAGACAGTAATGGCCAGTGTGGCGGGCAGCTGTGTTTTGAGGAAGGTGTGCGGCAGCACGCAGAAGGAGATGGCAGAGTGATGCCTGGAGAGCAGAGGTTGGTGTGGGACTTCCGGGCTACACACCTGAACCAGGAGTTGGAAGGTTAAGGCAAAGATGGAAAAATTAAGGGGAAAAATAGAACTTCTCTTTCTCTTTCTTCAGCTTTATGTTTTCGGTGCTTCAGAGGATCTTTTATGCATGTCAGCAATGACAATCAGAGCACAATGGCAGTTGAGGCAATGGGCAGTTACTTTTGGATATTAGGAACCACTGACAAAGTCAACAGTTATCATAAGTGCAGCTACAGATTCTGTCCCTGTCCAAGAGGTTAATTCCAAGACATCAATCCCAAACTTGTCCATGCAATATGAAGAATCCTGTCAACAACAAATGGGCTTTAAATTGTGCTCAAAATGCATTAATGACTTCTGCCATGGCTTGGCTACCAGCTCCATGTAAAATATCTGTTTCCATTGCATATTACAGCTTGCTTAGCTGAAATAGGCATTGCTATTTTTTATGCTGACATGCTGTGAACAGTATTTTTTTTTTAAAGTATCATCCAGATCTTGTGAAGATTCTGCTTCTTTTAAAACCAACAGATGATAAGTTATATTTCAGGGCTTTTTTTTTTTTTTCTGAAAGAGTAAGGAGAGAGGAGACACCATACTTTCTTTTATTCTGGTGATTTCTCTCTCCTCATAGGAGATATGTCACAATTTTACCTCTAATTATCGAAGAGATTATGATTCTTTGCCGTCAGTCCCCAATTCTGTTTGTCCAGTCCTAGGTTTCTCTGCAAGAAGAGTGCTGCAGAAAGTAGCATGTACACTTATTTATGCGTTAAATTAGTGAGAGTAAAATGAAAGTAAACTAAATTATTTTCGAAAGTATGCAGGTAGCTGCTGCAATGTAAAATGCATGTGGCTGTCGCAGAAGGTCATAATATTTTTGGCTTAAGCCAGTGCAGTATTTAGAAAAGTGCTGTCCATAGGTGTCACCTGATGTGTGTTTTCCAAGTGTCCTTATCTTGTTGGAGAAATAATTTCGTGTATACTGATAACATCTGATGAGAAATTCTGTGAAATTCCAGTTTGAAGGAGTATTTTGTCCTATCAGCATTCTTTGATCTATTGCATTGCCTGCTACATTTTCTTTTATTGATAAAGTCCCACTTTCCATCTTTTCATCACGGATTTGCTGTTCTCATCTTCTTTGTCCCCCTTTACAGATAGTATAATCGCTTTCAGCCTTAAAAAATATAGTTGGCATCTGTTGAGTCTTGTACTATTACAGTTTGATCAGCCCATGATTACTTCCATCTTCTTTTTGCCTCTTAGGGCAATAAAGAGCGCCCAGTACTGAGGCTGTTGCCGCTCAATGAAAATAGCAGCCTTTAATGCAGTGTGTGCTAGGAGTTAAAGTGACTGGAAAACCAAATCTCACTGGGGAAAACAAGTGTAGTTACTGACCCAGATACACGTAAGAAAACTCTGACTCTTTCCTTAAAACATCAGAGACCCAGACAACAAGGGAATATCTCTTCGGCATGATATAGAGACAGCTTTCTTCATGTAAAGCTATCCTGGAATAGCCCCAGGGTATTCCTATTGCTGCATACCTTTTGAGGAAGTCGAATTCAGCGCAATTAAGTGTATCAGTAATAAGGCTGAACAAGAAGACACTCACGACCTGCAGGAGTACAAATGTCATTGAATATTCACATCACATGGTTAACATCTTTATAGAAAATAAAATATCTAATAGCTCCTCAACAAATCAGGGGCTTCAGAGACAGAAGCATTCTCCTCTATCTTTGAAGGGAATGTTTTGTGACCTGAGAAGGTTGGCTTCTTTGAAAGTATTCATTTCCCAATGTTACCAAACCATAAAACTTAAGACATATGTCCCTCAGTGAAACACGCACAACTCACTTGATGCTCCCCACTGCTTAGTGGGAGTTTGCCTTGGGAAGAAATGTAGAAATTTTGTCCCTGTAGAGTAAATGTTGGGAGGAAATATTAAAAGTGAGGAGGAAAGCTTGGGAAATCAAGAATCTACAATCTATCTTGAAAAGGGGAGAGAAAGGGATAAACAGTGAATCTGTACTAGATTCAGAAGTGACTTCTAAAAAAATTGTCTGACAGCAGAAGTCAGAACATCTGACATGAAAGCGGAGAACAATGCAAAGAAATTCAACCAGTCATTTCAGTTTTATGGAGGAGAAATTTAGAGCAGCAAAACCCCTTAATAATAGCTTTGGCTTTACTAAAAAGCTTACGGTTATGGTTTTAATGTTGGGAGAGTTTTCTTTATTTTGCATAAGTAAGTTATTAGAATAGTGGACAATATACAATGTTTCCACAAAAAGAATAATCTCAAAACTAGGGAGATCTCATAAAAATACATCAGCTATTGTTAAGGCTCATAAAAAAGGAATTATTAAAAAAGACGAACATATGCAAATCATGTAATTTGGATTATATGATTTGAAGTGTATTAGGGGAATTAGCAAATGAATGTGCCATAGCATTGAAAATTTGTATTTGAAAGGTCATTGAAAACTAAGAAGGTATCGTATTAGAAATATAAATGTAATACTCGTTTTCACACACACACAGAATTCCAGTTCTCAACCCTGCTCAGGCTGGCAGCAAATGTTGTTACGTTCACCAGTAACACAATTTGTCCTTAGTGAAACAGCACTTACTCTGTGTTGGTCAGTCTTCTACAAGGTATTAAAATTACACGTTCTGGGACTGCACTTCAGTAACGACCTGAGATCTGAGAAAAACAATAACAGGTTTTAAAAGTGTGTTAAAATAACAGTCAACAGGTTGAAGGTAATGATTGTCCAAAGAAATCTATCTAGAAAGACAATTCTGGCTCTTAAATTGAGCAAAAAGAAGTCCAGTGGTCAGAACCTAAAGTTAGATGACTGCAGGCTAAGTTAAGATATACATTTTCTGAGTACAGTCATAGAGATAATTTAATAAATGTACTTCCAATTTCTCCTCTCCGTCACTTAGATTTTGAATCCAGATTGCTCATCTATTTTAAAAAGTCTCTTTTAAACACTTACTATGGTTCTGATTACAAGGTATCTATTCAAACCTTACAGTATATGTGCAAGTTGAAAAGAGTATTATTGTCATAAAGCCTCTAAAACCTCTAAAATTCTGGAAATCTTGAAGGGACTCCAGCCTTCTATTAAAATCTCTGTATGTTGCTGTATCAGTGCCACCTACCTGTCTACTGAGAAAAAGGAGAAAAATCCTCGAGGGGGTCAGAATGTACAGAATCTGTTCTCTTAATGGGAAATCTGTTGTTGCTTATTTTCACATAAAGTACTAACTTTTTTTTTTTAAAAAAAAGACTTGCATGACTGCATATGTAAGCAGTTCAAGTCCTGATTCTAAGCACACTTTTTTTTTTTTTCTTTTCATAGCCAACCTAATTTTTTTTTGTTCCTTTTCATGTACTTTTTCTGCAGGAACAGAGCAGGAAAGAACACCTCCAGCCTACCTCCAGTACAGGTCTTAACTTCAGACAAAGCTTGTATCTCTGCCACTTTCCATTATCAAAACTATTGGCAGGCTAAAATCCCGATCTTTCTGATATGTGCGATCTTTTCTCAGTAAATCACTGAGAGCTTTTATTACAAAATTAAGCATACAAAATGAAAAAAGCAGAGAACTTTGAATAAGTGTTTCAGGGACATACCTCTATCTTTAACCGGTGATAAGACCAAGCACAGTATGTGCATATTGACAACTTATCAAGGAAAAAAATCGTGAAGTTTTAAAATACACCTTTCAAGTCTCTCAAATTATTATCCAAAATGTGATAATCCATTTAAGGGATATTTATTGGCTGTGAAGCATCAGCCAAGCCCTAATTCTACATAAAGTCCAGCATTTTTTTAGCAGTTTTATCTTTGAGATTCTTCAACAGTAAATTCCAGAAACATTTCTGGATGGCACTTTGGAAACATTCCCTCTCCTCCCTCTGTACACAGCCCAGAAGGGACAGAGATTCCAGGTACATTAGAGTGGCATTACAACGGAGACCTTGAGCCTATATGACCAATATTTAGTCTCCAGCTTCTATCTATGGAGTGTTCAGCGTCACATTTTTAGGTTTGAAGAGCTCATATTTTTGGACTTAAATCTCTGTTTTCCTTTGTTACACCTGATTTATTCTGTTTTTTGTTTTGTTTTGTTTTGTTTTGTTTTTCTAGTTATTAGTGTGTTAAACATTTTGAAAAATAGGGTGCTTTGTAAATTTATGTTGTGGATTATGGTTAAAGATTTTTCTGCCTCTGCTTAAAACTAAGGTAGCATCTCTTCCTCATTGTCCTTTGCAGAAGCCTGCAGTGAAGTCTACAAAATATTCTTTGTTCTTTCTTGAACTTCCCACAAAATAAAGTCTGCCTAGGGCTGCTTTTCACCAAAAGTATGCAAATAAATAAATAAATATTGTATTATACGTCTTCTTTTGACCCTGGTGAGCTCGAAATTGCCTTAGAAAATCATCCAACTGTAATTCTTTAGAACACCCATTGTTGTCCAAATTGCTGGTATCTGCCTTATCAATAGTTTCCAAAGGCAATTCTATTGCTGATTTTGGTTCACCTCCAGGTCTGTCATAGAGCTGCGTCTAGGTAGTTTTTTTCTAGCCTGGTTTTACTGCTTGCGTTCAGATATTATTTCCTTAGGACTCACTGAAGGTTTTGCAAAGGTATTTGCAACAGTTTACTTTTGCTATATTTTTATTGTGCTACTGCAGGGCAACATGTGTGATCAGCAAAGATCTGAAACCTAGTGCCAGAGAGTCTCAACACTCAGCAGTCTTGTTTATTATTCTGAAAACAGTCTTTCCATTTTATGAACTATCTTTATTGAAGGGAAGGGTTTTTTTAAACTTATCATTTAAAAAAAAATATAAAATTTAGGCAGAGAGTGGTAGGGTAAGGGAGGTACCTTTCTTCTTGCCCCCAGGGCTGAACTAAAAGCCAAAGAAAATCTCAGTGATTTAGGACTGGTCACTTGCAAAATGGGATACCTGTGCTGAGAAACAGAAAAAAACATTACGATTGTATTTTTTATGCACTAAGTACTGATTTGATTAGCCTTCCCACTGGGTAGAATTTAATATCTCCCATTTAACATATTTGATAGGGATTAAGTCTCATAAAGATGGACTCATGCCAGTATGGATCTAGCTCTAGCACTTTTTTCCTTACTCCGATATTCCCTAGAAATAAAATAGCTTTCAAGCATTAAGATATGTTTGCCTACAAATCCCTTTCATGAGAACAGAAAATCTGTCGAGCTTTTTGCCGTTGTCCTTACATCCTTGGTACTCACTGATCAGCTTTCTAGGAAGACCTTTCTGCAGTGTCACAGTCCCCAGTAAAGTATATTTTTATATATATGTAACCTGTGATGTACCACGAATACTGCATTGCACTTGAGATGATTGATCAACAGGCGTAGATGCCAAAAGTAGGGAAGAAAAGTTTTTTTAAAGTGGCTTCATTAGTGAGTAGTTGGAGGCATGCAACGAGTAGATAACATACAGCCACCAGTGCCTCCTGTAACAGTTTGAGAGCAACTATGCACATGCAACGATTTGTAATTTTTTATAAAATCTGGCATAAAAAGCTTTCTGAGCAGGTCTGCAGAAATTATTTTATATGTTACAGTTATTTTGAGTGAATTTTTAGTAAATCTTGATTGTCACGGACAAGCTGTTGTAAACACTCCTGTTTAAAATTAGCCTACGTGGGTTCTTTTTGATCTCTGTCAAAAAGAAAATATTTTCCTACTGTTCACACGTTTTGTTTATACTTGACAAAAAAATGCCTGGACAATAATTTATTTCTAGTCTACAGAGGTATAAATATTAATATATGGGCTTTTATGAAGTATCTCTGTACATGAGAATAATCCCCTCAGTGGTTAATTGAAAAATCTTTTTCCAAATTAACATTGTGATAACAATGCTCACAAGATTTTGAAAAGTAAACACAAAATCTTTTATATTCCCTTCTTATAACAAATTGGATTTATGCTTTGACCAGGGTCGTCTTAAAAAATGAGGAAGGAGAATATCTCATGAAATGCAGGTTTTGTTGGACTGACCTGCCCAGGAATGCTACCTGAATTTCCACACAGCAAATGTTTGTGTGATTACCATGAAATCTGATTTCTTTCTTACTTATCATAAAACTATATTAGCATGCGTATTTACATCTTTTTTTTTTTACTTTTGCCTGAGTTTATATGTACATTTTTACATTAGCCCAGACTGCTTAGTAGAATTCAGTTTTCAAAATATTTTATTAGGCAAAAATTTTATTAATAATGTTTGAGAATGTTTACATTTGAAAACCTACTTCCACAGAATGTACTGTACATATTCAAACAAAAGAGATCTGCTATAGAATTACCTATATTTTACTATACGGTCAGCTACTGTCCACAGATCCTTTTAGATCAAATAGGCAACTTGAAGCACGTAAACTGTCTACAAAAAGTTTCACTTTCAAAATAAGTTGTTGATATATAAACAAAAATGCAGATAAATGGAGAAATAAATAAAAAATCATGCATACAACTGGATTACAATTTTTGCAGAGGTTTACATTTCCCTTATGTAACGTTCTTCGTGCCAGGAATTTATAACCCAGGAACATGATGAAGAAGCACTGTTTGTTGAGAATTTAAAATTCAAGAGAAGTGGCTGATATATATCATTCCCCATTATAACTTACTTCTGCCTCATTTAATGCAGTTAAAAAACAAAGATATTCTGTGCTCAGTTAGGTTACCTGTAAGTGATATACACTATCCGTGGCTGTCTGCAGAATTTAGGACATGCATCAGAGAGTAGAAGGGGAAAATGTCCAGTGACACTTTGCCAGCTGACCTCTGATCAAAGTCAGTTCCAGCAAGTGGGATTTTAACAGCACCCTGTGCCTTTGAACATCTCCTCCAGGTCTTCTTTTTGTTTTATTGATTACTTTTATATGAATCTAAAGTTTTGGTCATGCAATATTGAAATCAATGGCAAAATTCACATTGACTGAAATAGTGTTGAATCAAAGCTTTATGGCTTAGAAAAGAGCGATTGTTGTTATGCTATCCTATACACTGCGTTCACAGAAAACAGCCATGCAACGTGCCCCAGTAGCCCTTCCTTTGGGATTTGGGTCAGATGTGAAGGGAATGTCTTACAAGCGAATGCCCGTTTATTCTGTTTCTTCAGCTGCTTGGTTGCAGCATCTGTTGAAACTGATATAAAAGTGTCCAATTTACTACCATTTGCTGTAGCAGTTTGCTGAGAAAAATTAATACAAACAGCTGCTATTGTTACATACAAGCCACCACACAGCCATTAAGCATTAATATTTTGGAGTTATTAGAGATTTAGATGTTGTACCACCAAAATGTACTTTAGTCTCCCATGTAATCTGGTTTTCCTACCAGTGACTTTTTGAAAAGTCAAGGATCTACTTTGTATGAAAACAATCTTCAAGGTTATTATTGTACATATATGTAGATATAATACACACTAAGCTAACATTTAATTGGATTTCTGAAGTCATTTCTGCCCAGGATCTAGGTTAGGCAAGCACATGATGGTCCCGTCCAACTCCATACTCAGATTTTCCTTCATGGAGAGCAGAGTCTAGGAATGGACAAAAGTGAGTACATCTCTGGAGCTTTCCCCAGCAGGGAGTTGGGATGTTGGCAGGAAAGCCAACAAAGGGTTGTGATCAGCGGCGCAGAGCCTAGTTTGGAGGCCTGTAACCAGCAGTGTCCCCCAGCGGTCAATACTCAGTCCAATCTTGTTCAATATTTCATTAATGACCCGGATGAGGGGACAGAGTGTATCCTCAGCAAGTTCGCTGATGAAACCAAACTGGGAGGGGTGGCTGACACCCCAGAGGGCCGCACTGCATTCCAGCATGACCTGGACAGGCTAGAGAGCTGGGCAGAGAAGAACCTAATGAGATTCAACCAAAGCAAGTGCAAGGTCCTGCACCTGGGGAGGAAGAATGCTGTTAGGGGTGGACCTGCTGGGAAGTAGTTCTAAGGATCTGGGGGTCCTGGTAGACAGTAAATTATCCACGGCCCAGCAATGTGCCTTTGTCGCCAAAAAGGCCAATGGAATCCTGGGCTGCATAGGGAAGAATGTGGCCAGTAGTAGGTCAAGGGAGGTCATTCTCCCCCTCTACTCTGCACTGGTGAGGCCACAACCGGAATACTGTGTTGAGTTTTGGGCTCCCCAGTTCAAGAGGGACAGGGAACTGCTGGCGCGAGTCCAGCGAAGGGCAACTAAGATGATTAAGGGCTTGGAGCATCTGCCTTATGAGGAAAGGCTGAGAGAGCTGGGACTCTTTAGCCTGGAGAAGAGAAGGCTGAGGGGAGACCTTATTATGGCGTACAAGTATCTAAAGGGTGGGTTGAAGGAGGATGGAGCCAGGCTCTTTTCAGTGGGTCCCAGTGACAGGACGAGGGGCACAAGTTGGAACATAGGAAGTTCCATTTCCACACGGAAAAACTTCTTTACGATGAGGGTGACAGAGCACTGGCGCAGGCTGCCCAGGGAGGTTGTGGAGTCCCCTTCTCTGGAGATTTTCAAGACCCGCCTGGATGCAGTCCTGAGTAATGTGCTCTCGGCAATCCTGCTTTAGCAGGGGAGTTGGACTAGATGATCTCTAGAGGCCCCTTCCAACTCTGAAAATTCCGTGATTCTGTGATTCCATGAAGCAGCTATGCCTTGTGCTCAAAAGCATACCTGGATCCTTTAATTTAGGCCATGTAAGTATCTTGTCATGGACAGCAGCAGAAGCCAAGTTGCATTTACATAGTTGGCAGACAACTTCTTTCATTGCAAAAAAAGAATTACTGAAATAGCATATTACGAGATACAGTATTTTAGACAATCCTTCTTGGGAAATTATGTTGGCAGGTCTTAAGAATGTACCGCACAAAAGATTGATGCTTTTTAAGAGGCGTGGGCTGCTGCTGGGCATTAACTGAATCTTCAGAGCTCTGTCCCCCAGTTTGGTCTCTCTTCACCTAACAGAGGTAAAAGAAACTTGGCAAGTCTGTTTTGTGTCTCTTGTATCAGATGGGCATTGAAAAACAATAGAAAAGCATGTGTGTGTGTGCGTATTTTCATTCTCTCAGTTCTGAAAAGCACCAGACAAATCAGTTTGAAATACATTTAGTAAAGGAAAAAGAAATATTTTTATTTTTAATAACTACATATTTGGCTGTGCTTCAAGCAAAGACAAATTAAGCGGCCAATTTATAACCCCTGCTATAAGTGTTTTTTTAAGGGAAGCTATAACCCATTCGGGTTATAGCTCATACTCATACTACTCACTGTTTTATTATAAATTTTCTAAACATAAATTATTCAAAATATGAGGACATTAATGTCATTTAACACTTCATGTGACAGAGAGTAACCATGGTGTTCTGGGGTCTCGAAAATATGAGGTGATAACAAAATGGTTTATGATAGAGTTCATGTCTGTATTGAAGTTCAAAGGATTTAATACCATCCTATCAAGGTGAAGATTTTCAAAAAGAATATTTAGTGGTCTTTTGATGGAGATGCTGGAGTCCACTGGCACTAGTGATGTTTCTTTCCATTTAATGCTGTCATGGCAAAGTCAGTGTGATATACTGAAGAATTTGTCCAATGATGAATGAAAGTTCTAGAAATTAGAGAAATCCTTCTGCTGTCCTTACTAACTTGTTAAATATAACACCAGTAATAATAATAAAGCTCACTGAAATGTTCTACAGAGAGGCTCACAGTTGTAGGCTATATAAATAGAACATTGTCCAAGGCTGTGATCTCTGAGCTCTAATCTAAACTCTTAATGATCAAAGGTAACAGTAGAGCAAGCTGATTAAAGATCAGCCTCAGAACCAGAGGAAGCCTCGTCCCAGATCCCTCCCACTGAATTGCATCATTCACAACTTTTCTGTAACTCCAGTAAGATATAGGGCACATACCACAAACGTGCTTTTATTTTACTCTCTTAGTAACGATTGTTACTAGGAGAGTGTTTCTATTTATACTACTATAACAAAGCAACTATTTTTCACTTATTTCTCCAAAACCATTCTGTATAATTAAATGCTGTTTGATCTTTTATGCATTAATTTGCATTTCTTGTTATTTGTCTTACAATAACTAAGTCAGGTGCAGGGAAAAAGAGAGAATGGTGGAGAAGAGAGGAAATGGAGCTCAGTTCTATTCTGTCCTGAAAGCATTACGCTATTGTGGCCGGAAACTTGCATTTTGGAAAAGTAATAGTTGCCCTCTTGACTCATTGAAAACAAAGTTGAATTGAGTATTGGAAAAGGAAAGAGCATCCCTATTTTTTCCTTGGAAGATCACATGCAGCGTCCTCTTTTTTTATCTCTTTACACAGCAAAAAAGGTTCAGAAAATTGGAACAGCACAAGCTTACTTAATGAAAGATGATAAATCTACATTACTTCTGCGATGTTCCTTTTCAGCTTGCAGCTCTGCCTACAAGGATCAGAGATTCTCTATCTGAAATACAGCTCAAACAGCTGGAAACTCAGCACGTTGCAATGAACCTAAAAATACTAAAGATAGCTTTATCTCCTATATGGCTTTCATCAATTTTAATTAATTTCCCCAGTGAAACGATTTCAAAACTACTTCAGCAATTCAGGTGATATTTATAAGGCCCAATAAAGTTGTACTCTGAAGGGATTCATTAATTATGGAGCATAACTCCATCATTTTTTTCCTGATGTGCAATCAACCTGCTATTTATCATGCCCTTAATTTTATGGCATGTTAGGCTGCTACATAGTCTTAAATAGCGTGTGTCTAATTAATGCTCCCTGATTTCATCAACACACATGAGTTAATCCTTCTGGCACCTTTCTTTCATTATCAGTGCAACGATATTGTTCAGGTGTGGTACATAACAAGCATTATTTTTTTCCTTGACACACAAATCATAGGCTTATCTTGTGATGTATAACTGCTGGCAAGGTCCTTAAATAAAAGATGAGACTGCAGTCCCATGACAAAACACCAACCAAGAATACATTCAGGTCACACCTGTTTCATTTCCACAGCTGTATAAATTTGATTTGCCACAAAGCTGGTTAATTATTTTGATCGTTGAATCAGTCTAGTCAGGAAAGTAGGGAGTATTAAACAAGAACATTGATAAGCTCAGGATGTGCCTGTGTGAAAGAGTAATTGTCTTGCATGTTTTAATCAAAACTGAATGCATGTGGCCTTTGCCAGATATTACTTCTGCTCAGGCATAAAAGAAATATATTTATTTGAAAATTTTAATTTGAAACTCCTTTAAGAAATGTAATTTTGGTGCTTACCATGATACTCATAAGTGTTGCTATTATGTTTCTCACTGAAATGTGAGCCCCCTGGATTTAGGAGCACAAGTCTCTGTGAAGGATCTTAAAACTGTGAGGCCTTGGATATATACAGTGAAGTCCATGAGTGTCACTGAAGCTTGTGTGTTATACCCGTCAGTATTAGCCAAAAAAGCAAAAGGCTAATCTGGATGATAAACAACCCACATAACATAGCTCAATGCTTGTCTGTTTGTAAAAATGGTCATAGGTAGTATTCTTAACCTTTTAAAATTGTTGAGTATGAAGTTGCTGCATCATATTGAGGGCGTACGCTGAAATCTGTATACAGTGCTTAGCGCTAAACTGGTTAGCACCAAACTAGGCTGTTCAACAAACTGGCACCTCAGAGCTTAGATGTAAATAAAGTTTGAGAATAATCACTGTAGGTTACTAAAAAATTTCATTCTAGACTTCCAAAAATTTGTATGAAATTGTAGATTATTTTTTTTTTAAGGAAAACTCATGCTTTATGTTAAGACAAACAGGAAGAGGAAGGACCAGTCACATCAGGAAAGATGCTGGAGCTGAGTAAGATCCCCCTATAATAAGCAGTGCAACTAAGAAAAAACGACGGGTGGTAATAGTAGGCAACTCTCTTCTGTAAGGTTTGGAGGCCCCTATTTGCTGACGTGATGCCCTCTTTAGAGAGGTGTGTTGCTTATAGGGGGCCTGTATCAGAGATGTCACCAAGAGACTACCAAGCCTCACACAGTCCACTATTATACACTGCTGTTGTTCCATGTGAGCACCAGTGATACAGCCTGGAGCAGCCTGAGGGGTATCAAGAAGGATTATAGAGCCCTGGGAGCAGCAGTCAGGGACTCTGGAATGCAGGTAATTATTTCATCAATCCTCCTGATCAAAAGGAAGGGGGTTGAAAGGGTCAGTCGAATCTGCTGAGTCAACCAATGGCTACAGGACTGGTGCCACAGCCAGGGTTTTGGTTACTTAGACCACAGGAGTCGCTTTCAGAAGCCAGGTCTACTGGGGGCTGATGGGGTCCATCTATAAGAGAAAGGGAAGACCATCTTCGGTCATAGGCTTCCCAAGCTCATGAACAGGGCTTTAAAATAAGGTTGCCAGCAAAATCCATCCCACTCCTACCAGTCTGATGCCAGTTCCAGCAATAGATGCCCAGAGATCGGAGAAGGATCACAGGTCAGCAGAAGAGCACCTGGAGTGCAGCACAAAGGAATACCAGTCACTCCAGCCAGTAAGTCAGCTTCAACAGGGGCCCAACTTAAATGTCTTCATACAAACCCATGTAGCATGGAGAATAAACAGGAGGAGTTAGAAACATGCGCACGTCTGCAGGGCTATTATCATAATGGCATCACAGAGACATGGTGGGATGTCTCCTGTGACTGGATTGTTGGAATGGAAGGATATAGACTCTTTAGGAAGGAAAGGCAGGGGAGACAAGGAGGGGGTGTCACCCTCCACGTCAGTGACCAGCTGGAGTTCATGGACCTCCACCTGGGGACAGATGAGGAGCCGATCAACAGCTTATGGGTCAGGATTAAAGGGAGGGCAGGGACAAGTGATGTTACATTGGAGGTCTGCTACAGGCCACCTGACGAGGAAGACTGAGTGGATGAGGCCCTCTATAGACAAATAGGAACAGCCTGACATTCACAAGCTTTGGTCCTCATGGGGGACTTCAACCACCCCAATATCTGTTGGAGGGACAACACAGCAGGGCATAAGCAATCCAGGAGGTTTCTGGAATGCACTGGTGATTGATAACTTCCTTCTCCAACTAACAGAGCAGCTGACGATGAGAGGTGCTGTGTTGGAACTTGTTCTCACCAATAAGGAACAGCTGGTGGGGAATGTGAAGCTCAAGGGCAGCCTTGATGGCCGTGACCATGAAATGGTGGAGTTTAAGATCCTTAGGGTGGCGAGGAGGTAGCACAGCAAGCTCACTACCCTGGACATCAGGAGAGCAGACTTTGGCCTCTTTCGGGATCTGCTTGGTATAGTACCATGGGGTAAAGCCCTGGAGGGAAGAGGGGACCAAGAAAACTGGATAATATTCAAGGATCACCTCCTCCAAGCTGAGGAGCGATGCATCCTGACAAAGAGGAAGTCAGGCAAAAAGGCCAGGAAGCCTGCATGGATGAACAAGGAGCTCCTAGACAAACTCAAACAGAAAAAGTAAGCCTACAGAAGGTGGAAGCAAGGACTGGTAGCCTGGGAGGAATACAGAGATATTATCTTAGCAGCCAGGGATCAGGTTGGGAAAGCTAAAGCCCAGATACTGTTAAATCTGGCCAGGGACATGAAGGGCAACAAGAAAAACTTCTACAGCTACGTCAGTGATAAAAGAAAGACTAGGGAAAATGTGGGCCCTCTCGGGATGGAAATGGAAGACCTAGTCACCCAGGACATGGACAAGGCTGAGGTACTCAATGACTTTTTTGCCTTGGTCTTCACCAGCAAGTGCTTTAGCCACACCGCCAAAGTTGCAGAAGGCAAAGGCAGGGACTTGGAGAATGGAGAACCGCCCACTGTAGGAGAAGACCAGGTTCAAGACCAGCTGAGGAAACTGAAGGTGTACGAGTCCATGGGACCTGATGAGATACATCTACAGGTCCTGAGGGAAATGGCAGATGAAGTTGCCAAGCCACTATCCATCATATTTGAGAAGTTGTGGCAGTCTGGTGAAGTTCCCACTGACTGGAAAAGGAGAAATATAACCCCTATTTTTAAAAAGGGAAAAAAGGAAGACCGACAGAACTACAAGCCAGTCAATCTCGCCTCTGTGTCCAGCAAGATCATGGAGCAGATCCTCCTGGAAACTATGATGATGCACACAGAAAATAAGGAGGCAATCGGTGACAGCTAACATGGCTTCCCGAAAAGCAAATCATATCTGACAAATTTGGTGGCCTTCTATGATGGGGTTACAGTGTTGGCAGATGAGGGAAGAACAGCTGACATCTACCTGGACTTGTGCAAAGCATTTGACGCTGTTCCACATGACATCCTTGTCTCTAAATTGGAGAGACATGGATTTCACGGATGGACCACTCAGTGGATAAATACTTGGCTAGATGGTCGCACTCAAAGACTTGCACTCAATGGCTCAATGTCCAAGTGGAGACCAGTGATGAGTGGCATTTTCAGGGGTTGCTACTTGGACCAGTACTCTTTAATGTCTTTGTCAGTGATGTGGACAGGGGGTTTGAGTGCACCCTCAGCAAGATTGCTAACAACACCAAGCTGTGTGGTGCGGTTGACACACTAGAGGGAAGGGATGCCATCTAAAGGGACCTGGACAGGCTTGAGAGGTGGGCTCGTGTAAACTTCACAAAGTTCAACAAGGCCAAGTGGAAGGTCTTGCATGTGGTTCAGAGCAATCCCAAGCACAAATACAGGCTGGGCAAAGAATGGATTGAGAGCAGCCCAGAGGAGAATGACTTGGGGGTGTTAGCTGATGAGAAACTCAACATGAACAGGCAATGTGCGCTCACAGCCCAGAAAGCCAACTACGTCCTGGGCTGCATCAAAAGACACATGGCCACCAGGCCGAGGGAGGTGATTCTGCCACTCTACTCCACTCTCGTGAGACCACACCTTGGGGACTGCATCCAGCTCTGGGCTCGCAATATAAGAAGAACATGGACCTCTTGGAGTGGGTCCAGAGGAGGGCCACGAAGATGATCAGAGGGCTGGATCACCTCTCCTATGAAGACAGGCTGAGAGTTGGGGATGTCCAGCCTGGAGAAGAGAAGGCCCTAGGGAGACCTTATAGCATCTTTCCAGTACTTAAAGGGGGCCTACAGGAAAGATGGGGAGGGATTCTTTTTCAGGGAATGTAGTGATAGGACGAGGGGTAACGGTTTTAAACTGGGAGAGGGTAGATTTAGATGAGATATTAGGAAGAAATTCTTTACTCTGTGGCTGGTGAGACACTGGAACAGGTTGCCCAGGGAAGTTGTGGCTACCACATCCCTGGAAGCGTTCAAGGCCAGGCTGGGTGGGGCTTTGAGTAACCTGGTCTAGTGGGAGGTGTCCCTGCCAATGGCAGGGGGGTTGGAACTAGATGATCTTTAAGGTCCCTTCCAACCCAAACCATTCTATGATTCTATGATAAAATAAGATCGGAAATGTTATTTTTGTTGTATACATCTTTAAATTAATGAAGCTATATATAGATACAAATATCCATGTTTTGTGGCTGATATATTATCCAGTTGGTGCCATTCCTAGTTACAGTGGCTGGTGGAAAATCCTGTGAATATATTAATCCCTCTGTATCAGAAGTAAGCTGATTGCTAGCTGGGGCTTAGGGAGATATCACCTTTGTAGCAGGTATGCGCTGACAATATTTATCGTCAGAACCCCCGTACAAGGTGTTTATCACAGGCCATGTGCTTCCAGGGTAATGCATTTTTTGCCATTTGAACATAGCCACCTACGATAAACATACCCTGTGCAGGATTAAAAATCCTCTATCAGATCTCCAAGCGGATACGCTCAGATGCTCTTTCTGAACAAATATTTTTCCTCTCTGGAGTTCCACTGAAGTTCTAAGGACATAATTTTTTCTGGGGCATGCTGACAGTTTCCATGGGAAGTCTGTTCGAGGTAAAGGAGTCTCCATTTAGGGAGTAAAATGACTACCACTTCACCAGTGTTAACAGATGGGTGTGATAGGTCAGCTATGAATTTAATTAGAGATAGAGTAGCACTAAGGGCAAGGACTTTGCTATGCATCTGTCCTTGGGTTTGGCAGATTATTTGATTCTCCCTTTGAGAACCTTATTGCACTATTGGGAAGTATTAGAGATGTGGAAAAGGAAGGAGAAGGATGAGAAAGTAAGACCTATGCATCACTTCATAACTCAAGGGGGAGAGAGGGAAGTATTGTTCCCAGTTCAGGGGTGGGAGATGACAGTGGCTCCACTGTATGCCATAGATCACAGCTCTCCTTTTGCTCTGGGCTCTGCCTTTAGCCAGTGTCGTGTTGATAGTCTCAGAAGCTCCTTCTGTCTTGCTTAATTCTACCAGCAGAGATCCAAATTGATTAGAAATAACACAGTCATTACATCAGTCATACAACTTGACACCAGCATGCGAGTCAAACGACACAACAGCTTTTGCCTGTCTGTACCATACAATTGTTATTCCTGTGATCAGAAGGCAGATATCTCATTTAGCATAGCAACTTGTGTTGAGACATAAAAGTGCAACATTTTAAATTAATTACCATGCTTGAAATTCGAAATTAGATATAACTGTTTCTGACTAAGAAATTAACTTTGATGTGGCTTTCTTCAGGTTATTTACATTAGAAGGGTAGATTTCTGGTATATTGCAAATTGTTTGCTATCCTTTTCAGTTACAGTGAATTTAAAAAAACAAGTTTTCCTGAGGACAGAATCTATCAATAAAATATTTTCACATGGTTTCAAATTTCTACCATCCAACACTTCATACAGTTGGTTGGTTGGTTTTGACTTTTTCTCAGGATGCAACTATGATGGATTCTTACTACTTCGTTAATTTTTTTCTTGTTTTAAAAATGTATTAGAACAAGTTCAAGAAAAAATTACAGATATTTGCTTTTATGATATCTTTTGCAAATGGCAGTAGTGAAGAAAGGTACGGGACTGCTGATACCCTAAGTGACCTATGGGTTTTGAAAATATATTTTTAATATGTAAACATAAGAAGCTTATATTATTCATAATAAATTTCTTTCATTGTTTGCCTTTTGTAAACTAAAGCAACTCAATTAGTAGTAGCAACAGCAAGAGCTTTGTGTAATAAAATGGTTAAAAGGCTGAGTTCTGCCTACATTACAACTGCCATCACTATAGCTAGTTTTGGATCAACCTGAGTATCTCGCCATTTTGTGTTTTTTAAAACAGCTTTAGCTGTAGCAATAAATGACAGTTCAGATCCTTTAAACTTGATATTTATACTCTGCCATTAATTGCTCCTGTTAATGTGGAGGACGTTAGTATGGGAGCAATAAATATCACCGAATAGAATGTATTAGTCAAAGCCTTTTACATGGACAATATGACAGTCCAGGACTGTTGGCTCCTTCTTTCCCAAGTGGTATGGTTTCTGGCAATATGCACACAATTGCCTAATTCCATAGCTATGGGCAGGAATTCAGGGATGTCGAGATTAAAAAACAGGTTAAATAAAGCAAGTACTACAAATAAGACATCTCTTTTAAATTGATACTGCTAAGCTCAGTTGTTCCCATAACTAATCCAAAGTAAATAATCTCTTTATCAAGCAGGATCACATCTTCTTTTCCTCTTTTACATGTGGCTCGGTCTTGCTTAATTTCTCTCTTTCCAGTTTCCTTTTCACCCAACATCACTTTGTATAGTAAACAGACAAAAGCCTTAACAGTCACATTACCACCATGTTACAGCTGATCTAAGGCACCTGAAGTGTATCTGGGTATTCTCTGTCCTCTATAGAAGATCACTTGTCCTCTCTTTCATTAAATATCCCTGTAAAGACTGATTAGCTCAGGCCTTCCCTTGTTTCCCACTCAAAACCTCCTATTTCAGGTCCTGTGGTCTCGTGTCTTAAATCTTTTAGAAAGAATCTTTTCCTGGAAAAACAGTCAGAACACTTGTTTATTCCAAATTTACATACTTTGTTGATGGTCTTATTGGTGATAGATTAAGGTAAGCGTCCACTCTGATGAACCTGTTTTTAGAGAGACAAGAGACATGATTTTCCTACATCATCTTAACTTTATTTTTCTTTATATTAAATAGGAATCAGAGATGGATATAAATCTGCTACATTTACAGCTAGGAAAATGAGCACAAAGGCAGGTACTAAACATAAGAAAATCAATTAATGCATAAAGAATTTTCAAGGAAATTTGGAAAAAAATTATTATAAACTAGGTCCAGATAATTTAAATGTCATAATTGCTATGCACAAAGTAAAATATGCAATTATTGAATGTATTTATGCAACTATTTTGAAATCTTACTATCTTCAGTAGTAATGCGTTCAAGGTTACAGTAAGTAATTATTCATTTACTGTCAGAAAATGACAGGGCAATAAATAATCTGTGACATTTCTCTTATGAGAACATACGTAATGTTTGGTTTTTGTGTGTCAGTGGCTTTATCTCGCAGGATACTAAAAGGAGATCAGCTAGGAAATGTGCTAAGTCATAGCGCAAGGGGCATCCACACAGTCCATGCCCAGAGCTCAGCCTGAATGTGATGTAAGTGGGACTGACAGGACTGGCTGCAGTGTCAAAGTGTGAAAAGGCGACATTTAGAAAAAAGTGACGCTGGTCAATACATGATATTACTGATCACTAATCTCAGAGCTGCAAAATCCACATTTTATTCTTTTTGACAAATTAAAGCATGTTTTTCATATCTATGTTGTTGAGGATTTTTTGTAGGGGGTTGGCAGTTTATCACAGCATGAGGTTGTGTTGGCTATTCATAGCTCCTGTACTTGAGCAGTTGGATATAGCTCAATAATAAAAGTATTTATATTTTATTTATTCTTTGTTCTTGTATTTATCATCCTCTCTGATTGTTTGTTGCTCCTTCCTATTTGCTGTTATGGAGTTTCCAGAGCACATATGATAACTCACTGTATTTTTCCTTTCTTTCTGAAACACCAGTTTCCTCCACTGTTGAGATGGTAGTAAGAGGTAATCATTGCAGTGTATAGGTGTAATTAGTCTTTGTGATTTATCATAGTACTAACAAATTGGTTTATTGAAGTGTTTGATAAGACCACAGATATGCAAAGCACAGGAAGGCCATTTTTATGTTCATAAAAGATGATATTTCAGGTAAGGTAAGGCAAGGCTAGCTAATTGTTGACTTTTAAGCAAAGTTTATCAATCAGAGAATTTTTGTTATATTTATTATCTTGTGAATACATCAGAGTGTACAAGTTTGCACTTGAACCGCCTTTGTCCCTTGACTTCCTCTGTCTCTTCTGACCACCATCGCAGCTTTTAGATCTTGTTACTAATATGGTGGGTGTTTTCTTGGGAGTTAAAGTAACAATATTCTTAATTCTATGTCAGTTCTACAACCCTACACACAGTCAGTCATCCTTTAGTTGACTACTGTTTCTTTCAACAGAAGTATTAACACTAGAATAAATGCCTAAACTTGATAAAACCAATAGCAAAATTCTCTTAGCTAAATTTCAATTTCATAGGTGCAAGTATTTTAGATATTAGGAATAAAAGAAAAACAGTTCTCTTCCTTTGAACTAATTCTGTTTCTAGTATAACTAAATGACATGCTCCACTGCCCACACTTCCTATGCCAAATGGATTTTCCCTTCAGCTTTTACAGTATTATGTCTGTGATTTCTCAAAATGCACACCTATAATTTGGGATTTCTGTTACTTTCACTGTGCCATTTGGGAAGACTTTGTCTTTCCTTTGGTTATCATGCTAACAATTATTATCTAAGTTTACAGATAAAGTAAAAGTATGTTCAGAATAGATTTTAGAGATCAATGGTGTTAAGATGACGAACATAATTACTGTCAGCAACAAACCATTCATGATTAGAAGGGAAAGAGTAAGCCAGCGCTCCCTACTTCTTGTTAATCTGCTGTTCACAAGGCCTTCTGTTTATATCTTGTTTCTAATTTCTTTCAAAATGTCAAGAAGGCTCATATATGTCATATGTTAAGAGTCTTGATATCCAAATAAAAAAATAGCATTTAACTGCACTGAGCTTTTCTTCAGTACCTTCTCAGAAGAAAAATAACAAACTCTTACTTAGGGTCCTAGTTAAAATGGCAGGGTGCAAAATGCTGTTTCAAGAAATTATATCTCCATGAGAAGTTTAAAGAAACTGTGTTAAAAGATAGACTCTGCATTGTGATTTCTTAAATTTCTAATCCCAATTGCCATTTTCTTCCCATTTGACTTTTTTTCCTGAAATTTGTTCTCGGTTACAGTTGAACTCAATTATCCTAAAGGTCTTTTCCAACCTAAATAATTCTATGATTTGATGGTTCTATAATCCAAAAAGAATTCAAGCAGCAGCAATAATCCATTTCCTCTCAGTGGAGTTAGAGCTGAAAGAAAGAAAATCTGTTTTCTGGCTCTGTCTCCCTTGTTGTGTGACAATCTAAATCCAAAAGCACAAAATACCTTAATACAGTTGAGTGCTTGGACCTGGATGTAGCAATAGAGCCTTATGACACCTTTCACATATCCCAAAGAACTGAAGGGTAGAGCCATGAAGTTTAGAAATAGACAGTAGGAGCAGCTCCACAGATGTCCTTCTCACTCCCAGTGTGGACTGGAAGTTGAGCTAAGCCAGCATCTTGGCTTTCTTCCCTGCCCAGGGTTTGGATTATCCAGCTCTCACATGGTAGCACAGGCTCATTGCAGATGCATCCCGGGGACAAAAGCCACCTTGAATTTTTCACAAACCTATGTTGACCGTATCTGTGTTATCATATAGTGATGGGTATGGTAATCAAGTTTATTTGTAGTATTCAAATTTTTACCAATTGTGTTTCCAATTTCACAGGGAGCCACGAAGGACAGAGTGAAGGAAAAGACAGAATGGTGGTTTGGGGTGGTTTTTTGATTGTTTTTTTAATGGCTTGGCAATTTGTCTTTTGGTGTAATTAGTTTAGAGATGTGTGTATTTAACAAATGAAATTATAGATCGTAGGTTTTGATTGCTCAGTGGGTGAAACCGTTGGGGCAAATAGAAACTGTGGCACTGCCGGAAGTATTTTTAGCTTTGAAAAAGCTACAGCCTAGTTGTAGAGAGATAACTCTGATGCTACAGTTTAAAACAGCTTACCTTTTCATCTCTTGGTTTTGGTCTGGAAGCTGCTGCTGTTATTGATCTGTGAGAAAAATTCTGGGTTTACTACTGAACTGTGTCATGCAGTGACAATGTCAATAAGTCAATATTTCAATTAGCATTGGAGAAACGTGTATGAAATGTTCCTAGTTTTGTGTACAGACCAACGCTTCCCCAGCATGTTATCCCCCGCTGTGACGTGGTGTGATGCCACTGAACACAGCAGACACCACAGTGGTGTGTGTGTGAGCCCAGGGGCACAGGTGGCTGCTCCTGGATGGAGTTGCCGGAGATCCATATGGCTCAAGTGTTTGCATGCCAAAAATGTATTTGGGGTATGAAAGGTGGAGTGCCATGCAAACCAAGGCGGCACCGTTTATTTCAAGGTGGCCCAATAAACATGAAAGCTCATGGCCCAATACAGCCTTGCTGATGACAGCCGCAGATACAGCTATTTCCAGGGCAGCCTGTCAAACATGTTCAGTCTTCACAATATGGATTGCCTCTAAGGAAGTTCAGCTTTTATGTAGCTCGCTAAGAGAAAAGACCGACTTTTCAGAAGTGATTGGTATACAACGAGTCCTGTTCTTGGGAATAAAAAAAGGAAATGAAGCGTGTTGGCTTTTGCAGGTATGTCTGTAAAAGAAAGAAGGGGAGAAACAGCTGAATTTTGAAAGTAAATAAAAGCTGAACTCTTCTCAAAATACAGCTGGTTCTATGGTTCTGTTCTGTTTTGTTGTTTGGAGATGGGTTTTTTTTTGTTGTTAATACTGGCACATAAATTGATACCTAGATTAATGACTGAAAGAATTCTTTCCAAAATGCAGTGTTTTGGCTATGCTACCCACTGGTTAACAGTGCTGTCTTCCCCATTGCCTGTTTGACAGAGGTGTGGGTCTGTAGCTTCCTACCTCTGTTCACAGTACAGGGATTTAACGCTGCAAGTTTCTTGTACAATTCCAATTGTTGGATAAAATAGTAGCCATTGAAATAATTTATTGAGTAAGTAAACATAAATATACTGAGTAAACAGTAGAATAAAAGATTTTATTATTTTATTAAAAAAATCCCAACACTGTGAGTTTAACTTAGATTAAATTTTAAGAATTGGTGCCAAGGTGCATTTTCTAGAACACGTAAATGTAATTCATATTTGACCTTTGGATATATTCCTTTCATTTTTGGGATGCCAGTGACTGAACTATAGAAGTGACTATATGAGCAAAAGAACTGTGATTCACTTCTCTCTCGATAACATCCTATATCAGAATAGATGTTCATACTTAACTTTTAGCAGAACCAGTGATAGCAAAGACCAGTGAAAGCTCCCATACTATTATGCAGATATTGCGTTCTTTAAAACTGAAAAAAATTGCTAAATACAAATTTAAATTTTAAAATATTAATATTTGAGAGATATTGGTACATTAAGTATACTTACACATCTAACATGGTAGCTTTTCCAAGGCTTTATGGTTTTTGTACACTGATTACTCTGTTCACTTTTTCTCTCAATTTAAAAAAGAATTAAATAAAATTGAATTCAGCTAACGATGTGATAGCTAGAATCTTTCCTAGATTAGAAAAACTTGGAACCTGGCAATCTGTGTATGAGGGAGGCTTTTGATATGCAAATGCTCCAACAGTTAGTTCTCTTGATAATGCATGAAAAATACATTCAGGTATTTGCAAATGCAAGATTACGTACATGCACCATAAAACTTCATCATACTCCTCTGCGAAAATCAAGACCTCAGTTTCGTCCTAGGGGATGTCTGTGCCACGCTAGATAATTTCTGCATCCGCACTGCTGTAATACACTGTCCTACATGCCGGGATTTTTTTCTCAGGCAGCCCACAGATTCGTATGTGAGCTGCCTGGGAAGTAATCAAAGATATGGGGAGAGGCAGAACTAAAGCAGGACGTACCCAATTTATGAACGTTATGAGACCTGAGGGGAATATTTATATTCTTAATGGCTTGGTCTTAATTCACTTGCCCTCCTGTTCCGCATCTACTACACACCAGGTTGTATCCTCTCTGACAGCTGAAGTCTATGTCAATGACAGCATTAATCCCTACTGTGCCTGCCCTCACTCGCTGTTCTGCCATGGCAGCAATACCCTTTCAGTTTTGGCTGGCATCCTAGCAGAAAAAAAAATGTGCTGTGCAACATACGTCACGACTGTCCTTGTCAACATGTGTCACCGGTGGTAGCGTATCCTGAAGAACCTGTTGAACCCAAAACTGAGCCACTGTTATCTGTGAGTGGATTTTGTTTTCCTTTGAGGATAGTCCTTGATACTCAACTGTATTACTCACCTTCCCAAAACTGCAGCACGTATCAGAGAAAGAAAAGACACAATTTTTAATTTAGAGAGTACAGCCAGGCATTAATTATTCTACGTAATAACTTGCGGGCATGTTTATTTTGCACATTTTAGAGAGAGGGATTTATAGACCTTCAATATCTGAGCAGGATTTGGAGAGCCGTGATCTCATAAGTGCAGTAGGTTTGAGCACTGATTTTGTTTAGGAGAGCTGTCAAATACTAAACTAATTATTTGAATGTAAGTAAAATAAAGATGGACCATTCTGGGTTACTTGCTGCAAACGGAACAGTTAGAACAGCCTCTATTTCCAGACAAACCTAAATGAATAACTGTGCTGAAGGAAAACATGAATCCACTACAAATAGTGATGCATCCTTCCCACATCAGAACGTGGGATTATTTTGAAGTGAGCACTGGGTTTTTGGTGGGTAACTGATGCTTGATCTTGGCCGGCATCCACTTATACAAGCTGAAGCTGAGAAGCATTTCCATGTTCTGGTTTATGATTTTTTTCTATTAATATCATCTTTTAGAACTCTTTGAAGTGTGAAAAAAGGCTTTGGGGGGATAACACCAAATTAAAGAGCACAATGTGTACCCAAAAAGGGTTAGTTGTCATTATTGATCCTTGAGCCATTATGGTTGTGACTCAGTATCCTAGTGAACGGCATAAAATGACGTAATGAATGTATTTACTACAATTTGTTGTTTCCCAATGTTATTTTCATTTCTTTGTGGATCGTTGTATAAAAGGAAAATGAGCTGGGAATGTGGGTAGCTGCTGCTAAGCCAGCAATGCAGTCCTGTATGGAGCATATTGACTGGATGTTACAGATAACGCAACGCCATGCGCTCAAGCGCACAGCCATTCTCCGTATAACGCTTTTTCCACACATACAGCTGCAAACATCACAGCTGGAATTTCCCATGGTCACTTTTGGAACCCCTCCATTACAGGCCATAACATCCTGAAGGGGGGCTTTGTTGCTGGATGTACTTTATCCTTTTCCCTAAAATAAAGCAGCTCAGGTTGACAGTGCCCATATGAATGAGCAAGTGGTAAATGTACCAGGCCACAATGTTCTTCTTTCTTATTGGAGTTTATTAGACTCCACCTCGGTAAGTTAAAAAAAAAAAAAAAAAAGACAAGTTGTCTGATTGTTATACAATGTATGATTGAAGAGTGAAAAGTAACAACACTGACCTAAATCTGATTTTACTACAGATTTAAATGGCAGGTTACACTAACACTGAGCACTTTTGAAACTCGCATCCAAAGTTCTCTCCTTCCTTATACAAGCACTGCTTTTCCATTCTGGCTTAATTGCTTGGAACATCGGTACAAATACTTTTAAGTATGAAATTATAAATCCTTATAAGATTGATAAGTATCAGGCATTACGGGAAATGATTGTAAAGCTGAGGTTACAGCAGAGTGAAGGTATGAACTGCCAGCTGCAGACTGTTGGGCCAACATATATCAAGTCCATATAAATATTTTCAGGGTTTAGTTTCAAACTGGCTCCGCTTTCAAGCAAAAAATATGTCACGATGTTAACAGTAGTGCCTGATAAGGAGCTAAACGTTAGGAAGCAGAAGATTAGGAGACGGTGTGCTGAAACGATATCGTGTTGAATCATATTCATTTTTATTCAGAGGGATCATTCAACCCGATGTTTTTCTCTCGCCATTTTTGTTTGTTGCAGTGGAAGATTTAGGGACCTCTTTTAGACTTATAACTAATAAAAATAACTATGCTAAGGCTTTAAAAAGCCTCCCTGCATCTTTCCTTGTACTTTCTTCCTCATTTTAAATGACAGGCACGAGATTAGTCATTTATGCAGTATGTCCAGAAGATTAATGTTTCCAGGTGAGCTTAGAGAGTTGTTTCATTTGATCAGCCACTGGAAATCCTCATTGCACTGGGGGAAAAAAAAAAAAAAAGAAAAAAAGAAAAAAAGAAAAAAAAAGGAAAGAAAAGGAAAGGAAAAGAAAGAAAGAATCTAACAGTTCTAAAAGCTGCAGGTACTGAGGTTTAAGATAGGTCTATGGCACCAGTCTTCCCTTAGCAGTAATGATAGATCACAATTTCAGATATGACATTTCTGAGACCAAGGAATGTTTTGTTTGCTATATTAAAGCAATTGACTCCAGCGTCCACTTCAACAGCAATAATTTAACTCCAGATTCAGGAATTCAATATCCCTCAGTGTTCCTTTGCAACCTTCTATTTTCAGAAAGCGTGTGATAAAGATGAATTGCAAAACTTAACAAAAATTGTTCCTGTTGAAATATTTTCACACACAAGCATACACGTGCAAATATATGAGGGAAAAGGGAAATGCAGAAACCTTGAGTAGGGGTAAGCAACCTGGGACAAAATTTTAATCTTGGGGATTGGGGTGGCGCTTGTGTCTGTTTTAACTTCATGACCAAGTTGCAGAAGAAACAGTATTTCTTCCAATGAGACTCGACACAAAAATAAGGATTCTGGAATCCTTACAGAAATCTGATATAAGTCCAAAAAGCATTCAAGGAAGAGAATGTCCAATGTGTGTTTATTGTCTTGTCTAGGTCTATATATTTCTTATGCCAACTGCAGTAGAGATTAGTTTCCAAAGCCCTTTTACAAATATTTGTGCTGTGTGGTTATGTGTGGTTTGCCCAAAATAATCACATTCTGAAGAAATAAATTGGAAATCTCTTGGTCACAGATTTCTGGGGAAAAGAATTAACTCAGTGTGGAGGAGTGCTTGGTTCCTATGGTCTCTGAGCCAAAATGACATATTTTCTTTGTGGGTAATAGAGATCTATTTTTTGTATGGCAAAACTGATGTAGAAAGAAAATGTTATGGGAAGCATAGCAGAATGTGGATCCAGTTAACATAAGAGGGTGGTGAATGACCAATTTGAGAGCTTCACGAGCACAGTGTATTAAATGGTACTTTTACTTTTTTAAAATTAAACTGCAATATGTCATATGGTCTTTTTGGTAGTACCTTTGTTATTCAGACTCGATTAAATGACTTTCAAAATAATTACCTTATTTCCTAATATGATTTTTAGTAACCTTTTGCAATGTTTCCTGTTATTGATTCATGATATATGCAAATTAATGTCATTAATAATATGTAGTACACCTTAAAGCACTTGCAAGAACCTCTGAAGCAGCATATAAAGTATATCTGCATGCAAGACCAAATGCAAATCTACAGAAGTAAACAGCAGAAGTCCAATAAATTGCAGAGAGAAGGATGATGCTTTATGTTTAGAGAAAAGATTTCTGACATAACTTCTATGGTCTTGGATATTACCGATGGGTAAAATGAATAGTGGTTGAAAAAATGTTTGAGGGGATGAAGGGTGGGGGGATTATAAGGCCAAAACAGAGCTCACTTCTTCTGGAGAAACACAGTTTTTTGTTAAAAAAATACACCAATGTGATATATTAGTAAGAATAGCAGAATGATTGGACATTTATATAGTTAGCCAGGCTATTTGAAGTTGTAGTGATTTCTAGTTCCAGTTAGTACCAGTTAGGTAATAACAAAATCAGTATAGAAGGAGAGATAAAACATCATGCTTCAGGACTTAGACTAATCCTAAACTACTTAGCATTTTAGGGGAGAATCATGCTGAGATGATAAGGGAATGCAGGGAAAATAAGCTTGTTTCTAACAAGTTTGAGGTTCTTATGTCTTCTTCCAAAGCACCTGGGGCAGCTGGAGGCAGAATACCACAGTATATGAAACACCAGTCTGACAAGATAGTGCATTTTCTCTACTCCTATCAACTATGTTTATTTTTTTCCTTGCAGAAATGCCAAAGAGACCTGAATAAAATAACACCGCATATCATTCATTTTGAAGCTTGTCAGTATTTCCAATTATTATACGTCCTGCTTTTGCAATAGGCTTCTATGCCATTGTAGTTTGGCTGTCAAATTAAATACACTGGGGAACTTCATGCACTGGCAATGAACGCGAGTTAGTACATGGCTGGAACCTAAGCCTTGCTAGTACAGAAGTATCAGATTTGGCGTATCATTTTCTGTAAATCATCTCCACAATATTTCCTCCCGTGTGCCAAATTTCAGTGGGATTATCTCCACTTCCGCTGGCATTTTATTCAACCCAACCCCAATCCGTTAATAAAAATGGTAGACTTCAGGTTAGTGAGTGTCACAGGGCACTTTCCTTTCTATTACTGCTATATTATTGTATAATCCTAAAACTGCAACAGCATCAAGGGAATATTTAAAGTTTTTGAAAGAAAACATATGAGCTGATTCTGTGGCTGTCTGTTATATGTTTTACAATGGTTGTGTTACAAAGACAAAACTTTTCAGAACCCTAATATGTGATATAATGGATATAAGAAAAACAATTTTTACAGTGATGGTGGTGAGACACTGGACCAGGATGCCCAGAGAAGTCGTGGATGCCCCATCATTGGCAGTGTTCACAGTCAGGTTTGACGGGACTTTGAGCAACTTGACCTAGTGAAAGATGTCCCTGCCCACAGCAGAAGGGTTGGATTAGATGATCTTCAAATGTCCTTTCCAACCCAAGCCATTCTATGATTCAATGAGTCTATAATTTGGGACAGAAATTTTCATAAAGTTGCCACTGAAAAAATTACGGTATCTCAAGGAAAATGCTTTAAGACTCGTACTATGCAATTCCAAAGTGCCTTTGGAGTTTGAAAAGAACATCCTCTATAGCTCCTTTAATCCAGATAGACCTGGAACATGAAGATCATGGGCAGAAAGAAGGTATATAGAAAGGAGCATTGAACAATGGGAAGTAGTTGAAAGTACTTGTTTGGGGCAAGGGTCTTGTTGAAGTGTGGTGGGCCAAGATGAAAGCTTAGATCGCTGCAAAGAGAAGAATAGCGAAGAACAGGGGAAGGATTTCAGGACAAAGCATAAGGCTAAAATCAGGCATGTTTTGGAGAGGAATAGTAGTGGAAAGTGGTGGAAGTGCACTTGGGGCTGCAGAGGTCCTTTCCTGTCTCCCCTGCCAGCCTCCTGTGATCTGTGGAAGTCATTTTTCAAGACTCAGTGAAATACACAGCATGATTCCTCTCTGATCCGTTGTCAGCCTGGATGAAAGCCTCTAGCCCATGGGAATAACCTCAAGGTCAAAGTTACCTTTGAAGGTTTTGACAGCAAAGTTCAGGGTATCAAAAATGTACCTACCCCTCGCTGATGACTGTTATGCCAACAAACCCCAGGGGCAGAAACAAGTACAGTAGTCAGCCTTTCAGAGAGACACGTTTTGCCCTCCTCCCTAACAGCACCTTGAAGGTGCCCATCCACATCCTCTGCCCCACACCATCCCTTGCTGCCTCTGCCCCTTGCCCCTGGGGCTGCTGGGCCCTCCTGCCCAAACCAGGGCTGTTGCAATGTGCAGAATGAGCTGTGCATTGGAAAGCATTTCTGTGGAAGCCATTCTGCTTGTGCCTCCCAGAAAGCCTCAGGGACATTCACTTTTCAAAATTATGAAGAAAAGCACTTCAAATGTAAGCAAGTTTTGTTGGAATGTCCAAGAAATATGGCTAAAAATGCAGACAAAATAATGTTGGTAATTTTTGGCAAAATATTGTTATTGTGATGGTTATTTTAGGAGAAATACTTTTTGTTCATGTTTGCATTAATAAAATTGTCCATCTGCAGGAATAATAGTGAGAAAGACAAAGGGATTGGGGCAATGGGGATAGTGAACTCTTTTGTACACTACAGATTTCAATAGTCATGAAAAATTATTGCTTGGAGCATGAAGCTAACATTAGTAGGAGAGTTGGATAAAAGGCTGTGGGGCAGAGAAAGTAGCCAAGTATTAGAGGAGAGGGAAAAAAAAATTATTTTCAGGAAGAGCAGAAAATTACTGAGGTTCAGGGCATGTTCCCTAGAATAAATCATATTGAAATCTGAAAGAGGTAGATGAGGTCTTTCATACTGTATCCCCACTACAGTGTTTAATGTTGCTGCTTGAGGCTAATCGCAATGCTGAGAAACTCAGACATCTAGTCAACATTAAGCTTTGTCTGAGTCTCATGGTAATAACTATCTTTTATTGCCAAAGAGAAGCAGCAGAGAGTTTGTTGGCTGCTGCCCTGTAATGACTGTGCTTGATCTGAAAGAAGACAGGAGCTCTATTTTCCTTTTGTAAACAGTGTCTTTATAGTGATCAAGAGAAGGAAAAGAAATAAAGGTGCTCCTTGCACACCTCAATGTCTGAAAAAGTCTGTAACTCAAGGACCAGTTCTGTTTCCCATTAACAGCAGCAATGAGAAACTACAGTACGATCAGGGATTGGGATCGTAGGAGAGTCCCCGCTTGAACTTTTTTTTTTTTGGCTGGCTAAACTTACAGTAAAAGAGTTGTTTTCTTTTTCTGAAGGTAGCAGAAAGTACCTGATGTACCTCTTCAAACCAGGACAGTTTCCTATATCCTCATGGCAACATTTATCTTCTTCATGTGCAGAATTAGCTGGTCCATGTGTTAAAAAGTACTTGTCAGGTAGAAATCTTTTTCTCTGGATGGGAAACAGAGCAGTTGAAAACGTGATTAAATTCAAAGGGTCTTCTTACAGGTAGACTACACTTGCCTGCATCTATAGTTTGGCTCCAGTGGGGTGAAGCGCTTGTATGATGGCCAACTTCATGGCTGCCATGGCACAAACTGAACTAAGGGTTTCTATGGTTAACGCCCAAACTCCCATAGCTCTTACGGCTGGTCTGAGGATAAGTGACTGTGGCCACATAGTCCTGTGTAGCTGAGTCTGAATCTTTTGCACCTGCAAAACAGCAGTGTGCATTTTCCAACATTTTCCTCCATAGAGGAACAACTCTGGTGCTGAGGGGGAGGAGTGGGGAGGATTGCCACCAAGAGGACCTCCTTCCCATAGGAAGCACTTCACAAGACATGCTCTTTTCTCCATAGTGTCCCTTTCCCCACAATCCAGTACTCCAGCCTTGCCCCAGCACGATCTGCAGGGATTTAAGAACCAGCAGAGAAGCAGTTCAGGAGGTCTCAGCCACAGCATCTGCAATCTCAACAAAATCCATGGGCAATCCTCAAGAGTCCACAAAATTAGCATTCTCTCCTTCCCCAGGCAGGATGAGCAGGCCATGGACCACTTCTGGTTGCACACCCAAAGGGACCAAAAAGTTCTGCCCAGTGACTGTGCAGTTACTTGGGGCAGGAGGTGCAGGGATGGCAGCACGCAGACAAAACCCAAGGCAGACCAATGGTCCATATCAGCTGTGAAGAACATCAGCATCCATTCAGCAACTAAGGGAGAGACTGCTGTCTCCAGGACCCTGAAGGAATGGTTTGTGTAAACAGGACAGGATTTCCCCTTTTAGCTGTCACCTGTCCTCACACCAACCCAGTTCCCTGGGGAACAGAAAGAGACTTTCCAGCAAGACAACGCCTGACACTTCTGTTACTGAATGGTGTTAAGAATGATAGCTTATATAATCCTACAGCCTCATTTCATTTTAGCAGTATTTAATGAAGGAAGAGGTGGTTGAACAAAGCAATTTCATATACTATTCAACAAGCGGTTCTTTCTGTATGAAGCATTAACAATAGCTGTCATCTTTGCAGAAAAAAAGGCTTCCAATTACTTCAATGCTAAGAGAAAATCCAAATGCAGCTGAAAGACCCACATGCAAATTATTTTTAATATGGTTATGGAAAGGGAAAATGCATGACCCAGACCTTCATTTAATTTTTTACTAGCTTTGAAAGTTAATTTGAGTTTGTGTTCAATTTTCTGGGAAGTTTCTTCTTTACAGCTGTGCAATTTGGGCACAGAATTGAACCGAACTGAGAACTGTCCTTTCCAATTTTTTTCACGTTTCAGTGCTAGACATGGGGAAAAGGGAGGAGATGACATGCAATTAATGTCACATATAAAGAAAAAAGGAAGTCTATGATGTAAAAAATATCATATGACTTCATTAAAATTCCTTTTGTACGCAGCAGGGAGATTTATAGGACTGGTAGATGGAAGAGTATAAAAGAAAGATAGATTACCATTAGCTTTGCTGGTGTTCATTTATGCTATAAATCACGTGACGAGAAGCTTTCTTGAAATTGAACATACCTCTTGATCTTCCTCTTCTTTCCCATCTACTTTGGGTCATCTGAAAAAGGAGAAAATGCATCCTGATCTGCCTATACCCATATCTTTGTCTGGATATAAATTATACATTCATTGTGTGAATTCTTTTTCTGTACGTTAATTTTAATTACCATTTCTTCCATTAAAGGTTAGTCTAAAGCAGAGCTGGTCTGCAAGCACGCAATGACACCCTTTTTCATCCAAAGTTTTAAGTCAAGCAACTGTGAGATTTTTCAAGGGATGTTTCAGTTTCTACAACCTTTTACAAGAATGGGTGGAAGATCATCTGATGAAAAAAGTCTTAGAAAAGTAGATGTTGAGCTACAGAGGCCCTTAAAGTTTTCTTAGCTCCGAGTCTTGGTTCCCAGCCTTGCTGACATGGAGCCCACCACACTCAGAGGCCACATCAGTAATGCTTTATAGGTATTTGGAACCCTCCTCTTTCACTGGGTCTTACACTGCAAAGCAGAGTGACCGCAACCAAAATGCCAATTTGCAATGGTCCCTGGCTCATGTCGGTTCTCTACCTATATCTAGAAATTGCATAGGAAAGTTCTTGTTAACTGGTGGTAAAAGTCATGCCAGGAACCACTGTAACAATTTAATACAAGAGAAAACTAAGTACTAGCGCCTGGGACGGGCACTATTTAATTTTATAATGTAGATGTAGCCTGAGATATAGGCCCTGGATTTGCCACATAAAGCCTCAAAGTCCCAGTTCTCATGGGTTGAGCCAGCGCCTGTTGAAGCTTCTAGTTTATGACATTTGTTATTGTGAACCAAGGTGGTTGATCGGTTTGGGTTTTGTTGTTTGTTGTTTTTTTTTTTTTTTTAATAAAATTTTTTAAAGAATCTGATGGGTAGGTATACTTAGAAGCACTGAAATACTTCTAGTGTATGAATACTCTTTGGGTATCATTGCTTACACTTACAAAGGTTGTTTAAAGGCAACTGTTGTCTTGAGGGCCAGATTCTCAGACTGCTTTGGCAGTGAGACTGTGAGCAAAACCTCAAGGCTGGCTGATACTGCTTCTCCAAAAATGGGATGTTCATGCACCGGAGTCTCCTTGGTCATTGCTATACAGCCCAGAGGAGGTAGTTAGGCAGTGGTAGGAAACCCTGGCAGGAGAAAAGTAGATCATGTTGCGTTGAGTTGCTCTTTCAGACAAATTTGTGTAACCACTGAATGCAATCACTATTCTCTCTAAATGGTTTGCATATTTTTTAAAGTCATTTTTTCTCATTAATTGCTACGCACTTTTCAGAATAACTAGAAATAAAATACCGTGTTTAAAATTAGATATATGCTACTGAAGATACACAACCTTGAATGAAATCTAGAGCTCATACCTTAACTAACCTCTGCTGTGCTAACAAGGACAGAACTGAAGAAGCATTTCTTTTAATAAAGAAAGTAATCTCATTCGATTCTGAAAGCGAGAGAGAGCAGGCTGCTGCATTACAATGTGCTGTTGTCTGCACAGTCATTTTCCTATTCAGAGTGATTCCTTAGTATTTTGAATTTCAGTGTTGAAGTTATCTTAATGTTGATATCTAACTGAATATTTATAGTATATGATCAGAGAAAATGCTGTGAGAGTCCCTGGACTGCTCCATTCCCACATAGAACCACTGTGAAGCTCTGTGTTCTTTGTGAAGTTGTCTGATTCGTATTCATGTACAAGTGCAGTAGCTAATTTTACAGAATAAGGAGTGATATGACTCTGCATTCCTTGGGGTGGAATCATGAGTGCAGGTAAATCTCTGTGCTGCAGCCAACAAATTTATTTGACACACAGTTTATGACCTAGTAGATGTAAATGTCTGCTGTGAAACTAATGATGGATGGAGCAAGAGAACAAGTTATCTCACAAGATTTCCAGTTGGGTTAGAAATAATCTATCCTGTGAAATGTTGACAAGTTCACTTCTAATCTTAGTTAGAAAATTGAGGTTGGAGTAGATAGTGCTGAAAAATAATGGGGTGAAAATCGGTTCTAACTTTTCAAACCATTTCCTACATCCATTCTTAACTTGCTACAAGGTGCTTAGGGAGTCACAGCGCTATTCAATCACTTTCATATTAACAGAAAAGCCCCATGCGCACAGGTTTTCTATGAGCTATTTCCTGTGTTAAAGAGAAATTCTGGCTATTATTGTCTGTATAACATAGTTCAGTTTTCAGCTGGTACATTTAGAGATTTATTTAGGTGCAAGGAACTCTTAACTGATTCTGAACAGCTTTACAGTTGTGTTTTCTTACAGCATTACCTTCCTGACAGTATTTGATTAAAATAAAGGGAACACATAACAAACAGCCCTTGGTCTTCTACACTAGTCATCTTTGTTAAAAGTGGGTGTTGTAGAGCTGCAAATGTAGGTCTACAAGAATAATCATCAAGAGAGTATTGATCTGTCCCAGAAGGATGTGAAAAAGTTTTTAAATTCCTTTGATGTTCATATGCCTAATAATAGTGACCTGGGCTGTAGCTCTGAAAGAGAAGCAGATGAGAGACATGAAAAATATGTGAAGATGAATCCCACAGCCTCGGGTATTTTCCAAGAACAGATTATAATTCTACTTTTTTTTTTTCCCTAAAATCTGACCTAGTTGTAGTAGGAGATGGTGAAAGTCAATACAGCCAATGACCTTAAAGCTGACATATTCATATAATGTGGAAAGGTCTAATTATCATAAAGGTCACAGGATAAAAATTTTGTTCCAATTCTGTAATTTCCAGGAGCCAATGGAAATGCAGCACAGCTATCAAAATTCCTCAGTGGCTTTCAGAAATGCTTGATGTTTACTTTGTTGGGTCAATATTAATAGAATTTATATTTCTTTAAATAAGTGAATTGTAGCTGAATTTTTAACAACCAGGGAAGAGTAAGATTAATATATATCTAATAAAGCACTTGCTTAAAATTAAGGGCAGGAAAGCACTTCAAGGAGGTATGAAAACTGTCTCCAATAGTCATCCAACATCAGAGGGATAAGTAATACAAGAAATGTAATATTTTATGGAAAACTATAATTTAAGACTAACACAGCACGTAGAAAATTAACTACAGTCAGCTTTAATTCCAAAATGCTTTATATGGAGAAAATTTTACCAAAAAGTATATTTTACATGAAATAGTTCTACGCAAAAACATTTCATTTCAGGACAGTTTATAATTTTAAATAAATGTTGTTTTAGCTCAAAATATTAAATTTAAATGTAAAATATTTTTTAAAGTCTCTGAAATGTTTGAAGCATGAAATTTCTGTCAAAAAATCTGGGGTCACACATTTTTCAATGTTTTTTATTGTTAAAAAAAAAAAGTCAGAAGGATTATTTTTTCCACTTTGTGTGAAATAAAAGCATCCATTCTTTTAGTGCTATCTCAAGCTTTTACGGCAGCTTTGAGATCAAGAGTAGCTTAAATAAAAATGTCTGGGCTTTTATCATCACTGCGGTGGGCAGTGATGCTTCCTCATTCTCCACCTCAGCTGTCTACTTCTCTTTTCCCTCCAGTACACTCAATTTCAAGTTAAACATAGACTTTGCCAAGAACATGTGCTTCCTTGAAAGTCTTGCTCACCAGGTGATTCAATGGTAAATGGGATACGTTGTTCTGTCACAGCAATTTTACACGAAATAGCTCCGATGATTTTGTTGAATGTTACTCTTTTGTATATTAACGAAACTGAGGAGAGATTTAGCTGCAGTATCACTTAGATGGCAGGGAGTTTGTTTCCTAATCAGAAGTTTTACTCTGTCCATGTGATTTGATCTAATACCAACTTTGCAACATCCAATTTGGAGCAGAGGGGGTGTCTTTTTAATATAGGTTTGTGTGTATATAGTCAGCTTTCTAAGCTCAAGCAAGGTATTCTCCATAGAAGAGTCTATGTTTTTTTTTCCGTGTGTAACTGCTACAAGTAATCAAAATGGTGGACATGTATTTCCTGGTATGCCTTTGAGTATGAGTCAAAAGAAGATAGTAATTTGAGAACCAGCATGACTAATGTCTATATAAGTTTCACATATTTTTAAATTTCAAGGATAAATGCACAGGCATAAGGTAAGTGAACTTTTTAGAAGTGTGCACAAGATTTCTGGTGGTGTTGAGAATTATAAGGATCTGCCTAAGACAAAGTATGTGCAAAACCAGGTGTTCTCTTTCTCCACACAATTTTTGAAGCCAGTGTGTTTTTATACTCAGAACCTAAAAAAAAAAAAAAAAAAAAAAAAAAAGTATGTGAGATAGGAAAGAGATACTCTCATCTGTTTTTTAAAAATCTTTTTCTGAGTGGGTAGTGAAGTGGAAGCTAAATATGTGCATTTCTCGAGATCCTAAATGGGAACTCTTCAGAACCATTACAGTCCTCTACAACAGAATTTGACTTGCGATAATAGTTTGTTTCTACATCTAAGTTACCATTCAAGTCTCCTTCTATAATATAAATACATTACTGGCTTCAGCTTCATGAGTGGAAAGTCACGGATGTTTAAAAAATGTCAGTTACCAACAACTGACATTTAGCCTAAAATCCTCATGCATTACAGTAAGAATTTTTAGCAAAGTTTTATAGCATCAGTTCAGAAGTGGTAAAAACTAGATAGATGTTTTCGGTATGCTGTCCCTTTCCACTGTCTGTTATTCATTTTCAGTGACTTGAAAGTGCCTTTGTAAGCTCACTTTAACTTCCAGACCTTTGGCTCACTAATATCAAATGTTTTCTTTCAGATATCAACATGGCAGGAGAACCAAAACCATACAGACCAAAACCTGGCAACAAGCGGCCACTTTCAGCACTTTACAGGTAAGTGAGATTTCTCACCTTAACTTAATACAATTCAAGTTTTATTAGAAAAATTATGGGTATCTGAAATGTATCTACCAAGGTCACTGTGTAGCCCATGAACAAGAGAAAGGAATCTTTTTCATTCACTCTTTGATGTTTGCACGAAATATAATCAAGCTCCTGTACACACAGAAAGGTTTTGAATGTGAGTAAAAGAGCCAGTATTGTAGCGGCTGACACTATGTGTATCTGTTGACTCACTCCACAGAAAAATGTTCAGACTTCCGGATATAAAAACTGTCCATGTGATGCCCGTCTTAAAAAACTAACTTATGCCAACTAGGAGTAAGCCCAGCAAACGAAATTCCTGACCGATACGTAGTTGATCACAATGATCAATGATCAAATTATGCACATAATGTCCCTCTTTTAGTTGGAAACAAACACCAGAGTTTCTGTTTGCTGTAAAAAAAATAAAGTACTTAGGATATTTAAATGATAACACAGGCATTCAGAATAATAGATAAAACCAAATCAGTCAGACCAGAATTTTATTTCTTAGTGAAAGTACCTTATGTTTTACCGAGGCTAAAAAGCTGGTCTCTGCCTTCTTGCAATTCACATCATGGATGTTATTTGCCAATGCAAGAACATCGCAAAGGAAAGGACTGCAGCTTTAAATTGTGAAATGTGTTACACATAGAGTCTTGCTATACTAAAAAGCTGTTTGAAAAGATGTTTGACAGCGACACTGCTTTAGGATGAAGTAGCAGAACGCAATCGCCTTGCACAGGTTTTATTCCAGGGACGTTAAAGGCACTGGGGTTTGCTTGGTGAATGTTAGGTTCCGTAAGACCCCACCCAAGTGCTCAGTATAGATTCAAACTTTGGTTTTAAATACGTGTTGCATTAAAAAGTTGTTTATTTATTTTTTTATGCACTGGTAATTTAATTTTCCCTCCACACCTCGTTTTCTCTTTCTCTGAAGTGAAAATGGAAGTGCAGGAGAAAAGAAGCAGACTTTAGGCCCATATAAAAGTGTAATGTTTAATAAAATTATAATGAAGTGCACAATAAAATCATAAATCTGTCATTTACTAAACCTACTGACAATAAGACTGGTGTGGTGATTTGTGAAGTGTTTATTAATGTCTCCACTTCTGGTACTACAATCAATATTGATTTTTTTTGTTCTTTTTTTTAAAAATTGAGTGCTATTTCAATTTTTAATCCTTATGCTTTGGTGAAAGAACTAATAATTTCAGAGCAACATAACTGGTTTCCCATTGATCTGTGTGTCAAGGGTGAGAAGCAACTTCTAACAAGACTGGACTTCCTCAGGTGTTCAGGAGGGCACTGATAGTGCCTTTCTCCTATTTCCAGGTGCTTTTTTCATTCAACTTGTACAAACTTGAAGAAACCCCCACCTTTCTTTTTTTTTCTAAAATCAATTAAGCTTAGTGAAGCATTCTGGATTGTTAAGGGGATTGAGAGACAAACATACATTTCTGCTCAATAAGCCTCACTTCTCATTAAAGTATTATAGAATTTATACTCCAGATCCATGACAGGAGTTAGGGCTGATTTCCACTGTGGCCGAAATGCAGATAGACCGGTTCTGAGAACAACAGCTCAGTGCTGAAATCAGAGATACTTGAGCAGGACTTTTTCAAGCCTGGTCTGGTCTGAAAGCTTCAGGTGGAAATTCAAGGGTGGGATCTCGGAATGAGACAGGCAGCATGATTTCGATCGGAGTTTGTGTGCTACATAAGAGTAATGTGAAGTTTTATCATATAGTTGCCCTTAGCTAAAGTGATAGGAATACTATTTTTGGAGACGAGAACCCCCGTTTTATCATTACTCTGAAGTGCAAGCTGTTAAACTCCAGGTATTACTGGTAGCCATGATCTACTGTGTCCCTTTGTCAGTATTTCAAAAGATTTTTTAAGATGTTTTGTGGTTTCTGGCCTCTATATGCACTTCCACCTCTTAGCTTCTGAATGATTTCTCATAAATACTCGTTCTACATAGAAAACAGGGATGAGAGAGAGACCTGTGGAAAGTTCAGATGGAACTTGAAAGAGAAAAAAGATCTTAGGTCATGTCCTTTCATGGATCTAGTACAGACTAATTCTCTAGAAAATTGCGAAGCTTTTTTTAAGCAAATAACAGGAGTCTTCATCTGATGGTAATGGAGAACTTTCATTATCTCAGTATCTGTTAGCATATTAAAGTGTGAGGAGATCAATGGCTTTAAAGTTCTTTACAATGTTGAGAACATTTACTTATTTCAAAACATTGTACTGGATCTGGTTGGAGTTAACTTTCTTCATAGGAACCCACATGGTGCCGGGTTTTGGATTCGTTACTAAAACCCAGCAATGTTTTGGCTGTTGCTGAACAGCATTTGCACAGCCCCGAGGCTTTCTCTTTTTCCTATTTTGCCTTCCCAGTGAGTAGGCTGGATGTGGGCAATACCTTGGGAAGGAATACAGCTGAGGCAGCTGACCCAAACTGGCCAAAGGGATATTCTATATCATATATCATGCTCAGAAATAAAAACTGGGGAAGTGTTTCCTTCCAAAGTAGCTGTTGCTTGGAACAGCTGGGCATCAGTCTGCTTGTGGGAGATGGAAAGTAATTGTCTTTGCATCAGTTGTTTTTGCCACTCCTTCTTTCCCTTATTAAACCACATCTATCTCAATCCATGAGGTTTTTTCACTTTTGCTCTTCCTATTCTCTCCCTCATCCCAATAGGGGACAACAGAAGGGGAGCGAGATAGCTACTGTGTGGCTGCTTAGCTGTGGTCAACCCACAACATGGAGAAAGTTAAGAGGGAAGTGGCTACTTTAGATTTGATTTTGACTGAGAAACATTGATTAAAAATTTAGTTATCTCAAAATATTCACTGTGAAAAGGGAGGACTGAGAAGAGTAGAAAGGGGATAATGGATTTTAAAAAGGACAGACTTCAATGAGCTCAGAGAACTGGTAAATAGGATCTCTTGGAAAGAAATTTTGGGGACAAAAGCAGTGCAGAAAATCTTGCATTGGCTGTGCTTAAGGTAGAACAGAAAATTCTCCTGAAGCAGAAGTAATAAAATAAATGAATAATATGGCAACATTAAGTTTCTTTAACACCCTGAAAAGTGAAAAGGAATTGTACAAAGTGTGGAATCAAAACCTCATGACTGAAAGCGAGTAGAAAAGAAGAGCAGAGTCATCTAACAGGACGTGAGAAAGGTTAAGGCACATAACAGTATAAAAGGCAACAAAAAGATTGTCATTAGAGTAACTTCCTCTGCTTTTTTACACTGCTGTTACTTAGCAGGACAGGAGAGCAGATAGTAGACGATACAGAAAAGGCTTCTTTCGCTTTAGCAAAAGAGGTCAGTTGACCAGCTATTTAAGAAAATCAATTTTAGCCAGAGGGTACGGAATAAAAGAATTGGCTAACCCGTATTTGAATAAGTGAATTCAGTGGAAATGGTATGATGAGATTCACCCTAGAGTGTTTAAAGGAGTAGCTGAATCTGTGTGTAGACTAGTAGTGATTGCTTTCAAGAACTTATGGAGGTCACATAAGGTAGAAAAACAGTGGGTATGGGGAGGTGTTGTACCTATTTTTAAGAAGAGGAGGACCCGGAAAATTTTCAGGTCTGCCCAGCTTTGATTCCCAGAAATGTACTAGAACAAATTATTAAACAATCAATTTATCAACACCTAGATGATAATAAGATGGTGAAAAATCCATCATAGAATTACCGGGAGTAAATTATGTTGAGGCAATATAATTTCCTTCGCTGACAAGATAGCCAATTTAGTGGATAAAAGAGGAAACAGTAGATGTGCTATATGGTCATTTAAACAAGCTTTGACACTTGCCACGTGATCTTTTCATCAGCATGTTCAAGAAACTTGGCTAGAAGAAACTGTCTTAAGGTAGACATCAAATGGGTAGGAAAAGCAGTGACGGTGTACAATATAGTATTAAGGATAATAACTATTGTTTGTTCAGTCTCCTTTGCTACAGATTTTTAAAGAGTATTTTTGGATATTTGAAACACATTTAAGAACAGTTTTAAGGTAAGCAAACAGGAGTGCTGCACAGGGTTGCATGATTTTACTTATTGTGAAGTACTTGAGGTTTCAAACTTGTTCAAAGTATTCTGCAGCTCTGAAGAGAAATCTGCATCACATTTATAGCTGGATATGCACATGAGTAATTAAAACAGAGTAACCAATGTCCTATGATGTTTTATCCCCATGTAATTTGTTTATGAGTCCGAGTCATTAGATCCACTTCTGTCTGGAATGGTATAACAATATTTGGTCATGCCTCAGTTCAGAAACTACATTCTTTTTTTTTTTAATCCTTTGTATTTTTATAATCTGTGTGGAAATAACCTCATTTAATCTCACCTATGTGAAATTTAGCATGACCCAAAATGCGAGACATGTCATTTTTTTTTCAGCTATAGGAATAACTAAATGCAAGGCAGATAAGCATGTATCATTCCTTTTTTGGCTTATACATGCAGTTATTCACATATCCAGACTCTCCTTTGTTCTCCAGTTTATTATTCCACTTATATTTCTTTTCATATCTTTTTTTATGCTAGCATTTGTGATACAGTTCATTGAAAAAAAAAAGGCTGCAACTAAAAGTAATGCAGAGAATTTAAAAGGCATCATGGACCTAACGAAGTCAGCAGAAAGTTTTGCCATTTGACTAGAATTTACTTCCACTTCTTCTTTCTTAAATGCAATTTAATACTCTAATTCTGACCAACTGAAGATCCCATTGGTCACAGTCCTTGACTTCTGGACAGCAGACTTGTACTGATTGGAATAATCCCATGGGACACTGTCCCACAGAGAAGTGTGAGCCAGGAGAGCTGGCTGATTTCCAAGGATCACCTCCTTCAAGTTCAAGAACAGTTCATCTAGATGAACCAGAAATCAAGCAAAGGTAGCAGGTAGCCTGCACAGATGAAATGTTGCTCCTGGAAAAATTAAAACATAAAAAAGAGACATAAAAATGTGGAAGTAGCAACAGGTGACCTGGGAGATATATAGAGACACTGTCTAGGCATGCAGGGATGGAGTTAGAGCGCTGTGGGAGCAGGTCAATATCATTGCGAGGCTACTCAGTCCATAATAAAAGAACTTCCATTTTGGATTAGGCCTTAAAAATACTTGAATAACAAAGATTTAGGCCTTGCTTCAGAAAGCTGCTAAACACGTTATTGACTGTAAGCATACCCATTGAACAAATACAGATATGTTTAGGATAGTACTCAGGAATGAGCTTAAATATACCATAACTGTTAGCTCCAGCAGCATTCCTCCTGATCTGCATTGCTGTTCAGCATGTGAGGGGGAACCTAAATCCCAGAAGGTTCAAAATTGTTGTGAATTTCCATTTTTAGCACAGCACTTCTCCAGAAAACCAAATGCCTGACAAATCTGCATCTTAAAATTATTTTACATCTTGTTATTTGGGTCTAGCCTCAAGCAGAAGTTAGTATTACTGGCTAATCTTCATATATTTGAAAGACAAGGTGAAGATTAAAGGTGATGACACAAATGTGTTAAAGCAGTCTTTGGGAGCATTGTTGCGGTAAAATAAAGGCTCACACTTTGTCTTTTCAATTTAGTGGTGTTTTGATCAGTATTTAACTAAAGCAGTTCGGTGTCAGCATATGAAAGTCCATTTACTGTTTTTTTTCTCTGGGTTTATGTCTCAACATAAGAAAGTAGAATCAACCACAAATCCTCTGATGAAACGTCATTCTGGTTCTCTACATCACAAAAGAGTATTTTACCTGTTTATTCTTCATGTCAGTCCACCACCATGTTATATGAGGTGTTAAATACATGGTTTGAAAGCTTTTTTTCTGTTTTGGAGGTCTTTGCTGGGGTTAGTAAAACAGCATGAGGCTCTTCTAGTTGTTAACTCTGGAGGTTGCTAATGGCTCCATCCCCAGTTGCTCCAGGAGTGGGCCTGAGCCCCAGGCCAGGAGGAGCAGAGCAGCTGTGCGCACTCTGCCTGTGGCTTGCCTTCTCTCAGGATGGACTTACCGTGTCCCCTCTGTACAGCTGTCGGCATGGGGGTCAGCTCAAAGTCTTCTCTGGCACCCCTCTAGCAGTAACAAAGATGGGGGAATTTGAGAGGAATTGGGGGTGGGCAACTTTATTGAGTCTTTTGAAATAATGCAAAGACTGCGCTGCAGGATAGCAGAATGGTGGGATTTTTAGTGGCATGAAAATGAGTGCGGCTACTGCAGATCTCCCCCAGGACCTGCTGGAGACCACATGGGGCATGAGGAGCCAAAGCTAGTGCAGTGATACCAGTACAACTGGGAGGGAGTTGAGAGCATACTGTCCCAGGTCACATCTGAGTCTGCTTTCTGAGAAAACTAGTTTGTTTGCCGAAGACCACCCCCCCGGCCCAGGAGTGAATTAGTATTTGTGTACCATAGGGAAGCAGGGGATTCGGGTCTGGAAGAAAACTGGGAAAGCAAGTTACTTGGTACTGCCAGGGTATCTAATCACTCTGCTCTACACAATTTAATATTGTAGTTGACCTATAAACACGTCCAAGACTAATTTAGCTAAGACTAGCCCTCCCCATTTGGGTTATTTTCACCTTTGCCAAACTCCAAACATCATCATAAGGTCACAATAAACAAAACTGGCCTTGCCTCAGTGCCACATCTTGAAGGCCCAGTGGGGAGTTAGTGAAGCCTCACTCCTCCCAGTATTCCCATTACTGTCTGGGCATGAAGTCGCCTAGCCTGGGATCCATCCAGCTGAGGCACATCCTGGAGTGAGGCAATTAACAGGATGGATTTAGTGGGTGGACTAACAAGACCAGGAAACACTGAGTGAAATCCTCTCTCGCCTTTTTGCCTTGGCTGGCAGGATCTCTACCCAATGGTGGCTGAGGTCCCACAGCACTGCCCGCCCCATGGTGGCCCTGGCAAGGGCGTCCCTTGAGGGCAAGTTCTTTCCAAGGAGAAGTCTGAAATTTCAGGCTCACATTTCAGGGCTCACTACATGGTATTAGATGCCACAGTCATTTCCCATTCCCAACCACTTCTCCATGTAATGCAATTGAAATGTATATTCAGCATGCTTGATTTAACATGCTACTAATTAGCCATATTAAACAGCCTTTACTTTGCAATTTCATAAGCCCCATGGCCTTAGAAGGAAATTATTTTATTTAAACTTCTAATATTAGTATACTGGAAAGAAATAAAGAAATGCTCTTTTATTTATAGGTTAGGGTTATGTTTTTATGTCAAAGTTGGGGGGTTTTGATAAAAATACTGTATCCATTTCCTCAGTACATTTTACTTTTATAATCTCCATCACAAAACTGACTGGATTGTGTTACACATCTTGCATTTCCTTTGGTTTTGCAGTCTTATTTGATAGCAGAGGCTTAAAGAATTGCTTACAGTCTTTCTCTACTTGCTCTCTGCTTCTCAGATTTATTTTAAGATATTGTTTACAGAGTTTGGTGTGGTTGTGTTTGCCTCTCAGTCCACAGAGCCATCCATTATTTTGAGTTGTTTTTCTGAGCACTCCTGGGCGCCCTTCATTTCAGGAGGAAGCGTGAAAGGCACAGTGATGGGCAACGTGATCGCTTCTTCCAGGATAGGAGGCTTCTTGAGATCATTCCTCCTATTTGAAAGTGTAACATAAACTCAGCAAATTCTGTGCCAAACAAGCATTACTATTCTGTTTGAATACTGCAGTATTTTGCATAATTGCTGCCGTCGTGTGCCATTGGCAGTGTATTAGCAATATGCTTTAACCTACTGGCATATAATACAAATAACAGCAGGTATAAGGACCTTTTCTTAGTTGAATATTGTCCTAGATTTCCAACAACTTGCTTCTTTATTCCTTCTTTTTCTTAATGCATTTGTGTGTCCATTTTTATCACTGGCCTACAAGAGCCTAAAGACAGTCTAGACAACCGAAAATAAACCTGATCAATTATTTCCGATACATTGTAATTGCATTAAATTGTGATTATGCCTCTTACTTTTTTCTAAATATTGAATGAAAAAAAAAATCATTTATGCTTATGGAACAAAATGTTATGATGAATACATCATATTAAGATTACATAGTGTGATATTTCTTTTGAATCAAAGTGCTTCCTTTTTACAGAAATATATCTTCTCGATGCCTTTGATTACCTTCTTTCATAAAATAAGTTATTTTATTTCAGTGCAATGAGTGTTGCTCTACAGCTTTTCTGCTGACAAAAGATCTAGGTTCTATAAAACGTTTCAAGGAATGTTTAAATGTAGATAATTTTAAGTCCAGTAGGATATTATTTACATTCATTTTGTCAAAAAATGTTCTCAGTGATCACATTTGAAGCAGTCATTACTTTACAGAAATAAATGATTATTTAGCCTGAAATTCTCACTTAAAATTGACAAAAAACAGTGTAAATTTTGCTTGTGTCAAGAACTTAAGTAGCATTCTCAATTATATTAAAAATGTTAAAAGGTACAAATACAAAGCTACAGCAGATACAGTGATTCAGTTTGGTCTGAATTTTTGTTTATTTTCTTTCAAGGAAAAAGACCCATGTCAGATAAGAAAAAAATATCTGCTGATGGAAGGCAACATACGCAGCTCTGCATTTCTGAATTATGTCAGTGTAACTGCAATCAAGTTGGTCCCAGAGATGTGTAAAGAACAAATCCATTTGCTCAGAGCGGTTGGGAGAGCCAACCAAGGATATAAGTTTGCCCTTTCACATGATCCAGAGAATGAATATGCAGCACCTGAAAAGTTTAGAGAGGGGAAAATGGGAGGGATCTCGGGTCTTCAGTAACACCCAGGACAACCTTTGCTTCTGGAGACAAATCACAGAGGAAAAAGTCCAAAAGACCAAAATATATCAAATATACTTGTCGGCTTGATTTGTTCATCCAGTCATATTATTCCTAATCTGTGTGGTAACTCCAATGACAACTAGGACAACAAAACCATCTTTTTTTTTTTTTAAATCTTCCCCTTCACTATTTTAAAAATACTGCTAACACCCTTTTAGAATCCACCTCTAGTGAACAGGGTAGATATTCCTTCTCAGATTATCAGTGCATCCTAAATCTTAAATGTTTCTCATGTTTGTTTTTATTCACCTTCACCAGAGTTTTTAAACTATAGGTTTGATTTAGATCCATTTTGAAGTATGTCCTGCATAGACTGAAAGACTAGGATTTGCCTTTCTTCCCATCTCCCATCAAATTATACCTTAGATTTACACCGTCTTTTCTCAATTTTTTTTCTTTAAGAGGAAACCAGTGACACCAACTTACCCATCTGCAGTGGAGCTGCATCCCTTTTCCTAGCTCGGTACTTTTCCTTTTGCAGATGATATATGGTATCACATGACTGATGTTGTTTTCTTCCACAAAACTGCAGACACTATAATCACAGTCATGCTTGGAAGATTAGCAAGTTCGGAGAAGAATAGCCTGTTCTCTTATTATTGCTTTTTTTTTTTTTTTTCTGTATGTTTCATCTTCTTTCTTACTTTTTTCATCTCCTATGAAACCCGAAGCAGGATACTATAGCTAAAGTAACTAACTGCAAAACCATCTTTTTTTTTTTATTATTATGGTTTTTAATCACTGTTTACACCACAGTGGAACAGAAAGCATATTCTACCACAGTGGAACAGAAAACATGTTCACAACCTTCTCGTGTCATTTAAATTATTACAACTTCTTTCTTATCCAAGAATTTGTGCTGTTAATACAAATGAAAACCTTTGGTTTGTAATTCAAAAAGTAAATTCCTAAAAGATCCAGAGAACTGATGGTTTTGCCTGCAGGCAAACAGAAATAGTACTTTTAGTCATTCATTCAGTTTAAGTCTTGACAGTTCGAGCCTTGTTCCTATCAGCTATAACATGTGAGATTTCCACCCTTTGTTACTGCATGGCTGCTTACATTGGATTTAAGAAATAATCAGAATTTGGATTTAGTGTGTTCTACCAGAAAGACGATGCCTTCTGTAGATACTCAGCTGTGCTTCTGTTAGCTTAAAAAAGAAAAAGGGTAGCACCTACAACATATTTTAAAAAAGTCAGAAACAGATGCCATGGCCATTTTTCTACATTTGAGTTTTAGTGAAGCAGGCATCAGAGAAACAGCATCCGGTTTCGCAACCGCTGTTGTTTGGTAACTGTCTTATTAACTTTATAGGCGTCTTAAAAGTAAGAACATAGGGTTCATGACACAGAACAGAGAAGGGTTTGTCCTAACATGGCAAATGAACAGCAGGATTCTTCATTTTCAGGAACTTAGTAAACCCTTAATGGCAGCAGTAATCAGAGGTGCAGGGGAAGGCTGTGCTTCAGAGCACCACTTTGTGGGCTAGTAATTAGGCATTGGGTCTCACATAATGTAACACCTCTAATTGTACAGGAGGCTGTAATTCAGTCTGGGAGCTGCTGATGTACTGCAAGGGCACAATTTAGGTGGCTTACAAACAGCAACAGAAATATGATGCTGGGTTACAGATTTAGTGTTCTGTGAATAAATGAGGAAGGCTGTGTAAATGAGAGGCTGTAAGTAGTTATATATTTTAACGTCTTGTGAATAATATTGAAAGAAGAGATTTAAAGTATATTTAGTTTAAGAGAAAATAGGTTGTTGAGTAAAATTACAAATAACACATTACAAAGGGTTATGCTGTGTGCAGCACAGAGGGACAATAGCAACTTATTAATATGCAATGATTTATTCACAATGAAATTATCCCACAGGTTTATTTCTTGCTGAATTCTGCAAGTGTTGGAGTATACTGTCTGAAAATACGTCATCCAGCCTGCCAGGACTGATACTTGCATAGTGCTGTGGGTGCATAATGTGAAATGTAATTTTATTTTTTAAAGAATAGGTTACAAATTGCATGCCTTTTTGGTAGATTAGGTTGCTGATATTCCCAGAACTTCTGGCAAAAGCAGTGGCTATTTTACTGACAAGTAACAAATGTATTCATAAATGTGTGTGAATTTATTATAAGTCCTCAGAAATGAGCCATTTATAATACCTATTGGCATAAAAATGTATGTTGTATTTTTCAGTCTTGCAAGAGTGAGATTATTCTAGGAAGCAGCATGACAAACACGAATCATACATTGTCAGAGCAGTGCCCCTCCTGTAACTACTTTGAAGTGTTAGTAGTGTCATTGAGGGAACAGGAAATTAAGCCTCTACCCTTGGGATCCTCAAAGGCAATGCCTGCATTAACCTTCATCTCTTTGTGACTACAAATAGCCACGCAGTAAAGTAGTATTGATTGTGTGCATTAGATCAGTCAACACTGTTTTGTTCAGCCCACCCTGATGAACTCATTCCAGACGTTTTTAGACCAGTACATATTGACCTGAATGTTCTTACTCTGATCTAGAGCAGAAGAGGGTCAGGTGGCATCAGCTTCATGCAAAGGATGATTAAAGCTGTCAGAAAGAGGACTTTAAGGCAGATGGCTAAGTACACCACTATATTTTTTTCAAAATTCTTTCTTTTGTTGGGAACATAGATTTTTTGCAAAATTTAGCAACTATTAACATATCACAAGAGAAAGCAAATTAAAATTGACAGCAGTGGCATGGAGTTACTTTCATTCTCCAGAGTTTGCTTCCTTTGCTCACTTGAACAAAGGTACCAAACTGAGCATGTTTGCAGTTCGGAAAGGGGATCAGAGTCAGGAGTGTTCTTACCTGAAGGAAAACAAGCTCTTATTCTTGATTCTTGCAAGAATCTCAGTTTGAATCTGAGCATTCATTTCTTCATGACTGGAAACATCATACAGATGTGGTGTACAGAATAAATTCAGTTTCTTTTCCTTATCACTCTGGTTTCTGGAGACTCCTCTTGGGCGGTGTGGGAAGAAACTGTAGTCCATAATTATCTAAGAAGGTGTTCATATGCAAAGTCTGAATTAATTCCTCTCCAAGTCACAACTTAGTTTTTCTCAGACACGCTCACCAATATTTATCTCAGCTATAAGAATCCATGCCACTGTTCCTGTTGTCTTTGTGATTTATGGATTCATAGAGGAAAATACAGTAAAGTCAGGTATGAACTATAATAAGCTACAGAAACTCTATTAGATTACACTATTTTTTAGCTCTAGCTCTCTGAAAATATTATATTATTATACAACCTTCAAATGACTTAAAGCTTTTGTTTTTTCCTTTCTTCTCAATGCCTAAAATTCAGGTCACCCATTAATGAGCATTACTGGAAAGTACTTCCTTTACTATTCTTCCCCATGCCTCCCGTTCCTACTACAACCCCAGAACCCTTCCATCCCATGTGTTATAACAGTAATGCACTCAGTATCCAACATGACAAAGTACATTTTTACTGGTATATCAAAACCAACTTTTGCATATGCTGATTGATGTTTCATCTTAGCCTCTTGCAGTTGTGAAAATTAACATAGGGAAGAGGCAGTCTCTTTAAAGCACTTCTTCCCTGTATTGAAATCTACCTTTTATTCTGTTTTGCAACTGTCAGATTTTAGGGGTAAATCTGGACAGATTATTCAGTCACACTCTGGTAACTGATGGCTAAAAATTATCTTTCATATTAATTCATGCAGAAATAAATCCTAGGAGCCCCTGAAACCTGTGCTTATGTCAAGAATTTGATGTTTACAAATTATGTAACAAGATTCAGTTTTTGCAAGGAAACCAGCTAGATTTGGTCATATGCTATGTCCACGTGTAACAAAACTATTTTATATAGTAAGGCAGAAGAAATTAAAAGGGTCAAACCTTGCTTTATCTTGGGCTGACTTTGAAAACCTCCATAATATTGCATCTGGTTTCCAGCGCACAGTGCCAGCATGCTTGGTTAGGCAGCTTGCCATCAGGTACTGCAGACAGTATCCTACCCTAAGTGTTCCCTGAAAACCTTTTCCTGCACAGAATGCCCTGGCACTACCCTATCGGGGGCTTAGGCATTACTTAAAACTGGCTAAATAAAATGTACCGCATCGATAGCCTGTGACTTCTGCAGGGTTTTTTTAAATTAAAAAAAAAAAAAAACAAAACCAACTTGATATTTTTGCACATACCTTTTTTGTTGTTTGGACATATAAAATGCTTAAGAATTATATTATATGTATGCTGAGTCAAATAGTCCATTCTTTTAACTTCAAAACTCTGAAAAGGATAAAGGCAGCTCCATCTTGCAGCATATTAAATGCAGAGTAACTGCATTAATGCAAACCAAACCCTAGGGTAGGCACGAGCACTCGTAGACAGAAAATGCTCCAACCATGATGTCTCATGAGGATCAATCATCATTTCATTTTTCTGTGTCGAGAAATTAACTTGTGTAAGACCCGCACCATCTATAGATATATTGGTAATTTAACTTCTTTAGGGTGCAAATTTTTCCTCATGGGGATGAGGAAAACCTGATGCTTCAAGAAATTATCTAAGTTATTCTCAATGTTAAATAATTAACCTTCTCAGAAATCACAAGATACTAGAAAAAATGGATCATTTTTGTCAGTCAGAATGCATAATATGTTGCAATACTTTCATAAGGGACTAAATACATATTCTATATATATTAAGGATTATATATAGGTCTACATATAGAGACTCTGGTAGCCAAAGGGATAACCTTATTTAAGTAAACCTCTGTTTATCCCTGGAGTGGTTACTAGTCTAGTAGCTTGAATAAATTCTTCAGTAACTAGTAAAATTTTGTTTTAGTGAACTGAAATATTCCAGTTGTGAGCTTTAATCAGATTTGGATTAACTATGATCTAAGAGTAGAAGAGATGAAGCATGCGCTGATGGAAGGACACTGCTCATTACCACTGCAAAGGCTCAGAGGAGCTAAAGAACAAAAGTGCAGAGCGAAGGGGAACCTAAAGCATTTCTGTGTGAATTGCAACATCAGTTTTTACTGTAACATACAACATACTTGTGTTATGGCGTCAACTTGTGTTCCTCACATGATAGCTGCACCTCAAGCAAGACTTTGGGACATGTCACTAGTTAATATTGGCTGAAATGGAAGTTAACCTGAATATCCCTGGAAAGCACCTGTGTGATTTAGGACACGCTTGGCAGGCAGGGATTAGCTCCTGAAAGCTAAAGACTTCTCTCAAAATGGGAATTAAATGGAACCAGCAAGGAATTATATGTCAAAAATTATTTCTCAGGAGTGAAGTATCAGTAACTTACAGACTGTTGCAGACAGATAGACCCCAAGGCCTGTATATGCAGAAAAAGTTAGGCTTCTTGTCATGAAGCAGAAAGGATCTAAATGACAGAAACTCTAGCTCCTAGATCACTAGCAGGAATCCCTAGAGTTGGAAGTGTCCATTCCAGCTGCTATTTTCAAGGTAGAAGTTCCTATTTCATAGAGGATAAGCGGGGGACCTAATAACTTCTACTCTATACGGCATTTCCATCACTCTAAAGCTCCTTCTTACTTTTTAAACTCTTAATTGCTCTCGTTTGATTCTCCCCATCTACCCTGACCCTGTTATAAAATGCTGTGCCCAAAGCTGGTACATTGCAACAACTGAGGGATTCATCAGCTTTGATGAAAGATATTTTAGTATGTCCCCACACTGAACAGTATCTCCGTTCTTGTGCTCTTGAAACTTTTTTTTTGCAACACCTAGCTGGTTATCCTCCAAACTATGTACGGATAAAGTAGTTACTGTTCTGAAATTCTCACTGGACTTTTTTCTTTTTAAAATTTGTTTACACTGATATCAGACTATTTCTCCAATTTATCACACAATTTTCAGATTTTAACTCTGCTGGACTGTTTAAAAACCAGCTTTTTGTCATCTATTTTACATGCATAGTCTCTATTTTGTTGTTCAAATCATTTGTGCAAACCAAAACTGAACAAAACATAGTACTGAGTGTTCTTAGTATTTCATGTGCCCCTCTTTCCCATTGACATAATTCTTTTTGCATGGACATGTTGGCTTTTTTTGGCCTAATGTATATTTACTTTAGGGTAATTAGATCACATTTTCCCAGCTGGAATATAAGACTCACATATAAGGCAATATAAAAAGCTTTAGAAATCAGGCAAAGTCTTACCTATTATCTGTTTCTTCTTCTATCCACTAAGTCAGTTATCATGTCAAAGGAATAACTTTGGGCTGAGAAATGACATTTTGAGTTTACGGTATTTTAGTTTTCATCAGTGATTTGAGTGATGTATTTTATTTTGTGCCAGAATGTTTATGTTTCAGTAAATAACAGAAGTATTTATCTCTGTGGAATAAAACTTCCCAGGGCGCTCTTATATTTTTGTATTAATGCAATATTTGATATTACACAATAGTCATGAAAACAATACAGTTTGTGTTGTTTTTCTAACCAGAGTCATCAATTGCAATGTCAACCACCATTTAGAACTGGAACTTATTAAATTTATTAAGAACAATTGTAAAAGTTGACATAAAGCTGTAAATTATTCCTCCATACTCTCTGCTTCCGAAATACTTCTGACAGATTAGATCTTCTGTACACCTGGTCTAACATTTATTTATTCCAGGATATGACAGTGCTTCTTAATAAAACTTGCCAATGTTTATAATGATATTTACGGAAGTTTCAAAAGACAGAATGAGTTTCTTTCCTAATTCCATCTGACAACAGGTACTCATGTCCAGAAAAATTTTTTTTGATTGAAATTACTTTAAGTGATGAAAACTATTATAAATGACCAGGAGGGAAGGAAGGAAGGAAGGAAGGAAGGAAGGAAGGAAGGAAGGAAGGAAGGAAGGAAGGATTACCTAATGTACACCAGCAATGTCCATTTCAGTCTCAATAGATAGTGGAAGTTACATGGAACAATAGTTCTGTAAATTAAGACATGCCTGCTTGTATTGTATAGAAATATTGGGACTTACCAAAAGTTATAATGCACGTTTTAAAAAGGAAAGGAATCAGAGGACAAAATATGACCAATACTGCTTAAAAAATTCTGAAGATATTTTCTGATCACTAATGACTGTTGACTTCAAACCACAAAGTCAGCATGCAGAGAAAAATGCAACCCTGGCTGATCACTGTCAACGGCAAATTACCTTGGTTTCTTTTAAAAGGTCCCTTTAGTTCTTGGTTATAATTTTAAAATTAAATTCATCAGCAACCAGGGTGAGCCAGACATCTAGATAGTCTTCAATTTCATATATTTTTGCTAAATCTCTGGTTCCTAAAGCTGCACAGTGTAAAGAGATAGACATGCTTGACAATAAATGTCAGCCACATCAATCATACAAAATATACATTAAAACTATACAAGCAATTCATCAAGAAACTGAAGTCCAAAATGTTTTTTAGTTCATCTGACTTTCCCACATGGCTTGAATGAAGAGCTTGAATCTGGGTTCCTGTTAGAGGTGTTAACTCTTTCAGTCCCCTCAAAAACTGCAGTCTCTGTTCATGCGTGTTACAGTCAAACAGAAAATGTGTGATGTCAGCAACACACTCAGGTTATCCTCCTTGGGAATTCTGATCTGAAGATTGCAACTCAAAGTAATCACACATCTGAAAAAATTTTGGTTCCTGACCATCAGTTTCCCTGATTCAGAGTAGACAGTTTTGTTATATTAAAAAGTCAGAATAAGAACCCTAACAAATGCCTTAAATTCCACCTGTTTTTCTTTCTGACTCCTTAGAGATGAAATTATATGATCACCACGAGGAAGAACATATTGATCCATAATGAGTTACCTTGGAGAATCCTTGGCTAAAATCCATTTGCTTGTGTAAAGTGCAGGTATTGTTAGAAATGTTATCCACTTTGTCCTGTAAATAGGTTTTGGGAAGGAGAGAGGAGAATTCTTTAACAAGAAATGAGACTGACTTATGTATCTTGGGTCAGGCCTCAGATATAAAAAGACATCTTGCCTATAATCTTAATAGGACAATTATACAAGGAAAGTGGAGTTTACTTTGGGATCTTCCTGTCCTTAATAATTTGTTTACAAGTCAAAGAGGAATTCACTTGCCCTTAGTCTAGTTACGTTTCCTTGTATGTTTGTTTGCAAGCCTTGAAAAATTTGTCCATTTACATGTTCAGTCCACGTCAAAGATAGGATTTAGATAATTGGCATTAAAACAAGCAAACTGAGCAGCAAAGCAAGCCATGAAATATATTAATCAGGTCTTGTAAAATATCCCTCCAAGACAGGTTGCAAGGGGTAAAATACTAACTGGGAAATTTCTAGGATCCCTATTTTAAACACAGACTGTGACAGTGCTGTAGTATATCAATGGGTATAAATTGATTGCCTATGCCTGTTTGGTTTACAGTGACTGATTTTAATTGACCAATTCGTCTAGTGGAAAAAACCTTTTTCCTCCTGCAAAAACTTATCCATTATATGTAGATAAAAAAGTCAGACCTTTCAGAAGATCAAAGGGAAGCACAACCTCAGTCTGCCATGTCTCAGTCATGCTACTGATTAGCCTGCCACCCTCTTATTCAAACTGATAACGTGCCTTGACATTTTGACAAACTGAAATTTTCTGATGGGAAAACCATTTCGGGAAAGAAAGAAAAATCCTGATCACTCCAGCTTCATTACCATTCCTATCTAATCAAAACATTATTCCCTTTGTTTACTGTCCAGCCTACTGTTTCTTGCATGCTCAATACATTTTTGCAAGAAAGAAGACTTGTTTTAACATTTTTCCTGAAGGTGTATGACAGCCCTGCTCACAGCTTATCAAGATTATGGTTTATTATTTCATTATGCAAAACTTCCTCAAAACTCTGGAAACTTAGTGTACTGCAGGCTAGGAAAAAAAAAAGACAAAGGTAAAAAATCTATAACTTATATTAATAAATGTGCACCAATAAAGATGATATAGGATGTTATTTTATATGGTGTTTTAGTTTTAAACCCTTTATATTAATTTGCTGTATACTGAATTACCAATTTAAATAAAAGGCCAACAGATAATTGTATTCCTTCACTATGAGGAACACTAGAACTAATTTAAAGTAATGCAGCAAATTATCCAAAACCATTTAGTCAAATATACTAGAGAGGGGTCAAACCTAGGGCAGCACTATTTAAATCAAATTGAATTCCATCCTGATAATGGATTTCAAATAGATTTTTAATTGCAGTATTTTGTCCACGGGGCATTCTTCCACACACTTTTCGTTTGCAAGTAAAATCCACCAGAATGTCCTCCGTCAGGATAGTGCCAGGTCTCTCTTCATTACAAAATTTCTGTATTATGAAGTATGTAAATATGTTCCAAAGCTTTCATTCTTTGTTCGTTTTGCTTATAGTTAACCTTTTGAGCCAAACACTGGGTACTTCCCAGGTCTAGTTTATTTAATTAAGCAGAAAAGCAAGACACAAAGCTATAACACTAGCTGGGCTTTTCCTCATAGACCAGAGAGAAGATGCAAAGATGTTGTAGATGTTTTCCTGTAATGGTGTGATCCACAGCAGGAAAAGCTGGTCCGTGGAGCTGGCATGGTGGCTGCACAGGGCCTGCTGGAGAAGGATGCAACCCTGCCCATGTAGGCCCCACTACTTTATTGCTCGCTGGGAGGACTACCTCAGCACAGGGGATGCCAAGCTAAGCATTTTCTCAGTGCTGTGAGGGTTCTGGTGTGTGGCATGGTGATCTGGGAGGGAAAGCATTCGCGACAGCACTGGGACTGCCCTGGAGAAGTGTTCCCCTGAGTGCAGGGATACCTAGCCTTGAGCTTCCACCGTGCTTCCAGGTACATGCAAGTCCATCAGTGGTCCCCTCTTCTATTCTTTTACTTCCATGTGGACCACAAACCCAGAAAGAAATAGAAAGGTCAGATCTAGCCACGAGGACACCAGAAAAGTTACTATGTTTTGGATACATTTTGGCACTTCCTCAAGCCTTATGCAAGTTGTCCTTCCACAGCTGGAAACCTAACCCCAGGAGATCATGTTTAAAGTACAACAGAAGACAACACTTTAAATGAAGACGGGCTCCTAAGTTATGTCCGCTAGTGATTCTGGAAAAGAAGTAGTAAATGCTTTGCAAAAAGATGACATGCGGTATTTTTCAATTAAAGACAAAATCATATAATCCCTTCAAAAACAGAGTGACAAGTCCACCTTTTGTAAATGCCTTTCTGGATAGGTAATAACTGGTCTACTGGTTTGTGACTTTTTTGGACAAAACCTTTGCTAAATGAATAATAACTGCAAGTGTACTTGATGGTTTTTCTATAAAGAAGACTGGCAGGAAAGATTTGTTCTTAAAATATTGACAAATTATTTACAGTACTTTTGTTTACAATTAGTCCTGTTTAACAGTTCTATTTCAGATATTTTTTTTTTGTGGAACTGAATTGGTTTCAGATGGGAGGGGTCATCAGAAATTAAATGTTCTGTTCCAGATGTGACATACTTCGCTTTGTTAGAAACACTTTTCTTATAGGCTAAGAGATATTAGGTATCTGGGTTTTTGTTTGCTGTTTTTCCTAACACAGTACGCTCGGTGAAAGTTAGCACAAGAGAGAACATTTGTATCATTTACATGTCATGTAACCTCTCAAAATAATTGAGTTGTAAATTTGCTTCAAATATATTTATAAAGGACCCTGGAGTTACATGCTCATGGTCCTAACAAGCAGCTGATATTAGTAAACTCATTGCAGCCAGGGCACACGACAAAATTCAGGGCAGCCAGTTGCAGGTACTGGAGCAGAAATACAACATAATAACACAGATGAGGATTTTTAGATCCATCCTGGTTAGGTTGAAATTGCTAGTAGAGGAGGCTCCTGCCAGTGTGCAAGCGGTGCAGTTCCTCACAGAGACGGCAGCAACAGCAGGGAATTGGAGAACAACACTATTAACAACTGGTTTTAGAACTGGGTATGATTCTGCGTCGACCAAACCAGTTGCATCCAGCTCCAGCGCAAGGCTGATTGTGGCAGTTTGTGTCAGAAGTTCTCACAACGAAGAAGTGACCATGTCATATGAACAGAGGATGTTGGAAAGCAAATAAAATGGGTGTGAAAGCCCTCAAATCAGGAAAGTTCTTACACCCATACTAAATTTTATGTTTAAAGTTAAAGAAAAAAAAAAAGATTCACTACATTCCCTAAATCATGGTCATAAAGAGAAAAACATTTTACATGAAAAATGCGAAAAAAGGACAAAGTATTACTTGTTCACTCTAGCCTTTCCATGTAAATACCTACACAAATCATCTGAATCTGTGAAATTTAAAGGGCTTAGATCTGCTGCTTTGTACATATTTGATTTCTAAACCAAGTTCAGTTAGGTGAATGGGACTTTTTTGAGTTAAGCTCCTAACATAATGGATCAGGCCCTTCTATTGTGATTAAATTGTGTATTGGTCATGAAGTAAATTTGATACTGAGAGTGGCTGTTTCAAATTTATCGTATAAATGCTCCAAAATGAAATAAATGTATATATTTAAAATTTCTGTTGTTTACTTGACAGACTTGAATCAAAGGAGCCTTTCCTGTCCGTTGGGTAAGTAGGAATATGTATATTTCCATGAATATATATATATTAAACTACCATAAAATATAATTTATGAGATTATGTTGAGCATCAACATCCTGTTTCAACATTATGGTTATTTACTATACCTAAGCTTAGAAATAGTAGCTATTAGTCAATAAAGTCAGCAGTTGTGGATATCTCCCTTCTTAAAAAATATTAAGAAGTATGTCTTGCTTCCATTGACTAACCAAAATTTATACTAAAAGGCATGTAGGTGTTAAATGTTGCATTGAAAGGTAGCTGGTTTGTTGGGTTTTCTTTCACTGATCTTTCAGTGAGAAACCACTTCAAATATTGTCTATACCACTTGTCTAAGCCCCTGAAAAAATAATTGATAGTTTCTTTTAATATAAAATTTTATGATACTTCAATTACAGAAATAAAATCAGATTCATAAAATAGAAAAATATCACATTCTTAGCCTAATTATAGACCACTACACTGATTTGCATATTACAGTTATTGTCTTCGTAGTCTCATAGCCTCTTAAACAGTTATACAGTCTATACATTAAAATGATTAACTCATCTTTCTAAAAACTTATTTTTAAATGTGATGTATTCTTGAAAACAAAGGTATCATTCTTTCATATGTATATATTAAAGGTAAGTATCTGTATTTTACTTTTGAGTCTGAAGTTCACTTTTCATGCATTGTTTTCCTTTTAGCTTCTGTCTTTAAAACTTTCCCATTTCCTAACATTCTCTCTCATTGTTTTTCTTCAGAACTGTATATTCTTTGTGTCCTTATTTTCTCATTTTAATTTGTTCAAAACACCATGCTTCATGCTACCAAGAACACAAACTGCAGGCTAAAGATCCCATGCAAAATAGCCATTTAAGGGTTAATTCTACCGTGTAATTATCAGTAGCTTCCAATTTTTTTTAAGTGCGGATCAAAAAACTACTTCAAGTTCTGAAGTGTGAATTAAACTCAACAAATCAGCGTAAGCAGTATTGAGATACATCTCAGTTTCTACAGCACAAAGTACCTTTGGTTTGTTTGAATATATTTTGAAATAATTGCTTGACATTTCTACATTGTAACAACTGAAAGTTATTGAAAAATAAGTTAAATGCTGGTCAAATTGGGGGGGTGAGGAGGTGTACTCTTGGTTTTCATGCTTTGAAATGTCCAAATTCATTGTCAAATTCAGTCACTTCTATTACTACTTTTCATTACTCCACTTTGTAACTCGTCCTATTGAGTTGGTTTTTTGAGGTCTCCACTCTCGTAATGAAGCGATTACCTGAAAATCTCCACTTTAAGATTAAAAAAGAAGTTGTATGCCATTGAGGAGCAGACTTGAAAGTATAAAAATCAAGGAAACAAATAAAAGACAACGATAGCAATTATATTAATAGCAATTGCCACAAAATAATAAATCTTACATTTGTAGCTCTCGTCTTGATCATAAGAACTTAGCTGGCAATTTGAAGGTATTTGGGGATGCCTACGTAGGAGGAAGCATTATGTTTATGGTTTGGGTTTGAGTTTGTTTCCAGATTGGTGGCCATCATGTAAATCTGCATTACCCCCACATAGCCATTGTATGTGACTTTGTCACTAAACTGGATTCCTCTCTGGAAGTCTAATCTAAGCAAATAGACTTAGCCTCTTCCCAGAACTTCCCAGAAGTTTGCCTGTAATGTACTTGAATTATTTTTTGCAAATTTGTAATGACAAGGATAAAAAATATTAAAATTAGGCCCCACCTCTGTGCAACTTTTGCCTTCAACTGTTCTACTTCATCCACCTCGAAGGAGGGCTTCAGACAGAGGTTAGAGCGCCATGCTCTGAGGAGAGGACCAAGCCAACATCCACCTCCTTGGTATGAAGTCAGAGAGATGCTCCTCCTAGTCCCACAGTAATTGGGTGGTTCATTTATTCAGAGGATGAGCTCTTGTGCCAAGACCTGTATCTAAGTTTTTAACCCAGACTGACAGCTGCAACCACCAGGCTTTTAAATTACAGTAAATGTTTGCAGAAGAAATGCTGACTCAGCCTCAGTTAGACTAACACATGTGTGCCCCTAATGCTTCATGCAGCCAGAATTAGTCAAAACACTAATCTAAAGTAGAATCATAGAGTCATAGAATGGTTTAGGTTGGAAAGGACCTTGAAGATCATTGGGTACTTTATGTTGCCTACAGATGATTTGGTCCTTCACACCAGCCTTTCATTCATCTCCCTTCTGCAACAGAGATTTGTTTCCACATTTTCGTTATGCTGCCTTAGGGGCTAATTATGCTTTTTCATTTTGCTGTGCCTAAGCTAACGACTTCTTGGTGCTTTTCCATTGTTAACTCTTTTGGTGGGGGAAGGGAACATGAAGTGTGGCAGCCTAAGAGCTTGGGATTGCCACGGTTTGTTGAGCTCTGCATGTACATGCAGGGCTGCAGCCTTCCCGCGAGAGATCCCGCAAGGGAAAAGTGGTTCTTAAAATGATGCATTGTTACCCCTCTCTCAGAAAGCAGCCAGCTACAGAGAGAAGAAGACCCCCACCTCTTGCTGTTATGGTTTGTGTCTTGAAGGCAGGGAGAGAACAGCTGCTGCAGTCTCCTGGTAAAGGAAATTCCATTTATCCTTCTTTCTATGCAAAGTGCATAGGAAAGAAGAAAAATCCATGCCCCTTTACTCCCTGTGCAAGGCAGGGGCATAATTTGGTGCTATAGTAACAGTAACCTTTTTAATGCAAGTGTCTAATGGTAGCAATCAGGAGTAAAAATTCATCAAGTATGATCTATTCAGATAGGAGTATCTGAATTCAATGTTATGATTTTTGTGCTAGAATACAGAGTAGCATTTGAGATACGTTGTCTTCCTTTGCCTCTTAGAGGTGAAAATAAAATTCCTAGGGAGGGCTGAAACATCTTTTAACAGTGAGCGTTACCCTGTAAGGGCACAGGATGCTTCTTCCCACAGGTGTTAATTCCACAGTTCTGGGGTTTTGTGTCCATATTCAACTTGAGGAAGACAGAGAATTGTCTGGATTTTCATTGCTCTTCATGGTATGTAGCATTCATACTCATGTAGAGTTAAAATAAAAAAGAAGTCAAATAACAAGAAGAGCCAGAATGGCTGGGAGACTTTACCAGAGGAGGCAGCAGTTCTGGTAAAGCTCCACCAAAGTGAAGACTACTGACAATGCATCAAATTAACTTCATGCAGAAGTCTTTGGAAGATTCAGACCTAGAAAAACCAGGCAGGTCAAAAGGTACAAAAAGAACAACCTAAAAGCCAGCCCATATTACATTCATCCCTCAATGGCAAAGTATGTGTAATCTTTAAAAAAAAATAATAAATATTTAAAATGCCAACAACTTTTGATTATCCACATTTGTTCTCCATATTTTGCATTTTGTTCCTAGTAATAATGATGCACAATTACCCCCCTCAACAAAGCTGTTATTATTCTATCTAGATGACCACATTGATAATCCAGTTACTAACCATTCACCCCCCTATTTCATGGCAGCTGATTCATGGTAGCTATCTGCATGTATAAGTTTAGCCCTTGGTATATTCCAGATAATACTGCCTGCAGATTTGTAATTGGTCATCAGCCTGAACACTAAAATTCAAAAACTCATTTTGTAAGACACAGTACACATTGCAGAATGTATATGGCCAAGAGACACTATAATTATTTTGTTACTGTCTCGTACAGCAGAAACACTTTGAATTAATTTTCGTCTGTATCTCACGATAATTGTATGTAGCTTTCATAATAACATCTAATCTTTAATACATGCAGTGGTAGAAAATACATCACAGCAACTAATAAGTTTGTCAAACTTTTAAAAATGTTTGTCATCTTTATTAGGTGTCATTTAATAATATGTCCCATATTGTTGAATTCAGAAGAGACAGGGATAAAGAGTAAGAAACAGAGCTTATTTTTTCCGAGTCTAGTGAGAACTTAGATTCATCTACTGCCAGCTGCAGAGAATGGGATTACTTCTGAATAAGAAGGCAATAGTTCTTCAGTGAGATGGTCTTTGAAAATGCATGTGTTTTATACATCTGGTTGTCAGCTGAGATTCAATCTATTCCTCTTTCTTTTCTGTAGATGTTAAAAAAAAATACAATACAAACTGCTGACATTTTCACTTTTTTTTTCTCTTTTTCAAGATTGGTTGTTTGCTATAAACAGTATAAATTTAGGTGGAAATCCCAGAGAGAGACATAAGTGAAATGAATGCATTGTATGCATTTATTACATGATGAATAGTTGTCTATTGTGGGAGAAAGAAGAGAGATACAAGTAAAAATGGTACTAATTGCTGCATATTTTTACATTCTCAGTAAATGTAGAAATAGAGATTTGTATGAACTACTACTTTCCTCACCGAGGTCTTATTTCTAGAAAAAATATGACAATAGAAAATACTGAAAAGCCATGTTTTTCCAAATCACAACTTAATCACAGTACCTTTTGAACCACAGGTACTTGCTTCTAGAAGAAATGGAGGAATTTTGGTGGGCTTAGCTTTAGGAAGTGCTTCCAAAATACAAAAAGTAAAATTTCTTAATTTCCTTCTGGCAGAATTGTTCTGAGAAACATCTAACGACTAGAATTTGTCACCCACATTTCTTCCCTTTGCTCGGTAGTGTTTTCTTTCCCATAAAACCATTTTGCAGAAGATCTATAAGAAATGCTCCACTGAAACACAAGTTTGAGGGATCCCATTCTGAAGTGAGATAGGTAAAAAAAAAAAAAGAAGCCCGGACCTTGCAAGTCCTGTTAGGATAATATTCAGTCCACTTCCACAATATGCAGGTTCTTTCAATTCACAATCAGTTTTTGTGGGTTTGTTTGGTTGTTGATTTTGGGTTGTTTTTTTTTTTTTTTATAGACAATAGGTTATAAGGCACAAACCAGAATCTAGCCACATGTCATCTTGTGTACAACAAATACCATCACACTTGTCCCCCACCCTGATTATGCAGTGAAAAGAGCAGACACTATTCCTACTGTTCCTATCCAGCTTTTCAAGAGAGATAACTAAAAAAATTATTTTCCTTCAGCAGGGGAAAAACATAAAAAGAAAAGGAGATACTGGATGCATTTTGCACTGTTAATGTGAAACCAATAAGACTACCAACCCGAACATAATCTTGTAACTCTCATTCACATTCAGGCCAGGTATTCAGGAGCTGTGCTTTCGTGAAAAGCATGGGAGGACTGAACACGCTTGACAATTATTTAAACTCTTTGTTTAGAGACAGGCAGTAATTCCTTATGCTTAAAACCACTCGGGCTCTGTGATTTAGATAGGCAGCAGCAGGTCTTCTGCATTCACAGAGGATACCTTCTAAAACAACTGACCCTTCAATCATGTGCAGGGCTTAGCCTGGAGGCCAGAAGCAAAAGTCAGGGAACTACAGGGGTCTACGCATGGTGAGGCTGCCAGGGTAGTCCCCAGAGAGACAGGAGGGATTTGGGGGATGATAGCACACGTGGAAAGCTGAGGATCTTCATGTGGAAGATGCTGAGAATACATATAGTTTAATTTCAAGCAGTATTACTGATATACCTCTCCTCCAACAGTTTACCAAAACCCCCAAAGATTAAGCTTTTCTATAATTGCATGCTTTCCATTATTATGAGACTCTGAAGAAGTGGATGAATATCACTGTTTTATAAATTTATAAAAAGTTTTTTTGTTTGAAGATACATCTGAAGAAGAGATTACAAAGTCACAGTAATAATAATGTTGGTCCATTCCTGTTACTGCATTTGTCAGTGGGTTTGTGTCATTACTCGGTGTTTATAGATCCCAGATTATGTCTTTTTCTACTCATCTGCAATCTAAATGATTGTTTTGTTGTTCCTCTAGCTTCCTGATCTTTTTCATTCTACACCACTTCCACATTCACACACACAGGAAAATACACATTGCATAGAAAACAGACTAATACATTTGGCCAAAAAAGAAAAGTATTTTCCTAATTCCATTAACTTTTTTTTAGCACCAAACTCAACAAATATGCACCTTAATATTTTTTTTTCCCCTCTCTGACCTTAATGACATCAGTAACAATGTGCTTCATAATTGAGAAAGGCAACAGAGCACGAGATCACTTTTTTTCTCTTTTGGTTATTCTATTTGCCTTTCTCTTTTATTTACTCTCTGTTATTTCTTTCATCCAAGGCTACCCCTTTATTAGTAATTCTGGGAAAACAATCCATACACTAGTCATTTATGTTCTGGATTAATGATGAACAATTCTTCAGTACTGAATATCTGTAGTCTTACCTATGTACGAGACAACGTGTTCTCTAGAGGAGGGAAAACGATGTGCAAGAGAATGTTTCTGAAGGAAAGTCAGGAGGCTGAAACATTCTAGAGGGGGGTAAAAATGAAATGAAATAAATAGGGATGAAGGAACTTAAGAATAGAAAGGAAAGTCCAGGGAAAAGGACTACACAAAGAAGCAAAAAGGGAGGTATTTTCTGACAATGGAAAATGGAAAGAGTAAGGAAGGACAATATTTGCTGGGTATGTAACGTCACTGTGGAACAACACTATTTACTTCCAACTCACCAGGCTTTTCCCAAACAGTAGTCACTGATCCAGGAGTTATAGAAAACAGTGTTTGGAGAGGTCTGTGTTAGGACAGTATTCCTATCTCCTGTTTCTGAGATACACACATAGCATCTTGGCCCACCAGTCTCTATGGGCTTCCGTGAATATGCACAGCTTATGGTGGCAGGCTAACAGGCACCTGAAACAATTTCGTAAATGGACCTAGCTCCGTACTCACATGAGATAGTTTCTCATCTTTTGTATGGCTATTGTCATACAAAAGACTTTCTTCATTTTCACGGGTTTCCAGATCATTACAAAGAAGTTTTAATTCAATATCTTTCCCTTGATAAGTATATTGAAAGATATGATTTTAAAGTTTGATATTTTGAATTTCAAATTCCCTATAATGCTGTTCAAATCAGTCAGTCTGTATTTTCCCATTGCTCCTCTGCCTGTGTTGCTTTTATTACTTTTGTCTGATAGTAACAATTGAAACTCTTATTAAGCTCTTAGAGTGCTAGGGCTTGTACAAATATTCGGAAAGGATCTGATGACTGATCCCTCAGATTTGAAAAATCAGCTTAATCTTTTTCACTACCAAGTGAAATCGGAGATTGGTCCATCTACTTTACATGCTGCCTGCAGTAATATAATTTACAGCTTCTTGATAAAGAGATTTCTTATTTGGAAATTCACCACCCATGATCACTATAACAATCAGCAACTGGCTGTGTTTCAAAAGTTACTGCTCCACACCAGTCTTTATACACATTGGCTTTCTAAAATGGCTGGGTGCTTTAAACTCTGAAATTCTCATAAAAAGCCCCATCAAGAGTACTGCAAGTATTGCCACAGATCCTAATTTAGTTTTTTTTTTTTTTTCTTTTCTTATCTTTCTGGCTTTTTTAAAGCAAAGGGAATACACCAAAGAAGAAGGCACATATAAACCCTGCTGGCCAATTGGGTAGGCTGAGTAAGGATAAAGAGAATTAGGGAGGCAGAAGAAAGAAGATAGTGTTACCTAGATGTTTATTTAATGCACATTTTTTCTTTGCAATGTAAAATTACGAAATATATAAAAAGGACCATGTTTTTCCTTCTATTCATGTGTTCTCGCCACAGTATGTATGTACCCTTTCTGAGTTTAAATGGGACCATCCTTTCTCTTCTCTGTTCTAGATTTTGCATTGAGGGGACATGTAAAATCCTAAGGATGAATCACAGAATCATAGGGTTGGAAGGGACCTCTGGAGATCATATAGTCCAACCCCCCTGCCAGAGCAGGGACACCTTAGAGCAGGTTGCACAGGAACGCGTCCAGGCGGGTTTTGAAGGTCTCCAGAGATGGAGACTCCACCACCTCCCTGGGCAGCCTGTTCCAGTGCTCTGCCACCCTCAAGGTAAAGAAGTTGCTCCTCATGTTTAGGTGGAACTTCCTATACTCAAGTTTGTGCCTGTTACCTCTTGTCCTGTCACTGGGCACCACCGAAAAGAGCCATCCTCCTGGCACCCACCATTTAAGTATTTATAAGCATGGATGAGGTCCCCCCTCAACCGTCATTTTTCCAGACTAAAGAGACCCAATTCCCTCAGCCTTTCTTCATAAGAGAGGTGTTCCAGTCCCCTAATCATCTTGGTAGCCCTATGCTGCACCCTCTCCAGCAGTTCCCTGTCCTTCTTGAGCTGGGGAGCCCAGAACTGGACACAGTACTCCAGGTGCGGCCTCACCAAGGCAGAGTAGAGGGGGAGGATGAAGGTTACTACCACGAATAGTGATGGGAACTTTCAATAAAGTGTTGTGTCCCACAGACAGCCGCATCACCAGAGATGAGATCATGGAAGAAATGCAAGATGTCCTCCAGAGAGGTTGTTAAGTCTCCATCTGCTGAAGTTTTCAAGTCTCAGCTGGGTAAAGACACAGTTGACAAGGTTTAGCCCTGGCTACAGTCACTTGTTGGGCAGGAGGCTGGACCAGATACCTTCTAGAAGTGCTTTCCAACTCTGTGAATAGGCAGGGAACCCACATTGGCTGTTGGACACATGGCATGTACAGTGAAACTTTCAGCCTCTGACTCCCCTCTGTGAAATCTGGAGACTGTCCTGTCCCGGGGTGTGAAGTTCGTTAAGAGAGGAGGCAGTGCAGAAAGAGGCACATCAGAGAGGTGTGCTGCTGACACAAAACATATTGGAGCTCTTACTCCTCTCTCATGTTTGTCAAAGGGTTTTTAAAAGATATTAAACTTCAGACTAGGAGACATTGTCTTTAGTGCTGCTCTGTTGACAGCCTTGTGTACGATAGTAGGGAAGAACAACTCACATCTTGCCTTGATGGACTGCTCAGCTGTGCATTAGCATGCTGTAGCATACCCCTCATTCAAAATAAAACAAAATCAGGACATATCCTGACACCAGTCAAGTTTTCAACTAATAAAATGAATCCTGTCATAGGTTGTTTTCTACAAAGTTAGATTAATTGGAAATCTGACCTCATTTACAGACCACTTTTCAACTACATTAATATAATGCCTTTACACATCCTAATTTGAAAAGAAGCAGGACTGTGTTTAGGGTGTTTAGGGTCATATTTAATAGCCTCTGTTTGGCCCAAACTGCTGTTGATTTCAAGGAGTGTCTTGATTTTTGTAGTTTTAGTTTGGTTTGACTTGAGCTTTTTTGCCTTAGTTCCAACTATGAACCGCATTTCAGAAGCATTCTGCAATTATCCATTGAGTTTGGGGATTTAATCTCAGGATTAGGCTGGGTTCTTATCATTCTGCACGCCAAAGTACAGCTTCGTACAACAAAAGTACAACATCAGCCATACACCCTCCCATGTGGGTGTCCACACAGGTGTAACAGGCTGCAACAATTTTGCTGAGGATGTACACAAAAATAAATAAGAATTAGGTCACATTCTGTCTTGCTACTAGTATGCTAAGAGTTTTATTGCCAACAGTTTAATTACTGTGCTTCAATTACTTTTATTTAGAAAGTCTTCAGCTTTGTTTCTGAATTTATGTAAGGAGTAAGGATCAGTTTTGTTCAATAAAAAGAATTTCTGCACAGCCACATACTACAGTAGAATTAAAAGCTGGAGGGTGTGCCTTAAATGTGAGGTAGAAATATCAGAGTGGGTATGTCATGCATGACCAGCAACTCACAGTTTATATTGCTATGGTAGTGACTCTGTAACTAATGCTAAAGCATTTACTTAATTTTAAAAGTATAAACCCATTCCAACAAATACAGAGTTACTGATATTTTTTTTTCCTTTTCAGTTGCCTCTAATGCTTTACACAAAAACAGCCAAAACCAGCCAAGTATCTAAAGGGTGGGTTTAAGGAGGATGGAGCCAGGCTCTTTTCAATGTTTCCAAGTAACAGGACGAGGGGCAATGGGCACAAGTTAGAACACAGGAAGTTCCATTCAAATACACGGAAAAAATTCTTTACGGTGAGGGTGACAGAGCACTGGCACAGGCTGCCCAGGGAGGTTGTGGAGTCCCCTTCTCTGGAGATTTTCAAGACCCGCCTGGATGCAGTCCTGAGTAATGTGCTCTGGGCAATCCTGCTTTAGCAGGGGAGTTGGACTAGATGATCTCTAGAGGTCCCTTCCAACTCTGAAAATTCCCTGATTCCGTGATTCTGCGATTACGTGAACTCACTCACATTTGGGTTCTATAGCCTTTACTGTCAGGGTTAAGGATGGGAGTCTGAATCAGCTATCATCCCATAGCTACTTTTGTCAAACATATTCATAACCACCCAGATCACCACCAGAAAGTACTTGTAAGTCCCAGCAAATTAGGAATTTTATCAAAAGAATTATTTGCCGAAAAGTACCTGCTAGGTATGGCCTTGTTTATTCTCTTGCCATCTAAATCAAGGGACCAAAACTGCAGATAGGTTTCCAGGCACTATGAACAAAAATAGTCAAAATGAAAAATTACCAACTTTCAGACTGCGTTTTTACTATGAACTATTTGTTAACTACCTGAAAATAGCAAACACCTTCACAGAAATTAGGATCAATACAGAAAGCAGGAACGCTGAAACATTTCTCAAGTCATGTAATTCATCCTGCAGATCTATCTTTTTTTGGTGTACAAGAGAATATGGGATAGAAATGGAAGCTACATCTTCTGAGACAGTGAGGTTAGTGAAGCAAAACTGGAGGTCATTAGTATGGCTTATATAGCAGTATTATGCCGAAGTGTTCACATTTCTTTAGCAGAGATGAAGGAACCTGAGAGGTATCAAATAAGGCTTTGTTTCCTCACAAAACTAATCTTTTTATTCACATATACGCATGCACACACACATTAATCATGGTTACATTTTAAATCTGGAATCAAATACGATTTGGTTTCAAGCAGACCTTGTCTAGATGTCAGTAGTTAGGTGTATTTCATGTTCTGGCTGATACTTTATAGGCTATAAAACTGTCTTGCTGTGTAGAGCATTCATAGAAAAATAACATTCCAGTCATGTAAGTCGTATAAGGGTGAGTAATGGTAATGTGGTTTTGCTGGGAGAAGGCAAAAATTGTGTGTAGGGAGTTCAGCAAGAAGGTAAGGTAGGGGGAAGGAGGGGGGAGAGAGAGAGAGACTTTAACAGCTTTAATTCCTTCACAGAGTCTTGTGGTTTGGGAAGAGATGCTGGAGGCAATTCTCAGCACTAAATTGTTAATTCAGTAGACTGTATAAAACCAAATTTAGTCTAGATGTGCCTGTATTGTTAACTTCTAATGTGCATTTCCCACAGTGATAAAACACTTGAAATTAAACTTTCTACAAATGTTTACTAGCCCTGATGCATACCGGTGCAAGCAAAGCCCTAATCTGACAGAGACTGTGACCACATGATATAGGGACACATACTACAGAAAATGGCAATGACGGAAGCATAAAGCTCCCCAAGCCATCTTTCGTGCAGTCATTTTCTTAATATCTAAAATGTCATGAAATTAATCTGTATGGAAGACAAAAGATGGATATACAGATCATTGTCTAAGAATGATGATGGTTACTATATCTCAGTTTGGAGTGACGAATGTCTTTCTAAATGAGAGTCTGAATGCACTAATATTTGATTTTTACATACATAAAATCATTTTTGCCAGCGTCAATAAGACTAAAGAAACATTTGTAAATGTTTTCCCAAAGCAGGATAAAAAATACTCTAAATTCTAGTGTTACAGCCCTTAAACGTGGTATCTTACGCACAAATATTAGTATTATGTTAACAGACAATAACAATAAGCTAATGAAACTTGACCACCTGCTGCAAACAAGTTGATGAAATGTGAATCCGTGCAACTGTTTTCTTGGAGCTTAATGCAGTGATATGAAGGAATCTCCAGAAGAGGTTCTGTATCCAAGGAGTGCAAGGGAGAAGATCACATAAAATACACGCTGAACTCCCCAAATGCATTGTGATTGGGTTTTTTTAAATATAACAGACTGTGGAGCAGGAAGTTAACATCAGGAATGCTACCAAACTGTTTGACAGAAATTAAAACATGTGATTTACAAAATGTGACTACTGTATTTTAAGGAGCTTAGACTTGGGAAAAACAGGTTAAACCTGAAGCCAAAAATGTAACCCCATCAAACTCTACATCAGATATATTCATCAAAAAATCTTGAATGAGGGAGAGAGAAAATGATTGATACCCCATATTGTTGGGTGCCCTGACAGTGAACCAGGGACTGGAATAAGCCCGTACAGTGTGGAGGTAACCAGAAAGAAATGTACCAGTTAGGGTAAAGCAGGTGAGTAGCCAGACTGCACTGCCTTCCCTGCATACCCAGGAAGGCAGGAGCACAACCGTATGAGAAAACTTGAGAAAGATCCCTCCCTAAGCAAAAAAAAGCCTTCCTCCAAAAAAGGCAGGCACAGAACCTCAGTTCTTGCCCATTGCAGGTAGGAAAGTGTGTCTAAGGTCCCTCCAAGGCACGCCATGCCTAAGGCAAGTGGCAGAGGGCCAGCCTTGCATGTCAGCTGAGACACTACAGCAGGAAAAAGAAACCCATATGGGGGTTTTCTAAGGGGAAGAAGGGCTTTTGGTAAGTGTCAAATAATACTTCTGTGCAAATTAGAAAAGATATGTAGAAAGTTTTTAGCTAGATGATTCATACTCGCGTCACATCTGTGTGACAAAAAATCAGTAGCTCTACCTTATGTCCAAAACTGCATAGGGAAACTACAATACCAATACCACGACAAGCCACGAGGCCGTTTTGCTTCATACTACACTCAAGTGAGTCATCTGGGACAAAAATCTGCTTTCCCTTATGAGAATGAATATCATGGAAAGATCCAGACATCCGTTTAAGATAAATAATTACAACAGATTCCTTGATTTTAACAGCTTTATTCTGGATTTACAGTGAGGTAGTTCAGAGTGGAGACATTTGAATACCATTCTGTAAATCAAAAGGTCTTTCCACTCATATTTTAGGAACTCCTTTGGTTTGTGACTTTTTATTCCCTTATAGAAAAGAATTATTGTTTTTCACCGTGTATACAGAAAGTGAATGGACGTGGGCCCTTCCAGGGCACTGAAGTATTAGGAGGCACAGATTTGTCAGAAACCAAAGAAGTCAGCATAGTTAGCAGTGGTCTAGAGGATACACAACTGGTTGTGTGATGCACAACCAGTCCCTTCCACTCATCTCTGACCAGACTGGAATTGTGTCTAGTCCTGTGCCCAGTTATAGAAGGATCTCCTTTGTATCAGATGCACTTCCTATACCCATTTACCATAGAAATTATTGCACAATGGGTCTGGAATACAAGAATGCTTCCTTAGAGTCACAGTATCTGGTATTTCCATTCATATTGTAACCTCATTTGCAAAGCACACTCTTGGAAAAACAAGCGGGATGTCTTGTCTTCACAGGCTGCACTCAGGACGCTGACAGTTACAATCTCTTTCATGTCTCCATTTTGCTGGTTTAAACCTTGAGTTGTTGAATCCAAAATAATTAAATTACATGAGTAAAGTTAGTGTAAATGAGAACAGAATTAATTGTGAGAGAACTGTGCCTTCTGACAGTTTGAAAACGGGAGAGGAAAGCAAGTGTTGCAATTTTCTGGAAATATTTTTTTTCCCTTTACATAAAGTCTGACATTGTCACATTGTAATTGATTAATCTTTTGTGAACTGTGCTTTTCTGTTTCATTCGGTGCTTCTAAGACTGCTTCTCTGAAGAGTACATAAAGTTTTCAGAGATCTGTTTTTGGAATCTTAAGTGGTTAGTCTTTCAGCTCCAGTGCTACCACTGTGATTTTAATTTATCAATCTGCTGTTCAGTGAAATGCTGTAGAAACACTTTAAAGCCTAAACCCATCACTTATTCCTATACCTGTCAATGGCAGTCTTCTGTACTTGTCAAACCAAGTTAAATGACAGTCCTGGAATGTATACAATATTACTAATAAATTGGATAATCAATCACATGTGTATGGTTTGACAGTAGTACCTTGAATATACTGAATTTAAAACACATTTTTAAGAGACAGGACTCATTACTCTTGTAGTAAGAAAAAAAATACTGTACAGACATCAAGAATTTTCCAGTCAGTCTGTACAATTAAAGGACACCTTGGGAAATGTTTAGGCCACTGGTTAGGACACTGGAAAGCTTTTTCATTACCTTACTATAATATTTTCCCATGGGAAACTTAAGCAATTGGAGATTACTTTAGATGACAGAAAAATAGTTTAACAGCAGGAGGAGACAGGTCAGGGAGACATTAAGTAGATTTACTCAGGTTTCTTTACATACAAAAGCTATTTTGTTTCTAAAAAGCATCAAGCTAACGGCGTTAAGAATAGACTGTCCCTGCAGCCACACTAAGTAGTTTTTATTAGGAGTAATTCTAATACTTAGCACTTAGCTGTACAGCAAATTGTTGGGGCTAAATTTTTCCTTGAAAGCCCTGCATCGCTTCTGCCCGTCTGGCTGCCATAACCAGCTCCCAGACCAGCTGATCCCCAGAGTCTCAGTATTAATCTTGGTGTCTTTGCTATCTTGTGCTTCACCAGCTTTGCCTAATCCTCTACGGGAAAGTGTCTAAGGGAATCAATTACATGACTGCGTACATGCAACTTTGAATTTTTGCCCAAGTTTTGCCTAAAATTCAGGTTGGACAGTAAGCTCAACAGTTTTCCCTAAATACATTTCCTTGGGAAAATAGTTTTCAGGAGAGAGGATGAGGGTAAAGAAGGGATGTATCTGAAGATAGAAAAAAAATGCAGCCTAATCATATTGCAAATAAATTGTGCCTACTGCCTGCAAAAAGATACGTTAATGGGAAATGGAATACTGTATATCAGCTATTTTATGTCTACATGTCTTTCTTGGACAAAATGTACCTTTTTAGATTAGATTTGCCAAAAACTTTTCAGTTTTGCAGAAAAAAAATCTCCATTTACAGTACTATATTCCTTGCTGTACTTTTTAAAATTTGACTCCATACTTCTCTCCCATCTCAGGAAAACAAAAATCTATCTTGCACTTATTAATTGAATGAACTTGTAGAATCAGAATAAAACTTTTATTAACTTATGGTTACAAAACTGCCATGAAAATTGATCAGTAATTGAAACCTACAAGTAGTAGGTTATGTTCAATCATTTGACATTTTGGGACAAGTGGTTGGGGACTTTGATGGTTGCTTTTTGTTTTTAACTATGCCGGTTTGCCCTCATAAGTGCGCTATGGAAATGAATGTAAAATACTTTTCTGCAATTACGTTTCCTCTTCTGGTTCCCTCTTTTGTGCTGTAAACCTCCAAGAATATATTAGCTGAAGGAATCACTGAAAAAAATTGTCTTTTGACAGTAAATATGTCAGCAAAAAGCAGGCTCTGGAGAATATTCTCTTTCTCTGCAGAATATACAGCCTGAATTTCAAAACAGAAGTGGCCTTCCATTTCCATCAGCATCCTCAGCCTTAACTAAAATCGGATCATCTCCAAAGTGAAGGTGGGATTCAGCCCACCAATTTAATTCATGTCTTTGGGGAATGTAGGTAACCATCCACTGAAAAGAGGCCTGAAATATCCACCTTTTTTTTTAAATAGGTCATGAAAGTCATTGCCATCTGATTGATTTTCTAACAGGGAAAGTTTCCATCTCCCAATGCTTATTCTCTAAGTTATCTAGTTACCCTCACCCACTCCCTTTTTTTAACATTACATCAATTTAGGCTGATTCTCTTTTGCACTCAACAGGAACTAGCATTCTTTTTACATGACAAGAGAAATGATTTTACAAGTGACTGGAATACTAGTTTCAACCATTAGGTTGATACATACCTCCTAAAAAGAGTTTGATTGAAGGAATATTGCTTTTGTATTTAATATTTTTATCCAACTCTGACAACACAGAAGCAATTGATAGTATAAATGGTGATAGCACTGTCAATTGAAATAAGATATATTGTGCCTGGTTTGTCAACATTTATGATTTACAAATACATCTTTGTACCTGTGGAAAGAAAAAGAGATATCAGCTAAGGGTGACTCACATGCAAGACAGAAATTCTTGTTTCCATGAAAATAACAAGAGCTATTTCTGCTCTTGTTTTGCATTAACTATTCTAGAGTCAGAATAACTCCACTGGAGTCAGTTACACTCACTACTGTTTGGAGCTAAGTAAATTAAAACAGGATGTGATCATTAGTTTATAAAAATCTTTTGTGGGCGTAGAACACAGAGCACAAGAAAGACTACACTGTAATGATATATTTTCAATATACAATATCATCAGATAAATAAAGACATAATAACATCCATGTGTTTATTTCAAAGATGCAGAAGCATGATTTTGGATTTGCCTGATTGACACACGTGCAGCTGCTGACGTGCATAGGAAATTTGAATATACGCAGTATTATAACTCTGAAAATACAGTCTTTGGGGAATCCTTTATTCTTCAGGCATACACAGTTTAAAGCAGGCTTAGTGTTAAGTGAAGTGAAGCTAAAAGAGACAGCTTATACAAGATTGTCTTGCTGATACTAGGTCAGGAAAAGGAACCATGACTTTTGCTTAACAGAAACACACTTTATTGATGAGTTTTCTTTGCCTCAGTGTGAGGCATTACAGTGTCTTTTACTGTCTTCCGTTCTACTAGCAACGCCATACACACAGTTCTGTTGATAATATTGCAGAGAAGGCATATGTTTGTGGGTAAGTAATCTGCCTGTTTACAATGCCATTAGGAAATTGCTGACTCCACCGGTTCACAGGCTCGTTTAAACCTTTCTCTGCTTCCAACTTGCTGAGTATTTGGTATTCAACACCGTGCGAGTGATTTCCTGCAGCCTCCATAACACAGGTTGGTGGGTTGCTAAGGAATAACTCTCAAGAGGTTAAGAGCCTTACAGTCACCTTGATCTCAGTGCCAGTGATTATCTGTGCTAATTTTCTGCTTCATGTTTTATACTGCAGCACTGACCAAAGCTTATGTCTCTCCCTAAGCATACATAAGTGTGAACAATTATGGCTGTAGATGGAGAGATGTACTGGTCACTTTCACAGTATAATCTCTTTAACATATTATTACAAATGGAATATCATCATTCAACTTTTTTTTTTTTTTTAAAAAGAAAAAAGGAATTAAAGAGAAAAAAAGCCAAGTGATAACAATTGGAGAAACAGAAGAGATTTTTTCTCTTAGGTCATCCATTTTGGATTCTTTTTGTTGTTGTTAGTTCATTGCCTTTTCAGTACACATGCAGGACAACTGTTTCACAGCCAAGAGGACTTGGAACTGCTTTTGTAAAATCCTAGACCTCTAAGGGTCTCACATGATGTCTTCTGTCCTTGGGCTGTTAATTCAGCAGTCACAGTGGACACAACCCCAGGAGTCACATCGTGTTGCCTCTGTGCTGCCACAGCTGCAAGCAGAATTTCAGAGAGGGAAGAAGAGACCCAAGTGATGAATATAAAGAAGGATACACATCAAGATTTCCCAGAGCTTTAAACCCACCATCCTTTACCTGTCTTATGCCATCAGGGTCAACACCTACAGATAAGGTCTTACAGTGCTAATGCCCTTCCCCTATTTATATAGGTATCATGGAAGGATGAAAGTCTTTCCTCCATCACCCACACCTGAATTCAGTCACCTTTCTTTAAGGAGACTAAGTAATGGGAAATGAAAAGAGAATTGAGCCCCCTGGTCTGTTGCAGCTCATAGGAGCCCATGCACCTCTAACATCTCTGGGTGCTATTCCCACCTTGAGGGTGAAGTAGCTGTTGCCACACCTTTGCCAGTGGTCCCAGGCGAGGAGTCCCTCTATGTGCAGAACTGGCATTTTCCTGCTCCATATGAATGGTGCTTTCACACAGAAATGCCTTTTGCCAGCGCAGAGAGATCCCAAATAGTCTGTGGGGAAAGCAGAGATTCCCTCCCCACCTCCTGCTGGAGTCCCCAGCACCTGTATCATGGGATATGGGACTTAATTAGCAGGTATGCCTTTGAATTCCAAAGAAGATTTCACTTACAATAAATTCAGAGTAGAAATGTAAGGAAATCAACTCCTGGTAGCTCTTCAATTGTGCTAGCAAGCTGCACTGTGAAAAGCCACAATATGTTCGCATCTCGTATGGCAGACATGGGGTCAATAACCTTTTGGCAGAAAGATAAGAAGGAAAAATTGGTTGATGTTTGCTGCAGCTAAAGCCCTGTGTATTCCCATTTCAGAGACTGAATGTCATGCAACATACAGAATACCTGCAGTTACCTTTTATCTCAGTAGCAATGGATGCTACTGAACTAAACCATGCAAAAATGCAAAGCACCTTAACTTTAAGGTTAGAGGCAACGTCTGTAGCAGAGCTGTTTAGATAGCTTCAGCTGTAAAACACTATATGAAAACTGCTGGGGTTTCTCCGGGTGACAATTAAAGACACGATAACATTATCAGATGCTTCTGAAGCAAGGAAATATTTTTAAAAGCTAGTATAAGCACCCTATAAGAATGTACAAGAATTCATAGATTACACTGCCATCTGATAACCAGATTCCAAAATGTGCTTCTACTTTTTCCTGCTCTGATCCCATGTAGGTTGCAACTGTCACTTGCAAAGCTGAAGGAACATAAAGAACTGACTTCAGTTTCAAGACAGAAGTTACCTTAATGGGAACAGGCCAAAGAATGAAATTCTTAGGGTCTGACTGATGTGCAAAACTGCTCCTCTCAAAAGAGAAGTATTATCCCAGATGTTATACTAAATTAGAAAATAAAAAAAAAAAAAATTACAAGCCACATTTTTCAACAATATAAAAGTATTCTGCATGAAGAATGCTGTGTGACAGGATCTCCTCAGTGGTACAGCGACAGAGTGGGAGCAGAAGGTAGGGAAGGAGAGAAACAACTGGTTGCCACACCAGAAACCCTTTCCTGTATTTTCCCTACCCAAAACCTGCACTGCCTGCAGCTACCCTCCTCTGAGCAACCTGTGAGCCTTTCCCAACCTCTCAATCCTCTCTCAAGCCTACTGGTGTTTTTCCCGAGCACACTCAGATGTCTTCCTGAGTCCTCTCTCCCTCCTGTGACACATCAGTGCCCCCATTCCTGGGGATGGCTTTGAGCCATCTCTGTCACGGCATCTGTATATGAAAAGGAAGTCCCACACTCTGAAAGCCCAGTGAAAGGCCAGCAGTCCTTCTTGCATCCTATGGGCCAGAGTCAAGTTGCCACCGAGAGAGGTAGCTGCCCTTCAGCCTTACTGTGGCTGGTGCAGAATGAATTCTTTTTCATCAGTTTTACGGTCTTCAACATTGAAAAACTGAATTTATCTGGTATTTATGCAAACTAAATTAATGTCACTCCAGGTGAAAGGTTTCATGTGACAGGCCTTTTAAATTTAATCTTTTTTCTTCAAATTGTCTGTTATCTTCTACTTAAAAACAAAAACTGAATATTAAATAGGGGCTTATTGCAGCTATTAATCATTCAACTAAACAAAACCGCTAGCAAACTGAGAATAGCTGTAAATAAAATAATAGGTTCGGTACCTGCTGCCTCTTAGTTCCATGTGGACTGGCTATAGAGTGAAAGACAAAATAAGAGCTGTTGCATAGTTTAGGGAAAATTTTGTTAGTTTTGTGTTAAGGTAAGACACAGAAATATGGTTGTTATACAAAGTTTAACTATTATTACTTAATGTTATTTTGCTTCCTCTGTCACACACAGCTTACCTGCTTCTGGGTTCCAGTCTCTCAGGGCTGTTTTATTTAATGTATATTTCACATAAAATGCATATAGGGCTTTCTTTTCTCAAATGAATTACCAACAGGACTACGGTCGGCTTTCTTACCTGGTGAGTCTCATGATCTTCACTGCTGGTCCAGTATTACGTGGGTGGACAGTACAACTTATCCTATCATTTGCACTTGGGCACTTGCATCAAGGCAGATGTGGCAGAGGTGAAATTATCCTCTGACCTCCTGCTCCTTTGATGGATGTTTTTGCCAGTTGCAGACAGGCAAAATTGCAAGCCTTCAAAATCAAAACACTGGCATGAAATTATTACTGAGGTAATTTAAGCCTGCCAACTCTTCTTTTTTTTGCCCCTTTTAAGTGGTCAACCTCTGAAACATAGGAAAGGGAAGAAAAGGGGAAAGAGGCATTATGTGATGAGGGAAAAAGAAACCAAAAGAACTCCAGAATTCTTGACCCATTCTTCAAATTATGCACTAAAAAAAAAAAAAAAAATTGAAGACATTTTGCTCAATGTTCAAGAGCAGAGATTACCCACAAGTTTGTTCCCTGTGAAAACAAACTTCATTAATATGTAGCTACCATCATTCATCTCCCTTTATTTTCAGTGAATGTTTTCTACTGTGCTTTGTCCTTTCTCTCTCCTTTCTACCTTTCTGCTTTCTTATTTAAAGCTTCTCCTTTTTTGTGATACTTTCTTCATGCCTCTCATCCTTTACTATTCATAATTGTCCTTCTCAGGCAACTGAAAAACTTTGTTTTGTGTTTTGTGTTACTTTGTTTTGGGTTTGTGTTACTTCATCAGGCAGAGTACAAATCCCTTGTGACCTTTCTGTGCAGACCATTTATTACCTCTTTGGTTCTGTTTTTTCAGATGTGTGAGATAGATAGACTTCATTGCTATTGCTTCACCATAAAGGCAGAAAGTTGCTAATGGAATACAAAACTAGGAAAATCAATCTAAGATTGACTTTGCAATTGACAGCTCAAAAATAGTTTTCCCCTGGACCTTTGCAATTTCCTACCTGTATTTGTTTCCCTTGATGGTGCCTGTCTTTTCCCAGATTAGTATGTATATTTCCTTCTGAACTTGAGAGGAAAGGCATCTCTGTAATGCTATTGCTTGCATCATTCATTTTCCTAACTTTTTTTCCTTTTCTCTTTATGATGAAAGAAGATTTGGTGAACTCAAGGACCAACAATCCAACTCTTTTCATGTTTCTCATAAATCAAATTCATTGCCTTATCTCTGCTCACCTACTCACTCATTTACCAATCTTTCATGTATTTCAGTCTTCGTAGTCCACTGATTATGCTGTTAGCCCAGCAAAGAAGAGGGCTTCAGTATTAGAGTGCTCACTTCATTTGATCACTCAGAGAATTACACTATAATGATGCTCTAATTACAGAGCTGTCGCGCTGTGTTAAATTGATTCTCTATGTGCTGTCAACTATTTACACTGTTCTGCATGGCTCAGACTTCACATTTCCAAATATACTACAACGATAGCTGACAACGGCACTGACAAACATCATGTACAGTGTATGGTTGTGGAAAAGAAATGGAAGGACTTTGAAGGAGGGCTTGGAATGTGAGAGTAAGCTAATATTACCACAGAAGTTTTAATCAATGTGTATATTTCTATAAACCAGTTTATTCTTGTTTTTCTGTGTTTTTCCACAGTGGTTATGTCTTTGATTATGATTACTACAGAGATGATTTCTACAATCGGTATGTGTGATTATATTTTCGTACATCCTACACCATTTCTACTGTTTGTTTATAATGTAATCACATCATTTGGTTAGACAGGTCTGTTCTGATTTTCCATATTATTCATGTCATTATTTCTATTGTGTGTCAGAAGAAGACTATTTGAATATATCACAAATAGAGAAGATTACCACCACCAAATCTATGCTCATTAAACAGCTCATTTGGTCTTATCCTTCTTTAAAAGCTTTTGGGGCATTTTCTGTGCTGAACAGTTTAATGGTAGTTTAATTGCTCGGTGTTTCTTCCAACAGAGTTCTTCCAGGCTTACTTTCTCTGGAGCATTAGCAGCTGTAAAATTTTTCAGTATGACACTCATGTCTTGGTCTTTTCATCCATGTGTATGAAAAGATATAAAAAGTCTCCTGAAAAATGTGTCTTCCAAGAACATTTAGAAGTCTAGAAGGACCCTGAGGGAAGCAAAACCACAGGTTGAACAGCATGTGCTCCTATAGGAGGAAAAGAAGAGTTGATACCTGAGCAATTGGAGATTTGTGCCTTGAATACATACAGACAGCCTAACTCAGTGCTGTGGGAATTTATTCATTCAGATGTAGCAAAACCACCACAACACAGGGTGAACATGGAAGACCATGGATAACCAATTCCAGCAGTGATCCAGCAGTGTTGTATCTCTGCATTAGAGCTGCCTGATTTAGCATGGGCCAAGTGAGTCTGAGGGGAACAAAGCATTGCTCCACCAACCTCTTATAATCTGAGATTTCTTTAATGTAAAGCAATGGACAACAGCAGGCAAGCAGTTTACACTCTGAAGTTAAGTTGTCGCGTGCCATGTACCTTTCTGCTTCATTGTAGGAAAAATGTAGAAAGAATGGGTTTGGGGTTTGTTTTTTTTCATGGGGTTGATTCAATTTGAGCCACCAGTTTTAGTTTTGCATGTAAATGACCATGCTAACTTTGAACAGAGCTAAAAATACTGAGCTATAAACATATGGAGTAAAAGCCATGAGTGCAGTTTAATCCTGCTCAGTCCAGCCTTGACAGTAGGAGCAGCTCATGTCCTGTAAAAAGTTAACTTCCATAGGCTTGTGTTTGCTTTCCCCAAGGTTACTGCTCCGAATTTCATCAGTGGATTTGTATGTTTTTAAACAGAGTACTGTTTCTGATCTATGCCCCCTTGAATATAAAGTTATGTGTCTTTACTTTTTTCCCTGTTCCTGTATATTATGGGTAGCACAAATGAACAACCACAACGGTTACGTTTCCACAACAAAAGAAATACTTATGGGACATTAAAGGTTGCTTCTGTGGAACTTGGTGTCTGTCTTGGTGGTTGTCATATTATGAAAAACTGCGGACAGTGAAATGTGTCCATAAATGTATTCAATAGTATAATTTTCTGATTTAGAAATCTTTCAGAATTAAAACAGCAGAACATTTATGGTAGAAAACCCAAATATGAGGTTGGCCTCAAAAGGCTGGACATGTTCATCTATTGACAATAGAAACTTTAAGAGGTTAAGGGACTCTGTTAGAGCCAAGTTAATGGAAGCGGAAGACTAAAAGCTCTGTATGGTAGTCATGTGAAAGAAAATCCCACAGATAATTCGATGCACTATTGATACAGCTATAGGAAATGTAAATTAAGAAATATAGACATGATTCTTTGAATTTTTGAATTTCTGAACTTCTGAACTTTCTGAATTTCTGTGTTTTATTCCAAAATGTAGATCTTGTTTTCTAATATTCATTAACTTTCCAACCTCCCTGAAGGGAGAATACACCTATCTTATCTTGACTAAAACAGTGGTAGGGTGAGAAAAGGGTGGCAAACATGGTTAGTGCTGTAAAATAAAATCTGTATGAAGACAGATTGACAAGATCAGGACTGCATGATTTAGAAGGGTGAGTGAAAGAAAAGGCACTGTTATATACACATTAGCGATTAATTGGACAAAGAACTGCTTTACAATTAAGCATTTCCGTTTATAATTTCTCATATTACAAGCACAAGGAAAACAGGCAGGGTACTTCAAAGCTGATAAAAGGAAGCATTTTTTTAAAGAAAGCATATCATTGAAATATGTAGGACTTGGTGCAACAAAATACTGAGCCTAAAAGCTTTGCATAATTTCAAAAATAAGAAGAGTAATATTGGATAACAGTCCTTTTATATATTTCAAAAAAGGAAGCTGTTGTGGTTTAGGCCAAAATCCACTACTGGGGACCTGAGGGACCCCAGATGGGACTGACAGATACTCCCCTCTACCCCTCTACAAAGAGAGAGGCAGAGGAGGAAAAAGAGACATGAGTTTAGAAGAAATTAAACTACTTTAATGAAATATTAATAATAAAATAAAAGGAAATAATGAAGAATATATACAAAACCGTGTCAAGCTCCCAAGATGACAATCATGTCACCGGCTGGCACTGGGGCAGTCCCAGGCTGGACTCAGTGATGGACAGGAACTGGATTCCGGATCTGGATTCAGGATCGGGATCACAGGCAGATCAACAGTCCTCCTCAGACGTCGGCCATTGAAGGAAGAGAGCTGACCCTTTGATCCCTCAGCTTTCATATTGACCATGAGGCAGAGGGGATGGAATACCCTGTTGGTCAGTTTTGGGTCACCTGTCCTGTCCACTCCTCCCTGCAGGTGGGACCCCACTATGCTTTTCTGCTTCCGACCCTCCAACGGGGCAAATAACAAAGTCGGTTGCCCTTGGGTGGTATAGCTATAAGTATAAGCAGGAGCCTCTCTGCATACCGTGCCTGGGCATCAGCTATAGACAATTGGTCTTATCACTCTGAGAGAGTGAACACTGTCTGCACAATATACAGTTAATTTCAGTAGTTAAAAGAAGCCCAGCTAAGAAGCGAAGTTACTGAACAAAATTGGTTGTTTTACCTCAAACCAGGACAGAAGCGTAGTTTTGCATTTCAATACATTATCTAAACATGACCTATTGGAAGCTATAAAAAAATGACCTTTGGAGGAATAATTGCATAATGATCTTTTGTGTGATAGCTTACAGTTCTTCTGAAACATTTTTTTCCAGTAATGTTAAATGGGAGATTGTGACCAACCTGCAGATCATCCCATATAATAAATGATGAGTGACAACAAACAATAATATTTCTGCTAAAAGTTCCAAAAATGTTTTCGTGTTCGTCTTCATACACAATTGTTTAGTCATGCTCACAATGGCTAGAAACTGCTTACTCTGTAAGAATATCTAAGGCCATGGACTTCGCATCCACTGCAGGTGACAGGATCTCTGTGACACATTCTGTAGGCAGCTATGGAAAAGCAGGGAACTGGTTATAGTGTCTGTAGGATTATGGTACAGACAACAGTAAAGATCCTGGGATCTAAGCACTAGGTGTTCACTTGCCAGAAAATGGACTAGAAGTGTTAAATTTGATTCTGCTTCCCTTTCAGCATGCTGTTAGACATTGTGGTGACTGAATTACTGTTTCTTGTGTGTCTGTTTTCAAATGTGGATCCGTCTGCCCAGATGGGTGACTGTAGTCATAATTGTGAAAATTAAACATGAGGTTATAAATTTCCATAATTACTAGTTGCAAGTATCATTTGAAAGAAACTTGATAATATTTTTCAGAATATTGCTTGTCCCTCTTCTTCAGTCTCTGAACTGGTAATCTTAATTTTCTGAACTTTCTTCTCCTGACCTGTCATTTTCAGAGCCCATAGCTTTTGTGTTCTCAGTATATTTGTAGCTTTGATTACCTTTTCTACTGCCTTTATTTTCTTCTACGCAGGTTAGTTAGCTGCTGTTGATAACTTTGTTTTTAGGATTGGGGTATTCTATTTGGGAACACTAGTTCATTTTGGTTGTAGAGTATCTTTTATTGACTGTAGTGGTAATTCTCTGAATCTCTACTTGCTACAGTGGTTTCGGTTTGAACAAGACTGTTTTTTATTAAGCATGCTTGAGTATTTTAGTGATTCTTCAATAAAGAAAACATGCTGGGACCTTTTTTCTATGCATTCAGAAGGACATACAGGTGCCTCACTATAAAGATTCCTTTGCTGTTTTTAAAAGTGCAGGATATTGCTTTATAGCAATGGTTGGCTTAAAGTTTGTTTCTTTTTCTATCTTTAAGGATAGCAGATAGAAAACTAGAATTTAAGCCATGCATGTAATAAAGGAGCTGAAATGTCACCACAACAAAATGTACTGCTGTTAGTTGCGTGCAATGAAATGATGTGGACCTGTGGAAAGCAGGTTATGGATTTTCCATACTGCAAATAACAAAGTCCTATAACACATCCCTCATTTAAATTACGCAAAAAATCTGAGGCATGCACTGGTCTGTGACTGAAATCTGAATATGGCACTTAATGTGCACAGGTCCTTGAAATCTAATTTGACTGTGATATAAAGTGATTATGGTTTCAAAGGGTAATTTTCTCAAAGATAACATGAACATTTAGTTGACAGGGCTTCCATGACATGAAATCACAGAAGCTTTTATGGAGTCCAGCTGACTTAATCTTTTTTAGGTTGTTTGATTACCACGGCCGTGTCCCCCCACCACCCCGTGCAGTGATTCCACTGAAGCGTCCTCGTGTAGCTGTGACAACAACTCGCAGAGGCAAAGGGGTTTTCTCCATGAAAGGAGCATCACGATCCACCTCAAGTGGGGCTTCTTCCTCAGGATCCAAATGTGAGTTGCTCATAAGAGTTGGATATTATTGAAGAAATGATCCTAGTAATTTCTGCAAGCAGACTGCTTCCACTATATAGCTCTGTTGCAGTCATTTCCTCCCCTCAGCCTTTAGCTTGAAAAACTGGTTCAATTACCAAAGCTGCCATGCCCTATTCCTGCAAGTCAAAGAGCACACTGATGTAACTTTTGAAGGAAATCCATTCAACATTTGACCTATTCCCTTGGCCTCAGAACAAGCCTGTTTAAAATTGCCTATCATCCTGACTGCTTATGCACCATGAGGTCTTGTGAAGAGCTGATAATAAAGCAAAGCTAATAATCTGGTTACAGACAGAGGCACACTGATTTCTGTTGAGACTTGAGGGTTTTATATGACTGGGGGGGCTGGGGGGGAGTGTGGGCTGGAGGGAGCTGGGGGAGCTTGGGTTATGTGGGGTTTTTTTGCCAGATGCCTTTGAGGGTAGAAAGAGGCAAAATGTCTTTACCTGTTCTAAAGGGAGTCCAAAACAGAATTGGCAACTTGGGCTTATTCAGCCCTTCATTAGTGAGTTGGCCTTAGAAGAGCTGATGAACAATAAGCATTCTGTCCTCCATGTTCACCAAGCTCCCCACCCCATAGTATGTCCTGGGAACTTCATCTTCCTCTTCGTGCATCTTTCAGCACCCACCTGTCTTCCCCTGCCCCTTATGTGGAGTGATACTGTCCTTGGAAGCGTCACTGGAAGAGGAAGAGAAAGATCAGGTAGGGATCAGATATTAGAAAGAATGAAGGGACTCCAATAAGACAATTGCAGTACCAGACTGGCTAACAAAGCATCATGCTGTTGTACACACAACCATGAAATAAGTGAATCCACCAAGAGTACATCTTACTGCAAGACGGCTTAATTATGAGCCAATTATATACTCTGCTTAAATAACATATCCAAATCTCACACACTAGCATCTAACAAAGATGGACCTCTAGTGAGCCGTTCTTGATCCTATTGTATGAACTGATGAACTGATGGTATCAGAGACCTTGAAAGAAAACATGTAATAAACTGCTATAAGCAGAGCTAAAGATAATGTTGTACACTGAGGAACAAGGAGCTCAAGTCAATCCTTGGAAAGGATGATATTCTGAGAAAGAGAGGTTCTGTTGGCTGTACTGGTCAAGATCTTCATTTTAGTAGACTTAGAATTTCAATTATTTTGTTAATCTTTTCCAGCCCTTGAATCTTGGGGTTTTCACACAGTGAATCAAAGCTTTAGTAAGTATATATACTTACAGACTCATGCATTAGATCTCCTTTGTTCCTCCTTTACTGTTGTATTATCCATATGAAATGTTAGTAGTGTCAGTGCATTCAATTCACTAATTGTCCTAAAGCGTGGTCTAATAAGAATGGGCTTTTTGGACTTACTTTGCCTGGAGAAGATTCATTCTTTGCAGATAAGTTTTTACATATATGTATACATATTTCTCATTGTGCAGAACAAGAATAACTCCAAAATTCTTCAGGAGAGCTGAGGACCTTAGTATATCCCAATAGATGTCAAGGAAATCTCTCACCCAGAAATCTGGATTTTTAATGCAGTGAATGGGACAGAGCATATTACATTAACATACAGCTACCTGTTCCTCAGAATAATCACCAAATTTTCTTTATTATTTATTCTGCATTTCAGAAAATGTTTTGTCGTACTGTGTCAGGACTTAACTAATGCATAATGTATGACCTGGATGAAGGTACAAAGTTTACCATCAGCGAGTTTGCTGATGACACAAAACTGGGAGGAATGGCTGATACACCAGAAGGCTGTGCCACCATTTGGTGAGACCTGGACAGGCTAGACAGTAGGGCAGAGAGGAACCTAATGAAGTTCAGCAAGGATGAGTGTAGGGTCCTGCACCTGGGGACCAATAACCCCATGCACCAGTACAGGTTGGGGGATGAGCTCCTGGATAACAGCTCTGCAGAAAAGGACCTGGGAGTCTTGGTTGGACAACAAGTTAACTGTGAGCCATCAATGTGCCCTGGTGGCCAAGAAAGCCAATGGTATCCTGGGATGCATTAAGAAGAGTGTGGCCAGCAGGTCGAGGGAGGTCATCCTCCCCCTCTACTCTGCCCTGGTGAGGCCACATCTGGAGTACTGTGTCCAGTTCTGGGCTCCCCAGTTCAAAAAAGACAGGGAACTACTGGAGAGAGTCCAGTGAAGGGCTATGAAGATGATCAAGGGACTGGAGCATCTCCCTTATGAGGAAAGGCTGAGAGACCTGGGTCAGTTTAGCCTGGAGAAGAGAAGACTGAGAGGGGGTCTCATCAATGCTTATCAATATCTAAAGGGTGGGTGTCAAGAGGATGGGGCCAGACCCTTCTCAGTGGTGCCCAGTGACAGGACAAGGGGCAACAGGCACAAACTGGAACACAGGGAATTCTGCCTGAGCATGAGGAAAAACTTCTTTACTTTGAGGGTGGCAGAGCACTGGAACAGGCTGCCTAGAAAGGTTGTGGAGTCTCCTTCGCTGGAGATATTCAAAAGCCGCCTGGATGCCATATTGTGCAACCTGCTGTAGGTGACTCTGCTCCAGCAGGGGGGTTGTACTGGATGATCCATAGAGGTCCCTTCCAACTCCTACCATTCTGTGATTCTGTGATTCAGTGTGGACTACAGGATCCAACCCTAGTCCAAGTATCCATAGCGACTTACTATAAGACCTCCAAAATACTGTCTGCATAATAAGGTAAATGTTGCAGAACCTGTAAATTATTTAATGGAAGTGCAATCAGGAGTGTAGAGATCATAACAGACAGTGTTATGCCCTAGTGAAAGTGTCTTTCAACGTATTCAGGTGTGATGTGAATTCTAAAAATGTCAGTCTTAGAGCTCCAAGTGACAAGATCATCTTTGGATCCAGCCCTTTAACCCTGAAGGGACAGCTGCAAGATACATCTAAAAAGATGGGCTGACATTTTGACCCCTGTTGAGTTTCCTCAGTTCTTTACAATGGTAATTGGAACACAACTGCCGTGATTATTTGTCATGCTGGAATAAATTGCAGAAAATATTCTTTCTGCATGCAGCACACCTTTAAAAGGAGTCAGACACACCATATACAGACTTTCATGCTTGATTTGCCCATAGAATTACTTCCCTTTTTGTCAAGTCCAACCAACCCATCATAAAGGTAGAAACATGATTTTGTTGACTTGGACAGGGATGTAATCAGCTTATTGTAAGACATTTATCAGAGAAATAACTGAGCCATTCCCTCAGGGGCTTCAAGTTGGAAAGTAGAGAATCTGGGTTTTGTAGCTTCTTTTGCCATTTTCTTGGAAAAGTGTGTTATATTGAATTGTGGGATGAAGCAATTTAATATTTTGTTGCCCCTTACTCTACACTGCTAATCCGAACCCCTTGAACTAATGCACTGTTGATTCTAATTTTAATTTATTGCTAGTTAAGTAAAGGATCTCTTCAATAAGAAGAAACATAGTTTGCGGAAAGGAAGATGTTTTGGGCTTTTAATGAAATTCAAGATTGCAAAACAGCTTAATGGCAGGTTCAGAATTAAGTATGTCAAAATGGTATTGCCTGTGCTTGAAAGATTTCACTCCTAAATAGCGAAACTCTCATGAGATCACATTTCCTACCAGACTTTTCAGATTTAAGTAGAAATCTCGTAGGCATAACCGTTCTCATAGCTGTTCTCTACACTCAGACTGGATCCAGTTAACGAACCCATACATGTGGTATTAAAGGTCAGAACAAGGAGACCCCTCAGTGAAACTACCAGGATTACCAGGGACTCACTTCTGAAAACCAGCAATCCAAAGCCAGAAGTTTGTTGTGGTACACAGCAAAGATTTTATAAAAACATAATACCAAAAATGCCTTCCTCATTGATGAGTACATCTGGAAAAACAGTGTTTTACCAAAAAGTGGCAATATGTGTTCTAAGTTTGCCTCCAAAACACGAAATAAGTTAGGAGGATTTTATTTCTTTCCCAAATCTACAATTTTGCAAGCATTGGTTGACAACATTTTGTTTTCTTTTTAATTCCAAAGACTAGGGAAAAAAATCAATGTTTCCACATTATCAGAAGTAACTCAGAAAATGAAACATGTTGGTGTGGAAACTACACATAGATGTTCTTCATGTTAATGGTATGAAGCAGCAGATGCAGATTGCTATTTAGAACTGGGAAAAACTCACTTTTTCTGACAATATCGAAACTGAAGCTCTTGGAGCTCACTTTCACTTTACACATCTGAAAACAGGAGGAAAACACTAATCAAATTTCTTATACCCTGTGTGCTTGAGATTAAGGAGTAGACACTTAAGATGTCACAATATGTATCGGGTTATGCCTTTAAATTAATTAATTTTTACTCATATAGTTTATATTTAGCTTTCTCAGCTAACCCATTTTTCAGTGAAATCTTAAATAATACAATATGATAAAATATTTTATATTAAACATGAAGGTCTTAGATAAAAATACATGACATTTCTTTCCAAACAAAACTGAATCATACTTTGTGGATGAATCAATTTGTAGGTATGGCAAAAAATGTTTCACAAATACATCTGTAATTCAGCAGTAGCACTTCCATTTCTAAAAATGTGATGGACCTCAATTTTAAATCTCTTGTTTTGAGCTGGATGCAGTTTGTCTCCTTTAGTGCTAGACGCTTCAATGAAAGATACATTCTGAAAGGCCCTTGTATTCCTGGCTGGAGGGGTCACTCAGTCTAATTCCTTACTGTTGCAAGTAGCTGCATCATCTAATCCTTTAAGCTCCGAATTAAAGCTAGTTAAGGTTTGGGGTTTGCCTGTCTCTGTTTCTCCTAATTTCCAGCTTAAATTTGTTTCTTATTTCTTCATATCCATTCGTTGTGCCAACACTGTCTTAGCGTAAAAGTTTTATTTCCTTTCACCTTCTTTTGTCTCAGGCAAGCAAGCAAAACTCCTTGTACAATGGCACAGTACTTCCCCATCTTTAGCAATCCGTCATTTGACACATCCTGGCACTGCATTTTTTTTCTCATGGCTGCATTATAGCGATAGGCTGTTGTCAACCTGAGATTACAACTACAACCAAGGATAATTCTGTCACTGTGTTTTTCCTCTGATGAGCTTCCGTGTTAAGAATAGGAGTTCTGCTCTTAGTCAATCAAGTGTAGGACTTTTTCCATTTCATCTTTTTTTTTAATGTAGCATTCTTTAAAATCACCTGACTCCCCCTCTGAACAGATGATACCTTCTAATTTCATGTCGTCAGCAAATTTCACCTGTTTTTTTACTTCTTTGCATCAACATTGTTGAAGATATTTAGCCATTTTGATGCCAGTGCTTGAGGAATTTCATTAGTAATTTCTTTCCGTTTCAATGCGTGCATTTCTGTCACCTGTTGGTGTTTGCTTATCTGCTAATAGGAAAAAAAAATTAAGCAGTAAGCTATTTTATTTTCCTATTCTATTACTCAAAAGCAGATGAACAGATATTTTGGACAGATGCAGCTCTGGTTTCATGTTTATCAACTGCTGTGTTCCTTGCCTGAGATCAATTAAATAAAAAAAAAATCTGTGAAGCTTTAAAAGAGAATTTATATACTCAAAGCAGGATACCTGAAGTACAGTATTTACAGTCTTTACATTTTGTCTTTTTTAACACTGTGCTTAAAAAGCCTAAAGTTCTTCCCAAGTTCTACATCACAGAATCACAGAATCACAGAATGTTTTAGGTTGGAAGGGACCTCTGGAGCTCATCTGGTCCAACTGTCCTGCTCAAACAGGGTCACCTACAGCACGTTTCAGAGGACTGTGTCCAGACATCTTTTGAATATCTCCAAGGATGGAGACTCCATAGCCTCTCTGGGCCACTTGTGCAAGTGTTTCACCACCTCACAGGAAAAAATAAAAATAAAAAAGGCAAAAAAAAAAGATTTTTCTTGTGTTTAGATGGAATTCCATGTGTTTTAATTTGTGCCAATAGTCTTTGATGTGTTAGTGGGCACTACTGAAAACAGTCTGGCTTTGTCTTCTTCATTTCCTCTTGTACCGGGCAGCCCAGAACTGGACACAGTACTCCAGATGTGGCCTCACCAGTATGCTGAGGAGAGGGGAAGGAACATCTCCCTCAAATTGTTGGCAACCCTCCTCCTAATGCAGCCCAGGATGTTGATGGCCTGTTTTCTCACAAGGGTGCATGGCTGGCTCATGTTTTGCATGTTGTTTATCAGAATCCTTCACAATTTGTCTTTAGTAATTTCCGCTCACTACAGAAATACCTGTACAGTATAACTCAGAGGGTAATTTCTCTAGGAGAATGATTTTGAAGATTTGTACCATTCCCTGCAAATTAAGACAACAAGTAATTCAAATAACTACACCATTGCAATGTTGGAACCAGGGTGGAAATTTGGAACTCGTTGTGCAGACTTGTTGAAAATTTTTCCTCTTCTTTCTTTCAGTCCTTTTTAGTGTTAACTTGAAGTGCTTGACTATATTATGGAATCACCTCATTAAGTGTGAATGATAAGTTGCAGATTAAGTGACCAAAGCTTGAGGAAATAGGTTTGGCTAGGGGAATTTTGCAAGGTAGCAATAAAGCTCCTCAGTCATTTCTAGCATCTTTGTATGCTGTTGAATCTTCACTGTTGTGTCTGTGTTCCCTCTGGTGTAGTCTTCTTCTGAAACTGATTTCTCACCGAGACACCACAGGGAAGCCCCTGTGAAGCAGAAGGTTTGACCTGAGTTGAACAGTAGCCTCATGTATGTACCTGCTTCCTCACCAAATTCGGAAGTGTAAACGTTTTCTGCTCTGCTTTTTAGCCTGGGAATAAATATCATTAGTTCCTTATGGATTTGCTTCTGACTTCTGACCCTTTAGCCTTGGCAAACCTGCTGTTTGACAGTCAAGGGAGAACAGGGTCTGTAGCCTGTTGGCTTCATAGCGGGGTTGCTTTAGGCACTCAGCTTTTCCCATTGGACAGATTCACACCATTTCATCCTGGAATCGGCGCTGCCTTGCTGCTCCAGTCCAGACCAACCACTGCCCCCAGGGAAGCAGTAACCTTCTAAATATACAGTTGTCAGAATCTTAACTTTTTGTTACAGATCTGGAGGATTGGACAGTGACCCGTTATTTCTCTAAGAACATTTTAAGGCCTTGCTCTATAAATATACAAAATAATTCCATCAAATACTGTATAGCGTATAGGAGCCTAGCACAGAGGGTACTTTTAAGCTTTGTTCTCTAAGTCCTGCCATTCATTCAATATGAGATCAGAGGTTTCAGCCTTCAGCGTGACATGTGCAATTTCTCAATATGAGCACATGATTAACCAAGTTCATTACCACATACGGCAACCTACTGCCTTGAGCTGGCTTGCTATAACTATAATGCACATGACCCAGAGTCTAAGATAAAAAGCCCTAGTTTCAACCTCAGTGAATGTGCTGCAAGTTTGCAATAACAGTCATTTTGAAGCAAACACATACTCGTTTACTACCACTGAAGCAGGCAGCAGCTTGCCTGGACAATTCATCCTCCGGTTTTGACCCTCTAATAAAAAATACCCATGAGAAACTATAATGATGTACATGCCCAAGAGTCAACAAATGGGACTGATATGGCAAGATGCAGCCAGGAGACACTTTTTCCAGACTCACTAAGGGCCCTTCTATTCTACAATAAGGGTGGAGGAGTAATACTGCTCAGTGCCCTTCAGTTGCCAGTCCCTCAGAGTTTAAGGTGATGGCCCATTTCTGCCTACAAGAGTTGTAAGAGACAGCTGTGTTGTCTACTCTTGACCTTCATAAATGGCTTTATTCTCCCATGATAGCAGAGGATTCCCATTTTCTCCTCTAGGCATTTTCAATATGATATCCTAGCACAGACAGGGGAAGTGGATTTGTTTGGACTATCTTCTGAGCATAAAAACATCTCCTGGTAATGCCATAATAATGACGTCATTCACAAGTGCTACAATGCTGTTTCTTCTGAAGCCAAAACACCTCCAAAGCAGTTACACCTTCTTACATTAGACAATGGGAGTGCAATAATGAACATAAATGAAGAGTAATGCAATGCAACAAAGGAAACTTCAGCTCTTCATTTATAGGTGTTGCCTCCATGTCCCTGGATGTGATCATAAAAAGAAATATTTTCATATGTTATCTGGAAAAAGTACAAGAAATTACCAGAACTGAAAGCTTTTTAAGCAATAATACTTAACACCTATTGCAATGAAGTTGTTGACTGGAACATGGCATTGCCTTCCTGGCTGCCCTAGCATTTATGTTACCATTCACTCTTGCTGAAAAATACCTACTGCTACTGTGAGGGATCTTTTTATTATTGTCACTATCGTTACAAAATAGTCCAGCAAAATAGCCTTGCAAGACTGTGAACTGTCTGTCATATTAGAATCATTCCTTCACTATAGGCTGTTTGTCCGTAAAAGTTACTTGGATTTGCTATGAATACCCATGAGAAGTTTGGCCTGAAATGCTTATTACAGAGCAACACACCTCACATAACCTCTTGTCTTAGAATTCTGTGATTTCCTAGGATGGATTCAGCATTTTTAACTAACAATGTTCATTTTAAAAGTTAAATCTCTAAAAATACTGACAGAAATGAGAGAGTAGACTTTGTACTACAGAGGAAAGAAAAAAGAATGCATTTTTCATGGGGGGCTGCAAATACAGTTTATTTCATGTTTTGCGTCTTTGCTCTCTTTCCACAGTGAAATCAGATGAGTTGCAAACAATCAAGAAGGAATTAACCCAAATCAAAACAAAAATTGACTCCTTGCTAGGGAGACTGGAAAAGATTGAAAAGCAGCAAAAAGCTGAAGCAGGTAGGTAAAAGCAATTTGTAGTAAACGCATTAAATTAGAACCTCGTTATCAGTCAAGCAGACAGACCAGAGAGAATGGAAGCCTTCCAGAAATTCTGCTACATAATGGAGGCCTGAAGAAAGGTAAATTAACTCTCAGGTAGAACTATTGGGAGGATAAATTAATATTCTTCACAGAGCATGCAACATCTTTTCAAGAATTGTTTTCTATGGTGTAGTAGAGAATGAAAAAGAAAATAAAAGATTCCTACTAGATGTTTCTGGAAACAAAACGTCACTAAAAAAATGACTAAACAGAATTAAGTTAGAGGTGGTTGACCTTCAGGGTGCTTCTGCTACCCCTGTTAAGAATTACTAGATGTTCTATATCGGGAATTATTGCCTGGGAATTAGGCAATAGTCACAAATTGCAGCAAGGGAAATTCCTGATTGATACCAGGAAAAGAGATGTAACTGCACCGTATAGCAGGTTGCCCAGAGAAACTTTAGTGGCTCCATCTTTGGAGACGTTCAACACTCATTGGGCCAAGGGTCCATGGGCCTGGACCAAACTTTGAGTTTGGCTCTGCTTTGAAGAGGCTTTGGACTTGGAGAGTCCAGAGATCCCTTCCAACCTAAGCTATTGTGTGAAGCTGTGGCGTCTCTATAAAACCAGCCGGGCCTCTAGTTCAGCTATTCTCTGGCTTGAAATGTTTTGTTTCGAGGCAAGCCTTGGGAATGACAAAATCCAACACTACTTTTTAATTTAATCAAGATCTTTATTTCTGTCATTGCAGTGATCGTTTTGTTAGCTGAATGATCTCATCTGGCAGCACTTTAAAGCCATGCTGAGCTGTTATAAGGGATTTATAAGGTTGTATTGTCACCACAGTATATATAGAAAACAATCTCAATTCTTACCACTGTCTATGGTATTTCCTTGGCTGTTTCCTTATAAATCACATGGTATATCTCTGTACAGGAGCTGTGTACTAGCCAGCCGATTTTGATGACAGCCAGCGGGGAAATGGAAGCCTTATCTCATGAAAATTCTCAACGTTCCCCTCTGCCCCCGATGAAAACTCTTAACATATTTTGTGTGAAATGTGTCAAAGAAATTCTGCCTCAGAGTCCGCAGCTGCCTGCGTGTCTGGACACTCAGATTTGTGTCCCCTGCCTAACTCAAATCAGTTATGTGAAGCCAAAAAGACCCAACAGGACACGTAAAGAGAGCTCCATCGAGATTATCTAAAACATTGGTGAGAATTAGCACTTGAGGTTCATGAACCTGACACAGGCAAAATAGATATTTAGATCTGGATTTCTCCTGTTCCCAAGTGTCTGTCCTGTTTGCTGATCTGTTGAGGGGTTATCTTTCTGAACCCAGAATTTTCATGCTGGCATTCAGAAATAACTTTAGCAAATGTCTTCTAGGGCAGAACACTACAGAAAAAATATTTTGTGGTTAACAATTTAAAAAGAAAAACAAACAAACAAACAAACAAACAAACAAAAACAAGAAAACCCAGCTTTTAAAAAAAAACCCTACCTTTTATTTACAGTCATTTTCCAAGTTGACAGACAAGGACCAATCCATCAGCTGTTGTAGTTTACCCCACAAAATAAGTTGAGTGCTTTTTTCCAAGTCTAAGGTAAACCATTAGTACAGAGGGTGATTATCTCCTTCAGGAGACCGTACACAATATGTATTCGTTAGATTCTATTTTGTACTTTATGCAAGTTAGACAAAAGTTGGTATAAGATGTAATTGCAAGGCACTCCATTGAATCACTTGTGTACCGAAATGCTCTGAGATGGCGCATCCCTACTTCAGGGAGCTTTTATATAAAATTCATTACTATGCAAAACAACCTGCATGTCATTGTAGTTTGATATCCAATTTTCACTTTTGCTAAAGAACTGTAGTGAACTCATTTAAATAAAAATCAGCTCAAAGAGGAAAACGTTGATTTGTATTGAATCACACTATTATGCTTTTTGAAGACAAGCAATGAATAATATCCTCAGAGATTAAAAACTGGTTGCAAATTGTTGATGTTTTAAAACATCAGGTGCAAAACCCACCCTCCATATTCCTTGTCTTTCATCGGTGGATGTGAGGAGAAAAAACACCTCAGAGATACCAGTAAACCCAGATCCCATTTAAGTCTCCTGAGCTGATGAAGAGGGTTATGCAGCCTGGGTGATTAGTCTGCAGATGGTTGCTTCCTCAGCTAAAAGATTTGTGTAAGATAAAGCTACATCAGTAGCTGAACTATTTCATTTATGGTGTCAGATGTGAGAAGATTTTGTTCCTTCTCTATGGTTTGGCGATATTATTTCTTTCCTCTGTCAGAAGGTGTGGCCTCACTAAGACTGGAATCAAAGAAAGGATCTATGTTTCATTTACATGAAAAAAAAAATGAAGCCATCATCTTGCCCTTTTGGTTTTTTAAATTAGCATCACTCTCATGAAGAATATTTAATCATTAATCTTAAAAGTTATACTTGGAGTTATACATGGAGGAATGTGATAGTTTAAACAGACAAGCTGGACAAGCTCAGTGCATACATTGGTTACTGCTCGACAGCTGCGTGAAAACTCCTTATAGTAACAGCTGATGTTCTGCCTTTTACTATTGTCAACCCCTCACCACTCCAATAGGGGAAATATAGATAGGAGGATTTCCTGTGCATAGGGAAACTGCAGGAATAGCTGCTTTGTTTGCAAAAATCTGAATCAGGAAGGCAGGGATAAGAAGCTGTTCTGATGCGAAAAAATTGTTAGAGGAGAATATTCTCCCTGTAATATCAGAGATGGGTGCTGAAAGGTAACATCTTAAGTTTAGCTTCTCGGAAAAGCCCAAAAGAGTTAGATGCTGAGCTGGTATTTTAGATTCCTCTGAAGAACCCAGTCTACATCCTCATTCAGACAATTAAGTGACCTAATTTTTTTAGCAGCTGTATCCTAAAAGTTTTCCCATTTAAATGTATTAAGCCCATAATTTCAGGACCCCTTTTTGAAAGCCTTGACCAAAGTTGGTTCAGTTGTCACTGCCACAGTGTTAATCTCAGAAGCGGCGTGAGGCAGAAGGTGGTGGGGCAGGACATAGTAGGCATAGCTGATTCAATCCACAGTTCCCTGCGCAGTAAGGCAAGTAATACAATGACTTATAGCTAGCATGGTATTGTATAGAACACCTTACCTATAGACGATTAGGCTCCAAGGGCTGAATCTTCTACTAATATGTGTGACTACAGTACTGTCGAAGCAGTTATCTAAGATGGCTTTTTATTCTTTAAATCCAAGAATCTTTCTGAAGAAATTACATGACTAAGGGAGAAAAGCTTAGTTGTGCTGTTTTAAGTAAATGAATTTGAAAGTGAGGGAGTAGAGACCAACAAAGACTGAAGAGATGAGAGTAAGTTGCAAACTAAATGTGCAGAAGAAGGAAAAACAAATGTCTTGGTTTAAGACTATGATACAGAAAAGTATGAACAGATTTGAATATTATATGCAGCTGGTAATAATTTATAGTAAACCAATAATATATTCATAGAGCTGAAAAATATCGAGCTTCACAGGCAAGCTGCAGATTCACAGGCTGTCCAAGATAGGTGACTTCTAGTGTTACAGAACAGTCAATCTAACAAAGAAAAAATGGCTTTGTTCTAGAAACTTGATCATTGATGGGTATTGTCACCCTCAGACTGAAAAGACATCGGTATTCCAGCTACGTGCAACCAATTCTCTGGCCCATATTCACTTTGAGTACATAAAGATTTTCATCTAAACTCCTGATGTGCATAGGAATAAGAGTCTGATCCCTCCAACAATTCTTCTGGCCAGTCTGTCTCTGTCATTCCTCCCTCAATCCTCCTCTGGATTTCTGCTGGCTGGATGAAATTCCTCAGCATATCCAGGAGTCTCTCAATACATAATCACAGCAATGCAGCTATCTGCACTAAGCCAACCAGAACAGATCCTCTGGGCCTCTGTGGAAACAGTCTTTCTTTTCACCGCTTTGTGGAAATTACAGGAAACGCTATATTTGGGTAATTGGAGGGAGACATTCTCCAGTTACCTCGGCACGTTATACCAACAGGGAGAAACTGTTACTTCACTCCACAAAAAATACGTTCAGTTGTCTAGAAGCATTTGTTGATTATCTGTATGGTTGCTGAGCTATATTCACAGCAAAATTATGCGTATCCTTGTTCACTTATTGGCAATTAACAGCCTTCTGCTTCTCAGAGTATAGAGATTTATGTACTTCTCATTGGCTGCAGATAAATAAATATGTTGTGACAATGCCAACCGGATTCCCAAGGCAAAGTCTAGATAATGAAAAAGCTGGAGCCTCTGGTAAATCAAACCTTCATCCACCGGATGGGATAGATAAGCATGTTGGTACTATGGTTGATTTATGCATTAATTTTTGAAAACAAGGGCTTTGATCATATTTGCCTGGTAGATATTAACACACTGCTTTTTACAAAGCTAGCTCTTCTGGAGATGGGAAGCTTAGGTTTCTTCCTCAGAGCACTTTTCTTTGCCACCAATAGGGAAGGCTACTGAATCTCTATAGAGTATGTTTTCCTTACAGAAGCTCAAAAGAAACAAATGGAAGATAATGCTGATTTGATTCAAGAGGAGTGCATATCAGAGAATGCAGATAACTCTACAGAAGAGCCAATTGAAGGAGGGCCAGATGCAGATGGGGATGGAGAAGAGATGACTGATGGGATAGAGGAGGATTTTGATGAGGATGGCAGCAATGAGCTGGTAAGGAAAAACCATGCCATGTCTGTCTGTATAGTTGCTACAAGTAACCACAGAGAACCAACTATCTGGGTTAACAACAAAAGCTCACAGCAGCACTGTGATGTTCTGTAACTAGCGCTTAGTCCTACATGCCTCGACACACTGTAGTATCAATTAAGCATAGGGCCCTCTGAGGATGAACAAGAAAAATATATTTTACTAGGTGATTTTAGAAAGGAAATGAAATGTTCTTTAAATTAGTTTGCATTTACTACTTCACATTTAATGAAATGTAGGTGGCGGGGGCTGGGAGGGGGGCGGGAGGGAGCGGGTGGGAAGGGAAAGAAGCATGTTTTCCTAACTGGAGCATTTCAAAATCAAATAAGATTCTAGAATGGAGAACTTTCTCATTATCAAACGTGCTCCTCCATAATTCCCAGTCCCTGTCTTCCATGCGTATCTTCTGCCGGGTGTGTTGGCGGCTACAGATTTTTTTGATGGAAAGATTTTTCCCTAAGAAATGTTCAGCTGAGAAATGTTTGGGTTTTCAGCCTGAGCCTGCGCCTTTCATGGAATGCCCATCATGTTGTTAAACTATTAAGTTCTTCTAGAGGAACATTAAAAAATATTTTGAAAGTCAGATTTATACTTTTTTCTTCATTCCTAAAAGGAATGGATCAGTCATATTGTTTTAGCCTCTCTTCCCAGCTTTCATATTATTCTGCTTTGAGCAGAAATCACTTCTGCTGCTCTGTGTCACTGTCCCCTGCTTCCTTTTTAACACACATTTAATTATGTCTGCACTGTAAAAATAATTCAGTAATTCCAACAGAAATCAGTCAGCAACGGGCACAGCTGAACCAACACTAAGTCTGGAGTAATGGAACATGTGAATACCCGGTGTTTTTTACTGATTACTGCAAACACAATTTAAACCTACTGATAATTTGAGGGTATGTGTCCCTTTAGCCAAGGACCTCTTGAATTTATAAATCCTGAATAGCACTATGCCCGGGAGAAGCTGCTACAAACCGAATCCCCTCATCTTTTAACACGTGATGTAGAATACATGACATTACCACTTTTTCTCAAAGGAACGGGTTCTCCCGTACAGGTATGAGGGACCTTTGTAAGCAGTTGCCACTTTAGATTTGTAGGAAGTTGAAATTTTGTAATGAATAAATAGCTGTAAATATAATAACCCACCACGGCTAATAGCCGATCAGCTGAAGTGATATTAGCAATAGGGGTGACCACAGGTTAGCGAGACTGGTGGGTTTTGCACTAATTAGGTGTCAGACTGCCTACTGCAGACACCAAGCGGGGAAGTCAGCGTACAGTATGTTAGCCTCTGATTGTTCAGTGCTGTCATTCCACCCGGTGGGTATGACATATTTAGCATATATCTACACTATATAATGAATGCAGAAGAAATTTTTCATCTACTAAAGGTCTAAGCAGGGAAGTCTCTAAAAAGCAAGCAGCACAGGAAGACTTCATTAGCAGCGAAAGTCTGGAATCAGCACAGCCACGTTTGCACGCTGCTGCTTCCAAGTTAGAAAGCCTTTCCAAGATTTATGTTAGGGAATTACTTGAAGTGCAGTGTGTTGCAGACACAGCTCCAAAGGCAGTTCAGAGCCTGAGCCACACATCTAAGGCAGGGGGGGAAACCAGCTCCAGTTTCTCTGCATGCCATTACCGAGCCCCTTGAGTGCCGGGAAGAGGTGGCTCAGTGCACATGGAGAGTGGCATCCTCTGCTTTGTGCCCTAGCACTCATGAATGATATCCCGCTCATGAATGATATCGCCCCAGTCCCGCCATGGTGGTGGCAAGGAAAGGACAAGGAAGAGCACTTATGTGCACCATCTGGGTCAGGTGCAGCCTATCCCAGTGCCAGGGCAGTGGAGCCCGGCAGCCTCATGCCTTCCACCTTCCCAGACGCTGGGACCCGCTAGCCGAGAAGCTGGCAGCTTTACAGACTTTAAATCTCAGAACCAAGATTGCCACTGGTGTAAAATCCTTTTGCTTTTCATCCTCCCTTGCCATTTTCCTCAAGCTTTGGAAGAGGCAACTTCACCTTAGTTTTCCTCCCTGCTACAATGGGATAATAACACTTTCTTTTGCAAAGCCTAGGGAGATCAGTGAATGAAAAACTCCTGTGGACGGGATAAAGGATTGCTCTACATCGGATTACTTCAAAGAAATCTCAGGCAATGGGTGTTTCCCATGGAGAGGCAATTATAAATTGAACTGCGCATCTTTACAGTTTTTATCCAAACACTGGGCAGTACTGGCCAGTACTGTTATAATATGAAGCTTGTAGTTTATGATGCATACTGTAATTTAGCCTGTTTTTAACTTATACTTGCATATAATGACCAGTTCCTACAAGTTTTACTTTCCGCTCCAGTCACTGATAGCTGTATAACTGGAAAGTCAGTAAGAATGCTATCAAATATATAGTGAACACCCCAGTAGGAATCCTTGGGATTTCAGTCTGCTTCTGCCTGTTCTGTGCCCTGCTATCTGGCATTACGCTCCATTTTGTGAGAAGTAAAGTAGATAGATAAGCTTGTTATAAAACAAGAAGTCCTAACAGATGTTGTTTTCTTGTTTTATGGAAACCAAGTTATTTAGGAAAAAGAGCTGACTAATAGCAAATGTATCATTTTGGAATGGAGCCAGTTACAACTCATTTCAGGGGGAAAAAGGGGTTTTTAAGCATGAAAAGTGTTAAATGTGAAACAATTAGGACAAACTTTCCATGTGTGAAAACATAACCTTGGACTCAAAATAAGAAATACCCCTCCAAAGGGCATTTTTTAATGAAATCTATAATATTTTCCAAACATAAAGTTAAAGGGATTTAGGATGATGATGAAAAAAACTCGTTTCTTTCATCACTAAGAGCAGCAGAGCAAACAGAAAAACATTTGAAATGGGCATAGCTAGTGTTCTGAAGTCAGTTTGGCACCAAAAATTGGTTGTGAGTCCACTAGTCTGAAAAATATTATTAGAGGGAGAGAGAAACACGACTTAAATTTAGATCTTAACCTTTTTTTCAGTGCTTCATATTTAGCTGTAAATCTGCTGCGAAGCCATTTACCAATAACCTGCTGCAGGACTCCTTTTGCTGAACAAAATACTGTTGTCTCTTTGTTGTTTCCCCCGCGAGCAGCCCTAACGCTGTCGGTAAAGGGAAGTGTTCAATAAGGACAGACCTGCTGCCAGAGTCCAGCTGCTGCCAGAACAGAGCCTCTGAATCTGCGTATGTGGGTTTGCGCCTTTGGACTAGAGGACTCAAAAATGCGTTTCTTTCTCTATTTCTAATTCTAACTTGCAAAGGAAGTGACTGTGGAGGATGTATGCTGTGGGTTTAGGTGGTAGGATCAGTTGTCTAAATTCGCACACCGTCTGTTTGGAGGAACAGGTTACTGCACATTAACTGAGTGATGGCAACTGTCCTCATGCCGACATTCAGCCGAGACCAACTGCAAAGAAAGGCGACGCAGTTGAGCCTGCAGTCTGAGTTAAGTCAGGCATGGATTTAAGGAGGTTTGAGCCTCTTCATTTGCCTGCCTGGCTGCACACACAAGACCACATCACATTCAACAGCTGCACACCTTCTTCATCCACCATTTAGATGCCGACGTTGTTCATCCATGCATTGTCATTTTCTATGGACTAAAGACCCGCCCACAAACAGTCGTTATGGCTCAGCTGAAGCATGAAAAAGTTTTACGCCACAATAACTTGATTGCCCATCTGAACTCTAATTCAAGACATGCTGTATTTGAAGTATCTCTACAGTTACCAAACATCATCTGCTGGGAAAGTTTCTTTTGTACCAACTGTTTGCCCACAAATGTGTCCCAGTGTCTCCAGTGCTGCAGACACTCCAGCTTGAGGATGTTTTTAGAACAATCCCCAAAGACTTTTGCTGCATTGACACACTGAAAAGTTCTTTAAATGGGGATTTCAGATATACGATCCATCTATGTGCGGATATGCTAGGAGATACTGACAAATTCAAACAGTCGACTTCCAACTTGCTCAGTGAAGAGTGTCATATGCTTCTCACAGACCTGTTCTTACACGTTGGCCTTCCACTGCCCCTTGTAAAAGGGCATGCGATGATATAGTGTAGCTATATATATAAAATAATCACTACCTTGGAATATAACTTCTGAGCTTACTCCACTATTCATGTCACTTAACGGATCATCAGAGATAGCTGGAGTGGATGAAAAATTCAGGTCTGTTTCCTTTGCTCCTTTTAGATAAAAAAACCCACATAATTGGTTATCCCAGATTTTACTGGACCCTTGAGTCAGGCTTTCTTACACTAAACAGTTTCTGGTTGCAGTGAATTAAAAATCTTTGCGCTCCCTCTTAGCGAGCACACATCCGTTCTCACTGCCTTTCATGTAAACTGTCCCACAGCCGCACGGCGAAGAAAGCAACACACCTACGCCGCTTCCCCTCTCGCCTGAAAGAAAACAGCCTCCTAGGAAGAAAGATCTTCACGTTTACTAAATTCACCTCACACACAAATCACAAACGGGCCACAAATCATGGGAACACAAGTCAGCAGTGATATCAAGCAGTTTTCAGGCGCCTGCTGCAGGTTTAAATTGCAAGGAGAGGGAAGGAAAGACAATAACCTCCTCTTATTCCTGTGGCTGCACAGTGGAGAGCAGAAAAGTCATCTTTGCAGCACGGTCCAACACAGATTTTGATTTGCCTCTAAAGCAAGCTCCTTCTCCTCACTAGAAGTAGCAGTGTGTGGCATTTCTGAGTTAGCGTGCGCGGTGGTTTCCTTACTCTGCTCATTTAAGCAGCTGGACAGCCCTGTGCGGGTCCAAAGCACTTCATATAACTTCCCTGAACTTGTTTCAAATGGTGCTAATCGATCATGGAGGAAGCACTGGCTCAAAATGAACTATAACTTATCATCGCAATCCCCTTGTAAATAACAAAGGTGGCATCCAATTAATTAGCTGAAAGCCTGAATTATTGTCGATTTGGAAAAAAAAAAATTCACTTTCAGCTCACGCTTAATAAAATACTAACAAACTAATTAGTTGGAATGAGTTATACACAAGCACTCATATCTATATTACATTGCCTGAGAAGAATAGTCTCTATCAAACTGTCAGCCTTTCATAATAAATAACTAGAATAATAATAGCACAGCGGTGGTTCAGTAGTTAAGCATTCAGTAGAGCAAACAGTGTTTTCTGGTAGAGCATGCGATCCCAATGATTTCAAATACAACAGATTTACGGTCTCGTAACTCAGATCAGACTCTGGATAGTGCTTGGCTGGAATTTGAGGGATATATTCACAGTCACAGCATTGTGATTTTATGCTGGTGTAGCTATGCTAAAAACAATGAAGCCACACAAGCGTTACATGGGAGTTCCACAATAATGACTCACCTTTAATAAGATGTCTTGAGAGGCATTTTTATTAAATGACATCAGAAACAAAAGGTCCAGAGACTGTGCAAGGCCCAGTTCTGGTTACAATGTAGATTTACCGCAGTTATTTCAACAACAATTATAGTTCTCTTTCCATTAAGTATATTTCAGGTACATTTACCTCTCAGGGATATTTCATTTCTTACTCTTGTCCTTTTCTCCACCTCTGCACTGCATGTTTTCAGCCTTTCAGATTTGTTTCTAACATCTGATAGAGAATCGTGTTTCAAACATAAATACCGGCAACTGCCACAGACAAATAACTCAGGATACTTCTCTTGCTGCACTGACTTTCATTATGTAAAAGTAAAAATGTTACAATATAATAATAGCTATATTTCTTACAGGAATTGATGCAAATACCATTTAAATCAATGGAACCAACTAGTACTTTTGCTAAAGCTCATCAAGAACCTTTTTGTCTTCTACAAGTAGTTAAAGGGAAATCAAAGTAATTTAATTGCAAATCTGTATGCAACAGTGAAACTTTCTTTACTTTCATTATTTTGCATGAGAATTCAACAGTGAAAATACCCAGCAGAGAGTAGAATAAGATCAACAGAAAAGGAATAAAAATTGGTATGAAGAATTTAATGTAGTTTAAGCCCAATTTTGCATATCTCAAATAACGAGACTGATCAAATACGTGACTATGTGATAGGATTGATAGTAATTTATTATTGTAATCAAACTGGATTTTTCATTGTCCTTTTAGATTTATTTTTTTTCTGTCAATAGCATCAGGGCAGACCAGACTGACTCTTCTATTATCAGCAGAATTAAGCTGATTAGGCATGTCAAAAAGATCAATAGCTACTGTGGCGATTTGCAGCTTTCTGAGTGCACTTATACAAAATACTACTCAGGAAAAAAAAGGGCAAACCGCCTAATTAATGGTAACGGCTGAAGCAACGTTGTGCGAGAAATCTTATTCTGATTACTTTAAATATTGTTGAAACCAAGCAAAATTTAGTCTTTTCGATGCACTGAACATTTTGGACTTCATTGAACTCTTGCTTTCAGTATCAGGGGAAACATGAAGCTCTTCATTCCTAAGACAAATGAATAGGTAAAAGATTGTGTTCACTTGATAAATATCAGTGCAAGATGTTTGTACTTGAGCAAGCTAAGAAAGTCATTAGGGGCAGCATACGCGACAGATACTAATGTGTTGTACCTTCCAAAGCTGCAGTAAATCTAATAACCTGTGACTGAAAAAATGGAGAAAGTAATAAAAGCATGTCATGAAATCAAAAATTGTAAGAAACTTCCTGACATGCCCTTTTGTTATACTTAATATATGCAATAGCACAGTAGACGTGTTTGTTGTTCACACGCTGTTGTATGAGTCATTGGAAAGGCCTTGCTACCGGCTCCTCCTCCACATTTTTCCTGGCAGTCGATTTCTCAGAGGAAGACTTCCCTAAGTGGTGTTCAGGGTTTTAACCAGGTTACCCCTGACTGACTACATAATATTTTTCTAATTATTATTTTCATCCTATCCCCTACATATCACACGGGAACCCGCAGAAAATGCAAGCGCTGCTCTCACGCACTTTGTGTATCTCTTTGTACTAGACTCCCCTGCCTGTAATTGCATATTTGTAAAATGAATGAGCAAAATAATTTCCTCACCTTTCACATCTATTCCTCTGAATCTGCTCTGTTTTATTTAGCCCCCAATTAAAAGAAAGAAAAAAAGCTCAAAAGCATAAAACTTCTAAATCATTTATAATGTAAGTAATATAAATAATTTACAGCCACTAGGATCTTACAGAGTTGATGCAAAAGAGCTTGAAAAGAATGTTTTTTTCTTCTGTTTATCTCTTTTTCAAGCAAAGGACGGGGAATAAAGAAGTTCAGGTCCCATCCTCAGCTTTACCACTGAGCCAATGTGGCGGGCAATGCAGCTCAGCAGATCAAATGTGCAGGTAGACTCAGCCCCTCTTTCTGAGGTCAGACCAACATGTGCCTTCGGCCCTACAGCCAACATGTGGGAAAGAAGCAGCCCCCAAACATATGCTTTAAACTTTAAAAATTATATGCTTTCTAGTCAAGAAAATTGCAAATTTTATTTTTGCACGTTGAACAACATCGAATATACTCTTCAATGCATTTGGTTTCTTTCTTCATTGCGCCCTGACATCAGTCTGAAGTTTCAGTCTTTGTTTAACGTCCTACATTTTCTGGAAGAATGATTAGCGTGGCCTCTCTTTTTGAGGTCTGTCTACATGCGGGGCAATTCTGGACAGGTTCCCTTCGGACCCAGCAGGGTGAACCCTGACACCCTGCCAGCAGCTTCCAGCACAATGCCCAGGCACACACCGCAAGAGTAGGAAATGTGCATCATCTACACCCTGTCAATCCCACTGAGCACAGAAGAACCACCCATCTTCGGCAGTTTAAATGGGGTACATCCATTCTGAGACAGTGAATGGGTATAAATATTAAACAGGGGAGAGGGTTGCTTTATTCTCTGAGAACCATTGTAAGAACTGGTCAGAACATTCTGATATTTAGGGTACCCTAGACAACCTGAAGCAATGGCTGGTTATAGCCCAATGCTGCACGAGGTTAGTCCAAAGTACACTTATTTAGCCAGTGCCCGTCAACACAGAGCACTGGCTTGTATGTGGGATTTACAGCCTCACAGCAATTTGGGGATATGGCGATTTGGAAACACTAGCATGGGTGACTTCTTGGCAATATATCTGACAAGTAAAAGAATTTCTGATTACCGCTTAACATGTTCTAATGTTTTTTTAGAAATTGTCTAAGTGCTTTGTGTCAAGCTCACGCGGTGCCTTCCTGTGGACCTGTGTTTTGAAAGGGTAGTTTGTGTGCTTTCTGTTTTGGGGGGAAGGGGGACTTTGCTGTTTGTTGACCCACTGTCAGTAGATTTATCACTATTTAGTATTCATTAATCATTTTTGTGCTAGTTTCATTTTGGGCTGGTGGTTTTTTTTTTTCCTTTTTTTTTTTTTCTTTTTGGGCAGGTCTATATGTTTGTCTTAAGCTTTTAGGTAAGAATAAGACAGATATGGTGCTTGATGTTTCTGAGACGTTTTAATGGCTCAGCTTCAACTGTCAAAAACAACTGTGCCTCCAATTAAAAAAAAAAAAAAAAACCAAAACCAAAAGCAACCAAGCAACCTGTTTACTTATTATCTGCAATCGATGTTCCCCCATCCTGTGTAGGGAGAATAGGCTTCAGAATAGTAATCTGGCATAGATACCAAAGCAGCAGTACCAGGTACAGTGGGAAAGTGGTGAGAGAACGGGAAGAGGACACTGGTGTTTTCTAGACTCTCACTGGGACACCGAAATCCTCCGCAACGACTCAGGCCAGCCATTGGGTCTGTATCTGTATATAGATTTGAGCCTATCAGCTTAATCCTCAAATTCTTAGATTTAACTGAAATTGAGCAATTGCCATGCATCACACATTTTTTCCTGGTGTGTCAGTATTTGAAAATAAATAGCTTTAGTTCCCCTAGAAAACACTCATTTCACAGGCTTTATCAGTATGCTTGAGTCTCAAGAATGGTGAATGAAAAACCCTCAGGGGAAACATTTTTCTGTCGAAAGTTTTCACGCAAGTAAAGAGGGGTAAACACTGAAAAGCCAAAAGGTTGTTATTTTTCCATATAAAAAGACACAAATTTAAAATATGTTTTTATTTTTTCAAAACAAATTGCAGAGCCACTGCAGCCAGTGACCCAATTATTCCAAAAGGTCTCAGTTTTTTGAGAAAATATAAACGTGTTACTAAGATGATTTTCTGCATGATTAAAACCAAAACATGAAAGGCAGATTGAATTTATCTGTACATAGGCATTCACAGACCTCAGAAAAGGGAAGTTATTTAGAAGGTGATAGAACTGTAATTGCCATTTCAACAAAAAAAAAGCAATCAGTGAAGAATAAAACAAGCTCAGTTTGCTAAAATGAAGATTTGGAAGTTAATCAAATGCCACCTTAGCCAGCCTGTTACGTTGATATGTGTATCTGAAGTTTCCAAATTGTTGTTGCTATTGATTTCTGAAAGTATACTACAGTTTTATAATGTCTTTCAAAAAGAGTAAGTTGTGTCTCAGCCACGATAAACAGGGAATCAAAAGGCTAAATTCTTCTTTGTTTCCTCCTTGCAGGGTTATACTAATCCTTTCTCAGCTATTAGATGATTCTGCACCATTTGCAGACCACAGTGTAACCCCAACTCCACAATTTTGCCTTGGAATTTTTAGTTTTAAAGGACTAAACCAAAAATGTTACGCACTACTACGCACTTTGCATTCAAATAACTATCATGCAGGAAAATAGCAAGCAAAACCTGTTTAAAATAGAATCACAGAATTATAGAATTGCTGAGGTTGGAAGGGACCTTTAAGATCATCAAGTCCAACCATTAACCTGCCCTGACAAAACCACTTCTAAACCATGTCCCTAATGTACCTACCCTTTTTTTAAACACGTCCATGGATGGCAAATCCACTGCCTCCCTAGGCAGCCTATTCCAATGTTTAATAACCCTTTCAGTGAAAAAATGTTTCCTAATATCCAATTTAAACCTCCCCTGGCATAACTTGAACCCATTTCTTCTCATCCTTTCATGATCTTTTATTGTCTTTTCCATCTGGATCGCATTCCTAAACCAAGTCTTTCACAGATAAGTCTTTTGCAGGTAACTCTACCTCCTGTATGTTTAATTGACTATTGACTGTCTTAATTCAGTACACTATTGTCACCATTTCAGTGTCTGTTATGCACCATTGTTAGTCTCATCCCTCTCCTCCATCCATTATTTTCTCTCAGCTTTCCCAGTATCTCTGTAACCTCACACTAAACGCTTCCAACTGCTTCCTCCAGCAAGCTCTCCTCCCTGTTCCTGCTCTATTTATTTGCTTTTTACCTCACTCCACCTGGTCTTTATCTTGAGTAAAACTTCTTCCTCCAAGTAACTGAAAAAACGCCTGTTGATTAGACAGGACATTCCTGATCTTATTACCAGCAGTGCGTAGAATTTCTTTTTCCTGCATGGGTGCACTTTGTTTTTTGATTCCTACCTAAACTGTAATTTGGTGGTACTGGGAAAGTTTAGCAGGTGCTTTCTCTGTAATTAGTTTAAGGTAGTTCTCCTGGTAAGCTCCTACTTTCGTATCTGTTAAAAATACACTACCTAAAGTGTAGAGATAGTGAGTGGCCTCAGAGTACAAGGAGTTCCTTTACACATTAAGCTGTGTGTTCAAACCTGCACCCTTGGCATCAGTAGGACAGGAACTATTGCCTTCTTCATTAATATTAATTGGACCGCCACCTCACACTGGGGAATTCCTACTCCTCACATCGAGCAGAGGGTAATTCAGTAGGAATTTTATTCAACTTTTTGACAGCACTGTGCATCCTAAAACCATTTCCTTTGTAGAATTCAGAATGATAAAAGATGCTTCTTACCATGGATCCTGCTCCTCTTGCTTCTCATGGAACAGGCCCAATCCCAAGAAGCAGAAAACACCTAGTGGTCTCCAACGAGAGTCATACCTCTGGGAATTCGCTATGAATATCCACTCATACTCAGGGTTAAGGGAAAGTTGGACATTTTCCCCTCTGTAATATTTGGCACTGGATCCTAAGAAGATGTTGAGGTGCTCTCTAAGCACGCTGGTACAAGCTGAGGGAACTCTGTGGACAACATCACTGAGGCCTTACGGCATTTGGTTTGGCTTTATCAGCCAAGAGAGACCATGAAATGGAGTGGTCGTGGCAGGAGCACGGCTTCACCATGGGGTAGCCTTGTGAGCGTGTATGCTGGGTAAACGTTTCAGGGCAGTGAGTGCTGCAAAAGCACCACCTTCCCACCTTCTCATCTCTTCCATGTTCTGCTGCTCGGAGATCCTGCAGCCCACCCCACACTCTGCAGAAGGTCCAATGCCTCCAGCTTCAAATCCCTGCCACTGTCACCAGGATCTACACTACTAGTCACTGAGTCTTCTCCTACAGTTAAAAAGGATCTTGTAGAGGAAAACTTTGCTGCAAAAAAGCAGTAGAGTGGGAACAAAACTCACAGAGTAAAGTGAGATGGACAGATCCACTTCTTTCCCTCCTTCTCCTTGCTGCCCTCATAGCTCCTCTCAACAAAACTCTCAAATGACCATGGCAACTCTAATCCCAAAGTCATTCCATCAGTTTCACACCTGACCATCATCTCGATTGCAGCATATCCTTACCGGCACTCTCCAAATATTAGATCCTGTCTTCACCACTACACCCAACAGTATTCATCACAAATCTGCCTACACAGGACTCTGAGAAAGAAAATATATGTTGATCTAGGGGAAGAATCTGTGTTTGATAGGGCTATCTCATTCTTCCTGCTGGTTTTTATCGGGCAAGCAAGTGAAACAGAGCATTTTAATACAAAGGAGACAGAAGTTTGTTTTCACTGATGAGTAAAACAGCCATTCTCACATGTACTCACATAAGTACTAACACTTCAAAGCAATTAAACTGTTCACTGAACAGAAAAACGATTTTCAGCAATTAAAGTATGATTGACAGAGTACAAAAGATAATGATTAGGTTTCATCATTTGAAGAAAGGTTTAAAGAAGGTGCAACTGCTTCCTTTAATTATTCTTTATTAATATTTACCAAACTGTATAATTCCTCCTATGTGTTATATGCAGTGAATATTCTATCACTAGCTCATCATAAATAGTTTTGCCTTAGTGCCATAATTTTTGTCGGTCATGTTTTACAAGCGTTCCAAATGACATCAGCAAACCTGTAAGACACATTCATATTCCCCTGCTAACACCTACTGAACTGAGCGTTTACATTTCATACAGGGGCATTATACTAAATCACATATATAACTTTGTTACTCGATCAGAGATTTCATGCTTTAAATCAAAGGACAATGCAAGGTGTATTTCAAATGTACACATCTGTGGATTCGGTGTGATAGCTGATACAAATTCAAGGTTCTTTAGTAAGCCCTATTCATTGCTTGTGGATTTCCATTCATGATGACAAATGATGTGTAAAAGCCAGAAGAAGCGCATGCCCCCGTGGTACGTTACAAACATAGATTATGGGGTTTCGCTCTCAGTGTCTGCTGCCTGCTTAAGAGAAAGGAAGGGTATCGTCTTGAGTTAGATGCAGCAAATAAGCACAACAGCAATTTGCACTACTACTTTGTGTAATGCATCCTGATTTTTCTTATTTTACGGAAATATCTGGATCAATAACAGTTAATCAAGATTTGCATATTTTTTTTTAAAGTCTGTTCTGCAAACAGATTCAGTTTTTCACCTCCTTGGCTGTCCAGAAAGTACATTTCATAATCAGAAAAAAATTATTAGACATGAAACAGTGTGCCATCCTAGAGGACATAGTAATAGCATCTGTGGACCTGGATTCAGTTGTACAGATAACAGTATAGGAGGGAGCATCAGATGCAATCAAAACAATCACGCTACAATTGCAGTCTGAGGCAGTGCCAGTATGAGGACCAGTGTTGTGAGTGAAAGGACAGTGCGGCAACTGCATTTTAATGGGGCTTGCAGTTATTTGGCAGAAAGTGATGTATGGCAGTCACATAACCCACTGCCAAAGCCTAGTCAGACATCAGCAACAACCTGGGAAGGTGTCAGGCATCGAGTCTTCTAATCAACAGGAACCTGACAGAAGTAGAAATGTGATTTTACCTGAAACTAGGCAATGGTCAGAATTAGTTTCAGATGCCTCCCTTACAGTTACTAAACTCAGAAGTCCAGTCCTGAGAACAGGTTTGTCTGGCAAGCAAAAAGAGGCAGGAAAGCAAGAGGAAGGATATTTGAAGCTTTGGGTTTCAAGCTCACATATATATGTGCACTATCATCTATCCATCCACTGTTTAGCTGCGTTTTCTGAGAATTTCTAAGATGAATGCTATCACAAAAGCCATTTGGAGCAATTGATTGTTTAAAAACAGACGCATTTTGTCAGATGAACATCTTGGATGCTCTTATTGCTTATAATTATTGTGGGGTAAATCATAGAGTAAATTCTGCGACATCCATATTCTGTGGGACTTTTCTCTAAACATTCTCTTAATGTACATTTTTTGTGGCATTTAGTCATGGTGCATTCCTGATACTCCCTCCCAAGCACATATGCTGAATTTACGCTCTCAGACAGTAAGATTTATTCCTGTACATCTAGGTTTGGAAGATAAGCATGGTAAAGAACACTTTTCCCATAAACCCTTTGAGAAGGAAACTAGATATTTATGGGGAACAGGGAACATATCCCTGCTGTTTACCCTTTTTCAGAACTGTAAGGAAGAAGAAATAAACCAGAGCAGGGAAGAAGCTGAGCTCTGTTTGGATCCAGCTAGCAGAGATCAAAACGAGTTTAGAAAAGCCAGCAGCATCTCCCCTGCCACAGAAGCAGTGGTCACCATTACAGCTTCCAGCTGCTTGGGGAGGCTGGGGAGATCGGGGTGGCCAACCTTGTTCTAAAAGAATGGTTCCTGCAGGTCTTTACCCTATATTGAGCTTGCCTTCTCATAAAGGGCTTTTAGGAGAAATACAGAATTCAAACTATTCCTACTGCGTCGTGCTTGGTGACTACTAAGCACAGAGCTTAGAAGAAATGATCACTTGGCAGGTCATTTGATGGCCAGGCTCTCCCACAAAAACTGTCTATTACATGCAGGGCATTCTTAAAGATCTACAGATGTAAAGACTGGAATTATCTGGGCTTTGAGGGGAGGTAAGTGATAACACCATTAAACCTCTAAAAGGCAAGATGGAAAACTCTCTAGATTTTTACTGAATTTTATCTGAATTACTCCATCATTTTTAGTGATTATAGTTTGGGGCCCATTAAGTAGAACTGCACTTTCATTTAGTGCGGTGTTTAATATTTAATGTTGGCTTTCCGATGTTATATACATTGTAATAGTGTAAAGTTAAAATTAATTGAATCTAGTATAATTTGAGTCTGGTAAAAATGCTAGAAGGATCATACTGGAACTATAATAACAGTAGCAATAGCATTTCTGGAAGACTGAAATACAGTGTTATGCCTAAGAAGACTGTTTCCAACAGCTCGTGTTCAAAAAACCACCCAGATAGGGAAAAAAACAGCAAAAATAATTTCAGGTGGAAAATGAACCAATAAATATTTCATAGCCTATCTATCTCCCACTCTTTTCAGGGATTATGATGGCAATTAGGACAGTATATACTGTTTCTTGATATTGTCTACAGCTGCCAAGGCTATATGCTCAGCTGGGTTATTCAATTCTTGAAATGCATTATGTTCAAATCATGCTTTCTAAAGTGGTTTTCTGTTAGGACTACATCAAATGAAAGCCATATTGCTGGCTTAAATGTAATTCAGTTCATCCTTGTTGTGTCAGGATGTTTTTTATATATATATAACGGGAAGGAAATTAGAAGATTAAAAAAAACATTAGTCATCATGAGTTTTTTTAATATCATCAGCACTAACATAAAGCCAGCTGATAAATTGCACACTATTCAGAAAAAAGAAATAGAATAAAATTAGTATTGCATTACACTAGATTAATCATAGCCCTGGGTTACTGTCATTCTATGGAAAACAAAAGCTTGACTATTTCAGATTTTAAAGTTTCATCTCAGCCTTTAAGATTATTTGCCTTAAGAGGCAAATAACAAGCCAATGTACTGAAGGAAGAACACGAGATTTTGGACTGGTGGGGTTGGTAAATTTTTATCATTGTTCCTAAATGACAGCAAAGCACCATTGATGACTTGGATCCAGATGGTTCGCAGTAACGCTTCATAGTAGTAACCTGATGAAGCTTTTTAGTGCTGGTGACAGGTAAATGCTCGAAAGGTTTATGGCAGGGAAAAAGCTTCAATAAATAACTTGAAAATCTGTCTCTCTTCTTACTTGCATAATTATCGCTTTTTATAACGGCATAATGGAACAGCAAAGCATAGGTGAAGAAAGGGCTAGAAAGGGGGAACTCTCTCTGGAGCTAATAGGATGTACAATGGGATTTTTTTTACTTCTTGGAAGATGAATAGCTACTTAACAACCATTAGGCCTCTCTCAGTCTTAAGGGGAGAATTTTAAAATCTTTTTCATGTAGCTAAGTCTGTCCAGGCATCAGGAGCTAATAACAGAGGAGATGAAGGCTTTTCTCAATGCAAGTAGAGAATAATTGTTTCAGGATATTTTAACAGAAAGAAGTTCTGGGTTCTCTCACGTGAGCTTTTCTCCCTAATCCTGGTTACCTGTGAAGAGTACAATCAGAAATCTGGTGCTCCCTTTGCAACGAGGGAGAAATCTGATGGCTGGCTGCTTCACAGGGCAGGAGGCCAGTCCTGCAGAGACTCTGATGTTTCTGATAAAACATTTTTTGTTGGAAATCCGGGTTTTCAATAAATGGAAATTTTTAACAGAAATCATCCCTTTTTTTTCTGGGGAAGAAAAAGGCAGATGTAAAACTCACTGAAGGAGAGGGAAATTGGTTGAAAAGAACACCTGGAAAGTTTTCAGGGTTTGATCAAAAGTGCACCAGGTTTTGTCAGCTGTTTTCTGTTTCAGTTATAGAAAATGATACAACCAAAAGAAAACTGAAGAAGAAAATTGGCTGAAAGTTGTTTTTCCTGTCAAAAGTAAAAAAAAAAAAAAACAACTTATGTTGAAAATTTCACTTCTAAAAAGAAAGGATCTATTTCTGTTAACATTTTCTACTGTCACTTTTCCAAAGAGATGTGATTAGGAAAGTGTTGTCAGTTTTTCTGTGGGTAGGTGGAGCTGGTATGTCTTACAGTCCCCTGCACCATCACTGAATGCCTGGCTGAAGCTGGTAGCACTAACGGGTTGCATAGCAGGACTCAGATTTTTAAATGCAACCTGTCTCCAGCCTCTGCTGGAAGAATGACCCTCAAAAAAGTGTTGGCAGACACCAGATTTTTGCTGTTTCACACTGTGGCTGGTAAAAAAAAAAAATAAAATGAAAGAAAGCAAAGGATATGCAATTAAAACCTACGACATGTACACAAGAACAGTAATAAAACAGGCAATGTCAAAAGGGAAGCCACTGAGGAGAGATCCATCAATCTGGTAACTGTAAGCATTGTTGAAAGCACACACTCAATGTAAACGGTCCAGAATAAGGTATACAAATAGTAAAATGGGATCAAAGCAAAGAATCCTACACGCGGTTTATTTAGATTGAATGCTACAATGCAAATAAAGCATTTCATTGCAAAGCAGCTAAGATCCATTCTTCTGTTTTCTGCTGCTAAAACAGAAATTATTCAGCAGTTGTTCACATAGCATTGTTGAGGGGAAGTATACTTCAACCTCAACAGCTCCTGCTTGATTCGCTGTGGTTATTTTGGGCCATGCAGTCTACCTGAGGACTGCTGCAGGTACATGACTTTAGCCCTCAAAGGTTTAAGGTGGCAAAGTCTGATAAATACGGGTATTTGATTGATTCATGAAAAAGTCATGTTCCTCTTCCCTCTTTTCCCCAGTTGTCTTGGCTTCTTTTTGAGGTTCTGCTGGAGGAAATTCTGTGCCCGCATACTAAAGTGAACATTTCATTTCTCAGTTTCTACAGATCAAGTGATGAGATGTCATGTGTGAACCCCCTGAAGGCCGAGAAGAGAAACTCCGACTTCCCCACAGAAAATTGTGAACTGCGGTTTCTTACTGGCTAGCAACACCTTTGATTCAATTTGTATGAAAACTCAATTTACTTATTAAAATGGACGTTATTGTTCAAATATTAGAAATTCCATTTCTTATATGTTCTAAGCTGTACAATTGTCAGATTTTTATGGTTTAGATTGTAAATGTGTTTTTCTCTGGCTAATTATTGGTATTATTTTTTTAATTTTGATGTCTTAAAGGCCAATGTACTGTATCATAATAATATGAAGGACATATTTAACAGGTGTGGGACACACTGTATACAAATGTATATTTCTAAAAGCTATTTTTATGATTAGCATGTTTTACTGTTTTACCATATTTAGAGTCAGGTGATATTGCACTTCTTTGTTTACAGCTTAATTCAAACAAGATCACAATTAAATACATTGTATGGTATTTTCCATTATTTTATTTATTATGTTTGTCATTGGAAATAACTATGTTTACTAATAGGGATAGCTGCTAAAAAGTGAAAATGTCAAAATAAGAGCGCAATCCTTGATAAAACTGTAAATTGGATCCTCCTGTAAATCCCTTTCTTCAGATAAGCACTCTCTGTGATGTCATCCACTAGACAGTTGTTATAGCTGTTCCTGCAAGTCTCGAAAGGCAGTTTGTTGTTACCATGCAGAAAGTGTACATGACAGTCAGTCTCCTGTCTACCCAGGTGAATTACTTATAGACTGCCAATATCTGACAACCCAAGCTAGCCTGCTGATTACTTTTTGGTTTATTTTGCGACAGCAGTCTTTCCACTCCTGAACCCCTAAAGCCCTCCTAAAATCCTGCAGTTGGAATAATGAATTATTACAGATGTTGTAGGGGGAATCTCAGTATAGAATTTCTTAATAAATCGTATTTCCTTTCAAACAGAATGAATGCATTATTTCTCTTGTGTTACTGAGATATTAAGGGTATCAAAGCATACATAATATGAGCACAAGGTCGTCTTCTCTAATGAAAGTACCAACTTGTTCAGCATCCCAAAGCTAGACCTCCTTAGCACTGCAGATGACATGAAACAAGGAATAGATACTTATTTATCTACACCCTTAGGTGAGATATACTCCTATAGAAAAAGACATGTCTTTAAAGTGTTTGCAGGGGAAAATAGCTACAGCCTCCCATGCAGGAGAGACATTAATTTAAGAAGTACTTTAGACAGTCAAATGGAACTCAGACCCAGCTGTGCGCCAGTTTGCAGCACAGAGCCCCGATACGCACTGATGTCCGTGGCCAGGGGTATTTGGTAACATCCAGCACCACAAAAATGAACACTTGCCTCACCCTTCCAATCATTCTCTGTAGGCTGAAAGCAAGAGAAAAATGAAGGTACCAGAGAGATTCTTTAACAGATCAGACTTTCAATTTTTATAAAAAACAGCAGTTTCTGAGATGATAGGTTCACCTCAAACAGCGGGGGCATGAGGAGGTGGGAACTCAAGGTCTCCAATCAGGTTTACAGCATGGGGATCATCATCCAAGAAGGACTGATATTCTTCAAACATTTGGAAGAAGAACATACATTTGCATTTAATTGTCTATTACTGAGTAGGAATTTACTTCACTAGGAGACTATGTAACATAGCACTTTCAATTACGTTCGTGTATCTTATATGTAGATATTGTCTGTGGAGTTAGATGGTTTACTTAAGTGCTGAGTAGTACCTGGCTACTTAACTAAGGAAAGAATAGTATAAGTAGTTATGCCTGAGCATAAAGGATTGCAGCTTCAGAATCCACCAAGGCTGACTCGCCCAGAAAAGTGCTCCAAAAAATATTACTTGTGTGTAAGTGGAATGTTAGGCCAAATCAAAGGCTGAAATATTTCTCCACTTTCTATATATTAGTATAGGTTATGATCGTTTTCAACTGTAAAAATGCAAAAAGAATTGCCATTTTGGGATCTCCATCTTTGGCTGACAGTTAAAAAAAAGCACTCCAAATCTTAGCAGCTCAGTGGGCATTTTGCCCATTTCAATTATGTAAACTCTTGGCTGACTTAAAAGATGCAGAATGTCGTCCAAGAAGATCAGTTCTGATGTTGGTGTTAATAAACTACGTATGAGAAACAGCTAGGTCTATCATCTCTTCACCACCTCCATTCCAAATGAGTTAATAATCCCAGAAAGCACTCTATTAGATTTTTAGAAAGTCTTTCCAATCATTACCCGTAGATTCACAGAAATGATTGCACCCTCGTAACATTGAGACTGTTTCATGCCACAGTTTAAGTCCTGAATATATTTTAAACACAAAAAGACACCTCCGATAACACCATGAGGCACTACTTTACTTGCAAGCCAGAAGCTTGTTGTGCCGTGCAATTGATTACTAGCAAGGTTTCTTAATGGCATGTTTGCTTCAAATCACTAGAGAGGATGCTGGTAGCTTCAACAGAGCTTGGTAGTTCTCTTCTTTTCATGTACGCAGTATGCTCGGTGTTGTTTGCCATCATTACCTATACTTGTTTTACATGGGTTTTGTCAGTCGTGGTTTTTCCAACATTGCTCATCCCTTGCAATATGGAAAATAGGAAACATAAAGGATCTCATCAATCGGTTTGGATAGTTAACAGTCTTATAGAATCCTTTATGGACAGTCCTGAATTAAACCGATTCATTTTCTACACAGACCTATACACTCTGTGTATTTCAGATACTTGTTTCAAACCTGTGCAGCTGCATGAATGGAAAATATTTACTAAAAAGCTTTAAAGTTTGGATCAAGGAAAAATATTTTTACTTTTGTAAACTCTTGTATTACATATTGTTGCAGTTCTTATTAGTTTTCTCTGTAGATCCATTTTTAGTTCTGAAAAATCATTGTACTTAAACTATGTAGATAGCTACAATCTTGTAAGCAGTCATATTTTTAATAGGTGCCACTGCAAGTTAGGATTAAAACATTCAGGGTTTGCCCATGTAGAGCAGATTGGTGGTTCATTGCAGTTTTCTTTAAAATGTTGTAACATAATTTTTACATGTCTGTAAATAAATATTTTCTCTGATATATGCACTAATTCAGTTTTGTAATTTCTTCTCTTAAAATGTGACTAAGAAACCTTCCAGGAAAAACATATTTATCTCATGCAAAAACACCATTTAAAGCTTTGTAATACAACTGTGCTTCACAAACTTTCCAAGCAGAACGAACAGAAGCAGGAATCCATAGTATGAAGTACTTGCCTTAAACTTAAGTAAGGTGGAGGAAAATGTGGTAAATATACTGCTATCATTTTAACAGTTTAAGAAATCTAAGGACCAGTCCTGTGTTAAAAAATGACTGAGGAGAAATGTGACAAACTTGATAAAAAGAGGAAATTCTTCAGTGGGGTCAGAGAGAGAGAGAGAGAGAGAGGGCCAGAGGGGGTATTTCATTGAATTTGAGAAATGCATTTTCTTAATCTTGAAGGTTCTAACTTTCATGTATTACTAAAGTTGCATGAGTACAACTTATGAAAACCATGTTAATAATAGTTATAGTTTTCTGTTCAGTATTCAAATACATTTTTTATTGATATTTTCTTATTCCATTCACAAGGCACTGCTATACAGGCAAACTACGGAAAATTGGTCCACAAATTCTACAAGAATGTTTATAAATTATTTTGGAACTGTTGGGAAGCAAGACGATTTTGAAATATATGTGATTTATATATGGCAGGTAAATTTTCACATTTTTAAATGTGTTGTCCTTATTGTTAGAGCTATGCTGGATTTTGCACAAATTTGCGAACTTTATAAACAACTTACTGTTATTATGCACGATACAGGGCCAATTCCTCATTCAGAAAGAACCCTGCTATAGATTAAATAGTAGCCAATTTTCCTGGTTTCAGCTGGGAAAAAGTTAATTTTCATTCTAGTGGTTGCTGTGAAAGGAATGTCAGTAATACCTATTGGGTTTAGTGGTTGCTAAGTGATATTTATACTGTTTAAAGACTTTTCAGCTTCCCCTAGAAGAATAGACATAATGATGGAATGGTCAATGAAAAACTCCATACCATAGAGGTCATGCTCCATGTATAAATGGGGGCTGGGAATCGACGATCACTGCTTAGGACTGTGCCAATTCACCAGGCGGTGAGAGTGACCCATGTCATTATTATTATAGTTATTATTGTTTTTATTTTTCCTTTTCTGTTGTTGTTTCTATTCAACTGCCTTTATCTCAACCCATGAGTCCTTTTTGCTCCCTTTTCCCTCTTTTTTTCCTCTTCCCCACACCCTTCGGGGAGGTGGGGAAGCGGGGGAAGGAAGGGCTGAGCGAGCAACTGTGGTGTTCTAGTTGCTGGCTGGGATTAAACCATGACACCAATTAAAATAATTTCTAGTTCCTTTTTAGTAGAGAATGTTGTGTCTGAACTTCAAAAAGTTCCAGTTTCCATGTTCAGAAGAATCCTCAATAGTCTAGAACATTTAAATAGGGTATATATCTGATTTGAGAGGAAAGAGGATAAAAAAGTAAGATAATTTCATTTTCCGTACTTGTCTGTCAACATCTTTTGTAATAAATATAATCAAAAAATTCAGTTTGATAACCTTAAATTCTGTGTTGATGATACTGGGCATCAGGGCCATTATTACTGAAAACAAGGCATCATTCAGCCAAGAATAAGCAGGGAGAGCATCCTGCAGTGTTCGATGGATAAAGCATCAAATAATCTAACACTTTATCGGCAACAGAGCAATATGTTACAAATATTTTTGGAACAGAGAAGTACATAACTCTTTGCATGATTAGCAACAAAGTATAGAAAATGTAATTTATGCATTCAAGTTGTAGTCAAGGTTATATTCCAGTATTTTTATTTACTCATATGAAGATCCATTCTGAGTCTCATTCATTGCCATTAGGGACAAAGACAAATATTTCTGAGTTTTGAACTTGTTGGGAAAATCATTATAAAAATAATGCAAAAATATTAGAGGAGTGGAGGAGTTTTCCACATAAGTAATGGAATCCTGTCTCTTTGCCTTAAGAGTCCTAAAGGGTGGCTGCAGAGTAAACCATTGAAAAGATTTTCTTCTCTCATAAATTCGTTACTCTGAGACAGTAACCTTGTTCCATGTCTGCGTAACTTCAGGCTTTTATCCTCTCTGAAATAAACTTGTAGGGCTTCTCCGTAGTAAGAGCTCACCAAAGTCACCCACTCAGATTCAGCAGCCACAGATCAGAAAAAGCACCTCTATATGGTTAGGCTCCCACACAAGAGGAAGGATAGTGTCTGTGGTGAAGCTAAAGACAGTCGGACGATCTAAACTAGAAGAAAAGATGTTTATTTTGGCCAGCGGCTGCCAGTCTTAACAGTCAGCTAAGGACAGACCTGACTACAGATAGTCTACTAGAGAAAGGAGGGTCTAGCCAAGGGTATGACTAAAGATGCAGGAAAGATTCTGCACACTAAGTAAAACCAGCACAAATTGGCGAGTTAGTACTGTAGCTCTGAGCATTTCTCACTAATGAAATATTCTGGACATGATGAGAGAGAGAGAAAGTAAAGGCACCTGTGTACAGCACTTACAGCCCTATTCAGGCAATCCATGCCCATAAAACAACCAGTTCTGGAAAACCAGTAAGAAAACCCTCTAAGAAACTGCTTATGAAAAACACTGAATGCTATAGGAAATACATAGTTTTGGGGTTTTGGATGATGGAGTTATTAACTCATTAGAGACAAAAAGAGCTCAAAGTTTTTCATTGATACATATTTTGGGGTTACTCTAGTAAGTATTTGATTAAACTTTCAAAGAAGGATTGCTGTTCCGCACTTGTGTGAACAGAATTAATCCACAATTTTCACACTGGGTTTTAACAGAAAACCTAATTCCCATACCATCCGTTCCATATAAATTCAGCTAACCAAGCGAAAACATTTATAAAGATTACTTTTAAAACTTTCTGATACTATTCTGGCTACATACATTTAAGAGCCTAAGGTAACAGAGAACAAGCTTTGCATGACCACTCTGTGGTGTATTACTATATGAGAATATATCTATGATCTGTAGCTATGCACGTATGGAAAAAAAATATTCTTCCATTGCTTTGTACTTTGGATAATTAGAAATGTTTCGCTTCAACTAGAGACAACGAATGTTGTGGAAAATAAGAATCGAACTCATCCCTGGGGTAACTGCTCATATCAGTCATTAAATGAGTACCTTCAGTGTCTACTCCAACTGAATTCTCAAGCAGAAACTGTGAGCGGTGCCCATGCTATGAGGAGTTACAGCAACATTTAGCACGATATTTAAAGAAAAAAGAAGTCATAACTCATATTGCTGTTGCTAGTATTGCTCCTGCAGCAGAAACATGGTGGAACGTGGTGGTGGAGCAGAGGACAGTCAACAGGCTAGGGCTGCAACTTCAACCGGGCACTGAAACTTGAAAGAGCATTAGAAGGGTTTTACCTGGGGATGACTGAGGAAATTACTGAGAGGGGATGTGCTGCACTTGTGCTTACTTTATGTTTGAATAAATCTGCTCCACATATTCTTTTATTTTCACATCCCTACTTGTAATGCCATAACTCTGACTATTCTTTCAAGGGCTAAGCCTCCAAATTTCTAGGTGATTTTGGTTGAACTTCACAGGAATTCAACACTTGCCAATGTGCAGCCAATCACACAGAAAAATTAACCCACTGTTCAGAATTTTGGCCTTGTTTAATCCACAATGTGGTGGGGGGGGGGATTTAGTAAATGTCTGTTTACTTGAGTGGCTACATTACCTGTAAATCTGTGCTTCCGTTGATGGGAAAACTGTAGATGAGACAGCTACAATTCTGACACAGTCTAAATGCCAAACTCCAAGAAAATGTACACTGGTCCTGAGAGGAGAAGGGCTATGTAATCATAACAAGATGGCAACTGGGCACTACCACCAGCAAAATTAGCCCAGACAGCAGCCCGTGCTCAAACCGCTGCTACTGAGTGGCTGATTGTTTGCCAGCAGCAACTGGACACTTTACATTAACGTTCCTCCATAGGTAAGTGCTTTTATATCTCATTCCAGTTTTCATTGTGAAGATAGGTAAAACAAGTCTCAGATAAACGAGGTAGCACTGTCTTAAACCGGTAAAGAATTTGGCTTAATGTTCTATAAAATTATTTCAGCTTTAGTTATTTAAATCATTCCCATACAGGGTAGGTAATGTTCACCATCTCTGACTAGTAGGGGAAGATCACAAACATTTATTTTCAAAAAATTCTTGAGCTTTTAAAGCACATTTTCTTAATTCCATCTCTTTTTTTCCTTTTTAATCTCATTTTTCTCTCTCTACTATGTTAAACTGGAAGGAATTATTAAAAAGTAAATATTTAGCAAATACAACATTCAGAAAGTAATTGCAAAAAGAGAAATTTTAATTCATAAACACAAATAGGAAACAAGTTTAGTAGAAAGGTATCTTGTTAGACTGACAAGTAGAATTGATAAAAATAGGAAAGCTTTCAGGGGTAAAAGCCTATCTTCTTTTTTTTAATTTATCCTTAAACCATATTTATATGGCTTGATCGCTTTGTCTACAAAAACACTGATGTTAAAAACAGCAAATCAAAATGCAACAGACGTTCTTATCAGCAATGGAGCTATGCCACAACTCATATTTCTAGTCAGTCAAAATTCTGATTTATGTAATTTTTACACAAACTGTGCATAAAACATATAAATCAGTGTCTGAAGTGATGAGTTTGGTTGGTTTTGTTTTGTTTTTTTTTTTTTTTTCCAACAGACAGTATTTTATATTCTGTTCTCCATCAGAACTCTACTTAACAAAGGAGGACAAAGTTTTATGCAGTATGTGACACTAAGCAAAGAAATGCCTGGGCATTTGTTTCCTTGTTTCTGTACAGGACGACTTTCAGTGATATCTGTTGGGAGTTTTGCTGTGTTTGTGACGACATATCGCATTACTTGTAATCAATGTATCAGTGTATGAAATGCTGTTTTACAAACCTATTTGCTGAGTACTATTATCTAAGGTAACAGGCTTCAGAGAGCAAGTGTATTAGGTCGCGCCTCAGGAACACGAAAGTGGTTTTTGACAATTGTGCTGATTTCAAGGATGAGTGACCTCTCAGATTTGGATACTTCTCCATTTATGTGAGGATCATCTGTAAGTGAATTGCAAGTTCTGAGTGTTTTTTGTGGTAGGCCAACAAGGTGGAAAAAGAGTAATCCAGAAGCGCTACCGGCTTAAATGTGGCTCATTCTGAACAATTTGTTCCACACTGGTTTCGGAGCATCCAAGATATGTCACAAGATAACATGATAGCAGCAGACAATCAATAACGGCAATAAGAGAAATAGCAAAAATCACTGCCTATGAAATTGCATGCGGGCAGCCATGTAGACAAATGACATTGCTGACTACTCTGTCAGATGTAGACTAAGTGCAAGAGAAGCTCTGTGAAACCCCATGCAGTGCAGAGCTACAAAGAGAGCACATCTGCTGTTGCCTGCTCAAGGGAACAAAGAACTCAAGCAGATGTTAGATTCCCAGCAGCTTCCTCAGCACTTTTCAAAGGTGTCTTGTTACAGGGGACAACCTCAAGCTTTTTGCCCATCACCTTCATCCCCCTTTTGTCTGTGGTTTGTCTCATCTGTTAAACTACAAGTTTTTTCAGAGAAGAGAGATGCAATGAAGTGGTCTCCTCCTAGGAATGAAGAGCATGAGTGAGTGGCTACGTGCACAAACCCACGTTTGTGGGTACTTGCACAACCCACAAACCTGCCAATGGAGAAGATCCCTTTCCATTTCCACTGCCCAGGGCAAACTCCTTGAGGAGTGTGAACCTTCACTTTTTTCAGTGAATTTGCAAGACACTAAGTCTGGAGGACTAAAACTCACACAGAGCTTATAAGCTCCTCTTTAAAAATGTTTTTATAGATTGTTTTTCATCTGCAGACCTCAAGCAGTCACAGAAGAAGGTGGTTGAATCCTTTCTTGGTTATAGACAGGGAACGTAGGGCATGGAGAGGCCGTTTAGCTAGCTCACAGGCTTTTCTTGCTGCAAACAGCAAGAATCTCAAAGCACTACACAGGACCCTGACCTGGTAAAATCTCTACAGACTGAAAGACTCTTTGGTATTACAGTAGATCATATATTTCTGTTTCCTCATAGGCAGAATTCTAAAACTAAATATTTTACATCATGCTGGGTATAATTTTTTACTGTTGCGGATAATCAGCATAGTAATGCAGTTTAAGTCATAAATCACATTTGACTTCCCAGCAAATGCCCCAGAATGGGTGATTTTAAGTTGACAGTGTTAACCGGGTTTTGGAGCAAATAGTGTGCAAAAGCAAAATTATTCAATCTTTTCAGGCTAAGGTGGTGCAGTGTATTTCCTTCCGCAATGATAATAAAATTTTAGTGGTCTCCATAGCAGTGCAGGTGAAAATTTAGAAAGCCATGAAAGTATCCAGCAGCAAATATAGGAATGCATAATATTACGGATGCATCCCATTGAGGCTTGGTTTTCAGGAATGCTGATAAAATTAAGTCAACATTTGCCATTGAAAAGAATAGGGTTTGGCTACCATGAATCACTATAACTGAGCAAGGATCATGCTACTGTGGCATGCTGCCTCTCTGAAAAACTATCTCTACTTTCATATTCTTTGCAGATATTTTTGATTCAAACAAATGTAAAACTTGCTGGACTATTTTTTTTTTATATTTTCTCTTGTAATTTAGCCAAAACTGTACGCTTTAATAAATAAAAATCTCCAAATCACATGGGGCCTGAAAGTTGCCAAATAGATTTCAGCCTAAAGTCCTGATGGATTTTTTTTTTATTATTTTTATCACCAATTTTTTTCTTTGCCTTCATATATTCCAAAGCCGAAAGGAAGTATTATGATAATCTGGTCACCAGCATAACCTAGAATACAGAATTTCTCCTACTAACTCCTGCAATGCAAAAAATTAACCTAGTCTGTTTTTCTGTAATATTAAGATCCTTTATAATACCAAAAGTGTCTTTTAGATCCTGTATCATCAGACTCTACCCTTCGCAGCCTTTGTTTTCAATGAATCTTTTAGACAAAGTCTTTAATTTCAACTTAATATGCACCGTTTCAAGCAGAGGGAGCAGCAGCACTCCACTCCCCAAAGGCTGCTTAATGCAGCCCATGGCTGAAAGCACATTTGCACAGAGTAACAGAGAGCTCCAGGGAGACCCATAAGCTAGTAAATATCTGAGCTAATAAATCTAACATTGCAGCCTTTGTTGGCCCTTCAGAAGCAGTATGACCACACGGGTACTGTGCGGTACCTATAGACCTATACCGCTTTCCAGGAGTGGGTGTGTTTGTGGTAGATGATGTTTCACACTGGCCCTCAGATCTCCTGGTACTACTGTCGGCACATGTGCTGCCAGCTCAGGTTTTTCAGCCTGTCCACGGTGCAAAGGAGGGCCAAGACTTTCCCTGCGCCTACTGGTGTAGATGTGCCCCAGTGGCACCTAATACAGCTGGACAAGATGATCTCCAGAGGTCTCTTCCTACCTCAACTATTCCATGATGCCATGATTCTACATTATAGCAAAATGACATCCATAAAGTCTACATTAGAAAGATACTGAAGGCGCACAGGGAGCATGCCAGAATCAGCATGTAAGCCCCATCTTATATATATTCTTTATCATAAGAATTTTTTGTGAATACTCAAAATAAAAAACATTCTCTCTATGATCACTTATTGAAGCAGGAACCTTCTTTTCCCAGTAGAGTCCTGCAGCTGCTGAAGTCATATTCACATTGCTTTCTCTCATCCTATTCAGGATGAATATTCATTCATAGTCAATGAGCACTTAGTTCACACAGAGAGGAAGAGTATCAGCTGCAAAGAATCAAAAAGTCCTATCTCAGAAAACACTGCAGCCCTGCGTCAGGGAGTTGGTAGTTGGAGACTCAAAGTCTGAGGCAGTGAGGGGAGCTGGTCCTGCCTATTCCATATCTGGGTTGTCTATGCTAAGTAAGGAGCTACTGGACGAAGCAGAGCTACAAGAAGAATGGGATTAGGTAAGCACTCATCCCAGCTACTCCAATGGGAGAAGAGAAATATTCCTGAGATCCACTGGCAGATGCTTCCTAAGAAGACAGGCTATGCATCTGCTTCAGGGAAGCAAACCGCAAATGGTAGTGGCTGGAGAGCACTGCAGAGGGAAAAGCAAAGGGAAGACAAGGAGAGAGAGACCAGAAAGGGGTTGCCAAGGAACCAGTGTTTGGCTGAAGGCGCAGAATACAGGGGTAAGTATCTCAGGGAAGACTGTAGAGCTGTTGGAAGGCAGAGTGAGGGGTTATCCCGTTGCCAAAATGCCAGTGGATAAAAATCTGTGTTTCATGCAGGACCCAGAGTAGAACATCTAAAGACATACACGAGATAGTCCTACCAAAAAGATAAGAGGGGTGGGGAGCAGAGAATGGACGGGTATGATGACAGTTCCTGCATACACACAGACAGGGTGTGGACATGAGCTATATGAACAGGGATCACAGAATTATTAAGTCTACAGCAATTTAGTCCAGGCCCAGACTGAGCATTTTCTTGCTTCCTGAACCAAAGCAGCATGGGCAGGACTGCCGTTGAGAGCAGGTTCGGGACTGTGAGATTGAACTGAGGCATCTATACACCACACAAGTCTTTCAGTGGTTTTAGTCTTCATGGAGAGGTACTGAGAGTCCATGAGTCCTACTGGAGTCAATGGCAATACCATATACGTAACTCCTCAGGCATCCCTCATTAGGATCCCAAAACAGAGACACCAAGGAAGCACTTATGATGCCTAAACACAGGTGTCTAGTGTGATTTTAGACCCCCCTTTAGTATAAGGCTCACATAGTCCTGTCCATAGCTACCAGTCCCAGGAGGGTGTTTCGGCTACTCAGGACATTTGAAATGGCATAGATACAGATGTTTAAGTTCCTGAATTGGCCCTCCAATTTTAACTGTGGTGTTTTGATAGGATAACAGGAGGAAGACGCCAATGAAATGGCTGAGGAAAACAAGGAAAAGTTTTGACTGAGGGAGTATGTTTTCAAACTGTAACCTGCAACTGTATAATTCATATTCATGTCAGACACAGCTTCCAAAAATCTGCTCATATAACCAAAAAATTCTTAAAGACAGTCATAGGAAACTGGAAAAAGTAGGTTGGACAAATCTTATGAAAAAGTAAGTTTGCAACAATAAAACTCAAAGTTATTGGTGAGTCCTATGAGTTAACTAAAGTAGGAACTGAGACCCTGATCTGGTATTACCCACTGAAAAAAGAATTAGATATAGCATGTGTTAAATTATCCTTTTAGCACCTATGAAAGTACGCCAGACTTCGGCACCTATTATTGCCATTAGATGGACTATACTTTAGTCACACCCAGACTCAATTATTGCCTCAGTGCTAGCTGCAGCAGGCTATTTCAAAATATACCCCAGCCTGTACCACCTTTGTACTGCTGGGCTCCCAATTAAAAGAAAATTACTGAAGGCCCATTTTCGCAGCTTAGCACTCTAGGAGCTTGAAAAATAAGAATGATTTCTCACTGTGAACTGTGAAATGAACATAAAAGTGGTGCAGACTTCATTTTTGCCTTTGAATTACAGGTTCACCTCTGGTTGGAGACACTTTGCTCAGTAAAGCTACAACAAAGCAGCCCTGTAACCCAGCTGCAAACCTGGCTGAAAAGCAATCAGCACTGGCCAACACAGTCGTTTTCAGACAAGGAAAGGCTGAGTCCAAGGGGCAATCCCTACCACGAGGTCTGTGGGATTACCATTGCCACCAGAGCTTTACAAACCTTACAGATATCTTTCTTTGTCCTTCTGTCTTACTAGCAGCAGAATAATGCAAAGGGGGTAACTATAGTTTCACACAGAATCACAGAATCATCAGAGACCACTTGTCCAAGCTGGACATTCACAAGTCCATGGGCCCTGATGGCATGCATCCGCGAGTGCTGAGAGAGCTGGCGGATGTTATTGCTAGACCACTCTCCATCGTCTTTGAACGGTCATGGAGAACAGGAGAGGTGGCTGAGGACTGGAGGAAGGCTGACATCACTCCGATCTTCAAAAAAGGCAAGAAGGAGGACCCAGGGAACTACCGACCAGTTAGTATCACCTCTGTCCCTGGGAAGGTAATGGAGCAACTCATTCTGGATGTCATCTCCAAACACGTTGAGGAACAGGAAGTTATTGGAAGTGGTCAACATGGATTTACCAAGGGTAAATCATGCTTGACCAATCTGATAGCTTCCTATGATGTTATAACTGGTTGGCTGGATGAGGGGAGAGTTGTGGATGTCATCTACCTTGACTTTAGCAAGGCTTTTGACACTGTCTCCCATGACATCCTCATTAGGAAGCTGAGGAAGTATGGGCTAGATGAGGTGACAGTGAGGTGGATTGAGAGTTGGCTGTGGGACAGAACTCAGAGGGTCGTGATCAGTGGCAAAGAGTCTAGTTGGAGGCCTGTAACCAGTGGTGTCCCCCAGGGGTCAATACTCGGTCCAATTTTGTTTAATATATTCATTAATGACCTGGATGAGGGGACAGAGTGTATCCTCAGCAAGTTTGCTGATGATACCAAACTGGGTGGGGTGGCTGACACCCCAGAGGGCCATGCTGCCATCCAGCGTGACCTGGACAGGCTGGAGACCTGGGCAGAGAAGAACCTAATGAGGTTCAACAAAACCAAGTGCAAGGTCCTGCACCTGGGGAGGAAGAATGCTAGGCACCAGTACAGGTTAGGGGCGGACCTGCTGGGAAGTAGCTTGGAGGAGAAGGATCTGGGAGTTGTGGTAGACAGTAAATTATCCATGGCCCAGCAATGTGCCCTTGTCGCCAAAAAGGCCAATGGAATCCTGGGCTGCATAGGGAAGAGTGTGGCCAGTAGGTCGAGGGAGGTCATTCTCCCCCTCTACTCTGCACTGGTGAGGCCACAACTGGAATACTGTGTCTAGTTTTGGGCTCCCCAGTTCAAGAGGGACAGGGAACTGCTGGAGCGAGTCCAGCGAAGGGCAACTAAGATGACTGAGGGCTTGGAGCATCTCCCTTATGAGGAAAGGCTGAGAGAGCTGGGACTCTTTAGCCTGGAGAAGAGAAGGCTGAGGGGAGACCTTATTATGGCATACAAGTATCTAACGTGTGGGTTGAAGGAGGATGGAGCCAGGCTCTTTTCAATGGTTCCAAGTAACAGGACGAGGGGTAATGGGCACAAGTTAGTACACAGGAAGTTCCGTTCAAATACACGGAAAAAATTCTTTACGGTGAGGGTGACAGAGCACTGGCACAGGCTGCCCAGGGAGGTTGTGGAGTCCCCTTCTCTGGAGGTTTTCAAGACCCGCCTGGATGCAGTCCTGAGTAATGTGCTCTGGGCAATCCTGCTTTAGCAGGGGAGTTGGGCTAGATGATCTCTAGAGGTCCCTTCCAACTCTGAAAATTCTGTGATTCTGTGAGAATGGTAGGGACTGGAAGGGACCTTCGGAGATCATCTAGTCCAACCCTCCTGCCAGAGCAGTGTTATCTACAGCAGGTTGCACAGGATGGCATCCAAAGGAGACTCCACAACCTTTCTGGGCAGCCTGCTCCAGTGCTCTGCCACCCTCAAAGTAAAGAAGTTTTTCCTCATGCTCAGGCAGAATTCCCTGTGTTCCAGTTTGTGCCTGTTGCCCCTTGTCCTGTCACTGGGCACCACTGAGAAGGGTCTGGCCCCATCCTCTTGACACCCACCCTTTAGATATTGATAAGCATTGATGAGACCCCCTCCCAGTCTTCTCTTCTCCAGGCTAAACTGACCCAGGTCTCTCAGCCTTTCCTCATAAGGGAGATGCTCCAGTCCCTTGATCATCTTCATAGCCCTTCACTGGACTCTCTCCAGTAGTTCCCTGTCTTTTTTGAACTGGGGAGCCCAGAACTGGACATAGTACTCCAGATGTGGCCTCACCAGGGCAGAGTAGAGGGGGAGGATGACCTCCCTCGACCTGCTGGCCACACTCTCCTTAATGCAGGCCAATGGCCTTCTTGGCCACCAGGGCACATTGATGGCTCATGGTTAACTTGTTGTTCATCAGGACTCCCACATCCTTCTCAGCAGAGCTGCTTTCCAGCAGGTCAACCCCTAACCCGTACTGGTGCATGGGGTTATTGGTCCCCAGGTGCAGGACCCTACACTCATCCTTGTTGAACTTCTTCATGTTCCTCTCTGCACAAGTCTCTAGCTTGTCCACCGCTGAACGGTGGCATATCCTCCTGGTGTGTCAGCCATTCCTCCCAGTTCTGTGTCATCAGCAAACTTGCTGATGGTACGCTCTGTCCCCTCATCCAGGTCATTGATGTTGATGTTGAACAAGGCTGGACCCAGTACTGACCCCTGGGGAACAGTGCTAGTTACAGGCCTCCAGCTAAACTCTGCGCCACTGATCACAACCCTCTGAGCTCAGCCATTCAGCCAGTTCTCAGGCCACCTCACTGTCCACTCATTGAACCCACACTTCCTAAGCTTATCTGTGAGGAAGTTATGAGAGACAGTGTCAAAAGCTTCATACAAACTTGTCATGCATGAAATGTAATGAATTTATTTTTTTAATAGCGGTTAAATTCATTATAGAGATCTTGTACGTTCTTGCTGCTGTGAAGTGATACTCTGGGCATTTCTCTGGCTATCACAGGGACAGCCATGCGGAAGAGCATAAAAAGGGGCAGGTAGGAGAAAGGCACAAGATATTTTACAAAACACTGGCCTTTTGTGTGTGCTTTTTCAAAAACTTACTTATATTAGTTCTACCTTGATAATTAATGACCTGGAGTGTTCTTGTTTTGTATATTGCTTTGTTAAACTTTTGTTGCACTATATATTGACGCTCACATACTCACATACCTACTACAAAAGTTTCTGTTGAGACTCCCATCAGCTAAAAGAGCATTAGAGATACCAGTTCTGAGAAGGATATACCAGTTTTTGGACCATGTCCAGCTTTATAGTTTGAGTAAAAAGCAAAAATACTAATACAAAAATGCAGAGCCTTTGCATTTCTTTAAAAACTATTCCTCAGCTCTCAGTTTTCACAGTGTCCCTCTTGGCTAAAACTGAGGATCTTGATAGAACTGCAGTATCTGAGCTGGCTTCCCTGAATTATAATTAAAATGTCATTTGTTTCTTTGTGAGTTAGATAATAAAAGCCAAGAGCTTGAATAGCATTCAGAAAGGGATTAGCCTTTCGGTGGATAATGGAAACTTTCACAAGAGTATTTAAACAGGAATAGTTCTTCTTTTAAGAAGGGCATAGACTTTTTTTTTTTTTCCCTCCAGTGCATAAACTAAACACTGACAGCACAAAGGGAATGTGGAAACAGATTATTCCATTACTATTTACCTGGGGATTTCTAGCACCTCTCTCTGCACCCTTGAAGTGCAACATGATCAGAGACTGTTTAATAGGACTTGACAGAGGCAAGTTGAGGTTTAAAAGACATAAAGAAGAGAGAGACACATTACAGCTGTATATTTCTAGTGTTACTGAGCAAAATTGTACTGTAATGACTCCTTCACAGCATAGGGGAGGGAATACTGTTGTGTTTCAGCTTACATTGTACTTCTCATGCTTCAGAGCAGTACAAATACACTGCTGGTAACTCAGGAGGTGAAGCCACGCCACGAGCCAGGTCACCTATCCAGCATTTCCTTCTTCTTCAGAAAACAAAAGGGCACAAGAGTAGCTCATGTGCTCAGGTTTAGCTGAAAGACCATGTTACCTACACTACAGCACTCCACAGTCTGGTTTCTTACACATGCAATTAATCTAGTGATAACTTCCTAGCTCTTCTGCATATTGCTATTAAACTGTGCACACAGGAGTCTTCTGGCCTGCTGTGACTAGGCATAATGTGATACAGTTTTTATTATCAGCATGAAAATTAGAGTTTTCTTGTTGAAACTGCATAGTTTTGCACTCAGTTTTGCAGCGTTCCATTCTATTTATTATGTATAAAGAATGCATTAAATCATATCCAAATTACTGCAGTTACTCTTTGAGTAAAAATTTAATTTTCTGAGAATTTTCAAGGGAAGCTATTCATTCCTTCGTAAGTAAAATTTATTTAGTGATGAGACCTTTAATTTAGCAATCAGTGTCAGACCTTTTCTCTGTCCCCAGTGATCTGTGCATTGGCCAGTCTGCATAGACAAGCCCTGGCACAGGAAGGGATCTTGAGAAACTCTGGCTAGATTTCTTCTTTGTGTCATTTATTGTTGGGTTTCAGGACTGTATTTATCAACAATTCAATATAACTGAAAGGTTTTCTTCAAAGGAAGTATTTAAAATTATATTACCCGTAAGAGAAGCGTGCAGCGATCTCTAGAACTCTTGAACTGAGGCTACGTGATATCCTTGTTTAAGGCCGTGGACTTAGTCTGGTCACCATCACCTAGTGAGGTGCACAGGAAGGGAGGAGACAGGCTGTCCTGGTTTGCAGGTTTCTTGGATAGACCTTGCACCTATGCTGTCATAGCGTTGCTTCCAGCCCCATCTCCTCCTGCCTCTCCCGAGGAGATCCCTGCGCTCACCCCAGATTGACTCAATGCCTCACCTTGCCTGGGACTGCTCATGGGCCCTGTCCCTCTCACCACCCTGCCCTGAAGCAGTGGGGCTGTGCCTTTGTCATTGTCCTGCCTATGCTGTGCCCACTCTCAACTCCCAGCTCATCCTCAATGGACCAGCCAGGCTCTTATTGCTCCCTGATGTGCCCAAAAAAAGTCACCGCTGCGTGCAGAGAATCTGGTAAAGTTTACCGCAAAGGAGCTGCTGAAGTGAGTACGCTAATAAATGATAGCACCAGGGTTATTTGTTTAACTTGACTATTAAAAAGAGCTTAACAAAAATCAGAAATATTTTATTCTGTGGAGAAAAATAGTTTTTCAGCATTTGCATTAATGTTTCAGAGATTTTTATCGATAGCTTTAATACTTCTATACCTTAAAAGCAAGAGTGGAAATATCCATACTTCTCATGGAATGAAACACTCTGGGAAAATTAGAAAATGTTGAGCATTTCACATGAGTGTTTGCTTTTTAAATTAAAAATGGCACTCCTAAATCTGCATAATTTATTTCAGATTATTGAACTAAAAGATCTTGTTCTAAATCAGTTCAATTTAAAACTATATTTCCTTAAGGTCATTCACTAGACCACAGAAGTTATCATTTATACGGCAGTTCTTTCTTATTTTCCTATAGATTAGGTTTAATCCTATTTCTCATGCTGCATGAGAAGTATGACACAACCTACAGTGCGCTGCAGAGGTCAGTCAAAGCAGAGACGCATGCATCGTGACAGATTTCAATTAGAGGCGATTCATATGTATAAAGGTTACATGTATCTGTCGTGCACTGTAAGATCAGAGCCAAGGGCTGTAAACAACTCAGATTTGGGCGAGATGCATTTTATGACAGAGAGAAACTAAGACTACATCAGAAACTACATAAAATCCAGTTTATTTGTGAGCTAAAATGATTGGAAGTATATTTAATTAATTATTCATAAATTTAATCAAGAAGAGAAACTGCACACTGTTGAGCACAGACCCAAAGAAGTAGATTGCAAGTAATTATTTAAAGGAGAGACACAGAATGTAAATAGCTGCTTTGACATTTGTATTTCACTCTTCATAATGGATCATAAAAAGGAGCTACTGAGGCAGGATAGACACCTTCTGGGAGACTTTGCAGTGGTCTTGTGGGCTTCCTGGAGGTTTTTGTGGTGACCAGGTCAGGTCAGCGTCAGCCACCTACACCAGCAGGAAGGCAGCAGAGTTGGAACTGGTTTGCAGCTAGGACTGTTAGTTGCAAATTTTACTCGACTTTTTTTAAGGGTAAAATATAACCTATTAATTTAAACTACATCAATCTGATACCTGCAGGTGAAGGGGAAGCTCCCCAGCTGAGGACCACCTCAGGCAGTGGCCGTGCTGCCCATTACCTTGAAACCAGCATGGTGATCTCATGAAGTGGGTTGAATAAACTGGCTGAGCTAATGGAGGGATACTGCAAATGTTGGGTGGGGTGGGGGAAGGGAAGGTGTTTGGGGTTTTTGCAAGGTCAGGCTTCCAGCCTGCTCCCAGCTCAGCTTTACAGTCACAACGGATGACATAAAGAAGGCAGCAGGAACATAAGGCCAGGAAAGGGAAGAAGAGTAGGACAACTCCTATAGATGTTGTCTAATCTCGCATCAGGTGAAAATGATCTGTCAGAGCTTTTTATCTCCTTCCCAGGTTAATCCAAAAAGGTTAGCTCAACCCCATGCAAACCACTCGCCAACAGTTAGGGGCACAGCACAGCATGGAGCAGAGTTCAAGCTACTGGGTTCTCCTGGGCTTACTACTACGGTGATGCCACCAGGGAGCTAGTGCTTCAACAGACAGGCAAATTTTTAAAAAGCTGTGTTCATATTCTTTATTTGCAATTTCAATTACTTGCTTTGCATATGCACCCCTTCTGGTTAGCGTAAGACCAAAAGTGCAGATAGATCTGTATTTTCATACTTGAATGTGGAAGCAGTTTTGCCACAGTATTGACTGGTTACAAAACTTTAATGTTCCAAAAAATGTAGAGAAACATGTATTTAAGACCTTTTGGATGACTTCTGATTATAAGACTCTGAGGGAGATACTCCTAGTTTTTAGCCCTGAATCTTCCCAGGTTCCTTTCTTTCTTGTAATTTGTAATTTAATGAAAAAAAAATATAAAAATATAATAAATCTAATAATCTAATAAAATCTAAGACTTTCATAAACAAAAATTCACTTCAAAGGAAGGAAATCAGACACATCTTCCACCACCTACTGTAACTCTCCAAGCTGAGATTTTCAGAGAAACCCAGGGAATCTTGATCCCTCCTCACATATCAGAGCAGATGAGCATCTTATTCTTGTAGCTCCCTTTAGAAAAACTCAGGTCTGAGGAAGCTTTGGGCTACTCTCTTAAAAAAAAAAAAAAATCAAACTTTCCTCTCAGACACCTATTTACTTGCTAAAAGAAGTTCAATCTCCTCCATTTAATAAACAAAAAATAATCTGATGCAATCATCGTGATTGCCTTAATATTGACTCTGGTACCTATGAGGCATTTCTGGTTTTCTGGGGACTGAATGTTGTTTATGAACAGCTTGATTTTTCAATATACAGTTTCATTTTCTCTCACTTTTTTTAATTCTACTTGAAGTTTATATATTTTCCATTACTGTAAAATTGACAGTCATTGAATACACAAAATATAAAGACACTATTAAATGGCATTTATAAACATCCCTTTATGTGGAAAGAAATCACTGAAAGATCTGCTGAGTTTATAACCGGGAAAGCAGAACAATTCTTTCTTTCCAAACTAAAAAGCCTTTTTTATCTAAGCAAAGACCTATAGCAAATGGAAGTTCAATATCATGCCTTTGAGAATTACAATCTGTTTAGACCAAAGTAAAACTATTTGAAAGGAAGTATTAAACAGTGAGTACTTATGCGTGGTAATTTTCTAAAATATTAGGATTTCTCCTTCCAGTCTCAGTCACTTTTCTATCTATCTGCTGTATCCTTTCCATTTCATATCCAGTTCACAATTTAAAATCTGAAGCAGTCTTTGAAGTATGTCATTTATAGCAAAACGCACAGGCAGAATTTTTTTTCCTCTGATGCACTGAAGGAAAAAAGCATTGAGACCCTTGAATGTGCATCTAGACCCATACACAAACAGCACTGCCTAAATCCCTGCACTGAAGAAGTGATAAAGATATTTATTCAGTCACAGGTGGAGTTATATTAACAACTATTCTGCTTTTTTTGCTGATATGCAGTCTTCAAGATATGATAATTTATCTTAATCATATTGTGTTAAGATACGATATCTTAACAAATCTTATCTGTATGTCATGATAACTGCTTTTTTATGAAAGAAGGCTAACTTCACTTGGAAAAATCAGGCCTGCTTCCCAAGGGTGCTATAATACTTCTGGAGCATATCCTCCTTCTCACTTACCCTGGCATAAAAGATTTCCCACAGAAATCTTCAGTAAATGCAGCTCCGTGTGTTTGTGAGGGTCACAGCAATGCAGAACTCTCTGCGCTGGTACACACTGGTAGGACTGTGTAACTTCTGCTTGTCTCTCTCCTTCCAAGAATGCACAAGGCAGACTACTTTTCAACCCTTTTTTTAAAAAGTTCTTTCATCCAGTAGACCTGACTTTTCTCTTTTCGAAGTTACTATGTGATAGCAAAGTGTTTCACAGCCTAATAAAACAGTGCTAGATGGAAAAACAAAGGGTGGGTGGTTTCTTTTCCACAAAGGGTGGGTGGTTTCATTTCCTTGCTCCAGCTGACATGGGTTACTCGTGGTTCCCATTCCAATACAGTACCTCTACCAACCTGCTTTTTGAGTTGGTTTCAGGTGATACGCTGCCTAAACAATGTTGTCTGCAGGTAAATTTGGGCTGATACGGAAGTTTGGGAAAGTAAGCGGAGGGCCTGACAGTCTGTGTCTTCTCCCACTACTGACTGTGCTGATTAGAGAGTAACACCACCAGAATCATTATGCAAAAATACGGTGTGGAGAATCTTGCAGTCACTTTCACTGCAAAATGTATTTTGATGGAGCAGATTAATTTTTGCACTTCTGTGGTACTTTACTGCTGTTCTTTCTTTCTTTGTAGCACTTAGTGGTAAATTGAAATTATACAAATGATATCCAGGATGGTTTTTTCCTGTCTTTTCCTCTGTATGTGTGAATATGTGTTTCAGCTCCTCAGACCTGAGAAAGCGTGTAAAAGGCACAAAATGACCTTTCTCAATTCCTTTAAAAGAAAAAAAAAAGGGAAGAAAGAAAAAAAAAATCAAACATAAGTGATAGACATAATTCACACCACAGTAAAAGGAAGGAAAACCGTGCCAGTAGAGATATTTTTGAAGTTTGAAATTTTCAGCTTTTGTGAAATGGGGAAACTTCTGTTATACCAAGAACTGTAAATGAGTTTCAGTGGGTTTGTGTGATTTCCAGAGGAAAAAAAAAAGCTAAATTAGACTACGTCAGTTATGCCGAAGAGTAGAGAGCGATGGTTTGTTGGTTGGGTTTCTTTTTGGATCCTGATTAAATTTCTGCAGCTTTAAAACTGTGTGAAATACAGTTTGAAAATACAGAACGGTCTTTAGTTCTTAAGGGCTGCCTTGGCAGGTGATGCAAACTTGGATTATTTCTTTGTCAATCTATGCATGAGAACATCTGGAAAGTGGACACAGTTCTCTCAAGGGAGAGACATCTGCAGCTCCTTTCTTCTTCAGAGTTTGAGTTTGTTGATTAGGGGAGTTTAATGAAGTTTCGCAGTGATATTTTGCCCAATGAATATGCAGTAAAACGTTGCTGTTACCCAAAATCAGCATATCAGCCACAGTACCTAAAATGTTACAGGACTGCTTTTTAGTGAGTTGTATAGTTCACTTGTGAACCAGTTTTCAGACATGCAGATCAACTACTTGTACCTGCATAAACTCCTTTGCTCCTGTATTAATTAGTACGGGTCCTTATAGTTCAGCAGCCTTGCTTCAATTATCAGGAGAATAAGAACAGGTTTTTACACTTAGGCATTCCCCGGAGGCCGTATGAGAGGTGCTTCTCAGATAAAAACAAATAAATAAAGGGACTCCTCATTCAGGTGGCTGAGTGAACTGATTGATTTTGAGTTGCCAGTCAGACAGAAACTCCAGGGTTTCTTTTCTACTGCTGTGTTATTCCTTCACGGAGTACGTAACTTGTAGAAACTGAACTTCAACTACACAAATCAAAAGATTGTGAGAACTGATCCATTCTGTATTTATACCTGAGCATTGTCTCCAATACCAGCATTTTGATGAGCCTTGAAAAGACAGAAATACTCCTAGAGCTTAGCTGTATGAAGTAAACGTGCGAGCCTGTTCTGGTTTTGTCTCAGAGGAAGTGAACTTTTTCTTCCAGTATCGATCAGTCCATTTTAAGTGAGCATTTCCAAGCGCGTTATACAGCTGGTGAGCTGTATGCAGGTGGAGCAAGGAGTTCAAAACGAAGATGATGTTGAATCCTCATTGACTGTTGCAAAGCTGGATCTGCAAATACAAGTAACTATGTTGAGGCAGACCAGCAACCTGTTTATTTAGCATCTGTTTTCTATGAATGGCCAGTGCTGGATATGTCAGAAAAGTTTCTTGTGGCTTCAACTTCTCCTTTTGCCTAGGCAGAGTTATCATTGCTGTGACTGGGCAAGCTGCCTGTACAGATGGGATGAGATCTGTGAATATTCCTTGACACAAAGCACTGTCCTTAAGTATCTACCTAAGATCAGGGGGTGGAGAAGTTGGTAAACACATTAGAAATGAGGATAAATAAGCCCTTCAGTACTTAAAGCGGCATTATAAGATGTGGACAAACATTTTAGCAGGGCCTCTTGCAATAGGACAAGGAGTAGTGGTTTTAAACTAAAAGAAGGTAGATTTAGACTAAATATAAGGAAGAAATTTTTTTACAATGAGGGTGGTGAAACACTGGCACATGTTGCCCAGAGAGGTGGTAGACACCCCATCCCTGGAAACATTCAAGGTCAGGTTGGATGGGACTCTGAGAAACCTGATCTAGTTGAAGATGTCACTGCTTATTGCAGGGGGCTGGACTAGATGACATTTAAGGGACTCTTCCAACCCAAACTATTCTGTGATTTTATGATTTTTTATTTTAAATTATCAGACATTCCAAAAGTTTTATAGTGACACTGGGTAATAATTGGACAATGAGTGGTGTCTGGTACCTAAAACCAGGACAGTTACCGCTTTCTGACAATGCCACATGCTATTGAGAACTTGGTCTAGGAATATTTTCATGTTGCTTTAAGAAGCTGCAAATAGTGAAGCACCCTGGAGGTGTTCAAGGCCAGGCTGGATGGGGCTTTGAGCAACCTGGTCTAGTGGGAGCTGTCCCTGCCCATGGCAGCGGGATTGGAACTCGATGATCTTTAAGGTCCCTTCCAACTTAAACCATTCTATGATTCTATGATTTTAAACTCTGAACAGAATATAGAGACTATCTTTAAGTAGCAAAACCATACCACATAAAAGTATAAAGCAATCAGATCCTTTCAATGTAGTTAATATAGTCTCCCATACTAATTAATATTTTGAAAAAAATTATGATGATGAAGACAAAAACGAAAATGTGATTATTTAAAAAAGATAGGCATTTATTCATATTTTAAAATTAACTGTCCTGTTGAACAATTACTACCTAATTATTAATATCACAACTGTTGACCTTCAGAAGACACTCACTTTCATCTAAATCTACTTTTTACTTGTACTGTATTTTGCTTCTTTAGAAAAGAATGAAGCTTTCTTATTAAAATCTTTGGATCAACAGGAACGTATTCTCATCTGGTATTTCTAGCATACGCTGAAGTACAGATACTAATTAACTTATTTTGACTTATTTGGTCATCATACTTAATTTTCTCTGAGGTAGGTTAACTATACATCATAGAAACAATCCTCCCTTAAGACCCGTCAACCCCAAATTTCTCTGTGTGAGGTATACAGCACAGAATAAAAATTATTTAGCCTTACTGCAATTTATGACTTGAACAAGACAAAAAATAAGAGGATAATGGAAGTGGGGATGGTGAGGGTGGATAAGAGTAAATTACTGTTCTTTAATAAATTTTGGAAGTGAAGTCTGATTGATTTTCGCCTTTTTTTTTTTTTTTTTTTTTTTTTGTCTCAGTATACACCCAGGGAATTCTAGAGACTTCATCTTTCCTGTGAAGGAAAGGCCAAGCACCAGGTTGGCAGAGATGTTGCAGAATTGACACAGTTGCTGAAATACAATAGTTGGTGCTACTTTGGGTGGTTTGCACTCTACTGTGTTCTACAATGCAGTCTTCAGCCTGAAAAATGTGTATGCAGATCTCGTGCCAGTTAGGAAACCGCTTCCAGTCAGTGCTGGAAGTGCACTGTGCAGTCCAGTGTAGTGCAGAAAAATACTTCAAAATCTTGTTTGGCATGCTGGTTGAACTGCCACATATTTTAAACAACGAGGGAGACATTTTCTCTAGGAATGTATTTTTATCTACGGCATTGCTTCAGATGCAACGTAGAGAGATTTTTGCTGAACTTATTTTTTGTCTTGGCTTTGAGCCAGACCCTCAGATATATTGGTTCTCCTGTTGCTTTACACTATCCCTACAGATCTCACAGGAAGAAAGAGACAGTGATTGAAGAGAAAGCTCTACTATAACACTGATGTTTTACTTTGTCTTTGAGGGATTTGAGTGGGGTGACACATCACACTAAAGATATACTTTGAAAAAAGAAGAAATGAAAAATGTTTAAATCCGTCTGAAATGAAGGGGCGGTTTTTCTTTGACTTGTGATCATTTGGGGATAGACTGAGTCCCAGAGACAGTGAGGGGAAGGAATTGTTCTAACCTTGGCAAGGTTAACCATATGTGTTTGTCCTCCACCAATAGCAAATTACTATCTACACACATATTTGTAGAACCTAAATTCCATTTCTTATCACCCACCTGAGAAAACAGAGAATACAGCACAGGTAGCAGTTGTTTTACTGCTACATGACAACATGCCCGTTCCCAGAAGGTACGTTTGAAGGACAATGTTGACCCTATTACAAAGTTCTTTTGCTACCATGATATCATTTGATGCTTGACAACCTTATATTTATTTTTTTCTAAAGGAAATATACTATAAAAGAAGTAAGAGAAGAATAGGAATACAAATCAAACTGTAATGCTTGTTCTTGTAAAAACAGTCATTTGATTCACGATCACTTGCCTAAAATTTAATTTAAAGGTAGGGATACATGTTAAAATTACAAAGGCTCTCTGTGATAGAGAAATGCTTTCCATTTCCCTGAAATCTATTCCTATAACTGTACATATGAATCCAGGAACTTCACAACAAATGATTAAAAAAGCCTATTGTTCCTTTTTTTCTAATAAGTAAAATCAACATGTTGCTGTTACTGGCCTAATTATACTGCAGGGTCTCCTTTTATAGAGGGGATATTTGAGTTATTTATATGTTTCTCTGTGTGGTCAACACCATTATCTGACAGGCTCACTGAATTTACTCTTGTAGGCTACAGATACATCCGTAACTCAGCTCTGCAAGAATAAAAAGTTATTGTTACAGAACCGAATAAGGTCTTTTGGGAAGTAAAGTTGTTCTGTTCCACATGAACACTGGAAAGGTAGGATGTTTTTTCAGTCTGAAGATAAATTTAATTCCAGTCTTCCAGGTGTATAAAACTGCATAAAACAAGCAGAATTATCATAGCTGGAAAACTTATTCTGCAATTAATACTAGCTAATGCTCTCCAGTGTAGCTGGCTATGTAAATGAACACTTCTTAGGACCTGTTATTTTCCATTATATTGCAGAACACCACCTTGTTTGTTTCATCCAACAGACTCTAAAGCATTCGCAGTGACATAGTTGGAAGTGGGATTGGAAGTGGGCATCCTCAGTGGGAATACTACATCTCTAATTAAAAAATACATCGGGACCAACATAATAAATCAGGCACAAAACCTATATGGTAGTAAGTTTTAGCTTATATAAGTGTAGCTGTTCTGCCAGCACATGCATAACTACACTCCCAGTTTTTGTCTTCCTATTGTGGTGGACAGAGAACCTTATAAATGTTGGCTGGAATGACCTCTGGAGGTCATCTAGTCCATCATCCTGCTCAGAGCAGGACTAATCCCATGACTACATCAGGTCATCTGTGGCCATACCTGAGTCTTGAAAACAACCGGGAATGGAAGTTCAGTGGCCTCTTTGGTGAACTTGTTTCAGTGCTGCACTATTCTGGTGAAAAGGTTTTTTCTAACATTCAGTCTAAACCCCAAAAGTAGCAATTTCCGGTCACTGCCCCTTTTATATTACTTGTCACTACTGTTTCTGTTACCTTTCTAACTTCAAAGTTAGAAAATTCAAGTAGTTGTAGGCTGCTATCCTACTGATCCTTAGCTCCTCTTTGCCAGACTAAATAAAACCAAACACTTCATCCGCTTCTTGTGGACTACGTGCTCTGTCTCTGGCCAGTGATAGTCCTCTCCTTGTTATCCAGTTTCTCAACATCCCTTTTCAACAGAGAACACTGGACTGCTATCTGGGTTGAAAATTTCTCATTCAACCAGCCTGGACTTCACCAGCTTTACAGTGAGAGTGCTGTAATGCTCCACCTCCTCCTCCTTGCCTGTCTCAAAGAAGGATGCAGTTTTGGCTTTTTTTCCAGTCAGCAAAAACCTCCTCTTATAAACATGCATTTTCTTAGATGACAGATGAGTCTCACCACCACTTCAGCCAACTCCTTCTGTACCCTCAGGTGGATCCCAGCCATTCCCATGGATCTGAAGACATTCATCTACTCTGAAAGCTAAAGCTTTTGCTCCCCAACTGTCATCTGTTTCTCCTCTTCCCAACTGTACTGATAGAAGCAGAGGTCCCTGGAGAGGGCTTTGCCTGTAAGGATTGAGACAAAAAACCATGTTCAGTATTTCAGCTTCCTGGTTTGCTCAATGCCATGGTGCCTTCCCTCCAAATGTATGAAAGCCCCCCATGAGGGCAAGAAATAGCTATTTAAGGCTCGCCCACCACCTCCTCTGCCCCAGGTGATCAGTTACAGACCACCACCACAACATACCAAAATTAGTCCCATCTCACCTTGACCTCTGGTTTATTACAACCAGAGTTTTTCAACATTCAAGAGCCCCCTTAACAGTGGGTAGAATTATCCCTTCTTTTACTGCCCTCCTGTCTATGCTGAAGAGCCCATTTCACCCATGCCTGTGCTCCACTTGCTCACGCCATCCCTATTCCACTTGCACTTATCTCTTTGTGGCACTGATCCTAATTGTAAAAGCTGAGATACGTGGCCCAGGATCTTTCCCCAACAGGACTTGTTTCTCCTCTGTTGCCAGGGCACTGGAGCTATATTTTAGGTTAAATAGCTGCAGGTTGGAATGGAGCCTTCCTCCCACTGTCAGTAGTCACAGGCTTCCACCCTGCTGGGCGAGCGTCCTCTTGCTGCTCCCGTGTTACCTTCACACCCTCAAGGTGGCTCCTGCTTCAGCAGAGTGTCTTGAAGATCCTGCCAGTGTCTCATCTGTCATCCTCGATACAACAAAGGCTGCTCATTTCTTGGCTAGGATTGTTTTGCTCGTTTTAATGAACTGAAGGAAAGCACAAAGTAGCAGAAATCTCTGACTTTGGGTTCCCTTGTTTCCTTTCCCAGTCTGAACTCCAGCCCCCAGGAACACCTATATGCAATACGGATAAAATTGCCTGGCTTGCGCAGATGGGAAGTTAGACTAGCTGACTTCACAGTTACCTATGCACTTAAAATCCATGGTCTACAATAGTTTCTCCTTCTATTTAATTATTTGTGAAGCAGAATCCTCTTCCAGCTGTGAAGAACACAGAAGAAGGAGGCATGTAGGAAGAAATGCAGTTGAAATTCTCCAGTGTAAGTCTAACCTTACAGAGAAAGAGAGCATCAAATGTGTAGAGCCTGCTTTTTGGAGCTGAAATGCTATCCAGCTGTGCCTGCAGAGGGAGGAAAAGCTAATGAGCTGGGGTCCTACTGTGGAAGTGTGTGCCGGGGATCTCTGAAATCTAGCACAGCAGAAGAGATTTTTTTCCCTCTATTTTGGGGTGAATCATACCTCACGGTGCATATTTCTCATTTTTAATGTGTTCCAGTGGAGAAACTAAACTATGTGTTTTTGCTGCCATGAAATAGTTTCTTCTCTCTCTAGAGTCTCTTCTCTAGTGTCTCAAACTGACACACTTCCTCAAAGGCCGACATATTTTTAAGAACAGGGGCACCCTCAAGTGATCCTTCAGTGTTTCAAGGCAGCCACAAGATGCTTCAGGGTAGGCTGCTCTGGAGTAAAATCCTGACAGAGACAGTTCATCTGGAGTCTCACCTGCCAATGGCTGGTTCATGCTTTGAAACACATTTCTAATTTCTCTGCTGTAGCTCTAATCTTTCGGAAAGATCCTGCTAAGCTTCCCAATAATGTAAGTTATTGAAGTTCATAATTGTTACACAATAATGTAAATTATTGAAGGTAATAAGTGAAGTTACTGAAGTCTTTCATTAGTTTCTCCTATACAGACTAAATACCTCAAGCATTACCAGTCTTTTCTGGAACAAAATAAAGATTAGCAGCAGATGCCTATTCACTGAGATGAGTTCTTCCTGTCTATTTTAAATGTTAGAGGTACATGTGACACTGAAAACATCAATGTATCATGCTGCCAGTTTCCTTCTTGGACAGTACAAGAGGTTGATAGAGACTCTTGAATGATATGGACCTTCTGGTGTGATTCAAACAGTAAATCGGTAAAGCTTACCTTTGTTCTTTACCATCTGTATATAGACCCACAAGTGGGGAATGGAACCAAGCCATTCCCAAAAGATATAAGTTGACCTGGAATCACTGGAATCAAGATGTATGTCGATTTACATCAGCAGAAGTTACAGCCCATAATATTTAAATTGTATGTAAGTAAATGGACTATGGCTTGGATTTTTGCATATCCTGATGGAAAACAGTCTGCTTTATCAAGAAACCAAGGTCCTGATTCATAAAGCACTCTTCTCAAGTGTCACTGACTTGAACATTTAACTAAAAAGAGACAGAGTGATACAGGTATTGAATAGTGCACTTCAAAGGAAAAAAAACCTCTCCATTATAATTCTTCTTTCTCTAAATCCTCCACAATCTTAACTGCGGCTGAGAGATTTAAAATAGGATTATATCAGGCTTTACCCAGCAAGGCTTCCAATTAGTTTTTAAGGCAATACTCATATTTTTACTGTACCAGGAGAAGCAGCAAAATTTATGGATCATTAGGCCAGTAAAGCTGAGAGGAAAGTAGTTGCAGTTACTTTAGACAAGAAATGAATGCACCTATTTTTCTCAGATTTTTATGTTCTGAGTTTATACTAAATGTCACTGGCTCCATAATTCTGAAAACTGCTACTTTTTTATAATTTTATCTTTTTCAGGTGTTAAATCTAGCACTGCTTGAAGAGAAGGATTGTTACAAGAGAGATAAAAAATAAATTATTATCATGTTGCCTGTCTAGATTCTCTTACTTTGGGATTTATTTGAGGCTCTCTGAAAGCTGCTACTACCTTTTAGGGAAAATGATAACAACACACGCTCTGAAAATGCCTATATGTTTATTACCATAAAGTAATCCCATTTTCTTCAGCATAATATGAAGCTAGAAATCATATCACCAGCTTTGACAGAAAACATTACAGTACATTAATTAATTTTAAATAGATTAAGAACGTTGATTAGTCAAATAAAATTTCCTAATTATACTTTATTCTGTTTAATACTCTAAAATTGTATGTATGCTATATGACATGCCTCTGGACTAATGCCCACAACTTCAATACATGCTTCTTCTGGGCCCACCTCTGGGGCCAACACCACTATCCCGAATAGTCACTTTGGCATCAAGGATGTGAGGCTGAATGTGTATACATATGCTTGCATATGAATGCAAGAGTTTTGAAAAAATAAGGCCCTGCTAGGTAATCCCTTGAGACTACCAGTTTTCACGCGTAGTCTCTCATCATGCAATTAATAAGAAATTTAGTAAGACATTTTCTAATGAGGTTCATGTTCATTCCAAGTGCAAAGTCCTGCGCGTGGGTCAAGGCAATACCAAGTACAAATACAGGCTGAACAGAGAATGGATTGAGAGGAGCACTGAGGAGGACCTGGGGGAGTTGCTTGATGAGAAGCTCAACATGAGCTGGCAATGTGTGCTTACAGCCCAGAAGGCCAACTGCATCCTGGGCTGCATCAAAAGAAGTGTGGCCAGAAGGTCAAGGGAGGTGATTCTGCCACTCTGCTTTTGTGAGAGCCCACCTGGAGTACCACATCCAGCTCTGGAGCCCCCAACATAAGAAGGACATGGACCTGCTGAAGCCTGTCCAGAGGAGGGCCACGAAGATGTGAGGTGGACGGAGCAACTCTCCTATGAAGGCAGGGTGAGAGAGTTGGGGTTGTTCAGCCTGGAGAAAAGGAGGCACCGGGGAGACCTTATTGAAGCCTTTCAATACTTAAAGGGGGCCTACAGGAAAGACGGAGAGGGACCCTTTAACAAGGACTGTAGTGATGGGGTAACAGTTTTAAACTGAAAGAGAGTAGATTTAGATTAGATATTAGGAAGAAATTCTTTACTCTGAGGCTGGTGAGACACTGGAACAAGTTGCCCAGAGAAGTTGTGGATGCCCCATCCCTGGAGGTGTTTAAGGCCAGGTTGGATGGGGCTTTGAGCAACCTGGTCTAGTGGGAGGCATCCTTGCCAATGGCAGGGGGTTTGGAACTAGATGATCTTTAAGGTCTCTTCCAACCTAAACCATTCTATGATTCACAAACATCCATGAGTATAGCAGACTAAGGCAGCTACTTAAACAAAAACAGAGTTCAAATGCTCTGGTTTAATGTTCCCTTTTTTTTTTTTGTCTTCAGAACATCAAAATCATACAACCCTCTTCCTTTTTTTCAGTCTGACCTTCAAAAGAAGTCAATTGCTGTCTTTCTCTCTTTCTCTGTAGTACTATTTTGACAGTCAATCTGATCCCTTCAGTGCCAATACTGCTACCTCTTCCTTTTATCTCAGCAAGTGTTGTCACCAGTTTTGTAAAGGAACTTCACTTTCACCCCATGGATCCTGACATGAATAATGTGAAGCACCCCAGACACAATGATGACAACCGAACCTTCTGGCAATTAGTCCAATTGCCAAAGAAAGAGAATCAAAAAAAACCCAGCACTTCACTATGATTATCCATAATTTTGTTTAATTTATATGCATTATGATGACACTTTCAACATATTGTGTGCATGCCTAATAATTCAGAAGAATTTATTCCCAGAGACTTCTCCCATGATTTATCAGGACCGCACACATTTGCACATAAAAGATCCAAGAGTTTAATTTTAAAATGTGCTTTGTATGTGAACACTGAGTGTGTTATTATTTTTATTCAAGTGCTTTACTAGATATTCATAAAAAGACTACTCTGCAGATAGTTCCAGGCAAGCGGCAGCGTGGTGCTACTGCAGCAAGTCTACAAGTAATTTGGCTCATCTACAAGTATTTTGACTCACAGAATCGTAATTTCTCTAGGAAATGCCCACAGAAGGGAGCAAATTGAGCCAGGTTACAACACACAGTCTTCAGTTTACCTACATTTCCCACCCTGTGGGAAACTGAGAAACATAGACCAAAGCCAAGATCTCTCTCCTGCCATCACACACAGGAAAGAGAGTGAAGTGTCAGATACCGTAGACCGAAACACTGCTTTCAAAAATGCAATCTGGTGCAGGGGAGAATGGTTCCTTATGCTTATTTACTCACTGCAAATCACAGCCATTGTTTAAACGCTTCATGCCTCTGCCACCCTTTAATCGCTCTCCCTCCAGTTTGTCATGAATCAGAGAAAAAGATATTTTTTCTGAGAGTTCCCCCCTTAGCTACTCTGAGCACAGATCAAATAACAGTTTACTTGCATCCAGAGGCATTATGTGACACAGTAAAACTCCTAGAGTCTTATTTCACCAATGTTCCAAGGAGGGAACAAATTAAGCCGAGCTACAACTTACACTCTTCAGTAAAACAGACATAAATAGGCTGCTGGTTCATTTTGGGTTTTCAGTCTGCTGTTTGACACAGTTCTTCAGTGAATGGCTTAAAATACCAAATGTAAACATATGTTCTGTTCTGTGGATTAGCTGTTATGTTTTAGGATTAGCCACTATGTTTTAGGATTAGCTGTTATGTCTTATTGGCTGATCACTCTTTAAAAGTCACATAACCATACAACCTTATTTCCATGACCTGGAGGGGTCCTCTGAGGTTTCTGAGTCTCTCTTTTTGTTCATGAATTACACAGGTAAGAGCAAAAACCAGCTTTACAGCAAGGAACAGTAGTGGCTTTCTATGCGTGACATCACTCAGTGATACTTCTTACTTTCACTGAATGGTCTCGTAAATAAAGTTTAAAATATCAGAGCCCCCAATGAAGCACATCCACAAGCTGCACTCTCAAGTTCTTCTGAATCTTTTATATCTGTATTTTCCCTAGAGTGATTATAGATCATATTCAGAATGAGATATAGGAGAAATGTTAGCTTTCATGATAAATTGAACTATGCTGATGACTGGTGAAACAGTGACACCCAACTCTCCTTTGCTGCCCACTTGTTACCTTAATTATTACAAGACACCTTGTTGAGCCAGTAAGAAGCCAATTCAAGATGCATTTGATTTAGTTCCCTTTACTTATACCCTTGCCTCCCCAGTTAGTTTTGGCAAATAGCAGCAATCATAATCTAGTTTCCTATAAAACTCTAGCTAATTTCTTCTCTAATTCATCTTCAAGTATTTTTAACCAGCGCTGAGGTAGTATAGTCAAATGAACTAAACATACATAAATGTCTAAACCAAGAAAATAACAGCCCGTATATCAATGGCTTTTAATTTCCTACAATAACAAGGTTTTTCTACTTCCCTGAAATTGGACTGATAGCCTTCTTTAAGAGCAGCCAAAAATTGAATTGGATTAAGCTACATTTTAAAATTTCCTCATTAGTGGATATCCATAAAACCACTGCTGCATTCAGCAGTAATTTTTCCTTCACAAGTTGAGACAAATAAGATGCTGGATTTCAACCTGCTTATTTTTACTTGGAGATAAAATTAGACCACCTAAGCATTGGTAAATCTGTGAAAATAGTGAGATGGCTTCTTTTTTTTTATGTTCCAGCAGATCCAAGAAAACATTTCAAAATCATGGTAAATATGAAGCAATATTTTGAGGAAGGAGAATACTTTTGACTAATCGAAATAATTCTGAACTCATATGTTAGTAGCCATGACCTCATCTCTGAAGTTTCCATTTCTGGCTTTTAAAAGATTACTTTTACAAAAGAAAAAATGAAGAAGCAGAAAGAGATTTCAGCGGCAAGCTGGTCCCAGGCACACTCGCAAAAGCAAAGCAACTTTGTGGTCTAAACATAGTGGGGTTAATTTTTCACTTAATTTTTCACAGAAGGAGACCTCCTCTTTTCCTTGAGGACACGGACCAAGGTTCTCAACACTCAGGAGAGTGCCCCAACTCCTGAGCTCTAGGATTTTAGGAGATGGGCTTCAAGCTCAGGTTGCCCTAGATGCAGAGGACAGGGAAAGAATCAGTAAGTCACCAGCTGGAGGAACATTGCCAGCTCATGTTGAGCTTCTCATCAAGTGTTCTCAAACACTTCCTTCCCCTCAGGGCTGCTCTCAATCCATTCTCCGCCCAGCCTGTGTTTGTGCTTGGGATTGCCTTTATCCTTGTGCAAGACCATGCACTAGGCCTGGTTGAACTTCATGAGATTCACACAGGCCCACCTCTCAAGCCTGTCCAGGTCCCTCTGGATGGCACCCCTTCCCTCTAGCATGTTGACAAACTTGCTGAGGGTGCACTCGATCCCACTGTCCATGTCGCTGACAAAGACATTAAACAGCACTGGTCCAAATATTTCTTCTGTCGGTGAGAAGGAAAGGTGTATATATACATTTATATTTTATACTTTCAAAGTTCTGATGCTGCAGAAAATTTTGCTGGTTATGGAAGGTAAAGGGCAAATAAGAAAGTACCAGCCGTCTGGGAAATTTTACTACTTTGGCCTTTTCAAAGACAGAAAAGAAATAAGGAATTTATTTTTTAAAAAGCCAATTGGAAACGTAGTGACTTCTACCTAAAATAGGGCACCAAGAAGGACTAATTAAAAACTCTTCTGTGGCAAAGTCCAAGACTAAAAATCAAAATACGGTCAATTAGAGAAATTAAGCCAATATTCTCATTTAGACAAAGACTATGTTTATGAAACTGGAAATGCAAGGCAATTAAAAAGAAAGAACAGAGACTTGGGTTTGGGGGGGTTTCTTTTTATTTGACATAAACTCTTTCCAACTTAGGGTAACACTAACTTTCCTCTCGGTTGATACATGGGTTTTCTTGAAATGAATCTTTTCTGGTGTCTTTTTCCCTACAGATATCAGGTAAAAATCTGTGCAGTTGTAGTATCATAGTAAAAACTAGTTTATTTTCCTGCAGTTTGGGAAACATTATGTAATGACTTCCATTAGCTTTAAAATTGTAATAATAAATTTAGGGTGTAATCTTTCCTCTTTGATCATAAAGTGAAAAAGTTTTTGTAGCTCTGACTACATTGGCCTTGAACCTCAGATGTCACTCCTCTTAAATACACACATTTTAATCATACCATCCAAAGAAAACTTCGGCTCGAGTGCCTGTACTTGGTAAGACTGCCAGACTGCTTTTTTTTATGTTTAGTACCACTGAATGCAGTTCGAGGAACCATTCCACATTGGTAGAATGAATCAAATAAACTTTAAAAAAAAAACTATGCATTTCAAGCCCTGTTTACAGCTGTTATCACACCCTTCCTCAGATTTCTTCATGAGCTCATCGGGGGCACAGTGCGGCTTTTGCAGTTCAGGTGAGACCTGCCACCTTTCAGGTCACTTACCCTCTCTTGAAAAGCAAATCGTATATTTTATCAGCTGAAATCTCTGTTACCCATCACCTCAGTATTATTCCTTCTGCAAGATGTTAGAAGATATATGTAAGTAATAATAAAATATACTATACACAACTGAATTACAATAAACCCCTCAGATCTCATAGGTATTTAATCAGAGAACAGTCTGCAAATAAATGATTTATTCATGAAGCCAGTGTATTGACTGCTATCATGCAGACATTGTAAAATTCAAATATTTAAATGACAAAGAAATGGTGATGCAGAAAATAATGTATTTAACTGCAGACAAATCCCAAGACAACACTCTGATAATTTTAAAGGTATTCAAAGTATTTTATATCACCATAAAAACTGCTGCAGAGCATAAGGTATTTCTTTGGCTACAGTGAACCATTAATAATATTGCAGAAATGCTTAATTTCATTTAATAGCATTGAGATGTGCATTTTATATAGGACATAGCCTGACTACTTAGAAAATTTGATTCACAGCAGTCCCCAGTGAAACTGGTCAAATAATCTATTCTGAATAAAAACTATTGTAAATTTGGCCATTTCTCATAGAATAATTACCCATGAATAACTGTTTTCATTATTCAGCCAGCTCTAGACCACAGTGTATTTATTTCAGAGAAAGGTACTAAATTATTTGAGAAACTTTTGAGTAGAGTTATACAGCTTCACTTAAACTTTGCACTCATTTGGGCACGTTACTGTGACTGAATACTGAATTGCATCACATATGGCAGATACATAAAGCAGAGAAAATCACATAAGTTTGGTCAGACTATTAAAAATAATCTTCAGGGAAAGACTTGTGTTTGAAAAATTCACAATAATTAAATGAACGACATTATAAGTGAAAAGATATTTTGGGCCAAACTCTATAATGGCTCCTGATAGCTTTCCGTCTCCAGCATTATGTACTGTGTAAACTGCCCGGGCATTAGATGTTGTGCCACGTCATTCCCTTCATGCTGCATTTCAGGTTTCATGAATATGTAGTGGTGTAAACTAAAAAGTATTGTGGGGGTAAAAAGTGCTTTCATTCCATAGTCGAATGAAGTCAAGAAACTCATTTTGCAGAAGATGGCGAGAGTGGCAGTCCCCTTCATCTCTGCTTTCCCTGAGAATAATCAAAGCTTTACTGCATTCAGAGTAGAAATTATCTAGGTTGACTGGATATTAAGGTTTGACATGATTGCTAACCTGTTTCTCTATCCTGGCATGATAAAGAGACCTGAGTTTCAGCACTGGTTCCTTTGTCAAAGCATATACCCTGCTGCAAAGGATATGTCCAGACCTCTCCTATATCCAATAGAGACAAATAGGTACATCCAGGAGATGATTCACCCAATACAGTTATCAGGAAACATTTTTCTCCATTTAGTAAAGCAGCTGTCTAAATGAAAATTTTATACTTCATCCTTACCTTCTAGCTGGCTGAAAGTAGGTGAGACAACTGCTATCCTTGATTTCTGTCTTCCCTTTGTGAAAGTGAGCAGAGCAGTGCCCTACTCACCACAATACTGGAGATGTACTTTTCTCAGCCTCAGGTGTTAGAGGTATATGTTATAAGAAAGTTACCCAGTAAAGCAGTAAGTTGAATCCATTTTTCCCACAACTACACTGAGTACCATAGCCACCAAACCATTAGGTATTTGGGGACGATGTTATTTTTGCTGTGCTTCGTTTTTTCAGGTTTGTTCCTTTGAAAAACTTCAGCCCACCAAATAGATATTTTCAGACAATCATCAAAAGTAAGAAAAAAATCTGGCTCTGCTGTCTACTAATTTTTTGCATTTCAGAAACTATGCTTACTAATGCATTCAGTCTGTAAGCCCAATTGTCTTTATTGCTTTTTACTAACAGTATCTTTCCTTTTCAGTTGGATCCTCCTCACCGCTTGCCATTGCAGTCTCATGGAAGACCTGTCCATCTAGAGGCCTCTGATTTATATTTCACTGTCTTCTCTTTAGATTACGGATAATGTTCTTAAAATTAGCACAGGGCCAGTACACATAGCAAACCTAGTACATTTCTGAACTCTGTCCTGATGACTGCCAAGCATCTCACATCGTATTTTCCTTTTCGGCATTCTTCTCCCTATCTGCCTCTGGAAGCAGCCTTCATAATTCAGCGAATGCTTTTACATACTTTTTTTTTTTATTATTTTTCAGAGCTTTCAGAAAAAAAGTTGACCTGTAACCACCTTTTGCCTCCTTCCAAAGCCATGAAAACCATCGTTTGCCCTCTTTCTAAGAGGCACGGGCTACTGCTGCAACGTACTTATCTACAGATTACTGCAAGCACGCTTCTTTCATTTGAAAAAGGTATTCAGTTTTTCTCATGTAAGCCAGCAGCTAGAGTGAAAAGTGATTAGACATGAAAAGAATAAGCAAAAAACCACATGTATTGATGTCTTAATCTTTTCAAACTACAGTACCAGAAAGCTGGTGATGAATTACAGTTTTCAAACCATAATAAAATTAACATGAATTTCACTCCATAGTAGGTGAACATTCTCCCTGCTGATTTTGTAGCAGGAAAACTGGAAAGTCAAATTATTTAGAGACTAAGTGTTTCAAATATAGCAAGAAACAAGCACTTTCATATTTATAGAGATAATACTGTTCCTTCAAATAAGACTGTCAGTTCTCGCCTCTTGATGACAAATGTATTTTATCACAATGCCTATGACCGCTACAGAATATTTATTAAGACATATTTTATTCCCTTAATTATGGCCACAAGGCACACGTTTATAGGAACAGAAGAATTGGAGAAAACATTTCTTCCTGCATTTACGGACTCGCAGTTGACACTTTAATTTCTGTAGAAGGTTGTCAATACCACACAATGCAACAGGGATCATTAAGACAAAGAAGATGAGATGAACTGACAGAGGGTGGCAAACTGTCTGAAATTTTAACTGAACGCTGCCTAAGTCTATTTCCCAAGTTCACTGAAGCTGTGGGGCTCTTTTGCACAACACCAATCTTGCACTGTGTGTGCCAAAAAATTCTGTTCTTCACTAGATAAAACTACTTATACGGTCTTTGATGTAATTGATAAAAGGAAACTAATGGTGTGTTGCATAACTGTGAATTAGGGAATGTAGCTGTTAAATTAACAACTGTTCACAGACATGCTGTAGTTCCTCTGGGAAAATGTCACAGGGCCTCCTCCTTTATTCAATAATTTGGTTGCAATCTAAACTCTGTTTGAGGACCTGCTTCTATAATGTACCGAACATTTTTTGTGCTCATTAGAAAAAGCTGAAGGTGTTTAGGATTTACTGAAGGAATACAGTCATGCCATGATTCTCCATAAAATACATACGAGTAATGTATTTATGCATTTAGAACTATATGTATACATAGGCTTAATGGAAGGGCGCACTCACTGCTCTGTTGTACCTTATATATTGTCCAAAGTTTTTTGGACTTTCTCTGAAACTTGCCTTCAGTTTTTGCAATAGTTTACAATAACTGTGTTCATAAGATTGTTAGAGTTTGGGTTCATGTGTTTCTTTTTCACGCTTTTCCCTACACAATAATAGAACAAACAGTTGTTGCTTAGGATTTGGATTTTCATGTTTCTTTTTTTCCTAATCTTTCTAGATAATGGTTTTCTCTACACAACAATAGAAGAAAAAGTTATTTTATGCTTCATTAGGCTGCATGACATATTCTTCCAGGATCCAATGGTCAGCAGTATTTTCAGCAAATTGTGTGCTACACTTGACTGCAGTTTACAGGAAATTATAGAACAAGTAACTATAGAATACAGCAGGTCTAATTATGAATAGATTGACAAACTCTCTTTTCTGTTCACATGCCATTCACAAACAGACCTTGATTTCTGTGTACATATTGGATAAATGATACACTGATTTGTTGGTATTTATTTGTCCTGCATGCTTTTGATTTATCCCCTAAGCCAGAGTATATTATTTCTACTTTCCAGTTTGAGAAACGTTTTAACCGATGAACAAAAACCAGGGCTAGTTCTTGCTCTTGAGTACATAATATGTTTTCAAATGGAGTATATACTGTGCATCAAAAAAAAATGTCCCTTTTGGATTTTATTGCTGTGCTCATTTCTCATAGCACTTCTCACGTTGCCCTACTCAGTGCAGAATCCTCCCGTCAAAATTTTAAATAACAATAAACTAAGTCCAACAAGGTAGTAAATTGACAGAATTTATTAATATCTCTTTTGAATCGCAAATAGCAAACTTCTGCATGGCAAAGTTCCTAAGTATAATGATTTGCTTTCTAAAAAACAAACTAGAACTCTCTAGAGAGCTCTTTCTTAAAACAATTACCCGTTACAAATCTCCTCAGTATGCCTCATAACTGCAAGGAACACTTCTGGTTTGAATGTTTCAAGGCACATGAAGCAAAATAGTTTCACTTGCAACCCTATAAAACTGGCCCAAGACTGTAATGTCCCCAGCCTTCACCGAAATGGTTTAATCTGTCATTTCAAAATGTCAGTGCTACAGGTTCCCCTTACACTTTTGCCAAGGCTGTTTTCTCTTTAAGGAGAGTAGAAGCATTATTTTGAAATACAGTTTAAAAACAGGTTGTAAAATGTTTTCAAGTTCTGAACATAGATGAAGCACTTGCAATTTGGCAGATTCATTTTTCCCTCAAGATGAGTGTGCTACATCATTGAGATTAAATATAGTTAAACTGTCACGGTTCTTAGCTTATTGCTTTGTTTCTCTAAGTTCCCACTTCTACAGGTAGTCTTTAAAAATGAGTTAGCACAGATTCAGTAAGAAATCTGAGTCTACTGGCATCCATTTCAAAAGATTGGCTCTGACTATTTTCAATTTCGTCATCACATCTTAATGATCCATAAAGTGATAAAGAAATGGACTACTCAAATCACACGAATGCACATAGTCTCCACGTAACAAGGACAAAGCAAGCTTTTCTCTGTGCCAGAAACAAAACATCCCCAGATAAAATTCTGCAAAGTCATCAAAATGCTTACTTTATAGCAGAAAAGCCCATATAGAAGAGAAATTGTCATTCACCTTTAAAGACAAAAGGATTTCTTTATTATTGACTCAAATGCCCTCCTATATCCTTACTTTAACTTTGAAGCTTGACTTTGAAAAAAGACCCTGCACTTTGCTCATATGTTGTCAGAGATGCCTGATTCTGTGTCATATTCTCATGGATTCTGCAGTCCTGAACAAGCAAATGCTACTAGTTAGCATGAGAAATGACTGCGTTCCAAATTCTAGAGGCCAATGGACAACAACTTCTTGCCCTTAAGCAGCAATTTGATCTCCATAAAATAATTCCACTGATAAACAACTATTTTTTCAAAATTCCTCATTCTTTTTACTGACCTGTAAAGCCTGTTCTGACTCAGTTTCATGTGTGCTTTTCCTTGGGCATCCACAGTCGCCCCGTTTCTGACACAAGCGTGGTACCTGAGCTCTGTGGAGTGTGGGCAACCACCCAGGGCTCTCACCAGCACAGACAGTCAAGATGCAGGCTGTGAGTTTTGCCTCCAGCTGGTTCTCACTGCACAGTTGCTCTCTGTTCATCTCCATTGAGTCCTCAGCACAAGAAGGACATGGACCTGTTAGAGCGGGTCCAGAAGAGCACCACAAAGATGATCAGAGGGATGGAGCACCTCTCCTATGAGGACAGGCTGAGACAGTTGGGATTGTTCAGCAGCCTGGAGAAAAGGAGGCTCCGAGGAGACCCTATAGCAGTCTTCCAGTATCTGAAGGGCGCCTACAAGAAAGCTGGAGAAGGACTTTTTGAAAGGACACATAGTGATAGGATGAGGGGTAATGGCTTCAAACTAGAAAAAGGTAGATTTAGATTAGATACCAGGAAGAAATTTTTCACTATGAGGGTGAGGCACTGAAACAGGTTGCTGAAGGTATAGATGCCCCACCCTTACAAGTGTTCAAGGCCGGGTTGGATGAGGCTGTGAGCAACCTGGTCTCGTGGGAGGTATCCCTGCCCATGGTAGGGGGGTTGGAAGTAGATGATCTTTAAGGTTCCTTCCAACCTAAACCATTCTATGATTCTATGATTGAGATCTCCAAGCTGAAGACATGCACGGTGGCTAGCAGACAGTGAAGTATTCAGTGATGTTGGTGTCACAGTGTGCATTACAGAAGCTGTTGTCAGTTGTTGGCCCTGGAAAGCGATGAAAGGGCCAGAGACCTTCCCAGCCAAGAGTGGAACATTTCTGGAGGAACTGGCTCAGATTCACAGCCAAGCATTGGGTGAGCTCTGCTCCCTTCAGGGTCTGTGCAGCCCTGTCAGTGATCAACCTCATGCACACTGTGGACCCCAGTGTGAGGAATTGTACAGAGACCTCAGCACAAAAATTAGAAAACTAACTAACTTCTGTTCTTTATAAAGGTTCTCCTAACCACAATAATCTCCATAACATGAGCAGCTCTCAGCAAAAGACTGGGTAATGTTCTTCTTACCTTTTACACATCTGCTCTGCAATTTTCTCCTTGGGTGAAAAGTGCAGCACAGAGTAGAAGATGGGATGCTTTTGATGAGCTTTAATTCATGGCCTTTGCGTAGGCACTGAGCAAGGAAGGTCCTGGTTATGTGTGCATGCAACACGGGATGGCACAGGATGCAGTAAGACACGAAAGTAAAGAGGAGAGGGAGATATTGTTTTGAGCAGTTAAAAATAAAAGTCTGTATCTGAATGGACATGTGAAGAGAAGGAAGGTAATACAGAATGCAAGAAGAGGTCAACCTTAAATATTCATTCATAAGCTCCTGCTTAACACCCATGAAAAATAAATGCATGTGGGCATGTATGTGGATCCTGCATTTGTTTTCTGTTTGGGGTTGTTCAGAGATTTTTGATGCATACTTTGGTCACAATTTTCAAGTGCTGCTCTATCACCTTGACAGTTAGAGGCAGGCCTTAAAAAAGAGAAGTAAAAGTGAGCAAAGGCAAGAAGAGGGGAGATAGTGAGGAGAGATGAGAAGAGGGGGAGAGGGAAGATGCCTTTTCTCTGGAAACTGGGACTTTCCATTGAACATTAAGTAATAGTTTCAATAAAAAATTACGTCTTCGTGATACTTTATGAGTGAAAGCAATAACATAAAAATAGCTGCACTAAACTGACAAAAGTCTTGTTTTGGTATTTTATATTGCAGATACTGAAATACTCAGTTGTAGCCATAATGATTAAACAGTCTTGTCGGATGGAGACCCTAAAAGAATAAACTCTAAAAGGATGAACTGGTTTTCTTCGTGGAAATCACAGTGAAGTTTGCTTCCCAGTGCTTACCAGCCTTTCTTTTAAACAGAACTTCATTTTAGTAATTAGTGTCAAAAGTACCTATCAGCTATTAAGTGATTCTGTTTAATTGTAATTCTCTTCTCTATAATCTAGTTCTGGATAAGCAGTATTTGTCAGAAGTATTTCAACGAAAACTTTTTAAATTCTTGTTCAAAAAACGTGTTATTAAAACCGGAATATAATAAAACAAACTTATGGAAGAGAAGCTAGCGAGACAGATATTTTACCCTAAAATAGCCTCTGATATAAACACTGATATTTCTGTATTCCTCCTTCATTCAGTAGTAGCTAAAGCTTTCTGGAGAAGTCTTATTTTGTTGAAAGTTAGTAACATAATGCCTCAGGCCTAGGTTCTAGTCTGGTTTACTCACAAAAAATATTTAATCCTTGTTTACTTGAGCAATACAATAAAACAGACATGAGGCATATGTGGGGTAAAATCCTGGACACCCTGAAGTCAGTGTTGCCTCATTATTTACTGGCATTTACAAACCTACAATTTTTTGTTTAAAGTGTGCAACTTTTATTAAATATTGAATATCAATACTTTGACTTATGCCAAAATAGACACTGGTCATTATCACGTAGTTTATCATATGTCTAGCTAATAATATCAGATTATCAATGCTTTTAAAAATTAAACAGTAAATCCCAGTAAGAATACGTAGGAAGTTAAGAGAAAGCAAGTTGATCCTTTTGCTTTAAAATCATATTGGCTGTTTACTGCAAAGAGACTTGAGAAGTTACTCAGTGGTCCGTAAACTTTTAAAGGAAACCAAAAGTTGATAAAATTACTTCTGCCACAGTAAATTATGTACTGTATACATCCTCTATAGATGAAAGAACATTTATCCAAATGGAGAATCCTCCTGTATCCAAGGCAATAAAGTAGTGAATGTACCTAATGTTAGAGCTGAATCCTGATAAATGCCCTTATCAGAATTTGAATGCCAAGAGAGTTCTTGTAATTAGGCAATTTTACAAGTCTTGTCTGCTACCTGTAAGGATTTTTATCATGTATCCTATAATAGGCCAGGAGCCAGTTTATGAAAGCCATGCAGCACCAGCTAATGTGCATATTCTGTGCGTCCTGGGGACTGAGGCTTCCGGCACGGGACAGCACAGGGCCTGATGCTCGCCCAGGGTCTGGCCTTGATACTCTGTCAAGATTGGGCCAGTATCTGCACTTGGATATAGGCCCTCCAAATTCCCTTATGATCTGCCAGCCGGGACATAGCCAAAGAATGCCAGGAAGGAAATGGCTAATGAGGTCCCCTGCTTGATTCAAAAGAAAAAAAACAGATCCTTCCTTCCACCACTATTTTTACAATGATGTAAAAATCAATGGCTACTACCCCCAAGATTTCCAAAGGTCTCTCAGGATAACAACTTCGATTAACATGTGATATGGTTATTCTAACTAAAGTAGCAACTTATTCCACAAGGGATACTACTGAAGTCAACATGTAATCACAAAATAAGATGTTACTGTCAGAGAAAGATGTCAGCATCTGGCCCCTCGTCAAAATCAACGTTTTAAAAAATATTTTCATGACAGGGGGGCTGGTGGGAGACAATGGTTTAAGGAGAAGATCTGCATTCCTTCCTCTGAGGGAGCAGTGGAGATAGGTGGTCAGACTATGATGTTTCTGCCTCCTTGCAGAGTGGGGAGCTAAGCAGAAGTCTCTGCAATTCCACCCAAGTGGAATTCCAACCAGCCTCTGGAGATGGGGGAGAGGTAATCCTTCCAACTGAGTGTCAAGAGCAAGGCAGAGCACCTTAGCCACCCTGTCTAACCAAGGCCACTCTGAGAAATGAAACTTTCTGCTTGCTGTCTTCTGCTTGGCTTTCAAATTCCTGTGACATTCACAGAGAGGAATGTAAATTCCCTTCCCCCACCACCCCTTCTATCTGTTGTCAGGTCTGCTAGGAAACACAGAAAATAGATGTGTGAAAGACGACGTCTTCACCTTGGATTTGTGTCAACGTTGAGATCCAGGAAGAAACGGGTGACCAATTGCTTATGCCAGGAGGAAAACAATCTAGTTCTTAAAATGCTACCAAAAAGCCTCCAAATAAAAGCTAAGGCTACCGTAGAGTTGACAATGAGTAATGCTTTTGGAGACAATGCTAGTGATACCTCTGGGCCCTAAATTTGTCATGTTCACCATAAAAAATATTATTTTGTGTTTAAGGAATATGACAGCAAGTTTAGGAAAGTTGGAAGGATGAATAAATCATTGAATGAAAGAAATATACCTTTTATGTAAGTGGCAGATTGAATACTTTATTTTCAACCTTTGAGGCAAAAGAGTATTGATGATTTAATACCAGGTATTAATTATTAATATTAATTATACCTGGTATTAAAAACATATGCATATATAGTAACAGATGAAAGCCTTGCATAGTCATTATCTTGAGCATTGAGTTTTTATATAAAGTCACATCATGGGACCATAATATTATTGCTAATTATAATTCGTTTTCATTCATTACTCATAAGAAAGTAAAACATGATGTGTATTTTTTGAGAGTGGTGGAATCATTTGGAAAACGAGAGTCAACAGAGAATCACCCTCCTCAGTGGCTTTAATTGAAGCCAGTTAATTAAGCAAGCAAGCAAGCATTGGCTTGCTAACTAAATAAAACAAAAGACTACATGTGCCATAATGGTCTTAGAATTTTGAAAAGAACATTTTAGAGTATTTTTTCTAACTTTTTTTTTTTCAGAAATAACTTGTAGTGCAACTATTTTATTTATTTTTTCTTTATGATTTTTCTGTGCCACAAATATTTTGGAATAGTGTGTACATTTCAATTGTTATTAACTTCTACTTTCCACAGCTTATTGTGACCAAAGTTGAAACTTTAAAACCGTAATCATTTGCCACTACATAACGCAAAGGTCATGCTGGGTATGTCTGTGTCACAACTTCAGGTTCTATTCTTCTGGTCTTTCTCCATGATGGCCACTCAGATGGATTTGAAGGATAGGACCATATTGCTGCAAGCCACTCAGATGGATTTGAAGGATAGGACCATATTGCTGCAAGTCACGTCATAGGCATGCAGAAAATGTGGGCTGTGTTGACTTGATGAGCATGCCTGCAGAGAAGACAGAAAGGGTAGGGACAGCACTTCTCCAAGAGGGTTCCCATCCACCCAGAAAGAGGACTGAGGAGAGTTGTAGGTCCCCTATTGAAGACTGGTAATGGGAGGAATGTCCCCTGGATACAAATAATATAGCATACAGGGGCTAAGGTTGCCATAGAGCCAAATGAAGAAGTCCATAACAGAGAGGAAAGTTGGACATAGTAGTTTGTCTGCATTTGAAGGGTGCTGGGATTCTTTACTTTGGCCACCCTGACCATGGCAGTAGTCCTAGGGGCTCTGACACAGCACTTGATTTCTGGTTGCTCATTAGGCAGCAAAAGTGTGAGGGCACCAGTGGTGGACGTCACGGCATCAAAGAGGTTGAGAAACCACTGGAAACCATTACCAGCCAGTGGAGATGCCAGTAACCTATAAGCCGGAGCTGCTGTTAGTAGATTTAGGGAGATTTCAGGGACTTGGTGTACTCATGATAAAGCCTTTTCTGCACACATTAATGAGCTGCCCAGCAACAGGCTTTGTGCCTGGCACACCACTTCCTGGACCATCGCTGCTGGGATCAACCTCTCCTGACAGCACTGACTGCAGACACAGATATGTTGCTTAAATCAATAAAAGGGAGTTCACTGGAGATCAAACATGGGACAGGAAAATTTGCAATTTCATCCAGACAGTCTGAAAAACCCAAGATCTTTCTTATAAAGAGTTTCCCTTCCTTTATAAAGCTGAATGTTGTTCTGGCTTAAAAAAAAAAGCTATTAAAAAATACTCTTGAAAGAACAAGTCAATTCTTGGCAAAAGGAGCCTTTAAATGGCAAAGACCAAATCAAGTTTCAGGAGAAAAGAAGAAATACAAAAGTGCAGAAAAGTGGATATGAAGTTTTTTTACCAAGGAATAACTGAAGTTAAAATCCAGAAGAAGTTAAAATCCAGCTAAGGCTGAGAGCAGTGGTGCCCCGAGGGCTGAACTTGGCCTGCAAGAACACTTCACACAGAGCCGGATTAGAAACAAAAGCTGCATGATGCTTTTGCTAACTGAGCTCATGAAAAAATATAGCAGTACTAAATATGAATCCTGCCAGTCATTGGGAGGTTTGCCATTTATTGCAAAAGCTGATTACACTTCATTATCTCCTCTTTATCAAGTGATGTGGCATACTTTTCAGCCGTGAATGCCTGGCTAGATGGGAGCCAAGCCCAATAATGCAAAAAACCCAGATTTTCCATGCACAAAATGACAGGATGTAGAGGATCTTTGAAAGCTGTAAAATAGCATTAGTCAGAGATAATAAATAGAAGTTTTCCTCTGTGTTCATTAATAACATGGGGAACGGGAATACTGCTGGCTTTTTCAGAGGTGGAGATGGCAAATATAAATCAGAGGAACCAAATCTTGCCAGATTCCAGAGCACTTGAGGTACCAGGAGAAGAAAACTGACAGACAAAATACCATGGCTTATTTTCATTGCATATTCATTAACCCATGTTGAGATGGCAGATTTCAAGATCCTTAGAGTGGCGAGGAGGGCTGACAGTAAGCTCGCTACCCTGGACTTCAGGAGAGCAAACTTTGACCTCTTCAGGGATCTGCTTGGCAGAGTACCATGGGATAAAGCCCTGGAGGGAAGAGGGGACCAACAAAGCTGGTAAATATTCAAGGATCACCTCCTCCAAGCTGAGGAGCGATGCATTGCAACAAAGAGGCAAAACGCCAAGAGGCCTGCATGGATAAACAAGGAGCTCCTGGACAAATTCAAACAGAAAAAGAAGCCTACAGAAGGTGGAAGCAAGGACAGGTAGCCTGAGAGGAATACAGGGAAATTGTCCAAGCAGCGAGGGATCAGGTTAGGAAAGCTAAAGTCCAGATAAAGTTAAACCTGGCCAGGGGCATCAGAGGCAACAAGAAAATCTTCTACATATATGTCAGTAACAAACGGAAGACTAGAGAAAATGTGGGCTCTCTCTAGAAGGAAACAGGAGACCTGGTCACCTGGGATATGGACAAGGCTGAGGTACTCAATAACTTTTTTGCCTCGGTCTTCACCAGCAAGTGCTCTAGCCCCACCGCCCAAGTTGCAGAAGGAAAATGCAGGGACTGGGAGAATGAAGAACTGTCCACTGTAGGAGAAAACCAGGTTCAAGACCATCTGAGGAAACTGAAGGTGTACAAATCCATGGGATCTGATGAGATACATCCATGGGTCCTCAGGGAACTGTCAGATGAAGTTGCCAAGTCACTATCCACCATATTTGAGAAGTCATGGCAGTCCGGTGAAGTTCCCACTGACTGGAAATGGGGAAATTTAACCCCCATTTTTAAAAATGGAAAAAAAGGAAGACCTGGGAAACTACAGGCCAGTCAATCTCACCTCTTTTCCCAGCAAGATCGTGGAGCAGATCCTCCCAGAAACTATGCTGACACAAACGGAAAATAAGGAGGTGACTGGTGACAGCTAACATGGCTTCACTAAAGGCAAATCATGTCTGACAAATTTGGTGGCCTTGTACGATGGCATTACAGTGTTGATGGATAAGGGAAGAGCAGTTGACAACATCTACCTGGACTTGTGCAAAGCATTTGACACTGTCCAGCATGATATCCTTGTCTCTAAATTGGAGATACATCGGTTTGACAGATGGACCACTCACTGGATAAGGAACAGGCTGGATGGCCAAGGAGTTGAGATCAACGGCTCAATGTCTAAGCGGTGACCAGTGACGAGTGGCATTCCTCAGGGGTCACTACTGGGACCGGTACTGTTTCACATCTTTGCTGGTAACATGGACAGTGGGATTGAATGCACCCTCAGCAAGTTTTCCAATGACAACAAGCTGTGTGGTGCAGTTGACAGGCTGGAGGGAAGCAATACCATCCAGACGGACCTGGACAGGCTTGAGAGGTGGGCCTGTGCGAACCTCATGAAATTCAATGAGGCCAAGTGGAAGGTGCTGCATGTGGGTTGGGGCAATCCCAAGCACAAACACAGGCTGGGCAAAGAATGGATTGGAAGCAGGCCTAAGGAGAAGGACTTGGGGGTGTTCCTGGATGAAAAGCTCCACATGAGCCGGCAATGTGAGCTTGCATCCCAGAAAGTCAACCGTATCCTGGGCAGCATCAAAAGAAGCATGGCCAGCAGGTCGAGGGAGGTGATTCTGCCACTCTACTCCGCTCTCATGGGATCACACCTAGAGTACTGCATCCAGCTCTGGAGTCCCCAACATAAGAAGGACATAGACTGTTGGAGCGCATCCAGAGGAGGGCTATGAAGATGATCGGAGGGCTGGAGCACCTCTCCTATGAAGGCAGGCTGAGAGAGTTGGGGTTGTTCAGCCTGGAGAAAAGAAGGCTCCAAGAAGACCTTATAGCATCTTTCCAGTACTTAAAGGAGGACTACAGGAAAGATGGAGAGGGACCCTTTATCAAGGACTGTAGTGATGGGACAAGGGGTAATGGTTTTAAATTGAAAGAGAGTAGATTTAGATTAGATATTAGGAAGAAATTCTTTACTCTGAGGCTGGTGAGACACTGGAACAGGTTGCCCAGAGAAGTTGTGGATGCCCCATCCCTGGAGGTGTTTAAGGCCAGGTTGGATGGGGCTTTGAGCAACCTGGTCTAGTGGGAGGTGTCCCTGCTGATGGCAGGGGGGTTGGAACTCGATGATCTTTAAGGTCCCTTCCAACTCTAACCATTCTAAGATTCTGTCACGGATGCACTTCACTGAATATTTCACAAATAAATGGAAGTTATTCTATACTGCTATTTTAAAAATATTTGTGAATTACTTAACTGGTAATTTTTTTTTGGCAGACATTTTTTGTAGCTTTGAGAAACAGCTGAGTATAATTCATTTTCAATTTAAAACAGCAAGAGAGTGTCATGAAACACAGGATTTATAATGAAGATTTCAGGAGACCAGATATGAGTGATGAACTCTAGTATAAAGTGCTAAAATAAGAAAATAATTTAAAGGAGGAATACAAAAATAACTCACGACCCAAGCTTATTAAGGCTGTTAACGATATGATTTTCTACAAACTGTTTCCTGTTTGTTCCTCCACTGAGAAATACAGAAATAATAATGACAAAGAAACAATTATATCTCAAAAGTAAATTTTAGAAAAGAAGAGGCATTTTATTCTACCAAAAATTAACTCAAGTCTCAATGAAAATGCCTTGTTCACCTTTCAGCAGAAAAATAAAATTTTGTACTTTTACAAGAAAGCCATCCTCCTAAAAGACAAAGGCAAAAATTGTGCTTGAAAGATGGCTTCTATACACAAAAGCTTGTTTGTTCTTTTATTGGCCAGATTAAAGGTATTACTCCTCACTTTAGATCCTTCCTCATTTACATGCTTAGAATACCAAGGTGGCAAACACTTGATCACCAAGAATACACCACCCATCTTTAAGACCAATTTTTAGTGCAAAAATTATAATTGACAGCTGGGACATTTATTTGTAGAAGAAAACTATATGCCTGGATACATGCCTGGATTCTATTCTGCCCCTCTACTCCACTCTCTGAGTACTGCATTCAGCTCTGGAGTCCCCAACAGAAGAAGGACATGGACCTGCTGGAGTGTGTCCAGAGGAGGGCCACGAGGATGATCCAAGGGCTGGAGCACCTCTCCTATGAGGAGAGGCTGAAAGAGTTGGGGCTGTTCAGCCTGGAGAAAAGAAAGCTCCGGGGAGATCTTATTGCGGCCTTCCAGTACCTAAAGGGGGCCTACAGGAGAGCTGGGGAAGGACTTTTTACTAGGGCATGTAGCGATAGGGTGAGGGGGAATGGCTTTAAACTGGAAGAGGGCAGGTTCAGATTAAACATTAGGAAGAAATATTTCACTTTGAGGGTGGTAAGGCACTGGCACAGGTTGCCCAGAGAGGTTGTTGAGGCCCCATCCCTGGAGGTGTCCAAGGCCAGGCTGGATGTGGCCTTGGGCAACCTGGTCTAGTGGGAGGTGTCCCTGCCTATGGCAGGGGTGTTGGAACTTGATGATCTTCAAGGTCCTTTCCAACCTAAACCATTCTATGATTCTATGATGATTTGCCTTTCAGTGCACAGCATCGCTTAAATGGATTTTTCTATCTACAAATTATTTCTATTAGAGAAAATCAAATTATTATTTAGTATATTTTGCCCATAGCCACTACTGTGCTACTACCTTGTGGATGCAAACCATTCCCAGGTCCTTTAAGTCATGACCCCAGAGCTAAAACTTTCTGTGACAAGGTGTGCATAGCGAGATTGAGAAGAGACTAGTGTGACACTGGTATGGGTACAACTTACTGGAAACTTACTGTTTAGAGTCATATAACTGAGACATAGCTTTGGCCGATTCTCAAGAGACAATCCCTAAATGGTTATCACCATGTGCCTCCTTCTCCACATCAAACACTTACAATTAAAAATAAACTGCCATCTGCAAGGCAGGTGTGTGGTCTAAGCCCAATATCTAGTCCATCTCTGAGAAGCACAACTTTATTTATCCCACAGGTCTAGTCCCCTGCTTTCTGGAGGTGCTTATCCCTCACTACCATTACAGAAAGGGTCTATCAACATCTCTCATACTGGTCCAGTAATATTTGCCATGTAAAAGTTAGGTGAAATGAATACCACCCGTACACAGTTGCACATACTAGGTACACATGAGCTGGGGAATCCTGGCAGCAGTTCATCTGATTTTAGTCATTCACTGTTCACAGAATGGAAAAAGAAAACAACCCCAACAAACTAACAAACAAACAAAAATCCTATCAGGATCCGTTAGCAAGGGCAGCTTAACATACACACAGCAAAATAAATTCCAGTAAAGCAAAGTGATGGAAAATACTAGGTCCTTATCTCAAATAGATGACAAAATTTATTAAATTATTTGAATACTTTAGGTGAGCTATTTCGGTCATCTCTACTACCACATAAATTACATAAAAAGAATGTAATAACCCGCCAGTACTGCATAGCTGTTACATTAGTAGAGCAGCTGGATGCAACATTAAAGTCCTCATAAACGAAAGGAATTATTGTTGTTATGCTAAAGTATGAGACTTGAATAAGAGTTTAAAAGTAGCATTCATTTTCTTGATTAAAGATTAACAAGGTTAAGTGTTTAATTGGTATTATAACTGGATAGAAAAGAGAGAAATTCTGCAGTTGTGAGTTGAATGTATTTTGTGGAACACGGGAACACAGCTCTTTGTTTAACTTAAAATTAAATAGCTAACTCAAATTGCATTTTTTAGGAATGTACTGGTCTAGATTTAGGGAAATGAGGGGATATGATAAAAGTGTATTTTGATTCCTATGCTTTGTTTCTGTCTTAACTGATTTTCTGCTTCATAGACAGTAAATCTTGTGTAACTAATCTTAGAAGTTTAATGACCTTTCGAGTTTGGCTCAAAAAGCTGATGATGTTGATATAACATTACTTCATCCATGCAATGGTGTCCCCTTAAGAACTCCAAATTGTCTCTTTACCTGTCAACACAACACCTCTCATGCAGCAACATGTTTCTGGACATACATTTTTGTTCATATAATTTCAAGAATTTCCTTCTCCTGTCTACGATATAGGTTTTATGCCTTTCTACAGACTCCTGCTGTTTCATCTGTATCTTTTTTTAAAATAAGTTTTTTTCTCCTTTAGCTGTAGTCTCCTTTTAATTTAGGTGTTTCATTTTGCCTTATATCATAAAAAAAAAAAAAAAGCCACCCTTGTAAAACCTTGTCCATCTGTGAGCTGGACTTCTCCTGGCTTCATTGTTCAGTCTCTGCTAATTTTGCCCTGTTTCATAGTTCAGCTTAGTTCAGAAAGTGTCTAACAGGCTTGTTCATCATCCTAAGTTGCTTCTGTCACCACCTTAGCTCATTATATTGGAATAAGACATGAAATAATTTCTGGCTACATGAGTGGAAAATACAGTGGCAGATTGATTTTTGAGGAGCAGTTTTTGTAACAGAAAAAAAAAAAAAAAAAAAACATTTCCCCAATTTCAACAATAATTCACACTTTGCATGAATTCATGCTTTCTATGCATTATTCCAGATAATTGTCCAGATTGTTATTCCTGTTACCCAAGTAAGATTAGATGAACACAGCTGTTTTTTTCTTATTTAACAGGTTTTGACTATTTAAACCTGTGAAACATGCTAATATTTAGTATTTGTCAAGAGGTTATTCAGTGCAATATCTACTGGTTGATGATGTCACTATGTTTAAAGAAGTTCCTTGGTTTTCAAGCTTTACTGACTAGTAAGACCGATTTGAAAGATGAAGCTACATGATACGCGCTATAGTGTATAGGGACTGAATAAAATTCAGCTGTTGGACTAAAGATGAGCCAAACAAAACTCACAGTCAACAGTAAGAACCTTCCGCTTTTAGCACCAGCATCTGCACTAGCAGATGTTGATCAAACAATATGTCTTAATAACTTGACCATGAAACGTTGTTGGATTCAGACCAGATTCTCCCTTCCAAATCTATTTAAGGTAGATCCTTCTTGGTGAGCTCAGAGCTCACTTTCAATAAGTGGAGCAGAGGGCTACTGTCCTTGTGGGAGGTGAATCCAGATTACGTTCCCACACTATTTTTGTATGTTCAGAGATACCCAGCACAACTCAGACCTTTTCCAGACAAGTCAGGAAAAGAGAATCAAGGGACTTGAATTGTTGAATATATTTATCTCCTTTTGAAAGTTGTTTAGAAGTCCTCAGATTTGCAAAAGTAGTACCATCAGCTGCTCTTTAAACAAAATAAAACTGTAAGAAGGAAAAAAAGATTAGAATTGTTCGACTTGGGTTTTGACATTGCAGCAGTGTTCAAATAAGTAAGCCTTAGAAAAGTCACCTTTAGCAATAGAGAGTGATGATGCACAGAGCAGTGGTGGTTGTGGCGGCATGCTGACCAGAGCTAAAATCACTTTGGCCCACCTGGATTTTGAACCCACACAGCAGAGAGGAGATGGGTCTTTCTACAAAGGGGAATGCGTTACTCCATCTGACATGTGAGGCACTTCTGTCACATGTGCATAACCGTCATACCTGTGCAGACAGGTATGTAAGGGGGATCAACAGACACAGACAGAGAATCTACCATAACTAAATCTTGTTGAGCTTCAATAAAATTGGCTGGCAGAAATAAGGACCATAAAGAGTAAGGAACTGATGGTTTCAATGGAAATAGTCCTTCAGCTACAAGAATCTGCAGGCACTCTACAAACTTCTTCATACGCAATGACCGGGATAACATTATGGGTTATGAAATAATTTTTTTAAGACTTATTGAGAAACTGCATGCAGTTGTATCTAATAAACATACATGTATTTGCAAATCATGATATTTAGCACAGATTCTAAAATCATCACAATCTGAATTTTGTTTCTGTAAAATGTGTTCTATGGAGTTCCAGGAAAAAACTCTCCAAGTTGCCCTGATTGTAAAGGGAAATCACAAAAGACCAGAACAAGAGCACTGATATGTATGTGTCTTGATACACTTACTTCTCTTTAATCTTTGGCAGCTCAGTTATTTTGCTTTGTTGAAGGTGCTTGTGGAATTACCACGTAACACAAGAAAACTTTCCAGTTTGTTGTTTCAAATGGAAAAGGAATGTTGCTGGAAAAAAAAAAAAAATAGCAGCCTTCTCTATAACCTTCACTCTAAACCTCCTGACAGTATCTCATTTTTCTGTTTGCAATATACAAAGAGGTAACTTTCTTTTGCATTAAAACTTGGTTGACTGTTGACAACTGGTGCCCTAACCATATAGGAAGAAAGATTTCTCCCCAGATTAGATTTCCTAGATGTTGGACACGCGCTCACATCTAGCTACAAATGTTGGTCTTTGGTTGAACTGCAAACTTCAACATGGTCATAATTGTGATAATGGTCATGATATTTATGATCCTAATGTCCTGATGATCAAAAATTATCAATTTGTCTCCCAGTTAATTTTAGGATTTTTTTTCTACCTTTTCCAACAGACTGAAAATTCAAAAGTATTGTTTTATAGGAATACACTTTTCGACGGATATCTTTTTCCTGCAACAGCCAACTCTATAAACTGATTGACTAATTCATGCCCCACAACCATGTCATTTAAAATACACTGACAAAAAGCCAGCTGCAAAAGTGGCTACACTAAACTGTTTCTTCCCCAACAACACAATAGAGAAACCCGATATTTATTATTTGGATTTGATTGTTCACAGCTGCTGCTTTCATCAGCCAAATATAAATATTGGATGTTGAACCCATGCTGCAAAACTCATTTTCAAATTGTAATGCCCCGAAACAAATTTTGTGGGGTTCAGGTACAGTTTTCTTTTTTTCTTAATATAATAAAAAAGGATGATTCGTAAATTGTGTTCTGGGGTCAAATTCCAGCCTCTCTCAATTCCGTGAGAAATTGGCTATGGTGACTTAATTTGAGCACTTCTGCAGTTAGAACACTTACAGGTTAATGATGCAAGAAAGGTTAACCTCATTGACCTGAAGCACCCGTTTCTTAAACATAAATCTGGAGCTGCTGAGTAACGTATTTACACAGTCACCTGCTTTGTCTCTGAAAGAAGCATCTCTCTAAATCGAACCTCTAGCCTGAACCTTTGGGTGTACAGCACAACACACAGAAGCAGTCACAGGGATTTTAAGAAGAAAAGAATATTTCACTTAGGAACCTATAAAAATCTGGTTCCTCATTTAAGTCACACTTCGTTGAGGTTAATTATCTCTATTTCCATTTTTTTGTGTATGTGAAAGGGCACTGATGTAAAAAACAATATAGGTCAGAACTCATTTAATTAGCATTTTGGCAAAGGAAAAGGCCATTCTATATTGCAGTGTAGCACTGGCTGTTTGCCTTATGTTATCAATCTTTTCAAACATGGGAATTCAAGCTAAAGCAATAAAATATGAACTTCCAATCTTTTTATTTTTTCCAAAAGAATACTGAAAAGGCCACATTAGTCAGAAGAAACATTGACTAAACTGAATGGTAGGATGCATATGAGTTTCTACGTGTGTATCCAGATAGGGATTCTAAATATCCTCCTTCCCTTTTTAATTTAAGGTTAGAAAAATTTTCAAATTAAAGTATCTGGTCTCATATCAGTTTGGGTAATCTCCAGACATGTATTCTGTTATGTGCACGCTCTAGTCAACTGAGCTGTACCTTTGAGCTGGTCAAATAAAAAAGTAGTGTTTATCTGACCAGCAAATATATTACTTACAACATAGGACTTTCATCGTGAAAGACCCGCAACTACTTTTACAAACTCCATGTTTATTCATGTTTAGTCACATTATTTTCCAGTGAAATACACCCACTGTTCTGATGGATCACAGCATCAATTTAAGAGCATAGTGACAACGCAGCAGTAGAGGATGGGAAATGAAGTATTCTGGATTCACATCAAATCACAGAAAGATTTAAGTAGATTCACTACATATTGAGAAAGCAGGTACCAGCTGAAAGAAGACCGTCAGTCTTGCTAACCACCCCAAAAAATTGCTCTGATTAAAAAAGTCAACACACTGAGAAGAGCATATTCAATTTTTACTACTTAATTGTGTTTCTAATTACAGTTATTTCTGGCTGTTGTGTGCAACTCAGCATCGGTCTGGATGATGTGAGCCTTCATGAGACATCTAAAACAGTATACCAATGTCTATAAACACTAAAATCAACCTACACTGTTGCACGTAACAAGGACCACTTTTGTCTCTGAGAACAACCACTGTTTCTTTTGGAGAGCCAACTCAGACAAGAGCCAGCTGGGAGCTTTCTAGGCATGGCAGACGGGCATCTATAACACACCGGCAAGTATCTTCACGAAACATATGGGATTTTTTTGTGCTGCAATATAAGACTTGAAATAAAGACCAAAGATTGGGGCATTGTCTAAGATATCATCCAGGAGCTTCCTCTGGAGGATCTGAGTGACATTCACCTACGCTATATGTTTCACATTAATTTCATGCTGACACCTGTTAAAAGACAGATTGCCAATGTGAATTAAAAAATGAGAATAAAAAATACATTTTTTCCTTGTCATTGTTGTCCTTCTTATCCTATGCTTTGATCATTTCACTGATTTTAAGAGTGGAATGTGTTAAATATATAATTTGTGTTTACAAATATGCAAAATTTTTCTTCGCTATCTACCCATACCTTAACAGCTTTAAAATATTTGTTAGTTTTAAATTGATGCTACCATTTGATGTTATGAATGAGTTACCTAGAAAAAGGAAGTTAGATATGTGATGCAAAACTGAATTTAGCTGTTATGAAATGTAAACATGCATTTGGTTTTTAAATTATGACCGCAGCTTTATCATCTTTCAACTTTAACATGGGAGGGATTTAGCCCACAGTACTTGAAAAAGGTTTAAAGAATATGTAAGTATACATAAGCAAACTCTTGGGATTTGATTGATGTAATGTTATAAATTATATATAAAGCTTTGATATATATAAATTGCTATATAAATTATAAAGCTTTGATTTCCTGCTGTGCAAAGCAGTTGATATAATTGCCTTTCATTTATTTCTGGACTTTGAGGCTGAATTTACCAAATCTTTTACTCTTCCTGTTATAATTCTACCAAACCCAATGTATCTATCTTTCTTAGGTGTCATTGTACTGGGGAAAACTTGCTTCAGTTATAAGCAAGAAATATTTGAAGCCCAGGAGTCAGCATCATCACAAGTGAAATAAGAATCTGGCCAGACTCATGAAAAGAAAATCAAATCGTCTGCTGCTTCTAGCATATTCACATTTTCACATGAATTCCACCCCAAGCTCACAATCTTTTTTAACACTTATGTTTGCTGAAACCAGTCTTTTGCTCTGGATAATGATACTGTAGATGAATCCAAGAAAAGCATTGCAATTACAGTTATTCTTGCAAAAAAAAAAAAAAGATTAGAACCATTTAGGTATGAAATAGACAATTTCAGAGCAGAAAGTCTTTATAATTGCCAACAGAAGTAGCTAAAGTTGGTGGCTGCCGAGCAAATCCAAAAGCCTGAGGAGGGCAGGGTCCCTGCTGCCTGCACAACCTCTGCTATTGCCCGCCCTGGGTGTAGAGGCTGGTTTGGGAGAGGATGAAGGGCAGCTCCAAGCCCTGCCGTCACCTTGCAGTGGGGGGGATGAAATGCATGCTGCCAAGGGCTGGGAGGAGAATCCTGCTCAGTGGAGAAGGTAACACATATCAGAGAGGGAGACACGCAGACCTCCTCCATCCCTGGGGCTCTGTGGGTGCAGCCCACCTCCATGCTCTGCCACTTTATGGTTGTTACCTACCACCCCCCGAAATTCCCCTCTTGCCCTGAAGGGTGCTGCCCGCAGAGGTGAAGGACAAGGTCACTAACACCACCACCATGGGGCAGAATTTCTATTTTGTCTGCACCACTATATGACCGTGAGCAGGCTCTGGGGAGAAAGCCCGCTTTGAAGTTGACATCACTTTGAGCACCACAGTCTTTAATGGCCCACATTGGCCAACTTTTCCTCTTGCTTAGACTTACTGTAAATTTAAATGAACCCTGCTCACATTGCAGTGACACAAGTGAATGATTAATCAAACTTAATGGATCTCTATTTGAAGTTGCTTCTGAAGAGGTTTCTCAGTGCATCATCGAGTGGCAAATCTTCTTTATTCTGGGAGCTTTTATGTTAAGTAAAGAATACTGAATGGTATCATATGAAAGACTCAAACCTTGGGAATTTACTACCAATAGAGAAAGCAAAGGAGGATCAGGAATTTTCAGAGTAAAAATAAAAAAAGCAAACAATAAAAAATCAGATTTATACAGTATCTAGCTTGAATTACTGCAGCTTTGCATTTTGAATATGGATCGCAGTAATATGGAATTAGACTAGAAAATAAACCCAAGATTCAAAATTTTCATTTGCATGAAAAAAAAACAGCATTACCAAGAATACAGTTATTATTTCCTCCTATGTCACAGCCGGCACTGTGCAACACAGTTTACTAATTCATGTTTCAGAGGGATGCAGTGGGTATGGCACACCGAGAGTCTTTGTGCTTACTTTGAACTCAGGGCTCCACAGTGAGTATGAACCTACTGTTCCTGAGCTCCTTTAATGTAGGTCCAGGTTTGGAAACTTTCTCCTCTTCCACTTCTTCTCTGAAGGGGACATCTTAGACAGAATTAAGGTATGGATTTGCACTGCAAAACCTGACCACGATTTTGCCAGCTGTATAGCCCAGAAATATATTTTCTTCTTAGGAAGTCAGTAGTTGGCAGGAAACGCACAGAACTCCAAATATACTAATCCCACGTCCTACTAATTTATCTCTGAAAACATTCAAAGCGGTTTCCTCATGTGCCTAGTAATAGAAATTCATTGTCTCTCTGAGAATTCTGCCTTTCTTCAGATACTCCTATCAAGAGTCACCAGGTTCTCTAAAACTGGTTATGTATTCACAGTTTTGTAACGAGAGAAATTGCTTTTGGTGGTTCTGCCTTCTTATTAAGGTCAGAGATTATATAGGAGATTACATATTTGTCCCCAAAGAGAAAGTGATTTATAGCCTTTGCCAGAGAGGTGTAAAAAGCTGGAATATATTTTCTTTCTTCTTTCCAATCCAAAGTATTAGAGGAGAGTTTTAAAAAGTGATATTGAATGTGTGGACGTGGAAAATATTTAACCATCAACAGCAATATAATAATATTACTACACTACACAGGTCTTCTATATGTGTGACGAAACGGGAAAAAGGACTTCACTGTGAGGTTCAAATTAACAATTTATTTGGACTTCACTCACAGGTCCAATACGTCACTATTGCAAGTTCTATGTGTACAATGGCGATTACACTATTGCGGTTTAAAAGAAATTAGTGGGATACACTATTGCAAGCTACAAATGGTCACAAGTAACAACACAACCCACAAGCGCGCTAGATATTAATACCTTAAACAAGTGCACCAATTACAAACTTAAAAGCATGCCATATACCGTACCTGTGTTTCTTAGTCACTTACCCTCTCTCTCAGGTAAGGTCGCTCAATCCCTGGGAAGTTACCCTGTACAGCGTCCTGGACAGGGGGGGGGGGACAGATCTCCTACAGGCAAGCTGTATTGTTGGAGGATTCCCCCGTTTTTCTCCCCAAACCCTGCGGTTTATATTTCCTGACTCTGTGAGGGTGCAGGATTGTACCTGAGTGGATTACACTATCTGGGATATTCCCCTCTGGTGGTGCGATAGCCGAGTCTCTGCTGCCAATTTGTGATGTCTGGCGCTCAAAGACACGGGGATAGTGGTGGGATGGGACTCAGGGCATTTTGTTTGTTAAGGGCCATTTGGTTTCGGTTCTCATATGAAATCTTGAGACAACCCCGGGCTGAGCTGTTTTGCAGCTCCCCCCAAGTCATCTCCGCATAGACAAGGCGAGGCGGAGATGAAGCTGAGTGGGATGACAACTCCCTACATCTCACCTGTTGTGCCCTGAAACCGGTTTGGCTGGGTGCTGCCATACAATATGACAAGCTCAGCTTTGCACAGCTGAAATGCAAAGCTTAATAATGCCTTTTTTTTGCTCCTTTCTGGGGGTTTTCTTTTTCTTTTTAAATGGTAGTTACGAGATTGCGTTTTAAAAACAAAATGTCTGTTCTTGAAACAGTTATGGGTAAGGCGCTGCCTGTTTATTTCTTTAAATTCCAGCACTGTTCCAAAGCCTGTGCTGCACAGTAACCACAAGCACACGCGTGGGCATATTCGGTGGGGAGGGCAAGACCTGGAAACAGGCTGCTACCTGATGAGCCAGTAAAAGCTGCAGAAGGACAACTGACCCACCCATATTAACAACCCTTGAGGACCTAAGAGATGGCTATAACTCCAGTCTGTCAGGGGAGGGACAGGAGCACCGGCGGGCCCTCCTAGGTCTCTCTGGACAGACACCCCCACGCAGCGGCGCCGCCAGCGGTGACACGACGCTCCGTGCCGGCACCAGGAAGGCACAAACTCACCGGAGCTCCTGGCTGCCTTGGAAGCCAAATACACGGAATTAAGTTGCTCACATTAGCAAAAAGGTTAAAGCACCTGCAGGAAAAGTATGCCCATGGGAGGGCAAGGGCCATGAACACCGCCACACATGACAGAAGCTACAAAATGGGATAAATGTGCATTTCACAATTGCTACACGGATTAATTTCGTCCCACAATTAGTTTGGATACAAAGCCCTTTGACATCAAATAGAAAGTTCCTCAAGAACTTCAATGGCTTTTGATCCCAGCCACAGAGAGGAAAAAGCTGTGGGACTCTGTAAATCCTGATTCAGCTTTTGTTTAGTATGATCTAAGAGTATGGCTTCATATGCTTAAGTTAATTGAAAGCATATAATGTCTTCAAGTTGCCTTTTTAAATTGGTTCTGCTACTTTTATTTAGAAGTTTTCACTGAAAAGCAAAGGAAAAACTGTCTTGCCATTGTATTGATAGCACAAAAGAAATCCCTTTCATGGTGCTGAAGGGGACTACAGCTGATGTAAAATTGAAGCATGTACTGACCTTAGGAAGAACGCTGTCATTTTCAGTATCAGAAACACAGTGTCCCAAAAAAATCTTTTTCAGCCCCAGAAAAGCTGTCACCAGCTATTCTGAAGCCCTTCCTCTAAATTAACGGAGCTCATAAGCTAAAACTCTGTACATGGAAGGGGAAACTTTTGCTGATTGGGAACAACAATACTGATAATATAGCAAAAAGGTTAGAGAGCTTTTTTTTTTTTTTTCATTTCCCTGCAGGAGAGGTTTCAGGAGGATTAAGATATGACAAGTATTTGACAGTGTAGTGAATTCCTATTCCAAATTGCCTGTTTCTCACTTAGCATATCCCCACTGGGCTTTATTATAAAGTCAGCTCACATCTTCCCATTCACACCACTGGACTTATGAGGTGGACTGGTGTTAACAGGACAAAAGTGCTCTTTCTGTGGAGGATATAGAAAACCATGTATCATAGTCTTTTGGATTTAATTAAATGCAGGAGAAGAAAAGTATGAATATTGTAAATAAGATTTTCATAAGAACAAAAAACTTATATATCAAACAGCTGTACTGGATCACCAAAGGGTATTCTAGCTCCCAGTGTCCAACTTCCAACGCTGGCCAGCGGAAAATTAATAAAAAATATAAAAAGGAGAGCAAGCGTATTATGAATATTTTCCAAGGGCACCTTCTCAGCCTCTAGCAATCTGTAGCACTAGCACTTACTATGCTAGAGATGCTGCTTCTAATAATCCACAATGGGTTTTACTTTTTTAATTTGTCCAGTTGTTTTTTTGAATCCCAGTAATATTCCAGCCTTCACAAATTCCAATGGTACGAAATTCCACTGATTAACTATTCATTGTGTGAAAAACACCTTCATTTTTGCTTTTGCTGCCAACTGATAATATAATTTGATATCTAGTAGCTATTGTCTTGAAAAATACAAAGAAAAAAAAATGTTCCCTGCCTACCTTGTCTATGACATTCACAATTTTTCAAGCCTCTTTTTGCATTTCCACTCGATTGTCTCTTTTCCCGGCTGATGAATTCTAAACTACTTAGTATCTACGACTAGTAAGGAGTCAGTCTTTGTTTACCCTTGCAACCCTTGTATCTTTTCTGCTTTTAGTATGTCCTTCTGAAACAGGACTGAAACTACACATACTGTTTTTAATTTACAAAAGGGCACAGTGCTGTGCTCTGGTTTGTTCCGTTTTTCTTTTCTGATCATTCCTCTGGCATTGTATTTGCTTCATTCTTTTACTGCTACTGGGCTTGGAGCTGATATTTTCATCAAAAGGACCTGCTTTAACCCCAAGGTCACTTTCTGAAGCCCGCTCATCTCCCATTGCTTCCCAACATTTTAAAGTAAGGATAATTTTCTTACAATGTGCACCATTTTATTATTCTCATCGTATATAAGGCAAACTGCGTGATGGACTCCTTTATGAAGACCGTGGCCAGAAGATCAAGGAAAGCTGCTTGCCTGTCTTCTCAGCACTGGGGTCCAGTTTGGAGCTCCCCAGTTTAAGAGGGCTGAGAAAGGGGCAAGGCAGGGGAGGGCTGCCGAGGGGCCGAGAGCACCATGAGAAGGGGCTGCAGGAGCTGGGCAAAGAGGAGATGCTGCAATAGCAACCTGCAGCTACGTGAAGGGGTGTTGCAAAGGTGACAAAGCCAACAGCTCCTCTGTAGCGGCAAATGGTATCACAAGGGGCCACACATCGCAGCAAGGGAGACAGAGGTTGGACATGAGGAAAAACTTTTTCACTGGGAAAGTAGCGCAGGTTACCCAGAGAGGCTGTGGAATCTCCATCCTTGGAAGTTTTTAAGATTTAGCTAGACAGGCACAGCAGATTTGGTCTAGTGTTGGTGATGGTCTCTCCTTGAGCAGCAGATGGGACTTGATTGGACTGCCAGAGGTTCTCCCAACCAAAGTTGTGAGTCTGCAACTGAATGACTTTACAGTTTTTATCTTGGGTATGATATTTGCTGATCTGTTTCTTGAGTGCAGCAAAGCTACCTGTATATCTTAATGAGCATTCGGCTTAATTAGATGTCTGTAGTTGTGCTTTCTGGCTTTAAAAAGACAAATCTGTGAGCTTTAGAGTCTGGTAGAAGCAGCAATGAAAAATCCCACTGGCATTCCATATTATTTCATACAGCTCGCATAGTTGTAGTAACAATTTGTTTGAATTGACAGTGATTCATTCCTAAGATTTCACAGCTTTTAAAAATACTCATGTAAGAGCATTTGTGTCTTTTCATCTTCAAAAAGAGGAGAGGGCTCTTAAAAGAAAGTGTGTCTTTAGCACTTAACCACTGGGATTGACCAGCTTGGCTCGTACAATGTGATTTAGAGAACCAGCCAGGCAGACCAAGGGATCCCCATCCCCTTTGTTGGCTGATTCAGTGTGCTACAAGCATGGGAGACGCCGAAGACTTTGAAACCTTCAGGGAGAGATGAAACAGGAATAAAGAGGTCTCAAACGTTTTAAATATTGGAATATTTTTCCGTCAGCTCTTTCCCAAGAGTTTATATTGCATTTAATAAGGTCCACGGAATCATGATTTATAAATAGCTGTCTTCTCTCAATACTAAAGAAAAGAGACAGTAATATATCAGGTTTATTTCCAGTAATCAGACTTCAGAATCAGTTTTATTCTGTCTTATTCACAATATAAAATTTATTTTTCTGTCTTCTTGCTGCTTTTATTCTAATTCCCATTACAGTGCAGAAGTGACTAGAAAAGGATTTCTAGCATAAATTCAGGTATGAGTGCAAAAAAAATCCTTGTTCTGGTTTATATCAGTGAAATCAACTTCTCCAAACATTGATATGAAGAAAACAAATTTTACAGAAAATACTGCAAAGTGTACGGTTGAAGATCACTACATTAAAGTTTGTAAGACACATTTAATGTGTGCAGCTTTATGAATATGCAACCAAATATGTTTTATAAGTATAAAACTGTTTATATTATAATACAGAAAAAATAAAGATTTTACTTACCAGGACAGGTAAATATTTTTCAAGGAAAATACCCACAATGTAGGTCATGTGCCCGCTTGCTTGGAATAGCATTTCATTCCTAGGAACATAATTAATTGTCAATAATGCAGTAAATAACTTTTGCTTTCTTACTGTCTGAATTTTTTCTGCTCCTTTCTTGGTTTCTTTTTCCACACGAATTTCTGAAGTTCTTACAAATTCAAGAAAAGAAAAAATTGATCATACTAATGTTTTGACTGAGTACAGTATATTTCATTACCTGACTTGATTAACCTTTAAAATTAGGTTCATGGTGTGAATAAAAGCAGTAGAAAATTCAAAAGTCATCTACTAAATATACTGCAATGTTTGCTTAAAGTCAGCTGTTTACCAGGCGGTTCACTGGCCAGATATATACAGGAAATGCAAAAAGGGGTGCAGATAGGAACAAGACAAAATAATTTTAAAATTAAAATAAAAACATGTGACGTTATTCTGTTGTGACCTTGGACTCATGAACTTCAGTCAGACGAAAGCAAATACTTCAGCAAGTACATAATAAGTGGCACTGGCAAGAAGAAAAACTTTACTGACATGTTATGCTTTCACACTTTTGCAAAATGGAGGAAAACTATTGCAAAATGATGCACCTAAATGATAAATTCTGCTGTTTCTCAGGCAATAAGGGCGGAAATGGCCTTCAAGATAATTTTCACTAGTTTAAGCTTTACTCTAATTGCGCTATCTCACGTAGCAGTGAGATGGTGTGGAAGCCCGTGCCAGCATAGCCGGGCAGCCGATGATTCGACCAAGGAGGGGGAAACACTTCTCTAACTCTGCACATATTGAAAGAGCAAAGAGCAGCTGCCTGCTCTGTTTCTTTTCAAGACAACGAGCCAGAAATGTGGAGATTTAACAGGCCAGTCATCTCTCCCAGAGCCCCGGGAAGAGATCCTTCCTCCACCTCCTCCACCCTTCAAAAAGGACATTCTGGTAGGAGGCATCAGTTACCAGTGACACAGCCTGGCCCCTTCTACAGGATAGCATCACGTCTTCAAGGGGGACACTGATGACAGAGACGGGGACAAAGGCTAGGAAAGCCCTGGCAAAAGTGCTGCAAGTGTTTCTGGAACAGAAATGAGAGAGCAGAAAAGCGGGTGCAGGCTGGAGGCTGAGGGACCGTAGAGGGAGAGCTCCAGCATCAGGTGCTCCCAGAGCAGCAGCCGTGGGACCGACCTCGGAGCGAGCACGGGGCCATCAGAGCCACACTGAAGGTTTCTGCTCCCTTCTCTCCTCCAAAATATGCAGAGACAGGGAGTGGATGATGCAAAACTAGGGAAGTCAGCTTTTTCACCAGAGGCTCCCTGTATGTGGGTGGCAGTGGCAGCTCCCTCAGCAGCAGCTTTCCCGCCGGCTTGCAGCAATGGAGTGGTGCGATGCACCTGCAACTGGGGCTTAAGGGACTAAAGGGACACCAAATTCTGGGAGAAAGGAAAGTTCAGCTAAAGCTGCTGCTCCGATTCCAACTCAGGCTGCTGAAACAGTAAGAGAGGCCACGGGAGGGGGGGGGGGAAATAAAGGGAGGGCTCATTCCTGCTTTTTTGTTATGTCAATCGGTATGTTTGTGTCACAGGCTTTCAGTTTGTCCTTCTGAGAATCCTACGCTGTCATGCAGTCCCCTTGTTTTGGGAACGCATACGGAATGTTTGAAAACTCCCATTATTTATCCAGAAGAGCATATTACAGCAGCTGCTGCTGAGGATGTGCAAGAACCGTGGTGGAGCACTAAATACCGCAGCAGCCACTGTGGGTCTTCAGTGCACGAAGGGACTGGAGAGATGTTACAGGCAAGTACAGTAAGAGGGAAAAAAGCTGAAAAGTCCAAAAAAGTACACTAAGGAAAAAAATTTGAGAGACAAATTCTGGTGTCAAAAGAGCCTACTGCAATGGATTAATTTTAAACAATGTAATTTGGATTACGACAGTATGAAGGAACAAATACTCCTTTTTAATATGTGAAAATGTTCTAAGAGATGCATTTTAATAAATTTAATGAGAAACTTAAGAAAAACACCCTCAAAGGATCTTCAAGGAGTTAAAATGCAGGCAGGCTGCTCTTAAATGCATTAACATTTATGTGGAACGAAATTTCAAACAAGACCCTTCCATCCTATATATGATTCAAGCCAATAAAGAACTAAAACCCTGCTGTGTTAATGGGAGCCTATATCCATCGGTTTCACTGGGATTTCACTCCAGCAAGCCTCAGATACAGCCCTACTTTAATTTAAAGTTGAGTTTGCAAACTCAAATCAGTACTTTTTATTTGAGGAAGATTTCTTATACTGTACTGAAACCCAGCAGCCAAAGAGAAATGCTGCTTTCCTGCCCGTCTCCCCATTTCTCACTCTTTACACGCTTCAGATCAGCTCACAGCCAGCTGCCCGCCCGTCAGCATCACTCTGCGGTAACCAGCAGGTTTATTTCTGCCTGTTCCTCTGCCAGATCCCTGATCTCTGTTCTGTACTGATAGCTTGCACGAAACTCACCTTAGCCCAGCTTGGGTCCAGGGCAGAGAAGCCTTCTAGCTTCAAGAGAGGCAACCCGTCAACCTGTTTGACCGCCTCAGCTGGTGTTAGATCGCAATCAGGGAAATTATGGTTCTTATAATAAATCCACAGAGGACAGGGTCAGACACTGCAGCTGTGATCACTTATCTAGGGCTGCTGGTTCCTGACACCTCCACTGGTCCCAGGAAACCTCCTCTCAGAGGGCTTCACTGCCATGTCAGTGCCCTCACACGAAGTCCCAGACAAAGAAGATGCAAGTACGGACACGCACCCTGCCATCAGGCTGAAGTGGTTGGAAAGCTATGGGAAGCTTGGAGAAGTGGTAAATTTGTCCTTTACACCTATACTAAGTAAATTCATTGGCTTTAAGGATACATACTTGTTTTTCTGGATTACTGCCTAGAGCACTTGGAAAGCACAGCTAAAGGCTGCAAGACTCATATCTAAATCAGTGAGCTTTCCAACCAGTCAAGTACGGGATCAGAGAAGGAGACAGGCTTCTCTATCTCCGGTGGTGTTGAAAAGGAAGAGTGATTCTCCTTTCCACCCTCACCTCGCTGTTGTTGGATTTCTCTGATGAAAGACCTTCAGCATTTAATTGAACACTCTTAGGTTAACCATGGATGAAGGGAGATGCTTCCACTAGACCAGACACAAAAGGAACTGTGATCTGAGACACAACCTGCTCTTTGAGGGTTTCTGATGACAGCTCCTACCTGAACGTGCTCATTTATGTGGATCAGTCGAAGGTGGCCAAGTTGCACCATTGACCATGCAGGTTGTGGCAGGTTCCTGGTAGGAGGCAGGACATTTAAAACTTTTTCAGACATCTCTACATGATGCTGAGATCTCAACATACCTTTCCAAAAACCCAGCTGCATTACTTGATAGAGATTCTCAGAAGAAATACTGTGACTGGATGAACTTCACCTAGGTCCCAGTTAAGGTTACGAACCTGATACCAGCTTTATAATGGCTCTGCCACGTACTTAAGCATAGGAATCATTCTGGCTAACATATTGAAACGTCTGGCCAGTATTGTTACGCATGCAAGTTCTGAAAACAGAGAGCAAAACCAAAATGAGTCCTTAATATAGGACTCAAATTATGTGTCTGATTTAAAATAGTTGAGTAAGAACCACATGTTGCCAAGTATTTTAGGAAATGAGAATTTGTGAGGCTGAAAGGTCAATTAAAAATCTGATCTTTAAGTTGTTGTTTTTTTTTTCCTTACGGAAAACCCTTGTCTCTAGGGGTTAATGTTGATATTGATTATATATAAAATCCCAAAGATGAATTATGGTCATAGTGGCGATGCCCTAAATACTGATTCTTCTGATTTTGCAGTTTTTTGAAAGGCTGTAAGGCTGAAGTTAGTAAGGCTAAAGTTAGTACTAAGCAGGGAATGTGTCAGTGGGTTTCAGCTCCAGAGAATATTTATTACTTCCTCCAACTAAAACATAGGCATTATCTCAGTTACAGGAGGAAGGCTAAAAAAAACCCATATCAAAATATATGGATGCCACTAAAAGGATCAAGAAGATGCAGAGTTTTTTCTCAAAGTATACAAAGCCAATTTGTTGCAAGCAAGATCAGCTACCACAAATGCAATGTACTCTTCTATCGCACTGGGAAAGTGATAATGAACTATGTACAGGATCCCCCAAGTTAAATGTAATAATGACAATGCAATACTTTTTTAAGGTATTTAACTCAGCCTTACTTTATATTTCAATTCCAAAACCATGAATTATAAAAAACTACCACAGTACAAGCTAAATGGATTAAAAGCCAGTAAATCACAAAATGTAATTGGGAACAAAGATGCATCCTCCAACAGCTGTATTCCTAGCGGAGTCCCTCATGTACCAACTTCTGGCCTCAGGCTCTTTAAAATATTTTATCTAACCTGGAAAAAAACCCATGACATACCTTGACATACTCTGGGTCTGACAAAGCTGAGGAAAATCACAGGTAACGAAAAGACAAGCTGCTGCTACAAGGCATGCTGAATAATCTGTACACAGACACTGAAATACAGATTTTCAAACCCCCCATTAAAAACAAGAACTACACGTCCTGTTTCCAGGAGATGGGAGTGTCTCCTGGGAAGCCCTGCTTTGGAGCAGGTGTTGGAAGGCTCAGCAAATAACTAGCTAAGAACAACTCCTCAGAGTGACCTGTGGCCAGACTCAGAATATAATTTATGCAGTCCAAGTAAAAAAAAATTCTCTGTTTCGCCCTACAAGAACTCCACATTATATCATCTGTGTGACTGCTTCTCAGATTTAAGCCCAGTTTTAGTTTCCTCAGAGGATGCTGAAGAAAGAATGACATAATCAATCTCATTAAATAAACTGAATAAAATCCCTAATTTTAGTGAAGGTTTCCCCTCGTGAACAAGGAAAGTTCTGTAATGACTTGGTCAGGATAATAAAGTCTATACGATGAACAGAAATTCAATGGGAGCAAAGAAAGAAAGAGCTAAAAACAAACCAGAAAATCAAAGGAGGCAAATTCAGAAGGGAAATACTTTTAGCAACGCATTTTTTAAACATCAGAACAATTATCCAGGCTTAAATATTAGTGGAAACAAAAACTCAATCAACCGGCAACTGTAAGATAACAGGCAGTAAACTTGCATGGCAACAAAGGCACAGAGGAGATGCCATTTCTGACAGCAAATTTAGGAACTTCTTATGCTGGAGAAAAAGCTGAAGATCACAATTCGGTGTTCTGCATGTTTTCACGTTTGGGTGACTTTTTGAGCATTTCACATCCACTCGCCGCAGCAGTTCTGCCAAACTAGTCCAACCATTCTTTGCAATGAGGATAAACCGCAGATCAGAAAGGCATCTTTTACAAAGACTGAAATACATATGATCAAACTCAACTGACACGTTTTGGCAGATGTCGCGTTTATCCTCAGCAGCTTTTGGAAGTAAATTCAAAATGATGCCATAACCTTTTGCCTTAGAATGAGCTCAAGACCACAAAGTGAAATGATTAGGCAATTCTGAAAAAAAAAAAAAAAAAATAGAGCTGTCAAAATGTGCTGCATAAGAGAAACTTTTAAACATTGATAGGAATGGCTTTGACAGAAATTTCTGCTGGAAAGTATGTCAAAGTTTGCAATTTACTGGCTGCAAAAAAGGATTAAGAAGAAATGGGAGAAAGAAAAGTTACTCTCATGTTTCCTAAACATACTTTTATTTTTAACCAGGTCTGAAAGAACACCTTGAGCCTAGCAAAACATTGTATATATGTACTTCAAATTTTGTCCGAATTGATTCAGCTCTCGGTTCCAGGATCTTGCTGTATCTTTATCTGCAAAATTAAAAAGCCGATCAGTAATATTTTGCTCTGCATCAGGTCAAACAATTTCCATTTGGCAAAACTAAAATATCCAAGTTCCAACCATGGTTGGTTTTGTGTCACTAACTGCCTGCTGTTGGAAAGGATTCGAGGAGAAATCACACTTCTCCCACTGTGGAGAGAGAACTGGACCCAGTTCTTCAGAGGAGGCCTAAGCATCACTGCCAATGCAATACAGAGAAGCAGGATCTCACCGAAGCTCAGTTTAGATGACCTTTCACTATGACTCTGGACCACTCCTCATAGTCACTGGCAACAACACTGATCTGGTGCTGCCACCAGAAAGGGGGTAGTGGTTTTGGTTATTACATGTATGACCATAACTTTTGCAGAGCACATAGTTTGCTTCTGCCCAGCTGATCACAAAAGCCTGGAGTTTTTTTGGCTCTGGGCTCAGTCATCTTAATTTTTTTTTTTTTTTTTTTTTGCTATTTTCCATTTTAGTCATGTATAGACTATTTCAGCGATAGCTCCATTTTTACAGACCACTGACAGGCACATGAAGGAGGGTAGAATCAAGGTCTGATCTCTGTGGGGCTGCTTCGGAGACCCCCTTTCACAGGTTAAACCGAGATCTCATTTGCCAGTTTCTGAAGCATTTAATGTGTGTCATGTTGATTTTGTCAGCTTCCAGATATTTCAGAAGACTTTTTTCATCTCATTTCAAGTAAAGAATTTTGAGTATGATACATGAACATTATTATCCTTTAATCAACCAAAATTACAGAAAATATAATGTGAAGCTGGTTTGATAGGATTATTTTCCATAAACACAAATGAACTCGCATTAATTATGCTGCTCTCTTTTAATTCTTTATTAATTCTGTTTTGTATTAGCTGTTCCATTATTTTTCCAAGGATTTGTGTCACACTGACAAGCCTGTAATTACTTGGGTCATCTCTTTTAGTCTTTTTAAATATTGGCATGTTAACTTTCTTTTGCTCTCCTGAAACTCCCCCTGTGTTGCAAGAGTTATTGCAAATCAGCATTAATAGTCAAGTTCCTCAATGGTGCCTTTAAACATGCCAGATACAGGTTATCCAAACCTGCTAATTTAAAAATGTTTAATTTCCTGTTCCAAAGCAGAATAGAAACAGCTTCAAAGTTCCCGAAGCACATACAGCTCTTACCCCTCCAACTCAAGCCAGTAAGAACTGGGAATGCTCAGGGTCTCCCATCACTTGGAGTAAGTCTGAGAGCAATGACAAGAATAATTTCTGCCTGCGATACAGAAGAGAAGGTGACAAGCAAATACTTTTTGACCTGGAAGTTGTTAAAACACAATTGTTTCTGTTTTAGCAGATGTGGAAACCGAGATGTGGAGAACCTTAGCAATGCCCACAGTGCACAGATCAAACCTAATATTAGAAGTCAGAAGGTCTGAGCCCCTCCATGCCCAACAGCTGCAGGCAGCTCCTCACACACACTCCCCTGTGTAAACCAGAGGTTCCAACCAAAAATCACCAACTCAAAGCACAAAAACGTACAACTGTTTCTTAATAGTTGGTTATCTTTTTATTGGAACCACATTGAACAATAACTAAGTCAATTAATTGCTGATTTTTTCATTTATTCTGTAGAATTGATGGGTTTTGCCTCAGCGTGAAATTTTTTTGTAATGCAGTCAGCACATATGGAGTTAGCGTGACATATAACTACAAGTAATTTTTTTAAATAAGACTGATTATCATTTGGTTTATTTCATTTCCTTTTTATGGAGATAATGGCAAACAAAACGTAATGCAGACATACAAACAAATATTGTGTTAGGAACCTAGAAAAACAGCTAGGGACATTACATGCCAAACTGGGCCAGTACAGTATTGGAAAACAAATATCCACATTTTAAGTTTATTTGTTGTAAGTTTGAACTTCTGAAACATGCAAGTATGCATGAGCTTAAAAGAATTATGAAGTCAAAACTAAAAAAATAAATTAAAAATTTAAATAAATGTCTGATATAGTCTAGTACTAAACCAGTCACATTTCTATATAGCATTTTCTGAGATATGTTCAAGTAGGAAAGCAGCTGAGACCAACTAGTGTCACTGAAAACAAGCTATAATGTTAAAATATTGAATTGCTCTTGGCCAGAGTAGCTAATATGAGTTATAAATTTGAATTCTGTTCCTTTATGCTTAGTGTTGGAAACGTGGAATGATCCAGCAACAGTAAGAAATCTCTATAAATTGAATACTGTATTCACTTCATTGTGATTTAGCATTCTAAAACACTCAGGCAAAAGAAAGGCTGCATTAAGAGAACACCAAGTGACTCATATTCAGGATATCTATAATACCATATCCGAGGTTGCTTTTATAATGTTAATTCAGCTCAGATGTGTGAGTCCCTTTCCAAACAGCGGGTCATTTAATGGGAGCCTTATTTTTCAGCAGACCTTTGTCTCACTCAGGTCTGGGAATAAGTCAACAGTTTGTGTTGGAGATGACACTAAATGTGGGGTAGCCAATGCCTCATTTACTGAAGAAATGGAATTTGATGTAGTGAACAAGTTGGCACTTGCAGAAGAGCTGCTGGATTAAGGAATTTGAATATTGCCGAGAAGAATTCAAACTTCTCTTTCCCTATAAAATTCTAAGGCCATACCAGAATCATTTAAACCAACATTTTTTAAAATGTCATTGATCCTGTTTTCCTTATTTTCTATACCCTCACGGCTTGATTTCGTGGAATTTTAAATTCTCACAGCTGTAATTTAACATTTCATGGGCTGTGTCTTAAAGGAACTGCAGCTACCCACAGTTAGTCAGAAGCTGAGTTATAGGATACCTGCTATTCATCTAAACCAAAATGACTGATAATTTGTCCTTCTTTCCTTTTTTATTACTACTGGAACTTAATTCCAGGAGACTGTAGGCACTCTGAATATATTAATTACTATGAAAAATCCGGTCCAAGGTACTTCTGCTTAGGTAACCAAAGTTAGTGAACTATTTCGGCCATGCTTCCTTTGTTTCCATCTAAAAGATGTGGAAGAACTGAAATCTGTATATAGTGCATGAATATCCATACAATGTGTATGGTCAGCAATTCCTCAGCTCTTTGCTCTGCTTCCTAAGAAAAAGAAACATCCATGGACCTGAATCTCCATCAATGGTTCTCCATCGAATTGATCTGAATTGAAGGATCTCAGGGAACACCACAAAATACATTTATTGGGCAACTTACATATCAGCTTAATTCACAGATGATACCACTGATCCAGCTCATGAGAGTAAAGACAAATTAGTCGTTGCTTGTGAAGTGCTCAGACACTGTCATGAGGAACACCATAGAAAAGTCTGTAAGAAATAATGTCTATCAAGAACAGCATCTGAGCGGAGAGGAATAAACAAAGTGCAAGGTCATACATTGAAATGGGAAGAAAATAATAGTGAATTGTCTGGGCACCATCCATTCTATCCAATAAATGAGGTAAGGGTATATTGAAAGAATAGTTTATGATCTGACAATCAAAGGTCATTGTAAAGTGCCTTCACAGAGGGGGCAGTTAAGTTTTCGTGGGCAGTTTTAATTCCAACCCATTCTAACTGTTCTCACCTTTGCTGATCCTTTGGCAATAACCGTTGAAACTGCAGGGTATGTGCATGCCTGTTTACCTGACATTTCCTAGATTTTTGTTAAAAAAAAAAAATCATCTACTTTGTATTACAAAAAGATACATAGATGGAATTTATTTAATATTACATTTCACTGGGACTTTTGAGTCCCCTGATTTGTTGAAACTGCTAACCAACTCAATTCGAAGTTTGTATCATTAACATGCTCCAATTACCCAAACATATCCTGACATATGTACTCACTAGGTATCCAACTCCTTATGGAATTCAAGTGTCTAAACAAGCTCAAGTAGATCTACTGACAAGAAATTACACAAATTACACATCTAATTGAGCAACATCCCCCGATGTCTGCTCTTTCTAACCATGTGGTCTACAACACAGTATTATTGTCCCATACACTTTTTCTTTTTTTTTCTTATGACTTTCATTTTTATTTATATATTCAAATTTGAGTTTAAATAAGTGACTTTATCAAGATAGGTTGTAAATCTGTGGCATTGCCAGCTACCACACCTGCATTTGCAAATCCCTGGTTGGTGCTTTCGTCACAGTAAAATCCTCTCTTCCTTTTAATAATCATTAGAAATCAGTTCTCAAAATATTACTTCTATAAAATTACATCAAGTCTTGTAATTTTTTAAATTTAAATAGCAAGAGAAATGTTTTTCTGATACCATTACTGACTGAAATTAAACACTGATTACTGATCTGCTTTTAGCAGGATCCAGTCTCCAGCTCAGCTGTATTCACTTCACTCCTCACTTGCATGGACTTCTCTTCCTACAGCATTTTAAAAGGTCTAATTTTACTTCAAATTTTCATTTGTGTACATCACCAGCTGTGAGAAAAGCCACTTTCTTCATGCACTTGTTTCCCTTTGGCAGCTTGGTCCAGTTCAAAGTCAAATCCTCTTAAACCTTCAGTTGGTTCCCAGCATTTCTGATGGGTGCTTTATACTTCGGGAAGCTATGGATAAAGCCTTAATCTATCATTTTGACTTCTAAATTTTTGATATATCAGAGAATGTAATCTTCTAGCAAGAATGTTTTCATTCTACTCTAAGTGTTAGAACACTATGCTCTATGAAACTATTTCTCTCACCAATACAACATCTAGCAACGCAGAATATCACGGTGTAAGAGAGATGTTAGTCTGGAGCCATCTACTGGTTGTATTACTGAGCTTTAATAGACAGATTTGAAAAATGACTTTACACATGTAATATTATTGTAATTATAAAAATAACAGCATATATTAATAGAGTAATCGACTAATTATGTGATTTTTCTTGTGTACTGCTTCTTTGTTTTTAAGTTTAAATACTTAATGAACTTAATATGGCCCAATTAATAAATTAAAAAATGTATCTTGCTTTCATAAACAAAACAAAAAATGGAGGGGAAGGGGCTTAAAAAGCTCTTATTTCTCAATAACACCGAAAAGAAACCAAGGAATAAGGTAGTATTAATGCTAAGATGTAAACAATTTAGTAAGGTAATCCACATATCTTTAGTTTTATTGCTGTGATGAAGAGAATAAATAATTCTTATTGCCTTATTTGATGCTTCATAAGATTTCACCCTGAATTTTTATGTGTTGTTCTAAAATAGCTAACATGCACCATTTACAGTTTTCTTGGGATTAAAAAAGGTCTCAGTCAATTTTATGATGTTCTTCAAAGGTTTTTATTAAAAATAAGTTCAGACAAAAAAGGTAGCAGATGAACAGAAATATAAAGCCTTTAAAACCAGAAGTTCTAATAAACAAGCTACTACGAACTAAAAGTAATCCAGACAATTTAGTTTGGAGACCAAAAGTATATTTATATAATGAGGCTGTTAAGTATGTATTTACTAATTTACTATATGATAATATTGATAATTCTTTGTGCTCTAATTGAGTCTTATTTCTATTATTGCAAGAATATACACAACTTTTGCTGTGTCTTCAGGAGCAAGAGAGAGCATTTTACAGATTTTACCAGTTTATGAGAGATTCTTTGCACCTATTAAATAAGTATACATGCACATCTATGTATATGTATGCATACATACAGACACACAAAATATATACACATTAACTCATTATGCTAATTTCTATTCATACACATGCATATATGTATATATACATATACATGCGTGTATATCTACATATAAGTGCATATATGTATATACATGTATATATGTATGCAATGGATGTATATTCATCTATATATGTACATATACACATGCAGGCACATGCATGCACACCTATATATCACACCTAACATCTAACTTGTACCTCCTACAATCTCAGTTAGACAAAATCCTCGGATGGCTGTTAGTTGTACTGGGATTAGACATCTGCCATTATTCACATTTGCCTTCAGCAGATCCCTCAGCAGGACAGACTTCCAACAGGAGCTGTAAGTGGCAAGTAATTTTATCAAGAAATGCAAAATGCAATTTAAAATGTATAAAAGGCAAATAAACAATAACACTTCCCAGCATAAAAAGGAAAGCATAGACATATTGCAGGTTTGGAGACCAGACTATGGGAGCTAAAACTAGGAAGAAAGACATTGCCACCATCACAAATGGAACTGGTAGAAACACCTGCAAGAGAAAGAAAAAAAAAACATTTTAGGACACAAACTAACCAACTGTGATTTTATGCCTCGTTCACAAAAGTAATCATGTGTTCTCTGCCACCCTAGAGTACTGTTTCTCACATTGCTGCAATCTCACCCAGGATGAGACTCATCTGACCTCAAATTGCCGACAAGATAGGCAACTTTTCTACAATACTTGCTCAGGCTCTGTCTATTGTCAAGGGGGAGGGACAGGCAGGCCCTGAAAACCATTTGCCCACATCTGATACTATGGGCCCCTAAAAGAAACTCAGGGTTGGGTGCCTACAAGAAGCCTTGACAATGAGTGTACACTTCTAACCCATGTTTCTGACAGCTAAATTGAGATTAGATGAATCCTATCCTTAACATCTGTGGTTGCGTCAGGAAAGATGAGAGTAGATCAAGGTTTAGTTAACCAGGAACGGCTATCCTGGATCCCACACTGCTCTGGTTACTGCTCCACACTGGTGTGGTTTCACGTTGTTTGTCCATCTCCTCCATTCTGCATAAATCCATCTCTTGTTTCGAAGTGCAGGCTCTCTGGGGCAAACACCGCCTGTTTGTTTCTTTTCCTTCTACAATGAGGCAAAGGTTTTGAATAAGGCTCTAAAGACTGTGATTATTATTTGTATTTTTGTAGTGACTATCCACTTTTGACTTGCACTTGTTCCATAACTTCTGCGTGCTGCCTGTGACTCAAAAAAATCCACAAAAGTATTTTATAACTAATTTCCACTTACTTTGTATGGTCGATGTAGATGAGGTTCCCGATATCGAAGTACAATCAGGCTTGCACAAGTCAAACCAATCATAAGCCAGGTAGAAAATCCAAAGTAATTTGTTAATGTAATAAGGTCAGAAGGGATTATAAAAATGGATGCAATGGTGGTTGAAAAAATCATGGCTGGTGCTGGAGTACAGGAGTGGACATTAAGCATGGATATTAAAACTGGTAAATGTCCTGACTGACTTCCAGCATAGCTTAATCGACCTAGTGTGAACATGCTGCTGTTGAGGGCACCAAATATTGAGACAGCAACAGAGAGAGGAATGATCCAGGCAACAGAGGGGATCACTCGATCAGCCCAAGTGACCGCCACAGCAACTGCAAGAAAGCAAAGCATTAGTGGTAGTGTAGTTACCAGGTTCTGAATTACTGACAGACTCAACAGAAATGAAACTTAAAATACACGAAATACCTATTATATACCAGCAATGCCTGTCTTTTGTTACAATAGTCAAATGTGACTAATCTAATCCTAAGGGTATTTAATTCAGGAGCTAAAAATTTCCTGGAGATGACAGCAAGAAGGAGTGCTGCCTGCCAGAGCCATGGGAATGGACTGCCCAGCAGGAGCAAGCTGCATCTCACCACCATGAATCACAAACATGGATGCATGGGCAAGGCCATGCGGGGACAGAGAACAAACGCATTAGTCCCTGGCATGACCACAATGGTAACATCATCTACTGTCAGGAGGAAACTGCCTACATGTATGTGAGTATGGGCAGAGACGGGCCAGCGAGGTGTTATTAATGAGGTTTTGCTTTGAGTGGAAGTGGGAAATGTGAAAGATTATTTCTGAAGAAGAGATATTCAACATTTCTTGGAAATTAGCTATAGCCCATATTGTAGCACGGACTAATTTAGTGAGTCTATAACCAACTGTCATGAGGAATATAGGTCTTGCAGTGATCTGCGCAGCAAAGGAAGTTATTAGAGATGGGGAAAACAACTCCCCCCAAAAAATATGCAGTGAAAGAACAAGAACTGCAGCAACGCATAGCAATGTTTGAAAGAAGAGATGTAATTTTAATGCTATCTCCTCAGCTGACACAGATAAGCATAGCTCTCCCGGTATGTTTGGAGCTCCTCATGCCAGCTGGGCAGCTGCTATTCACAGATACTCTGGGATTTGCTGCCTCTTTCATTGTAGGATGGATCTGCAAATGTATGCATCTCTCCCACCAGATAGCCAGATAACGGCCCAGCGATAATACCAGGTTGCTGAGTGACAGCTACACTGCTCCCATTTATGCTATAGAGCTGTTCTCACGGGGAAAAAAAAATAATTGATCCATCCAAATGAGGTATGGATTTTGTCACTCCTGGAGGCAAGGTCTGACAGTTCAGTCTCATTACAGTGGTCTTTAAAAGGTGCTGTTTGGACAATCAAGGAGAAATACAGCTCCTCCTGCACCTTTCCATGGACAACTTACTGGTACAGGTCTGAGAGAGGCTTTACATAGATCAGACTTTTGTATATGCTCTTCTAAGGAATCACAATATTCATCATGAATGATCCCCCCAAATACACCCAAAATGGCTACATTTTTGTGTCCACAGTCTTTTCTATATTACTTATCATGGTAGACTTGTCCATCTCCTAAACAGCAATGGCTTTAGCCTGAGACACCATGAGGTCGAGAAGGAAGGTGACAGGACTAAAACTACAGGAAAACAACAGCCTTCTCTATAGTCACCTGATTTTCCAGGTTTTCATACACTTCTGATTTCCTTTTAGACAGTGCAGGTATAAGCCAACATTTTCAGCACCTAATAACATCTGTTTGCATTCAGTTCAACTTGTGCCATACAGCAAAATTAAACAAGAATTCTCTGTTAAAACTTAGAATGAAACCCAGACTTCCCAACTGTGAAGTTAGATGAACAGAAGTAACCCACTGAATTGACGTCACATTGGTATGCTAATGGACCATACCTTTTTAATTTAAATAAAAAAAAAAAATCAAATCCATACCTGAAGAGACAATTTCCTTAGGTGTGAGGACAGTCAGATACGAGATGTTCACCAGTAAGTAAAAGACAATTACTGCCGGAACAGCAGTCAGCACAGTTAAGGGGATATTTCTGCTGGGGTTTTTCATCTCCTCTGAAAAATACAATTTCAAAAGACAAATAAAGTAAGCAATGTAGTTTCTGCAGGTATGTTTCAGTAGCGAATCTGTGCAGAGCTTGACAAGACCAACACCAAAGTCCTGACCAACCCCTAACCATGTCTCCTTTGCTACATCGCTTGTGAGGTCCTACAGTTGTTCTCAAATAACTTGTTATCAAAGAAGTCTAAAAAAATGTTTTTTCTTTTTATGAATCATTTTTTTTTATTTAGCTATTTTTTAACTATCTTGAAAGGAGGGACAGATAGAGGCCTGATGAGACTGATAAACAAATGCCAAAGGACTGATAATTAGATTAGATATTAGGAAGAAATTCTTTACTCTGAGGCTTTGAGACAGTGGAACAGGTCCCCCCGGGGAAGTTGTGGAAGCTCCATCCCTGGAGGTGTTTAAAGCCATGCTGGATGGGACTTTGAGCAACCTGGTCTAGTGGGAGGTGTCCCTGATGATGGCAGGAGGGTTGGAACTAGATGATCTTTAAGGTCCCTTCCAACCCAAACCATTCTGTGATTCTATGATAACTTTTCTTTGATTTAACAAATATTTGACTTAGATTAGAAAATTTATTTGGCAAGAACTTTTCAAGTAGCCATGGTTTTAAATCACAAGCTTGAACGTCAGACTCTAAAGTCAGTTTATCTATTCTTATGACATCTCACGCACCCTGATCTGAAACTTTCTGAGTGTATTTTCCTATTCCTGTACAAAACCTTTCTCTTTACCCTTACATCAGGAAACACACATGTAAGGGGATGAGTCTGAAGGTATTGACAGAAGAGCAGTAATGCAGTGGCTTTAAAAGGGGATCATTCCCAGCTGGATTCTGCTGTTGATTATCTTTTCCAGGGCAAAGCTTGTGAAGAAAAACGAGATCTAAGCCTGGAATCAAACTTCGCAGCTGAACAACTGAGACATTGGCACACATTCCTGACCATGTGACAGTCCCAGCAAGAGACGGAACTGTTTTCCAGAACCCTAATAATTCATCCTCATCTCAGTGAAAAAGGGTCTTTTTCCTCTCTTCCACTCCTTCATCCCTTTTCTCTCACTCCCTCTCCCCTTCCCACCTCCCTCAGCATTTAAAAAAGGCTTCCCGAGTATTACCAACCAATAATTTACAAGGGGGAAAAAGTGAAAAGTCAAATGTGCAGCCTACCTAAGCTTTTTTTAGGAGGCAGAAATCCCTTTCCTCCCTCAAAGATAATTTGTCTCCTGCCCAGAACATCAGCTTTGAGCCTGCCCCAGCGCTGGCTGTAGTGTACAGAGCCGGAGGGACTGAATGAGCACAACAGTGAAATTCAGATACGGACTATGGGAGAATTTGGGATTTATTTCTAATATAAGAAATACACTTGGTAATTTTGAGACCAGAAGAGCACAATCACCAAAACTGCCAATTTACATTTCTCTTTCCATTTCTTTTGTTGCCCGTTACAGTCCTGCCATCCAGCTGGCACCTGATGCTTTAGCTGAAGCTCACAGCTATTTAGTTATTGTCAAAAAATAGGAAATTCAGTTCAGAAGAGGACTATTGCATAGGCAGCATCTGTCTAAACAGCTGTGCTGCCCAGTGCATGGTATTTATTACTACTGCTAACTGAGCAGAAAAAAAATTAATATTTTGCCAATAATTTTGTGTTTTCTCAGGCTTACAAAGCTAAATGCTTGCCTTTAAGGAAATCCTAAGATTTCAAAATTATACTTGCTGATTTATATCATCTTTTTTATTGCAGCATATTGTTAACGCTGGAATAGCAGGATTGTAATAATAACAGTCATTTTTTAAACATTAACCCAATTTTCACACTGTTCTCACCATTGAACTTTGTGTTATGCATTTCACACATTCAGTTTATTTAATGTTTTACATGTGATAGAGGTCAATAGATAAATAGAGTTAAAGATATAAGAGCAACATCCAGTTGCTTACAATTCTATAAATCCAATGACACTGTAAAACACTATTTATTTAACTCGTGATGTGCAGAACTAACACTATGAACATTATCTCTGCATTTTTCATGAAAAACTATTTATTACTGCCACATGTGTCATCAGATACAAAATAGGATAAGTAACCAGATATTCAAAAAGGGTTTGAATGTTTAAAAGTGAGTGCAAGTTATATGAAAGGTTTTATACCACTTTCCTTACATTCTTCTTCACCTTCTGTGCAAAAGTCTATTTTCCCAAGGAAGTGACTACTGACCATCCCATATATCCCATAAAATTACTGTACATTAATGCAATTCAAAATGAATTTGTCCATGCACAAACCAGCTCAATAATCTCAGAGAAGGTACAGATACTTAAATACAAATTAATCAATTATCTTTTTTGATTTGGTCCATATTGTGTACATAGTTTGGCATGGTATTTTATAAAAATGCACCGACACACTGAGAAAGACAAAATGCAACTTTTTAAGGTGTGAAAAAATGTTTACATATGATATTTCAAATGAACTATTTTGATTTCTCTTGTACTCTTTTGGAAATGTCAGCCTGATTCTGGAGACTGCACAAGAAGCAAGAAACTTCCCTAGAGAGGAACAGCATCTCTTCTAACAGCCCCAACAAACACAGGACTTGTGTAAAACACGAGAGACCCTATGGTCTTGAAGGAGAGACAAGATTTACTAAGATGAGCTGAGGAATGTAAGAACGGTGACTGCAGAACAAAATCTGAAGAAGTGGAGGGAGATACCTGCCATATAATTGAGGGACCACCAACCACCGTACGCGTACAGTCCTTGGAAGAAGGCTTCGGCAACCTGCGACATGTTGGGGATCTCTGAGCTGAACGCATCTTCAAACCTGGCCAGACTCTCCTTTCTCCCGCCAATGAGGAGAACTACGCCACCGATGGCAATTACAGACAAGGCCATCATCTTCAGCAGGGTGAAAACTGTCTGCACCCAAGCAGCCATTTTGACACTACAGCCATTCAAAATCCCCAGGGACCAGAGAACAGCCAAGGCCAAGCATTTCTTCAGCACTTCTGGTGCCGGGCAAGCGCCGTAGAAGGGCTGGGTGGCGTATTCAGCAAACAGCAAGGCTCGAGCAGCATTTGATGCTGGCTTGGTAAATGTTGACGTCCAGATAAAGACGAAGGCGGGTAGGGATCCAAGGCCTCTTTTAATATGGCTGTATTCTCCTCCAGAGAAGGGCAGAGCGGTTCCCAGCTCCGCATAGCAGAGGGAACCCATCAGAGAAACCAGTCCGGACGCAGTCCAGATCGTTAGTGCGACGCCGACGTTGAGTAAGGAATGCTTTAACACCCCTGTGGGAGACACAAAGATCCCTGCCCCGACAATTGATCCTATAATAAAACTTACCCCGTTAAAATAACCTATATTTCTTTTCAGCTGCATCTTGGCATTTTCTTTTCTTTTCAGATCTTTGGGATCATCATTCCTTCCTTTTCCCATTTTTGTCCTGTGTTTTCACAGCAGATTATATGACTTCAGAGCCTAGACTACGTATCTCCCTCTCACTTTGTTGTTAGCAGACTGTCACAGCCCTACTTGCTAGTGAAACGTAATGGGAAGCCTGGCTTAATCATTCAGAAAAGAGAGCATACTTTGGGTTTTGGTGTCTTCTGCATGAAGATGATTAACCAAATACTTCAAGAAACACTGGCAAATCATATACATGGTGGTTTAATATGTACTTCAGAAATTATTAAGGTCTGGAGGTATTTTTAAAGAAACCGACATAAATAATGTGCAGCAAACGCTCATTTCTTGGCTGATTTTCATCAACGGATTTCAAATATTTTATCTTCAGAGACAACTGAGAGGTGGGTAAACATGACCTCTGCATCAGACCTATGGAAAGAGGAAGGATATAGCAGCGTGAAGAAAGACATCAGCCCTCCTGATGTTATCAACAGTGACACCGGCATTACGTTGAACAGCCATCTACTATTTTTCCACCATCAATACATAAAAATGACATGTTCACCACTGAACACAAGTATGTTTTGCCAAATCTCCATCAGTCACTGGGTATAGTGGAGCTTGTTTATACTTTACTCATTAAACACTGCCCTAGAAAGAAAATTATCAGCTTATTCCCAGCTTTTCTCAAGTGCTCATCATTATAGTAGTACCTAAGCGCTCCTAAGCAGGTATTAAGCTTCAGACGCTGCTGCGAGGAGAAGGGGCTGTATCGTTGTTCCCACCATCTGTATGGGGGCTGTGGAACAGAAAGACAAAGGCTGAAAGTGCCCACCATCTCTTCAGGTATATTCTTCTACATATTTAACAATCCGTGGTATATTTTCTGTTCAAAATGCGGAAAAGGAGCTTCTCTTCAAGCAGATGTGGATATACCATTGCCATAGACATTTGCTCCAATAAAAACATATTTATTCTCTTTGTAGAGAAAAATGGGCAGAAAGTGGGAAACTGACTAAAAAAGCAGCTCAGCATATACCTTAAGTGTTGTTAAGCACACAAACTAGAAGCTGCAAAGTTCTTACTTTTTGCAGGCCAAGTTGCAGAACCAGTTTTGTCCCAAAGGTCAAAGCTCAGTAACACAGTGAACAAAACTCAACAGCTTTTATAGGGTCCAACTTGAAAGACACAGTGGATCAGATCGGTCCTGAACAGCTGGATTTCCACTGAAGTACAAAATAAGTTAGTCTTAAAAAATAGATTTATGTAATATGCCACGATGTAAAAGACCCTTAGTTAAAACAGGCAAGTGTAGAGACTGTTATTTTTTTAATTTTTTCAATGACTTGATTAAAGTGGGTGTCCATCACCACACAGAAACTATGCAGCATAGTCAGTGACAGAATCCACAGCTCCAGAGCAGCCTTCAACCCTGACAATTCTTCCACCTTCTGCATATCACTGCAGCACTCACTATATATACTTTCACCTTCAGAAAACATCAAGTCCTACAGACTACAAAAATTTTAGTTCTACACAAAACACACCTCTATTTATAGAAATTTCCCTGCATTTTAAATTGCATTTATTCACTTTATAAATTGCAATATGTATTTAAGGTCAAGTATGCATTTACCGTGTATTATGAATTAATTCATAGTAATTCAAATATTTATTCACCAGGACTCATGAATTTGAAATTAAATGTGACAAATGTTTTAAATCATTAAAATATGTAATTTTCTGTTTTACTTCAGTGCCTTTTCTGATTGTCCTTCTCTGTGAACACACACATCTTTTTTGATATCCAGCAATCTTCCAACTCTTTATTTTGGGTGTTCAACCATATACAGGTATATTTGGATCACTATTTTAAAATAAATCAGTATTACACTAAATGGTGGCTTAAAATACAGATGCAACTGACTTTGTTTTGCTGTTCACCCTAAACTATGTAAACTTCTCGTATAACAAATGCATTTCCAAAACTTCCCAAGAAGCAGATTAATAAGAATTTTTTTTTACTTCTGACAAAGCTACCTGATTTCAGAAAACCCCACTGAAATTATTACTTTCTTGTGTGTGCTATCTGCCTACCTCAGATAAATGTTTCTAGACTTTCAGTGAAATGCTTTGGAGATTTATGCAAAGTATGCTGTTCATTTTGGTGTGTGTTGCTGGAGTGGGAGGGGGACAAGAACAGAGGTAATGACATTCCTACAAATCACACAAAAACTGAAGTTCTGAAAGCAGTACACTAACATAAGCATTACGAGGGCAGAACTCAGTAACACACAGCCGGTTACACAACACCAGGTAGTTTTCAGCCAAACCGCTTTCTTTTTCACTATGTAAGGGCAGAGTCTTCTGAAGTGCGTCATAAATGTTCACTTCCCAGGTTTTCCGTAAGATGTCCAATTTCTCCCTCTGGCTGAGAGGATAAATCGCCACAGTCTATACGATTATCTCAAGGTCTCATATATCAGTGGCTCCTGCCTCACGCCCAACTATGTACTCAATACCTGATCACATTAACTTTGATGATGTTATCCAGAGATTCAACCGCTGAATACGGGGCATAGATAAATGATTAAAATAACCTAGACATATTTGTAAGACAAGCCTAGGATTCCGCTGATGCATGGAGTAGACTGAAAGGTTGTATCATCATCAAAATAAAATGACAAAGTGCTGCAATTTTTACAGTCAACAGGGAATGACAACATTTCTTTTGAGTGCCAACTACAGAGTTCTTTTTGACAGTAAAATAAGGTCAAGAGTGCTATATAATAGCTATGGTTGAAAGCTGAAACTTCAGCTGATCAATTCTAGTTCTCCTAGCATTTTGGATTTTCCCTTTTAATTTTCTCTCACAATTCTTTTAGCTTTCAATGTCAAGTTTTTCATTACCAACTATCTAATGCTTATAAAGACTGATACCTTCAGTCACTAGTTTCTCTAGATTTAAGTGAGAAACCAATACAGAAAAGTAATGAAAGGATATTTTTGTTGCCTAAATTGGATATGTATTATCTCCTAGTTGTAACCAACTGAATTTCAATGTACCTGGGTAAGGAGTCTTGATTTCAATCTTGTAAAGAATTTTCTGGTGTATTCACTAGGTCTTTCCACCACTAGGTCTGATCCACTCACTGATTAGATGGACTAGAAGTAAGAAGCCCACCTGTCTAAACAACGTCAGATTTTAAAATACTTATTTAGTTCCTTTTCTATTAACTACACAGTGTTTCAAGCATGGTTTCGACTTATCTCTGTATCACTCCAAATCCTTTAGGGGGAGAAGACGCAGATGTGGAAAATTAGAATCTAATTTGTCTTGCAAAGCTTCAATAGTCTTCTGTGTTGTCTCTGAAGAAGCTTGCTACCGCTGACATTCAGCAAGGGTAAAGAACAAGAAGAACAAAGGGAAAACCTGAAGAGACCACCTAGGAAAAAAAAAGACACAGTTAATCTTCCTTGGCATATGTCAAGGGACAGACTTTACTTAATGACTGATAAATTTTATTTATAATCCTCCTTTTCTTCCTCCTTTTCTTTAGCTCACCTTTTGTGGGGAATATGACATTTCAAAGTAGGTTTTCTTTGTTTTGCCTTCTAAAAGGAGCTCAACAGCTATTCAAGGATTTCCATAAGTCCCATTAGATAGAAGCCAGTTTACCACCTGCCACACCGGACCCCATGATGTATTCCCAAACTTTTATTTAGAACATGAGTCTGCACATAAAGGCACGTGACAATCTACTGCTTTGGCAATATTCCTTTTTTCCTGGTACTCTGCTGAACTTGTTATACATCTGCCTTTTACTAAAGGTCTTAAGGATGTATTTGTCTTCCTGGCAGACACACCATTCTACTATTGATCAAGAAACAGACTCACATAGTAGTCAGCTAAAGACAAACAAAACAACATGGAGAAAGCCACTGTTTTGTGACATGCTATTATGTTTGCACTTGCATCCTATACAGCTGTTGATACTAGCCAGAGTTTGCTTCTCTTTTCTCTTTGACAAAATATCAATGTAAGTGTGTGTGCATGAGCTACTGTACACATTCTTTGTTGGTCTGTAATGCATAAAGAAAAGTTTGATGGATTTTTTGCAGTAACAGATATTAACAATCAGTGATAACTGGTAATATCAGCAATAGCACCCATCTGCGTAAATGCAGACATTTAAAAACTAGGTGTCTAGCCTTCATTAGGCTTTCCTCGTAGTAAATAGCAAGTGATGTGTTGAGACTCATCCAATCCAAGCAAAGGTTGTATGAACTGCCCACTGGAAACGACTCCCCTCCCACTTTTAGATGGTTAGATGAGTCTAACTCCCTCACTCCTCACATGGGGACAGGCTTGCATTTTCTACACCAAATGCTCAGTGTTGCACTGTAAGCTTATACAGCCATGCTATAGTGCCCTGAAGAATAAAGCCACTCATGAAAAAATGTCAATACAGTGTTGTAAATGGGTACTACATAGCACTGATATTAAAAAACATGCACGGTACCTAGTCTAAGTAAGAAGTCTATTACAACATCTAGTCCAGCCTTACTGAACTTTGTTCAACCAAAATTCACCTTCTCTCTTCAAAATCCTAGTTGTACTGTAACAGCCAGTGACTTCTCACGACTTCTGGTTACCCAGAGACTCTCCCCATTGTGCAGGCAAGCCAGGCTGGGCAAGACCCGCAGTCTTGGCGAGCAGAAACCCCTATGCAACTCTTCACAGCCCTGGGATTTTCCTGCTCTTCGGGATCCATCGGGGTGATGCCACACACAAGTATCAGATGAGACCCCCAGATTTCAGCACACTGACCCTGAGCAGGCAGGCCCATGGGCAGGCAGTCGATGCTCAACCTGCTGCCAGGGCTTCAGTGCATTAGAAAATGCCTCTTCTTAGAAACTGAATCTGTGGCCCTTACTGAAGCCAGGCCAGGCCAGGTCAGGTCAGGTCAGGTCAGCCTGAACCAGTGGTGAGCTTTGAGCCATGCCTGGAGTAATATCTTAACACCTTGTCAGACCTAAAAAAAGCCAAAGCCCCCAGACATCTCCCTGAGAAGATGGCAAAGCAGCCCAGTTTACAAACCCAGCCTCCTGGCTGGGCGCTGCCGGGCGGCCGGACAGGCCCGGCCCCATGGGCGGCTGCAGGTGACCAGCCTCCATGGCGGCCCTGTCACAAGCAGGCAGGGGCCTCGCCTGCTGCACTGCGCATGCGCCGGAGGGAGGGGGAGGGGAACAACTACTCTCCCCTCCTGCGCGTGCGCTGTGCTCGCGGCGGAGGGCGGGAAAAAAGGCGGGGGAGGCGCCGCTTTGCGGCAGGGTTGTCGTGGGATTGTCGTGTTCCAGCCGTAAAGCAGCGTGTGTCGGCGTTGGGAGGCGAGGGAAGTTTGAAGTGAGAAGTGTGGTGGCGGCGGTGGTGATTTTTGTGGGGAGGGGAACAGCGATATGGCAGGGGACCGCGCCGTCCCCGGCGAGCTCAGCCTCATGGATAAGGGCGTTAAGAGGTGAGGAGCGTGTCGGAGGGGCAGGCGGAACTGGTGCCTCCCCGCAGCCGGTGCGGGAAGCCGGGCCCTTGGGACGCCGCGGCCGTGGCGGAGCTGGGTAGGGCGGGGCGGTCCGGGAATGAAGCTGCCCGGCTGATGGCGGGTGCCTTTCCTTCTCAGCTTGCTGGAGGTCTCCCTGAGCTCGGACCTGCACACGCTCAACGTGCACTGTAACCGCATCGCCAGAATCGAAGGGCTCAGCCACCTCCGGAATCTGCAGCATTTAGATCTGTCATCAAACCAAATCCGCCGGATGGAGGGGCTCAGCTCCCTGGCTAATCTGCGCACCCTAAGCTTATCCTGTAACCTGATAACGAAAGTGGAGGGTCTGCAATATTTATTTCTGTCTCTTTAGCGACTTATGAAGCTTTTCTAAGAGTTGTGTTAAAGCTTGCTTCTGGGAAGTATGCATATAATTAAGGTTATACCAAGTTAATATGAGCTACCAGCCATGTTGTTGTGTAAATTTTAAAAAGGTATGTAGTCTCTGTAAGTTTTATCATAGCAAAATGCCTTAATTTAGAAGGAAAAACTGGTTTTTTTTATTATGATTATAGTTTATTGTCATAATCTGTAATTATGACTTTAAAAGGCTTGCTTTGCTGGTTTTGATTTGATAAAAACAGAGTATTCTTCTGAAAATCTTTTTTTCCTTATTTTGCTTAGGACTGGAAAAACTCTTTAATTTAACTATGCTGAATTTGTCATATAATCGCATACATGATCTCTCTGGTAAGTGACTTTGGCATGTGCAGTGCAATAAAAAGCATTTGCCTCACTTTAATTTTGAAAAATGTGACAAAATGTATTTTTAGAAGTTTCTAGTAGTTCAGCCAATTGACTGAGTACTGCTACTAAAGGTGGCAATTGCTGCTACTCTCAGACTTGACGTTTCTGACATCAAGGGTTGCTCTGAACTGGAATTTATTCTCCTGTATCTGGCAAGGCTGAGCTTGTTCACAAAGTAGTATAGTAAGCATTTTGAACTCATTTCTAAAGTGAAAAATGTAGTAGCCTTGGAAGATATTTCCAAAAGATTCACATCTTTCGTTTTTATAGGACAAAAATACAACTTTAGATACAATATGGCAGTTCTCTTCTAAATCTATTTGTTGAAATGGTCAATTCTTGCTTCTAAGATTTTAAGCTACAGAATTAAGGGAATTTGTAATAGAAAGTTAAAAAGAATATTGGTAACAATTATGTTAATGAACTAGTTATAAAAAAGGAACTTCAAGCAAAATGTTTATTTTTACATGCTTCTTAACAGTTAGAAACTAATCTGTTTCTTTAAAATTAGTTCTCGTAACTAGCTTAATTGTTGTACTTTGTGGCAGTGTGCCATAGATGATTAATATACGTAGACAGGGATATAGAGCAAAAGTTGTTACATCATTTCCATTATGATGTACTATTTACTGAATATTTTTCAACAAGATGCCATTTGTTCTAAACCCTATAGTCTAGGATTGTAGCAGAAATCATTATTTCGTGATTTTTTTTCTCAAATTTTCAGGATTTCGGTGCCTTCATGGAACCAGTCATAAGATTAGCCATATTGACCTTCACAGCAACTGTGTGAAAAATATTGATCACTTACTTCAGTGCACAAAGGGGCTGCACTGTTTGACAAACCTGACACTGGAAAAAAATGGAAAGGGCAATCCAGTTTGTCACACAGCAGGTATGAATCTCATGTTAGGTAGGTACTTTGTGCTCTTCAGGTCGGTGATTTCCCTTAAGCTGTCAGCCACGTTCTGAAGCTTGCAAATTCATTCATAAACCGGACAGCCTGCAGAGGTCTAAATTCTCTAAATACATTTGTTTTCCATAGAGAAGTCTCCCCTCCACCACCCCAGGCCTATGCTCAAAATGGCAACTTCTTGAATGCTTTGATAAGGCTCAATTTTTCAGATATTGTTTTAGGTTAAGGCAGGAGATGGACAAAGTGATGGGAAGAGAAAGTATTGCAGAAGTGGGAAGAAGGGAGTATTAATATTATAAGGTTGGAGGGTGGTGAATTTAAAGAATGTAAATAAAGATATTGTGCTATATAGATAGAGGGTAGACATGGGAGTAGATGGTCACCTTCTACTGATAGAGACTACAAGAGGAAGATAAGTAATAAGCACCGTTAGCCTTTCCTCCTTTTCCCACAGCTTCAGTAAGCAGTGACAGTCTATAAGATGCTCTACAGTAATTAGCATTTTCATCAAGATAGTGGGTGGGAGTTTCATTAGGCAGCGTGGAGACAAGTTGGAGGAATGTGTTGCCTAGAGCTTCTGGTTTGGGGATAGGTTTTTTTGTGCTGTTTAAATGTTACACCCTGTGTTCAAACAAGTTAAACTGTAGCATCCTGTTTCAGTGCAGGTTTTGTTTTTCTTCGTTTGTGTATAAGAGAGGAGAAAATCTCCTACAGGAGGGTAAAAGTAGAGGATGGATACTTTTGGGACAGCTCAAAGGTAATTTTGGAAGTATTTAAATGTCAGTCCATGACTTCATGCTTCCTAAAATACTTAAAACTTTGAAAATTTCATTGCCAACAACTAAGAGTAGAACAGTAAGAATTACAATAATACAAAATAACAACCATATCATGGGCACGTAACTGATACGGGTGTAGTATGTGTACAATTCTTAGAAAGAAACCTCAGAGATAATTGAGAGAAGCCGAATAAGGCCTGAGGTAATGTTTTCAAAAGCCCTGATGAACAAATTGTACAAGTGCATTCAGGCACCGTGGAAGCACGAACAGAACTATTAAAGCTATCTGGGTAACTTAGAATATTCCACTAATTTTCTGCAAGCATTTACATACTTCTTCAAATCTACCTCTTTGGTGGCACTTTCAAAAGTAACTGCAATGTTTAGGAGCCCAAATTCTATTAATTTAAAGAAATGTAACTTCAATGCATTACAGTTTCATAACATCTCATTTCATTCACTGAAAAAGGATGATGATGGGTGGGCCGTGTAGACCAGAACTAGGCAGGTACGTCACTAGTTCATTTGTTTAGTAATGTTGTTTAGTAATGTTGTCCGCTGAAGGCCTTATGGATGGGGAAAGGTGAAAAACTTGTAGATAACTGGCTACATTTTTTCTTTGCATAAAAATGCAATGAATAATTTAAGATGACAGGGTACCTAAAATACATGAAACATCTCTTTCGGAGATTAATTTCAATTTAAATGTGGCCATTTCCTCAAGGTTATAGAGAAACTGTTCTTCAGATGTTGCCACAGCTAACAACTCTTGATGGAAAAACTATTTCTGGTGAACCTGTGGACCCAGCAGAAGAAAACTGTTCGGATTTGCAGTGTTTAGAAGACATTCTGGGCTGTTTGGTTTCATCTGAATGCCCCTCGTCCAGAGATCAGGTGCCATAGTTTTTGTGTACTGATTTTAAAATTGATAAATTTTATTTTTATATTGCATGCAACTCATTAATGTTACAAGGGTTGTATTTTCTCTTAATAGAAGTATCTTACCTTACCGGTGGTGACACCGCATATCGACCAGGCGTTAGCTCATTTTCGTCAACGTACAAGAATACCAGTACAAAGTGCCATCAGCTCCTCTACAGAGCTTGTCTCATCTTCAGAAACAGAGAAAGCTGAACTTGATAAAATATACAGTGAAATAAGAATTAAAAAAATAGAAGATCAAATTTCACAGATACTGCAAAAGGTAATTTTTTTTCCTGTGATTGCACAGAAAGTTTTGTTTGAAAATGAGATGTACCTCTTGATAATGCAATAGTTTGTTGGGATAGACTGGAGCATTTCTACTGGTTTGTATGTGCTGACTTCATGCTAATGTATATTTAATAACTTTGAGCAAATGGGAATAAAATAAGATCAAGTCTTTAAAACTGAAGATTGCACTTTGAATCGTGAAAACTTTCATACTAAATAAAACCTGTAGTTCTCCTAGTCCCATATACTATCCAATCATATTACATTAGATAGAAAATTGTTTTCTTTTACCCTGAAGCCATCAAGATATGCAACTGAACCTGAGCAAAATATGAAATGCAGTAAAATATCTGGATTATATATTTGGTGAAAATTAATTTAGCTAAGTAATAGGTCAATTTAGTCTATGTTTGTCAGGTATGTTTTTTATAACAGTTTATGGTGTACTCTGTGTGTTTGCAAGTGCTTTATTTGTTTTACATTTTGCACCAAGCTTCTATGCCTAAGTATTTTAAGCAAATTTCAGGTATTTCAGAAAGATACAACTACATGTTCTGATGCATGCTATTCTGCAGGGTTTATTTTATCTTCAAAACAATAAAATGTTTTATAAAGGAGGAAGGGGGTAGCTTGGAAGAAATTATTTACGTCTCTAGTGAAATTATTTTGCAACTGTTAGCTTTTTTAAAATAGCACTTGAATAAGTGTTAGACACTGGAAATTGTAAAATGTATAGATAAAAATTCTATCTGTTCTTAGGTATCTGATACTTCAAGAAGCGAAGCTCCTCCAAATGTTCTGAAAGCTAAGAGAGACACAGATCCAACTTCTGAGAGTGAAAATGAGAGTGGGAAAGAGAACAACAGAAAAGTTGTGAAAAGAAGCAAGATCCCTACTTACCGTAGAACTACCTTGTCTGCTAGGTGTCATGCGAATCATCTTAAGAACAAAATAACTGACAGGTATCCCAGTGTTTGCCAGATAAAGCCAAAATGGATTAAGCTTGGCCTGTTGCAATAGGACAAAGGTTAATAGCTTTAAACTAAAACAGGGAAGATTTAGACTAAATGTAAGGAAGACATTTTTTACAATGAGGGTGCTGGAAACATTCAAGGTCAGGTTGGATGGGGCTCTGAGCAACCCGATCTTGTTGAATATGTCCCTGCCCATGGCAGGGGGTTGGATTAGATGACCTTTAAAGGTCCCTTCCAACCCAAACTATTCTGTGATTCTATGAATATTGTCAGAGTGACCGTAGTTGGACTTGAAGCATTTTGCTGAAAGTGGTAGATTGGGTAAATTATCTCTGTTAATAATGCTCTAAAAATTATTAGCTATTGAGACTTTGTAAGAAATCTGTTGATCAGAAAAACAACGTCAAACTTTTGAAGTATTCCACCTGCCCCAAAGAAAATGAGATATTTGTCAGCTAGCCTCTCTCATAGATATTTAATATACAAGCCCATTTTTTCTTAATTTTCTGCATCCTTATTTTTCTATATTAGTCTTTTATGTTTACTATGTCTTACTTGAAACTTTTTGAAGTTCACTCTTCACTCAGTCATTTCCCTATATGAGCATTTTCTGTCTTCAGGTGAAAAAGAAATTGAACTGGAAGTTCCAAAACAAACACTTTCAGAATTCTATCAGCTTGTATTTTGATCATTGTTTTGAAATGTGGAGACAGAAGAACTGAATCAAATTAAAAAATAAAAGATTCATGGTGTCAGAACAATGGTAAAGAATATAATTATCCATATTTTGTGATGAAACCAAGGATGGTATAGTAATTTGTTTGATTTATATAGTAAATATCAGAAGTGATAAATAGAAGATGATGTAAATTGGAATATATTATTTTCATCAGCCCCTGCAGCTTTACAGCTATTCTGCTTCTCTAAAATTGTTTCATATCTGTGATCATAAGATGCTTTTCAGATAGCATCTACTAGTACGATGTGTCTTTTTTACAGGCGAAGGTTTGAATGTAGCTGTTTGTTTTATGATCTGCTGGCAGATTATTTTTTATGTGTTTTTGAACTCTGTACAATTCAGCTTATGCACAGAACTTTAAAATTTTGTACTGTAAAAGTGTTTGAATCCCCTGTTACTGTTTAAACTCTGCATATTCTTAAATATACCTTGATGTTGTGCTATTATAGGGAAGAGAAGAAGAGTTCCTCTAAGTGTCCACGCTCCAGGCAGACAGACTCTCATCTCAATTCATCATCGGATGCTCAAGACTTGGAAGTAGTGGGAAGAAGAGCTGAAATACTAACTGGAAGACAGAGCAATATAGAAAAAGTAGAAGAAATTCATTCAAGTGCCGCAGAGGAATCAACATACCGAGTATGTTTTGCATCATTTCAATTTAAATATGTGTCTTCACCTGAAGCCAAGTATGTGTTTCTTGGTGAAACTTTAAAATTCAAAGTGACAAAAATAATTGCATGTGAATAGCATCAAAAATAGTGGAGTTCTTGTAGTATCAGCTGGAAGAGAATTTCTTTTATTTCACTTCTGTTCAGGTTTTTGGCCTGGTCGCTTGTACTTTTTACTGTCATCAATGAAGACCAGAAAGACAAAAGTACCTGGTTCTACAATTATAAATATTGTTGTTTGGTTTTGGCTACATTTGAGTGTTTCCTAGTAAGTTGATGCTTACCACATTCTTGCTAAGGTGCTGATTCAAGAACTGGATCAGGAGAAAGAAAGGAGGTGGAAAGCAGAGCAAGCAGAGAAGAAATTGATAGAGCATGTCAGAGAGCTACAGAAACATGCAAAAGAAGAAAAGAATATTCAGAGTATGGCTGTATACACTACAGACAGGTGTGTACACTATGAAAGGAGTGCTGTAGTGCAAGAGGTTGTTTTGTTTTTTTAATTCAAGACGATTCAATTTATAGGCTTAAGAAATATGAACAGCTTTAAACAATATACTTGGAAAATAATGCATCCAAAAGTAGTGCTAGAATTTCTCTTGGTATTAACTAATGAAATTCCTTTCTGCAGCTTTCTTCCTGTTCTTGTTTCAGAACAGTATCAGTATGTCACTTACCTCCATTTCTAGCTGTTACTTTCCAAGCAATCTGTATCATAATTGTACTTTCTCTTTCAGCTCAAGCTCTAGTTGCTGTCTCGTATCATACTTTGAGCTTCCAATTCCCAGTCTCCCTTTCCGCCTATACATAGAGCTGTTTTGCCCCCCGCCTCCCCCCTCCCCCGTGCAGTGCACTTGAACAAAAATGTTTCTGGCAGGCCAGAGTTAGCCAATAGGTAATATGTTGTGCAGATCAGATCTAACATATCTTTGTATAGACTGATAGACTGCTATCATCATCCTTTTAAGTTCTGAGCAGGGTCCATTTTTTCAGAAGTACTCCCTTCTAATAAAGCATTGTTTATTGTCAGCTATGATTGGAGATGTCTGCTTTATTTGTCTTTTTCTTAACTATGTTGTATTTATCAAAGACATTTTCTTCCTTGTGTGGAAGGAGCAAGCTAAGTGCTTCCTGAGTTACCATCCATGAGTATTTAAGGATATTACAAAGTTTTCTGAAGAAAGTTACCAAATTACAAACTGATACTATATGTTTGACTTCCATATAAAGTAAAATGATACTAGAATGTAATTTCCTTAAAGCCCTATCTATGAGGCGGTCTCCAGCTTAGTTTCTTTTAAAATTAAGATCCATATAGAAATGCTTTCTGTGACATTAGTACTAATTTACATATTTTTAAACAGTTTTACATGACTCTGCTGTAAATAGTAACAGCAAAGAGCAAGATACCGCGCTACAACACTTACTAATGTCCTTTCTCAATGTATTTGGCATCAAACTAAATATTAAAATGTTTTTAATAAAATTTTATTGTATTTATTCTCAGGTTAAAGGAATTGATATTGAAAGAGAGAGATGTTAAAGCAAGACTGCAAGCAGATGTCCAACAGTTGAGAGGTGAAACCGAAAGACTTACTAATGAGTTGAATCAGGCAAGAAATAAAGAAGCAGAACATCAGAAGGCCATGCAAGCTTTAGAAGAAACACTATCCAAGATGGAGACACAGAGATTGCAGCAACGAACAATAGAAGTAAATATTTTTCATAAGTAAATTATACAATGGCTACTATAGTCCTAGGTATTATGAAACAGTAGATTTAACTGGCCTTAAGTCTGAGTTTTCCATAATAAAAGCTGATTATTTTTTTCTACATGGTAGTTGTTATTAACAAGTATCCAATTTAATTGTCAATTAATGTCTTTTATAAATAGAAATATGTTATGTCATATGGTCTTAAGATAAAGGAGAACAAGTCCTATATACTTAACACTGAGAGTTGATATTTTCTGAAGATACACAGTAAAAAAGACAGAGGTTTTCTTAAATTGTTGTTGTAATCAGTACAGATCTTATTAGCGGGGTGGAAATCTGGTGGTTCTGTTTGTTTTGCTGATCTAAAGAATTAGATGCTTTTAATTGCAACCAGAACAATAGTAATTGCTAAGAACTCATGTTAAAGATTCTGGTTGTTTGGGGGCTTATGTATTTGTTTGCTTGGGGCTTTTTTGGTTTTGTTTTTACAGCTGGAGAAAATAACTGTGCTTTTGTTGTCAGAGGCACTTTGTTCAGTATACAAATCCATAAGATCAAAATACTGGGCCAGATACTGCTATTATTCCTGACTGAATAATTCATTGGTGAATTTTCAGTGGCCAAATGCTGCATCCTCCAATATCTATTCCTATTTTTTTATTATATTCCTGTATCAGCCCATTCCTGTGTCACTGAATGCATCTACTTACAGAAATAGAATCTGAATATATCCATCCTTAAAATTCTCTGAACTGCTAACATGGTGCTCTGGGATGTGTTGTCACTGAGATACCCTGAAAGAAAACAGAATTGAGGAGTGTGCTGACAGCCAAACTGCAAGTGCCGTTCAAGATACGGATTAGCCCCCCTCCACTTTAGGCTCCTGTTCAGGCACCTGAGTGGCTCTTCTGTTTTCTTTCTTACCTGTAAATACCCTGGAGCTATTATGGATCTAGAAGTGACCTTCAGTTTCGATCATGTATCTGCTTGTCACTTTGAAAAGTACTAAATTTAGTGAGAGAAGAGTGGTTCTTTTTTTCTTTTCCTATGAGAAAAGAAGTAGTTTATTGGTGTATGAGGTTTTTATTTTTCCTTTAATAAGCTTATAGAAATGTCATCTGTTTTGATAGTAGTAGCATATTAACTGCAAAACTTGAAGGGAAGGTCTTTGTTCCTGTCTTTAAAATAATGTACTCATTAACAATTATGTTTCAAAAAAGAGTCATGATACTCTAGAAACTAAATTCTCTTTTTGAATGTTCAAATTTAATGTACGTTGACCTATTTTATCAACTCTACTATTAACAAATTCTGGAATATTTCATAGAGCTTTCTTATAGTACATGTTGGCAGTTATCTCCAGTGGTAAATTATGGTTACTCTAGGTAGTCACTGCTTAAGAATCTTGGTCAACATTTCTAGATTACTTCTTTAAAGGATTTAAGGTAAATAAGTTACTGTGCATCTAAAGGTGTATCCTATTTTCTGGCAGTCTTTAAATTTGCATATATTCTCACTTTAAATTTTTGGAGTTTAGTTCTTCTAAACTGAAGAACATTGCTTCACTTCATCCACAAAGCAATAAAAATAGAGTGGGGTGTGTCTAAATGTTACTCATGAAGAGGCTTAACATGTAGAATATGAGGACTTGGCTTCATACTCAAGCCTCACAAAAATTGTCTTACAACTAAGCTACTGTATGAACTTTAAGTATCTCTGGCATTCTTAGGCTGGAACTCATGATGTGCAGCAGCGCTTGCATACCTTAAAGGACATTGCAGGAGATGATAAACATTGGAAACAACGTTTTATTTGTCAGTGCAGGGTATTCCATACAGCTATTCCTTATTTTTTTTTTTATTTTTTACTTTGATTGACTTCAGTAATCAAGTGGAGGAGACAGCGGTGATGGAATTCTGAAAGAAAACAGATTTGGGATATTTTTTTTCCTATGTTTTGTGGGGGTTTTTTTTTTTTTGTTTTCTTGTGAGAGTTGGAAAGTGAAGTAGGTTGTTTCTGTTGCATTCTAGCTCTGCTATGAAATAACTGACACTTAAGAGTAGTCTTGAGTAGTCCATTAACCGTTCACAGCTTTGATACTCTGGAAAGCAAAGAGGTTAGAATTGTGTAAGTACAGAATGTGGAGACCCTTTGCTTAGGACAAGTTGACAAGAGGATTAAGTTGTTACTGCTCACTGCTTGAATACAAAAGGATTGAGATGAATGCTACAAGTAAGGGATAAGAATATCTCCATTACCATCACCTCCGCTGTTTCTGTTGCTTATTCTAACTTGGAGTCTTCTGACGGTAGTAATCATGAGTAACTAAAACCTTTTTTATAACTTTTTTCGTATCTTTTTTTTTGTCCTACTTGTCGAGTCAGAAAAGACAGCTTTGTATGTAAAAGGCTTAAGGCTATAAAACAGAATTTTTCATAAAAGCTTGCATCAAATGGAAAAAGTGGAGTATGCCACCTGGTTATACTGAGACTTCATTTTTTTGTAAAATCATTAGAAGGCAGCTCCATTCAGCAACGTTAAACTGTGAAACTTGGAAATTTGTAGATTTTTGTAACTGGAATGTTCAAAAAAATTATATTGAACACATCTAAAGATGTGTGTAATACAAGTATTACAATACAGGGGTTTGTAATTGAATAAATTATTCTTGCCAATATACCTTAATAATTAAGTTAATGTTCTTGGTTTCTTCGTGAAAGATGCTTTTTTGTTGTTGTAGTAACTTGAACCAAACCTTAATTTTAAACATCTAGTGTTAAATTTCTGCAAGTGTAACAAAATATATTAAGGTTTAAGAAAAAAAAAAATAAAGCCCCCCAAACTTTCTTTGTCTTGGGCTATGTAACACAATAAATTCCATAAAATTTTGTGAAAAACACTGACAGTTGTGGCGCATGCTGTAAACATAATGGCCCAGGTAGACTTGAATAAAACTATAGTAAAGCATCTGTTCCTTTGTATTCTATTATAAGATGTGAAGTATAGATTGCAGTTTTAAGAAAATCTTGCTCCTCTCTATGAAATGTACACAGATGAAACAGGTGCAAGAGGCAGAGCTTAAAGCATCGGCAAATGAAAGAGAAGTACAGTTACTTCGAATATCCTTTCGACAACAGAAGGAGAAAGTAAAACAACTACATGAACTTCTTATATTAAGAGAGCAAGAGCAAAGGTATGGGGTCTTCTATTTTCACAAGTTAGTAGACATTCTAGTGTTGCAAAGATTTTTTTGTTTAAATGTGTTGTGCCAAGTGTGGGTGTGGTTTTGTTTTGTTTATTCTTTAATGGGAGAGATGATCTTTGTAAAAAATGTAGATGTCTTCCCACCTATTTCCTTGCTTGTTTAAGAGTATCTTCATATCTTGTAGATTCCTGACTCTCAAATCCATGTAGGCAATGGTGTTCTGGTCTTTCATTTGATAAGTTCTTGTCTTATTATATGATTGAGTTTTTTATTTTAACTACTTGATCTTTAATCCAGGAAATAATCAGATAAAAATGAAATCACTTTTGAATGATTGTCCGAAGATCTGCATATACTACAATAATACAAGGTGTTCCAAAAAAAAGTCAGCTTCTACATTATCTTGCTTGGGGGTGGGTGGCTTGATTGGCTGTTTTCCTCTTTCCTCTCAACATTTTTTTTTTTTTTTTCGGAGAATACTTGAACATAAGTTCTATACTGTTTAGCTAATACAAACAAATATGCGTACAAACTAAAGCAACAAGTGGTGTGTGGCATACTAATATATAATATATGAGGGAGGTTATTAATAAAATAAGCTGGTTACACTTGTTAAATTTAACAAGGATAAATGTATTCAAATACCAAGGTAACTGCAGATTTAAATGGGAGGAATCCGATAGCTGTGCTTTGAGAAATTCCTATTATTATCTCATAAATCCCGAAAAGATGTAATGTGAAGGACAATGGATGTGTTTTGTATTCGTGTTTTTAAAGCAGATGAACAGAATAGTCTTAAAGTACAGGGTAATTTTGCTTCAACATTCTCCTATAGGGATGTTTCCAGACAGGAAGGAGGCTTGTCCTGGAACCCTCTAGGTCCCCATTGCTGCTGCTTTTCAGATGTTGGGTCTGAGTGAGAAGCAACAGTTGCTGAGTGGGGGTGAAGAGAAAAACTGCAAAAGAGGGTATCTGGCTGTACAGTGCTTTTCCCAATTCCAGTGTCTCTTCCAGATCTTTGTTCATAGCAAAACAAACAAATACTAACTAACAGCAAAAGAGAAATTATTCAACTGCTACAAAAGTTTGAATCAAAAAGTAAGATTATTCCTTTGGGTGTTTGAACAGTGGTCAACAGACTTTTCCTCATCCCAGGGCCATTGTCATAGCAGACTGAAAATCTGTATGTGAAACTAAGGAATTTATCCTATTTATTATGTATTTTATTATCTTTTTTGAGAAATTAATTGCAACAGCTTTGTGAGATACTGCAGTTCTTGTCTCAAGGGTATGTTTGGTAACTTCAGGAAAGAACTTGGAACCCGAGTTGCTTTAAATGGACCTGAATTTCGAGATGCTTTATCAAAAGAAGTGGCTAAAGAGGAGCAGAGGCATGAACAGCGTGTTAAAGAATTTCAGGAGAAAATTAATATGTTAAACCAGAAGTATACAGACTTAGAAGATGAATTTCGTTTAGCTTTAACTGTTGAAGCAAAAAGGTTTAAAGAGGTAAGACTAAGAGAATATCTAATCTCAAACTAGGTGGAGTTGTAATTCTCTTAAATGTGTGTGGCGTTTTTCTTGTTGGGAGTTTGGTTTTGTTTTTTTTATCCTTAAGATCTTTGCTCGAAGGATTCTAAAAGTACTGGTAGTAAACTTTGAAATATCAGCAATTAGAACATAAACACCAAATGCCAAGTCAACGCTCAAAAAACCCAGCATTTTTGTTCATAAGTAGAAGTTAATCAAAAGAAATTAGAAAAACTTATATCTGGTGGTATCAATTTCTTTTAAAATATGTCCACTTTTTATTGCAATATATTCAGTTATTGTAAAAACTTGTGGTGTTTTGATAAGGTTATGGTTATATATATACTACTCTACTTATTAAGTTCCCTATTGTTTAACTTTTCAAAATTGAGTTTTGGATGTGCATTTTGAAATTCAAATTCAAAACTTGCTTACTGAGTTCCTTAGATGGTAACATAAAGTAATGTGAACACTGGCCATGGAAATAAGTTAAGTGAAATAAAATTTTAAATGTTTCATCTTTAAATTAAACTTGGTTTCCTTCATTTTATGTCAGTTGGATACATGGGAGAAGAAAGGGGAAGAGAGACTATTTTCTCTCCCATCAAATCTTTCGCTTGCAAGGAAAAAAAATAGAATTAACCTATGTTCTTCTCAGATTTTAGTGAAATCTTAACAATGAGATTAAAACAAGGCATTGTTTTTGTTTCCCAAGCTTTGATTTTTCTGCTCTGGTTCCTAGCCACCCATGAATTATTTTTTTCCAGGGTGGTGTGTTATGGTTCGTTGGGTTTTGGGTGTTTTTATTTTTTTTTTGGTTTCGTTTGTTTTTTACAAATTTTTAGCTGAGCAGAACTAGTTTTTTGAGTTGAAGTACCACCAAGAAACTGGTAGAAAACCAGTTTTAGATATTCATTAATTTCACATACTGTTGATGAACTTATATTTCTTACTTTATTTTAAATTCAAATGTCACTTGTGTGTATGTATACACAGTTTTTCCAAATGTTAGCATTTTTCAAGTCATCTTATCTTATAAAACTGTAGGTAAATGAGGGTTTTGAAAATGTTGCTGCTGATCTAGCTGAACATAAACGAGCCCTCTTTGAGTTTGAGCAAAAAGACAAAGAGATGGCAAGTCTGATCCAAGACCTGACAAGTATAGTGAAAGAACAGAAAGCAAAGATTGCAGAATTAACAAAATCAAATGAAGAAGCTACAGCAAACCTAAAGGTACTTGTTTCAAAACATTTCAACTACATATACAAATTTTTGGTAATATTTTATCTATAAAAGTAACAATTCCATACAAGGTGGATTAACTGAAAGACACTTGTTGCGCTAAAACCTAGTACTCCACATCAGCCTTTATTTTCACATCTTTCACTTCTTTTTCTTACAAACACTGTGCTCCCCATATACAAAATCTAGACTCATTCATGTCTTCAGAATTGCACTCCTTGCCTTGCGAGCACTAGCAGTTTGTATATAATCAAGTGGTCACTCTAAACTGAGATTTAAAAACCTACATTAATACCCCTGACCCTCTGTAAATTCGAAGTCATGGAATATGGTTCTGCAGTGGTCACTGTACGTGCAGTAAAAATGAAATTGCACAAATAATCAAGTGTAGTTATTAGCAGCTTAATAACTCTGAGAGTTGCCTAAAATTAGCAGTTTTAGTCATTAACTACTTGTTGTCTATTTTTAATGTTAAATACTGTGGGCACAGTTGCTTTACCTGACATTGCTGATCACTGTATGGTAACATATTATACTAATACATTGTCCGTGACCAGTTCCTAAAAATCTCAGGAACACAACTGGAACACAATCTCGGCCACAACTGGAATACTGTGTCCAGTTTTGGGCTCCCCAGTTCAAGAGGGACAGGGAACTGCTGGAGCGAGTCCAGCGAAGGGCAACTAAGATGATTAAGGGCTTGGAGCATCTCCCTTATGAGGAAAGGCTGAGAGAGCTGGGACTCTTTAGCCTGGAGAAGAGAAGGCTGAGGGAAGACCTTATTATGGCGTACAAGTATCTAAAGGGTGGGTTGAAGGAGGATGGAGCCAGGCTCTTTTCAATGGTTCCCAGTAACAGGACGAGGGGCAATGGGCACAAGTTAGAGCACAGGAAATTCCGTTCAAATACACGGAAAAACTTCTTTATGGTGAGGGTGACAGAGCACTGGCACAGGCTGCCCAGGGAGGTTGTGGAGTCCCCTTCTCTGGAGATTTTCCAGACCCGCCTGGATGCAGTCCTGAGTAATGTGCTCTGGGCAATCCTGCTTTAGCAGGGGAGTTGGACTAGATGATCTCTAGAGGTCCCTTCCAACTCTGAAAATTCTGTGTGATTCTGTGTGATAACTTTTAAACAGTTGTGTGATCCGGTCCGTATATGTATCCAGTCCATCTTTATGTGAAAACTTCTGTGCAGTACAACTCCTGCACAGCTGTTTCTAATCTCCTCCCTACATGTTGCTATTGGAGTGTCCAAACATTGGGTTGTTATACAGGATAGATTCTGCCAGTCAGTGATGTTACTAAAAACAAAATTAAAAAATAGCTATATCAAACAGCTGTAACCTGTAAAACAAAAAGTAGCCTGCATAACTGCAGATAAATCTTTATCATGGGAAGTGGAAGTTCATCCCAGCTTCTGTCTGTTTTGTTTTGATTTGGTTTTTAATATCTTAACTTTCTGTTTCTTGGTTTTTTGACTTGTGCGTTTATAATTGTAAACAGGTTTTTGTAATGGCATTGATAATTTAAGGTGGCTATTTATAAATCAGCTTTACAGTTTGGGGGGATTGAAGTATGTCTATTCAAAGCAAACATTTGTGTTTCACTGCTGGGAAAAGATGTAGCTAAAACTCTGTATGCAAGCAGAATATTCCTCAGTTAACTTAATTTGCTGTATATCAGTATTACTTTCCTAGGTGCTTAGTGTTTATTTGAAACTTTGAATACTTGTTTTAAAGGACCTAACTGTCTCTTTCCAATGTTCGTTCATACAGTGTCGAACTGGAGAACTTGAAACTGTGATTGAGGAGGACAAACAGAAGGCTGTTCAAATTGAACTTCTGAAAAAGGAAAATGGAAAACTTATTTCTCAGCTGACGGCCCAGGAATCTGTGATTGATGGGTTAAAAATGGAAAGAAAAATATGGGGACAGGAGTTGGCACAACAGGGTACAATAGGGGTTTTTTGTTTCGTTTTGCAGAAAAAAATGGTGGTGTTCAATGTCATACCTTTCATATATAAACACTCCAATATAGCTGTAATCGTGACAGGGTCTCCGGGTGCCTTGTTGATCTTATCCAGTTGTAAAAATGATGAGCAAAAATACTTCTTCTGTAGTATGCAGGCCATTATAGGAACTAGAACAGCAGTTGTGGGAAATAGTTGCAAATACAGTTAATCTATTTCCCCACAATGTCAAAATACCATAATGTTATACAAAGAACTTTTAAGTGTGAAACTAGGAAAACAAGGGTTTGTAAATAGTGTTATGTAATGCCACTTGTCTACCAGATAAGTCTAATGTGAAAATTTCGGTAGATATCTTTTGTTAAATACTGAGTGAAAAAAATCCTGGGCTTTTTTTATTTTTCCCTGATTCGTGTGACTCAGCACCACCTTGTGGGTTCTTTGAGATTGGCTAGGTCTGTAAGAATTATTGTTGACTTTTGTCAGAGAAGTATTCCAAGAATGAAATACAGACCTTCAGTTCTGCATTTCCTCTTAAGTGTTACCCACCTACAGATTAAAGCCCTGCAGTGTTTCCAGTGGGTGAAATGGCCATGTCTGGTTTTTAAGGTGTTTCTTCCCCTTCCTTCCCCCCCTATCTCACCCCCCTTGACATTATACATCTTGAAGTCATCTGTAAAATGAGTGCTGTAGTGTGAATATCCTGTTTTATCTAGGAGCTCATCTTGCTCAAGATCGGGGAAAACTGGAGGCAAAAATTGAAGTTTTAACAAATGAGATTGAAATGTTAAAAAAGCAAAAGGAACAGGACAGTGATACTATAAGAATTAAAAACAAAATAGTGGACGATCAGACAGAAACAATTAGGAGATTAAAAGAAGTAAGTGCCATGTTTGACAATTTGTGTGCCTAGCTAAAATTAAGGCTTGCAGAGAGTTATTGTAAAAGCTGAAATGAAAGCTGGCTCTGCACTCCTGGTTTTACCAACTCAGAAAGCACAACCAGGTTGTTGGTGGCAATTGATTTCATTGAGAGTGGAAGAGGGCCTTGTGTTAACTTGATGTGCAGAGATGCAACTTTGATCTTCTCATTGAACCATATTTACGTAAAGACATTCTTCTCTTTGCTTTGCTTGAAGTTATTCTTGATAATGATTTTGAGAGGGGGGAAAAACCAGGATAGCATAATTATTTCTGTGTGTTTGAAAGAAAAGGAAAAAAAATTGCTTCAGGTTTGTTTTGCAATGTAAATATTTTTTTCTTTATTCTGTTCTTTGAATCAGTATTTTAACAGCAGAGCTGCTATGTTTTGTTCTATTAATCCCATTCATCAAATTTAGAGACTTAAGGCTTTAGTTTATTAATCGGAGCAAAATTTTATAGTATGTTATGTTAGTCAAGGTTAGATGCATTACTCATCAAACTATATAGCTGCGTAACAGAACTTTAGCTCAGTGGTTTGTGTATGTAGAATAAGTTGTTGTATTAGAGTTCTAAATAACTTTTTTCTTAACTTACTTTCCATTTCAGATTTATGTTTTGATGATATTTTTTTTTAATTCTGATTCCTTTCAAATGAAGCTTATTTAACTGGCTATTTTTCATAAAAATAATACCTTTAGGAGAGTAAACTTTCACATGTCAGTCTCTGCTTTGTTAAAGAATAGACTAAACAGATAGTCTTTAAGGATAACAATAAAGTTAAAATGAAGGGAGCTTCTGTGTTCTAAAATATTTATCTTCTAAAGGGCTTACAAGAAAAAGATAAACAAATCAGAAAACAGCATGAAGAAAATCTGGAAGCTCAAAAATCTTTTCAAGTACAGTTGGATGAAAAAGCTGCTGAATTTGAAGAGCTAATGGAAAAATTAGAAAGGCAAAATGAAAGAAAAGAGGAATTAAAGCAACTGCTAGAAGAAAAAGAAGTAGAACTTCATGACATTAAGAATGCACACAGGTGATACACACAAGTGGCTATAATTCTTCGGGGTCTTAATAGTATGCAACACTGCTATGAAGTTATTTTATGGTCAGAGAGTACTTGCTGTTAAACCCCATAGAAATGTGTAAAAATGGAAGCATGGAAAACTTTCTGCCCTCCTAAGAAGTGGTATCTACATTAATTGTAAATATGTGTGTTTAATTTTCAGTGCACTGAAAAAGAAGTGGCAAGGTAAAGGAGAGCTATTAAGCCAGCTGGAGGTACAAGTTAAACAAATGAAGGAGAGCTTCGATATCAAAGAGAAGAAGCTGATTGAAGAGAGAAATAAAAGTCTTCAGACTCAGAGGTGAAAACATTAATAGTTTTGTGGTTACTCAATTACTATAAAGTTGCACTGTTAATAAGTATACAAAAATGTTTGATTTTATGGTGAAAGAATGCATAATACCTTTCTAAGTACTCGGTGAGCTCAGTTGTTGGAAGCTCTGTGTGTGTAGAAGTAATTGTTGCTATACAGGTGACTTTGTGGAACTAGCATTTGGTTACAGCATTTGTCCTTTACACGTCTTAGCTGTGTTCTCATTGTCTTTGAAAATAGCCGGAGCCTACACTCATTCCTCCCTAGTGCACCCGTTGCACCAGAGTGCTTTTGGTTTACCTCTATGAGGAAACTCCACATCACACTTACGTGATAGGGACTCTTACAAAGTCATCACACGTGCTGGCTGGAGTCATGCAGTGAAGATGCTTGTGCATGTGAGACACAATCTCCGTCTATGAGCCTGTCAACCTTCGGCTCATGACCAGGATGCATGGGATGACAAATTGGTTGCAAATCACAGGTCAAACCAAGCAACTGTGGCTGGCATTTGGGCTTATGAGAGAGGCCATAGTGCCTCACTAATGTCTGTGCGGTATGATGAAAATACCTTGTGTGCAGCATAGGAAATTGAGGACAGATCTTCAACACTTATCACAACCTAGGGTAAACATTAATAATGACAAGCATTTCAGTCTGTGAGAAAGAGACTGTTTTTAAGTTACCTGTCATTCTGTTCCCATACACATAACAACAGGTTTTTAATTTCTTTTCTTACACCTCTTGTACTGTCAATTTTTTTGAGCCGTTAATAGTAAATATGAGATTATACAGAAACTAATAGTTGTAACTACTCGTAACCCAGAAAATGGCCAGGGTCTTAGATGATGCTCAGTTATTTCATATTCATCTGGCATTAGCGAGAAGTACGATAGACTGCTGCCTGTGATGAGCTTAGATTGTTCGTGTGATTTTTACTTTGTTCTTTGACCCCTTTCTCTTATTTTTCTTCCTTCCTCCCAACTATTCTTAAGACAAGATTAGCTAGTTAATAAGACTGCATATTTATCTAGCAGTGATAACCACACTGTTACTGAAGGAATAAGCTAGTATGACTAAGGTTTTTTGCTTTACATTTTTAAACTAAACGCTTTGATTAATTATGCTTTTGCTACTATTTTAAGGAAGGTCATCTGGATAATAAATAAAAGAAAATACCTTGATGGTAAAATTTGTTTTTAAACACCCCCTCCCCCAAAAAAAGGCAAACCAAACAACAACAACAAAAAAAAACCACACAAAAAAACAACCAACCACCACCTCACCACCTTAAATAATCAATAGTACTAGGTTTTAGAACCGTTGGAAGATCAATAGTGAAACTGAAATTTTGTCTCAAATAATTCTGGTTTGTTTCAAAATTTTGGTGTAAATTAATCGTATAGGGGAATAATTTGCCTTGCTTGCCATTGCTACATATTTTAGAATTATTCCCTAACAGCAGAATTTGGATCGAGTCAAGGAAATGTTTCACTGCTGTGAAGCAGACACTTTTCTTCCTCTGTGAGACACAGGCTTACAGGCCATTTACAGGATCGCATGGTTCAGGCATTGACTTCTCAGGAAGCAAAAGCCTGTTAAGTAGATGTTTGAAAATAGGTGGAGTTCTTATCCATGTTGACAGTAGCAAGCCTGAGTCTGTATTCTTTGCTAGTGATTAAATGCTTCTGCTAAGAGGAGTGCCAGAAGCCCTAAACATGGTGCATAAAACTAGAAGATGTACTTGAGAAAACAGTACATCTTCTGAAGCAAAATATTGAAATAATTGTCTTCATGCCTATGTTATTAAAACCTTATCGAAGGCAGAATTGGGCAAAGCAAAATACTTGAGTTGTTTACAGGAGTGATTTTTTTTTTTATTATTTTTATTTTTTAGAATTGCTGTGGAAAAGCTTCGTGAAATGGATGATGCTTTTAGAAAACAACTTGAGTCAGTGTTGGCAGCTCATCAGGAAGAACTATTGCAGCTGGCATATGAAAAGGAAAAACAAATTGAGGCAGCAAACGAAAAAGTAATTTTAATACTAAATCTATATGTTTATTTGCATTTTTATTCTACAGCTACTACAACAGTGGTGCTTGAAGTCATCTGTTTATATCTATCTGGCTAATCTCTGGATGGAAACAACCCTGGTTTAGTACTCAGTCTTTGCACAGCAAGAAAATCTTTAGAACTCTACCATTATGAGGTTCTGTATTCAAGCAAAGTAAAGTTGCATGCCATGGAGCTGTTATGAGTCAATAGCTATATGTTCCTTAGGCAAGAAGAATGATGATTATGCCAGATAATCCATTTAACTCACCTACTGTTAACAGTCACTGTTTCTGTCATATACTGCATTCTTCCTTAGTGTGACAACTGGTGCTTTCTCTGTGTAGTAGGTATTTTGGGTTTGATACATTACTCGCTATCTCCTAGCAAATTAATACTTTCTTAAAGCAAAATTCTGCTGCTGCATCCAATGTCAAAAGTAGTGCATCGCTTATGTAAACAAGCATGTAACTCTTGCATTGCTTATCAGCGTTTAAAATTGCCAAGTTGATATGGTTTTAGGTATATTAAGGAAAAGTAAGAATTTTATTTGATTTCTATGTGCACTTTCAGGTTTACTGTGTTGAAGAAGAAATGCGTCAGCTTCTGCAGGAAACAGCAAACAACAAAAAAGCCATGGAAAATAAAATAAGACGACTTACACAGGCACTGAATGATATTCAAGAAGATCTTTGAAGATTATTAATATATTACACAAACTTAAACAAATTGATACACTACAATGCACTTTTCCTTGTTTTCTAGAGAATAAATTCTTTGATATTTTGATGGTTCAGGAGTGGGACATAAATATTTGTGCAATATTTTCATAATAAATAGTTATTTCTAACCTTTGGTTATTTTTAACTGTTTTGTCAAAATGGGTGAAAACACATCTATAGATGAAAAGCATCATATGTTTTATAAGAGAAAAGAAGGTAGAAGCAAAGGCCCAAAGACAAGAGCTTGAAGGTTTCCTGCACTGGGGCAGAGATTCTTGCAATGAGAGATTCAAGAATTTGCCTGAAAATACATTTAATCTTCCACTGTTGATGAAGAATGGGTGACTCCTGCAACTTCAAGTGGCTTTTTTTGGCAGCATAGTCTGATTCTCTGCTACAAGAGGCTTCCTCCAAGGCTCTTGAAAAATTGGAGATAACTAACAGCTTCTTGTGGAAACTCATATAAGCCTTATGTTAACATGATTGGTTTACTTCTTTCACGATGGAGACTTTACTGTCTCCACTGCACTCAGGTATTTATTTAATTTGCTTGTCTCAGAAGATCCTAAACTGTCATTGTACTACACCATACCCTGAAGTGTTTAATGCTGCAGTAGTAAGTAAACGTGAGTTTATTTGTTTTTACACCAGGTGGAGCTATTTCTTCCCACCTTGCACCTCGCAGTAGCTAGAGTCCTGTTACTCCAATGGCAATAGAAGCTGCCAAGCCCACTTTACCCTCAGCTTGCTCAGAACCGACACTTACATACACTGACTGACTACTTACTAGTGTTAGTAAAAGGCCCCTCGCCTTTGGCTAACTGCAAGGCCCTGTGGGCTTGTTACCAACTTGTTATGAGAACTTGCTGTGTGAAGCAGAGCTTGATACCAGCTGCCTCATTACGAGGCACAGCTTATGCGTGGGCTGTAAAGAAGGCCTTGAAAACATGGGCACAAGTTAAAAGCAGAGGCTGTGGCACCAAAAACAACTCGCTGACAGTTAGTGATTGGTCTTTGACAAAGCACAACCTTGAGAGCTGGGAACAGACTGCTTTTGTTTTAAGAAAGGGAGGAGCAGTGAAGCAAACTTAAAAAAGCAGCCCAACACCTGCAGTGGCCTGGGAAAGCAACGCCCCCCGCCTTCGCACAGCAGCATTGGCCGAGGTGGAGGGCTGGGAATGGTCTTTGAGATTGCGCAGCCTTATAAAAGGGTAAGATTCCCAAATCTGTAGGAGGATGCAGAAAGCAGGCACCTGCTCCAGCTCTGGCTCCCTGCGTGCAGAGTTCCTGCACCGGGCCCTGCAGACCACCGAGGACCGGAGCCATCAGCGCTGACGAGGAGGCACCCGCTCTGTGGTGCGGTATACCGCCAGATAAAGTGGGATACAGCTGGGTAAGGACTGACTGCGTTGAATCCCTGCTAACAGTTGATAGCACATAAAAATTAATACATAGTGGTAATGGTTAGCAAGGTGTAATCCACCTGGCACGGTTGTATTAATGTATGTCAGCCTAGTAAATTTTGCTGTAAAGTTTAAAATTAGCCTAATTTATTGGTCTACTGGCATCTCTTGATTCCTAGTGATCTCTTCATTCCCTGATACAAATTAACAATATTACCTAAATGCAGACAAAAATGACTTCTAATTCTTATCAAGTGCTCTACACACTCCTGCTTCTTCAGAAGCCATGTTACGTGAGGAAATACTCACCTGGGAAGCTGTTCTGTAGCATTTACACAGATGTCACTTGAGCAGAAAGGTTGCAGCAGTTCAGAGTGCTTTTCTGTCATGTTTATTGAGTGTTTCATTGGGCACTTCTCTTTCCTTTGCTTATTATTTGACCAAGCTACACCTTGGGGTGAAGTAACTGAATACCTGGAATGCTCCAGGATGGTGAGAGAACTTACTCTTGCCCTGATTCAACTTATTAATACCGGCTCAGAGTTTTTCCTCCAAAATTTTCATTCTGAAACTCTTTTCTGGTTTTGCCATAGGGAGTTCTTACTGGGTTTTAACAGAAATTCTTTTTGTTCCTTGCTCCTAGCTCAGAAATCTCATACCCAAGTACTGTAGTATGTACACACGTTAGTAGTGTTTGGATTGTTTGGGTTTCATGTGACTAATTCTACTTTTGGCATTGTTTCCCCCTTTATGCTTGTACGGCTTCCTTGAAAGTTTTGAATAGACGTTTAAATGATTTCTACCTTGGGAAAAGGCCTCAAAATTATAAAATAATGAAAATAGGGTGTAGGTCAAAGCTGTGCCAAATTTACCTATTCACAAGGATAAATTTCAGCCTGAGATTACTGAAAGGTATAACAGTACATAAAATAAAAATCTAAGCAAAATGTGAACTCTGATCTTGTTGGATGCAAGACATATTTGTTCTGCATTAATTATGACAATTTTAAACTGATTCTGTTATTAGATTCTGCTTTGTTTTCACTTCCAGGCAAGATAATGGATCTATTTAAATCAATATTGAATGTCTAATCACTTAGGAAATTCCTGTGTTACGTGGGACCAGGAGGAATCTGATTCGAGGTCCAGAGAGAGTGCAGAGCCTCTTGTTCCTACACATACATGTGTTGCCCCAAACGCGCTATTGTCTAAAAAGGTACAGCTCCTGTGAGGCACAGCACGTTCAGTGTGATGTCCCTCCACAACGCGCTCCACTGCCTGGTGTGACCTGGGGGTGGGGGTGTGTGTGAGGGTCTTTTCCCAATGGCATTTCTTTCTTGAAGTGCATCTCTTGAATTATTATGCTATGTGGACTTTAAACCTTCCCTACTTTTATCTGGTGGTAATGGAAGGAAAGAGGTGTGCCTGGATGACAGTTAAGGCCGAGTATATTCGGACACCACTGCATGGGACGGGGTAAGCATCCGAAATTCTCAGCGCCTCTCGCTGGAACATCAGCGTGTCCCGTGTCCTGCCTCGGGAGCTGCGAGAACACCGTTTATCGTTATTCTGAGTGGTTCGGCACCGATGGCAAACGGTGACCCGAGGGGCCGGGAGCGACGGTGAAGGGCAGCGGCGGCCTCGCGGGGGCTCCTGAGGCGGACCCCAGGCCTGCGCCGCCCGGCCGGGCCCTGTCAGCCGAGCGGAATTCCCCTCCCGCAGGCCGCTCTGCCGCCCGGAGGCCACCAGGGCAGAGGAGGGCCGGGCCCTGGACCCTCCCCGTCACCTGCCTCCCCGGCCGCAGCCCCGAGGGGCGGGCGCGGCCCGTTCCCCACGGCCCAGCCCCTCGCCCCCCGCCGCCGAAACCATGCCGCCGTGTCCAGGCAACGGCGGCGGCGTCACTTCCTGCGGCGCCGCCCCTCCCGCCGCAGCCCTCGGCCCGGGGCTCCGTTCCGGGCTCGGGCCGTTGCGGCGGTCGCCACACGTGGCGCGGCGGGGGCGGCCCCGCTGGCGGCATGGCCGCGGCGGCCGAGGCGGCGGGCGGCGGCGGCGGTAGCAGCCGCCACGAGAAGAGCCTGGGGCTGCTGACCACCAAGTTCGTGTCGCTGCTGCAGGAGGCCAAGGACGGCGTGCTGGACCTCAAAGCGGTGCGAGGGCGGGGCGGGGCGGGGCGGGGCGGCAGCGCCGCCATGGCGGTGGCCTGACGGCGGGCGGGGGCGGGGGAGAGGGGGGACGGTGGCCGCGGCACCCCCGGGGCCTTCGCCGGCACCCACAGCCCCGCTGCCAGGCCGGGAGGGCGGCGCGGCGCGGCGCGGCGGGGGGTGCCCCGGCCGCTGCCCGGTGATGGCTGACAGCCTCCGCGGGAGGCTGAAATACGCGTTCCGGCTCTTTTTTTTTTTTTTTTTTTTTTTTTTTCTAAGAGGTTAAAATGGTTACCGTGCATAAAATGTAGCTCACTGGGTTGTTTTTCTTTTTGTTTGTTTTGGGTTTTGTTTGTTTGTTTTGGTGGTTGTTGTTGCGGTTTTCTTTTCCATTTTTTACTCTCTTGCGTTGCTCTGTGTACTGACTCGGTGTACGGACCGTTATTTAAAACTGTTTGTCACCCGTCCCCCTCCATGTCCTTTTAGCAAAGGTGAAAACGATGTTGAAAATCAGAGCACCTCCTTTTTAATACTTTATATATATACACACACATATGTATATAAAAGGTATACTTCATATATATATACACATATGTATAAAAGGTACTTAATTGGTGGGGTGGGGGGCGAATCATTGTCCGCCTGTGAGCTGTGAAGGCGTTGTTGGGCTTCCCCGGTGAAGCCCTGGGATGAGCCCACCTTGCGCCTGGTCCTCATGCCGGCGGGTCGCCCTGTCGCAGGAGGGACCCTTGGCACCCTGTGCCCCTCGCGTGCTGCCCCTGCGGCCGAGGGGACGGGGCTCTGCTCGGCTGTCGAGGTAAAAAGTGTACTTTGCCTGGCTGGCGAAGGTCCTCGCGAGCTGCTGAGAAGTTAAGGAACGTGCATTAAGAGACCGGCTCGGCGCTTTGGTTCCTCGAAGTCCTTTCTGGAAAACTGACCTCGTTTGTTGATTATTCTTAATGGGCTCCAGGAGGTGAATGGTGTTCTCGGAGCTTTTTTTGTGCATCTCTGTTCGGGGAGCAAGCACTGCAGTGACGTTACCGTGGCCAGTGCAACTTCAGGGGGAACTGAGCGGGATACTGATAGGTTTCACATTCCTCTTTTAGTTATGCTGTGGTCTGGGCAAGCTGATTAGCTTCTTAGTATTTAACTGCCTCTTCAGTAAAATGGAACTAAGATGTCCGTATCTTGGGAATTGTTGTGAAGCTTACTTTATGACCTGTGAGGTGTTCCAGGTCAGTTTGAGAAGCAAAACATAGTCAATTTGTAAGACATAAGGCCAAACAGCTTAGCTTAAAGAGCTAAAGGGGATGAATTTGAACAATAAAGTTGGGTTGTGTGGAGGGATGGGATGATGTTTCTCATTCCTTTTTGTGAGGAAGGTATCCACCCAGAGGGAGTGGAAGGGTTGACAGCCAGGGCAAAGCAATCAGCCATTACAACAAGTCATTTCTGCTCAAGACCTTTGTTGGAGACTGGCTTCTGAATTACAGGATACCATTTGTTGGAAATAAATACTAACTGAAGTGAGTAAATCATTGGTAGTTTCATAAACAATGAGTCAAAACATACATTTCTGTAACCAGTATTTCTCACAAATAAGCCACATATCTAAGGAAAAGTGGAAACCGGCATGCACATGATGTCGGTGTATGCAGGGAAATGAAGAACCAGAATGGTATTGAAATGGGACAGAGAATTCCAAGAAATTATTCACACCATGAACATCTTCAGGTGTCTCCCTGCTGGCTGGTGTTGACCGTCGGATGTGCCGCTGCTGATAAGTATTTCTGTAGCAAAACCAAGCAGTGCACTGTGAAAAAAATAGAATTTGGAAACAATGTGTGCTTCTGGCTTTGTGATTTAGCAATTGAGAGTGAAAAGCTGTTCTATAGGACATCTCCTGGTGATGTTCTGATACATCTGTAATTATAGTTAAGCGGTCTGTAAGAGGATACTCTGGGATACGTGTGCTGGCCCATCATGAAGCAGTAGTGATGCATTATCCTATGTGTGGGCACTGTTCCTTGCTTTAGGAGCAGGGAGCCCCATGAGTTCTATATGCTGAACTGTGTTTGGAAATGTTTTTGTGCTGGATGCTTCTCTGCTAAGGATTTGTGGGAATGGACGTGAGGATTTTCTGTACTTCGAATTTTAATTCTACAGTGCTTACTTTAAAATCAAACAGCTATGCTCCAATAATTGTATAACTGTCCCTGAATAACCCTATACAAACAAATCTAGTTATGGAAATAAGCTTAAAACATTAAAGGATGAAGATAGAAGGGAAAGAAAACAAAGTTCCTATATGCAGCAATCCATGGATTGCAAGGAAGAGAGAAAAAGAGCTAGGTGAGCGAATAATCAGGTGATCACCTGAAATTACTCCCAAAACATTGTGTATTCTTTCTCTTCTTTAGCATATAACTGCTTTTGCCTTGATTTCTTAAATGGGCCTGGTTTACAGCAGAATGCCATCCCTGCTATATTCAAGGTTACGTAGTGTTTCTGATCATCAGTGCAAAACATCAGGTGCTCTAAAATCTACTTGTTTGCTACTACCTGTAGAAATGTATTGATCCAGAACAAATAAAAACTGCCTCACACTTGCACTATTCCACAGAAGAAGAAAAAGCTATTAAATTTTACATTCTATTAAATTTTACATTTTACATTTTACATTCCCTTAAATTTTACATTCTATTAAATTTTACATTCCCTTAACCTTTCTGCATGCAGTGATATTTAGTACTTTTAGGTACAGGTTGCCAAGCGCGCCATTCAGTTTAAAATTCCCACCGAACTGTTGCCAGTCCTCTTGGGGAGAATATGTTGTGATCTGCTACGGGGACAGGCTAAAAGATGCAGGACCTCTTTCCTTTGATGCATGGAGAGCAAGCAGGTGTTGCTGGCCCTTCTGCTTTGTCAAGCTTCTCAGGAGTGACCCTGCCATGGTGCTCTAGCGAATTTTTCTGCTCTTCAGTGCTACCGCAGGGAATGTGCAGCTGATAATTCCCACTGCCTTTTGTCAGCTCCAAAGGAGCAAAGAAGTTGTGTGAGAGTGCACCCAAACTCTCAACTATCCTTTTTCTGGTTGTTTGGTTTTGTTTGTTTTGTTTGGTTTGGTTTTTTTTTTTTTCACTTCTGGGCAGGGTTTTCTGTGTGTGCATGCCTGCAAATGAAACTGTGCTGAACAGCACGTTTTCTGTGTTTCAGAAGTTGCACAATCTGAATGAATGCAGAACAGAAGCACTATGCTCACTGTTTTCTTCCAGTTCAGAACCTGTCTATGAGACACTCATACAGTGCTTGTCTTGGATACATACATGTTCCAAGTATAAGGAGGTACTAGAAGGAATGACTAGAGCGCAGCAGCTTTACATTAAAAAGATTTTATGAAGGAACTCCAAATACAAACGATTCAGAGGGAGAAATGTGGAAGCTACGTCCAGCCACCTTAACAGAGCCATTGTGGTAGATGTCCCTGTCTTGTCCTGCCTGGATCTGCTTCAGTTACTTGACATAGGCTGAGAAATTATGAATTTTAAAAGTGTTTTTGACAACAGGAGATTTGTTTAGAAGTCTCAGGAGGCTCTTTTAATTCTTGAAGTCATTAGTGCATGGCTTGTGTAGATGAGCTGCGTGCCTGAGCTTAATTTCTGAGCCATGTGCCTACCAGAAGGTGTTACATTGGTAGCTGCTAGCGTGTTGGGGAGGAACTTTTCAATTGGTTTTTAAAATATTTGTATATTTGTATTTATATTTGTATATATTTGTAAATATTTGTATTTATATTTGTATATTTTATATAAATATATATATTTTATATATATAATATTTGTATTTATATTTGTATATATTTGTATTTATGGGGTGTGAAACACCCCATAAATTTTTGAGAAGATAATTGGGTTTATAAGACCAGCACCAGAAAGTCAGTGAATGTCTGGATTAAACTTTGCAGACTGGCCCCAGTTTGATTTCATTGTTGCAATTCTTGTTGTAAGTAGTTGGACTTCGTAGCTGTGATTGAATTATATACAGTGCTGATCAAGCCAAATACGTATGTAACTGCACCCTTCATTTTCTCAGTCTCTAAGCTGGGCTTCTGGAGCCTGTTTTGCAGCAGTAGTGAATATCCACTGCTGGTGTTAATGGGAGCTCTCGTTTCGGCATATGAAATGCAATAGAATTTAGAGTACCGAGACCACTCCAACTTTGAAACATCTGAAGTTGGGCACTCAAAATTAGTGTGTGGGGTTTTTTTTTAAGTCTTAAACTTTTGTTTGAAAATACGTTAAGCATTTATGTGTTGCACAGATGGGCACTTTGGAAAATCTCGTGAGGTAATGAAGTCTGTCTCCAGAGCAGTTTCTTCATTGTTCAAGCCATGAGTGGTAGACTCAGCCCTAGGTCCATGTGTTGAGCAATGGGAAAAAAGACGGAAGTAATTAATCAGAATAGCAGCTGATTAAGTGTGTGCTGTCCATTCCTTGCACTGAATAATGTAGAGAGCTTGTAGAAATTGTGCCTCTGAAGACTGTGAGATATGCAGGGTGTTGATTAAACGTTGCACAGGTGGCATTTTTGCCACTTCGTAGATTTTGAAGGCTTCTCTTGCAATTGTAGGCAGTATGTATGCGCGCAGCAGAAATAGTAGATTAAGACAGCAGGTGCATACCTGCTGATACAAATGATTGAAGAGCCTGTTTCCTTGGAGAGAACTAGTGTGCACTTTATATGTATTTGTATGTATTTTGTTTTGTTAGATAGGAGAAGATTTTAACAGACTACTACAGAAGACCATACAAAAGATAAACGTTGATAACGGTATCTGTTGAAACGCTGTTTAGTAGGTACATCACTGTAAAGGAGAAAGAGCAGTGTTTATACTTCGTGGCTCTAAGAGTGTTTTTTTTAATCTCCATTCTTCTTTCATCTTTTTCCTTTAATTGTACTTCACTAGCAAAACATTCACCAGTATGAATTGGACTACTAGTAATTAACTTTCTAATAGGAAATGTCATTTCTATGGAAGATTAGTGAGTTTGTTTATGGTTCAGAAACTACTGTAAAAGGGGTTATATGGACTTCGTTATAAAATAGATTTGGTTTTCTTTACTATTTGTGGTTGTCTCAGGTTGTACTCTTCATATAGACTACTTTACTAAAAGCATTATTTAACAGATTGTTGGACAAACTGAAATAAATCATATATAGTGGAAATTAGTTGGCTTTATGCATTAATTCAAATTTGGAATGCAGAAGCCTTTGCCAGCTATCCCTCTCATTATTTTTCTTCTTTTTTCCTTTTAATCTGTTGAATACATATAGTCCCTTGTAATCATTGTATCTGAGTGTCCCAAGTAGCTACAGAGTCAAGCTCCTCTTTGCTTTCTCTCCTTTTTGCCAATATTCTTTGAACTTGAGCTGCTTTACCGCATCAAAGAGATGAGGGTGTGGAAGGCATGACTAGCTCAAGTTTGCTAATTTTATCTTAAGTCTCTGCATCAGGTACATAAAAGTCACCACGGAGAAAATTACGGCGTGAAGCAGGCTGTTACTTCTGACTGTACGGCTGACGCTCCGCTTTGCTTTGCGTGACGAGCTGTGACAGCACTCAGACACAGGGCCAAGCTAGCTGTAATGTAAAAGTGACAGTGTGGCGGCAGCAAGCATCCATGTAAGCCGTACCAGGGTCCTGGTGTCTGTGAAGTTGCTCTTGGTACTCGGCGTGACAGACTGAGCGAGCACAGGTACGCTGTGAGGTGGATTCGCGCAGGGAAGCCTTAGAGGGCGATGCTGGCTTGAAGTACTGTGGCTCTCCTTCAGCCACCCTGTGAAATTACAGACCTGTTGTTTCGTATCCTGGCACAGTTTAATCTTCACAAAGACTGCAATACCTCGAGTGTCAGTGGCGGGGATGATGAATTGAAGACGTTGTTGGCTTCAGAGGCTTGTTCCAGTACTGCAGGGTGTTGCTGTCTGCCTCCCCTACCTTTTCCTACCTTCTAAAAAGACCACTGCAACCTCCTCTGTGCCGTTGAATAGCCCACGCTCCAAATACCAGACATGGTCCTTGCAGCACGTGTGAACCCTCCTCTCCGATGAGGGTGGCCCTGATGGTCTGCAAGGAGCTGACGCTTTGTGGCGCTATGTGCAGGTGCAGAACTTTCGAATTCACAGTGGAGCTTCTGGCTCTTGAAGCTTCTCCCTCCGGAGTGACATTATTTGGCCTTTTTCGAAGGGAATGGCTTAACTGGCTTTTGCTCTCAGCATGCAAGTTGCTGATACTCGTTGTTCTTCTCTCGACAGGCTGCTGATACCCTTGCTGTGAGGCAGAAGAGAAGGATCTATGATATCACCAACGTTTTGGAGGGGATTGATCTCATTGAGAAGAAGTCAAAAAACAGCATTCAGTGGAAGTAAGCCTTCTCAATTCTGCAAATTTTCACATGCTTCACAATTTCACAGTACAAATTGCCTCTTTCCACTTCTTCTGACTAGATACAACACTGCAATGTTTTGCTCATCAGTGAGCAATGTGGTATTTCAGAATCACAGTAAAGTTGCAAATGAACTTTATCTGTCTTCCCTTTAACTTGTGTCTTTGATACATAAAATCAAGTTTAAAGCATACAGGAGAGAAACTCAGAAAACTTGTACTGCTACTTTATAACTAGCACTTGTAGTTGAAAAATTTACTCTAGATGAATCTGGGAAGGGTATTGGGACACGGTGTCTCCACCTGCCTACCCTCCTGTAGTCCGTGCCTATTTTCTCTTGGGTCACTGGAGGTGAAAGCTCAAGCTAAGAGTCAGAGGGGAAGGAGAAAGGGCCTGCAAACCAGCTCCAATGCAGAAAAAGCAACATTCCAGAAGAAAATAGGTAAAGGGGATTTTAAAATTTGATTTGAAGTTAAGAATTTTCATTTTTTTTGTTAAAACGCTGCTGGGAGGGTAAGCGCTCATTTCCTTCTTATTGAATATTAGTAGATTTTCAAAATGTTGAAAGTAGTCTTAAGAAATTATCTTTGCGTGTTTGCTTCAGATTTTCATTTCTTGTGGTTTCATGAACACTTATGCCTTTTTAAGAGGAGTAGGTGCTGGCTGCAATACAAAAGAAGTTATAGACAGGCTGAGGTATCTGGAAGCTGAAATTGAAGATCTAGAGCTGAAAGAAAAGGAATTGGATCAGCAGAAACTGTGGCTTCAGCAAAGTATCAAGAATGTGATGGATGATTCTACAAACCACCAATATCCTTTTAAATGAATTGTGTGCATCTTGGAACTAGAATTAAATCAACAGTTAAAGTGTAGGTGATGGGTAAAGCATGATGTAGTCCTGATGGACAACAGGATGACCGTGAGCCAGCAATGTGTCCTCGTGGCCAAGAAGGCCAATGGCATCCTGGGGGGCATCAAGAAGAGTGTGACCAGCAGGTCGAGGGAGGTCATTCTCCCCCTCTACTCTGCCCTGGTAAGGCCGGATCTGGAGTACTGTGTCCAGTTCTGGGCTCCCCAGTTAAAGAAGGACAGGAATCTGATGGAGAGGGTCCAGCAAAGGGCTACAAAGATGATTAGGGGATTGGAGCATCTTTCTTATGAGGAAAGGCTGAGACACTTGGGTCTTTTTAATCTAGAGAAAAGACGACCGAGGAGGGATCTTATCAATACTTATCAATACCATTCTGTGATTTTATACAGAAGCAAGGAAAGGCAAATATTTTTTTCTGGTTGTGATTCCAAAAGAAATAAAATATAAATCTTATTTACATAACTTTTTAACCTCTGTAACTGTATGATTGGTAATTTGAAAATAACTTAGCACGCACACATATATATGGCAGTAATTTTTGAGTCCATGTTATAATCCTGATGTCTTATTTTAAATTAAATTATATTGCTTTCCAGCACTTAAATCTATAGTTTCTTAGCAGTGCTTTACATGAATCTTTTTTTGTGTTGTTTCCCTCTCTTGAAAAGATTAAGCTATCACCCAAAGATAAATCGAGTTGACAACGTCCTGAAACTTGTTGGGTTTAGAAATGGAAAAATATCCTATGTGTAAATACTCTGTGAGCAGAGTTCCTGCTACGTTCCTTGTAACCGCATGTTCAGCTGGCTTGCAAGATACTGAGCAAAATAGACACCTGAGATTTGGAGCAGAAAAGTGCCCTTCTTAACTATATATAGTACCAGTGATAAGTACTTAAAAATTGCTTGCAGTTGCTCTACAGAAGCTGCTCCAGTAAAATGGATTTTGCAGAAAGGAGATTGAAGTTAGATGTTAGGAGAAACTTTCCTTTGGGAGAGCTGGCACTGGAATTGACCCCCCAGGGAGGCTGTGGAGTATCCATCTCTGGTGGTTTTCCAGAAGAGGAAAGGCAAACACCTGTCTGGAATGTCTTAACAGTTGATCCTACCTTGAGGCAGGGGAATGGGGTGGCAGATGAACTCTCAAGTCGCCTCTGGCAGTACTTCTGTGTGATTTTGGGAAGTTCTGATACGCACTTGAATTCTATAGTGTCAAGTTAGTGAGGTAAGTGGTATTCTTCAAAACAAGATTTTACATGCTCTCCTTTTTTAGAATAATCTCTTCTCATTCAAGCTATGCAACTTTTTTCTTTTTGTATTTTCTTCACAAAAATAGATTATTTTTTTTCTTTAAAAGGCAGAACTCTGCTATTTTTAACTAGCCCTTCTGAAAGCCAAAAATCATGCCTTGATTGCATCTCTGAGTAACAGCAATAAGTTGATAGTTTAGGATCAGTTTGGACAAACTTCTTTTAAAGGGCAACAAATACCAGTTTCATATTGCTTTAAGAAAAACGTTCCTTGACGTAAATTACATTTTCATATGTCACCCATGAAGATATCTGCAACTGCTTCAATGGTAAGTTGCTGCTCGGCTGTATTTCTTAAAGTGAGGGATTTCCTGGTCTTCCTCTTGAAAACTAAATTGCTAACTAACCTGCTTTTTTCCTGTAAGTATTTTCAATTTAGAAGTATTCAATAATGATCAGTAGTAGGTAGATGCTTCTCCTGATGTTCATGGCTAGCGAGTTCTTACATTTTCTAGTTGTAGTTACAGCTTGTATGGAATGGGAGCTCAGCTGTTTTCAGAGTACTGTTTTTGGATGTCTCTTTCTGTATTCATATTTTGCAGCAGATTGCCTCAGGCATGTTGGTCCAACCCACCAGGAAGACCCAGCAGGTCCAAATTTCCTAACATTTTCTGGTGGCAGCTGCAGGCAGTCACTCCTGATGGTGCTATATAAATGAGGCCAGCTAAAGTTCAAAGATGGGGCATTGGTACTAAATCAAAAGGATTCCTTCTGTACAGGAGGTCTGAAGAAATTGCCAAGAATTGCTGGCACAAGTTGCTTCCTTTGACATCCTTTCCTGGTCCTGGGGGTAGCCAAGGGAAAATTGTTGTTCAGACTACAGCTAGGCTCAAAACCATCTCTTCTTTGCCACAAGGAAGGTTGTGTTTGTTTTTGAATAAAGTGCAAAATTAGGCAACGAGTGCAGAGTTCAGCAGAAATTAACTGTTACTAAAGAGAGTCGTTACAAAGTGTGGAGGCACCTAGTACGCCTGCCACGTAGTACTTCATGTTAAGTGTCTCTTAGGAGGTAGAGAAGGAAAAGCATTATTCCAAGTTACAGACAAAAAAGGAAATGATGTGCAGGTAGCAGAGTGACCTGCAGTGTAAGGCAGGTTGTGCCAGCCCTGTTGATGTAATTGTGATCTCCTGACTTTAACCGATACATTTTAGTCCACCTAATCCACAGGTGAGTTTGATAGTCAGCTGTTACATCCCAGTTGTGTGTGCTGCAGAAGCTGTGAGCCAAGACACTGGGAAGTGCTGGCACTGAAGATGATCGTAAAGACCTTTTCTTCCTTCTCCTGTTAAATCTCTCTGTACTACCACCGTTTTTCAAAGCCATAAAGTGAGCTGGACCAGAAAAAGAAACTAGTTAAATAAATACTTTCACCTCACGTTGTGTATACAACTAGGAGATCTGGGGACAGCAACAAACAGGTAAAGGAAGTGGTAAATACTGCATTGCTACAAGAAAAGGTTCTTGCAACTATGGTCTAAGTATTGGAATTCCGTGATTTATGTTATGCAATATACTGGATCTTATAGAGACTATGCAAGTCCCACCACAAGTTTATTTATGCTAGAATTACCCAGTATTTTAAGTGGCCTTAGAGAATTGCCATATCTCACTTGAGTGGATACCATGCAAGGCTTAAGAAAAATATGCACACTTAACACTTTCTTAAAAATTGCTATTTAACCAGGAGACACACTTCTAGCAATTCAAGCACCTTGTGGTACACAGTTAGAAGTACCTATACCCGAAATGGTATGTACTGGTTTCTTGTTTACCTGAGTGTTCTAGAGGGACAGTGGAAAAGAGCTACCTTAGAGCAGAGCGTTTCTCTCTAGCCATGTGTGTGGGGGGGGAAATTGTTAAAAATTTAGACGCTGTCAGTTGAGGATGGAGGGTACAGGTAGCAAAAAGTGTGTTTGGGTACCTGGACAGACTAATTGTAACTCTGTCCTCTATTAAAAACAAAATATAATAGTGGGTTTGACCTCTCTTCTCTCTTGCTATTAAATGTTGCAGCTTTTCAAATTAAGCATAATTGTCATGAATACCCTTGAGAACTTGTTAGCAGCAATTTTTATGTGTCAAATTTCTCTATATTGTATTGCTAAACCGGATCTGTTATGAAAAAGCCTTTTAGATTTAGCTGTAGTTTAGATTTAGTTTGTGTTTAATAACACAGTACTAGACTGGGTAGAGAAACATAGACTGCTGTCTCGCTTCAGCCACAAGGCTTAAACAGGCAGGGTTAAAGTAGGCGGCCAAATTACTTACCTCTGTCCATCTTTAATTTTTTTTGTTGCAGTACTCTGTTTTAAATAGGGCTTACATAGTTGGGAGAGAGTGTTGTATGAAGCATGATAGCCACTATGCTTGTAGAAGGGTGAAATTCACCTGAGAAGTTTCACAACCTATTTTTAGTGAGGCTAAGCACAGTCTAATATCATGAGAGCATCCAAAGCTCGAACCTTGAAGCCGATCCCAGGGATACTATTTGTCCGTCTCTGCTGAAAACAGTTCAGGAAATGGTAAGGTTCTTTGTGGGACCAAAGTTAACAGCTGTGATGTTAGGGTGTTTTTGGCTTTTTGTCAAGTATTAAAACAGCTGATCTGAGTCTTCATCACCAACCTCAAATTGGATGGTTTTGTTTTGGCTCCCCTCCCTCGAGGGTCCTTTCCCACTTTTCTCATCCTTATGTTTTCTGGAACATACTTGCTGAAAACCTGTTTGCTGAATTAGCCACTGCAGAGTCAGCGGTCTCATTGAGACTGTGCTAGAGGAAGCCAGTCCTAGCTGTATCGCTTAAATAACTTGCCAAAAGAAGGCCTGGCAAATGAGCTAAGAAGTTCTGCTAACTCATGGTCCTGTGTTCACTCAGTCCAGGTGAGATATTCAGCTGTTTTAGGATGCTTGGTCCCAACCAGGATCATTCTGAAGTTCCCTTTAAAAGGAAGAGATTTAAATGTACAGAAATGATTATTTATCATTGCTGTTACTGATAAGATGTAGCCCTGCTATAAGTCTCATGTAACTTGAACTCAAGATTTAGTTCAGCACTTTGAAGAATTGTATATTTGTTCCTTCTGTAATTGTGTTCTGGTCAGGTAAATACATTACAGGTTTGTAATCTGTTGTTGGTTTGGGTTTTTTTTTTTTATTAGATCACATGTATTAGTTTTAATTTTTTTTTTTCTGAGTATGATTTGATAAGTTTGTGCCAATTCTCAGCTCTTCCTAGTGATCTAACTAGAAGAGCGCTGTATTTATCTTGAGAATTCTGTTCAAACTTCATTACTTTCTGCAGGAAATAACTTTATGCAGTTACTGTTACATTTTGTAAAGTTACAAGTTCTCAAGGGAATGGTAACTTTCATAATATACCACCTTTACAGGGACAGAACGGACAGAAGAAATACCAGATCAATCTTAAAAGTAGTTCAGGACCTATCCACGTGCTGCTTATAAATAAAGAATCAAACTCCTCCAAGCCCATGGTGTTTCCAGTTCCTCCGCCCGATGACCTTGCACAGCCCCCAACTCAACCTGTGGCTCCAGCAACTCCCCGTAAGCCTGCACAAGCTCCTCAAAATCCACCAGAGCAACATGACCTGAACCAAGGACAAGAGTTACCGCAAACATCCGTTGCGGACACGCCGTCAGGTGGGACCAGGGTTTTTCCTACCTCAGATGGGTGAGGGAGGAAGGGAACTGGAAGGAAAGAAGAAACTGTTAGAAAATGTGGTAGATAAAGGAAAGATTAAGAATTTGCACAGCGCAGCAGCTGTCAGTTAAGAAACTATCCCCAAGGGCTTACTAACAGCTTGTGGGAGGTTACAGAGAAGCCTCTTCCTCTTCTATCTGGTGAAACAGATTCTTCCCTTGTAGCTTATCATCTTATACGGAACAGGTTTTGGATGTGATCCTGTTAATAATTCTGAGGTGCTTCTCCAGAATGCAGTATGGAATGAAATTGCCCACCTCTGAAGCAGTATATGGTTTGAACACGTACCTTTTAATGAGACAGATAATACAGGCACCAGTTCCAGCTTTTGTGCCACAAAGTCACTTACCTTCTTCCACATAGCCACAGTGAGAGACTGCCTGAATATCAGGTATTTTTTTCGTAATAATAGTAGGGTAATATGAAAAGACTTAAGAAAATGCTGTCAGTGTTACAGACTGCATTTCTGCAGGGTCCTGAATAAATTGTGCCTGTGACTTCTGAAGGGGGAGACTCCTCTCGCCTCATCCCAGGCGTTGGCTGTCTTCTCCTCGAAAGACAAACCTGTGTTCAGACTTTTTGTATTCCTTTTTACTGTAACAGACTATAACGTGCCTTTCCATCTCTGTAGACGGTGGCATGCAGCAGGAGGGGGCAACCCCAGCAGGTCCTTACTCCAGCCTTGCAGAGTCGGTGCTGTACCCCAGCCTTTCAGGAGATGTCGCCCAAGCTACAGCTAGCTCAAATGACTACCAGGGCTTCCTGCCCCTGGACGTTAACTGTATTCTCAAGCCAAACTCATTCGACATAGCAAAGATGGAGGAGCCCACAGGTAGGAAGAAGCAATTACTGTTTAAATGTTTTTATTAGTTTTCTGATCTTTGTGACCAAGCTACTGATGAGTTACACAGAGGGAAAGACGAGCATCTTCCCCACAGAGGAAATGATATTCATCTCCTGACGAAGCCACTGAGCCAGCTCTGAGGAGCAAACTCATTTTAAGCAAAGTACTTTTCTCTGCCACCAAATAAGCTTCATATTGTACATGGCTCTAGGGTTATATGGGATCAGTGGGAGAAATGCATCAGGGAAAAACTGAGGGATACAAAGATGGATATACTTTACATATCCATGGCATGCTATGTCCGCAGCTCCAACATTGTGCGTTAACCATACTGTACTTTGCAATTCATTGTTTTAAAGCAGAGAATATGTGTTGACTTCCATAAACACATGCTCCTGTCTTTCACAGGAAATATCAGTGGGGATATTATTGATGAACTCATGTCTTCTGACGGTAAGTATTTAGCATCATTACTTTTCTAATAATCTTAAGTAGTAGCGTGGGTTTTGTGTGAAGAGCACTCTTGGTAGGTGTCTGCTACATCCAATGCCAAGAGTCAGTATGAAACTACTTCTTTCCCTGTACTGCCTCCTCTATCTTTGTCATTCTTGTCTTTTCTCCCCTTTCCATTCCCTGCAACAGTGTTATTTAACAATCAAAATATGAAAGCCTTAATCCAGCAAGCACTTACATGCATGAGTAACCCACCAGTCCTTAATTCAGGTACAAAGAAAGAACAGGCTGATGACTAGAGTGCTGCCTTAAAAAAAACAAACAAAAAAAAAAAAACAAACTGGTTTAATTCTGTTCTGCCTCGGGCTTCCTGGAGGAGCTTTGAGTAAACATTTCAGAACATATTTACATGCCTGCATGCAGACAAATACATGGCCAGCTAACATAATAGACAAACGTCACCCATTTCTACTCTTGCACCTTGGTGGCCCTGAGCGTAGAACTGAACCACAGCCAGGAAGTTCACATGCTCCCTGCCTCTCTGCTCTCTCTTGCTAAGGTGCCAGGCAGAGAGGTGAACTCAGCTGCTGGTGTTCCTCTTGCCCTGTAAATATGCTGCTGTAAGCAGCCTCTGCCAATATCTGCCCTTCAAGCAGACAACCTCAGGGCTTATCCAGAAAAAACATGTAATTATAAGATCCGTGGGGCAAGATGGGATTATGTGAATGTGCCGATACGTGGCTAAGATGGAAATTGTCTCCACTTTTAGAGTAGGTACAGCATGCCCAGCTCATCTGCACTAGGTTAGTGTTCCTGAGGTGCAGCATGAGGGCTGAGGTTTCTCTTCTTGTGTTCCCTCCCCAAAGATGACTTCAAGTCCATGCTTGAAATACAGTACACAAAGAAACTGCTAGCTTCCATTCATCTAAAATAGCAATAAATGGTAACTTCCTTACTTAAAATGATACTCGAACGCTGATATACACAATACTGTAACAGGACAAAGGAATACAAATGATGGCTTTCTGATGAAAGTTTCAAAAGCTGCTCAGGAGCTCCTTTGCTGCAGGAGAAATTAAGTCCATATTCCACAGCTATCACTCCATTCCAGCAAATTCACTTAAAATACTAAGCAAAAAACATAGACACGCCACTTACTGCCTTAGTTGGAAGGCAATACAGGTATTCAGAGTATGTATTCTTGCATGCTTGTCAGATTATCAAGACTATTTTAAGACTAACATTACTTGTGATGACAAACATACTGGATTATGAGATAGGACTGATATTCCAGAAGTGTTTTAATTTAAACTAAACTATTCCTGCTTTACAGTTTTTCCTCTCTTACGACTCTCTCCTACTCCCGGAGATGACTACAACTTTAACCTGGATGATAATGAAGGAGTCTGTGATCTCTTTGATGTGCAGATACTAAATTATTAGATATTGTGTCAACCGGACTACTTATCTACCTCTAACTATAACATTCTAGACTTCTTCATAACCTAAGTATTTGAATAATGAATGTATAACTTCTTAGTTCACTGACTCTGGGAGTATATTTCCTTTTGCTTCCTTTAACTACTTCACAAAACAAATTCAACAACCAGAAAAAAGGGCTTTTATCAAAAATTCTGGCACTTTTTTCACCTGAGTGTCCTCTGTGTAATCTATTTGGAGTTTTCTTTAGTGAGAAAAGTGAAAATGTTTTATAGCCTTTTCATCACTTTTTAAAAAATGATTAGGCTTCTTGCTCACAGTTAACAGCATTTTCTTTGAAGCTTTACTGCCAAGAAGCTTTCTATTTGTTTTAACCTTCCAATCAATTTTGAAGCTTTCACTGCCAAGCCGAAAAGTGAAGGATATCAACTTGAGTTATGCTAAATTGTTTCAGTGAACCAATTTTGTGAAGTGCCTTCTGTTTTAGCACTTTAAGTTTCTCACACTGACTTCTGACATTCCACTTTCCTAGATGATAGGAAAGGTCTGTTTGTAGTTTGTATTAAAGTGTGCCAATACTTGTATATTAACAAGATTTTTTTAATAAAATTGTACAAACAAAGCCATCAGTACTTTTGATCTTCATTTCTTGCAATCCTTTTCTTGTCCATTATGCGTTACAACTGAGATAATAGACTTGTGGCAGCATCTACGTTTGCTGGTTCCTCTTCCAGGTGTGTGGAAACCTGAAAAAAATGAGTTACAGTTTAAAGTAGAAAGCAGTATCTTTTTACTCTGCTTGAAAAAAAACACCCTAATAAATAACTGTTGTCTAGAAGATTAGTTTGTCTTAGTATATTTAATTTAGGCTATTTTGCAGTCATAATCTGATAATTTGGGGGATTCCAGGTTTCACTAAACTTGACAGGTAAGCAGCCAATACTTTATGCTGCAGAAGACAGACAAAGCGTCTGCCAGTAACATAACATAACATTTCATGTTTTCCCTCAGCCTCTCCTTAAGGTATTTGACACTCGTTCTGTTGCTGCCAGCCATACAGAAACTTGATCACCCCAGGCACAGTAAATAAAACTCAACTCATGTCCACTTCTCCCAACTCCCTCCACTTCCCCTCACAGCCAGGATGGATTTATCTGTCTCTTGTCCTGGCCCACTACTTTCTCTCTCCCCCAAACCATGCCCAGTACATCAGGAAGGGTCAGCATAAGGAGTTTATATGGAGGAGCTTGTCTGCAATTAAATTCTGTGAATTATTTCTTGCTCAAGATTGCATGTAGCCCTGTTTAATAAACTAGACAAAGGAAGATGAGTGAAACCGTGTCTTGAACCTTAAGTGCTACAGGCAAGAGCTATAGTACAGAAATTGCTGTTTCAGATGGTGCATGAGGGAATACAAAGTCTTAGGAATCAGGAGCAGAAAGAGGCCGAGCTGTTTGGTTCAAAGGACTATTAGATGCTTCAGGTAGGGAACAGCAAGGTTCATCCTTGCCTTCTGTGTCTATTCATGTTGAGCATAAGTCTTAAATCAAGGGTCTGGAGCTGGAATTAACTTTAAAAAAAATTAAAAAACAGCTAGAACGTAATTTAAAGATACGTTTTGGAAGCACGCACCGGCTTGGCTGTCCACCCCCTTCTTTAGTAGTTATATAGCACTTGAATATGCTAACCAGATTTCAACATTACCACACAACTAAAATTAATAAAGCTGGCTTTACAGCTTTAAAGAAACTTCATGAATTGCCTGCAGTCTTAGAGCCAGAATATAATGCTTTGAACATTCATTTTCCTTTCGTTTACCTCCTCAGATTTTTACAAAGGGAAATTACCTGATGAGTCTTCTGAGGTTCTGCTGCAGTGCCTTTTGATAGCTGCTGTACTTCTTTCTGAACTTCAGCAAATGCTTTATTTATTGTGCTGACCTTCTCAGCATTTCTAATGTTTATCTGGAAGAGAAAAAAACATACACACATTGGTATTTTTAACTGAAATTCCACTGGCATGTGAAATTGCACCATTTCTGTACAACTATTACATAGCCAGTGTTATATGCATATCTTCAAAAATTGTTTTTTAGTAGATATGTTTCTAGACTTGAGTTTCTCTGTTAATTATATCAAATAGTCATGTACTACTAATGTTCTAATGAATTGAAAATTATGAAAGCAGTTAAACTTGTTCTGTTGGAAAGGGAGCCCATAGTGATCCAGAAACAGAATACACAGAAAACAAAAGCCAGGCTGCAGACAGGTCCTGCTATGCCACCCTCAGCTCCTCTTAGCTGGAGTGGGATTCTAGGAAGGGCTCCTTCCTCGATTTGTAAATGATCTTACCATTTTGAATTTCTTCCAGTAGTTTGCCTTTCAGCATCACACTTTGCATTCCTACTTGTTCATACCGTAGGTCTGGCCAAAGTTGTCTATCAGATTTTGCTATGGTATTTAAAGAAAATTCTATGGCTGGAGCAGACCAGGATGTGTATTTGGTCCCTAGATACCTCAACCTCACTTACTAGCCTAAGTCCGCCTTCATAAGTTATTTCAGCAATGATTTTGAAGGGGAAGAGCTAAGATAGGGACATGCGCTGTGCTCTCGGGACAATAATCTGTTGTAGAGGAGCAGGGTGGATGCATGGGGCCATCAACTCTTTCATCACTGCAGTAAATTAAAATTCAGCTGATCTCAGCCCTAGCACCTGTTGCTTCTGAAGCACCACATTCGGAACAGGATTGTAGCCAGATAATAGCTTATTACATTGCAAATGTTCCAGAAGCACACTTGTACTTCTTCAGGCAACCCCAAATTTCAGGATACCTACTGCTATTCCAAAGGCAACCCCTGTAATTCACCTTTCAGCAATTTACATAAGCAGAAGCAAACCGTGAACTGTTACACGTATTCATTTTGCTTTCAAAGCTTCCATAGTTTCAAAGCATGTGTACATTAACAATAATTCCACTTATTCTGAGTGACCAAGAGAACCAGCAGTAAGAAAACGGTGGCAAGAGGCTGATAAAACAAGCCTATTCAGATTAGTAGTTTAATTCATAATACCCTGAAACTCCAGAGCCAGTCCGTGACTCCAGAAACACAGACTCAGCTCCTAGCTCAAATCAGAACGGATGGGATTGTGGACAATGCAATTTACAAAGACTTAGGTTTCTCACTGGGGCTTGTTACCATTTTCCAGCTTCACAGGGGTGCTGAAAGGATCCAGTCAGTTTTAATACCTGATATCCACAGCTACTCTGGCAGGACTCCTCTGTAGAAAGAGGCTCTGTAGCTAGCATGTGTATCTGTATCAAAAGTTGTTTGAATAGTTATAATGGGTTTTTATCTATTAAAGAATAAACCCATTTTAACAATTTTTTCTGAGCATTTTCCTATACTGCTTAATGATAAGTAAATCCCCAAAGGCTTAATGAATTAAAGAATACAGCTTCAAACACACAGAATAAAATTTTACTCCTAATAAGCTACTGAATATGTTTTTAAACCTGTTTCTCCTTTTATTATACAGAACCCTCTAGACTAAGTGGAGATGTGACGCCAGCAATATGAAATTGTTTTGGGCCTCCCTGTTTATTTCCAAAGTTTGTTATGTTCCTGTCTGTCTACCCAATGAACTTGTCAAGTGGCTTTAGCTTCTAGGAGAAAACCTGAAAGGGCCTTTTCTTAGAGCTGCTATTTAACTCTATTTGCCCAGGAGACTGCAACTAAATCTAGTGGGAACAATACGCCACTAACTTTCTACTTTTATTATCAGATGACCTTCTAGAGGGACCTGCTGAACTCTCAGCAGATCACACAGCTCAGGCTGGAGGCAGGGTTTAAGAATAAGATACCATATAATGACTTGTTGCTACCAAGAGGAAAACTCTTGCTTAGGTCACCCCTACCCCTCTTCCCCTCCATTGCTCCCTGCCACACAACCCAATCTCTTCCTCCTCTGGGCTGTGGTGCTGTCCAGATCTGAAAATGGCAGAATATTACTTTTGCTTCTTTACTTTTTCATTGCTTTAGTGCATTAAATCAGCTCACAGAAGGGTCTGCAGAGCATCCCAGCCCATCTAGGGTGTTAGAAGGGGGAAAAGAGGAATTAAAGAGTAAAACATATGGCAGTGTGTGCTCTTAGACCTGTTCACTGCATCTCACTGACATGGTTTTACTTGACGGCTGAGACAAATAAACAGCTTCTGGATCAGAAAAGGCTCCATCCTTCCTGGTACTTCCCCCCCAAAAATGTTTCTCTTTGCACTCGTTCATAATTAAATTTGTTCAACTCATCAACCCAGAAGCGCAAAATGCATTTTTAATTGCTTTTGCTGCTGATTTAGCAAGTTGAATCACCTAGTATGCGATGAGTTCCTGAGCCAGCATCAAGGCGAGCTGTGGGAACAGAGCCTGGAGCCTGGTAAGGGGGGCTGGGGTTGGGAACACGACGGAAAGGAGCAGGACCTGCCCTTGCAGCAGCTGTACCTGGTGGTTTGGATCAAGCCATTTTCTCAAACTGTACCCTGAAATACACCATCAGTGATGCTGCAAGTGTTGCCTAGTAAATGTAAGCTCATTAAACAACTGACGTCTTTTGCAGCTTGTTCCCCAGGACACACAGAGATGCTACCACGTACTTTCTAAATGAGCCCCCCTCAAGCAGAACAGCTTGAAGTCTTATGTGGCAGATGCTTGCAGGAGATCACAGAATGATAGAATGGTTTATGTTGGAAGGGACCTTGAAGATCACCGAGTTCCAGCCCCCCTGCCAGGGGCAGGGACACCTCCCACTAGATCAGGTTGCTCAGGGCCCCATCCAGCCTCGAACTGAACACCTCCAGGGATGGAGCTTCCACAGCTTCCCTGAGCAACCCGTTCCAGTGTCTCATGACCCTCACAGTAAAGAATTTCTTCCTGATATCTCATCTAGATCTCCCCTCTTCCAGTTTGAAGCCATTACCCGTCGTCCTATCACTACATGCCCTTGTAAAGAGATCAGTCAAATAAACGCTTCGTGCTTCTCTTTTTGAAGACGATGACATCAACATATAAACCGAATTTTCAGGTGCAAAAATTGCGTACTTCGCAATGTCCTGCCCAGAAGAATTCTGCCCATAAAACCGCTCCAGTCAGTCACTGACGAGCGCTTCTCCCGCCCCGCAGAGGAGGCCCGAGAGGAGGCAAGTCCGCACCGGCCCGGCCGAAGACCCGCGTGGGGCCTACGGGCTGAGGCCCTCCCTCCCGCCGGGCAACCCTCCTCCCCCCGCCCCACTCACCTGCTTCAGCCCGGAGGTGACGGGCCGCGCTTTGCCCTTGGCCTTGGCCTTGACGGCGCCGCTGCGGGCGATGGAGAAGACACTCGCCGCCTTCGCCGCCCGCGACCGGCTCTTCCCCATGGCGGTGGCGGCCAAGCGGCGGCCCCGACCGCCGACGTCACAGCCGCGCGCCGAGGCGGCCTCCAATCCGCCGCCAGCGCTGCCATCGGGGCGGCGGGGCCCCGCGCGGCCGGCAGGGGGCGCTGCGCCCGCCTCGGCCCCGGCCCCGCGCGGGGGGGGTGGGGGGGGGGGGAAGGGCGACGGGCGCAGCGTAAAGTTGCATGTAAGACGCCTGATGATAATACGGTCTTGACCAGCCGCTGCCCTTTGAGCAGTAACGTGCGGAAAAGCAAAAATAAAAAAGTTTTGAGACCGAAATTTTTGCAGCCTTCAAGTGCAAGCTCGTTATTGTGTAATAGCACGCAGTTCTCGCGCTTTACTTAACCAGCATAGCTTCAGTGTCTTTATTTAGACGGCAGCGTGCGTTTTTATATAGTTCACAGTTACACCTAATTAAAATTCGTGCCTAAAACGCTTTTTTGTAGTAACAAAATAAGAAAAACTGTGTATTTGTGCATTAGGTGTTGGTGGGTGCGTCCCCTTCATCGTGACCCGTTGAAGATGTTTTTTATAAAATATTTTTAAAACGTCAAAATGCTAAGAATACAAAATACCTGAAACGCTATTGGATCCAAAAGTGATATTAACTCCAGTCTGCTGCTGATTGAGATCGTTACGGGAGCAGTGCCGCAGTTCCAGCTGTTGCTCTGTTCACCGCTGGCCGCCGCCGAGTGAACCGCCACGGTGCCAAAGCGCGGCTGGGACAGTCCCTAAAACACAGGGTGGGTTTTTATTAAAAAAAAAAAATAATAATAAAAAAATTGCGAGCGGGTTTTGGGAAACCTTTCATTCGTATGGCCCCCGCCTGTAAAAGCTGAATCTTTCTACGGCCGGTTCCAAAAATTCCAAAGGGAACTGGGCAGCGGTGCCCATTCTGCTTGACTTTCGGGGGGGATGGGGGGGTGAGGGGGTGGAGAATCCCCAGGAAGAGACACTTATTTCCCCGTCTTTCCTGGCCCCACAGCTGACGGCCTCGGCGGGAAGGTGGCTGGCTGGCCCGGGGGTGACAGCACTGCTCTGTCGGAGCGGTCCCTTGCCCGGCGGCACCGCGGCTGCCAGCCGGCCGCTGCCCCCGGGCCCCCCCCGACGGCGCTGCGCTGCGGGGAGGCTGAGCGGCGGAGGGATGGGAAGGGGGGCGGGGGACGGGGACGGGGGACGGGGGGGGTAGAACCGGCAGGGATGGGCCGGGGGGCCGGGGCCGGGCTGGGCGGGCGCGGAGCGCTGGAGGCTCCTTATCGGCGCCCGAACATCGGGGCGTCACCGCCCGTCGCCTTCAAAGCGGGCGGCGGTGCGGCCGCCTCTCCCGTCCCATTCCGTCCCGTCCCGTCCCGTCCCGTCCCGGCAGGAGACCAGAGCCATGCTGCACTGGGGATACGACGAGCACAACGGTAGGGAGGCGGTGGGGGGCGGCGGGCCGGGGTGGATAGGGGGGGAAGCGGTGTTCCCCACGGTACTGTCGGGGCGGCCGGTGCCGCCGCGGCCAGCGGGGCAGCCCCGAGGGCGCGTCCCGCAGCTGGGCTCGGCAGCTCCCCACCCCCCCCCAGCCCCCGAGAAAGCTGAACGAGCTGAAATGCTGTCGAGGCTTTGCAACGTGATACCGAGCAGATTTTTGTCTCGGCATGATGCAAGGCTGGCTGCTGGGAGAGGTGTTTCCACGCGTGCGGCATCGCCTGCGATAGTCGGGTCGGGGTTTGGCTCTGAGTTGGAAAATTGGGGTGTCTCGTTCCCTGTAAGGGTTTTGTTTGCCCGTCTGATTGAATAGTTGCACGGACATAGGCGCAGTGGATGAGATGGACACGGTGATGAGGGCTGCTCTACCTGTGGCAGCACCTTTCCGACTCTGGCTGCCTTCTGCTTCTCTTGTCTGGTGGGAAATACCAGGCACTAGAATCGGTCATTTGAATGTGTAACTATGCACCTAAGCGGAGATGCTTTTGGATTTTAGTTTGTTTCATGGTTTCCTTAATCTTGTCGGTCTTTGAAGTCCCAAGATGTGCTCATCAGCAGGCTTAAAGACTTTCCTCTGTTTTGCATTGTAAGTCATGCAAACGCTGCTCCTGTGCGCAGACCGGCTCACAAGGCGTGCAGGTAGAAATGAAAGCGCTTTTCTAAATTGGAGGCTTTGCTCTGATAAGGTAAATGGAATAACTTACGTTATCTGTTATATTACACAGAGAAATAAACCACCATGATAGTAAAAGGCGAAAGCTGTTATGTTTGCATATACTCATGCCTATAGGAGTATGCTTCATATGTATTGCTACTTGGAGTTTGGAACACTCTTTTGCGCAAGTGCTACTTTTCCTTCCTGGTCCTTTTGTTCAATCTTTTCTGGATGGATATACTTTTCCTGAAAAACTGGGTGGTGGTGGATAGCAGTGATGTTGCAATGATTAGGTGTGTTATCTACTGTTGTGCAGTCTGCTCTACCCCTCCCCTGAAGACGTAAATACGTTCTTGTTTTTCAAACTTGTTTCTCCATATGTTTTCCAAGAGTGCTGTGGACTTCACCTGCACCCTCCAGATAAGAAGCCCACTTTCCCTCCCTTATCCTATCCCTCCCCCTTTGCTATTCTCAACTTCTAGGAAGGGGAGGGCACCAGAATTTCTATCGGGGTGGCCCTGGAGCTTGCTGGAGGCCCCGTTTCTCCTATAAAACTGTCCACTGTCTGATAGCATATTTGGGGTGGAGTTTGAGTTTCTCCCTCTCCTGCTCTCTTGGAGCCCCCAACTGCTGAGATTCTTCATCAGTCCTTCCCCTTTCCCCTGCCTCTCACAGCAGACTAAAGGAGAGAGGTGTGGATACCCAACACTTCACTGCTCTTCACCAGCACCAGTTTAATTTTCAGCTTTTTCTCTTTTTATGCCTTCATTTTATTGGGTTTGCTTATTTCTTGTTTTGCTGAACTGCAAATGCAGGAGATATTGCTGATTCTTGAAAAATTTTGTTGCCTTGCGTGGCCCTGAATAGCTGCCCTGAGACTAAGATGAGCTTTTGTAGCTAAGGAGGTAGCAACAAAGTGAAATTAATTAAATTTGGTGGAGTCATATGTTAAAGTTGACTTCCTGAAGAGTTGGAAAGACATCTGCACATCTGCATTTACTCTGAGTTCTGCTTTTGTTACTTGCAGTGATAAAAGCACTGTTTTTCTAAACTGGGAGAAAACTCATTTGCTCCTTAGCAATAATAACTGCAATACAAATAATTTTGTGTGTGAAGTAAACTGTTAAATATTACGCATACATGTCTGCATATATGGTATATCTATGTATAAGGACATGGTCTGACTGGTATACATGGAACTACATGTTCTCCCCTGCTTTGATGCACGTATTTCTGAAATGCAATGAGGCTTTATTTTATTCCTATGCAAACTTTGGCCTTTGCTTTCTTGCCACTGTTCTTACCTCACAGTTTTGATGGTGTTTATGTATGGAGATGTAATACTGGGATCTGGGAAACTGGCTTCAGCGTGGCACCATGCATGCATTTCTTTGCTGCTCAAGGTTCCTGTGAAGAGGGGAATGTTCTCACCCCGTCACAGAAACAGTGCCCTTAGTTAACAGGGGAATTGCCTTAGTTAAAAGAGAAATCAAGAATCAATTGCCTACACTTTACTATTTGTTTAATAAAATATATGGAACGTACTCATGTGTTGTGCTTTGCTGCAAAAATGTATCATGGTCTAGTTACAGCTGTAGCACTGAGGTGTTTTATAAATAAAAAGGGGTACGAATTCCTTATCTTTTTTTTTCTCCCTGAGAATAATTACATAATTTTGATGTCTGCTTTAAAACACAACACTTAACTTTACCCATTATGAGTTTCCAATTCTTTTTATTAGAGCTAATCTTATGGTAACCTAATGTGCAACTAAATTACTTGCAAACCTAACTCTATAAATTTAAGCATTTTTGTATATGATAAACTGAGCAGTGGATTCTTTTAAGAAATAAATGAGGATGTGATCCTGCAGAGGTCAGGTCATACCAAACTAATAAACTTTCTGCATATAATAGCAAACTGTCCAAAAAGTAATCGACTTTTACGTACGTACTCTCTTTATGCAAGTATAGAGGTTTACTGACACTGAACTGTATTCCGTGACTTCTCCGCTAGGCTTGTTTGAAGTTAGTCTAGCCTTTTGATGGAACTCATCACCTTTAGCTCCAGCTGGGTAAAAAAGCACCGTTGTTAGGTGCTGTAGTGAGTTGTATTTCCTGACGAACTCATAACCACCTTCCTTATGAGATCTCGTTCATGAACCGAATGTGTGCGATGCTGGGGGGTACCATAAGTAGCGATAGCCTAATCTAAAAGTGACAGCGGTGTGTAGCGTATCGAGTAACCCTGTGTCCAAAGTAAAGGCACGCAGTCTTCAGAGCGGGTGGTTCAGGTTTTTATCCTAAGTCTTGGTCACAATGGCTTTGATTGGTAATAGCTGCTAGGTACTCTCCTCTAGCAAAAGAACATTTTCCCATCAATAGAAGGGAATTTCATAAGTTCAAAAACCGGTATATTTAATCAAGTTCCTTCAGTAAATTAAAAAATGAAAGGAGGTGAATCGTCGAGTTACACATTCCTGGGTATGTCTTAAAGTACGTAACTAGAAAATTAAACTGTACATTATGTTGAGACAGAGGCATATAAACCAGGTCCAAATGCAGAAGAAATTTTCACCCGGGAGATCCCACTGGCTTAAATCTCATTGTATGACATGCATTTGAGCATCACGTCCACGTTCCTCCAACTGTAAGGTGTTATTTTCCCAGAGTCATACACAACGTTTGCTTTGGAATGAGGTCCATAGTGGGGCACTGAACAATGGTTTTCCTACACTGGCAAGAGTATAATAATTGTATTAGGTTGCTGGTAGAGAATCCAGTAAGGAATACCTCTTGATATAACCAACTGGTAAAAAATGAGCTTTTTTTTTTTGCTATTTTTCTGTATATTTTCAAAGGTCAGACTTCTGTCAGTCTCGTGTTGCTGGCAGGTGTTTGATCACCAAAGCAAAAGATGATTTTGGTCATCTGAGCTAAGGACAAGTACAAAAGCAGGTACAGTGTCTTTTTAGAACTGAAGTTTATTGTTGCATAGTTAGCTAATTCCAGAATCGCAGCCTCGGGTCCTCTTTTTGGCACATCCATGTTATTTACGAAAGCAAGTAATTCATATTATTTACTGTACAGTAACTATAGTTATTGCTGAGATGAAGCAATAGGACCAAGTAGTTAAGCACATAAATGTATTTTGGCTTTCCTCATCTTATGAATATCCTAAACACTAAAATTAAGTAGCAATAAGCTTTTTCTTAGCATCCTAAATTGCAGCAGTTAGTTAGGTATAAATGACGGAGTGGTGCTTCTTCAATTAATAAAATGGTACATTGCATCTCTAACTACAAGGTACTAGGATCTAAACACAATTAAAATTTGCTAAACTGTATGTAATTAAAATATTGAATAGCTTTGATGACCATTTGTGAAGCGAGAAGAATTAAGTTTATACAGCTTTCTGTTTCAAACCAGTAGGATTTTTACCTTCTTAGAAGTGGTTCGCTTAATAAGTTTAGTTAACAGAGTCATTAGCAAAAGGACTTTTTAAACCACTCAAGACTGAAGGCCCTTGCCTTTGTTCTACCTGAGGTTTAAATGTTAGGCTGGTCTTTACAAGCTACTCCTTCCCTCTTCCATTTTTGGGTGCTGCTCGGAGGCGAGTCAGGCTCAGCCCCGGTGGCTGAGCAGGCGGCTTCCCCACGGCGCCGTGGGACAATTCCCTCCCTGATTTACTGCCGGGGCGCTTGTCTTATTTTAGCACCTGCGAGTTTCTGAGCTATGTTGACTTCTATTGAAGCCGAGGAGAGACAACTGCCTGGCAGCTTTTGATGTTAGGCCATTAATCACAGTGGAATACTTTTTAATCCTTTTCGTCACCATGTTTGTTTATGTGCTAAGCCATCCAGAAAGACCCAAAACAACAGGCTGATTTTTACACTGCCATCAGTTACCTTCCATATAGGGAGTTATGAGGATTTTCAGTAATGCAGGTGTTACAAGACCAGGTTCTGATGCTCATATTTAAGTTTTTCTTATATCCAGTCTCTTTTAGTTGATTTATTATCCTTTTTACCTGTGATAAGCCTTGAGGAAAAACAGGTGCTATGCTCTTTGTAATACTGAAAGATCATTAGCCTGGCAGATTTTCCCTTTTCCTTTGTCCTTTTTCCCTTTTTCCTTTTTCATTTTTCCTTCTCCCTTTTCCCTTATCTTACCCTCTTCTCCATCCCAAACCTTGTTTGTTATCTTTACCTTATAGAACATACTCCCCAAGCAATTTATTGTTCCTGTTTTTTCTTCTATGGCTTTTTTTCTCATTGTTTATTATTCAAATATGGTAACAATGGCACATATATTCTTGATGATGACTCTCTGATGTTTAGTATATAAGAACAGACACCTCGCACGTCTCACCGATGAAGCTTTTCTTTCTATTTTCGAATTACATTTGCCATTTTTCTCTTGTCCATATTGTTGATTTACAGAGATAATCATCTTCAGCTGACTTTTGGCTTAGCTTGCATGGAGAGAGGAAGGTTAACTTGAGATGGCTAGTATTGATTAACAGCTTCTTTAGCATTTTAATTTCTAGCTAACTCTGGTGAATGGTAGTGCAAGTCTGTGTCTGGAAGGTCTACTCCCGTTTATCAGTAGGAGGTAGTCGAAATCCAAACCTTGTGCAGGCACCATTGTCCTGAGCATTCCTGTTCTTTGCTGATTTTGTCAGAACCATCTGTCGTTCATTTTAGTGACCAGCCCAGCCCAAACCACAACAACTAGTGTGTGCGTGTAGACTTTATGGTTAGAGGGTGACTCTCTTGTGTTGTGACAGCTGGCTGCAGGGTTGATGGGTTGGAATGAGGTGATCGGTTGTCAGCGATGCTGAGGTTGCAGGCACTGCCCTCAGGCCCCAGGAGAGTCCACGCACCACTCAGCCTTTTTATCGTTTTGACATCTCCCCACCTCATTCAGCATTGTCAGTAGAAGATGTGTTCTCAGGACTTTTGCAGCCAATGACTAAGGTATAAAAAAAACCTTAATGCAGGGATTTTGGACAGGTAAGAGGTAATCCTTAAAGACATGAGACGTGATACTAGGCAGAAATGGTGTGTTAAAAATTTATTGGGGAACAGTACTCGTTGGATACAGGATGCTTGATTTAAATGAGCATTTGTTGGATGTCTTGTGCATAGTTAAGTCTTAACTGTGAATAAATAAATTTCTACCTACTGCATGTGGCCTTGTTCAAAGGCCAAATACAGTTAGATATACCATGCAAGGCAGATAAAGAGGTCCTGAGAGCTGCTGTTGCAATGTGTTGCAGCAAAAATAGCTGAATATTTTGATCCGTGTTTTTCTGATGCACCCTTTTTGCATTTAAAAGATGCAAACAAGAACGATTCAAGCAGAGTCTGCTTTCATTTGAAGCAGGGTGCTGCCATCAATTTAGACTTCTTCTCCGATGTGTTGCAGGGCCTGCCCACTGGAAGGAGGTCTTTCCTGTTGCTAATGGAGACCGTCAGTCACCTATCGACATCAAAACTGAGGAAACCAAGTATGATCCCTCTCTCCGTCCTCTAAATCCGAATTACGATCCGGCTTCTGCTAAAATCATCCTTAACAATGGACACTCCACCAGTGTTGAGTTTGATGACACCGTCAACAAATCAGGTTAGTCCCTTTGCTGTTGCACTGTGTCTTCTTCCACCGTTTCCTGAGTAGAGTGCATACAGCCTGGGTACGTCTCACTGCCGGGTACAGACTCCTCATAAACAGTAAGGCTTTGCTCCTCCGGATGAGAGATTCCTTTTTTCCTTTTCTTTCAGCATGATACAATGTGGGAACATATTTGGACATGAGTTGGAGGCTGCGTTTCTCAGAAAGAACTAGGATTCCCTTTTGACCCACCCCAACCTGCTAGATAGTGCCAGTCCCCCTGTTTGAACAGTGTTGTGTGCAATTTTTCAAATGCTGCTCTCTCTCACTGCAGATGAATCCTTTGTGTCTCATTACAGGTTCATTCCAACCGAATCGCTCAAGTCTCTTATCTTGACTTTAGCTGCAGGTTTGGTTATATATTTTTTCCCTTTTTTGGAATCCATGCCTGGACCTCTTGTGTCAGGAAAGAGCCAATACAGAACAAATGAAATGTATCCCAAGTGATCCCTTTTCTTCTCTGAAAAGTGTTATTGTCCCAGGCTTTTCTAGGAGTATGCAGCTTCCCTTTTTGCAAGCAATAACTCTTATTTAGAAGTTCTCTGGTTTAGCATAGTTTTTTTAATGTTAGTGCCTTCATCTTTAAAACCTTCTGTTAGATGGTAGGCAAGCTAGCACACCTGCCCTTGAAACTGTAGGAGTGCAGATTCTTCAAGCAATAAAATCCTCTTGTGGTTGCACGAGGCTTAGCTGAGGATCCAAGCCCATATGAAGTTTTCACAAGGGTCAAAGCCAGAGGAGGACTGGTGTGTGGTCACCCTGTCCATTAGTCCTGAGGACCTGCTAGCTTATAGTAGCAACAAGGAGAGACATAGATGGAGACAGCATCATACTTTGCTTTCCTGGGCAGTCTTAGTTTAATTCTTAAATTTCCTGTCGATACAAGCAACATTGGATGTTGCCTGAAAGGCATCAGCTGATCGTCAGTGATCTGGTCTGACCTTGCGTGTGTCAGATGCCACGGGACTTCCCAGAATTAATCTCAGCTTCAAGCCTAGTAGGCATGGGTGAACTAAAGCACATCTTTTAGAAAAACATACAATCTTGATTTCAAAATTTCCAGCGATGACGAACCTACTACAGCCTTTGGTAAGTTGTTCTAATTGTTAATTACCCTCACAATTAAAAAAAAATCAAAAACACACTTTATTTCTGATGGGAGTTTGATCAACTCAGCGTTTAAACTCTTTTTCTTTTAAAAAAAAAGAAGTAATAGATATGAATATGAATACACCAAGAACCTCTTCCACTTTCACACTCCATCCAGTGACAGGGCCTGATCATAGTGTTCCTGTAGGCTTACACTGGTACCAAAGCTGGTACCACCAAAGTGGTAATTTGATCCTCTTCTTACTGCTTTCCTCAGGCCATATCTCCAAGGAGATAGCTCATGTCATGGCAAAACACTGACAGATGTTGATCAGATAATTGACAAATGTAATCCCCTGTCTCCTTCAGGAGACTCCTTATCTTCTATGCATGGACTAGATTCTTCAGTCCACATACATGGCTTTACATTTTGGCCACTACCATGCCTTACTTATCAAAGAATTCAAATCCTTCTGTATCCATAAACTGAGCTATTCACTATTTTCCCTAACATTTGTCACTGACAAACTTTATCGGTAATGTTTTTGTTTTCTTTCAGGTCATTGATCAAAAAATACTGAATTTTCTAGGGCCAAAATTTGGCCTCTGGGGCACCCCTGTGAAGTAAGAACTCCTGCCATATGGTGGTTTTATGGAAAAAAAAAATCAAATTAATTATTACTAAGCACATTAGCATCTTTTAATACATTATTAAGTGACTTCCATATAAACTGTTTCTTCACTTTGGCCAGCATTGAAACTGGGCTGTCAAGTCTGTAACTGTTTGTGTAATTCTGTTTATCCTCTTGGGTACCACATTAGCTCCACTGTCTGAAATGGGTCTTCTGATGCTTCAAAGACCTCTTCTTCCAGCTCTTTTCAAACTTTGAGATACTCATATTTGCCTTAAAGAGCTTCTGACTTTAAAAACCTCTTCCTTAATTACTGTTGGAATGGAAGGGTTTTACCATCACTATATGAAGTAGTACATCATCAGGCCATTTTCCACATTTTTCGGCAGAAGTATTTCACTGAATGCTGATGCATTTCTACGTAATTGTTTTCCCTCAGCCACTTAGAACACTGATCTTTACACATTTCTAGGATCATTTGCCTCCAAGTTTTCAGTCCTTGAAGGAAGGAATTTGTTTTAGGCGTGCCACTTCCCTATCCCCTTTGTTCACTAGGTTTATAGGCTCTGTAAAAGCAGGTTTTTGAGTTGAAGTTTTAAGGAGGTCAGATATGTTTCCCCACAGATAAGCAGTTCCAGTTCCTTTTCATTAGCCAGCTTACTTGTGTTAACAGGTAGGCAACTTAAGAAATTCTTCTTTTATCTTTATTTGGTGGTATTTTGTTCCTAACAAAGTGTACATTTTGGACTAAACCTAGAAGAGAGAAAAACCTACTATTGTCCTCACTAGTGCTCTTGATTTAAAAACCATCTGGTTAAAACTCCTATCCTTTCCCCTTAAAATCCCTATAATGAGCCAGTAAACCAGCCTAGAGGAATTCCCAAACCCTCAGAGGAGATATGGAGCCAGGAGAGTGGGGTGATTTGTTTTATGGTGAATAAGGAATCTTTCTGAATGTGATTCACATTCAAGTCTCTGTGCAGGGATGGTTTGGTTCCAACTCTGATTAGCAAAAGCAAAACAATGAAAAGCCCACTCATATCTGTGTTAAGTTGGCTAGAATAGAACAGAATAGAGAAGAATAGAATAGAATAGAATAGAATAGAATAGAATAGAATAGAATAGAATAGAATAGAATAGAATAGAATAGAATAGAATAGAATAGAATAGACTATTTCAGTTGGAAGGGACTTACAACGATCATCTAGTCCAACTGCCCGACCAATTCATGGCTGACCAAAAGTTAAAGCATGTTGTTAAGGTTGTTGTCCAAATGACTCTTAAAGACTGACAGGCTTGGGGCATCAACCACCTTTCCAGGAAGCCTGTTCCAGTGTTTGACCACCCTCTTGGTAAAGAAATGCTTCCTAATGTCCAGTCTAAATCTATCCTGGCACAGCTTTGAACCATTCCCATGCGTCCTGTCAGTGGATACCAGGGAGAACAGCTCAGCACCTCCCTCTCCACTTACCCTCCTCAGGAAGCTGTAGAGAGCAATGACGTCACACCTCACCCTCCTTTTCTCCAAACTAGACAAACCCAAAGTCCTTAGCTGCACCTCATAGCTCTGGCTAAATAAGTGTCAGCAATATTGCAGTTGTACAATGCATATGTAGTGTTATTTTATTTATATTAATATACATTCCTTTTTCTCAAAATTCAATCTGATGTAACCGGATCTAGTTGCAAATGAAGGAAAGAGCCTTGAAATTTTTTTTAAGCTCCACCGACTTTCCTCCAAATTTCAAAGAGAAGAAATTATGTTTATATTATATTATTCTGATCCTCCCCTTTATTCAAAAAACCTGTATTTTCAGCTTAACTTCTCAGTGATTCTTTTAAATGCATTCACGAGAGTAAACCACTTGCAAAACAGAAATATTTTCCCGTCTTCTGAGAAATATCCAACCCATAACAAGACAAACATGGTGATAACAACATACCCTTTAGTGAGTCGTAACCCATTCATCTATACATAAATGCAGGTTTGAAAGTCATATCCTGGACAAGTGAGGGTTTCTGTAGCACTTCAAAGGGAGACAGCTTTTGCAAAGGAGTAGGGGACTGTCCGAAGACTGAAATCTGGTGTGAGGTTAGAGGATGTGGGTAGTGGCTCCTGTTCCTGCAGTGAAGCCTTTTCCTCTGCTTGGGTTTCCAGTGCTGACCGGGGGGCCGCTCAGCGGGACCTACAGGCTGCGCCAGATTCACTTCCACTGGGGGTCCAACGACGAAGCCGGCTCCGAGCACGCGGTGGATGGGATGAAGTACGCGGCAGAGGTAAGGCTTTACATGGAGTCATCTGTACCTCTAAGCTTGTGACTAGTTTTCCATTGTAAGAATAATGTTGCCCCTCCTCTTCCCGCCTTTCATTCTCCCCCCATGTTATCAAAAGACAAGCCGTCTTCCTGAAGTGTTGCACGTTTGGTCCTTTCTCAAAGGAGAACCTATTTGAAAGCTTTGGAGAGGATTAAAAAAGGAGTACAGAAGACAAGAGCTTGATAAGAGCAAGATTTAATGTTCAAGAGTTATTTTAAACTTTGTCTTTCACTGTCTCTTCCTTGGAGAATATTTTCCAAGTCAGCTTCAGTTACAAACCACAGAATGATTTGATTTGGGGCCTGTGCAACGTAAAGTTTATGCCAGACTTAGGAGTGTTGCGTTTTGCGGTGCTTTTAGCAATGTGATGTTTATGGCTGACGTTGAGAACCGCCCCTTAATGTCTGTGGGGTGCCTGCTGTCTGTGGAGGTACTGCGTTCCTGCGGAGGCAGAGTGCCACGGGGAGAAGTGCACCGTCGGCTCTGGCACGGGGAGTTCCCTCCTGCTCTGTCTCCTTTGGTGCGTTTGAGTAGTCTACAGTAAAAAGTATTCAGTATCTGCTTCCTCTTTGCAAATGGAAGTAACGTGGAGTATTTTGATGAGACTGGGATCTTTAACAACACATAGTTCAGACAGTGAAAAGTTTTCTGGGGTTAAAAAGAAGGAAAAAGTATAAAAATAAATGTTAATGGAAAAGTAAGAGACAATACTAAAGAAGAAAAAAATGAAATGTATGCACAGTGGTGTGATCAGATTTTACTGGAAATGCTATAAGAGATAGTGGTCAGAAAAAAAATCAGTTTTCTAAGACTAATGGGGAAAAGTGACATTTGCAGTGTTTAAAGGCTTATGTTTTCCACAGGAACCAGGTGAGATGGAATATAAAGAATTAATAGAGGTGCTTTAAAACCATTAAGTACCAAAACCAAATTTCTAGCTGAGAAAATATATATATGTTTCCCATCTGAGAAACCAAACGGAAGGAGAAAATATCTCTGAATTTCTAGCCAGTCTAAAATCCTTTCCGTTACCTGTTGGTTGGGTAACCCTCCACAAGAAGCTCTCTAGATGTCACTTTGGCTTTGGGATAAGAAACCCAGAATTAAGATCAAGGCTTCTGAGTACTGTTCACACAAAAGAAAATACCTCAGAAGGAGACATGAAGATGGTTTCAGTGCTCCCCTTCATAAGGAAGATGTGTAAGATTTCAAGAAAAAGCATCAACTGAGTCGAAGAAAGAATTAGTGTACAGGTAAAGAAGACTGCAAGGCTCAGCCCCCTAAGCCCACCAGGAAGCAGAAGGCATCCGTGGCTCCGTTTGTTGTGGCAACGTATGGTCTGATCAAGGTCTCTTCACAAGCTGCAGTGACAGCGCGGTGGTAAGACGGGATATATTCCTTAAAGAGAAGTCGCAAGCCTTTGAGAGTGGTGAGAGTGGGGCTGTACCCAAAAATGTTTCACAGCTCTGTTTGTTTGGGGGTTTTGGTTGGGGAGGGGATTGGTTTTGGGGTGGGGGTGGGGGGGTGGGGGTGGCAAAGCTATGAGGGTGTGGGAGTGGGCTTTATTTAGTTGTGGGAATTTTGCTTTTTGTTCTTCATTGTTTTTCTGCTTTTTAAAATCCATAATAAAAGTCAATTTTGACTGAGAGTATCTGTTTCCTTTTTGTGTATGTAAAAATGTAATTCTTTAAAAGTTGTTCAATGTAGCTTTTGTGAACTTATAAGAATGAGTGGTGCAGGTGCTCTGAGCTCCAGGATACTAATGCATCTGAGAATGCTTTAGTCGATTGTGTTCTCCTCCCAGTTTAATTTATAATATTTTTAGCAACTTTCCTTCAAGGATCTCCGAAGCTGTGAGCCCGCATGTGTTTCATCATTACCATACATGTATTATTATTGATTTCAGTGGAATTCCTTGCTTGCTGGAAGTAATGTTTCAGCACTTTAGAGTCCAAGTGCTTAGCAAAGATTAATTATACCCTGTAACATGAAATAACAGCTCTGTTTTAGAGGTATGGAAAATTAAAACTCATAGGGGTTAGGCAAGAATTGAGATTCGGAGTCAAAATCTTAACACTCCTAGATTCCTATTCCTAACACACAGATATGTTGCTTCCATAGAAAGCCTTTAAAGCAAGTTCCAGCTTTCCTAAATTACTCTTGCTTTACAGGTCTTGAAGTGCTGTATTCCAAAAGCAAGCCTTTTTTTTCAGGGGTTCATCCCAGTTTCAGTCATTCAGTGGAGCTGCTTTTCAGCACTCCTAAAGAGTAAAGTTCAAACTCTGAAAAGACGGTCACCAGTTTTAGAAAAGCCAATCCCGTGACCTGTTTCTGACCCTCTATTTCCTTATCTAAAAACTACGGGTAGTAAGATTTACTAATCCACTGAGGATTTCCAAGAGTAATTAAAGTTTGTAAAGTACTTAAGATTAAGTGCTGTGTGAGTGTTTGTGCTATCTCCAGTTTGGCAGTTGGACCGTTGCTCAAGGCTGGAATGTCTCGGTGCTTCCCGGGAACCAGGAGCTCCCACTGCGGAGCGTGGCCAGGATTTAGGAAATTTGGCTTAGCAGAAGGGACAGAGGTGATGTGGGGGTAGACATCATGGGCTTTTCCTTTCTCCACGTGGCTCGGTGGTGTCTTTAAGCTGCTTAAGCAACTACCACAGGACAGTTCCAGAATAATGCATGTTGGAAACGCAAATACTCAAACCTGAGATAATCAAGCTGCTTGTGAGGGCCTAACTACTGGTAATCGTAGAAAACGACATTTGGAAAGTATCAAAAGCGAAATTTTGATGTTCAGCTTAAACTAAACAAGGGAAAAGGGGTCAGTGCAAGTTTAATGTGTGTTCCTCTGCCTGTTTTCGAGCTATTTGTGCGGCTGATTAAAGCTACTGAAAGCTTGATTAAGGAAAAAGAGGAGCAACTAATAACATTCTCATGATTTTCAATCACTTTCTAAAATCAGCTGTACTAAAAATGGATTTAAAAGCTTTAGTTATATAAGCATGGGATATCTTGTCTTAGCTTCACTGTTCAAAATCTGGGGACCCAACAACAGTTTGCCAGGCACTGTAGTGTGTTGATTGCTGCTAAATTTTGAATAATCCCCACCACTGGAAATGCTTTTTGCCATTTGTATGAACTCCATATTTATCAATTTCAAAAAAGAATTGCATTTAGAAAACTGAATGACTCTGGATGCGGAAGAGTGAAGTAGAGTATCAAAACCAGTAAAGTTGTAGTATTAATTTGTGACTATTTGAGTTCAGCGGGAGTTGATGCTGTCTGTGTCTCTTGCTTTTCAGCTTCATGTGGTCCACTGGAACTCAGAAAAGTATTCCAGTTTTGTTGAGGCAGCTCGTCAGTCAGATGGATTGGCAGTCATGGCTGTATTTCTGAAGGTAAGAAAAAAATGCCTCAGCCTTCTTAATAAATCTGCATTATGTGCCCAAAGGGATAATGGTGATGGTTGGTACAATTATTGCTAAAGAGAGACTTGTCTTATATGGGCATTAAATGATACCGTTTCCTTCATACTGTTTACTTTCCCTCAAGGATTAAAAATATCAGATTAATAGATTTTCAAGTCAGTGAAGCTCTTCAGTTTGCCTAGTCTGCACTCCTGTACAACATAAGATGTGGAACTTAATTCAGCTGCCCCTATATGGATCCCAATCACTTGTACTTCACTAACAGGTTTCTTTAAGAGGGCAATCTGATTTGGTTTGAATGCTTCTTTAACAGTTTGTTTCTGAGCTTGTTTCTTGTTTCTCCTGAAAAATAATAATAATAAAAAAAAAAAAAAAGAAAAAAAAACCCAAAACCAGAAACTGGAGAATTTCCGTATAATTGTTATATACCTCTTTGCCTTCTGTACCTGTTCTAAGCTGAAATTAAACTCTTGCAACAGCTTCATTGACTTCCGTATGAAGAAGCAGATGGAGAACTCTCACAATCCATGACAAAGGATAAGGCTTTGGTCAAATCCGTGGTTTCTGCACAGCTGCCACAGGTTCCCGAGCACAGGTAGCGCTGCTGCTGGTGCTGGTGCAGTCAGGGAGCCGTTACATGCAGCAGTTGCGAAGAAACACTTCAGTAATTCTGTCTGTCCCGTTTACATTATAATGATTCAAGGAAAGTTTCACCGGATTTCTCAGCACATAAATCCTGCTTGGGATACATAAGAACGATGTTTTCGCTGTTTTAAGCAATTTAAATTTCAGATGTAAGACTGCCACTTTTGATATCCTGCATATAAAACATGAAAAATAGATTGCTTTTATTCCCCCACAGTGTAAAATTTGTGGGTCTTTTGTAGCTGAAATAATTACTATGAGTAGCCAGAATAAATACTGTCAGTGAGGGAGTAGCCCTTCTTAACGAACCAGTACTATTTCTAAGGACCAGCCAGTCACAGGCTCGTACTCACAAAATCCATCAGATTTCACAGTCCCTTAAGTAAAGTTACGTAAAACAGTTTCATTATACATTTGCTTTTTGATTATTTAGTTTTGCTGGTTTTCTCTGGAGCTTGAGTATTTTTTTTTTCTCTGGTGTTAATAGATTGGGGAATGCAACCCTCAGCTGAAGAAGATTACTGACCGCTTGGACACCATCAGAATCAAGGTGAACAAATGCTTCTAAAAGAATATTAATATTGGTGGTTGCTTTTGCTGGTTTGGTTTTTTTTTGGTATCCTGGCTGCTACTCCCTTCACCCTCCTGTTCCCTAGTCCCTGCTTTCATATCTAACCCTGGTTTGGGACAGTTTAGGAGCATTCTTGTTAGGTAAAGTTGAAAACTAAGCAGTCAAAGAATAATTTTTATACAACAGGAGATCAGAGGAAAAGGCCAATTCCTCACAGAACCCAGTCTCTGACAAATCTGTTGCTATGAGCATAGTAACAGGAGTAGAACATACTTTATGGAAAGTTGTGAAAAAGATGAGGGAAAAGTTTCCTTCCCGCTTTTGCTGGGGTACGGGGTGAGAAATAAGCGTCATGTTTCATACAGGCATCTCTGTCCCGGTAGCCAGAACAGGGAGAAGTAGTAACCTGTGGGACTGGGAGGAGTGAATGGGGAGGGGAGCAGGTGACAGTAACCTGTGGGGTTACCCTGCCAGCCCCATAGAGGCCACGTTGAAAGTCTAACATCTTCTCCCCTCTCCCTCCAACTTCCATCTCCTGGTCATTTGTAGCTATGGGAGAGCCTATGCTAACATGGCACCTTTGATGGTGTCCTGCTGGCATCAAGGACAGCAGCAGCAAAGCTGTCGGCGAGGTAAGACCTCATGAGAAAGGCACCAGCTCACCTGCTGTGATTATTCAGGATGATCCACCCTATAGTGGAACAAGCTCTACTGCCTTCGGCATGATTTATCTTGGCCTCTTGCTTTTAAATAACATTGCCCTGCTCTTTAATTTTTTAATCTTTGTGTAAGAAATACATTTCTAAATATATTTAATCTAGAACCCCCATGAGCTTTTTTTTTTTGCCTTTCCAGGGTAAAAGAGCGCTGTTCACAAACTTTGATCCTAGCTGTCTGCTTCCCAAGTCACTGGACTACTGGACTTACTTTGGCTCTCTCACCGTTCCACCTCTTCTTGAGAGTGTCATCTGGATTGTTCTGAGGGAGCCCATAAGTGTTTGTTCTGAACAGGTATTTTTTGTCTGTTGTTTTTGTTTTTTTTTTTCCACTGTTGTAGAAATGTCGCTTTTGTAAGACTTGAAATTGTAAATGCCACCCAAAAATATATTTTTTTTGCAGACGTTGGCACTGAATACCTTATCAAATTTTCAAAAGACAAAATATGTCTATCAAATTTATCCTGACTTCTTGTTGCCTTTTTTTGCCTAACAGTTATTTATTATCCATTTTTACAAAAGTAACTACATACTCTAAAAATTAACAATCAAAAATAACCCATAAGGAACTTACGGGAAAAAAGGTTCTGGTGACACTTAGAAATCCTGGAATTCCACTCGATTACACTATTTGCATATCTTGCTCGAGCCTCTTCTCTGGCATTTTTATTTGGCAGATCAATAGTAAATTTCTTCTTGCATTCCAGATGTGTAAAACTTGGTGAATTTAAAAGAATAATAAAAAGCAAATACAATTGTAGTAAGTTGGGTTTTATGTTAGGCTATCTTCGGAAAAGTGTAATACCACATGAGTGATGTGAGTCTACTTACAGTTCTTGTTAAATTAAGCTTCATGCTATATATTAATGTTGCAACAGTGACCCCCAGTGGGCTGATCATCTTAGGTACGAAGAGTTTTTCCCACTGGAGACGCTGAAGTATGTCAGATTATAGCTTCTAATATTTGATGTTGATCAGTACGTCACCTGCAGTATGTTATCAATGTTCCGGGCACACAGTGAAGCTTAAGATTTTTGTCCCACAGCATTTGGCTCATTCATGGTCAGTATTACAAATACCTCAGAAAATTCAGCAAACTGGGCCGCATACTCAGTAGAAATGGTGACTTCAGTCTTTGCGCAAAATGTTAAAACAGTTCACTGAATGCAATGCTTATTAGTCAGGAGACCTCAAATTCTGTTTGTAACTGATTTGAAGTCATGTATTTACTCAGTGCATCCATTTTTCTCATCTGTCTCTCTCTCTTCCCCACTCCCCTCAATCTGGCTCTGTAACTTGCTGCAATGCATATGGATATAGGATTGAAAATCTGTGTTAAGTTATCAACTTCCCTAAGGCAAGCCATTGTTTGGGTTAAAAGGTTCTTATTTGGGCGAATCTATAATTAATACATTCTAAAACGTTAAATACTGTGTGCAAACAGGTTCAGAGGACATGGTGTCAGAAAATGTCAAATACAGTGATTCTTTACTAGTCATTTTTCATAGACTATATCTATATGTTGTGTATTAAAGTATAAATGTGCTATATTCTTATAAATGTAAGTGTGCATGTAGCTAAAAGTGTTTGTTGCCGGTAATGTTCACCATTGTGATTGATCAGTCATCACCATGGCTGATACTGTTTTGCCATTTAATTTTATTCCTTTGGGGCTTTACAGTTTACTACCTACTTTTTGGTGCACTTTTCAGGTTGACAGAAATTAAAAATAAGTTTTAAGTTTTTAGAAAGTCACAGGGATCCTGAATTGCAAATGTTAGCTTCAGAATGGGGTGAAGAAAGGTAGTATTGACTTTTTTAATACAATTAAGATGCAGTGTGCCATACAACTAAATGCTCTGTTATAATGGAATTATTTTTGCGCTGTCCTCCCATTGGTAACCTAGAAAGGAAGTAAGGTGGTATATAGAAATAGTAAATACTGGAAATATTAGAAATTAGACAAAATGCCAAACTTCAGGTCAGAAATCAGACTCAGGTTTCCCGAGGTTTAGACAGGGAGCTCTGATCTGGGTTTCTGCTGAGATCAGCTTAAGCAGAGAAGCTTACGCTGAGGTATGAAAAACTGCTTGTTCTGCATCTTCTCAAGGGAAAAAATAGGAATCTCTCCTGGTTTGCGTACATGTTTAATGTATCAAAAGTGCTAATTGCAGAGGCTTTCTATGGCATCACACCTACTATTCCAGGTTAATGGTGAACATATATTCTTTAAACAAGAAAATGCACACAGGTACACATAAGGAATCTCATTTTTGGCACAAAACATTCCAGAATCTCCAAACTATAAAATCAAACTAAAAAAGATATATATAAAAATGGTTTAGATTAGGTTGTAGAAGACAAGTGTGAATATAGGAAACAAATAATCCTTATGTGCAGTTTCACTCTTACACGTATTTCGGGGGATTTTCTTGGTAGTTGTCCTTTTTCATTTGCAAGGACAGAAATGGTGAAATTGCCATACAGTTCCATTCTTCCTGGTGGAAAAAAAGGTGACGAGTGTCTTTAGTATTTACTACATGCTTTTTCATTGGTATGAGCGTGAGGGTTTTCTGCTGAACCTTATGTTTCTTTTGGTTGCAGCTAGCCAAATTCCGCAGCCTCCTGAGCACTGCTGAGGATGAGGTCGCCTGCTGCTTGCTGAGAAACTACCGGCCTCCCCAGCCTTTAAAGGGACGAGAAGTCAGAAGGAATTAAAAGAGTAAAGTCAAAGTAGTCTCCCTCTGAAACCAAAGGCTGAATTAATTTTAATAGTCAATATACTTTGTGATTTTTTTTTTTTTTTGTGAGTTGTTATAACAAATAGGTGTTGTTTTATTATTGGTTACTATGAAGTCATTTCTTACAGATGAGTATGTCCTGAGTTGTTGCAGGTTCATCGATGTTAACAGGTCTGACTGTGTTTGAGTGCGTTGGTTTGGGAGCATTGCGGCGTTAGTGTTGCACGCACAGAGGGCAGTGCTAATTGTAAGGGTCAGATGTGATGAAGGAGTTGTCCAGAATTTGCCACTGAATTACTGAACAGGATCCCTGATATTAATGGCAGTAAAGGATGTTCTGAGATTATTCTGCTGGTCTCTAATGTAACATTTAGCTTCTATATAAGACTTCACACTGTAATTCTTAAGAAAAAAATATCTCAAGGCTGATATAATTTCATTGCTGACTGCTGCAATGCCATGCTTACCTTCCTGCAAAAAGCAGTAATGACTAACAACATTTAAGTAAAACAGATATTTATATGATCCTGTTGTTCTCACTGCTTCGTAGCAGCAATGATGTACTGATTGCATTTTTTTAAAAAAGCAAATAGTAAGGATTTTGTATATTGCGGTGTCATGTCAGATGGATTAGGTATTCCTGAATTCCACCAGCTATACTGATGAAACTGTCCTGAAACCGGAAAACCGCAAGGTGGAAGGGCATAGAGGGAACTGTTCTTTCACGCCTAAACTCAGTCTGTTGCATTTGCTGAACAATAAGGGACTGTAATGCTGTATCCACGCAGCACCAGACCCCTACCACTTAAAATCGTGAGGCAGGAGTAACTGTTGCTCCAGACTGTTTCATACTAGACACACGGCATGTTGCAGTGTGAGACACACGTTGACTACCTCACATCTCGCAGTGGAGCATGGCACTACTCAGGTATGTAATGTCTCCTAGGTACTGGCTGAATTTCCGCTGTCATAGCTGAACTTGGGTGGTTGCACTTACATTCCAAGCCCAAAAGACGGCATTTAGAGCAAGCCAAAGAAATCAGAATCAAGTCAATACCTAATAAAAGATCAGCCCTCAATAGCAATATGTTTAAATGTCTGTCTTTATTAATTGACTTGAGTCTGTGTTTCTCTCCAGAGCTTTTGTTATCGGAATATGATTGTTGGTTTTATGCCAAATTTATTTTTACTATTTTTAATGAACTTGCCATAGACTGTAGCTTAGTATAGGATTAGATTTACCCTCAGACTCTGAGAACTACAAGTGAAAACCAGTGATACCTGAAAGAGGCAGCCGGAGGTTTCATGGGCAGTGACTACCACCAATCTCTGTAGTACTTCTGACCAAACTCATCTTCCATGACTTCTCTCCATGAATTTTGCTTTTTCATAGGTTTTATAGTCTGTGCCTCTTGCCTCAACAGATCTTTTGTTCTTAGGTGAACAAATATGAGGGAAATAACAAACAGGATTGACTTTATATGCCTTCTTATAACTGAATAAATTAGACGTAGAGACATAGATATTTTAGCTTAGTTTAAGATAGGTAGATTTTTTTTGTTTTCTCCTCCCCAGAATATAGCTACTATTGCTGCAAGGCCTCCCAGTGCCTTCTGAGTGTTTTCAGAAGGAAAGAACACAAGTAGACCGTAGAAGAAATAAAAGACATTTGGCAGCGGCAGCAGGTACAAGTATTAACCACAGGGGAAAAACCTGCAGGCACTTTTTGTTTTCTGGCATAGGGAGAAGAATGCAGCTGGAAAGGCCTCAGGTTGGTTCTTTCTGAACAGGGACGTCTGGAAAGCGTGCATGGAGAGAGCGAGAGTGTGTTGCGTGTTTTCACCCCCTTTTTTAGACTTCATGTTGGATCTGATATGTTTCTCTATCATGGGAGTAGCTGCAGAACATGAATAAAATGTTTACAAATCGCGCGAAGGTTATAAATGTTTGTTTGCCTGAGAAGAGAAAGTAATAAGGCTACGGCTTCATATCAGAGACAAAAGTTTTACGTATTTTTTACATACTGAAAACAGTAAAATTGATCAAGTGCTTTGATATTTATAAGGATTTTGTCAAAATAAAAAATGGATTTTATTAATGTGTCTTGTATTTTCTATCGAAGACATTCAAGTTTTACAGAGAAGGCTGCAGTTTTACAACTAGTGCCTGCAGCTCTAGTTTTGGAAAAAATAGTCAGCCCTCATTTGAAGTCTGTCTTTGGACAGTCTAGTATTACACATCTTTTTGCATTCCAAGTAAAATGCCTTTGGCAGTGGTAAGACATGCAATCAATTGTACATAAGGTTTCTGATAGTGCTTTTTTGAACTATTGGCTATTTTTATAGAATTATGCAAAGAAGTTTTAGAAGAAGACATCATTCACAGTAGTTCTAATGTGGAGATGCTGTGTTCCCATTAAATTGACCCAGCATTGTACTCCATCTGGGCGGAAAGCTAGTGGTGGCATTACTAGAAATGCTGAGTTGCCTGAAATCCTTTGGGAACAGCTTCCCAGATTATTTCTCTGCTGTAATTCTAAGGTGAGAGCACGGACCCAGTCTTGGCAGCGAGCACTTGGTTGCATCCTCCGTCACTAACTTACTCTATGCCCAAGCTGCCCTGAAGCTCAGCCAGACTACACAACATGCTCCCAGGGAATTAAATCTCAAGTGTGGGCTCTGTGCTGTACTAACATGACTTTAGAGCAGACAAGGCTAAAATATGTCCTCACCCTGCCAGCTGCAGGTCTCTCTGATCAACTCTTTACCCTCTGACACATTTGGAGCCTTTATACTAAGAAGAATGAACTGCTCAGTGACCACAAAACATATAGGGTATTTGCTGAAAATAGTAGCTGTCAAGAATTGTATGTGGCTGGATAGTTGGTCACCCATAAACTTATTCTCAGAATTAAATAAACTGCAACAGAGCCTTGGGGTCAGCTCTGCTGGTTTTGGCACAGGAGGGAAGCAGCGCGCTCTGCTGTGTTTATAGCCTTCGCCAGTCATGCTCATGATGTCTTTCATGTTGCAAAGACAGAGTTTAACATCAGCCTGGGATATTTATTTATGGCAAAGAAAAAAAACAGGGCAGTAGCTGTCTTTCCGTCTGGAGAATGGTGGGCTGAAGATCAGGCAGACATCTGTTTGCTGCCATACACCCACTGTCTATGTACCTGTGCTCTCTCTGCCCCTGTAGAGATTTGTCTCTCTGTTGCTTCAGCAAACAGGATTTTGCTGGCCTTCCAGCGTGAACTGGGACATAAGAGAATTTAAGGGCTCAATTCCAGGAAAAAAGTCTTCTCAATTCTCAATTTTAATATAACCTTACTGAAAAAGTGGAATATGGCATATATAAAAAGTAACATAATAGAACTATGTAATACAATTTTTATAAACTTAATGGAAAGGAAATCTGGGATTTAGATTCTTGTAGCTTTAGGTAAGCTAGGAGCAGGTTGCTAGAGATAAATCTTGCCTAGCCTTCAGATGTTAAAAGGTGCAAATAGCTGAGAGACCTAGAACACCTGCAGCCTCAGCATGAAGGTATGAATGCCAAAGAAATGTTGTTTTAGAGATTTTTTTTTTCTTCTGTCTATTAACCACTATAAAAAAGCATTGCGGCAATCTCCTTTATCGCTCTGCTGCTAGGTAAACTACATCTAACTTCTGGTCTAACTGTTATATTTTATTGTTCCCCTCACAGTCTGATCTTGCTTTGTGGTTTTAGCTGTAAAGAGTTTGTTCCATTTTTGGTTTTAATTACCATTTCTAGCTTATGCTCATTTTTCTTTGAGTCTTCTTCCCTGGCATCTCTTTAGGACTTACGATAGAAACCTTAACTTAGAAAGCATCCTACAAAAATCTAGCAGCGTTATATTTCCACCAGTGTTCTGCACATATAGACATATTAAGTCTTGTTATCGTTTGTTCGTACACATCTAGCCTAATAGAGATTTGGTCCATGGCTTAATCTCTTAAATACTGTTATTTCCATACCTTTTATTCATTAAGTGCTTACTCTATGGACAGATGGCCTTTTCTGGCTGTCTGCTGTCTTCGTTAGACAAGACATAACGCTGAAGTGCTTAAATAAAAATTTTTCTAAAATAATGTTTTGTTTCCTATTTCTGTCAGCTTCTCTGTCACTCATGCCAAGTACAAGTTTTCACTGTGGTGAAGCATTTGCATGTGTGACCTGTGTTGGCTTCTCTTGTGCAGCACGGTTTGGGGACAGAGGATGTCTCTGACAGGAAAGTACTGGATTGTCCTCTGAAAACAAAGATTCTCTGCCTTCGCTTAACAAAACTGATGTGCTTCACAGTCAGTTCCTGTGTCACTTCTGTTTTATCAGATTTCACCCACATACTTGGGTACGTAACTTTGAATAATTTGTAGATGGTCCTGACAGTTTTGTTTTTCAGATGTAAATCATATGGGTTGCATGCAACAGATAGATGAAATGTATTTTTTATGAAGATCTGATTTATTTTTTTTCTGTGTCTCCCATTTGAAAATATTTTGAATAAAGCATCAGCTGTTTAAATGTCAACATTTTGCTTCCAATTCTTCTCTTTTCTACAGTTGCATGAACACCAGGGAGAAATGTGCTCAATAAAATAATTTAAAAACCAACCAACCAACCAACCAAACAGAACTTTGGTGGTTTTGAGGAAAAAAATGAACCCAGTCATCATTGGTGTTTTTCAGAGAGCCTGTTCTTGATTTCTGTTTTCCCTTTGTCCTGTTTAAACTCCAGCTTCCTATGTAGTTTGTGATCTCATAAATAAATAGTTTACCTGTAAATCATTAAAGATCTCAGGATACAAACTTATATTCCAAAATTCTTTTTAAATGCTTATGGTTATGTAGAAAGTATAGGTACCTATGTGTGAATAGCTGAAAGAATTCTGCGTCCCCACGTCTGCAGATGGCAGCAGCAATCCAAAAATTATTTGAATAGTATTTGTTACCTGTTTCATTGCAAATACAGTTATAAATAAGAGCAATATCTTACTGTTGTATCAAACTAAAGAATACAAGAGTCACGGTACCATGTTATTCAACAACATAGTATTTTTGAAGTCTGTTAAAACTGTCTGTGGAGACTAGCCAAAGAACTTCCAGCCTGTTGGCCCAATGCCCAAAAGACACCTTGAATCTCTCAAAACAGTTTAGCTCATCTTCATGACTGGTTCAGGGAACCTTCCTCAGAAGAACAAAGCCTGAAGCAAAGCCCAGAACCGAGCCCTTCACAAACGTCTGCTGCAGCAAGTGCATTTGACTGGATTAGTTTTGAACTGTCCAATACATAGCAATAACCGTATGTGGCAAAATCAAAGCAAATCACACTTTATTAATTAACATTATTTGAGTAGCTCTAACATGGTGTTTTCAGCAGATATCCTGAGCAAACCCTTGAAATACTCTCTTCTGTACTCACAGTCTGATGGCATTAATGCAATTACTGTTCCTCCGTATTGTTCCTAAAATGTTTAGCAGCTCGATTATCAATATATACACAATATACTATATACATGTTATATATGAGTATATATACACACATACACCATAGAATATACAGGAAGAGCTGGAAGGTGACTCTAGAGCACAGTAGATTCTGTTGAGTACTATGGAATTGAGCTGACACTGGACACCACTAGCCTCCCGAAGTCTGCAAACAAGGTCCTGTGCCCAGAGAGGCTTCAGTTTGGGTGTGTGGATGGTGTCAGTGATGACTACGTTCAATATGTAGGTGTGAGGGAATGCTAAATATATGATGTTGAGACGATGCTACCTCAACAGAAGCTGTGTCTCGTAGATGCTGGAGATGCCCATCACTCTTATATGCACCAGCAAACAGTGCTGATGATACAAAATCTTGTTCTGTTTTGACATATACTCTGGAGATAGATGGATGACTGATCGAGGACAGAGATATTGGGTTTGAAAAGACAATAACAGGCTAAACTATATTTAATAATCTAAAACGTTGAACTGGATGAACTCAGTGGTGAGATGTGAAGAAAATGAAGAAAAATGCCAAAGATAGGAGCATGAAACGAAAAAAAAAAAAAAGCTAATAGAAAATGAGGCCTTTTGCAGATGGCTTTTGCCAGTAGATGTCACTGTAAATCAGGCAATGGTCTGGGTGTCACCTTCACACTCACACGACAGGCTGAGTAACATGCACAGTGTCCTGAAACGTCAGCCTGTGGAAGAAGAGTATGTAATATAACTTATGTAGTAAGAATGTGCTGTTTTTTGTGACTTACTCTCTTTCTTAAAAGTGAAACAAGGATTATGGAAAAAAAAAAGGATTATTTTCAGATACATAACAAAAAACATTCAGATTTAAAAGATGATGTTTTGGTGAATCTGTGCGATCTGGTGCTCACTGTTTTCTGTAAGCAGTTACCATCGCATAGTTCCACACATGCCTAAAAGCCGCATGCCAGAAACAACCACTATAGGAGCAAGGTATGTTTTTCTGTGTTTTTTTTTTTTTATAGCTGGAAGTTTCTCCGGGCATTAAAAATGAAGTTTTAAGTCATTTGTGTACAGGGAACCTGGACTGTGTATGGCCATGTCAGCACTACCAAGCAGGCTCTGTAGGTCCAGCACGTTCTGGCTCAGATGGACTTCCCTGAGCAGATGGAAATCCGCTGGGCAGAGCACAGGCACCAGGTCAGACTGTGCCGGAGCCCGAAACTCTGGGAGCAAGCTCAGTGCAAGGACACGTTCACATATGCAATAAATACAACTGAGCACAGGTGATCATCATTGAGCAGGTTTTTTGCAAAGGGAATAGTAAAGATTCATATAGAAAACCTGACCAGCTATTTGAAACCAGTTTCTGCTTCAGTTTTCTGACAGATTCAGGTGAACAGTGTTGCTCACTTCAGCCATGGCACCTGACTTTCACCGTGAGGTTCCAGAAAGGGTTTGCCTACCTGTCTCTCTCAGTGATGACGTATCTAAATATCACTGCTAGGACCCAAGGCAGGTTTCTTGGTTCACAGAAGCACACTGCAAATGTGAATTAACTGGAAATAAATCTGTGTGATTACCGAAAGAGTTGTAATTGTGGACAGGACAATGCATTACTAAAATGATCTTTTCCAGCTTGCCTTTTTTTTTTTTAAAAAAAAGTTATGTGGTAACTGTCATTTTTAGTGATCGGGATTTCACCCCCTGTGTCAGTGTACAGAGGGTATATACAACTTACGCTTTCCCCACCTCTGGTTTATGGCAATCGGGAAGTAACCTAGTAATCTAGCCTTGCAACGTGGCCATCTCATAGCGCAGTGGGAACACCCAGGATATCAGAGCGGAACAGCACTCGGGTATACACACTGCCTAGGTGTGATATTGCTTAAATAATACTGAAGTCTCATGATTGTGCTTCACTTTTCCCTAGTGACTGGCACGGGTGTGTTGCATCATGGCAGTGTGTTCAGGGGTGTTTGCAGAGGTACTTGCACTAAGCTCCTGCTAAAAACAAGTTGAGATTAAAAAAATAAAAAAGATTAAAGAATTTTCTCTTGCATCTTGCATCCAGTAATTCATGCAAGAGGAAAATGTGACTGACTGAACTGCTTTGTATTGAAAAAATGAGAGCTCCATTTCTTTTTCTGAAAAGTGTGTATTGCTGTTTAGTTCTGCTTTACACGCTGTTACTTACATGTCTGTACTGGACTTCTGTTATAGCTTAAGGCTATATTCAGTCTCTTCAGAGTCAATGGTCGTCCCAATCTGGGCGCCGGGTCAACTGTTCATCATGCAGGTCTTTGAGTGTTAAGATGTGCTTCACTTCTAGTACTTAACACTCTTGCACTGGTAGGCACTGTACAAATATCAGCTGATGCTTCTTACTGGGACTAAGAGTAACCTTTCTCATTTGGCAGGGGAAAAGCTACCCAGCCGAGGTATAAAACCACTAACCAAATATAGATAAAAAGAAATTATGTAGCTGCATATTCTTGTTGCTATCACTTTATTTTCTGAGTTTAAAGAGAGGCATAATATCACACCCACAATGTAAGTAGTATCCAGTGGCAGCGGTGAAGAGTTCGTGTTAAAAATCAGCGGAGCAGATGCCTCCTGATGGGCTGGTTCAAAGCCTGCCCGTTAGGGCACTTGCAGAGGCCACAGGGATCCCTCAGGCTGAGCAGGAAAAAGCCGCCTACTTCTTGAATGAGTGTGTTAACTACCAGCAGCCCCTGCTTTTCCAGATGGAAATCGAGCGTATCTGCTTCTTTGCAGCTGTGCCTGTCATGGTAAATAAAATGAGCCAGGGCCTGCTTTCTGGTCCTGGAGCAAGGGCCATGAGACTCAAGAACACGCCCTGAGTCTGCCCAGCTGAACTTTCCTGGGTACCTTCCTCCATATGATCTGTTGGGAACTATCACTTCACCCTTTCTGGGCCCTTCTGCAGAGAGCTCTGACTGACATTTGCCAAAACCACACTGGAGAGCTTCTGCTTGACCCTGGCCAAGTGCTGTCCCTCTCCAATTGCTAGTATGGGCACGGCTAACACTTCTGATGTGTGCTAGGAGTGCCCTGCGCAGCAGTATGACCCAGGGCTTCACCAGCACCTCTCTCCTTTCTGAACCCCACTGGAGCGCCTGTGTGACACCTTGTCCCCACTCGGTCTGGACACTTAAGTCTCCATAAGCTGGCTGCTGCGTGGGCATCACTGCATGTGGCATTCCCGCGCGACAGTGGTATTTAGACGTCTCGTAAATGAGAGAGGCAGGCTGGCATTTGCTTTCTGGGATTCTCTACTGAATTTAGCCACTGACATTCATCCTGTTTCTTTTTAGGTGCCAAAATGCACCTTCTGAATCGTATTGTAAGCGTTTCTTGTGCTTCTCCTTATTTACAAAAAGGGCGTATTAGTGCCTGTTCTATTCATAGGTCTGTTGTCTTTCAGCAGAAATTTAAGATTTTTGTGTCACAGAAGCCAGCATGTAAGTGAATGCTGATTTAACTATGGAAACAACCACCGTCTTTGTTAGGTATGTGGTCAAACCAACTGGTCCTGCGGTCAAAGCCAGGAGTATGTGGGTGAGATTAAGGAGGACGGGAGCAATTAGAAATTGGGCCCCCTCCTCTTTCTTTATGAGGATACAGGAGCTTTCTGGTTTGAAGCCTGGAAAAATGGGTGTGTGGGAAGAGTTGACTTTAGGCCAGGGGCAGGTCACATATCTGTCTCAGAGAAAGCAGTAGAAAGTGTTTTTGAAAAGCTGTGTTTTAATGGTAGGTCTGCTCTAGGAGGCTAAGACAGCTCTAGCACAGGCAGAAACCTTGTTCCATTCCCAGCTCTACACCATTTTTCTTTGTGGCTTTGCAGTAGTCACATCACATCAGTATTTTCAAACTGATACTTAACCCCTTGATTATCCATTTAAAAAGAAGCTTTTAATTTCCTTGTAATACTGACTACCTGAGAGATCTCCTAATCAATGGCAGCTCCCACCTTGTGGCAAGTTGGGTCACTTCTGTTGTGATGCTTAGAGATTTCAAAGAACAACTTTTGGGAACAAGCATTCAGGAGTAGTCGCTGAATCTTAATATTAGTCTAACCCTCCCATTGGAATAACTATATCCCTTTATGCTTGGAGATCTACAGAAGAACGCAGTTATAATCACCATGTATGTCACAGCCTTGAATGCAATTTGGTTTTAATATATGCTCCTTTATACTTACCATATTGTTCTGTTGAACCATTTACTTGAATTCACACGATGCTCCTTTCACAACTGGCCCAACTTGTAGTATCACAGAAATGAGATTTCAGAAACAGGTCTAGAGCTTGATCTTCTGTACATAAGTGGTCTTGCAACTGCTTGAGCCAAATATCTGTTCTCCACCTTCCTCTCATCAATCAGATATTCTCAAATGAGTTAAAATGTCACTTGAAGAAAGAAATATGCATACAACAAATTCTTGGGAGGAGGGCTGAAGGATCACAGAATAGGTCAGCAATGTTCATACCAGGGAAACCTAGGAGGCCAGAAGCAGGGTACAATGAGTGAAATAGGAAACAATTTTGTAGGTCTTGGCTGAGCTTTCCTTTGCAATAATTATCTAAAGCTGTCTGCAGGCTTTCCCTGGAGCCTTTCTCTCCCTTGACCCAATGACAGAAGAGTCCATGTTACAAACTTTGCTGTGGGCTATGTAATGGAAATGCAAAATGCAACATCGTTATCTGGCAGCCTTGTAAAATCCTGGCTAATGTTAATCCTACAGGGCTTGTTCAAGGGCTGAAAGCACTCTGGAGAGGTAAAGGAGTGTGATCATTTCATGAATTCTTCTTGCATATGTCCATTTTCACAGACGGAAGACACAATGGCTCCATTGGGTCATGCCTCCAAAGTATGTTGCCATTGCAAAAATGGCCTGTATGGTTCCATGAAGACAATTAAGAAGTAAGGTTCTGTGAAAGGTTATTAGACCACACTTCACAACAGTGTGAACTAATGGAAGAGTGCAGAGTTTGGGGAGGAAAGGAGGGTGACGTGCAGATCTGGCCTCCCCCAGAGGACTGCAGGAAAGCCCAATCGCTTGCACAGAAGCATCTGTGGATGTTCCCCTCCTTGCTCTTCCTCAGGGGCAACCTCCCGATAAGAGAGGGGTGGCCCTATTGCACTGGTTGCTGACAGCTTTTTGTGCCACTACTACCAAATCCGTCCTAACGCATTTCTCAAGGGTAAATCTAAACATTTCCTGATGGCACATTGTTGGTGTGCCAAGGGTTAGTGTCTCCTTATCATGAGGAAGCAGTTTGGTGTCAAGGGGTGGCCCAGATGACCAGATTGCCCCAGCCCCCAGCTCTGTCCTGATTAACACTCCTCCAGCTGAGGGAGTGAGTTTACAGCAGGGCAGGAGGGGGTATGTTCAGAGGTACCATTTATAAAAGTGTTGGCAGTGCATAATTTGGTCTTTTATATTGATTCATATTATTACATTGCTCTGGTAACTGAATGTCCCAGATCAAGAGGTTTTATTGCATTAGATTTTGTCATGCCAGACACCACTTACACTGCCTTTTTCCAGTCTTTTGGCCTCGTTCACTGCTTTATCCTGTACAATTCCAGTCAACAGGCAGTTTGCTGAAGATTTCGGTGAGAATAAGAGCAGGACAAATCACCACCACAAATCAAATTTGTGGGGTCTCAAAAACCCCTGCGTCCTCGTGCCACCAGGATTCCGATGCAGAACTGATGTTTTTGTGACCAAAAGGTCAAAAATGCTGCTTAGGATTATGTCTGACACAATGCAGACAAAGTCAGCGCTCCTCCATGTGGGGGTGAGCCCGGTGGCCAGCGGGATGAGCCAGGGCTCAATTCAGGACATGGCTCCAGCTGGGGCCTGACGCGGGTTGCACACGGCCGAGCTGCAGGCCCATCCCCTGGCCATGCTCTGTGGCGGCATTTGGCGGACGCATACTGGCCTCTGCCCCACCGTATCCCATTACTGAGGGGTCACTCTGGCAGCCATCATCCTGCCGAGCAACACCCGCCAAGAGCCGCCGCTGGGTGTGTGACACGCTCGGTCGCCCCTTGTCCATCCTCGGGTTTCTCTTGCTTAGGCGGGATGGATTTAAACTCATGGGTGTCCTGAGGCGGGGTAAATGGTGTTCAAAGGGTATGTGAGGAATGAAACTCATTACCCTGTGGTGTGGGGAGAGAGAGGGAAGCTTGGGGCTTTCCGCCGCTCAATCTTGAATTTCCACCCTGGAGAGTGTGTGTGTGTATATTTATGAGAAAATTAAGCAGAAGCTACGTATTGCCTGATACAGTGAAGATATTCCAGCCTCTTGATTTCACAGTTTTACCCAAATGTGAGCAGTAGCTCTCCCCAGACAAAATAGGAAGCGAACGTAATGGATAGCTAAAAGGGGATCATCAGGTGGCGATAGTTTGGTGGTGAGGGAAGTGCTCATTTCAGGCTGCAGGAACAGAAAGTGCTGTCGCTGTCACCGCTCCCAAAATGGCACAGCTTGGTCCTGCATCCGCTGGGGCTGCATGGACCCCGGCGGGCCAGCACCCCATGGCAGCTCCTCTGCTGGAAGCCACCAGGAGGCCTTGGGGACGGAGGACAATCAGTCCCTCGGGGACACCCGGGCTCCTTTAGCATCCTTCCGAGAGGGACTTTACACCTTTGGCTGACAGTGCTGCAACTGATAGCCCTTAAAGAAATGTCACAGTATACTGTACTGGTGTGAACACAATCCCATAGGTGTATTTTTCCTACACTTAAACTATTTAAACTCCCTTGGCTCTAGCTACACTATGGTGAACTTTGTGGCACAATTTAGTTTGTTGATTTTAAAGTTCTTATGGTGTGATCTCTTAGTTATCTCAGAGCATTGCAAAATACTTAATGGCTTAAGCAGCCAAAAATAAATGCATTTATTTGAGCTTTGTGTTAATGCAGAAAAAGGTGAATAAGGCATGCAAGGAAGCTATAATATATTCCCATAATGTAGGCAACAGTACACTATTAATGCTGGTGGGATTTTTTCAGCAATTTTTTTCTTTTCTTTTCTTTTCTTTGATGAATAACGCAATCAAGAAATACAGAATAGCTAGCAAATGTGTTGATTTTGATAAGCAGTTTTGCTTGAAAAACAATTTTAAAGGATGTAGTCTTACATCTGGACATTTTTTAAATTATCTGCTCCGACTGACTTCCATTTTAAGTGGTTTCTTCCACTGCCCAGTGCTGTTGCTAGCTGCTGCTAGCTGCTTCCAAGTCTCGCTTTTCCCATCCTGTGCTGCTGTGCATGCTCAGCACTGCAGCCCTGCATTGCTACGCCTGTTATAGACCAGATTAGAGACATAGAGGATTCCCAGAAAGTCCTATGAAAGACGTGAGACTTCTTGTACGAGGCTTTTTTTTTTTCCAAAGATCTACAGACCCTACAGTAAAATCTGTAATCTTTACCAAGAGCTATTAACCAGACCTCCTCAGGCTATCTCATCTACAGGTTTATCTGGGCATCCTCAGAGCACACTTATTAGTTCATAGAATCACAGAATACCAGGTTGGAAGGGACCTCAAGGATCATCTGGTCCAACCTTTCCTGGCAAAAGCATGGTCTATGCAAGATGGCCCAGCACCCTGTCCAGCTGAATCTTAAAATTGTCCAGCAACGGGGAATCCACCACTTCCCTGGGGAGTTTATTCCTATGTCTTACTTTTTTCGTTGTGAAAAAGTTGGCACCTTTGTGGTTATAACAGTACACTTTTTCCCTCAACATGAGGGAAAAGTTGAATTAGGAAGGTTTTTCTAAAGAAAAAATGAATGTGGAACATTAACCAACCCAATTTTGTGTTATAACTGGTGAGGCCACACCTCGAGTACTGTGTCCAGTTTTGGGCACCTCAATATAAGAGAGATATCGAGGTGCTGGAGCGAGTGCAGAGGAGGTCAACGAAGCTGGTGAAGGGCCTAGCAGACAAATCATATGAAGAGCAGTTGAAGGAGCTGGGACTGTTTAGTTTGAGGAGGAGGAGGCTGAGAGGAGACCTCATCACTCTCTACAACTATTTGAAAGGGCACTGTAGAGAGGTTGGTGCTGGTCTCTTCTCACAGGTAATTAATGACAGAACAAGAGGGAATGGCTTCAAGCTCCAACAGGGTAGGTTTAGACTGAACATTAGGAAAGAATTTTTCACAGAAAGAGTGGTCGGGCATTGGAATAGACTGCCCAGGGAGGTGGTTGAGTCATCATCCCTGGGTGTGTTTAAGAGACATTTAGATGTCGTGTTGGGGGATGTGGTGCAGGGGAGAACTTTGTAGAGTAGGGTAGATGGTTGGACTCGATGATCCCAAGGGTCTCTTCCAACCTAGACAATTCTATGATTCTATGATTCTATGACTCTATAACCCCAACGAAGGAGTCCTAGTTAATGCGCTCAGCAAAGAACAAGATGGAAGGGCTATCTGGAGTCCTTTCTGATGATCAGATGTTAAGTGTTAACTACTTTTTCAGAGCTGTGGAGCTGCACAAGGGAACTTCATTTTAGAAAAAGTTACTGTATTTTGAAAGTCTTTGCAAGATGAGGAGAAGCTTAACAGAAGTTCTCTAGATGAGCTGTGTCTCTGGTAGTTTGCTTTTGCCTGTTTGTCATTTGGCACAAAAGGTGATTTACTGTGGGGTCTGACTATTGATGCATAGCACACAGATACCAATATTATTATGTACGGATAAAATATTGAGCAGCAAATGAGAAAACAATTCATTCTGGTAAAAGGTAGAAATGGTATTCTTAAAATAAGACTTAAAATATTTATATTTTTCTGTGTAATTTCCTGAAGTCTTTGGCATTGAGAAATCACCCATTCAAACTACTGCACTGAGCAATTTCCCTTTCCATCTCTTTTATATTGCCAGCAAGTACCATTAGATATCAATATAACGATAGCTTTATGTCCTAAAATAAAATCATGCTTGTATTTTGTTCTTTTTCTTTGCTATAAAGATAAAAGGTTTCTCCTTCACTGGTAGTCAAAGTCTAGAGATACTATGAAATGAGCTTGCCTTTCCTTGATCAAGTCAAGGACATTTCCTTTGCCTTACTGTTTCCTAGACTATGAATTGCTTATTTGTTTTGTTGGTTGTCATAATCAGGTCCCTTTGATTTTCACGGTTGTTCCTACTTGATGTTTTCACTTGTATTTTATTAAAGCATTTTTTCGAAGGAGTTACACAAAAAGAAGCAGGATTAAGTCATTTATGTCATAGATGAACTTGAGGCAAACTAGCTTCTCACCCCTGTACACCCATGCAAAGGTCAACTGATTGAACCCACAGCTCTGCAGCTCAGGCTTACTCTAAATCTGAGAAACTACAAGATTTAGGACAAATTGCAAATTACAAGGTTTTCAGAACACTAGTTAGAGAGCTTTTTAAAGAGGCTCTGAATGAAACAACGCTGTATAGGAAGCTGTTGTTCTCCCTAACAATTGTTTCCATTTTGCAAATGCATGCCCGTTGTGATCTCTTTGTGAATTTTATTCTTTTTTTTTGCCATCAGAGGGAAGATGCTTCCTCTGAAACAAGTCAAACTGATATAGTTGTGTCTCTGTTTTCACTTGTCCCACAAGCACCATCAGATTTTTTCCTGGAGAACTGAGAGGAGTGAAAACTATTATCTTCCTGTTCATGGCTGTTAAAGGGATGATGCAGTTGTGGCACTGAGGCAGAGACAAGTGGTGTGATTCCAGGATCACTCATCAAGAAGATATCACTTACCTGAGGGAATTATTGGCCTCTTTGCAATTCTTTTTGTAAGCTTATGAACAGAAAGACACATTTTACTAGCTTTGCTTAATAAAGTAACAGGAATAGGTATTGCTGATGAGGATGGCAGGAATATCTGACTGCATGTTGATTTGTCTGCTTTTTAATTAGCACAGAAGTGGAGACTGCTTTTGAATACTGAGCTCCTCGTTCCCATGCTCATGGGTGAGCTCCCATTTTATTAACGACTCTGCACCAGGGATTGATATTATTAGGAAAAGAAGCTTTTCTGACAAAAGGGAGATTCTTGTTCATAAATGTGGAGGCCTAAGACTAAGCTGATGCATTACATTTTAGCTGCCATGTGCTCATCTGCAGTTTGTGCTCACTCTTCTGCATTTCCAATTAATAATTTTTGTTTTAGTTCCAAGCTAGGAAAATAAGACTAAACGACGTCTCCTTTTTTTCAGGTGTAAATTTCTTGTGATGCCTGAAAACCTATTTCATATGAAAAGTGGCACCTGTTTTGGAACGGAATAAAGGTAGGTCTTGGCATAATTTTATTATGTTTTTTACAAATGCATTGCATTGAAATAAGTTAGAGTCTTGACTTCCGTCATCGTGCTTCACAGGCTAAGGGCACAAGGCAGTGAGGGTACACAAGCCAACCAGGCATAAGACAATTTGATTGAGGCAAGTAATTAGTTATTTATTTCACATGTTCTGGTTGTTGCCACCACATTACGGTGGCGAGTGACAGACCAAGGCCTTATTGAACCAGTTGTTGGATACACACTCTGGTTAGCTGAAAAAGTGGACCAAGGAGTATGTCCCACTGAATGCAGCTGACGGCAGCAGAGGTGGTATTTTGCATTTAACGCAATTCAGCTTTTGAATATACTGGAAACATAGTTTTGAAAATTCTCTGTACTTCATAGACAAAGTGTGAGGAACTGTAAATGTTTACAGCACTGCTTTTACAGTATAGTCAAAGGCATGCAAATGTTAAAGGAGAAACTATATCTGTAGCAACGTGTGCTGCAAAACCCCAACAGATAATAGTCGCTTGCGTAATTTGATGAAGGTACTTTGTCATTTCAGTCAAATAACATTTAAGTTACATAATAGGGTCAACTGGAAATCTAACTTCTGTTCTAATGCTTTATGTTGTTCCTTGTAGAGTCTGACTTTACCTTCTTCAGACCTTTGCCACTGCTGGCTATTAAATAATTCAGTTGTCACCGCTGAAGCCATTTGCAAAGGTGAGTACTGCTCTGTTTGAGAAACAGTGAATCTGGTGCCATAAGAATGTGTCTTAAGTGTACAGCCTGACCAAGGTGCTTTATTTTTCCATGGACATATGTCTAATAAACCTTTATTAGATCTGCAGGTGAAATGAAACAGCAATTATCACACACTTTATTTTAAAACACTGACAGCATAGCACTGCTACAATACTGTTTTATTTCAAAGCGCTTTCTTTATTAATTTAATTTTAATCAGGCAAATATCAGCTAAACTAGAAAAAGAAACCATTTTTACCAGCCAAATCAACAATAGCCCACTAGTAACTGCCATTAACAGTAGGAATTTAATTGCAAAAAACAACAAACATCTCATACAGTTGCACAAACTCTCCTTGTGGGAAGCTGAGTACTGATTAATTTCACTCTGAACAATTACTTGCTTCTTATCACCATGGTTTACTTAGTACATCAGAAGGAATGTGAAAATTCATTAAAATTTTAAAAGTACATTTCACTGTTAAAAGTCATGCATTAAACTGGATTAGTTGCTTAATACAAAAAGAATATAGATTAATTCCAGTAAAAGCACTAGCTGAATGCCACAGTGAATTAGAACAGTTTCTGGCAGGACAGGAATATTGCTGCTAAGAACACATGCACGTTCTTATTTCTTTGGTAGATTCTTCCATAGTCTTTGTTTGGATGTATTGCTTTTGATGGGCATACTGTGCTCCAGATTTGCTTTGGTTGTCTGGAATTATCCTCTCACCACCCTGCCTTTCAGTGGTTGGGGTTGCCGGTGATTGCTCAGTATGGGGCAAGGTGCTTCCCCTTCAGCAGAAGACAGGATTGTGCGGAACTGAGCCAGCTAAATGGGGCGAGGAAGGAAGGGATATATTTAGCTTTTTGCTTTTATATTGCATGTCATGAGAAATTGTTGTACTTCCCAACTAACTTTCTATTTTTAAAAAAATTTAAGCTGCATAATATTGAATTAATCCAGTGGTGAGTCAGGATTTATGCTGCCCCAGAAGTACTGGAATGAACAACTGTCTTTGAATATCCTATTCACCCCTATATTCAATTCTCACAGAAACTTTCAGACACTGGTACCACTGTATTGTCGCCTTTGAAAAAAACCCTGGGGTGTGATAAATTAAAAATATCACCAATTGTGAAAGTAAAAAATAATGCCTTAGGGTTAATTAAACTTTGCTTTAAACGTTGCTTTTTATATCAAACTATTTGTAATTAATTTCTGTCCCATATCCATTGAACATCCCAATTAATAACACCTTGAATAAATATTAAGGATCTTCATAATACCCAATTTATTTCTATATGTGTGCTTCTAATTTTCGAAGATTCAAAGTACTTAACTAGACTTATCTGGCAAGTTATTAATTCAAACACCTTTGGAAGGACAAATGGCAATAACTTAAATGCATAAGACAGTTTCATAAGAGTTTAGAACAGAAAGAATACTTACCTTGATAAGGACAGTTTAGCTTGTTCTACAGACATTATTAGGAAATAATGCAATAATAAAGCAATTGGTATAGCTCCCAACCATTCTATGATAGCACTGAATGGAGAACTATACTCTGGCTAGTTAATCCTGAGGCATGTGACAAAACTCACTGCTCAGGCAGGTTTTTGGCTGAGATTTTATGAGAATATGCATTTATTTTGGGCAGTCTTGTAAGAATGAAGATGGGAAGAAGTCAGCTTTCTGCCTGGCTTCTGCTTTGGGAAACACAGCACAGCAAGGGTGTTTAAAGATGTGAATCACCTTTCCTGGAGCAATGGAAGCAACTCCACCAATCTGAAGGCATCTCAGTTCCCACAAGACTTTGTAAGATGTGAGTAGCCTTACTCGGCTGATGCAGAATCATAAGTGTTTATTAAGAGCAGCAACATGGTGTAAAGGTACTACTCATTTTGCAGTAAAAATGAGGCAAATAAACCTAATAAAATGCAGCGATACAATGTAAAGAGATAACGTCCCTGAAGCTAAAAGAAAAGAAGGGTCTTGTTCCTTGTAATACCATACCTGGTCTGAGCTGACAGTAATTGGCTCTTTAAGGATAATCCAGATGACGCTCTCATGGAGGGGAGGATGAGTCAGAGAGCCATTGTAGGTCCAGTAATCTAAGGATTTTGGCAATAGGCTCGAAGGATCAAAATCAGAAAAGGGAGCTTGCTTACCCTGTGGAAGATACACTGAGTTAATGAAACCCATGAGTAAGATAGGATTAACATCTCAGGCTACAAGGGAGTGTGTTCCTAAATCAGGGGAGGTTCTTTCAAAACTCTAGTGTTTTCTCATGGCATCAGAGTGCTTGCCCTGATGATGCTTGACACTGGGATACATCTAGGCTGGCACCACTGACAATGAGCAGTGTTACTCAAAAAAAAAACACCAAAGAAAAAACAACTTCCCTTCCCAAATGTTATCAGATACCAAAGAGTTAAGTCATCACTGACTAAAGGGTTGTGTTGTTTTGTTTTTTTTTTTCCAAATACTGAACTTTGTGCTCCTGAGCAAGCAAAACACTTCAGTGTATAATTAATTTTCAGCTGTCTGTTGAGGCTAAAGGGAGGATTCACACATGTTGATAACGTCTGCATGTTCACAGCCAAATTCTTCATTCCTTTTTAAAATTCTGTAGGAGATGCTGTATTGTATTTTTAACAAGCTTCACCAAAATTCAGATATTCAGATTCGATCTCTGCTTATCTGGTGCCTTAATGAGAGGCTTAGTGCGAATAGTCACTGCTTTACAAGACAGCTTAAGAAGAGTGCAGTTCTGGTGTTATTTCTTCTCCTTTTTTTTTTCCTCCTTCAACTGAGTGAAAATTCAGTTCATTTATTGTAAGTCTGTGCTGGTGATGGACCCAAGGGATAATTTTAAATAGATAGACAGATGGATGGAAGCATGGGATTAGGTAGGAATCAGGAACTGTGTATTCTTATTCTTACACAAAGAGCCCATTGCTCAGGGTGGAGCTCCAACAATGCTAAACATCTTACTGGGATCCCATAAACTCATGTCCAGGTTCATGCTTTCACCTCCCACATCTCAATAGCCTCCTTCAGCTGAACCCCTGCATTATTCTGAAATCTTCAAAAAGGCAGATTTTAATTTAATTTAAAAATTTACTTTACATTTAATTTTAATCTAATTTAATTTAAAAGTGTTGATTTTAACTACTCTGGATATTATCATGATCAGGCTGTGATGATGTTTACCTTTGTCTTTACTGAATTCAAGGCCTTCAAGACACCCTTCAGGTTTTCATTGCATAAACCAAGCTGTAAATAAAAAAATATTTAAAAATCCTAAATATGTAACAATAGTTTTATTCTAACAGAATCAAGAATAAGAATATGCTTTATAAATGTTGATTATTTTAGCTTTGCAAACTCACTATGAATGAGACAAAATTTAGAACTTTAGAGGAAATAACAGGAAGTTTTGCTTCTGCTTTGCAGAGTAATGCAAACAGTAGTGGGAAAATAACCTGCTGTTCAGAAGTATATGATTGCTTTGATCATATATGCTTGTCCTTGAAATTCACTTTGAAGGCATTCAGAAATGTGGTTTTGCTGATATCTTTTTTGCAATGTGAACTATGAATATTTATATTTTAGAAGTATATAATAATATATAATATTATTTTATGATACTTCCTTAATATAAAAAAGTCCTTAATAATAAGGAATTCTTTTTCCTGCCTCAATTGGTTTTGAAAGGCTAAATATGTCATGTGCATGGATTCAAGATTTCTTGGAGTTCTGATTTAGAATTTTCTTTTCTGATTGACAGTAATAGCACATGTGACTCAAACCCTCATTCTGTGAAAGTTCACATCACTGTAAACGGAGTGGAAAGCAAACACAAAAGGTGTGAGCATTGCGTGATACAAAGGTGGACGAAACACCACAAGCTCACTGGCACCCGTGCCTTTAAAGCACAGCTCTTCTTGAAGGCTCTGAAGATGAAATGAGGATTTGGGTAAAATCCATGTAGTAGCATGGGCAAAGTTGGCAATATGGGCTAAATCAGGATAAGAGACAGTCATCTCCACTGATTTAACACAAAGATGTGTTTTTTCCTGGTGCTCATCACTGACTGCAGTTTTGATAAGGAAAGGGAAGAGAGACGCGTGTGTTTTCAGCAGGTTAGTAACTGACCTTCAGGAAAACAGTGACAATTGCCAAGCCATCCGGCTTGTCAGAAGCCTCAGCTACATTCGAGTACTTGTCTGCGTTCCAGTGAACGAGATGAAGCTAAAAAGCAATTGACAGGATAATTTTTGCTGGTTCTACTACAAATAAATGCTGCAATTCAAGTAAAATCATTAGAAATGCCACTCTGCACTCTTAGGCTTTGACTGTGAAACTGAGAATGTGCTTGTGAACGCCTGCAGATTTACGGTGTTCTGCTGAATTGCCCCAGCATTGTCAGGACTCGTACCCAGGCTTTATCTTGGGGTGGGCAGAACCGCACATATTCCTGAAAGCAATTCATGGGTAAGTACACAGAGGTGTGGAAAATCACAGCTTATGAGGGACATATACTTTTCTAACTCTATTGCTAACAGTCTCCTGTGCATGCCTTTATTTCCATGTCTTTAAAAATGTAATACATTAAATAGCATTTTGACGAGTGGAACCACTTTGTTACATATGATGCAATATTTATTCACAATAGTCCTATTTACTGCAGAAGACTGATGGCATGACCACGAACATCATGGCTGTGGACAGTGACAGATCAACATAGATCTTCAACAAGTATTTGACAGTACTTGTTTTAATAGAGTTTTAAGGAACTTTTGTTCAGCCTAGTATGTTGCATATTATACCGAGCTATTTTTTATGAAATATACATTTCCAAAACTTGCATACTTGGAAATCATAAGAATTCCTTTAAATGCCTTCTCACCTATGAATATGTTTAGCAATTCCTTAGCAACTATGTAACTCTATGGCAATAGTCTAGTCCTGGATTATTCATAAAACATTTCAGCAATGTGGTCACAAAAAATATCAAAACTTCCCAAAATACAAGGAGGAGATTCTAAAATATTGAAACAGAACATAGAAATTATCATATAATGCTCAAAATCTTAAAATTCTGATTTAATTCAGATTTCTTAAATTTTTCTGGTACTTTTTAAAGCTGAATTACTGTCTTTTCAACTTAACATCTTTACTGTTTCAACATATTTTAAACTATTGATTCAAAGCAAACTAATAAACACTTAATCATGTGTTGCTTAAACACAGCTTAACTGCACTATCTCTTTACAGCAGAAAGCAATTCTAAAGGGACACCCCTTTCTTATCTTGGCTGTATCAAATGAGATAGCTTTAGCACTCTCAACAGCGGAAAATTTCCTATTAGGAACACACTTCTGGCTATGTGCTCCTAATGCCTACATTAAAAATGAATAATCCATCTCATTAGGTGGTCATGTAATGTTCCTAAAATGTAAAAAGCTGCCAAAGATAACATTACATGAATTGAACATGAATTGTTTGAGGGCATGTTGACAATGTTGACTATTAGCAGGACACTAAGTCACTGGAAAATAAATAAATATAAATAAATAAAAAAATATAAAAAAATAATTAATACATAAATAAAATCTGCTATTTTCAAGGTGATTTTTAATTTTTGTAAAACAGACCTTGCTTCATTATCTGAAGACATTTAATGTACAAGGTGCTGGGGCCCTTAGTAGATAACTTTTTTAACCTCTTTCCCTTCATTAATTTCTTCTGGGTTTCCTTATTATTTGATGTTCTTGAAAAGCCAGAAAAAAAACACCTTACAGTGATCAGCATGCTTGTGCCTGTGAGGAGCTCCAGCTACAATGATAGTGGCACGCTGGCGATCAGGCACTTTAAAAAGAAGCTGATTTAGTCTCAAGATGAATATACTTGTACAGCTGACCTTTTTAACATTTAGCAGATGTTACTTACTTTTTCACCTGCACCTTTCAGCCCTATTTCATTATTTAGATACAGTTTTAGATTGTCTAAGTTTAGATTAATAAATACTGACCATAAAACCCAATTTGCTTCTGCAAAGTCAACTTGGCACACACAGAGAAGGCATTGCTTTTGCAAAATAAAATATCTATCAAAGCGATCTACATATGCTTTTTCTTTTTTCCTTAGGGATGATGTATGTGACCGGACTTTGAAACCTTGACTTTGACTTTTCTTTCATTGACTCTACCTCTGAGGCATATTTCCTTCCATCCACCGTGTGCTCTGAGCCTTGCTCATCAGTTTGACCCCAATGGAAATGAAACTGCCGCAATCTGTATGTCCCGGTGAGAGGTCCGCCAGTCAGCACTGCAAATGCATCAAGTATGGTAAAAGCATCAATCAATAAATTCTTCCTGACAGGCAAGTCATAGACTTCAAAGATTTTATAACATGCAAGCAGTTTCTTCCATGTTAACATTTTTAACGTGTTAACATGTTTTGAGGTCAGATTATTTGTAAACATCTGGAGATAAAACCCCCAACAGTTTGTGCAGTTAAGCCAAAGTTATTGAAAGTTTAATTCTAGGTACGTATATGAGTGCATTGATTACAGTAAAACTGCATGTCTCCTTGACACAGGTCCAAAATTCAAGTGAAATATATGTGAATACACCTTCTATTCCAGAGAGAAAAAAAAAAGAAAAATAATGCAGAAACCCAGCAGTTTGCCAGAGACAGTAATTGGATTTTAATAACTGCAGAACAAACTGTCCTACTTTATGGAATTAACTTCTTACTAAAATTTGTATTGTTTATGACAGTATTTTAAAGGTTTCTTTCTTCCCAGAAGTAATAGTTATAGATACGTGATGTTTTCTGAATTTAGACTACGAGATGCCACAAGTGTACTCAGATGTTATTGACACTGTTTATTGGTCGTTATCATTAACTCCTTGCTTACAAGCACATAAATGTGTATTGATTCCCACTGTAGTGATAGGCACCTGTAATTGTGCATGATGCTTAGAAATATGTGCCTGGAGTTCTTGAAGTACTCGTAATATTATACAACAGCACAAAGAAATCTCCTTTGCTATCAAGGTAATAAGACTCTCTGAGGAAAAAAACCTAGTCCAGAGTGATTCCATATAGACTTATACTGTGAGTAACTCTTACATATGTATAAATCTCCCACCCTGTGTTGATTAAAATAAAACCACAATTGAGTAACTGTGTTTAGAAACTCTCCTCCTAGTTTCCCCTCCCCAACTCAGTGATTATCCTGGAGGTTTCCTACTGGGAAATTACCAGTCTTTTTGCCATTAACAGAAGAACACTTGCCAAAACTTAATTTTAAAGAACATAATTTGGATCTTCTGTGACACTTAAAAGGTGTTGCCAACTAGTACAACAAAATTAACAAGCATACCCTAATCTACATAAGTACTCCTGAAAGGCAACTGGTCTTGTTTTCTAAATAAAAAAAAAAAAAGAAAAAAGAAAAGAGAATGGAAAAGAAAAGGTCTCACATCCCTTCTCCAGATTCCCCTTTTTCTAACCTGATTGATTGTCCTTATCCTCAAAATTCACATGGAATGAATGTCCAACATTGGTGATCTCTTTGCATGTGGAAGGTTTCCAAGTGATCCGGAGAGGCCCCAGAGATGCATCTTTTTTGGCTTCCTTGGTTTGAATATCAATAGGAGATTGATGGTCTCCATTGGCAATAGGGTATAATTTGTGCCAGTGGTCAGGTCCTAGGCAAAATAAATAAATAATTGAAGTGTTCTACTTCTAATTCTGTACCAGTACTGAATTTCTGACACTTTCCCTTGGAACAAATTGTATATATAATACAGACACTTGATATGTTAATAATCCATGTAATTTTGAAGAATATTTATAAGGAAAAGAAAGAAATAATCAATATATTATAAATAAATCTGTTTTTCTATTAGAGATAGTTTTTACCGTTGTTGCCTTGATAACTCCAGTTCAAACTTGCCATTTTTTTGTCCTTGCAAGGTACTGTCTTCTTTAAAAAGAACCTACTGGTGCTGACGAAAACTAAGACGAGATCTCTGCTTGTCTTACACCTGGGCTTTTATATGCCTGCTTAAACAGTAAAGACAGTAATATTTTCTAATCAACCTTTATTGATTTCATATGATTTCAGAATGGCATGAGAAACTGTGATAAGAGAAAGGATTGTAATAAGGAAATAGTGTGGTTTGCAATCTGTTTACCTTTTGATTCAGTACATATAGTAAGAAAGATATGAGTTAGATGCCAAATTAAAATATACATCATTCCAACTGTTCAAATGTTGTCCAAAGAACTTTACACCAAATCTTCACAATCCAAAGGATAATTATGGTACAAAATTGCAGGCTACACAGAAAGCAATGGCTGCTCAGCCTTTCTGAAAATCCATGTCAATGATTTAAGACTTCTATGTGTGGATTTTAGAACACCAATTTTGACAATCACTAAAAAATAGTCAATCTCAATAGCTTTTAGTGGTAGAAAAGAAGTAACAACATCAGTGTGCAAAAAAAATTGGTTAATATATTATTAAATATTACATTAATATGACTAACAATGCTCTCATTAATAAAAGAGGGGGTCCAAAGCCTACTAATCCCTACCAGCTTCAGATGTTTTGGGAATGATCTCAAGCCATTTTTGTACTGCTGGGAATCTTCAAGGCAATCTTCTTGGGGACTGATACCTGATTAAGTCGATGATTGAAGTCCAACTTCCAAAGTTTTCTCCTGAAGTAGGTCCTATCTTGTAGTTCAAGAATATTTACACACAATCACCTGTTTGTTCAGTAACAGGATACCATGCCCTGACTCTCTGTTTTAAAGCTAGGTTCTACTAATACATACGGGATTTTGCCCGGATTAAACTCTGTCTCATACACGCTTAAAAGCAGGATTGTATTTTTAGGACCGTATGCTTGAGAAGCACTGCAGCGTAGTTAAATAGTTGTGGTATTATCTATATTTGTAACCATTTGAAATGAGTGTATGGAGTAATTACTTCTATATAAACGAAGGTTTATCCTAGACTATGTAAGCATTGCCTTGTCATCCTGCGTTGCAAAAATGGAACCTGTTGACATTTTCCTGTTTTTCTTACAGAGTATTCTCAGTAATAAGAAACTACTGATATCTGCCTTTGCAGATGTCCACAGCTGACGTCAGGAATTTCAGATATCATTGTGCAAGTAATGTTATAACCTGTGAAACTTGTGGCATTGATGCCTAGGAATATGACAGCTTTTAGGTGCGTCCCAGTTATAGGTGCATTGCAATTTTACGTTAATTTTTTTGTTGTTGTTCAGAAATTGTTTTATCAGAACGGAAAATATTCAAAGGAAAATTGCCACCAAAAAATTGTGCTGAAAGGCAGACAGCTTCACCTGCTTAGTCCCTGACCAACTTCCTAGTCAGATTACTAAAACGCTATCAGCGTTTCATGAAATCATGAAATTTCTGCTTGAAGTGAAGGGTGCACAATTTACGGTCCTTGGGCAACCTTGCTATGTAACCTATGTGAGAAATGAAGACAGCCAAGCTAATAGATCAACTGGAAATATTAGGTACGCTGGACCTGGCCAGTTATTAACTTGTGGTTGGCCAGCAGGGAGTCTGAAGACCTCAGTAACCAGGCTTGTGTCAAGGCTTCAGCACCCTGTTGGGGCAAGGGGAACTGGGAGGCCTGTCTTGGCCGTTACAGTCTGGAATGGCTGTGATAAATTACTGCCATGTTTAGCACCGAAATAGACTCAGACTGGTGTTGGTGACTAATTTTTGAGGCTTTGGAAACCAAACCTGGCTCCAGACACTAAAAAGATTGAACCCACTGATGCGGAGAATGAAGCCATAAGGCAGGCAGCCCAGGAGCCCTGAAAAACCCACCTTCATCCCAGGCACTCAGGACTTGCAGCCCCTCTCCTGCTGCAGGAGAAGATTTAGGGTTTGAGTCCAAGTTACAGGGTAATTAGTGACATGGAAGTGGCCCAACTTCCTGCCTGTCCCCTAGGACAGTTAAGAGTCCTGGAGGGACAGATAAGCCTGGTACATTGGGGCAAAGGTGTACATGGCTCAAGAGTTTTTCACTTTAAGAATCAGAACTCTTTTGAATGAATTTGGGGGGATTTAGCAGCCATCTGTAAAATTTGAAAATTCTTTAAAGAACTGTTTTGAAACAGAATGAGTTTCAACAGCAATCCTGACTTTTGACCAGATCTGACATCAGTTATCATCGTTCCTTTGGAATAACGCAGGAATAATTCCTTCAATCCTATGAGAACCACAGCACCAAATCAACTGAAGTTGTTCACACTCACAGCAGGGTGAAAGAGACAGAGACCCCTCAATTCCTTGTCTGCTATCAGTCATCTGTAGACGGTGCTGGTCATTGTTAGTTACATAGATAATATCAAAGACCTTCTGTCAGCAGTCAAGATCTGTCTCTCTGAATTAGTCCTGTGTAGTTGGTCACTCTTTTTTTTCAGTGGTCCAGCTGACAGATCTTGAAAACGATGTCTTTGTGGTTTGAGTGAAACAGATGGTGCGTTGCAGCATGGTATGGAGAGAAGATAATATAAAGAAATTCAGTGACAAAGAATACAGAAGTGTGGGACAAGATCATTTGAATTTTCTAACAAAGAAAGGAATGAAGTTTTAGAAATAATAGCCAAAGGAAATGTAAATCTTGTCTTGTTAGACAGATGCAATGGGAACATAATGTGGAAAAATTGCCATAGTATCTTTTGCTTGATCAGATAATCAATGTCAATTTTCTGACTATGAAAAATATTCTTTCTGCGCGAGGTGAGCATGGCAGAGATTCAGTAAAATGATCTCTTGGAAGAAGAGCCAAGATTTCAGAATTGTGACCTTTTTACTGTCTCATCAGCAGGGCTCTAAAGTAATTCTAGACCTCCAATTTAAATGCAGCAGACTGTGTGTGACTGACACAACAACTGGTTTGCTTCTTGAAACCCAACACAAGTGGCTTATGATTCCTCCCATTACACCCTTTTATACCTCCCTAAGTGCACTTCAGCTTTTAACTATCACTGTTTCACTGTTGCTAAAATATTTAATTACTAGTACTTTTTCATTAAAGTCTAAGCTGCTGGTTCTTACAACTTTAAATTAAAACCTGTCTAAAGCATTATTATTTTTTTTTTCTGCATGAATGTAGACAATAAGGTTAATGTTATGAAGGAGCTCTGGAGTTCACAAAAAGCTTATGAACCAAGATTCAAAGGAAAAGAATCCAGTATTTCTTTGAATAGGCTTGCAACTTTTTTTAATTCCTGAAGTTACAATGTGGCTGTACAATCAGCCTTTCTCCAGATGACAAAGAAATTAGATTTGACTTGGAGCAAAGTCCCAGGAACTAAGGTGATGCAACTGAGGAAGGGTGGCTGATATCTTACTGCTTGTTGCACAGCACTTGTCATTTTGGCAACTTCTTTCAGTTCCCCCTTCTTCCTGACAAAAACCATTTCAAGGCTTTTTACAACAACTTCATGCTGGGACGGAAGACTTCTGAACTAAGAGCACTGAACTTTTTTCCAAAATAAAACCTTTTTACAAATTGCAATAGGGATTGAAGTAAATTATCTATAAATGTAAGTAAAATTTATATGATTTAAAGCATTTTATAATTATCCTTGTAGCTCTTATGCATTGCTCCAGAGTGCTTGTAGTCCAGACATTGTCACATTATACTAATGCATTAGAATTACGGGAATAAATTGCTGAGACAGCAACCACAAAAATGTCCCAGCAGCACAGGGCATAAGAAGGCTGAGGATCATGGATGGTAATAAGCTTCTTAAAACACAAGCTTGTAGTCCATCAACCACTGATTATTGCCTCCACATTTTAGGCTATCCACACTCTGCAGGGAAAGTGTCAGCACCTTTCCAGGAAACTGGGATTAAAGAAATGTGATATCCTCGGCAAAACCTTCATAGTATAAATAGAAGTGGATCCCTGGCTTTCCAGATGAATGTGGACAAAGTTTTAATCTCTAGAGCTCTGAACCTGCAAACCACTATAGCTGTGTCTAACTTTATGTATAGCAGGACACCTATTGACCTTTTCTGCAAGTATGAAATTAAAAACGAACATGGTATGAGAATGAATGTAAAATAGTCTTATTTTAAGGACACTAGCCAGAAAAAAAATCAGAAAACTTTCCTAAAAAATATTAAATTACAAGAGCATTCAAAGGAATTTTTTTAAGTGCTAAATACTACATATCTTGACAGTGAATTGATTTGTGAAAAAATACTACAAGAAGTTTCAAACATATTTCACTAGCTTTCATAATGATCCTTTTTAGTCAATGTGTACAGAGAATCAAGATATTGTTATTTGTAATGCTCTGGTCAAAATTAAATAAGCTGTATTAGATGATCTTCCCTTATAGCCACTGTAAGTAAACTAATGGGAGGAAAGTTGCAAAGTTATGAAAGTTTTGGAGTGAACTAGAAGGAGGCGCTCCCAAGCCACCAGGCACTGCTTGATCTGTGGAAGCTCAGGACATGTTTGTGCGAAGTACTGCATAGGGTGCAACAGTAGGATCAACTTGAAAATAAAATAAGGCATAGTCAATAGTGACCTGTGGCATAAAGGCAGGAGATAATAGGACCCCAATGGCTGTGAAAGAGCTACTGTCTCATATTACCTCGCGCCTGCTTCCTGCACTGGGCTTTGCTAATGGGAGAGCTACAGCTCTGTTTGTCTATGCACGGCTGCTTTCTGTGGGTAGGATCAAACCTGGCCCCTCTCTGTGAGGTGAAAAGTGCCAGTTTAACTGGGGAGTTTTATCTGCTACGGAATACAGCTTTAGGTTTTTAATACTAACTGAGCACTTAATTTCAAGTGATGAAAGATAATACATCTCTATTTTTATTTGCAGACAGTCCTATAAAATATAAAATTATCTGTCCTATAACTCCTTCTCCCAGTTATGAGAACAGCCAAAGTCTGAAGCAAGGAAAAAAGGTTGTATTCAAATAATGAAGTATCCATAATCTTTTCTTGTTACCAGGTGTTCTGTGAGCCTATGTAGTCTATATTTTCCAGCAAATATCGACAAAATGTTATAAATGTTGTTATGCACCTCTTACTCAGGGAATTTATTGAATTTGACCTAATACATTCAAATACCAGAGCAGATTTATAGGGGGAAGAAAATGACCAAAAATTAACCTCATACGGTGGACATGGCATGGTAATAAATTAAAATTTTATTATTTGCAGTTATACTGATACAACATTAAACAATCTATATCAGAAATCATGGGGTTTTTTCCTTTTAATTCTGTACCTTAATAGGAAAGAAGCATATATAGCTGCAACAGACTTAATCTGGTGTATAGATAAAACATGTGAATGGGAAAGACAGACTGCTATGACGGTACATTTTGCTTGCCCTATATGAGGGTGTTTCAGCCCTTTCATTTCCAGATGCTTCAACATTTACTGGCAACGATAAAGAAAATCAAAGCCTACCGAAAGCAGGTTTGCTCTTCGTGGTTGTCTTTCGCCTTGAAAAGAATCCACAGACCCCAGGACTTGGGGGCAGAAGTTGGAAATCACATTTCTGTGCCGTAAGACTGATGAAAATTGTTACCTGCATGATACGTTTTCAGGTTTTGGACCCTTCAGTTGGAGCTGCTGATCAGCTGGAATATAGCTTTGCCAAGTATTACTGTTATTGCTTGTGAACAAATTTGAGCTGTATCTATGGAGTAGATGTTTGTCCAAGATAACCAAGCATATTCAATTTTTTGAGTTCTGTACAAAACAATGTGCAAATAATCGTAATTCTGTGGTCTGTGATAACACCTATCTTCTGGAAGTTGGATTAAGCATAACTAAATCTCATGATTTTGTACAGTATGGACGGTTGGATAAACAGCAAAAGAGAAATGCCTTCTTTCAGGAGTGTTACTGAATGTGGAAACTGCAGTATTTTAATCAGAACTTTGCTCCTGACAGACAGAAAACTTTTTAAGCAGGATGAGGCACAGTCACCCAACCTCCTGCCTGGAAGGCTTTCAGCAGGGAGCTGTGCCCTCTGCTGCTTGCTTGAGCACAGTGAAGGAATAGTGGTAAGAAACTTAGCCAGTATACCTTTGACCTGAAACATGGGTGAAAAGGGACAATTCAAAGACATATTCTAACATAACTATTTTAATAGGGTAGGGTTGTTGCCCAAAAGCAATTTCAGATATTAGGATTTTTGTCAAAATGCTACAGAAAGATTTAATTTGTGTTTTATTGTAAGCTGCACTGGGTGGCTCAGAATATTTTTTTTGTTTATTTCTGGTCTCCTAAGATCCTAAGCTGTGAAAAACAGGAGCAGTGGAAATTCTGAGAAGTTTCTTTTTCTTTTGTCAGTGACAAAGCATTAAAACTCATGGTTTCTTCAGAAAGAGTGTGTAAAAAAGTGCTAACTCTTCTAGCAAAACAGCAATAGCAAAACAAATGGTATACAACTACTGAAAAGGTTATTTTTTTTTATTATTGTTGAACCTCTTTTCACCAAATGCTGCTAAAAACTCAATTCAGGGCTTATTTGGCTATATTTCTGGCTGACTATTCTGACTTTAATTTGCCATGCCTTTTAATTTTACTGTCCACATCGGTGATAGTCACGAAGAATAATTTCTGTCAGCCAGTTAGGGATGCCGTGCTTCAGCCACAATTTCTCAAAAAGAGTTCTTAGTAACAAAGGGACATGAAAAAAATCATAATTTCAGTGTCAGCTGTTTTGCAAAAGTATGTCTTGTTTTGAGCTACTGAACTGCTGAAAAAAAAAACCCCAAAACCTGCACAAGTAACACATGCAAGTTTTGTTACAAATGTAAAATGCAGATATGTACCTATGCAAATAAGCATATTTAGGTACCATAGATGTAGTTTCACTGATTTCCATTCTAAAGTTACTATTATGCTAGCAGTGTTCTCTCTTTTTATGCTCCACATTGAACTTGACAAGCATAGTGCAAGTTGTAGAAGTGTCCAAACGTACCCGGCCGCCTGGCGGCACGTGGGCAGCCGGGCTGGTGCACAGTGCGACTTGTCGGTACTTTTCCTTTTTCACCGGGGCACATTCAAAACCTACTGCAACTTAACAATTGCAACCTAAGAATCATATCTGTTAAGAAACAGAAGTAGTTTCAGGAATGCCACAGAATTCACGAGTAACCCAGAATCATTAGATCAACTCTGCCACCTACAGACAAGCCACACCGTTTCTGTAATTCACCAAAAAAACCCACCTTAGCCCTGCGTAGAGTTGTTACAGAAGTAAAACCAGCAGACATCCCAGTTGGGACATCCCAGTGTGTAAACCAGAAGTGGCACAGGAATGTGATGAATGATCAAGATTTAATGCAAATTGTACACAAATTGAGCAAGGTTTTTGCAAGAAACCCCACGTATTTATTCCATAACCATCTTCACTGCTGGACGTTCCACTGGGATGCAACTGAGCCCCATGATGCTAAACAGGAGTAGGAGGAATTAGTTGTTTTTAATAAATAAATCATGATACCTTTTCTATTCTTAAATGAACAGCAGCTTGTCCAAATTTCTGATAAAAGCCTGATGTGCCTGAAAATGTCAAAAATAGGACCTGGTTGCCCTGTTTCCCCTAGTTTCTGTTGCAGTTTAGTTTAAGTACACATTTCATGCTCCCTGCCACCATGAAATCACACTCTGTACTACCTAGTTATCCTACTCCTCTCACAGAGGCAACAAAAAAATAAACTCTGGTGTACTGGCAAAGGATCAGAGAGAATTGTGTGAGACCCAGGTCAACAGAGCAGACTGCAGGTCTCCTCTCAGTTTAAAAAAAGAAAAGTTTTCCAGCCCTCTTCTGTGCAGAGATGGCCTTGAAAACCTGAAACAATGTAAACAGAGTGAGATGGAGGAAAGAAGCCAGTGATTTGATCTCAGCTTGACAACAGACAGAAAGCAAGAGTGTTACTGAAGGGAGAGAAGTGCATGATAGCACACCCGTGTATTCACGCTCTTACCTCTTTAGAGAAGTTAAGAAGAAATGCTGAAAAAATCCCCCTGTCCCTTACTGTCTCCCTGGCCGTTGCCCTCCCCATTGCACGCTGATGGAGCAGGGATGTGGGACATCATGACAGAGTCTCCCAGCTATTTCATTTCAGCTCTGAAGAACATCTCTACCTGGCAGGATAGGTAGTAAATAATTGGAATCATTGCTTTTGTGAAGAATTCACATTCTGTGTGTTTCTTTGCAGTTTTGCCCAATCCTGTACTTCCCAGTAGCAGCATCTTAAAAAATGCCTGCTCCTATTCAAAATGACTATACCCTTGTGGTTTTTAGTGGAAGATTAAAACCACTCAGATGGTCTCAATAACAGCATTCTGACAGCTTTCTGAAGTGACAAGAAAACAGTTCTAAATAAAGATATTTTGGGTTCTGTGTTTTAGAAACTGAACAAGAAATTGTGAAGAGTATAGGGGGAGGCTGCAAGATGCCAAGAGGAAATGGAGGGCCTGGAGAAGTGTTAGGTATGCAGAAAAAAATCTGAGAGGTGCAGAATAACATGGGGCCAGACTGGAACTGAAGACATGGGAAGATGGAAAGGAAATATATGTGTAGGAGAACACGGTGGGACAAAAGTTCTAGCCCGTGGCTCCCTCACTTACACACCTTGAGAACCCCTAATACGGATACACAGAACAAGGCTATCTTAGCACTGCTTGATGTTAGCAATAAAATATTTCTGTCCTCTATAATAATCATTCTGCACTTTGATGGAGATACTAATGATAAGTGAAGATTGGTCCTTCTTTTTCTCGTCTTTGTATTGCTCTCTGTCAAATACAGCAAGCACAGAATTTCTGTTCACTATTTTTCTTACAGATGTAGTGCTCTGGATGTTTTCTTAATTGTCCATGTGATGCTGTTGTTGCCTTTGCACTAAAACCTGCTGTCTTTGTAGGCAGGTTAAACTTAACTAATGCAAAACTTTGGACTCCAGATATATTATTTCCCCTTATTGTTTCAGTATTGTCTTATTGAACATCTGCATACAGTATACCTGGATGGTTCTTGTACATTAACTCTACACATTTCTTTTTACATGGCAAACCATCCCAGAAGTATATTTATTCCATCCAGAGACAACAGAGACCACTAGTTCTTCTACATCTTTCTAAAATTTGTATCAGTAAGTGAAATGAAATTTTAGCAACCATTTTAAGAATAAATTTTGCAAGCAGGTCATATGCTAAGTGAAACTAATATATGTCAATTTAATATATGTTCTAAAACATATGTGAGATATTTTGGGGTCGCTATTTGCACAGCAGGTTGGACTAGATCACCGCCTGAGGTCCCTTCCAACCTGAGCGTTTTTATGGTTCTGTGACTGCAGTTTTGTCTGGAATGTTATATAACATTTCACTATAAAAAATATTGGAACACTAGATAAGAATTGTATTGAGTTTCAGCAAAGCTGGTTTATTTTCTGTTTATTTTCTATGACCAGATATAGGAATCAAAGAATGTGTTGTGTAGAGAACGTGTCAGGAGTTGAAGATAAGAGGAATGAGTCAGAGATGTAGGCATTGCCTAGGGAATTTTGAACATTGTTGTGCAATGATTTTTATAATTCATTGCGTTTGGATTAAGACATACATAGATAATGGCTGTTTTCTGATTTTTTATCTGTGGTGAAATCAATCATGTGACTAAAGTAAAACAGCAAACAGTCCAGAATCTATCACTTTGGTAAGATAAACTAATAGAATGAGAGTTCAGAGATGTATATTTGTAGGAAAAACAGGGTATCCAGCAAGTGACCGTGTGGGAAGTTGCAAGATGGGGATGATCTCATCTATTACAAACAGGACACTAGTTCTAAATGAAGGGGATTATAAAAGCTATAATTAGCTAATGCTTCCTAAAAGCCTAACTAAACTGTTGGGTTTTTTCCATGCCAAAGTGCAATACCATAGTGAGATCAAGTATCATGTAGTAAGTGCATAGAGAGAAACAAATCTTATAAACACAGTATCATCTGCCATTATTTCACAGCAATCTTGTAAACTCTCTGAAACATACACTTTTCCTTTAATGATGCTGTGATTGCTGAAGGAATGTTTAATTATTATAATGTAATATAATAAGCACATCACAATAAATTTTCACCAATTTATGTTAATTTTATTTACATGTCCACAGGTGATGCTTCTTTAATCTCTAATCTGTGCTGTAAATTCTGAAGAAAGCAGATGGATTGCTGAAGACAACAGAATCCCTTTTATCTTAAAAGCAAGCTTACTTTTCTCAGAAGTAGTTTCATTGCTGTTTTATTTACTGTTTACAAGTAATTATGGTATTAACATAATAACCTGATGAAGGATGACTGTGTCTGTTGTGCATGAATCTTATTCTCTGTCCCCAGAGAGTTTTCAAAGTACACAAATATGCAACAGTTCAAACTCTGATGGAGAATAAGTGAAGGGGCATGGGAGATCCTTCCTCTCATAGAGGACCAGAAAATGTGGCTTGGCGTTGCTGTTGACTCGTGGGTAAGGGAGGGAAGCACCAGAGAAGAAGTAGGACTACTAGCAATGCGAAGGCTTTTTAGGCATGTGGTTAATGCTGTCTTACAAAGGACAAGCAGTTTGTACCATCTGCTCAAGATGCAGGAGAACACAATAAAGTGCTTAGCTGAGACATGCATTGACTGAATAAACAAGTGCAGCTTTGATTCTCCCAAGTCCACCCCAGCACACCCAAAGAACATCTGGTAAGCTAATTCCATAACAAGATCAAGTTACATTAATTTTTGAAAAAAATCCATAGTTTCTTCAAAAGTGAAGTGCATGTGACTTTAAAAGCAGACCACTGTTATTTAAAATAAAACTCCAATATCTGTGACGAAAAATATTACTCACCTAAACTGTATCTATAAAGAATACAAGCATCTTTAAAGTGTGAGCACTCCAACTGAATTCAAAAGAACTTATTATAAACTTAAAATTCTGAGTGTCCTTAAATTCTCTGCTAGGTTGGGCTTGCGTGCGAGATGGCTTAGCTGGCTATTAGCAGTCCTTTTCTCTAATTTTGGGGGCAGAGGAGGGTCTGAGACTATCTTGCAAGCATTTGTCCTCCATAGCACAAATCTGTCACTGTGGTGCTGTATTGGTGGTCCATTGAACTCCTGTTTTCTTCCTCTTTGCATTAAATAAATGAAAACTTCAGTTACTAGGCTATAGAAGCAAACAACTCACCGAATATCTAAGTGAATGTCCAGTAACAGCAAATCTTAGTTTTTCTGAGTCAATGCTAAGAGTTATGATCTGTGTGGATGATAGATTATAAATATGCGATCTATAAGGAGGTTTTCCCCACAGGGAACATGACTTGCCTTTCACTGAGGCACTGGAGCTACAATGGTGACTGTTGAAGGAGAGACATCGGTTTCTAATGCATCTTCTCTCTGAAAACCAGAAAACCTCCAAATTAGCAATTGGGTTCTGTACGTAACCTGTATGTAACCTGTGTGCTTAAAATACAAACCTTTGGTGGAGAAACACTTTTGTATGTGACCTTGGGCTTCCTGAACCACAGCTTGAGGTGAGTTCTGTTAGTATGAGGAGGACCAGCAACATCAACAGCCTGCTAAGTCAGCCGTGCAATTAGAAAACCCCTCAGCAGCAGGGTAAGGAGACAAATAATAATGCTTCCTCAGGCATTTCCATGTATGAAGGATTTTAAGAAGTCATTCCTAAAACCAGCAAACAAATCTCCTGTGAGTGAGGAGTTAGTCCAGCAGATCCATGCAGTGTGCTCCTCCTGCCTCTGTGCAGCGCATAGGCAGTAAATGCAGAACACGTCCAACCTACTGCATGCATACTGCACTACTGATCCGCACGGGCACAGCCAACTTGCTGTACTTCAAATACAGCAGACCGACCAAACATGGGCAGAATGACAGTACATTGTGCGGGTATCAAATTACTCCATACATCCAGAATGTCCGCTTTCCAGTACTTCAGGATGCTTAGTAGCCAGTGTTATTAGATGTTAGAAGACTAGCACCCCACAAAAGAAAAGCCATATATTATTACCAAAAGCAAAAGATCATTGTCAAAGCTGATAAATTCAGCAGGGCTTAATGAAGGTGTTGTCCTGTGCCTAATGAAACAAGGAGACTTAAGTAAATTTAAAAAAAAAAAACAAAAACTTTTGAGTTTAGAGCACTGCTTGTCTATATCAGATGGATTAAGTCCTCAGCTTTAGAGATTGTGTTCGATAAGAGTTACTTGGCTTCATGAACTATGTGTCCAGTTGTTTAAATGCAAATCTTTGTATTTTCTTCTGTGTTTTAGGTAGATTATCTGTTATTTTACCATACTAAATATATATTTTTTTTACAAGATTAATATTTATTATTTTGTTATACTCAAAGACATAGTTAAACACAGACCTTTATTAAACTTAGAGAAATAAAAACTTAAGAACAATGCACTGGATACGGAGACTATGGCATTATTTAAACTTTTTTCTTCATTGAGCACAGGGCAATCTGGAGTACTACAGCAAAATAGCTGAGTAAACCAGAAATTATTTACAAAGCTAAGACACTGCCCTCCCTACTCCTCCCAACAGCAATCGTGTTTATAGCATCCTCCAACACTCCAGTTACCAGCCCAAGGTCCAGGGTAACCACCCATTGAACAAAAGATGCAAGACTGGGGCTTTTTCAATGTAAGACAAGGGTGACCTTATGCATTTTTGTGACAAGGTAACTTTTATCAGGTTCTGTTTATTGTCCTTTAACATTGGCAAGCTTAGTTGCTGGAATTCAGGATAAAAAATTGGCAATAGAACATATCATAACTCGCTCTTTTATTGAAAAGCTGTTGTTAATATTCTGCAGGCTTATCTGGGCATCAGATTTTCTATCAATAGTATAAAACTCTGCTGTTACTCTTTTCTGCCTTGGGTTCTCTGATTCTTGCAAACTGAGAAACTTGTTCAGAACATAAACCTTTTGAAAAGAAGGGTGGCACTACAGGATGCGGATTTTCTTCAGCCTTTGTGAGACGTGTTTTTGAGAAACTGTTCGTAGCACTCCATGGAAGCACGTGCAAGGATTGTTTACAGTTGTGCCAGCTCGCAGTCATACCAGCTGATCTAAACAGCTGATCAGAAATACTTTCTGACTGATTTTCAAGGGGGAAAAATCCCTTTTAAAAATCATTAACAAGTTGCTGAAGTAAGCACTGTTTGGCTGATAAAGGAAAACCCTTATCTGCCTTTCCTTCCCAGGTCATCATAGGTGAAAGCATATGAAAACGTGTCGCTGGACTTTGCATTTGAGAAAGGGAGTTATCTGTGGGTGATAGGAGGATCTGCGTAAAATTTAAGAGCCTAATCACTGAAATCTTACCTTTGATAGCAGGTATTTGAGTTTACAGATCTTTATTCGTTTGTCACACTTAGAAGAAGAAATCTATTTGGAATCTCACACAGTTTCCTGGGTTTTGAAGTAATACAACTGAGAGCAGAGCTGAACAAAATTTTTTAGGCAGGTAGGTTATGCAGTTTCTCATGAGGGGGTTAAGAGGAACCTGGTGATAGGGGTTGTTGAAAAAATTGGGAGAAATGCTAAACATTTTGTTTTGACACACTCATTTTGTTAAGCAACACTGTATTTTCAAATTAAATTTATTTTTAAAAATTCAAAATAAGCCAAATGATGAAAATCATGTCAGTGACAGAATCACAGAATTTTCAGAGTTGGAAAACTAGACTAGAAATCATCTAGTCCAACTCCCGGAAGTGGATTTAAAAATTGTTTTAGCTCAAAATACCTTTTTTCCTACCTTGTTTTTGTTTTTAATTTTCTGTTTAGCAATTGACATCTGACATTAATACAGAAAATTTCACTTATGATACTACTTCTGGTGCCACTAATGTTTATTCAAAATTTTGTATTTTTCATTACTAGGGATCCAGTATTAAGAAGTTACTTGTATACATATGCAAAGATATTTTGGTTACAAAAGTATGTGTGTTCTCTGCATATAAAAATTTATTACCAGAAAATGAAGACATATCCACATTTAAAGATAGATTGCCCCTACTTTTACAGGTTAGTATACCCAAATGATAAAATACAAAAGCTGGAGGCAGAAGTGCCATCTACTTCTAGCCTCCTGAGAAATTCAAGATGTGTCTTGTACTTTATTCTTGCTTTGTCCAAACTAATACTAGACATTCCAGGTGAGAAGAGGGAAAAGACATATGTTGCATGACTGTAATGTTCCTCTCACATAATTTCTTCCTTTCCTTTACATCGTAGTAAGATGTAAGACTTGGCTGCTGAACTGGAAGACAAATAATGAGTGCAGTAGCATATGCTCCCTTCTTGATCTCCCATCAGAAATACCTAATTTTATCACATTTTATTAGGTTTTAGTCTCTGGAGTTTAATTGGGAAGTGATTAATTAGATTAAACTCTTTTGAGAAGGGGCTTAATCATGGCATGTGTTCTCCCAGTCCTGACAGAACATCATAACCTACAGCATCTCTGAATTTATAGCTAAACAAATGCTGCTGGTCCTGGAATACACAGATGAAAATTGTTGGCTTGTTGCCCAATTGTGTGTGTAAGACCTATAATTGAAACACTGGGTTCATTGCCTTTGTCAAGAAAGGTATGGTGATGCAAGGTTAGAAAAATATTTTCCAGGTCTAACGCCTTAAAATACTTTGCTATAATTTCTGTAGAGAACTTTTGTAAAAAGCATGTAGTTAAACCTGGGAAAATGCCCAGCCAGAAGCACACAGAAGACTGAATAGTGAAACTGGCTTTACAAACACTGATGTTTAGGAACGCAGACTGAGAAATACAAACATAAATTTCAGGTTGCTGTCGGAATGCAATCTGCTGTTTTTTCCACCCAGCATACTACTTGCAGACTGCAACTCTACAAGAAAACAATGAAGTAGATTGGTGCTGCTGTGCAGTGCGGACACCCAGAACAGATCAGGTTTCCCCCCTTCAGTAAAGGTGTTCCTGTAACAAGTAGGTAGCTAACATTCAGCATTTGTGCAGCTGTTTTGATGAGTAAAAGAGTTTGCAGTAGTCATGTTATTCATCTTTAACAAAGTCTTCTGAGACATGGAGTAGGGTGGTGTACTCTCTGCACAAATACAGTAATGTGAACACTGGCCGGGGATTGACACCCACAGGTCCTCAGAGGACATCAGTGTTAGAGACAGGACTAGATTTAATGGCTTCTCATTTCTTGTCATACCCCTTTCACTATAGACGCACTGTCCTGGGGGAATTTGCTTTCTGAATAGCTGGGAAATCTTTGCTGTGGGATGTTTGAGAACTTGGCAGATACTGCTTGGTTATATGAACCACTAGTATTAAATAGCTTGAGACTTCTTGTAGGTATTTCCTGATATGTGATTGTTTGTTATCGTATATATACTCCTCATTTCTCCATTTCAGCCCAGCATAGTTCTTTAAACTAACCAATAAGATCTACTAAGGAATTAGATCGGTTACATTTCGTATCCGGGTTGTACAGTAGTGAACTGGTGCATCATTCATGTTCTCAGGGAATGCACCTCGGTGTGCATCCTGAACACAAAAGGTCTCGTTGATCTTAACCCCGAACATACCAAAACCATGTCTAAAGTCTAGAATGATTGCTTGACTGTAGAAAGGAGAGTTTCTTGAAATTACTAGAATTGAGGGAAAGACAGCAACCCAGCACCAAGCAAATGTGAAGAATCAAAGATGATTATTTGTGTTCTCAACCGCTTTCCTCAGTCAAAATTGTGTTCTCCTACGATGATGGTGATTAGGATCTGTGTCTGCGAGCTGTGACAATGTGGAGAGGATATACAATCACCACTGTTGGGAGGGCCGAAGTCTGGAGTTCCAGATCGCGTTTGTAGCTACCAGCAGATAGTGCCTCCATGCTCTGGGTTAGGGGTCCCAAGCCAGGATAACAGAAAGAGTTTCAGTGTTGACTATTACTGAGCTTTTTATGTGTTGATTATAAGCTGTGACCATTACTGTAGAGGCAGAAGCAGCAAATACCAGAGGGCACCTCTCAGTGTCACTCCTTGGTATGATGTTGTTACTGTTTCCAAAAAAGCCTGAAGTGCTGCACAATGTAACAGTAGTCACTGTCTTCATTGCAAACATGAAGCATCATTTCCTTATTTACCTCTAGCTTATCACATAAAGGCCCTTACTGGTCTTGTTTGCAGACAAGTTATGAAGATGTGGAGCGTTTGTGCCAGAAAATATTCTGTCCTTGTCTAGAAATAACAGTTCCACAATGACATAATTACTAATAAAAAACCCTCAATTAAAATATCCAAAAGGTAAGTATTACATTGGTATTTTTTACTGCTTTTATAGGTAGCACTGGAGCATCCTTAAGGTCAAGAGTCAAGGGCTTAGTTCAGGGCTTAGTTCTGAAAAGGTCTGAGCACTTTGGCTCCGTATTTCAAACATATTTCTGTACCTCATCACTACTGTGGGTTTGTATAGTCACTGAAATGACTACGAGATTTGAATGGCAGAGTTTGATCAGATCACATAAAAAATGTCCAGCATCAATCAACAAAACCAATCAGGAAGTCTTGTCACCCATTCAGGAGAATGTAGTTGTTTTTTTTTTCAAAATACATAATGTAAAGATGTATTGGGCAATGAACACTTTTGTAGAGAATGGAGACTAACACCACAGAGAAAGAAATTTGAAGAAAGATACGGAGGAACTGAAAGACACAGAAAGGTAGGAATGGAGGGACAGAAACTAGCAAAATCTTTTGTGTTGGACAGACCACTGCACTGAGTCATGCTGAACTGTCAGACCAACAGCATTTCAGTTAGTTGTACTGGCAACTTTGAATAACAGAATTGTTGTAGAATCCATAGCCCAAGCTTGTAAGTGGTCACGCTAGAGAAAGCTGAATATTGTCGAGGAGCCCATAGAGAAACATCGGTATAAATTCATAGAAATGAGACTTAGAATGCAAAGGATGGAATCTGAGGATTTTGTCTACAAGACTGTAACGTACTACCAACTGCAAAATGAGGTATTGCTCTTTTACTGTAACCTCAGACAGATTTTTAAAGATTACATCTTAGGATCACTGCATATCATTCTTTTAGTCTGTTTCTGTAGGGTTTGTTAAAAAAATGGGTTTGATATATTGTTAACTTCTTAAACTGTTCTTCTGAGAAGAAAATTAACATTTCCAGCCATTATTGTTTCTCAGTTACTGAAGGCTTTTTATTATGTATTTTTTCTCTTTCTTCTGGTAATATCTGCTCTTCAATATGTGTTGCTGCAATTTGTTTATTTGACAAGCATGGGGTTCTTTATACTGACTCCTTTTTAATTACATATTTAATATTTAATTACTCTTGCTATACAGATATAAATGTTTATACATCCAAACATCAAGTTTTTTTTTTATGACCTACAGATGATGCTTTCAAAGCTGTTTTGTGGTCTCAGAGTGAAATCTTGACTCCATTAAAGTGAAGAGAAGCACAGGTGTTGATAGAAATGGGATGCTGTCCTCTGACCTTTCAATGTGCACAAATGGTATGGATTCATAAGGAGTGACTCTCAGGGCTTTGGGAGACGGGCATCTCAAGGGATTTCTGGAAGATGATTAAGAGCTGAAAACTCCACTGCCTGCAGAGGGCATATTTCAAGGGCTGGAAACACATCCAATGATTTTCTTATAAAATTCTCTTTTAGGAGCCTGTGTCTCACTGGAAAATATGTCTGAAGTATTTCTGATTTGCTGCATCGTTAACTATGTGACATACATCATATGTCTTTTGTAAAGCTCTTATGAACTCTTCCAGCCTCATCTTTGCATTTCTATGGTCAGGTTAGGACTGTTCCCAGGTAGATGTTCATGCCAGAGTATCATGCAAAATGAAGGTCATACATAAAACTCTACCTTGATATGAAAGAGCTGCCAAACTGCTGGAATTTCCAAACAGACACGTCCAGAGCTTATAAAAGTAAACAGTATAGGTCAGATTCTCATACTTGGATTATTTCAAGTCAGACTGTGCCAGTGTGTATAAAAGTAGACAGCCCAGCTCAGATTTGGATTTCAGTGTGGATGCCATACAAGCAAATCCCTATGGGAAAAAGAGAAGAGTCATCTTCCTGCAGAGTTTATCAGTTTAATTTTTCAGATCTGGAAGCTACGTCTCAAACATTCAGTAAATTTTTGTTGTATCAGTTCTGCATGTGATATTTAATAAATTTACTTTTTTTTTTTTTCCTGCTGATACTCTTTTAAGTCTGTGCTCATTTTAATAGATTGCCACAAGGAAAACTTGTTTACCTTTTAGTTCCTTCTGCTAAATCTGAAGTCTGGCTCATTGTTTCCATGTTTATTGTATCTCATGGACTGAATATTAAGTTCTGCAAATGGTAATGTAGGTTCTGAGCCACAATAGGAGAATGATGGGATTTTGCAAGCAAAGTCCTAGAGTCTGAACTGCAGGCTGCTGAGTTATAAGCCTTCTGAAATTGAAAGATGCATTAAAAGACTGCCTAATATTTGTCTAGATATGCTACATTCTGTTTTTCATCAAATAACATAAATATAGCTAAAGAACTCATGGTGTATAAAAACCAACAAAACTGACCAAATATGCTTCTCTTTTTCCTTTGGCAGATCTTCCAACATACATCTGGCTGTCAATGGGGGTTTCCATTCATGCCTGCAATGTTTTCCGTAGCATGGCATCTCAGCGAAGTGGAAGGCATATGACAATTTGGCTTTTTGGCTATGGCATGCCACCATGGCATCCCTCAATCAAAAGCACTGAGTGACATGCCTTTCTTGCACTGCCTGGCATGCAATGCGCAATATGTCAAAACACGTTGCTGCCCCTTCCATATTGTGTATTAACAGATTCCTTTCTGTTGTATTGTTTTCTTCCACAAGCTATTAAATATAGTGGAAGAAATTTTATATTTAGATTGATCATAGGCGTTGAGTAAATGCTTTTGCTCATTTAACAATGTGCTCATTGTGGGCACGTTCTGTGCTCCGGTAAAGCCCTTTGCATGAAATCACCCGTGGGAAATAGCCCTGAGCACGGTGGAACCTGGAAAGCTTAGCTTCGAGCAGGAGAATTCTTGAATTACATCCTGCTGGCATATTTACTTCTGTGTGTCCCTTTACAGTCAGCCATTCCTAGCTGTCACACTTGCCTCTGAAGACTGCTGGAAATGGGCATGCTGAGGTGGAGCGGTACTTTGGTTGTTCTAGTTATGTCAAGGTATTGACCGAGCCAGTCACGGCTGGCAGAACCCAAAGCTGCTGTAAGTCACTTTTCCATGCATCATTCTTCTGCAGCTACTTTGTATGCTCTGGGTAAAGCCATGGCTCTGAGCCATTTTCCAGACTCCTCTGATTCCTGCTTTCCATGCTCAAAGAAAGTGTGGATGATTTCAGGTAAGGTATTTTTGTAAGGGAGACAAGCATGGTTATACCTTTTGTTTCTTTAGCAGAAGCAAATGCTGCATCTCAACTGCAAGTCCAACAGACAGCATTCCACAGCTATAGCATGTTAATTAGCACTGGTCCCTCTGTTTTGATCTTTCATTTAGGTGACAAATGTACAAAACCCTTTTGGAGAAAAGAGTACCTTATTGGTTAGGTATCCAACAGGATCACTATGCCTTTTTTATTCTGATAAGCTTTTGAAGTAAACTGTTGTCACCAGGTACCCAGCTGTGACCCTGCGACTGGGTACCCGTTTCAGACTAGAGTGTGTCTGCCCTTACTGTGTAGGCTAAAACCTCTCACTTTTGGTCTCATTTCATCCCATCACATTTCTCTTCAGCTATGGCACATGGTGCATGTAGTTGTCTGCTTTACATGGGCGGTTTTATTGCTGTAACAGAGAAGCAGTTTACCATGAAGACTCTGGGTTTATATCCACTGGGTTCAGTTTATACTACTTTTTGGTATTATGTTTTTACAGGTACAGCAGTGGTAGGAAGCTGTCTGGCAGGTATCTTTCAAAGTTGAAACATCAGCTGCATTCTTTAATGACATCACTTTCCATACTCTGCCACTTGCTTTTTACTTAAGTCCTTACATTATATGTGCTGTATTGTTGGATCATTCTAATAGGACCAACTGAGAGAAGCCAGATTTAGTATTTATTCAGCTTGCACTTCACGTAGCAATCTCCAGTTTATACTTAGATCACTTCTACCTTAAAGGACAAAATCAGAACACTATGAACAAATGCACAGCTTTCCTTCTGCAACTAAAATCACAGATAATGACTTTACCAATACTTTTTAGCCCCAGCCATTAATGATGCTGCTGAAATCTGCCATTTGCTTCGGTCAGCTTGATTCAATTCCCCGGTTTTCCTCTTACCTTTCCTTCTGTGACTTCTCAAATCTTATCTTTCTGATGAAAGAGATATGAACTTGCAGTGTCCTACAGTGCTACCAACTGTGTACTACTGCATGCACATATGTTCCTGAGCACACGTGATCTGATTAAAGCATAGAATAAGAAGGGCTGCATTGGATTCCCTGCTGCTTTTCAGTCTTCTTGCCTGCTCAAACAGTTTCAGCCAACATTTTTTAAAGTGCATAAGAGATATAGGATGACTTTTATGAATGCTGTCCTTAAAAATGTTGTACCTCAGCTCTCCACCTGAACAATGGGTATAATATCATCTCTTTTCAGAAAATATTGCAAAGATGACAAGTGGCATACTGTGGTGCTGTGGTCCTGCAGCTGGGCTCGCAGAAATCCTGAAGTTTTTCATGAATGATATAGGCTGATCCTGTTACGGTCTCTCGCCTTTGCTATTTCAGATGGCTGTTGCCTTTCTAAACATGTCAGAGGTTTAGAAAATAGAAACAAATCACTGCAATGCAGATGTGAACGCACTAGGTAACACTGCTCTTCTTAAATATTTAGAACTGTGGCCTTTTCTTAGTTATAATGGCTTTTTCATAACAGAAGAGTTTATTTCCTAGAGAAAGCAATGGTATGAATGTTAGATGGTAATAAATTTCTGAGCCAATATCAGAAGAAAAGGATAAATGCAAAGGTAGGTCCTAAGGGATGCAAAAAAAATGTTATTGTGATTATCTTTTAGTGCAGATAAAGCTACTACATTTTCTTTTTGCTCTCCCTTTGATGATGAAAGCAACAGGAAAAGAATACCACCACCACAAAGCCAGTGAGACACTACAATATGACTCAGCGCCTGGGGCTGACTCCAAGTACCTACAACAGTGCACTGTTGATCCCAGCATGTGTCGCTTACACGTAGGTCAGTGCTTTGAAGCTGCACTATGCAGAAGCTGACGAAGAGCTGCTCCTCTGGGTGCAACAGGACCAGCTCACTGGAAAGCTAAAATATGAAGACTTTTGCTGTAGGCATGGAGGTCCTTAATAGAGAACATCGTGTAAATTCTCATGTAGAGCAACGAGTTGAAACACTAGGAAAAGAACTGACTTGCACCTTTTCCTTTGTAATACAAATACATACAAATCAATGGCTCCAATAAGCATTCCTTGTATACAAGCAGTTGATTAAAAGTCTCTCTGAGCCTTCAATAAACAAGCCCACTAAAGCTGTCTGTTTATACAGACAGAAAATGAGCTGCTCCAATTAAATTTCATGAGCTCACAAATGTTTCTCTCTAGGAAGATGAGGTAGAAACCATTTCAAAAGGATTAATGTCTGAGCTTTCTGAATTAAAATTGCAACAGGTGTCAATTTTACATGCCTGTCCTTGCAACAAATGTGACATTATCCGTTTGATTGATGACAGAGTAAAAGATTGTATTTTCTTTTGTTTCAGAGTTCTCTTTTGAAAGTGAAAAGATGTCATTTTCCATACCATTGTGCCTAAATCACCTCCTAACATTTTCTTAATTGAATTCTGTCTAAGGTAGATATGTGAAACTACATTTTCTGAAGGTCACTGATAACAAGCACATCTTTGTGTCTTTAAAGATGGTAAGAGGAACACTTCTTACAATATTGTGTAAATTTCTAAGATTTAGTGAGTTTCAATCTGACATATCTTCTCTATGTAAAGATACTATATACATGTCTGTATAAATCTTCTCAGATGAAGCTTCCTGAGTGTGATCTTGTCCTACCTTTCTCTTAAAGGGAGAATGTCTACTTATGATTAACCTCAGAGCAAGAAGAATTTACTAAACAAGTTTAAAGAAAGCATTGTAGTTACCCTAAACAAAGCCCATATTTAGTTGTCTTAGCCTAGCTCTATATAGGTAAGCTAGAAGGGGAACCTTTATCTTCCAGCTGGTTTGGGGACATGAAATATGACCAAATTGATCTCAGGCTGTGTGCATTGCAGCTTCTCAACCTTTTCCCTGTACCTCACCAATAAAAAGGGTTTACAGCCTCTCAAAGCTGCAGATTTATTTCCATGCTACTTTCCAGTGCTGATGGGTACAAGGAGCATTTGAGCAAGTTCGTTGCAACTATGTTGGAAATCTCCATGGTTCGCGATGCTTCTTGGCTGGCTCCCAAATATTTCGCTTGGGATATTATTTAGCTCGAGGTATGTAGTCTGAGGTAGTATTTAGCTCGAGGTAGATACAGTTGCAGCAGTGACAACATGGACTGACAAAGCCAAGGGGGACTGTGGCGAAGCTGGCATTTGAAAGAAAAGCTTTGAGTATTCGACATAGATGTGGAGACAAAGCCAACTAACACAACCGCACTGATCACTAACTCTCCATCATCTGAAAAAACAGCTGTTTTCCTGACCGAAATATCGACTGCTAAGTTGCCTAACGTGAGAAACGCATTTGGTGTAAAGCTCCCTGCTCGAAGGAGAACCCACGAGACAATGCCAAACCCGAGTTTGACCGAGCAGCCAGGAATGGCCTCCTTTGGAGCTGGCAGAGGCTGGCTTTGTGTTAACGGCGTGGTTTTGCGGGCTGTGAGGTTTCCTTCCAGGCAGATAAAGCGCCTTTCGGAGCTGTTAAAGGGGAGCACTTGTGAGAGCGGTGAATCCGCAGCTCTGGAGCCTGCCCGCCCTGGGAGCTCATCCAAACCCAACCGGGGGTGGACTTCACGCCTGCGGCACTGCCCACAGAGGGGAAAACCGGGCTGGGGGACTGCGTTGCTTTCTGGCTGGTTCCTCTCTCCCCCTGTCTCTGCAGCAGCTCAGCTCTCCACGCAGGTATTCCTCCAGTCCCGACTCTGTGACCCTCCCTTCAGGGGCTGCGGGGCCTTCCCGCCATTTCTGCCTCAGGTTCAGCCTCTGCTGCCCTTCCCCCCTCCCCTCCCGTCCCGCCTGCCCTCCTCAGGCCCTCCTCGCCCCCTCTTTGCCGGGGCAGGGCGGGCTGAGGGAGGGGGGGGTTGAAGGGAGGCAGCCGATGGGTCCCGCCAGCATCCCTCTGCCTCGTCCGACGGGGGCGGGGGAGAGAAAATGGCTCTACCCGCCCCCGCGGCTCCCCACCACCCTCTCAGCCCTGCCGCCTCCCGCCGTCGCCCTCCCCCTGCCCGCCCACCCCTCAGGGGAGGACACGGAGCCGCGGCGGTCTATAAAAAGTCCCCCGGGTCGGTGAGGGAAGGAAGGGGGGAGGGAGGAGGGCAGCTATCCGTCGCCAGAACCGCCGGGGGAGGGTGAGGGACGGGGCGCGGGCAGCGGCGCCATGGCCCAGTCCGTGTGGGGCTACGACAGCGACAACGGTGAGTGGGGAGACGCGGGGCTGGGCCGGGGTCGAGCCGGGGCAACATCTCCTTGCCTTTCCCCACCCCACCCCCGCAGGACCCGAGCGCTGGCATGAGAACTACCCCATGGCCAAGGGGGACAAGCAGTCGCCCATCGAGATCGACAGCAAAGAGGTGCGGCACGACAGCTCTCTCTCCCCATGGCACGCCAGCTATGATCCCGGGGCGGCGAAAACCATCCTGAACAACGGGCGCACCTGCCGAGTCGTCTTCGACGACACTTTCGACCGATCAGGTCAGTTTGCGGTTTGGCTTTTTTGGGGCTGGCTAGGAAGGGAGGTTTGCGAAGCGCTGGGAGTCGAAATGCGTCGCACGGTACCCAGGCCTACGCAGATTGGCAGAGGAAAGTCATCCGGGTATGTAAAAAAGGTGCTCACGGAGTTTTTTTCTGGTGGATCTGTCCATTCTTAGGCCCACCACAGGTGGGACAGGGAGGCTGCAGCTGCAGGGGGAGCCCTAAAATACAGGCTCAGGTGGAAGGTGGGCTTCTCCTGCCCACGTCACCTTCTTCAATGTGGACACAGCATCCTCAGGTTTTGTGTAAGGAGAGAGAGTGTCACCCAGAGGGGTGCAGTGCATCCCCTGAGGCACTTCATGAACACAAAACTCCTGTCTTTCCACCCACTGACCTCGATTTCTTCTGTTTGTATGAGGATTCTTCAGAGCCTTCGCAGCCTGGAAAAAGCTACGAAGATAGCATTTCTGAAAATAGCATTTCATAGCTTCTGGAAAGCTATGAAATGTCTTTGTTATTTAATTGAGGGAGAGCAGTCTCGCTTCTCTAAGTCAAATTGTTCAAAACTTGATACAAGAGCTGTAGCAGTGTGTAGTTCCTAATGCAGACAGGCAACAACAGTCAAAATGAATACTAAATTTACAATACAGTATAATGTGAAGACATCTCAAGAGCATGCAATATCGATCAGTCCTTTATCAAGAAAGCAAGCAATTTAATTAGTGGAAAGCATTTACTTTCCATTGTATTTTTCTGCATCTGCTTTGATGGCATTTGTATTGGGATTTTGTTCATAGTAAGCTATGTAATTAATGAAATATATCAGCAGTACATTGAAAGATAACTATCTCTTGTTTATCTTGATGAGCTCATTGTTTCCTTGAACTCCTTTATTTACCATTACAGCTACCTGTTATTGTTCCACCTCTAGCAGATGGAATCTAAACTATTTAGGACAGGGACCATCTCTTTGTTATGTATTTGTAGGATGCTTTAGTATTTATTACCACAGTTTCTATGCAGTGGCCTCAGACAAATCATAAATTGCACTTTTGTTATAACACAGAATGCTCTTCCACAAGCACTGCATAAAATTAATGCCTTGACTGAAAGCATGGGAAGTAAATTGATTATGAACCTTTTCACATGGCAGTTCTGCTCTGTCTTTGCAGCTTCCTAAAGGCTGAAATGTTTAGACAAGAACATTGCCTAAACTCTGCTCAAAACCACATCTGCTCAGGGAACTGTTTTGGAGAAAGACCCTGATTTGGCCAAGCAGAGTGCAGCCCTTGGTGCAGCCCTTCCTCTAAATCATCTTCCCACTGTTCCCTCCCTGCCTCTCTCCTCCCCATCATCTCTGTTGTCCCTGTGGACACCCAGTGTGCACCTTCATTCCCTGCAGCTGTTACTAACTTTCTGCTGCCTGTTGGACTACTTAGGGCTCAAGCCTTTCATAGGGAATTAAATGCAATGTTTGACAGCTCTGAAAAACCACATGAGAAGCATTTCCTAAACATTTTATTACCTTCATTTGTTGGCTTCTGGGATGGCAGGAGCTGAGGATAAGTAGTAGTCACAGGCCCGATTTTAATTGGAAAAAAGAAATCTAGCTTGAAGATAGCCTTTTTTTGATCTAATCACATAGAAAATTTTGAATGTTGAAAAGATTTATTTTTATGCTAGAGAGATCTGTATACTGTTATGAAGTGCTGTTTCCAAGTGCTTCACAGTATTTGAGCTCTGGAAAGGGCCATCTGTAAGAAATGACTGCTAAATGAATTTCCAACTCTGATATTGATGTAGCTTGCAAATGTAGGTAGATCACATAAATTCAACTCCTGAGAGTTCCTGATTCCTCTGGTTCCAGTGTGAAATGGCAGGCAAATACTTCTGAGGATTGGGCCATAGAGTCTGCCTTATTTTTCCGATAAGCAAAAGTGAAACAATAATAATAATAATGACATCTTTTCCATTGAAGGCTTCTACAGAAGACTTACTCAATACTGTATTGAGTTAGTTATGATAATTTATTTATGTATGAACAAACAAAAAATAAGAGGATCTGCATGCCTAAAACTCAACACAGTGCCTTGTTTCTGCCCCCCCAATGGCTGTGACACCTACCAACTAAAAAGAAACTGCAAAGTTAAACCTCTTGCTCTATATAGGTATTCCAACACATATGATAGCAAGAATTAATTTGAGACCGTTGGCCACAAGAGGATTTAAATATTACTTCAATGTTAACTTTGAACTTCAGAGCTATTGGTAGAAGTTCAAACTTGAATGCTATTTAAACAAGGTCTTCTGGCACTGCACTTGAACTGCATTATCAGCTTTCTGTGTAAGGAAACACGTCTCATTCCTGCCTTAGGTAATGAATGAAAAATGTATTTGAGAGCTTATCTTCTAAGCAGTCCCTGCTCAAAAGAATCCCCAAACTGAGAGAGCAGGTGTGATGTTTCGAAAGTCAGAGTTGATGCAAACTGTCAGACTGATGCATGGTCAGCATTATTTGGCTAAGAACATCAGAAATAATAGCTTCTTAATTTGTTTCATTGGTGGCAATGTTAATGTGGAATATAGCTTTTGCTTGCTCAAGAATACTTTTCTAACTCATTTGACCTAGACTCTTTTCTCTCACTTTCAGGAAATAGGTCCTTTTTTTTATAAGCAGCAAACTGTGCTGCAACCACTGTTAAGTTGTCTGAACTGTAAAAGGTACACCAGTCATGGTACACTTCAAAGCACCTTTGGGTTAATTTCACACTCCTATCCCCAACCATTTCACAACAGATCATTTTCATGACAAGAATCAGCTGTGAATACCTTCCTTCTCTCTCCACATCAGGAGCTATAGTGTGTCCACTTTCCAAAAGGGGCTTGTTGGACTTCTGGGGTTTGAATCTGTGGTTGACTCACAGCAGCTTCCACAGTTTTCACATCAAACAGAACTCTTCCTGAGTGATAACAGAATTCATCCCCAATCTTGCAAACTGGTGAGTGTTGTGACCCCCACTGCAATCAGTGGGATTTGCTAGAGGTGTTCCACACTTTCAAAGTACAGGTCCACATTCAATAAACGTCTACGCCAGCGTTTTGTAGGTGAGTGTTGATGTGGGTTATCAATTGCAGTGCTGCGAGGTGGGCCGCTCACAGGAGCCTACAGGCTGCGCCAGCTTCACTTGCATTGGGGTTCCTCTGATGACCATGGCTCTGAGCATGTTATAGATGGGGTGAAATATGCAGCAGAGGTAGGACTTATTTTTAATAGTAGTATCCAGTACTAACTGGAATTTGACTGCTTGTGCATCTCAACAGATTAACCATTCTCCTTTTGCAAGTATTTAGCTATGGATATTTTCTAAAATCTGTCTATGCAACTTGTGAATATTCATCAGTGTGCAGTGGAATGAGTTACATCTGCCAACTAATGCATCTTTGCAAGTATATACTAACATGGAATTTATTTCTTTTTGAGTTTTTGCTGGTATTTTAGAGTGTTTTTAAAATATTTGAGACAAAGTGATCTGTTATTGACAAATAGGAATATCTGTTTTCTGCTGATATTTTTTGGCTTTTAGCCATTTTTGGTATAACTTCAATTACTAAGTTAGTTTCAGAAAGCATTATTAATGAATAGAAAAACTTGCTAAATGCACATTTGGTAATTAGATCCACCTTAGAACCGATTCAGAGTGGTAAAGAGTATCTTCTGTTTCTGAACACCCGCACTTTAAAATATTTGTGTTTATTTTTGGGAACTGTGGAAAACAGATATTTGTGTCTTTTTTTTTTTTTTTAATGTAAACTACTGCACTATTGTCCAAATTTGCTAAAATTAATGGCTGCTCTAGGCCCTGAAGACTTCTTCAAGTAATAAATATAAGTGAATTCACTATTGATGCTAGTGAATTACTAGCAAATGTTACCTCCTTCTTCCGTCTTATTTGAGAATAGGCTCAAAATACTTGTCTACACCCACAAAAAGTCTGCAGTAGTGTTTTCCTGCCTCACACCTATAGACTCAATGTACAGACCTTACAGGGGTTTTGCCCACCTGTCATAGGAGAAAATTCAGGTGGATGTTTTGCAGGGTCAGCATTCACAAGCCTGCAGAGATGACTGTGAGTGATGGTGTGGGGTGTTTTTGCCCCATTCCTTAGCCACAGCCAAACTATGTTGGTGTTCTACTTTCTTTGGATGATTAAACAGACAAATTCTGCTTCCTCAAGCTATTTCTTGGTTAGTTCAAGCACAGACTTTCTACTTTGCTTTTGGCTGCAGTACTCAGATATTTTTTGGAAGGAGGAGAAAGCCTGGAATGTATTAAATTGTGCTAGAATGCAACCAAAGATATATGGCTGCTCCACCTTTATCCTTAGCAATGATATCCTTATCCTAAAGAGAAAAGCAAGGGAGAGCAATACATTAATTTATATTCAGGATAAATTATTTTGTCGTTGTTTTAAATAATTGTTACTGTGCTTAAAAAAAACCCAACTGTTAAAAATTAAAGACTTCTATTGTTTTGTATGGCACTATGTTCCAGACACTACTTATTTTGAGATCCCACACTGTTGGTTGCAGAATCTCTAGCTATATGCAGGAGCCAGAGATTTTCTGGAAGAAGATGTAAAAACTTGAAATATATCCTGAAAATACAGCAATGTTGAAAGTAGAAACGAGAAAGAAATGTCAGGTTACTATCTCCACTCCTTTCCAGTACAATGTGTTGAAAGTAGTAAGAAACAATAACGTGTACTACACACAACTCGGTGTAAATTCTTGAACTGTGATATATATAAGACAAAGATCTAAAAATCTACTTGAGATGAAGTGCATGTCAGGAAGTGTTTTATGCACTGCATGTGTGCATGTCACATGCATGGATTAAACTATTTACAGCTAAATTGTCTGATTAATTTTTAAATTTATTGTGTGGTAAACTCCATTTTCTTTCTTGTATGCTTCAATTAAATGCTAAGTGATGCTTTATAGAAAGTGTGAGCGTATGGAAGCATGGGAACAGGAATAGGAAATACTTACTAATAGTTTTCTTTTTCATGTCCATTCCTTTACTTACTGTGTACTGGCAACTTCTTAACGTAAAAGCCTGTAAGATTGCACTGTTGGCAATTTCTTGCATTTATGACTGAGGTTTCATTGCTTTTTAGTTACATATGGTGCACTGGAATCCAAAACACGGTAATTTTGCTGGAGCTTTGAAACAACCTGATGGTGTGGCTGTTGTGGGCATTTTTCTGAAAGTAAGTAGCAAATATTCAGTCTTTATAATTTCCTGTATTTTTTTGTCTTTCTCTAGTGCCAGGGGAAAAGTTCCTATTGTTTTTCCCTGCAGTGTATCATTTTCAGGAAAACATTCAAAATTATGTACAGACTGAAGTCACATATGTCTTTGGCCCCTCCAGATTCCATGCACTAACCCATTCAAAGCCAACTTCTGACACCATACGTGGCACCAGTGGCACATATCACGGGTGGTATTGAACAAGAGACACACAACTTCAAGCCTGGGACACTTGCTAACTGTCTCTGATAGCTGACCAGCTCTTTGCTGTAGTATGTACTGGGTGAGGAGGACAGTCTGTATAGGGAGAGTGTTTCCTCCTGCCCCTTGTCTGCTAGCAGGTATTCTATCTGCCTGTCAGCAAGGTTATGTTGGCTGATTCCCTTCTTTGGTCTCTTGCTGATGCCCACATAAGCTGGGAATCAAAAAGAAAGAATTGATGGTAAAAGAAGTTCAGTGAACATTTTAACCTTGAAATACAGCAGCTTCATAACATAAACTTAATAGAAAGAAAGGAAGCCTAGTATCAAATCTGCATGTGGCCTAGGACTCTGAGAAACACTGACAGGCGGACAACCTAATAGTGTGGCTATGTGGCTATCATTTTACCTGCAGGTGGGCTTTTCAGCTTGAACCACAGTATTGGACAATAGCTCTGCTTTTCTTGTTTTAGCAGTAGTAAACTGCATTCGTACAAGCAATAGTAAGTATCACAGAATCACAGAATCATCAGAGTTGGAAGGGACCTCTAGAGATCATCTAGTCCAACTCCCAAGTAGTTGTAATTAATTTTGCCACAGTGTCCCCCTACAGGCTAGATCCAATGTCATTTTAATTCTGTTTACTGTGAGCCAGCCTGACCTTTTTTGTTGTGGTTAGTTTAAACTGAAAGTGACAGAAGGTCAGCACCTGTCCAGATTCTCCCCTATGGCTATGTCCTTCAATTATTCTTCCTTTGTAATTTCTTTTGGTCTATTTTAGGCTAAAGCTTTATCTTGTAAAATGCAACTTATAAAGTATAACATTATGTTCCTATTAACCATGCTAAGGTCAGCTAAAAGGTCTAGAAAAGTAAGTAGTATCACTATATCTTCTCTGGCCTTCTTTCCCTGTTTCCTTCTTGCTCTTTGATGTAGAAGCCATTGTTTTGCTCTGGGCTTGTCATGTTCCATGACTGTGGTTTTGCATATTGCTAAAATAGAGATTGAATATCTATTTTGGAACAAGACATGGCAATAACAGCATGTCCTATGCATGCTGTCTTCACTCTTCTGGGATGCAGAGCCATGTCAAAGCTTTTGGAGGTGCTGAACGTCACAAACACAGGCAATAAAGTGACCCCATAGCTTGGGGAGGTCATGACACGAATCTTATCATATGTCTTACATCAAGTCTGATCTGACTGCATATGTGCTGCAGAATATTTGAAGCGTCTGCAGGAACTCCAGCTCTTCTGACTATCAACACTTTGCTTTGTGCTCATATATCTCACAGTGGTTGTGGGTTGCTTTCAAACCAGGAGCCAAATGCTAGGCCCCGGAGGGTGTAGATGACGCTATCTGAGCACACTATTTATTCCTCAGACAGTGGGAGATGCCTTGTTAGAGTCCTTCAACACATTTTTGAACTGCAAAGCAAGCTACTCGAGTCTGCTATTCCGGATGTTCTTTTAACACACACCATTTTGTGTACTGGATGTTCTGAGAGTACTGCTGCCTAACTTGACAGATGGGATGTACTGCATTTCTTTCAAATACTGGGGAACATGATGTAAAAATACAGTACTTGTGCTTTGCATTACAGGTTGGAAAAACTCCCAAACCAGAGATGAAGAGAATTCTTGAAGAAATCGATAACATTAAGACCAAGGTATCAAAACTATTTTTGTAAAGTAATGTAGTTGAAAAGCAGCAGAAGCAGAAATCAGAAGTTCAGATTCACTTTTTGGCATCATTCTGATACCTAAGAGTAGCACCAGACATGATGCATTGGGGTGTGGAGGAGGACATTTTCTTTTACTTAAGTAAACATATAAGACCTCAATTCTGTAAGTATTCCTGTTGTAGAGAATCTTGTATCAATCCTTGCAAGCACAATTGATAGTCTTATTGATACTGCTCTGTAAAATTATGCTAGTGTGGAAATATCAAGAAGAAATGAAAAGCTTTTTGAATCTGAGGACAGCAGTGGCCAAAACAACCAGAAATTTAGTTAGCCTGAAATGAGAAGAAACTAGTAGGAATGATGGAGCAAGCTCCTAGTCAGCATAAGGGAAATTAAAAACTTCATTAGTTTTAAGATGGAACTGAATTCGCTTATGAAATGCATTACACAGTACAGTTTCTGTACCAGTCATAGGTTCTGTATTCCTATCATACTAGCACAAATACCATTGCAAACCTATTCTAAACCGTTTTCCAGCTTAATTAACATTCTAAGGACCAAAGTCCATACCTATTGCATAGATACAACTGCAGGAGTTATTTGCAGAGAATTGTGATACTGCTCACTTCTTCTTCATGATTAACTTTACCATTCTAATGATGCTAAAAGAAAACTCCAATTTTATTTGACATTGAACATACCACCAGATCACCACAGCTGAATTTTACAAATTTTGTAAGCATTTTCTTCCAAATTTAGCAGAATTTCTTGCATTTAATTTATGTATGTATGTACTGCCATTGCTGTGCAGGTCTGAGCCTGAAGTCTGTTCTCTTCTCACTCAGTCATACTAATTTTATTTTTTTAACCTTTTGTTAGTCTTCAGATACAATTCAATTCCTGCTGCTGAAGGAACTGAAGGTCATTTTTTTTTGCCCGACATATTGCTCCCCCTGTTGTTTCAATGATACCTGTCTTGATACAGACACAGCTTTCTCTCATAATCCCCGTATCATTTTTTTTTGCCATTTACATGCAGAAGAGCTTTGCCACAGTTAACAAAAGGTTGATCAATCACCCTATGAAACACTGTGTCATACAATGATGACAAGATGGGCAGTGATGTCCACTCCATTACATTCTATCTGAGATGCCTAACAGGAGATTTTATGACTTCTAAGAGCGAAAAAATAGAATTCTGATTTCCTGCATGCAGATATTTTCTGTAGTGGTTCTGGAAAAAGCAACAGTTGAAGAAAAGCAGAGAAAGATAGGTGCATATACAAACAACTACATCTTGTATTTTATCTGTTATACTTACTTTCTTTCCTGTGATCACGTACATTTTACCAAGATTACTTATTTTTCAGGAAAGATTAATGGATGGTATCACCAGTGTATTTATCACACATGCAACTTCAATTGCTATGGTGCATTACAGGCAGAGGAGTTTCTTGGACACTGCACTGTATTTACTGAAAAAGAACAATTTTGTTTGTGAAGTTATTTGCAAACTCATATTGAACTTGCAAAATAGTTTTATCGGGAAGATTTATTTGTAGTCTTGATGTTATTCTTTCTACCCATATTTTGTGCAAGGATGTGTGAAAAAGATTTCAGCTTCTCCCATTGCACTTGGTAGGGTTATACTCTGTTCCCGTCTAGGGAAGATTCACCATGATAGAAGAAGGAATTAGGAATAACAGATTTTGCTTTCCAGAACTGCATCCTAAACACCAGTTGAGAACTAAACTTTCTTGTTTAGTTCTTGTCACCCTGAGGGGACAAGGAAGTCTCATCACAGTCCTGTGGAGATTTTCTCTTGAGTATCCTATTTGGTGGAAAAGAAGAACTTCTCAGCAAATGTCTGGTGTCTGCTGTTCTCCTGTGTCTGGCGATAATCTGCTTTAGTTGTAAGACATTCAGGACCCAGTACTCTTCCAGGAAATATTTTATTTTTTTCCTTTGAGTGTAATACTGCCAACAAAAAGATTGAGACACCATGACAATGTAATTAGAACACAGTTCTGGGAGGAGAGAGATGCAGATTTAAATTCCTTCAGATAGAGAAGACTGTAACGAATCTGGGATAAATGCCTGGCCACTGTTCTACTGGATAGAAAGGGTACTGGTACCTGCAGTGCCACAGTCTGCAGTGCCACAGACTTTAACTTTTATCCTAAGTGACCCAAAATAATAATAAAAAAAATTATAATTCCAGAATAGAAAAATATAACAATGAATTTGCTTTGGTCCTACACAATTCAGTTTGTAATTTCTTTTAATTTATTAGTGGAATCAAAATGTCAGTTATTATTAATTGCGGGGCAAATGCTTGACAGGAAGAAAAGGAGATCAATATTGTGCATGAATCTTGATATTTAATTACTTCCTTTATAATAACATAGATACTGATCTCTTTTAAGATGCATATCCTTAGAGTTACTGTAGATAATTATTTTTTGTTTTTCTAAGGGGAAAGAGGCTCCTTTTCAGCACTTTGATCCTTCAATTCTTTTCCCCAAATCTCGGGACTACTGGACCTACCATGGTTCATTCACTACACCCCCCTGTGAGGAGTGCATCACTTGGATTCTCTTGAGGGAGCCGATTGAAGTCAGCCCAGACCAGGTAAACTCCAGCTATTTCTGCTACTCCTTTACCCGTTCTTAGCAGTGTCTCAGTATGTCAGTGTGATGATTTGCAAGCCTTATGTTACCTTGCCTTTTTTTTTTTTTATAAGGAAAGCTTTAGCTGAGGATGGTGAGAAATTCCCTGCAGAACTGACTGTTGAAATGGACTGTAAAACTGACCTTGAGAATCAGGCTGTCTTCCTAGACACCTTCTGGAATAGCTTTAGCAGGAGTGAGATCCTGAAGACCTGCATATGTAGAAGTGCCCCTGAACCACAAAATTCAACCATCGCAGCAGCCTCAGTTCATTCTCTGTGCTTCAGCATTAAGTGGAAATTGAGACTAACATTTAGCTGCTTTCACAGTTTAAGAAATTGCTGGTCCAGATCTTGACTTCCTAAAAGCTGTCAGTGAGAGGGATAAAACTAGCTAGAATCTGCAAACCTGAATGTTAATAGAAATTAATGTACTAATTGTATTCATATAGCTCAAATGTGCATTTACACAGGAAAAAGAATAGAGAGCCAGTCTGGATAAGGTGAACTTCTTTTTAATTATTGGGTTAAAACTTTTGGTTATTTATAATATTTTCTGTTTCAGCAGCACTAGGCAGGGTATAGCCTTTTTACTGATTTTGCTGCTTTCAGAACAGATTTACTTTGCATTCTGATGAAATAATTAACAAAGCAACACTGAATTTAAATTAATTTGGAGAACAACGGTTAAGTGCTGAATTAACGATTGAACTTAATAGTCCAGTTGGCATACGTTTCTTTGCCTTACAAAACAAAATATGAACTTCTGCAGGCCAGCTTTTTCTATCAGACTACCTTGCATAGACTTAGATGTGCATCTTCCTTCACGGATAGCCATATTTGACTGCGGTCCAGCTCCAGCAGGGTCACAGGGCCCTACTCTTTTTCCCCGTTGTGAGTGTGGGTCAGGGAAAAATCCAAAAGAAGCCCAGGCAATGGTGAGATGATGCACTGTTCTGTGGGTGAAGAGTGTGAAGATCCACAGAAACAGTGCTAGCTGTTGGGCTGAAGCAGTGTCTACCAATAATCTCTACCAGTATGCTTGTCGTTATGTAAGAAGATTCCTTTTCTGTCTTGCAGTTTGTCTAGGCATCAATGTCCTCACTGCTCTCAGGTGAATTCACATGGACACTTTAATTTTTATTCCTTGCAGATGGCAAAGCTCCGTAGCCTTTCCAAGAATGGTGAGAACGAACCTGTGAACCCACTGGTTGATAACTGGCGCCCACCTCAACCTGTGAAGGGCAGAATAGTGAGAGCCTCGTTCAAGTGATGTCTGAAGTCTCACTCTGCTGAACCTAAGTGAGAAACTCCCTGCATCCCAAAGTGTAGCTAGTTTTTGCTGTCTACTGCTTTTCCTCTGGATCCAGATCTGTGTTTCTCAGCTTGAAATTCTGAGTGGTAAAGCTGAATCTGATTTTGAAAGCAGAAAAAATACTGTATGCAAATATTAACCTTAATAAGGAAATGTAAGATATATGTGATTCTTGACCACAAATGCCTCAGTATTTGTGTTAATGTCACTTCTCTGCCATGTGGTCTTGGAATAAAAATGGGCTCAGTTTCAATATTCAGAATAAATTTCAAATGACACGTAGTAAAGGTAGAAAAATGAACCAGTAGTTCAGGAAAGCAGAAACAACAGTGGGTCAACAGTACATGAACAGGAGGTAAAATGCCTGCTCCTGCAGCATCTCCAGTATTGATCCTCCTCAGATATCCCACCTCCAGTACGAACATGCAAAGAATAAGTTCCTCTTTAACGTACCATATTTGTCCCTCCCTTTCTTGTTCATAGTTTGCTATCCAATATTAAATTAGTATTCCGTGGATTCAATCAGGTATACTCAGCTTCTGTCTGTGAAGAAGAAAAGATACCTTGCTGTCATTTCAGCATTTGCTATCTTTGCCATGTCCTGCTGCTGCCCATTGATCTTTTCTTTCACTGCTGCTGTTACTTCACCCATCCATCTGTAGAGTGCTGCTGGTATCACGTTGCCTTGTGTTTAGTATAGCAGCTTTAATATTGCTGACGGGAAAGTACCTTTCTTCCGCTGCTCTGACTGTTAGCTCCCAGGGTGATGGATTTTTAGTTTTGATGCTCTACCTGTTTTTTTTATTTCTGACATGTTAGTCTGCATATTAATAATTTTACCTATTAGGGATTTTGTTGCATATGGAAAGGGTCTTTGCGGATTACTTCTATGTGTCATTTGTCTTCTCCATTATTGAAAAATCCAGGTAAAGTCACCTAAGTGTTTGTTTATTGTGACTCTGTGTAGTTACACTCATAAGTGGAGTCTGTTTAGCTCAGTTTCTTTCAGGGGAGACAAGTCAGCTTGCACATACGATCCGAGCAAGAGAGCACTGGCAGACAGAAACTTCTATATCATCTTCCCCTGTCCTTCATCATTTATCATTTCAGCATTCTTCCTAAACAGCATAACACAAGTATCATCTAGGTTGAACCCACATGCAGACTATGTGAGGCTAAAGATCTGCTACGTTATACTTACCATCAGGGTGATTGTTCGGTATTGTACATCCAGGAGACTGGGTGGTCAAAGGTGGTGCATAAAGCCTTCTGCAAATGAAGCTTCTGGATGCTCTGTGTTCCTCTAACTCATCAGTAGGTGGCAGAGGGTGTTCTTCTGGAGATGTTGCCACAAGCACGTTCACAGCAACATTTATAAGGTATATGTCTATGTCAAAGTCTGAAAAAAGCAGGGTTACAAATGGCTAGAATAGGCATTTCCCAGTTCCCCATCACTCTTTCACTTTCCACCTTTGCTAGGAAAGCGATGCTCCAACAGGGAAGTAATGAATGGGCAACACTGGACAAATTCTGCTGTTATTAGCAGCACAATTTGGTGAGAATTCAGGAATGAAACTGAGTGCAGAGTTTGATCCTTTGTATTCATTTAGAAATGTTGGAAGAATTGCTGAATTACCATTCAGAATTAATATTTCAGTTTATTAGAAGTGTATTTTGCTTAGTATAAAGCAGTTTCATTTTAAAAACCAAGTTCATGTCAGCAGAAACTAAAGTATTGATTGTATCCTGTTTACAAATATTTTGGCACGGGCTTAATCTTATCATAAGATCAGCTTTTGATATTATGAGTGCAGCAATTGCAACTGTATTGATTTTAAGACTCTTTTAGATCTTCTTTAAACTCCTGAATCTGTACATCTTCTCAACACATAAAAATGTTTCTACAGAAAGCTCATAAGCAACATTTTTTTCTACTGTACTATGTCTTACATGTAAAATTTCTTCTCATATCCATATGCAGTTGATCTTGGTGTTGAGAAAATTTCAACACAAATAACTGAGACAAAAGTTTGAGTCTTTCTACCTTAAAGCCATTGACTGTGATGTTTTAATCTCTTGTTATTGGGGCAATAAAACAAGATTAGTTGCCTGCACTTGAAATAACAGCTTTGGTGTCTTCAGAGAACCAATAAATTGACTTACATAAAAAAATGATTTCTGGCTTTGTTTCTAATGCTGAGTGATGATTTAAAGTAACAAGAACTTACTAGAAAATCTTGCTACTCTTATTTGATACATACACTTGAAATACGAGGGTGGGCAGACAGTCTACTCATCACCTTTCTAGCTGTTGGAGTTCAGAGTAATATCTCATCCTGATTTATGTGTATTTAATCGAACAGATCCTCAAAAATATGAGACATCAGAACAGTATCACTTGTTCTCTGTTTTCAAGTACAAAAAAAGTGTTTATTTCTTGCCTGGACACAAAGATTCTCTTACATCTTCCCAAAATTCATACATTCATCTATGATCTTGAGTAACACTAGCTTGGATATGAATTTTAGTTTCTTGCAAGAAGCTCATGGATCATTTAGCTGGAGTGTTATGTGAATTCCTGATAGGACCCTTGGTATACAACCAGCTATGGTTATGTATTTCTACTACAAAATGAAAAGAATATATATTATTTTTACTGTATCTCAAAGAAAGACTCTCCTGCATCTGCTTTCTGGTGTTTATCTGCTGAGTAATCAGAGTTAAAGAATTTCATATTGTCAGTGAGTTTAGCAAAATAAAACATCTATTTCTTCCTGAGGCATTTTGTCCCGTGGCTCAGCAAAGGAAGCAGTTATACAGTGTGTGTTCCGTCTCACCTGTCTGCTTTTTGTCTCAATGAATTCTGGCATTTATCTATGTCAATACTGCAGCACAAAGCGTGCATTGAGGAATTATTCATTTCCAAAACCAAGAATTTAATAGAAAATATAATAACATTTCCCCCCCCAAAAAGAGTACAGCTGATGTACAGCTAATGATGAATTACCGACCAAATTGGACTCGTCTTTTCTTTAAGAACATATTTTTAAAAGTATTTTCTTTTCAGTTTAGGGCTACTGTACATGTTGATTTGCAAAAATGTGCAATAAAATGAAATGGACCAGTTCAGGGTTATTTGTGAGGGAGAGACAAAAAGGCTGTAAAGTTTTGTGTTCATTAAAACACAAAACCAGATTTGAATACAGATGGAAACCTTGTGATATTACTAGCAAAATAAAAAACAACAGAGTACTGTTATTACAGAAAATTTTAATTTTCTGTATTTGGGCTGGACAGCAAAATACTTACAAGCATGTGTAGAATCCACTTAATCCCATGTGTAACAAATTCCAGATTTCTTTATCAGTTAATCATGAATCCAACAGGAGATTATGTGCTATGCAATTACAGTTGGGATTTCAGTGAACAAGTGTGCTTGTCCTTGAAATGAATCTTGCATTGATTATTGCAAGTTGCTTCCATTCAAATTAAAATAACAGATAAAATTGCATCTTCAAAGCTTTTAATTTCAAAAAGGCAAGTATTCAGTATTTGTGTAAATACACGTGGACTGAACTGAAAATTTTCCTGCACTTAAATGAGGAAAATACTTTCTGTTCTTTAAAGCAAAAATTTCTGAAGTCTCTGGAACTAACATTGCAAACCACAGAAAAGGAATACTTGCTGATGAATAATGACCAAAAAGGCTGTTGGGAGTAAGTGACAGTAAGAAACGGAAAGGCAAATCATTAGCCAAGGAAAGTGTATCTTTAATGTCAGAGATCATAGAAGTAAAGTGAACTTTGTCAGAAGTCATGTCGATTTTTACTTTTGAAAAAAATACATAGCAGATGGAAAAACACCCATGAAAAAGGAAGATGGAGAAGAAAGAAATGCAGCTTCTATGCAATCATGATAAGGCAAAGATAACCTAAGTCTGCAGTCTAAATGAATACCTCACTTTCAGTAAGAACAACTGTGAAGAACATGGGTACAAATGATGAGTGATTGATAGGAATATATATATGAGAATGAAAAACATCATTAAGTGAGTTGGTAAATTTAAGAGGACAGTAGAGCAAACTCCATCCGGTTGAAGGAGTTGCTCCAGAAAACTGAAAAGATTGGCATAATAAATTGCAACACTTCTGTTAAGAACTATTTAACAAGATCTCCCTGGAGATGGCATCCTGCCTTTCTAGGAGAAAATCCAACGGGAAGGATGGAAGTGGTGATGCCATCAGGTATGCAGAAGTGGTCCTACTACTGAACCATACCTGGACTTAGCACCAGCAGGAATGCTTATACGGAATGGTATCTGTATGGGAATTCTTAAAGTAAGTCTCACTGATTATGCCACTTTTTCTGCAAGCCAGAGGTTTACATTACGTTAACTCATGCTTTTGCAATTCCATCACGCCATCGTTAAGCAGAACACGTGGCAGGTGTTAGGAAAAATTATGCCTTCGGTGAATTTGATAGCACACTGTCACTCTTTTACTGTGATTAATATCTCACAGAAGATCTGTCAGAAAACTGTTGAAGAACTCGAAACTCCTTCAGGGATTTAGAAGAGCTTCCTCACTGGGCTAGAGCAGCAAGACCATGGGTCAGTTCTCTCAGACCTGTATGGTGGCAATAATAAAGCTTTACTAGATTAAGATTTTTAATTATTCAGATGCCTCCCAGTATTTTTTTTTCTTTTTTGCTAACATTCCCACTATTCATCCTACCTTTATCCATAGACAATGCAAGCATCCTTACTGAAGTGAAGGACACTTCTTGTTGGATTTGTAATGTTCATTTTCCACAGCCCACAAGGTGGAGCCAATTCCTCATCAGTCGCATTCCTGATACCACTTGCAGCCAACAGGAGGCCTGAGCTGCCACACAGCGCAGGTTCCTCTAGTCCAGCCGGAGTAACTAAAGAGGCAATGAAACAAATGCAGTTTATCCAAGTTATTCTTGAGCTATAAGATCCTGTGTTTAAATAAATGTTGATAGCAATGGACTGGTATCCATTTCTATGTAAAAACCTTTCACATTTTGCTTGCATGTTTATGCATGCAAAGCCTTTTATAGGTAAGTGCTTTTGCTTCTGTAGGCTGGCAAAAGTCCATCTGGGAGCTCTAATCCCACTCCTAGAGTCCCAAAGAATCCTATCACAAGATAAGGTGAGGCGCAGATGAAAATCTCTCATTGATATGCACCAAATTGGTTGCTGATTTGAGTAATTATGAGACCAGGACTGCAGGACAAGTTGCCCTGCCTACTAGTGATAGCCTGCCTCACTGGCTGTTTCAGTCTACAGATCCCTTTTCTCTCTGCACACGATGCCTCAATCATCCTTCATGGTTATGATAATTCCTCCACTGAATTAAACAAAGATATTTCCATTAATGTTCGCTTCTTTCAGGGAAGAGTGATTATTTTTTTTCTTTCTGAACACTGCAGGCTGCCAGCCATTAAGCCCTAATTTAAGAGCTCCCACAGTGTTGTGCATTGTCTGTGTAATAAATCTCTGTTGGAGAAAGAGTATAATCAAGGAATAATTTTTCTTGTCAGACATCACTGAGCAACGGATGGCATGAGTGTCTGCAGCATACCTAAATTTATAGCTAAACAAATGCTTCTGACCCTTGAATAAAGTTGAGCTGTTGCCCAACAGTGTGTAAGACCTATAATTGAAACACTGATTTCATTGTCTGTGTTGGGAAAGGTAGGGGATGCAAGTTTAGAAACAATACTTTCCATGCCTAATGTCTTAGAGCACTTTGCTGTAACTTCCACCACTGAAAAATTCTGAAAAATGCATGGAGTCAGTGTAATGTAAATAAAGTTGAGGATATGGAACATGTCTTCTGCCTTTAAAGTAGTAATTGTGCTAGGACTTAGATTAAAGAGAATATGCTACAGTATTAATTAACAGTGAAAATAATTACATTCTTATACTAGCGTCCATCATCAGACTATTTCAATGCCACTGTAAGAGGTCCCATAGAATATTTTGAACATTGTCAACCAGAGTTCCTATATGTGCTTCCCACAGCCTTAAAAACCAAAAATCATAATATTTGCTGTGGATACAGGCATCTCCTCCTCCTCTTAGAGGTGATGGGGAGCGAAGGTCTAACGCAGAGAATCTTGCCTGGCAGCTCTTTATAAAAGCAACTTCTTGCTGGACCCTGATTGTGACCTTTTACCCAGGGATATGATGAGAGTTACACTGAGTTTTGCTTTCTGTTGTTTTATACTCTAATCAATTTTAACTTTTAATGGTTAATATTTAATAGTATAAAATAATTAAAATTGTATTAGTTAAATTTAATAAAAGTGAGCATTCCCAGTGAACAGTCATTTTTGGAAACCTGACAAAATCTGCTGCTTGTGCTACTTTGCTGAGCTCGTCTGTCCTAGTTATTCTCTGCCATCCATGCTGGAAGCAAGGTGCTCACTTGTCACAGGACCTGACTGAAGGGTTAGCCATTTTTAAATATGTTTCTTGTGTTGTCTTGCTCTGTAATTCTCTAAATGCTGAACAAAAAGCAGCACTACATTAGAGTTCTCTTTATTTTTCTTTTTTTTTTCTTGTTTTATTGAAATGTCTTTAATCAGGAAATGTAGTCCCACGATTCAGATTTGCCTGGAACAGCCTCACAGCAACATTTAAGCAACACTACACGTAGAACTATAAAACTTGAAGTTAAAGAGTGGATCCATTTCTTAATACTTGTGTTTGTATCTTTATATTACAGGATTGTAAGGTCCAGTTCATAATGCACCTGCTCTAGTGAGTAGCCTCTTCACTTGGCAATAGTTACTGTGACTGAGCTGTTGAATAAAAGACATCCTCTAAAACTTGTTGCCTGGGTAGACATCCTGAATGTAAGTGCACGTATTTCCGTGTCAGCAAGGGAACTCAAGAATACCTTATGTGGCAGGAGAAGGAGTAGATGGATTCCATCTATGCATGCATAGGGAACAATTCATGACCAGTAAATCATCATCATAGCAATGCATGGTTATAACCAGTCAGAAGAAGACAAGCTGTTGAATGTCTCCTTGCCTCAGCTTCTGACTCACTGTCTGGTCTGTCTGATGCACAAAAAATGTCAAGTTTCCCTAGTTGGAACTGGTGGAGGGAATGTGTGAGAACATTCATGTAATCTTAAACTAGGATGTGGAGTTTTGCCAAACAGCCCCGATGGATAGGGCACAAGGCAGTATTACCTGCAGAAAGCTTTCCCGTTTACTCCTTCTCACTAGGAATCTCTGTATAATTCATCTATCCTGTTACTGTTTGCTGGAATTTATGATTTGATTCTGTTTTTTTCTATTGCTATATGGGCACTTAGTTATAATAGAATATAATATATATAGAATATATACTAGAATAGATATATATTCTATTATATAGAATATATACTAGAATAGAATATATATAGAATAACTTCGTTATTTACACTTACTCCATTTAGAATATGCGCTGGTGGCACCTGGGGAAGGAAATGGCACAGCCTTCACCGTAACAGAAGCTAAATCCAACTCCATATACATAGTTACACCGGCCACAGCCCAGAAACCCCTCTCCCTTGCATTTCCAAAATAACCTATGGTTTGGGGTTATGCATCCAGCATCAGGTCTTGCTGTGAACACGGTTCCTCCTCATGCTTCTCTATCTATACATATTTGATAAGTTCTGCAGAGTATTTTGCCAGTTGTGTCAATGGCTATCTCACTGCTTAACTTGTGCCAGCATTGTCTCTAGCAGCAGGCTCTGTTCTAGAGTTTGCTCTCATGATTTTTTTTTCTTTAAATATCGGCGGGATTTTGGGGGGCCCTTCCATCATTACTCTTTCTCCTAGCGACACTTTCTTGCTTATCTATGTCTGGTCCAGGAAAGCGTGCTTCTCTTTGCACAGGAGATGGTCACTGCAGGCTGCAAACTGTACTGGAGTAGCAAACATGGACTTGTTGGATTTTTTGAACAAGCAGGCTGACAAAGATTGGCCAAACTTATTGGAGTACTTTTATGAGATCCCTGCACTAGGCAGCAGCCTGGCTGATCCATCTTAAGAGCACCAGGTGCACTTTTGCAGATCAGATCTTTCTACAGAAATGCATGTTTCTGCTTCATCCTGCATTACCATCATGACTACTGTAGCGATACAAGCTGTTACCCCTAACCTAATGAGGTCCTCTGCCCATCTAGAAATATAATTCCTGAGCATGTTCTGGTTGTTCAGCTGAGCCTGCTGTATATTCAGTGAAGCAAAACTCTTGGCTCTGACAATTAAACATGGCTGATGTGTGTGCGTGCGTGTGTGTGTGCGCGCGCGTGCGTGCACACGCCTGCAGAAGCAAATATTTTCCAGGGCTTTGAAAGGAATTGAAAGGTAGCAGGCAAAACAATGCAGTCAACAGAAATGGCTGGATGGCATTCAGAAAGTATCCAAATGAGCTCACAATTATGTGTTGTGGCTGCACTGCATTGCAAAGTGGGTAGACGGGAACATATGCTGAAATACGGCAAGTGTTTTACCCGGCGTTCCAGCCAAGAGTGCCAACACATTGTTAACATTCACCTAGTTGTGTTTCTTGTTGTTTTTTTTTTTTTTCCTAGTTGATCCACATATAAAAACCTTTACCAAAGAATGTGACAAAATTACTCATGCTAACAAAATTTCCATTTTTTCTTCTTTCCGTATAGACTTCTGTTCATGTGGACTTGTAAATAAGGTAAGTGGTGCAGTGGAGTATGCCATAGCTGCTATGGGATTTTGTAGATCAGTAACAATAAAAATATAATAAATCCTGGCAGAAAGACATCCTACAGAGCTATCGACTCTCAGTCTATACCAGATTCTGCTCTTTGACAATAGAAACTGTGGACGTGGATTGTGACATAATAGCAACATAATTTAACTCAGTACATTGTTCTCTTTATTTTGGCAGACAAAGATCTGGCTGTTGATAGGTTTCCATTCATGCCTACCATGTTTTCCATAGCCTGGCATGAATTTCAGTGAAGTGGAAGGCACATGACAAACTGGCTTCTTGGCTGTGGCATGTCACACCAACTATGGCACGCTCAACAAAAAGCACCGTGTGAATGTCTTTCGCACACTGCCAGGCGTGCTACACGCAGCCCGCTGCAAAACAAGATGGTGCTTTCTGCAGCTTCTTTTTGTTGTATTATTTTCCACAAATTCCTAATTAAAATGCAAGGTATGTTATATTAATATTCGTAATAGGCACAAAACAATCATTCCAAAGCTGTTCTGCAATATGATGCAATCGTGCTGCAGTCAGGCACTGAGGTGAAAGAGAATTAAAGCAGGTATAGCTTAGCCTCTTCTACTGACTGAGCAAATCCAGCACGCTCCGTTTCTCCTTGCCTGTCCTGTGCTCCAGCCCACTAACTCTTTTGACGGCCCTCCACTGCACTTGAAACACTTATTCAATGCCTTTCTTGTACGAGCAGACTCAAATTTGGACTCCAGAACCAGTTGCACGAGTGTTGAGGATGGGGAAATTATCACTCCCATCAACCTGCTGGCTACGCTCTTGCTAACGCAGCTCAGCTTGCACCACAGCAAGAGCACATCCCTGACTCACGTTCCATTTGTTGTCCACCAGGATCTCCACATTCTTTTGCACAAAGCTGCCTGCTGGCCCCCAGCAGGTCCTGGTGCGGGGAGGGGGTTGCTCCCCAGGTGCAGGACTTCGCACTGCCTTCCCTGAAGTGCACGAGGCTCCTGTCAACCCATCTCTCCAGCCTGGATGGGTTCTTCTGGATAGCAGCCCCTGATTTCATCCTGGAACTTGCTGAGGGTGTATCTTGTGTCGCTGTTCGGGTCATTAAAGTTTTGCCAGTAAATAAAACAAATGCCAGTAAATAAAACAAATGAAATTTCACTCCAGGACATAATGGATACTCTACTGGACCAAATCTTGTTCACAGTATCTGCAAAAGTAGCTACCTTAGTTTCATTTAAATTAGCATAATCTCTTTGACTTGCCTCCTTCTTTTTGGTCATAGGTGTACAAAATTTCAAGGATAGGGAGTCTGTGTATACTGGAGGATTGTACCAATGCATTCCTGCTTTTACTGGACGTATTTATTGACCTTGCCTGTGGCTCCTTTAGCTTCTCCACTCACAGATGTTCCTTTTCTCCTTTCTGTTTTATGGACTCCTGGCAACCAGCCTATCTTCTATCATGCAAATAATTCTTGCACCACAAATCTTTTTCCATCTTTTTCTTCACTGCTGTCCCTTACTATTCAGATCTCTTTCTCTTTTCTGCTCGCCCCAGGAATTTATATCAGTCTCTGTTACCCTTTTCCCATACTAGCTCCCATTTTCCTTACCGCAAGGGCTCCATATGTCCCTTGCCCAGGCTATTCTCTCTGTCACACAATAGAGGCTTCATAGCCCTCTTCTTCCCTTTATTTCCCCTCTTCTTTTTTCCTGCTCAGCCAATAAATCACTGTGATTTATCAGTAAATATGCCTACTTGGGAAGATGAATAGGGAAAACACTCAGTTTATAGCTGGGCAGTACGGTATTAACTGGTGTGACCAGCTGGCTGTTTATTTGATCTGCAGAAAACTGCAGAGGTATTTAAGCTGCAAAGGGTGCTATGGTGCTACCCGTTCCACAGTTGTCGCATTACTGCCAAGCAGACAGACAGAGAAATGTCATCAAGATGATGTCATAACATTTAGCCAACTGGCTGATGTGATGCCCATCCCAACACATTTTTGAAATACGCTGCAGTTCTGAGGCTGGATCTTTCTAGGTTAGTTTTAGACAAGTTTATATATATAAAGTGGCATGTCCTCAAATGCCTCCCTTTTGTCAGCAAGGCATCTCCCTCATATTTTTATTCTATTGCATATCTGCATTTTTCAGATTTATTGAATGACATAGCTCCTGTACCAATACCTGGAGCACTGTAGCTGAGCAGCAGTTCAGTCAGAGGGCTTTCCTAGTACCTAAAAATACTGGGATTTTATCCCCTTCATACGCTTTTCATGTACAGATATGAGACTAATATTACCTTTCTGACTATATCCTTTTGAAAAGCAGTTCTTCATTCACTCCGCCAAAATATCATGTCATTGCCAGCAGCAATATTTTCAATTATTTTTGAAGATAAAATATGAAGTCCTTACGATATCATTTCCATCTACATTTTATCATCAATATACCACTATGCTGAGTCACAATAATGAAATGAAAAATGGGAAAATATTTTCTACTTAATATTTATTAAGCCAATTACTTTTCTGGGTGTGACCAGATGATTTCAAGATTTGAGGGGGGGGGGGGCTATATTCAATAAAGGTCACACAACTGAAGTATTTGTGCATCTTCCTTTCTTCACGTAAAATCATAGATAACACTGCCAGATTTCTTTAGAAGCAGCTGATAGCTGTTCTTCTGAAGTATGACTTATTTGTTCTCTTCTGGTGATCTGCAAAATATCCAGAGGATCTTCAGCTCTCAAATTCTCTCTCCTTAAGCTGCTACGTTTACTTACCACCAAACTTCACATTTAAAGGCTCTGGATGCAATCTCTGAAGACAGGGTGAAACACCGGCCGTAGTCTCATGGCTTACAATTTGGGAACCACAGATAGATTGGATAACTTTCCCCCAGGTCTCTTATCTGTTCCTTCTGGTCTGTACTCCATTTTGTAAATACTGTATTAAAAGTTTATTTGGGGGGTGAAACAGATGTAAATGGGTGAGTTAGTATTCTCAGTCTCTCGCAGAAACAATTCATATTACAAATACAGATATAAGCCTAGAGAAGTAAGCATGACTGTAGTAAGCATAGACTTTTGGCAAAGGTTTAGCTCTTAACAGCAATACTCTTCCATTGCCTTGCTCTCCCTCGTACAAACAACGTAGGGATGAGGAGGAAGAGGCAAAGAGAAAAGGAAAAAATTACTGCCTGGGAAAAAAGGCTTGAATTAAAGATGCAATATGTATCAGTGTTTATATGAATAATTTATATGAATATTCCAAAACTGGCATTGGGGTATGCTACAAAAGTGGCAGCATGTGATGAAAGATAAGTCTGATATTACTTGTAATTGCAATTGATTTGCCTTGTAATGGAAGAAGGAATTTTTGTGTTTTAATAGAGGAATCAAGCACCCTTTATATTTCTTTCTTCACTTATTTCTGAAAAGAAAACATGCAAGGAACAAGATTCTTTGGATGAGAATCCTGTAATAACCTAATGCAGCAGGAGTTGATTCTTCTTAGACGTCATAACAGAAATTACAAAAGTACCACAGAAATTTCCCAAGATTTACTCTTTTGTTATGAATGAAGGAGGCTGGCAAATCCATGAATTTCCATGGTTAGACATTAAAGGTCTTTTAACTGGCTCTATAATTTGACCCTCTGTGTGGCTGGGTACTGCAATAGCTTCATACCTTCTTTCTCATGTTCTCAGCAAAATGTCAATATGGAAAATTTCTGTAGTTAGTGGTGAAAGCACCTATTTGCTGAGATTTCTGTGAAATATGTGAATAACTTGGAAGAATAAATATACCTTTATATTTATAATGAAAGCAAAATTTATACATTCTAGTTTGATGAGTTTTGAAAATGTATATGTCTAGATCCAAGAATAAAGACACAATTATGCTACAGAAAAATACAGTAATTCTTAGATTGATACTTTGAATGTACATAGCCTTTTATTAAAATATTCTTTGCATACCCTGGACCTAAATTCAGAATCAGCTTCAAATCATTTCTTCATCCCTTCTGACAAAGCCCTAGTTTTAACGGTGATTAGTATTATGTGGAAAAATATCCAGCTGAAGTGTAAAGTCCAAGCATATGTATGAGAAGTAAATATAACTGCCGAACCTAAATCCCTTTGCCTCTTTGAACTGGAATTATTCTTGTTCAAAATGAGACTACACACTCTTAGGTTAACGATCTTCTGTCTCATGCATCCGTAAGAAGTGAATAATCATGAGGGATGGAAACAATATCTAGAGGTGAAAGTTTGCTATCAGTCAAGGATCTTGTACTAATTCCTGGTCCCTTTAAGCAAAGCCAAAATAAAGTCATTTGGGAGGAATCGCTATGTCAGGATTGCTAGAAATGGCAACCTCCTCCACACTCTGGAAGTGGGTTATGAAACATGAGCAAACACAAACTCTTATCTATTTCTGGAAGTCGTTTTTGTATCTTTGTCCCCACCATCATCAGTAGCATCAAGGCTTTGGCTGATGGCTTCTCACAATTGCAGATCTACCCTCCCACCATGTTACTCAGGGTTTTTAATGTACTGACACAGAAGATGCTTTTGTTGAGCACTTCTCCATGACATGTAAGGAATGTGGGTTCATGCTGCATTTTCTGTCCTAGGACGTTGCCTCTCACTAGCTATATTGCAGAACCATTTCAATTCTTATATATTTCGGTCCTTCTAAAAAGGTAGGCAAGTGGCAGAATCTAGACCTTGATTGTAAAAGTGCTCAGGTTAGTCTTACATTTAAACCATTTAATGGAACATTTAAAGGCATTTGAACCATAAATGTCTTCTGATAAAGACATGCTATAGTGAACATGGTCAGAGAAAGTGTGAGAGCTGGGGTGTTTTAGACTGGGAAGTGGGACTGCTGTTTAAGTTTACAAAGAGTGTGCATTTGTCTTCCAGATTTTCCTTATGTGTATTCAGATCCTAAGACTGAGAATTTTATCAAATCAGTTAATATCAAGGATTCAGAATAAATGGTATGTATAAAATTTAGAAAATTATTCTCGTAAACTTAATTACCTGTTTCACGTTTCACTAGTCCTTTTCACTTTAGACTTAGAGTTTAAGGTAAACTAAATATAAATATAAATTGTACATTATTGGAGAAGAGCCACCAAATTGTGGGAATTTCACAGCAGATGTGTTCAGATTTTTCTTTTATGAAAAGATGAGGTCAAATTCTCACTGTTCTAAGCCTCAGTGCCAGAGCACACATGACCAGATTGCTCCACTCTTGAAAGGAGACTTACATTTCAGTGTATATGCCATCGGGTAATACTTACAGTAACACCGTAATGGCTATCTAACTAGAAAGTTTATAGGATTGTGTGTGATACATTTACCTGTTGATTTTTTTAATGGATAGATGTTGTCTGGTGAATTTTAACCTCAATTCTTGTCTGCTTTTCATCTCTGAACTCGACTACTATTCTTAAAATCGATTTTAAATCAGACACCAAGTTTGTCATATCTTTTTGTAAATCTGATTTTACCATTATCTAAAGCAGCAGTAGATTTACTAGTTACAACACACAGATGAGAGCCACCAAATTGTCACCCGTGGTCTGCCCTGAAATAAATGTCTGTATCTCATCAAGAAATTAGGACAACAAAACTCTATGGAAGTCAAGGTTCTAGGGATTTTGTGCATGGGATGAATAACCAAGAATCCCAAAATCCTGTTTCTGTCTCTATTCTGCTTCATAATTGTCAGTTACTCTCAGGACTTTGAAGAAGGCCTTATTAAATGTTTGTACACTATCTAGCATGATAGGTCCTCTGATTGCTACTGTTATATAAAGAGAAAATACCAGCAATAATAAATCTATGATGTACAGCTGAGGGACTCAATGACTTCTTTGCCTCAGTCTTCACTGGCAAGGACTGCAGCCACACTGCCCATGATGGAGAATGCAAAGGCGAGGATTGGGAAATGGAAAACCGCCCACAGTAGGTGAAGATCAAGTGCGAGAGACCACATGAGGAACCTGAAGTTGCACAAGTCCATGGGACCTGATGAGATACACCCGCGGGTCCTGAGGGAACTGGCAGATGAAGTCGCTAAGCCACTAGCCATCATATTTGAGAAGTTGCAGCGGTCTGGCGAGGCTCCTGCCAACTGGAAAAGGGGAAACATTACCCCTATTTTTAAAAACGGAAAAAAAAGAAGACCCAGGGAACTACAGGCCAGTCAGTCTCACCTCTGTGCCTGGTAAGATCATGGAGCAGATCCTCCTGGAAACTCTGCTGAGGCACATAGAAAACAAGGAGGTGATTGGTGACAGCCAGCATGGCTTCACCAAGGGCAAGTCATGCCTGAAAAATTTGGTGGCCTTCTACAAAGGGGTTACAGCGGCAGTGGATAAGGGAAGATTAACTGATGTCATCTACTTGGACTTGTGCAAAGCGTTTGACACCGTCCCACACGATACCCTGGTCTCTAAATTGAAGAGACATGGATTCGACAAATGGACCACTCGGTGGATAAAGAACTGGCTGGACTGTCGCACTCAAAGAGTTGTGGTCAACGGCTTGATGTCCAAGTGGAGAGCAGTGATGAGTGGCATTCCTCAGGGGTCGGTACTGGGGTCTGTACTGTTCAACATCTTTGTCAGCAACATGGACAGTGGGGTCGAGTGCACCCTCAGCAAGTTTGCCAATGATACCAAGCTGTTTGGAGAGGTAGACACGCTGGAGGGGAGGGATGCCATCCAGAGGGACCTGGACAGGCTGGAGAGGTGGGCCCAAGCCAACCCCATGCAGTTCAACAAGGCCAAGTGCAAGGTCCTACATCTGGGTTGGGACAATCCCAAGCAGAAATACAGGCTCGGTGGGGAATGGCTGGAGAGCAGCCCTGAGGAGAAGGACCTGGGGGTGCTGATTGATGAAAAGCTCAACATGAGCCAGCAGTGTACGATCGCAGCCCAGAAGGCCAACCGTATCCTGGGCTGCATCAAAAGAAGTGTGGCCAGCAGGTCAAAGGAGGTGATTCTGCCCCTCTACTTCACTCTCGTGAGACCCCACCTGGAGTACTGCATCCAGCTCTGGAATCCCCAACATAAGAAGGACATGGACCTGCTGGAGTGTGTCCAGAGGAGAGCCACAAGGATGATCCGAGGGCTGGAGCACCTCTCCTATGAGTTCAGCCTGGAGAAGAGAAGGCTCTGGGGAGATCTTATTGCGGCCTTCCAGTACCTAAAGGGGGCCTACAGGAGAGCTGGGGAAGGACTTTTTACTCGGGCATGTAGTGATAGGACAAGGGGGAATAGCTTTAAACTGGAAGAGGGCAGGTTCAGATTAAACATTAGGAAGAAATTTTTCACTTTGAGGGTGGTGAGGCACTGGCACAGGTTGCCCAGAGAGGTTGTTGAGGCCCCGTCCCTGGAGGTGTTCAAGGCCAGGCTGGACGTGGCCTTGGGCAACCTGGTCTAGTAGGAGGTGTCCCTGTCTATGGCAGGGCATTGGAACTAGATGATCTTTAAGGTCCTTTCCAACCTAAACCATTCTATCATTCTATGATTCTATGTAATGCAACCTATAAATATATGTGAAGATAATACACATTTTCAAAAAAAAAGGAGGAGCCTTGCTGAGATCCAAAGGAATTATCTTTTATTGTCAAATTAAAAAACATCCTCTTTAAAACTTACGAAGTAATATTAGTCTTAGCATTGCATATAGAGAATATCTGTGGTACAGAAATAAAAAACCTGAATCACTAATCACAATTCCACAGGGAAGACACATATCTGAGCATTTTGCTGTTTGAAACATCAGTATTTGGGGGGGAAACATTTGTTCAAGTGCCTTAGAGATCACATAGAAAACATGTTAATACATGTTAATATATACAATATATTTGCTTATTTTTCTTCTATAACTTATTGGTACTTTAAAAGCATTTATTGCCTGAAAATTTATTTCTTCGAATGCTGTAGTCTCCAAATTGGAAACACATCTGAGTATATCGTGATGTGGTTTGTAGCAGATTGGGATATGTTGTCCAACGGTGAATATCACTTTGCTCTGTGAAAGCTTTTTTATTTCAGCCTCCACTTTAGACCAAATCTGCATATTTGCTTAAAACACTTCACTTATCTGTAATATGCAGGGAACTTAGGCCATGTTGATAATGAAAAGCTCAGCAAAGACTTTTAAAGGCTTTCTTTTACTGGAAGAGATCTCCCGCTGGTAAGGCCAGCATTTATAAAGGATTCTACATGGGGCTTTTCTGAGAAGGAAGCAAGTGAGTACTTTACCTGGAGAGAGGTGTTGAGGGACACAGTGCACTCAGGTGGGGAAAGGAGGGAAATCCAGATGGATGGGGTACAGGATCATAGAGGAAGAAGACAGGAGGAAGTTGCATGTCTCATTTGTTACTCTTGATGACCTTCAAGTCCCACAGAAAAAACGCTCAGTGAAAGCAGATACAGGATGTCTTTTTTCCTCGGAAGTAACTTACTTATTTGATTTAATGGTCTAAGTTAAAGTGCCTAAGGTTAAAACTTTTTCTTAGATTGCTTCTTTCTTCCTTACACAGTCCCTCTTAGGTTGTCTAAATGCCTGCGAGTTCAGACCAAACAGTGACTCTGGAAAAATGTTTTATGTGTCTTAGAGCTCAGGACTGAAATTTCAGTTTCTACCCAGGCAGTAAAGTACAACCTCAAATTTGTCCATTTAAGTAGGTGTAAAAGATACGGTGCTTTACATTCACTAGGAAATTTCCTTAGAAATTATTAATGGCTCTAAAACAATGAAAGTAAACATCTGCTGTGGGTAGGTTTGGGTTTTTTTCCCTATTTCTTTCTTTACTGTTACCCTTATCATCAAAATATTAATTTTCAAATGTGGATAAGTAACTCCCAGTGAACAGTGTTGTTTCTCGGAGTGCAATTACAGATAGTGGAGTGTTAGTAGAGTGTTAAAGGAGACTAGCTTTAAATGAATTAGCACTGATACTGAGAACAACCTTGATAGCTAAGGTGACATGTTAAAACAGTCCCTGCTGAGCTCCATCTTAGTTCATATCATTCACTACTTTTCTTTCAAAATACTCTAATCTCTATCTTTTCTTACCTGTGATGTTTGCTTGTTTCCGTACTCCCTCCACTGCCGATCTTGTTGGTACTGATGCCTCTCCTCCCTGTGGGAGTCTTCCAGGATTTGCCACTGGCTTATGTCCTGCCAGGTTTATAAACTACCTGCCTTGTGGTTGATATGACACTGGCATGATTCCTGTCCTGACATGGTTGTGATAAGCCTTCAAATCTGATTTGGGGCAGTTTTAATAATTCTGTGATATATTCATAAAATCTTTTTTAAAAATCATTCTGGGAGGAGCTCATCTAGAACAGCCCCTGTTTAAATGAGAGTGAATTTAAAAGATTAGATTAGATTAGATTACATTAGATTAGATTACATTAGATTACATTACATTACATTGCACAGGGCTTTGTCTTCTTGCCATCCTTCTCCTTTGGGCTGAGCAAGGAATTCTTTTGGTGGGTGCACCTTGGTAAAATGGGGAGACCAGGAAAGCTTTGCATGTGGCAGGTGAGACCAACTGATCAACTTCAATGCACAAGTATAGGAGGAACAAGAACTCAATTTCTTATTTATTTTCCTCTCCTCTTCCCAGAGACACTTTCTCATTACAGTTTCCCTGACTTAACATTAATTTATGTTTTCAGGAGCAAGGTAAAGCTGCTTTTATAAAAATAAACTGAGAAATGGAAAAAGTGAAGAGAGCTGGGTTCCATCTGAGCAAATGTTGGACTGGAAATAGGTGGTGCATAGTCCTGGGCTACTACAGATAGACTATGGTCATGTTTGCAGTATAGCTCCATCCGGAAGACTGGCAAGTGTACTGAGTCACTGGGAGATGCTCTGGATCTGGAGAAGTGTCTGTGGGTTGTGGCAGTGAGAAGATGGAGGGAAATGGAAGTGAAAACTGAGGAAGAGGTGGGAAATAGTATGTGCTCTGTAGGGCATAAATACATAGCTCCTGTGTACCTTGTTCATGTCTCCAGTTTTAATATAGCAAAGTTACCGGAATACCTTGGGTAGCTGTTCCTTGGCTGACATTGCTCTTTAGCTTCAATAACTCTTCTTGTTTCTTGGTGTTTACCTCTCTGATGATGTGTATATACAGACAGCTGTCACTTCCCTTCTTACCATTTGTTCACTATGCAAAGCACACTAAGCTTTTATAGTCTCCTCTCGTAAAAGAGGCTCTTTAGTTCCCTTGTGTCCCATGCACCTGTTCCAATTCATCCTAATTCAGCTTTACGAGGACAACAGACCTGTTTCAGAGGAGGTCATACCAGTCTCTCCAGCTCCAGTGACATGCCCATGGTTTGTGCCTGCTTTTTTGTGAGCAGTTCCTGCCTGGTAATGCTTATTGACATTTTATGACTAACGAATCCCACTCTTCCTCCTTCTCTTTCACTTCCACTTCAGAAAAAAAGTATCAGCCAAGACCATGACTCGGGACCGCAGTGTTGCACTTTCTGCTACTGAATTTCACCCACTGTAGTTCACACAGTGTTCAGGGGTACTGGACTTTTCTGTACGACAACCTCACACTTCCAACCTGTGCCATTTGCATTTTTCTTTAACCATCTTGTATTTTCGTCCCCATTTCATTACTACCAAGTAAAATAATCTCACTTATTATTCAGAAAGTCTAGTAAAATTTAAATCACAACAATTCACCTTTCAGTCCAATGCCTTGTCTTCTGCCTAGTCAGTTCCTCATCCATTTTATGCCACTGGTGCTAACGTCTATCTTCTCTAAGTTGCCTGATAATGCCCCGTGTGTCAGAACAACAAATATTTTTTAGGAGTCATTTGACTTGTGTGTGTCATACGTGAGCCCCATAAGGAACACGTGCACGCTAACAAGCACGCTTACAATTTTAAATGCAATTTGATGCATAACACCCTGCTAAATGAAAGGAGAATTAGAGCTGTAGCAAAACAAACAGATCCTATGCTTAATTTGACGATAAAGGTTTCATCTGGAGCTGGTGGGAACTGGATCTTCAGCTATTTTAATGATTTCCAGTTTCCCAGAATCCTTGCAGTAGGAAGGAGCACCTTTTTAAAGGCCAGGGGCGATTATTGCTACTGAATTTTTTGCAGGGAAGCTGTTTATGAAGGTGACGGGAGACAGCGCAGCAGGGAGCAGTGCTGGAACCCGAGCGTGTCTGTGGGAATCTCGTTGGGAAGGGTGCGAAGCCGTGACAGCCGTTTGCAGGCAGAGGCTGTTGGAGGCATCCCCTCATCCCCAGCCGACCTCCGGACCGGGGTCACACCGGGCACCCGACGGGAAGCGCGTGGTGGTCCCCTCGGGAGGGACACAGCCTCTCCTAAACTGATGCCATCTTACGGCAAACAGGCTTTCTACAAAGAACCGTAAAAAGCCCAGCAACCCTGCCTGTAACCTGTAAATTTAAATTCTGAAAGCAGCCAGGTTAAGCTTCCCATTTTAGGTTGCCTCTGTATGTATATACACCTTATCCGAATTTGAAAAATATTCCTCCATTGCTTGTATCTTGTTCTGGACCCTCATGCTTTTCTACATCCCCTTTCCAGCAGCTCCTGTCCCCTCACCAGGCCCTCTCAGCACTGTCCCGGGTGGGCTCCTTTCCCGCAGCCCCCGGATGCCACCACAAGCCGAGGAGCCATTGCCGGGTTCCCCCCGCGCTGCCCCACGCCGCCATCACCCTCTCCACCCCCCCCAACTGCCCCTCACACACACACAGGGGGACCCCCGCACCTCTCGTCCCCCGGCGGGCAGCTCTGAGGAGACGCTCCCCCGGGCCGGGGGCGGCGGGCCGGTGGCGGGGTCGCCTCAGAGCGGCGGCGGCGAGCGGTGTGAGGCAACGCGGTTCTCCCCGCCCCCGGCGGTCGGGGCCCTGCCGTCCCTCACGGCCCGGCGGCGGCGGGGAAGGGCATGGAGTTGGCGGGAGTCTATAAAAAGCCGCCGTGAGACGAGGCCGCCGTCCGGCCAGAGCCGCCGGGAGAGGCTGAGGCGCGGCGGCAGCGGGGCGCCGCAGCGACACCATGATCAACCCCAACTACTACCCGTGGGGCTACGACGGCGACAACGGTGAGTGGGGGCCCGGCCCGGCCCGGGTTCTCCCGCCTCAGCGACTGCGGCAGCGAAACCCAGGCAAACCCGGGAGGCCCCGCCGCCGGGGAGTGCGGGGAGAGGGGGAAGAGGGTCTCCCCGCGGGCCGGGGTCTGCGCGGATGGTGGGTCGCCACTCACCGGTGTGGAAGAGGCGAAGCTGGTGGAAGGGGAGGCGGTGGCTGAGGTGTCCCAAGTTAAACTGAAGTCGTTTTTCCCTGCTGCTAATGTAGGTTTGAAATTTGAGGTAGCGTTAAAATCCAGCTTTAGGTGAGCCTTCGGTGCAGGAAGAGCAGTGCCACTGCTGAGGCAGGACACCCGGGCGGCCTGTTGTTGCCACTGAGAGCAGCACGGCCTCCATCGGGCTTTTTTCCTCGTGGAGTTACAGTTAAAACCATGGCAATAATTAAATCCACATTTCACCTTCTTCAGGTATCAGTGGCCTTTTCTCTCTCCAGATGGGTAGATGATGCCACGGTTGGGTTGTTTGGGTATATCCCAGCATATTTCTAGCCACTGCTGGGCTTGGAGTATACACCTCTAGTTTCTTTGCTTGGTGTACTGGCAGTCGCCTAATGGGTAAAGGCCTGAGGTTGCTGTGAGAGTTTAGGTTCGGCCAAATGACTTGCAGTATCTAATATTCCAACTACAACGGTCTAATTGCTTTTTATGCGATGAAACTCTAGACAGGTCATGACTAACAGCCAGGTGATTAGTAACCTACTTACCAATACATTTTACTGACGTTCTATAGCTAAACAAAGCCAAACTTGCATTTGTTGTAATGCAAGTATAATTCATACCTAGCTGGAAAAGGTTTTCAAGATATTTCTCTGTATTTTTTCTAGGACCAGATCAGTGGCACAAAAATTACCCAATTGCCAAAGGACGCCATCAGTCACCTATTGAAATCAATAACAAAGATGTGCATTACGATCGCTCCCTACTGCCATGGTTTGCTAGTTATGATCCTGGTGCAGCTAAGACCATCCTCAATAATGGGAAAACCTGCAGAGTTGTATTTGATGATTCTTTCGATAGATCAGGTTAGTTTTGTTTTCATCTCAAGCTGTCATTATGTATCAGTGACTCTTTGAAGACAGAGTGTGCTCTGAAAGCTTATGGCTGTCAGAAGGTCTCTGTGTACTGTCTGCATGTGATGCACGTGTTTCTGTGACTCCAGTGCCCTGCATAACTGGTGGTAAAGGCCTGGGACGACTTGTAAAGTCCATAGGTAAAATCCTAGGGGATGGAGAGAGCTGCAGAGAAGCTTGGTGCGGGATGAATTAAGGTGTAAGGTAAATTTCTGTGTTTGCAAAAGCCATTGCAGTTGTGTTGCTTTCCAGGAGCATAGAGTCCAGGCTTTGTCTATGAGGGCTGAATTCCTACATTCAAGGCTATTTGAGATGCCCAGCAGAACATCTTTAACTGTGTATGTGGCTAAAGGTACAATGTTTGAAAACTGTACACATATAATTTCTGATAAATGAAGTAATGAACCAGATGCTGCCATAAAGTCATGGTGTTTAATCAGTTAAAACTCCCTTCGGCATTCATGGGATTTTGTCTTAATGAGGATTATAAGGCTGAGAAGTTTCAGTGTTTCAGCTTTAATGTCCAAAATCTTTTATCCATTCATAGTTATGACAGCATGCAATGTGCTGCATATGTAATGCATAACTTTGAAGAGTTAGTGGGGTTATATATTTTGAAGAGATATGTCTGTTCTGTGTAACAGGTGCTAGAAATACTTAGTTTATGTTGGCAGACCCAGTGATGTTTCATGTTAATACTGTTGGCTATATTTCAAAGGAAAAAACATTACTGAAAGAAGTATGAAATTGCATTAGTACTGAGATAAAAAGAAAAATCAAATGCATACTTCACTCTTTATTCTTGTATCAAGGTCAACAGCATTGTGTTATTATTTATAGTACATGGGACGGTAAGAAAAGGAAAAAGAAATGTCAACTTCAATAAAATAGTGAAAAGTCTTCTCCTACTTCCACAGTGTACAGATTTATTTCTTAACTACATTAAAAGTTCTAATTTCGGTTACAATGTAACTAGGATTGCTAGCTATAATAATGAGGAGGATTTTTACTCATAGTTTGATTGATCTGAAATATTTATGGGCATGGCTTTAATGTAATGGATTTTTAATGAATGACTTGGGTTTCATGAAAACTGAGGATCAAAATGTATGTAAGCTGGACTAGTTAATATACTATCAAAACTCACAAATGACTGTGCAGTCAAGAGTTTACTTACTTTCCTAGCGAAGTGGGAATCTTCAGTGTTATTTGAATAAAAATATAATCTCAGATAACACAATACATCAGTAAAGAGACGTAGCTATGGCAAATGAGAATACCTCTATGACCATTACTTACTTTTTTTTACCATCTCTGTAATTTGTTGGAACATATCAAATATATCAATGGTTGCATCTTATGCATAAATGTCAAAGTAATTATTGTTATAATTACTCAGATTTTGCACGGGAGGGAGTATTTGGTCACAGCCATCTACAGCATGGATGCAGCACTGTGGCCACAAAGAGCAGAAAGTTTTGGAATGTTCTGAATTTTTTTTCAGATAAACTGCTCAGTAACTGTTGTGTTCTGATCTCAGAAATAAAAAGTGACTCACTGGAAAAAAAGTAGGTGTATTTCTCAACTCTTTGAAGGCAAGAAACATTCAGTGTTTATTGTTATGTCTCCTTTGTTATACCATTGCCTGCAGAGTCTGTGGGTGGTGTTCCTTCTCTAACATAATGCTAATTGCAGGACGAATTCCACTGTGCATACTCCTACTGACTTGAGCATGTTTTAAGTTTTTTACGATACGTACAGTGACTTATTTTTTGTGAGCCACCTGCTGCATAGTACATACATATGTAATAGCAATCATATAGGAATTAAGCTTTTGTTTCTTTGGAGCAAAGACATTCTGCCTGTCTGTCTGTCTGTCTATCTATCTGTCTATCTATCAATCACTGTCTATCTGAATTATTTCTAAGCTAACCAGAAATCTAAGGGCTTCCTTTATTTGCCTAACTTTTCCAGTTAGAGCGGTCATACCTATATCTGTAGTTACATCTAGATTTTCATTAGTGGTAGATGAAAGAGATTGCTGAATTAGTTGCAAAGGTGAGTGATAAAATGAATTACTTTGGATTTCTTGGAGTTTTACTTCAATTGTGTCTTCTTTGCCAGGAGTACTTTGAATATTCATGATTGGGACAGTTTCTTAAATGATTAGAGACAAGCTTCCAGGAAAAGTGCCGTCCAATGTAATTCACATATTATGTTGAAAAAGGCCTTATTGCTGTTATCTTTGGAGTCAGTCTAGTGAAAGGAATTGGAAAATTTATCTCCAGCTATTTATAAAGTCTGGTTGACTTTAAGAATCTGCTATACAGTTGAAGGCTTTGATGACAGATACTTGCTTTAGGAGCTGTCATGCCTCTGCTACCTTTCTGTGCAAGTTAACATGTTGTTGTGGACTCAGTTGTCTGTCTTACCATATCTGTGTGGAAGAAGGACCTTAAGCACTGTAAAATCATTGCAGCTGGAGTCTCAAATTCCAGGAAAGATCTGGGAGCTGAAATCAAAACCTCTTAGGTAGTTGTGCCACCTTGTGATGGCCACAGTAAACCCATACCAGAACTTGGGTACTTTGGCAGACTACCACTGCTATATTTTTTGGCCTGAATGGTGACTCAGATACTCCTTTAGATCCAGCAGTGACTCTGGTTTTGTTTTGAATTAGGGCTGCAATCTTATTTCTACTGGGAGAGTCCATTTGCTTTTAAAATTCCAAAAATATTTCTGCCAGAGAAGTTTCCTGAGACCACCTAACTGGTGGGATCATTGTCATGATGTTGCGTGAGGTCTGTAGCTTGTGACTTCCTTAAAATTTATGACTGTCTGGCTTTCTTTATAATACCTGTGGATAGACGGTTAGATCAAAGCATTCAATCATTTAATAAACAGTACAGATACAAAACAGGTCTTGTACTTCTCACTTTGTCTGCTTTTGTTGTCTCCTTGACTCTTTCTGTGGAAGTTCATCAGCCAAACAGATTCCTCCTTCTATTTTTACTTACTTTCTGATGGATGACATTTAAGGGCTTGGAGTACCTCAGTGCAGGCACACTTTCTTACAAGATTGCCTTGATGCTGTTAGCAGAATCTTTCAATTTCTTGTCAAAGGAATGTGTGCCTTTGGAAGTGGATGATGAAAAAAAATTAAAGAGCCTTTTACTGTAAGCAGTGAAAGCTTGTTGCTTATTGGTCTCTTTTAGCATGACTAGTGCTTGTGGACAGCATTTCCTATAGTACCACTTTGTGGGAAATCTCATTTATCTTTGCAAATGAGATTTTGATTATCAGCTTCTGGTGAATAAACATTTATGTGTTGACCGGTTCTAAAACAATGACAAACCCCAGTAGCTTTAATTAAAACTGAGGGAAGTTTGTCCGTAGACACTCACATTTTGGTTGATCCCTGCAGAGAGTTACTTAACATTTTGTGTACTGAATTTACACTGGAACAAGTCAGTTGGCATTGCAAGAATAGCATAGCTAAATCTCAGTGTTTGCGTAGCTGTGGTACTTACCACTTGACGGCTATACTGCGTACCGCAAAAGGCAGCAAAGTTAAATTCTTCCTTCAGTGTTTAACACATCTATCATTTGTAGTGTCTGCATGAAGGTACTGAATGTTAATACAAGCACTGTGGAGCTTGGGTACGGGGGATTTAGGAGTTGAGTTTCTGTTCACTGAACCTCCATGCGATTGTTAGAGATAAAAATGCTTGAACAGTCAAGGGCCTGCTGAGGCTACAGTTAAAAAGTGGACTGTCAGTTTTCTGCCCCTGGAGATGGGGATTTCGGCCCTACTGTGGATCACAAACAAAGATGATGTGGGAGCTCACCAATGAACAGGCTCTGATCAATAGGCACGAAACTGGGAAAGGTGTGTTGCAGTGCAGGTGAGGTTGGGTGGCACTCTGACAGACTTCTGTCAGGCACTTTTTTTCCCAATCTGCCCCCATAAGAGTACAAAGTTCAAATACAAACAAAAGTAATTCTTCTCCATATCTATTTATTGTTTGCCTAAAGAAAATTTCATTGAGAACTGTGTAAAATGTTCCAAAAGCTTTTAGGAAATACATTTTATCCTGCAGGTAGCCATAGTGTTTCAGTACAGTGATCCTCTTGTGAGCAGAGCCTTTTTTATAGCATCTAAAATGTGGCATTGGGTTTTATACTGCGCTGTTAGATTCTGTTATAAAGCAGCATAAGAAAGGTAATGTATCTTTTTCAATTGTCATGCAGTAATACCATACTAATTTAATTTCATTGCGGTTTACCAGTTCATTTTATGGATTTGGCAGGATGTGAATATCATAAATCTTATAAGAACAGTTAGTTCTTCTCATGTTTATAAACACAGCTCACCTCATGAGTTTGTTTAGTGCTCCTTGTGTTTCTCCACCTGACTTTCACAGAATGCCTTCACAGCAAACAGGGAAGGCATTTGTGTAGGCATAACTTTGCCAGTTTTACTTTAGTGAAGATCAATGACAATTGACATTAGCACAGATTAACCACCAGACCCCTATCTAAGCTGCTCAGCAAGTGGATGGACTTATTTCAAAACCTTCTTGTCACATTTCTGTTGTTAAGGCCATGCTGCTAACTAAGGTAAAGTTGAGTGGCCATCTCCATTCAAACTGCATCACACCTTTATTTTGCTGTGCAATGAGAGTGAGATACAGAGCTTTTTCTCGTCTTAGTTACAACCTCCAGTGCAACACTTGCCCTCTCTGAGGCAAAGGTCTGCCTCAGTGATTACATTGAGGGTGGAAAAAAGCCATTCTTTTATTAGCCAGTTCTGTCTCATGCTGCTCAGTTTATGATGGATCAAATAAAAGGTGAGCTTTTTTATTGGAACTGATGTCCACGTGTGCATCTGTGTAGGACTGCTTTGTGATAGACCATTCTTCAATGTGGATGGAGGGACATGGAATTTGAGCAAGCGCTTTTTATGTCTTGTATCTGGCACTGGTGGAGGGCGATGTGGAAAACCAATATAAAAAGAGTCAGTCACTGAGCAATGGGATGAGCGTTTGCAACAATAAGGCACCAAAAAGGAGTGAATACTTTTCTCCCTTGTCTTCCTGGGCTCGTTTGTATATTCCTGCAGCTGGGCCATCTTATTTTAATGGCAGCAAGTTTAAGGGAGTTACATTTTGGTAAGTCTGCTGTGGCCATCCTGTTACTTCTGTAGAGCACAAACAGGAACAGAAATGCCACATTTTTAATATTCACAATTAAGTCCAGCCATTCAGCTAGCCATGTGAAAAGGATTATGCAGTATTTCAGAGCTCAGCTAATCTCAGTTTATCTCAGCTAAGAGAAAAGCTGGCTGCCCATATATCAGGGAGTGAGCCTGCAGGCTCCTTTTTTAAAGCTCTGGCTTTTCATTTCATGCAGTGTCATAGGTAGAAGCTCAGAGTGAGTTATGGGGGCTTCTAGAAAAGCATCCTTTCGTAAGTGCTTTGTGGTAGCAAAACGGCTATCACAGCCCTAAAACTGGGAGTCTCAGATATTTAAGGTGAACATTTCTATGTAATAATTGTTAGAATAATTCCCTGTTACATATAAATATGTAAATATATAAAAATGAAGCTGTATTTTAGCACCATTGAAAAACAATTTAAAGATGTCATAGTTTCTTTTATTAACTTTTACCTCATATTCTTTTTCTAGCTGGTATATGGGTGTTTATTTATTGGTGTTAGTATTTTCTGAAAACAAAAACCCAAGAGGATGAAGATACCTTTAGAATTTAGGTTCCAAGCCACATGTTTAAAAAAAAAAAAAGAAGATTTCTTTTACTAACTTTGAGCTATGCAGACATACTTTGGGATTTTTTATATTTTAGATATTGGAGAACTTAATTCTTGTAACTGTTTTGTTTACTGACATAGGGAAATTTCCTTTTCTTGCATTGTCATTTCATGTATTTCTGTGTTTTATACTACACACTTGCAGTTAAAAGAAAGAAAACACCTCTTTTCCTTCAGGAGATGTTGGTTTATGGGAATCTCAGTCTTTGCATCATTCTGTCTGCTTAAAGTGTGCTAAGTAAAAGCTACTGTCTATTTATAGATGAGTGAAGCAGGAATGTGTTGGCACAAGGTGATGCAGAGCTTCACCTAATGCCCAATCAAAGATGTCTGCTGATGGCCCATCAGTGGAAATAATGACACGTTTTTACCTTAAACTGGATTATTTGGTCTTACAGATCTATTTTAATGGAGAATTGATGGCCTTAGCAGCTACTACTGTTACCGTGTCTGCATCAGCCACGGTAGTGAACGTCTGTGGGAACAAGTAAAAAGAATTTGTTAAGAGTAACAGCTTGCTCTTAATGTTCAGTAAGGAACACTTAGTACTTTATTTCTTGAGCTGATCATGGATTTCATTCCTTTTCTTTTCAGATTTAAGGATATTTTTCTCTAGCATATGAAGGCCTGTTCTTGAGAACTGCTGAATGGTTTATAGGAATGGTATAACTTCTATCTCCAAATAAAGTGAACGAGAATTGAATATTAATTAGTATTTGGTGAATGTGAAGAAGTTCTTCTCTTTCTATTGTGAGATCCTTTCAAACCACCTTGATTTGGTACATAATGTCATTTTTACATTATGTTTACATTAAGATTATTTAGAACACAGGGTATTGTTCATCATAGGCTGGGCTTTTCTTTAGGAAAATAGTTTGTATTCTCAGTGATTGATTTTCTGGCTCATTTGCTGTTTTCTTTCTCCTCTTCCACAGCCAGAGGGAGCAACCATTATAGCAGAAGCAGCATCAGTAATTTCATAGGTTTTTAAACAAATAAGTCATAGCCTGCAGTAAGAGATAAAATTTGTAGCATTGTGGGAATTTATCATCTAGCACTTCAGTAGTTCGTCTTAATAATGGCTATTTTTGTGTGCTTTGATGTAGGTAGATATTGGAAGGAATTCAGGGGGATATTAGGACACCTAAATTTATGTGCTTTATGTGGTGGGATATGTAGGTGGATTATATCTCTAAACTCCCATTCTAGTCAACATAAATGGAGTCACACTTAATCAACGCAGTCCAAGGAACATTTCAGGTCACCACCTGTTGAGCAAGGCACCTTAAGGCAAGCAGAAGTACTCTAGAAGCTTGACTGTTCTAATTAGGGTCTTACTTCAGTTACCCAAACATAGGTATCTCATGCCATTTTTGATAACCTAATGTATTTCAGATTGCCTCCAGATACTGTTTAGAAAAATCTAGTTCTACAGATCTTGTATCACATCTTCCAGTCCTGTCTAGGTGTCTTTGGCATATCCTAGAAGGTACTAGATGCACATTTATGCAGCTGTATTAAACCAACAAGCTCTATTGACTATAATGGAAGCCAAGACACAAATAATTTTCATCTGCCTGTAAGTGTATATAGCTGAAGATGGTTGCCTGAAGGACTGCTAAAATCGGTGCAGATTTCCAAGAAGTAGTCAGTACTCTCAGAATGTAGAACATCTGTACAGTAAATATGTAAATATGTATGTAAATATTTTATATATATATATATTTCTTTTTTAAAAAATGGAAGATACCTGAGTCTAATGCTGATGCAGATTATCAATTGCAGTGCTGAGAGGTGGGCCACTTCCAGGAGTCTACAGGCTGCGTCAGCTTCACTTTCATTGGGGTTCATCTGATGACCATGGCTCTGAGCATGTTGTGAATGGAGTGAGATATGCAGGAGAGGTAAGACTCATCACGTTTTACTTTAAAATAGGGTATAAAGTAACATTTGTTATTATCGTTCAGGTGGGACAAAATTTGTCATTTGCTTTTCAAGGACTTTAGATTTATGTATCTGTGACATTCTCTTCTTACTCCCATCAATTCTTATGAATGTGAATCAGGTTGAAGTAATTCTCACATCAGAAGAAAAGAAAAATACTATGTGAAACAAAGGTTTCCGTGTTCTCAAACCAGCGTCACTTGGAACATAGGACTGAATTACTGAGAAGCAATGAAACTTAATAAAACAGTATTCTGAAAGTATAGTATAGCAGAAGTATAAAATTGTAGCAACAGAAAGGAGGAAGAATGTGTTACCTTGATTTTCTACCACTATAGGATTGTAAGGGAAGATGAGAACTGTAGACTAAAAATATACAGATCTTACATTCACATGGACTCTTTGCTAGAATTGCTGTAATTTGGAATCCAAATGGAAATGAATCACATATCAGACTTCTGAACTGCATGTTCTACCTGCTTAGTTTCTGCGTCCTTCAGCTTTAAGATGAGATTTCTGTTCTTTTTTGCAATTTCCATGTTAAGATGTTTATAGTTTATTTTAAAGCAAATCATAGTCTAAATGTTAATATATGGCTGATGTAACTCATATATGAATTGCTGTCCCTTTTTTCTTTTTTTTTTTTTTTTTGGAAGGCCTAATCCTCATTCTTTGTTGCCCCAAACTCTGTCATGTATATGAAGAATTCTGAATTCAGCCTCTGATGGCTTGATATTCAGTAATGGATTTTTTTAAACATGTTTTTCTTTGTTTCCAGCTTCATTTGTTACACTGGAATCCCAAATACAGTAATTACCTTGATGCTGTGAGAAGAACTGATGGAATAGCTGTTTTGGCCATATTTTTGCAAGTAAGTAGAAGCACACAGCCCTTCTTTGTACTTCTACCACAGAGTTTTCTATTCTTACAGGGTTAAAAAAGCAAAACCCTCTGAATATATTTTCTAGGGATCGTATCGCATTTTAGGGTTTGACTTTCAGTAATACATGCTTTTCAAGTTATAGAGCACAAGTCATGTTATTTCAGATGGTATCCAATACTACACACACTTGTCCCAGCAGCTATTGTGTCACTATGCAGCTGGTGGGAGCTGTAAATCTAGATGTATTTGCCCCTGTTTTGGGGACACAATGTCAATAGTGGACTTCTGACCAGTAGCAGTCAGCTGTCTTCTGTGCTAATCATGGACTGATTTCAAGGACAGATACTGCTTCTAGGCTTTTCATGATTTTTTTCCCAGGCAAAACTAACTCACAGACAATACATATAACTTATCCTTTTTTAAAATCCTTTTAGTCTTAGTCTGAAATATTGGCCTTTGCTTTCTCTTCTTGAGAGACAGAAGGATGGACGTTTGTGTTGAGATCACCAATTGCAAACAGTAGATCTGACAATGAAATCTGGATTTTAAACTAGATGAAACTTTTTCCAAATTCTACACTTGACTGAAGAGTTATTTATCTTTGTTAGGCTAAAATTCAATGTCAACAGGAATAGTTGTATTGTGAAATCACCTGTGATGCTGAGTTTCTGTACTGATATAATTTCCTCATTTGGATCATAATATCTGTTGGGGTACAGACAGAAGGTACAGAGAGAAGACATAGCTTACTAAGATGGTAGGTGTAATAGGGTGGGTTAATGCATTGTAGTTTCATAGTTGATATATGTTTAGATGCACATATAAAAAAATAGGAGAAAGAAGAAAACTGATTGATCAGAACTCTTTGGTTAGCTCATGCTTTCTTCTTTACAGGTAGGGAAAACTCCCAAACCGGAGATGAAGAGAATTCTTGAAGAAATAAATGCTATCAAAACAAAGGTAACAGTGTTGGGCTTTTCATTGTAGAAAGATTGCTGCAAATTCTCAGGACAAAATAAACATAAAGTTTGACTTTCCAGTTTTCAAATTGTGCTCTGCAACATTGCCGATATACTTGTGAATAAAACCATGGGTAGCTTCTCCTTAAGAAGAAAAGTCCTTTCTTCCATTTACATATGAGCCTTCTTTGGCTTTAGTGGGCCTTACCATTTTGTGAAAATGAGAGTCATCTGACCAAACTTTACTCACCTAAAAATTAGGCATGGAGTCTTATTCTCTCAGTGGTCAGTGACAAAAGAAAGGCACCTTTGGAAATTGGTCCATTCAGTCTTGAAATAGGCTGCCTAATAGACCTCTGGAAATGCCACTGACTAGACATCTGTATCTCAGATAACATTACGTGATAAGAATCACACCGTCAATGTACATTTCATAGGCTGTCCTATTTGTTATTAGCACAAATATTATAAAGTTAGAGTACCTGTCTCACTTCATTATTTGGTGATCTAATCCAATATTCAATAGATAGGCAGAATTCCCATATGAAAGGAGGCCAGAAGGAAGAGTATTTCTGCGCAGAAATGAGGGAAGCACATTGGTACGGGACGCTGCTTCACATGAGTTAGCTCAGGTACAAGAAGTAGCATTATGGAGTTGTATGCTGTGTCATGCTTCACTGGGCCCATCTGTGAGGGTCATTCAGTCCACTTATCTTTACACCGCGTCATTACGTATTGTGTAGATATGTGCTTAGTTTCCTTAGTTTGTACCCTTGAAGTATCAGAGTCACTCTCTATACCAGAGCTGCATCTTTACCTAATCTTGACTAGAACTGTTAAAGAGTTTTCTGTTTGGTTTTGTTGTGTTTTGTTTGTTGTTTGTTTTTTTTTTTTCACAGGGGAAAGAAGCTCCTTTTCCAAATTTTGATCCTTCAATTCTTTTCCCTAAATCTCATGACTACTGGACATACCATGGGTCTTTCACTACTCCACCTTGTGAAGAGTGCATCACCTGGATTATTCTTAGAGAGCCTATCATAGTCAGCTCAGACCAGGTAAACTTCAAATAGATGCTACTTTACCCACTTCTTTTTAGTTACATGCCATAACCTGATCTTATTCTTTTGACAAGGAAAATGCTCATTGGATTCTGTGACAGATTGCATGATTAAATGGACAGTGAAGAACTGAATGCCTTAGAAGCTACCTTGGGACTCCATAGGGAACCTGTAAAAATCTTCAAAGGACTGCAGTCTACAACCTAATATGTGCAATCAACCTCTTAGACACATCTCTCTATCTGTCTCTGCATGACTCCTACATTAACTAATTGAGCAGAGATTATGACCTTCTGTACTTGGAACAGCTCATTGTTTCCTAGCCCACGTCAGGCATCATGGTGGTTCAAATCCAAATTCAATGAGATAGATTGATGATTCTGTCTGCCCCACATTCTTGGCATCATGTAACCAAGAAAATTATGGAAGTGTTGTATCAGGTGCTTGATACCCATGTTTGTAGAAGGTATACCAGCTAAATTTTCACAGACAGGAGCAGCATCAGATAACTATAGTTTCTTGTTAATTTGAAAGCCTTTTGTGGTCACGTACCACAAAGAAGTATTTCTTGTTAATCCTCATTCCCCCTCAATCATATTTATAGAAATGCCCTCTTTCATCAGATTTCAGCCTATGATTCTACTCGTACCACACAAGTCAGTTTCCTCATCTGAGACTATTCCTCTTCTCAGCAGGCTATAACTGTATGATATCACAAATTTCAAGACTCCAGGCTAGTGAAAACATGAACATTAATCAAGTGACTGACATACTATGTAGATACTAAATGTAGACACATGACTTTTCATTTTAGGTTCTCAAGGTGATAGGTGTTTCATTGTATTGATTGATGTGCATGTATCACAAAAAAAAATCTTATTTTCTATTTATGTGTCTCTATCTTTTAAAAAATAGAACTCAGGTATGATGGGAACCTTAGCTGGCAAAATATGAAATATGGTAATGTATTCATATAACTTACAGCTTAATTTTCACATCTTATTGAATTGTTCTGCCTCCTGTTTCCTTGCCCATCCAAAAATTAAAATACATGGGCTATTTTGAAGCTGGTACTTGTGTGAAAAATACAAATATGGTCTGACTGGTTTCCACAAAATAAAACTGCTTAGAGGTTTGTGTTACAGAAGATCAACTACAGATTTTGTTGGGAAAAGTGTAGTCATTCCTGAGCATCTCTGACTTAAAATGTGTTTTTAAAGGAATAACTAATCACATCATTGGACCAGCTTCATGAAAAGATTTTTTGATCACTGCTGTATTTGGGTCATGGCCTTTTTTTCAGCTTATCTAAAGTTCGTGAGTTTTGGCAAAGATACAGACTGTCCTCTAGCTGGTCCTACTGTAGAAAAAATGGAGCATTTAAGATAAAAAATAAATTACTATGTATAGATGGGACATTGGCTCTTATCCTGAGATAACCACTCTTCAGGCAGAATTGGCAATGTTTGTGAGGTACTGTATACAAATGCAACAGAAAGACTTTCCTCACTCCAGAGTGCCTGTAGTCTAAATAATGTATTCATAAGAGAACTGTGTCACCAATTATTTCTAATCCTAGAAAGTGTACTACCATGGCAGCCTCATTAATAGTAATTATTTTAAGTGCATGTGCATTTACAGTGGATCGCTTGGATGCTTTTGCAGGCAGATGGTAATAGTAAATTAGCCACAAGGATAAGTGCAGTCACTGTGAATCAGTACTCTGCAGGAGAAATCAATTCACCAGAAATCCCAGTGAGATGAAGAGTGGGTGGCCTAGCTGCTCAGATTACTTTTAATGAAACGATAGGAATTTAACTGTGGAGTAACTTTATCCAACTGCAGACTATTTTTTTCACCTTTATGTAGCTGCAGCCTGGATACATGTTGTTTTTTTTTTTAACTCAGTAGGGACGATCTTCCACAAATAATAATAATAAAAACCAGCAATCTCTTCTCTAATAGTACTTTATCAGTATTAACAAAACTAATAAACTGTTTTCATGTCTTACTGTTCCCATACAAATTATTCTTCATCTGAAAACTGAAATTTAATTTCAGATGAATAATCCAGCTGATGCAAATCATACCGGTTATAAATGTGACCTCATCATTGTTCAGGCAAACTGACATAGCTGGCTTTTCTGAGCTGTGTAGTGGAGAGCAATGTTGAGATGCCTGAGCTAGCTCAGTCCATAAACTGGAATTAGTATAGTCACGGTGAAGCCAGCTTTTACAGCCCAGACAGAAGTTCTGCTTCTGTTGGATTTGAACTCTGTACTGTAAAAGGAAGATACATCAACATAATGAATCCAGTTGTGAACAAAGTTGATGTGTGCCATGCATGGGGCAACATTTTCAAGTGTACACAAGGGAAAATGTGTGCATCCTTTTCACGGTAAGCCATTCAAACTGGGAAGTGTCAAGTGTCTGAATCACAGCTGATATGCTTTCTGACTAATGTGCATGCCAGTGACAACAAATTTACATAATGTATCTGTAAGTGGGTATACGTATTGCATCCTTTGAAAATCAGGAAGCAGTAGAGAAAGAGCATTATACAGTTTTGAACAGTATGGGCAGAACTCTTAAAAAAACCCACATACCTTGGTTAAAAAAAATGGCCAAAGAGAGTCAAGCTGCAGACCCTGTTTATGAACTGTTTGAAACCATGACCAAGTCATTATACAGATTTACATTGCTGTTATTAATAATGGACTTTTTTGTGTGACTGCAGCAGAATATATCCTGTGCTACAGACCCACCACAGAAATGAAGTATTAGTTTGTAATTTAGCCTTGACACCTTGCCATTCCAGAGGCTTCTTAACAATCAGATACTAAGACGGGGTTAGGGCAGGAGAGATTTATTAGGGCATAGGCTGTTCTACTTGCATTTTCTGAGGAATTCTCACAGTTTCTATGACTGTACACAGTTCTATATACAGTACATAAAGGACAGTACTTCTTACAATCCTGTTCAGCTAGGACCCTTTTTTTCTGTCTTGACTATTTCTAGGAATATTACTGCTAGGAAAAGAACATGAGTACAGTTCTTGTGGTGATGGGGTGAAGGACATCTTCACAACTTTGAAGGAGGCTTTCTCCCCAGCTTCTGGAGTTGGGCCAGCCTCCTTTGTTTAATTGTTGGGCTGTGGATTTGATCCCAAGGGATTTCCATCAGGACACTTTGATTTTTGCTCTCCTGCAGATGGCGAAGCTCCGCAGCCTATCCAAGAATGCCGAGAATGAACCTGATCTCCCCCTGGTTGATAACTGGCGCCCAACTCAGCCTCGGTATTTCAGGATGGTGAGCGCATCATTCCTCTAGGACCTGGCTCACATTGGGTGTCCCTGAGTGCGGCGACCTCTAGAACTAAGAGATGGTTTTGTTTTGTATCCTCTGTTGCATTTAGACAAAACTGCAGCTGTAGGTCTTGAGGCTGAAACTTTGAATTGTGAAATGTGAATTTCACTTTCAGAGGATAACAGTTACTTAGGCAAATCCTACCATTAAAATAGAAGTATAGAATCTTTTTGGCTCTTCATAACTGCTTTAACATTAGCTGTTGTTTGTAGTACAATGGAAGAAAGATGCTACTAACAACAACAAAACCATTTCCCGTTGCCCACGTGTCCCTTGATGGTTGCCTTATTCCATGCTAAAGAGGTTGCAATTAAGAGAAGTAATTCTTTTAAGCATAAAGCCGTGTTTTTCAGTAGTTGTTTTCAGCATTATCCATATCCTGCTCTGAGCTGCACCAGTTAACGCTCAAGGCATTCTTGGAAATAAATGAGAGCATTCTTTTGGTATTTGATACTCACATAAAATATGAAAGGATAGAAAATTGCTTCATTGCCATTGTTAAAGAACTAAGCTTTTAACTTCTTAAAACAATGGACAGGTGAAACAGAGGTCTATTCTGAAAATTGTATTCACTGAGTTATATGCAGTTAAAACTATGGAATGGAGGAAAAGAGCTGTTTCTGTTTGTTTCACAACTGGTTGTCCATATTAAAAGACTAATTTGCATTTTAATGTTGTAGCAATCAAAGTGACATGGGTTTTGAGAGCTTGGTCTTTGTATCCTGAATATATATTTTCTCCATGTGTGCAAGTGGCTTTTCTGTATGAAAAAGAGTGTTAAGACAGCAAGTGTTCTTAATCTTTTTAGTCGTCTTTTTGTGGCAGGTTCTCACTTCATGTGCAAATATAATTGATCCTGCTGTCAATGAGATTTGTACATAAATATCTGAAGCCACAGTTTGACCCTCCTGATCAAAATGCAGTTGACAAGAGTGTTCTTGTCCCTTGTTTTGGCATAAAGGACAATGAAACAGGATTGTAAACCTATACTTGAAATAACAGTATTTCTGCATTAAAAAAAATCCAATGATAATAAATATATTTACTTAAGAATTTTTGTTCTGTATTTTCTTCCCAATTTTAGAAACATGTAAAATTAACAGAATTTTAAAGAAAGAATGTCCTCTATAATACACCTTCATGGAAAATGATGATGGATGCTATCTTTTTCAGATGTTTGCTTGAACTACAAGAGTACTGACAATATATCATGTGACTGCAAGCAAGGAAATAGCATCTTAAATATGCTACATCATTGAGACATCCACATCTATTCTTTTAGTGAGATCACTCTATTCTGACAGTAGCTTTCTTGTAATGTCATGTGAATCAACTGCTTCGTAAGTTGGTTGCACAGTGGAAAAGTTCAATCTGTGTCTGAAACAATTAATATGAATGGTAATTTACATTGAGCTCTGGAAATACAAAGCAGCTGCTGCTCCAGCAGTGGCTGGACTCTTATATGCCATGTTCTAGGGCAGGAAGATGTTGCTGAGCTTGGTGATGAGGCAGGGGTTATACTGCCTGTCGCCAGGTTCCCCACTGTCACGGTTTCTGGACTGTGTCCTCACTTTCCTTTCTTCCTTCAAACAGGTAGTGTTTAGGCTGGGAAATTTCACTTAGTCATTGTTAGTATTTCCCAATAAATTTCCCAAATGGATTGCGTTGTGCTGTTCCTGTTTACACTTTTCACTTGTAGCCACATTGTGAAATGATTCATATGAGTTAATGCCTGTTTACATTGCATGCACACATTGCTGACCTTGACACAGATTGTCTTACATGTACATACTTCAGTTACTCAGATGGATGACTTACACCAGTAAAGCCTATGCAGGTCCCTATGTTTGAAAACATATTTTTTAAAAATACTTGATTGAAGGCCATCTGTATCCAGGGCTGCATCAAAAGAAATGTGGCCAGCAGGTCGAGGGAGGTGATTCTGCTCCTCTACTCCACTCTGGTGAGACCCCACCTGGAGTACTGCATCCAGCTCTAGAGTTCTCAGCACAAGAAGGACATGGACCTGTTGGAGCGGGTCTGGAGGAGGGCCACAAAGATGATGAGAGGGCTGGAGCACCTCTCCTATGAGGAGAGGCTGAAGCAGTTGGGTTTGTTGAGCCTGGAGAAGAGAAGGCTCCAGGGAGACGTTATAGTGGCTATCCAGTACCTAAAGGGGTCCTACAGGAGGGCTGGAGAGGGACTTTTCACAAGGACATGTAGTGATAGGATGAGGGGGAATGGCTTCAACTTGGAAAAGGGCAGATTTAGATTAGATATCAGGAAGAAATGAGGTTGGTGAGGCACTGGAACAGGTTGCCCAGAGAAGTTGTAGATGCCCCACCGCTGGAAGTGTTCAAGGCCAGGCTGGATGGGGCTTTGAGCAACCTGGTCTAGTGGGAGGTGTACCTGCCTATGGCAAGATGATCTTTAAGGTCTCATCCAACCTAAACCATTCTATGATTCTATGAAATACAATTTCTTCCCAGGTAGGTTGTTTCAGGACAGTTCAAAGCATAGCTTTTTGTTTGCCACCAGTACCCAACACAATATATAAAAATATGCTGCTGGATTGTGCTTTATACTTCAGAGGAAGGTTTGATCCATAAACATTTCTTTATCTCATAAATTTCTAAGTAAATAAGCAAAACAACATCAGGAACTGTTCTGTATCTGGTAAGTGTTATTATTCTGAACAGGGGTGCAAGTCACAGACCGTCACTGACCATGCAGAACAGGGTTCCAGTAGACCCAGTGCTTCCTGCTTTCAGGTGAAAATGACAATACTATAAACACCTTTCTGCTTTCTACTTGTTTTTCTCCAGTCAATTCTGCTGTATATATCTGTTTGCTTATGTGTTGCTTCATTAGAAAAAGGAATTTTGAAGCAATTCTATGAATTAGAATATAGGTTATTTTATAATGTGCTTTATTAAAATAAGGTGCGTATCTTGGAGCTTAGAGCAGGCTTTATCTTTCTTGCAATTTATGATATTGCAAAATTGGGACCTGTGGTCTCGGGGGTTTTTTTAACAATATGGTGGTTTCCCAGTCACACTTTGCAAAGGAGCTCTCTGGGTTTTGGAAATGAAGCTGAGATCAGCCTCATTTTCTAGACCCATGTTTATTAACTTTTAAACTTAACCTCGCTAAAAAAAGTGTAATTTGACTTTTTCATGCAGTTGGTTTCATAATGTCTGTATTTATAATTAGTAAAAGGTAGACTAAATTAGGCTCTGGATTGTGTTGACTCAGATGCAGATAAGAGAAAGCGTGTGAATGTGGTTTTTGGCGGTTGTTTTACAGACCCCCTTCCGATGTTTAAATTGAGCTATAAGCTGAAAGTATGAGGAGATTAGGGAGCATTTTGAAGGCAGCAAGGGAGGAAATGTGGGGTGCTGTGGATCAGCATTTAGAATGTCATCATGTCTGATGCAATTTTCTTTTCTCTCTGGCGGCATTCATTTTTATTTTACAGAGGTTCCCCCCTTGCTTTTAGCTTGCAGCTTTCTGTAAGCACAAGAAAAAATTAATCACTGGTATGACCCCACCTGGAGTACTGCATCCAGCTCTGGAGTCCCTGATGTAAGAAGGACATGGACCTGCTGGAGCATGTCCAGAGGAGAGCCACGAGGATGATCCGAGGGCTGGAGCACCTCTCCTATGAGGAGAGGCTGAAAGAGTTGGGGCTGTTCAGCCTGGAGAAGAGAAGGCTCCAGGGAGATCTTATTGCGGCCTTCCAGTACCTAAAGGGGACCTACAGGGGAGCTGGGGAAGGACTTTTTACTCGGGCATGTAGTGATAGGACGAGGGGGAATAGCTTTAAACTGGAAGAGGGCAGGTTTAGATTAACCATTAGGAAGAAGTTTTTCTCTTTGAGGGTGGTAAGGCACTGGCACAGGTTGCCCAGAGAGGTTGTTGAGGCCCCATCCCTGGAGGTGTTCAAGGCCAGGCTGCACGTGGCCTTGGGCAACCTGGTCTAGTGGGAGGTGTCCCTGCCTGCGGCCGGGGGGTTGGAACTCGATGATCTTCAAGTTGCTTTCCAACCTAAAGCATTCTATGATTCTATGACTGAATTCAGGTCAGCGCAGGTCACTGTAGTAACAACATCCCACACATCTCCCTTCTACCTGCACACCTCCACTGTGGGGCAGCGTTCTGTGCACAGGGAGAGCAGGGAGCCCTGGGTTCAGAAGTACCTGGTCAAAAGGGAAGACTTCAAATTTTCATCTGGGTGGGGCAGAAAACAATGAGTTCCTCCTGTATTTGGCTTTACATACGACGTATACGTGACTATACTTGGTGATATCTGCACTAATTACGAGCAGTCCCCTGAAAGGAGAAATGCAGACATGAGCCGTGCAGCCACATTGCAGGGCTCCTTGACAGCCTCCTCTCCAAGTTACATTTCAGCTGCTACAAATGTCAAAAACAATTCGACTTGACGTAGCTCTGTGGGGCTGTGAGTCCTCCTGAAACTTGAAATATTTCAAAGGGATGGCTGTGTCTGTGTCCATGTCACTGGTAGTCTGGAGTACACAAGTAAGAATCACAGAATCACAGAATTTTCAGAGTTGGAAGGGACCTCTAGAGATCATCTAGTCCAACTCCCCTGCTAAAGCAGGATTGCCCAGAGCACATTACTCAGGACTGCATCCAGGCGGGTCTTGAAAATCTCCAGAGAAGGGGACTCCACAACCTCCCTGGGCAGCCTGTGCCAGTGCTCTGTCACCCTCACCGTAAAGAAGTTTTTCCGTGTATTTGAACGGAACTTCCTGTGTTCTAACTTGTGCCCATTGCCCCTCGTCCTGTTACTTGGAACCATTGAAAAGAGCCTGGCTCCATCCTCCTTCAACCCACCCTTTAGATACTTGTACGCCATAATAAGGTCTCCCCTCAGCCTTCTCTTCTCCAGGCTAAAGAGTCCCAGCTCTCTCAGCCTTTCCTCATAAGGGAGGTGCTCCAATCCCTTAATCATCTTAGTTGCCCTTCGCTGGACTCGCTCCAGCAGTTCCCTGTCTCTCTTGAACTGGGGAGCCCAAAACTGGACACAGTATTCCAGTTGTGGCCTCACCAGTGCAGAGTAGAGGGGGAGAATGACCTCCCTCGACCTACTGGCCACACTCTTCCCTATGCAGCCCAGGATTCCATTGGCCTTTTTGGCAACAAGGGCACATTGCTGGGCCATGGATAATTTACTGTCTACCACAACTCCCAGATCCTTCTCCTCCGAGCTACTTCCCAGCAGGTCCACCCCTAACCTATACTGGTGCCTAGCATTCTTCCTCCCCAGGTGCAGGACCTTGCACTTGGTTTTGTTGAACCTCATTAGGTTCTTCTCTGCCCAGGTCTCCAGCCTGTCCAGGTCACGCTGGATGGCAGCACGGCCCTCTGGGGTGTCAGCCACCCCACCCATTTTGGTATCATCAGCAAACTTGCTGCGGATACACTCTGTTCCCTCATCCAGGTCATTAATGCGTGTGGAATGAAATCACAGCTGCCATAGCACCAGAGACATGATTATGCTCATCAAGACTGAAAATGAATTACCGTCAATTTTAGGTACGATCTAAACTTGGTCAGACTAAAAGATATCCATGGTAAACATGTGGGAAGTCCATTTTCTCATGTTGCTTGTTGGGAACCTCTTCTCTCGCCCTGGCATCATGCTGATGGGAGAAGCTATCCTCAGGTTATCTGTGTGCAGCTGGGCTCGAAATGACCAACTAGCAGTCTTGCTTTATGAAGGTCTCTGAGGCAGGCAAGAGGAGGGAGATAGATATCAATCTAAAATTTTATATAAAAATAAGCATGGATTTTAGTGGGGAAGAAGAGTCAAAATCATTCAGGTGATGGATATTTTTGAAGAATTTAGAATCCTCAAGTCTGCTTTAGATCAGGACTGTGTTTGATTAAATGTGATCTATTCTGTATCCAAATTTATGCCTTGGAAATTTCACTAGAGTCATTATGCAACAACAGACAGTCTTTAGAGCCCTTCTTTTATGTTAATTAAGACAGTGTTTTGCAAACTATGTGCGTGGCTGCTAAGACCATGAGAAGAATTCTGAATTATTTTGCCCAAGTTTCAGATTTAATTGAAAAAAAGTCAAATTTCTCCTCATGGTGAAGGAATCTTGACAATTTAAACAAATACAACTATACAGTAATGTCTGAAGCAACGCTGCAAAATATGACATGCCAACTTCACTGCCCAAATTCTGTGGCTTTGCGTTGTTTTGCTGAAAGAAAAAGGAGAGGTTTGCTGTGACATCGTTTCATCAAAAATGTAGTCCTTAGGGCTAGAATCAGGCTGCCGTGCATTTTTCTGCTCCTTGTACTAGAGCGTCCTGTGGGGAATATTTGGGATCACATGAAAAGTTTGGCACAGACGCCCTGTCCTGTCCGCCGCCCGTGTGGCAGCAGTGGTGGCTCGCCGGGGCTGAGCTCTCCCGTCTGTCAGCTGGGGAAAGCCGTCCCTGGAGAAGGACACGCAGCTGAGCCCTGCCCGTGGTCAATAGAGGACATGTCGTGCCTCTAACGCAACATGCCGGACTCTGGCTTGTTTTGGATAACGTTTCACTCCCTCACCTCGAAGCCTTTGTCCCATTGAACAGACCAATACCTCTGTGGTTTTATAGCTTACTGTCTGTCTGTATGTATGTGTACCGATACATACAGAAAACACGTATGTGCTGTGTAAATACACACTGTTACTGTTTTTTGTTACTGTGGGGTAGCATTTTGACTGAAATTGTGACTAACTTCAGACTGGTAAGAGAAAAAGCATCCTTCTAGTGAAGTTAGTCTCGCGTTTACCAAACCTGCCTCTGGCTGGCTGCCTGCCACCACACCTGGGTGTCTTCCAGCATAAAGCAGCTGAGGAAACATCTCCCTTTCCCTCCTTTTCCAAGAACAAAAGAAACTCAGCAGCTTGCAGCAGCTCTGCTTCTTTCTGAGACCACTGGAGCCGTTAATTACCTTTTCCACTCCCCAACCCGCAAACTACAGTGTTAACTGTGAGGGAGCTGAAGATGATGTGTGGTGAGGCTAAAGAGGGAGAAAGGTAGATCCTGCTGCTCGTGTAAGAAGGAGGGCAATGAAGAACCGCATGGGTGGAAGATCTCAGGGAAGAACTGGTGAAGACTGGGCAGATAGCAGTTACAGGTGATCACAGTGAGATGTGCAGAGCTGATGGAAAAGCAATATTCACTGCTGGTTGGTGAAGGTGGTGAGGACTCCTGAACTGTGAAAGGGTCAGATTCCGTCTCTTGAAATCCAGGAGTGTACCTCATTGGTAAGTGGCGGCATAGCTGCACCGAAGGCATGGGACCAATTAAAGACCACTTGAGGGAACCTGAGCAAATCAACTCCTTTGAGAAGAGAGAAGGCTGTGGCTTTCATTCTTTATGTGCTACAGCAAGATGGTGACTTCGTGGTCCCACATGCAGGTACATGGTGGCTTGGATTAACACCTATACTTCTGTAAAGAGTTGAGATGGTCCCCTAGTTACACGGTGCAGGTGGCTGTCTGAAACACATGTTTTGTAATGAGGCAGAGAATCTTGTTCATTAGATGACTAGTTAGACCTACATTTTTGCCTTGTATTCCTGTGGGGAAAGGTGTGTGTAAAAGGCAGGGTTTTCTTTTTGCTGGGTTTCCTTCTCTTAATGCCAGCACACATGTTCTGCTCCTCAGCGGTGGGCCTGAGTGTTGTCTAGAGTTTGTGATTCTTCACATAAAGAACATGCAGAGAACAGAAGCAGAGTTGTGTGGAACCATGTCAGTGAGTCTCTACTGGAAAGATTCGGAAAGCTGTGGCCCCAGGATTTTCTGCATTGGACAGTATTTCGAGGATTGCGGTGTATGAAAGGGAAACCTTGCAATTATTGCAGTTCACAGTGAATGTCTTGATCAGTTTGAGGCTTTTCAAAAATAAGAATGCATTTACTTTCAAAATGGGTGATCATTGGAAGTCTCAGAATGCTGGAGGACAATACACTACATATGTGGATATGGCCAGCAAACTGGGACATGGAGTAGAAGTAGAATCATAGAATGATAGAATGGTTTAGGTTGGAAAGGACCTTGAAGATCATCGAGTTCCAACCCCCCGGCCACAGGCAGGGACACCTCCCACTAGACCAGGTTGCCCAAGGCCACGTCCAGCCTGGCCTTGAACACCTCCAGGGATGGGGCCTCAACAACCTCTCTGGGCAACCTGTGCCAGTGCCTTACCACCCTCAAAGAGAAAAACTTCTTCCTAATGGTTAATCTGAACCTGCCCTCTTCCAGTTTAAAGCCATTCCCCCTCGTCCTATCGCTACATGCCTTAGTAAAAAGTCCTTCCCCAGCTCTCCTGGAGGCCCCCTTTAGGTACAAGAAGGCCGCCATAAGATCTCCCCAGAGCCTTCTCTTCTCCACACTGAACAGCCCCAACTCTTTCAGCCTCTCCTCATAGGAGAGGTGCTCCAGCCCTCGGATCATCCTCGTGGCTCTCCTCTGGACATGCTCCAGCAGGTCCATGTCCTTCTTACGCTGGGGACTCCAGAGCTGGATGGAGTACTCCAAGTAGACAAAAAGGATTTTTAGAAAGTTTTGTTGGTTTTTTGGTTACTGTCAACCTATTAAATTGTTTTACTTGGGAGAAAAGGAACCATGGTATACACATAACACTGGAGAATAAGAGGATAATGGGTACATCAGCCTCCGCAGAGCCTTCTGCGTTACTTCTTTTCACAGATTAGGCTTTAGATTATCTAGCAGCACCTATATTAGGTGTTGAACCTTGGCATGGAGGCCACACTTGAATTTCTGACAAACCAAATGCTGCTCAACAGCCTGTGAAGTAGCACTGATGTAAAGACCCAATGTTTTCATCAATGGTTTTAAGTTAATCATTTAATTTCAGAAAGGGATTAAGCTCTTTTTGTCATCCCTCACACCATAAACTTGCCACATAAGTTCAGGAGAGCATTTAACTCCGTTTCACAGTATGTTTTGCAGTAAGTATTGTTCTTCTCATGAATCAGAAACCGACGTAGGCTTTAGAACTTTAAAAGGACAGGTTTTGGCCTCTGACCAAAGAACAGCTCTGATCATGCATGCCTGAACACAGGGTGACAAGAGGTTTTTCACCAAGATGGAAATTCACCGCCTCAACTCCTAAGACACAGAAGTGCCCTTGCAACAAATCATACGTATCCCAAACCAAAATTAAAACTTGTTTCTTCCTTTTTGCAAGAGCTGATTCTCAAAGGCTGTCCAGCTAATTTGTATAAATTCTTGAATAAAGTATGAGCAGCTGCAGATATAGTGTCCAGTGTGGTCCCATCTGATAGCAAAGGAAAGCACGTGGTTATAGCCCAAAAAGCCAATGCTATATTTGGGCAGATTTTCTATCCATCCCATCAGTAGTAGTAGTACTATTCCAGATATCCAAGCATTCAGGTATCTATAACTCTGACCAATAAGGTGTGGACTGAAATATTAGTCTTTGTTAATTGAAAAGACAGTTGTATAACTAAATGATATTGTAATTAGTGAGAACACTGTATGGAAGAAAGAAGGACCAGGTTGTCAGCCCACCTAATCAGACAGACCTTTATGATTCTGTAAGTTTAATTGATTTTCTTTTTGCCGTCAACTTTACTATTGTGAAGTGTTGCTGCTGACTTTCAGATACTGGTCTGCAAGATTTTCTGACAAAATACATGAAGGTGATTCCTTCGATTTCTTTATTTTAGTAAAGGCTGCTGAAAAACAATACTTTATTAAGAGAAAGAGGGAGGATTAAAATAGTTCCCCTTAGGGCACTTGCTAATCACAGCTGCAAAAACATTGACAAAAGCCCTGAATGTCAGGGAGTGAAACCATTTTGCACATCTGATATGCCACAGATCTATGCTGCTGTCATGGGGGAGCACTGTTCCCTTAGCTAGAACTAGGGACTCGCAGAGGTATCCTGATGCTGATTAGGGTAACGATCCCACTTGGGATCTCTGTAGCTTGGGTAGGGTTATTTGTTATGAAACCTGGCACAAGCCTAGAAGTGCTGAAGTCAACTTCCAGACATCAGCATCAGAGAGACGCACAGTCATTTTTACTCATTGAGATTTGACATCATTATTACAAAAAAAACCTACTGCAAAGAACATAATGATACTTTTAGTCATTAAAACTCTATTCCTTTATTATGTATTCCAGTTATGTGCTGGCTTATAGTTCCCCAAATGTTTAAAGTTTGCTAGTGAAGGAGCTCTGGGACATGATTCAAATAACAAGATGCTGATACTATAGAAAAACATGAAAAGGTGAGGATTGCAGGTAGTCTTCAAATCATCCAGACATTAGAACGATATTCGTGTGTGAGTAGACCATGCTTCCAGTAGTTTATTCAAAAGTATTTTATTGTAGAATTAATGAGTAGCGCAGCTTCTGCTGCCTTCCCCAAATTCACCATTTATTCAGTGCATTATTTAGCAACACAAATTGATACGTGAGAGAATAACCACCCCAAAAGGGCAGACCCTCATGACTGAGCAGTAAACTTCCAATGTGCATAGATAGCAACATACTTTTTTTTCCTTTTCCTGTGACATTAAGGATGTGTCTACATTAGTTGTGTACTTCAGATGAGGAATGTAATTTTAAAACGAATCTCCATGCCATTCCCATTTACTGCTCTTTGGCTGTGATTGTGGAGTAGTTTTAGGTGAAAGGGAACTGGAAGTGAACCTGCCCTCCAGGAGGGCTACTAGTGGACTCATGACAGGATGAGGGGTAATGGCTTCAACCTGTAACTGGGTAGATTTAGATTAGATATTAGGAAGAAATTTTTCACTGTGAGGGTGGTGAGGCACTGGAACTGGTTGCCCAGAGAAGTTGTGGAAGCTCCAACCCTGGAGGTGTGTAAGGCCAGGCTGGATGGGGCTTTGAGCAACCTGGTCTAGTGGGAGGTGTCCCTGCCCATGGCAGGGTGTTGGAACTGGATGATCTTTAAGGTCCCTTCCAACCTAAACTGTTCTATGATTCTTTGAAGCATTTATAGCATGGATGTCAGGTCCCCAGCAGCAACCATTCTGCTGGCCATATCAGCTCCTACTGGTTCATACTACTTGCTAACCTAGACATAGCATAAAAGCCCAGCCATGGACCAGAAAGCTGTTAAACTATGTAGAAGCATAGGGAAGAAGAAGATAATTCCTCATCTAAAAAAACCCTATCAAATCGTGGTACATTCAAACTGAGAGACAACGAAGACATGAAAGAAGACAATGGACAGCATTAGCCATCAGAGTAGGCTGTGGAATCAGAAAACAAAAGCCTATCTAGCTTCATTTCTGAAAGCATCATGGAAAGGACAGTTTTAAGGTATTTTCCAAGTGGGGTTTTTTAGAGTTCCTCCCAAGCAAGAAGGGATGCCTAAATTCATTCTTGCTTGAAAACATAAATGGACCCTTGCTGATCAGAGGCAAGAGCTGGCACTTTGATTCACAGTTTTGACTAATAGGTCAGGAGAAAGAAGTCTGCGAAGGACCTTGAAAGTCAAAGCGAAGTGTGTGTTTAATGTGACAAAGAAGACGTTTGGGATTCAAAGAGCTGGTGACACAACCTAAAAGAAAGAACAAGAAAATGATCGCAGCAAACAGTGGAAAGGTTGTGTTTGTCAGTGCTGGAGGAAAGGACGCTGCAGCAGTGAGGGTGAGAGACACTGAGACCCTCGATTAATTTTTAGCTGGTTGGATGAATAAGCTCTGCACCCGGGTATCTAAGAGAAGGAACTGGAAAGATTTGCATGTAGGTTGGATGAGGCCTGGATCATAGGCCTGAATTATTATTGGTAACCGTATTAGCCCTCCTGTCCAAGCAAAGAAGGGTGTTAAAATACCATTTTTCTCATGCTGACCTTGGAGTCAGTAGTCAGAAATCTGGCAGCAGGCCAAGTTTTTTTGGTTGGGCCAGACGACCTGTCTGAATGAAGATTATCCATCTGAATGGATATTTAGAGATAATATTGGATCTGCATGTATGAGAAACATGTAAGGGAGAAAAGCTCGAGAGTTTCAAGAAGCCCTTGCAGAGGCTGCAGCAGATAAAGATTATCTTCCAAGGGACAAGTCATAGGAGATCTCTTACCAAGCACTAATAAACACAAGTTAAATCCTGTAGTTTTCTGTGTAGTCCTATTTTTTTTTGTTTGTTTGTTTATTTGGCAGTTTTGCAATGAAAAAGACATGTTGGTCTGTTTTTTCATCTCAATAATTCCTTTGGGAAGTACAGATGGTTTGTACTTCAAAAATCTATAGCCATATGTTTCCTGAGTATCCACCAGTACTTGACAACAACATACCCAAGAAATGCCAGGTAGGAAATAAGGAAAATGTGTTCAATATAAATGTGAAAAAGAGCCATGATGGTTGCAGAAAAGCTTTTAGAACTATATATACCTTCTTTATACTCAGTGTATCAACAGAAAAAAAATATAATTCTTAAAAGTTCTTAGATAGGCCATGTTATCCAGAAATTATAGTAACAGAGATTTAACTTACCTTTCTTCTTTTTCACATTCAAAATTGTCTGGCCATTGTATACAATTCACCAGAAATAATAAAAATTTGGTGATCTCATATATTAACTGTCTTTTCTGATACTAATTCCTGGTACATTCCGTTTGTTTGATGGCTGTATTTTTGCCCTGTTCCCTGATACTGTTGATTTATGCTTATTAATTCCTAATAATATTTCCACCACCAGAGAATGGCATTTCTGAACTATGGTCTTTTGTGTATACCTGGAGATATAGGTAAATTTGTTGTGAAAGCTTCCATTAGGATCAAGGGAGAAAGTTTTCTTTTCTAACACCTAGTTGACCAAACTTTTAATCTGAATGTGGGTGTGGAAGATAGATGGGAACAAGAACAGCATACTTCTTTGCAATTTTTCCTCCCGTTATAATAGATTTACCAGTCAAAATTACAGTGTTTTCTTTCATTTGATTTTTATTTTGAGAACAAATACTTCTTTACAGCAGATGAAACAAAGGTATATTCTCTGTATCCATGCACAGTTAATGGTGGAGCATGGTAGTTTCTGGTGGGAGCCTGTGAAATGGTCAGATGGTGTGAAATACACAACAGGAATGTTCATTGAAAGGCCAAGCACCTCTCTGTATTTATTCCTGACAGTATATGAATGTTTCAAATAGGGGTGGTTCTCAGTAGTGCCTCTTTTGGAGTCTTGAAGCTTTCTGGAATTTCCAAGAAAGGTGACACATGAAACTCGATAAGGACAAAATTTCGTACAGATGCAAGGATAGCATGAAGTGCCTTATTCCGGAGTGGGTATCACAGGAAGTATGGCTTCCCGACGTTCTTCTTGGAGATGGTTTCCTCTTCCAGGCAAATATAAAGGATAATATCCTGTGGAAGAAGACCGTAAGGAACACCGCTTCTCTTGCCAATGTAATACTTACTGGTTTTGAAGAGGAAACAGAGCTTCCTCTTCAACTTCTAAAAATCTCAGCTAAGGCAGTATTCACTGCTGTGCATTATCCCATATTTGTCTTATCTTTGATTGACTTTAATTTGTAAGAGGCAAATATTTCCTTATCTGTAGCTGTGCTGCCAGGTTAAGACTTTTCTCCTATTGTCACATTGATACTGTTAATACTGTCTTCTGACAGCAGCTTTGGTTCTCTAAATCTTATTGGACTTTCTTACCACAATATTTCTTTGTTTTTATTAGAACTAACTTCAGGTGTTTGAATATTCTTGTGTTCTGGGTCCAAGGCTGAACATCAGCTCTGGACTTCCAGGGTCATGTTGAAACATATCTCAGGAGAGAAAAAAAGTCAGTCTGAAGAAAGATCATAATGGATGTATCCTGTATATAGATTAATATCAAATAGTAAAATTTCCATTATTGATTTTTTTTTCCAGTTAGACTGTACCTGAATGTTTAAAAAGAGATACAGATTCAGATTCTCATTCCTGGGTGAAGATTTGAATTTCAGTGCAAGAGAATTATTTCAGTAAAACTGTAATAGTCTTGGAGTTTCTGTCATTAAATGTTGTCTTGTGTGTATATTACGGATGTACTGTGGAAGTCCCATAACGTATTGACCTGATTCATTTCACAGGTGAAGACGGATCAACGCTGCTGCTGTGTTTATTTTATTGTGATGATAACAGATTTTCTCTGCCAGGGTAGGTCTGGTGTGTGACAACATAGTGCTGCCCATGTGAATTTTCACTTGCCTAATTGAACTGAGAATAGTCTCATCAATGACCACATATATCAACATAACAGCATCCATACTAAGAGCATCTTTAGATCTTGTTAGACCTATAATATTAAGAGGCCTATTCCAGAGCTTTTGGACATTAGGGTACCTCTCCCCATGCCACAGAAAGGAGAAAAAAGTAAGGAAATACGCAGTCAGACATCTCTCAGGTAGTTATGGTGGAAAGCTAAAAATGCTTCTGCAGGCAGGCCCTGCAGAACCAGATGAGCTCTTTTTGCTCTGGCAAATATCCCAGAAAGTATTTGGCTGTTGCTGAGGTTTCCATACATGTGTGTGATATTTTCCATAGTTTGGCACACATCTGAGTTTTTTTGCTATAACCTGATACCTTGGTGATGGCAGTTCAGTCTGACAGTGTGACATACCTCTTTTGTACTCACATACAGGCTTGGTATCTTAAACAACAAAAAGTTGTACCTTTTCTCATATGTATAGTAGTAATTTTCCATCCCCTCATATTCTTTTCTGGGCCAAGATGTTTCAACAAAATTCACAAGTCCATATCCTCCCAGTCTCGTTCAAGTGAGAAGCCCCATTACCTTCAGCAGGGCTAATGACATTTAGATAGTGTGATGTGGGAAGGTGCTATGCCCCATTAATACTTAAAATATTGCCTATGTTTTTCCCTGTGTTATATCCCATTAGAACATTACCTGACCTTTAGAGAGAAACAGACCAGACGAGGCAGTACGACATTATCTTGTTACATCTGAACAGATACACAAAGAAGTGCCATCAAGATCAGCATAAGGCTTTGAGAGATCAGCCGGCGAAGCATCTGAGGAGGATGCTATCTGTTTGCTCAACACAACCCTTGGAATACTAAGTAGTTCTAAACTTGCTTCTTTGTAAGCTAATGTCAGGCAAGAATATTCACAGAAGCAGAGCACGTGGGCAAGTCTCAACTCTAGCTAAACGGTTTCCTTTTCAAAGTCACAGAAGTGGTGTATATGATTGCCTTATGTACGGAGGACTTTGCTTTGTGTTGCAGATAAGCTACAAGAGCTATTTCGAACATTTAACGTGCCTGATGCTCACAGCCTCTTTGTTATCTTGCACGTGCAGAGAGGAGGTGAAGATCTCCAAATGTAATTTCTTCAGAGACAAGACATCACATTAGCAATGAAGAACCTAATTTTTCATGTCACTTGTATTTACAATACTTTGACATAAATCTGTAAGGCAAAAAACCAAAGACTTCACAAATAATGTTTTATGTTCTATCATCAAAATCTTTATGAACATTATGCAAATACAGTTTATGGGGAGTAAAACTCCATATTTAACCTTTATTGAATCTAGCCTGGTTGTGACCAACATATTAGTATTATGTTGGGTTTTAATTTTAAAACAAACAGCAAAAAAGGAATATCAAAATTTCCAATATTTTCAGATCTAAACACCAATGGTGCTGTTTTCTTGGCTCCATTTCACTTCAGAATTGCCCACCTTACTTTTTTTTTTTTTTCAGTTTTAGCTTCTCTTCTAGCAGTCCGAACCTGTCCTTCAATTAGATTTTATTGTTCTCTCAAAATAAATCTTATCACACCTCCAAACCACATTTCTTGGGGTGTTGCCACTTGGCATTACTGTATGGGATCATGTTCTTAGGCATCATCTTCTGTTCAAGGCAGAAATCCTTACTCTTCCTTTCTTTCCGGTTCCAACTGCCTTCATTTGTATTCCCAGGCAAATCACATGTAGGAGGAATATTCAAAATCACAAGCTCATTTAGCCAGTGTTGCAAATCTTAACTCTAAATTATTTCTGCCTTCCTTCCCATTCAAATGCTAAGGACATAGAGATACTGTTAGTTGAGAGGGGGCTGCTTTCTTTAATGACTGTGATGTGTCTGGATCTGAAATACCGGGAGGTGAGTCAATTACTTAGTTGAAAGTTCATAAACCTTTCAGCAGTGATCCTGTTCCTCCTTGAAATGCTCTGACCTTTGCTATCACGTTTCTTCTGGAAGTTACCTTATTAGATAACTGGCTGCTTTAAATCCTTGATGGTTTTAATGAACAACTAAAGGGCTGCGAAGTAACTCTTGACCTGTCTACCTTCTACTTAAATTGACTAGTTTGGTCACTCAGCTAATGATAGCTCCTGCAGTAAGTTGGCATGCAGGTTGGTATTCCTAACAGTCTTCATTAAAAGTAGGTAAAACAGGTCTCAGTTAAAAAACAATTTATACTAAGCATCAGAAAGAGTATATCTGAAGACATAGTTGCAGAGATACCCTAGGAAAAATACTGTAGGTACCTGATACGCAGTTAAAAGTGTCGTGTCTTTATTTTGCCCATTTAATGATAAAGGCAAAACCAGAGAGAGAGACAAACACTCAGTGCTGCCCCATGATGACCAACCAACCCTTACATACTTCCTTACTGCTTTGGTATTGATTGCTTTTTTGTACCCCTCAGGCAAAGGATAACACTGTTGGGCCATTGGCAAATAATTCATTTTGCAGTGAATCGGGGTAAAATCCACGATGCAAAAGTTTCAGAAGCCTCTGTGACCTGTGAGAATTGTCAGTGGAAATGATTGCTCTGGCCTGTCTTTGAAACAAACGATTGAGCAGCAAAACCATTGAAGCTTTGTGTCCTCCACAGCTGTGCCTGGAGGTGTGGTCCCTATGTGGATTCCCTGAACCCAAGAAAGTTGTGGCCCTTCCCCAGACGGGACATGCACGGGTCTCCTCCCTTCTTCTTGACTGTTCCATGTGTCCTGCAGGAGATAAAAACTTTGAGACAACTTCTTCATCAAATTTGGCCAACAGACTCAAAGATGTCTAGGAGGGGCGGACTGCCAGATACATGCACGTATAGATATGCACAAGAACATTTTGTTCTGGTAAACAAAACGACTTGTCAGGCCTTAAAGATCAAAACGGCCATTATAGAGAACAGAGAAATATGAGTCAGTCCACGTGAAATTTCATGATCGCAAAGATGTTTCTATCTCTTAGAAGGTGATAAAGGCACTGTTTCTGTGGGCTTACTGTTTTGCCAAAATTTATGAATCTGAATTGTAATAATATAACTTCCGTGGATGTGAGCTGAAGACAAAGCATGAGATAATGCGTTTGATTGATGGCGTATAATAAAGAGTGAGCTTGTTTTAGTTAGGGATTCCTGTTTGAAACTGGTAAGATCCTGTTCTTTGCTTTTGAGATTTTTAAATTACTCTCATTTCTCCCCTGCCTGGTTCTCTTGTAAGGAAATAAAAATAATGAGATTCTTTAGAGGAGACTCTGATAATAGGCAGATCTTTCTAGATCAGTGTTTCAGGAGCTGATGCTTTCCAATATATATATTTTCATAATAAAAAATAATAAAATCAAGGCAAATTCTTAGCTGAGGCACATACTACAGCAATATGACAGATAAAGTGTGACAGAAACGATTCATTTCTTGTGAAGGTCACCTATATTTCACTTTCTCATAAAAAATCTTCTCCTAACGATTTGCTTCTGTGTAAGGCCATTAAGAAAGAAGAATTAATATCAGTAGTCACACTCTCCCCTATTACAAGCACTTACAGGCTGCTATTTGACCCTCCGGTCTGGCAGACCAGCTCTTTTATAGCATTTTACTCATGCCATTGGTGTGGGAGGTTTCTGAGGCCAGAGCCGAATGTGTCTGAGCAGCTGTTCTGCTAGGGATCACTTATGATCTTTGGGTGAAAAAGGTGATTCACTAGAAGATTAAGTGTATATTTGCTCTACATACAAGCCACATAACTGACATATATTCCTTTGTTTATTCTGGCAGACCTATGAAGAGATACAGATGGGTTTCACCTCAGATACTTCAATGTCTTGCTCTGTCCAGCCAGGCCAGGACGCGTTTCCCACAGTATCTTTATGGAGTGTAACGTAGCCCTCAGACTAACATTGGTACCAGTCTTGCATTGCAAAGTTATTCAGCCTAAGAGTAAAGTCCAATGGCTCAAGCAACTAAGGTACTTCATGGCCTTTGGCAGGTTCTTCTTTTCATCTGGAAGCTGGAACACAGAAACTTCTCCCAGGAGAAGGAATATAGCATCATGCCAATGCTTGGCCCAAGGAACGACTTATGATAAGCAGTCACTGAGCATAAGTGCAGCGTCTGTGGGAACTGGGACATGGGTCTCCTCATATCCATGTGAAATTCCCAGCTGGTAGGCTACCTGTCCTGCTAAGGGAGTTGAGCTTCCTTTTTTCCCCCGTCTCTCTAGCCCTCTGAATACTTCAAATTTTTCTTCAGGAACTCAGCAGCTTCAGTTCTTGGAGGACAAAGAATCTCCCAGTGCCTAGTTTTTAGCGTATTAACCCTGTCTGACAAAAGTTTTTAGTCTGACCACCTTCTGGCTGGACAACTGTGAGGTCTCATACGTGCACAGTGTCCTAGCAATCCTTTTAAAGGACAGTGGCAAAATCTGCCACTGGAGGTTTTCTTCTGCACTTTCTATTAGATTTGCTGAAAAAAAATGCTTACTCTGTGGCTTCTTCTTGGGTCTAGCAAGAAATACGGGAAAATTGTGAGCCTAGGGTATGTCTATTCATTTGCACACTGTTGAAATTTTAGGTGTCAGGGTAACTGTCAGTCCAGACATGAAAGCCTCTCTATTTGCTCTGCAGCATTCTTTGTATTTAAATTTTGTACTTAGGCACTTATATTTGACTCGGTTTTGTTTGGTGTTTAGGTATAAAGAACAAATATATGAGAAGAAAATTTATCTATGATCTGATTGGAAACTCCTTACACACTGGAATCGCAATTATATTTGTTTCAAGCTACTATAAGCTCTTAGTTTATGGATCTTATGGCCTATGTGTCTAGGTGAGATGTCCATTTATGATTGTTTGCATCATGAAGATGAACCAAATCTAGCTATTAGCAACTGATTGCTTAGCGGACCATAACCCCTGTCTCCTGAGCAGGGTCCAAGTGAAGGCCTTTAAGCAGAACAGCCACTTCGGGGTTTCTGGGAGTGTTCTCCTCCTCCACGTTCCAGTGGTGAACTCTGAATGTGCAAGAATTTCAAGCATACCACTCTGTGATCAGTTGTTTAAAATAGCTTCTCTGTAACAATAACACAAACAGTGGATAGTTTCGCCTGTAGAAATGGTGGGGTTTTGCTCCAGGTTCTTCAGGAGCGCACTACATGGAGTGGTTTTCCATAGCAAGTAGGGAATGTGGATTTGCTTTTTTGTTACCAGCTGTGCTAGAACTGTCTCAGTTCTGATATATGTTTCAGCCCTCTGCATTCAAAAAGGTAGGGAGGACACAGGAATTGGCATACCATTCTGAAAAATGTTACTTTTATGTTTGCATGTAAATTCTATATGCCTCTTAACAGATGTTGCACTGAAGATTACCAGATACACTCACAGAAAATATGGATACTGGCAAGTTACAGGAATAACTTAGAATTTGTGATCATTTCTTAAGTTTAGAAAAAGTTGTTTTTCTATTAGTCACAGTAAGTATCATGGTCTTAAGCCTGTTTTGACAAATCGGTTGGTGCTAAGGATTGTGAAGGAGCGATAGCCTTGCTTGCACTCCTAATCTTGAAGTTTCATCCCAGTACTTTGCATCCCTCGTTTTCTATTTTCTTCCTTTGAGCTGTTCCGGTGTGGTTCTGTGTTCCCTTCAGACTACAACTGAAGGTCAGTATCTGTCAAATTTAAGCTTTGCCTTGAGAGAGGAGAGTCACCAATCTGAAGGAATTTCACAGTGACTGAGTCTGGAGTTGGTAAAAACAAACAAGCTCAAGTCAGCCATTCATTCCTGGATTACTCCAAGCAGGCTGTGCCGGAGCACATTTGTGCAGACAGTTCAGATCAGGTTTTCATTCTTGACTGGAGCCTTGAATTTCAGCAAGCGCAGCATTCAAGTGAGTACATAGAAGAGCATGGCAATAATTACCTAAGGGGAGAGAGTACTCACTGTGCACGAGCTCTGCATGCTTTTGTTTTAAAGGAAACAATTACTAATGAAGAGCAAAACTGGTTTTATAGAAAGCTTGGAGATCACTGACATACTATCTATTCTTTTTCCTCAACACCTGTAAATATTTCTTAGGTTTTACTAAGTGTATATCAAGCACTTCATAAAGTCTATCTTTGAGGAAATGTTTTGCTCAGTTTGCATTTTTCGCTTTCCTGGTAAAGCACCCAGAGAGACTCATCCATGGGCAGAGGCTGTAGATGAAGTACAACAGTGGAGGAACATCCACAAGTACTTCAGAGCTCCTCAGTACTTGGGCTTCCACCGCTGAGTTGCACACAATCACCTCCTGGCCAGACTGTTTAGCTCTAGATCACTCCACCCTATATTGTTCTTATGTATTTCTGCTCCACATGGCCCACTTCACCTCCTCTCCTATTAGTGTTCTTTTCTTTTAGAAAATGCTGATGGGTGCAATCTGCAAAAACGTGAGAAAGCCAATCTGCACTGCTGGGAGAAGGTGAATTTTCAGATACAAGATTCCTCGGCAAATATTGAGGACATGGGATTAGACAGTTTCTGTAATATTCCGTACCTAAAAATGGTTAACTCTCCCTATGGAATACTTATATATCACCCTTGCTATAAGTAATTTATAAGCTTTCTGAAAACAATGCGGAGAAGCTAGATACATGTTCTTAAAGATGTGTAGGGACTTGCATATGTTTAGTGTTACTATGGATGGACCAGAAACAGGGGATGCAAAGGTTCACCAACAGACAGAATACAAAGATAAGCGCCCCAGAGGACAGGCCCAGGGATTACAGTAGGGGTAACAAATGCATGGTGCAGATTATGTATTGCCTGCATCAATTTAAAAAAAAAAAAAAAAAAAACAACCAAAAAACTGTGTAGGAAAGCATTTTGTGACCACAAGATGGAAAAGAATGAGATCAAATAAATGTTTAACTATAATTCAGTCTTTTTTTTCACCTGGTGTTGACATGTACAGTGATTTGTGTAGTGCATGGCATAACAAACCCCAGGCATAAATTTTCTTCTCAGACACTTATCAACATAGCAATGGGAGATCATGTTATTGCCAGAAGAATTACCGCATTGGTATGGCCACATTTATCATCACACTTCATGTGGGTCACATGGATTGCAATTAATAAAGTTAATACACATATATATATACAAACACAAGCATGCATATTAAAGCTCATAGGTATTCTCACTGAAATTGCTGAATTTTAAAAAATAAGTCTGTAGTATCTTTTATAATAATTGTATTTACTTATTTAAAGTCACAGATATACAGCAAACTATTGAGCAACAGCTACACCTGCCTTCCTTTCTAATTTATAGATCCTGTATCCTGAGATGGAGGAAGAGCTGGAGGGAGGCAGGGAGATTCAAACTCAGATAATTATAACAGCATGTAAGCTGCAGGACTGAATTCCCTTGGATGATCATCAGGGATCTGGTGTAGCTGGATCAGAAAATGGAGTAGGAGAAAGAAAGCGTAATAGTTCTCATTTGCCTGCTACACTCAAAACTCCTGGGGAAAAGCCAGTGGAGAAGTAGAGCAGGCTCAGCTCTCTGAGCTGGCTGGAGGGACAGCCATGCAGCTGGGATCCGATGTCCCTTCCTTACACACGGAGACAGAGGGAACCACTGGGCTTATCCTCATGCTGCCTTTGGTAGTCTGAAAACTGTTGCTTGGCAGGTCCCAATGGTGCATCAGAAAGTGGCGTGTGTTGCACAGACAACCGGACAGCACTGCTCAGGCCCAGCTAAAACATCCCTGTGTCATCAACGCTCTTTTGGTCACAAATCCAAAGCATAACACCATACCAACTGCTGTGAAGAAATTAACTCCATCCCGGCCAAAACCAGTACAAGAGACTATCTGGATCCTACATTTCACAATACTCAGAGTTTAGATCAGCAGGGTCAGAGTGTCTAAAGTCAGATTCAAATATCTCCAGAGTGTAGTTCAAGTAAACAGTTTAAAGTTGCAGCCGCCTGTGGTGAGGGTTACCATCCTTTGACTCTGAAGAGAGCGAATTACTGGAAACCCTTGTCCATTCTGAAATGAAGGATGATATTGCTTCACCATCACAGGCTCTGAGTAATATTAAACACACAGCACTATAGCAACAGGATCCTCAAAATGTGTTCCATGCTGTCCTTGCAGTCCCCAAAATCTTCCTGTGCAGCCTGCAAAAGGATGCTGCTGTACAAGAGAAGGAAAAGAGCACACGTCCCCTTTCCTCTTCCGCCTTTGTGGGGAAGTGGGCACAACAGCAGCTCACAGGTTAAGAGGTTGAGGACATAAAATGGTGGGCCATCCACAAACATATGGACTGTCACTTTCTTCTGTGTGTAAGGCCTAAGAGACACTTCTGCAGGGCATCAATTAGCTCAGACAGTCCACTGGAGAGTGTGGAGTGACTCAAACTGGTGTATCAGCATTTCTGCCTCACCAGCACCGTGAACGGTAGATGGTTTGCCCCGGCTGAGGCACTGACAGGGGCGTATAGTGCTTAGCGTGGGCTCTGGCAGATAAATCCAACTCCCTTGCAATTTTCCCCGTCTTTCCCCAATTTTCCTGAGTCTGCACAGGCTTGAGAGCTCTGCCACTGGATGTTGGACGAAGGGGATAAAAGTGCCTCGCTGGAGTCCGCTATGGTCACTGGGCACAAACAGTTTTGCCCCTGTGTTTGTTCTGGCTAGATGCTGGGAATGAAACCTGGCGCGTGATTACGTCGTCAGGCGGAGGACTGTAGTCCAGCCTCTCAAATGCAAACCACAAAGCTTTGATTGTATGGGCAAAGTTGCTTTTGACACCACGTACTAGTGAGTGCTTCACCTTGCAGCCTCACCACTCATTTAACGGTGGTTTTAATGGAATTTTGTTAAACATTAAAAAGTATTGGTGCCTGTGCACAGACAGTTCAACAAATGTTAATGCAAGCGGGTAAGTAAGGAGCAGTGTTAGTAAGAGTAATACTCTTCAGCGCATTGCCCTTCTCCTCTCTGGGGCTTAGGGGGTCATTACATATGTTGTGATTGCAGCCGTGTACTTAATTGCAAGATTTTTGCTAGCAATTGACAACAGGTTTCTCTTCCGCAATAAAAAAAAATCATCTGATGAATCTGTAAGATTTATGGAGACTGTAAAGCTTAAACAGAACAGGAGTCATCTTGAACTGATGCAAAATTCCCAGGACACTAGAACAAGCCATGGTTATAGCGAAAATTTAACCCACTCTCACTATATTTTTAAAACAGGCACAAAATTGAATACTATATATTCTATGAGAATAACTTACTTTTAGAGATATCTAACAGTAAACAATTGGCCAGGAACATGCCATGTACTGATCATGAATTATCTTTAAGCAGCACTTTGTATCTCAATGATGCCAATGTGCTTTGTAGTTAAATACTTGGCTGTTTTAACCCCATTTCAGTCTGAGTGATTTCAGAGGATCTACACTTATATACATGAGTGAAGGATGCAATTTTTTTTTTTTTTGTGGTCATTGACATTCAGCCACAGGTGAACAGCTGTCTACCAGCTCACAACACTGCTTCATATGTATTCAGATAACATTTATCTGATTGAAACCTGGAGGAAAATGAGATAGATCTGAATGATGAACTGAGAGGTTTAGGCATATACAAAGCTGCCTGGGACCAATTAGTAGCACTATTACTGATTTACATATTGGAGCACATAAGACAATTATTTACTCCGTTATTTTTCCCCATTACATCTTCCCAAGAACAGTCCATTTTGAGTACAGACCCATTGTTGTTCCACTTTGACCCCTAATCATTACCAGTCCCATCACCAAACGCTTCAGGCTGGCAGTGAGATTTCCTCCATGTAGTTTCTTTGCATATCACAGTCCTGATATTCCTCCCACATGTGGTGGAAATCTCACAAGAGGTCAAGTCAAAAAAACCCAACTGATTCAGAACCTTGTGATTAATCTTCAAGCGTTATTTAGGATGGGGCAGCTAGCTTAAGTCAGTTATTAATTACTCACATCTGTTTCTGCCTGCCAGAGCTCTCCAACACTTGGATCCAGAAGGCAACTTTCATGGGTGCTTGGCTCTGGTGTTCTGGTTGGGTTTATGCCATCTCTGGTTTCTCTGACAGAACATTGTTGCATTTCAAAACAGAAAACTCCATCTGCTGTATGGGAAACCGAATTGTAGCTAATGTCAATGGTATTTCTCTTGTCCTTGCTCAGGGAGCGCTCTGCCATTCAAAAAGTACTGTCACAGGCCCATAAAGATCCAGCTAGGCTGTTTGTTTCTCTCTGAATCCTTGCCAATAAAAAGTAGTAGCAACGGAAGTAAAGCAGTTGGTCCCGCCATGGGCTCCATGAAGGTGGAGTTCTTTCCATGCAAGCAGCCCATTGGGACCCATACTGCCCCAGGGGTACATGGCCAGGCAGGTCCATGGAGTGACTTCCATTGACTTCAGGAAACTCTGGATCAGGCCAGAAGGCTGTGCACAACTTCCCTGATGATCTCAGATTTCCACAGTGCTCAGTGCGGCCCCAGTGCTCCCAGAGATCTGCTGGATTCACAGTGCGCAGCAGGCTCCTGCAAAGCCTCAAGCGGAGGCTGGACTCTCTCCTGCAGGAAGGCGTGGGAGTCCCAAATAGCGTCTGAGGGAGTCCAGCGGGCTGCTGCAGGAACACGTAAGGCTATCTAACAGGTGTCATTGCGAAAGCTCGGAGAGTTGCACTTTAAATAGCCAGTTCCCCAGCGGAATACAGATCCCACTCTGTGCTAGCGTGCATGCTTTGGTGACTCACTTGTAGCAACTGCTCATTAATTTGTCTAAATATTTTCCATTTTATGCACTCCCAGCCTCTCCGACTCCTCTCACTTCCATACATCTACCCAGACCCATTCCCGCAGAGGCAGGTGTGAGGCTGCTGAGAGCTGGGGAGGCTGGTGGCGAGAAGAAGGTGGCTGTGACTGTGGAGCAGAGCAGGACAGCCTCTCCCCTGCCCCAGGTAGGCAGCGGTGCCTGGCACAGGGTGGACAAGGAGCCAGGAGGAGGTGAGACACTGGGATTAGCTGGGATGTCAGCAATGTACTGGGCTATCAGGAAAAAAACCCTGATATTGCAGGGGTAGGATCCCCTCAACAAATCTGTTAAAAAAAACCCAAAGAAACCCGAAAAAGTTCATAATCACACTGCAGAACTACAGAAAGACTCTGAAGGAGTAACTCGAGCTGAAAGTAAAGAAACCAGTAACTGTAGCAGAGATCAACTGGGAAAAAGATCTTATGCAAACATATGATGAAGAGGTAATCTGACACCTTATCATTTTGCTCTGGGCTTTCAGGAAACCAACCTAACGTACCTGACATTTGGCACATGCAAAACTTAAGAGATTTCTGATAAAAAAGCAAAATGCAATCAGTAGATTTTATCCATTTATCAAAATGTCAAAGTTGCTTTTTAATGAATTCCTTGACACTGCAGTGTTTTTATGGCCCTTTCAGTGGCCTAATAGCTATACCTGGTGTTTTTCTTCTGGTGTATATCAGGGAAGGGATGGGGAAACCTGTGCTTTTGTCACTGGGCTCAAAAGTTTTTGAATGATGTGATCCTAAGTCAAAAAGCATCAATCGTCACTGCATGAGTTATCTCACTGAATTCAGAAAGGCATTTCTCATATCTAACATTATGTCTGAATGCTCTGATTGAATGTCAGAACATGCACCCCCTTGCAGTCCTTAATGTGATCCAGACCGTGATAGGGGTCACAACACAACACTCTTAGAGCCATTATGGCAACCCCATGGGTCACTGTCCACTCACTGACTTCAAAACTCTGCCTAAATATGGAGCTACAAGACTGTGAGGTACACTCATAAAGCACTTTTTATTTTTCCGGGGCAGCAGCTTGCTCAAATACCATTCAAGCCAAATCGCTTTTCCTTGGTCACTCTGTCAAGAGGCAAAATTTGAGGCTCAAGAGTTTTCACAGATTTATTAAACAACCTAGAAAAAAATCCCTAGAGCTAGCTAATAAAAACATTTAGAAGTAGATTCCAGAAAAAAATACTGCCTTGCTACAAGAACAACATTTCCAAACTGTTTTTAGAGGATCCATGCCAACCAATCAGACTGTTTGAGAATAGAATTGTTTTGTGATCTTTTAAGGCAAATAACTTATACACAGACAAATGAGCTACACTTTTATGTCTGCTCTCACCTCAAGCTGTCAGACAAAGCGCTGCAGTAGCAATAAAACAAATACCAGATTTGCTTTTTGTCTGGCTTTAAGAAAAGTATACCAAGAGCCCCAAATACATCCTCATTATGTTACTTTTCTTAAAATAAAATGAGTGAGAAAACAGTTTAGCACATGAAAAAATCTTCTTCCACCATAGATTAGTTGGCAGGCCCTGATAAAGAGACTGGAGACATTCCTCTTATCTGATGGAAGCTATTTCTTCATTAGTATTCTTACTATAAATTTTATTTGTTAATATTTTCTCTCTTTTTTACGTTGAAAAACGCTGGGGGGTGAAGGAATCGTACTATCTTTAGTAGGACGTTATTAACCTAGACTTTGGGAAGCTGCAGTTTGGTCATGGAGCCGCCTCTGACCTGCCGACGGAGGTGATGAACCATGCAGCAAAGCCTCCTGCCTGGGGCGGGATGCCCCTTGCACCCTCTGCACCCCCAGCACAAGGCAGAGGGCAGGCACCACAGCCTTCAGTGCTCCGCACCCAAAGTGTTGAATGAGGGACTTTTTTTTCCTTTCGCACACGGGTGGGTCCGAGGTCGGTGTGGGGAGCGCTCGGCCCCGGCCGCCAGTGGGAAAGCATCTCACAGAGCCCTTTTTCATTATGGTTCAGTCTCGTATGAATGAAATCCGCCAGCGAGAGCAGCAGTGCATGGACACCTCGCCTTGCCTCTGCCAAAACGGTGCCGGGGCCGCATCGTGCCCCTAGTAGCCCAGGAGTTACGGCTCAGCTGAGAAATCCATCCGATAAAAATAAATCGGCACTTACAGTATAAGAATCAGAAAGCACTGATAAAACCATAAAGGCAAGAATAAGCGTGATTTTTGTTGCCCTTTCAAGTTTAATCACTGATAGCTGAAAGCTCTTTTCCCCCTTTTGTCCCCTTCTTTGCTGGGTTTGCTTTCACGCCCCTCTTCGCGACTCTGTGATTCTTGTAACCTTGCCAGAGTGTCTGCTCACCCTTCTATAAACAGAGCTTCAACAAGTACAAGATTAAAACTGCAAAATTTGGAGTGGTATCTTTCTCCTGACATATATTTTCTTCCAAGTGCAGGAGCAAGCTTCCTACCTGTGGCCATCTTGTGCATCACAGAAATATTTCATATACTCAGAGCAGTGTTCAAAGTGTTGAGGGATGGACAGCAGAACTCGTTACACACCTGGGCTCCTTGTTCTTCTCAACCTTCTTGGATGGTTTCAGTTGCTGATCCTTCAAAGCTCCTTTTCTCTCTCCTCTTCTTTCCTGCTTTACTTTCACTTCCTTCTGTATGGATATGTCTTCTCTTTCTGTTTCTGCAGTTTTCCTCTTCCTGAGAAGAGCCTGCACACCTTTCCTTTCCACAGTATTATTAGACAGGTAAAGCCATGGTAAACTTGAATCAATTCTCATTCTAATCAAAGATTGCTCATTTTACCTTCTTTCTGCTGTCAAGCTCTTCCATTGTTCAAGGCACGTGAAGGAGTCTGCCACGCTTTCTGCAGTGAGCAGAGGCAAAGCTGCAGGCACCTAAAATGAAGATGTACAAGTTAACAGGTGCCATGGGACGCCCTGGAGTAGTAAACTACTGCTTGCCAAATGTCTACCTTAGCTCTTAAAAGCAGATCACTTGGATTGGGTTGTATTAACCCCACCTTGCACAGTCCCTGCCCCAAAATGGACTTTAGAAGCTCTGATGAAGTAGGATCTCAGCTCAACTTCTCTGAAGTGGACAGCTTCAAACAGGACAGCTCTAACAGGCACATGGCACAAAGTGCAAAGGGAAACCTCCATCAGCCGTACTGTTAACTTTTGCAGAGCTGCAGAGGGGTGACCTTACTTGCCCTTTCGTCACAGGATTTTAGTCCACACCAAGAAAGAAGTCCTTCCTTAAAAGACACAAAGGCATAGGACCTTTTCTGAAGAGGAACAACTGTTTCTTCTCTGCTGTGTGTTAGTAACAGGACTTTCTTACTTCCCAGTCCACACTTGTCTGCTTTGATTCTGTTCCAGAGGCACAAGTTCAGGCATTCATCACCTCCTTTTGTCCTGTAACTGCTCATTTTCTGTCTCCCTTTCTGTGGCATCAGTCACAACCAACATCTCCTTCTGGAATGGTCCTCGCTTCAGAAATATGACCAGACGTTAAAAAGGGATCGACATGTCTTGTGTAGCATGTGAAGAAAACCCAGCTCGGTGCCATTAACGTTTTTGTGATATGGAGTATCAGTGACTTTGTACTCTTCTGTTCTCGGGCTTTGCCCCTGAATTCCTGCGGACTATTCTGCCCTCTAGTGATGGCCATGCCCTCCGGCTTTGTCTTCCTCCCACTGAAGAAGGGACGCTGCCTGTGGCTCTGAGCAGAGACAAGATGCTGGAAAGCTGAGGAGACCTCACAGCAGAGCCCAGGGCACAGAGCCAGCTGCTATGAATCACCACCTGCGTGCCTGGGATGGTGAGCGCCAGGAGAAAGAAGACACAGATTTGGAGGATGAGGCTGTCAGGAGGAGCATAGCTTAGGGAGAGGTTTAAGGACGAAAAAGGAACAAAGGGCTGGGCTGCCTGTGGGTGGGGGCTGCAAAGGGGCTACCACTGGAAGGGGGAGGCTGCAAGTCCGGACTTGATGTGTTTCCCAACCTTAGACCTTCTCCAGAGCTGAGCTTTGGCCTGGACTGCTAAAGCTGGGGCCCTCCTGAAAAAGTAATCCGGGAAGACATCTTTTTGTAGCCTATCACCCCCTTCCATTGGCAGACTCTTCGCAGCCCCACTCCAAGGTCAGCTCCATGCTTTCTCTCTCTCTGCCCCAGTTCCAATCCTGACCCTACCCCTAGTCTTGGGAGTCACCTGAGCCTTTAGACCAAGACACTAGGTCTAGACACTAGGTCTAGACGGTCTCTGAGACACAGCCTAGGAGAAAAAAATCTCCAGGGAGAAATGTTTTGTGGCTTGCTTGTTCCATTGGCAGCCCCTTTGCACCCTCCCTCCAATAGCTGCTCTATACTTTGTTCCTGTCCCAAACTCATCCCTAACCTTAAGCCTAGACTTTGTCCTTGACTGAGCCCAAGATCAAAACTTCACTATACACAGCCCAGGTGAAAACATTCACTGAGGAGACCTACTTTCACAGCCTGCCTTTTCCATTAGCAGCTTCTTTGCAGCCCTACTCCAATGACAGCTCTGTGCTTCGTCTCTTTCCCAGCCTTTACCTTCACCCTTACCAAGAACATCTATCCTGGCAGTGTTGAAAAAGTTCACAGGGCAAAGTCTTTCTGCATCTTTTGTGCTAAGCCACTGTTCCTAGCTGTAAAACGGGCTCTTTCTCGAACTTTTGCACCTGGGCTTCGGCTGGAGATCTGACAGTTTCTACAGCTATGGCTGGGAGACAGAGAAAGTGTGGAAATGCCTTTGGACAGGGGCTGCAAAGAAGCTGCCAATGGAAGAAGTAGGCTGCATCAAGTTTTCTACATGTTATTTCTTCACCCGGACTAATGTTGGGTTACCTAGTAAGGCTCAGGCAGCTCAGAGTCCGGTTTTAAGGTCAGGGTTAGAGTTTGCATTAGGGTTAATCGTAGGCCTGGGAGAGAGAGACAAAGCCTCTAACTCTTGTTCAAGTGGGAGCTCTCTGTGCATTGCTGGAGCATCTTCCATATTTGGAGAGGATGAGAGAGTTGGGACTCTTCAGCCTAGACAAAAGAAGGCGCGGGCAGAATCTCATCCGTGTGTACAAATGAGCTAGATGAGGAGACAGCGAGTTGGATTGAGAGCTGGCTGTATGACAGAACTCAGAGGGTTGTGATTAATGGAGCAGTGTCAAGTTGGAGGCCTGCAACCAGTGGTGTCCCCCAGGGGTCAATACTCAGTCCAATCTTGTTCAGTATATTCAACAATGACCTGGATGAGGGGACAGAGCGTACCCTCAGCAAGTTCGCTGATGATACCAAAATGGGTGGGGTGGCTGACACCCCAGAGGGCCGTGTTGCCATCCAGCGTGACCTGGACAGGCTGGAGAGCTGGGCAGAGAAGAACATAATGAGGTTCAACAAGAGCAAGTGCGGGGTCCTGCACCTGGGGAGGAAGAATGCTAGGCAACAGTATAGGTTAAGGGTGGACCTGCTGGGAGGCAGTTCTGAGGAGAGGATCTGGGGGTCCTGGTAGACAGTAAATTATCTATGAGCCAGCAATGTGCCCTTGTTGCCAAAAAGGCCAATGGAATCCTGGGCTGCATAGGGAAGAGTGCGGCCAGTAGGTCGAAGGAGGTCATTCTCCCCCTCTACTCTGCACTGGTGAGGCCACAACTGGAATACTGTGTCCAGTTTTGGGCTCCCCAGTTCAAGAGGGACAGGGAACTGCTGGAGAGAGTCCAGTGTAGGGCAACTAAGATGATTGAGGGATTGGAGCATCTCCCTTATGAGGAAAGGCTGAGAGAGCTGGGACTCTTTATCCTGGAGAAGGCTGAGGGGAGACTTTATTATGGCATACAAGTATCTAACGCGTGGGTTGAAGGAGGATGGAGCCAGGCTCTTTTCAGTCATTCCCAGAGACAGGATGAGGAGCAACGGGCACAAGTTAGAACACAGGAAGTTCCGCTCAAATACACGGAAACACTTCTTTACGGTGAGGGTGACAGAGCACTGGAACAGGCTGCCCAGGGAGGTTGTGGGGTCCCCTTCTCTGGAGGTTTTCAAGACCCGCCTGGATGCAGTCCTGAGTAATGTGCTCTAGGCCATCCTGCTTTAGCAGGGGAGTTGGACTAGATGATCTCTAGAGGTCCCTTCCAACTCTGAAAATTCTGCGATTACGTGATTCTGTGAAATACCTGATAGGATGGAGTGAAGAAGAGGGAGCCAAGCTCTTCTCAGTAGTGCTGATTGACAGGGCAAGAGGCAATGGACACAAATTAAAACACAAGAAATTCTATTTGAACACAAAACAATTTTTACTGTGAGGGTGATGTAACCCCGGATCAGGTTTCTCAGAAAGGTTGTGGAGTCTCCATCCTTGGAGACATTCAAAACCTGACTAGACATGGCCCTGGACAAGCTGCTCTTCCTGGTCCTGTGTGAGCAGGGGGATAGAATAGAGATCTGAAGAAATCCCTTCCAAACTAAATGATTATGTGATTATTGTTTTTAAGCATGGCTAAATTTATCAACATCTATTTATAATAATGTATTTAATTCCATTTGCTTGATATTGGCAGCATTTGTATGTGTGTGGGTGCCTTTGACTTTGTGTGCCTGCACGTATATTTTTGAAAGACTCCTAGCCTTGGACTTTATGTGTCTGAGGAAGATTTTCATGTTTTTCATATTATACGGCTTTTGTCTTGAGCTTTGTACTAAGAACATAACTAAGATGAAGAATTTTACTCCAGGAACACAACATGTTGGCTTCTGGGGGCTAGAAGAAAAAAATGTAATTTTTTTAAATTCTGGACACAATTAAGGTGGTTCAGGTCTTGGGAACAAACTGCGGTTCCAGTATCTTCCTCATGAACTACAGTTGAAAGTTTTATAGGAGGTAAATCTTCAGCTTCATCTGTCTGTCCCTACGTTGAGGCAGGAGCAGCACCTCCCAACTAGCTGTGAGCAATCATTCTTTTTTTGTCCAGAAAAAAACCTGTAGACCTGATTATTTGTATCTCACTGACTAGATATAATATGTTTTATTTTTCCCCTTCACATGTTAGAAATTGGGCACATCTGGGGATATGATGGCAGATGTGCTGAACCACCAGTGTTCTAGTGACAGATATGCAATTTCCAGTTTTGCCTCTTGAGCCCATCAGCCTGAACTAGTTGGAATCTGTGTGAAATGTTAATAACCTGTGAAACAATCATTATAAAGCTATAAAACAACATGGCATAATGTAACACCAAAGCCAAGTTTGTAATAGGGATTTTGGTGTTTTATAGCCAAGCAAAGCATTACTCTTAAAAATAGGTCACAAAGTCACACGTAAACCTTTATTGCTTCTGTCTGAAAAAAAATTAAATAGGAGCTCATGAGGAGTTAGCAAACACATATGCAAAATGGTTAACCACCCAAATAATTGTATCATTGTTTGCACTTGTTATCAGCAGTAAAATTTATATCTAACTAGTCCTTTCTATCATTTGCTTGCATGTGATCAGTGGCAAAAATTTACTCCATTACCACAGGACACAAGGTCATGTGTTCATTTCAATGACAAAGTGAGTTATGATCCTTTGTTTCCCTTTGGTTAATTATGATCCCAGTGCAGCCAGGGCAATATTAACGAAGGGGAAACATGTAGAATTGCATTTGGTAGCTCCTTTGACATTTCTAGTTACTTTATCTTTACTATCTAATTTTTATAATAAGTTTGGGAGACAAAGTGCCCCCTAGATGTTCATTATTACAACAGGACTGTGGTGAGACAAATGCTTATTCACTTCTAGATTTTAATTGTACCTAATTCACATTTTTTTTCAACTCTGCAGCTCCTTTTTCATATTGTAAAGGAGCAGTGCAAAGACAATATTTTATATATTGAAGAATCATGCTGTTTAGTTTAAACTGTGGGCTATCACCTTAGTCTGCAGAACTGTGGTCTGGCGGAAGTTTTAATACTTTCTTGTAAGGACTGGTACAGATTTTCATGTATACACTTCACACCCTTCTACCACTGCCAAACACTCAGCATGGGAAGCCACACAGAAAAATCTTGTCTTTGTTGTCTCACGTTAATTAATCCTTTTTTTTTGGAAATATTATTGTCTTCTACCTCAAGAGCTTCCTCCAGATGCTCAGAAAACAACTTCATTATGGTGGGCCCAGCCCAAAACCTATAAGCTTTATATTTTTTGGATTTCTGTGCAGATCATACTACTGATCAAATTGTGGCTGAAATGAACTACGCAACAGAAACAGGTCTTGATTTTGCAAAGTAACAGAAGGTCCAAAGTGAAATTTGTCATTATTTTGCCGTCAGAAACACTGTTAATCTCACTATGTAATTATTTGTTTCTTGTTGGTCTATGTAAAATTCTATGAATATTCATAACTTCTGGAACATACTGTCACAGGAGTTATGACAAATTCATGGTCAGAAAGTCTATAAAAGGACAATGGAAGGATTAAGCAGGACTGTTCCTTGTAAAATCACTTATGCAATAATTGTGGATGCTGGGGAATATGAGGGCAATGGACAACAGAAGGAGGCCTGGTTCACATGAAATTTCAAAATAACATTTCCGTTGTCATTGTCTGAGACAAAAGGTTAGCAGAGGCAGCACAAAGGATGCTTTTAACTTGATATGTTCACATATCATGTCTCAGGCACAGGATGCTATCCTGTACTGTGCTCTTTGGTTATTTTACCCCAGGCATAGAACTTTCCATTTGTCTTTGTGTCCTGGTTTGAGGTAAAACAGGACAAATTTTGTTCAGTAACTTTACTTTTTAGCTAGGCTTCTTCTAATTACTGAAATTAACGGCATATTGTGCAGACAGTGTTTACTCTCAGGGTGATAATATCGATGTTTATAGTTGATGCCAAAGCATGGCACACAGAGAGGCTCTTGCTTATAGTTATTGCTACCACACCCAACACCAGTTGGAGGTTTGGAAGGGGAAAAGCAGAGAGGGGTCACACCTGTGGGGAGGAGTGGACAGGACAGGTAACCCAAAACTGACCAACGGGGTATTCCATCCCATCTGCCTCAAGCTCAGGATAAAAGCTGAAGGATCAAAGGGTCCACGCTCTTTTCTTCAATGGCCGATGCCTGAGGAGGACTCTCTGTTTGTCTGCCTTCGATTGCGATCCTGAATCCAGATACGGAATTCAGTTCCCATCTGTCACTGAGTCCAGCCTGGGACTGCCCCAGTGTCAGCTGGTGACATGATTGTAATCTTGGGAGCTTGATATGGTTTTGTATATATTTTATTATTTCTTTTTTTATTTTAATATTTCATTAAAGTAGTTTAGTTTCTTCTAAACTCATAAGTCTCTCTCTCTCCTGCCTGTCTTTGGAGAGGTAGGGGAGAGCATCTGTTGTTCCACCTGAGTGGCCAATCCAGCCCAAACCATGACACTTTGTTAAACTTCATACTGTTCTTGCCAGTCCGCTCTTCCGCCTGTCCAGATCTCTCTGTAAGATGGTTCTCCCTTCTGATGTGTCCACATCATGACCCACTTTTCTGTCATCAGCAATCTTAGGGGTGTTTTCAATCCCACTGTTGAGATCATTTATGAAGATTTTGAACAGCATGGGGCTGTTTGATCCCTGGGGGACACCACTTGTGACAGGCTGCCAGCTTAAGTAAAAAAAAACACTAATCACCATCCTCTATGAGTGCAGCCTGTGAGACAGTTCCTACCCATCTCACAGACCACCCATCCAACCTGTACCTTTCTAGTTTGCCCAGGAGAAGGATGTGGGAAACAGTGTCAAACGCTTTGCGGACATCCAAGTAAACAACATCCACTACTCTCCCAATGTAAACAGAAGATGTTATTTTGTTGTAGAAGGTGATGAGGTTTGTCAGGCCTTTGGTAAATCTGTGTTGGTTTTTCGCAATCACCTGCTTTACTTGGTTTGTGATAGTTACTAGGAGGACTCATTCATTACCATGGACTGAAGTAAGGCTAATGGGCTTGTAGTTCCCTGGGTCCTCTTTTGGGTCCTTCTTGTAGATGGGTATGACATTTGACCTCTTCCAGACATCAGGGACATCTCCTGATCTCCACAACTTTTCAAAGATTAAGGACAACGGCCTTGCAACAATGTCAGCCACTTCTCCTGACACTCTGGGGTAGATTCTCTCCAGGCCCAGAATTGTGTGGCTTGACCCTTTGCAAGCGGCCACAGAGCAGCCCTTCTTCCACTACTTCTGGGTTGACATGTGTTGTCATAGCTACTTGATCCTGTGATCTAGTGTCCAGCTATGCCAGTAAAGGTAGAGACAAAGACAATATTGAGAAGAGAAAGCTCCTGGGAGACCTTATTGTGGCCTTTCAATACTTAAAGGTTGTCTTATAACGAAGATGGGGACGGAATTTTTAGTAGGGCCTGTAGTGATAGGACAAGGGGATGACGGTTTTTAACTAAAAGAGGGTAGATTCAGGCTATATATGAGGAAGAAATTTTTTATGATGACGGTCATGAAACACTGGCACAGGTTGCCTGGAGAGATGGTAGATGTCCCATCCCTGGAAACATTCAACGTCAGTTCGGATGGGGCTCTGAGGAACCTGATCTAGTTGAAGATGTCTCTGCTCATTGCAGGGGATTTGGACTAGATGACCTTTAAAGGTCCCTCAAAACCCAAACCATTCTATGATTCTATGCATAATGGGTACTGTACAAACAAGCTAGGGTCAGCATTTTTGCCACTGCATAAAAATCTTGCCTCACATTAATATGCCATACAAATATGTCTGCTTATCTTTTATGAAAAATGGATGACAATTATATCACTCGAGTGCAAATGTGACACGAACCATAGTCTTTAGGGTAAAGTTAACACAAGCTATTGAACAGCTGTGTTTAAATATCAGTATTCACCTAGCTCATTTGAATGTAGAGCTGCTGCTTGGAAGGTATTTCTCCATTTGTGGTACTGAAGTTATTTGATATTTGGAAACTTGTCTTTGCATGCAGGTGTGATCTCATCAGCTTCTGACTGCTTCTGGAGGAACTAATTCTGGAAACCATTTCTAGGCCCATTAAGGACAAGAAAATCATCAGGAGTAGTCAGCATGGCTTCACCAAGGGGAAGTCATGCTTGATCAACTTGATATAATTCAATTATGACATGAGTAGCCTCATAGATGAGGGAAGCGCAGTGGATATTACCTACCTGGACTTCAGTGAGGCCTTAGACACTGTTTCACATAAGATCCTTATAAAAAAGCTGTTGATGTATGGGCTGGATGAGCAGACACTGAGGTGGACTGAAAACTGGCTGAATGGCCAGGCCCAGATGGTGGTGATCAGTGGCATAGAGCCTAGTTGGAGGCTAACTGGTGCTGTATCCCAGGGGTCAATACTAGGTTCAGTCCTGTTTAACATCTTCATTAATGATCTGGATGATGGGACAGAGTGTACCCTCAGCAAGCTTGCTGATGACACAAAACTGTGAGGAATGGCTGAAACACCCAAGGGTCATGCTGCCATCCAGAGGGACTGTGAAAAGCTGGAGAAATGGGCCAACAGGAACCTCATGAAGTTCAACAAGGAGAAGTGCGAAGTCCGGCACCTGGGGAAAAAGAAACCTATGCGCCAGTATATGATGGGAGGCCACCCATCTGGAAAGCAGCTTGGCAGAAAAGGACCTGGGGGTATTGGTGGACATCAAGTTGAACATGAGCTAGGAACATGCCCTTAAGGCAAAGAAGGTGAATGGTGTCCTGGGCTGCATTAGACAAAGTATTGCCAGAAGGCAGAGAGATGTAATCCTGCCTGTCTGCTCAGCACAGTTCTGGACTCCCCAGTATGAGAGAGACATGGACACACTGGAGGGAGCCCAGCGAAAGGCCATGAAGATGATTAAGGGAAAGGAGCAACTTTCCTATGAGGAAAGGCTGAGAGAGCTGGGTCTGTTCAGCCTGCAGAAGAGAAGGCTCAGGGGAATCTCATCAATATATATACCTGAAGGAAGGATGCAAAGAGGACAGAACTGGTGCCCAGTGACAGGAGAAAAGGCAATGGGCACAAGCTGAAACCCAGGACGTTCCTTCTGAACATCAGAAAGCACTTTATCATTGTGACGGTGGCCAAGCACTGGCACAGGTTGCCCAGGGACGTTGTGGAGTCTGAATTCTTGGAGATATTCAAAGTCATCTGGACATGGTTTATTGGGCAGCTGGCTCTATATGGTCCTGCTTGAGCAGGAGTGTTGGACAAAATGAGCTCCAGAGGTCCCTTCCAAACCTTCAGCCAGCAAATCAACCTTATAAACCCTGTCACAGGCAGGAGTATGACTCGCTGTTGTTAGATGGCAGGGATTGAAACATAAAGCCTTAATCAGCAGAAGGGCTGTCAAGTCTTTTCTGGTACTGGTTGAAGGGCCAAAAAGTCATGGATGTACAGTGGTTCTGAAACTCACACGGTAGGTCCAGAGGGACAGGCTTCCACAGGAGTGGTCTGGTATGGCACATTCTGCTGTGGTTCAGGGAGTAGAGAGAGAGTCATATTTGTCACATTTATCTAAATCCATTCACCTAAGGAAGGAAAAAGGAATCAAGATGAATCCCAAACAGTGGAGGAACAATTTCTATCAGGTCATATTTCCTATAACTTCAGGAATAATTCTGGTTCAGCATCTCCTGGGCATAATATAGGTTGATTTAAACTTGATCTAAGCTGAGGAGTGGCCCTAGTGAAGCTGTAGGAAGAGGTTCCCCCCTGTTGCTCCTTGGCAGGCCCCAGCAGCAGTGGCAGGTGGTTACAGCAGCTGTCCTCATGGGACCTTTTCACATCCAGGGGAGAAATGCCCAACCCTGCTTTTGTTTTGTGAGGTCTCTCAGGGCAGGCAGGAGGAAAAGGAGAGCGAGCCAGACTGCACCCGGGGCTGGCCAAGTCACTGCTTTTTTCTGTGATCGGGAGGAAACGCTGACATGCCATAAAACTTATGTTGGGGCCACTGTATGTGAGGAGGGAGGCAATGCCGGCCCCAATGGCCTGCCTTGGCGGCAGGATGCCAAGGTGGCATGGACAGCAGGCTGAGCCGAGATGAGAAGAGCCAAGAAGAGCCAAGAATAGCTGAGCTGAGCCGAGCTGAGGGAGTGTAATGATAGGACGAAGGGTAACTGTTTTAAACTGGAAGAGGGTAAATTTAGATTAGATATTAGGAAGAAATTCTTTACTCTGAGGATGGTGAGAAACTGGAACAGGTTGCCCAGGGAAGTTGTGGATGCCCCATCCCTGGAGGTGTTCAGGGCCAGGCTGGATGGGGCTTTGAGCAACCTGATCTCGTGGAAGGTTTCCCTGTCCATGGCAGGGGGCGTGGAATGAGGTGATCTTCAAGGTCCCTTCCAACTGTAATCATTATATGATTACATGAAAGTGTTCATTTTCCTCTCTGTGCCAGGCCACGTGTTCTTCTATGCACAGCTCTGGCAAGCTACCAGATGAATGATCCATTCCTTTTTCAAACCTACTACTGATAATACTGAAAAAAAGAGCACTACCTGAATTCCAGCTGACATCAAAAAAATGCTGCAGAAAATTGGACCAATGATTCAGCACTTATCTATTGTATTCTAAATTAATTTCATACTAAAATGAATATACTAAGGGGGGCAAGATGACAGGATGTTGACTTTTTTGTCCCTGAGGAACAGTGACTCAGTAATGACTCTGCTTTTGTCTGAGCCACAGAGAAATCTGCAGCTGATGCTATGCAACGTAGATAGCTGAGTCAGAAAAAAAGCTCTAAACAGATCTGTGTTCTGGAGCCAGAAGCTGATGAGATTACACCTGCATGCAAAGACAAGTTTCCAAATATCAAATAACTTCAGTACCACAAATGGAGAAACACCTTCCAAGCAGCAGCTCTACATTCAAATGAGCTAGGTGAATACTGATATTTAACCACAGCTGTTCAATAGCTTGTGTTAACTTTACCCTAAAGACTATGGTTCATGTCACATTTGCACTCGAGTGATATAATTGTCATCCATTTTTCATAAAAGATAAGCAGACATATTTGTATGGCATATTAATGTGAGGCAAGATTTTTATGCAGTGGCAAAAATGCTGACCCTAGCTTGTTTGTACAGTACCCATTAATCATGAGGCATAATGATGAGACAATGTTTTATATATAATCGAACGAAAGCATATGAAACATTTTTTAACTGAAAGAAATGGAAGTTCATATTCCCACTGTACCACCCAGAGTATTTAAATTTTAAGCAGTTATCTAGTGCAAAATTCAGTGGACAAGAATTATCTGAATAAGAGAAACTATAGCGAGAAGTTGAATTTAACAAACTATCAACAATTTCACTATCCTTACAATCGTTGTGGAGTGTCCCTTAAGATTAACCTATAACAAAAGTTAGATACACAATAAATACAATTGTAGATACACAATATGTCTAGTGTAGCACCAAAGCACTCCTTAGACACCGTGTTTCGAATGCTGAGCATTTGGTAATGAGTTAACGTCATTTCACAGCAACTGGCCTGCTGGATTCCTATTCCCCCCATTTACTTCCATAGAAGGTCAGTGCCTAGTCAAAATTATACATCTAGATTTGCTCAATAGCCTGTAATGAAATACATTACATGAAATACATGAAATACAAGCATTTGAGAAGGGGTGGGTTTATGCCACAGATATCAAGCACCTCTTTTGGCACAGGCTCAGTCCTTCTCTGGAGGTAAATCTCTTTCTGCTGCAGCACAGCTCCAGCACACTTTCTGGGAGTGAAGTGAGGTGAGCTTGGACCAGCTGGGCACTGTCCTGAGCCCTACGAGTGTGTCCCATGGGACAGTTCTCCTGGCCTCAGCAGGATGGGCAAGATGAACTGCTGCTGTGGCTCCAGGTGGGCTCCCCCTGTGGCTCAGGGACACACAGCCAGGCCCCACAGTGGGAGGTCTTCTCATGCCTGCTGCTGTCTGCTCTGCAAGGAGGGTCTGACTCCATAGAGCCACATGCACCCATCTCAGCGTTACCCCGCAGCAGCTCTGAGCTGGTGCTCAGTGAGGGCACGCGGGTGACATACATGATGAGGGACAGGCACCTTCTCCTCTTCAGGAATTCACTGCTCATCACCAAGTTAAAGACTCTTAGGCCATGGCTTCCTCTTCCCAAGCCATGGCCCAGAGACCAGGACAGGGACACCCTGGGAGCAGCCTGACCTGGATGCACCAATGTCTGCACCAATGGCAGACGTATGGTAGAGTTGGGTGACTGGGCTCTTAGCAGCCAGCGTGTGCCCAAGGAGCAGTGCCCATGGGCAGTTGCTGCCACCAGAGCCTGGGGGCCTCTGCCGGGCAGGACTCCACAGAGGCCCCCAAGGAGGCCGCCTTGAGGTCACTCCCTGCGCTCCTCCCTGCAGACCTGGCACTGCCTTGCAACCACAGCTCTGACTAGCCCTGGGCAAGCTGTGGGTGGTGAGCAGCAGGAAGGAGATGGCCAGGGATGAAGAGGAGGAGGATTAAGGCAGTGCTGAGGTAGCAACTCCCTTGTCCTCATCTGCTTCTGCATCGCCACTTTCTGGTGAGTCTTGGTGCCACATCCCATGGCAAAGCTGCGTAGTGTAGCGTGATCGCTTCCTGTCCTGTCTGGGGCCTGGCAGCTCCAGTCAGGGGGTGGCAAGAGGCAGGAGAGGTTCCTGAACGTGCCCCTGCCATCTTCTGAATTGCCTCTGCCCTCTGTGCAGCGCCTGGGCAAGGAGTGGGAAGCATTTGCCAGGAGGGGGCAGAGGGCTGGGCATGCAGGCAGCTGGGACAAGAGGAGGGGCCATTCTGTGTTCTTCATCCCCTGGCCAGAGTGATGCATTATTGTCACCCAAACAGCAGGACAAAAGCAGCTCCTCTGAAAGAAAGGAATGAGCCAGGGCTTTGGCAGTGCCTCTGTCCTGCCCCACAAAATTTTGGCCTGCTGCTGTCCTGTCCGCATGGGGCAGATCCGTGCAGGCATCCATGTCTGCCCAGAGGCTGGGGAGCAGCGGAGCCTGACTTTTTTTTCGTTCTCACTTTCTGCAGTTCATGAGCAGTGAAAGAGCTCATGTGGGTAGACATATTCCTTAGGTTGGCCCTGCCTGGCAGTGAGGCAAATACTCACGTGTGGGGGATGCTCCAGGTGTAGTCATATGCAGAAACACAACTCCCAAGGTGGGTACAGGTGCTCCCACTGCTGTGGGCAGCTCTTGAGCAGAGCTGGCTGAGGCACTTGGCCATGTGTGTCCAGCCAACATCCACCCAGCCTTGTTCTCACCACTGACTCTGCTCTCTGCTCGACTACTGGGTGGTATCCGGGTGTTTCAGGATCACTTTTAAGTCTAACAGAGCTCTTTCTCTGTCCTTTCCCTGTGTACAGACAACCAGAAGGAGCGAAGGGAGCAAGGGTGACCCAACTGCCCCCATTAAGCTCCTAGTGAAAGAGCAGAGCCACCGCAATGCCCAGAGGGTCTCTCTTGTCTCAGCTCTGCCACCAGAGCACCTTTGAGCATCACTGGTTCTCCAGCTGAGCATCAGATGCCTCGCTTCTTACCTTCTGCTTTTTTTCTCTTGCCTTGTTGACAACATTAGATGCCGAGAGCCTGGAGCTGTTGGTCAAGGGCCAAGGCAAGAATTGCTCTGCTTTACCTACTTCTTGCTGTGTCAGGCAAGTGGAGCAAGTTTCTATTGGCAGGTCCTGTGTCCCAGCCTCCAAGAGTGTAGGCATCATGGGTCTCTGGGCACATCCTGGCCTGCTGATTACAGCAAAGTCTCTTTGCCTTCCTTACGTCTCAGATATTGCCAGGCAGCTGACGTAGCTTGCTGGTGGCCCTTTCTGCTGCAGGGCTGCTTGGTAAGTGCAGCACATTTCTTGCAGGCTGGACCCAAGCAATGGCCTGCACTGGTCCCGTCTGGCGATGATGGTAGGCTTGGCCACTTGGCAGGTGAGTTTTGAGAAGAGAGGCAGGTAGGACCTTCTTTCCTCTTCTTGCAAACAGGCATTTCTGCTGCTCTGGGGCTGCTGCTGCTCTCCACACAGGGCACATAAGTCACTCCCAGCAGACAGCTCTGAGAGGGCCCAAGAGCACTCGCCTGACAGTTTTCCTGCACAGCTTTTTGCTTTGTTTTCCTTTGCAGCAGGTAGGGCCAGGAGGAGGAGGAAGAGGGTACTGCCCTGGCCCATTGCGCTGTGAGGGACCTCAGCTACTGCAGAAGCTTCTGGGCAGTCAGGGTCTGGCCACAGAAGGGCTCTCTTTGGCCAGTGCCTGGCAGCTCTCTGTGGGAAAATGGCAGGCTGCCCCAGCCCCTGCAGGTAAGCAAGCCTGGCAAGTGGGTCCCATCCCTCTGGTTTCTCCTGAGAGGCGGTGTTCCCAGCAGAGGGACCATGGGTTTACCAGACCAGTGCAAGTGGGGGTCATGACCAAAGCTGGCTCCTCCTCACATCAGCCTCATGCAGCCATCCCTTCATCCTGCACCAATGAAAGCAGAGCCATCCACACTTGCTCCTGTCTCTGAGGATGGATCACCTGCCCTGCGCTTGTCTTCAGTGAAGCAACCATCATCCCATGTCCCCTGCAGGAGCAGCTGACTATCCTGCAGGAGCAAGGACCATCCACCGAGGGAATACTCAGGCTTGCAGACAGTGAGAGAGACGGTTGGGAACTGAGGGTGGCCCACGACGGTGAAGGGGATGCCCACCTGGAAAGCCGGCCTGGACATCTGTGGCTCTCATCTTAAAGGTAAATGCCTCTGACCTGGAGCTGGAAGAGCTCCTTGCTGGCCTGCTGGGTACTACTTCTGTGGTGGGATTTGACCTCACTGGAACCCCAGTCTAAAGCCCAGCTCTGATTGTCAGATTTTGAATTCTGTGCAGGGGTGTTTCTCTGCCCTGTCTTCTTTTCTGTTCCTCTTGTTCTGCCCCTGGTCTCTGGTATGCCCTTGGAAAATTCATGTCCTTTTCCTCCTCTGCAGCATCCTCAGGGAGGCACATGGAGATTTAGAGGTGACCAGAAGGCAGAGGAGAGCAAGGTCCAGTTATAGGCGAATGGGAGTTTGCTTGGCCTGGAGCACAGCAGCTCCTTGCTTTGTCAGTGCTGATGGGTACCTGCAAGAGCAAGTAGCCAAAACCCACCTTGTGTCCTCATGAGACAAAATCACAGGGATGCTCCTTGTGGTGCTGGCAGGAGTATTCAAAGCCTCATGTGGAGCCCTTGCCATTGCAGGACTTCCTCTGAAACACCCCCTCCAAGCTCCTCTCGGCTGACCTCTACAAGAAGCTGAGCAAGCAGGAGAAAGTGGTAGAACTGAAAGAGTAAGTGTGGCAAGGGTCTGCTTGCTCCAGAGGGACTGGTGGAGGCCAGGGACTTGCCTGCAAAGCGACTGTCTCCTTGCAAAAGCTGTGTTTTCTGCCAGCTCATTATTGCTGCTCTGAGGTTGGATTTTGGGGGAAATCGGCACAGGGAAGCATTTCTGTAGTTACAGCACTTCCTGAAGGCATTGGAGATTGCTCTATGAAGCAACTTGTGTCAGAAGGCAGGAGGTGGGAGTGTCTTAGCAAAGGTTGTCCCTCTGCTGTAGAGCACGTGTGGCTGGGGAGCCTTCTCTTGAGTGGGCTTGGCTGAAATCAGGAGCTGGGAAGCCATGCCGTGGCTCCTTCCTGACACACAAGAGTGTTGAAAGCTGGCTGAGAGCACCTGGAAAGCTACGCAACACAGCCACTGGTTTCCAGGTGCCCTAGGCAATCCTGGGTGACATGTGTAGGCAATGTCTATTTTATTAACATTATGTTCCTGTTCCCTCAGGGTGGTAACAAGTTGCTTGCAGCCAATCTCTTCCTCCTCGAGTGGTTGCTCTCCCTGCTCCACCACATCAGCCAAAACTGTTCCACCAGCAGGATGGGCTCCAGCAATCTGGCCATCTGCTCTGGGCCAAATATGCTGAGCCCAGCGGAGGACAACCTGCCCCTGCTGGAATTATTGGTGGAGGTGACTGGCAAGGTACACTGTATTTACCAGCTGGCTACAGCCTTCCAGGCTCATTGGAACTTTGCTGTTCAGAGGTACCTCGCTGCCTCCTCTCTTGAACAAATACTTGTGGAGTAGCTGCCTGAAAAAGCAGCCCCCCAGCTGCAGCATTCTGCGCAAAAGCAAGGGTCAGAAATGGGAAACACTGTTTGATACATTTTCAGCCACCACCTGAATTAAAACCCATGGTTTGATGTGTGCAGGTGATGGGCCTGGTGGAGCTTCTCATTGAGAACTGCAGAAAAATCTTTGGGGAGAAGACATGTTGCCTTTCCAGGCCTTCAGCTAAACCATCAGTGGCACCCATTGACAGCTCCACAGGTATGAGGATGAACTGAGGATTGTCACAGGCTGTGGCTTCTGGTTCTGTTCCCTAGTGTGTTCCTGGTGGTGATCCGTGCAAATAGAGCTGCTGAGTGCTCAAGACTTGACAGAGGTGCTTTCCTACTAAAAGGCTTCCCACACATTCAGAGTGCAGGATTCACAAAGCAAACATCCCAGCCACTCTCCTGCATCTGCCTTTCACTTGCACATCAAGCAGATGTTTTGAGAATGATGATCTTACCTCGATGTCACTTCTGGTGAGGCTGGAAATAAAAGTGTTGTTCTGTCAGCCCCGCTTGTCCCATGGCCTTTGGTCATTGCCTCTCAGGGCATGAATGGTTTACTTTTCATAATGAGGTCATGCTTGAGGGCCTTGACTGACTTCTGAAATCTGCTGACTGAGACGTTGTTTTCCAAATAATTTCCTTTGAGCACTGCAGACATGGCAGAAAACAGGGCATCAGAGGGCAAAGAAAAAAAGTGGTATAAGGCTTCAGGTGGGTTTTGCGTTAGTTGTTTTTCAGTTCCAAGAAGTCACTTCAGAGCACATGCCTTTGCTTTCTAGAGCTGCACTTGGAAGAGCAAAATAGCATGCAGGAGAAGCAGATCCAGAGCGTCAGGCAGAAACACTTCTGGACGCACCACCCTCTCTGCTCATCCTCTTCCAAGGAGCGGGGGGAGATATGTTGGTGGAAGCAGAAACAGGAGAGGCATGTCAGGTCCACAAACACTGTGACATTTCTCATGCATAATGATATATTTTCTGGTGCAAAGCTGAGGCTGAAATGTATAGGGTCTTCTCCTCATTGGGAGCAGGAATGAAATATGATCCAGTGTCTACTATGAGATGAAGAGCAAAAAGCAGGCAGGTGCTTGCCTCTGCATAAGCAGTGGTTTTCCTTCTCTCAGCTAGAGATTCCTGTGCTGAGGCTTAACTCTCTCCACTGTAGACACAGGGCCAGCAGATACAGACTCCAAGTAGCTACTGTGCTTCTTCCTGGCATTAGATCCCATGTGGGTTTTCCCCCCAGAATGATACGTAGTGAGAAAAAATGGAAAGATTATTTCTCAATTGGTGCTGAATGAAACAGAATCAAAGCAGACAAGTGTGGACTGGGAAGTAAGAAAGTCCTGTTACTAACACACAGCAGAGAAGAAACAGTTGTTCCTCTTCAGAAAAGGTCCTATGCCTTTGTGTCTTTTAAGAAAGGACTTCTTTCTTGGTGTGGACTAAAATCCTGTGATGAAAGGGCAAGCAAGGTCACCCCTCTGCAGCTCTGCAAAAGTTAACAGTACGGCTGATGGAGGTTTCCCTTTGCACTTTGTGCCATGTGCCTGTTAGAGCTGTCCTGTTTGAAGCTGTCCACTTCAGAGAAGTTGAACTGAGATCCTACTTCATCAGAGCTTCTAAAGTCCATTTTGGGGCAGGGACTGTGCAAGGTGGCGTTAATACAACCCAATCCAAGCGATCTGCTTTTAAGAGCTAAGGTAGACATTTGGCAAGCAGTAGTTTACTACTCCGGGGCGTCTCATGGCACCTGTTAACTTGTACATCTTCATTTTAGGTGCCTGCAGCTTTGCCTCTGCTCACTGCAGAAAGCGTGGCAGACTCCTTCACGTGCCTTGAACAATGGAAGAGCTTGACAGCAGAAAGAAGGTAAAATGAGCAATCTTTGATTAGAATGAGAATTGATTCAAGTTTACCATGGCTTTACCTGTCTAATAATACTGTGGAAAGGAAAGGTGTGCAGGCTCTTCTCAGGAAGAGGAAAACTGCAGAAACAGAAAGAGAAAACATATCCATACAGAAGGAAGTGAAAGTAAAGCAGGAAAGAAGAGGAGAGAGAAAAGGAGCTTTGAAGGATCAGCAACTGAAACCATCCAAGAAGGTTGAGAAGAACAAGGAGCGCAGGTGTGTAACGAGTTCTGCTGTCCATCCCTCAACACTTTGAACACTGCTCTGAGTATATGAAATATTTCTGTGATTGCAATTCCACCTCTGTGTGTGGCACTAGTGGCAGTGACAAATGCACACACCCATGAATACAGAGAAATGCCACTGCAAGTGGGCAAAACAGGCATGGATTGCGCTGAAAATGAGGGCTGAGAAAAATATAGCAAGAGTCCTAAGAAAGAGATGCAAAATGCTGCCTCTGGCTTCCATCACACCAGCTTGTGAATTTTAAGCTTTCTCATAAAAATGAAATAAACTGGTGCCTCTGTTTATAGCTACTCAAAGGCTTGATCAAATTACTGCTTTGCTTTAATGCTGTAGTCACTAGTACTGGATATACATGCTACACTGGAATAGAATAAATCTGTCTCTGCTCACCACTGAAGTGAGGGACTTGCTAGGTAACTCTGCCTTAACCCTTCCTATGTGAGAAAAATGCTTTTTTTCTTCTCCTATTTCCTTAACTTATTTCTTGGTTTTGGGTGGAAAGGAGCATATAGCTAAGGCAGGTCTGCCAACTCTATCTTTGTTTTTTGAGATGTGAGCTCTAATTGGGTCATTAAGGCATCTCTATTCCAAGCATGTTCTTTAACAGATTTGTGTTCTCTGGGACCTCATCAAGACTGATCTCATATTGTGTTTTTTTCCTTATCTCTGGGACCAATGGTTACTTTACCACAAATCATGAATTTTTAGATAGATGTGATTGGAATTAGTCCACTGGGTAAGATATTTAGCTAGTGCTAAATGGTGAATAATAGATGAGAAGCAGCACAGGAGACAGTTGTAATGAGTTTTGAACATGTAGAATAGTTGCTGATAGTTGACAAAACTGAAGAGAGTAGATAAAAGTAGGGATGTCCCAGAGGTAGGTAAACAAACAAAAAACCTACATCTTTGCAGCAGTGTTCAGCATACAAACAAGTGTGGAGAAACATTTTTGGTCATGGTCAGCGAATTTCCAGCCCACTGATATCACACTTGTGTGAATTGTCACATTTTAAAGAAACTTTGCTCTCTTTTTCTGAAAAGAATATATTTGATGAAGCACGTCAAAGATTATACATTTTTCAGAGTTTAATGTCAAGATAAAGAGCACAGTCTTTGTCTTCCACAGGTCAGTAAAAGAAGTCCTCCATTTGAACTGTCATGGGGATGAGTGCTGTATGTCTTATGGCAGCTCCTGCACCCTATACAAAATGACTGTCTCCAGAGTGTCTGGGCCACTTTTAATCACGAGATTTCATCTATTTTGTAAATGCCGTTAGTCTTGATCAGTGATTAATAAAGGGCCTGGAAGAACTGGAAAATAATTGCTCCTCATTTTTAGTCATATGTTTTTGGATTCATTTTGATAAACGATGCATGGTAATTTAGTCTTACAAATTGGTATTCGTTTACAAACACACATAAAGGAAGACCTCGAAACACACTGTCCTGCATGTGTTTTCATATGTGGCTGTGGAAGAGCTTCTTCACCAGAACATAACCTCTACCATTAGATACTGAACCCTGTGACTCTGTTTCTCATGGCGAAATTGTGTGTCGTGCCCTGAGCCATGTAGACCACTTTGGACATGAAAAGCACATTTCGCAGAACTGGCTGTGAACTTCCAGCACTGCCAGGAGCATCCACCACAGCGCAGTGTGAAAGGACAGGATTTATACATGAAATTCCTCTTTTCACCTCCATCTGCGATCTCTTTTCAAACGAGAGCAGCGGAGAGTCTCCTGGATCTACCCGACGGAGTGACTTTGAAGCGGCATTAGTCTGGTAAGTGCAGGTACACCGATGGGGTCCAAGATCCTGGTGTTTTTTCATGGAAGTGTCACCTCTCTCTGGCTGGAAACGGCAGCCTGTCCCACACGGGTGGACAGGACAGCTTTAAGAAAGTCCTCTTACTCGTAAAGTTGGTTATAACAATTAATTTCTACATGTGTGCTGACACCTTGAATTGGGGACATGCAGGCCTACCTATTTCTAACGCAGGCACCGGCGAGAGGCAGAATTTGCTACGGATTGAGCCCAAAGCAGAGCCACCCATGAGCGGGAGCTGGGCAGCCGCACCTCCCACAGACAGAGATGAAACCGAAGGAGGTTTCCCGTCACGTCCCGTCTCCACGTTGGTGCCGCAACGCCCAGACGAGCCCGGCCGGGAACCAGGCGGCGGCCCTCCGCCCGCCGAGCGGCACCACCGACACAACGGCCGCGGGCGGCTCCGCGCCTCTCCTCGGCTCGGCTCGGCTGTTTTCGGCCCGGCTCGGCTCGGCTATTTTCGTCCTGGCTCGGCTCGGCCCGGCCCGGCTGGTCTCGCTGCCCGCGGCGCCCCGCCGTCCTGCCGCCGAGGCGGGCCGTTGGGGCCGGCACCGCCTCCCTCCTCCCGCCTCCCGCAGGGGCAGCCCCACCGTAGGAGCAGAGCGACCCCTGCGGTTGGTGTGTCTCTCCCGTGACAGCGCTCCTGGCGGTCTGTAACCAGCTCCAGTTGCCCGTTGTTCACAGTATATTTTAGTTTACACGGAGAAGTGCCTGCGGGCATTGGCAGATTTAGGCACAACCACGCTTTGTGTCCGTTCCCGCGGCGTGGCGTGGGTTCACGGGCGCCGAACTGCGCCCCTTCACCTCAGCGAGCGAGGGTCAACCGCGGCCCCGCCGCCCGGGGCCGGCCCGGGAGGGTGAGCGGAGCGGGCCCCGGGGGAGCACCGCGCTGAGGGGCCGCCGCGGCGGGGCCGAGAAACGCGGGGCCGGGTGGGGACGTGGTGGATTTGTGAGCCGAGAGCAGCGGGCAGGTTAATGGGGGTTCGAACTCGGCGCGGAGGGAATTGCAGGGGACGTGTGCGGGCTTTTGCAGCGTGTTCGCGTTTGGTATAATCTCTCCTCCTATGCGCGAGTTGGATTTCGTTGCACAAATGCAGTCGTTTGCCTTCACCTTTCACAGAGACGTCTCATCGCTATAGAGGTATCATCGCTGATGTAACTCCATACAGTCACGACACCCACGGCGATAGAGATACAACATAAACCATGTTTTTACACACGTCTGGATGTCAGTAATAACAGAGCCAGCACACAGGCAGCTGAGCTTCTGCCTTCTGAATACGCTGAGGTTTTTGAGCTCCATTGTTTTGGGGTCTTCTGGGGTCAGCTCTATTGTGCATTTTCCTGTAGCCCTTCAGACGCTCTCTCCTAATCTGTATGCCCTCTGCTATGCACAATGTATCCGAGTAATTAAATTTCCATGATGTAAACAGAAACAAACCTTATAAACCCTGTCACAGGCAGGAGTATGACTTGCTGTTGTTAGATGGCAGGGATTGAAACATAAAGCCTTAATCAGCAGAAGGGCTGTCAAGTCTTTTCTGGTACTGGTTGAAGGACCAAAAAGTCATGGATGTACAGTGGTTCTGAAACTCACACGGTAGGTCCAGAGGGACAGGCTTCCACAGGAGCGGTCTGGTATGGCACATTCTGCTGTGGTTCAGGGAGTAGAGAGAGAGTCATATTTGCAACATTTATCCAAATCCTTTCACCTAAGGAAGGAAAAAGGAATCAAGATGAATCGCCAAACAGTGGAGGAACAATTTCTATCAGGTCATATTTCCTATAACTTCAGGAATAATTCTGGTTCAGCATCTCCTGGGCATAATATAGGTTGATTTAAACTTGATCTAAGCTGAGGAGTGGCCCTAGTGAAGCTGTAGGAAGAGTTTCCTTCCCGTTGCTCCCTGGCAGGCCCCAGCAGCAGTGGCAGGTGGTTACAGCAGCTGTCCTCATGGGACCTTTTCACATCCAGGGGAGAAATGTCCAACCCTGCTTTTGTTTTGCGAGGTCTCTCAGGGCCGGCAGGACTAAAACGAGTGAGCTAGACTGCACCCAGGGCTGGCCAAGTCTCTTCTGTCATCGGGAGCCAACGTTAAAAAACTTAATAGTAAATAAAACTTAAAGAGTTGGAACTCTACACTTTTTCTAATGTTGCATTTAATTCCTATTTTTATATACCATGATTTCTTGTGGATGGTTTTTTTAACCTATACAATGTCTTCCCTATCTCCCCTAAATCTGTGACTTTGTCCCTCAGTGAACTTATTATCACTGTTTCTCATTCCTTGTCTATGTCTTTTACTTTTGAGGTATCTGATTTGATGGGGTCTGTACAGCAATAGTTTTTGAGCGTGCATCAAGATATCCTATACTATTCAACACCTGGTAAAAAAACAGAGATATGGAATATCAGATGTGTCACCACAAGGTGAAGTTGGGGAGTGAATGAATGCAAGTCCATGTGTGTTTGTGTTGGCAATGGGCATCTGACACGTTATTTTATCTCTGTGTTGCTTAGTTTTCAAGTTATGTAGGAAGCCTGGAAAATGGAGCTGCTGTAACTGTGACTAGATATATCTGCATTCTTATGGAAAAAAGACTTTCTTTTTTTTTGTATCTGCATATTGCTTTTTTTTGCTGTTCACATCAATGTGTGTTGAATTCTCTTACAGAGTTTGTGTCATGGAGGTTCCTCTAGACTTATATTCCAAGGCACTGATGTTTACTTAAATTTTGATGAGACTGTTATCCTTAAGTATCGATATTTATTTCTTTGTAAGTTTAAAACTATACAAGGAAACACAAAATATTAAGCAAATAAATATAGCAAGAGTAGCCAGTTAAATAATAGAAGCCAAGCAGGAAATACTAGTAATTTTGAAAGTGAAACAATTAACCCAAAGTTCATGAAACTGAGGTTCAACAAAGGCTTGCAGGCAGTCTGTCTAATAGCAGTTACATAACTGCAATAATTTGTTGTCTGTCTGTAGAGCCCTTCTCTTTTTTTGTCCCCTGATAAAATGTTTAGCACACCTTGCACAGCGCAGCAGAGCTTATTGCTTTGCTCTTGGCACCTCCCTTCCCCAAATGCCTGGAATTTCTGGTTACTCAGCAACCCCAGGGACATCCAAATCCGGTACTTTGCAGTATGTGATAATGCCTCTATGGTCTGGAGTGGTCTTAGGGCTGAAAAGCCACAGTACTTGGACTGCAAAACAAGAACAAGAAGTGAAACCTGCAGACTGTAGTACCCGGATTTCATAAGAGTGGGTCACAAGGAGCATTTCAGCCATGGTCATTTATGAGTTTAGAACCATGTTATCTACATTGTCTGGCTTCTACTCTTCCTGTCTTCCTGGACATTTTCCATGCAACCCAAGACCGTGATGCCTGATAACTGTAGGGCTGAAAACTGACACATTAAACAGACCTACATGTCATGGTCTGAGTTTTTCTGCACCCACTGGCTCTCACCAGTTTTAGAAAATGATTGCCTTCACCTACAAAGTGCTTATTCATGTAAAATTGTAACAGTGCTATTATAATGCAGGAAGGGCTTGGGGGCTGAAATTTTTTTTTCACTTTCACTTTCTGGTAGGAAAGCACATAGCTTAGGGGGCATCAGCAGGGTAAGGAAAGGAAAACAAGCATGGGAAGGTACTCACCTGTCTTTTCCTCTTACCTAAAACTAAGTGTTCCATATGGGAAGCAATAACCTTCTTCTAAGGAAGACCCAGGGAACTACAGGCCAGTCAGTCTCACCTCTGTGCCTGGCAAGATCATGGAGCAGATCCTCCTGGAAACTCTGTTGAGGCACATAGAAAACAAGGAGGTGATTGGTGACAGCCAGCATGGCTTCACCAAGGGCAAGTCATGCCTGACAAATTTGGTGGCCTTCTACGAAGGGGTTACAGTGGCAGTGGACAAGGGAAGACCAACCGATGTCATCTACTTGGACTTGTGCAAAGCGTTTGACACTGTCCCACACGATATCCTGGTCTCTAAATTGAAGAGACATGGATTCGACATATGGACCACTTGGTGGATAAAGAACTGGCTGGACTGTCGCACTCAAAGAGTTGCGGTCAACGGCTCGATGTCCAAGTGGAGAGCAGTGATGAGTGGCATTCCTCAGGGGTTGGTACTGGGGTCTGTACTGTTCAACATCTTTGTCAGCAACATGGACCGTGGGGTTGAGTGCACCCTCAGCAGGTTTGCCGATGATAGCAAGCTCTTTGGTGAGGTAGACATGCTGGAGGAAGGGATGCCATCCAGAGGGACCTGGACAGGCTGGAGAGGTGGGCCCAGACCAACCTCCTGCAGTTCCAAGTGCAAGGTCTTATATCTGGGTCAGGGCAATCCCAAGCACAAATACAGGCTCGGTGGGGAATGGCTGGAGAGCAGCCGTGAGGAGAAGGACCTGGGGGTGCTGATTGATGAGAAGCTCAACATGAGCCAGCAATGTGTGATCACAGCCCAGAAGGCCAACCATATCCTGGGCTGCATCAAAAGAAGTGTGGCCAGCAGGTCAAAGGAGGTGATTCTGCCCCTCTACTCCACTCCTGTGAGACCTCACCTGGAGTACTGCATCCAGCTCTGTAGTCCTCAACAGAAGAAGGACATGGACCTGCTAGAGTGTGTCCAGAAGAGAGCCATGAGGATGATCCGAGGGCTAGAGTACCTCTCCTATGAGGAGAAGCTGAAAGAGTTGGGGCTGTTCAGCCTGGAAAAGAGAAGGCTCTGAGGAGATCTTATTGCTGCCTTCCAGTACCTAAAGGGGGCCTACAGGAGAGCTTTTGACTCGGGCATGTAGCGATAGGACAAGGGGGAATGGCTTTAAACTAGAAGAGGGCAGGTTTAGATTGAACAATAGGAAGAAATTTTTCACTTTGAGGGTGGTAAGGCACTGGCACAGGTTGCCCAGAGAGGTTGTTGAGGCCCCGTCCCTGGAGGTGTTCAAGGCCAGGCTGGACGTGGCCTTGAGCAACCTGGTCTAGTGAGAGGTATCCCTGCCTATGGCAGGGGGGTTGGAACTCGATGATCTTCAAGGTCCTTCCCAATCTAAACCTTTCTATGATTCTGTGATTCTATGATTCATGACAATAGCCATTAGCTATGCCCTCATCCCTTTTGTGTCAAAATGTTTTGCACAGAAATAACAGACAACTTTTGTGAAAGCAGGAAGCTTGACTTCATTAATGCTACAGCTTGTGGAGCTCTCACAGTCTTGTAGTTCTTCCTCTCCCAGATCATCTCTAATTTCATTTCGCCCCCAAAAAACATTTTAAGATGTCTGTTTTGAAGCAGAATGTTGGAAAAAATTTATGAAGCTTATCGTTCCTGGTTAGATGCACTCTGATCTCACATTATTGTAGTCTGCTGTTCAGAAACATCCTCTTCTTGTAAATCAGACGTTCCAGGGTGTGATAGTGAGATAGTGAGAGGGTTTTGTGCTCTGTGCACTGGATAGGACCTTATTGAAAAATTGTAGTAGGGCTCATGATGTGTGTAAGAGGCACACATTTGACTGACATCCTTAGCCTCACACTGCTGCATGTTGATCTACTGATGTCATTGAAAGAGCGACCTGTAGATACTCAACTGCACCTGGTGTTGCAAGACCATGGCATGACGGTACCTGCAGATTCTGCTAATGTCATCCTTCCAGGGCTGTTCTTTCCATCTGCCTACTAGAAATCTAGTATACTTCTACCATCAATGAGTTTCAGGTTGGGAGTCTTTCTTGATTTGAGAGGGCAAGAATTAATATTAATGGTGAAAATCTTTGAGGAAAAATGAAGATTAGCTACCAGTATAGTATGGCTATACAGTTTTCAGAAAACAGAGGAGTGTCGGGGGAAATGAATAGTCAGTTTGTACAAGGCCTGGAAGACATGGAAAGTGAACAGTCTGCCTGATCCTGGTTACTCCTCTCTCTGTTACATTTAACCTAGGAAATTACAGGAAAAAAAAAGCAGGTTTTAGTTTTCTAACTCAGATATATTCTCTTAAGATTATTTTGCTAATTTATATCTTATTATCCCATAAGATAAGTCTGGCTAACTCAGGGTGCTATCAAGAGACGTATAAAGGCTTTGAAATCTTAGTTGTGGGAATGGAGTACAAATGTTACTTAACAGGACAAGTGCTTGCAATGTAGATGAGTTTTTTATTTGAATCGTTTAGATGCCCTCCTAGAAGATTCAAAGCTGTGTGTGCACTATGGAAAATGTAAGGGAGAAATGAGGTAGAAATGCACATTTAGTTCTAACTGACCTCTCTGGGAAACAACCAGGAAGATCAAAAGCCAAGCTAAAATGCTTGAAAAATAAGGCATGAACTGATGTTATTCAGAGATTCATCAAATCAGGGTGAAGAACAGAGCAAGATGAACTGCTGAATGTTTGCAGAAAGAGACAAAAAGGCTGGATGATTTGAACAAATTAGCCACAGAAGAAGAGTCAAACTGAGAAAGAGAGGCATTCTTAAGGGAGAGATATAACAAAGTAGTGGAGAATTTTGAGAAGGAAAAATGTCTGCTCCAAATTTGCCCTTCTAGATTGTAGAATGATGATAAAACACATCAGGGGTTCAGAAAGATTGAATCAAGACTGGGACCAAGACAGAGACTGAGATGCTTCGGAAGAAATGTGGATATTTTGGGGTAAAAATAGTGTTTACTGGAGTAACAGTAATTTATAAGTAGAAAAAACTTGGATTGAAGGACAATACTCATAGAAAATGTGAAATACTAATACCAGCATATATTATAAGAAATCTGGTAATTCATGAATCCTGGAAATTAAAGTAGAAGCCAATTAGGAGAAAAGGTAATAAATGTCATATTGTGCATCTATGCTATTACCTTAACCATCCTGACTTTCCTATTAAGGACACTTAAGCTACAACCCCTGCTCATCTCCTGTATAAATATTAACATAAAATAGAAGATGTCTCAGATCGATACCACACCCAGAAACTATTACATACCTTGTAATCAAACAAAATATTTAGTTTGTTTCAGAGCCAAATCCCATGCAGTCAAGTTTATTTAGCGTTTTATTAACACTGAAGGATACCCTGTTGTCTCTTATCTGTCTTCTTAAGGAAAAATAATTCCTTTTTAATTAGGTCATTGCAGTCATGTGCTGCTGCCATTATATAAACTCTTCCTGGCATGTAATGCTGGATAAATATAGCATAGCATTTATATAGGTTTGCTGCTGGCACAGAAATATTAATATGCAGGCTGTAGAACAGGTAGAGCAGACAGACTTTGATAATACAAATTCCTTTCCTGAGTCCTGTCTCAGTTCTGACCAGAGCTAAGTCTGGCAAGGTAAGTTAGGGTCACTTTTCCTAACTCTGCCAAGCAAGAGGACAAAAATTTATATGAAATGCCTACACTCAAACCATTGAATAAAATCTACTTTTCAAGTACTAACAACATTTAAGTGCCTAGAATTTTAATGAAGACCAAGATACGCTTATTATACCTAATTCTGAGCTATCCACACTCACTATTCTTGTGTGAGGTAGAATCAGACACAGAAATGGGAGGGATTTAAGGGTGATGTTGGTTGTTGTTCTCCTGGAAAAGAGATGGGTGGTTCTTTCAGACAAAATTCAGTTGCATAAAAATATATTGAAGCAGCAAGTTCAGAGAATGTTGAATTAAGCCTCACTTAAATTTAGGTTTGTTCTGATAAAATTATATTAAGAAGTAGTCTTAAAACACCTTGTATACAAGACTCTTTAGGCTTTGAAATGTCACTGTATGTTTTTGCCCTTAGTACAATAATGGAGTATATTTTCATTATGTAATAGACATATTTAAAAAATCCATGGATTCTGAACTTAGCACTATTGCAATTCTTTAATAAGAACAATTACAGATTCTTCTGCAAGCTCATAAAGACAGTTCACTACTTGTATAGGTCTGATGCTGCCACTGGAATATTATTGTATCTGAGCAAATTATAGAATTTGACAAAATCGTAATTTGCTAGCGAAGCACCATATTGTTACAGTCCAGAGTGTCTTTCAGTTTAGTAGTAGCTTCTTGGGTCTGGAGTAGTCTAACTACATGGTGAATCCTGGGTAACCTTTTCCCCAGAACCCTTATTGTGGGGAAATGCCAGACCATTGTTGTACATCACTTGTAAGGAATGATTGTGAAGCAGAGAGGGTGAGTTAACAAGGTCAGCGAGTGCACAAATGACTGTGCAGGTCTATGCACAATAAACACCCTGTATTGCATAACTTGCAATGGTATTCAGAGCTCTTCTGTTTGTAGCTGTTGTTTCTGCTGATGCTATTGATCAGTCCTTTGTCTTGTGTGCTTTCCAGTCCGAAAGCAAGCTGCTCCTGCTCAGAGGGGCTTTTGCCTCATCCTAGTCTCCATTACTCAGTGCAGCAAATAATTGATATGAATTTATCTTAGCTGCACCCGGTCAAATGTGTCTTTTGAGACAGAGATGGCTCTACTTCGGTGTGTAGGTTCCTTGTAACTTGCAAGCAATTCAAGCACAGCTTCTGCGCTAGAGGGGTGTGCCATTTGACTGACAATGAGTCTATGTTGGCATAAGATCTCATGAGTAGTCCCTAACTGTGGGAAGAAGTGAGCTAGTACAAGCTGATGAATCCAGCTACTCACACCAGCCCTTGGTGTGCATGCAGCATGCACAGCCTGGCCTTGTCCACAGTGAGAATCTGTTGTCATACATGAACTATCCCCAGAATTCTTCCTTCCTTCAGCTTATCAAAGGACCTGGAACACATGTCATGACCAGTCTCGGTTGTGGCTCACAGATTCTTGGAGGTCTTTCTTATCAGCTACAGATCTTCTTTTCACATTCTTAGTTCCCCTAATAAGATCTGCTTAGTCCTTCAAGCATCAAAACGTGTTATGTGTTTTGCCTGTCATGATTATCAATAATGTCTTGATGACAATGCAGTCAGTATGCTACCAGATTTCATCATAGATCAGCTTGTTATATCACCTTATAAATTAGCCCATGTTAGTTGTGAAAAAAAAAACTTATCTTCTGTTAAATAGCCAGGTTTCATACTTGTCTGGCAGGGAGGTGGGTACAATAGCCTGGTACAGCTTTAGTCTAGTAGAGACCTTGATTCAGTGTTGACCATATATTCACTGTGAGAGTTTGCAGAAATTATGGTTCTTTCCTTTTGCAGGAGATGTGTGTCTCTAATGATATTGTCATTCAAGGTGCTTGCAAATTAAATGAACTCATTAATGACTTAAAATTCAGTTCTGTTGATGGATACAAAAGAAAAAAAAAAGAGGTACACTCTTTTCCAGAACTTCCTGAGAAACAGTCTTAACAATTTGTTTGGAGGTGTTCCAAACCAAGTATAGGCATAAAATGTTGCTCCGAATAGGCCACCAGTAAGTAAATCATTAGCATGAACAGTTCCTATTAATCCCTCTACAAAGCTGTATGAAAAAAAATAAAAATTGCAGTTTGAATTGAGTCTGGGGACCTATTTTGGAGGTTACAGATCATCATGCCTCATATCCTAAGCAGGACATCCTCTAAGATGCATCCTCTTCTGATGCTTGAAAAGGCTTGACTCATCTTTACTCTACCTTGCATCTCATCATGGAGATATTTCAAAATTAATAGCTGCTCTTGGACAAGAGAGACTTTCCAAGAATCTTCAGAGTCTGGGAACATCTGATTGCATCAGATGTTTTAATAAGCTCATGGAAGCTATGTAGAAGTCTACATTTTACTTCTTCCTTTTCCTGTCTTTGTATTGTGATAAATGCTATGGAAATTGTTTCATTGTTGCCTGAAAACTGGATTTTGATTTCTTAAAATAAGTACTGGCAGCATTTGAAAACAGTAACACTGGTGCTCTACCACAGAGAACTTTCATCTCATACAACTTGATCTGGATTCATTGACAAATTGACTTTAATCCAGTCTGTCAGCAGTTACGCCTGACCAAGATAACACATTCTGAGCAGCGCTGCTTTCCTTTTCAAACAGAAGCTGACTGGCCTTATTACTGCTGGCAAATCAGCTTGGATGCTTCCGCTTCATATTGTAAAACCATCCCTGCACTAAATGACAAGCCTCATCCGAGCACTTTCTTCAAATAAAGCATGTCCTGTCTGACTTTGCACAGTCAACCTCACTAGCTATTTTTAGTCAATGCAGCAGCTATATGTCTGTTGCCCTTCACTGTTACTTTGCACTGTGGAAGGAGGTTTCATAATTTTCTCCTCTGTGTACAGAAATTTCCAATGGTAGCTGTAATTGACTTCCATAATGCTTGTTTTTGACCACAGCAAGGACAGATTCAGCAGACACAGCATGTGATGTCTTCTAGGAAAACAAGCCATTTTTAATTTTCTCATTGTGGAAGGTTGCTCAGTAGTCCTAGTTCACAATACGAAGCTATATGTGAAGTCACAAAACAGCGCTGTTGTGCTTTCATTAATTTGTTACAGCACCCTGTACTCTAGGCTGGCTGTACGTACGCAGCTTTATCTTCACATTGCCACCCTTCGGCCTTCATCCCTTTCTACAGGATTTCTCCCCAGCACGGGCAATTGCAACACATCACTGCCACTGAAAGAGAACTAGCATGGACCTTTTTCTGGGTCAGTACATCACTGTGATAAGTGTCTCCACTGCTGTGAACTTATTATATAGGGGTTTTTTTTCACCATTTTTGTAACCAACAATTTGCATGTTAAAATTAACTTATTAAGAAAAATGTCAGCTGCACATTCTAACAAAGCTACATACATAGTTTAACTGGTCAGCCAGGACTGTTTCCCAGGGAATTGCTGACAGACAAAATCATGACTACCAAAAGTCATGTTCTTGTTAATGGAATGAAATGTGGAAATCAGCTTTTGTAAGCAACAAGACCACGAAGATGAAGGTACAGCTGTTCTCAGTGCTAGTAATCTATTTCCGAGAAATCTGTGCGTTTTCTTTCAGGGGATCAGGACTGTTTCTCCTCTGAACTCTGGCAATGAGATGTAATTAATTCCTATGGTCTGAATTCAGTTTGAGTTCCATGCTTTGAAGAATATTCAGGTCAAAACAAGTGGAGGGAAAGAGTTTACATCCTGCTGCCAGTCCAATATAGAAAGATACTTAGAATTTAAAGGCAAACATAGTTTATATAATGTTTTGATATAAAATAGGTGGTAGCTGCTCATCATTTATTTGCAGTTGATATCTGTAGTAGCAAACAATTTGGTACACAACATACAGTTATTTGTACATTTTGAAAGGCTTTTTACAATGAGCTGTATTATCAAACCAGTTTTTTGTAGTATATCAATCCTGGGACAACACTAATCCGATCAGAATCCTTAAGAAGATTGAGTAATGCTAATGCTTACTGAATAGAAATTTTCAGAGCTGCATGTGAGAAGTATCACTAAAAATGATGAAATATGAAAATAGTAGCTACGTTACTGAACTTTGATTTCTGAATTGTAAAGTCACTTTGTGAGATGTCATAAATCAAAGTATGATAAATTAGAATAATTCAGATAACTTTATAATTTTCAATTTTTATTAGTTTAGATCAATCCAAATTAAAAAGCTCTACTTTGTATTCATTCCTGTAGAAGACCAAGTCCTTGCATTCTACCTACAAGTAGGGTCTTCCTCTGGCTGTAAACCAGAGATGAATTTTGTAGTAATTCTTAGTGTTTCTCCATTTTCTATTTCTTCTGAAAAATAAAAATGTATGGCTTGTACCGATATGAAGACCAAAAGGAACTTTGTAGAAGTAGATTATACTCCCTGACTTTGTAGTGTGTCTGAAACTCTGATGAGCTTCTAACATTAATCTTTTCATTATTTTTAATGGGTGTTAACTCACATACCCAAAATAAACATCTTAAAATGCTAAAAAACATGAAAAGCCATGAACCAATCATTTTTTTCCTACATTTTTTTTCTACATGCTGTTTGAAAATGTTGTCACCCCACTGCTTGTTTTTGGAGATAATTACCGTTTTCTTCTGATAGCAGCAGGTGGCCAACTTCACTTTACCTAAAACCATCTTTTCCACAGAAAAGCTGTGACAAAGCTAGCTTCCGTTACTCGTGTGTTTTAATCATTTGCAGGGAGTGCAATGATTAGTTCTGAGACACAAGCTTGAGGTTTTAGTTCCCATTACACTGCAGACTTATACTTAACCCTAAAAAATCAGAAGGTCCTTTGCCCAGTAAGTCATCCTACCAGAGAATTTCTTGGGAATTGGAGAAGCTGTCATTTAGTGGCAGCTTGACATAAAATAGATTTCTCAGTATCTTACTGTAAGTTACTCCTAGACAGAAATTTAAACAAACCAACAAACATTTTATCAAAACAAAGCTTAATTATTTTCCCAGGAAATAAAAAAAGAGGTATGTGTTATGTGGCTATTTCATTGATTTATTAAGTATTTGCAAACCTTGGCAGGTTTCATTGCTACTTTGAAACCACATCCAATTCAGTGACAGATTCACACAGCTGCTAGGATTGCCCAGTCCAATTTGCAATTTTTCATTAGAATTAGAGGCCTCAGCTGTAGGCGTTGGATCAAAGGCTACGGTTTGTATCCATCATTCTTGTTTACGCCCACCGATGGCAAAAATCACAGATTCACGTGAATGGCTTTCGGACAAAGCTAGGTAAAAGTCTGTTGTTATTAATAGGTTTTGCTCCGCAATTTCCTGCTCATTTGGATGGGAAACTTTAGCAAGAGAAACTAACAAAATCAATAGGGTATTTATTACCTTGTGACGTGACACTTGGCCCTTTTGCACAGTGCAGTCATTGGTGTTCAGCCACCATCCATCTCTGTGCAAGCACAAGCCATTTCTGAAAGCTGTGGCTTTCCATCCTAACTCCTGTCCTGTGGGCAAATCACAGAGCTCCTGTGCAACATCTTCTTGGTCACCAATCTACACGTAGCAGTCTTAGTCCCTTTGCGTAACCAGTATTGTTTTTCCTAATCCATGAGCATTTTCATGACACTGTTTGTAACTGGGGTAGAAAGTTTTTTCAAAGAGTAAAAGAGGAGCATGTCACCACTCACTCGTAGCCTGAGAAGCGACACTCCTGGGTTCAAATTAAGAGCTTAGTATACGATCTCATATAAAGTAAATCTTAGAATGCTCTTTACTGGTGTATCTATCTGGTTGAATACCATTTTCAGCGTCTTCACTTTACACATTCAGCAAACAAAAGCAGAGTATGTCATGGTCTCTAATAAGAAAAATAGAATCTCACAGTGTTTTGTTGTTTTTTTTTTTTAATTTGAAATAAAAGTAAGAAATTGTCACAGAAGTTCAAATCTCATGTCTTACTATATTTTACATTTTTACCCGCAATGAAGGTGAAAGGGATATGGTGGTTGTTTGGGGTTTTTTTAAGTGCAGGTAATTTAGTTGATTTACATTTAGTGGGGCAGATGGCATTAATAAACTCATCAGAGAAGTCAATGGAATTACTCACATACATGAAATTACTCAAGTATATGAATATTTGTATGTACCATACATACCAAGGTAAATATTAAAATTTCTCACAAAACATATTTTCTAGTATTTGCTTCAGCTGTACTTAGAGGTAAGGTTAGATCCTTTTCCCACAGCTGTATCTTAGCATTTGTTCTTAGGTACTCCTCTCTTTTAGCTTCTGTTTCTCTCCTCTGTAGGTCACTTTCATAAACTGATTTCCCACCTTTTCCTTTGTTGTTGGAAAGATACAAAAGTTTCCTTGAGAACTTTCTGTTCTGACTTTAGAGAATTCCCTTCTAACTCATGCTGCGCTCGCTCTAGAGTGCCTATAGCTGGGATATTTGATGAGTCCCACTATGAGCACTTACATGCTACTTGAACTATTTTTGACTAGAGGAGAGAACAGTCTGTTCATTTTCATCAGGACCAACACTTAGTCAGTGTACCAGTACAATAAAAAAGTTCTAACAAGATGTAACTTTTTGGTCCAGATGTCAATGAAAAGTTCACAGCTTTGGGGTTCTGTATAGAGGTAATAATCTAATGACATGTTGACTTAGGTATTTATATTGTCTCTACCTAAATCCTCCGTTGCAATTAGGTTCTGTTCTTTATTCCATTCAGTGTAAGCCTATTCTCCCAGTCCTGGGTAATGTATGTAATTTAGGATTTTGGTGACACAAACAGGTTTATTTTGAAGAAGAAAACATTGAATTAGGAGTTTGGAGATAAGAGTTTGACATAAGCGCATACTTGTATCAGCAATGGCCAGAAGTCAGCAGAGAGGCAGGCTGGCTCTTTCTGCTGCACTGGTATGTCATGAAGCTTGCATTGTTGATACTTGCATTATACTCTCATTAGAAATTAGTAGTAAAGCATCATTTTTGTAATACAAGGAAGGACTTCAACTCACCTCACTGAAGGACCAAAAATTATTTTTATTTTCATAGTTGCATTTAACTGTTAATGAATATCTAGAATGAATCAGAATGATGCAGTGTTCTCCTGGATCTTGCTCAGCACTGAACAGCAACATGGACGAAGATGTCAAAAAATGACTGCAAATAGATTTTCAGACAGAGCTGAAAATCTACCATGAAAAATACAAGGTGGATTTACAGCATGATCATTGTATGCGCTTCTGCTGAAACCGTCTTGCAGGTTGATGCATGTTTGATGTGTCATTACTCCTGCAGCCAGAATTCTCCCCCTTGTTGGCAATTGACTGCTAGGGAGAAAAAAAAACCTTTGATATGGAAGGATCTGTGCCATTTTTCCATCTGTACTGACATTTCCGGTGTTTCACAAATAATAATAATGATCATAAAAATATATTTCAGGGAACTTCATAAGACATACACAAAGAGGATGCTTTCCTTTCTGTGCATAGAGTCAAGTGTGCTGTGACACGTAAGCTTTCAAAGCAGGATTCAAATGGGGCCTAAATGATGTGTGGGCTTTGCACTGTCCTTTGCCCAGGAATGAGTACCATGAACGGTGTGGAGGTACCTGAGTGAGTGAACGGTTTCCACTTATTAAAATTATTGATGCTGCTTCTATTTGTATTTACTAATATGATTGAAAAGTACCATCAAATCTAGAAACACCTATTTGTTTACCATATTCAGGTGTGATCTAATGCTGTCCTGGTTTGAGGCTAAGAAATAGAGATGAAGAAAGGTATCTGGTTTTATTAGTTTCTAAAGACCCTCATGGTATGTGGTACCAGTAATGACAGAAACGAGAGACAAGATTTACTGGCATCTTTTCTGCTCAAAATGTTAATGTCAGATTCGTGAGTAATCAAATGGCTACATTAATTATCTAATCTGTTCCCTGTATTTGTATTGCTTGAAATGTATTTATAATGCTTCTGTCGCCATAGGATTTGTGAACATTTGCTTTAGGAACTGCTCCTACACATTCTGTACGTGCAAGGAGGCCTCACTGGTATGCGTCATTCCACCGGTTTCAGCAGAACTGTGGCAGAGAGGAGCAGGTTTATGGAGCATAGTGTGGATTTACGCGAGATGCTTGAGCTAGTGCAGGTATCATGCTGATGTGTACTATGTCCTTTTGCTGTTGCTAACATGCCTTGCTTTTTGTCACTGCTAAGCAGCATCACCAGTGTGCAGTATTATCCAGACTGGACTGTTTCCAGTATCCAGCTTCTTCTCAAGGCTAGCTTATGGCTTTCTTTGGGCATTGCGTTCTGCCGTAAAACCACAGTCACAGATTAGAGGAGTCTGATGCAGGCAGGAGACAGAAAAGGAGGAGGCTGGAACTGACAAGCTCAAGTCAACGCCAGGCTCTCAATAGCAGCTTCTTTGCACAGCCTCAAGCCTGCAAATACTAACTGCTGAATGATCAAAGAAAATGGGTATTTGATTTTAAGAACAGTGGACCTTCTATTTGTGGATGTATGTCTGTGTGTGCTTAGCATGTACCACATACCTACCAACAGAAATAATGTGATAAAATGAAGATTCATGTAATTAAAATCCCAGTCCCCCGGTGCTGCTGACTGACTTCATTTTCCTGGTAAGAACCCGAAGTAGATCTTTGAGGAAGCCTACCGTGCCAAACATTGTGTTGTGCTTAATCCCGTACTTGTCCTTTATGTGGTACTTACCCTTTGACGTCAGTGGAAACTTGACGTATGAGAGCGCAGAAGAATCAGGCTGAATTGATTTCTTTATACTAAGATTAAACGGAAGGAAGACTCCTAAAATGTACAGAAATCTTATTCCTTCCTATAACATAAAGGGATGTTTTCTGCTTTATTCTTCAAGGATTCTTACCTATATGGATTGTATATGTTTGTGTTTATGAGAGACTGTCAATACACTTGGATAGCACAATTGCCAGATGTAAAAGTGATTGCCAGAAAGTATTTATAATGAGCAAACAAGGAATTCCTAATAAATTTCTAATGTACATTTCCATTTGCTGTGCTACATCACATACACCACAGCCACTTCTAAAGAACTTCTATGTATGCAGTTTTGCCATCACATTTCCATTTTCTGGTCGCTAAATCATCTTGAGTAAAGGCATGCAAATGTAAGAGGGCACACACTGTGTTAATCAGTAATAAGCTTTAAATATTTTCTGCTTATACTGAAAGAGGTCTGAGAAATGCCTTTAATTTTTATAAGCAATTTCCCAGCTGGTTTCTTTTGCTATTAGCAACAGTAACCACATTGTATGAATAGACTTCCCCCCCCACCACCACTCTTAACAAATAAAAACAAATGACACACATTTTACAATGGTGAATGTAAATGATGGAGTCATTCTGATGTTGTTATTCTAAACAATGACCTCACTGACAACAGAATTTGGACCTCTGAGGTTGAATCACAACAGAATAAAATTAAAAATTTATTTGAATAAACCCTCTGAATAAGAAAATGGGATAAACTAATATTACACTTACAATGTCATTCCCATACTAAAAATTGCTTTGGAGCAAGAGGACACAGAAAAGCGTTCAGAAAGGACTGTCTGCAAAGCCACTGGGGTACGAGCTGCTTGGTGGGGTCAGACGGCCCCGCTGCAGCGCAGGGATGAGGGGACGCAGCACACGACTGAATTCAGCCGTTTGTAAAATGGGTTGTTAAGGTCTGATCCCTCCTGTCCTGCGATAAAACACCAGAGCGTTGAGCAATATAAAAACATCTAAAATATGTATTGCTCAATTTTATTCTCGCAAGTCCATCCTCGGGAGCAGTAGTTAAGCCGCTCTCACGGTAAGTATGGATTTCCTAAATGCCAAGAATCCAACGTAAGCAGAGCTCTACCTGCTGACTGCTCCGAAAGTGATCAGAAAAAAAAAAAAACACAACAAAAAAAACAAACCAAAAAAACACCACTATGAAGTAATAAGCAATAACGTCCTCATTCTTCTGAAGCGCGACCACCGCTCCCCTCGGCTAATTGCGTTGCTCTCCTCCTCCAAATCCCCGTTAATCCCTTCCAAAACCCGGCACCTATGACAAAAACTGGCTGCTCCCCCCCCCCGCACCCCCCCGCCCCCCCCCCCCCAGCCCCGCAACAGCCGCCCTGGTTGCCGAGCCTTTCCCCCCCACCCCCGGCAGGGAGCAGCAGGAGATCGCAGTCCCCGTCCCCGTCCCCGTCCCCGTCCCCGTCCCCGCACACGCACGTACGCGCACACACGCGCCCGTCCGCCCGCCCGCCACCGGCTCCCGCCGCCTCCCCAAGGTCACGGCGCTCCGCGACGCTCCGCGCAGCGAACGCAGGTGCGCAATGCGGGGGTGGGGTGCGGGGGTGTGGAGGGAGAGAGGGAGGGCCACCGCCGCCGCGGTCGCCGTCGCCCCCGCCCTGCCTGCGGCCGCGCCGCTCCGCACCGCCCGGCTCCCGGGGGCGCTGCCGGCCGGGCCCGCCGCAGCTCCGCGGCCGCGGCCGATCGCGGATTATAAGGGACGGCTCTCTCCGCCCCCAGCGGAGTCTCCCTCCGCCCCTGCCCGCGCTCCCCACCCCTTCCTCCGGCCGCGGAGAAGGGCATGGAGTTGGCGGGAGCCTATAAAAGCCCCTGAGAGCGCGCCGGGGCCACGGCGCTGCGACAGCCTCCGCGGAGAGAGCCGGGCCGCGCACCATGTCCCACCACTGGGGGTACGGCAGCCACGACGGTGAGTGCCCGGCGGGGTGCAGGACAGGACAGGACAGGACACCTGCCGGCAGGTCCCTGGGAGCAGCACCCGGGACGTGACCGCTGCGCGTCGCACCGAGCCCTTGCCCGGAGCGGGAATGAGCTCGGTGGCGCTTTTTTCTTTTCTTTTTTTCTTTCTCTCTTTTTTTTTTTTTTTGTTTTGTTTTTTAACCTTGAGATGCTACCTGTGCCTGAGCGGCGCGCCGCGCGGTTTGCCCGGAGCATCCTCTGGTTTCCTACTGTACTGTCATTCCTTTACTTCAGTAACGGGGCAAGGAAGAGGGGAGGACGGGGCGCTGCTCCAGCAGGACGGGGTGGTCTCTAGAAGGACCCACCGGTAAAAACCCAGCTTCAGCTTCTGGGATTGCCGGCTCACTGCCTTGATCCCTATGTGGGATTTTCCCCTCGTCTGTGTTACCAGCACCGGCAGCCTGCTCAGGTGGTGCATTATGATGTACGTTATGATGTACATTATGACACTAGCGTTCAAGCATCCCGCTTTCTAGAGTGAGAGTTATCATTTGTATTCCCTGAGCTTCACGTCCTTTCCCACTGAGCTGCTTTACGCTGTCTTGCAGGACCCGCTCACTGGCACGAACACTTCCCCATCGCCAATGGAGAGCGCCAGTCCCCAATTGACATTTGCAGCAAGTCGGCCAAGTACGACTCCTCTCTGAAGCCACTCAGCTTCAGCTATGATGCCGGCACGGCCAGAAACATAGTCAACAACGGGCACTCCTTCAATGTGGAGTTCGATGATTCTTCTGACAAGTCAGGTGAGACCTCATCTTTGTGTGCACAGGTAGAGGTGGGAAAAACTGCTGTTAAAATGTCTGCTGAGGCCATAGGTGGGGTTTTTTTAAAGGCAAAAAAATTTCTGAAGTGTTCTGCCTTCAGTAAGGTCAGGATTCAGCCCTTAAGGATTCAGTATCCCACATGACTCCTTAAGTCTAGAAGAAAGCTGAGCTGCCGTTAGAAGAAAACTAAGCCTATCTGGGCGGTTTGGAGCTGCCCTGCTCTAAACTCCAGAGAAGTTAATTGCTTTATGTTTGTTTAAATCAGAATGATTTGGATAAGGGCTCAGCTGTGGAATGAAAAGGAAAAAAAAAAAAAGAGATAGTAGTTATTTGACAAAAACAGTTTTGGGCATAGTTCATCATAAGCTACCGACCAAATGGTTAAAGGAAGAGGCAAAATACATCACAGGAAGAAATTGACCTTAGAATAACAAGGGATTACAGTTAACAACTTGAAGTGGAAATAGTTTGGAAATAGTTTCTTTGGTTATCAAAATATTATTTCATATTTCTGAAGCCAATATGCTCCCAGGTTTGTACAGAAACAGAGGAATGATTAGAAAATACCTCTTTGTTCTTTTGTAACTTAAACAAGTATTATCCCTGACATTTCTTGACGCTGGGCTTTCTAGATAAAGATAATATATCTGACACGTTCCGACAAAGTTTGCTAGCAGGCAGTCGTTCCACAGCGTCTTGCTGTTCATCATACTGTATGGTGAAATTAAGCCCTGAATCCTGCGAACCTTTTAGTAATCCTCACTGAAAGGAATTGGCCGCATTGATGGACAGTTGCAACAAGGGGTTTGTAGGTTGTCTTTAATTGTAGTTTCTCAGCTGGCTGAATTCACTGAAATCATCACCCTGCTACAATGAATGTGCCTCTATTTTTAATTTAGACAGCAAAACCAATCCTGTCCTGTAAGTCCCTGCCCTCTCTAGACACTGCCTGATTTAACTTGCTTGAGCAAATGCCCTATTTTCCCTAAGCATTTCGATGGCAATGTCATTTAGGGAATGGTGCTGAAAAACAAATGATCTGTGCCCACTAAAATGGGGGGAGGGTTACAGGTAGTATAACATAACTATAACAGACATTCAGCATTGCACTGAGAATTTGACTTGGTATTTTAATTATAGACTCTATACTGAAAAATATTAAGCGGTCAGCTCTAAGTGTTCACAGTTGTATAAATACACATATGTCCATGTATAATTTACACAGAGCATCCACATTATATTTGTATGGTTTAGAAAAAGAAAAGGAAAAATGTATTCTGACTTCTCAGTGTTTATTTTTCTGAAGCACCGAGGAGCTGAATGCATGTTCATTTAACAGTGTTGTGGGGAATAAGGTAAATGATTCAGAGTAGAAAAGAAGGGATTATCTTTTCAGCAGATACATGGGAGTCTGCTCTCACAGAGCTCTACGGAAACCGGTTCAGGACCTCACGGAACTGTTATGTGTTCATTTTATGCGTGCATAAGTTTGGAAAGACTGTGAAAATTAGGTTGTATTTAGTAACTTGGGAGGAAAAAATGGCAGGAATAATCCAAAGAAATATCTGTAGGAAGAATGAATTTTATGAGAAAAGTCGGCGCAGAACAAGAACATCTGTGACAGGGATCCTCTGACAGATATGCAGTGACACAGCTTTCAGAGTGGGAGGATATGCAAGTAGAAACATTCGCAGTAGCTCTATTAGTGAATCAGAAACTGATTATGCTTTAGAAAAGAAAAAACATTAGACAGATTTCTATGAGGCCAGGTAAGAGTGGATCCTTCGGTATCACGCTTCCTATTGAAAATTACAGCGCATAGACTCTACCTGGCAGCGTGCTTAATGGCTTCATTTGTATGCAGTTAACTAGGTAACCTACTTTCCTTAAACAAAATAGAGCTGTCTGACTTGACTGTGCTTGATTCACTCCTATTGCTGAATTTGAGACTATAATGTGTGTACCAAATTCTTGGTTAGACATCACGCAACAGTCCCAAGGAGAAACTATGTGAAATTATGTGATGTGCTGGTATGTTTTACAGAAGGCAATGGAACAAAATCCTCTAAACGCATCCCACAGGCTACAGTGCATGCTCCTATGAGCTGTCCTATATGCAATAATGAATTATCTGTGGTAGTAGGCACAAAATGAAGTAATGAGATCATTGTGTGCAATTACTCATGTCTTGAAGATTATTCACAAACAAAGAAGTAGGTCCATTCATTAAGAATCTTCAGGCTCATAAGTAATGACGCTGAAGTAAATTGAACAGCAGTTCTAGGTATTAATGTCTGATAACTCCTGCTCTTCGGGGCTTGCAAAATAAGTTCTTGCACCAAAAATACGGGTAGTAATACTATCCTAAAAATGGGTAAGAAAGCCAAAATATATGCTTGGATAAAACTCTTTGAAAGTAGTTGTTACTTATTTCTTTGATTCAGAAAATATGTAATGTGAATGCTGTTGGTCACAATTAACAACAAGTAGATCTCAGAATAATCAAAATTTTGATGTAAAATATTTTTCCCCCAAATCAAAGGCTCTTCCTCCCATATGTATATTTGTTACATTATGTGTGTGCATACCAGACTATGTAGTATAAAGCTTCTGCCCATATCAGTGAAAAAGTAAAAATCTAAAAGAAAAAAATAGAATTCCTTAAAATGATATCCCATCTATATTCTTTAGTATAGTAAGAATGTAAAATTAAAGTTTAACTTTTTAAAGCAAAATAACCTATGTGCAATTTATGTGACTAATGCGTCTTCACAGAAGGAAACACTTTCTTCTCTGCTCTTAGAAAGGTCCCTTTACTAATAGGTGGAGCTTTATAGACATAACTCCTGATTCGGGTTGTAATTATGCCTATGACCTATACAATTTTCTCTTACAATGATCTTTTGACAGAGAAGGGATGTTAAGGTCTTTGTGATAACTTTAGAACCTGACTTGGTTTTACTTCCTTGTTAATTTTAATAGATATGCTTAGATGTTACTAAGCATGCTTAGAAAAAACCTCTTCCTAAGCAGCTACCCCCAAATTTTCTATTTCAATTCTTGCAGTGCAGCCTTTGAATTTTTTGGGCTACGTGACAGCTGTTACATTCCAGAATATACTTCTAAAGGCGCTCAGTCAGTTCCCAAAGTGAATCCCCTTCATATTTAACAGTTGATAGTTGGTAGAAATGGTGTACAGAGAGAAAATTCACAAGCCAGCATTGCCATGTTTAGGAACACTTTTTTTATTTGCTGAAATTCCTGGATTATCTCTTAGATAAAACGATGCCTTCTGTCTTGTTCCCTTAAAGTCTTCTGGAATGTTTTCTTGGACTTGTATGTAGAAAGTGAACAGTGAACTTCCAATTGTTCCTTAGGTTCTCTTCTCCTTCAGTTCTTGCAGTTGCTTTCTTAGTTCTTATGTCCACTAACTTAATAGTGGTAAAAGTTCAAATATTTGTAGGTGTTCATCTTTAAAATTTCTATAACTTTAATAAAAGCAGAAATTCTTTATGATAAGTGTCACTAGGAATAAAACTACAAATGCAGGTTCATCCATTCTTGTATCCTGGGACCCAGCTTTCCACGTACGAGTGAAACAAATGGTGCTGATAACTGTTAAATTATAATAATGCACCTTACTTTAGGAACTTTATAGCAAAGGAGTGTCTCATTAAGGGTACTTATTTTATCGTATTAAACACTTTATATTCTAGCCTGCTGTAAGGATGAGTGTGTATTTTCACCCCCTTTAAAAGACAGAAGTAAACAGCAGCTTCTCAGAGCTGTAAAACCACAGGAAGTAACTTTGCTCAAGAAAGCCTGAAGAGCCCAAGAGAAAATTTTGCAACATACTTATAATGTTTCTTTATGTTAGTTTAACGGAAAACTTTTCAGAATTCACCTAAAACCTGAAATTCAAATGGGAAGTTCTCACAGCAGTAGACACTGTATCAGTATTTTCTGATCATGTGTATGATGACCTTATAAAAGGAAGAACTGGCTGCTCATGGCTTGGATGGGTGTACTCTTCACTGCTTAAAAAAACTGGCTAAATGGCCAGGCCCAAAGAGTTGTGGTGAATGGAGTTAAATCCAGTTGGTGGCCAGTAACAGGGGGTGTCCCCCAGGGCTCGGTATTGGGGCCTGTTCTGTTTGATATCTTTATCAACGATCTGGATGAGGGGATTGAGTGCACCCTCAGTAAGTTTGCAGATGACAACAAGTTTCATTGGAGTGTTTATCTGCTTGAGGGTAGGAAGGCTCTACAGAGGGATGTGGACAGGCTGGATCGATGGGCTGAGGCCAACAGTATGAGGTTCAACAAGGCCAAGTTCTGGGTCCTGCACTTGGGTCACAACAACTCCATGCAGCACTACAGCCTTGGGGAAGAGTGACTGGAAAGCTGCTTGGCAGAAAAGGACCTGGGGGTGTTGGTGGACAGCCAGCTGAATATGAGCCAGCAGTGTGCCCAGGTGGCCAAGAAGGCCAACAGCATCCAGGCTTGTATCTGGAATAGTGTGGTGAGCCGGACTAGGGAAGTGATCATCCCCCTGTACTCGGCACTGGTGAGGCCTCACCTCAAATACTGTGTTCAGTTTTGGGCCCCTCGCAAGAAGAAAGACATTGAGGTGCTGGAGCGTGTCCAGAGAAGGGTAACGAAGATGGTGAAGGATCTAGGGCACAAGTCTCATGAGGAGTAGCTGAGGGAACTGGGATTGTTTAGCCTGGAGAAGAGGAGGATGAGGGGGGGACCTTATCACTTTCTACAACTAACTGAAAGGAGGTTGTAGTGAAGTGGGGGACAGTCTCTGAAGTAATAAGTGATAGGACAAGAGGAAATGGCCTCAAGTTGTACCAGGGGAGGTTTAGATTGGCTCTTAGAAAAAATTTCTTCATCAAAAGGGTTGTCAAGCATTGGAACAGGCTGCCCAGGGAAGTGGTTGAATCACCATCCCTGGAGGTATTTAAAAGACGGGTAGATGTAGTGCCGAGGAACGTGGTTTAGCAGTGGACTTGGCAGTGCTAGGTTTACAGTTGGACTTGATGATCTTAAAGGTCTTTTCCAACCTAAATGATTCTATGATTCTAAGCCAATCAGCAATTAATTTATTCCATAACAAAAATATTAAAATATCATACTTTAGCTGTAGAGCCCGACAGAACTGAATTGTAACTGTGGTCTAAGGCTCTAGAGACAACTTCTGCTGGTGGACGGGTCTCTTAATTATTTCCTTTTCTTTCATTGCTGCTGAGCTAGAGATAATTGAAATCCAAGAGAGTCCCAAGCAAATCTGACACTTTTGACACTGTTGTAGTAGGAATTTAAAATTATGAGGAGACCTAGGGAAATGAAAATACTCTATTTGACCTTGGAACTAGCACCCCTTGGGAGACTTTCAGTAGTTGTAATCAAATATGTTGCCAAACTCTTCCTATAATTGTAAATATTAATGAGGAAGCTTCAACTGTCTTGAATTATGACTCACTGTAAACAAACCAATTTATTTTGTTATATTTGTTATTCAACAGCCAGTGCATTGGCACTGCTTGGTTGGCAGTGAGTTACTCTGAAAGTTGTGCCACTGTTGCTCTTTTCCTACACTTCTGCCTCAGCAGGTAAGATGAGGAAGAAAGACACAGGCCTCCTGTCCTTCAGGCACAACTTTTAATCCAAGTCACTGCCACTGGGCTATTTTTAGGCTTCCCAGCTCTGAAGATGTAACATTAGCTATGCCAGAGTAATACTGCATGTTATCATTCTACAGCCGTGGATTGAAGGTCCACGATACAGCATAGCCTGAGCAACGTGCTGACCATTCTGAATTATAAATCAGGGAACAGATTGCTTATAGATTATAGTATTCAGGACACCTGCCCACGTGTCACAAGTACTTTTGTGCGCTGCTTGCCTAGCAAGTCAGAGGTCCCAGAGGGTGTGTGATCGTTAAGTCATTTCTCTAGTGAACTGGGTTCACCAGGAGCTGCAAAGCCTATGAAAGCAGGTGACTTGAGAATAATTCCAGTGCTTCCAGGAACTGGGAAGGAAGATTAGAGGGTTTGAGATGAGTCCTGCATGTTTCAGGCCTTCATTTCTTTACAAAGCCCAAAAGTGCCCTTCTTTACTTATTTGAACTCTTTTTTAACATGCAACTTCTGAGCGGAAATTTGGCATGGATTGTGTGTTTAAGAATCATGGCAACTTCCTTCCCTTCTTCTAAATCCCTCCTCTAGAGGTGCTTTTAGTGCCAAACCAGGAGAAACTAGTCAGCTGTTATCAACTAGGGCCACTTGGAAAAGTTTATTTTTAAGATGTAATGAAGCCATGTGCCAGATGTCACCATGACTACTCTTCCCAGCCCCAGCTGATATATTTGTTCATTTACTTATAGGCATGAGGGACTGCTGCATACTTAGAGGCAATGCTCACACCTTAAGTTTGCTCATCCTTCATTAGATCTCAGCGTAGTATGAGCACCATGTCCAATACACAATTTTCAGTACTGTAAGCAGTCACTGAGACTAGTATTATAGCTATTACCATCAGAAATTAAACCAATCGTTACTTTTAAGAAAATGTTAATACTTCCAGCGCAGGTCTTAGAAAATCATAGTTAGCTCATGTGATGTGAAACACGCGGATTGACGACTGATCAGGGTCTCAGTACAGCACCTTACAACTTTCAGAATCTCCATTTAAGATACTACATGTGAAATAAACTCCACTGGTCCCAGGGAGTGGGAGGAAAGTTAAGAACCTGAAGGACTTTGTATCCTTGAGCAGGTCAGAGTCTCTCTGGCTGCTGCCCAGTCTGGATGAAATAGTTCAGCTGAGGTGAATCAGAATCACTGACCCGCGGCCGATACACACGTCTGAAGACCTGCTGCATTTTGGCAGATGTTTCATTCTGGTCTATCTCTGTGGAACACCCTTGTTGCCTTATCAGGCTAACCCTCTAGCAAGGTCAGAGTGGGGTGGTTTTTTTTTCTTATGAGATACCCATTACGTAGTTTTTCTCTTGGTGAAACCCATTACAGATGTTTTCTGCAAGTATGATCCCTACAGTCAGATGCTTGCGTGCTGTCTTGCTCTCTTGCTTGTCATGATACAGTGTCCTAGGAGGAATGTATGAAAGAGATAACATGAAGAAGGAAACATCTCACAAAATGTGATGCTCTGTATACCACGTTTCACAGAAGCGACAGCTTACCCTAACTGAACTCTTCAGTCTGTCTGACGGGGAAGCCCATCCTTGCATAAGAACGCAAGGCTAATCCCTGAGCATCCTCATAAGAGCCTTTTTTGTTCCATTAATAGTGCATGGTGCTCAAGATTTTTTCAAGGCCTGTCTTCTGTCATACAGATGTCTGTATACACAAAAGCTTACAAAACGTTAACATTAATGTATATACTATGCATATATTTACATACACACATATCTACAAGGTCATATACACCTGCACAGCTACTGTAGGCTGATACAAAATCGTGGCTTTCTTTATGCCAAAGCAATGTGTCTGCAAGAGGGCTGTCCTCAAAAGTAAGTGCTTGAAATGACCTGCTGCTAGGTTTTTGTTTGGTGGAATCTCAATTAGAACTAAATTTCCTAGGTTTTGAGCTCTGGCCACCCATTGTGCTGTAGTGGACCCATTATTTTAGGTACTGAAAGGAGCTTTGCTGTCAGTGGTTTCCATTTGAAGAACAATTTCTCATTCTGCTTTTTCTGAGTAACAAACTCTAGAGTAGTATTTTTCTTACCACATTAATTTGTATGACAGGAAGGACTTCATTCTAACTCGTGAAACAATCTTGTAGTTCAGCCATTTTGATAATTTCTTTGATAGGTTTATTGCCTTGATGAGATTTATTAGGCTCCCGCTCTGTATAGAGAGAACACCCCATAGGTGATAACTAAATGTTGTGGTCAAACCAGGACACTAACAGTAACTCCACAGTATTCCTGCAAAAATTCAGATGTGGATGCTGCCAATACCTGAAAAAAAAAAAAAAAAAAAGGCATGAAGTGGTCCACAGTATTTTTATATTTTTTACAGAGCTGTTCCATTCTACATAGGAAAGGTAACTACCCAGTGACTTGACTTTACATAACAGTGAAGTTATGTGGCCTCAGTAAACAGATGTTCCAGATGAAGCAAAATGGCTTTTGATTTCTGTGTGTTTCTAAATATCCTAAGAAAGTGTAATGGAGACAAATTGAGTTCACCTTCTTTATCCAAGACTTCTTTATCCACAGACTTACATGGAACAGTTCATGTCCAATATAATTACAGGATGTTATAGGTGTAACTTCTCCAGTAAAGGGTGGAAGGTTGAAAACAGTTGCCACTTCTTAATCTAAGCAAAGTAGCTCCAAATTTGTATCACTGTACCATTTCAAATAACTGCCAAATGGGAGGGGTGGGGGAAGTTGCATTTTCAAGCTGTCGCCTCTTGAGCTGTTACACATCTGTGGAGACCAGGTTACTGACACAGACTGTGTTGGGTACGATGAACCTGTAAGAAAAGAATGTGTTCTCCAGGTCGGCTGGTGCTGTCTTCACCTTGCCTCTGAAGCTGTGCTATATAACAAAAGGGAGCAGAGCTACATATGTGTTTCCAGGATGATGTACACTAATGCTAATTTCAAAAGGAAGGGAGCTAATGATGAGATGCTTGTATATAGATCAGAATTTCCCCGTCCCTCAAAAAAAGGGGATGGAAAGGTTGGACTTCTGTCGTCAATGTAGCCTGAACTGATGCTTGTGGCACACGGGACTGGGAAGTTCCTGGTGTGAATGTTGTTCTGATTCTTGATGAACTTTTATTTTGCAAAAGCTGGTAGCACTTGTTCATGGTTTAAAAAGCTTGCACTGGAAAAAAATGAAGCTCTAACATTTCTACTTTGCCTTTTAAGTTTTAATTTTAAATTTTATTTCTTCAGAAAGGCTGAGAAGTATTAAAAAAAAAAAAAAACCAACAAAACTGCTTAATGTAGGCTAGAACAAGAAGGGCTGTTCTGTAATTAAGCCTGCTGAATTTGTATTCATTTACACTAATCTAATTATTACTTTCTTTGAATGCTCTGCTGTGAGTCAAAATAAGCTAGTGCTGGATTTGAGAACCACAGAATGAGAAAAGTAAGCAAAAACCGCAAAAAGATTTTTCCGCATCTTTTGAGTTTTATGAGACTATAGCAAACTGTAGAGAAATAACACTGCAAATGGATTTAAGAAGATTGCATGGTTCTGCTTTTCAGCATGCTTTCCATTGATTGATAATGGCAGATTAACCTGTGCTGCGCTAGTGCTTTCTGAGGTTGAGGGATGGTGGAACCTCAGTCCATTTGTACCTGCAACGAGCAGCAAATCCATTAGCCAGAGGAACTGAAACTGAAACATTGCAGCTCCATGGCATCATTTTTTAAACAAAACATGATATTGTGTGAATTAAATGATTTTGCATCTGTAAAGACATAGCAACCAATTACTTCATTTTCAGAAGGAACTAATGCACATTCACAGTCACCGTTCTGAAAAAAAGTATTCTGATTTGTAGTCCTGTGCTTGACACAGTTATGCTTCTTGGAAACGAGCACATGCAGAAACATAAAAGTAGAATAAGATATGTTCCTATTTAATTACTTTAAGTAGCCATTCTTTGTATCACATAGCTTGGCAATAGGTAGGGCAAGTCTTGGTCTGTTGGGTGTTCATTCAGTGTTGGCTACAATATTACAAAGACTGCAGTGGAACATTTATTTATATTTTTCAAATAGAAATACGTTGGGAGACTTCTAAATATGTTTACCAAAGAACGAGCCTCAGGCAAATGCTAAATTTGTCCACTGAACCCAAATTTTGCATGTGTAAGTTACACTAGTGGAAACTAATGTGGTTTTTATATATATATTTAATTTTCATCTATTCCAGTTTTTTAGTCAAATCCTCACCACTTTGAGTTCCCCGTTGCCAAGTATTCATGGCGGTTGTTGTCCATGCTTGCGTATAATCAGAATTATTCAAACCTGAACAGACAGTGACTTTTTCTTATCTGCATTTGATGTATATTTTCCACACATGCACGTATTGTGATAGTGTCTAGCCTAACCGAAAGGAAAGCATCTTCACTCCACAGAACCATTTTGTTTGTGGCACATACACAGAGCACACTTACATGTAATATCTGATGTCAATACTCTTCTGTCACTTTATTTTTTATATACATATTTATGTATATATAGACAAATTGATCTCCAAGATACATAACACTTCAAATTACATTTAAAAATATTTTTTATTCTTAAATATTTACAACTTAAACATTTAATTGTGAATTTGAGAAGCTTAGCAAAAAAAAAAAAAAGAGACCAAACCACAAACCATTGTGAAACTGCGCTCTAATGACTTAGATAAATAGCTCTATTTAAGAGAACTATTTGTTATTGTTCTGTGCTTTATGCTGCATTGGAGGAGATACTGTACCTTGATCCTTTTGCAGTAATAAGGCTTGATCCTGCGTATCGTAATGGTGATTGGTCACAGTTTAAATACGAGGTTAAAACCAACAGGCAGAATAAGGGAGCTCAGGGGAACTTGCTCCTGTGTAATTGAAAGTGTGGCTGGGCACTCCACTTACAGCGGTCCCATAGCAGGAGTAAGGTCAGATAGTGGAGAGCATAAGTATATGCCTCGTTTCCAAGCCAGATTTAAAAAAAAAAAAAAAAAAAAAAAAATCTGCCTTGGCAGGCATTGCCATTCTCTCTGCCATTTTTTAAAATTCATTCTTGAGGAGTAAAGGATGGGAGGGACAGGAGACTTGAATAACACCTCTGCAAGGCCTTGCACTGTGCCCAGTGCTCTGCCTTGCTGCAACCCATGGCTGACAGGTGCTTAGGTTTAATTTGGAACAAAAAGCATTTTCTTCCGTCTAATCCACCATGGGATTTGCAGGATTAAGGCCTAAATGGATAAAGTGTCTAAAATGAAGGGACAGAGTACGTTAGTAAGTGAAAGATAATTTGGTCTTCAAGTGTACTTTCATAGAATAACTCCATAGGCCCCTTTTACAAAGGCTATTCTTGGCCTTTTTTTATTTATTTGGTGACAGAAAAGTTACATCATTAGCTGTCTCCTTGTCACCCGTAATATTAGCATGCCTGTTAAATTGCTGATGAGACACTCACTGTAAAGTGACTTATAGTTTTATATGTTTATTATTGATTTTGGCATATTGCAGGAATGTACCATTGAGGATGATCTGGAGGAGCATGGCAGCATGCAGAGCAATGAACTCTTAATTCACTTGGAAGACTTGAGATGGATGTTCCAGCTTGAAGTGAGACTCGATAGCAAGGGTTATGGGAGGTGCTAATGGAGGCTCTTTGCTTTGCAGTGCTGCAAGGAGGAGCGCTGGATGGAGTCTACAGGCTGGCACAGTTTCACATTCACTGGGGATCCTGCGAGGGCCAAGGGTCTGAGCACACTGTGGATGGTGTGAAGTATGATGCAGAGGTAGGATATGCTTTACCTTCTCCAGTCTTTTGTGTATCGTGATTTTTATTTTATTTTTTATTTTTCCACCATGGTAGCAGCTTCCGTACAAATCTTCATAGGGCAAGAGATTGTGGGGGTTACCAATGTACCATTGGTACAATGTCACCCCAGGACCTACTTCCTACAGTAGCAGAGATTAGAATTGGAGGACTCTTGTAATATTTTTTTTTCATCTACTTCACATCAGAGAGACTACAGAAGCAGAGAAACCCACTTTAGTTATCCCTGTTTTTTTTTTCCCGGCTTTCTCGATGACTCATGAAAATTATGAAGAAATAGAATCGCAGCACCTCTGCACATGCACATCCCCTTTTCCTGGCTTCAATTTTTGACATCAGAGACATTTACATAAACAACAGAATAATTTTGGGGCAGACTGTTTCTTTCATCTTGTGGTAGCAAAGAAACAAAGGGAGTTGTGAAGAGGGCAGGTAGCAAAGTAAGACCTTGCAGGCACTATTTGTAATATCTTTAAGACTCCAGATGTCCCTTGGACCACATAAGACTGTATTACAGTTTCATTACAGAAATGGAGTGACTTTAGTGCCTTGCATCCTACCTTTCCTTGTTCCCTGTTTAGGAATCTACCTGTGGATGCTGTGACACTCTTTTTTTAACCCTTTCATAAATGCACATTGGCAGAACAAAACTGTGATTTGCATTGGTGGGTAAAAGAAATGGCTCCACAAATTCATGGCTCTGCTGCTTTTTCATGAGATAAAGTAGCCTTTGTCTTATCTGAGAAACTTGCCATTGCCTTACGTCTGTTCCCAGTACCATAATTACTTGCCCAGCCTGACTGTCAGATATGGGGAAACAGCCAGATGAGCAGCCAGTTATTAGAAATAACTCAGAAATCAAAAATAAAGAAACATCCCGGCTAGCATCACCTGGAGATTAATTTCATATTCTTTTAAGAGGCTTTCCAGAAAAGGGCAGGGCAGGTTTTTTTTAAAAACTATCTAGATTGCAGGTCAGATCTGTAGATAATACCTCTTCTCCCTCACACTGGACAGTCATGTCTTTCAGTGTATATCAAAATCCTTCAGTTTGCATGCATGAAAAAACCATGATGAAGATAACAGAGCTTTCACCAGACTAAAAGGAGAACGATACAGCCACAGCTTGCATTTAAAACTCATTTGGGAATAAGAGCGGGAAGCAAAATAAAATGCATGACTGAAATCTCTTTGCATAAATGAAACTTTAAAGTAGATGAATGATTCAACAAATCCTTAACTGTACACAAAAGTTCTTAAATCTCAGCAGTGAAACACCATCTGCTCTTAATTTTTAATAAATTAGTTCCCTGCATCCTCGTTTGTAAAATATTGTGGATGGAATATCATCTTCACAGTGCTTCTTGTTTTCTTGCTCCTAGCTCCATATTGTTCACTGGAACGTAAAATATGGTAAATTCGCTGAAGCTGTGAAGCATCCTGATGGTTTGGCTGTGGTAGGCATCTTCATGAAGGTTAGTTAAACTTTTTCTTTTGTGTTGTTTGGATGAGTCCAGTATGTTCCTCGTGTTGCAGGGGGACCCTGAGAGCCTAAATTATAGAATAAGCCAGCATTAGTCTATACAGCCTAAACCCATAGCAAACTAGGTGGTGTTTCAGATTCTTGTGTTTCTCTACATATAAAAAATGTACACCAGCAATGGAGTACGACTGCCATCCATCACTGTGGTGGCCCTATAGCGGCATACTTGCCTTCATCATGACAGTGACAATGCCATAACTCTTCTCGGTGAAAGGTGACAAAACTATGTGTGTAAGAATATGCAGGAGGAGTGGCCTAAATAACACCTATTTTCCTTTTACTGTCATTGTGAAATGTCCAGAGCATTTCGTCTTTGTTGAATTGTCTTCCCAGCTAGTTGGAGAAGGTGATTGTTCCCCAGCAGTGTTCACTCTCTCCTGGCCTTGCTGGGTTTTATTAGGAGGGTGACTTCCATGAAAAAAAAGAACAGCCCAAGGCCAAAAAGAAATCCACACACTGTAAATGAAAATAACTTTATTCTGCCCAGTGTCCTTGGCTGACCTATTTGTGCTGACTGTCAACTGGCATGATTTTACAGAGGCTTTTTACAGTTCCGATCGCATTTGCTTTAATACTCCTGTTATATAACGAAGTGGTGCTGGCAAAATGTACTATAAAATGTTTCCTTGAGAACGGTAACAGAAAACTAAAGGTATCATGAGGGTGCATGGTTATTTTCTTTTCGTATGGTTTGTATTACAGGTAGGAAATGCCAAGCCTGAAATACAGAAAGTTGTGGATGCTCTGAACTCTATTCAAACCAAGGTAATGTTTGCTCTCTGTGGTGATTGACGCCAATCACAACTGCACCGTTATCTTCTCCAGAAAGTGGATTATTTAATTCTTCCAATCTGCTATATGTACAAAAGTAAAACAAGTCTCCCTGCCGTTGGCGCTAATGCTCCTGTAGTCTTAAATGCAAAAGAGATTCAAATGAAGTTGTGGTACAGGGCAGGGAATACCAGGAATGGTGATCATTTTGTATCTCTGTGACTATGCTTCTGTCTTTTAACTGCATTTAAAGCTATGGGGTAGAATTCATCTTCCTAATCTAAACTACTCTTCTAGGTGCCCTTTTTAGTCTAGGTGACAGATGCAAAAGGCACTTCCCCTCATCTCCACATATGGGATTTATTTCCTTCCCCCAAGAGGGCATGCTTCTCTTGGCTATTTCTAGAGGGAGTCCAAATAAGAAGTTTGATCGGGATATACAACCCTTAGGAAAAAAGCCTTTCTGTAATTTAAATATTGTGTGAAGTGTGTATGTGATCTTAATGAGCTGAGTAATGAAAAATGAAAAGTACTTCCTGAGTAGTGATGTACCTTCGTAGTGGGTAAAGGCCTGTGCTGATGAGAAATACGGGCAGGAAAAGTAAAGAATGAGACTATGCCATCGTCTTGCCATCAGGCTCCCTTTGAGGTAAATGGATGTTGCCATTTACTGCAATGGGCTCTCCAACAGATCTGCCAGGTTCTCTGTTTCCAGTATAATTGGTGTACGTGGGATCTGAAAATTCATTGTCCCTTCAGGCAGGGTCAAATCATATCTCTAGAAGCAAGGAACATAAATTCAACATTTGAAATGAGAAAAATGTCTTGAAAGTCTTAGAATGTAAGAAACACGTTGCTGAAAGTCTTTAACCCAAAGGTGCTGTAGGAGGCACACAACAGTACATGCCAAACTCCATTTCTGCCTTTCTCCAAACATGGAGTTTCTTGTAAGGGACTTTACTACTGCAAACCCAACATGCATAAGTGGTTACTCCTCTGATGTTGGCCCACCTACTGTCTTTATGTAGGGCAAGCAAGCTTCCTTCACAAACTTTGACCCCACTGGACTGCTTCCTGCATGCAGAGACTACTGGACGTACCCCGGCTCGCTGACCACTCCCCCACTGCTCGAATGTGTCGTCTGGCACGTTCTGAAGGAGCCCATCACCGTCAGCTCCGAGCAGGTAGGTCTCCAATGGATGATGCCAGTAGATGTGTACTGGAGTCGTATGGATTGCTTTGGTTCAGCACTCCTGCTGATCTATGAGATGGCAGTATATGTACCGCAGAGCTATGCGGGGTATTGGCTAGCATTATGTGTCGAAAATATATATATATCTGGAGTGGTTATCTGCCTCTGGCAGGACTCCGCTTCTATGCGTGGAAGTAGTTTGCTGCGAAATGCAAGGCATTTGGACACAGAAAATCTGGGGAGTTTTAATCGGGTTTTCCAGATACATGTTTAGAGCTACCATGTGGTAAAAATGTGGGAAATTTGCAGCATGCATGAAAGGACCATTTGCACATGCTGTGTTCTTCTAGCATGTATTGTGAGCATCAGCGGGTTTGCTGTACATGCATGCATCACCTATCTGGGTATACTTGCCCTGAAAATACGGGGTTTACCAAGCATCTGAAGAGCATGTATTCCACATCTGCAGTCTCACACTGTAGATCTGTAGTTGATTTGTTGATCTTCCAGCATTTCCAGGACACAGAGCTCATTTTACAAGTTCTATTCGGCACAGAACAGACTGGGAAATCCCACGCAGAATTGTGACAATCCTAACAAAACTGTGTTGTTTGGAAGAGGCGAAACTTGCAGATTCCAGAAGTCTGCTGCCTAAAAAAAAAAAAAAAATCCTCTATTCTGTTGAGCAGCTTGAGGAGGATAAGAGTCTTCCTAGTAGGAAGGAGGTCGTACAGATTAAATCACTCCTGGCCCTAGCTTTCTGCACCATCCATTAACAAAATTGCATAGAGGCAGGATTCCATCCTCGGGTTTACATCTGTGTGCTTGGGAGATATAAATAGAATCTAGAGCCTATAAATATAAACTAGCCCTGAAGGGCTTTAGTTTACCCTTCAAACTTTTAAATCCATTTTATGAATGGCAGACGTGCTAACAATATACACAATTCTAGGGGGTTTATTCAGCTGAAGTGAAAAAAAGGTGCAATTGAGCTGTTGTGGGAATTAATAAAAGATAGAATTAATGTCAAGGAAAAACTATTGGAAGTAAATATTACAGCAATTATTGCCATTAATAAACTGCAAGGGAGCATTAACAATGACATTGTTTACTTGTTTTAAACTCCTGGTATTGCTATTGATAATCCAAGATTTGCAAATATGGTTTTATTATAGGGCAGGAGCACATTCACCAAGATAGGGTTGTTTTCCCTACTACACCTACTTTAACCACCTACAAGTGGTAAAAGACACCACTTGTTTCTCCCACACATACCCCTCCATATTACCATCGACATTTCAAAGACGGATTTGAGATCAAAACAGAGTTTGTGGCAGCTTGCCTTTTCATTCCAAAATGGATCAAAACAAGAAGCCATAAAGCAGTGTATTGACACTGGGTTTAAGTTGAATTGGTTTTCCGAAGATAGATAGAAGCTGGCTGTTACAGCAGGGTGTAGCGAGCCTGTTATTTGCTGTAGTGACACAGCAGTTCCTGGCAGAAGTTGAGCTCTGAACTTTGTTCCAGGTCCTGAAGGTAAAGTCCTCTCCTGGGCTTGTCACTGCTGGGGACCTTCCTCCTTGAATGAGGGAAAGCCTGGCCTGCAGCCCGAGTCATATAAAAGCCCGTATTCCACCTACATATTTCTGTCAGCAGTTCCAGCTATCTGGGTGAGATCACATTTGGGGCAGGTCATTATTTTGGCATGGTCTTTTTCTTAGTTTTGGAGATGCCCACATAGACACCAAGGTGCTTTTGTTACATCAGACTGTGCAAACACTAATTTTACTTTAGGAACAAGCACTAAAACCTTACAATATGCTCCCATTGATGTGGAACATTTTTCCCTCTCATAGTATTTGAAAATCAGGATATCTTGAATGAATTTGGCTGCTTTAATTTGACCCAACGGTAAGGTCAATTTTTATTATTTTTTTTTTAACATCAACCAGGCACAAAAAAATCCGACTTTCAAAAGAGTCAAACCAGTACAACTTGCAAAGGATTCTGAAAGGGTTTCAATTCAGATCTGGATCAAGGACAAACAGCTCTTTGTGCACAGAGTTCAGAAATTGCTGGCATAGGTCTTTGTTTTCTGTGTTTTCTTAGTTCTTCTTGCTAGGGTATTTTGTGGACAAGAGAGCCTGTGTCAGGGGCAGGAAATGGTGTGGATGAAGTGCAGAGACACACGGGTGGTGACACCGTCTCCAGACCATTAATGCTGGTGAAACTTTGAGTTGGACGCCTGGCTCAGGCCCAAGGTGTATAATTCAAATAGTCCTGCTGAAACAAGAGTATGCATTTGAGGATGTGTGTGCCTTTTTCCACAGATGTGCAAACTCCGTGGCCTTTGCTTCAGTGCTGAGAATGAGCCCGTGTGTCATATGGTGGACAACTGGCGCCCATGTCAGCCTTTGAAGAGCAGAGAAGTCAGAGCTTCCTTCCAGTAACCTCAGCGCTGAGTGTGTTAGAAATTGCTGTGTTTGTGAGGAGCCCCTTTCGCTAAGCACAAATCAAACTTTTGCCGTGTGTGCCCTGGCAACATCTTGTCTCCCAGATCCATTCTTTCTTTCGCTCTGCGTCTAAAAAGCCAGCTAATGAAATGTGAAAGGCTCTTGGCCAAATAGGAAAGGGGTCTTAAGGTGTGGGGTTGGGGGGGGGCATCGAGGGTGGTGGCTGTGTGCATTTTGGTGACTATTACTGCGACTGACACTTCAATATAACAAACAGTATGTTGGTTATTTGGGAGAGGATATGGTGGTAGTGAAATAAGCCATTTTAAGAAACCTCATCCACAGGTGTGATAGTACACGTACCTAGCGATAACTTGAAGCTTTGTGAAAAGCACAGGAATACAGAATCTAGATATGATTTAGGAAAAAAAAAGTATTTTGAGAAAGTAAAGCAAAATGAATATCGAGAATTAGACTTCTTAGATTTTAAGAAACTGACATGTAAATATTTTTGAGACCATTTTACACTTTTACCCATGCTATCGACAACCTTGATTATGTCTTAATGGTAGTGTTGGATTTTTTTAATTAAAAATGTCCTAAATTAAGTATTATCTTTAAAAGTTGTTATTACCATAGAAATAATACAAGATATCTTTTCATTGAAATAATATATGCTCTAATTTAAAGAGGAAAATAATATTGTATTTTAGATAACTTCTCTAATAAATCTATACTTATATTTTTGCTTCCATGCTGTTATTTTAATTCAGGAAAGGAGTCACTAATCTGTTCGTGCTGTTGCTTATTAAACATAATTACTAAACATATAGTATATTGGGAATTGGTTTCAATGACACTGAAGATGAATACAAGCCTATATGGATACGTTAGGAAATTTACTCTAAGTAGCTCTCTGATAGCAGAAGGAAGTGTTAGTTTTGAGCAATCACTACAAATTATCATAAAAGTTGGCTGCATAATTAAAGATCCCTTCACAAGAATTGTGAACAAAACCATACTGAAGAATGAGCTTCTCTAAACCAGTTGCTTAAACATTGCCATTATGTGTCAGCCAAAAAGCAGGGTGCGTTATCTTTATGCAGAACATCTATTTAATCCATCTCTCCAACCAGACCAAATCTTCCAAGGCTGTCCCCCCAGCATTTGGATTTTAGCCTGACAGTATCATGTCATATGAATGATTTCAACAGAAATATTCCTGAGCAGACAATGGCTTCCAGTAACTTCCATTGCTGGATCCTTACTAGCTGATTTCTTGGGTTTTCATGAACACATATGCAATAGATAGATATATAAATACAAATCTGTTCTAAAAACACAGGATCCAAACAATACTATAAGGGGCTACTCTCCTTCTCACGCTCCTGGCTGTTGTGAGATCTCCCATCTCCTTGGATTCTGGTCCTGGTTTTCAAGGCAATGTATTATGAGCTTTCTACCCCATCAGGGATCACTCTGTAATTTATAAGATACCAGTGGGGCGGGCTAGGTTCTGAAACTCCCAGGATCTTTACACGTGTGAGATGGGAACGAAGCCTTTTCAGAGTGCATACAAACATCTTTAGAAAACTCTGTCAAATCTCCCCCTTTGAAAAACTTCCCCGTTTAAAATACACCCCACCCCTCTTGCCAAAAAAAAAAAACCCCAAACCAGAAAAACAAAGCGATCTTTTACTGCAGGTTATCTGTTCAAAGTTAAGCTTTTCTGAATGGAACTATGAAGGTACTTGTCTCTTCCTACAACAACTGTGCTGACTAATTCAGGTTCTTCCTGTTGAGTGGTTTGAACACTTTCCTGACTTGAAGTGTCACCCACAGGCCTGAGTGCAACGTGTGTGTCCTCTAAACAATGAAAGGGAGGTTACACTCCTAAAAGGCGAATTCTAGATCCAATGCGTTGTGGCTTAAAGCTGTTCAAGCAGGCCAAGAGGAAACACCTTACAGAATCAGAGGATGGCTGAGGTTGGAAGGGATCTCTGGAGCTTATCTGGTCCAACCCTTCTGCTCAAGCAGGTTGTGCAGGAGCATCATTTGAGTATCTCCCAGCATGAAGACCTACAGGCTTATGACCCACTTATTTCAGCAGGTAGCATCCTTTTGCTGAAGCAAAGTGCTTGTTAGCAGTCGCAAACATTAAATTCTTCCCTGGAATTGTGCATGTGTGCCAGAACATGGTCTCAAAGGTGGCAACCCTACTCTTTACATAACGATTACATGTTATGGCATTAAAATTAAAAACTAAAATTAAAAAATAAAATATGACAGCCCCAGATTTTCAAATTTTAAACCATGTCTTGACAACTATGATACCCTGACTGCTAGGTAATGAGACTTTCTGAGAAGTGGTAATCTCATTGGTACCTGTACAGCTTAAATAGTATCCAGGCTGGTATGTGACAAAGAACATGAATTTCTGCCTAATGGCTAGGGTAAAAACTTGAAAACGCTTGCAAAGTCCTAACCACTGCTGCAATAAAAAGTTCCATATCTCACACTCCATCTCACTTCAAGGTTGCTCCATAAATAATAAGTAACAGTGAAGACAACCAACATGAGACATATATTTATCACCTTGTTTGCAGGAGCCTGTTTACCTGGCATGTTGCCAGTGCCATATGTTTGCCTTTGCTGAATATGAAGTACTTCTGTATTCAGCCAGACAATGCAAGTTGGTGTTTCTAAGTCACATACATGGTATACAGGAAGAGCCTACTGTGTGTCTCACCTGTGTGGTCTACCAGGGAACACTGTTACTCATTTTTCTTTTTTTTTTTTCCCCTTTCTTTTTAAGTGAACAAACTTACAGAACCAACCTTCAAAATCCTCACAAAAAACCCTCTCCAGCATAAAATGGTACATGAGGTTATCACAAATTCACACTTTGAGGTTAGACTCTTGTCTAACTAATGGATAGCCTTTTCAAGGAAGACATATATATTAAGGCCAACCCAGAAATGAAGAAAACAATTTCTCTGGAATTCATGATCCATTTCCCGAATGTTGAGTTCCATTAAGATAAAGGTGAATACAAGTACCCAGTTCTTCTTCCTGACCTCTATTTTCCTTCACTGTTTGCTTGTATGAAGAGGTTTTAATTAGGTCTTGCAATTATTCAACAGCAAACTTAAAACAACATCCATTCTAACATCACTCTCAGACCTGTTTCAATGGGAAAACTGTTTACGAATTCATAATGAAAAAAAAAGAGACCACTTTGGTCAAGGAACAGAAGACGATTCCCCGCGGGTAACTATGTTACTGTCAAGTAGGCAGCTCTGATTAAAGGGAAATATATTTAGAAGAAAAAAAAAAAAAAAAGAATAGAAAGAAGGCTAGCGTGTTAATTTGAAGTCATTGTAAGATACTCAGCCAGCACTTTGATGGAGGAAAGCAAAGCAAGTTCACTTGCAAACTGTTCATTTTGCACAGTTTGTGATCTTGTCTCGCACTTGTCTGCCAACTCCATGTGTTAGAACATTTTATGATTTCTCCACTGCTATTTCCAAGGGTTGGATGTGTCCTAGATTGACATGGGCGGGTAGACTGTGATTAGAGATGTTCCCTGGGAGATTAGATAATAATGCCCTGCATGGAGTCAGCAATATTTATAGGAGTCCACAGATAGTTTATAGAAGAGTATCACTCACTAAATGACAGCTTTAGGATTTTCTAACTCTTCAAAGAAAAGCCCTGCAAGCAACAGCTGTGTCAAATCTAATATCGTAGAAACAAGCAGCGATGAAAGTACAGGCAGTGGCTTTACTGAAAAGTTCCCATGGACCCTCCAACATCAGCCACTTCCTCTTCCAAACCACAGAGTCTCAGACAGTCACGTAACACCTGGTGACAGTTGCTTATACTGAGTGTTTGATGTATTTTAAGTCTATTTAGCAACTGGACACCCTACTGCTGTCCCCCTTCCCTTCCTCTTTCAGTATGATGGTAAAGGGCTGTGTTGCCTCAATGCCATCGACGGTTCCCTCAGGCCATGAGAATCCCCAGCCACCAACTTCCTAAAAGTGTGAGTGCAATGGACATGTGTGTGAAGCAAACCAAAGCAAACCATGTGTCCAAAGCAAACTGTGAGAGGTATGATGACAAAATTTTTCAGGGATCCCTGACTAATTTTAGACCACAAGTCTCACTAGTTTTTTATCTAAGCCACAAACCAAAGCCATTTTTCTTACATCCCCATCCCAGCATGGGTTACAGTACAGTGATTCCCCAAGCTCTCATATTCATCCACCATCAAACTCTTCAGGATGCTCAATTTAGTTTGAGCTCAAAGCAACGTAGCTATGTTGCCTGAGCTGATGGACCCATCTCATCAGGGCTCGGTGCTAACATGGTGCAGCTGTGTTGCTCCTAATCCCAGAATAGAGTCAGTTTTGTCCAGTGAGGATGTCAATGCACTGCAGCGTATTAAACAATAAAAAGATATCCGCAGGACATTTTGAAAAAAACAATATATAAGCCCTGCTTTTATTATCTTGTATCATATATATGTATGACGAGGCAGTCACTACTTCTTTGAACTCACACCCTGAAACAGAGAAGAAAAGCATTGAGACAATATGCAATAAACAAGTGATTAGAGAGACAGGTGGATATTAACTATATATTTTACTTGAGAGCTAGGTTTTAATGAGTCTTTTAACATAACTCATTATTCAAGGGCCTGGAAAATTTGCTGCAAAGTACTAGAATAAAATAGATTATTTCAGTTGGAAGTGCCCTACAATGATCATCTAGTCCTACTGCCTGATCACTTCAGGGCTGACCAAAGCTATGGCATGTTATTAAGGGCATTTTCCAAATGTGTCTTAAACACTGACAGGCTCGGGGCATCAACCACCTCTCTAGGAAGCCTGTTCCACTGTCTGACCACCCTTTCGGTAAAGAAATGCTTCCTAATGTCCAGTCTAAACATCCCCTGGGGCAGCTTTGGACCTTTCCCACGTGTCCTATTACTGGATACTGGGGAGAAGAGCTCAGCACTTCCCTCTCCACTTCCCCTCCTCAGGAAGCTGTAGAGAGCAATGAGGTCACCCCTCAGCCTCATTTTCTCCGAACTAGACAAACCTGAAGTCCTCAGCCACTCCTCATAGGACATTCCTTCCAGCCCTTTCACCAGCTTTGTTGCCCTCTTCTGTCTGGGAAACCCCAAGATCAAACAGGGAAAAAGAGTTTGTGTGGCACTTGGGTGCTTTGGACAGGATAACACAGACAGAAATCCTTCTCTGTCTGCAGTGCTGCACAAAGGGTGTCTCTGAGAGACACGACAGACACGCCAAGGCCGACAGGTTTCACAGAAAGCAGAGCTAGACTCTCTCTTCTGGACACTGATCTACTAGCCTGAAGGCCAGGTCCAAAGGTTCAGCTCACTCCAATAAGGTGGGAAGACTCTATCTATCTGCAGTGTTCATCAGTGTAAGAAGTGGAACCCACGACCAGTAAGGATCCTCTTTGCTGATCATGTGCCACCCCATATATAGAGGAAAAAGCAGGCTAATGTAAGGACTCATGGGACCTTCTCTCCCACTCTGCTGCGTAGCCTTCTCCAGTACACCAAAGCAGGGAAGGACATTGGAAGCGGAGTGCCCTTTCCAAAAAAAGAGGAGGAAGGATAGCCAAGTATCCTGGTTTTGCAAAACTGTAGCAGCAGGATACTTTTTTTGGGTTACTCAAAGGTCAGGGAAGAAGTTCCTCTTTCCTCAGCCTAAATTCCTCTTCAGCTGGCTGACTTGAACATGATACAAGGAGAACATGAGACTATATAATGGGATGATACTTACATCAGATGATGCAGGATATTATAATTCAGATGATGCATCTCTTCACCACTTTATTGATTGTATTTCTTCCAAAAGTTACTATAAATAGTCTAATTACATTATTCTCAAATGACAGCCTTAAATAACATGTTCCTTGAATCAAAATCAAAACTGCAAGGCCTCTAGATGCTTGCACTGAATGTGTCTTTTGGTTGTTTTAGTGATTAATAACGATGGCCTGTGAAGGAAGATAGAAATATTAAAGAAAACAAGAGCAGCATTTTGCAGGAAAAAAAAAGAGAAAAACAAGGCTTAAAAAAAAATACCATCCTCACTCAGAATGTGTTCCTGGGAGACATCTGAAAGGACAGCGTTTTGCAGATTAGCTTAAAAGAGGGTGGTAAACATAATTTCCTCCTACTGTCTGTAGAAGTGCATCAGACCCTCTTAAATGCTTTTTGACTAGCAATGGAAATCGTAGCCAGACAACCTTTTGAAACTGAAGAATTTTAAATTATTTTAAAGACATAAACAAGCACTCAATGAATGTTAAAACCCACAGATAAAAAATGCAGTAAGCCCAGAATGAGTAAAGTGCCCCTGATGTGATTTCTTAAATATCATGTTCTCCTCTACATGTCTGTCTCTGGAGAAGAACTCATCATATCATCAAGGGTGTGGGGGAAGCAATATAAAAAACTAGGGCCTGATCATGAAAACTCTGATGTGACTAAGCACTGACATGACTAATCCCATCTATTAATCGAAGTTCAATCAGTTTACCACACTCCCTTCACGGGAAAGGCCATTCTCCTCCCATGAGGAGTGGAGTTAGGAGACTGAATAGGTGAGAGGTCAGGTGTCCTGTTCCTTTGGATTTCAGTTTAGGGATTTATCCTGAGGAATAGCAGGGAGCAGCTAAGCTGGAGGGATCACCTTTAATAAAGGTGGCTGGAGGAAATGCTCTTCATTTTTCCTCCAGCTTCACAGACGTTCCCCAAAGACACAAATGTGAAATGAGGACTGCACTGCTCCCATTAGCACAGCACATGCATGGAGGGCTATTTTCAGGCCTCGTACTCCAGGTGCCAGTTTTGAGTTTATATCCATTGTAATTAGTGGCTAAAGGACAAGAAAACCATGAATGGTACAAGCTCCTGCTTTTCAAGGCTGCCAGAGTCAATAGAGAGATCACCACAGAAGCACTGTGTAACAGATCGTCTCTGCACGGCCTCAACCTCCATACTAGGACCTTGACTTTCCAAACATCTTACAAGCTCACAGTCTAGCAAGTAACAGGGTAAATGTTGAAATTTCTTTCTCCATTTGTCACTCCAGAGATGGCTTCTGTCTGAACAGGAGTGAGCTGGACTGGTGGGACTGTTCATGTGAAGAAATCTGACCGTGCTCCTAAGTGATTTGCAGGATCCAGCTCTTAAATTCTGAGTAAAGTTCTGTTCCCATCTAGTTATCTAATCCTTGTAAAGTCCCCAGGTAAATGGAAATGTCAGATCATTCCCATGTGAAAATCCATTCTTATTTCTCAGAGGATTTTCCATGCACTGAGCAGCTATCTGGGTTAAAGGAAGAGAGAGGACTGTGAAAGTATCTTTGCTTTTCAGAAAGAAAAATAGTAAACAGGCAAAAGTCTAAGCTCGTGGAATATTGAGATGATTTTCACTCTGAGGAGTAATTATGTCAGTGTAATAATGCCTGGTCTGTCATGCCACGACCATACTGTGTTTAATAAAGTTATATGATAGTAACAATATATATGAATAATATTTTATTAGACCCTGGGCTTCATATCTAACTACTGCAATATATCTGCCTACATGATAAATGTCAATCCCAGTTCACGGAAAGGAAAAGCTTTTCTTCCTTCAGCATATTGTGCTTCCAGTAATACAAAACTTTGAAACAGTGTTTATTTTTGTTATTCTGAGACCATTTGTCTTAGAGAGGATATGAAATAGAAAACCAATATACCAATTATCACCCCAAACAAATAATCCACATCAAGCCAAACAAAATATTTTCTGTTAAGTTAGTAGTTGCTTTATCTTTGTCTTCAACCCTTTGCCCTTTGATCAAAACTGTACCTTTTGAAGTGTTTACTACTAATAATAGGGAAAAACTGGGGCACGTGGCTGCTCCAGCAAAAGGTGCTGTGCATTTCAGACACCATACATTGGCTTATGGTTGCTTACAGGAACTAGAGATTCCCACTAGGGTTGAAAAAAGGCTTTACTAAAAGATGTTTCAAGGACTCAGATGAAGCTAATTGCCCAAGAGGGATAGGGAGCCAAGTGGACCTGTCACAGGCAGCCATCACTCCCTAGTTGTTGCATTCCCAGTGACTGAAGAGCTAATGACACCAGACTGTTAGGAAATTCACAGCCTGCAAGCTTGATTAGGTAAGACAGCAAGTCTAATCTGCATTTAATGAATGATTCAGGAATAACTTTAGGAGCCCAACTTGAAGGTAGCAGGGTATCGACAGAAATAGGTACACGGTCTATGCACATCTTGTGACCTAGCTAATTATGGATATCCAAAAATGTTATTACACTTCTTCCGTCCAGTTTCAAAATCTGTTCTCTGCTTGTTCTGCCAGATAAGAAAATCTAGCATTTTGTTAAAACTTACGCTACCATGTAAGGAGAGGTTGGAAAATAATGAGAGAAAAAGGAAAACTGACTAAATCTGTTATTTCTGCAGTGCAGTGTAGGCACAGAAATATTTATGCCTCCATAGAGCCCCAGTGTTATTAGTGTGTATTCACAGTGGCGGCTGCTAATCAATAAGAGGATCTTGACCTACTTGGTCTGAACACCCCAAGTAAATAGTGCTAAAGACATAGACGTAAATACAAAGAAAGAAAACTGATCAAATATAAGACATTAGGACATTTTCATTCTTTTTAATCCCAATAATATTTTCTCTTAAGATAGGGAAAAATAACAAATTTCTTTTAAGAAGTGGTTCTTAGATATACTTTTTTTCAACTGGAAATAATTTGTGAATGTTGGCAGCACTGCAAAATGTCACAAAGGGAATATTGTATTGACACATACAACCTGCAGTATATGCCATCAAAGTTATTAGTCCTTCTTGGAGTCTGAAAACCCTCAAGCGCCTTCTTTTTGATTTAGCAGGAAAAAAATTGCTGAGGCATATTTAAAGCTGACTATATATCAGCTTCCGGTAGGGAAGAGAGGCGTTCAAGAGACAGATAATTATCACCCACACTTTTCAGTCTATTGTCCCTCTGTCACTGAAATTCCAGTGGAGAATTCATTCAGCCAGAACCATGACACTTTCCTCCCTGCACCTTACTTCAAGTCTCGTACAAGAACCTTCACTTTCCCTCCGTCCTCATTTAGGACCTGAGTACAGTGATCTAGACCTGCCACCTACTCTCAGCATGGATTCCCATCTCGTGTTCCCTATCTCGAAAATACAGACCCTGAGATAGCTGGGGCACTGTGAAACAGCAGTTGCACTCTGTGTGACAAGAAAAAGGCTACTGCCAATACAGAGACAACCCGCGTCAGAGCAGCTGAGGGATGGCAGCTTGCTCCTTTGTTTTGCTGAGCTTTGTGTTTCCCTGTCTAACTGAGTTTCTTTAGTGCTCTGGACAGCAGTGTGGATAAAATCAAAGCTTTTGGAATAGCTAACTATTATTACCTGCATTTTACAATGGAGGAAATAAAAGCAAACACAGAAATAAAAGTCATCTCCACAGTCATACTCTGTACAATCAGAAATGAAACCCAAAGCTCATACATTAACTATGAGACTATTCTTAACTTCCCAGCAGTCAGAAATGAGCTACTGATTGCAAGAGCGATAGAGACATGCTTGAGAGACCTGCTTTGAAGCAGTCAGGGGAACGTGGGTTAGACCCAGATAGCACCACCGCTCGTGCTTAAACAGTCAGCTTTGCACCACAGAGCTTTTCTCCTGTGAGCTGCTGTACATACCATACCACCAGCCTTGCGCCGGCTATGACTCAAGACCTCTGCAGACTTGTGAGGTTGAAATTATCCTCAACAGCTCCAGCTCTTGCAAGGCATTTTAAGATGCGAGCGAAACCTGCTGCAACAAGCCCAGCCTGGATATGCAGAGTTGAGGAGAGTGGCACACTGCGCAGCATTTCTCTTAAAAATCCTCCGTTCCGAGGGACTGAAATGCAACTGTAATTAATCGTTGCAGGATGGAGCTAGGCAAAAGAGCGTTCCAGACAAGTACATGTCATTTTACTTTCAGCAAATCTGAAAATATTGCACGTGTATGTGAAACACTGGGCAGATTACTCCAGGGCCTTGAGAATATTTCATTTTCCATGTTAATAAAAATAGATTTAAAAGCAAAAACTGGCGTACAATGGGGATTTGTAGCAATGGAATTTCACTAAATAAAAATGCTATGACCAAATTAGAGCCCATCTACCTCTGTTTCCATGTCTCAATCAAAGGTCCTTTATTTAGCCTTTCCCCCAGCTATGAGTTCTGTAGGGGCTTTTTCTCATGACTGTAAACTACACCAGTGCCACAGAATTCCTTCACAGAGAGCCATTTGTGATGCTCTGTGAGTTTGGGCTTTAAATCATGGTCTAGGAAATGCATACACCTTAAAGGTCGTTTTATGACTGTGGGCTCTGTGTCTGCTCCGGCTTCTGCTGGTGTCCTGGTAGGACCTGCTCTGTCAATGATGTCTGTCAATATTTTTTTTCATACTTTTTCCACCTATCCTTACCGGTCATCTGTGAGTCCTACATCTAGACCACCACGTTAAATCTCTTCCTACAATCACACCATCAAGAAAAAGAGAAAAAGAAAAAGATACTCCGAAGCCAATTTAAACGTGTTTGCCAAAGGGACAGCAGGCAGGAGTAGATTTACCTGGTATTTTGTTCTTAGTTGTTCTGGATAGAGAAAATCTCTGGTAAGTTCACTGGTGGCAAAATAACCATGAGACGAATGTAACCCAGATGATGTAAGCACAACAAACCCTTAACCCTTGATCTGTTGTATGGCACATAATCAGACACTGTGGAAGAAGGTGATGGTCGACTTTGTGATTATTTATAGCATGTAAAGATAGACACTGGAACTGAAGCAACCATGTCCTCTGATAGGTGCTATACGCTGTGGACCTCAGCAGCTGTAGCCATGCACCAATAAGTCTTCTGTCACTGTTTAGGTGCTGTTTGTTTCATTTCATAGAAGATGAAGAGACATAAATCATGTTCCTTACACTCCCTTTTTTTTTTTTATAAAACTCAAGCTTTTTTCAATAAATTCACAACACCCAATGAAAACTCACTCATTCATATTTAATCTATTCAAACTGAATGGCTTGTTCTAATTGGGACTCTATGATAGTGTTAATCCGTCCCAGGTTCTTAAGTTAAAATATTTTAAGTGTTCATCTATAAACGTGTGCTGAAGAAAGCTTTCCGTTTATGAGCTTTAAAGGGATATTATGCATTTTATCTCTTTTTTTCAGTTTAATATGTTCCACACCTAGGCTTATTATGGGTTAGGCTGTGGTTACATCATCACACTGAAAGCAATAAAAGAATAACATACACCAGAAAGAGACAAATAGAAATGTTTAAATATGTCAGCTATACAATAAAAGCTCTTGAGTATAGCAAACCAGGCACAGTGGAACCAACCAAAGAAAAAGAGATGGCAATAACTGCATTACTTTCTCATGGTAACTGACAGGAAGTTTTCGACTGTAAGATTATTCTTTTTGGCCATAAAGATAAAACATTATCTGTGTTCTGAAAAACTCAGGACACTAACTTTCAACAGTTCCTCAGTACTTGATGGTGTTCATCCCAGAAGTCAAGAATAAAAGTACAAAGGACCTCAATACGCTATCAGTTTTTAAGAGGTTGCCATTGACTTCAGTATGAAATCTATTCTAAAAACAGATAGCATTACATTGCCCAGTGTGTTGAGCTGATAACAAAATAGGTAATTTATCATTTAAACTAACTACATTTTTCCATGCTTCTTATCCTTATCTTTTAGAAAATGCATGGGCTGGAGTAACTGCTGGACTGGGGTTTGGTCATGAGCAATGGAGTCTTGTGGCCCCTGCTGAAAGTTACTCATTTGAACCCAATCAAAATAGAAAAAACAGTAAGATGAGAAAAAATATTATTTTGTTGCCCAATCAAGCAATAGAAAACATTTTTTCTCATCTTATTGTTTTGCAGTGTCTTCTTCATCACTGTAGACTAATATCTATAATCATGTTCAACTTTGATTCAGATCTATGGTGACAATTTCTGAGGTGGGACAGGAGCTGAGTTTCTAATCAAGAATTCATTAGAGTAAGTAGACTTATGTCCTCACCCTGCATGAACATGGAGAGAGGTTTAGCTGCTGCTTTCTTGAGGTGAATGTAAAATCAATTTCTTAAAATACCCTTTCCCCTCACCGTCCCATTCAGATTTCATGGAGAGTGAAGCTTTCCAAGATTAGGTCTAGTACCTTCTATCAGTACTACACTAACTTCACACCAGTTTCCAGGTTTTCATGCGAATGTAGCAAAAAGTTGTGGTGGGAGTAAATTACCCTCTGTAAAATTGAACATGATGAGGCACGCAAGGGCTTTTAAAAGGGCTTTGAATCATCTTAGTCATCTTCACACTTTCCCCACTGTTTGGCACATGGTACAAGCCGTCTCTCGTTTCTAAAGGTCTGTTGCAGGCTGCCTGGTATTGCTTGTGATTCAGCCTCCTTTTTGCAGAAACAGTTTTTTTGCAACCTACACACCGGGGAGGCTGTGAAACATCTTCAGTTCACTCAGTCTCTGAGTCCTGAAGTTGAGTGGCAATTTTCAGAAATATATCACTACAGAAATCATTAAAAATCTCAGGTATGTTGCCAAAGATCAGCTTAATTTTGCTACAGAAAAAAAGAAAAAACAACCCAAAAAACCCTAAACCACTAACCCCCCCAACCAAAGTCAATCAGCCTATATTTGCCCGCATTTCTCTCAAATTATCTTTCATATGCAGCAGTGCTGAGAAGATTGTTTGAACTAGTAGCTCTAGAAACCACAACCTTCAGGCTGAGACCTGAGTAACAGTATCTCAAAGTATAGCAACTTCACTCAGTAGTATAGTAAACTAAATTTATAGGGTTTTTTTCTCTGTCAATTTTTTTGCGAGTAAATCTCCAAAATATAAAGCGTTCCGTAGGACATAAATGTATGCTTTTTTTTTTTTTAATAAGTCCAGGCAATCAGGTCTTCAATGATCATAATGCTTCCACCTGTTTTTTAGAGCAAGAAAAAAGGGTTGTTCTTTGGATGCTTCAAACAAAGTAGATATTCTGATTATGGGCAAACTGAATAAATATAAAACATATGGAGCCATTTTGATTCAGTTATAAACAAAAGTATCACTCAATGGCTTACAGTGAATTTACTGAGATACATTTGTTCATGACAGTGTTCTGGAAGCGCTTATTAGTTTGATTATTCTAATATTTCATTTTGGTTTTGCCAGATGGAGGTTCAGACATGCAATATTTTCTGAAGCATATATGGGATACACCAGAGAGAGGACTGAGACACTAACTCCATTGTTTACTGGAATAGGAAAATTTTGCCAGCCACGGGAGAGAGAGGGAACCGTGGTGTTTTAATGACAAGGCTTGTACTCATGTTCAGAATGAAACAGAGCTGCTATTGCAATTTTCAAGAGAATAACACTCATAGTATTATATTCATTTGCTAAAACTGACAATTACTGGATACCTACGTTTCATGATACTGTCAATGTAACTTTTCTTCTTTGACTTAGCACATAAAAGAAGATATATGTCCCCATCCTGTCTACAGTAGCTTACCATATAATTGTAAGTCTTACATAAATCAGCACAAAATTGTCTACTTTTAGAATTGGAATAATCATGGAATGAAAGGAACAACCCTACAGAATTCAGCTCGAACAAACAGAAAGGGCATTAAATAACTGCAAGTTCTTCTGGTGTCGCTCCCTATATTTTTTTTTTAAATTCCTAGTATATTGGGCATTCATATAAATATGCTTCAGATATTTTGAAATATTGTCATATGTATTACATCATGAGTTACACTTTTGGGGTCCCTATACTCCCAGTCTGGAGTTTTAATTCTTCTTCTTCTTCTTGACTTCAGAAAGCCTATTATCTGCTTTAGGCAGTCTCTGCAAAGGTCAGCCTCACACTCAATCAAGTTAACATCTTTTGTCCTGTTGTGAAATTTAGAACATTTACATAGATGTCATCTATCCTTAGGTAATCTGCCAGTGAACAAACCCTCCACATCCATTATCTTTGTGGGGTACAGAAGGATGAAAGGGAAGTTATTTGCCTCCTGGAGTCTGATTCCACCTGAGCTTCTCATACAGACAGTATGGACCATCCCTTGCCACTGACTATCAGGCAGAACAGAAGCAGATGTCGGAGAGCTCTGTTTCACAACTGATCACACAATATAAATCAAACTAATCTCTAGTCTGGATCCTGGATCAGGACTATATTTTGACATGGTCAAAACCCATAAGAGTGGATCTATGAGACTGGACAAAGAGTTCCAGGGGAGACTAGGGGAATGCCCCCCACCCCCCTCTCCCCCCCATGTCCCAGATGACTCTGTACTGCCATTTCATTCCCTTGGGCCATAGTTGATTCAACACCTACATCCAGACAGTCCCAAATGGCTCCAGGTTTTGTCAGCCAACAATGAATCCCTCTGAGAAACGTAACGACCAGAAACCCTAATATATGGCAAGACTCCGGGCACAATCACTCTTCGGGCAAGGCCACAGTAGCTCCTACTCAGAGAAAAATCTGTGACGGGATGGTGGAGAGATGATTTTGGCAGGTCTCTGCTATCTGAGAATTTCCTCAAGGCAAGGGATTCCCCAAATAACTGATTGCTCTTTGTGGGGCCCTCGAGGACAGAAAGGGGATGCCATAACCATGGACATGTCTTGGCAGGAATTTTAATTGGAGAAATGTCTGCCACTCTTTGCAGGTATTACTCATTAATGGTACAAGCAGTAATAGAAGCTGATGCTCAACCGTGCAAGAGCATGTGTAGAAAAAGGGGTGTAGGGGGGGAAGGAATCTTGCCTCTGCAGACAAAGGAGAAATGCTCCTTTGGGAGTAAGATGACTTCATGAATCAGGAACTACAAATCATATGAACAAAAACATTGTCATTAAATGAAGATCTGCCAGTGTTGCAGCATAAGGATCTAAGACAATTGCTTTTACACATATCTTATGGGCTGGCGGTTTCCTTAAAAATCAGTGCTAGCCCAGGACCTTCTGTAAAAACAAAGCAAGCTACTTCTCATCTCTCAGAAGACATCAAATATTTATTGAAATCTTCATTTATTTAGCCACCCACAGAGAACCACATACAGGAGATCTTAGTTGCTGGTTTGACCTTGACTATTTAATGAGACGTAGAATGATGCCGTTGCAGCAAACAGAGCCTGGCAGAACAAATGCAAGCAGCCACTGCACTGAGATCTCTCATCTTCTACAAAAACATCAGTGGGTAAAAAAGGTAACATTAGATGAAGGAAACAAGTCTCAGCATGTGGGATCAACATATGGTGGCACCAAATATCAGATGCCAAATGGAGAACTAATGCTATTTGCTGGCCTATTTTATGCCATAATTTTTACTGTGAAGGCGGCTCTGGGATGTATCGTAGGGAACCTGCACACTGTATGGCAGCTGGTAGCAGCAAATTTTATATTACTCAAAATAAAAGGTATTTCAGTAGCTTCTTCCCTTCTCTTGTGTTTTTGCTATTATTTATGTTTGTGCAAAGCAATTGTATTGTACTCCCAAAACGTGGTTATTCTGAGATGCTTTTTTTAGAAGGAGTAAATGTTTATCCAAGGGTTATGGCAGTGTAGGAAAAAAACCCTTTCCAAAAGTCTTTCCAAAAGCAGCAGACAGTGTTAGATGTCCATTAGGCTTTACACCACATAAACTGCAAGATGTGTCTCCTGCTCAGAAGACAGGATTGCACTGAGTCTGTAGCTCTCTGTCTGGGGAGGCTGTAAGGAAACAACATAATTATGGTCTCTTGGGTTTCTTTATTGTACCAACGGACAAAGTTTACAGTACACAAATACAGAGGGAGTGGGATGCTTTGCCTACTTTCTGGGTTTTTTTTAAGCTTGCTTCTTTAGGAGGAATATTTGTCACAATCCTGCATGTGTCTTCACCCCAAAGTTTTCACCTTGCCAGAAGTGAGGATGGCTGCCTGTCGTCCCAGTTCCCTGTAGAGAGGGAGGCGAGATTTGTGAGAGGCAGAGATGCCCAGCAATGTCATATTTTATACAAGTTAAAATACATTTCAGATGTTGAGGTCTTTTAAAACTTAGGCATTGTTGTTAGGTAGTTAAGTTTAACTGCTCTTTATGTTCTCCCATAAAGATGGCCTGTGTCATGTAGATATCTTAGAAGAATTGCATATGAATGAGGGATGTGGAGGTGGAAAGGTCAACTGCTTTATAACGCAGGTCAAAGAGGCATTTTCGTGAATGGGAAGGGCTGGGTTAAGGAAAGTTCAGTCTTATATGGAGGAAAGGGACCAGTATCCCTGAGCCGTGCATAGATGTTTAGGAGAAGCAAATAATAAAGATTTCAAAGACAAAACCAAAGGTTTATTTTTCAGAGAAAGACCAAATAAAGTCAAATGTAAAAAAAAAAAAAAAAAACCACTTTGATTATCAGTTTCATTGAGGAACACCTCTAATCCAGAGGTAGTTCACTGAGAAGTGATGGAGAAGGTGAATTCACGTGTTAGCTATCTCCTCTAATCACACCCTTCCCTTCCCCCTCCACCCCCACCCCGTGTGAACAACCTCAAGGCATACTGCCTAAACCAGATGAACTCTCCCACTCTATCTGACCGCACAGCCAGGCACACTCTACTAAAAACATGTTTTCAATGGCCAGAAAGTTTGCCTTCAAAGTGAAGTAGTAAACCAACCTGTAGGCTATGCCTAATCCCTGTAGGACGCTGGCAGACTTCCCAACATGACAAACCAAGGGCACCAGGTGTACCCTAAGAATATCCACCTTGGAGTACATTCACTCTCCATCTCATCCTCTCCTGTTGCACAGCTCCCCCAACACCAGGCCCCTTCTCTATGGCTCCCACAGCCCCTTCCACACCGCACTACCAGATTAACACCGACCTTTCTCTCCAAATCTGTTACTCCTGAACCCACTGTACTAATCTCTGGGAGCAGCAGGTAACTTCTGGACATGGTTACAGACAAGAGTTTACCAAAATCCCAGCTGAGCTATCTGAGAAGAGAGTTTTTCTCCAGGCCAGCTCGTGCCAGTGGCTGCTTTAGCCTGGCCCCGGGGAAAGGGGGAGGATTGCAGTCAAGGGTCTACCACCTTCTTGCTCCTTTTGAACAGAACCGGAAGTAATATTTTTAAGAAGCCCCTTTTACCACATGTGGGCTGTAACCTCTTAGAGGCACAGGCGATGCAGAGGGCAAAAGCATGCCTTGTATGTTCTTCTTCCTTGCATAACTCTGTAAGCCAAGCCAAGCCGCAGACAATTGTGTTTTTTTCTTGGCCTGCATAGTTTCATGGCAACAACTTTTCAACAAGCATTACCAGAGATGTATTATTTCTTCTGCAGTGGAAATTGAAAAAAGATTTCCATTGTAAAAGAGATTTTTACAATGACTTTTAATCAGTTTTTTTCCCTTATATCCACTTAGCACCCCAAGTTGATTCTCTCACCAGAATAACACCACTATGGCCTCGCCTTTATGTTACATTCACTGTGTGTATATATCTCCATGGACATTTTACAAACAAACAAAAAAATACTCTGATCATATCTGTCTGTATTCAGTGGAACTTAGAAGTGCACTAAAGAAGCAAGATTAGAAACTTTTAAAAATGTGTTTCTATGAGTTGTTGTGGGATTTTTTTCCCCACAGAAGAAAAAAAATCTTAGAAGACAGGTGGTATAAAATAAGATAAACATGTACTGGGGTACTATCACAACCTGCATGAAGCAGTTAATAAGAGTATTTATTTAGAGACCTGTTATAATGCAACTGCCAGGGGCTAACGGTGCAAAAACATTGAAATGAATTTTCCTAGTTAAGGTGTCCTCTGTGCAGTCTGGATAATAATTCTTAGGCCAAAGTTTATTGACAACATGAGGATATTCTGCCGGATTTGATTGATAGTCCCTCATGAGATCTCTGTATAACATTCTCCTGGAAAAGCTTTCTTGTTGAAATTTTTTGGTTGTCAGTCCAGTGGCAGAGACCCTCTGGAGTTTAAGAGTCCAGTGATGATCAATGCGATCAGCTGCATTGTGTATTATCTATTGTACAAATCACCCAGGTGACTCAAATAATAGTCAAAGAAGGGAATATTTAGATTAGGGCACTTAAATCTTAATTTATCTTCAATATGTATGTTCTTGACTTCAAATTATGTATTTCCCAAAAAACGTAGACACAGTTGCCACTTTTTTAAGCAGTGAAATGGTGCAAAGATGAAAATATATCATTGATAATGCTTGATTACAAGTCTAGCTTCCCTTCTTGAGTAATGCAGAAGGACAAACAAAGACTTTATGGCTTGGGCATTCTCCTTTCACCTTTGCAGTACACAGAGATAAAGAAAGCAGTTACATCGACATTGCAATGGGTAATGACAATTACCTCCCCATCTGGCTCATGTGGGGCAGAATATCCCTAAGGTTTGAAATTTGGGGAAGAACGAGGTGGAGGATTCCTGTCAGTAACACACAAGAGGCAGAGTTGCTTTCTGGTTTTACAGGTGAAGGTGCCAGAGGTTTGTTAAATCCATGCATTTCCAGGAACGGGAAGCCCTCAGAGGCTGCTCCTCATGGGAGAGACGAGAGGTACACTCACTCGTGCAGCAGCCCTCTAGGACCATCTTTTCCCTTCTGCTCTGACATAAAGCCAAAGGGTTTCACGGAATCTGAAAACTTTTTTATTTCAAGGCCTAACCAGCACATGTGCACCCCTCAACAGGGGAAAGAGACCAGGGAGACCGTGGCTGCTTTTCTCTAGACACTGCCAAGAAGTAGCTGGATTTTGTTCGAGGCAGTAACTACCAGAAACTCACAGAATTTAGCCATCCAGCATAATTTACACCCGATCAGCAATGCACAAGTTATAAAACGTCTTACCTCATCCCTAAATTGCCCACACCCTTTGCACATATCTAAATTGACTTCTTAGTGTCTCCCACGAAAAGGGGGAAGGGAAGATTATAGGCTGTTTTTTCCACAGGAGAACGGATTATCATATGACTTAGCAAGCTCTGAGAACATGTAAGGACGTATCACATAATAATCGCATATTTGAATATTTCCATGAGAACATCTCATCCCAACTGGTCCAGAATCCTTCCTTTGGGGGGAATGAAATGTCTCAGCCCTCTACAGAATGAAAGAAAATGAGCACTAGGGCAAAGCAGTGAGTAAGTCAGCACCCTTTTGTCAACCTACAACGAACTGGAAAATGGTCACATTTTCTGTGGTAAATTACATTTGAAGAAGAAATGAAGGAAAACCAGAAACCTCTTAAAAAAAAAAAAAAAAAAGTTGGACAAAAGTGAAACCTTTGTCTTTTTTGGTGCTTCAGTTTATTATTTTTTAAAGTTCTGTAAAATGTGAGAATTTTCATAGCTGATAGTTCCCTGCATCCTGCTGTTCTTTAGTTCCCAGGCTAGTTCTATTGCTGGGTGAAACAGAAAGGTATCTTAGAGCCAACACTGCTTTGCACAGTGAGTCACAAGCTAGAACAGCTAAAAAGAGCTCCACAATTTATTCCTGGTCTTAAATGGGAACTCACTTCAATTCTTTTGATCAAACTGCTGTTGGAAACCTCCCCTTGTGAGCCATCAGTAACACTTCTCGTCTTCACGTGTATTTCCCTTGATGTTATTACAAGCAATAATCACTGAATTAGGGAATCAAATGCATATTTGAGGGAATCAAGGGCATTCAGAGAATTTCAAGGTGACTTCCCCTTAGTGAATGAACTGATTCCACATAACAGAGATTTCATCCAATTTTAGATAGAGTTGTCAGCTCAAAGTCCAGCATGTTCTGTTATAGGGCATGATATATAGACAGCAGCCTGTCAAGAAGGGAACAGAGTGATTCAATAAGACACCTTTGGAAACAACAGAATTAATCTCATTCCACTTCTCTAAATCAGGTAATCTCAGATAGTCACAGAGGAGTGACTAGAGATGTGCTTGCACCGATTATCCATGTATTAGGACTTTCAAAGGGAAGTAAAACCTCAAAATCACCTGTCTATCAGAACAATTAAAATAATTCTGGGTTGTAGGATTGATGTAGCAGAGCTTTTTGGTTATAAACATTGCAAAAACACCCAATACACTTAGTAGAGTGGCTCTGAATACGTAGCAAAGTATCAAGACACATTAGAAACCTCATCCTTTCAGGCTGTATGTTCCCTTATGTCATTAATTTCTTAATCTATTTCAAAACTACCTACTCGCTGCCAGTCTGCAATTCTTCTTCAGACAGCTTGCTATTTATGAGACAATGTCCTGAGAGCTGACATCAACGGAAAATGCAAGCATTCAGTTCTTCACCAGATTTAGCTGCACAGTGCTCCACTGTCTCTTAGAAAACATGACAGTTTTTTCCACTACAGTTACTTCACTTAGTAGATTACATATTTCATAGTATAAAATTCCTAGAATGTGAGCTCCTAGACCTGGGATAAATTAAATATCCTTAAGAAAGAAACAATGAAAGGTTAGTGGCTCTGCGAACAACCGAGTAACAGAAAATGAAGTGTGGATAAACTTTCTTATTTGGCATATGTGAGAAGTGAACAAACTACCCAAATTAGAAGTGAGGGATAAACTCTGCTAGAGCGGGTTCACCCTTGAATTTGACCTTTGACTCCAAATATATAAACTCTTTTATGTTTCCTCCAAGGAGTCCAGCAAGTTTGGACATAAATTCTTCTGCTGACCACACTTCTGCCTCATAGTCTTCACCAGCCTTCAGAAAGTTTAAAAGATTCTTCTTCAGATATCCTCCTTCCCCAAGCATCCTGCCTTCCACCCCTCAAGAAGTATTTTATATTCATCTACTCTTATTTTGTCAGGAAGCAGAATAAATGCACATTGCAGATGTGGTGTTCCTTATTTTAGCTAGGGCCTCCAGTAGGGATAAATGTGCAAACTGGAGCAGAGTCCCAGGAGATAGTTGTTTGCAGTTTGCCAAACAGGGCTGTACACAGGACCGATGATTCACCCTGCTGATGCTGACTGTTTCTCAAACTCTGGAGAGGAGTCAGAAACAGCATGGTGGAGGAGCAATTAAAGATGATATTCTTCTCTTTGATACAATATTTTCATATGGAACTGAATCACTTACTTTCAGATAGTTCTGAAGAGCTGAAACGCTTCGTTCAAGCTCATTTTCTAAATGAAAGAGTCCTTTTTTAAACAAACGTTTTCTTTCTTTCAATATTTTTTTCATTTTGACAAGGACCTGTTTGTTCCCCTGAAAAGCTGAATAAACACTGAAAATGCCTAGTTCTGTGTCTGAATACTCAGTCACAGCTAGGAAAGAGTTTCTTTCATGTGCACGACTGCAGACAGTCCTCTCCAATGTGGACATGTGATCCGTTTGTTGCCACATAATTTTGTGACTGTTGGGAAAAGTCTTCTATACATAACCCTGAAGCCACCAGCTTGAATGGCTTCAGACCAGTTAGCCATTTGGTTGCACATAACATCTACAGAGAGGACTCACCTGAGAACTTAATTGGTGGCTAAGTCTTATTTGACTAGATTATAAATACCAGCTCCCATTCAAGAGTTCAGGTCCCTGGATTCATGTTACCTGAAGGGCAGCGTAAGTCTGCCCATAATCCCTTGTGATGGCTATATCCATTGAAATAATGACACCATGAATCACAAGAGTAAAACCTGTAAGTACAAGAAGCAGAGTTTTCTTGGCAACTGACCCACTGAGCCGACGCTCACCTCTGGAAGATGTCCAGAAACCTTGACATCTTAGCAACAAAGTAAAATAGCAACAATTCTTCTGTATTCCCTTCCTGAAATACAGCCATCTACAATGGACACTGAAAATGTGAAATCCAGGGCTAGGCTCACAAGGCAGTTCTAACTCGCTGTTAAAGGACCCGCTACTAAAGGACCCCTCTGCTGGGCAGAGAAGAACCTAATGAGGTTCAACAAAAGCAAGTGCAAGGTCCTGCACCTGGGGAGGAAGAATGCTAGGCACCAGTACAGGTTAGGGGCGGACCTGCTGGGAAGTAGCTCGGAAGAGAAGGATCTGGGGGTTGTGGTAAACAGTAAATTATCCATGGCCCAGCAATGTGCCCTTGTCATCAAAAAGGCCAATGGAATCCTGGGCTGCATAGGGAAGAGTGTGGCCAGTAGGTCGAAGGAGGTCATTCTCCCCCTCTACTCTGCACTGGTGAGGCCACAACTGGAATACTGTGTCCAGTTTTGGGCTCCCCAGTTCAAGAGGGACAGGGAACTGCTGGAGCGAGTCCAGCGAAGGGCAACTAAGATGATTAAGGGCTTGGAGCATCTCCCTTATGAGGAAAGGCTGAGGGAGCTGGGACTCTTTAGCCTGGAGAAGAGAAGGCTGAGGGGAGACTTTTTTAATGCTTACAAGTATCTAAAGGGTGGGTTGAAGGAGGATGGAGCCAGGCTCTTTTCAATGGTTCCAAGTGACAGGACGAGGGGCAATGGGCACAAGTTAGAACACAGGAAGTTCCGTTCAAATACACAGAAAAACTTCTTTATGGTGAGGGTGACAGAGCACTGGCACAGGCTGCCCAGGGAGGTTGTGGAGTCCCCTTCTCTGGAGATTTTCAAGACCCGCCTGGATGCAGTCCTGAGTAATGTGCTCTAGGCAATCCTGCGTTAGCAGGGGAGTTAGACTAGATGATCTCTAGAGGTCCCTTCCAACTCTGAAAATTCTGTGATTCTGTGATTCTGTGACCCAACTGTCAGGGTACCTCAGCCCTGAGTTACGCAGCTAGTTGCGTGCATTGCTTCCCAGTTGTGTGCATTGCTTCACATGCAATGCATGCAAAAGTGTAGGCTCTAGGTGTATGGTTCCCCCAAAGCCAGCACGCTAAGCAGGTGGCACATGTCAGCTAACAGAAACTAATAAGATTTAGATCACATCTCTAGCCTGTGTGGAATCCCTCACTCCCATATTGATTTCAAACCACCCAACTTTGCCTCGGTGTGAGGTCCTTCAGCCAGTCCTTCTCACAAAGTATGGCCTTAGCAGTGGCTCTCTTCTATAGATGGACTTATCTGAATATTTCTGCAAAAAAGTGCAACTCAAATAGATTTATTCCCATGCTATAAAGTGGCTGAACCTGCATTTTCCACTCCTGAACCACTGGAGCTGATGCTATCCTGGGACAGAAAAGAGAAGGTTCTTAGTTGCTCTTGTAGAAGCTATAACCATCCTTGTAGACTCATTAAATATTCATCGTGCCCTAGAAAAAAGACAAGAGTGAACATGTCACTGTAGCTCACCACTTCCTTATGATTCTCATCTGGGAGAAGAGAAGAGTCTCACTTTCTGCTTTCTCCTCCAATTCAAAATGTAAATGTTTGAAAGGAAGTACTCTGTTCCACAAGAAACCTAAGGCTTAGCCACTTAGTGTTAATCTCATCTTGTTCTTCTTTCCTTCCTCTGATCTAATGAATATTTAATTATTCCCTGGAAAGTGGAATTTAAGAGAACTCCACTCCAGCCTTCTATCAGGTACTGTCTTAGAAAGTGCATTCTGGGCCTTGTTCCTCCTCCTGTGAGAGTTCAAACTGTCGAAGGTCATTAGAGGTCTGAGGTACTGCAACTACCACCAGCCTAAGTATTTTGTGCAAAGCCCTTTCTAATAGATGTGGACTGAAAATGTTTGCCAATTGAGCAAGAGAGATGGAGAGGAGCTCATCTGCAAAGCTTGAGGGCATTACTCATCAACTGGCCCCTGAGAATTGGACAATGTTAAAAATTAGGCCTTTCTGGCATACTCAAAGGTAAAACTTTAGGGACTTTGCTAATAAGCACGTAAGTGACTGTGGACTTGGGCAACACTAAAATAAGGGAAAGCATATGTTGCATTTTAATGATTAAAGTAGCAAAGAGAAGCTGAAGGCCCAGTTAATTTATTCCTCGCTTTTCAGACTGAGAGCCTTAAATCCTCTGGTGACCATAACTTTCATGTGCTCATGACAATGATGTGCCCAGGACTGAGTGCAGACAGCAAGGGAGGGCATCCCAGGTGTCAACTCTCCATGGGATTACCACAGATTGCTCCGAGCTGTCATCATCTGCACCTCCAAGGTAAGACACGCATTATGAGATAGGGCGGAGGTGTGGGGCTGTCCCTACCACGCTGTGTGAGGCAGCCTGATAGACCAGGTCACAGAGGGCCTGCAGGCACCGCCTAGACTGCAGCAAATTGTACTGGGAAGAGCCACGGTAGCACAGTAACACATCTAAAGAAACACTGACACTTCCAGCAACCTTTCCCCAAATGCCTTGAGGAGTTTAACTAGCAGTTTCATGCTCTATGTCATGATTGTATTACAGGAGAAACTCTGAAAATAGCACACCTTTTTTGATCCTGCTGCCAAAGGAAGAGATGGGATACCTGGCAGCAGAAAGCTGCTGGTTCTGGCAGAAGGAGCACAGCCAGGGGAGAGGCAAGGGTCAGGGCTTGCATGTGACACCAGGGCTCTAAGTTGCTGCTTACTTTAGCTTAATCTCCGCTCAGACTTGGGACACGCAATTTGAGATGGGCCCTGAAAATTTGTTCCCAGAAATGCAGGAGTAAGAAGATTACTTGAATAACAGGAAGTTTGCCGAACCCTTGTACACTCACGGTATTGTAAACATGAAGTTTGTACAGCAAGAGAGAAGTTTATACAACAGGAAGTGTAACACGAAGAGATCCAGCTGGTGGTAAACTCAGTCAGATTCATAGAAGTGCAGAAATACAAAAACTTGGAAGACCATCTTCTCCTGTCCTTTGGACTGAAGCTAGTCAATGGTTTACACAAAGATCGTTCCTTACAGATGTTTGTCTAACCCATCCTAAAAGCCTCCAGTGAAGAAGACTACACAACTTCCACAGGAGAACACTTTCAGTGCTCTAACAGCCAAGCAGAAGGCTTCTCTTATACCCAGTGAGATCACTTTTGGTTAAATTTAAGCTAATTTATGTTTGCTTTTATCCCATTGGCCCCGAAGAACAATTTATAATCATCTTTCTTTGCAATAACATTTTATAGCAACAGAAGGGAGAAAAATGTTTCCCGTCTTGCTGGGATCAGGTAGAAGGAATAATTACCTCCCACATCATTGTCAGCTCTTGTGAATGCAACCCAGAGTAAGATTTGCCTGCTTAGCTACAGTGTGAGATTTTTTTTTCACTCGTATTTAGTCTGTGACTAAACTGCAACTGCATTTTTTTCTGGTATCCTATAACTAAAGGAAAAACTCCAAAATATTTCCTTCCTTTGAAACACATCTGACATTCTGGTTGCATTGTTTCATTAATTAGCCAGTACATAAAACTGTTCATCATTTAACTTTGTAGTCAAAGGAAAAAGAGAAACAACTATAATTATGCTGGGTATATACATGTCCTTAATCTTTCTCTCTAGAATGGACTTGCTCCTCTCCCTTAAGAATGGAGCTCCCCACTGTGCTGGAAATTACTCAGCATAAAGCGTTATGAAAATCAAGGAGTAAATTTTATTGTTACAAAACTTTTATGAAGGCTGGATGAATACTTGGATACTTGCAACTTATTTATTTGTAAAGGAAAATTAATTCACTGATACCAGAGGGATCAGCTTGTGTCCTCTTACTTCGGGTAAGCTTAAAGAAATTGTTCCAATATATAGTTCCACAGGAGATCATTAGTCACCTTCATAAAGAAAAAAAAAAAACCCAAAACATTTTAAACCTTCAGTAATGCAGAGGTTTCAGGAAGAAGCCATATCTGCTTCCAAAATCTGCAGTGATACAGAATTAGTCACCATGAACATATACACAATGTCATTTCTAAATGAATGCAAGAAAAACACAGTGTAACTAGTAAAAGCACTAAGTTTAAAAATGTTAAACTTAAAATAGATTAAAAATAAAAATACAGCAATGCCTGAGAATCCCACACTGTTTAGTTTTGTGATTAAGAAGTATTCTGACCCTAGTGATATTTTCAATGTATGGAAGAATATTTAATGACTAAGAATTAATGATCGCAAAGGGAAAAAATTATGGCAAATGGTAAATTACTGTATGATAGCTGGTAATCTTGCAACAACTGTACTGATGATGGAATTCCCATAAAGAACTATATCTTAGGTCATGTGATTAAAGATAAAAAGAATGAAATTCACATCCTTGTTAAATAATATTTATTCTTCTTCACCTTTCTTTCTCTGTTACAATAAATATTCAATTAGAGTGAATCTGTAGCTTCAATACATGAATTTCAATATTTTATAGAGCTTGTTACATGTTCTTTAGTCTCATTTTTCTCAGTTGCAGAGTGGCATTATAAAAACACAGCAGAAGAGATAAAATAAATCCAGAATTAGAATGATAAAATAGAATTCAATTCTTATGTAAAATATATATTTTTGGTAAAGGTTAAAAAAAAAACATTAGAAATGTCTCTATGTTAATCTAGAATAGCTACGTAATCAAGAGGAAGAATGAAAGTGTATAGTCTGAAAATTGCCTGAATCACTTGTATTTTCTGGCAGAAGGCAAATGGAAACAGAGAGAACAAGATAATTAAAAACTTATTGAAAAAGACAAATGTTCTGTATGTTTGTGTTCTCATGCCTCCTTAATCATTTTGCTCTCAACTCAATAAATAATGGCTATCTACAAACAGGAGGAACCTTAAGCAGTTAAAAGTAAAGTACATAGAAATCCTAGTGTTACTGGTTTTACAGTTATATATCCCAATGTTATTAACAGACATGCTCTAGGGTTCATGAGGCCATCTTACAGCTAACTGATGAATGTGATGTATTTTAAAATCAAACCCATTATTCAGTTAAAAATCAGCCGCAAAGATTTCTCACTACAGATGTTTTGTAAGACACTTCAACATGGTTCGGCAGATCTCCCCTAACTCATTTGTGCTACAAGATTAATAATGCGTTGTAGGATTTATCTTCTGGTAGAATTATGTTTTGTGTATCTATATACATCACTATGATTTACTAAAAATCTCTTCAATATAACCCCATTGCATTCCCCACTGCAATATAGTCTTGTTATAGCAATATCTTCTCACAGCAAGGAAACAACAGAATTGAAAATAAAGCTTAGGAAGACCTGAAAAATGTGTTGCTGTTGTGCGAAAAATGGGCTGTCCTCTGTGGCAGCTCAGCATAACACATGGAGATGAACACTATCTGACTCACCATTTTTAATTTTTCAGACTAAAAATTATTAAAAAAAAAAAAAAGCTTCAGATAAACACGATCCAGCATGCAAATGAAAAAAATAAAGGAAAAAGAGAAAGGTTTATCGACTATGCAAGCATCTGTTCATACGGATTTGGTTCTTCACAAGTTGTTCCTCCACCAGCCTGCACCGCTTATGCTGCAGTCCCTCCTGCTCTTGGCCCACCACCCGACATGGTCACCTCCTGCCTTCCCTCAGCCCCCTCACCCTACTAACCCCATGCAAAGCCACCTGTCCCCAGCCAGCTGCTGGCCAGGCCCTGCAGTGAAGTGGCTTAGCACAGGGCTGGCAAGTGGGGAGGACCAAAGCGGTGGGACCCAGACCAGCTTCAGCTGCCCAGACCCAGCTGTTTGGGCACTTGGACACCCTGCTTTCCCCACTGCTTTCTCCTGCATCCCCCGTGGCTGCTGGATCAGATGTGCTGGTCCATCCCGGAGACAGGTAGGGGGACAGCACGGCTTTCCATTAATGACCAAACGTTAGAAAACAGGTTGCATGAAAGTTTGACACCTCCTGATGTCCTAGAAAGAAGTAAATGGGAGTGGGTGGAGGACATATGTCTCTTTGAGATGCCTGTTCCAACTCAAGTAATAGGGCTGTGCCATAGCCCTGGGAGGTGCAGATGAGGCACTGGAAAAGGTCAGGCGGGATGGGGCAAAGCTGCTCATCTGGTGGGCAAACATCCTTCTGCATGCAAACGTTCCCACCCTTAAATCTAAGCTCTATGTAGTTTTGCAACATTTTTTTCTGCCACACAAAACATGCCAATAGAGACCTGGAAGTTCAATTTATGGTCTGTTCTGGGGAGCTGTACAAGCAAAAGGAGATGCAAGCCCAGGAAATTAAGTATTATCTCACTTGTTAAGAACTGGATGAAAAATAAGATAATAGCAATGTCTAAAATACATCTCCTTAAGAGCTGTGACAGTAACCTTGGCTAGTCTAGAGTAAAGCAAATTCATTAATTTCAGCCTTTTACTTGTTTTACACCAGAAAAGCATCTGGACCTATAGCTTCTTACCCAAACCACACCCAATACTGTAATAAAATAAAAAGGCCTTTAGATTTCACTTTCTGAATAGATATGAAGGAATAAGTTTCATCTTTTTCATTTCACTACTGACACTGGGAGACCACGGCCCTGACTAATGATAACTTAGGTAGAGTATGATAATTTGCATACGAGTTGTTTATTATGCTGTACTGATACTGAGTAAAATAGTCAGAATCTGCATTAGGCATATGTATCTGAATGTTCAAATAGTCACATGTTTTGTGATCGTAAATAAAATAGCCACATGAGACAGTGTGGACTGTAAAGATTGTGCCAATAAAATACAAAAATAACTCTCAGACCCATTTCTTTCTTTGACAACCTGCTTTAATATTTTTATTCTTTAATCCAAAATAAACATGAACTTTTCCAATTATCTGGCAGTTTACTTTCATTACAAATCCTGAAAAATTAGGTTTCCTAAATACATGCAAAGTGAGTCTGAAGACCGGTGAACTGTCAGTGGTGGTTAAGGTCCAGGCAGGAGGGGAAACAAACACTGAATCTAACCCACAAGTATGACGCCAACAGTTGTGGCGGGTAGATATTTATATCTATATCCAGATGACTATCTCTATCCATATCCAGATGAAAATGCCAATGATTGGGCAGCAGGAAGGTAGAAATACAAGAATGGATGACAGATGTGACCCGAAAATATGAGAAGGATCGTTGGGTCTCAGGCTGAGAACAGGAAGGGTTCACAGCTCTGGAACGAGAAGTGAACCCAGGGAAAAGGACAGGGCTATGTTGTCAAAGGTCTACATTACGTGACAGTAGCCACTTGCAATATCTAATAGACAAAATGATTTATGGAAACACATTACATGTTATTATTTATATTGCAATACTGTTTTACTTTTATGTAACTCCCTTATTCCCCAACTGCTAAAAAAAAAAAAAAGCAAAGGCACACCCATGCAAGTAAAAATGTTACAAATCTTCAGTATCATTAGACATGATATTCAGTGCACAGAACACCAAGCTTTAAGCAGGTTTAGTAAACAACAATATCTCCACTGAAACTCCTGGGGTCAGTACTTAGTGATCTGAACTCTCTCAGCAGCTGATACGCGGTTGATATGGTGCGTAGCTGACTCATGACTAGCTTCCTCCAGCACAAAGAGGGACTACACTTTATCAAAAATCCCAGTTTGTACCCATAGGACATTTCTGATAGGCTGCATTTCTTCAGTTCTGCTCAGCTCATAGGGAAACTTTGAAATAAGGTAATATTCACTACATTCACTTTTCAGTAAGAAATCTCCCTTTTGCTCCTTTTCAATATGTTATTTTAGAATTTCATTGCTGCTTTGAAAACCAAAGGTGAAAACGGAGAACGGCAGGGGAAAGGTTGAAAGATCAAAGCTTTACAATTCCCTGTAGAAACCTTACTATTGCTGTTAAGAACATTAATTCCACCTGAAAATTTTCACTTTCACCAGAGCCCCATTTTCCAACATGTTTTTAGTCAAGAACTTTAACCATTTAGGAAATCCACTGCTGTTGCTGCTACCTAACAGCATTACCAGAATTTGTTTTTTTTGCAAGCTGCTGCTCCCAGTGACACTGGTATGATATATGGTTTTCATTTAATACTTGGCCTGTGTATACGCTGTATTCCTGTGGCATATTCCAAATCACGATAGAGGCAAACACAATAGAGAATACAGGAATGGGTTGTATAGAGCTAGAAAGAAAAACACTTGGAAAAGTTTTATTAGGCTCTAATACTAATGAATTCTTGAGTTTTGCCAGCTATTGCTTCATAGAATCCTTGATCAGACATGTACACATGGATGGACGTGCCTTTAAAATCCAGAAGCCTGCTTTTATAGAGAAGAAAGTTTTGCAAATTACATTGAAGTCAATTTTAAAATAAATGAGTAGAGAGTGCAAGTTAATCAGCGTAGCATGAAGACACACTGTTTGTAAGTCTCAAGTGTTTTACACAAGGGCATCCTATAAATGACAGACCAGAAGTAAAGCGACAGGAAGAGGAGTAGCTTTCTGGCTGATTCCTCCTGACTGTTCACAAGACTAATTCTGATTTAATATAAAGCGTTTTTCTAGAAAAAAACCCCAAGGCTTCCTTCTGAAAGCCCTTTCTTTTCAAGTGTAAATAACACTAATAAAGTCATCCTTTACTATATAGACAGAGGCTGCTTTCCATTGTAAGTCAACCCATATCCGCATATAGCTCATCAGAACAGCTACTGTCTTCATGCAAGATTTAGTGATGGATAGAATGCCTTAATGCATTAATGCCATTACATGCCAATGTGATATGGGTGAGGAAGTAAACATAAGGAGTTTGTGATACATATCCTACTGGAATTGTAACTAGGCATCAATAAAATTGGTCAGACACAGCACATAGGAAGAAGCAAATTCCTGGAACATTTCCCAGAGCTCCCTGAACACTTAGCAGATATTGTGCACCAAAGGCCAGGTGGGATGGAAGCTGTCTTGGTTAATAAGCACAGCATTAGGATTTAGAAGGTAAATGTTAATGTCCAGATCTGCCACAGCTGAGCTGATATATGGAGGGTAATTCAGGTAGCTATTTTATGTTCCGTTTTTGTCACGTGCAAACTCATGTACTCCCTGTGGGTAAAACACACTGTTGGGTCACTTAGGCACAGTGCCCCGTGACTCTGCGCATGCTCAGAGTACTGGAGAAAAGACAAGGAGTTGAAAGGTCTGTTACATGTATGGTTGAGGGAGGTGATTCTGCCCCTCTACTGTGCTCTCATGAGACCAGACCTGGAATATTGCGTCCAGCTCTGGAGCCCTCAACATAAGAAGGACATGGACCTGTTAGAGCCCTGGAGGAGGGCCACAAAGACAATCAGAGGGCTGGAGCACCTCTCCTGTGAAGACAGGCTGAAAGAGTTGGGGCTGTTCAGCCTGGAGAAGAGAAGGCTCCGTCGAGAACTTATTGCGGCCTGAAGGGAGCCTACAAGAAAGCTGGAGAGGGACTTTTTACAAGGGCATGTAGTGATAGGATGAGGGGTAATGGCTTCAAACTGGAAGAGGGGAGATTTAGATTAGGTATTAGGAAGAAAGTTTTCACTATGAGGGTGGTGCAACACTGGAACAAGTTGCCCAGGGAAGTTGTGGATGCCCCATCCCTGGAAGTGTTCAGGGCCAGGTTGGATGGGGCTTTCACCAACCTGGTCTAGTGGGAGGTGTCCCTGCCCATGGCAGGGGGGTTGGACCTAGATGATCTTTAAGGTCTCCTCCAACCTAAACCGTTCTATGATTTTATGCTGCTTTTCTCTTTAACCTGGGAGTGCTCTCAGGGATGTTATTTATACCATGCATTTGAGGAAAGCTCTGGAAACTAAGTAGACTGGATTAAAGTCTTCTTAAAACTCATCTTTTCTGCCCACTCAGTAAGAACAGATGTAGTAAGTTATGTTTCCCATTCCCATTCCCGATACACAGCAGAAGTTATAACGTCATGTTCATATTTACAGTAAAGCTTAAAAAAATTCTACAGAAGTTTGCACTTGTAAACCTGCAAACTTTTTTTTTTTTTTTTTTTTTTGCAAATTGTCCAATTTATATCATGAGCTGTACTAAAGAGAACAATTCTCCCACGCGCTGTACTGCTGACTCACGCACTGCAGGATCACCGAGGCATTGCTTCCCTGGAGGATTATTCAGTTACTCTGGGGAAACTGTAGCACATTTGTCCCTCCCTTTTCATGACCACTCATGAAAACACCTACTGCATATTTAGCTGCTGCAGGCAACCTCTCTGATCTGTGTTCTGGCAGGAAGATACTTCTCCCCTTGTGGTTTAACTTTTTGAGCTTCAGAAATGTAAATGGCCTGAGAAACCTAATGCACTTTCTATCTGTCCAACATCTAAAGAAAGACCATGACTATTGCTTTTGGCTGCTTCAGACAAAAGGCTTGGTTAAAATAGTTACTGCAGGTTGCTTTTCATTTACTTTAGACCAGTGCTGACTGTTGAGTTTCCAGAGTACAAGTTGCAGCAATAGGAAGGCAACAGTGAGAACAGAAACTTGCCTGTTACAGATGTATGGCAGATATTGAAGAGATATAAATTAGGCCAGCACTATTAATTACCTTGGAATGAGTTTGCAGTAAGCGTTTGTTTATACTAAGGTTTTGCTCAGTGAACATGAATTCAGCTTTTCATTAATTGCAAAGTGATTTCTGAGGCTAATGATAATTCAAGTGTTGAAAGAGAAGTACAGATCATTTCATTTAAGAAAAATGCAAAGGAACAAAAAGATTGACTCCTGGAAATTGCTCCTGTTTAAAGCTACCAAAAGTCAGTCTTTGACATATGCTATGAAATGTTCACCGCCCTTGCAGAATTAGATCTGATACCGCACACATACCCCTCCCCCCATTTTTATGGTTAGGACTTTTTTAAGTGCCCAACACCATAAGCATTCGTACATGTGATTATATACACAAATAAATATTCAGCAATGATGTTGTTAATATGTACAAAATGATTTACTTTCTTTAATTCCTGAAGGATCGGGAGCTGTCTTTGTAGCATAAAGCTGACATTTAACTGCTCAGGTAAAACAGATTTTCAGTGGTGCTTACAGGTGTTTAAAATGTACTTTAAAATACTACTGACAATTTTATGGAAAACATAAGCAAAATACTATTTCTTACGGCAAAATTTTGTATTTTCTTTTGGCAACTGTTTCCTCGAACACACCAAGCTCAGTGTGATTTGAAAACTACACGAACATCAGACTTGAAAGTTAATTCTAATACTCTGAGGAATCCTCCGTGCTCCTTCTTGCTCCTGCACTATGTATAAATCCATCTAATTCTCACCCCTACCCTCCGACCTTTCCTCTCAGATAAGCTCTGTGGACATTTTCCTTTTTCCCTTGGTGCTGGAAGCCAGCCGGCATCTTCCTCCCTGCCCAAAGACCTTGTCTGACATTCAGGCACGTCAGCTGTAAGCTGAGCTGCCGCCCTCCTTCGCTCCTCACCGGGTGCCGACTCCAACGGCCCCTCTAAGAATATTACAAAAACCGTACTGAAGATGCAGTTAGCCTTAGGCCCTAGTTCAGCCAAGCAGCACGGCAAGGGTTTAATTTTAACAGCGATTGCAGTGGAATCGGTTATGCACTTAAAGTTAATAGGTGTATTATTAAGTTCCACGAGGATCGGGCCTTAATGAACATGCCCTCACCGGCATGTAATGCTACACTTACAGGGAACTGAAAACCATTTTGAAACTTCAGTATTATTTCTATTCTGCACAGTTCCATATAAACCAACTTACCTTTCTTTTTGCAATATACTTATACAAAATTTATCAACTTCTCCCATAGAATAATTTTAAACATGTCTTATTTTAAATCTCAATATTCCTCTGGAAATATGTAAGTACTAGTAATTTTGCTATGGAATTAAGGGCATAAATAAAGAATACCTTAATCATGCCATCTTTTTTGCACAAAACTTATTTTCATTGGAGGCCATGTTTAATTTAAGAAAGTCATTTTCTGCATAACATTTACCTACAGTATCCAGACAGCTTTGTCCATTTCATTGCCAGGATGCTCAAAAAAGCCAGTGTTCTGCAGAGCAGAAAGTGGGACACTGCTATTCCAGATTCCATCAGATCCCCTCCGGAAGACAATGAAATACTTATTCAAGATCACAGACCACAATTCTGAAGTCAATAGACCTTTGTCATTCTTATCAGCTGAAACTGTAAAGCATTTGCTATTCTGAAGGATTTGCATCCTTCCTATTCTTCAAGCTACAGAGTATGTCCATGGCACTTTCTATCAAAAGAATTTACTACTTCTTTAATCTGTTATCGCATCTTAGAAGGCATATAAGACAGATATTTTTCTGTTATTTCTGGGATACTTAGAAATGTAGTTTTATGGAAGCAACCACATAAAGATTCACTAGGATTGTCCAAAATGATCTCTGGTGTTCCCTGCAGCTTTTTGCTTACACTGTTTTTGCCCTATTCCTTCCCCTCAGTTCCCTCCCATTCCCATTGTTGCTATGCTTATGGCATGGTAAGTATTTCAGAAGATTATTGACCAGACTAGAAGGTCATCCTTGAACTCTTGTAGCCTGTGAAGATTATAGAGAGGGGTTTTCATGCATCAAATTAAAGAGAAAGACTGGCATTTTGATTTAAAAAGAGGCTATGTTTTGACTGTTCTTCACACCACACTTAAATTCTGTCACATCTATAATTTTCCTCTGCTGAATAAACCATGGGCTGGATGTCAGCTCAGAGTTCAACTGAATCTAAACTTGACTGTATCCTGAATATTGAGTTTCTAATCTTTTTTCCCCCCTCTAAAAGTTGTGCAGTGTCAGCTGTCTTTGTGCTGTGATTGCGGGGTAAGGTCTTGGCTCTCTGAATTCAATGGGGATTTTGCCACAGGATTTGGTGGGACTAAGGTTTCACCCAAGCTGTTTTATTTATACACCTTCTGTTTTGTCCTATCCTAAATACACTCACTACAACTTTTAGATTTAGCTCTCTGATGAAATGCTTTACCTTCTTTGTGAGATAAAAATAAATAGATGCTTTTTAAGCAATACAGCAAAATGCCTTTTAACTACCTGAAGAACAACAAAGGACAAAGGAGAAGAATCTGATTTTTCTTATCTATTTAACTTTAATGTTAAGTATCAGGTTTGTTTTCCAGACAAAATTATGTTATCACTGTAGAAGTAAACAGGATACTTTTAGAACTGTATACAGCATAGATATTGATTTTCTGAAGCATAGTATTATGCAGCTATTGCCTGACAAACTTTCTGGGTGTTCAAAGCCTTACTTGTTCATTTTTCTGATGGAAACATCAAATTTAGCAGAAAGCCAGCTCAATTTCTGTGCCTTGTGCTGTGTTTAGAAATGAAGTGAATTTGTCTTGATTTAAGGGCTAAGGCACGAACGCTGCAAAGCTGCGTCTCATTCTCAGATTGGATATTATCAGGTGCTCAATCAAAGAAAAAAATCAGTGTAGCCTACCTGGAGCACAAGGCCTAGCATACCATGTAGCAAGCAAAGCAAGTGAACAGAAATGCGGCTTTCAGAAAGGCTGCTCAAAAATGTGCAAGAACTGTTGAAAATGCAAAGCAGACAATAGTGAGTCTAGACTCAGAGTTTGGTTAAAAAAAATAAAGACATATTCAAATGATCGCACTGGAGAGATGGCTGTTGGTCCAATACATCTTGGAAAACCTGATTGAGAAGAAAGAACAGCATCACCTGTGGAGCAGAGGAGAGGATGGACCCGCCACCATGCCTGCTGCAGTGTGGTCTTTGCCAACATCCCTGCAGGGGGAAGGGGTCCTTCTTGTGGCCTCTGCTTCTGTAGCTCATCCCTATCAGACGAGGCTGGACAGTACCTGTACTGACTGTTGATTCCCTTGGGAAAAGAAAATTTACTCACCTTCTGCACTTTAAAGTGGAGCCTGTAGAGCACAGAAATAGCTGTTGACGGAGGAATAAAGATTTCATTCAAGAAGCACAGGCAGCAGGTGAGTGTCTTAGACATCTGTAATTGTCTTTATCATCCTGCATTGTCATGGGTTACCCGCAGCACTATGGGAAGGGAACATGAGTCCTTCCTCTGTTGTAAACTAACCTATTGGTGTGAGTTTGCTGTTTTTTTCTTCTCACTAGGCCTCATTTTAAAGACAAGTTTTTGGAGTACTTTTTCCCTAGAAAAATTCCCTAGGATCTCTTCTACCAGTCTTACCTTGGTTTCACATTTCAAGTAGATAATACACTGGCATTTGCATTTTATCCAGTTACAGAAGAGATACACTAACGTACCTACCAGACAAAAGCGATTGGCGTATAAGCAGACACAAGTGAAAGACATTAAAGCTGTAAGAAGATAGAAAAAAAAGATAAAAGAATTTGCAGCATCACTTATGCTACCTTTAGAAAAGCTTTAAAAAACATACTATACAAGTAATTGGGGTTTATTTTATTAGCTGTGCATATAGTACTCTTACGGCATAGATGTTGTGATTGAAACTCATGCGTAATGCAAATGAAGTGTAGGTATCCGCTATCTCTTATTGCATTCTTTTCCTCAGTATTTCCTAAACATTGACTTTGCCATATTTTTTTTCATTTCATGTTCTACACATAGAAGGGTCTTGAATTTTATAGTATGTACACACACTGGGTGAGGAGACATTCACAAACATTTATAACACAAAAACTGAATATACAAATACCTACCTGGTTTCTCAGTTTGTGCACTCAGTATCTGAATTTGACACCTATAGGTATCAACTATGGATTATTAGGCTCTGGTTTTAGCTACTTAAAAAGCTAGAAAGAGCTTAGAGGCAGAAGAAATGGCCTTTCAACTCTCATCAGAAAAAACGTTCTGTAAAATAGCCATTTTTCGTACAGTCTTAAAAAAAGCCGTCACTTTGTTCTGCATTCTTATGCTACAGTCTTCATCCACTATGCTGGCACCTTTGAATAAATATTGCAACTGCAAGAGGCTGTGGGGTTCAGGTTTTGGGTCAGGGTCCAAATCCTATCCTGCAAGATGTTTGTGACCTTTTCCCTATCTTCTCACTGTGCTTTTCTCTCCAAGGATCTTGCAATCGTTCCTCATTGATGGGCTTTCATATTGACTGTGAGAGGACTCAGAAGCACATGTGAGATTGATGCTAATCTTTCACAGCAGTTGTGACCCTCTTCCTCCAGTCCTCCCCTTTTCTGCTTCCCCACACACATTTCCTGTATGTATTTATCACTGTTTTTACTCTTGTGGGTGCATATGCAACCGATTGAAAAAATGTAGTTGACATTTTGGCCTCAAAGAGGACTGGTTTGTGGCCGTTCCTATTCCCCTCAGCTGAAGAGACGTGAGGAAGTATCTGAGAAAATATTTTTTGGCTTTTACTTCTTATATGCTTAAGGTCAGTGGGTTGGCACTTCTAAGGAGTAGAACTGTTACTAATAAACCTCACAGAGAGGGGGGAAAGGTGCTCTTTATGAAATTGAGATTGAGTTAATGAAGGCCTTTGAAGATTAAGATGAAGGCCCTGAGTACAAGAACCACCCAACAAAAAAGCTTCATTTCCTCTGGGTACTCATCCAAGTCACTGGGAGTTGTCTCAAAGTTTTATAGCGATAACAATCCCATTTGCATGAAACTTACACATTTCTAATGAAAAAAAAAATTCTAGCCCTCTTCTAGTTGTTGTTACAGATGCTCTCTAGGAAATCAGACTAAAAATACCAGCAGATAACATTGCAGCACGACAAGATAAACTCTCCATTCAAAACAGGTTAAAATCAAAGTTGATTTTCATCAGCCTTGGTGGATATCTGGGGTTAACTCTGTATCACTGTGATGTTCTCGCTGACTTAGCTATGGAGGGGCAAGAGTCACCGACAGCACAGGATGAGAAACATGTACCTGTAGAACAGGTTAGTGGTCTCCACCAAGAGATTTCTATACTGTTTATGTACAGCTGTGCAAAGATGGAGAATTAAGTGTTGTATTGAAGTCCTACGTGTGATACGCTCTATTCACAAGGAGTCAGGACTTGCTGACTGAATAAATGCATTGCCAGTGCCTTAATGGGTTGGACTATATTAAAATTAAAGTGCAATTATGGTGCATAACTCAACCCTAGGAACACAGAGGTCTGAAAAGAGGCTCAGAAACCTCTTAAATTCAGCTGAGACTAATTTTTCAAGTATTTCATCACTGAGTGATTAACAGTTTCATGACTATAAAAGAATATTTCATGGGCATCTTTAGCAACCTGACAATAGCAGGATTTGGTGTTACGGCATTATGGAAACTCTTCTTTGCTGATCAAGGCTGTAGCACAAAATTTCTCATGTTAGTGTAATCACAACAGAGAATAATTCCTGGGAAAGTGGTTTGCTTGATTGTTGTTCCAGTCTGTATTGTTTGTTTTGTCTAATAATCCATGACTCTATTCAGTAATGATTTGTGTCAATTTGGTGGAATCCCTGTGAACAAATTTCAGCTTAATTTCATAACTGGAATTTAGTAAGCAACAAAGAAAAGGCTTTAATGTTCCTTTCCTAGTGATACTCTGAACTGTACCACTTGGTATTCTGAGTACAGTACCAGAATCCAGAAAACAGGATCCAGTCACCATAACTACCTTGCCAGCAGCCAGATCTGTGTTTTGATGATGAATTTAAGGCAAGCTGCTTCACTGAAGACTATTTCCTAAGGGCTTCAGCTCATTAGTTTGAGATAATTCTTATCTTGAACAAATATTACCTACACTTGCAGGGGAACGGCTGGAAGTTCATCCAAACTCCCATGCTGGAAGTTCATTCCATGCTGGGGCAAGTCTAGTGGCCTGCTGCTCTTTCTGGGCTCTTTTTGATCTCAAACTCTGTCCTGGGGGAAAATGAGATAGCACCTGCTATCTATGCTAAGTAATTATCAGCTAAGTAATAACCAGCTGGATATTCACCATCTGTTTCATTGTCGGTGATGGAAAACGGTATGTTACTTCAGTTGAAGATTTTAATTTTCCTCCTGATGCTGGAGAACTGTAGAACTTCCCTAACGTCCAAGTGCTTAGTATTTTCTATTTTTTCCCAGTGTACAAGCAGACAATAATCACAGATTCTTGGATCCAGATGAAAGGAAACTCTCTCTTTAATTTCCTTCACTGCAGCTGTCCTGTGCTGAAGGCATCTGCCATACCTAACGGATGAGTTCTTGCTGTGGGAGCACTGTCAGTGTAGTGTAAACCCCACTGACGTTTCTGCCAAACATTGTAGAGATCACACTTACTGATCCTTAAAGTTTGATAGCCTGCCCCTTTCTGCTCCACTTCATCTCTGCTTAGCCTTTTGCAGGAAACCCAAGAGATTCACACCGTTTGTGGAAGTAGGGCAGAGTTCACCATGGTTGTTGATAGCTGCACTTTGAGATTCAGACACCAGTATATTGAAAGAAAGCATTCCCATCCTGCACACTGGTGTCCTACCAAGGAGGGAAACAGCACAGTGGCTATGGATAAATCAGAATAAAAACCCATTTTACATAGACCACCAAGGGTCAACTGTTCTTGGACTGAGCTAAAAGAGCGGGCTTCCCCCCCCCCCCCCCCCATTGAATACTGGCTGAGTGTAGTACTAGTTCCTCTGCTAAACTGGTTACAGACTCTGCTCACAGTGACTACTGTGCTACATAGACGGTGTCAAAAGAAAGACATCAGGCTTCCTTGGGGGATCAGACACACTTCTAGGTCTACAACGGGGGAAAGTTGCACAGAATCCTTGAAAACTGTCTTTTGGCACCCACTCTGGGGTTTTAAATGCATAAAACCAGCAGGGCTAATAATGTAACTAATGAGGCTTAGGACTCATACTGTTCACAATGCAAAAATGCCCAAAGCGTAGTCAGTGATGGGAAGCTGAAACAAATTCACCATAGGGCTAAACTGCACATTTTTCATAGAGAAAGTAATGTAATTAAACTCACTTCCATGCAGGACGTTATTCATATGCAATTTTTACATCCCTGCTAGAGGTCTATGTATTTTACCACCAATAGAAATGGTGATACGCAAGAGTGATGCCCACGATTGGCTTGTGTTACAAGAACAGATTAGATGATTCATGCTAAGGTCCATTTTTACTGCCAGAAGACTGTGATCTGTATTTATCAGACTATAGAATATCAGATTTTCCAGGAACATGGTTTATCCATGGGAACTATATTTGTGTAAAAGAAGATGGAATTCAGCTTGCCATTTCGAGACATTCTGCAAAGCTCAGCACCACGGGAATCTACTCTCACACTATATCTCTTTATGTACTTCATGTATAGAGAGGTATATGTGTGTATGTATATGTATATACACATATATATGTATGTATGCATACATGTGTATATGTAAGTGTGTGTGCTTAAAGTAAGGCTGAGAGATGTTTCCTGAGCCAAAGGAAAGTTGTAAAAATTGTGTTACGTAAACTGATGGCAAAAGCATTCACTACATGAGTCATATTTTGCACAGCTATTACTTAGAAAGCCAGCACTGTTTTGGCCTCTTTTCTTGCTCTGGGACTGGATCAGATTTCTATTTGACACAGCATTACACTTCCAGTGACTTTGTTTGACAGAGATACGGCATGAGCAATTCAGTTGTTATCTGATGGAAGAGAGCTTGTAGGCCTTATTTTGAATGCTTTTTGGGCTACGCTGGAGTAAAGAAGGACACTCACCCACACGCTGCCTTAACGACTCATCATTATAAACAAGATTTGAAAGATACTGAAAGTCTTGTGAAGCATCTGTAGGAAGCTGACAGTGTAAGGAGAGAGTGTTTCACTCATGTAGCTGTTAGAATCACAGATGTAAGCCAACCTCGTGCTCAAAGCAGGACCAAATCTGAAGTTAGACTGTGTTGTTCAGGGCTGTGCCCAGTCATGACTTGAAAATCTCCAAGAGTGGAGGTTCCACAGCCTCTTTGAACAACCAATTCCAGCGCTTCACCACACTCATGGGGATTTTTTTTTCTTTACATTCAACCAGAATTTCTCTTGCTGCAGCCTGAGATCATTGCCTCTCCTCCTTTCCCTGTGCACCTCTCTGCTGTAACTCCCCACTAGACACTGAGGACAACGACATCTCCCCTTAGCCTTCTCCTCTCCATATTGAACAAATCCAGGTCTCAATTCCTCCTTGTGTGCCTTTGTGCCAGTCCCCTAATCTTAGTGGATCTGGGCTAATTGTCTGCAGTTTGTGTGTCTCTCTCTCTCTCATACTGGGGAGCCCAAAACTTTACACAGTTTTCCCAGTTTAACCTCACGAGTGCTGAAACACTAAAATTTAATGAACCTTACAGATGATATAAAGGCAAAGTCAACTGCCATGTAAATCCAATATCAAGTTGAAAGTGTAAGAGCTGTTGGCAGTTTCCAGTAGTGAGGCAGCGTGATAAGTTTCTGAGAATTTAGTTAAATAAGAAGTCTGAGATCACACAAGAGAGGTCAACATCCAAATAATATAAAGGACAAATTTTTATAACAGCAACTCTTGTTTCTCTATTTACCGTATGTGCTAAGCTATTTTTGTTCCTTGCAAGACAACTATTTCGTACCTTGGTGATTTTGAACAAAGTGCTATTTAAAATTTAAATGTCAGCTTGACTGGAAAAAAAGTGATCCAGAAGCCACTAAAAGAAAAAGTTTGTGATGGATTTATTTTTTTTCAATCTTGCCAACAGTTATGATTCTCTTTTTAAAATCTGTATAACTTGGTAGTATATGCAAAAGGCACACAGGGAACATGGAGATGATTTCAAGAGAAGAACTCAAGTTTTATGCAGCAACATATATTTTTCAGCGTAACTCCCTAGACAATTATTAAGGTGCGAGCAATTTCATGTTGTAAATTCCCCTGATGTACTTCAAGTCTTTCAGTCACTGGCATAATAGGTACTATTATGACATGGAGATATGCCAGTGCACTCACCCTTGATAAGCACATGGTCAGCTGACTTAAAATAAAGTTGCTATGCAAAGTGAAGATTTATCTTTTCAAGTAGTGATCCCTTGTCAAATATAGCCACAAATGTTGATACAATCTTCACAAAAATAACTGTCTCCCATAACTTCAAAAGGACAAGTCAACCATTTAATCGAAAAAAAAAAAAAAGTTATTCTAACACCTACTCAGCATTTCACTCTTATCCAGTTCTGACTAAGGCAATGCTGACGTGGATTTTGATTTGACTGTTAGATAGGACACTATTGCCACAAAGCCTGCCTTAAAACACACGTACGCTCTGAATGTTGCTTTGGAATATTTTGCAGTGCAGTATCAAAGCAAAACTGAGCTCCTCCCTTATGAAATCATATTTGTGGGGATCTGTACCCTGAGGGCCAGACTGGCTAGGTAATAACCAACATAGTTAATGGGGGCAAGGACCCTCCTGCTTTCTAGTATGACCATTCTCAGCAACACAGCTGCAATCTCCATGGTCTCCGGAGAGAATAAGTCAACCCAGGGAAGAAAGATAAGTGATAGGACTGCAGCACCTCTTTGAGGTTTGTTTTTTCCTGCCCTGTTCCAGGAGATTATTGTCACAGGAAATGGAGCAGTCTCTGCAGTCAGAAAGATATGGAGACACCATTATGACCGGCTTGTAATGGGAAGAACGCCTGATACACAGCGGTCAGCCATAGCTGGAACCTTCTAACCTCCTCATTTTTGTAATAGTCCTCAATAAAAGGGCATGTCAGTCACTGATACCGTCCCCTCTCTGTCACAATAAAAAATGAAGTAAACATGAGAAAGAAATAATCCTTGGCATGTTTGCAATATATTTTGGAAGGTCCTATAAGGTTAAGAACATTATCTGAAAAGCCAGCTGCGCTCCTTACTCCTCCCCGTGCTCGATAAGTCCCTTACTCAAATGGAGGACAAGTTTAACCTCATTGCACTGACGTTTTGAACTTTATCTGCTGGTTCTTATCTCTTCTGCCACGCAAAATATGTACATGAGAACCCGAATTTCTGCACGTTAACAGCAAAAAGATTAAAAGAAGAAACATGACTTTCATTCAGCTATTCTCTATGAGCAGACGACCTGAATGCTAATGAATGGGTACAGTCCAGAACATCAGAGAAGAATATCGGTAGAGCACGTGCACCTTCCTTCAACAGAATTAAAGGCCTTGTTGCTGCTGCGTCTTTCTCAGTGTACACAGTGCAGGATGTCTTCTGTACCAGTTAATACTACGTGTCCAGTAACAGGTTGCTGCTCTTATTACTGCTGCTGTGTCTAGCAACCCAAGTAACAAGTGAGGTTATATCATGGTAGGTGCTTCATACAGACAGGGAATCGTCTGCCTCAGAAAACTTCCACTCTGTACCAGCCAAACTGGTTAATGAAGGTGAGAGGGTAAACAATATACAAGGAATTGAAGACCCCTGTGAATATATACAATATACAAGGAATTGAAGACCCCAGCGGATGACGCTGGCTCTCCTTGCAGGGTCATGACCCTGCTGTAAAGATCTCCACTCCCCTGCTTCAACCTAAATTTTGTGGTTAAATGGTGAATTCCGGCAGGGGCCCATCGTTTCCAAAGGGCATTTGGAGCTCACAGTGTAAAAGACCTCAAATCTGCCAGTTGACCAGGTGTGCTGCCCTGGCCTCTTCCCCCCCAGCCACAGGCCACCACTCATTGGTGGTGGGCTGCTTCCTATCGTCTGTGGAGCTCAGCTTTGGCTACAAGAGCATATAGAAGCCGGCGTGTTTGCATATACCCCTCTCACTTGTTCCTGCTGGGTCTGATTTTTCTTTCTTATTAGCTGAATAATAAAATTAATAGGGTAATTGATTTTTCTTTTCATAATGAATGCAAGTATAGTAAGCATATGGTCATGTTTTTACTTAACATTAATTGTTAAGTATTTAGGAACATTATCACCTTTGCTTCCTTGACACAGCAGCACAGTGTGATACTCTTATAGACATGAAATAATCTAAATTCATAGAAAAATAGAAATGTTATTCAGAACACATATACTGGGATCAGTGAAACTTGCAGCTGAATAGGAAATGTAATGTCTAATTTCTAGTGTGTAACATAAGGCATAACAGTATGTTAAGGACCGTAACAGTCCATTATAATCGGTACATGACAGAACTTTTAATGTTATGCTTTAAGCAAGAAAGCCACAGTTTCCAAAGATTTTTGAATATTCCAGAGCTTAAAACTGCCTTAGATGCCAGAAATGCAGCATTTTATGAGGTAGCAGTGGAAGAAGGCATTTTCTGTTTTGCAATGACATTGATAAAGCCGCTAGCCTGACAGATGTAAGTATTACCATTATTAGAAATAATACTGTACATGAGACCATACAGACTACAAAATACTCAACCACATGTTAAAAATAAAAGCCCCTTTATGCTGACAAATCTACAACTGAAAGAACCAAGTGAGATAAGTCCAGTATTTCATTTCTGAGAGAAATAATGGTGTATATAACACTTACTGACAACCACAACGTTTTGGGAAAGGATTTGGCATTACAAAACTTTTAAAGAGCATATGGTATTTAGTGGAAGTGCATCTTTTATGCTGACAGATACTGTGTTTCTTTTAGAAACAGGCAAATATTTAGAGACTGTGTTATTTGTAGGGAGGAAATCCTCTTAACCAGATATCCTAGTATTTATAAATAAAAATATTAAGAAAATGTAATTTCTGTGGAAAATGTTGGTGCTCCAATGTCAATATTAAAATCTTCACTGTTAAAAGGGCAATTGTATACAGGTTTTTGGTTGCAGCTTATTGTAAAGGTTTGGTTGCATAAATTGCATGCAGCTTTTGTTACTGATATCACTGTCATTAATGTCTGATGCAGTCCCACCTGTTGAAAAATGTGCATTTTAAAGATTCTTATGAATTTTACCAACCTGAAAGAGTGAATATTTCACTCTGGTATGTTTGCGGTCAGCTCTTAGTTACAGTACCAGATTTTCTCCCGGTAGTTAAGAAATGTTGTTAGCAAGTTTAGAGGCAGAGTGGAAGTGATGGGAATCGTCACGTTAATGAAACTCAGGTTTAATAATTAAATCCTGGTAACTAGAGGGGAAGATATACTTTTTTAAAAACTCCTTCGAGACCTATAGTTATGTATTTGCTGTGCAGTTTAAACCCATTACAAATTCTCCGAGGTTGACTGTTCAAAGTTTTTACTCTACACTGCATAACAACATAAAAACATTGTGCACTGTGAAGTGCAGGTGTATGTACTACCCTCATGCTAGTGGTAGCACTGAAGATATCGACGTTCAACGGGGCTTCGACATGTTTCTCACTCACACTGCAATGAATTACTGCTGCCTTACGCTGAAGCCTTTCGTTTGGCATGCTTCACTTAATGGCAAATTGCCTGGGTACAGGCAGCTGTGGGATGGTATTTCTTTACATTTCAAGTCAAGTAGCACTTATCTGTGCACAAAGGGCAGTGCTGGTAGTATTGAACAGAGGAAAAAGAAAGAAGGAGTTATTTGTTAGTTCTACAAGCTTTTTCTATAACCAAATAAATTATTCTCTATGAATGAGTTCATAGTTCTGAGCACGAGGTGCTACATTAGATAACTACATATTATCCATTCTGCTGGATCAACAACACTGAACAGCGGGTGGTCTATTATGTGGTTTATTCCTTCTTTAGGTCAGGTCAGTTAGTTTGGCAAGCTTTTGCATTACATTTAATTAAAGCCAATTTAACAACAACCAATTTTCCTTGTACCGTTTACAAACTTAGCAAAAATATTCCATTTGCTAAAAGAGCTACTTGGTTGGGAAAAAGTTAAATTCTTTAAAAAAGTTAAAACCTTTTAAAAAAGTTAAATCCCTTTAAAAAAGTTAAATTCTTTAACTTTCCTTCTGCCCTGAGGAGATCCCTCATGTAGAAACTCCGGCCATGTTGCTCTGTGGGCTCAAGTTCGTGACTTCTTCAATGTTGTGTAATTACAGAGGATCATTAATACCTTCAGCTGCATTATTGTAGTTGCTCACATGTTAAGCAGTTTTCATTTACAGACCCTGCTGTAGAGGACTGGAGCTTAAGAACAGGGTTGTAACAAAGCATATGTTATGTATAACATGTAAATGTCTCCTTCCTCCTCCATTCAGCTCTATGTGAGAATCCAGTGCAAAATAACAAAAGCTCCATTCTCATTTGGGTGCAAGCTCGGGGAAAAATATATAAAATGTGTTCTAAATTTGCAAGTCTTGCTCATATCAGTGGGAGACTTAAGTAAAAAAAAAACAAGTATTTTTGAAATTCCAGGAGAAAGTAAAATTACAGCAGTATTTAAGGCATTGGATTTAATAATTCTGTTAGAAGAAATGACCTGCTTTGAACCTTGAGATGGAATGTGTGTGTACGCACATGTGTGCGCATATGCTACATCTAGTGTGGGCTATAGAGATATAAAGCATATTTAACATCTTATTTCACAAACTTTACATTTTTTGCAAGACTATTGCTCATCTGTTCCTTCTGATGGGTTCAGTTACCTTGCTGCCACTGCACATCTATGATAACACAGTCTGCTGGGGCTAGTCTGTATAATTTTATCATACCGAGACCAAAAAACCTACCCTGCCCTAACATACAAACATTTTATTTATAGGCCAGCAGGACAGAAGCCTTCCAATTCCTTATCTTTTATAACACTCTACATAATGTGATATCAGGTAGTGGACAAAATGAAGTTTATTTCAGCTCCACGGATAACCCGTGGTATGACCGCTTAAATATAAAAGCAGAGCACACAGGAACAGTGGGACTCTGTAAGAGAGGAACAAATTGTCCTGCTAACAGCTCTGAAGCAGTTGTCTCTCTCGAGACAGAATAAGTTATCACTTTGGTTACTGCCATTTCATCAGGCAGGAGGGGCATGCAGTACAAACGACCTGAAACACTCAGGGTGTCATATAGTCTTACAAAAATCTACCGTGTCCTTATAGCAAAGCAAAGAAAAAGTATCAGGGACATGATTTCCACATTTCTACATGGCTTTTATTCACTTCACCTAAGCAGCAAATGTATCTGAGCCAAACAGCCAGAAATTAATTTTAATTTTACACCCTGCTATTCTAACCTACTAGTTATGTTACCAAAATGTATAGACTTATTTCTACCCTCATGGAGCACTGAAAGCTGAAGACAGCTGGTATCAGAGAGAGGGTGTTTTGCCCTGGAAAGCTCCTCACCCCTGCCTCGCAGAGAAAACCCAGGATTTCCCCCATATTTCCCCCAAACTGGGCAACTGCTGAGAAGAGGAGGTCAAGATGATGGTCTAATATCTGCTCTAATCCTTGCTGAAGCAAAATGACAAGCCCTATTGACTTCATAGTAAAAGTCTTGAGACTATTTAGTTGGTTTTGCCAGCTGAACCACTCTGGTGTTTCTTGTGTAGCACCTGTAGACATGTCTGCATGAAAAGGGGTGGTCTGAGCCTCCCAGATGTACCACTTTTTAACTCCTATCTTTGTCCCAGGGGCAATACCTTAATCTTGGGGTAGTGAAGAGAGACCTCACACAAGTTTTGTTCTCCTGTACTACACGTGCGATTATATCCCAGAAATAATAATAATTAAAAAAAAAAAAACAACAACAAAAAACAAAAACAAAGAAATCCCAAACAACCCAGAAGCAAGTAAAAAGATAATTAAGAACTGACACATTCATTCTTGCTGTGTTTCAACATGAAATAGTGTAGTTTTTGGTTTGGATAAGGCACCCATGTCAGACTGTTAGCTAAATCATGTACTTGCCTGCTTAAATGAAGAAAAAAAAAATAAAAATCCCTTTTTAAAGGCTTTTAACCTTGTTTTTTTGGAAGATGGTATTAATTTTGTCTGAACTAATGTTCTGTCTCCATGCATAGCCATTGCAAACACTTTACAGAGATTCAGCATTAATATTTCTGGAAGCTTTAAGAGGCTGCCTCAGGACTTTAGAAATGACAGATAAAAGGAAAATTTTCAAGGCTGTTTACTGTTTTGCAGGACTCAATTCTTTTATGCCATGCATTTTTTATTCATCAAAACCATACTTGACATTGCCACAGAAAAAGTGATGTCTGAGAACTATATTTTCACATTCAGGTTTAGTGGAAATTCATAGTTGGTAAGTCATCACTGTGATATATTTGCTCTCCCAGCACTTTGCATCACTGATATTTTACTGGGGATCTTTGTGAACGTCCTCAGGCTCAGAGATAACATCACATTCCTGGAGAATTTGTTTCCTATGGTCTCAGACTATAAGGTCACGTCCGGCTATAGGGTCACACAGTGGTTGTGCAGATCACAGTGTACCAGCAGCAGAAGCCGGCTCCTGTAGTGTAAAAAATGTATTTCAGCAAATAAAAAATGCCAGTCACTGGTGTATGTGATTAGCACCAATTCATGTGCAAATGGAGAGAACAGATAAAGGACCTAGAGGACAACCCTGAAGAAGAACCACCAAGCAGACAAGCATGCACAGGAGGGAGGAAAATTGTCTTTCACACACCTGCCAATAATGGTGTGTACTCCATGGAATAAAACAACCTGGGAAGTGATGAAATCACACAGTTTAATGTTGTTGCTGGAGCAAACACGTTACTCAGAGAAATTAGTGTTTCTCATTCAAAGTTTGAAAGTCTCTCTTTTAAATGGATAATGAACAGACAAGACTAATTTGCTGAGCTCTTATATAACACTACAATATCTTAATTTGCACATTTTCTGCCTTTACAGTATCAAAAGTGCTATCCATTTTCGCTTGTATTTTTTCTTGAGTTGCTTATTAATCAACATGACAAATGAGTCATTTCTTTTCTGACAACATTACAGAAAACAGTGAGGAGCAAAAGATAAATTATCCGTGAGGGGACCAAGAGAAGTTGTTTTGCACAGCAAAGGAGCTGCTGTTTCTGCACCTAAAATCTCATCATAGGCATTAAAATCATAGAATGGTTTAGGTTGGAGGGGACCTTGAAGATCACCGAGTTCCAACCCCCCTGCCATGGGCAGGGACACCTCCCACTAGACCAGATTGCCCAAGGCCACATCCAGACTGGCCTTAAACACCTCCAGGGATGGAGCTTCCACAACTTCTCTGGGCAACCTGTTCCAGTTCCTTACCACCTTCAGAGTAAAAAATTTCTTTCTGATGTCTAATCTAAATTTTCCCTCTTCCAGTTTGAAGCCATTACCCCTCGACCTATCACTACATGCCCTTGTAAAAAGTCCCTCACCAGCTCTTCTGTAGGCCCCCTTTAGGTACTAGAAGGCCGCTATAAGGTCTCCCAGGAGCCTTCTCTTCTTCGGACTGAACAATCCCAACTCTCTCAGCCTGTCTTCATAGGAGAGGTGCTCCAGCCCTTGGATCATCCTTGTGGCCCTCCTCTGGACTTGCTTTAACAGGTCCATATCTTTCCTATGTTGGGGGCCCCAGAGCTGCAGTACTCCAAGTGTGGTCTCACGAGAGCAGAGTAGAGTGGTAGAATCACCTCATTTGACCTGCTGGCCACGCTGCTTCTGATGCAGCCCAGGATACGGTTGGCCTTCTGGGATGCGATCGTGCATTTCCAGCTCATGTTGAGCTTCTCGTCAATCAGCACTCCCAGGTCCTTCTCCTCAGAGCTGCTCTTGATCCATTCTCCACCCAGCCTGTATTTGCGCTTGGAATTGCGATGTCACTGTAAACTAAACCATTCACGAGCAGAAGGGAGCAGTGCACCCAACAGATCCATGAATTGCTCCCTGGCTGTAACAGGAGGAGATGAGGTATACATAGAAAGTGAGATGTCTCTGGCAATGTGTTACTAGACTGAGATCACTTTTCTACAGGAATCTAAACCGTACCAATATGTTCTTCTGCCACACACTTCAAACGAAGTCCTACAACAGCTCTTGTTTGTGAGGTGTTAAGAATTGCAGTGCTTAGTCCAAAAAGTCACAGAGTTAAATATAAACACAGACAGAATGGCTGAGGTGTGTACAGCTCAGCAAGGCAAACTCCCAAAAGCAAGCCTAGAGAGCATGGGCTTGACAGGCCTTCACGCCTAGCACAGGAGCATGGGCCTTAGGATGAACACCCCTGCAGAAAGCCTGGTGCTCTGGTGTCCCAGGCAGTTACGGCTATCTGTGAGCTTAAATCCAGCTTGGACAATAGCAGTTTCCATTCCCTGAATACATCAAGACAAAGTTCAATGCAATGATAAACTAGGCCTGCAGTCCCAGAAATTCAACAGTGTAGCACATATGGCACAAAACACCACAACTTCATAATCATATATAACAAGGTACAGTGTTTGATTTCTAACAGATTAGCAGCTCCTGCTGCTTCTTCTCCACTTGCTGTTGGAGTCTTGTCTCATCTAATCAGCTGTTGCAATAGCAACAACAGAGTTGGAGTCTGAACTCCAGGGATCTGTGTTAACAAAACTGGATTAGGACCTTTACGGACCTCAGTCAAAAGCTAGGGATTACAACTTCAGATATAAACACCATGCACAGATGAACTGTTCAAAGCAAAATTTCTGTTGGTAACTGCTTTTAGCAATAAAAAAGGGAGAAGGAGATTTTGTGACATCCATGCCAAGGTGTCTGCAAGCAGAATGTTTCTCTCAGGCACTACTAGCCAAGTCGTGCAGACGCTTCATTAAAAATTTAAAAAAAGCAATATAAATATTTTGTATATGAAACCACAGCTAACATTACAGAGTTTAACTGCTGTTACACAGCTCACTGCTAGGGGTAATCAGCTAGACTTTATCCTCACGGATGGGCACTCCAAGTGGAGCCCCGGCCCCCTGCTCAATACAGACAGGCTCCAAGGTGGAGCAAGCAGGACACAGGTCACCAGCTATAAGCTCTTTGAGGTCACTTAGCTAAATTATGTATCCTCGTGCATATAGGAAAAGAAAGGGAACTGATGCCCAGTTCAGAAGCATCAAATCCAGCTGAAAGCAGTGGGAGTTCAGGGGCTGGGCTCGGTGCAGAGTTTTGAAGAGCCTCCTTTGAGGTGTAAAAGGGTATTTAGCCTTATTAGAAAAGGGGTCCAGGAAGATCCTGCACAGCTCTTGACATGCCTAAACTCATCAGCGCTAATCTTTTGGGCTGCATGTTCCTCGCTGACTGCTTCAAGGGCAAATAAAGTGCTTTCTGCTGACTCCCTGCAACACCCGGCTGATGTCAGGGATTTAGGGTTTCCCTCTTGTCCTGTGTAATTTGTCTTTGGTAATGCAGATGAAACAGGAAACAGTATCCAGAAATACAGCAGCTAGGGATTTGGTGATTCTCCATTTTGAGCCCTGAAATTCAGTAATCAGTGATCACAAGCTAAGCATTTATCATCAAGAATTGATTCTGAAAACTCGACTCCCTCGTTTTTTCCTTCCTTTATGACTCATGCTCAGTCCTGCCTTCTTTTAGTAATATTAAAAAAAAACCCACAGATCACCATTAAAAAATCTGAAATGATCCTTTAGGACATTCTTTTTATAGCTTCACACTGTTAATATACATTGTAGCAGATAAATTATAACAAGGATTCACTTGCCAGCATGCTCCAAACTAACTAAACAAAAAATGTCCTGTCTTGATGTTAAATTCTTTCTTTATTTGCTGACTAAAATCAGTTGTGCTCACATTAAAACAAGACAGAGACAGGAGTTTCTGTGATGTTCTCTGCCCAAAAGAGCAGTGAAAGTTTGTCTCAACATAGACCTCTGTGTCTGAGCGGCGCAATGGGTCAGAAGAAGGAAAAAAGCTATTCTAAAAATATGTATTTGTGTTCTTAATAAAAACCACAAACAAGATGGCCTTTTCTACCAAGCACTGAAAAAATATGTGGGAAAGAACTAATTTTTCCCTTGTTCCTCATTAGATGCTGTTAGCAGTTGTTGCACTTACAGAAATAGGTTTCTTGTCTGTATAAGGAGAAGTTGTTGTGGAAAGCAGCGATAAAGCCCGAGGTACTTCTTTCTGAGTGCTTTTGCAAGCAGCTCAGTGGAGCTTACAAATGCCCCTTTAAACTATCTCAGCTTTGAAGGGTCAGCAGGAGAATCTTAAAATCAGAAAACAAAGTATTTACAGCTACTGGACCAAATCTTTTTGAATGAGGGTCTGGAAGCACATGACCTCCTGGAATTTTAAATTGCATTAAAAATACAATATTTATGTAACTGTCCTTCCTGTCATTTTTTCAGGCCTTCAGTATTGTTTCAGAGAAATAGTCCTGCACAACGCGTAATAATGGATCACAGGACCCTGTTCCCATAGATCTGAAATTTCTTAGTTTAACCTTCACCTAAACAAATATTCCCTTAAATAAAATAGAATAATATTCTCAGTGGCATGTGCTGAGTGTTTTCAGTCACTTGGAAGAGTAAACAGAGCCCCCCTGCCTGTTCCTGCTTCCTTTGACTCCTGCTTCCTTTCCCACATGCTGTATTTCTCTAACTGTTTGACCCATGCCTGGGCCTTGCAGGTTCCATCTTCCTTTCTTAGCTCAAACAGCACCGTGACACTGTGCGGCTAACGAGCCGCGGAAACGAGCTTTGCCACCTTTCTTGGGAGACTTTTCCACTTTATGGGAAATGATTCGGTGTGGGTGTCAGAGAGGCACCGGACCCTCTCCACACAACCACACATTGTTTCTCTTATCTTGACCTTTCTGCCTCTTCTTTAATTCCCTACATTTTCTTCTGAACTACTGGATTCTTGGCTAGCTTTACTGTTTGCTACAGAGTATGCCTGTCTTAAGATTTGTGTTGTGGGTTTTGTTTTTTTTTTTTTTTAACTGATGTATTCTGAGGAAAGAAAAGCTTATTTATTTAAAATGTTCTTTTTAATCCACACATTTTGGACTCCCAAATCCAGACATAATTTCTGAAGCGGTTTTTCGAGAGGAAATCAATTAAAAAGATGGTAGTTCAGTAAATTCTTCTCAGCTTAATTGCTGTTTAGATGATGTGTAAAGTAAGTATGTAAAAAGACAACAATGCCACACTTAGATGAGTTGTTCTACTTTGATGCTACATCCCAGCCGGCACCTGGTTTTGGTGTCAGTGATGTCACATTAGAATATCAGCTATGTTTTTCTTTTCCCTTCTCTGACTTGTTTACCCAAACAGTATGATGTTCAGTGCTCCCTACTCTACTTTGAATAAATTTTCACTATTATATACATCTGCCAAGGATTTATCATGAATATTAAAGAGTTCAACATTAAATGAATATTAAATATTGAGCAGTGAGTGTTAAACAGGTGAATATCAAACAGTTCAAGAAAGATGTAGGAAGAAATGTCTTGTTAATGATAACTGATCATAAGAAAATGGCAAAAATCACAAATAGTACTGACTCCTTTGCATCTGAATATACAGTATTAAAAAGGTCTTCAGAAATTACAAAGCCTTTTTGTGTTATTTTGTGATTTTAAACATGTATGGTCCATGATACCAACTACTCTGAGATAGCATAGTTCACAACCTCTGTTCTACATCATCAAACAAGCTGTTTAAGGAGAACACACTGATTTTTGCTCTGAGTTTATTTACTGGGGCAGAAAGCCTACTGATTGGACCCTAGTAGTAGTCGTCACATTTTAGTAGCTTCTGTTATGACATGTTACAATTTTTTTTTTAATTTGTGTACTTCTACATATTTCTGATAGAGATGTGGATCCCCACAGCAGTGTCGCTAGCAGAACTATCCACATACCTGCCATAACATATGGGAGTTTGCTTTTCTGGCTTTTAAAGACCTCCTAAGGAATAGTCCACAGAACTCGGGGATTTCCAGAGAGTAGGCTGAAAATCCCTGTTCTTCAATATCTTCTTTTGGGTATTCCCTCCTCTCGTGAATTAGATGTACTTCACAAATGCAGGGTATGATTATTTCAAGCCTGAAATAGAAACAAACCCCTAGAATGGGGAAGATCTAAAGGGCTGAAATGGCAATAAAGACCACTGAGTTGATAAGAAAGAAAGAGGTTACAGCCCTCCACATAAAGAATGAATACCAGGTCCTGCTGAATTGCAGGATTCATAGCAAAGGTTGAATTTATCTAGCCTAATTATGTCCAGATTAAGAAGAAATTGCTGTGGACAGAGATATCTAGCAAAATCCATGGCAAAAGAAAGTCCTACACAAAAGTTTGTAACTACCTTTGGATTGGACCTTGTCAGAAGAAAAGCAAAGAAAAAAGATATTTCCTTTGAAAATTGCAGTTGGCCACAAGCAACACCTACAGACATGATCGATCACATGCTCATCTGTTGTCATGTCAGCTAATTATTTGTGCAACTAAGATCAGGATAAGAAAAGAGGCGCTCAGTTTTGCAATAATAGCATGCTGCTAAGACAATTTCACAGGCGAATTTTGGATAAAGAATGAAGGGACCCCATGGTGTGCTTCTTTTAAGACCTCAGTGAATGGGAAACAGGTGCTTGTCCCTCTCAACAAATCACTTCCCGTTTTGGTGGTCTGTGAGGAGCCAGTGCAGGGCAATTTAAGACATTAATGATAACATAGCTCTTGTTTAATAATACACAGGCCCTCGTTCAGAGGCTGAGGATAACAGAAATGTTTAACTAAGCACATGAAACCATATAATGCTTCTTAAACCTAATGCAAGCATGAAACCATTTTGGCACGTTCCTAGATAACCATCAATGTCTGCACACATCTGTTATTAACCATTTCAGTTTCTTGAAAGGTACAGTTATTGATCTCCACTCACAACACTGCAAAGCAGCGAATGCACTAAGTGGAATAAATGCTAGCAGGGAGACACCGATTCCGAACATCTTGCCTGTCTTTTCCAAGCAGTGTAAAAAGGCGTTATAATCTGATCTGACCATGCAGTGCCCAAACAACCAAACTTCTGAAACTCCCAGTAAATTCTTTTGGCTTTACTGTACATTAATTTAGGAACTTTCAAAAAAGTTTTCAAGGGTCTCCAAAACTATGGCACAGCTAATTCAGTTCATCAGTCACAATTGAGAAATCTGGTGGTCGGTGAGCACCAGTAGCAAAGCAGAGATGAAGGCCTCTGCATTATGGAGAGGAAGCAAAAGCCCCCTCTTGAGAGCTGATAGCATCAGTAGGTAGAGGAGTCACTTCCTGAGTGGAAGCTGCAATCAGATATAATTCTAACAATATCCACCAGGAAATCACAAAAATCTCCAGGATTCATTAGTTTCCCAGAAGATGTAGATGTTTGTCTGAATCTCAAAAGTTAATGTACATGGTATTTGTTTTCAGCAAGTTCAACAAGGAGTATGACAAAGATCCTGTTGCCCTTGTCTCCAAACTTATTCGTGTTTCTTTATAAGTTGCTACCTGATGAGCCTTTTATATAACCGAGTCCCAAGTTATTTCCTCTGATGTCTCTGCACCAACAATGTCTAATCTGACTTTGCTTCCTATGATTCTTATCCAGTGCTGCATTTAAATGTCAACATCCAGTCCAAAAATCTATGTAAAAAAAACCCAACCTATGTTACCTAATATTTTTATGAATTGTTACAATGTCAGTAGTTGTGAATGTAAATCTGGCTATCACAGCTCCCTTTCTGAGACATTTTATTCTCTGTTGTACACTACACCAAATTTTTGGTTATTAGTACAGCTATGGCTCTTCCTATTTATCCAGCTTTTCCACTCTTTTCCTCTCTCCTACCTAGACTGCCAAGTACTCTTTCTCTCGATCCCTGCTACTGCCTCTTTATCTACTTAGATGCCTACCAGGGAATATTGTGCTGCTAATGAAATAATTTGGAGATCGTGAAAGAATGACCATATCACTTCAGGCATCTCAGATGCACTAAGAATGATCACCATCTCAAAGATGAGGTAGAAACTGTCAAAAGCCAAAATACCTGGTGTTTATACCACTGTTATTGTTTTACATAATCTTTACTTGTTTAATATCTAAATGAATTTCTTCTCCACTTCATGCAACGCTGTTATACCAGGAAACTGATGGTAAAATCATTATAGGTCCTCCCAGTCCTGTGCATGATTTTTGCTCCCATGGACTAGCCTAGGCATAGTAAGACAATGCACTCTGGTGAAGCAGCATACAAAACGATAGCTATGGTCCCGCACCAAGATATTATTCCTGTTTATTTCTTTTTTTGATAAGTGAACAGTAAATGTTAGGAGACGCTTAGGAGGCTTACTTATGGTCATGAGTCACTCTGTAAATCAGTACACTTAGGACTAGCTACTTAGAAACAGGGCTTTCCACCTTGTAAATCTCTGTTATTATTCATTGTAGGCTAAAGGCATCCTAAGCTAAGGATCATACTAGCAATCTGCACACCAACTTGAGACCTGCACCTAATTTGCACTGTAGAGCAAAAGGTGCAGGAGAGTCTGCCTCAAAGGGATGATGTTGAAGTGGAAAGAATACTGAATTTAGCCACATTAGTTAACCTGTTGGTTAAAGAGACCTGTTGGTCTCTTTAAACATTCACTGTAAGCAATGGAGAGATTATTCCAGAAGGTGGTGGAAGGGATGTAAATTAAATTCCTGGTGTAAGTCCCATTTAGAAGAGCACCTAGCTCTTCATTTGCTCTTCAGGGCGTCTATTTGTCTATTTTACTTAGGCAAAGTTGGAGGGTATTAGTATGTCCCCTCACCTCAGCTGTCTTCTCCCCTCTCTGCATTATGTCAGTAGCTGCTATTGACAGTGTTCGAGCTTCAGGCATCATCCAGCGTGTCATTAAAGACCCCAAAGTGTTGACTGCACTGTGTTTCCCTGTAAAGCTTTGTTTGCCCTGTGAGCTCATTTCGGCTATTGGTGGAGGTGTTTTCAAATAGTTTCCAAGTGAAAAAATAGATATTTTCCCAGACCACAAGTTATAGAAACTCTTCTGATTTCTTGGGCTGAATTTCTGTTTTTAAATATCAGCTGCCTTCTGGAACAATTAAGATCCATACTTTTTCACAGATACATTAGTACTTCCTGAATAAATTTTTATTTCCCCTAATACAAATTGTTTATTTATTGTTATAAAACTTAGTTGTTCTCTGATGGTATCTCACTGATGGTATATGCAGTAGGCATAGAGTTCACTGATCCTTAGGTGACCACAGGTGTAATGACCCCAGTTGCCTGCACATCAATGTGCTCAAATGCACAATGACACGATTTGCATCCAAATGGGTGTTTGGAAGAATACTTTATAGGCCATAATGAAGTTGTATTGTTGTGTAACCACTGTTAATGTGCTTTTGTAATTGGTTTTGAAACTGTATTTGAGCATTTCAGAGTCAATTAGGTGGAATAATTAAAAAACTTTTAGAAGGTGCAATTCACATCTGATGTCCAATATAAGGGCTCCAAAGAAAAAGTGAAGCATTTGTCAGTACTGTATAACAGACCTTTACACAAGGTATTACTTTTTAGGTTTTGGACAGAGTTACATATTGCTCTTTTTACATGAAAGCACTAATTTTAATATAAATCTGAGGTTATAATTTTCATTTTTTTTTAAATTTGGAATTGGGAAAGTATTACAAATTTGGCTTTTCCAAGGTAAGTAAGGTAATACTTCTGAATGTCAGTTCTGAAACTCTACCCTCTGAAAGTCTTTCCAAATGGTAATTATCCTGTTATTAAAAATTTTTGCAAGGCTTCAGTTCTGGCGGTAGAAACACCAATCAGGTAGGTATACACTGCTTTTATGCATCTGAGTTTCTCCTTTGCTTTCAGTAGAGCTCCTTTTGAAGTTAAAGTTGCATCTGTGCATAATATGGGTGAGGGTAAATGTCAGTGAATTATAGACACATCCTACATTTGAAAGCTAAAAACTTGAGCTGTAGTGTTTCTCACCTGCTATCTTCTGTATATCTATCAAGTGTCTGACAAGCAGAAAGGGAAATTTCCTAGAGAAAAACAGTGTTAAAGCCTGGATCTGTTAAATTCAATGCAGCTCGACTGCAGCAATAGTTTCCACTGAAAAGCTGCTCATGTCTATCCCCCCATCATTTTTACTTAAAGTTGCACTATGAAATCGAACAAAATTAATTTAAGCAAACTGATTTTAGATTTGTAGTACCCTATGCTCAGCAGTGAAATTTATCTTCATACAAAACTTGTTGTGTTCTTTGAAAGTTTACTGTTACCTAATTGCACTTTTATTACAAAATTCATCATAAGTTTTATCAGATTATCACCAGTTTTCACTGAAATTTTAGGAAATTTCAAGGATAACTGGCTTGCAACACTACTGGGGATCACATAGGGATTAAGGAAAGCAGCGATTACCTTTGACTTCAGTCCAGTAAAGCACTTAAGTAAATGAAAACTGCCATTATCATCAACAGAGCCATAGATATTTCTAAAGAAAGCAAGCTTTGCACACGCACACAGATCATAGTCCAAGACCTTATTTGTTTATGCTAGGCATAAGGATTGCATGAGCATTTCTAACTTTCTTAAGTTTGGATATTACCATATAAATGACAGGTTTCAGCAGCCTAAGGAAGCGAAGTATACTAATATGAGTGATAAGGCTGACTGGAGGTTAGGAGGCTTCATACAAGCTAATTACAGTCTGTCCTGTTTCAGAGGGCATGTCTCTAACATGAGTATGGGACATTGGTACCCAGAGCGTCGCTGAGTTATGTTGCTTCCTGCAACTGCCCGAGCTACCTGCATAGAGTCTGTGTGTGTGTGTCTGTGTGTGTGTATGCTTGTATTTTTATCACAAACATCAGGCTATGTTAACTTATCCAGCTTTAAGGAAAAAACATTATATTCTTTGGTGGGGCCTAAAATGAAATTAATTTAGCTGCTGGAACAGTACTTAAAGGATGCTTTTCTGTGGGCTTGTTTGATGAACAGCTGTTTCCTATGAGGGGAAGGGTAGATCTCCTTTTTACATTTTACAAAGGAAACTTAAGATTAATTAGAGCAATTAAACTGCATGGTAATAGTATCTTTTGGAATTTTCCACATCCCTACAAGTTTGCATGTCAGCTTTCATGCTCCCAAACATATGCTCTCTCTCCTTTCCTTGTCATTGGTTTCCAAGCGAAAGCTGAGTGAATTCTTATTGCTCACTCTGCAAACAGAAGGATACACAAAAGAATAAGCTGAGCAAATCATATTAACAGAAATGTTCCCGCGTGAAACGATAATATCTTACCCTCTGAGTCATATTATAGTCACACATGTGAGTTAAAGTTATGAAAGAAGTAGTTTAATGCGTATGGAGCTGAAGGGACATTTCCTTTCATTTGAACATGCCAGACAAGTCCTTGTGAAAAGCAAAGCCTCGCTACCTTTTGAGTTAACTAAAGAGGCCCTAAGGCTTGCAGCTACTTTATATTTAATTGTTAGTTAGAAATAATGCTATTTTTAATAAATCACCTTCAATAACTATGAAAGACTAATACATTTGGGGGTTTTTAATTGCCCCAATACATCTGATTGGAACAGTTGTTACTGTGATAGTTATTTTTTTTTTCTATGTGTTTATACTACCTTTGTTTTCTTGCATTTTGTCACTCTAAACTCCTACTGACAGTTTGGTTAGAAAGCTTCATCTCTGTGTGTCCATTTTAAAAGGACTATGCCAAATGGAGAGGATTACCTCTAGAAAAACAGGGAACACAACGCCGTCTTCCTCAAGAGTGAGGACATGGCAGGTCATGCTTTAGTCAAGTACAAGTTGAGCTCGTGTGGTGCCTGCTGAGTAAAACTCTGTGGGTAGTGTTATGCCATGATGATATCCGTCCTTTCCAGCTTTAAAAAGCTACACAACCATGTAATGTTCCTTCCCTTGAAATGAGTGTTTCTATATCAGCCACATAATCTCCTTAGTTATTTTAAATAGCAAATGTGATAATCGACATTAATACAGTTGAGACTAAAATTAAATAGATTTGGTTTTCAAATCTAACAAGTGCCATTTGGACAGGTTGGAATGGAGCAGAGTGGGAACTTTGGAGACAGAGGACCTCAGGAGGTGCTATTCAAGCTTCAGACCATAGCAAGGCAAAAGGTATTATCAAAGCCAAGCTTCAGGCCACAGAGAGACAATAGATATTATAACCCCTTCACTGCAGCTTTCTACTCTTCTTCTGTGATTCTGTGATCACTGCACAGTGCTCACATTATATGTCACAACTCAGTGTTTAATGAGAAAACCAGTCGCTCCTCAGTCTCCTTGTAAAACACCATTTGCAGTCCCTGTAGACTATGAGTTTGAGCAGTGGGATTGGCTCCATCTCCTGGGCAGGTCTCACAGGCTCTTTTGAAGCTAGAGACTGTCTGGGGGGAACACTGAGAAGGCAAGTGCCGAATGGAGAATAGCTGTAAATCTGTCTTTTTTTACAGGACCTTGATAGAGGATGGGAATTTTTTAGAGAGAGCATCTTGTTTCTCTGGGCTCAGCAGTACCAGCCCTTCCCCTCACTACTACTACTACTACAAAAAAATGAAGTCGTCAAAACCTCAGTTTGACTATAATAGCAAACAGGTCTGATCTGATCTGCATTCTTACTCCAAAGTGATGCTGTCCTTGGGCCCTCAAAGATGTGATTAATTTTGAGAAATGCACGTTAATACTGTTTTTTTTTTTAAAAAAAAAAAAAGCTCGCTGTATTTGTTTCCTGGGGAGAAGAAAGCTCAGGTCTCTCCACAGGAAAATGGTAGTCCTTAGCATCACTTATGCAGTCCTCTAGACAAACAAAACTAAACTGGAAGGGGGGGGGGGGGGGGGGGGGGGGGGCAGGGAGAATGCTTCCAGTTTCAAAGGATTTTCTGTTTTCTCCTCTCCTTCTTTCCTTTCTATTGTTCTGCCTGATTTTCTCTGTTCTCTGCAATGGCATTTCCTTAAGGTCAATCTATTGTTATTTAGGAGTGTGATTGAGATATCAGGCTGAGTCACGCAACATTTGCCAACTCCACACCTTTCAGCATTCTGCTGCTGAGTGGAGGTAAAATAGCTGTCATTACTACCACTTCCTGAGTAAAAGCTGCTTTTTAAAGAAAATGAGTAAGAAAAGGAGTTAGAAAAATAAAATTATTTTTTAATGCGTTTTCTTAGGGTTTTCATAAGCCTGCAATGAAACTGAAGCTGCCCAGGGCCAGCAGCATTCACAAATAATGCCTTAGTAACGCATCCATCTAAGTCTAAGAGAGAGAAACAGGAGAAAGGATTCAACAAAGAAGCATATTTTAAATCCACTGAGGATGCCAATTAAGAATGAATAAGAAAAAAAAAAAAAAAGACTGCCTAAAAATTCTGACCGATTAGTGAAAATCTGTTTTTCATTTCACAAATAGAATTTTACACTGGTCACTTGCAAAAAAACCCCTTAACTGGAGATGAAAAAATCTACATAAAGGCTACCGTGTGTGAAACGTATCTTATGTGAGCCATTAGGTAAGACACTAACCTTAATTTTCTTTGCAGCAATCTTGTACTTCAAATTATTTTGCATTTGCCTTTATCAGCTTTCTAACAACTACGTAAAACATCTGTATTGCAGCTCAAAACACTCAAAAGAGGCATCCTGAGATGTTTGCACATGTAGGCAGGGACTCGTTAATTCTAAATTTCTCCATTTGGCTGTCATTAAGAAACTATTAGAAACAAAATATGTTATACTTCTGATATGGGGCAATGCTGCAGATCTTCTACCGAATGAACTAAAGGTCTGGCTAGACACATAGGTGTGTGTTTCCATTTGCCACCTTAGCTCTACAAAGCAAACTTTGATAACTAAATCCAAGCAGAAAGTTATTTGTTTTTTTCTTCCTTCCAGATTTGTCGCTGCGGCCATCGCTCAATATTTTCCCTCCTCCCTGACATGCCACGTGTGTGTGTGTCTGTGTCTGGGATGCAGCTTTCTGGGCTACCCACGCCTCGCTATTTTAGGTGAGGTTTGTCAGTACTCTCCTCTTCTTACTCTCCTCTTTGCTGGGGAGGGGAGCAGCAGGATGAACGCTACGTAAAAAGTAACAGCTCTCAAACTGGATGAATTCTGGTATCATGAGATACTGACCTAACACTTCGGTCTGCAGCTCTGTTGTGTTGAGACTTTGTTAAATCTGAGACAAATTCTTTCGAAATATGTAGGTTCAGACTACCTGCGTTAATATTTATATATAAAAAATTACTATAGTAGCTAATGATTTGCCCCAAAAAGGTCATGTTGGCCCACCTTGAGTGACTTATCACACAGTGTAGCTGTAAGGGTTCATGTAATAATTCCCACCTTGAGCTAAACAGCTTGTGACAGAGCTGTAGCTTCCAATTGAAATACAGCATGCTTTTCAGAAAAAAAATATACAGGCTTCTCCAGCTCATGGGAAATTCACCACGAGCCTCAGGAGTCCCTTCCAGGTGTAAACTAACTTAAACAACTGCAGTGTGTTTCCAGTTTTGCCATTTTTTATCTTTATTGGCCTAGGCCAGTGAATTTTGCCATGTCGGGTGAAATAGCGATCAAGGATTTTCTTCTTGAAGCACCAAGTATGGAACTCACCTACCCTCTCCCAATCTTTGTTCTCTAAAAGTTGGACTTGTAACTTAAATAAGTTGTATAGCCTCCTCTTCTGGCTTGTGAAAAGGCATGCACAGTTCATCTGAACAGTCTTAGATACCTAAACCAGGGCTGGACTCTTCCCCTCTGTTAACTATTGAGAAAATGTGGGCAGTTGAATTGGAGGCCACCTTTCAGGCCACTAAAATTATGTGAGGTGAACAGCCCAAGTGGTCACGAGTCAGAGTCTTTTGACAGGCTGTGTCATCTGAATTGCCTTGTTTGCTCACTGCATGCCCATTTTCTAAACCATAGCCAGTTCTTATGAGTTTTCTCTGAATCGTGTTTTGCCCTTGAAGACCACTATTAAAAGCCACTTCTCAAGCAACAGCAGGGTTTTCTTTCCTACGGGAGAGCTCTCCTCTCCACCAGCAACCTTTTTTCTTTTCCTAAAACATTTAAGGGTATACTTTTTAAAGAGATGGCTACCCTTCTGACATATTTGATTGCAGCTGGCCAGTGGGTTAGTAGTCCTTGGTTAGGCACACAAGTGTACGCACATCCACATGCACACGCATCCTGCCCCCCACCCCGCCCCTGCACATACAAGTGATCCAGGCTTGATTTCCCCATCTAGCAATTTTAAATGAAGACTGCAAGTAAATATTTAGGTGTAAAAATTAAATGCACGTTCTTTCTTTCACTGGGCAAATGAGAAACATGAAATGGCTGACTGGTAATGGGAACAGTCTATATTTTCCAGAGTTTGAAAGCTGATTCATTCATTCATTCGTTGAGGAACGACTGAGGGATCTGGGGTTGTTTAGCCTGAAGAAGAGGAGGCTGAGGGGAGACCTTATCACCCTCTACAACTACCTGAAAGGAGGTTTTAGAGAGATGGGAGCTGACCTCTTCTCCCTGGCGATAAGTGATAGGACAAGAGGAAACGGGTTCAAGTTATGTCAGGGCAGGTTTAGATTGGATATTAGGAAGCATTTTTTCACTGAAAGGGTTATTAAACATTGGAATAAGCTGCCCAGAGAGGTGGTGGATTCACCATCCCTGGAGGTGTTTAAGAAAAGGGTAGATGAGGTGCTTAGGGACATGGTTTAGAAGTGGTGGTGTTTTTATCAGGGTAGGTTAATGGTTGGACTTGATGATCTTAAAGGTCCCTTCCAACCTCACTAATTCTATGATTCTATGATTCTATAAGTCACACTGATTTAGATAAAAGTGTCCAGTGAGGTGCCTTCTATGGTTGCTTCCCTTTAATTGATTTATTACATTTCACATCAATAGCTTCAATGACTTCTGTCTACCTTACCTGTCTCATTGCTGTTAATGACCCCAGTAGACTACAGGATTTTGCTCTCAGCAACACTAAGTTTGTATGAAGCTATGCTGAAGAAATCTACTCTGATAGCAGAGTGGAAGTTCTGCCCTAAACCAGGGAAGATTAGGAAGAATAATTCTGTTTTTCTCGATAGAACACTTTTTCCACAACCGGAAACTAAATTCAGTGTTTGGCCTTCCATGTATAGCTTAAAAATAGCTTTGTGCAATACCTGAAGTTAGATTTCACCAGATGAGCAATATTTGGAAGCAGAACTTCTCAGGATGTGGCGGGGGTGACCACACAGTGCCATCTTGCAATGTAAGCACCAAAGTATGAGCATTTGCTTATGAAATACACTGTGATGCTCTGGAACTCAAGGATGTTAAAAATCCCATTGTTCTTTATATAAGAATAAGCTTTTAAAGCACAGTGATGAAATTTTACCTTGGGAAATTAAACTTCCTATAGAATTTCTGCCTGATGAAGGAATCATTGGTGTCCCATCCTAAACCACTGTATATTGTTGGATGTGATAAAAAGTTGCCAGGTTCCTTATCTGTTAGCAGCTGTATTTCAGTGGTGAGTAGTATATGTGTGAGGGTAAGTAAAACATTTGGGAATTCTTCTGTGTTATTTGCTGGGTTTTTGTTGTTGTAGCAACATTGGTTTGTAGCAGCTGTGAAGCTTCTGGGGTTTGTTAATAAAAGAACACACCAAGAATGGAAAGAATCGATGAAAGAAGTAAAGTAAAATTAACACTTGTACAATGATTGGAGACCAATTACTTTTAATTTTTTTTTGCTTTTTTTTTCAGATTTTTTTTTCTTTTCTGTATTCTATTAAATGCTTTTATTTTGTTAGCTCCATATAATCTCTGTGAAAAAGTCGCTTATGTATATACAATTACGCATTCACTTGCTCTCCCACCCCATACGAATATATGTTACTCTAATATGGGTATGTAATGGTGTTATGCCTATTTGTACTACATGAAATTTTAACCCAGTACCTGCAACCTTTTAAGAATCTATGACCTTAAAAAAAAAGTGTATGAAATATCTACAGTAAATAATGTAAACAAACTGCTGTGAAGATTCCTTATAATTCTGAAGATTTTTTTTTTGCCAACTGCCACCATATTCATGTATTTTTCCAACAGTTGTGTTCTGCTAAGAATAAAAAGCTATGGAAGATGAATTTAATGGATTCATGCTGGGAAGATTCACACTGGGATAGCTGTATTAACATTCAACGCTGTACTCTGCAAGAAATTCCAGTGATTGCATTAAGGATATTCGGGATATGAGATGTAAAACATCGTGGTTGTCAAAATATCTGTGTAATTGGCATGCTCAAATAAATAAGGAGAACGAATTATAAAACCCTTGCTTTTTGCAAGTATTCAAAAAGAAATGTGATAATGAACAAGTTTGTTCAAGACTTGTTCATTAGATCTGCATCGACTTCTACCCACATCAATGAGTCCCTGTCAGGGAAAGTAAATGTTTCACAGACTGGATGAAACACTGGTTAATAAGTTATTTGAGAATCAATCTGTATTTATCCAGGTTCTGCCTGTTAATACACATTGTGGATTATTTCCACTTTTAACTCCTCAACATTTCTCTGTGGGTTTATCATTGAGTATTCTAAAAGCAGACTGGTAAAATGCTCTAGTTGCAAAACAAAACAGACTGGAAAAAGAAAAATGCAATAGATCTGGAAAGCTCATTTGAAATTTATGAGGGATTTGAATTTGAATGTCTGAATTTGCCAGTCCACAAAGGAAGAAGGTAGGAGGCTGCAAGTGAAGAAGTTTCCTGTGGTTCTTCCTTTATAACAAGCCACAAAGGAAGGAACTCTGTACTCAAGCAGGCTTTGTAAAGCTCTTCAGTCTGTGCCTACATCAAGACTGCTGTCAGGATGGTGATGCAGCTCGGGAAAGCTTTCTGGGCGTTAACTCACCTTGCTCTTACATCTGTTCACACATCCACAGCATAAGGACCCTGTCCACTCACCTGCAGCTTCAAGAAAACAGAAAGGTTTTTGTACACTGTGTGTTCAAATAAAATGTAAAATCTTTTCTCGTAGGATGCAGAGTTTGACGGTCTCTTTCAGTATTTGCTATTGGAGGTAACTATATATAGTGCGTCCAAGACAATTTTGCATAAACCAGGGGTTCTCCACTTCCATAGTGTGGATCACATCCAAACAGACGGGCTCCTTTTTAGTCTCAAATACCACGCTTAGTCTTACAGGCAAATAACAGTTCTACAGCAGCATTTTGTTACAGGGCGTTTTGACATCTTTTCGCAATAATAACCTAAAAACCAGGCAATAATACCTAGAACAAGACAATCCAACAGACAGTTTCCTACAGAACACAGAAGTGCTGACTACTATGTGAATTTTTCATGGTCTACGGACCATGAATCATTGCATCCTTCATATAAATAGACCTTGGAAACCTACATATCTGAATAAAATGGGTATGTGCAAATAAGGACTGTCTGTAGGGTAAGGCGGCAAAAGGATGCAGAAGATCTTTCTGAAAAAATGATCGAGCTCAGGGAAGATTTGTGACTCAGGGAGTGGGATGCTGTTTAACTCAAGAGCACGTGTATGCTGCTGTGACAGCCATAGACCAGGGCGAGCACTGGCTTTTGAAATACACGAAAGTAGGGTTTTAGCCATTTGGGTACTAAGAGCTGTCTTCATGTAGAACACCGTGAAAATAAACCCACTTCTTAGAACTGGGGAAACAATTTTTGGGAGGAGCTAGGGATCTGGAAAAGGCAGGTTTGAAGAGGAAGATTAACTCCCTGGAACTGTCAGGCTTGAGCTAGATGCTGAAATAAGTAAGTACGACTAGTTTGCAGCTAAAAAACCCTACTTGGTCCCTTTGGTGCCACTCCAGAAAAAAAGCATAGAAACCTGTCTGTGAAAGTAGGTGGCCTTTGTCATGTCTTAATGGTAAAGTTTAAGAAACAGACAATGCTGGCTCTTAGCCAGCATAAAGAACAGAGGTTGAAGGACCTGTGCCGGCACAACGCTCTTTCTGGCTGTGAAATGGTAACTATGAAATGGTTCCTCAGGCTGGTTTATCTTCTAAGAGATAAACTGACGTAGTAAAGAGTGAAAGGAAATCAATATAGCTCATGACTGAGGACATGGGGTATGGGTTTGTTTTTGGTTTTTTTTGGTTTTTTTTTTTTTTTCAGGAAATAAGAAGTAAGCAGCATACTTTTGAATTTGGAACAAATCACAGTTCAGTGAACTGATACATGGAAGGCTGGTGACATTCACGGTTTACGCAGTGTACTAATTCAGAGGAAACCACCAGCAGCTTGAGGCCGGAATAGGTACTTTTAACTCAAGCAAATTAATTCATTAAATTAACAAATGATGAGGCTACAACAATAGAGCTGAGAGGAAATGAAGGCATGGTTATGGGGGTCAACATAGCATTAGCTAAGATAAAGCACAACACAGATGGCTTTTCAGAGATGGCAGGCTGAAAGATCGCTGATATGGAAGATATATACAACAAATAAGAAGTGAATTTAACGGTAGAGCCATATTGTTTTTCCATGGCCTTGAACTTTCTTTTCTTAAGCAATCAAAATTTGGCAGAGATTTTTAACAGCACTCATAGGTACCTGTTATGTTTCTTAATGCTTCTATTAAAAGAATGCTTCTACTACATGTATTAAAATGTTTACAGTTTTGCACTTTTGCATAATTATATCTGTCCCATCAGAAAAATTTCTGGGCTACTGGGTGCTGTCACAGTTAGTGACAACAACTCTGATTAGGATCCACTACTTATTGAAGTTAATTAAGAGTATCTGCAAATCAAGGAGTATCGTTGGTATTTTTAGGGTTTTTTTAAGCTCTGTAAGGATGGCTGAACTCTTCTGTTAAAGGAGCAATGCAGATGAAAACTAAGCATTACAGGAAAATGCACTCTCGGCAGTATTGGAGATTTTAAAGTGCTGCATTCAAATTGTTAGTTTGCTAAAGGAGCTTACATCTCATTCCACTTTGTTTTCATGGAAGACTTCAAAGCAAGTTTTCAACAAGCTGAGCTGTCAGATCAGCCTTGTATCATATGATGTGGGGATAGAAAATCATGAGCTTGAAAAAGGGAAGTGTAGAGCTGCTGTACAATTAACCATTTCCTCTTTTATATTTTGTGCATACCTCTGAATAATGACTGACTTAATTCCAATACTTCCCATGGAAAACTAACACTAAATTTAAAAGACAGTTTTTCTAATCATGTTTGTTCCTTGCTTCATTTACTAAATTTTCATATATCTACCTGTGCCTTCAGAGACCCACTCACCTTTACAAAAGTATATTTCTGAAAATAAGTCTTAAGGACCTTCCAAACTCAGGGGTAGAAAAGGAAGGAAAATCAGAACTAAGACAGAATATGTGCTGGAGAGAAGAGGGAGTCCTCTGTGAGACCATAACTTCTTAATTTTACCAAAATGTAGATTCATGTTGGTAATCCACATGGCTACCGAATCATAGATTTATTTCACAAGTAACCTGTAGGTCTCTCAAACAAAAATTCAATGGTGTGAAATAATTATATGGGCATAGGACTGGAATGAATCACACGGATTTCATATCTTCTCGTCCTGGAGGTGAGCAGCACAGAAGAATCTGCAGATAAAAGCAATGCCACCCAAAATATCATCACTTTTGGTTTTGTGGAGACAGTGGTGGGGATGTCAGGTACTGGGGGCTTGAATGGTAATTTTCCACAAGTTATTTGTTAAACAAGTCAATAAATCAAGGAGTTAGGAAGTAATTTGTCCTGTGTTCATTTGGGGGGACAGTAAGTGAAGCTCGTCTTCATAAGATGTGAATGATTCATATTTTAGGTATTTTCACCATGCCCAAGATCTCACTTGCCTCTTCCCAGTATAACTGGTGCTCTAGAGTTTTGTACTGTAAGTCAAAAGCTTATGAAAAGGAATTAAGATGATTTTGTGATTTATGAGGGGTAGCAACAAGTGTGGAATGAATCTGCTGTGACATCTTCAGAAGATATTGTTCACTTGTGACCACAGCAGACCCTTCCTGGTGATTACATTGTCCCTCCCAGTCCTCTCATCTATTTTTGTCCTGTGTCCACCAGTGCTAGAGGCTGTGACAAGCTGGTGTTTGTTTGCTGCCTTTGGGGAAATCTGTGGATTTTGTACTTGATTCTGACATCTGCGTTGCACCACTGATGACACAAATTTAAAAAGACAGCTAACACTGAGGGCTATCAGTGTATATGCTGATCATATGCATCTGGAGACTAAGAAAACATCTTCACAAGGTGGACAGAAGGAGTTTTCCATTTCCACCAGTGTGACTCCATCCTGAATATATGGGACTTTTGCTTCACAGTTCCACATCTGTGCTGCTTGCTGCGTCTGAAGACAGTATTAACAGTCAAAAGTCAGTAAGAAATCTCCCAGCCACTTCAAGAGCAAAGAGAAAAGATGCTGAACTACCATGTACCATTCTCCCAATTCAGGATTGAGCAACACAGTCAAAAAGAAGCAACTACCCTTGCCCATTTCATATTCTGTGCAGAGAGAATTTTTGTCTCCTGATCTCTTTATCTAGTTCTTATCAGTGTCTCCTTTCACTGAAAAAAACAAACCACAGGCAAATATGTATCACTCAGCACTATATTTACATATATCAGACTTAGCAATATACTTAAATGGACAGATGAAAAAAAATGCCATCTCTAGCTGCCCATTTCTCAGCATGTTTGTCGTTCTGAGAAATAGAGATGAAAATCTAAAAAAAGCAATGTATTTTAACTCTGCCAGTGCTAGGATTATTCTTCCTGTGTGAACTTCTCTGCCTTGCAGGGTAAACACATAAAGCAATGAATAGACAAGAAGCACTCACAGCAAAAAAGAATTTACAAATCTTCAAATGATGTTGAATGCGAGTAGGCAGACCATGACAAAATGTTCACACTTCTTCATCAAATCTAACTAGTTTACAACTACATATTTATGCTGTAAACTGTGAACTGGAGTTCCTCTGTGGGAGAGTAACCCAAATGAAATGACAGGAAGCAAAAAGACAACTGCTTTTGCAGGTGTGGGGTAGGGCAGGATTTGCTGGTTCCCAATTTTGTTTATTTAATTGGAAAAGTCTTTAAGAATCCATTTCCATCATCATTATTTAAATGGAATACTAATTTATTCTGAGAATTAATTGCATTTATTCTGGAAATACAATCAGTGAAATCACGTTTTTAATCTTTGCCCTTTTTGAAATGGAATAATAATTCTGCCTGTCTCAGTTACAGGTTGTGAAGCTGAAACTGTACATGCATGAAAGTGTGCATATTCCACAGTGATGGGTACTAGTTCAGGAATGATGTATTTTATGATCTTCAGACAGAATTATCCTCAGAAGAAGTTTTTTTGTTAAAAGTAGCAGTATCATTGCTTCTTGTGCTGATAATAGACTAATTTACGGTCACAGTAGTGCAAAACTTTCAAGATTTCCCAGTGCAACAGGTTTGTTACTTCAAAGTGCAAAGCATAGACATTTTATTTATAAATCATTGTGTATATTTGCACAGAGACAATACACCAAGACACCTCAATAGCATTTGCTGTGTGGTTTTGCAGTAGTCATGCAGAAAAATGTTGACTATTTAAAAATACAGTTATTGGTTGTTATGATACAATACTGTGTAGACTGTCAGTCTCATAAATTTAAAATATTTTTGGTGAGAGAAATTTGAAATTCAATAAGTGATTTTGAACATGGATTCATCAACAAAATGGAACAGACAGAAATATATTCCTTCACTTGTATTATAGCACACTTGTTTGGCTTTCCATTTCTTAGCAGCCAGCACTTGTTAGGCTGTACCAGTTTTGGGCCCCCAAGACAGGAAAGACACTGATAAGCTGGAGCAGTTGAGCGGAGGTTCCCCAAGGTGTTCAGGGCTGGAGCACTTGCCCCTTGAGGAGAGGATGCAGGAGCTGGGCTTATTCAACCTGGAGAAGAGATGGCTTGGGTGGGGGCTCACAGCAGGCCCCAGCGCCCACAGGGAAGGGACTGAGGAGTTGGAGCCAGGCTCTTCACAGCACTGCTTGGTGAGAGGAAGTGAGACTATGGGAAGAAGTTGAAAGAAGAGAGGTTCAGACTGCAGATAAGGAGATCCTTTCCCCCTGGGGACAGCTGGGCAGGGGTGTGGGTTGTCCAGGGAGGCCTTGCCAGCTCCATCCTTGGAAGTTTCCAAGCCCTGACAGGGCTTAGCCCTGAGCAGCCTAGTCTGAACTCAGAGCTGGTCCTGCCTGAGTGGGAGGCTGTGCTGGAGACCCCCTGACCTCCCTTCCCACCTGGGTTATCCTATGATACTGCGTTGACAACTGTCAGAAGGAGACTGCCCACCCATATAGACATGTGTGGCAGTGAGCCAAACCACACAGCCAGATCCTGTATCTCACTGTTCCTAGGAGAGTCCAAGCGAAATTCCAACATCACCTAGGTGAAGAGCAAAATTCCCAGTGATTTTTGACAGGATATCACCCCTCGTGTTTTGTCTTTAAATGTGGAGAAGGAATACGGGAGTTTTGCCACCAGCTTCAGAGACATAATGTCATACCAGATGAATAAGGGTGTCCAGCCCTGCACTGACCAGGGAGCCTGGGCCAGCTGGAATCTACACTCAGCTCTTAGCTAAATACATAAAATTAGGTGGACTGAATCCAGGTATGAGAGTTAAAACAACTTTAAATATTTGTGTTGCTCCCCCCCCCCCCCCCCCGCCCCATGTACCTAATTTGAGTTTGGGCACAGCCCACTTTTCCTAGGAAGCAAATATGTGTACGTACATATATATATTTGCCTAAAGTGTGTGGTTGCCAGACAGCGGACACAACTGATCTAATTTTAACTGCTGACACACAGTTAGACATGATCTTGTGTCCATAAAGAACTCCAGTCAGTGCTCATGCAGATTAGATTCATAGCTTCTTGCATTTCTGTAGGCATGTAATGCATATATGTGAGACTTGGATGCGTGTCTGAAGTTTCCTCTGCTTCTCACTTAGAGAAAGTTAAAGTACAATGTATTTGAGATCTAAATGCCGATATTATCTAAAATATTTATCACTTTAGAACACTAACTGAAACGAGTCTGAGTTTGTCATCGTGCCCAGTCCCTGATGTGTGCTGATATATACCAGACTCAATCACCCCCTGCACTTCTGTGCTCAGTCTTTCAGAACGTGACTTTTTTCTGGGGAGGCTAATTCAAAGGCAAAGGATTAGATTAATGAAACACAAGGAAAATGGCTGTAAACATGTTGAGAATGGTATGTCTGCCTATTGGCATTTTAACCTTTGGGGAATTGCTCTGGGTGAGAGCTTGCTTCTTATGTTTCTCACCTCAGCTGCATAAACTTCTGTATTTGCCCAGCTAGAGGTGCATGGTTTTTTGCTACCCTTTTTTCAATTACATCATTTGATTTAAACATTGTTGCACCAGAATGACTGACATACAAACACGGCCTTTAATAAAAATCTGTTGCAGTGATGAAACATTTATTACATGTCATTGTATTATGTTATGAACCACTTATGCAAAGAACTCCAACAAATTTCACATTGACTAGGCAAAAATCTATGGCCTGATGAGGGCTACAGAAATACTTGGGGGTACATAGTTAGGAGAACCTTCCTTTTGACAACATGCATTGTAAAAACCCTTAATTTTTGGAACTCCGAGAAGAGCTGTCTTTTGTATCTTAGACACACAGATTTATTTAACTTTAGGTGTAATGAAAGGTTTCAGTATCAAAACTGTCTTTTAAGAAGGTAAATCTTCATTTTGAATGGCAGTGATAAACATGAAATTACAACACACCACATTCTAGTTAGAAAAAAACCCCCAACAAACCAACAAACAAAGATCCAAGAAAAAATATCTACTTTTCAAGATGCCTCCATAATTAAAGCTAATTTTACTTTCTGGTCTCTATATTGCTATAACTGGACCTTTAGTCCCACACCCCTGTTTACAGTTCTTGCCTGCCCTTTGTTCTGCCAACAGTTTTTTGAGGAAAATTACAGGACTGGCGTGCTTATAGTTCCTCATGAATAAAGACCAATTCCTGCCTAGAAAAGATATATCTGGCTAAACAGCTATCAAGTGGCGAGGGTTGGGCTTGCTTCATCCACGTTGTTGGCTCAGATCTACGTTTTTTTCTATCCACAGGGCACTCCCATAAATGAGGGAAAAAGAGGGGAATATATTTACAGTTCTTTCACTGCTCCAAAGAAAGATCACCAAGATGGTACCAGAGGTTAAAAATAGATGGAAATGTACAGCCATTTCCAAAAGCATACAATGAATACGATTTTAAACATCACAACATATGGATTTCTTCACTGCAGTAGTTTCTCTTAAATGCAGATGCAGGATATCAGTATTTCAATCCTCTTCTATGCTTCTTTTCAAGGATTGAAGAAGTTGCAGATATAGGTGAGAACTGAACACTACTGAAATGGGTGTAAAAGTACCCCCTGGTTTCAATGGGATTTGAATTCAGGCCTTAGTGCTGGTATCTGGACTCCCAGAAAATTTCCAGAGGTAACTGGAATGGTCACCCTATTACCACCACAGCCAGAAAGCTGTTGCCTGCCTAGCCAGAGTGTTTTGTCTTCTCTCATTACAAATTACAACGAGATATTCATTCTGAGGGTTGGTGGTGTCCCATTCTTTAATAATGAAGTCCAAGCTTGCATGTGTACAGGCAGTCCAAAATGGACACTGTGCAACTCAGCAGTGAGTCCCAGCTGGACACTGAAAGGGATGATGAGGTTGGGATGGATGAGAGGGGCCAGGGTCAGTCCCCAGTCCCGGGTCTATCTAGCGCACACAGCCCTGCTGTGGCACGGTGCCAGGGAGGTTTCTGTAATCACCTGTCATGATGCAACTTCTGGATGGGTGTAAATTTGAGCCTGAGAAATGTAAACTTCGTCATCATAATGATTAAGCGAAGGTGAAGCTTTCCTGGTAAATGTGTGCCTTGGACAAACAGAAAATGACTTGCATACACACGCGTGTTGCCTCAGCTGCTGGAACAGGCTGCTAAACGGCAGCATTGCTAACTAAAAATTTGTACAAAATTTTGTAAAATATTCTTATGTTGTGCCTTAGCAGTAAAGCTTTATTTTGTGTTTGGTTTTTTGTTTGATTGGTTTTCTTTAAAATTGCCATCCTCAGAGACTTGTGCTTGTAGCTTATTTCTGCAGCCATGTTTTCACCTTTTTCTTCCATTTAAAGAATTTGCAGTCATCTTCCTTTACCGGTGCCAGGGTATACTTTCAACTGAAAAACATTTTTTTTTTTCTGATAGATAGGACAGGTCACTCAAGGTAACGTCACAGCGTAGCCTTACCAGGGAAAAAAAACAGCTTATCTGACATTTAGAATCTTCTGTTTTCCTGTGGGCTGTGGTACAGACGTGGCCAGTACAGTGATTTCATGCTTTTTCAGGTCAGGAGTGTTAGATTATTACTCAAATCTAAAGCAATGAAGTGAAAATTTACAAATTCCTACTTTGCTGAAGTTTAATTTGAGTGGGAAGATGGTGAATATACCCAGAATGTGTGTTGCTCGACACGGTCTGCCGTCAGTGCTCACCCATGAATCACAGGCAGTTGCAAAAACTGTCTCAGGAACAAGTTAACTTTAAATAAATAGTCTCCTTTTTTTAAGGGGTTTGCTGAACTGAAGCCAGGAGGATTAGCTGCAGGATATTAATAGGAAGCAAAAAATATATATAGATATATTAGAATAAATATCTCTTTTTCTGTGCTATATTACTTCATGAGGCACGTGTCATCAAAATTAAACAGGTCATGGGGAGAGGACAGTGCTGAATCTTGGCCTGTAAGTGCTATTTATTACCACAGCGATGAGGGAAAAGGCAAACAACTGAGTTTCTTCTCCTAGTGTTTGCTGGAAAAGTTCTTGGTTATTTTTAATGGTACAGAGATGCTTCTTACTGAGAGCCACGCAAGTTTTTAGAGGCACTAATCTAACACAGTGGTACGAAGCCAGGTGATACAACTTTATATGCCTATAATTTCCATTTGCAAGACCGAATGATAAAGTAATTCAAAAGCAATTTACAGACAGTGAACTTTGTCAACAAGAAAGGAGCAAAGAGCTATTCCACGGAAAGACTTGCGAGACTACTGTAGTTTCCAGCAGCCCATTTTCTCCCACAGTTCACAAGCAGGTGTACGATGAGCCAGGTAACATGTCATGCTCCTGATTCAGCCATCTCTGGTTTTGGTCGCAAAAGGAAAATGTTTCCCTCCAGATTACCACAAACAAAAGGCAATGTCCGGGAATCTCTGCTAAAGAATGGTCTTCATTATACATGAAAATTGACTTGAAATGTTGACTCTTATGCTGGTCTGTCTCAGACTAGATCTGAGTGCAGACTGACATGCAAAAATAGGTAAGTGGTTTGAAAGAATGTCGCTTTGCTGATTAATAACCAGAACTTGAATTTATGCCTCTCCTATCTGCTTACAATTTCCGGGACAAAAGAGAGCAACCAGAGCTCTAATCATGCCTGATACTGATCATTCTCCAGGGGGGCACATGCCTTCTCTTTTGAGGACAGTTACTGAATTTTCAGTTGTGATTTTTGATTGCTCCATTTGGGAGAGTGTAGGAGTGGACTATTCTCTTGGGATGAAGTCAAACAAAACTCTGAGTTCGTCTCTGAGTCAAATAAACTGTGTTGTCTTCTTAATTGACTTGCAGTGATACTAACTTTTATTTATGCCCAGAGCATAAATAAGCAAAACTGTGTCAACACATCCTAGGTTTCCCTCCACTAAGTTGTCATAGGGTAATCAGTACAACAAATTGTTTCCATAACCCTGAGTTTTTCTCAAGAGGAACTGCTCTGTCTGCATTTGGATAAACACAAAAGTAAACTCACAACGCAACTGAATTTTAACAGAAACAGTGCAATGTAACCATATCAACATAGTACGGTTATTTAGCCCCAGTCTCATTTTGTAAGTTAAATACCTGTATAAAATATAGAAATACATATATATTTTCTCACCTAGAGATGAAATTATTCTAACAGATCCAAAGAGATTGTAGTCTTTGCATTGTGAAAAAGAAGCAATGGAATTGGAGAACAATTTATACAGCCAAAACTATCCAGAGCGTCACAGATATTTGAGATGGAAATACGCTACCGAGAGCTTTGCATCAGGGAATTAGTGCAGAAGCTGCCTCTGGTACCACCATCCCTTGGGGCACCCTGAACATTCACAGCACTGACCAGGATGTTAGTACTGGTTTCCCAGTTGCCATGATATATGTGAATCTTTGTCTTCATTGCCCTTCTCCCTCAGGCTCCAGAGAGACCAGAGCTGCAGCCAGCAAGGTACTGATGACAGAGATTGGAGGCATGGCAGTTCCCTGCTGCAGAAAAATAAGAAATGTGGTGGGTTTTGTGTTAAACTGTCAGTCTGTAAGAAGGGAGTTACCTTTCTTGGTAGAAATCACCAGTGGAAAGGAAAAATAAAGGGTCCAGCCTGATGTCCAGAAGAATGAGGGTTTTGTCACCATCCAAAACTCAAGCAAGTATGGAGGGCAGTGCCATGATTTCCACTAGCAGAGACTGAGGGGGGAGTTACAGGAATCGCTATAGGGCACACAGGCACATCCTTGCTGCCACTCCAGGGTGAAAAAGTCACTGACACATTCACTGGCATACTGAGAACGCCCAGCAAGGGTGACCTTAGCAGGCAGGTGATCTCCTTGCATCACATCCGAGAACAGCATGGTTCGCTTTTTAACTAACAGTCCTCTTCCTGCCAAACTCTGCCTATGCTATCCCTGTTCCTACTTCTCATTTGTAGTATCAAGAATAATCATAATCACCACCTTTTCACTATTTGCTTCCTAGTTTCTGTTATTCTTCTATTTACTTTCTACTTTTCCACTTTCTGTTCTTATTTTTCAGTTCTTCCTCAGTCATATCAAACAGAAACAGTGCAGAAGTGCTGACAGAGGTGGCAAAATTCTACAGAATTCTTTATGAGCAAAGAAGAGACACTCGGGTGTGTCAGTGGCCACTTAAACCTACGGTCCCGTACACATTAACTGCTTTATAGGCTTGTAGATGACCTACTGTGATGGAATCAGAGGAGATCATAGGGTTGTTCTAACACAATATCCACATGACATCTGCATGTGCACTGGAGGTCTGAGATAAGGCTCGGCAGTGAATAATGTGGGAGGACAATAAGGAGCAATAAATAACCTGGAGTTGCTTTCAGGTAGAGTTCTCTGGGTGAGTTCTATGGCACAATTGCCAGGCACCAAGAGCTGCTGTGCTATCCTAGATGAAAATTGTAGCTGTATTTTCACATAAAAATGTAATTACTCTTCGGTGTGGAGCATCGTGTTGTCTTTTAACTGTAATGAGAGTTTTGGTATCTACTGGATGCACGAACAGCAACATGTAGATGTTTTAGTCTCAAACTGAAGCCCTTGTTCTCTAATTGTCAGAATACATGGCAGAAGAAATTCAAAACACCCAAAGTTACAGCACAAAATCACACAGACATGTGAACAAGATTATTACCCTTTTACCCCTAAACAGGATTACAAAGAAAATTCAGAGCAAAGCAAGTAAAATTAGTGACCTTCTAAAGAGTATAAGGAACCAAAGTAACCTTGTTTAAAGTCATTGGCTCTCAAATAGTTCAGCAATGCCAGGGTCTAACTGTGCCTGGCAGTTCATTTTATATACACCTACATTGCTCTAAGACAATTTGCAAACAGTATGACAGAATGGAGGATTGCCTACTCTTGAAGTGCTCTATTATTAATGAACTCACAGCGGCTCTGTACCGTATTTCAGGATGGGAAGAGAGGAATACCATGTGCAAGTGAAACTGTAGGCTTGTTTGAGTAAGCAGCATGTAATTATCCAGGCTGGAAGGTGGCCAGTGCACTAAAGCTGACACTCTAACACTAACCTTGCAGCATTCAGTACCCAGCATATTTGCAAACGGTCTGCTGCAGTTCATTTCCCAAGGTCCAGCATTAGACAGGAATATATTCTCTATTATATTCTGACGGCAGCACATCCTCCTCCCAATTAAAGACCCACGAAGTGCTTTTGCTGCCTAGCTCTAATTCTGATACCTTTAATTTTTCTCTGTTAAGGAAATAGAAGAATGAGAACAATAGCTTATTCCTTCCTTTCCAACAGCCTGGATACATTTAAGTGGCTGTGGAAAATTACTCCCCAGAGTCTTCTTGCAGGTCCAGACAACACAGGTCTTAAAATGGTGAGAGTCATGCACGTCAGGATGAGGGTCATGCACGTCAGGATGAGGGTCATGCACATCATGAGCACTTCACGAACAAAGACACTCTCTACTGTGTCCCAGGGAGTACAAGATACCTTTGAAATCACAGCCATTAGCAAGCCTGCCAAACTTTGCTTATTTTTAATTTATCCGGTAAGCTGCCGTCAACAGCAATGTTCTCTCTTTCCTCATTCCTCAGACAATATCAAATGACTAAAGAAGGAAGCTCAACAAGTCACTACATGGAATAACTGGGAGGGAGAGGTCATTCGGTTTGTGCTGGGGTGGGAGCAGGAGCCAGTTCGACTGTGGGGTTTGTTTTGGAATGATGTGAAATAGGTGGGAGGCGCAGAGATTTGTCGGGACAAAGGTTGGTACCCGCAAGGAAGAGGCTACATAGGCTTGTTGGCAGAACTCAGTTTAGGTGAACAAAATCTTTTATGAAGCATGGCTTACGGACTCCGCCACCTGGGATTCAGGCAGGGATGCCTAGTTCAGTGGAAATATCATGCTTCCAGATATTGCATCAGCTTTTGGAACTCTAACCAAACAATAGGTCTTTTAATAAGCAAAATTTTTCTATTGTGAACTACTTAGTTACTCAGCTTTGCATTTTCCCATAAAGGCAAGGTTTGGGGCCCTGATGATTATATTTTCCAGAAGGAGAGAAGAAATTTCACACAGTTTTTAATTTTCTTTATGTAGGAAGGGGGAGTGAGCCCGTTGCTGGCTGGCTCTGAGCCAGAGGAGCCAGCACCTAAACGGAAAGCAAAATCATGAAAAAACAGATCTAACAATAGAGAGGAACACGGACCCGATTGTTCTTCCAAGCACATTTCCATAGCAGGTAGAACACAGTAATGCCTCACGATTTAAATCTGTGGCGCAGAATGACTGCTCATTTTGTTGTTTGTATTTAGCTAACTCTGATGGACACCCCATAATTTTGTGTCAGGCAAAGTGTAATGCTGTTTTTTTTTTTTGGTTTTTTTTTTTTTTTTTTAGAGAGAGAGAGAGAGAACTGGCTCCTCAGAATAGCAATTTTTCCTCATTAAGACTTTTCCGGGGCATTTTCACAAAGTTGTGCTTTGGACACTTTTCATGCACCATTGAAACCGTTGACATCTTTACTGAGCTTAGCCAAGCAGTAGGATAATTTCATATTTCATAAATATTAGTGAGGAGGCTCGCTAGAGAGTGCCAGCATATTTTTGACAACTATCTGTCCCAGAGCTGTCTGCAGATGTTTATTTAACTAACTACTCCCATCACTGAGCTTTTGTCTTGCCGTATTTACAGATGTCAATGTTGACTTCAAGACAAATATATTGAACAACAAAGATGTTTATCATCATTACTTCTGCTGAAGGACCTTCTAAGCATCCATATTCCAGTGCTTCTACTGCCAAAGTGCTTTTGTACTACCTTTTTCTTCTACCTCTGAGGTCTTTGTGAAAAAGCTTGAATTAAATGTTCCACTCACATTTTTGGTGACAGAGAGTGCTCATATTTTCTGCATCTCCACACTCTTTATCTTTCCTCAAAGTACGCTTTGTTCACCTCTACATTTTTTCTCTATTAAACCAACTGTTTGGAAAGCTGTGACAGAAAGAAGTGTTGGGTGAACTTCTGTAGCAGTATATTGACCTAGAAGGCTAGAGATTTCTGCCCAAAAGCATAATTGCAATAGTATAATAATGAGAATATAAGTGAATATATCTGCTTGGCATTAGCCGATATAGTAGCTTGTTAGTTCATTGATCTCAGCACTGTTAAAACTATAATTTAGCATGGTTTTTTTTTTCTTTCTAAGGTTCAACCTTACACACAATGTTTCTCATTTCAACTTTATGAGTTTATAGCTGGATAAACATACTCATAGTATATTCCTGTCTCTGTCAGGAACTAGCTTTTGACGTGAATAGGTTGAACTTTCTAAAATGTCCATACAGTTGAAAGCTCACTGTTTTAAAAAACATTTTTCTGTCTTGTCCTACCCCAAAAAGTGTTTATAATCTCTAATACAACTCCTCAGAATTTAATTGCATATTAATATAATATCCATTACATAAAATATTATTATGCATTTATATCCTGATCAAAACAGACACTATACAAATAACATTTGAGACATTGCTTCAAATGGCCACAAGAGAACCATAAAATAAAACAGATGGCAATGGCTAAATAAAATGAACAGTAATCAAAAAGGTATTAAGTTCTTTGCAAACAGGACAATAGATTTGATTAATGTCAGCAGGAATTATAGAGATAATGGGAAGGTCTACAGACCTCTGAAATGGTTTTTGGTTTTCCAGTCTGAAATAATCTACTGTGACAGAAACAGATCTCATCAACATTTAGTCAGATCAGCTTTCTACATCGACTTCAGCTAGTATGTTTTCCTCTACAAAGAGCACAGGTCATGATGAAAAATAGAATATGAAAATTCAAAGCTTATTGAAAATTACTTTTTGCTATTTCTTTTTAATTGGTGATGGCAGTGACATGTAATAGCATAATATGGGAAACTTGTACTTGCTTAGCAACCAGCAGCTCTGAAAAGAGATAAAAGGATTTTGTAGGCTATTGCAAAGAAAAATAAAGGTTAAAAGGAGGCTGATTGGGTGATAATACACAGAACATTACAAAGCATAAAAATGCTGGTAGAGTATATAATTTTATTTTATAAAATGGACTTTTTCTTCATGTAACCCAGCATCTGTTTATTAAAACTACTCAAATTCATTTTCTACTGGACCTTTTAAATTTCCTATAAAGCAGGGTGACCTCCTTAGTGGGAAGTAACATATGGGCAGCATGACACAGTTCCTTAGACGTCAGAACAGGATTTGCTTACCAGGGTGGATATCAGCTATGCCTGGGTATGAAGTGGAACAATTGCATACCGGGAACATATTGTAGAGGCAGATCTACTAATTCAGTCATCAAAATTATGAGCAAAATATTTACAGTTAAATTTAGGTCAGAAGTGTGAAACAAATGAACCCCTGCCGAATTAATTTTCAAAAGTACAGAGTAGGATGACAGTGTTTGAGTTCTCAAGGTCAAAATATGAGCCTTGTATCTGAAATGTTGTGCCTTTCTCTTGTTTACCTCATAATAAAAAGTGAACTATAACCTGTCCCTTTTATGCTTTTCTCTCCTTCCCTTTACACAAGGGCAAGGCAAATTATAACCCTAACAAATCTATATAAAGAAAATAGCACAGAGCAAACTTTATCCTTTAGCTACAGCTGTTGAACTCATTAGTTCCATGGGACTAGTGAGATCCAGCAGAACAAAGAATTTGTCTCAGGGGATTTAACTGAAGGGTCTGAGAAGGTTTGATCCATCTCTCAGAGAAATCAATGTGAACTTTTCCAGTGATTTTGGAGAAAACTGGATCAGATCCAACAGTCAGAGAATTCTGAGTTAAAGCTGAAATTTATCCCATTTTGTCTTATGTACTATTTCAGCTCCATCTCCAGTCAAAAATTGTTGGAGTAAATGAGAAATTACAGAACAAAGCTTGATTTAATATTGCTTGATCTGTGCTTTCCCACAGCTACTCCTATAGACCCTATTATCCCAAAAGACACAAAACGAAACAAATAAATGCATAACGTTCACTACACACACAGGTTTTTATTATAAATACATGCCAGTTCCTAATGGAGACATTAGAGATTAGGTAAAATGTATCTGTGTTTTGAAATCTGGTTTTAATATGCAAATAATTTTATTGAAAATAATTATTGTAAGTTGAAACCAAAATTGCCAAATATATTGAAATTCGGGCCCTGAGTTTTATAGATATAAATTTTAATGGAACTAGTTGGAAATCAGTGTTTTTGAAAGACAAATGTCTGGCAAAGACCTTTCATTCCTTTTTAGTTACCTGATTTCTCTTACTCCAAATGAAGAAAGCTGATGGTATATAAAAACTATACCAATAAACTTCACAAATATTGCAGCATTAGTTCTATAGTGTGGATATGCAATTCCTCTCCCTCAACCCTACAGCCATTTTCCTTCATGTTTTCTGTTCTAACAGTACATGTGACCTGTCCTTCAAATACCTTTTTAAAAGAAATATTAGTACTGGCAGCCAGGATGTTGTAGATGGACCTTGGCAGAAGTATCTTGCTTAAAAAAGTACCTGCCCTGGAGCATTTCACAAGAATGTCAAACCCTAAACTAGGTCAGCCTTGTAATTCTGAGCAGTCTTCTCGTGACAAGAGCAATGTAAACAACGTGCTAAGTTTTTCTATGCAGTTATCACCCTCATGTTTGCCATATGTCTCTTGGCCTGTTTTTATAATTTCTTGGTTGCTGTTCTTTGGTATCAAAAGCTGTTCTTCATGGACACTGAAAAGTTAGAAGGAACTCAGAGCTGGCAGTTGTGTCCACTCTGGCCACAACAGGCAAAGATGCAGGAGGGTTGCTCTCTGGGTCAGAGCCGGCAAAGTTCATCCTTGGCCAAAAAGCCATATCACTTGCATTTAAGAATTTCACCCCAAATTTCAGGATTCTACACAGGTTTTCTTCCTTTACAGCAAATTTTATTTACTTTAAAACAGCCCAGAGGAATATGAATACTTTGAGAGGCTCAGCACATTCTTTGGTGGTGGCAGTGGCTGTTGGCTGACAGCATTCAGCCTGGTGAATGGCTGAGCCTAACGCAAGAAGCAAATGTTAGGACTGAACAGAGGCTGATAGATGACCTGTTTCCTTCCCTTCAACAAGGCCGAGTGCAAGGTCCTGCATGTGGGCCGGGGCAATCCCATGAACAAATACAGGCTGGGTGGAGAATTGATTGAGAGCAGCCCTGAGGAGAAGGACTTGGGGGTGTTAGTTAATGAGAAGCTCAATATGAGCCGGCAATGTGCACTCACAGCCCAGAAGGCAAACCTTATCCTGGGCTGCATCAAAAGAAACGTGGCCAGCATGTCAAGGGAGGTGATTCCGCCCCTCTACTATGCTCTCGTGAGACCACACCTGGAATATTGTGTCCAGCTCTGGAGCTGTCAACATAAGAAGGACATGGACCTGTTGGAGTGGGTCCAGAGGAGGGCCATGAAGATGGTACGAGGGCTGGAGCACCTCTGTTATGAAGACAGGCTGAGAGAGCTGGGGTTGTTCAGCCCGGAGAAGAGAAGGCTCTGGGGGGACCTTATAGTGGCCTTCCCGTATCCAAAGGGGACCTACAAGAAAGCTGGAGAGGGACTCTTTACAATGGCATGTAGCGATAGGACAAGGGATAATGGCTTCAAAGTGGAAGAGGGGAGATTTAGAATAGATATTAGGAAAAAATGTTTCAATCTGAGGGTGGTGAGGCACTGGCAGAAATTTCCCAGGGAAGCCGTGGATGCCCCATCCCTGGAATTGTTCAAGGCCGGGTTGGATGGGGCTTTGAGCAACCTGATCTAGTGGGAGGTGTTCCTGCCCATGTCAAGCAGGTTGGAACTAGATGATCTTTAAGGTTCCTTCCAACCTAAACCATTCTAGGATTCCACGATTCTATGATTCCCTCCATGGGATATTTCCATTCTGGACTATGGAATATGTCAATTTTCTTGGGACAAAGTCACTAAGGAACAATTACAAGTGTTCCAATTTTATCAGGCTACATATGGCAATCTTAGCCAGATGTATAAGCAAGACTCAGTAGTGGCATTGCAGTGGCAAGGGCAAGTGACTTTGCTGAATAGAAATAAAAACCAACAAATTTAGAAACAAGGAAGAATGCCTTATTGTAAGGAAGAGGGCAGGAAAACAATTCCTCTTAGAGTAGCAAGTATTTTTCTTTCAAGTGTGTGTATCTCAAATGAAGAGTTCATTGTCATATGCCCCAATGTGTTCTTTAAAATTGCTCTTATGATCAGGTGTTCTACATTTCAACACATATTTGGGGATGTTTGTTTGTTTTTTTAATCTGTACAACTGACATTTATTCAAAATGGACACATAGGTCAATTAATACTAACTAGATTCCTTCAATCTATTCAAGTATGTTTGTACTAAAAATATTTTAGAGAGAAAAATATCAATTTGCTCTGATCACAGCTGATTTCAACAAATGTCAGCTGAATTAATTTAAGAAGGTAATGCCTATATGTAACCAACCTTTTGTTGGCCATTGGAACATTGTGCTCTGTAATTCTGCTGTCCTGAGTGTATTTTCATTTGCTATCAATAATTGACCTTTTGTCTATGAAACAGAATACACCATCACAGCACATTTGTTAATGACATCAATGAAAAAATTAAACTGACAATAAGCTTGAAAGTAAACACAGTTATTATTTAACGAGCAAACTCCCATTATTCCCATTACTAACTTCCTTAGTACTTAGTTTAATTATGTAACTGGAATGCATGCTTAACATTACCCATAACAGTTAATGAGCTGATTCTTCCAAAGTCACCTGCTCCTATTAACCAGTAATCTAATCCGGCTAACCCCTACATTTCAGGGAATAACCGATAAAAAAGGCAGCAGGTAGTCATGAATTCTGCAGCCCTACTTTGACACTCATTAATAGATAGACTCATGAATTAGCAGACCACCTGCCAGTACAAATTTAATCTAGATCAGGCACAAATCCATAATCACATTCCTGTCAAAATAACCAGAGCACACAATATGGTGTTTTGTCACCTTTTTGTTGGCTGCATAGGGATAAATAGTACTAATCAGGTATAAAGTCTGATAGAATGAAACTAAGTTTTTACTTTTTCTGTGTGTTATTATGAAGTCACACTTAAACCAGGAGAACGAGTTTATTCCAGTTCAATTCTTTACACATGTGGCCATTCTGTTTTTCACCCCATAGACCACCAAAGTGAGTGTTGCACCAGAAGGTATGAGATTAAATTGCCTAGGTTTAGTTAGTAAGGATAGAGAAGGAATTGGGAGGGACTTTTTGTGCCTCACTCAGTTTATGCTGCTGCACATGACAAAATGAGCAGACGTCAAGATAATTCAAGTGGAAACCCAAAACCAGTGTAGCAAATTCTGCCCAGCAAGCCTGGCCGGTGCATTTCTCTGACGTGTGGGTGGTGGCAAAGCAACAAAGTGGTGTCTGTAGCAGCTTAGCAGTCTGAGGGTGTGATCACTATGTGGGACGTTCTCATTTCTGTGACGGGGAATTGCAGTGCAACAATTACAACCGAAGGACTCCATCAGAAAACAGAACCGATGGTCAGGAAAACACATCCAAAGTATGGTGCAGAGAAGGTGGCTGCTCTCTCATGTAAACAGTTCTCATGCAGGCATTCATCAATCCAAACATATGTCATTTGAATGATCACTTATTTCAATGGGGACTCAGCCATTTTACAGGTAGGCAGGGTGTGCAATTTCATATTCGGTTACTGCACAGATTGGGAAGGCAGATATATTTACACTTTGAATTGTAGATTCCCATTTAAAAAGCAGGCAGAGAATGACCCAAAACCTGCAAGCTGTGCAATGCTACATTTTTTTTTTTTTTTTTAAGTTACTGGAATTAGAGGCAAAGTTTACAAGACAAGCAGCCAAACCTGTTCTTAGAAAGTATGTGTTTCCTCATGTTTGCTTTCTTTGTGCAGTTGCCTAGAAAGTTGTCTGTAATGGATGTACACTATGTGGTTCAACTATCCCCTCAAACAGCTTTCAGAAGGCGGATTGCTGTCAGCTACTGTATAGTAACTTCTTTGTCTATATATATATGTTGATATATTTCTACCTATTACCTGAGGTGCTTCATATAAGCTGTTGTTCAAATTGTAGGTTAGTCTTGACAACACATTGCGGTTTGCACTGGTTTATTCCCTGATGTGACATTCCTGTCACTCAATGACCGTCTGGGAGAAACAAAATATACTGAAGTGGAAGCAGAGACTGGAAATGAAGCTGAGTACCAGAGAAACAGAAAAGCACAGAGGAGGAAAGTGATTTTCAATGGAATCTTCCACCAAGCTGTATATTTTTTAGAGATTTTGGATTTTTATATCTAAATGTGAGAAGCAATGAAAGACTTTCTACTTAAAATAAAAGAAAACTAGGTCTTCTTTATTGTACGGTTCCTTCTAAACCAAAAGAAAGATGTCATTACCATAATAAGGTCTGCCACCAGCTATTTTCTCCTTGTATAAGTGGAGAAACACAGATTTAGATAATATACTAATAAAACACAAGGCTTGTGACCCTGGTTTTAATCTCGGATTTACACTACTGTTTCTGATACGAATAGCATGGGTTTGCTTCAGATGAAAATTATCTCAAGAGTATTTCTTTTGTCTTATTTTAGTGTGAAGCAGAACTTTAGCTTTTTCTGGGCTCTTTTCAATTTATTCACCTCACACGCTTTCAAAATGTGGTAGATAAAAGCCAATGTGATTTTCAAGTGAAGAACTGGGCCTCACCAATGTCAAACAGACCGCAGTAATTTTTCCCCAGATACAACACACAACACATTAATTAACTAAGAGCTAAAATTAGCCTTTGTTGCTGGTTTATCTTTAAAATCATAGTATTGTTGGCTCAAGTTCAATTTGAGGAGCACAAAGGATTAGTTTGATATATTTTGTTCTTGACATCCCTAGTGCTTGCTGTTTAGCATTATACTTTTCCCTGAGAGTTTGTAAGTTTATCATTTAGTAATTTGTTATAAATTCTTCCCTGGAGTACCTTTTATCTTTTTTTAAAAAAGTAGGTAGTATACTTGTCCTTCATGTTCTGTGATGTTACCCTTCAGCGTTAGTGGTACAGCCACTGTGGTGGCTAGTTCCTGAAGTATTCTAGCATGAAGTTCATTAGTTGCTGCTGATTTGTGTATATCTTGCTGTTAATTAAATGTTTTTTAGTAAGTTAACTTGGGACAAACCCAAGGAAACGCGATGACATTTATTTAAAACTTACTTCGCTTGACTTCAAAGCGAGAGAAACAGCTTTAATCATTTTATGAACAACATTGAGCAATACCTTCAGCATTTTCAAAATATCTGGTGAATTTGGGGGCTTACTACATAGCAGTCAAGCAAGGTCTATCACAGGGAGTGTAAACACCCTGTATAAAGAGCGCGCTGTTTCCAAAAATTGCAAGTAAGGAATTAGGTAATTCAAAATTTTAATCATCTTAAACTATGTCTGTAGAAGTAAATTAAGCATTGGGGGAAACAAATCTGAGCACTTGATTTTGTGTACTGTATTTTGGCTTGTTTTAACCAGTCCAGTTTATAATTTCCCAGAGTACTTCATAGAACCACAGAATAATAGAATACCAGGTTGGAAGGGACCTCAAGGATCATCTGGTCAAACCTCTCTTGGCAAAAGCACAGTCTGGGCAACATGGCCCAGCAATCTGTCCAGCCAAATCTTAAAATTGGCTAATGTTGGGGAATCCACCACTTCCCTGGGGACACTATTCCAATGGCTGATTGTTCTCATTGTGAAAAATTGTCCTCTTGTGTCCAACTGGAATCTCCTCAGGAGTAACTTGTACCTATTACCCCTTGCCTTTTCCATGTGACTATTTGTAAAAAAGGAGCCTCCATCTTCTTTGTAGCCACCCTTTAAATACTGGAACATGGGGATAAGGTGTCCCCTAAACGTTCCTTTCTCAAGGCTGAACAAACCCAATTCTCTCAGCCTTTCCTCATATGGCAGGCTTCCCAGTCCTTTGATCATATTTGTGGCACTTCTCTGGACCCTCTCCAGCCTGTCCATATCTTTTTTGTATAGCAGGGACCAAAACTGAATCCAGTATTCCAGGTGTGACCTGACAAGCGCTGAGTAGAGTGGGATAATGACTTCTTTATCTCTGCTGGTGATGCCGTTGCTGATGCAACCCAGCATCCTGTTGGCTTTCTTTGCCACAGCAGCTCACTGTTCACTTCTATTGAGCTTGTTGTCCACCAGGACCCCCAGATGCCTTTCCACAGAGCTGCTCCCCAGCCAGGTAGATCCTAGCCTGTGCTGCGCTCCTGGATTATGTTTTCCCAGGTGCAAGACCTTACGCTTATCCTTGTTGAACTTCCTAAGGTTCTTGTTAGCCCACTCTTCCAGCCTATCCAGGTCTTCCTGTAGGGTGGCTCTCACTTCTGAAGTGTCCACTTCCCACTCAATTTGGTGTCATCAGCAAATTTCATCAGGGTACACTTGATCCCATCATCCAGATCACTTATGAAAATGTTAAACAGCATTGGCCCAATATCAATCCCTGGGGAACCCCACTTGTGACAGGTTGCCAGTTTGAGAAGGAGCTATTTACCATCACCTTCCTTGTGCAGTCTGTCAGCCAGATCCCCACCCACTGCATGGACCACTTCTCTAGACCATAAAGCATCAGTTTCTCTATAGGAGGAGACTGTGGGAAACTGCATTGAAAAGCTTTGAGAAATCCAGGTAGACAAGGTCCACCACTCACCCCACATCAACTAAACAGGTTACTTTGTCATAGAAGGCAATCAGGTTTGTCAAGCGTGATTTGCCCTTGGTGACTCTGTGCTGGCTTTTCGCAATCACGGAATCACGAAATCACGGAGTTTTCAGAGTTGGAAGGGACCTCTAGAGGTCATCTAGTCCAACTCCCCTGCTAAAGCAGGATGGCCTAGAGCACATTACTCAGGACTGCATCCAGGCGGGTCTTGAAAATCTCCAGGGAAGGGGACTCCACAACCTCCCTGGGCAGCCTGTGCCAGTGCTCTGTCACCCTCACCGTAAAGAAGTGTTTCCGTGTATTTGAACGGAACTTCCTGTGTTCTAACTTGTGCCCATTGCCCCTCGTCCTGTCACTGGGAACCATTGAAAAGAGCCTGGCTCCATCCTCCTTCAACCCACCCTTTAGATACTTGTACGCCATAATAAGGTCTCCCCTCAGCCTTCTCTTCTCCAGGCTAAAGAGTCCCAGCTCTCTCAGCCTTTCCTCATAAGGGAGATGCTCCAAGCCCTTAATCATCTTAGTTGCCCTTCACTGGACTCGCTCCAGCAGTTCCCTGTCCCTCTTGAACTGGGGAGCCCAAAACTCATCACAGTATTCCAGTTGTGGCCTCACGAGTGCAGAGTAGAGGGGGAGAATGACCTCCTTCGACCTACTGGCCACACTCTTCCCTATGCAGCCCAGGATTCCATTGGCCTTTTTGATGACAAAGGCACATTGCTGGGCCATGGATAATTTACTGTCTACCACAACCCCCAGATCCTTCTCCTCTGAGCTATCTCCCAGCAGGTCCGCCCCTAACCTATAGTGGTGCTTTGCATTCTTCTTCCCCAGGTGCAGGACCTTGCACTTGCTTTTGTTGAACCTCATTAGATTCTTCTCTGCCCAGCTCTCCAGCCTGTCCAGGTCATGCTGGATGGCAGCACGGCCCTCTGGGGTGTCAGCCACCCCACCCAGTTTGGTATCATCAGCGAACTTGCTGAGGATACACTCTGTCCCCTCATCCAGGTCATTAATGAATACATTAAACTAGATTGGACCAAGTATTGACCCCTGGGAGATACCACTGGTTGCAGGCCTCCAACTAGACTCTGTGCCACTGATCACAACCCTCTGAGTTCTGTCCTGCAGCCAACTCTCAATCCACCTCGCTGTCACCTCATCCAGCCCATACTTCCTCAGCTTCCTAATGAGGATGTCATGGGAGACAGTGTCAAAAGCCTTGCTAAAGTCAAGATAGATGACATCTACGACTCTCCCCTCATCCAGCCAACCAGTTATAACATCACAGAAAGCTATCAGATTGGTCAATGATTTACCCTTGGTAAATCCATGTTGACGACTTCCAATAACTAACAACGTGTTTGGAGATGACATCCAGAATGAGTCGCTCCATTACCTTCCCAGGGGCAGAGGTCAGACTAACCGGTCTGTAGTTCCCTGGGTCCTCCTTCTTGCCTTTTTTGAAGATCAGAGTGATGTCAGCCTTCCTCCAGTCCTTAGGCACCTCTCCTGTTCTCCATGACCTTTCAAAGACAATGGAGAGTGGTTTAGCAATAACATCTGCCAGCTCTCTCAGCACTTGCGGGTGCATCCCGTCAGGGCCCATGGACTTATGAATGTCCAGCTTGGCCAAGTGGTCTCTGACCCGGTCGTCCTCAACTGAGGGAAAATCTTCCTCTCTCCAGACCTTCCCCCTTGCCTTCAGAGTAAGGGATTCGCGAGGGACAGCTTTAGCAGTGAAGACCGAAGAAAAGAAGGCATTCAGTAACTCTGCCTTCTCTGTTTCTTCCACCACAAGGGCACCCGCCTCATTCATCAGTGGGCCTACATTTTCCCTAGTCTTCCTTTTTCTATTGATATACTGAAAGAATATCTTCTTATTGTCTCCAACCTTTACATCCCCCACAAGACCTTCTCTGTTAACAAACAGTAGGTCCAGTAGAGCACTTCCCCTAGTTGGTTCCTTCACCAGCTGTGTTAGGAAGTTGTCTTCCACACACTCCAGGAACCTCCATGACTGTTCCCTCTCTGCTGTGTAGTATTTCCAGCAGACGTCTGGGAAGTTGAAGTCTCCCACAATACAAGGGCAGATGATCGTGAGACCTCTGCCAGCTGCTTATAGAATACTTCATCGGTTTCTACATCCTGATTGGGAGGTCTATAACAAACTCCCATCACGATGTCTGCCTTATTGGCCTTCCCCTTAATTCTTATCCATACACGCTCAACACTGTCATCCACACTGTTAAATTCCAGACATTCAAAACTGCCCCTAACATAGAGGGCGACCCCACCACCTCTCCTTCCTTGCCTATCCCTTCTGAAAAGTTGGTAGCCATCGATTACCATCACACAGTAGCCATCATATGCTTCATTTGCCTTGTGATAGCCCCCAGGAGGATTCATTCCATAACTTTCCCAGGGACTGAAGTAAGACTGATAATTTCCTGGATCCTCCTTTAAACCCTTCTTGTAGATGGAGGTGACATTAACCTTCTTCCAGTCTTCTGGGACGTCTCCTGATCTCCAATTCCCAAAGATTATGGAAAGCAGCTTCACAATGATGTCAACCAGCTCTCTTAACACCCTTGGGTGGATAACATCAGGGCCCATCAATTTGTAGGGGCCAAGCTCCAGTAGTAGTTCACATACCAACTCTTCCTTCACTGATGGTGGGTCTGTGTTTGCATCAACCTGGATTTTTGTTCTTCTGGTGATGTTTCAAGGATTAGCATAAGGCAAAAACATTCTTGGTCGGCAATTGGCATGGAGCTACATTACTTGTTAGCTAAGACTATGGCTGTAGCTATTTTATGCTAATGCTAAAGAACAATCAAATGCATCCTTAGTTTATTATAATAATGTACTTATGTTATACCAAGAAGTTACGATGTGTATTCAAACTTCTCCAAAGTTCTGTTTTGATTTGGAGAGTTTTGCTGCATTTTAACTTATTAATATACTTGAAAACAGACTGTCCAACCAGCTAGCTAAACCCACATCAAAGAAACACTGAGCCTCCAAAGTTTGTGTATATCTGTAAAGTGCAAATACACACAGAGACACATATACACACAGAAAGTACAAATAAAACTTGTTTAAGGGAAAACATTCAAGGTGTGTTTTTTGGAGAGCTTGCTATGTGTGTCTGGCAATACTTTTCACCAAGGATGACTTCTGTTCAACAAAACTCCTTTAAACTTGGCTGGGAAAGGAACATAATGAAACTTTGGTGGCACCTGGACCAATATAGCAACAGAGAAAATCCTTCATGATTTTGATGGCAGTAGGAGAGAACAAGGACACTGAAACTGCTACTAAATTTGACAGATTTGTCTTCTTTAGTGGGGTTTTCTAGCACAAAACCATAGAAAATGTTGAGGGAAAGTTCAAGCAAAAATGATGTTATGATCAAGCTCTGCACTGAAATAACTAGAAATACAAAAAAAAAAGTAAATTTTATGTTTAATATCCAAAGATGAAGTCCTTAGCTTGACAAAAATTTCACTGTTCTTAGCTAGGGAGTTCTCCCTGAGAAAAGGGTTCAGGAAAGAGGTTTTTTCCCTACGATTCCTTTATTATTAGAGAAGCCTATTATTTATCAGCAGAGTTACGTGCACACACACACAGAGTCTAAGTCTCTTGGATTCCTAAAATAGAAGTTTGAAGTCCACTTAAATAAACTGTAAAGAGTCAAATACGCCTTTTCTCATGTACTAAAGACCTCTCACAGACTCTTCTCTGCATGTGCTCAGGTAAACAGAGGACTCCAGCAGATTGCTCTGAAGGGAACTACACCTGAGCTGTGCTGGACCAGTGATGAAGCTTGTGTAGAGTATGGAGTCCTTCACTCCCTGACCTCTGTTGTGAGCTCCCTCTAGGAGCTGCATATGCAGGACATGAAAAGAGGGGAGTCCTGTGAAACAGTAAAATAACAACTATTTCAGGGCTTTATCAATCATAACACTTACTTTGAATCCAACCAGGAACTCTCAGGTTCTCATTACAAACCATGAAGGACTGGGAATAAGAAGATAAGGTGATGAATCTGTGAGTTCTTTCACAGAAAGGGTGCATTTGATAGTGATAGGGTCTTCAATTTGCAGGTGAATGCAAGGTCAAAACACTGCAAGCTGGTGCTGGGCTATAAATCTAACAACAATCTCAAAACAATGGAAATTAAACTGTGAAACAACTAAACACATAAGGAATGTGCTTGGTTCTCCATCTGTGCCATTTTAGAATCCAATTGAATAGATTTTAAAAGATATGCTCAAGCCCAAATAGGCATTTGCTCAAGGAATTCCTGTACCTACAAGATCAGAGAGAGATGATCGCAATGGTCCTTTCAGTCCTGATAGTACCTGAATCCATATTTCTCCATAAAGCAGTATTACTTAATTCATGTCGTCTAATTTAACCATGTATAAGAGAAGCGCCTAGTCTTAACTGGTCATTGGGAATTCCTCTATAATCGCAGGAGAGAGATAGGAGTTCTTAGAGGGCAGTTTAGCCTGTCTCTCTCCATAGACATTGAGAAGATGTAACCTATCTTTCATGCTGGCAATTTTTGAAGTGTAGGTTAGGAAACAACTTTTTCATCCAGAAATTGACAATTTTTTTTTCCATTTGAAAAACAAAAGTCTCTTTGATACAGCAGACGTTATAAGCAAACTCATATGGATTTTGTAAACCTTCTTCCAAGACTCAGAATCCAGATCCTTTCAAGTTCACAGTCCCTTAACTTTTTCAGGCAACTACTTCATAGCTGGTTTTAGTAAAAATTGAAAGCAGAAAGACCAAAAATCTGAGATGGCAATATTTGGAATACACTGCAAGTCAGAATGTCCCGGAAGAACTTGCAACAGATAAGTTTCTCAGTCAGAAACTTATCAAACATATTTCAAGAGGGTTTTTTTTGTTAAGTATCTGAGTGACTACACCCTGTTTCAAACCATGGGAGCTTACGTTGCCTCCAGTGACAGTTTTTTCTGATAGTACACTAGTAAAAAAAGAAGTGCTACATTTTTTTCTCAGTGTGGTTGAAGGACGATTATCGTTGAAATTATATTTTTTTAATGTATTTTAAACTTCATCAGAGTTATTTTCGAGCATCACTGGTGTCTTAGGGGTCTGTGCACTCTGTATGCCCCAGTGAATATTCACTTTAAGAGCTGCAGGCGTCAACTTCCTGGCTAATAGGCAAACGGACAGATATCCTATATACACAAAAGAGACCAGTCAGCATTCAGACAGCAGGGAGGCCTCGAACACTTGATCTCAAACAATTAGAGGAAAGCAGTAGCTGAAAGCATAGAATTAGGCTCTTTGAATTAAAGGATAGCGTTTCTAGCAAGAGATACAATTCCAGCTTTAGATAGGTTAGCTGTTACTTGCGTTTCAAAACAGGCTACATTCAGAATTTAATTACAGCATATGGGGCTCCACATTAGTCTAACAGTCAGGCTTTACTAATCTGATTGCAGGATCAATGGTACAGTTTGCATGAGTCTCTGAAATCCAAGCAAAATTTACAGTAAGTTATTGAACCAGAAAAGAGTCTACGTCAAACAAAAACCTGTACTGACTAGACAAACTAAGTTATCTAAGTCGTCGGCATAATTGAACAATTCCCCATTTGCTCTTTCTGTCTATGTTACTACTGGACTAATGTAAGCTTTGATGTAGAGTAGTACTGAAATAATTGGTCTTTTTAGATTTTTACCACCTAAGACTTTTTTGTGTGTGTGTATGTCTAGGCATCTGACTTCAATTATTACTGGAGAGTATCCACAATTTCTCTTGATTCCAAAGTGCAAAGCAAAGCCAGGTCTGGGTGATTTCTAACAAAAAATCCTAAAAAGGCATTTACCATGACATCCGTCAGAGTATCTAAGATCTTTGAAAGAAAAATATCTGATATTCCATGAGATTCTCATGAACAGTCCCCTATATCACAGTCAAAATCCCCATGATCACAGAGAAATCTTATAGTTACCCTTGCAGGGAGAGAATGCAATGGAAACTGGTTTGCTTGCTATTATATTTTCTGCATTTTAGTGATAAAACTAATAGAAATACTTATAACAGAATGTGTAAGATACTGGTGGCTGGTGGCTGCTACTCAGAATGGAAAATCACAGTCAGTACAATTGATGATCATTGTGTTGCCAGCAAGTGAAGAGTTACTGAACTCTGCTAAAATGCCCTGAAATGAGAAACTCATAAATAGCTAAACCCCAAGTATTCCGAAAGAGAAGGTTTTTTAAAAAAAAAAAAAAAGGCAATTTAAAGGTCTGTAAAATTAGGTGTACTTTGCCTATATAATAAATATTCTGAAACAATGTTGAAAAAGTTAAATATAATGTGGCCACCAAAAGGAGAAGAATGACGTACTAGGCTAATAATAGATGAACTGTTATGTTATTCTATCAAAATGTTCTTGGTAAATGCCACAGCAGAACTGGCATCTCCTTTATGATTTATGTGGATTTTCGTTACTCTGTAATGAGTTACTAGAATTTAAGACACAATGTAATTAATAACAACAATAACAATAGCAATTAGTTGCAATGTGGTAATTTTTCCAGAACAGATTTCCTGGTATCTAATTGAAGTAACCACCATAGTAAATGGGCACAGTAGAACTAATCTTATAGTAAAATCTTATTCTGATGTAGATTACTGTGAAATTAAATCATGGTCAGCAATCCTTATAAAACAGACAATAAATTGTATTGATTCTTTCAACTGAGTTTTAATTCTCCAAATGCAAGAGGCAAGCAGTACAGAAATAGCTTTCTTAATCAATAAGCTGTGTTTAAAGGACAGTTCCAAATCCTAATAAGTGATTGCCCCCAAATGTACTGCTATTCTTCCTCTGTGGAAAGCAATGTAACTACTCTGTATCTATACCACGTGAGTGGAAAAAAGCATTTGTCCCACTGACTACAATATGAGTTTCCTCATAACAGCAAAGACCAAACATCATTACTGCCAGCCCAGAGGTATCAATTTATGCTTGAATCACAGAATCATAGAATGGTTTGGGTTGGAAAGGACCTTTAAAGATCATCTAGTCCACCCCGCTGCTGTGGGCAGGGACACCTTCCACTAGATTACGTTGCTCAAAGCCCCATCCAACCTGGCCTTGAACACTTCCTTTAACTCTAGGAGCTTATTTAGGGCTACATTTAATAATTTCTCCCTCAATGCCATGAAAGAAGTTTCTTTTCTCCTTTCTTGTCAGGGCATACATACATTTTTAAACATACCTTTTTAAATGGTTGCACTCATTCTAAAATGTTACCAAAAGCCCAATATCAAGCAAAAAAGAGCTTCCCATAGGTTGGAATCAGTCTCCATTACTATCGGTACTTTCTTTGATGAACAGATGAAACAATGTAAAGGAAAGAGGGCCTCCACAGCTAGAATGACAGTCTCAGTCTAATGAAATACAATTTCAGTACCCTGATCTACACCAACCCTTTTCTGAAAGCTTGGATATTGCTGTCTGACAGCACTTCCCTACCTCACAGGAGTATTATGAAGATAATTACATTAAAAACGTTAAGTCAAAGGGCATCATGTGATATAAATATTTTAGATAACTGGGGTTTACATGATATTCTTCATTAATAACAAACTCATATCGGTATGTCTGGTTTGAGTAAATACCTAAAAAATTAATATACAGTTTACATCCATTAATTTAGTGAGGTTTCTATACTTAAGCCAGTTTAAGATATTGCTGATCCATTGGGTGTCTGATTGGATCTTGAATACCATGATTATAGATCATCTCACCACACATCACATTTTACTTCCACAGAAATGCGCACAAGGGGCAGAGAACAATAGAGAAGACCGAGAAATAATTATGGCTAGGGTAGTTTATTTCAAGGAAGGACTGACATACATCTGCCACTGTTCCTAATCTGTCTTTGGGAGACATATTCCTTCAGAAAGAAATGAAAGGCAGCATTTGGCCATCTGGGCTTCCTTCAGATGCATTACTCAGATTATCAACTCCACCCCTGGGCACCATAATTCCTGATAAGCAGAGGTGGAATCCAAACAAGCAGTGTCACCAAAAAGAACTTGAACCCTGAGACCTCAAGATAGACCATAGTCTTTCCTTTTAGTTTGTTTTATAATAAGATGTAAGTTTCTCAAATTCTCCTGTGGCTGTAATACCTGGTTCTGATGCACTGATGATCTCAAAGTATATTTCTTTTTATCTTCATTCGTATATAGGATTAGAGAGGTGAAACAACAGTCATCCACAGACTAGCTAGAGCCAGATTGCAAAGTGTCCAGAAGATCAGCTATTGCTCTATCTACTAAGCTGATGCATTTTTCATTGATTATGGAAATTGTTACATTTAATTTGTATTTGTGTAAGAAATCTGTATTCCTTTTCTGTGGATAAAAATACATTTTCAGCCAGCATCATGTATTTCCTAATTGTACATTTGAGCTGTTCCCAAGCACAGACATGTTTTGAAACAAGAAAACCCTATCTGTTATGAATATCTGATAGCAAATATTTGGTTACTTAATGGCAAAACAAAAATCCCTGTGCTTATTTTAAATGTGATGTAATTCTGCTTCCTGTATACAAAATGTAAGTGAAAAAAACAGAAAGTCTATGGAAACTATTAAGATCAAATGAAATGTCAGCAGTGGTTACCTTGGGAATTGGTTCCTCAAATGCATGGAAAAAAGTATGGGCAGAAGGAACATTCAATAAGTTACATCGTCCTAGCCTACAAATAAAAATCTAAAGCTTATTAACAAAACTTATTCTGCTACCTCTTGTTGTTGGCCATGTCCAGTGACCGCTTGCATGTCTAACTAGTGTCTTTTATTAGCAATAAATCGCAAAATTATTGTTATTTTCCACCCATTGTAACAATCAAAACCCAAAATTTTGAGACACCTGTTATAATTCAAAACTAGTTGTCACAACTGTCTCCTCTAACAATCCTTTTATCTTCCTGTTTTATTGAAATGACCATTTGCTAACCAAGTCAACAAAGACTGTATAATTTTATATGTTCTTAGTTATGAAATTCTGAGTGTTGAAATGTTTTGATGCATTTCAGAAAATTTAGTGATGATTTATGGACTGAGAATGATGATACAGTCAAGCACAGAAGTGCATTTTAAATATTCATTGTCCTTGTGCAGATGTCTTGATACACAGCCATCAGCTAATTGGGGGATTTTTTCCAGACTAGGATGGGTGTGTTTGCTACATGCTGAAAGTCTCTACCTCTCTCTCTGAACAGCTAATGGCAGACTAAGGCTAAAGATAGACTCCTGTTTTGTAGCTAGGTGCACAGACTGCAGACAAATCCTGCTTTCCCCAGGTTATTTGGTTCTTTCTCTTTGATGGAGGCCATTGTAATCATGTTCAGACGGCTGAAGGACTATGTGCGTGTGTCCCAGCTCACTTCAGACAATCTCAGATAGGTTTAACCTGGTGATAATGGTGAATAAGGCTTTAATTTTTTTTTGCCCTGAAGAACCTATAAGACCTTATACAAGCCCTTCAAGGCTCAGGAAAACAGAAACATTGGTCATAGCAAAAAACAGCAGGAAAAGGTATGACCTTGCTCTGGTGAGCTCACATCCCAAAGAGGACAGCAGCTGCCTCAACACTGGCTGTCCGAACTTACCAAACTTGCCTTCTGCCTCTCTGATTTTCTCCTTGCAGGTAAAGGAGGAACAGATTGCCAAAGCAGCTCCTGCTGTTGTCTTGCCTGGCCTTAATAGTTTCTAGAGACCATTTTGTCTTTTCCACGTGTGTTCAGTTAGGTACCCTGCAACCTTAAATACATTGGCAAAGATACATATGGATGAACACTTTGGGAGCATCTGTATTAGCAAGAATCTTACAAATGTATGAGCAATCACCAGGACTGTCTATCATTACTCTCAGAGTACACAGAGGGGTTTATGTCTTGGAGGTCCTCAAGCAACAGGTGCTTCCCAATATGGCCTATGGACAAGTTAACCAGTAGGTAAACCAGAATATGGATTGTCAGCATGTTTGGTCTTTTATATGAATGCTTTTACCACAGCTAAACCAGTTCAGATCGCAGAGCACCTGTTCTCTGCGTTACTCAGGGAGCAACCTTGGAGACCTGCCATGCTAGTTAACGTCATCCTAGAGGGAGCAACACTCCTGGGCCTGCAGAGCCGCTTGCTTGGGTCTGCTTGAACTCAGTGTGATGAAATATTAAAAAGTTGATCTGAGGGACATTGGGATTTGCTGTATCCAAAGAGAAAAACCCAGGCACAGAGACAACAGCATGTACTGCATTGTAAATTTAGGATTTTCTCCTCCCCTTAAGCTAAATAAAATGTAGTTCTCTACTTGCAACATAGATTTCAACTTCTATTCAGAATTCCCAGCAGACAAGAGTTTACAATTAGGGTTGTACCATCTTCTTCATGCTGACAGGAATGTCTTTGCATATATATATCACCTTCCCACAATAAAAATACACGATATTGTCAATAATGATACCACTGGGCAGAATTCAGTTGCCCAAAGATACTTTATCGTGAAAGATCCCTCGGGTTTCTTGCCTGGTCTTCAGCTGTTGTTCCAGAAAGGTACGTGTTTTCTGAAGACCCTGTGTGATGCAACTACTGCTGTTGATGTCTCAAATGCCCTGAGGCATCTCAGCTGGCACAGGAATTATCAGTCTTCAGTTATTGCTACAAAATCCATTATTGATCTTCTGTCAAAATATGAGACACCACTGATCAATCTGTAGGTAAACAGTCTTTCGTAAGTCATCTAAGGGCAAAGGATTTTATGAACAGCTGGTCCTCCTGTGAGGATTATGTCAGGCCCTCATTTATAGTCTTAAACTTGGGAGGCTTCTCCTTCATTTTTCTGCATTTGCCTAAAATAAACCTTGCCATCTACTGTTTACTGCTAAAGACAGTTAACTGCGGTGCAAAGGTTCTGCGTAGCTGCATTTCACTCCAAAACAAGTGACATATGTTGTGTGTGTTATACTGTGATCCAGAAATTGTGATTTAGCTTGACAAATCTGGAATATCTGCCTGTGGATAAAATTTTTCTCTTTTTGGGGGGGAAAATCACATTTAAAGTCAGCTAGTAATTTATCATTTCCATGTCATTGACTGAAATTTTCCAGGAATAACAGAGGTAAGGCACTTAACATAAGTACTGCCGTAAAAGTGCAGAGAGATAATTTAATAAGGAAATCAATTCCCCCAAACAAACAAAAACCCACAAAGCATTCAGAGTGCATTTTAATTATGACCCATTTTCATGACCGTGTTGAATTGGGCTATTTCTAATATAGATTCTTGCTGTACTACTAATCCCCTAGATTCTTGTTTTATCAGCGATTTTTAGTAGTTAAATAAAATCTTAAGTATTTCACTGCCTAAAGTAGGCAGTAAGATGTGAATGCTGGAATTTAGGTTTTGCTGTCATTTGCATTAGCTTGTAATGCTTAACACTTTCATTTTAAAAGATCGCATAGAAAAAGCCAGTCCTCAAACACATGATTTTGATGGGATGACGGGAACATCTGAGAAACAAAGAATATTCCATCAACACCCAGATAGATGCCTTTGTAACGAAAATGTGTACTGTCCTGCCATCCGCTCCTGCGTTGGCAACTCCCACTGCAGCAGCTTGTGCTCTCATTGAGCCCCATGGACTCCCCAGTGCCTTGGGAGAGTGCATTTGCCTATGGAGCAGGCAACCTCCTTATCATCCAGCCCAAAGGGACAGCGGTTATTGGCTCTACGCTCGCTCCTACAACCACCAGTCTGGGGGCTGCGGAAAAGTCAGCGCTCTGTTAATCCATTTGTGCCATTTACAGTCCAAATCAATGAGCCAGCACTGAATTGCTTTCTGTGTTTTCCCATCCCACTCGCTGCGCTCTCTCCTGCTCAGTCCCTCCCCACGAGCAGCTCCAGCGTTTTGCTCTCGGCAGGAAGTGACATGCATCAGGCAGCAACACTCTCACTCAGCTTTTCTGCTCCCAGGCGTTTCAGCTCCTCAGCACATTTCTAATCCCGCCTCTGAGCTCTCAGGAGACATGTTTGGCCTCACTGCCTCCCCTTGGCTTTCTGTAGACCTCAGCCCTTTCTTTTGGATGTTCAAATACTTTTCATGGGAGAGTACTCCTTGGCATCTGTCAGCTCTATTCTTCTCACAACCTGTTCTTGCATGATTCAGGACTATAACCCTATTCCAATAAGCTAAATTTGACATTATTTACTGTTGCCAGCATTGCAGCTGCAGTACCTGACAGGAATCACCAAGAACCTCCCAGCTAAACGTGACTAATTCCATACCTGCATTTTACTTGCTTTCTTTTCAGGAGTCTGACCTTACAATCATGGGAGAACAAGGAAAGATTTCAGACAAGAATCCACAACAATCCTACGAGCAGCAAACTCACAACTCTTCTACATGTTTTTTTCTCCATAATTTGGCTCCTTGCAAGGCAAATTATTTGTGACAAAGAAGGATCTCCTATAGGAGCTTGTAAGGAGTCATTCACACCCACAGTGTTGCACAAGTCATTCAACAAAGTATCCTGAATAATAAGGAAAATAGATTGAAACTGAAAATCACTGCTCTCCAGATTACAAGGAGCCTGGTCTTAATCACACCTTCCTGCTCGTGTTGGTATATGTCCTGGCTTGGCAGGAGAAGGGTCTCCAGGTACAAAAGAGCCTGAGAACCTTTGTTCTCAGCCAGCACATCACTGCTTCCCTCAGAGCAAGTCAGATGCACCTCCAAAGAACTGAAGATTTATAATCTCCTTTTTCATGATCTCTACCCTTCTTTCTCTGCCTTTTACAGTTATTTGAAGATCGTCATTGGACTTAAAATATGTATACACGTAAATGTCTTTTTTTTCTCAACTGACCTAAATCAGTCCTCTCAAGCACAGCACCTGAACGTTAGCTGTGGGTGACAGTTTTGCTCTGGGGAAAATGGCCTGGTGGACCTGCTGAGCAAGTAGAGTCGACTGTAGGAATCTCAAACCCATAGAAAGGGATTGGGTTGGAGAGAGGATCACAGGACTTATCTTCCTTTGCTTCAAGGACTTTGCTTCGATCTTTTTCAGGTCATTGGCAATAGAAAGTTGCTCACTTCTGATGGCTCTGTGGTGACTCACGAAAGAGAATGTGGCCTGTTTATTCCACTTATCATGGGCTGATAATCACATTTCAAAGTCATAATTAGCAGTAATGATTGAAGTCTCAGCAACCATACATAAAGCTGAAATGGCTGGTGACTGAACTCTCTGCACATTGTCCTGCTGTGTCAAGGTTAGACTGTGCTGTTGTCCCTGTTCCATAGACAGAACTCACCAGGACTGCTAATCAACACATTTCATAGGCTCTATCTGCCCACGCAATTTCTCTTTAATCCCTTATTCCAGGACTGACAGACTTAATAGCTGTTTTCAAAAATGGAGGGAACACATAGAAAGACCTATTTTCCAGCATGCATTAGATATAAAAATATCAGTGTCAGCTGGCAGGCAACCTTTCCTTTCAAAAATACAGCTTTGCAAGCTAAAACCCAGCTGGGATGAAAGGCAACTTTATATAAAGGCAGTGCCAGCCTGCCTGTCATTCCCTCCACTCTCAAATTAGTGAGGGCTGCTCACCACCTTGTGTAGACCTGCCAGAAAGATAGATAGATAGACAGACAGACAGACAGAGAGACAAGAAGGAAGGAAGGAAGGAAGGAAGGAAGGAAGGAAGGAAGGAAGGAAGGAAGGAAGGAAGGAAGGAAGGAAAGAAGGAAAGAAAGAAGGAAAGAAAGAAAGGAGGAAAGAGAAAAAGAAAAAGAAAAAGAAAAAGAAAAAGAAAAAGAAAAAGAAAAAGAAAAAGAAAAAGAAAAAGAAAAAAGAAAAGAAAGAAAGGAAGGAAGGAATGAAGAAAGAAAGAAGTTGCTCACAAACATTAACCAATACCAAAGAGAGTTGCTCAGGATAATCCTTGTGCTTTGAAGCATGAGAATAACAACCACCAAGTTTTGTTACTGTTGTGGGGTTTCATGGGTGACGCATCCTCTTGGAGCCTCTGGAAGCACAGGCCTGCAGAGGTTACGTGCACGGCTGCTCAGGCTCCAGAACATGGGCACCCTTTGTGCTCCATTGTTCAACGATTTGCAAAAGTGTGTTTGGGCTCTTATCGGTTCTTTGGTTTTGGACAGGTTTGCAGCATCCAAGTTCATCTCAAATGTGAAAAAATTCCTCTTGCAATTTTTTTTTCTTTCTTCCTTTCTTTCTCAAGAGCCCTTCTCCTGGAATTCATTTATTTGGTAATTATTTTATATGATGTGTTAAACAATTCAAGGAATTAACGTAAGTTGGTCTCCATTGTTTAAATTTGTATCTGATCCTATGATAAAAAAGCTTGTGATCAGTTTAGCCCAGAAGGACTGTTATTCTATCTACTCTGTACCAAATATAACTCAATTGTTTTCTTGTTTGGAGTCCTCCATTTGGAGTGTTTGATCTCTGTTTTTTTCAAGCAAAGGCTTGAATTTTCACTATGGAGAATTTGTCCTAGTTTGTTTAAGATTTGGAACTTTAACATGAAGGCATCCGTTATCACAAGCTATTTGATGAATAAAAAATGTACATTTAATTCAATAATCATGTTTAAATCAATGTCCAGTCAGTGGGAGGAGAACAATGTTCCATCAGCAAATGTAGCACAGAGGGGTTTGCTGTTCTCTGCTTTTGCCTAAATATTTTCAGCTCTAAGGTAAAGCTTTACATTAACTCTGTGAAGAAAAAACCTCTGAAGGATCTGAATTTCTATCCTGCTAAGCACAGAAAGCACTGATGAGTCACTGCAAAGCTTTTCCAAACTTATCTGAACACGTCTGATGTGGGATTTGCATTGGGACTACATAGGCACAAGTGCACTCAAAGCATCTCTTGGAGTTTCTGGCTGCAATCTAGTTGGAAGGATCTTAGAGCAACTTTCCTTGGGGCTGCCTAAGGTCCTGTCAGGCAGAAACAAGCACGTAGATTTGCAAACATTAAAAAAGAAACCCCCGAAAGCCAAGCCACTTCAAACACTCAGTGTTTTCGGGTTTGGCTCATTTGTGTTTCTAGTGAAGAATCATAAAAATATCAGAGCATCCAGCTTCCAGCTCAGTTGCAAAACTCGCCCATGACACAGTGGGAAAGGAGTCGGAGGGTTTTGGCCCCGTTTGTCTGCACCTCGGCTGCTCCTCCGGGAAAGTGATGGCTCAGTGCCGCCTCCTGGCTTCCTCCTCCACAGCGAGGGATCGTCCCAGCAAGATACGGTGCCACTGCTACCTTGTGTTTGCTCGGTGGTATTGAACAACTATTCCGTTTTTTTTTTTTTTTAGTACCATAAACACAGAGCTCCGGAAATGATTTGGTGAGTAGAGAGTGTTTAGATGTGATGAACAGCTATGGCACAGTCAATGCTGTGGCTCACTGCAGCTCATTGGTGTCCCTGGATGGGGTCAGGCACCTGGGAGACCTGTTTTTGGAACAGTCAGTAGGGTAAGTGCAAGTATATGTCCTTCCTTTCTCCTTTCCTGCTACAGCCCCTTCCCCAGGGCTGCCAGCAGGCATCTTTGTTCACCCAAGACTGATCTTTCTGCTAAGAACAGGCACCTGCAAAGGCCACTGGAGGAGGGAGAGGCACAGCCAGCCACCTTTGGCACTAAAATGTAGGATATCACTTTGCACGATCATACTGAAGTGTCATAACAAAGCTGCAGTGCTAGTGATGAAGGGGGACAAGCAACCAGAACAACCACCCCATACTCTCTTCTTAGATGTAGTCGAAGTCATAGAGCCATACTTGTGTTTATGGAGTCTCCTTTCAGACCCCATTGATCTTTCATGTTTAGCTGAAACTGCACCGGCGCACACCACCTCGCAGAGGCCCTGCTAGCCTGGCATAGCCCGGAGGTGGAATAGCTCCATCTTGGGACACTCCGCTGGGAATGAGGAAGGAGGGGGGGACACATGTGAGTCTTAACCTTTGAGGAGCAGCGCATGCAACTCAGCTCAACAATCTTCAGTCCTCTCAAACTTTCCTTTCCTAAACTGGAACTGAATGAAGACTTCTGAGCATTTCAAACTGTGTGAGGCTTTGCCCTACTCGGCTTCTACTTCTCTATTGAGCTCCAGGTACCAGGCAGGGGAACTACTCAAACTCCCAGTACAAACCCAGGAAATATTGAACATTTCAGAAAAAAAAAGGGTAAAAAGTCACACGTGATGTTATTCAGACTAAAGGGAACTTGCCAAATTTTGAATCGTTTGTGTCTGTGGTGTCATTATGTGTATTATAACCTGCCCTTTTTTAAATGAACACGAAACATCATCACCCTTTGGCAATGTCTGATGGGAAGATGAGTTTGAGGAAAGCTGCTGCCACAAGCATTTTTTAGGGATTTAATTGCCTGCTCTGGCAGCCAATCCAAAGTCTTGATTTAATTTCTTGTATTTTGTCAAGGTTATAATTAGCTTTAAACTTGTGATGAAGACCTGCAAAGCTGAGGTAAGCAAGTTGCTTGTGGCTGGGACCACAGTTTGGCTGGGTATACATCCCAAATCCTCCCAGGGACCTTGCCTACATAGTGACTTACTGTAATTTTCCCTGTGATAAAAATAAATTACAAAGGCCTAGCACTAATTAGTCACTAAAACGCCTAGGTTTTCCTTTCCCGCTTGCTACATAACAGAGTCCTTCTAACATCCAATACACATACAGCTTGATTTTAGATCCCAGGATGTTAAAAACTGTCCTTCGTCTCCTTTCCTAATCACCAACATTTGTAATGTGCCCGTCTGCCCCCAAACTTCACACATGCACTGTATTTTGAAGCTGTGAATTTCTGTACAACTCATTTCCTGCAGACTCAGTCAGAGTCTAGGATGTGGAACTTGCTTAAAACCAAAGTGGATGTGTTTTATGTCAATATGTTTACACATCAAACAAAACCAAAATGTTACCTTACCTGGGAAAATATATTCCAACTCAGTTTACCAGGGAAATGTCATAGGTAAATATCACAGCACAACCTCTACACAAATGTACTTTTTTCCTTCAGTGACATGTTTGAGACTGAGCATTCTTTTGGGAAATGGTATTTCTGGACGTGCTTGGTAGCTAGAAATGATGCTTCTTGTCAAATAGCAATAATGTATTTCTGCTATTCAGCTACACATTTCTCTTGCAGTGGGAGGCACAGTAGAATGGTCTTCTCTGTGGTATCATTAGAAAAAAAAATCAGTTTGCAGAGTTTACCATGACTAATTAAAAAAGTACTTTTTAAGTATAACAAAGAACCACGTAATGATATTAACGACACAAAATGTAATTGAAGAGATTAAAAAGGCGTAAAGATTATTTTTTCTGCTTTCTTTCTGGTTTTGGTGTCTTTTTATCATTTTGTTACTTTGCCACCATTTTAAAATGCCACCTCTATCAGACACTTTTCTCCAGGCAACATTAAGGAACCCTTTCTGCCACCCTAATCACAATAATTTCTATCACTGTAGGTATCCTGAAACAATGTGCTAGGTTTATTCATGGAGTTCCAGAGTGAAAAATAGGAATAAAAATAACAAAACTCATCTGACTACTCTTTGTGTTAACCCTGCTGCTTCTAAACACTGGGAGTGAGGAATCTTGTTTCATATCATATCATATGAAAGAGAGGAGGCTCAGAAGAACATTATCTTGAGACTTACTTGCTTCTGTCAGTTTATGTCACAACATTACATTTATTTTAATGAGGGGGTGTTACATTTCATGTCTGCTTATAATAACTAGATTAAAAGAAACAGGAAAAAACGTGAAAGCCAGAAAATTCTAAAGCACTAGACATTTTTATAGCTAATGAGACCACTCTATTAAATCAAAAGCCATAATCTGTTAAATTAGAAAAGATAAACACAGTTGCTTTTAAAAAAAAAAAAAAAAAATCTGCATTAATCAGTTTTAAACCAAGCCATGTTGGTTAAATGTGGACAGAAATGTTTATTCCTTCTCAGAGTTTCCCTGAAGAATTTCCTCCAAAGTTTCTGGTGGTGGTTGCTAGCAGAGAAGACACATAAACTCCAACAGGCCAATAACATGCTCTAGGATGGTAGCTTCCTTGTGAGAATAGCACGAAGAAATTTCAATACACTAGCTATATTGTAAAGGAAAAAGACAGTTTTAGCTGCTGAACAATACCGTCCTGGCGTTTACCCTCTCATCCAAGCAGTGTGCACAACTGTTGTTTGCGCAGAGAGTGCTGTGTGATGCCATGCAGTGTCTGATATATTCTATTATGTCCCTACAGTGTTGGCAATTCTTGACTTATGTCTCCTTCTGTCCTCCTGCAGCAGGGACCGAAGGGAAAGACAGCTGCCTGCCACTGCCTTTCAGCTCAAACAAACTACAAGGGGTTACATAGATGCCTTTACTTTCATCTGACAGAAGGGAAAGAGACATCTGCTTCCTTGGGACTGTATTTATCCCCAGACAAGAATTGTCAAAGGAAAGATCTTTTTCCTTTTGTTAAACTTGGTTAGACTACATAACAGAGTGAAAAACAGAACGAAAGCACGAGGAATAGGACATTGCTCCAGGTTAGCCTTTGTACTGAATTTAGAGGATAAAAAATTAACTCAAAATTTACTGTGGGACAAACTAATGCTACATAACAATTTTAAATTAAATACCACCCAGGCCATCATTATTATGGCTTGATGTGACATATTACAAACTACAGCTGGTTGTACCATTGAAAAAAGATACTGCTTTGAATTCAGATAAAGGATACAGAAAAATAATTTCCACTCAATCCTCTATCAACTTTTGAGTCCTTCTGTATTTGATATTTTATTTTCCCTTCAGCAATATTATTTTCTTCACAGACAAGGCAATTTGCTCTTCACCTGGGCAAATAAAGTTGCATGCATATGTATTCACTCATGATTTTTTTATATTGCTAAATGAGCTATTCAACACTTTTCAAACAACTCAGTTAACATATTTTCTTTATTAAATTTAATTTATTTTTATATATGCTTTATAAGTCTGTCACTTGTAAACCATTTGTTTATGTGAAGACTGTGAGGGATTTTATACAAACAAGACATGTTACTCTAATATTTTATTTTTCATTTTCATCTCTCTCCTTAGTAATTTTGTATCAAAGTGTTAATAGCATCTTTCTGTTCTTCATCACGAACTCAGGTACCACATAATTCTCTTTCCAACTAATCACATTGTTTATTCTTTTAAAAAGGAATATTTGGATTATATGATGCCTTTTAATCTGTCAAATCATTCTTCTGTTCTACCGCTAACTTCTGTAAACTGTCAGCTGTGTGTATTTCTAGAAGAGTATGAACCATCATGTGATATGTGTCTCTCTCATAACTGCCTGAAGAGACCTAGATGCGTAGGTATATCACAGGTAGAACTATTCATGCTCCCCAACTCTATTAACCTGGCAATGTTAACATGGTTAGCACTGTTGCCTGAATTGGTCCTCTAGTTAATCTCCCCACTCCTGTTCCAAGTCTCAAATCAGACCTTTCTGGGCTTAGGTTAAGGCAAGAAAAAAACCCAACCTTTTCTTCCACACACAGCATTTCCAGCCAACACTGCCCACGCTGTCTTAGTGTAAGGCCAAGAATAGGTACAATTCACTCACAGAGAAAAATTTGCTACGTATAAAAAGGCCTGACTCTAGTCTGAGATTTTCTCTTCCTGGAAATCTAGAAAGAAGCCAGTGGCTTGGAGTCCACTCCATTCAATGCAAACTCATTTGCACAGCAGGTCCAGTTAAAGGTTTTCTTGGGCTTCGTCATGATTTCATAAATTCTTCTACGCTTTGTATTTTCTTAAAAATGGTAGCAAGAGTCTCAGCCTAACCAATAGCCATGGTATAGCTGAATGAAACAGAGGATTTCCTGGTGTTACAGACTTGTACAGCAGTAAAACTGAGCAGTGTGAGGAGACCGTGGTTGACATGGCCATGGTGCACTGTCTGCTCTTCATTGACTACCAAGAGCCTTGATTTCTCTAGCAGTGAAAGTGGGGAAAGCCACCATTTCTTTTAGAGTGTGAAGTAATTATTCATGCTCAAGTCCAACACTGAATGTACACTTTACCTCCATATTGCTCTGCAGTACAGCAGGGTCAATAACTCACCCTCCTTCAAGATATTTCCTTGATTTTGGCTGCACACACTCCGTTCTGGTAGGTGCACCACAGTTTGAGATACAGACCTCCATAGCACTGCATTCAGCAAGACATGGCACAAACAGAGGTTGACGCTGTCAAGAAAAGAACACTATTTTTCTTTCAGAATAGCCAATGCACTCTCTCAAGGAAACTTACAGCTGCTCCGTTCATGCCGCTTTACCCTTAGGAAGGATTCAGCTGCAACTTGAATTTTAAAATTGCACAGACCCACTTAGGTTTAATTAATTGATAAAGTAAGTCTTTGGTGGGAACATTTTCTTTGAAGTTTCCTTTGATTTCTACATTTGAGTTTCCCGTGACAGTGAAATTTATGTGGCAGGTACGCACAGGCTGTCAAGATATACATTTTGGTAAAAAAAAAATCCAAATTAATAACTGTGTCTTGTTTCCTACTTGCTACATGACCTCTATGGCTCTCACAGGCACATTAGTTTCTCTACCTTTTATCTAAAGGAAATAAAAATAGATCTAGTCTCTCATAAAACTTCCTAGGCATGAATCAGTGCAGGGCCTCCTCCAAAGTCTAGTCAGGATGACATATAAGATCCACGGTGTATGTCACCTCCGTCTGCAGAGACACAGAAATAGCAGCTTTGGTAGAAAGCCAAGACAGCTACTCACGTAGCAAAACCCATCAATTTTATTGTTTCATTCTTTTCTCACTTCTTTTATTCAGCCCCCATCTTTCACTGTGTGTGGTTCCCAAAACTATTAACTGCTTAGATTGGATATCACTACTTTTTTACTACATTTCTACAATGGATTCTTCTGTAAAAGAAAATTTTTGGAATATTTTAGTCTTTGCTAACAAGGAAGCACAGGAACAAGATGTACAGTAACTGAGCCACCGGAAAGTACAAATGCTGCTTCCAGAAAGCACATAGTTTTACCATCCACACAGCAGCTGTGATTTGGGACACCACACAACTTAGGGAAAATTTTCTTCAGGCAATCTCCAAGTCACTTCAATTTCAAATAAGAAATATGTTGCTTGCATAGGTGTTTCCTTCCTAGCATTAGGAGATGTCTCTGCCATATCTTATTCTGAAGGTTTGGCTTAAATGTCCTGTGTAAGTGAACTGACACGTGAGTATTCACGGCTCTTAATGGATGCAAGCCGCACCAGCAATCTTTCAAAATTCATTTCTAAGACTGGTTCTCAGGAACAGAGCTCTATGGGGTGGTAGAGACCAAGGTATGTCATGGCACTCGGTGTCTGGGAGAACTGCCCAGTTCCCTGCTATCTCCCGTCTCCAGCTGATCCATGTGCCAGCCGCGCTGGCAGGAGTTCGCCTGTTCTCTCATTGGAAATAACACGCACCCCGGGGCAACATCCGCGGGCAGCCGTGCCCTCCCCAGCCGAGCACTCGCAGAACAAGGCAGCGGGGACTCAAGCTGGATGGGGAGAAGCCTACTCTGCTTCAAATGACAGATAAAGAAGTCCTTGGGCATTGCACTGAATGGTGGGAGTTTCCTTTTCTTTTGCTGTTTCTTTTTTAATTTGGCAAAGAATAGTTGAGTGGAAATTGGCTGTGTAGCTCAGGCGTACATGGAGCATTATGGAGAGCTGAGGCACTGAAAAATTCAAAGCAGAAATGAGTCATTTACCAGGACCAATTTTAAGATGGCAGAAATACACATTTGCACTATATAGCATTTAATCAATGGTTTAATGAGTCACAGATCTTCCACATTTTTCGTGACAGTTGACCTTTGCTCTTTCCCTGGTTTTAATTTTGCATCTTTCAATTTGTTGTTTGTGTAGCAAGATGTTTTTTGCCATATGTTAATGTTTTTTCTCTGTGTCATTATTTCCCTTGACATTTACCTGCTCAACACATCTTGAAAACTTTAGATTGCTACTTTCTGTTCTCTAAGACTTTTTGTCTCTGCCTGCTGGCTTTTAAGAGACCCATCAAACACTGTAGTGTTAGATTGCCCCTAGAGCTGATACGTATTTTACAGCCACCTCAGGTTTTTTTGGACATCACTAATCTATTTCTTCTCTTAATTTTGTTTTTCATTCACTGTCCTTTACCTAGCACAGGATTTTGCCACTACTCTTTTTTTGACACATTTTCTCTGGAGCTGAGGTTTGCTTTGGCTAGTTTCACAAAGTTACAGGTATAACTACATCTAAGCATAGTTATTCCATTATCTGTGTTACTGCCAACAGAAGGGCCATGACACATTTACTTCTGATTCTTCCGTCCACTAAAATGCATTTTTCACTTCTGTATGAAATTATAGAATCATAGAATCACAGAATCATAGAATGGTTTAGGTTGGAAAAGACCTTGAAGATCATCGAGTTCCAACCCCCCTGCCATAGGCAGGGACACCTCCCACTAGACCAGGTTGCCCAAGGCCATGTGCAGCCTGGCCTTGAACACCTCCAGGGATGGGGCCTCGACAACCTCTCTGGGCAACCTGTTCCAGTGCCTTATAGCCCTCAAAGTGAAAAATGTCTTCCTAATGTTTAATCTGAACCTGCCCTCTTCCAGTTTAAAGCCATCCCCCCTCATCCTATCACTACATGCCCGAGTAAAAAGTCCTTCCCCAGCTCTCCTGTAGGCCCCCTTTAGGTACTGGAAGGATAAATTACTAAAATTCCTACTTTATTATCTGCTCTTTTATATACTTCAGATATCCTTTTGGGAATGCTACTAACCCATCCATTACAATCACTGATACCAGGAGAGGGACTGGCTTGCTTTGGGGTGGTTGGGGTCCCTTAGCCCTGTCCCTCTCCCAGTAATTCCTTTCCCCAGGTAAGATAAGGCTCTGCTCCTGTATCACTGCCATTTGCAGATGGGCTCATAATAGTACACTGGCATAAATTTCAGGTTACCTAAGGAAGCAAAACTGTAAATTTTGTTGGCTAAATTATTTTGCATGGGCGGCTGAGCCATCCATGCAGAAGGGATAAGAAACTGCAAGAAAGGGATGGAGCAGAGAGCTGGGGGAAGGAGTACTATTGTAGCTACTCTATAAGCTGTCCTTGTTTGAGACAAAGAAGAACCTTGTTCGGAAGAACCTTGTTTGGAAGAACCTTGTTCGGTTCTTCCACTGTTTTGATTCTGGGAGCCACAGTTGTGCTTCTCTGCTATACCTCCATTTACTATTGCCCTTCCTAGTTTTGGCACTGCAGTCATCTATTACCAAACTGATGTCCTATTTTGTAGTACTTCAGTAAACATTTGTAGGAAGTTGTTGAACTGACTTTGACAATGATCTGTTAAATGTTTGGCAGCCCATAAGTGATTGTTCTGCTTTGGAAGGCATAATTAATACTGCTTTAAATGTGTGGGAGCTGTCTCATCTTCCTGAATATATTATGACATTATATTCTTATGTTCAAACTTTTACTATCAGTTTCTGCCTATCAGTGTTGCTTCCATCAAGTATTTCCCAACAGATTACAAGCAAAATAAATAATTACCTTTTCCTATTACTCCAGTGTCCTTTCTAATTCTCCTCCTTTGAAATCTCTTCTTTCACCACATTTTATAATCTTTTCACTATTTTTTTTCATCACTTGACAACCTTCTAATGAAGCTCTGAAGTTAGGCTACATAAAATAAACAAGTCATTCAGTACAGAATAAGTTTCACAATATCTATGAGTATGAGTCTGTACCAGTCTTTGTTCAAAAAGTTTTCCTCTGCTTTGTGTTCTCATTTTCATATATTTGCCTTGATTGGGCTTTTAGGGTCCCAGTCCCGATCTGAAAGAACACATATAGTCTGAGTCAAGTCAGTGAGGTCTCATCTTTATATTTAATTCTGCATACAGATATTTATGGAATTTGTGAATTGAGAAGCAGATTTTGTGTTTGGTTTTTGTATTTGTTTTTCCAAAGAGCTATGAAAATGTATGGAATTGTGTAATAACAAATAGATAGATAGATAGATAGATAGATAGATAGATAGATAGATAGATAGATAGATAAAAACCTCGGGCAGTATAAAATTCACATCTCCAGAGAAAGCACCTTATGTGGGTTTCTTTGGTCATGGGAAATAAGAAATGGAAGATCTTGGGAACTATGAATCAGCTTGCTAATATTTCTGCTGAGAATCTGATTCAGAAAACTTATCTTTTCCCAACGAGGTGCCTAGTTGATATGAAATTATGTTCTTATATAGGAAATAGCAGTTCATTACTTACTTGTCCTCAAACAGGTGCAACTCCATAATTTGAGAAGTCAAGCCCAGTGTACTATATTCAGTGTATTAAATAGTTTAGACTCTTTTTCTTGCATAGAATTCTGTCATTCGTGTATACTTCAGCCCTTTGGGTTGACAGACAGTTTTCAAATACTAAATTCAACAGGATATCGCACTTCTGTTATGCATATGACAGGATTAGACCTGTCCCAAGAGCAAAACAAAACCAAACAAATATCCCTGAATCCCTCAGACTGAAATTTTCACTACACATGTTTTTCTGCTTAATGTACATACTTTCAACAAAATCCTGCTTCAGCCATAAAAGAAGTGTGGTCTCCCAAAAAGTTAAGCTACTGAACTTTTATGTAAATAAAAGTTTTAAATTTCTTTTAAATAACATAAAAGCACTCATTTACTACACAGAAACTATTTGCTTTGAATTTGCATGTGTGGTAACCAGAGCTGCTGTTTTATTTATTTTTTTAGTTTATTTATTGTTACATCTTTTTAAAGATTGAAAAAAAAAAGATAAATTAAGATAAAAATACTCAAATAAATCTGATAAAGATTGTATGGTATGTGCAGCTGAATAGACAAAAGTGTTGGTCTCTGGTCAAAAATAAATTTCACTAAATTTTAAAGCTTCAAATTTCAAAGAGTTCAAAAACATTCTATGATTTTAATGTATTATAGTCCGCTTTTCTTTCAAATATTGGGTTTTTTTCAATTCTTTGTATACAAGCAATTTTAACACAAAGTTTCACACATGCGCAAGCACATGAGGAAGCTGAATTTGTTCATCCTGCTCCAGTAGAAAGAAGTGGCAAGGAGTGATGGGGCCAGATTACCTGTATAAAGAATATTTGTGTTGAACAGATACTTACAGTTGTTTTTTTTTATATGCAATATTTCATCTCTATAATGCACGTAATGAGAATGGTAACCATTGTAAAATGAGCGTTCAGCATGTCAGGATGTATGAACGATTCTGATTGATGGTCTCTCAGGTCGTGATACTGGGAACATAATTGAAGGTACTAAGGTTGGTACAATTACCCTGAAATGTGTCAAAGCTTCTCAGTGTAAGAGAGGACTGAAAACTTGGGTCATCTTTGACAGGCTAACTAACAGTAGTTGCTCCTATGCCAGTCCTGACTTTTGGAAAGAAGAGAATATAAAGGCTCTGAGGTGCAGGCAGAGGACTGCGTCAAAGTCACCCAGTGATACCATAACAGTCAGACTTTGAGACCAGTGATTTTTACAGCTGGTCATGGCCTGGAAGCAGAGCCCCAGAGCAGGTAATTGCTGAGAATAGAGTTCTTCAGAATAAGTCCTCCCTGTTGATATTCCTGTGAGCATTACGTGGCAGGTGGGCTTCCCCCATATCATTTAGTTACTCGTATCACCTAAGCCTGAGAAAATATTAGACAATTGTACCTGTCAGGTATTTTAAATCCAACATGCTTCACTATTTTCTGACAGAGATGCTATTTCACATCTTGGACGTATGACTGGTTCTTTAATCATGTAACGCTGGTGCCCACTTTTCAAGGCAACTGAAATTTCAGCAGTCTGCAAATGTTTCTTCACCGGGAAGCATGCAGAAACAAGTTCTCGAATATATAGATATCTAACTTTGGTTTTAGCCACAGAAATAATGATATCTAAGGTAGGTCTAGTATTATGTCAAGAGGCAGAGTGTTTAGTATCTAAAGATAACAATGCTGCCAATTCTGGTAAGTTTTTCTTAAGTTCTCTTTTATGCCTCTATTTCCCATTGTGTTTTCTTTCCTTTCCTCTATTAGGGGTGTAATCTATTGCCCATTTGAGAGAAATCTTGTTATGTCTTTCATGTCTGCAGGTACACACTGGTCTCATCCATACCATCTGCTCAGATTAATCCCTGCCTTGCAGTAACCCCCCAGTTATACCTAGACTTTTTCTGGGGCAGCACTAGTTATAAGGAGCTTAAAATACATTTTCGGTAATCAGTGTATTGATTAAAGCTAGGATAGCCCGAATATTACTGCCTCAGAAAAGTTTCATGGAAAACTCATGGCTCTGACTAGTTCCTTTTATTTAACAACAAAAAAAGAATTGTAATTTTGTATTCTTGAGGAGCTCAATTCAAAAATACAAATTTATTTCAGGGGCAGTCAAAACACTTCTTTGCTTCCCCCTCACTCCCCTTCTTGATATTTAAGAGACGTAATAGCTACATGCTTGTCCCTACCATGGTGTTTGGGAAACGAATGAGAAATGACAGGTAGCTGAATGGCATTCTAGAAAATCCCACTTGACTTTGGAGAATTCGTTAATCTGAAGTTTCACAAAGCTACTTAGAATTCTGATTATCACCTTGCTTCCTTCTTAGATACAATTCATTAACAACGGTAGAGCTTTATGCAGTGAGCTTTCCCTCCAAGGTTGTAACTAGTAATGATAGATTACCGTCTGCACCACCACTCTCATACTGGAGATTATTCACTTTACTTCACTCTGCTTTCTACCACTTCTAGCTCTGCATCCCTGAATTTAAAGAAGAAAGGGAGTGAGGTACAGAGCAACAGAGTAATTTGCAATAGAACAGGAAGCACGTGGCAGTGGTGAAAATATAGAAATCCAAATAGAGAAGAAAGATAAGGATGAGACGCTTATACAGTGTAATAATGGCAAAGAAGTTTGTTCTTCAATATGAAGTAAGATTTTCAAGTCTGACCAAATATGGGAGAGTAACAACCATGTACTCATTTCATAATATTTGAAGTTCGTTGTTTTTTTAAATTATTCAGCGAACATGAACTAACCGAAAAAGAGAACCAAATAACACACTTTCCAGAGACCTTACTCTAACAGATTGCAAGTAAAACACAAAGACTTAAAACGCTTTGCAGATTGTGACACAAGATTATCCTGAATCTTTTACAGATGTTCATCCCCATGGCCAGTTTTAAGTCTATAAAATCTAACACGAAAATGCCATGCCTTGCTTTTTTGAGCCTTAATTCATGAAACTTCCTGAAGCACTGTGCTAGAAGAGTGCAGAAGAGCTTCAAGGCTTGTAGAATAGCTCATCAAGGTGACTGGAGACCACAGGAGAACGTATAAGGTAGTGTACTGTGTCAGAGTGAATGTGACAAGTTTGCTTTGGGTCCCACGCTGGTTCTTTTTCTCTGTGCTTGACTCTACCCACTCAGCTCACTCCCCATCTATTCCTGTTCCCAAACCCGGGCTCATCACAGCTGAGATCTGATCATTGCCTCTTCCTTGTCAGTCAAAGTTATCCTGAGTCTTGTCCTTATCCTAAAGTTAACAGGTCTGCTGAACTCTACTGCTGTCTGCTACCAACCCATATCTACCCTGCCATCTGCTTTATACTAATCTAATCCTCAAAAAACCCCAACAACAATCCTCTTGCAAATTCCTGTTATATTGCTCATGTGATTGCTAATCCAAAATCCAAGAATGTTTCTGCTGTCAGTCAAACCTTGGTACTGTGTGAAGGGGCTTCTGTTCTGACCTGCCAGCAAGGCTAGTCCTGACTGGACATAACTAAAAATATACGTTACAAAAGAATTAACTTACTGGCAAATGGTAGTTGTATGATAATAGGACTTGAATAAAGTCACGGGGGGGAGGGGAGGCTTTGTCTGTGGAGAAATTCTGAAGGAGCACGAGTTAACTTTAGGCTACCTGTTTCTGGAGAAAATTGAGCATTGCTCTTTGGGCACATGTGAAATGAAAGCCTAAATACATTGTATTGTTAGAACTTGCTGAAGTGGTTGGGTGTGTTTGGTGAAAAATTCTCTCACCACTGTGTTTTGAGGAGTTCCTGAGCTCCTTTGCAAATGCAAAAAACTCTCTCTTACAGCCCACTGAAACCACTCTGACCAAACCCTCTAAAGATACTCTGCAACAAGGTCAGAACTCGACTCCATCCGTAGCACTATGACGGCTAGAGTGACAAATGCGATTTATGGCATCAAGTCTTCCCTCACTCTCCATGACACATTTCTTCCTTCTACTCCCCAAAAGCTTCTACGGCCTCCACTCTCTCTTTGAAGGGGCTCTGGTCTTAATCACCTTTTTTTCTCCACCTTATTTCTGTTTGTCTCATTCAAAAAACTCATTTCAAGTGTTATATCTATGCTGCTTACAGTGACATTGACTTCTTTACTCCAGATTTGTCTCCTCATATGCCAAATATAATTATTATTTTTCTAACATTTTCTCAGGCTTTTGAAAGGAATTCAGAAAGCAGTAAGAAAAGGTGCAATTTCATTGCATTTCGTTGCTGTTTATAAAAGCTTCTGGATCTTCTCCTTCTGTGACCAGGGACTGTGAATTTGGTCCATCGTGTCACCCCACGGCATCTCCAAATTCAGCCCTGGCAAAGTTCCAGAACTGCTCTGGTACCTTTAAGAGCTTGAGGAAGCAAAGGAGGGCAGGCAGGCAGCAGGCGAGGGTGTTGGTTAGATAAAATCAGTGCATACCTGAACTGGAGGCCTTCTTTAAATATATCACATAATACAGCAGCCATTACTTTCTAAAGGAAAGCTCATGTTAACCGTGTACAGATTTGTATGAGATAGAACCTATCCTGTCATCTTGCTGGAGAATAATGTAGCTGAATGTGTATTTAACTTTAAATAATAAAATGTATTCTTAATTTTCTAGTCTGTTATGTTTTACAGTTTAAAATAACCGATGATACCCACAATTGCAGGAGCTAGCAATCTTCTTTGAGACAAATGCAAGTTACAGGCTTTCTCCGGCTCGGTGGTCTGCATTTAAAATGCTGCATTTAAGGTTTTATCTCTATGATGCTTATCTTCATTAATATTAAATTAACAGTATTTATTAATATTAATATACATTGACATTTAAATATTTTTCCGTTATTAGTATGCTCTTCCCTTTGAAGAAAAATATAATTTGTTCAATGATTTCAACAGAAACCGAGCTTTTTGTCAGGTAATAAGTTCATTACAAATGGCTAAAAGTCATACAGAAGCAAACCTGGCTGAGGGAGAAGTACAGCTTTGTGTTTTATATGTCAAAGAGCACGAGTATAATTTCTTCTTTTTTTCTGCTAGATGCTTGCATTTACTGGCCACCAGTTTCTCAGCACGTTCAAACCTCACAACTTGCCTGCCTGCCTTATCGCTCCAGCACCAACGCCTTCCTGCTGCACCGCTGCGCTGAACCTTGACCCGCAGAGATTAGCTCAGCCTGGAGAAAGGGGTAAAGGGTGGTTTGACCTCCCAGCCCTTCTGATCTAATCTTTTCTTCTCAGACTTTCAGGGGGATTAGCAGAAAATGTAGCGTCTGCTAGTAATTTGGTGGGTTTTCTGTATTTTAGACTTGCTCTTTCCTCCAACAAAAGAGTATTTAAATGATACCTTCTGGAATGCGAAACAGCATTATCAGATTGTAACTGACGATACGGTGCTAGAAGATAATCAGCCGTTGTTGAAGTTAGAACATTTGTTAAACTGATGGCAAAACTACAAGGGCACTACTGTACATAGTCAAAAGATGCCAGCGTGACCGAGGACTTAAAATTGAACACAAAATCAAATATCACTGCAAAAAAACTGCTTGAAATGAGTTGTGCAGACCAATAAAAGACCTTTTATTTCTCTGCCTTATATCTAATATTGCCATCCATTCAGATACCAGTTATTCCCTTCTGGCTACAACAGCACGCACTTTGATGTTCCCACATAGTGAATGAAAGGACCGTACTTATCGCAGCAGTGGCAAATACTTTGATGTAACATTTTTGCCTAAAACTGCACAACGCTGTAACAGAATAGCAGAAAAGTAAATTAATTCTAGAACAACAGGGTCTGGGACTCTTTGGCTTCCAATTGTATATAAAAAAGACAAATCAGACTTTGCAGTTCTGAATGACTTTTAAATAAAAGTGGTGGATTCTATCTATATGCACTTATATAAGTGTGCATATACTTCCTTGATTTCAAGAGAAATAAAACTGAACCCTGACTGATGGAGCATGAGCAAAAGTATATGCAGTTTTCTCACTTCCCTGAAACATCGGATTTGAAGTTTTCCAGATTTTATTCACCAAAAAGGGCAGGTTTACTCCTTTTTTTCCATTTGCTATTAGGCTTACAAGTATGCAAAAAGTAGGTTTTATTCCTTAAGAGGAACACAGAGGCCAACAGGTTGTACGGTCAGAGAGGAAATCAGCAGCAGAGGCTAAGGCAATGCCTACATGATCTAAGCCCATGTACATTGCACTAACCAACAGCCCCCAGGTTTGAACCGTGATCTCATTTCTGTGCAGTTCCCGAAACGGCAAAAGCACAAGATGCTCCTAAGCTCATCTGTATTGCAACGCCTATTTAGCTCTTCTGGAGACCCTCAAACTGATGTATGCTTCTTCTAAACCTAACAGAATATTACTACCCTGACACCTGCACACATATTTCACCTTTGCGCTCACTTCTGTTCAACTATTCTCATCTAATTATTCACCCAGTTCTGTAGGTTGGAATTCTCAACAGGTTCGAAAGCTACAAAGCACCGAACACATCCCTTTAGCCGCTTGCCCTTTTAAAATCCAGGTTGCGAACTGATTATCTCAGTTTGACCTTGATAAAATCCATGCAGTTGTGAGCCACAGCACCAGCTAATGGAGCTGAATACCTCCCAGTCGCTCAGGCGACTTCTCACATGTCATGAACAGACAGACAACACTGTTTATCACATATATTAACCTACCTTGCATTTTATCTAACAGTTTAATTGTGAATCAACAAACCACACATTTCTAGGAGGTGTTTGGGCCTTTAAGTATTTGCCAACTAATTACAATCTGCATGTACCATATTGTGCTCCAAATTCAAACATCTGCTCTGTGTTCTAGATGTTCTGGAAATCGTGTATTTTTAGTTTGCATTTTCACCCACCTAAGCAAAAGCAATGCCATGCCGGGACTCACATGCTTCCCGGACTTGGGCATTCAGCTTACTGTCGGGACAAACATACGCATGTCCTCACTATCCACACGTGGGAGCCGAAACTTTCATTGGACACAAACTCCCCTGTGATGAGACTCTGCACCAGCTGACTTGGCAAAGCTAATTGTTAAGTTTCCTCTCCACAAATACAACATTTTGCATTTTACCTTAGCCTACAGTATTTCCCGGTGACTAGATGTGAATAGTTGTTATAATAAACCATTATTTCTGCAGAGACCGTTTGAAGTTTTTCTTGTACAGAACCCCAGAACAGAGGGCTGTATGTGCTTTGTTTTACTGAAGCTTTTAAGTTGCTCAGTGAACTGTGATCTTTAAAGAAGCTTGACTTTGATTGCTCTATGTCCTATTGGATTTTCATCAAAGCCAGTGCAAGGATCCCATTTCTGTTCAAATAGTTGTGTTAATGAATTATACGCAATACGAGATGACATGTCTGCATCCCACCATTTTTTCCTTCTCTTCTTCAAAGCTCAGTCTTCGTTCTTTCTCCTGAAGCCCATGTGCAACTAACTCCAAAGCCTTTGGTTAGGGAAGAGAACTCCAAAAGGATAACCCAATGTCACATTCCCTCAGGTTCACCCCCATCGTTAGAGGACTCAGCCTCTGGCCAGCAGTAATACCAATTTGTATTTTTTGCATTTGCAAAATTTACTATTGTATTTTTTGAAGCTGTGAATTCCTTAAATGCGACTGGACTTTCAACATTCTCAACTTGTCAGAACGCAGCAGAATGAGATGGATTCTGGACCCGCCTTGGCGTCTGACTGGGCTTGTAATGCTCTTTCATTCATTTGTCTATAAAGGTCTGTAAAGGTTGGAATTGGTACAACAGGGGTGGGGGTGGATGGAGGGTGTAAATCTCCACAGAACTTTTGTGAAATGCAGGGTTGAGGACAAAAACCATGAACTGTTAAAGACAGGAGGATGTGTCTGAATACGAAAACAGATTGTGGCAAGTAAGGGTTTTTTCTTTTTGCTCTTATGGGCATTGTTTAGGTCATAGAAGGAAACTTGCAAAGATTGTAACACTCTTCCCGGTGAGTTCTCTGACAAGCACCTGCAGCTTTGTGAAACAGGCCATTTTTCACAGATGAAAATCTGCTGCTCTGATGCATCATCGTATAAAGGGCTCTATCCTGTTTAAATACATTTATTATCAAAAGTACAGTCCTAACATGGAGTTCTGTAGTGCCTAGAAGCTGGTACTGCAGGCTTCAGACATGGATTTCCACTCTTTCCAGCTGCCAAAGGCAGCAGGAAACTGGATGCTGGAACATGGATTCTCTAGTGTTCCGCAAGAGGAAAATTAGCACACCCAGCCACAACCGATGTGTTTTCTTTGTTATTCCAGCAGGTAGCTTTGCATTTTTAGCGCTGAGTTTGGTGATCTTCAATATCAGAGAGGGTTTCCAACAGATTCCTTCCAAGAAGCTTGTCCTCAAAGAGCTTCAATGAGCAAAACAATACTGAAAGAGTATTTTCAATATGCTGACCCCAGAGTTCTTTCTAGAATAATCTAATAAAGAGTCTTTCCAGCAGTTATATCCTTGTTGTCCAGTTCAGCTGCAAATTCAATATACTATAGAGCTGCAGCAGATTAAGTTATCAATTAACCTACCCATTCCTTGCTCTATCACTCTTTTCACTAAACCAAATTTACTTTGGATACATTTATTAAACACAATCGTTTTAGGTGCAAACACTACAGCCTTAGAGAGGACTGAACACACCAGTGTCAGCCAGGGAGAGCGAAGAGATTTGAGAGTATGTGATAAAGAGTGAAAAGTTAGTCAGAAAAAGGTTCTAAATTAAAACACTAGTCTAAAGACGAATGGCAAATTCAGCACAACAAAAATAACTAGTTTGAGTACATTACTGCAAGCACAAGTCGCCTTCTAATCTTTTTATCACTTGGCTAAGCTGTGTGACTTTCTCTCTAATGGAATATTAATCAGGTTTAGTTGTAATTAGCAAAACCAGTCATTGCTTAAATAACAAATACGGAGGATAACTCTCAAAAGGGCTTGCATTTGGCCTTCTAATTACGTCAATGAACTTGCACAGCTCTCCTTAATGGCGACTGTAACTATTATTCAACAAGGTTTTAAAGAAAACATTAACAGGCAACGCGTGCACGCCATCAACCATGTGCAGTCTCACAAGTGCAGCCTGAAGGTCACTTGGAACATCAGGTCTGGTTTTTTAACCCGTATCTCAAAGGGCTTGTAACTCGCGGGCTGCCCTAAGAGCAGAGCTAGCTGGGGCTGTGCTTTGTTCCCACGTTCTCCGGTGGGCCTCATGGTGAAAGCAGGCAGCATTGCCCAGCCAAACCTGGTGAGTGCTGGACACCAAATATACACTCAGATGATTTTCTAAATCGCAGGAGTCCAGCAGAAGCTCTCTTCCTTTTCTGCCCCCTTTTTCTCCCCCTAATGAAATCATACCAAACACTGTTTTAGCAATGATGAGATTTTTCATGGCTTAAAATAATTATGCACTAGTCTCTGGAGCTTAATATATATTATTTAATACTACCTTCCTCCTTGCCTTCTGGCCACAATATGTCTACAGTGACCCCTCATCAAACAGCAGTGTGCTGTAGACATTAATTTTAACAGCAAAATTCTTGCACATTACATAACCTACATTATTCTCAGCAGTGTCCCATGAAATTAACTGCCTGGATAATTGCAATATTGCATGGAGTCATTAAAGTTCAGTTTAAATCAGTTCAGTCAATACACACACAGTTTCGCTGGGACAAGTGGAATATCAGTCCAAGACCTGAAATGTCTGACAAAATCGTTAACCAGTCCCATGCATTGTGTCCAGTAAAAATTGATGTTGTCACTTTGAACATTAATGCTCACCAATAGCCTTGAAAGACTGAAATACAGATTGCCAGCCATGCTTCAGATATATTCCTGCAGACACAGTCTTCAATACTGCAGTCCAGCATCTTACCATACTTTATGTATCTTTATGTGTGTCTAAATACCAGATAGACATAAGCAATGGTGAAAATCTACTGTGTGTCCAGAGCTCCAATCCCACTAATATTTTTTGTTACACGTATTAAAAACTCAGAAGGAGCTACAGCTCATTGCCAGCTGCTTAAAAATAAAGATCAATGGGAAGAATCACAGGGAGGAGAGGGCGGAAGGAAGGAAGGACTGTACAGTGGATCAGAATAGAATAATTTCTGTGTTTAGACTTCCTATTGGCAAATCATTACAGATGACTATAAATATTTCCACAAAAGAAAATGTCATTTCATTTAAAATGTCCTCATAGGTGATGGATTTTAGTAATGGAAAGAAGGAGATATAAACTCTTTTGGCACATGCACATTTTAATCATATGTGTTTGAAAATATTTGAATCCACCACCTGGAAGCATGGCTTATGGCACACAACAAGTGCTTGTAGCGAGTGAGGCTCAGTTCTTGTTCCAAAGTCCATGGCTTTGGCCCACGTACGCTGAAGATGTAGGAGTGCAGTAAGAGCAGAAGAACAAACAAAATTCTCATAAAAGTTTATTACGCGCTCTGTTTTGGCTACAGTGAACTTTAGCATACTGGGGACAGTAGTCGACTTCTCCTTGAGCCATGTTGTACTTACAGATTTATTCATCTCACTTTTCCCCCCTCTCTCTCTGGAAATGCTCCAATAAATGTAATGAAAGATGTTCAGCAATGTTAAGAGTGATAAGTTATTCCTATCTGGTGTGAAGACACAAAGAATTAACTCAAGATACTTTCTCAGCTCTGAAGCATAGAAGCGTATGAAACATAGAAGATGATGGCAAATACAAACCAGTCATACAATGCTATAAATTTGCGTGATGCTTTTGGCAGAGAGATGACATACCGCGGCATTTCAGTGGGGTGAGGAAGAGCTGGGGTGGGCAGCAGTAGGGTGCAGCTGGGTGCTAGCACCGAGGGGGAAACTCGGGCTGACAAACATTACGACTTCTCCCATCAAAGTGTAAAAGTCTTCAGGACTACAATCATCTTCAGTCTGCTGCCCCATACTCCTTTTCAAAATCACTCCTCACAGCAGGAAGAACCATAGCTCGATCTGCAGAAAAGAATACAGACACATCCTATTTTATACTCAGTGTCTCTCAGAATAGGTCAAAGTCCCAGAAACCCTGAGGTCCATAACAGCATTCAGCTTTGAGAAAGCTGAACTTACCCTAGATTTTGTCCAAGGGGGATGCTGTTGACATCTGATTCTAGGTAAGTAATACTTACACAGAGAAATTAACTCAGACCTAGTTTATAGGGGCAGATAATGATTATTTCTGTGATATAATAGATTTGGACATGTCTACGGAACCAGAAGATGATCTGCCATTTAATCAACTTGAAGCCACATGGTTTTACAGTTTTAACTGAAATTATGCATGGAAGCAACTTTTCTCAAAGGAAGTTTGTTCTTAACACTTTTTAAATAACTTGTGGTAACACAAAGTAAACCCTCAAGAATAAAAAGTAAAGTGTTAATACAGATTGGCATAATAGAATAGTGCTATAATTTTCTGTTATTCTGTAATTTTCTGTTATTCTGTTAGAAGACAACAAACATGATTTGAAGGGAGATGCCTTTCTTTTAGTCAATTGACATAATTGGGAGAAAAATCCAGCCCACCAAACAGGTACACTTCGGGCAAAACTGCAACCTTCAGTTTAGCTCAGATAATTGAAAAAAAACAAACCTGCACTGAGTTTCACTAGGGTATGTTAATGAGCTAGACAATCTGAAAGAGAAGATGCAGATGTTTGTAGAGGACAGGGGAATGTAAGAAGAGATCAGAGAGAGAAGGAGAAAGAGAAAAATAATGATCTTCTGTGAAACCTTGAAGCGTTTGCAGGTAGACAGGGGATGGGGATGTTAAGATGTACCATAAAAGCAATAAATAGCCCTCCTCTGTGATTTTGAATCCCATCAGAATAATGATTTTTTCTTCCTAGATTAATCTCCAGAAGGTGCTTCGTGCCCCCCTTCAGGACCAGAAGCAGTGCAGAGATGCTGTGTTTTCTCTGTGAAAAAGACAAGGTTTTATGTCACAGTACTTATAAGACATTAGTTATCTCAACTTTTACTACTGGAGAAAAGCCTGATCAAATCAAATCAAATTCACTGACAAATGTTAGAAAATACAGAACTAGGACAAATATCAAAAGCAACCTGAAACTGAGCGAGCCTGAGGATTCACGTATCGACGTGACTGATTTACTCTGTTACAGCTGGAAGGTTATTTCACAATATCTCAGTAATATGATATCTCAGTCTACATGATACTCACTAGTGGGTAAATACTGGAGCAGAATTCATAATGAGTACCCAACACAGCTGGTTAAAACCTAGCCTAGGCATGGCAGGGCCAGGCTGAAATCACCACAGTTCGTTTACCCTTACTCACATTCCAGCAAAATCTGTGAAGCATCGCCTAGCCTAACGCACATTCGGGTGGAGGTTTTTTCCCCTCTTGCAGCAATGTCAATATAGAACATGATTTCCAAAAGCAGTTTGTGAAAGACAGTCCTAGGTGACCCTAGGACAAAAGGATAGGATCCATATTTAGCCACTGCTTCTTGGGTCACAGGGAAATCACAGCAGAAGTGTGACAATGATAACAACTTGACTGTGCAGGGAAGGATGGAGTGGTACCTCTCTCAACAGTTTTGCAAGTTCCATTCAGGAAATCCCTAGTCTCTGAGATGAAACATCGTCACTCACTGAACTACAAAGTTAGTTTTCCAATATAGTGCCGGACATCCTATATGAAGATATCCTGTGGAAGCAGGATGAGCCTGGAAGCAACAGAGTGAACATTAAGTCTCTTTGATTTCACCTTGGAGTCACCCTTTACAAAACATTGCAGTTCAGAGAATGTTTCTAACGGGTTTCATGGGAACAATCTGTACTTCATAGCATAGTATTTAGGGAATGATCTAATTAACCTGCATGTAATAGGGAATATTTCTTCGAGTATAAGAGTAAAAATTTAGAAACCAATACTACTTACAATTACCTTCACAAGGAGTATATTTTTAACAAGCATTTAAACCCGCACGTACACACATAAAATAGAACACATTTAGATACAAGCTACTCACTCAACAATTTAATTAATCTGAAAGCATGGTATTCCTGGCTTCCTAAAGATAAAACTGACATTTAAACCCCCACCCCCAATTTTTTTTTCCCACAGGAGATTGTTATAGACTCAACATCTCCACACACTGGAAATTAGAACCATGAATAAAATGTACCTTTCTTTTACTTTTCCTCAGAAAATACATCACACTAAACTGTTTTCAAATAGTTAATAACATGTGACTATTATTCTTTACGTTGCATAAATACTTGCTCCGCTATCCCATATTTTAAAGTGATTTTCCAGGTGAAAGCATTGGTAGCAAATAAACATGTCTGCAGGTTTGCTGTATGGAACTGCTCTCACACACTAAATAGAATAAAATTGGCAAGATTTAAATAATGATAAAACTTGTTTAATGAAAGCAGATGAGTTGGATATTTTATTTGTGTTTTGGAGGACTTTTTTTGGCTTCCATTTGTGTAGAATTTTTTTCTTGTGAGGGAGAAAAATATCCTGAAATAAAGCTTTTGTCCTCTCTTCAGACCTCAGTCTCCCACGAGGGTGCTAATTTGAAAGCAAAGTACAGAAGTATTTTCTTCTAAAACCGCTGTTTGTCAAGTATTTTCATAGATATATTAGCACTTGTTTTTTACAAGCGACACATTTGGGTTTTTTAAATCGTTTCTGCACGGAGAAGTAGCCAAGTAAAGTGGCTGAAAAGTGCCATCTACTGCCTCCGGGAGAAATAGCCGAATCTGAGCAGTCGCACCATGACTGGAAGAGCAAAAGGAGTTCTGGCGTGGTCCTTCTCAGGCCACTACAGGAAAGATTAGGAACTTGGGAGGGGACAACAGCACTCTCTCCTTTAATTTTTGTGCTATATCAGACCCACAGGTTTTTTTTTGTAGCAGCAGTAAGATTTCCACTTGGAGAAATGCACTTCAGCAGCACCGACCTTTTTCGTAGAGCACATCATCTGATACGTCATGACTATGGCTTTAAAAACCAGTAATGCACATAGTTAGCTCTGTTTTGTATGTGCATACATACCTACGTATTGGTATACATACACAGATCATCCACTATGCTGCTTTTTTGGCCTTGGCATACTGGAAATAATTTCATATGTACTTCCTTAGAAGTACAGTTGAATAAGTCACCTGTCAGACATTAAAATTATGCACATGAAACTGGTTTCTACATCTATTTCCTCATTACTTTTGCTCTAAAACTCCTTACTTCTGACGACTTTCAGATCCCATTTCTACACAGCAGACAAAACCCTTTAGCTTGTATCCCTGTGAACTTCAGAGGAGTTATCCTGATATGGCCGTCCCAGTGCACTCAGACAGTACCTCTACCTGTGGTTCTTTTGTTGTTCTATTCCTGCTACTGTACTGACATCCTAAATCTGCAAAAAAATACCCCACTTTTCCTTCTTATTCCTAGGTTTTCCTAAAATAGAAGATGTATTGCATGCAGATTTTGTGAAGGTTGCGTGGCAGCACACTAAACCACTGCAGTTATAATAGTCTTTCCCAGCTCCTTGAAATCCAAAGGACTTTCCAATTCCTAAGGATGATAATGAGAAGAGGGGAAAGCAAAAGAAGAAACAGAAGAAAGGTTGCTATGCGCAGCATTGCTGCAGGACCTAACGAAGGAGCCGGAAGGCTCCAAGTTACATATGAAAGTGTTGGAACAGACCTAAATCCACCAAATTTGTGCACTTGTGTTTTGTCAATGGTTTATTTTTAGCCACTTTAAACATATATTAAGTCTCAGAGAGAGATGGTCGACAATTAATTCTTAATAGGAACATATTAATCATGGGACATAAAGGGTTTGAAGAGAACTGTCTGTACGGAACAACTTAATGAGAAATTTTGGCTCTTATAGGCAGAGAATTATCAACCACCACTTAGATCTTGCTCCAAAATTTGGAGACATTCGAAAGTAGTGGATTACTTTTCCTCCAAGACCATATCTATATTCAGTTGGAAGAAGCATGGGACGGCCCACGTAATAAAACTTGAAAGTCTTGAATACGTTGGGCAGATGGTTCCAAAAAAATACATCATTTTTCGCTTCACCCCCTTGTATGCTATTTTACATACTTCACACACTACATACCTTCTTGAAAACATGCCAAATACAGAAACTAAAATAATGATGTTTTCCAAATTGTCTTAGTTTTGCATCCCAGCTGAACTCCATCAAGAGTTCATATCCTGTAAAAGATAAAGCTACTTATACTGCATATGATGTGACAAATACTTCTTGTCATGGTACAGGGTCTTGAGACATCACTCTCGGTTCAGCTTATTTTTCCTACAGTGGTTGAAGTGAATTTGTTCAACCCCATTTTGGAAAGGTGCTCGGTCATTTACTGCCTTGTAGTTGAGTTTCAGTATTCACTCACTGAAGGGACAGTAGCTTCCCTGCGAGCATATAATAATACTTTAAGTCAATTTGTTTAGTTTAGCTTATAATCACACTTTCAACTAAATGGAACAGCACATACATCAGACAGATAAGTCCTGTGAGAGAAAAGGTTTGAAGTTCAGAGGATGGCTACATTCAGATTTTAGAATTACAGTATTATTTGTCTGATACCTATTTCTGAAGGTGATCTTATGGTATATAAAAGGATAAAATTCAACCTGTGACCTCTTTAGAAGCTGAACTGTGTTTATTTGCCCACCACCACCACCACACTTTTTTTTCTTACATGTTTTTATGTACTCAGTATTTCTCTTAAAAGCCTAGCCTCACAAGTATATTTAATGTGATTAAGATTTACAATCGGTGAGAAAAGTAAAAAAAACCCCACCCTTAACATTTCTACATACACAGTTTAATCTGGAAACAAGTTGGAGACATTTTTTCCTGGCTTGAAGAATTAAACCAAGATTGAGCTCAACTGACAGTTGTTTTTTGTTTGCTTTGTGGCAATAGAAAAAAAATTGATAAAATTGTAGATGCCACTGAAGTTGCAACATGAACTACAAATATTAATGAAGTGTAAAGCCATTTTTTCCCTTTATTTATCTGCAAGGTGTTTGTTACAGCCATAAATCACTTTGCACCTCTTGACACATGAAGAACTTTCCCATATTACCTGATAAGCCAAATTACTTAGCTCCACAATTCTTTGAATAAAAGTTTCTGATATGCCAATGGATGTAGGAAATGGTTCATTAATCTATTGGAGAACATTAAAAAAAAGCGATTGTTTTGTCAAAATTAATAAATGGACTACAAATAAAATTACAAGTGAGAGACATTTATATCGGTATACTCATATGAACAAAAAATCAAGACACTTGTAAATACACTCCAGTATTACTATTAACCATCCCATGGTTTGGATTTGAGAATGAGATTACTGAGGATATTGACTGCGAGAGACTTGCAAGGAAGTCCCTTGAAATATGAAGGAAATTGAGACTGTAAAAAATTCCTTTTACCTTTTTTTTTTTTTTTTTACCAATGTCATCCCCTCGCCAGCGAGGGAAGGAATATTCAGTGTGCTTTCCACAGTTCCGAACTGGGTTGTTTTGGAGTCGCACAATTCCAGGGCTGGGACCAACTGTGTCACAGCAGGCAGAAAGAATAAATACATTGTTATACCTTGGAGAACAGTATACTTAATGTCTGTCTTTCTGCTGAAAGGCCTAGCTTGTATAAGATCAAAATTAATCTATGAGAGGCTGCGTATTGCCATTATTCAAAGGCCAAAAGTATAGAGAAAAGTTCACTTACAAAAATATCTGGTGTAAATCTCCAATATGCACCTTCAAATGTTGCTTATCAACAAAGCTATGGATTACATATCCCACAGCAGTGATCATTTAGAAAACTTGTGACAATTATAAATAAACATTTCTAAAAAGCATCCTTCGCAGATGGACTGAAGCAAACAGTGCCACTGTCATTCCATTCCCATGGTCAAAAGCATGCAGCCCTTTGTCAGGCCTTTTGTCCTGGTACCTCAAAGCCTTTACAGGCTGCTTGGGTCCTACAGCCTTTCAGAAGGATTACAGAGGGAATTAGGAGCTCTATTCTATGTTTATTTGGTTTCAGATGTAGACACACTCTTCTCATGCATGTGTCTAACTATTTCAGTCAAGAAATTAAACTGAAAAAAAAAAAAAAAGGAAATGGCCCCCAAAAACTACTGCATTCCTCACATCTGGAATATGGGATCTCACTGCTTTTCCACAGCTACCAAAACATGAGAGATAGTATCCGATGAAAGTCCATAATATCATCCCTTGAAATCTACCAAAAGTCAGGTAGAAATGACTACAGCTGAAAACTAGATCCCAAAGTCAGAAATTCATCTGATTCAAGACTGGTTATTTCTACTGCCTACACCTGACATTGAAGTAATTCTTTGGACAAGTTTGAGTGACAGTCTCCATTCAGTCAAGCTCAAAGACACAGGCATTCTATATATTCTTGCTTTCTGCCTTAGATGCTATTGAGGTACCCAACTACATTGATCTTTTTGCATTATTCTTCTCGCTGCATCCCCCAAGAATCAGGTGAAAATCATCTTGTAAGTGAAAGAGAACGTCAGTGACTAGGAAAATTTAGTATGAAATTACTGTAGAAATGGTCTCATAGAAAACAAGATGTTCTTCCAACAACTTTGATGAAAAAGGAGAGGCAAAACTATCTTCATCATGTTTCTAAAAAGCTGCTGCATAGTTTTGCACCACATGTTCCTCTTTAGTAGAAAGCAGTGTCTTCCAAGCTCTTCTAACACATAACACTCTACCCCCAGAGAAATCTGCTTCTGCTTTCAAAAAAAAATAAGCACTGAACTGAAATGTCACATTGAAAAGTTACTGAGAACTATTTTAAACATCCCATCCTGAAAAGCAGTACAGCATTTGTTCAGTCCATCTTCAACATAAAATGAAGTCTGTGGAAAGCCTATTTCGGTGGTCACACAAAAAAATTCTAGCCCTTCCTCCTGAGAAGGCAGAAATACAAGTGGAAAGTTTTCAAGTATTTCTGGTAGGTAAATTTTTTAACAAGAATGCCGCCATTGGCTCTCATGGTCTCAAGACTGGAAAAGTAATAGGACCAGTTAGGGGTCCACTCTGGAACTCTGGCAAGAAAAACAGTTGCACAACATCATGGTGTTCTCAAGAAGCAGCTGCTAATCTGAACACTGAATTTTGTTTCAGTTGCTAAAAAAGGCATCAGAGATGCAATGTCCTGAGGGATTGAGCTATGTCACACTGAAAGTCGCAAAGCCTCAGGTAGCCTTGAGAGTCTGCAAGGAAGATGGGACAAAATATGGAAGATGAAGAGAATGGCAGGGAAAAAATATGAGTAGAAAAAAAAATGTTAAGAGAAAAGACAAATCAAACTAGCAATGTGATTAGCCTTACCCTTTCCTATCCTTGTCTGAATCCAACACATCAAGTTTTCATCCCTATTTCCTTTTATAGACACACAGACAAGAAAGTAAGTGGTCCATCATGTTGTAATTATGTCCCATGGCAGGCAATGCACCACAAATCTGCCTGGTTTCTGACCAACTTCAGCTCTGAGACTGTTTCTGCCCTGGCCTTGGTGATGCGTCATAGTAACCTTGGCTACAGGGCAGCTATTGATTTGAAATACAAATACAGTGTGAGACAATTTCACTGCACAACAGGGTTATTGTGGCTGATCTGAACAGCCCCTGTTTCAGCAGCAAATGCAGAACCCACATGTCTGATCACCTTGTTAGATATTTTGCACCGAAGTCTGATTTCTTGTTGTATTTTTCCATGAACTTACAACAAAGATATCAAAACCAGAATATACATGTGACATACCATTCTATTAGTGCAGCACAAATATAGTACGACAAAAGAATGATGACTTTTTCCATTGCCAAAGAAAAAAGAACGGTATAAAAATCGCAAGACCAACAAAAGTATTTTGCCACCAATGCCACCATTGCCTCTTCTGTCCAACATGGACAGAACTTCTTAGCACCGTCTATGTTCTGCAACTTAGCTCATCCCACCTATTACTGTCATAACTGATGCCCAGATATTTTTCTCCAAGATTTTTATTACTTCATTTTAACTTCATTGTAATAATAGCTCTCACTGCTAGTGAGACTGGGTGCTGCTGATTAAAGACACAGCTCTGAGTTAAAAATTTGGTTCAGATGAATTATGTCTTTTGAACAAGAAATTGCCTGGTCACAAAGCTATTTTGCAGCATGCCTACAATTTAAAAAGTATTATCCAATGCTCCTATTTAATTATGTTTCAACACTTTTTCACTAGCAAGGCTTGCGGAATAGTCTATTTGTTGCAAACTTCATCCAGAAATAGTGATACTATATAGTCCTTTGTACTTCAGTGGAGTGGATGGAGGATGCAAAATCATATTCTATCAAAACAAAAGCATTCTACCTAAGTTTGAATAATGAGCAAAGATGCAGAGCAGCAGTGGGTCATGCCCAGGACAGCCTGTGTCTCCTCCTGCCCTCCAGCCCTTCCAGGCATGAGCAGCTTTCCCCTGAGTGCTTCTCGCAGTCCTCTCTGTCTGGCTCCTTACAAACAGAGACACCTGTGGCAGCAGTAATGCCAATAGCTGTGGAGCTGCATCCAGAAGGATTTGTGCATATTTACCCCGATCTTGTGCCTTCCTCTTTATCTTGGTTGCACTTTCTTCTTGGATCAAAGTGACTTGGTACTGAGGGGAACTGAATTTTCATGAATTTTATGTTCATGATATTGTTTGGGCATAATTTTTCAATAAATTGTACAGATGAAAGTATAGTCACGGATACAGCATATCCAAGCAATCACAATATTATAAAAAAATATTTCATGCTCTTCCTCACACTTTGTTCCCCACATTCTTTTCTCCAAAAGATGTTTAAAAGCTGATATGAACCCTTTCAATTCCCTGTGAATTCCTCCAAAATTAATTTTGTCATTTAGAGATCAATTCTGAATTTAACTATGTACACACAGATGACTTCAAAAACATTCATTCGAAGACTTTTTTACAGAAGTGAGAAATGTAAAAGTAACTATTCATCAAAGAACAAACCCAAATGTTGGTTACTTCTCAGCCAAGTTACTGCTCTATCTATCAGGCTATAGACTCAGCCTTTGTCACCAATAAAAAAAAATACTTTTTATCAGGAAAAGGAAATAAAAAGGAATAAACCCCTCATCTGACAAAGGCTGTTAGGCGAGTTACCTGAAAGGGGAGATCCCAAGGAGGCTTCGCTCTGCTAGAAGCGTATCCTCCATAGCAGAGCACAGGGCTGGGGAGGTAAAGTCTTAAGTTTACCCCAACACAAACGGGCAGAGCTCTCTAATAGTCAGGTCCTCCAAACTAGGAGCAATTCGTACTTTACGAATAGTGAATCTCAGTCAGGAATTTCACATCCATCAAAAAGGCTACATATATTTCTGAGTGAGTCCTGGTCTTAACGAGTGACTATTTTGAATTATTATTGCAATAATTTTTGCTTTTATTAAAATTTAATTTCTTTTGGTGAATGATTGTGTTAGTACCTATGAATGAGAAAACTGTGTTATTATGTTATTGTGAAATTTTAATAATTTAATATGGCATATTGTACGTCCCTGTGATTGTTAAAGAAGGTGCTGCTTTTCTGCTATTGAAAAAACGGGGACACAGACTCCACATTCTTATTTGTGTGATAAGGACTTCATATTATGCATGTAAAATATCTTTCACAGGAATACATGTTTAATTTGCTATGTTACTAAGTTCATTATAATTAATGGAAATTGCACATTAAAATATTAGTGCAACATATTAAAACTTCAACTACTTGCTTACAAATCACTTTTTTAAATGCAACGAAAGATAAAACCACAGGATAAACGTACTTTCCCACCTCTTCCCATGTTTTTTTGATCCCTTCAATGTGCTTCTTTGCCTAAGAATGTGAAGTCAGAACTCAAAAATGTGTTTTTATAGAATAAATTTTTTTTGCAGCAGATATTTTAGCAAGTCTTGGAATGCATTACATTTAAATGCTCGACACTTCCAACTGCAAAAAAAAAAAAAGATATGTGGCGCTACACGCAGTGATTTCATACTAACCACAAGCATCTGGCTGGACTTCTGCAGGAGGGGAGGTTCAGACCTGCAAATTCTCAGTCTTTCTCTTCCCTCCCCACAGATTTTATGTTTTAGATTCACTAAATGAATTTAGTTTGAATGTACTCCCCAGGATCATCTTGCTTCCCTTCCCACAGCAGCAAATCTTTGTGCTAACTTCATACCAAGAGGTATGATCACAGTTTCTAGGCCAGGTAAGAGGAGAGAAGCAGAGGAGAGGAATCCAGAGTTACTAACAGCCAAACCCCGCTGGTACTTTGCAAATCCTTAGTCAGTTTGGATCCGAACAGGAGAAATGTAAATGAGTTTAGGCTTAAAAAATACTCTTTGACTCTCGCTCACATTCTGTCAGTTAACCCAGTTATTCAAATTTGAAAGAGAAAAGTGTCCAGACATTATAGCTGAGGTTTTAAAATATTTTCGGCACTGGCCTTATTTTATTTCACTTTGAATTAATATTTAATTGACTTATTTCACTGTGAAAAGGACGCTAAATGACGTGCTGAGCATGTATGAACATATAATATTTTAATAGGAAATACAATTTTAATATAATAAAAATATTGAAAAGTAATTTAAATTAAAATATTAGGAACACACAGAATAACCCTTACTGTAAAACCCCATTTTTCTTGCTAAAGCAAAATAACGTTTCCTATCAACGAAAGGCTGCTGAGGAGGCCTTATACTTTTGTACAAGTTTACTTAAAGTGTTTTCTGAGGAAAATGTGAAAGTTGCAGTAATGTTTCTGTAATGGAAAAATATAGTCTCCTGTGTTCAGGGCAATATGGGAAATACGAGCAGCAAGAAACAGGAGCTGGGATTATGCCAAGTTATTTGGCTGCAGTAACATGAGTATGCCCTAAAGCCTACTCTGTGAATGAAGGACATTTATCACACTTATGTAAATATGATGTAGGAGGTAAAAGAACTTTGATAAAATTATTTTTATCAAAAAAATTTGGACATGGAACTTGATTTTCATGTACACGTGCAAACTGACAACGTCCAGGTGCAGACTTCAGTAGTTGTGCACATCTGTGCCCTCTGCTTTGAGCCATAAATTGTAACACTGAGCCTTCAGGTACAACAGCTAAACCTACTGCCTGCACTGGGGCCCTGCTCTAATGAAAGGGATCTGTTTATACTTTGAACTGCATGATCAGGCAAGCAATGACACACAGCTATCTTAACAGGGAGATATGAATTAACATGGAGGATTAAATGCTAAATAAAAAAGACTGACAGATAACAGCATATATTCAAAAGAATTCATATATTCAAAATTCAGTCAAGAATTTTATCATCGGTCATCACAGTTTCAAAGGCGTTCACTCCAAACTACACTAATAATGAAAACCAACAAATATTAACTATATAGCCTGCCTATCTCTAGGCCTCACTTTGCAAAGCCACAGGAGAGCATGAGCTGCAACATCATGCTGTAGATAGAAGTCTTGCAAACACATTGGTGAGGAGCTCGTTCTCTAAAGTGCATCTGGGGTTCCATTCTAGAACTTATTTAGAAGCTCCAGTTCTGATTCAAGCAACCAGATTGTTCCCAAAATGGAATATATACCGTGGAGTGTGAGAGCTCTCTCTGAGGACTTTGTAATTCACAAACTTAAAAACCTTTTTAGTGCACACTACAAATTCATTTACGTTTTGCACTTTTCTCCATCTCAAAGTGATACTCTGCCTTGCCCAGGCCATGCTTGCCTCAGGGGAAGTTTTTAAACACTTGCAAACAGGATTTTTTTGAGTGTTCAAAATATCTGAAGTAGTTTGTTTTTTACAGAGCTGCGATCACTGGTATGCTGCAGAGCAACACGTTTAGTAGCTTTGATCTCATTTTTGATGGAAGAGCAAATGACACTTCTGCAATTTATTTTTGTTGTGGTTTAGGCCAAAATCCACTACTGGGGACCTGAGGGACCCCAGACGGGACCGACAGATGCTCCCCTCTACCCCTCTTCAAAGAGAGAGGCAGAGGAGGAAAAAGAGACTTATGAGTTTAGAAGGAACTAAACTACTTTAATGAATAATACACTACTTTTGTACACCAGTATTTGGAAGTACCAAACAGTAACTGGAATCAGTGTATCATGAATCCTAAATAGTTTGTCAATTCACTAGTTGGACTAGAGATACCATTGTTATTTTATTATCATGTCTGCTTTTTCTTCACACATTTGTAAGGAGTTAGTTATTAATATTAGCTATTAATATTCTTAAAGGAGGATAATGTATTCAAAACGTGTACATGCTCATGCCCCTAAACCCATCTATTCTGCTCATAAAAAGAATCCCACTGAATTGTGATAAAAAAACCTTTTGAATTCACATGCAAGAAAATTAATTTGAAAAATTACTCAAAAGATCTACCATCACTGTGTCCTTCGTATTACAGTAATCACAATGAAAACCCTATATTCTATAAGTGCATGCATCTGTAGCAGTTAGGTTATGTAAAATGGCTTATAAGAAAGAAAACTAATAATTAATAACATTTAGCAAAGGTGATTGTGAATCTTTGTTGATTAAATTTTGCAAACTGCTACGTCCACTAATGAGCCCACAAGCTGATTTAGTAGAATTAGTCCTTTGTGTTCAGTAGAGTGATATATCCCTCTTTGTATTGCAGGGACAAAAGAGAAGTGTCATACTGCCTGCCTGCACACACAAACACACTCTATAGAAATTGCCATGTTATTGGAAGCATGGAGGAATGTAACTAGGAAAACACAGGAAACCCAAGCCAAGATTTGAGATAGCTAAATTCAATTATCAGACATTTTCATTCAGATTTGAGAGTGGTATTTCAAAAGCCATTGTTTTGTTACTGCCTGTTAAAAGCCCCTATGGCATTCTTTATGATTATTAGTGAAACAGAAATTAAATGGCAACTGACCCGTACAGTGTTCACTGGAGTCACATGTTTCCGAGACCTAGATACTGCATCTGCATCACTGTGTGATGAACGGCACGTACATTCCCAATTAGGATCTGCTTTGGAGTGCCAGTATAGATGAATGAAGGAAATTTGATGAAACTTCTTAAACTGATGCCATACTAAGAATGAATGTTCTTGTTTTCTGCTTTAAACTATATATGATTGGTTTGTAAGCTTCTGTTCAATAAAAAACAAATGATAAAGTTTTCGTAATGTTTAATAGAAATAACTTAATTAATACAGAAGCCTGAAAAATCCAAAATGCCTCTAAAAAGACATAAGAAACATAACATTGCTGTTAAGTAGGTGTACACTGGCTATCTCAAATATTGAAAAAACACAGCCATGCAGTCTTTAACATGCAAAACGAATGGCAACATCTTAATGCCAGACAACATAAATCTGCCGACAGCATCATGCAGGAAGAGCCTTGTTTCTTTGGCAGCATATTCTGAATTACGGTTTGTCAAAAAATACTTCTGTGCCACCCATAGCTTTTAATACAATGTCAAACTGATGGCAAATTGTCAATGATTATCAGTCACTGCCTCAGTTTTCAGCAGCAACCTATACACTGCTAGTACTAATTTCCTACTACTCTGATTTAGACAGCAATCTGCCCTTTTGCAGCAATCTAGAGAACCAGAAAAAGAAGTCTGCTGTTTGAAGATGCCCAGAAATTGAACTGTTTAGTTGTAATCCTTTCTAATGTGTTTAACTGGTTGAGTGTGTTAAAGACAGCCAAAGGTTATTGCTGTTCTACAGGTATTTCTTCTGCCTAAATATATGCTGCCACATAATGTATGTCATAAGTGTTAATTTCATCCAAGCTTTCCAAATTATCTTTTTTTTTTTAATAAGACATGAAAAGTAGGTTATAATTTCCTTGTTTCTTAACACTCTCTAATAAATCACATTTGAAAGCATTCTGTGACAAGCACTTGAGAAGCACTTGGTATTCTTAATTCTTCTCCTTTACCAGAAAAATGGTATCGCATCACACATACAGCAAGCACACACACAGTGGATCTGGGAAGAACTAATCTCCAGCTCTTAGTTTCTAGTTGTAACAGTAGGTCAAAACTTTGCACGCTTGCTTTATATAAGAAAACGCATAGAAGTCATGTTTCCGAATAAGCTCCTGTGTGGCTTGCAGAACCAGTGCCTGCACAGCTCCAGTCTCAACTATATTTTCGCGATGCCATCGCTTTGCAGGGCCGTGTTTTCCACCTGTGGACAAATGTTCGCTATTGCTTCTCCCCACCCAACCTAGCAAACTCTTTTTGAAAGTTCCTCCTCTGCTTCCAAGAGATGTCCTTCTCTGCACAGCGGAGTTCTGCACTCCCCACTGCAGAACGAACGGCAGGCTAAGCCTGGTTTCCTTGCCACAACGGAAAAGGAACACGTAGGAACCAAAATCAGATATATGTTAGTGAAGGGCCTGCCAGCAGCTTGAAAAGCAGTTGAACATGGGTCAGGCATAAGGCGCTTCCATTAAAATTTTGTGAAGACCCTATTTGAAGTCTGTCTGCAAGGAAGCCCAATATTGCCATCGTTCAGCAGGATTTAACATTTTTCTCTGTTAAGCTAGATGAGGGAGATGGAAGTTGGACCTCCTTACACCAGACAAGCTTCAGTGAAGGCTGTCTTCTTTTGTTACCATCAAACTTTCCGAAATGAAGTGAACCTAAAATGTAACAGCATCTTTAGGCAGACAAATAAGAGCCGGGCCATTGAATTTTCATTCACAGAGGCTTGTCCAAATAAAAGCCCTCTGTCTGCAGTCACTTTCTTATGAACAACATAATTTAAGATGATTTCAGGAGCAGAAAATTAAATCATTCACAGTGGATAGATCTTCTAATAACAAGACACTTTTATCTCACAGGCAGCAGTGTTGTCAGTACTTGGGCATAATTAGGACCAGAAATTGGTAATTTTGCTGTAAAGCAGCTGACTGAACAATAGAGACTATTTAAAATAGACTTTAAAATCTTTAATATTGACTCAGATTATTTACTTGAAAACTTCCGCGTAGCTATGTGACATTTTGCTTTGCTAAATATTAACGTGCACAGAGTCTAAGGTAAGTCTTGTTTTCTAACCAGTCACTTCCCCTTTGGATCTTGGATCCACAGTTATTCATATCCCCTCAGCTGACTGGTGGTGGAAGCAAATGTATGTTCTGCGATTTTGGAAAAGGTATTAACCTAATGGAACCTTTAATGCTAAACACAATCCTATTTTAACCTAAATTGTAGGGGAGGGTAGTGTGGGAAGCTAGCATTTTTAGCAAAATGACTGAGTACCATAAAATGCCCATAGGAATGCGTACAAAACATAATAAGCAAAATATATTAAGTGATAGGAAGGTCAAAGTTAAGATTAACATTTGAAAGTAAGAAAATTCAAAGCAACACTAACTCAGCATTTCCATCTAAAATGCATGTCCCATTCTCTTTGTTTTAAAGATGAAGGAAACAATACATACGTAATCTGCCATACAACTATATACTGTGTTTGGTATGAAATTGTTAAATTTCTGTTACCAGGTGTGGTGCTTTATCATCCCATGAGCCTTTTACTTCATTTCATAAAAACTTTATTCTCATCAAGACTCATTAGGTGTAAATCACTTTCCTTTAAATCCCTTCCCTCATCATGGTTCCATTAAAGGTATTGCATAGTGTCCCACAAGCTTATCTTGTAAGCGGTTCATAGGCTATTTAGAAATATTCTTGCATTAGACACTGGTATATGACTTTTTTTTTTCACCATAATGCCACTGAAGAAGATGCAATGTGGCAAATAGTTACTGAAAAAAAAGTCCCAGGTCACTCATTGCCTCTTGAGACCAAGGAAACTATGACACCGAAAGAACACAAGCTCATTGTTGACCTAAACCCTGGTCTGCACAGATGATCTTTCATGTCCTTTTTTAATTTTATTCATGCAAGTTTATGGACAGTGCCTCCTGAAAAGTTTCCCAATCTCCTCACACAGAGTGAGATTGACCTAACAATAAAATGATATCATCCATTTACTCCTATTTCCTAGTTTTTATGCCTTGCTTTATCTTCTGATCAGCTACAACCAAAAAAGAACAGTAATCACCTATTTTTCCTTGCCAGATATTTACTGTCTTTTAATTCACTATTGTATATAAATAAAACAAAGAGGACTACTTGTTATGTTCGGAAGAAAATCGTGGAGCATGGTAGCAAGTTAAGGTGAACTAAAAAGAAACCACAAAATAACTGCATGACTGTTGTATTTCGTCATTGCTTTAGAGCTCCTTCCACTGGAGAAGTTACTCTAGGTGATACACCAACCAACTCAAAATTTGTCTAAAAAAAATCAGAAGGAATCGCTGATAAAGAACGTGAAAGACTGTTAGGTATGCACAGGCCTTCATCCAAGCTCCATGTCAAAATTCAGCAAAATTCATGAACTACTGGAAGTTCTGGAACAGATCATACGGTAGAGCCTGGACCAGTCCTCAATTGATTGTATGTCCCAAAAGCCATGTTATTTTCAAGTTATCAGGAGGCATACATACACTGACCCTTTACTCACTCCCAGAACATGAAATAAGCAGATTAGAGACGTGCAACCAGTTTTCTTCAGATGGTTCCTTTCTTGTTCCACACGGAAATTTTGTCTGAGCAGAAAGAAAAAAAAAAAAAAAAAAAAAAGAGAACTTAATTTGTTGGGAAAGCCAGACATTGCAGATTGGACCAGTTCCTCTGATAGTGCTACAAAATTACCAAAAATCTTAGATGAACAGCCATTCCTAGACCTGTGTTGACTCTGCGTCCCAGGCTTAGATTTCTCTGGACTTACTCAGCATCCGTCACTTGTATATAAGGACTAAGCCCAACACATTTAGAATGTGTCAGATTCCGCTGGCAGTTTATGTGAAGTTTGTCTGTCATATATGGGATGTGCTGGGTCCACTCTCCATGTCCTGTATGGTACATATACCTACATTGCCATCCAATGTCTTCTGAAAGAGCCCAGACTGGATGATCAGAAACACATTAAAAAAGAAGAAACGTGGAGAGGTTGTTATGTAGAAAAACTCATGTAAGGCACCAAAAGTTTTGACTAGAAAAGGCAAAGGTAATATGAGAGTGCATGCCGTAGAATAGAAATCTTGGAACAGGAATCATTGCTCAGCTGCTGCATCCATTGGGTTGATAGGAGAGTTAATAACTTTTGGATTATATGAGGTGTATGGCTCTGTTTTTGTGGTTACCCCACCCAATTCCCCTGCAACACCATCCTCGGAGATTTTAAAAACTCAGCTGGAGCAACCTGCTCTAATGTCAGGATTGGGTCTGTTTTAAGCAGGGTTTTAGAATAGATAGTCACCAGAAGTCTGTTCCAAGATTCACAACTCAGATCCACTCACAAATCAGATCCCAGCTCCTCTGGGCCAGTCAGCATAGACCTGCACCACCAACCAGGGGAACAGGCTGGAACGGGAACACTCTGCCCACTCAATGCGTGGGGTCCCGGCTGTCACCTTGGACCTAACACATAACTCTTCCACTTCAGGCTCTGCCTTTTACATGCCTGGACATCCTTTCATGGTGTTTCCCTCTCTTCCCAGCCACTGGGGACTATTCTCTTAATTATTTATTGCTTTCTAAATTAGATTGCAAACATAAACTGTCAATGGCCTTGCTAATCACACAGCCTCAGGCCAATCTCTTTGACTTTCTCCTTATCTGAGACCAATTACTGATTGTCCCCAGGGATTCTGTTACCCTCTGGTCTTCTGCCCCCAAAACATTACCAAAAGTGTGAAGCTAGCAGCAGCTGCATAACAAAGTTCATCTTTGTTTTCCAGCTCATACTGGATTAACCTATTCAGATGCAGTCAAGGTCTTGTTTGCTTTTGCCATGCTTTTGGTTAAACTTGGAAATTGCTTGGTTTGGTGTGGTTTTTTTGGGGGGTTTTTGTTTGGGTTTTTTGTTTGTTTGTTTGTTTGTTTGTTTCTGGTTTTGTTTTTTGTTTCTTTTCTCTTTATATCCAGGCAGAATTTCTCATGCTGTAATTTGTAGCTCTTTCTCTTGTCTTTTATTGTGCACCTCTGAGAAGAGTCTGGTTTTGTTTTCTCTGTAAATTCCCACTAGATTGTCGAGGACAGCAAACGTGTTACTTTGTTGGCCTTCTCTGATGACTGATGCATAGTTTGCCTGAAAAGAAACGACAGTAAAAGAAAATAACCTAAGGTGTTACATTCTGCATTCTCCAGAGATAAAATAGCAATTTGTCTACATTGCAAGACTTGATCTTAGAAAAAATATATGAAAAAGAAAACTTTTATTTAAAGTTTAGGTTTCTTTTGACTTCTGTATTGTCCATCTTATATGTAATTGCTTTGTACATTCATGAGAATGTCAAATTCTCAGAAGTCTATGGGAGACCTTTAAGAAACCTTTCGAGAGTGGGAGTATGACTATTCTCAAATGTATCAATTCTGTTGAACCCACCTAAAAATCATATAATGCGTGAGAAGAGGACATACACAGCCTTTGTACAAACATTTCCAGTAAAGATTGACTAAGAGACAATTTCATTTTAGCAGCTGCTGTAGTGCAAAGGGCTGAAATTTCAATAGAAAGCATTATTAACCCAGAAACATCTACCTGAAACAGTCAATTAGAGCCAGAAATGTAGTATACTGCAAGCCTCAAGTTTTTCAGATGCTTTCAAAATATACCGTTTAATGGAACTTAGGTTGCTAATGCATATCTTCAATGACGGTGGGAAAATATGCAATTGGTTACATGTGGGAACCCTTATATATATATGATAATCGTTCCTATATGACCTCACCAAGCTCTTTAGCTTTCTACAAAGCATTTTCTCTCATTGTAAAAAAAGGTTGCTAACAGTTACTTACTTTACTGTGGCACTATGAGAAATAAATAATTATAGTTCATTGACTAGTTTTGAAAACACACATTGCCATTTACGTGCTAAATGTATTATCAACATTTTCAACGCCTTAGCACTAAAGTAAAGCCCATCTCTGTATAAATTTATAGGCAAAATACCCTCATATTTCCCCATCTCTGTCATTAAACCATAAGGCTGACAGCAAGAAAGAATACATTTTTCTTCTGCTTGAGTTAATGAAGACAATTTTATGTTCCAAGTCAACTTGGAAAGACAGCTCTGTAGGCAAATAGGCAAGTCACAACGAGCCACAGGATTTCCGTAAGAAGACTATGGAAAAAGATGCATCGCTAGAGAAGTTTCACATTGGCTCAAAAGTGTTATAACTAAGCAGTTACATCTTGAATCCACAGGTTTGGTAGCTACAATAAATTAAAGTGGTAAGACTATACATTTTTATGAACTTCTGCTGTAATATATGATTGTGTGGACACGATTAAGAACATAATTGTCTGGAAATAGTTAAGGAAACAAATTAATCAGATATACATTTAGATTAATCTGAAATACCATCTATTCAACTTTTGGAAATAGAAAGATGACATTTCAGAGAATTATTTTTATCTCTCCAGGAACAGTACTGTCTCGTTCTCCAGCAGTGCCGGAATCTGACTCTGCAAAACATTTGTAATGCCCCTATCCACAGGGAATAACATCAGACTGTTTGTCTGTAACTTGTTATCTGAAGTGAGGAATATAGGTTTTTATTTAATTTAGATTTTATAGATTAAATTATTATCAATTCTAATAACAGTTATTTCCTTCTTTCATTTCAGGCTGTAAGTAGCCTAAAATGGGACTCATTTCACTCATACAGCAAACTGAAACTTCACTTTGTGTGCTGCTTGTCTAAATGACAGGGAATAGATACCTCAAAGAACAATCTTCATTTAGAAGGCAGAAAAAAGATTTAAGATCCCCCTTGAAATCCACTTTAAATATAAATAAGTTAGTGTAAATAGTGAAGTAATCATTGTTTGCTGAAAAAAAAATAATCATACCGCACATGCAGGATAACAAAAATGCTTGTACAGATTTCCACATGCTTCTCACCTCCGATTACAATTGAATATATTTTAAAAAATCCTTAATCTTAAAATCATGTAAAAATTTTGCAGAATCAGTTGGGCAGTATTGTCCTGCTGAGTTGGATATCTTCTTAGCTTCCTATGCCCTGGAGGTTAGAGCATTAGAGCATATCCACCACACAATACAAGGAGGATGAACAACTATTTAGATGAAGTATTAAAAGCAAAGTACCTTTGATGACACGGAGTTTTGTTGCAGCTGAAGCCCATGCTGCTTGTGCTTTACTGAAGGTATTTGGTAGCTAAGCCGGCTCATTGGTGTCTACATGAACTGTAGCACAGCTCTGGAATGGAGAAGCAGAGGCAACATTAATTTATCTGGTAAACATTGCAATTGGCCAAAGGTCAATTTTTGCCTCCTGAATATTCTCCAAAGACTTGAGACAATAAATGCCTTGAGACAATATAAGTGTAGAATAGCATCATAAAAACAGTCCTATCAGAAGGTTACCATTTATAAAATCCAGAACTTTGGAGTACACTTAATCATACCTTAATCCATCTCAGCTCAGACACAGGAAAAGGATTTACTTAAATTCTGCTGCACTTGCAGAGAAATACGAAGCAACTGGAGAGAATCCAAAGAAGAGCAAAAAGAATGATCAGAGGTCTAGGAAACATTTATTGTAATAAAATATAAACATTTACATAACGATAAGTAATATTTATTCTACATGTCTATACTGAGTAAGAGAAACAAGCAATGAATACAAATTACAGTAAGGAAAATTCATATTAGATATTAAGACAATTTTTCTATGGGCCGTTCCACTATGGACAGTGGAACACAGCAGCAAACTGCTTATGAAGTTTTTAGGAACAAGGCAGACAAATATCTGTCAGAAGTCAGAAGTAGTTGATCCTACCACAGACAGGGAGGGGCCCAAATGATCCTTCCAGGTTCCTTCCAGCTCTGCCGTACTGTTACAGAAGGGAATTTTGTGAGGACGCAGTTATGTGCTCTTGTGTTTTCTGGAGTAAAATGAAAATACTTTACCAACTAGGGCTTGATTAAACAAACAAATTCAATTTCAAATGTTTTTTATAAATATCTAATGTTTTAATCAAAGTTGATTCTTTGCATTTTCAAGCACCTTATAAACATTCTATAGATTTGATGAAAAGGTGAAATACTATAAATTAGCCCATTTGGTACCATGCATGTCTTTCAGATATTTTTCCGACATTGCTTAAGCTAGAGTGTTTTGGAATATTTTCTGTTAATTCAGAATGTTTTACTTGTGGTGCAACTGGATGAAGTATACACGATGGAACTGAAGCCTCAGGTCTCTGCACTAATAACTAAACATAATTTTTGCCTAAGAGATTGTTCAACATAAAAGTCTAACATATAGAAAGATAGACAAGGGGAGAACAGGCAAGGAAAGGAACTGCAAGGTCAGAGTTTCAGTTGCATTCACTAAAGCCATTAGTTAGAGAGCTCAAAAACAATTAAACTTGCTCTCCTTCCTTGTCTAGATACTTATATATTTAGGCCATTCTTTAAAAGCTGTAATTCTAAAAGATGCGAGTGCTTTATTTTGTGTTACTTTAAAAAAAAAAAAAAGTGTGGAAAACCAGCATTAATTAGAAAAACTCGAAACTAAAAGCACTCGTAGATACCAAAAGTTGTTAAAAGACAACTCTCCACTTTTGCGGATATTCCTTTAGCAATCAGAGCACAGCACAAAACCAGTTTAGTTTCCAGATCTGAACAGATTTCATCTCTTGCAAAGGCCACTTTGCCCCAATTTTCACCACTGAAAAGGTTCATACATAAGTCCACTCATCATCTATGAACATACCATCAATAATCCATACTCTGCCCAAAGAAAATGTTGGCTTGATAATCAGGATGCTAAAAGTCAGATAAGTCGATACACTGACTTGCAGATGGCAGTCAAGGTTAGGTATACCTGAGTTTAAATGCTTTTTTATTCCCCGCAACTAAGCTGTGCTTATCCTCTTTGAAAATTAAACTTTCCCATAAAAAGCTAAAATCTCAAAAAAAAAATAAAAATCAGAACTGTTTTTATAATAGCAATTAAAAATTTTTCATAAGAAACTTGCTGGTATTTTTCTTAACTGAAGGCAAAATTTTTCTACTTCTTAACCAAAAAGGGGAGGATGTGACATCATCTCCAAAGCTAGACGAATAAGAACAGAACAAGAACTCTAGGAAGGAACTATTCTTTCCTCTGAGTTAGTCCTGCAGGACTTGTATAGATTCCCTCCACAGAAGTACTTTACGTTTGTATTTGTGTGTGTGTGCCTGTGTTTGTATACAAATGTTAGTTCATGGAAGGCGTGCTTGACCTCTGTACAATGGCTGTGCTGCTTTTATAACAGGAATTCTCTTTTCAGGAGGTGATTCAGCTAATTCTCCAACACACAGCATTCATATGACAATTAACATTTCTTCTTATCTCATGTTTTGATTTTTATCCTTAGTGGCACTTCTGGCAATACTACTAGCAGTAACTTAAGCAATATGAAATGCTGCCAATTGAATACAGTCTTTCTATGTTTTACTCAGTAGTTTGTATTGATTTGATGATGAGACAGATGTAGCCATAAAATCATACCAAAAAAATCCAGAAAAGGCCACTAGTTTGAGGTCACTCGATCCCAGACACCCAGGCACATTTTCCAGAGACAAGTGGAAATTAGGACACCAGTCTCACCAGTTTAATTTGGGAGTCACTTGCATTACAGTCTCCTTTAGCCTAGGAACCATCCTCCGTGGATCAGACTTTCGAAGACATTTGGTATTTATAGCTTTCAGTACCTACAGATAAACTAGGCTTATGAAACAGAAAAATGAATAACCATCATAGAAAATTTGGGTTATATACACATTAGAGTTGTAAAGTATTTAATGGATTATCCAGTTAATCTTCCCCAAAGTTTTGATTCTCTGCCCTACATTAGGGCATCTGAAATAGGCATCTGAAATAATTCTGAAATAGTTGTATAGTCTATGGTTTGTTTTTCTAAAGAACAGGTTAGAAAGGAATGTGTTTCTCCCCCCAAGGTTCCCAGAAGCCCCTTTGAATTTGCAATTTTCAGTCCTCACCTTTAAATTCAATAGCTCAATATTTAATTGTTTAATAAATAAAAAATATATTCAACTAATAAAGTTCAAATTAATTCTTTTAATGTGCAAACAATCAGGTTCAAATAATTGACTCGTAACCTGCAGTGAACAGACTCAATGAGGGTTTACTTAAAATGTTATTTGTCTGTAATGTTCTTTGTTTTAATTGCAAAGCAAAATTATGAAATTATCAAGTAACTCATTTAAATATATAGTTATGCTAAAACTTTTTTAATGAAAAGGTGTGTTCTTATTCTAATTAATACCACACTTGCCTGCACAATTTTAATTGTACATTCCTTGACAGTTGTCATTCATAAAAACTTGTAAGAGAAAACCAGCTTTTAAAGAGTCTGATGGCAGCTGAATCCGATCTAAAATCTCAGCCCTGCAGCACAATCTACCCAGAATTTTAGTCCAAGCACCCAGAAATATCATTATAGTTAAGGATATTATGTCAACTTGCCTTCTGAGTTACAGCTAATGTTGGGAATTTCAAACTGAATCTGAGTTAAAAAGTCAACGAACAAGCAGGGAGGCCAACCTGCATTATTATGTTCATGGAGACTCACTTAAAAATGAACAGGACTAATGTCTTTGGCAACTATGAGCAGATACTACACAAGCCGAAAAAGTGGGACAAATTCCCTTCCATTTAAGAACAAAAGCAGTTATAAACTCGCTCAGGTGTGATATAACCACTGCAGGAACGGGAAGACAGCTCTGCAGAATCCTTGCAGGCATCAATGCACAGCATCATGAGTTAGAAGAAAATCAGTGAACAAAAGCCTGCCAGAGAATATGAACTGAGCAGAAAAATACTGAAGCAACATTAAGAAGATTTATTTGCTTTGCAGAAGGGAAGGAAGAGGAAGGAAAACATGAACATTTAAAAAAAAAAAAAAAACAAAGCAAAAACTGCAATAATTTGAAAACTAATCCTGGTAATTTCTAGCATTGTGTCTTGGCTTATAGTCATGAATATTTTAAAGTATCATCTTGTGAATATCACTTGGAAATCCTCTAGGTCATAATCAAATTAAATTCCTCAAATAAAAATCTAGTAGCAAAATTAATGTACCTAACTACTATATCACTTAGCAAACTATGCTGAAAATTTTCATATTTTCTATGAATTTAATTTTAAATTCAAGACAATAACCAGTTGCTGTTCAGCAGCACCTTTTGGCTATGCTTGTTTCACATTTATGCACTCTATGTGACTCCTTGGGAATCAGTAGATTTATCCAAAATTGCAGTAGCAGAAGATGTAGAGAAGTGTAAGTTAAAGCAATTTTTACTGTGGGAAGGCCAACCTAACTTTTTTCCAGAAATTTATCTTCTCTAATTATCATCTTCTCTGTTATTGGAGTACTTTCCATATCTAATCACTTGTTCACACATGCACCAATCGGAGCGAAAAGACTGTATGTACAGTACCAGCTTAAACCTTCGCTGTATTTTGCTTTTGTTCATAACATCAAAGGCAAGGAACTATAAATGTAATTTGCTCAAGATAGTATATAGAGCACACGGAGATTAGGGAATTAACCAGGCATTTCATGGTACGATTTTAAACGACTTTTTTACCTGTCTTCTATGACTGTTTGCATAAAATCATCGCATTTTGTTATGCAGTTTGAAGTCTGAGTTTGGTGAATCTGCTTTTATTTCTGTAGACAGGAATGTGCTGGTTATTTGCCTTGTGGACCAGATCCTTTACTCGCAAAGTATTTTAAGATTTTCATACATATTTATTACGAAGTACTGTTGTGACATCAGCTACTTTCCTCATTTAAGTAAGAAAATGATGGTATTTAGAAAGAGACAAGTACCTTTAAGTTTCATAGTTTCTTTCTCTGCTTGAAGTCAGACAAAACTGTTTGCCGCCATTCATCCTGTCCATAAGGCTGCGAAAAGTTTGATAACTCATTATACCTCATTTTCTGATGCACTGGGTCTGGGATTAAGAGAGTCAGAGATGCAAAACTTCTGGATGTTTCATTCAATCTTCCTGGCACTGGAGCCACAGAAATCCAAGTTTGTACTTATTAATGCTAAATCAGATCCTAACTGCCCCAGTAATGAGGTAAGAAATTTTTCTGTCTCACCCCACCTGTCCCATGGATCCCTCTAAACACAGATAATCAGGCCCTGGCATTAAAGAAGGTTTAGCACCTATTTTTCACTACAGGAGGCAGTTGCAGAATATTTACTGCACTTGCATTACTATTACTACTAAATAGTTTTGCATTTTTTGACCCAAGTGTATGACTCTCTACTGGAAAAGATAAAAATAAAATCACTGTCCTGAAATAACCTCTCGCATGATTCATATGCTTATTTGGGTTTGTGGGAAAATGAGGTATCAAGAACTTTTTTTCCGGAGTAGTACTTGCATTTCTTCTAATATTTAAGTCCTTATGACGGTGTGCTCTGGCAGCTCAGTCACCCATTGTACTGCAGAGTGCTGACGTACAGTTTTGTTTAACCAGGAATGAATAAAGGGGCTCAAAGAACTCTACATCCAGATTTAAAAAATACACAGTAATTGTTTAAAATCAACGGCCATTTTACTGAAGACTGAGATTACTTTATGAATGAGATTCCAGCGTGTCAGAGAGAGAACAATCTATCAAAAAAAGAGCTTACGCATTTAGTAAGGAACTTATTAAAATGTAAGAGAATATAATTTCTATGTGCTTTCTTTCTAAATTTAGGATTTACTTTATCAGCCTTTCCAGCAGCAGTCCTAAGCTGTCTTTATTGTATCCGATGGTTATTTATTTTCTAATCCTTTTATGTAATTAAACAAAGACTATTTTAGTTCTGCTACATGTGGAGGAAATGAAGTAAACAAATGCAAATACTCGCAAATACTTTGCGAGTAAAGACTAAATTCCTTCCTTGGTGTGAATCAATATCTGATATATTGATATATTTTTATAAATTAATTCTCATCATTAACGTAACCAATTGCTCTTTTAAAAAACATTAGACACCAAACAAATGCAAGATTGAAAAACATCGTTCATTTCATAAATTATCATAATAACAGGCGTTCGGGTATTACTTTCTAGGCCTGAAGCCAAAGAACTGGGATAACATAACAGGAGCAAATCAAGCTGTGAACCAAAATGTACGGATTAAAATGTAAAATAAATAAATAAATACTACTGAGCACTGAATAAAAATTAAAAATGTATCACTTCGACATTTTCTCATAAAAGAATATTGTCATCATTCTTCTGAAAACATAGTCCTGTAGAAAAAACTAATTAATCTTTTGATAAAGAATCTTTAATGATGCAGGTGTGAAGAGAAGGATCTCTTTGCCATAAATGCCATCTTGAATAATTCTAAACCTTACTAACAATATTTCTTGAACTAAAATCTTGAGACGTTAGGCTTCTTAATTTATTTTTTAAATTTAAATATTACTATTTTTTAAAGTAATGCAACTTGAAAAGAGAGTTTTGAACAAAATGTAAAGAAACGATCGCAAAAATGTGCATTTATGTAAAATAACATTATTAAGAATTGTAACTACACAAAAATCTGTGTAACAATTGGGCCAGAATTTTTCTTTCTTACTTCATGCAATAAACAAATAAACAAAAAGTAAGGACTAAGTTGTTATCTGCACTGTTTTCTATGTTACTTTTTCCATCAGTTATATACCATTCATGAAGATGAGGATAAAATAGAGCTGAAATTAATAACCATATAGCTGAATAATTCTTAACAGGTATCAGAGCTAGTAAAATGCATATCAGAAATTGAAAATAAATATTCAAATTGAATAAAAAGATATTCCCAAGTTTACATGCCCCATTTACAACATATACTGGTTTAGCTCCAAAGTCCTTGCATATTTAAAGTTCCTGGCACAGCAGTTCAGTGAATGGCTAACATTTTAAAAAGGATACTATTGCTCCATCTAGTGAAAAATTTGTAAAACTTCAGGCTTCATGTCTGAAGCTGAACAATGTACTTTTTGAATCTACCCAATTCATGTAGCCAAAAAAATTATATTCATCCTCAAGTTAAATCTTATTCATCCCTCTGTTAAAAGAGAGTTCTGATTTTGTGGTACATCACAGGTTTAAGACTTTATTCACAATCTGTTCAGATAGAAGATGGAAAATTGAACTGTAATAAATATTACAAGAAATAGGATGTAGGAGATGTTCTCTGTCCCAAATGACTGAAGTCATCCCAGTATCTATCCCACTCCTGGTTCACTTAACCCACTCAAGTTGTCCTCAAAATTTTCAGTAACAGCCACTTCTCTCAATGTCCTTTTCCCCATATTAATGTCCTTAAATTGTGCTTTTTCATTTTCAGCACTACACATTCATATCATCTTTACTTACTAAGCAGTGGGAAAGTCAACAGAGCTAAAAATATTAGAAAACCATTCCCTCCAGAAAGATTTTTTTTTCTTCCTCAGGTGCTCCATTTCCAGCCAGGTCAGGAAGTGGAAAAAAAAGCTCCATAGCTCATTGATTTTCAAATTTATTTTTGTGTTGTTTGTTCTATGTTGAATACTGAAATTATCCAAACACATTCATTCATTCTGAACAACACTTGCAGATTTTCTCTCAAGTCAATATCAGATTCAATCCATTTTATAACTTGAGCTTTTATCCTGTTTTCTGGAATCCATTTTCAAGAATATGAATTAAGATAGGTGGTGGTGGCAGCTAGCAAAAGGAAAAAAAAATTGTAATAACTATAAGGATGTTCTGTATTTAGTAAATTACTTATATCAATGTTTAAAACTGAAGGACCTCAGAAACACCAAAGACCATTATGTCACTAAAAGTAATTTTCCATTTGTTCAATGTTTAAACTTGAATTTTGACAATACCTGTTACTACTATATCTGAAACAAGATTTTTTTGATGTAATGTATTAAATTCTATCCAAAAGTTAATATCTTGCAACTCTACCCTTCAAGGAACTAACATTTCAAAGAACAGCAAAAGCTGTTTTTCTAATTCCATTTGTCTTCCAATGAGGTTTGTAATTATCTGTCATAAAGAGACAGCGAGCAGACGTTGGTTTGATGCACGGGGGTAACACCAGTACACACACAATCATGTGTGTTCCTGCAGAGTGCTTAACTGCTATGTTTATAGAGCAAGAAATAAAGGATTCTTCTGTCATCTATAATCAACTTAATGTAATGTTAACAGAATGCTACATTTTGCAGTCGTGTAATGTGGAATCATAGAATGGTTTAGGTTGGAAAAGACCTTGAAGATCATCCCATAGGCAGGGACACCTCCCACTAGACCAGGTTGCTCAAAGCCCCATCCAGCCTGGCCTTGACCAGGGATGGGGCATCCACAGCTTCTCTGGGCAACCTGTTCCAGTGCCTCACCACCCTCAGAGTGAAAACTTTCTTCCTGATCTAAATGTCCCCTCTTCTAGTTTGAAGCCATTCCCCCTCATCTTATCACTACCTGCCCTTGTAAAAAGTCCCTCTCCAGCTTTCTTACAGGCCCCCTTCAGATACTGGAAGGCTGCTATAAGGTCTCCCTGAAGCTTTCCCTTCTCCAGGCTGAAACACCTTCTGGCTGTTGAAGTTGACATTTAAAAAGAAATATTAATGGCAAATTGGTCTATCAGCAGGCAAAAAAAAAAAAAAGCTGTAGGAATTTGTATCTATGTTACAAATCATCAGGGAGATGAGGAAACCATTCCAATTATGATATTCAGAGTGGTGGAGTTGGTACAGCAGAGAATCGTGACAGTGGGGAAGTAATGGACCGTTTGCACTTCACATGGAGATTTTTGCACTTCATATTTTAAAGTTTTATCATTCTTATTTTGCTTTCAGGATGTATCCAGGATAAAATCTTCATGATACCTGAAGGAATCTGGAGATAATACCTGTTAATTATGAATGTTCTGACAGTTAATGAATAACAGATCCATGAAGAAAAGAAAAGGGTGCTCACCTGCATAAAAACTTCTCAGGGAGCGGATTAAAAATAAAGATAACAGAAAAAAGACCTGACACCATGCAGAGAAAGGCTTAAGGGCCTTAAAGACAAACAAAATAACTGAATTTTTGCCATCCTCACTAGAATTAGCCAGAAACTGTGTCCTGAGCAGAAGGCTGCTGAGATCATGTGGATGTCAGCCCCCACAAGGACAATTTATTCAGACCAAAGTAGCCCAATTTTGTAAGTGAATGTATAAATTTTGTAGAATTCCAGTTTCACTTCTGAAAGCATTTCAGAGCTTTGTTAATTCTCCCAAATCTGCTTTTCTCTAGCTTTGCATCTACTGATAATGATTTTCTCCTGGCTTCTCTCCACAGACTTACCACTTTAAGTCTCTGATAAAATCCTTCTTATTACACTGGCATGTAATTCCTTGAACAAAGACCAAAAAACCAAAAGGCGTGATGACCTACAAAGCTGCTAGATTATCTTTTGAAGGCAAGGGAGGGGAAAAAGGAAGCGCTTTGATATTTTATAACATCAGTGAGTGATGTTTGCAAACTCAATATCAAAATAACGCTTCCAACAAGGAACAGGAGTAAAAGACGCATTTTATGTAAATTCAATCAAAAGCTAATCAACTGATAGGAAAGTTGGGGGTGCGTAATTGCTGTGAAGACTCTCAGCAAAGACTGTAAATTGGCTGGGGGGTGGGTTCGCACTAGGTGTGTCAGCTAGGTACAACACACGTTGGCACGAGAGGGCTTAGCTATCACTAAGATCTGCATGGGAATGCATCTTTATCGTGCTTTAGAATAGCTGGAAAGCATGGTAGCTGGATTGTATCTATACAGGTATAGCCTGTCATTATTCTCAATTTTCATATCTTTTATGAATATACAACGTCTAGTATTTTATTTATCCATTTAATATATTTTGGTTTTTAAGCAGTCAAAGGTGTAACTGCACTCGGGCTGCTGCTTCATGGCTGAGAGCAGTTCAGCAAAGCTCAGAGACTGGGACAAACATAACTGCGTTACCTGGAGCTGAACTATGCTTCTACTACCCATGTTAGCATACTTCTAGCTACTTAGAGTGCGAGGGTCCAGGGGGTATCTAATTGTGTTTGATATTCATCTTACAATAATTGCAGGTACCCAACACCTCAGAAAGCTGAATCTCAGTTTAAATATTGCAATCTGAATTCTCCTACTATTATTTCAGAAAACGAGGGATTTCAACAGAACATTTTTTGGAAGGATTTTTAGGAATGGGTCACACCTATAAGAACATTCCAGAATTTACGAAGTTTAAGGATTTTTGATGCAGTTGGCTTTCAAGGCCAGTGCAAAGATATGTGCAAAGGTATGTAACAAAAAAACCCCACTGGAAACATTGCATTTCAAAAGTCTCTAGGTCAGTTTAGATACTCTTAAGTTGCATTAGGAAATTAAAATAGTTTTCATTTTAATAGTGCACAGCTCATAACAATTTTTACCTAGGTGATGTAAAAAAAAATCTTTTTTTTTGGGGGGGGGGGCTACAGCTGAAAGAACAGATTACGTTTTTAAAAACACTTCTGATTTATAAGTAAGGGAGGTGCCCTTTCCACTGAAACTAGAGGAAGTATAGAGCCAGTGATAGGTCAAAAATCTCCCACATCCAAACAAAAAAAGCCAATATATACATAGATGAAGAAAGCTGTTTCACCCACACATTGAAGCAGCCCTATATACTGATAACTGTGAATCTGGCATACATAACACTGATTATATATGTAAGCAATTGCACAGTCAAGACTTGAGTGAATTTTGTTTCTAGATAAGCAAAACCACAATTTAAGCAGAGATCTGCCTGTCTAAAGCTGTTATAAATAGACTTCTCAATGAGATTCCAAGATGAAAAAAATAGCATCTTTAAGTACTTGTAATGAAAAAGGAGTAACTTTGAATTCATGTGATTTAGTCAATGTTCCACTGGTATAACACCACTTACTCACTTTTCTGCTGATTCTTTGTCATTTGTTCTTCAGTACTAACCTCGTGGCTAGGAGCTGTCAACACTGATAAAAAAAGAGAAAAAAAGAGGAAGCTCAGAGAAAATCTGTGCACATAGCAAAAATGCAGATGAAACGGAAATATTTTGTTTGTCACTTCCGAGGAAATAATCGGTATATGTGGTTTTAATTGTTAACTTCAGAATAGCTGAAAACAAATTAAAAAAAAGGCAGAACTTTTTTCATATTTCTTTCCAAATTTATTTATTTCAGTGGAGGTGAAAAAAACTGAAGAAAGGGGGTTTACAACAGTGCTATGATGACCTCTTGTGGTTAAATAATATATGCATTTTGTTTCACAGTTTCTCAAAAATTGTCAGTATCAAAGGTTAAATTCTGCTCTTAGATCTGAACAGTTCTGTGTTGCTAATTCTGCTTACCCTGAATTAACTTCTCCTCCCAAACACGCCACCAGTATTTGTTTAGCTCACTGCTAAAAAGTTCTCTTTAAATATATCTCAACCTTTGCATGCCACAAACTTAACAGGTGAGAGTATCACCTTTTCTCACATGGTAATTTGTTAAAGCCAATGCACAGCTCTGTATAAATAAGTTCATTAATAAAAAGAACTATGTGGTTTTTTTTAATAAAACCTTACCCACTACAAAATGTTAAAGAAATCATATGGTACTGACCACTCATTACAAGAAATTACAACAATAGATACTGAACTTACTCTTTTATGTATTTTTTTATATAAAAAATTAGTGCATTAGCTAAATATATGCATCATGTCTAAACAGCTGCTAAAGCTGTCTTCTTTCATCAGTGTTTCTTGTAACAAAAAATCAGAGAACCAAGCATTTCCTGATGCTATTGAATGCAGCCTATTAACCTGGCTCATATTATCTGAGACCTTGTCCCCTACCAAATAAAATCACTCGAGGCTTTAGCCTGATTTTGCTATTTCCTGATGTCGTTCAAAACCACACAGATTGCATGAAAGAACTTTGCTGAGTGATAATACTTCAAAGTGATGGTCCTGACAGTCCTTCTGGTTCTCGTGGCAGCACTTTCTCCCTGGAGGATCACCAGTGGTGGTATTTGCACCTGCCAGGCAGTATTCACATGACCCCAAACCTTGCTAAATTTAGGACCCCTTGCAAAGCCATCGCTGCACTAGCTCTGCCGTCTGAAGTTTTGGAAGCTTGTCGGCAGCATAACCTTGGACTGCCACCAGCTGGATACGTGCCACCTTCTGATACGCTGTGATTGCAGCTGGGGGAGGCCTGAGTTCAGCTGCTGCCAGACACTGCTTGTTTATGTAACACACACTTTAGAGATGTGTGGGTTAAAAACAAACATTGCTCTTAGTGTACACAATAATGAGTTCCTCCTGTTATTACTTCTCCTCGTTTCTTTTCCTTGAAAAAATTAATGTCAGAGGCTGCCGAGCAAAACAGGCTAGAACAATGATGACGACAACAACAAAAAGAGTAGGTTTAAGTTACAACGTGGTTATCTTCATGTGTCAATAATGAAGCACTGACAGGGTTTGAAATATTATCAACACATTTCTTCTGACACCTTCTTGCATGGGGAGGTTCTGAGCACTGCTGGCATGCAGACTTGGGAGACAAAACCAAATTGTTTGTGGGTGGGAGGGAGGGAGCTGCTTGATTTCTGCTGTCTAATAGGCCTAATCTGCCTCATTCTTCTTTAGCTGGGTCAACTCGGCAGTGCTAAGAACTGACCGACCTAAAACTAAGCCTAATTTACAAGGAGCAAACTTCAATCTCTAGGCACCGTTTGAACTTTCAACTAATTACAGTTTGCATATCTGAGCATGTGATTTTTGAAGTGTCTAAATGCTGCCGTTATTTTCCCTGCAGTTTGTTACAGGCGCGGAAATAACCAGCCTGAGACAACTTTAATTTCACCCTCAAGGTGCAGCAGTATTACTCCCTTGGCGGAGCCTGGCCTGCCAGATGGCTCGTGGCCACTTCTTGTCCATTGGAGGCCCCTGGCCAGCCAAGGAGCCAGCTAGCTAGTGACCTTCTTCCTAGAGGAGGTAGCGGGCGTCTGCCTGGGCAGCAAACACCCCGGCACCGCGTGCCTCCATTGCATGGCCTGCAAAGCTTTGCTGTGCCAGGAGCAAGGCGGTATAGACAGGAATCACCTGGCGAGCACCGAGCTGTCATCAGTCTTTCAGCTCCCAGGGTAGGGGAGAACGTCTCACGGTCACAGCCTTGCCCCTGTGGCTGTCGCCTCACAACTCTCGCTGCGGCCACATTTCGGCACAAAGGATCAACAGAAAAGCCAAGCCGCACGTCTTCGGCCGACATAATACACCGAACGTGTTCAAAGCACTGAAAACCGAGTCTAAGTGCTGAGATGCGGACGGGAGACAGCTGTTGTAGGTGTTAACCCTCCAACCATGCAGCAGTCTTCAGACACCTCGTTACAACGTTCCCGAGCTCCAGTTAACTACATATCTAAATATTATGCAGTGTGCTAAAAGACTTTTCCTTCCAGCAAAACTTGCAGACACGTATTGCGTTTGCTAGCGAATTTAGGGAGAAAAAGGACTTTTCGTGTTGATTACAGAAGCATAGCCACTTTGAACTGTCAGCTTTGGGGCACCGAAATCTGAAAGGCAGCTGACTTAACAGTTCAGTACAAAAGTCACTGATATATTTAGCAGTTTTGAGTTTAAATTGAATCAAAATCAGGAAGTCTAAAAAGGCTCTACATTTGCATTATTGAAATGAAGATTCCTATTTTTATAATCTTTATTTCGTAAGAGAGAAAATGTGAGTTATTTTCACATCTTAGTGAAAATAACTCACATTTTCTCTCTTACGAAATAAAGATTATTCCTAAATAAATAAATAAATGAGTAAAGAAAGAAATAAAGATTTTCACTAAGATGTGAAAATAACCAAAGTATTTTGATTCAAACTTGGACAAACAATTGCTTTGAGGTAAGTTCTGGATACTCACTTTAAAGGTTAATGAAACTCTTCAAAGACCTTTCACCTATGGCCATACATATTTATTGATAGAGATGAGCAGTAGAAAATTTCCAGCAATCAAAAATGTTAAATAACAAAAGGCATACAGAAACACTGAAAAACCATCTAAGTTCCTTGAATAGGCTATGTTCTACCACAGCCCACCATTTTAGTGCAGAAATATTTTTTCAGTAGGTATTCATAGATAACTTCCTGTTTATAATACATTTAAGAAATGCACAAATGGTATCAAGCTTTGTAATACTCTTTCTCATTCTCCAGTCAGTCCAGAACATTCTTGTAAGCAATGGTTAAATCTTATACTTCCTTTTTGGCTTCTCTTTCAACAATAGTAGGTTCATTTTCTGGCTCTGACAGGAGGGAGTTGGATTTGCTGGTTGTCTGTTGTGTAAGCATCAACTGTACTGGAAGTACACTAGGAGCAAGTAACAGGAAGAAACCAGTTGGTAAAACACAATCATAGGCTGGCAGGAAATCAGTGACTATTCGTCACTCCTTCCAAAGAAGAGGAAAACAGCGAGTGGCAGATATTCAGTACCATCAAGTATCCAGCAAAGAGATTAAATCGCCTTTTCTCCATGCCGGGATACTCAGAGTTTTACTTCAATGTGGACCATGGCTACTTGGAAGGTCTGGTCCGAGGGTTCAAAGCCGGGATCCTGACAAGTGCGGACTATGTCAATTTAGCACAGTGCGAGACACTAGAAGGTAAGTCTGCTGGTTTATTTTATTTAGGAAGAAATACTGTTGCTTAGACCTTTGAAGAAGGCAAGGTAAAGACTGAAGTATTGAAAGCTTATCTTAAAAACCAGAGATAACCCTGATGTCCTTTGAAGAACTGTTCTCATATTTAAGTTAATAGCTTTCCATAGAAATCACCCTAGGATTGTACAGACTGTGATTTGCAAAGCAATCCAAGTGATGGGATTTTCTAGTTTACTGATAAGGTTTGGAAACTTCATCCATAGAGTTCCTACGGAGATTGGTAACCTTCTCACAGATTTTAACCACGTTATAGAACTGTTCAAGTATAGAAGTTTCATATAATTTCAGCTGGATAAAATAGTTCCCAAAATCTTATTAAAAGCTTACCAGTTGGCTCTGAGTTTCTATATAAAAGATATAATTTTTAGTACTTTATTACTTCATGATTTTTAGGGCGGTACCAGGAAGAGAAAACCAGACTTCACAAAGATAAAACTGAACTATTCTCAAGCTTAAAAAAAAAAAAAAAGCTCTTTTCAAGGTGACTTTGCCACAGTAATACAGAGAACACACACTAGATTCCAAAACAGATTTCTGTGGCCAAGACTGGTCACAGCCTGATGAAGACAGACTTGTACAAAGAATCATATGACATACCTCTAGACACTTGGCAGGAAAAAATGCGACAGAAAAAAAAATCACCTTTCTAAAGGAACATAAAGTTTCGCTCCCTGGCTCCAAAATAAAAGCTATGATTGTACACTGAAATAATTTCTATAAGATGCAGTATATTAGACTAATTTGAAAAAAGAACAAGGAGAAATAATAAGCTCATTCTGTTTTAAGCATTGGTTGAATTGTGTACGCAGTAATGGATTTGGGGAAATGAGAAGTGCAGAACCTGATGATCCCCATATACAACAGAGTTTTGAGGCTGCCTGACTATTAATATAATAACAACATAAGTCTGGGAAAGTCGCTTGCCATTCACCTTGCAGATTAAAACACGTACATTTAAATAGGTACATGCAAGTATTTACCTGTCAGCAGGATGAAATTCCTCTCATAGTTAAAAAAGAGATTGTCAGCACAGTCAATGGGTTCTACAGACTGTTTAATTGACCAAGTCCATGTACCTACTGCAGCCCATAACCTGGAGAGTTGTATCAGCTCTCCTTTTCATACAATGTCAGTTTAGACACATAGAACACGTGTATACACTTACTCTGAGAACTGAAATCTATTTCTTATGTCAGCTGAACAAAATCGACAGTTTCTGTAACTTATTTGTACCAGCAGTTTTGATCTATGTGACTTAAAAGACTCTAGAAACACTCTTGATAATGTATTTAAGTGTTTAATTCAAAAACTCCTGTTCCATGAATATACAGACTTCAGAAAAAGCTAATAGAGCTTCAAACATCTATAAAAGACACCAAGGACAGAATGATGGAATTATTAAACTTTGTTATTACTCCATCAATAAATGATGTCATCAAAAGCTCCATGAAGAAAAAAAAAACATAAAATCCTGGCTACTTCTGAATAAGATGGAAATATACAGGTTTATATATTTTTTAGAACGTACAAGAAAAAAGGATTTCCTTCATCCTTCCCAGAAAAAAATACCTGCTCATGTCAAGAATAGTTAAGAAAAACTATCTAAATTTTAAGTCATGCTACAAGAAAGTTATTTGCAACGAGGAAGTAGATTTCAAACATTTCTGAGATACATAAACCTTCAACATTATTAAGAGCATGCAACAGATGGACAGATCACAACAGAGAGATAAAATCCTTTTCTTAGTAAGATTTGTAGTAGAAAGAACAATGACTTCTTTTATTTTTGAACCTTCTTCTTTCTAATGTTCATTCAATTTTAGAATGCAAATTATTTCAGCAACAGAAGCAGCAGCCTTCATCAACCCATCTACAAGCACATCTCTACTACCCACTACCACTTCCTTTTTTTCTCTGCTCAGCTACATCTCTCCTCTGTAACTTTTTCTACTTCTTTTAGACAGCTGACAGATTCCCACCAGTTATCTACCAAATGTATTATTTATAATGAAAATATGAGAATTATTGAATTTATACATGAGGCTAAATACACTTATCTCTCTGCACACATAGGATGCTGTAATATTGAACTTGCGCCACGAGTGTACAGTGCACCAAAAGCACAGACCCCCACCTCTAAAGTAAAAAAATGGAGCTTTATGCATACATTGTATTTTATTGCCAATTTAAAGATCCAGTGTGTGAATTTGTACCGTAGCACTATTGTGCTTGTCCAATAGTGCCTTCAGTTTGTGTCTTCACATTAAAAGGTAATAAATTTACCCCATTCTGTCTTCTGTGGCATAGCACCAGACCACAAAAACTGGTCTAAATTAAAAATATTATAAATATGCTAAAACAAACAAGCAGACACAAAATCAAACCCACCCCAAGTAACCCATAAATAGAATCAAAAAGATCTTTTAATTTCAAAGTGGTTTTGATATCGCTAGAGGGGAAACCATAATGTCAGTACAGAATAACCACAAGAAAAACTGTAGGTTAGTGCTTTACATCTGCTTGATAATCATAGAGTAAGTAGAACAGTGAGAGGGAAAGAAAAAAAAGGATGCTAATTGACTTACGGTACCACTCTGTCCTCTCAATTCAGGGCCACAGGGAGAGGAGAAGAGGCCTTCTGCTTAACTTAGACATCCTTTGGGGCTTATTTGAATTATTATAATTTCCATGGAGCTACCTTGTGGACTGCAACACTGGCTGAAATCCCTGCAACAAGGCATGCTACTAGTTTGGCCCAATGGCATCATCTGTTTCAGGGGAATGGGATCCCCAGAGGATCCCTGCTGACAGTCTTTGAAGTAGAATATGGGGGAGGGTTAAATTCAGTGCTTCATTCTTTTCCTGCTTCCTTGTGTGATGGAAAGACTACTTACTGCTCTTTAGAAGGAAGATTAGGTCACAGAAGGACAAGCAGCCCAGCTCTGCTCCCATCAACATCACCGAAATCAGTCCACGTAACTTGCAAGAGCCAGGACACACCAGCACGTAGTGGCTGAAATAACAGTGTAACTGAAAACCAGGGGTAGTTGGCTACCAAAGCGAGGAGTTAGACAAGACTCCATGTGCTCGATGCCGAGAGACCAGGTTAACGCTTTGTTTTGAGTTCTCGCAATACTCCTTCTTTCTGATCGGCACCATTCCTGTCTTAACTGCATTCATCTTAAACTAGTCTCTCTCTGCACATTAATTCCCTTTAGATATACTGTTAATTGTGTTTAGTTGCTGTTCAGGTGTAGGTAAAATCACGTGATTTAAAATTACATTATTTAAAGTCATACATTTCCTACATATGATTTTCCTGCATTTAATTGCATGAGGAAATACATGACGCAGATGGATGGCAATCATACTGACAGCTGAAATACAGGAATTCTGTACAGGAATGTCTGAGGCCCCTGCAATGCTCAGCTATCTTCTCCTGCCAGGTCATGAAGTCATGTCACTAGTGCAAAGTCTGACTGTGTTAGCCCCCAGGTCCTATTTATGCCAACAGCCATGAGGAGACCATCATTGAGACCAGCAGAGCAGTCTCTGAGCTGCACCGAACTCTGTCATGGTGTGAGATCTGATTATGACATTCTTGATTGATATTATATGGTACTGGAGCTTGTGGATGACTATTTTCTCAGTTGTTTTGGCCAAGGCCATGAGACGAGGTTGAATATTGTTTCTTACGTACAGTACTCATACTGGCATTTATTAAATCGTTCAGAAGAAATACTTCTCTAAAGCAAGCCGTGGAAGTGACAGGGTCATAAATCCAATATTCCTGGGTATAGTATTTCCTCCATGGCTTTTGAGAGCCAAGTGGGGCTGTTTAATGTATTATAGCTAATATTTTTCATGCCTTATGCTAGGGCATGGATTTTCAAGCCACTCGGTCAATGAGAGAACTGGGGAAAGTAACAGAGTCTTGTCAACTACTCTCAATCCGTTAGGTTTGGTTTCTGTTCATCTCGTGATGATGTTAAACACACTTCAGAATGGCCAGTACTCGGGGCTGATATTTGGGGTTCTTTTAGGTGCTAAACCCCTGAAAACCAATGTGTTTGAAATGCATTTACAGTGTGACATTTACAGTGGTTACCATACGCCAAGTATTTTTCCTTTGCAATAAAAGGAGAAAGTAAAAATTATCAGTTTTCACAGGCAATGTAGATGTGATATGAAAATATCAGTGATTTTTTTTAAAGTTGGTCTTACATATTTAGACCTATTTATATGCATAATTCTGCATTTTTCTTCATCTCTTAATCTCTCTTACCCATCTTTCTTTCTTGAATTAAGTGGTTTTCCTCTTTCAGATTTGGATTCTCTTTCTTATTCCTACATGGAAGCCTGTACTGAAACTATGACTATTTCCTAGTGTCTGGCTCTGACCCTTGAAAGGCCAAGTACCCCTGCCTTCTTTTATCAACAGTTTTGTGATCACCTATACAATTTTTAGAAGCAATTAGTTTACATCGGTAGCATAAGTTCAGTCTATTGCAGGAAGGTCTAGAGAAATGCTAACAGTTCCAGAGAGCTAGCTGAGTAAGGATGTCCTATGCCTGTTGAAGTAATTGCTAAAATGAGCTCAAGTGGCAGCTAAACGGCATAGAAAACTCTGAAGATTCTCTCTCAGTAATTCAGAGTGCCAGACGTGGGAGTTTGAATTTGCAATGTACCAGTTCTTTTGCTTTAAGTCACAGTGTAGGCAACCTTATTGCATACTAAGAAAGTATACGCATGGGGAATTAGGAAAGAGTAGCTACTGTACCATTAAATGCACACCTTGCTAACTGCACATTAATTCCCCTTACAGGTACACCTTTTTTTTCAGGCAGTGGGAGTCTTGCTGTCCTTTTCTCTAAATATCACTTCAGATTTTATCTGGAAATCTAATCGTTATGAATACCCAAACCATATAACATTATCCCAATCCGTAATTTACAGTAGTTTTAATATAGCATTTGAATATAATTATGTAAAGTAGCAGGGGCTTTTCTAAAAGGAAATGTTAAACTGCTTTGAACACTAAGAACTGACTCAAATCCTTACTTTTGCTTCACGGTGGGAAATGGCTAGCAGAGGAAATTTGTCAAATTAATTCTTTGATATTACAAAAGCTTCTTTCAACTTTGTTGTCTTATCAACCTATTTTCCAGTTATCAGGGCCGAGAGCTCAGACAGAATATGTCATGATAACCCAAGTTTCTGGAACAGGGTTTCTTAGGGTCTGGTAGTAACAGCCATAAATCAGACAAAACCCATCCAGAGATGCTGAGAGCGTAACTGTGCCCTTTGAAGTGCTCCGCTGCAGAAGCCATTTGGAGCCCAGAATCTCAGCCAGGCAAGATATGTTCTCTCCTCTTTCTCAGGCAGCCTGGTAATGTAAGATTATAGTCCTACCTGAGATGTAAGTGTTTCTTATGAAAATGTAAGATCTTAATGAAGTTAAAGGATGATTCCTTTTGATACATAACAGTCCGTAGGAATGTAGAAATAAAAACAACTGACATATTACAATGGTGCAAAAGTGGTGCCCTGAATAAGTCAGAGAAATCCAAACATTGAACAAACCTGACTGGGAAGGGGCTTGGGACAGAGTAATTAACACTGTGCCTATTATGGCTGGAAACTAAAGTTGCCAGTAAACTTCTGACAAAGGTGTAAATTACTTGTGATTTCCTGTGGCATGCAGTGACCCTTACTGATAGAAGGCAGTACAAATTTGCAATAATTATGCATTTACTCTGTGTTAAATCTATGGCAAAACCTTTTCAACAGAGTATCATCAGGTCCTTAATATGAAAATATAATGTTAGAAATGAACGTTCTAAAAGTTTTTTTATTCGGTTTGTAAACAATATAAAGACCATTTATTCTCATGCTCTTCCTTGAATCTAATTTCAGATCTGAAATTACATCTACAGACTACAGACTATGGCAACTTCTTGGCTAACGAAACCGGCCCTCTCACTATTTCCACCATTGATGATAAACTGAAAACAAAACTACTCACGGAATTTCATTACTTTAGAAACCATGCTTTTGAACCACTTGCCACTTTTCTGAATTTTATCACGTAAGTAGTGTTACCGCATAGCTTACCACATAGACACAAAGCAAAAGCATAGCTACAAGTTAAAACAGTGTAAATGCTTCATAAATTTCTATTGTCTCAAAAATAGCAAAATTACTTTTAAACTGCAACGTTTACATACTTTATTTGCTGATGTAAGTTCTGGAAATATATACACAAAGAGCTGTTGTCTTTGCAACTACTTATTTTAAAGAACAGAGGAAGATTTTTGCTGTTTACAGTAGCAGGAGGAATGGTAGAGATTGAGAAAAACAGTTACCATTTTCAAACATCATTTTAGTCAAAGAACTTGCAAAACTGAAGTTTGTGGGGGTGACTCATGCAAGATTAGCAATTTCATGATGTACAGGGCAGGGACTTAATTCCTAGGCATGTGGCAAGTTCTAGACTTTTTTTAAAGGGGGAAAGACAACACATCATACACCTACCATTTTATACCATTTGAACATTAGAAACAGAAAACCTTTGTGTTGTGTTTAGCAAGATACTTAGATCCACGTAGCTTTGTTAAAAAAGTACAAGCGCTGTTTGATGCTAGATGAAGAGAAAGTTCTGACCTCAGTACAGTTAGATAAAATTTGTAAATGAATGGCTTAAACAACATTAAGAACAGGGATCTACTTTATAACAGTATAACGACATGGCTTAGTGAAATATCAGCAGGATATTTTACCTACCCCCCCTTGATCTTATCTTTTCAATATATTATAACAAGAACACTAGACTGTTCAGCTTACCTTTAAGGAGCATTTTTTTCATAAGAGCAAAATAAAGTATCATTTTGGGGGGGGGAGGGGGGAGGGTGTCAGGTGTAGCTGACCAGTTTTAGGTGAATATATGAACAGGTTCTTAAAGATTGTGCTATGAGAGCTGCGACCTGACACATACAATGTTTACCTCTTGCTTCAGAGAAATGAAAGTGAAAATATGAAAATTATGACACCTCTTTTCGCACTCTGATTGACATGCATGTATACATGTGTATGCAAAATCGCTGCACACTGTTGTTTTTTAATATGGAGACATTAATTTAAGATATTTAACACAATTATTAAATCATTGAACTACATTTCACCAGATCCCTGAGCCCCCTCCCAGATTTTGTGTGAGACCATATTAATCCCTGTATGTCTCTTGCTGTGTTCTGAATCAACAACACAAGCTGAAGACTTGCATCCTTGTTATAAGCATCCCAAGGGAATAGCTCTCACATTTCCAAGTCACTAACAAAACTCTTATCAGCCTCTCTGACAGTAAAACTAGTAAGAAGCTGATAGAAAACTGAAAAGAAAACTTTTACCAATAAAGAAGAAATCTGTGAGAACCTGTTCTTAGTTTCCTCATGGGAGGGCGTTGAAAGCTGAGTGAGAAGAAAGCCCTAAGATTGGTCCATCTGCATGAACTCTACGGTTTTAGTGCCAAGATTCCCACACAATTCTCCTCTGTCCAGAGAGTATATGTGAAATAACAAAATCCCAAACTAGAGAAGCTGCTAGCTCAGGTGATTTACTGTTCGATACAACTCATTGACACTTGTTATAGTGAAGCTACATTACACAGCTGTTATGCTTATTATATTCATGTTTCAGTTTCCTCTTCTTTAAGTGTCTCTTTTCCAAACCAGCCATGCGGTTTAAAACTAGTACTGTGTTACTTGCTATTTAAATACTTCTGTTTATTTTTGCTGAGACATTGATACAGAGTGAACATACAAACCTGCAAGAACTGTGGTCATTTCTAACTTTAGTATTTACCAGTGTTCAAAAATCTTGGGTTTGTATTTTTTCAAAGGAAAATTCATTATAAAGATAAATTTCTTTTACTTTTTCTTTCAAATACAGATACAGCTATATGATTGACAACGTAATTCTTCTAATAACTGGCACACTACATCAGCGGCCCATAGCTGAACTTGTTCCCAAGTGCCATCCACTGGGGAGCTTTGAGCAAATGGAAGCAGTCAGCATTGCCTCAAACCCCACCGAGCTCTTCAATGCAATTTTGGTTGACACACCATTAGGTAGGAACACTAAATTATTTCTTATTTGCTTCTTGAAACTACTCATCCTGTATTCTTAAGAATTTCTCAATGGAAGTAGCATGTTTTCCACAGGATATGCTGTGTTTTGGTAACACAAAACATGAAGTGTGGATCAAACAGCTGGGGAAGGACTTTTTACTAGGGCATGTGGTGATAGGATGAGGGGGAATGGCTCTAAACTGGAAGGGGGCAGGTTTAGATCAAACATTAGGAAGAAATTTTTCACTTTGCGGGTGGTAAGGCACTGGAACAGGTTGCCCAGAGAGGTTGTTAAGGCCCCATCCCTGGAGGTATTCAAGGCCAGGCTGGACGTGGCCTTGGGCAACGTGGTCTAGTGAGAGGTGTCCCTGCCTATGGCAGGGGGGTTGGAAGTCGATGATCTTCAAGGTCCTTTCCAACCTAAACCATTCTATGATTCTATGAAACACTTCTGAAGTGGTGTTCAGGACATTTTCAAGTAACATTTAGTAACAGCTTCTCTATCAACCTTGGGTAGCAGACACAAAGAAAACATGCTACTCAAGAAGTGTAATTGGTATCTTTTACATCCAAAGTAGCCATTGATTTAGAGCATCTAGATTTTTATTTCAACACCTGCATCTATAATTAAAAAATGTAAGATGAAGTCTTGCCTATCCCTCACTAAGGATTGAGAAGCAGACAGTCACTAATAAATATTAGATGTTGTGGTAGAACCTAGATTCCCTCTTGGGATTTGGGCATGACTCAAACACAACGAAAATCCTTATTTTGAAGAGCTAAATCTAAAAGCAAAACAGAATGTTGCATTCTGAAATTGGGATGAAACTCTGCTCAATGTGCTGCAGCAGCCAACAGGAACAAAAACTAACAGGCTGCGGGGCACCGCTGGGAAGAGTCCTGAGAGTAAGATGGAACTAGATGGATTTGAACATATATGAAACCACTGTGTGCCCTCATTCTGAGTACTGCTTCTCAAGAAGGGGTGGTGGGTTGGCCCCAGACAGAAACCAGACTCCCACCCAGCCCCACGCTCACCCCCCACCGCCAGCACAACAGGGGAGAAAACAGGGGGAAAAGGGAGCTCACGGGTTGAAATCATCTATGGAGTACTGTTGCCGGCAAAACAGAAAGGCATTAGGAAACAAACATGAAAGAAGCACTTGAAGCATACAGAAAACACCTTTCCTCCTCCCTTTGACACTCCTCCTCTCCAGACTCCTCTCCTTCACCCCTTGTTACCACCGCAGACTACACTCAGTCCCTTTGGAGGACCAACGAGTGGCACAAGGAGTGGGGCGAGTCAGTATGTGGTGGTTTCTCTCTGCCACTCCCTCCTCCTCACACTTATCCTCTGCTCCGGCGTGGGGTCTCCAGGGGCTGCAGTTCCTCTCAGAAGTATCTGCTCCAGCACAGGTCCTCCACAGGCAGCAGGGAATACCCACTTCAGAGCCATGGGGCAACTCCTCTTTCTTCTCTGAACTCAGCGTTCCCTCTGCTGTTTCACAAGATTTTTTTTCCTTCCTCCTCTCTACATCCTGCATTTTTTGCCCTTTCTTAAATACATTTTCCCAGAGGCAACCCCCGTTAGGCTGAGGGGTTCGGCTGTGCCCTGCGGTGGGTCTGTTGGAGCCGGCTGAGTCCGGCATGAGGCAGCCCTGACCTCACCTCATGGAGGCCGCCCCTCAGCCCCCACCCCGGCCTGGGCACCCATACCCTGTACGGTGAAATCAGCGTAGACATGGAGCAGGACAGCTAAAATGAACAAGGGGACAGTGCTGCCGTGTGTGGACACATTAAAGAGGCTGGACACAGCTTGGAGAGGACAAGGCTGAAGGGAGACAGGGACAATGTTGACAATGTGCTGAGGGCAGCGGTTTGTCCGCAGTGAGCTACAAAATGTTGCTTACCGAATCCTTTAGAAGACCAAATCCCAGCAGAAAACTTGTTTCTTCATCCAAAATCTGGATGCTGGAAGAGTAGGAAGGGAGAAGACCATGAAACATGGTCATGCTTTCCCTAAATACTGTCTTCCATTGCCACTGTTTGAGACAACAGTCCCTGCCATGCAGCACTGGTCTGCCCCACTGCCATAGCTGGGGAACGGTGAGGGATTGGCATACTTCTGTCGGTTATGAATACAGTATTTTTACACGGTCCAGCTGCACAAATGAACTTCATCTTCTGTTCAAAAGCTTGCCCCTTAGCCAGTTCTGCAGAGGACCTGGAAGCACAGATGGCCAAGGTCAAAGCTTGTGCCCCTTACTCACTGCAACCTGTTGCCTTTCCCCCACGACAGACATACCCAAAGAGGAAGAGGGAAAATAGGAATGATGATTCTCCTTAACGAGTGCAGAATACCTGCATGATTTAAGACAAAAATTATCTTTCATGTTCCTCACTAGAAAATCTCCCTAATGCCCAAACCATATACTTCAGAGAAGATTAGGGCTTTCATTAGCATTTCCCATCTGATTTTCTCTGGAGATGTGGACTCTGGCTGCGGCACTGATTGATTCCCCTCACAGCAGATTCTCATTAAAAAGGAGGGAGTAGGAGGATAAGGGGGAAATCAAGAGGATTTCTTTTCCTCTCTGTTATTTCACTCTTTCTTGTACAACACAAACCTCAGATCCCTGCTCACACACTGGTGAATGGCAACAGACAAGAGTTGCATATTATTAGCACGTAGACTTATACTGCAATATAATAAACTCTGCTTTCAGCTGCTTTCTTTCAAGACTGCTTGTCTGAAAATGACCTGGATGAAATGAACATTGAAATAATGCGCAACAAACTGTACAAGGCAAGTTCTTGCAACATAACGATAATGCCTGGGGGTTTTCAAAGTGTCTCAGAAAAGGAGGTCAGTATCATTAACCCTGGTTTATTGATGGGGAAACAGAAGCATGGTGAGATAAAGCAAGCTGTCTAAGGTCACCTGGATGATGACAAGTCCAGGAATCAAATCCAGCTCCTTTCATTTCTGCTCCACTCTTCGGAGAGCTTTCAAATTTTAGGTCTGCATCCAAATTCTAATTTAATATCTCATTAATGAAAACGCTTTAGATGTCAGGCTAATATCCGGATCCATTTGTTTATGAATAACTCAGTTATTCACCAAATGCCACGGAACTGTTAGCTCCTAAGTAAGCCTAGACAGGCTCTTGGCTAACATTTATTTTTATTTATAAAAGGTAGATGTGGTCTGAAAAGGTCTAATTGCTTTGAGCCTAGCTAACATTTTTTTACTTAAGGGTTTTGTATAATTTTCTTCCCTTTTAAATTATCTATAGCATTGCTATAGCACACTGCTATAAGGTATGCATCTGAGACACGCCTTGCGTTTTCAAAGTACTTTACAAATATTAGCACACAGGTCAATACTCTTAGGATGGTCTCTTCAAAGGCTATACATATTTCATTCTGTTAATTGTTCCTCCTGGAACATTCTCTCCAAATTCTTTGTTATCTTTCTTTCACAATGGATGCCCCAGAATGCAGGAAGTATTCTTACAGTGCTCTGATTGCACTAGGGGGAAAGAAAAAAATTCTTCTGTTTGTCTTACAAATGATATGTATAAATTCCCAAGACAGTATTTGATTCTTAAACATTCTGCTACTTCCTGTCATTCAAAACAACATCAGTTATGCCCAAGTATTTTAATTCTTTCACAGTACTACTAAACTATACACTTCTTTCCATTTGATAACATACGTATCCTGTGTGGATGACCATACCTTTACACTTATTAAACCAATTTGATTTTATTTTTTTTCTCACTCTTCTAAGTATTAGGGGGATCATTCTACAAACACTGCTAAATTATTAATATATCCTTTCTCTTCTGCTTCAGCTGTCAATGTGATCAATTATGTTTCAGCTCTACTATCAGATAGCACTATACAGAACCTAATGCATAATCCCATGCAGCAGAACCCCCTTGAGATGTCTAAACTTAAAATTCACTTAATTGCACAGTTAGCGACAGCTTCTTTAAACAAGATTGTGTGAAGTCGTAGCAAATGCATTTTGATAATATAAATCTTCCCTAAGACAGTATTTTGGGGGGTGGAGAGGCAGGGGGAACAGCATCTCTGAGATATTTAGGGTCCTTCCTGCACAGGTGTTTTGAAATGGGTGCAAAGGCCAGAATCCTTAGTAGACCTGAGGGCTCTGCAGACCAGTATTACAGAAGCTTTGTCTGCTGTTCCGTCCTAATCCAGGGTTTAGGGTAGTGCAGTAGGGATTAGTTTGTGTATCCTCACAGTGCAGGCCCAACAGCTATGGCATACTCTCAAATCCCCTCCTCCACACTATAAATGCAGAGCTTCCCTTCAGCCATCTACTTATTATGCAGTGGAAGCTCAAGGGAGCTCAAGAAGTTCCTTCTTTAGAGAGCAAAGAAAACATAATATTTGTCCTATAACAATTTTTGATAATTTTGGTAATAAAAAGACATTTGCATTTTAATATTTCAACTTTCAATCTAGCAAAGGAATTAAGCACATACTCAAATTTAAATTCTTAGGCAGAATTATAATAATGGAATATATAATAATGAAAGTATTTAAAAATGAGGTTCATGACTATGTGCTATGCTGGTCCAGGTCTTAAATAGCATTTCTTGTCCTTCTTTAATATAGTCTTACCTTGAGGCCTTTTATAAATTTTGTGAAAAACAAGGTGGCTCTACAGCAGAAATAATGAGACCTATTCTTGAGGTAAGAAAAATTCAGTCTTTGTACATAGAAATACTCCATCGTTTTTCCTGTTCCTTCTCTCTCCATTTGCAAAGTTTTCTATCAAACGTTTGCTTCTCCTCTGAATAATAACTGTTTTTCTAAGATGTAATGAAGACTTTATTCTAGGATGACTTTTACCTCTTGACTAGAGAAGCAGCTAGTCCATTACCAGGGAGGAGTTAGCCTCAGTTAATATTTTTCTGTAACAGAGAGCAGAGCAAATTAAATGGTTCACTACTCTCAAACTGTTGCCCCTTAACATTTTTCTGTTATGCAGAAAAACTAAAATAGTGGACTGTTCTTACACATCCTAGCTCAAAATTTAATTTGGATAGCTAAGGTCTGGCATTATTGTATATTTACTAATCAATAATCTCTAAGCTTCATGGCACTATTATGTTTGTTTTCTCTTCTATTAAATTTAATGGTTGAAGTTAGAGTTGAGTGATCTTTGGAACTAGTGTCATACAGAAAAGTCAAACATTCAAGTTTTATTTTTGTCTCAATCAGAAAAGTTTAATATTTATCTTTTCCATGGCATACAAAATTCCTGATGTCCTCCTCCCCAAAGCACACCTGCAGTGTAGTGAATGATATTTTTGTATCTATTATTGTAATAAAATATGAAGAAATTTCTAAAACTGAGTTCTCAGCATTCAGCTCCATTTTTTTTTTTTTTCATATGGTTTATCACAATTCCTTGCAGAGTTTGAAAGCCAGGTCACCCATTTGCTTCCCTGGAAATTGAACAAAATTCACTGAGCTCTGATGACATCAGAGTTTGCATTATAGGGGAGAGATAATAACCCTGGGAGCTCACCCCTGAAGAAAGAATGGGCCTAAATTACAACTTACAAAACAATGTCCTAAAAGGGAATGCAATTTCATATTTTATATAACCAGACCATAATGTTTCAGTTTATGTTCTAAAGAAAATATTCTTCATCAAGTTAAATTGACCAGAAATTATATATTTTGACTATTCTTTTCTGAAAAATAAAAACCAAGAGATTGGCTGGCAGAGGTAAAGACATTTCCCACAGCTGATTCAGATTTTTCAGAAAGTTCATTTTGAGCTAGAAATTCATGCTGAGAGCAGATTACTTAAAACGTTATTTTAAGCATGTTGTAAAACTCTCTTTATACCAGTGGTAACAGTTTGGTCTATGATAAGCTCCTTTAAAATCCCTATCTAATGTCAGTCAGCCAGGAGAATAAACTTTTCTGCAGAAGATTTCATTTTCTATAACGTTTTAATAATCTGAAGGCATGCATAGAGCAGATTGCTAATGGTTGAATTCACAAAAAGCCAAAGTTTAATTATTCAAAAGAATACTTGCTATTTATTCTGTAATCTTATACGTAAGACTACCAACCTGACCCTATCAGAATGAGGCTGAGGTATTTAGCTCCCCAACTCCTTGACCACCAGTCGCGGTGCCAACCTTCCACTTTAAAAGTACTGACGATCTCTCTTCCACCATGGGCAACAAACATTGCATATTTAACCCTAAATCTGGCAAGAAACTGCAGGACTGCACTGCAGCTAGTGCTGTGCCTGTTATTGGGGCCCCACGGCAATCCTCAAGTGACAGACATGCTACTTCGGTTTCCCGTATGGGAACTAAAGCACTTAGGAAATGGTCATCCTGTGACTCCACCTCTCCCTGCAGCAATCAAATGGCCCAATTCACCAAGTAACTGCCTCATGGCTTTACTCACTATGGAGAAGCTTATGTGCCGATATTTTGATGAATTGAGAGGTCTGTATGGATGGGACTGATCCTGCAAATTTTGTCAAACTGGGAGCCAACAGAAGGCGGCCCCAAACCTCCTAGCATTAGTTGCAATTGCATCTGAGCATGCTTTTTTTCCCCAACTATATATTACAAATCTAACAGCTGGATTCTACATGGCTTTAACAAGTTGAACAAAACAAAACAAAAATGTATTTGTCCTTCCAAAACAGTTTCACTAGGGCTGATACACCTGTTCATATTAATAAGGCAAGTGAAATTTGGCCCTGTTATTCATTAGCTAGAAATCTTTTCATGCACACTTATTTTCTTCTCATTATTTCTCTATTGTTTACTTATTTTCCTTAGTCTGAAGTCAGTGCCAGAGGGCAGCTGGGTCCCTGTTACAGTGTGTTCCAGTATATAGGAGTAGGATCTCTGAATATGTGCTTAACTGCTAAAGTTGTAGAACTGTGTTGCAACCGCAGTCTTATTACTCAACAGAAAAAAAGTACCTTTCTGCTTAAAACAGTTCAAAAAATCACAGCATGAGAAATTTTACATGCTGCGTAAAATATGCGTATATTGTATATGCTTCACTTGGAAGACTCTCCTATGTAATCCCTGCAATTAGCAAGGGCTCTGCTGTTCTTACAACATGAAAGTAAGTAATAAAGGAAAGAAATAAAACCATAGTCAATTTAGATGTCAAGACAAAAGAACAGATTTAAATCAGACAGAATTGAGTAAGATTATTTTTATTTACCATTACATTTTTAATTCATATTGTAAGAATGGCAAGTGAAATTTTGCCTTGTACACAAGAACAACCTGAGATCTAGATGTGAGAATGACTTTCAGTCTACTGCCGCAGGGAAAATACAGATACTACAGGCATCTAAACCTGGCAGAAGAAATAAAGCCGCTGATTCTCTGCGTTAAAAATTAACTGTTATTTGAAACACTTGAAAACTTTAACTTGGCAAGTAAGCAGCCCCCTCCACCTTATTAAATTGTATTTTTAAATATGTGCATTCAGAAACTTTTTTTTTTCAGCATTCCCATTCAACCTTTACTTTGAACAGCACTCTGAGTTACGTCAGAACAGTACTATTGATTCTTTGTCCTTTCCTGTAGTATTATTATTTATTAGAGTATTAGTTCATAACTTCAGAAGGGTGTGCGAGGAGATTTTTTGTTGTCAACATCTCGGTAAGTAAGTAGGGAAATGAGGAAGTAGCAGAGATGGTATTTTCAGTACAAAAATCACAGAATAAAAGCTGTGCTTGCAAAACACTGTTTGATTTTCTAGTTAAAAATTTAACAAGTAGTTGCAAATAAGGATTTAGAATTTTTAAAATAAGTTATGTTTCTAATGCTCTGTAGTCCTTTTTTTTTTTTTTTTAGGTTTCCATAGTTTACCTGACTGAAAAAAAAAACCAACATAGCCCCGCCTTAATTTAGAATAAGATCTCTAATAACACCTCTTTATTCTTTGTTTTGCATATTAAGTTTGAGGCAGACAGACGTGCCTTTATCATCACCATTAATTCCTTTGGCACTGAGCTGAGTAAAGATGACCGAGAGAAGCTGTATCCAACCTGTGGAAAACTGTATCCAGAAGGCTTACATCTGTTGGCCAATGCAGATGACTACGAGCAAGTGAAGTGTGTTGCAGATTACTATGCAGTATGTAATCTAATTTCTTAAAGCAAAAAGCCAAAATACATATACTTAACATCTCTTGATGTCAGCAAAATTTTAAAGAGTATTCACATAAGTTAAAAGCATTTTTGAAAGAGAAAAAATTCAGCGAAGATTCAAAAGATCCCATAAAGATGTATATGGAATCAAAGGCCTTTGATATGAAGACATATTATTACCTTAGTGCGATACAGAGTTCCTCTAAGACCAAATCATATTGCAGTAAATAAAACTCTTCCTACTTCATTAACCCTCCCCGAATTGGGTTTCACTTCACAGCTGCTGCCTCCAAGATTTTGGAGCAAAAGCATAAGTCAATATTAAAATGAGCTGGCCAAACAATTCACGTCACAGATGAGTGCAAACCTGATTTATTGCTAGTATATCGCAAAAATGCCCTTCTGAAAAGTTTTCTCTAAATCACTGATTGAATCCAAGAAGTAGATGAAGTTGTTAATATTGATGCAACTACTGCTGTTATTAAAGACGAATCAATATGCAACACTTGCTCTATGAATTAACTGTGGTACTCTTATTACCTGTAATATTTAAACTACCTCCAAGCAGGTACACACAATAAAATGATGCCTGGGCCATTGCTTTTCACACAGAAGAAACAAAGCTGGAGATGCACATCTGTTCTTGTGTATAAGCAGAATGTTAGAAGTGTGTGTCACCATGTCAACTTGGTACAGAGCAAATCTATTCACGCGATTGGTGGGATACTTAGATGAATTTGGGAACCATTGTACTAGTCCTATACTGCACTGCTATTTTATACGAAAAACAGAACAAATACACAGACAAGCAAATTACACAGAAATGTAAGAAATGAAGTCAAATACATCTGCACAGAATATTCCAGGATGACATATCAGACCAATGAATTTAGATACAATATTAATGCAGATAAAGCAAATCCAGCTGGCTACTGGAAATAAAATGAGCAGCCGTGTGAGGATCAGAGTTCAGGGTTTTGGCTCCATTTACAGCTCTGTATCTGATGGATACTATTTGTACAAGAACTTCAGTACTCTCTGTCCAAAGGAGTGAAAGGTCAGGTGTCATTCTACAAAAAGTCTCTTTTAGTGCCTTCAGTAAATCATTTTAAGTTGTAGGAAATTATGGTAAGAAATACAAGAAAAAATGTGATTTTTCTTTCTTTTGCTGACTATATGCTTTTAACTTTTGATTTATGTAGAAATGTAATCTATACATGAGTTCTTCTATACAGAAGGATTACTTAATATAGATTAATTAATTAATAAAGTAATGTAAGGTATCTGTGCTGCACAGAATGCAAAAGTACCTTATTTCCATTGGGTTGCTGGCTATGCTTTCAGGAATACAAGGCTGTGTTTGAAGGTGTAGGGAGTGGCACCGGAGAAAAGACACTGGAAGATGCCTTTTTTGAACATGAGGTAAGAGCTTCTAACCTTAAAATATCGAAATGAAAGTTACCCACCTGGAATAGCATTTAAAACAAGAATGAAGTACTAGGCTAGCATATTCTATACTATATTGTACTATACTGCGTCATTCAGCTTTGTATTCAAGAACACAGTGTTTCTATGGCTGCCAACACATGGCTGAATTAAAAGAGAGGGATTTACCTTTTTAAACAAAATAAATCCCTGGACATTATTCTGAATCATAGAATCATAGAATCATAGAATCATAGAATCATAGAATGGTTTTAGTTGGAAAAGACCTTGAAGATCATCGAGTTCCAACCCTCCTTCCATAGGCAGGGACACCTCCCACTAGACCAGGTTGCCCAAGGCCACGTCCAGCCTGGCCTTGAACACCTCCAGGGATGGGGCCTCAACAACCTCTCTGGGCAACCTGTGCCAGTGCCTTACCACCCGCAAAATGAAAAATTTCTTCCTAATGTTCAATCTGAACCTGCCCTCTTCCAGTTTAAAGCCATTCCCCCTCACCCTATTGCTACATGCCTTAGTAAAAAGTCCTTCCCCAGCTCTCTTGTAGGCCCCCTTTAGGTACTGGAAGGCCGCAATAAGATCTCCCTGGAGCCTTCTCTTCTCCAGGCTGAACAGCCCCAATTCTTTCAGCTTCTCCTCAGGAGAGGTGCTCCAGCCCTCAGATCACCCTCGTGACTCTCCTCTGGACACGCTCCAGCAGGTCCATGTCCTTCTTCTGTTGGGGACTCCAGAGCTGGATGCAGTACTCCAGGTGGGGTCTCACAAGAGTGGAGTAGAGGGACAGAATCACCTCCTTAGACCTGCTGGCCACACTTCTTGTGATGCAGCCCAGGATACGGTTGGCCTTCTAGGCTGCGATCGCCCATTGCTGCCTCATGTTGAGCTTCTCGTCGATCAGCACCCAGGTCCTTCTCCTCAGGGCTGCTCTCCAGCCATTCCCCGCCGAGCCTGTATTTGTGCTTGGGATAACCCAGATATAAGACCCTGCACCTGGCCTTGTTGAACTGCATGAGGTTGGCTTGGGCCCACCTCTCCAGCCTGTCCAGGTCCTTCTGGATGGCATCCCTCCCCTCCAGCATGTCTACCTCTCCAAACAGCTTGGTATCATCAGCAAACTTGCTGAGGGTGCAACTCAACCCCACTGTCCATGTCACCGACAAAGATGTTGAACAGTACAGGTCCCAGAACCGACCCCTGAGGAATGCCACTCGTCACTGCTCTCCACTTGGACATCGAGCTGTTGACCGCAACTCTTTGAGTGTGACCATCCAGCCAGTTCTTTATCCACCGAGTGGTCCATTTGTCTAATCCATGTCTCTTCAATTTAGAGACCAGGATATCGTGTGGGACAGTGTCAAACGCTTTGCAGAAATCCAAGTAGATGACACCAGTTGATCTTCCCTTGTCCACTGCCACTGTAACCCCTTCGTAGAAGGCCACCAAATTTGTCAGACATGACTTGCCCTTGGTGAAGCCATGCTGGCTGTCACCAATCACCTACTTGTTTTCTATGTGTCTCAGCAGAGTTTCCAGGAGGACCCGCTCCATGATCTTGCCAGGCACAGAGATGAGACTGACTGGCCTGTAGTTCCCTGGGTCTTCCTTGTTTCCCTTTTTGAAAATAGGGGTAATTTTTCCCCTTTTCCAGTCGGCAGGAACCTTGCCAGACCGCCACGACCTCTCAAATACATGGCTAGTGGCTTAGCGACCTCATCTGCTAGCTCCCTCAGGACCCACGGATGTGTCTCATCAGGTCCCATGGACTTGTGCACCTTCAGGTTCCTCAGGTGGTCTCGCACTTGATCTTCGCCTACAGTGGGCGGTTCTCCATTTTCCTAATCCTCATCTTTGCATTCTGTGTCGCAGGCAGTGTGGCTGCAGTCCTTGCCAGTGAAGACTGAGGCAAAAAAGTCACTGAGTACCTCAGCTCTGTCTCTGTCCTGGGTAACCAGTTCTTGTGTTTCCTTCCGGAGACGGCCCACAGTTTTCCTAGTCTTTCTTTCCTCGTTGATGTACTTAAAAAAGGATTTTTTGTTTGTCTCAATGTCCCTGGCCAGATTTAGTTCAATCTGCGCTTTAGCTTGTCTAACCTGATCCCTGGCTGCTTGAACCATTCCTCTGGATTCCTCCCAGGCTACCCGCCCCTGTTTCCACTCCCTATAGGCCTCCTTTTTGCTTTTGGACATGTCCAGGAGCTCCTTATTCATCCATGCAGGCCTCCTGGCTTTTCTGCCTGCCTTCCTCTTTGAAGACTAGTTATAGAGCTGTCAAGCCTGACAGCCTATCCAAAAGCCATCTCATATAAACTGCTTAATGAAATTTCTGTTGAATAGTCCGCTGAAGAAGGTATCTCACCACTGTCCTTTACTTAACCGTAATGTTGCAGTACTCTATTGCCAAAATTAATCCACAGATGACATTTAAATTATACTTGTACTCAAGAGAAAAAAATATAATAAAAAGTAGAAAGAGTATAATATAGTCATGGTTGCAAAGTTACATAGAAATCTCGACCATAAAAGCTACACGGTGGACTTCTTTAATATTTTATCATAACACTTGTTTCACGTTTTCCACAGGTAAAGCTGAATGTGCTTGCATTCAACAACCAGTTTCATTTTGGAGTATTTTATGCCTATGTAAAGTTAAAGGAACAAGAATGCAGGAATATTGTATGGATTGCTGAATGCATTTCTCAGAGACACAGAACCAAAATTAACAACTACATTCCGATTTTCTAAATATGACAATTTGTAATCTTGCAATACCTGAAAAGATTATTTCATAGAAAAGAAGAAAAATCTTATTCCAAAAGCTAATTCTTATCAGATGTTTTAAATTGTATTTTTGATCCTCCTTATATACAAGAGTGTAAGAAAAAGTAATGTAATTAGAGATATGAGTACTTTATAAGGAAATAGTAATGGGCTTATTCATAGTTTTTGTTGGTAGATTTCTTCCCCGCTGTGCCATTTTAATGTAATTGATCAATAAAAACTGCCTGCAAGGTCTTATATACGTATTCTTTCTCTTTTGTGGAAGCAACCCTTCGATCAATGACATTTGAAAAGCTTAATTTTGAATTAAGAGTTTTCTCAAAGGGCCAACTAAACTAGTCCTAGCTCACACTTATGGTCTTCTTCATGGCATACAAGATTGTATGAAGGAATTAATACAGAAATTCCTGTTAAGGAATCTCAGGAGAGACCTTCCTGAACCCTTCTAACTCTGACACCTCTCTGCAGCTAAATATAAATAAGGAACTTCATTTTCACGAGAATGTTCTTACTTATTCCTTTATGGTCACGTGAGGAGCACCGTAGGTGTCAAACAACGGGTGTCTGATCTACTCCCCAGCTATACAAATATCTCCTCCCAGCACACCAAAGACACTGTCTTCATGCATGCACGAGGGAAGATTATGAAACATGAATGAAAATACCAGCCAAGTCTGTATCAGTTTTACATCAGACACAAACAACACCAACTCTGAGCTATTTGAGGACCTGGCTAAAATCAGTAACTAAAAATAGAGTGAAGAGTTGAAGCCAGATTGGAGCAGGACAAGATAAATTCTGCCGAAGAAAAAGGAAGGATTTGGAAAACCATATCAACATTCTGCCTTTGTGCTCCATTCAGAATATTTGCCCTCATCTTTGAAACAGGCCATACTTTGATTTTCTGCATGCCTCCTTAGTTTCAGGCTGCACCACAGCAAATCTCAATCTTCAGCTGACTATGCCTCCAGTAATACGATACAGAAATAAAATACATTTCCTGCTGAGTGGACAGAAAAATAAAATATATCTGATGTCAACACCTCAGAGTTATGGAAAACATTCAGGCACCATGGTTTTAAGAACTGACATATAATATATCTCTCTATATAATATATACAACTGCACATGCACATATGCATAAAAAATAGAAAACATTACCATTTTTATAGCTAAAAACCCAGTTCCTAAATTGTAAATGTAAGCAAATGGTTATATTCCAGAAAGTCTTGTACTAATATGATAGAGAACTGAGAAAATTGTTAACACTTTGATTTATTGTCAATCACAGAGAACCTCACATTGTTAGTTAAAAATATGCATTCAGAGATTTTCCTTTAGAAATCATTTAGTAGGAATTTAGAAAAAATTGACTGAAAAGAAATAAATGTATAAGAAAATAATGAAAATCTTATCTCTATATTGAGGCTTCTTTGTTTAGTAGATCTTGTAACTCAGAAGCCCCCCCCCCCAAAAAAAAAAAAAAAGAAACTGAACTGTAAAATCTGTAGATTGCAATTTCATTTTGGCATGTGTAGTTACTTCCTTGCACTGCTTTTACTACCTTGCCTTTCTTAATTTCTGTTTCCCAGTCTAATCTGTGAGCAACGCTTTCCAGTTCACACCAGTATCACAAACTATACCGCAAACTATATCACAAATTTCAGTGAAGAAAGTAATAGGGCTATATTCTCTCAAATTTGCATTTTTCTATATTTTTCAGTAATTGCATTAAAAAAAATATTGTTGTAAGCAGAAGAATAATGAAGCCAACTGGTCTGGGACACAGAAACTGAATTCATACAGTTCAGCACAGTGCATGAAAACTTTTTCTGTACTGATAAATCAAACTTCTCTACTTGAACAAAACAAATCAGCTGGCTTTCTGCCAAGAATTTTTTGAAGTGATTCGAAGGGGAAAGAATCTGCTCTCCACCCTAAATCATTCTGTGCCAGGGAAGATATGCAGCTGCTATTGCTACAGTCTGTGGATACTGTTGGCTCAGAAAGAAATGAGCAGGAATTGCAGCTTACATGATTGTGTTGTCAGCAGAACTGGTCTTTAGACTATGGAAAGGACAGCATTAGCGTTGATTGATGCTTTTTTCAAAACAACTTTCTAGATATTTGCTAAGTAAGGACAGGATGTACTAGGCGTCAATCATATTCAATTTAAGAATAAGCAAGAGAAGCAACAGACTAAGAAAGGAATGAGGAATTTAAAGTTGTAAGTCCTCAAACACCTAGCTTTTTCTATAATAAATATAATTTGCATCCCTCTCCTGTTATTAAATTAGCTTTCATACTGGTGTGTATATATGTGCACATAAATATTAAAAAAAATAATTAACAACTCTACTTAAGATCAAAACAGCAGATCCAAAGCATGTGAATGGAGTGATAGCTGTCCATCATTTGGATTTGCATCAGAATTATAAAGCTGTTAGCAGTAAGATTACTATAGTGGTTTAAAGAAGAGACACAACAAAATCTAGTGATGTACTGTACCACTGGATCGCTTTACCAAAGAGTGTGGAGAAATGGTGTAATAGAGAGCTCAGAAAAAAGAGCATAAATGGCAATAAGACCTACCAGGCAGTTAAAACAGTTTACATGACACAAAAACTCATCTCAAACACACAGAAAATCGTTCAATATATTGGGATATCTCCTAAATGACAAAGAGAAAATAAGAAATGGAATTCAAGGAACGGTAGGACAAACCTCTCAAGGAACCCAGGTAAAAGTTTTCATATTGATGACACACAGTGAGAAACATTTGACTGCTTGGAATCCATATTTATTGGGGCTTTCAATTAAAAAAAAAGAATTCCAACTCGCATAACTCAGCTGGCAGTGTTAATGTAAACATTCCAGATGTGGAGCACAGTACTGACAATCCCATCTTAGTGTGCAAGCCAGAAAAATGAACGCCCTATTTTCTATTAGTTTGGAGCTTCTCCAGGAGTAAAAAGAAGAAAAACTGATTTCTCTGAAAGTATGCAACAGATAACTGCCATAAATATAAGTTACAAACCTACTGACAGGTGCCATTTCTATAGCATAACTCATCTGTTAAAATGAAACTTCAAAGTTCTGAGACTCTTGGAAGATACAGGCCTGAAGGACTAACTTTAAAAATGATTAAAAAGTACAGTCTTTTAAGGAGGTGATTATTGTAGAATTTGTGTTTGAAGTATTTTTTTACTCTGTCTTTGCAATTATTGTCTGCCACCAAATGACGTACCCAGGGGTGGCTCTCACACTTGGCATGGTGGAATCTGTTGTCACCAGCCTTTTAAAAGCTTGCTGAAATCATTTTTGCTGTCTTAATACTGACTTGTAGCAGTGAAGTTTAAGAGGAAAATATTATACAAAACAGTATAGGTTTATTTATTATCAAGAAAGTACTAATGAGGTGAAACTGACTGTTATATTTTTGAAGTGGAAGAAAATGCTCATTTCCCCACAAAGGACCTTATAACTTTGTCGCAAGCTGCTACGTGTTCACCTCTCTCAGCTTCGGGACAGCCAGTGAAACCCTGGCTGAGTTCTGTCGCACAGGCACAGGGATACAGGGAACTCAGCAATGCTTTTAAGCATTACTTAACAAAAATATAATCCATGAAAGTTCATTACACGTTCTAACTTGCTACTTGTAACATGTAACAGCAGCTCAGACTGAGTTTGAAAACAAGCGGGTAGAAGTTGCAAGGTCCTTGATAAGATAATGGCCATATTTTCTTGCTTTCCAATCTAGAAAAAACAAATACTCTTATCTTGTTAGTATTACACTGAAAATGTATAAACTGTTTTTCTTTTGTGCTGTATTGTTCTCTTAAACTTCTGTTTTGTGGTATGCGCGTGCATGTACATACACACACACACGTGCATCGACTACAAAATTTTCTAGAGTCACACATTGGCTAGAAACCAAGCACCAACACGGGGTAAATCAATCTAGAACAAATTAAAAAATGTTGCTTCACAGCTGTTTTTTCCAGTGAAAATGTAAAGAACAATTAAAACATTTGAAATTTTTGTAATAAAATCCGTTAAAGTGAAATAAAGCAGAAGAAACTCTTTGCATTTACCACTAAATTGATTTAGATTATTTTCTTCACACCATACAGCACAAGAGGCAAATGAGACCGCTCAAATAATTACAGGCCTGATCCAAGCTCACAAAAACTCTTTATACCTATAACAACAGTTCAGTCAAGTTCAATGAAGACCTATACCAAGTGTTGTTTACAACCTCTGACTCTATTAACCAAAAAACCCAAACAAGCTTTTAGTACGGTAGTGTTTGGGGACAGAAAGCGCCCCTTATCTGGACAAACCAAGAAACAAAGACAAGGAGGCCACATATTCTCTGCCCTTAGGAAGGGAATTTTTAAAATTCAAAAAGCTGAAATTATTCAGCTAGACCTGAGCTGTGACAGAAATGGCTTAATGAAATATATACATTAGCAAAAGATAGGACTGAACTATCATAACTGTTACAAAACCAAAGTGTTTTATCTATCATCTGTTACATGAAGAGGGAGTACTAACACTGTTACGAATGTGCAGAAGCCAGAGGAGCCAAAATAAAACAGATGAAGTTTATTTATAGCAAATATTATGACTTTTGTAGATGTATGAAAACCACAAACAAATTCCAAATTACATTAAACAATATGTTATCTTATCGTTTTATGGCACAAAAAAATTAACAAATGATTTAACAAAAGCATATATATACATACAGTAAAAGCTACTGTAGGTGATAGCCCACTAATCTGCTCTTAGGGAAAAAAAAAAAGACAATTCTCCTACTGAATTCAGTGGGAGCAGGGTTAGAACCTCTGGGATGAGTAAGTTGCTGTGTTCATGTGAGCTGTACACAAAAGGTTTATGAAGAAAACCTGAGCCTGTCCTTAGAGCTGCCCAGGGCAGTAGACTGCTGTACAGTGTCCTGCAGCATCCAGGATGCTGAGAACTATTGTGCTAGGTGGTTAACCAGCATGGTCACTGTGCCCGGCACAGGTCACAAAGCCCTGAGCAGCTGGCTGGAAAAGATAACGTTTTCTTAGAACCTTTAGATGCGTTAGCGTCGATGGCTGATGCTATCAATTTCTTTGAGCACATTTCTTGAACGCTCCTTGTTGGTGGGAGACAATAATTGAGAAGTTCTGCCAGCGCTATTATCACTACTTCTTTCTCTGGTCTTCATGACCTACAATTAGAGCACTTCTGAGTAGGTGCATTTCAGTTCAGTTCAGAGGTTTGACCGTCTGACTAATTAAACAGACCTATTCAATTTAGTATATTGGGAGCCAGCCGCATGAACCCTCCTCATTTTGCTCAATATGAGCATGTAGAAACCAACCAGTGAAAGCCACTGAAACCAGTGAAAGCCACTGCTATTAAAGCATGCTAGTAAAAGTGCCTGCATAAAATCATGTCACGACTTACATATCAAAGCCTTATTTCTATCATCCTAATGCAAAGAGTTTGTCATTTAAAGGTGTGAGTTTTAATGTTTTTCTCTTAAAAAGAGCAGTAAGTTTACAACCTCCACCATGAAACAGAAGATGTCAGTCTAAATGTAATCATACAATCAGAGAATCATATAATGGTTTGGGTTGGAAGAGACCTTCAAAGGTCATCTAGTCCAACCCCCCCTGCAATAATCATATCAGTGTAGCTTTTTCCTCCTGTGGTTTTTAGATCAGTCCTTGCTATTGAACGACGACAAATAAGTTACGGTTTGTAGTTTATCTTAATCTTTCAGGACTTTATCCTTAGCAAAGCACAAGCCAAGTCTTGCATTAAAATAAACCGTTGCCAAAAGCGTTAACTCCCTGATCAAAATGCCGGCCTTTCCAATCAGACCTACTCATTCTAATCATGTGTGCACTAAATGCTATTTTATCTGAGTGTCTCTCAGCAAATCAAACGTTTCATTGCACAAGTCTTTAAGAGGTGTGGGCCAGACTTTAAACAAACATTCCATCCAGCTGTCCAGTCTTGTCCTTGAAGTGGGCAGCTCCACATTTCTTGGAACTAACTCCAAAAAAAATTAAGTTACCAAAGCAGACTGGAACCATTCATTCAAAAACTTGGAGTACTGTGAACTCTACAGCCCTGAACTGGGCTTGAGACCTGGCAGGGAAAAAGGATAGGGAACAGGAAATCAAGAAACTAGAAAGTTCTTCCTTATAAGTATTACTTAGGATGCAAGCTGCTGCATTCCACGTGCACTGGAAAAACTTTATGGATGGCATATGCATTTTTAGGAGTGGGCTATTTAAACTCTAGGGTTATAAAACCAGTATAAACTGGTATAAACACTAGAATCAAACACAAAGCCAACTGAAGGTGGGAAGAGTGATTTACTAATGGCCATTATTGACTGGAATTGTACTAAGTAGTCCATATGCTGCTCTAATGATCTGAAGAACGAAAAAAAAAATGTCTGCTATCTTCTTAAGGAACTGCATACAGGATTAATCTCAGAAGCCTCTTTATTGACAGCCAGGACTTTCAACTCCAAAAAAAAAAAAAAATCACTGCTATGGGAAGATCCATGTTATTCTTAAATACCACCCAATGAATGGTATCAGACATGATTTCCCCCTACAGGACAGTTAGACAGTATAGATCACTAGGCAAACTAAGCTCATCTGATGTTTCTAGTTTCTCGGCAGCAGGACAGGCGGCGAATTGCCATTTTGTGAGAAATAACAGTCAATTAAATTTTGTAAATGGCAGCTCAGAACAATACAGACCCTCATTTTTGCATGTGAAAGACACATATATGGTTTAATATCCCACCATATTTTTAAGCAAAACACCTAATGCTGAAAAGCATTAACTATGCTATACACACTGGGAAGGGTTGGAACAGAAGTTTAAAGTAGCGACAACAACCAAGGAGGTACAGGATCCACACATGTACAGCCACAATCAGCATTACCTTAATCATGGTTAGCTCCAGTCTCAGCCAGCTGCTGCTTTCGTTTAAATGTAGAGAACGGTAATATGGGGAACGTACCATCTGAGGAGAATGTTAGAGGACAAAGTTGACCCAGCCCTGTGCCTTCTAGCAGGTTTAAACTATGGCAACAATTTTTCTTCTACTTTAGGCTTTGTGCTCTTAGGGAATAAAAGTGATAATACAGTTCCATATGAGCCTCTGAAATCCTGCAGACAAAACATATTTACCAAACAATACTCACTTGTATTCTAATGAAGTGATAGCAATTAAAATGTAGAAGCTTTCACATATGTTTTGCTCTTTGATTTTACTTACAAAATAGGTGAGGTAGGTAGGTATGTAGGTATGTTTTAATTTGTATTACAATGCCTGTAACTCTTAAGATAATGAGTCCCTTTACCCACCGTCAGAGTACACGATCTAAGAGCTAAAAACTGAAAGACCGCCAAGTACATGGCCACTTCACAGGGTGCCCCAACATTAAGGTTTCTTTCTTCCCATGTACTGTCTGGACAGCTTAAGCAACTCAAAATGGATCCCGCACACTGAGCAAAGAGACATATACCGCTGATCAACAGCAAATGCTAAGCACAGGGCACAGCTATACTTCTCAGGAGCGTAAGTGGGCTATCCAATGTTGGAAAAAGAGGCTGCTCCTAGGTATAGATGCCAACAACTGCATTAACTTATCAATTAAATCCCTCAGCAGGGAGATCTTGGGGTTGGTTTCTGCTGCCAGAACCGCTTCTTCATCTATAGCCAACAGTGAAACAGCTGAAATAGTTTTGGCTAGCTGCTGAACAACCCAGGCTCAATTAAATGTCCTAACCAGCATAATTTTAAGGCATGAACTTGCAAGACTGAGACACTGGAAACCACATGAACGTGGGCCCTGAAACCAATGGATTTTAGGTCTCTAGCTTCTTGCAGACGTACACAGTGACTCTGCATGACAGGAAATAACTTAGAGTTGCACCAGTTCCTGCTCCTAAGTGAGTTTAAGCAAGACTTGGTCACTAACTGGTTCAGACTGAGACAATGCTGGGCAAAAGGCAGGCAGAAATCCAGCAAACCAACTGGAAAACTGAAATCAAATGACAGGTGAATTTAGACATTTTGAAGAGTCAGAGGCTGAACAAGGTTTGCTCGGAGCAATTTTAGAATCAAAAGCTTCAAGCATGCCAGAGTTCTGTTTTCAGTGCCAAAGTCCTAATTGGTTTAAGCCCTATGAACGACACAGAGTGGAAAAATATTAACACGTTAGTGCTGGCGGATAAAAGAACAGAGTGATTTCCCAAGGCCGCTTTGGCAAAAGAGACAAGAACTGAGCAAACATTTCTCAAGTCCTAGCCCAGCGTATCTATGAAAAGTCTTTTATTTCCCAAATAATCTTACCAATAATGCATAGTTCACCCTCCTAAGAGTAGGTCAAATTATCATCAAAGAATAAGTACCCTGAAAAGACTCTGTTTTCTCTTTTGTTGTGCTAAACAACCTAAACAAACTCCGTCTTTCCTTGTAGATCACATTTTCTAGATGTCTGATAAAATCTGTTGGTTTGCTCTGGACTCTTTCCAATTAGTACACATCTTCTGAAGTGCACCAATTAAAATTAGTTTTGGGCACAGCACCAGGCACATTAATGAGAATGATGATTATTAAAAACTCTCTCAAAACATTTCAGTTTGTGCACTTACGAAGTACACAATATAAGCAGAAAGAAAAATAAATAAAACTTCTTGGAAATTTAAGTATCCCAAAAGAGTTCTATCACCTACTCAATGTTGCTGGTAAACAAAGTCACATTATTACTCAGACAGTATTTGAAGTCACAGAAAGAGCAAATAGTTGACATATTCTGGTAAAGTCACACAGCATCCAGAATGGGGACAATGATCTAACTCCACTGAAAGAAAAACAGTTAGACAGTCTGTCTCTATGAAAACAGAAATTCAGAAATATACAGACCCATACCAAAACCTGCCATAAACCTGAAAAAGTAAAATGGCATAATCTAATGGTACTCCAGTACCAGTCCAGAACTGTCCAACTTTATAGAAATTTTGCTTGAAGATAGTATTGTATTTATCTCCAGTAATGTGTCTGAATCTGAGGAGAAAAAAACCCTGTTTTTCAGGAGGTATCTGCTAACATACACAAAGTTAATACTAGCAGCAATAAGATGATTTTTACAAGATAAGCAGTTGTGCAGACCAAATCGTATTTTGTCAAAATGTGTTTCTGTGCAATTTGTCCTTTGCTAAGAAAAATGATGCTCACACTCAGCTCAATGGCTTCTCTACCTGTAACACAGTAATTTGTGAATCCTAACATAACTAATACAAAAATTTCAGAAAATAATCTGTTTCCTGTTACCAATGGGATCCACCAACTTAATGGGAGCTTTGACAGTTTGAAGTGGTCATGTATATGTGAATGCACTCATGGCACATGATATAGCTGCACTCCTGCCCTCCACAGCCAGGTACGGTTTTATATTCTTAATATGAGGATATACTCAATAGCAAAGGGGTCCTATCTCAAAAAGAATACCAGACAACAGTAAAGTTATTGGTAAACTGAAAAAAAATTGTATTGTGGCAAAAAACCTTTAGTCAAGATGAAGCTTAAGGCGTGAAGCAAAATTAAAAACTTTTTTTTTTTTGTCTTCTTAAAGCAATAGCAAAGAATTTTTAACTCCTGCCTATATAAGATATTCAGGTATTTATGGCCTATACAAAGACATGAGTTATCATTATCAATAACAACAAACACAATTAGGGTTGCTTTTTGCCACATTAATGCAACATCTTGTTCCCACTTTCTTCCAGGCTGTAAGCCACATGAAATTAATTAATGACCTGCTTCTAAGCTGTAAGTTTCTTACTCCTATCCAAAAGAAATGAAAAAATAAATTTATCATATTTCATGCCCTTACTCTCTCAAAGAGAGCATTGGGTAAAAGTGAAGGTATAAGACTTGATGAATTTAAACTAAACTAACCTCTTCGGTGTTTGAAAGCCTCACTGGCTTTCAGGAATTATACTACCTTGTCAGACAGAACTACATTAGTTAGAAAACAAGTCCTCTGGCAAAAACACAGAAGGAAAAAAAAATAGAAAAAAACTAATTCTGTATTAGAATTAAAAAAACACCCTTGCTGCACATGTTGGTAACTCCTTATGCAAATCTTCATAAATTTGTCAACATTTCATGCTATCAAGTGGATTACATGCATCAGAGAAATTACAGCCAGTCAGTTTACTGGCCAGGTCTCAGTCAGTTCTCTTCCTCAGTATGTGAATGACAGAACACAATGGAAAACTCCTCATACAGTGACTTTCCCTGATCCACTTTACACTTCACTCCTAATGGTGATTTTCTGAAGTTTTTTTTTTTTAATTATAACAGCAACAAAAAATATTTTGGAATTTTAGATGGCAGATTTTGCATTAAACCATGCAGAAAAATAACGTATTAAACTCACAGACCTTCCAGGTCAACAGTACAAGAAAACAGCCCTTTCATAACTGAAATACTGGCAATGCTAAGGACCAGAAGAGATTTTAATAACTGACCATCATGGGACAAATAGTCAACTCCACTAACTAATGATTACAAAATTAAACTCCTTCACAAAGATCATTTGACTTGAGTCTTCTGATTGGAACTTATCCAGCTTTGTCAGTTATGTTGGTTGCAATAAAAAAAACATTGCTTGCAGCTCAGTCTTGCTATTTGCATGCATTTCAGTATATTAAAAATGACAGTGAAACTTTAGAATCCTTTTAAATAGAAAGAATTTGTAACTTTTACATTGAATCTGTATGTTCAAGCTTTCCTTTTTAAAAGAAAGTGCCTTCTTATCTCCATTACAACGTAATCCAGATTGACTGAAAATGGAATTACAGCATTTTAGCTTTTGTCCAAGTCTTGTGTTTGCTGTTTGGCTACTGGTAGTGCAGCAAGCACAGCTGCTGAAAAAAAAGTAATGCCTTGGAAACAGCAAAGGCTAAGTGTGTGGATCACTCTTATACATAACATTTTAGGAAAGAAATCTGATTCAATTACTACCAAGAGGCTAATGTAACTGAACAAGAACAGATTGCCATAGCTTTGCAGAAAGCCCAAAGAGTTGTCTGCTATGAGCGAGCTATTTCATAACAAGTCCGGATTATCTCTCCCTTAGAAGCCATATTACTTATGCAGAAATATCTACACTTCCTTCTGCTTTTCTTACCATTTCCCTTTCAAATAGTGACTGACCTTGAACCCTCAGGGAGTTACCATTAGGAAAAAAAACATCCAAAATCATGAGTTCTCATTTTGTTGCTACATTAATCTTTTAACCCTCTTGTTTCATTGAGTTCCACTTTTGTTAACTTCTCTCTCCTTTTTTTTTTTTTTTGCATTGTACTTTCACAAAATAAATATGTAAATAAATTTGTAACCCAAGACAAATCAACAAAATTGGACAGTAACTTCCCTGAATATGGCAAGACTAGCATGCTCCTTAACAAATTTAATGTGATACATCTTGGGAAAGAGGGAAGAAAATGAGAGACTAGTATTTGAGAGATGCAAGTTAACCCGCTCCTCCTAAATATAGTTTTTCATTTAGTTCATAATAAAATCTATGCCATTAGGGAACTTGGTCTTGCTAACTGACATTTTTATATTATTATATGCATTCAACACAAGTCAGAATGTTTCAGCATTTTCAAGTAAACTGTTATTTTACTGGAAGTAAGTATCAAGAAACATCACTCGATATTGCTGGAAAACCATTTCTGAACATTGTGCAGACTTAAATACAGTAATCAACTGTCTGAAAAGTGTTACATCAGTCAACATGCCTTTTTTCCAAGTAATTTTTTGGAAAAGGGCTGAAAATGAGCCATGTCATTGGGGTTACAAAATTATTACTTTTTGTACATAACACTTGTTAAATTTAATAAATTCCATGTAAGTACTCCTCCCTCTAGTTCATCATTCCTTCATGAATCCCAAAGCAGTATTTCTCTTTTAATTCTAGGGAAGAAAAAAAACACGCCTTAACAAGAACTATTCTGGTGCATGTTTCATTGACATATGCTATATATTGTTTCTCCCTCGAGAATAGTTAGAATTGTTAGCAGGAGTAATAGTAATAGTAATAGTAATAGTAATAGTAATAGTAATAGTAATAGTAATAGTAATAGTAATAGTAATAGGAGTGGTGGTGGCGATGATGATGATGATGATGATTATGTATACAGACATTAATCTTGTTGATTTCTGTTATTCCGAACAATCTATCTCCCATCACCTTTCTCCTTTCAACCCTCCTTTCCTTTTTCTCCTACCTACCACCCAGTGAACGCAAGAAAGCTGATGGTAGTACTATTTTTTGAAAAGAGGAACCATCCCTGAGGCCATATTCATAAAGCAGACTTTTTGTGCACAGCATCTCACGTCAGTTTTGTAATTCACTCAGTGCTTGGTAGAGAGCCAAAGGAGACGCCTACAGTTCATACACAGAGATGTGCAAGATAGGACTCACCCTTTAAAAACACAACAAAACAAATCTATTTGAGCTTATCTCCCACATAAATCTTCCATGTACCTTTGCATATAGGAATCTATGCACTTGAAAATTCTGACCTAAGCCTCTTCTTCAAAGTCTTACATCAGAGAAAGAATTATGGAAAAACCTGTATTTTCTGACCTGAAAGTCACAGGCTTTCACTCAGAGAAGAAACTCACTTACCCCCACTTTGTCGCAAACAGCTGACACTACAGCAGGAAATACTGACTTAGGCTTCATTGAATTACTTGTGACTTTGCCAATAATTCAGTGACCATGTCACAAAGTGGCCCACCAAAGCAAGCAATGTCATCTAGGTGAATGCAGAAGACAACAGAAAGCAGAAGAGCAGCGCTGCTTCAAACGTGTCTTTTGTCATTCCATCAGATTTGTGCTAAAAAATTTACAAGTTAAATTGAATGTGCAGAATGTGGAAGAAAAACTGCAATGCATTTTTAAATGCTTTTAAAGAGCAACAGTACACTGATTTCTTCCATGAACAGGCAAGTGTTGTTCTGTATTAATATTTAATTGGTTAAAACACTCTTATATAAGTCATAAGAAAAAAAAAGTTTTAAAAATAACAATTTAAAGATATTATTACTCCTTTTGTGTCTAAAAGATTTTAAATAGCAAATTAAGTATACATAAGTATAAATTTTGTATCTTATTTTAAAATATACAACACGCACAAATTGCTAGTGAAACTTTAATAACAATCTAGGGATGTCTTGTAGCTGCATTAAAACAGAATAATAAGAAAGTCAAAAGTGACAAATTTAAACATTCGCTAGTCTATTCCTCTTAATGGTTTAAATAGTCATGGAAGGAACTGTTCATCAAGATTACTATGTTCTACCAAGGATGTGTATTGCCTTAAAACTGAAATGTATTTAACTTACATTAAACATTGGAATTATACATAAAGAAACAAAACAGTACTATACTATAAATACTTGACAAAAAAAGACTTTCACAAGAAGTCGTTAAAACACATGCATGGATTTGCAAGTCTATTTTATTTACTGCTATACATACAGTACCATGGTCTAATTCTTATCTGCAGTTCAGGAAAAGAAGAGAGGATTTTCAGAGACAAAAGGAGTACTAGGGCTTGAGAAAAAAAAGGCCTGCAGGTAAGAATCCATGAAAGGTCAGAGAGGCAGGTCAGGAGAAAGCTGAGGTTCAAGATCTTTGGTTTTCCTTAGAATAAAAGAAAGTCATGGCAAGAGTTCTGCACAGAAATGCAATATGCACAAAATGCTCTCTCTCAGAGGAAGAGCGAGCTCTCAGCTCTTAAATAACCATGAAGATTATAACAACCACTGTAATGTTAAGAGAAAAAATAGATGGTTAAGTCTCAGAAAATACCAAGTTGAAGATTTAGATTTCTTAGTTTTTCTGATTAACGCTCAGAGAAGGATCAAGAAAAGACAAAAGTAACTTGCAGCTCAAACTGATGGCTGACTCTGGTTCACTCAGGCCATGCTCTCACAAAAGACAAATACAAATTACATCCACTTGAGCATTTCAGTTATGCTACCTAAATAGGGCAATAAAGGAAAAAGGACACGTGGTCTCTTACGAAAGCCAGAACCCTGATTTTCTGACTAGGGCTTCTAGACCACTGCATTTCTCAACCTTTTTAATTGAAGAAACAATTAACCTATGCAAGAAAATCAAACTCAGAGACCATCTTGTGCTTACTGTGCCGAAGTAGTCACAATGGCCTTCTTTTAGAGATGAACAAAAATAAAGATTAGAAATTTATCCTAATTTTTATTCCCCTCCTCCATTTTGCTTGTACGTACGGGACAATATGGCTATACAGGATTTTCTGTTTTTTACTTGCTTTTTGAGCTCACTTTCGATATTTTATTGACCCTCCATTATCCACAGGCTGCATAGCATTGCTTTAGGTGGTGCTGCAATTAAATCACATCACTCAGTGAGCAGTGGAACTAATGAAGCTTGGTCTCTTAAAGATTTGTTTTTCATGGTTCATTGACTTTGGTGCCTAAGAATGCAAACTCCAGCTGAAGCCTTCTCTTATGGCAGGCATTTATAAGGGCTGGCTGGCTTATTGTTTACTCTTTCTCTCCCTGCTCCCCATTCTCCAGTGGTTAACAGTGTGCAGTCTAGTGATGTAGCTTTTTCTTTGTCTGTAGTCCTTCCAGGGGACATCTACAGAAGCTTTCTACTATACTCTGCCATCTATTTTCTCACAGTTTGTAGGAATTTATCAGTAAGAAGTTTGAAGTTGGTCACTGAATTAAAAAAAGTTATTATGCAGACGTAGGGGTAATTGGTCACTGAACACACACTCAGTAAACATGTATCTTGTTTCCACAGGAAGTGAGGCTAAAATAATTTGCCATACTCTGATTTTCTTTTACAAAATTCATTGTCCATTTACCGGGGAGAAAAAAATACAAAATCCTGCTACTGAAATACAAACAGAACAAACCAAACCATTCTGCTCCCTTTACTTAAATGCCCTCCCCATACCTTGTGCCTTCCAGACAACCCTATTCTTTCTTCCTCCAGCCCCAAACTGAGCTGCTATGCTCCTACACCCTTCTATTGCGTACCACTTACTCTCACATGCCATGACCAACATCCCTCATTCTCCATGACCTGTCTCAGTACTCTATCTCCTCAGATACCTACGCCACTCCCAGCCGACTTACTATCTGCTCCTGACCTCACCCTATCTCAGCCCCGCTTCCCAGCCATGCAGACGTGCTTCAAAACACTAACCCTGTATGAAGCAAGAGACTTCAAACAGGGGCTCAACATTTATCTGCTACAATTTCAAGAGAGAAGTGAATTTACATCAATAAATTTCATGCTACTGTCAGTGTGAAAACAGTACACGATAAAAAGATAACTGTATGCTCTGTCTGCCTTTCAAATGCATTCCAATATGCTCACATAAAATCTGTTTTCTGAGTTTAGAGAAGACCTTGCAATACTGGACTTAAAGCAAATGTTTGTGTTCATTACAACAGGGGAGGAGATGTACTAGTTTGTAAACTGTTTTTTCCCCACAAAAGAAGTCTTGCATCCCATGCTGCTAAGAGATAGCCTACCAGAAACAACACCACTTTGACAAGATGTTTTCATAGATTTCTAGGATTCAGCACACAACCCCCTGGCTTATATGAAAAACTAATAAATTCATTGCTGATTCAGCAGTGCCTCAATGATGAATAACAGATCTGAAAAGACAACAATGTCAAGGTATCGAAATAACTGTATTCTCAAAACAGACATTTTGGAAGATGTTTGTACACAGGAAAATACATTTTACGGAACCGGAGACAAAAATCAATGTTTTTTACCCCTCTCAATGATTCTGTCAACCTTTAAAGTTACAACTTTTGAATTAACACTTTTTGGTCTAGGAAAAAGGTGTAGGAAAAAGATTCTCAGGATTCCAGATTTCTTTATAAAGAAACTAATATTGTCTAAAACCAGAGGCAAGCAATTTTATTGATTTCTACAAACTGGAGTCAAGTCTTTGTAATCTGTCATTTTTTAGTTTCTCCACAATGCTGCTTAAAAGCCTTAATCATTTTAATACAATCAGACACCAAATTCTTGCTAGGCATCAAGTTAAATTAAGTGTGCCCAAAGTGATGACTGTTACGTATTATTTACACTGCTACATATGCAAAACCCCTCATATTACAGACTAGAACCTTATTGTGTCAAATATTGCATACATAATAGCAGAATTCATATCTCATACCTTAAATGAGAAGCAACATATGCATATCTCAAGAGAGATGGGAGAAAATATGAGACAGTAAATAATTGGAAAGTGCAGTACCCAAGTTCCCTAACCATAGTAAAACCAGAGACTTAAAATTATAAGCAGTAAAAAAATGACTAAAGTAAGATTCTAATTTAAGTGCACCCTCAAAATACCATATACCAGCATAAGGACAAACCCTTGCCCCTTACTTACCATATAAATAAGATACTTTGTAATGACAATATATATTCAAGGTATAGTTTTACAGACAAAACCATATATATGTACATAAATAAAACATATACAGAACTATATTCAGTCTGCTTTCAGAACATAATAATAATGGAATCAGAGAGAGAAATACAAGGAGACTGACCAAATGCCAACAGTGCAGACATTCAGTTGTTATAGGGAGTGTTTATTGTCCTGGAACAGGAGCCAATATTGTGCATTGAAAAGCCATTGGTTACAATGTCTGAGCACTGTTGGGAAGAAGGACCAGAAACTAAAACTTTCCAGCTGTTCTAGCTATGTTCCCTAGTTGCTGAGTTGTCCAGAGATATTCTCTTGCACTACTTCAGTGTGCCTTTGTGAAGCTGCACAGAGCTTGCAGAGGAGGGATAATCTTGATCCCAAATCAGACAGGCCTTATTGGTCATAGTCTGCCTTGAGAGAAAAGATTGGTTTGAGCTTAGAAGGGCACAGATCACAGCTCTTCTAGGTCCCAAGTTCTCCCATCATTATGATACTGTAGGCCTGGTGATCACTGCTACCATGTTTCGCCTCTGCTTCTGTCCTTACCACAACTTCTCTACTTTGTGTTGATTTCAGATCTTTTGTGTACTGGATATACCCTTAACCATGCCTCTCCGATCCACCCCTCCATGGATTTCAGATGATCTACTACCCTCTGTCTGGACCCCAAACGAAACAGGCATAAGTCAAGCAGCAATTCTTTTGCTGCAATGAAGACATCAGGTGCCCACTGCAAATGCTTACGGACACTGAGTACGTCCACTGGCCAACTTGGGTGACTGCATCTACAGGGCTTTGTGGCTTGTGCTCTTGAAGGTAGAATCTAAGTTTTACCTAAACCACATTTCAGGTGCCTAAATGCTTTTTTGAATATGGTCCAAAGAAACATCCAAAAGTTTTCTTACTCTGTATGAGTTTTGTAGTAATAAATATCCATGTGAAAAATAACAACAATTACCAGAGAAATCTTCCCTCTACTCTCATTAGATACTGCTTCTTGGATTTTTCACAGGTGGAAGATCAGGGCTGCATAAGCAACAAACCTAACCACCTGCATTTAAGACTTGTACTATAAAACCGCTCATTTCAAACAGAAACCACACATGCACACAGACTAGTTCTGCATGCTTTTGCTCAAGTGAAATCAGCTGGTATTTGAGTCTATAAAAGGCAGAAAGGTTTGGTTTCAGCCTCATCTTTTACTACTGCGTTACTGTTAAGGAAGTTGAATTACTACACTTCACTTTTTACTTTTCTATAGAATTTTTTAAACTATTCTGTAGTGTGAGGAGATTACAGTTTAACACAAGGCTTTTGTAAGATGTTTGAGAAATTAAAAAAGAGCAGAAATGCAAATAAATGGCACTGTATAGTAATTCTGCGTGCTACTAGAGACATCAGTTTACAATTTTACTGGTTCATTTCCTATTAAGTTCTAGAAGAATTCTCCAGAAGTATACTTTGAGCAAAACTACTGCCACTCACCTAGACCTTCCAATTAAAGGCTTAGTGCTCTCTGCCAATCCTCTGCGTGCAGTAACAACAGCAAACACATCCACTGAAAAGGAAAGATACAACTCCAGCCAGCCAGTGGACGCTCTAGTCTTCTATAACCTAGATTTTGCAAAAGCCCATCCTAAAATCCATGCTTATCAAATGTATATTGTACAACCATGCCAGAAAAGATCTATTATTATCTAAAGATAAACCCAGTGTATTCTGAAGTCTATTTTACAGATATCTATTCTGATTCTGAGTTCTACAAAACTCTCCTTACATTGCAGGGAAAAAGCGAAAAAAATGTCAGAAATACACCCAAGGAGACACTGTTAAAAACTTTCAATAAGCTCATAAATTACTATCTCAGGAATATTGTGTACAGAAGCTACTTTAACATTTTATTTCAAATAAATCTTCATGCAGACTCTTTTGCAAAGTTCCAACTTTGATTGATAGATGTTTTGGTAAGTTTAGTGGCTTGTGAGACTTTACCTAAGGTTAAAGGTGTATTTCAACCCTCTAAAGAGAAAAGCTCTGAGGCAATGAGGCAGCCAAACGTGCATTAATTCCTCCTAGCCTTCAGCACTGTATGATAGTATTCGTAATCTTTACTGGCCACAGCACAGTAGAAAAACTAAAGGTGGTTATCGGCAAAGTGAAGAAAACCATGTTTGTGCTTTTTCAGATAGCAAGTATAACTCTTAAGTATAACTTAAATGTTTTCACCAAGTTTTCAATGTGTGGCTTCTAACTGATATATATTTATTTATTACCTACTGCCCTAAAAGTAGTTGGAAAAATGCAAGAATCTTGAGGTTTTATAAGACAGTTAAAACCAAACTTGTGACATTAACGAACTTGTGACATTTTGCATTCATAAGTGTATCAAATGTCTTTTAGGATGGAATAATACTTGGAATGTCACTGTTCCCCAGGGTGAGACAAATGTATGACAAAGCTTGCTTTGAAACAGGGAGGAGACAAGCCAGAGAAGCCCATAACTTGTGTATAGAGTATTGTTTCAAGTCACTACACACTTTTCATAAGGCAAGAAAGAAGCACTTAGCAATTTTACACACATAATTTACTAAGAAATAATGCTCATACTTTTCGTGAAGCACCAGTATCAGATTACTGATATGTGTAACAAGCAAAGCCTAGGAGCAGAGAAATTAATAGCTTATGCAAAGAGCAGAGATAGAAATATTGCCGTTTACACCTTCACCCACCCTTTGCTGCTGGGAATATAACGCTACATCTACTGGAAAGTTAAATATAATTTCCCTCCCCACTAAAAAGTGTTCCAACCTAAAGGTATAGGTATTTTTTTTTCTCTAGATTTCAATTAGATTGCTTTACATCAGAAAAAAACCCAAACAAACAAGCAGGAAAGCAGACTCTGAAAATGCTACCAAAGGATTGTAAAAGTAGTCCCTTGGAGCAAGTACCCAATTTTGGACAATCTCAGAACAAAAGCAGGGATGTAGTTTTCTTCAAATGTAAGCTTTAGTTGATGTACAGAAAACAGTATTTCTTGAATTCTGCAAATCAAATGGATCAATTGGGTTGCTAACTGTAAACAGCTAGTCTTACTGCCTGCCATGGATTTTACAAGTGTACAGTTCACGTGTTCTGTTACAATTGCTGCATGTAAACACTCAAACTACCAGTTTTCAGGCACCAGCACTACCACTGCCAGTTAGAGAGACTATTATTGTTTTCTTTTAGAAATGACTACTTTAAGACACTTTTTAAAGTTTAACTGCACATACTGTTTCTTTCTTTTCCAAACTTTCTTTTCCAAAATTCCTAAAGATTTCCTACGAAGAATGAATAGGTTGGAAAGGAGGACTTTTAAGAGCTTCCCTTTTGTTTCCTGAAGGAATTTATATGCCCAAATCAGATTGCTGGCCCTCATGTTGTTGTTTAAAAACAACAAAATACCAGACTTTGCTGGAGTTGCTTCAGGGTCTCATACTGTAAGCTTTTGTTCCTTTCAATCAACAGTGGCGCTGGACTTTCTGAGACAACCACTCAAAAGGCCTTGTTTTTGCCCAAAAAGCTCACGGTACCGCCGCCTCCATAGCGTTATACTGCTCGGTACAGAGCTAAAGCTTCCTTAAGTCTTCATAAAAGTCCTTCTAGCTTTGTAAGTCTGTAGGGAATGCCTGGGCCTGTTTTTTTCCACGGTGGCTACAGACCACCAGCCCCTCGCCCGCGCCGGGGACGGTGCTGAAGGTGTCTCTGGGGCCGAAGGTACCTCGCACGGAGGCCGCCGGGCTGCTCCTGCCGCCGCCGCGGGCCCGGCGCGTCCCGGGCGACCCTGTCAGCAGCTCCACCGCCGCCGTGGGCTGCGGGGAACTGCCTCTCCCCCCACCTCCGTCCGCCCTCCTCAGCACGGGAACGCATCCGTGGTTCGCAGAGGGGGAAGAGGTCAGGCGGGTAGAGGAATCCGACCAGCCGGACGGATCCCGCTGGCTCCGGCTGTCAGGGCCGCGGCGGAGGCTGCCGGCGGGGCGCAGCAGCCCGCCCTGCCTGCGTAGCCCAGCGGGGAGGCGGGTGGAGAAGACAACACCATTCCCACCCCCCCCCCCCCCCGTCTTTATCGGTTGCACGCTGCCGGGGTGCGCCGGTAGAGGAGCTTTCTCGGGTCGGGGGCAGCGCCTGACAAAAGCCTTCCTTCCCCCGCCCAAGCCACGCTCGCCCCGGCGGACGGCGCCCCGGCGCTGGGGCCTGGCCCCTCCTCCCCCGCCTCCGGGAGAGGTTGATTCAGTCCGCTCGGCTCCTCTCCCCGCCGCGGCGCCCAAGTTGGTTCAGCCCAGGGCAGGCGCTGGGAATAAGCCCTGTCCCCTTCCAAAGAGCCTCGGTTCGGGCTGTGCCTTTCCCTCCCACTGCTGCTGCGCCCTACACCGTTCCGACTGGGCCCTCCCGCCCGGTCGGCGGCGGCTCCTCAAGTTCCTGCTCCCCGTGCCCGGGGCGCGCGCACGAGGCTGGCTCGGCCGTTGGCGGCGGCGGCGGCGCGCGGCGGCGGCGGGAGCACCGGCGGCGGCGGCGGCAGCAGGAGCAGGGGCAGGGGCGGCCGCGGCGGGAGGGGGGTTGCCGGGCAGGAGCCGCCGATGCCGCTGTGAGATGGCATCATTCTGCGCGGTGGCGGCGGCGGAGCGCGGCGCGGAGGGGTGAGGAAGCCGCCGCGGCGAGGAGGAGGAGGAGGAGAAAAAGAAGAAGAAGAAGAAGGTGGGAGGAAGGAGGAGGAGGAGGAGGAGGAGGAGGAGGAGGCGGCAGCAGCAGCTGTGAGGCTGCGAGCCACGGTAAGGAAACAAAACAGGCTGTGCCGCAGCCGTTTCGCTTTGCGGTCTGGCCCGGCAGAGCCCGACCGGCCTGAGGAGAAAAACGGCGGCCGTTTTTTCTCGCTCTTCGCCGCCGTTCGGCCGTGGAGAAGCGGGGCCGCTGAGGGCGGGGGGCGGGGTGGGGGAGGGTGGGCTCTGGAGGGGTGCGAGCTGCCCCTGTCACTGAGGGGCGGGGAGGAGGGGAATGGGCGTGGGGGCTAAAATGGCGAAGGTAGCAAGGTCTCGGGCTCTCCTTTCCGGCACTTCCAACTGGTCGCGCCCCCCGGGCCCGGAGGAGGGTTGGCGGCTGTTGCTTCACCCTTTTCGGTGCCCCCATTTGGTGACCGGAGGTTTGCCGTGCTCCCCTGCCGTCTGCCAGCCTGGCTCCTGTCTGGAGAGGGCTGCGGGCCTTTTGGCCCACACCTGGCAAGGGGAGGGAGGGTCGGTACTCTGGTGAGCTTGGGGGGGCGGGGGGAGAAGGAGAAGGGGAGTGTCGCTGGTGTCCGATGTCAGGAAAATAACCTTGTTTATTCCTGTCTACGGCCTTTCGGGTGAGGGTGACTGAGGGCTGAGTCCTGACCTGTGTCAACGCTGAGTGGATTGCGAGAGGCGTTAGTGACTGGGAGTCAGTGAGGCAGTTCCACGGCCGGCCCTTGCTTGCTGATCTGCGGGATTAAAGCGGAGGAGAAGGATATTGTTACCTTTCGGTTCATCTTCCTTTGGTGAAACTGGGCAGGGGAGAGGTGAAGAGCCATTTCCTCTCTATAATGAGCTGCTGTCGCCCCTCACAATTATGTGTAGCGTGCCTCCTCTCAAGAGGAAGGGGCACAGCCGGGTGGGAAGCTGTTACGGTTACTGCTCAAGTTAGACATGTCTGCCAGTCTCTCTGGGTCCTCTTAATGTATGTATTGCTGAGCAGACTGTGTAGATTCAAGACTTCAAAAGACCTATTTATGTCATGTATCTTTGTTTATGTTGTGGCAAAATGTTACAACTCAGTGTAAGTGTTTATTTACTTGGGTTTATTTGTAGTTGTCTTGTTTTTGGAACAATACCAATTCTCATCCCAGTTTAACTAGGATGATCTAGCTCTGTTTTCAGATCTATAAATGTTTAAACTGTACATCAAAGACAGAAAAGGACTTAACATTATCTAATCATTTTAATGGGAGGTCTTCGATGTTTGGGTGAAACTGTAAAAAGAGGTTTTCATATTTCAGTTGTATTTTCACATAGCACCTGTGTCATATAGAAAAGTCATCAGGATATTTTGCATTAAAAAAACCCCAGGTTATGCAAATTTAATAACACTGGCTTACTAGGTGATACTGCCACTGACTTCAGGTGGCTGGGTTATATATGGTCATACACATGAAAGACAATATGGCCTTCATAGTAATAAGAGTCTCCCCTTAAAGTTCGTATTCTTATTTAATCCCTCTGTGATGTAGAAACAGATAGTTGTTGGGCTGTGATAATGCTTCACTAACTTGGACTGGCTTTTTTCTTTAATTTTGTGTGCTGCCTTATTTGAGTTCATGTTGGTCAAGGTGTAAACTGAATTACTAGTTCTCATTGATTTTAGTACTTATAAAGATTAAAGAAATTTTGCATAGAAAAAAATCTGAATCATTTTTAATCCTTTTGAGAAAAAAATTACACTTGTAAAAGCACAGTTTATCTGGACTCTTGACAAAGACAGTTTCAAATGGGGCAGCTAGAAATACTTTCAGCTGATGTTGCTTGTGAAACTGTGGGTTTAGAATCCTTTTGTCACCTCTTTAGTGTGTATTTTCAGCTATATTTTAAAGGTCTGATCCTATAAATGCTTCTAGCTTGAGTAATTTACCACTGTCAGTAGTCTTTTTCCAATGATACTGTAGAATAATTCCCTTAAATACATAATTATACTTGAAAACATGAAAGCATTTTTACATACCCAGGACTGATTTAATCTCTTGGCATGGGACACCTTGTTACCAAAAAGATATGGATTACTTTTGTTGGGAAAAATAATTTACATTTGTTGCTAACACCAGTGAACAAAACATTGTAAGTCAGCCTGTGTGTTTTTGTTAAAGGGTTGGCAATACAGTTTACATAATCACCTGTCTACGAGTGCTTCTTAAATTATGGGAATACTGACAGAGTTCAGAGCCAACCCTTTTTCCTGAGTCTGTGGAACCCTTGGAAGAAGGAGGAATGTCTGCTAGTTCTATTGCTTTTCATTTTCCTTCTTATCTTTCCATATGAAGCTGGAAATTCTGATAAGTTGGAATTCCTACCGACTTTCCTGTTTTTTCTCTTGAAAGAATGTGTGTGCGGAAAGAGATTTCTCCTGGTCTTTGAATCATAGAATTGCCTAAGTTGGAAGGGACCTTTAAGATCATCAAGTCCAACCATCAACCTAACACTGCCAAAACCACCACTAAGTCCTAAGCACCGTGTCTGCCTGTCTTTTAAATACCTCCAGGGATGGAGATTCCACCACTTCCCTGGGCAGCCTGTTCCAATGCTTAACAACCCTTTCTATGAAGAACTTTTTCCTAATATCCATCCTAAACCTACCCTGGCATAACTTGAGGCCATTTCCTCTTGTCCTGTCGCTTGTTACTAGTGAGAAGAGGTCTACCCCCACCTCTCTGCAACCTCCTTCCAGGTAGTTTGGATACAAAGAAGAGTCACGGTTAAGGATCTATGACAGGAAGTTGATATTGCATTCAGTTCCTTCATGCCTATGCCATTAAAACACTAGATTTGAAAACTAAGGTGCCGTAATAAAAAAATCATGACCTAACCCATGTTTATTAATTGGAAATGGCTACTAGTTATGCACTTAGAGCAAACAGTCATTGTTAGCTTAAAAAAACCCCCACAATCCAAATCCCCTCCAAAACCCCAAGTTCATCCTGTAATTTAGCTGGGTGAAATGCAGATAATGAAGCAAGAAGGCTCGGAGAGGGAATGGATAGACATAAACAACAACAAAAAAAAGTGCTTCCTGCAAACTATGCTTAAGTGATTTTCGGAAGTTATTTTTAACTTGGTTAAAAAGATTATTTGTAAAGACTGAAGAGAAGGAGTGAAGCTACTGTGAAAAATGTTCTATCTTTTAAGCTAGGTTGGTGCTGCTTTTACCTGCTTCTGCACAGTGTAACATTCATCTCAAAAAAAAAAAAAAAAAAAAAAAAAAAAAAAAGAGGCTTTCTAGCTCTGCATTAATTGCATATGACTTGGTCAGTAGAAAAGCTGCTCCAGTGTGTCATCCTGTATGAAAGTCTGTAAATTGGGGCAGGGTTCCCCAGTTTCTATGGTAGTGTTGGATTAACAAATCCTGTCTTTTTTGCTGTCCTCATGAAACTTGTAAACCACAACTGCCAAACTGTTCCTTTGAATTCTGAGTTATGCAATGTATAACGATATTCTTCTATATTGCTTTGGTATATGTACAAATGCAGACAGTAAGAGTTGGTTACATCCAGGTCCTTCTTTAAACGTTTGTTTTTGTTGCATCAGTAGGCCCCTTTTCTTCTGTCTAGGTGTTAGTTCAGATTTATCATAATCTGCTGATGTTCTCCTGTAGTGACATAAAATAGTCATAGGTAAAGACCATTGGAAGTATTGGAGATCTCGATTCTGTTTTCTTGAAGGAAAACTATATGGCTGGTGGGAGAAATCTCCTCTTCCCCATCAGCAGGAGTTGGAGTGTCTAGAACAGGCATTCCAAAGGCTTGTTGAAAAGATCTTGAGTGGTGCACCCTCTTTTTTTTTTTTTTTTTTCCTGTAGAACAGTGACATGGCATGTTTTTTGCTAAAATTTGCTGCAGTACCTTTTAAGATGGAGTTTTTGTTTTTAGTTGCTTTCTGTAAATGAAAAGTTCTAATTACTGCTTCATGGGATATGTTTTTGCTGTGTTTAGGGACCTAATAGTTTAATCAGAAGCACACTTAGGTTTAGCTCTGTGTTGCAAGCGTAGTGTTGCCTTACAGAGGAACACTAGAGATTTTGGGGAAGCTATCAGCTGTCAGATTTATAGTATGTCAGAATTATTTACCTGGGAGAGTGCTATGGTGGGGTAGTTTTGGTTTTTGATTTTTAATTTCTTAGCATTTCGGGGAAAATGTGTCAGGGAAACCCTTATCCTCATGTTATGTGTGGGTCTTAATAGCTACTACACATGTGGTATGTACTGTGAAGCAATTAATCATTGCAGGTTTGCGTGACTGTATACTGCTGTGGTTCTGTAATAGCAGATATATGGCAAACAAATGATTTTTTTTTAATTCCCTGTTCCCTTAGTCAATGTTGAGGATTGTGTAAGTTTGTAATCTAGTGTACAGTTTGATAATTCAGTATTATCAAAAAAACACTTTGAAAATTCTATATAAAGATAATATGGATTTGGATTTAATTTATAATTTCTACTGACTTTGAAGAATAAACTGAAATTGACTTAGCTGGTTGTGTTACTTTATGATGGCTTTAATAAAAATGGTCTTTAATAAAAATTGGAGTGAAGTATCTGTTTAACAAAGCAGATTACATTCTTGGGCTTTTGAATTCTTTTTTTTAATCACCATTTTTCTTATTGCTGGAATATGTTAGAGACACTTACATTCTGCTTTAAGTGACTAGGGTCTGAGTGTACTTAAATGTAACCAGTTCAAAACTTGAAGACTTCTTAACATCCTCACTCTTAAGGATGTTAACTTGGAGTGATGTAACTAGTACAACCAATAGTCTTTTCTTTTGTAGTGAAATTCAGCCTCTGATGTCTAATGAAGGGAGTCTTTCATTGGCTCAAATCACTTCAGAGTAATTCTTTCAAATATAAATATCAGTTACTAAAACCACAGTAGGGCATTCTCTTTGTCTTATGTGTAAATGGCATTGAGAACACAAATACGTGTTTGTAACTGATCTTCTCAAGTAGTTCTAATGGCACAGAATTACTTAGTTTTCTATTAGGATTTGTGAGTTGTCTTGCTGAAAATCATTGTGAACATGGAAGAAAATTTAAAAAATGATGAGAAGAGGATGTCACAGTTTAAAAATAAACAGCAAAATAATTTTGGTTTATACATTCAAGTATCTTCACCTTGAAGCCTGAAGTGGGCAGAAGAGAGCTCTTGTCTGTGCTTCTGTGAGTACAGACAAAAATGTATTCTCTACGCACATTTCTAGTTACTGGGGTTTCTAACCAAGGGTTTTTTGCTATAAGTATTTAAATGGTAGTCAGTGATTTTGCAGTATAAATCAAATCAAAGGAGATACAGTTTTAGAGTAGGGAAAAGTAAACAGGAAAGATAAAAGTTCATAATCTGTAAAATTGCATAATATACTTGGGAATCAGAAGTGAAAAAGAACACATGTCCAGTATTGAAACATAGTACTCTGCTAGTTCTTGAGGAATTCAGATTTTTTTTTTTTTTTTGGTTGTTTGTAAGCATGAACTAAAACTGCTGAACAGATCAAGATACATTTGTCTTAAAAACTGACCTTGTTTTTACAAAGTGATATATTGGAATTAACTCTCTTGCATTTTCTAGTATACACAGTGACATTAAAGTATCTCTGTGTAAATATAACAGTCAAAAAGAAAAATAAAATATAAGAGGAAAGCTAAATAGAAGATGAAGAGCAACAGGATTGCCAGACTTCCCTTTTTTTTTTTTTCCCCTCCGGTTGGAAGTATGGAAGCTGCTTTTTCTTAAATTTAAGTTCCCTTTATTCCTTCATTCTTGGCACTTTTTATTGTCCACTTAGACCTACCTTCTTGCAGTTATCTTTCTAAAAAATGATCACTGTCTTACTGAAGTAGCTGGAAAGATTTTGAGTTTAAAAAGAAAAAGAAAAAAGCGTATTTTGGTTTCTGAATGCAAGTTACAAGGACAGGAAAAATTTAATTAGTATTGAAAAATCTGGTGGAAGGCTGATATTTGTGTGTCATTTAAAAATAAATAAAATAAATCTCTGACTCTTGTGAGATATTGCTGACTAAGCTATGTTGTCATGGGATGGTGAGTAAAACTGCATTGTTAAGGGAGTAGCTATGAGGAAGAAAACTAGTTGGATTCTTAGTTTGTAACATGTCAAAAAGACTGCTACTAATGAACAATCTGTAGGTGATGAATTATAGAGTAATGGAAACTTCAGAGAGATGTAACGGGCTAGTTTAATATTTGGTGATGGGTACATTTTTGTGTGAACATAGGAGACCGAATGCGTATGGGAGGAGTAGCTAGAACTGTTCATCAAGATGGGGTGTAAATTAAGTATTTGTTAGTAAAGCAGTTCATTATTATGTGAGGCTCTTATGAAAATGTCCCATTGGAATGGAATAAAATGTAAATGTTGAAATGTATTAAGAGTATAACATATACTAGCTTGCATACTATTTTTATTTTAATTATATAAGTGTATTTGAAAACTGCTGAATGTTACTATTGTATGGCAACTGGTTTTGGTACTACATGGAGGCCTCCTAGCTGTAGCTCTTTTACAAACAGACTGTTGTGTTTCTTTGCTGTTTGTATTCCATTTTTGATCAGAAAAAAATAACTGATTCAGGAGAAAACTATTAGAATAGTACTGCTCCTGTGCAAATAAAATGGAAAATATTATTTATTTGTAGTATAAAAAGAAGTGAACCAGAACCTTGACTAAAATATGACTAAATTTCAGTCTGTGCTTTTAACCCTGTGTCATACAACTAAACAGGGACATGTTAGAGCATGCTTAGAAAAGTTGAGTAGTGTAGTCTATCAAGAAGCAATTCTTACAAGATTCAGTTGGGATTGGCTGATGTATGAGATGATGTATGATAAGGAATAGACAAGGAGAAAATCTGTTGCTAAGTAATAGGAGTTTTAGTAAAAAAGATTATACAGATTGTACTTCAATGCATAAACTAACTGCATTTTTAAATACTTCCTATGAGCAAGTTAGTCTAGACTGCCCACTACAGCCTTTCTTGGATTTTTTTTTTTTTTTTAACATCCAGAGACAGCTTGTTTTAAGAGTTGGTTGATGTTCTTGTCTATTTTGTGTAAATCTATTATGCTGGCTGCTTCTGTTTCAAAGCTTGAAAGACCATACAAAATTAAAATTAAATTAAATAGATCTGTATTAACAGAGACCTACACTTTGGGCTTTTTTTCCTGCGTAGTTGAAAATTTTGTGTTTCAATCCCTCCCTGTTAACAGAGGGGAAGTAAGAGCATTTTTCCAGATGTTTATTGGCACCCCACCCCAAGCTTAAAAGCTGAGCATTTTGAACATTGATGTAGAAGATGTAGGAATAGAATAAAGAATAAAACAGACAACATCATTATGTCACTGTTTATGTTGACAGCGCATTCCTATCTTGAATGAATGCTTTGTGCTTTTTTGTCTTCTTTTCCACTTTCTACCATGTCTCAAAAGTTACATAGTAGAACTGGAGAAGGTATGAGGAAGGACAGCAAAAATGACTGATTTATATGAAAGAAGACTTACAACTAAGGATTCTTAATACTCTTCAGGCGGGAAGATCTGTGTGCTGACCATATCATGCAAGTGGAGGTTATGTGGGTAAAGGATGCTGAAGATGCTTTTCCCTTTGTTGTCATTCCTCTGTCTCTAATATCTGCCCTCACAAGTTCCTTGAAAATCAATGTGAATAAGGGAATATTTTTAAAAATTGACTTCTTTCAGTGGGGAGTTGGATGACCTTTTCTGTGTGTTTTTTGTAGTCACTTGTTTTCAAGGCAGTGTTCTCAAGAATTAGCTGTTAATGATTTTAGGTTATATAATTTAGTCTTTTGTTTTTCACTGGAAAGGATACTGACCCTCATGACAGTATCTGTATTTCTCATCTCCATTTGTTCACTAAAATGAAAATAACTAATATTTCAAAAACTGTTTTACTACAATGTTTAAGTAGTTTTCTTATAGCCCACTGATTCCTTTGTAATGTTGAGTTAAACCTAATATGAGATGTATTGATGTGGTCCAATATTGACACTTGAGAAGTCAAGCTTTGAGCTCTTCTGATAAAACATGTTATTCATTTTCATGTTGTCAACTTGTAGTTTTTCTGTAGTTAAATTCTTGAACCAGATTAACTCAGATTAGAATCATATTGGAAAATAATTAGTAGAAACAGGCAACTCTTTATTTTAAGAAGTGAGAATTGTCTGTCACCTGGGAGCCTTATTAAGGATCAGGTTGAATTCTCTAGCACTGTGGAGACTGAGGGACTATTTTTGAAAAATTACGTGACAATGCTTGGATGAGCGCTCTCAGGTAGTAATAGGTAAGATTAGTGCAGTCTGTGATTGGAATTAGGACAGACGTGTTTTAGAGGTTTTTACACTGAGATTGACAGCTGGAAAGAGGCTTGCTTAGCACATTTTAGAAAGCAAATATTCAGAGAAAAGAGAGTGAGAACATGCAGTGAATTCTACTTATACCTCTTTGTGCTATTTTTTGAGATAGAGTTACTGAGGAGAGGTGGATCACATCAAATCTCTTACTGACAAAAAATGTACAAAGACCCTTTCTGCCATTTTAGCCCTATGCTGAGTAGGTTTCTCTTGCCCATTTTGAATTGTCATCTTCTACTGACGTATTAGAACAATGGGGAGACCGGGAGACTATTCTGTGAGGCAGTATTAATGTATTTCCTATTATTGGTATTCCTTAATCATGGTTTCTTCACATCCCCACAAAAACAAAGGAGAAGGGTGTAAAAGAAACAGCAGCACTCTTGGTTAACATCTTTAATGTTGTCTTTGTCAGTTTGTTAATTTTGCTGTGACTGCAGTAGAGATGTGCTTACAGTAGTCATGGCTATCATGACTAATAAGGTGATGGTGACAGGCACGAATTCTTATGAGTGGATTTTATAAGCTATCTGAGCACTCTTGGTATGTGCTCAGGCTGCCTGCCTGTTCTGAAGCCTATACTTCTCAATTTTTCATATTGTTAATATGGAAATTATATTTAATATGAAAGTGCCTACATGTAACTATGGTACGGTTTTCTTTTTGTAGTGTAGGTATACTTAAATCTGCTCATATTTTAAAGCTATATCTTAGTATATAACTTTACATTGCTCTTGATGCAAGTCTGCTAAACAATATTTTATACCAACCGTTAGGATTATCCATAGCAGAAGGCAACCCAGAGAGGCTGCGTAGCCAGCATATTATGTATTCTGCCAGATATGAAGGCTATTCAGCTGAATATTAAAATAAGAGAGAAAATACCCTTCCCTGATTTCTTGACATATGTGTTGGACTGTCAGCCTTTAACCGCTATTGTTCTGTTCAAGCAACCTGGAAGTCATTTACTCCATTTATTTCACTGTGCATGTGGTCCTACCTAATACACAGAGGAGGCATTGTGATATTTTTCATTATTTAATATTGTGGAAGGACCTAGAAGCATTATCATGATTAAGATTGACAAGACAGGTGTACCCTAAATGTTTTGCTGATAGGTTGCTTTGTGAGCAGTGGAACTGGGCTTCATACAAATTTTTCTTACATCACAAATCTCTTCTTCCTCTAGTGTTCTAGACCCTTCTCACTTGTAATAAAAGAGCCACTATCACAGCTCCAACTCGGACTGATTCAGAGCTGTGTCTGGTGATTGTGTAGCCTTTGAACCAAGCAGCATGGGTACCTTGAGTTCATGCTGCAGCCCTTTGCTCAGCAAGTGCAGGAAATTGTGTCTTTTTCCTCTACCTAGCTGTTGATTTTCTCGAAGCTTGTGGTAACTTAGTGTATCAGAGGATGTTACTTCTCAGTTTATTTTAATTGAATTTGGTGGTGAACAGATTCATTTAGAGGGATGGAGATGAAAGGAAGAGTGGGAAGAGGCAGGTGGACAGTATGAATCATACATGTGATGTTTGCTTGGGAAACCGGGCTAAAAAGGTCTTTGCTAATCTAAGTATAAGGCAAAGCAGAACAGGCAGATGTGTGCGGTGGAATCATAGTCTGTCATTTGTTTGGACCTCCTGCCTAACACTCTGAAAAACATTTATTTAAAACCTCTGTAATTGTACTATATTTTTTCTTAGACCCTCATATAATTGACCTGGACAATCTTGAGAGGTGAGCTTGTGCAAACCTCATGAAGTTCAGTGAGGCCAAGTGCAAGGTCCTGCATTTGGCTGGGGTAATCCCATGCACAGGCTGGGCAGAGAATGGATTGAGAGAAGGCTTGAGGAGAAGAACTTGGGTGTGTTGGTTGATGAGGAGCTCACCATGAACCAGCAATGTGCGATCGCAGCCCGGAAGGCCAACCTTATCCTGGGCTGCATCAAAAGAAGCGTGGTCAGCAGGTTGAGGGAGGTGATTCTGCCCCTCTACTCTGCTCTGGTGAGACCACACCTGGAATATTGTGTCCAGCTCTGGGGCCCCCAATGTAAGAAGGACATGGACCTGTTGGAGCGGGTCCAGAGTAGGGTCATGAAGATGATCAGAGGGCTGGAGCACCTCTCCTATGAAAACAGGTTGAAGAAGTTGGGGTTGTTCAGTCTGGAGAAGAGAAGACTCCAGGGAGACCTTATAGCAGCTTTCTGGTATCTGAAGGGAGGGAACCTCCAAGAAAGCTGGAGAGGGACTTTTCACAAGGGCATGTAGTGATAGGATAAGGGGGAATGGCTTCAACCTGGAAAAGGACAGATTTAGATTAGATATCAGGAAGAAATTTTTTACTCTGAGGGTGGTGAAGCACTGGAACAGGTTGCCCATGGAGCTTGTGGATGCCTCATCCCTGGAAGTGTTCAAGGCCAGGTTGGATGGGGCTTTTAGCAACCTGGTCTAGTGGGAGTTGTCCCTGTCCATGTCAGGGGGTTCGGAACTAGGTGATGTTTAAGGTCCCTTCCAACCTAAACCATTCTATGATTCTGTAATTTGAGGCTGGCGATATATTGTAGATAATACATGGATCAATATTGCAGCATCTGAAACAATTGTCAGTGAATGTGCTTGAAAAAATATAGAAAATGAAATATTTTTGTGTATAGCTTGCTCTCCATGCCAATATGAGTGGACAAAGATTGGTTTTCTAGGGTGGAGGGTGGGAACTGCATACAGGTTGGCTTAAGAAAGATAAATATCAAACCTGGTATGTGAAGAATTTTAGAATGTGTCCAAAGTAGGGCAGCAAAGATGGTTTGACTTAGAGGGCATGACGTAGAAGGAGCAGCTGAGGCTATTCGGTTTGTTCAGCGTAGAGAAAAGGGGACTAAGGGGTGACCACTTCCTCATGAAGATGAGTGGAGAAGGAGGTGCTGGATCTCCTTCTGGTGTCCAGTGATAGGATGTGAGGGAATGGCTTAAAATTGCATCAGGGGAGGTCCAGATTCAATATCTGGAAAAAAGTTCTTCGCTGAAAGGGTTATCACATACTGGAACAAACTCCCCAAGGAAGTGGTCGTGGCCCCAAGCCACACAACTTCAAGAATTTCCCAGACTTGCTCATCACAGCAGTGTGGTATTCCCAGTTGATGTTGGGGAAGTTGAAATCTCCCATAAGGACAAGGGCTACCGATCCAGAGAGTTATCCTAATTGTCTATAGAATAACTCACCAGTGCTAACATCCTGGCTGGGGGATCAGTGGTAGACACCCACTACATCTTCTTTGTTTTCCATCCCCCTAATCCTCATCTGGAGGCTCTCAACCACATCATCACTAACTGTAAGCCCTGTGCCATCAGACCTCTTTCCCTTACATACAATGCAACTCCTCCAACTTGCCTGCCTTGAACAGCCTGTAACCCTCCATCCCAGCATTCCAATCACAGGACTCATTCCACCAAGTCTTGCTAATACCAATGATACCATAGCTCTGGGAACTGACCAGCGCTTCCAGGTCAGGCAGTGTTCAGACAGCACTTGTTGATACATTGTTTAACTTTTAGGTTGCCCTGTGTGGAGTCAGGAGTTAGACTTGATGATCCTCGTGGGTCTCTTCCATCTCTGGATGTTCTGTGATTAAAGTAGAATGGCAGTTTGCTTTCCAATTCAGGTATATGTAGGTCTGCTGTAGGGTTGGCAACTTGAAAAAAAACATTTGCAATGTGTCATGGATATTGAAGTATATCTGGAGAAGCTGTTATTTGTCTGGAAGAACTAATGCCTTGCCTTGCTGACAAGGCCTCATAGACCTCGAGGAGGGGACTGCTGAAGCTGAAATTCTACTAATGTCGAAGCAGATCCTAAGGAAGCCACTAGTATATCTATATGTGTCAGTATGTGTTGTGGGCTTGGTGAAAACATGAGAAATGAAATGCTACTCTGTTCCTTACTGTTTTGGCTGGTCTGAAGATCCACTCCAAAAATGTGTGTTGATGATAACAGAAAGTATGAGGACTTTCTCATAGGTTTGTTTTCCTTTGTATTATCAAAGTTGGATTTACTACTTAACATTTTTGGGTCTTTTTTCAGTCTTCTCTGCCTCAAGTAATTCCTTTTTTTTTAAGAATGCGTGTAAGCTACTCCTAGGTAACCGAGTGAGGGATATTGTCAGTTGAAGATGGTTTTGGTAGTACTTTTGGGTTTTAACAGAAAGAAGCAAGACATTCTGCTGGCAGTAAAAGACCTGGGGGTCCTGGGTGAGACCAAGTTGAACATGAGCCAGCAGTGTGCCCTTGGGGCAAAGATGGTGAATGCTGTCCTGGCATGCATTAGACAAAGAATTTCCAGCAGGTAGAGGGAGGTGATCCTTCACCTTTATTTAGTGCTGGTGAAGCCACACCTGGAGTCCTGTGCCCAGTGCTGGGCTCCTCAGTACAGGAGAGATTTGAACATACCAGAGAGAGTTCAACGAAGGGCTATGAAGATGGTTAAGGCACTGGAACCCCTCTCCTTTGAGGCAAGGCTGAAAGAGCTGGGGCTGTTCAGCCTGGAGAAGACTTGGGGAGACCTCATCAATGTGTATGAATACCTGAAGGGCAGGTCCAAAAAGGATGGAGACAGGCTCTTCAGTGGTGCCCGGTGACAGTATCGGAGACAATGGGCACAAACTGAAACACAGGAAGTTCTCCCTGAACATCAGGAAACACTTTTTCACTCATGGTAACTGAGCACTGGCACAGGTTGCCCAGGGAGGTTGTGGAGTCTGCATTCTTGGAGATAATCAAAAGCCATCTGGACACAGTCCTGGGCAACTGGCTCTAGGTGGCCCTGCTTGGACAGGGGGCTTGGACTAGATGACCTCCAAAGGCCTCTTCCAACCTCAACCATTCTGTGATTTTGTGATTTGGTATTAAATGTAGTGAATATGTGATTTATGGGATCAATGTTTGGTGCTAAGAGCACTCTGACTGGACCACTGACTTCAAAAAAGTTGCCAATGTTCATTAGCATACAATATGTCTTACTGTTACAAATGTTTTGAACAGCACTTACTGCTGTTCTTTCAAGACTTCCATATTTGTTTGCACAGGTAATATTTATAAGTCCGATAGAACACAGTAGCATTACGTTTACTTCTTTAGTTGTAAAGGCTGGGTTTTTATCTTTTTTTTTTTTTTAACACACATTTTTTTTTTTCAATATCCAAGGAATTAGGGAAACTACTAGTAAGTAGAAGTAAGTACTAAAGCAATCTGCAGGAATCTTACCATCATGACAAATAGCTAAGTATTCTGTTAAATAGTTTAAAATTGTTAGTTTTTCATTTTAATAAACAGTATCCTGGATTTTTTTTTTTTAAGGTGAAGACATGCATTTTGGTCCATCAGTATTTGTTTGACTGAAGTTTAAAACCAGCGTAGGTGCTACAGAAAATAATTTGTTGCTTGGCAAATGATGGTCTTATTAAAATCCTGTCCTAAAAGTACTGTGATGGTGTGTTTCCCTTGTGTAATGAGAAATAAAATCAGTGCTCTTAGCAGTATTATCTTAAATGATCACTGAAAACCTGATTTCAATTTCTCGTATTTTCTAAGCTATTAAACAGTGACTTAGGCTACTGTTTAAAATACTTTTACAAATGATAGTTCATCGATAAGGACACTGTTCAATACTACTCACTCCATCTTACAAATTTCGAAGTTAATTATTAAAGTTCTATGTTTTATGGTTCCAAATGTGTCTTGTGCCATGTTTTGCATTCAGTTGAGCATAGGACCATAGGTTAAATTGTTTTCACGGGGATTCGTAAAGTTAATAACCTTTCCTCCCTTGAGCATACTGTCACAGAAGTTAAGACTAGTAATGTTGCAGGTTCTTTCATCTTCACAATGCATAATTTTAAGCCATAGTTAAAAAAACTGATGCAGAAATGCATGTTGCGTGGTTCCAATCTTAAACATTTTTTATTTTGTAACATATGGCTTTCATGTGTACTTCTGTGGTGGATTAATTATTTATTAATTAATTATCAGAAAAAATCAAAATTATTTGCGTGTGAAATTCAAAGACAAATGTATACATAGGACTGAAAGTTAAAGGTAGCAAACATGAAAACAACAAAAAATAAGGGGTTTAAAAACAGGAAATGATTGAACTCATGCGGGTTAGAAAAGAAGCATGACTGGGAATCGGTAGCTCGTGTTTGGGCAAAAACAGAGTACCAAAAGACAAGGAACTTGACTCAGTCTGTGAAAAAAAGTAACATTTCAGTGTCATATAAACCAAGCTATTGAGGTTAATTGAAAAAATGGAAGTCCTTCAGTGTAAAGCATTCAGATTAGAAAACAAGGGTTAGAGCTGTTTGTGTAACTTGGACTTTGCCTTCCTTGTCTATGTCTGGGGGAGTCACAGATCAGAGCGCTGATTACTCGTTTTTGCCACTAGACTGTGTTTCTTTCGGTATATATATATAAGAGAGACAAAACAAGATGTACTGCCTGATGATGCTTCATTAGTCTGTAGTTCTTGTCCCATTACTTAATTTCAATAGATTAAAAAATGTCAAGGCTTACTATTTGACATTTTAAAAAAATCTCTTAACATTTTTGCAACTTTTAGTAATTTTAAGGGGAATTATTGGCTGCAGGACTGTTGCAATACGTTCATTTGTAACTAAATATAATGCTTTTTAAACTCCTTGCTAGCTAGAAGGATGTGTAATGTGAGATAATTAAAACAATAGTATGACTAAACAATTTTTTCCTTTTCTTAAAGTTTGTCCTTTTGTTCAAACAATTTGGTTCCTTAAAAGTGAGTGTAACATAGTGCATACCTTTAAATGTCTGTAACATGTCAAGGTACCATTTTGCCATCTTTATATTTAATTAGTTATACCTGAAAATGAGGATTGTAAAATGATGTATGCATATTTTAAATTCTGGCATCCTAATGAAAGGAATCAAACCAGCAAGTATTTTGATTAAATGCGTAAGATGTCCATTAATACAGCTTTTTGCTGGAAGCTTCTGTTCACAGGAGAGGGTTTTTTTTCCCCTTACATACACCAATAACTTACTGGTTAGAAAAAAGCTAATACCTTGGCCTATGTAATGTCTCTTGTCTGTATCCCTAGTCCATCACATCTAAAAGTGCCTACTGGACTTCACAGTATGTTCCTGGTTACCATATAGTTGGTCGGGAAGCAGAATGGAATTGCAGATGTTTTGAATTACACTGTAACAGTAGATCCTAAAAATGAAAAGGACATCTGAAAAGGAAGAGGACAGATCAAAATTATGTGAAGAACAATGTTTTTTGTCACCACATCAAGCAGAAAGTTCAGTGGTTCTCAGATGGCCATACTGTTGTTTGTGGAGGATACCATTTGCTAATAAGGATAGTCTTTCCATTAGTTCTTAAAGTAGCAAGCAGGCCTGTGGAGGTCAGGAAAATAAAACTTTGACTTTAAAGTTCTCTATTTTCCTAGGTGTAAATATTATTGTAATTCTAGTTGTTGCTGACCAAAGCTGTAGGTTTAGGGAGCGTGTCATAGTTTCAGATGGGATGGAGTTAACTTTCTTGCTAGCATCTGGTGTAGTGCTATGTTTTGGACTTAGGATGAGAAACAGTGATGAAAGCTCACTAATGTTTTTCAGTTGTTGCTTGGCTGTCAAGGCCTTTTCTGCTCTTCACAATGCCCTGCCATCAAGCAGGCTGAGAGGGCATGAGAAGTTGGGAGGGGACACAGCTGGGACAGCTGACCCCAACTGACCAAAGGGATATCCTACACCATGTGACATCATGCTCAGTATGTAAAGCTGGGGGAAGAAGGAAGGGGGGGCGTTCAGAGTTATGGTGGTTTTCTTCCCAAGAAACCATTATGCCTGCTGGAAACCTGCTTTCCTGGGGATGCCTGAACACCTGCTTGCCGATGGGAAGTGATGAGTGAATTCCTTGTTTTGCATTGCTTGCATGCATGGCTTTTGCTCTACCTAATAAATTTTCTTTATCTCAACCTACGAGTTTTTTCTCATTTCTACTCTTCTGATTCTCTCCCCCATCCCAACTAAGGGGAGTGAGTGAGCGGCTGCGTGGTTCTAGCTGCCGTTTGGGGTTAAACAACAACAGGAGTATCAAGTCTTAGAACTTTTTTATTAGTGTTGCTGTAGGCAATGATCCTTTACTATCCTGCTGAGTTTAGTAAAGGTCAACACCTGTTTGGGTCTACAGATTCTTCTCCAGATCTGAAACAGATCTGATCTCTATTTGTGTGTAACCAATTTCTGAGATTAAACTTTCCCAATGTCAAAAGAAGATACCCTTAATTTTTATTAATGATATAGAATTACTGGTTTTCTCTGTAAGGAATACAGTTAACATCTGTGGCATTTTTTTTTTAAATCAGTTAATCAGACATACATTCAATTTGCTGTAACAAAATTAGAAAAAAATTGTGCCTTTGGTAGAGATATGATCAGAATATATGAAAATTAAAGGTGTCTTGGTGCTGGGAGTGTTCACTTAAATTTAATGATCCTCCTGAGATTAGCACTTGTCACCATTTTTATTGTTGTTAAATAGTGAAATAGACTTTCAAATCAGAATTGAATAAACATTCTGGATTTTGGGAGTCTGAATGGAGAGGAATTTATTTATTTGCATCTGAGAGAAGATAAGGTCTTTTTTCTTTTCTTATTTTTTTCTTATTTTTTATTTTATTCTTTGTTCTTATTTTCAGATCAAGAAACTTGCTTCCAACCTTAGACTTTCTGATGAAAGAAGTTGAATAAAGAGGTGCAGCAAGTTCATATTTGGGAATGTGTGGTGACTGTAGCCCTGTTAGAATTAATCCCCTGATTTTCAGGAAGATTATAACTGCAAGGGTGGTGACTGTTACATTGTTGTATGTAATCCTCTTTTTAAGATTATGTAGAGATAACCTCAAAGATTTTAACCCTTAATCAACGTGTTTAGTAGGCAAACTAGACATTTATTTTGAGTAATAAGAAAAAGGGATTTAGGGCCGAGGGAAAAAAAAGTGCATGATGTGCATGATGCAAGAAAGCGGTAAATAATCACAGAATCACAGAATAGTCAGGGTTGGAAGGGACCTCTGGAGATCATCTAGTCCAACTCCCCTGCCAGAGCAGGATCACCTACAACAGGTTGCACAGGACAGCGTCCAGGCGGGTTTTGAACGTCTCCAGAGTGGGAGACTCCACAACCTCTCTGGGCAGCCTGTTCCAGTGCTCCACTACCCTCAAAGTGGAGAAGTTCCTCCTCATGTTAAGATGGAACTTCCTGTGTTCGAGCTTGTGCCCATTACCCCTCGTCCTATCAATGGGCACCACTGAAAAAAGACTCCTCCCATCCCTCTGGCATCCTCCCTTTAAGTATTTGAAAGCATTAATAAGATCTCCCCTCATTCTTCTTTTCTCTAGACTAGAGAGACCCACCTTTCCTCATATGAAAGATGTTCTAATCCCCTAATCATCTTCGTAGCCCTTTGCTGGACCCTCTCCAGCAGATCCCTGTCTTTCTTGAACGGGGGAGCCCAGAACTGGACACAATACTCCAGATGCGGCCTTGCCAGGGCAGAGTAGAGGGGGAGGATGACCTCCCTTGACCTGCTGGCCACACTCTTCCTGATGCACCCCAGGATGCCATTGGCCCTCTTGGCCACCAGGGCACATTGCTGGCTCATGGTCATCCTGTTGTCCACCAGGACTCCCAGGTCCCTTTTCACAGAGCTGCTCTCCAGGAGGTCAGCCCCCAACCTGTACTGATGCGTGGGGTTATTCCTCCCCAGATGCAGTACCCTACATTTACCCTTGTTGAATTTCATTAGGTTCCTCCCTGCCCAACTCTCCAGCCTGTCCAGGTCACGCTGTAAAGCAGCACAGCCTTCTGGCATGTCAGCCACTCCTCCCAGTTTAGTGTCATCAGCAAACTTGCTGATGGTACACTCTATCCCTTCATCCAGATCATCGATGAATATATTGACCAGGACTGGACCCAGTACTGACCCTTGAGGGACACCACTTGTTACTGGCCTCCAACTGGACTCTGCACCACTAACGACAACCCTCTGAGCTCTATCCGTCAGCCAGTTCTCAATCCACCCCGCTGTCCATTCATCTAGCCTGCACTTCCTAAGCTTGCATGTGAGCATGATGTGGGAGACTGTGTCGAAAGCCTTGCCGAAGTCAAGGTAGACAACATCCACTGCCCTCCCCTCATCCACCCATCTAGTCACTTCATCATAGAATGCTATCAGATTAGTCAGACACGACTTCCCCTTAGTGAATCCATGTTGACTACTTCTGATAACCTTCTTTTCATCCAGGTGCTTTGAGATGATACCCAGCACAAGCTGTTCCATCATCTTTCCAGGGATGGAGGTGAGGCTGATGGGCCTGTAGTTCCCCGGGTCATCCTTCTTGCCCTTTTTGAAGACTGGAGTGACGTTAGCTATCCTCCAGTCCTCAGGCACCTCACCTGTCCTCCAGGACCTTTCAAAGATGATGGAGAGCGGCCCAGCAATGACTTCCCCCAGCTCCCTCAGCACTCGAGGGTGCATCCCATCAGGCCCCATGGATTTGTGGATATCCAGTTTATCTAACTGATCTCTAACTTGTTGTTCCTCGTCAACCAAAGGAAAGTCTTGCTCCCTCCAGACTTTCTCTGTTACCTGCAAAGTCTATAATGCCCATAGGACATAGTGTTCCCTTGCCCATTAGTGGTTAGGGCTTGCATTATTTGAAATAAAACTTTAATAAATTGCTTACTTACAAAAAAAAATAATCTTTCACTGTTTCTTCACCACCTGTTTTTCTTTCTTATATAGGCTTTTTCTTGCAAATTAGATCAAGAAAGTACTGATATTTTGCTTTTGACGTTGTCCCTGGTTGTGAAAACTTCTCAGTCCTCACTTCACTTCATGTAATTGCCATCCCATACATTCCTTCACCAAGATCAAACAACTTGTTTAGTTGAAATTTTGGTTATTTTTGGCCATGCAGACATGTTTTTTTTTCTATCATAAAGATGGGAGACTGCTAGTCCTTGAAACTTCCTTTTTTTTCAGTATTTGAAGAATTTCTATTTGTAGAACTTTTTTAATATTTCTCATCTTATGAAAAGTTTTACTTCTGATGAGGCAAGAGAGCGATGGCATAATCCCATCCTGGTGCAAGTCTGTCAGTCCCTCTGCTGTGTGGCTACTTTACTGTCCCTGCTTACTTTCATTCAGTATATACTTGCTCGCTCTCTGCTGCAACCTTGTCTCCCAGAAACTTGAGGTTTTTCAGAACATTTATGTCAACACTATTCTTTTAATTCAATAGCCTTTATTTTTGTTTTCTACATGTTCCTGATATTTCTAGATGATGAGCAGACTTCTAGTCTTTCTTATTGTTAGACTGCTTTTTCATTGTCTTTATTCTCTCAGTAGTGCTTTTCATGTCCTGTCCTTTTCTTGAATATGACTAGTACCTGACATGATGTCTCTAGTACTGTTTTTATTACTACTGCAAAAAGTTCACATGATAAATGGGGTTGTTGTCCCATACCTGCCTCTCCCCTCCATGGCTGCATCATGGTAGTAATTTTCTTATCAAAGGCTGAGGGGTTAAGTTTTGAATTATCCTTCTTTTCTTCAGTAGTGCAGCAGCATTTGCTATATATCCAGAACAACCTTCAGGGAGTAATAGGTGTCCAAAGCTCTAGATAAGATCCTTCATCTTGTACAATGTAACTTGCCCAACTTTTCTTCCTGAAGGCTTTGTTTACCTGGAAGAATGATGTGTTTGACTGGGAGTGAGTGGGATCCAGTGTGCATCAGGCAGTGAAGACTGTTTTTTGTTTGTTTGTTTTCAATAATATTTTTCAATAATATTTCAATGATATTATTTTTCAATAATAATATGTAGCTTCTTGGATCTTAAATGAAAATTACAAACATCATGATGTGAGCAGGCTCTCTCTTCTCCCAGGAGAACCAGCCTGCATCAGACCTGATTAGACAATAACCTGTTAATTTAAAAAAGTTAGTAGCTGAGTTTGGGTAGTTACTGATGAGTACAACTGATGATGTATTCCTGAAAAAGGAGTTACTAAAAAACCTAATTGGTTAGTTTTCTTCTTTTGAATCGGAGAATATTTAATGTTTCCGTCCCCCTTAATTCCTAACCAGTTCTTAATACCTAATCAGTTAAACAACGATAGGGGGGCTGCAACTTTGAAACCTTTAGAACGTGATGAGATCAGACTAAGTCAGTTCAACTACTTTGCTCTGTTCAGTAAAACCCTTTTGAATATAGAATATGACATAACACTTTCTTCAATGTATTGCTAAAAAGCTATGTTTATTTAAAAAACTTCAAATACTCTTTTTGCACTTCCTTATATTTTGTTTTTTCAAAATAGTATTTGACATACGTGTTAATGCAGTATTTTGTTTAAAAGATACTAAAAATTTGGAACTGTAATCATTGCTGTCTAAATGTACCAAGGTGTACCACATTGGCAAGAATATAACACAGACTTCTGTTAGAGAAGGTTGTTCATTTTGCAGGGGCAGAAACGGAACGTCAGGCCACTGTTAATGTGGGATGCAGTCATGTAGTTATTGCAGAAACATGCAGCCCCTAAGCCAACCTGAAGCCTAGCTTTGTTTCATCTTTATCCTCTGTTGGGATCTCCCTAGCATTGTAATAATTTCTCCCAGCCATCATGGTCATTTTTTCTTTCAAGGGGAATGATGCAAATCTAAGTGTATTGAATTGACACTTCCCTGTTATCAGGAGATTGGCAAATATGTGTTTGCCAAATGCAGTTAGCAGCTTAGTGACAAGCAGAGCCAGAAACTCAGGTTAGGGCAGGTGGTATGCCTTGCAGATAAATCAGCACCTGAAGTCTGAGTAGATTAGGCAATGAACTGTCTACCTGAGGACTTTGACACAGTTTATTTCTGTATTTCAATATTTGTTTTGCTTTGTGCATGCTAGGAGTCGAGTTAAAAAACACCACAAAACCCAACCACCTAACCAACCAAATAAAAGTCAGAAAAACCCTTTGCATTTTAGATTTATGCAGGTTGAATAGTAGGAGGAAAAAACCCAGTAAAAATAACTATAATTTGTCAGTTTCAAAAGTATGCCTAAACTAATTTCTTAATGCATGATTAGAACTAGATTGCAGATCTTGTTTTTTTGTGAACAGTTTGAGTTTACTTGCCACAGAATTGATTGCATGCGTTGCTTCTTTAATGTCTTCCATATCAGTGGCCTCCAAAGTGGGGTGTGCAAGACCATTCATTGAGGTGTGAGAAGAAAATATTAAAACTTAACATTTTGTCTGAAATGTAAGAAAGAAATTAAGCTCTATGTAATATACAGTATGTGCACTGGCACCTTCACTTGGTCTGTATGTTAGATAGTCCTATATCATGTATGGTTCACAAGGTGTTCTGAGGGCAGATTTGGTGTTTCACAACATGGGGGAGGGATCACAGCAGTTTATGTGTGCTCAGTTAGGTGGATTTATGGATTATATTTTCTAGTTTTAACTAAACTAACGCTCACAGAATGGGTAAGTGGCTTAAAATAACCCCTGCAAAGAGACCACAGATTGAAGATAATACTAATAATGTAAGTACAAGTGAACAAGAACATGGCAGAGCTGACACTTCTGCTTCTAATATGAGCTCCTGATTAGCTGCATTATGAGCTAAAAACAATGGCAATTAGATCTGACAAGATGTTGGCCAAAAAAATGTGGATTTATCAAGAAAGCCATTTGAAATACGGATATACGTCCACTGTTGTTAATGATGAACATCACCCTAAGATGGTATTTTATCCTGAGATATCAGCTAACGATAATATGAAGCCATCACAATTAAGGCATTTAAAAACTAAGTATTCAGAACATGAAGACAACCCTCTACAATTTTTAAATTGCAATGTTTAAAGTTTTGTGATACTCAGTCCAGTACTTTACAAGATTTCACTAAGCTTAATGATCTTTAGAATCCTCTTACTGTTGGGGAAACACGTAATCTTCCTGCTGCAGCTAAAATGTCTGAAATAATACATGGAAAACAATATGGTCACAAACTAAAATGCATTCCTTTGTCAGCAGACACTGTTGGAAGATGTCTGGAAAACATTGCCAAAGATTTGAAGAATCAAATATTAGAACAAAATGCATAGTGTGACCTGGCTTACTGTACAGCCAGGTGAAAGTATAGATGTTTGTAACATGGCTCAGCTTACGGTAGATGCTAGATTCTGTGTCGGTAATGAAATACACAAATATCTAAATCACTAAGGAAAGATTTACCAGAGAAGATATGTTCTGAACAGTAAATGACGTCTTTAATAACAACATATTTTTTTAAATGGAAAAAATCTGTAAATTAACCACTGATGGAGTGGCTGCTTTGACTGAAGTAAAAAAGGATTCTGGGGTAAGGTTACAAGGAGAGCACCACTTGTCGTGAACAGAGCAGAAGTCTTATGAGGAGCAGCTGAGGGAACTAGATTTGTTTAGCCTGGAGAAAAGAAGGCTGAGGGGAGACTTTATTGCTCTCTACAACTACCTGAAAGGAGGTTATAGCGAGGTGGGGGTTGGTCTCTTCTCCCAAGTAACAGGTGATTTAGAATAGGTATTAGGAAGAAATTTTTCACTATGAGGGTGGTGAAGCACTGGAACAAGTTGCTCAGGAAAGTTGTGGAGTCCCCATCCCTTGAAGTGTTCAAGACCAGGTTGGATGGGGCTTTGAGGAACTTGGTCTAGTGGACGGTGTCCTTGCCTATGGCAAGGGGGTTGGAACTAGGTGATCTTTAAGGTCGCTTCCAACATAAACCATTCTATGATTCTATGTTTCTATGACAAGAGGAAATGGCCTCAAGTTGTGCCAGTGGAGGTTTAGATTGGATATTGGGAAAAATTTCTTCACCGAAAGCGTTATCAAGCACTGGAACAGGCTGCCCAGGGAAGTGGCTGAGTTGCCATCCCTGGAGGTATTTAAAAGACGTGTAGATGTGGTGCTGAGGGGCATGGTTTAGTGGTAACTTGGCAGTGCTAAGATAATAATTGGTGGGTATGAATGGTTGGACTTAAAGGTCTCTTCCAACTGAAGCGGTTCTATGATTGTATGATTCTATAGGCAGGTAACAAGGAAGTTGGAACCAGAAGTGCACAAAGTGCTGCAGTATGATGTCAATGTGGTTAATTGTATTGAAAACAAGACCTTTAAAGAGTATCTTTACAATAATTTGTAATGGCATGGGGAGTGACCACAAAAATCTCTTGTACCATGCAGAAGTTTGCTGATTATCATGGCCGAGTGCTTAGAAGAGTTGTAAAATTTAAAGATTACTTACACAGTTTTCTTTTACAAAAAGACGAGTGTTCTGAATTTGCTGATCTGTTCTGTGATGGCAACTGGCTGTCAGTAGTATGCTGCCTAACAGGTATTTAAAAAAATAATAAAGACACTTAACATGTCCCTTCATGGTGAAGGTGTCATTTTAACAATGAGCAAGAAGGTGTCTGCTTTTTGAAAGAAACTTGTGCTATGGAGAGAGCATTTTGAAAAAGGATGTTTGGAAATGTTTCCATCATTGTGTGATTTTGTTGCAAGAAAAGTTCTGTGTCATCTATAAAAACTTATGGTTGTACATTTCACTTGGAAACAGAGATCTTCACCTGTTCAAAAGTCTTCCAGATGAAGAGTTTCAGGGGATTTTGAACCCATTTGTTAAAATATAAAAATGCAACACCTTCCATTAGTTTGCAATAACAACTGATTTACATCAGGAAAGATTAAAATTTACTGGCCAAATTTCAAGAAACACTTATGCATAATTAGTAGATGGGAATGAAAAATGAGTATCATGATTTAGTAAGTGGAGCCAGTGATGCACTTTCATTTGGATGTACGTAACTTTGTAAATTGTCTTTTCCAGCTATGACAACCATTAAAACCAAGTATTGAAATAAATTGAATTTAGAACCAGACCTTCAAATCACTGTATTACAAAGTGTTAAGCCAACATTTAAAAAAATTATGAAGCATATTCAATCACAGGCTCTCACAAAAAAAGTGAGACATAAGTGAGAGCAAAAAGGTTTTTTGTACTATTAATAATAAAAATATTTTAAAATATTGTTTATTTCATCTTTATCTCATCTTTTTTAATTTCTATTTTTCTGTGTTTTATAATGTACATAATACATTAGTACAATAGTACCTATACATAATTTATAAATAAATATAAACATATTGGGGGTGCGTGCTCAAAAATTTTTTACAGATGCAGGTCCATGATCAAAAAAATTTGGTGACAACTGTTCCCATATTATTATTGATACCAATTAATTTTTGTTTTTTCATACTGTTGTTCTAAACTGCATAAATGTGTGCATTACTGAAGTGTTTTGGCATCCTCAAAGGTAACTTGGGACAAATTTACGAAGTAATTTTGTTTTTTTAACTGGTGTTATGGAATAATGCATTCTGCCATACCTAAGTAATATTTGGTAACTTGCTGACTGTCGGAACATTTTATTTACTATTTGTAACTAACATGCAGAGGTAAGTGCTCTGTAGTAAGCTACCCATGTGCTTTCTTTTAGGCTAAAGCCTAAACCTCTGACATGGCCACAGCCTCACCGAGATCTGATACAAGTAACAACCATAATGGAAGATTACAGATGCAAGTAACAGGCAAGTAGTGATTTGTATCATGGGGATTTTTACAAGAAAACATGTGTTCTAAAAAGCAATCTTTGAAGTGAGTGTGAAAAATGGATCAGTGTAGTTAATATTTTAATTAATAACATGAATGTTACAGTTAAGAGTATGACTATAATATATATAGGTGAATTGAAGCTAGGTAGAGGTTATACAGTGAGTTGGATGGCAGGGTTTAATGATCTATTGAAATTAGGAAAAAAAAGAAATTCAGTACAACAGTAGGGACAAACATAAGGAATTTCACTTGGGAACAAATAATTAATAGCACAAATTCTTTGTAGGGAAGATATATTATTGAAATTCTGCAAAAAAGATGGACGGTTGTAGTGAATCCCAAGCTGAAAATGGATGCAGTGTTATAGTGAAGCTGGTGAAGAACTAGAGGAGATTACAAAATCTGCTAGCCTTTCAAAAGCCTAAGGTCTTTCATTACCTATCAGGTAAACATCTTTTGAGAATAACATAGGTATTCTGTATTATCCTCAGGGCAACAGGTTTGATTAGACAGCCATATGGAATAACTTAGGTTGGAAGGGACCTTTGGGGGTTCCTATTATACTCTTCTGCTGAAGGCTGGGCAACCTTTGATCAGGTTGCTCAGGGTATTGTCCAGCTGAATTTTCAGCATCTCAAAGGCTGGAGATTACACAGCTTTCCTGGGCGGCTTGTTCTGGTGATAAACCACATCACTGTGAAAATATTTTTCCTTTTATCCAATTAGAATTTACTATGTTGCATCTTGTGACTGTTTACTTTTTTCCTTTTTCTGTGTTCATTCTCATAGTTTGAGGTAGATTTCAGCCATCTCAGTATCTGCTGGAAGGGAACATAAGTGGGCTACAAGCAATTCTGGATACTTCTGATTGTGTTGGGGATACTTTTGTCAATAAATATTGAACAGGCCAAGTAGGTTATGTATTTTGCTACTCATGGATAAGAACTGGTCATGGATGTGACAGTCGGTGTCAGTCTTAGTGGCTCTCTCTGTGGGATGGCAAAGCAGAACAAAGACTTGTAGTCTGAAGATAAGCAAAATGCATCTAGGTAAACAAGTTTGATAGCTAATTATGGCAGTAGTTTAAAGTGTAAATGTTACCAGCAAGTAGTAAGATACTGTTCATAAATATGTATATACACATAAATGTACGTATGTATTATTTTACCATAGATGAATAAGTTGAATTTCCCAGGGATCCTGAGAAATCTGGGAACTCTGAAGTAAGAATGAGTGCATGACCAAGAATATATTAAGGCTATCTTGAACAAAATTTGGTGAAAAGATGAGTAAGGTACCATGTCTTAAAAAAAGCTGCATCTCAAGAAAGATACATCATTCTGGATGGTCCAAAGATAGACAGGTTATCTGAGAAAAAATAGCCAGATACCTGAGAAAAAAAATACATTTTTGGAGAGTCCCCAAAATGGATATTTTGTCAATTTAGATGAGAGGAACCTTAAAACTGATGAACCTTGTGTAAGGATCACATAACTTGATAATGTGATGTATCATCAAAACTGGCAATAACTAATAGCATAGATGGGGCCACCTGTAGTTTGAATATGTATAACTGTAACAAACTGAGTTGCACAAGTTTCCCGTAACTTCAGATCTGTGTATGCAGAAATTAGCATTTTGATATCCTGTACTGTACCTCTCCTTATGCAAGTAGTCTTGTGTTTTTCTGGCACTTGAGCTTCTCTTGACTTCAGGAGATCTGGCTCAAGGATTGAAGTGGGCAGAAATCTGTACAATTTTTAGGATTTGTTTTCTGAAGGTTTAGTTCTCTAACCAGTATTTATTGCAAGATCAGAGGAACACCAGTGGCAGTTCAGAGAAAGAAGTGGGAGACAGAGGAGTGTGGGACTGACATACACTGGTTTATGCTCAGATTTGTTTATGCTGCTGTAGAATCTAGACTTGTATTTCAAGAACTATACTTAAAAATCACTTTTATAAAGGCAGTTATTAGCATATACTAATTTCGTAGACAGGGAAATTCATATGGAATGGTAAGTTGTTTGAGTTTGGACAGTTATGGCATGTTGCCAACAAGTTTTGCCATCGATATTTTTTCAAATATACTTGGCACAATATCTTGTCTTGTTAGTTCTTTTTGTAGTCTTTTACTAGTATTTGTTATGTACTCCTAGTTTTTTTTAAAATAAGTCCTAACCAAAAAATTATAATGGTCTCCTTTTGTGTTTGGGGATTGAAAACTTAATGACTTAAAACATAATCAGATAAAATGGAGAAAACTAAAAGGAAGCTTCAATATTATGACTAAATACCTATGTTTTAACAAATGTAGCAGTTGCATTTAGAAAGCATTATATGGAGGAAAAAATGTGGAAGAAATAGATGTTTTTAAAACTTAAAAATATATAATGGTTTCAGATGAAAAAGTGTGACCCATGTGTGGAATTATGTTTTTAGCCTTCTACATTTAATCTTTCATTGTTACCAAGGCTGCGGTTCCCTTTTAAGACACGTGACACATGATTTAGGCTGGACTTTTCAAATGGGAGGGAGTTAAGTGTGCACCTTCTAATTTAAATGAAGTAAAAGTCTGTGGCTAATGCCTTGAGAATCTTGGATGGTTGTATCCCACTAACTTTTAAGTAACTAATGTATACGTCTCAGAATATTGTAATCCAGAAATACATGACAGACCTTTTTTGTCTCCCTTTCAGACAGTTTAGTTAACTTCCACTTATTTTTGAATTAGCAAGTACCATACAGAAAAGTAACAGGGAAGTATTATTTCCAAGTGGCTGAAAATACTCAGCTTTGCTTCAGTTTGAAAGTGAAGGGAAAGAGAATCACACTAAAGTATGGGAGGAATGAGAGGGAAGGCATAGGTGGCAGGTAGGTCCAGCTGTGAGTCTTCTGAAGACAACATCTGCCTGAAATAGAATTGAAAATGTTGGCAGTTAGGCTGTTGTTGGTTATTATAATGACTTCTGCAGCTAAACAAAGAGGTGGGAGAACAGATTTATGTTCAGGACCACTGAGGACCTCACCAGTGATTCGGAGGTAAAAAATAGATTCTTTGCTCATTTGATGTTTCTTAATTGTTGAATATTTAGCTGAAACTAAAGTTCATCTGCAAGGCTGTTTAAATAGGGGAAATTTGAGAGTTGGTTTCTTACTTTAACAAACTGATGTGTTAAACCACAGGTTAACCACAACAAGTAATATGGGCAAGGAAATAAGGCTCTTTATACAGGCTTTGCTATACACGGACATTTAAAATAGACCTGAATCGTTATGAATGTGCTTCCATAACTACATATAATTAAAAAAGAATAATCTGCCCGATAGTGTTCTCTGATGTATCATACTTAGGTACTTTTCAGTTAGGGGAAGAGTAGGAAGACCAATGAGAAAATAAACAAAAGAACTCACATGATTTTCAGTCTCTACCCCTAAAATAATTGTGCTGTCTCTCCAACCCATCTTGCCAATATGTGGTGAAGAGAATATGTCACACTTTTTTTCAACTCTCTGACAAAGTAGCTTTTGAAAATAAAAGTTACCGTTTTAGCATTGACCTCTTTATGTTCAGCAGAAGTAGAAAAAGTGAGGAATAACATTGCTGTGCTGCATTTCATACATTGTACAGGCAGTACATTTTCTGTTTTTCAGCAACAGTATGCTGTTATAGATAAAGCAATGTATTTTATTAGTTTCTAGTGCCAAACTGAAACGGAAAAAGAATTGGTTTGGAACAACTTTCTACACGGAATTAACTGCAGATGGAGAAATTAAGAAAACCGCAAAATCAAGTAGTTCTTCAAATCCAAAATGGGATGAGCAGCTGACAGTGTAAGTAGATTTTTTGGTTGTTCAATACTATTTATTAGGCAGACATTGCAGGCAAATATTTACCAAGCTTGGCTGCCTACATAGGTTTCTCAGGCTGTTGATGACTAAATGAAGACATAAGATGACATTTATCTCAAATGAATTTTTTTCTCAATTCTTAGAATGTTTTGGGAATCTTTCTTTGTACAGAGAATGTCCCTTGCATACAGTTGCTATACATGGTATACTCTTGATAGTTGTTAGTACTGTGGACCATTCAAGTTTAAGATTCCTCTCTAGAAGATGTTACTAATTGTAACCATGTCATTCTCAACTTTAAAAGGAAAAAAATCTCAGCTGGATAAATAGTAGTTATGAGGAAGGTCACTTTTTCCCTTAAATTTCCTAATGAAGGGATACACACACAAGAACAGTTTACTGCAAAGTGACCTTGCAACTTATCCTAATATTTGACCTTTTTAATCTTCTTGTGGTTTGATTTGGTTTAACTGTGCTACAGGTGTAGATATACCTGAATGTGACTCTATGAAGAACGGGCAGTCTTGCACTGTGCGATTTGCTAGAATGCGTTATTATACAAGCGAGATTGGACTGCTTCAGGTTTGGGTCTGGAAACAGCATAGCTACTATCAAGTGGCATTGAGCATGGGACAGTATGTTTTACAGCGTCTGATCTGTCTTTGTGCAATAGCCAGCTTTGTTAGTAGTAGGAACCTCACCAGGTTTCTATAACTAACAGTGCTGGCGAGTGGAGAGTGGTACAACATACCTAGCTTTGGGGAGCTGTTTGTTTGGAAACACTTACTTATTAACTACAGACCTGGACTGAAGCAAGTAGGGTATTCCTGTGCCACGTTTCTCAATGTTTCAGGTTTAATAGAGCTTATTAGCACTTTGCATTGTTGCAAAAGAGAATAATATGGTCTTGGACTTGACGATGATTTCCAGGAGTTATTGCTTGCTAGGACAGAGTACAGAGCTATCAGTATGTTCACAGAGACCAGAGTTTCTGTTCAAGAGGCAGGTGGTTTGGTTTGGCAGGATCTGGTGAGCTGATAGAAATGAGGTAATTTGGTATGCGCAGTACAGCCAGACAGACTCATTCCATCATCAGTATTACTTACTTGGGATTGTACTCGTACATATATAAGGTATTCTGCCCCCTGCTTCCTCTGGCTATTGGAATGGTATCATTGCTTCAGTTGCCCAGTGTATTTGAGGATAAGTGAAGTCTCTGGTTTACCAGATTCTCCTCACTTCTATGGGTCTGCATAAGCACCAGCAATATATTCTTTGTGTGTAGGGTGTTTTTTTTTTTTTTTTCTTTGGTCTTTTAGTAAGACTTCCATTAGAAGGCAGCCTATTCAAAATGCAAAAATATATTAGCTCATGGGTTTCAGCAAAAATGATCCCCGTTGTCCAATGCATTCAAGTGACTATAAAGCTAGCCCTGCTGTGGGGTGGGGGTGGGGGTTGTTTTTAGTATTGTTTTCATCAATGCTGGTACAACTTTCTGTGTCCAGTACTGATGGATATGTGGCTGTTGACTTTTTGCAGTACAGTGATTCTAGTCCATTTTTCACAGCCAGGAGCACTCTTGCAGTACTAAACCCTGTACTACATAACTTACTCTCCAGGACCTAGCAGAGCTTCCCATTTTCCTTCTTGAGCAGGGGAGAGATCACTGCCAAACATTATCATAATATTACTGTAATTGGGTCCTTTACCTTTCTGCTTCCCTCTAATTTTTACTTTAGCTTCATCATTTGATTTTTTCCTCTCTGATTTCTGTGAGTATGCGTTATGGTTTTATATATATTTGTGGATTCACAAATAATGTTTTACCAACACTTTCATGGCAAGCTGACATCTGTTAAGTGGGTTCTTCCTGCTTGCAAGTAGCTGATTGGTTGCTTTTTCCTTTTTAAAAAATATTTAGTCTTTTTCTTTCTAGTGACAGACAAATATACTTAATACCTTTTTCTCCGTATTTAATAATGTCACTTTTTAGTTAGAATTCTGGACTAGTGAGGAATAAGGGAAATACGTATTTCATAAATAAAATTAGATATGTTTTGTGTAACTGAGATTTGAGCTTAGTGTAGGTTATTATGATACTCCTCAAATTCCTTTTGCTATCATAGTAATGCAATTTAAGTTTGATCTTTACACAAGTATAAATATAATAGTGTTTGCAGTTCTTAGTTAAAATTTTCCCCTTGCAGTACAAAAATTTATTTCAGTTAATTAGTATCAAGAAATACAATGAATATGAGAAAGTGAATTAAGTTCAAATACTCCTAATAACAAGAACGAATACTTTAAATTCTGTATATATTTTTTTAAAAAATGTATTTTATATGCAGGAATGTGACTCCACAGACTACGCTGGAATTTAGAGTGTGGAGCCATCACACTTTAAAAGCAGATGCTTTATTAGGAAGAGCCACTGTAGACTTGAGACAAGCTTTGGAAATACACAATAGAAAATGTAAGTTATCATGAAGGATATTTTGAGTAAAGTAGAAATATTATTACTAATCTATATATCAAACTGGCAACCAGACTACTAACTATACATGTAATTACAACTGACTTTCAGTTGATGTCTTTACTTGTCTCTTCTAGAGATGTCTGTGCTATCAAGAGCAATTTAAATGTAACAATGGGATATCATAATTTTGAAATAAACATTAGAGTGTGAGGTACTATGAATTAAGTAAAAGCAGAAGTGATTAAATATAATGTTTTGTGGCAAAGTAATAAATAATTTGCTAGATGTGTTTTAGACTTGGTAAAAAAAAAAAAAGTCTAAACTTTCAGAAAAGCCATCTATGTAATTTTTCATGTTTTCCTTCTCTGGAATCACTATAGAAAGGCTGGATATTTTCCCCTCATAATTTAGCTGCCCAGAGAGCAGTAGGAACAACTGATTAATGAAAGAATTGAGAACTTCACTTTAGTACATTAGAGATTGTTGTGTTCTATGTAACTTCTAATTTTAATTGCCTTTAGTAGAATTAAAATGCACTAATTTGCTTTTAATTTTTTTTTTCATTAGTACAAGAAGGTGGTGAATCCACACTTTAAATTCCACTCCAGAGTGGCAGTAGAATTCCAGCTAAACCAATCTTTAACGTTTCTCACAAGTTAGATATACAAACCTGAGAGCCCTGTATAGGGAGGTGGGGGGAAAGGAGAGCTGGAAAAAAGCTTCATTTTTCTGATTCTTACAGAAAATTGAAACAAAATCCAAAATTAAGTGGGATTTCTTCAGCAGTATTTTAAGGATTCTGGCCAAGATTCTGCAGTTAAGCAGAAAAAATTGATTCTTTTTTAAATTTGAAAAACACTGTATTAGAAGAAATTGTTGTAATAATGATAGCAAAAAATAGTTAATATTTTAACTACTTCTAACAAAATAGTTGGTATTTTATTACTGTAGATCCAGAGGACGTAGGATCCAAAAACTCAGCAAATTCTTTCGGGGAATGGTTTACTGAGTTAGCTGTATATTGAGCTGAAAGTAATTTGTGTGCAGTATTCCTGATTTGGGCAAGTCAGCATTTTGATACACACCAAATTATCCAATAAGTGGTAGAATAATCTGATTGATATCCTTCAGTCGTTCAGTTATTGATACCTAATCTAAAACGCAGCACTTGAGAGGCTCATTACTGAAGCAAATATAAAGAGGAAGTCCTCTAAATGCAGAAACTTTAGAATTAGTGCTGTTACTTTCTCCTGCTAAACACCACCAGTGTTGAATTGCTGCACACATTCCTCCAGCTTCCTTGCCAGCTCAGCTGGACTACAGCCAACTGTTGATCTGGTTTGGGGAGAGGACCTGTTAAAATAGCAGTAGCTAAAACAATCACCTTTTGCAGAAATGATGACTTATAAATATGTCAGTTCAACAACTCAGTGGTAGGCTAGTTTCTCCCTTCTCTTCTTTCAGGTACTACCATTTTCCAAAATGCAGATTGTTAAATCAATAGTTCCGTAGACTTGGGAGCTTCGTGCTTGCTCCAGTGATTTAAAGTACTTTGAAATCCATTGTAATATAGCAGTGGGTGTCTGCTAGTAACTGCTGCCCAACTACACTGTCAAACCTGCTCTTTAAAGTAACTGCTTGGGGGGGTATCTGGCAATAGGTTATGGTAGCCTTCCCTGTTTTCATGTTTATTGTTCATTTATAATATACGTTAAGAATGAAAAAAATAAGGAAATGCTGGTTTCATGGATGGAAGTGCACAGTCAGCTTTAACTTTAGATTGGAATGCTATCATGTGGAGGGAAATATGGTGGTATATCTTGAAAAAATTAATCTTTTAATCTGAGACAGCAAATACTAAAAGGCTTTAACCGTTTTAACCTGATTAATGTGAACTCATAGCTGACTGTGTTTGGATTTATGACATGTAGGTTTAACTGCTGTGCTACTAATAGTTGATTTAGAGAGAATTACGCAGCATCCACAGCATGTTTTACCTCTGGATTATGTATGTGTCTACAAATGTGCACATCGGTTATCAGTCACACCGAATTCTTTTACTGCACCGTGTATACATTTTTTGTATATCTCAATTATTTCAAAGTTTCTTTTGGTGAAAATAGTTTCTCATTTAAATTTCAGTTACTTGAGGTATCCTCTCTGTTACTGTTTAATCCTTGGAGTTGGATTTTATGAAAATGCTAGTAAGGATTTACTAAAAATAATTTTAAAAATTGAGGAAGGACTCTATGCAGTCTTTGCATTTACTTCTTCCTCAAAGTGATGTTCTTTTCAGTGGTCTCTTAGAAATAGTTTCGGAAGGTGATATGAGAAAAGAACATAAGCTCTGGTTGTAGAATGAGGTTCCCTGTAACTTGTACTATTTAGATGTGTAGTTCAGAAGTTGTTTGACTTTAAGATTTCTCATATTATGTAAGTAGTGCATAATTTCAAAAGGGCTTAGTGGAAACAGCAAGCCTTGGAAATCATTAACAACAAAGTACTGAAACCATATGGATCCTATAGCAAACCTATGGAATATACTATGCAAATGGCCCATTTATTTTTACGCTAAACTGTGATTTTACCGAAAGCAGATGTAAATTGACACAGCTCCTTAGTGATTTCTATGTTGATTTGAATCATCTGAATAGCTCTCATGTTGAGTTTTGTACAAAGAAATAGTTGTCACATTTTTTAGTTGAAAGTCTCTTTTAATGTTGTTTAGAATATAATCTTTCCTTTATCCCTTCTCTCCTTCTCTCCCCCCACCCACCCTAACTCCATTTTTAGTGGAAAAGGTGAAAGAACAGTTGAAACTCTCTTTGGAAAACAAGAGTGGCATGGTGCAAACAGGTGAACTGACAGTTGTGCTAGATGGTTTGGTTGTTGAACAAGAATCTCTTACAAATCTCAGTTCCTCAGCAACCAGTAAGTTAAAATAATTAAATCAGATGGTAATATTTTGGGGAAGATTTCAAACAGATATAATAGAATATTTCTGTTGAATTTGTTTCTTACTGTTCAGTAGAAGTTCAGCAAAATGGCGAGGCTGTGCATGAAAGCAGAGATGCTTCAGCAAGAAGTACATCCAGGTTGGAATTTACTTTTGTGTTTTACACTATATGAAGTATATTAGCAAATTTATCAGTTGAAATGTTTGTTTATGTTTTTGTTTTTTATTTTTTTTTAAATTATTTTGAAGGGAATAGATTTTAGCTGTCAAGCTTACCACAGGTTTTAGAAATGTTTCTTGTATGATAATTACATAATTTAGCTTGAGAAGAATTAACTTTACAATTCTGTTCTTACTCTGCTGGTAGAATCTGCTCTTCCCTACTTTGCCATTGCCTCTTGCTGTTTAAGAACCATTTCTATTTATGTCTACCAACTTGTTGCAATGTGCCATCTGAACGGAAGGAAGAAGGAAAAAAAGGCTAAATTACTTCCCTTTCACCCAGTTTCTTTTTAAGGTCATGATCAGGAAGTTGTTTAAGAGACTTGTATTGAGTTTAGGAAACAGTATTCAGAACACTGAGGCAAAGGGGTTGCCTGCTTCAACCTGAAGTAGCAAGAATAAGCCTTGGCTTCTCTATCTTTACACCAGCTCAGGGACTGCCTGGAGAGAAGTAGGAGTAGATTGTTTGCCCCCCTCACCACTAGTGAGTCAAATAGGTTAACATTCAGATCAATTTAATGTTACTGGCCTGCTCGGTTACCTTGCAGTGAACCCCTTGCTGTTAAAGTTCTTTACACATGATGGAGTGAAAAAACATACAGTTGCTATGCATTTGAGTGACAGGGACACGTTTGTCCTTGTATGCTTGACTTGATTCTTTTTTTGAATATGTGGAGGTTTGTCTCTGTTCCCCTACAGGCACCCAATATGAGGGAGTGAGGATAAAGAGTTGCTGCTTATTTTTCTTTAGAAAGGGTTGGGACTGTGAAAAGTGATTTGAAACACAACTTCATACCATTCTGAAAGAGTAGTAACAATTGTTTGTTTTCATTCAACTATTGTTGCTGGAGGTGTGGCTTTTATAGAATCATAGGGTTGGAAGGGACCTCTGGAGATCATCTAGTCCAACCCCCCTGCCAGAGCAGGGACACTTTAGAGCAGGTTGCATAGGAACGCATCCAGGCGGGTTTTGAATGTCTCCAGAGATGGAGACTCCACCACCTCCCTGGGCAGCCTGTTCCAGTGCTCTACCACCCTCAAGGTAAAGAAGTTCCTCCTCATGTTTAGGTGGAACTTCCTATACTCAAGTTTGTGCCCGTTGTCCCCCCGTTTTACTGGGGTCCTGCTCTTGATGTTGATATATTGATTACAGAAGTTTTTCATAGAACTATCCAGCAGTTTTGATTTACAGTTTTAAAATTAAGAGATGAAAAAAAGTTTTAAGCTAGCTTCTGTGCATGTCTTTAAGAAGCAAATTGTGTTTGTAGTCTAGAATTGAAAAGGGATAATACTTTAATTCTTGGTTTATACTGCTTTGGAGTTGGGTAAGGTGGCGTGGAAATGCTGCTTCTTACTTTCTTACTCTGCAAAGTGAGACTTCTAACAATTCTCACATTTTTTTATCATCTGTTTAACTTCTCTTCAATTTTTAGCCTCTACTCCTTGATAAGATGGGGAGTTGGCATTGAATGTAATTTCTAGTGGGTGGCTTTAAGCATTTTGGGATAGATGTAAGTAAAAACAATGTAATTGAATAACACTTTCCATTCACAAGCCCTTGCACTACATTTATTTCCATGTGGCTTTGTAAACACAGAGCTGCCTGTGTATATCTGTCCTCAGAATGTTCCATCCTGCTTATGCACAGAGAAGCTCAACTTATTTTCCTCTTACTTGAGGGAGAGTTTTGTTACGTTCTTATGTTATGACTAGAATAATTTTTGGAGGTATGACAAACAAAACCAATTGTTTCACTTGCTTAATGAGAGAAAATGTTTCCTGCTCAAAGCTGCACTTTGGAATGGTCCCTAAGGCAGTTTTGGAAGATGTGACAGGCGCATTAGTCTGCCCAATTCAATTCTAATATGTCATTACAAGTAAAAGATGAAATGGAAATGGAGAATCTTATCTAAGTATCTGAAATCCTCAAAACCAAAATTTGCCTTTTGTTCCTTAATTGTTTTGGTCTTGCACTTGACTTATCTAGGCTGCAAACATTGTGTTATAAACTGTTGTGAATTTACTTCAATTTCTTTCTTTATTTCTTTAAAGTGATTTAGTGTAGGATTTGGTTTAGTTGCATAACTGTTTAACATGTTGTTTGTAGTAACCTTAAAATGATCTTTTATTTTTACCAAGATCTGCTTGTGACATTTCTAATGGGATAGACAATCAAGTACCTTCCAACTCTGTAGTACAGAATACATTCTGTATAGAAGCTGTTAATGGAGACAGCGCACCATCTCCTACTCACGTTGCAGCTAGACCCAAAAATACACCAGTACCAAAACCACTTGCAGCTCAGCCTGTCAACAGCACTGGTAAGAATGGGAGGGTTATAAGGTTCCATAAGGCTTTTTTGTCTGGTTAAAATATATCTGAAGTTGAGCCACTTTTTCTATAAATTTTTTGTTAGATTTCAAAAATGCTTAAAGGATGTTTCTGGGCTTGAATTTATGATCTTGCTTGTCCAGTTCTGTGATTTTTTTCTGGAGTAGATCTATTCTTAAATGTACTAACTTTCGTACTTTTCCGTTAGGTCTCTTCTCTGATGAAGAACGATGTAAAGCATCCAAAACTTCAATTTCTCTGTCCCATATTACTGGTTGACTGGAGGAAAAATCAGATTTCTTTCACAAATAATTTGAGTAACTATAGTTAAGTTTTTTTTTGCCATTAGATAAATGTGATTTTTAATGCTGTCAGGGAGCTGCTGTGCTCTGAGTTGAGATGTGTTGCAGACTCTCCTTGCCTCCAATTTTTTCAAAAGGTATGCTGTTTCAAAACAGTATTGGCAAATACTAAATTTCATTTTCCTCTTAGACACAAAAACTTTGATCAGGACTACAAGTAACGTTTAGTACAGTAAAACAAGTGAAAAGAAAGTAGTTTTTTATTTGTGTTCCTCTGGCAAAACTTTAATAATGACTATGCTTTCTAAGCACTTTTTGCCTTTTCTCAGCAGTTTGAGAGAGATTACAGTGATAGCAGAGCAAGAAGATAACCTTAAATAGAAATAGGCAAGCTGTTAAACAGCAGAACAGAGACTGTCAAACTTTCTGTAATAGAGTGGGAAACGTGGGTATGGTGGGAAGATAGCAGAAACAATTAGGAACTTTAAAAGGTCATGATTAAATTAGGCCTTCTCTGAAGCTTTTCTCTGTTTGGCGAACTTGAATTTGATTCTCCTCTCTTTTCAGTTGAAGGCCAGAGGGCATATATATTATTTGGGCATTGCTCCCTTTTTCTTCAATAGCAGAGGGATCCATTTGAAATCTGTATTAGGATAGGGTAATTGCAAAAATAATTGATTTGTTCAAATAGTAATATTGATTAAATCATCACTGAGCTTGCAGTGAGGCACTGATATAACAGTTTTCAACTACTGTACCATTTGGTGGAGACATTTTTAAGGCAAGGCATAAAACAGGTCCCCAGCATTTGTTGATGACAGACTTTTTTCCCCCCACTGTTGTGCATAGCAGGATTGTAATTTCATGTGAGGTTGCCAGAATTGCTGGTTTAGATCTAATTGTGAAGTAATTGGCTGATGTAATGTTTTATAGATCTGTTTTGGAGATCAGCTTACTAAAAGAGCTGATGATTTGTCAGTTATTTTGCTTCTAACTTCATTATGTAATCCCATTCACTCTTTCATGGGGATGAATTGAATTTTTTTTAATGAAAGCTGAAATTTCCATTGGCTTTTTTCCTAATATTTAAGTGAAATTCTTGCAAGTTAAAGCAGAATTGTGAAGAAACTTGATCAGATTGTCTCTAGTTATGATTATTTTTTTAAATGTCATGCTTTACATTTGCTTGGAATAATACAAAGTCTTGACATGTCTTAATGTAGTTAACCTGTTTTGCAAGAGCTGGAAGTAGTGATGTGTTACCCTGGAATAGTTGAGTTCAAAAAGCAAAGCCTTTACAGATCTTATAAATCTGCTGCTGCCTGATCACTCGTGCTTATCATTATACATATCAAGAAAATATTTATGACCCAGTGATAATTTCTCAAAGAATCTGACTTGCTAATTTAAATACGTTGCTGATGACAGGTTTATTGTTTGTAATTCTTTGATCTGCTTTTCTGACCACCTGGGAAGGCAAGAGATTGCTGACTTTATATACATATTGCAAGTAATAGGTAGAATCTAGCTGATTTTTTAGTTTGTGAAAGTGTTGTACAGAATTAAAGTAAATGAACTCTTTAAAATGATGGAACAGCATTTTATAGGCACTACGCTAGGGTTAAACTTTGCAAATCTGTATCAATAAGGTTATAAGCATAGAGCAATTGTATTGACCTCCGTCCTTAGAATGGTAAGGTGATAGTATGCTGTTAGATAGAAAATTACTTGAAGTCTATGTCGCGTATTTTATGTAGTCTTGTGGAAAAATAGTTCCAACTCTATAATAGGTACAAACTGGTGAGTTAAAATAGAATTGCCACTGTCTGGTGTTGGTTTAGCGGTGCAGAAATTGAAAGCTGTGAATGATGTTGCGCTGCTTTTAGTAGGGCCTTGACTTTTAATGAGGGTCCTACTGGCTGCCGTACCTGATTTTGCTTGCCTAAGACAATATCTTGTTGTGCTCAGCTACTGTTCTGTTAAGCTCTGCAGTTGATTGATATTGATGTATTGTTGGCCAAGTGGGCTTGGGAGTAATAATGCCTTCTTAACCCCCCCTTCCTGCTAAATCCATGCCTACTTTAAACCTTTTATGAGATTATGCTTGCTTGAGTTGGATGACATTTGTATTGTTCTTTAAAAGACAGAAATCGATTTACTTTGTGATGCTAAAATATTTTTTGTCAGTCATTGAATGACATAAGTTAAAACATTAGCCAAATACTAATTTTTGTATTTTAATCCCACTTTTGGAGGGGGATCTCTTTTTCCAAGTCACACATGAGTGGTTTTTGCTTAATTGTAGGATTCTGTACTTCAAATCTGAAAAAGGAAAAAAAAATAATCTGTAAGAACCGTCTCTTTGTTTTCCAAATTTCATAGTTATTTATCTCAATATTTTTCCTTCATGTTGTACTAATTAAGATTCTCTTTTGAAGTTGATACAAGTTCAAAGTTTCAAAGCAAATAAAGGAGTACTGTTTTGTGGGAAGCAGATGGTACCTTTTGCTAATCTAAAGAGTAAGGTGTAACGTTGAATTGACCAAAATATGTGAAAACTAAGAAATTACCTCAGCAGGGAAGTATAGAGATTGGCTTGCAGACTGTAAATTTTAATTACAGCTTTAACCGAGGCAGGTGCATTGTGACTTTTTGTCATCTTAGACAAAAATGCTGCTTATGGCATATAGGTGCGACTTAAACATATTCTTTCCATGTTGTTTAGTCCAAAAGTTGGTCATTCGAAAAGTAAATCTCATCAGATTCTGATACACAAATGTTCTTTCTTCCCATTTCTCAGTTAATGGCGAGTCATCTGCCTCTGCACCAGAAGCTGGTAATTCTTCTGTCTCTGAGGCTCCGATAGGTTCAGTCGAAGCTCCCGTGTCTTCAGATTGCACTAACACTACAGCAGAACCTCAGTCAACAACAGAAGCAACTAGTTGTTCTGAAAGCCACACTTCTGCGTTACCTACTGTGTCTGCTGGACTAGAACCTACAGCTGCAACAGACTGTGCTCAACCTAATGCTAGAAACAGTACAGCAGCAGATGCAGCAAAACCAAGGGAATCCTCCTCCACCTCAAGTGCAGCTGCAGAACCTGTAAGACAGCAGCCTGGTAATGCCAGTACAGAACCTTTGCCACCAGGGTATGTGGGCTTGATTTTAATACTATAATTATGTTACGTCTGAACATGCATATAAAGAAACAGAAATTTAATTCTATACTGGGATTGCCAAATGCAGGTCAGCTGGCTGAGATGGAGTTATGTGATCTAAAATGGGGTTAGTACTGCTGCTGTAACTGGCTAGTAGCTCTTGTCCCAGAAAGTAACAGCTGATAACTGATTTGCTGAGACAGTATTGTAATCTAAACAGACAAACTCTTGGGCATTATGGACATGAAGACTTTTCATTTGATATATTCAAACTTATTTGGGTGATAATCTGTTACTCCTTTGGTTCTTAAACTATGCGAATGTAGTAGGTACCAAAATACAGAGGAGTGAAAATTAATACAATAGTCTAGAAATACTTGTAGGTGTTTGCTGTGTAACAATGAGATCGATAATATTATAGATAAAAATACAGATTTGAACTCAGTATGCACTCAGAATAGCTAGAAACTTTTAATTCTACTAGACTGTTAGAAAATACTTCTGCAGTCCTAAACCTTAAATGCAAAATTAATGAAATGAAAATGAAAAATATAGTGCATGCTCCAATTATGTATTGATCTTAAATTTTTTCGTAGATGCTTCCTTGTTTGGGTGAAAAGATCTCTTCAGTAACTAATGGGAAATACTGGCATTTCCATAATATTCTAAATATTAAGTATTTTAGCATTTTCTGAACCCAGAAATTGTTTCTTAACCCAGAGTGTATATACCTTGTGTCATTGTAGCTGATCTTTCAGAGAGCCTGTCTTGTACCTGCTCTCTGTGAAGGAGGTTCAGTAAGTTATTAGTGACACTTCACTTGAGTTTCCACAGTTGAATAAACATGAAAACAATAACCTAAAACATAGAAATATTGTATATATATTGTTGAGGAAAAGTTACAAAGTTTTTTATTTTCAGATGCTTTGACAATGGAAGCTCTTTATAGGTGGGAGATCCTGTGGTCAACTCTCCTCCACTCACACTTTTTTTTTTTTTTTTTTTTTTTTAAATTACATGCTTTCCTATTGAGGATGGGGTCATGAGTTCCACGCCTAGTGCACACTATTTTTTTTTTTTTGTTTGTTTCCCTGCAACCCTCATCACCCAAATGTAATTGAGTCTCCATTATGTTTAGCCCTAGTAACTCTGTAGCATGCTGCTGCTCCTTTCTTATCTTCTTGTAACCTTAGCATTTAATCTCTTGAACTGCAGAGAACATTTTGTAGTTTTATAAGATACTTTGTAGTAGTGAGGGAATGCACATCAAATTCTATGAGTAGCAGGCAAGTGTTCTGCCTAAGTTTTTATGAGCTAATTAATTATGTATACGAGAAAAACAATCATATATCTAATGCAAGCAATGGGTTCAGCTTTTTGTCTAACATTTATCCTGGTTTCCTCTCCCATTTTTAAGTAACGTTTATTGCATTATGGCAGTTCTCAGCAGCATGAAACTTCAGTTATTTTTAATGTTTGGTCCTCTCTCCATCTTCAGTGTGGGTTTGCTTTGCAACTAAAACTGAAAAAATAATACCCATGGATATCAGATAGAGAATTTACATGATAGAAAATAGAAACACAGGAAAACCATCTTATAGGACACACTTCAGGTTCAGTCTGAAAGATCCTGTTTTTGGTTAGATATAGGGAACAGTGGTTCAAAATGTAAACAACAACTTTTTTTGAGAGGCGATGTAAAGAATGCATCTCTAAGCAGTTTTTGAATGAGGTTATTTTGGCATCCAAGCCTTGAGCAGATAATTAATTGACTTTGTTTTCAGATATCTTAAATAGAATTTGAAAATGCTTGTGAATATTGATGTATGCTCATTTTATGTACCAAGTCCATTAAAGAAGTCTTTATGGTGATATCAGTTCAAGGAGAAAGTCACTGATTTGTATTCTAATGTCAGTTTTCTTTGGTGTTTCAGAATAAGTTTTGGATCATAGTATTTTCATTCAGTACCAAGGTACTTTTTTGGCTTAGTGAGAAATAAGTCCTAAGGAAGCATTTTCACCTTGACTTACATGAAAGTCTTATTGTCTTGAAGGTGGGAGCAAAGAAAGGATCCTCATGGTAGAACTTATTATGTTGATCACAACACACGAACTACAACATGGGAAAGACCACAGCCCTTACCTCCTGGGTAACGTAGACTTTTTTTTTATTATTTAAATATCATAAAAGTACTACTTATTTGTTTGTTAGGTGTAGGAAAAATACCGGCTTTTATAAGCAGCTCATCGAAACTGCATTATACATCATCTATTAAGAAATTCTAGCTTTCAGTTAATTTAGAATTATATTAATTGCAGCTATTGTTGTAGGAATGTTGGCACAGTATATGTCACTTGTTCTCATTGTTTGTTCAAATACAGCTACTAAATTATTTTGTTCATCCTTTAAAACTTAAGCATTAAATAATGCACATTTGGCCACCTTTATTTAGGTGGCACCACTAGGTGTAGCATGCTGGTTCCAAACCTCAGATTTCCTGGCAGAGTGTTTTCTGTGAAATCTGCCAACATTGCTTATCATCACAGGAATTTGCAAAGTTAAAAATGAGGTGACAGAGAGCTGAGCATGCTATTGCTTGAAGTCTGTGTTTGCTCGGTATGGTTGTCCTTCTGCCAATAAAGTTGGGGAGTACTTGTGTACTTTAGAAACTAAAATCATGCCTGTGACTCCAGTACTTCATTCAAGTACCGTCTAGGAAATTAGCATAAAGAGAAAATTATTTATGTAATATTACTGAAAAATTTAGCTGTTAACATTTGTGTTTCTTGAAAGCTGGGAAAGAAGAGTTGATGATCGTGGGAGAGTTTACTATGTGGACCACAACACCAGAACAACAACATGGCAGCGACCAACAATGGAATCAGTCAGGAACTTTGAGCAATGGCAATCTCAACGGAATCAGCTGCAGGGAGCTATGCAACAATTTAACCAACGATACCTCTATTCGGTAACTTTTACATAAAATTTAGAAATGAGTAGAGAGGTACTTTTTGTTTTTTAACTTTTTCTGAAGTGATTGTAAAACTATTCAATCATATGTGTTATGAGACGTTTGGCATCAGTAATTCAGATTCTGTTTCTGTTAAAAAATGTTAACAAAAATTGTCCTTAAAGGCAAAAAGTAACTTGAGCCTTGTGTGCTGCATGATACTTAAGAATTTTAATTACAGTAGTAAGAGGTAAAACTGAAGCGGTCCCTTAACTGAAAAGGAATGCAAATGCCGAGTTATGGGCATTTTGAACATTAAACAGCCTTCAAAACTGTTTTAGTGACGAGGAGTCATTCATTTGTACAGGTGACAATTCTTGCTTTGAGCTCATTTTGAAGCTTATGCACCTGGTTCAGCTCTGGAATTTCCTACTTGGTTTTCCATTTCTCTCAGATAGTTGCTGACTAACTTCTGCCGGAACAAAATATAATTTTTCCATCTATGACTGGATGTTGCTTTTTCTGGGTAGTTGCTTTTTCATAGTTAAGAATGATGGTTCCTGCATGTTACTGTCATTCTAAACAGTCCACTTAAAGAATTGTGCTTGGTCTCTTAAAACAAGATCCAATCCCAGAGACTTTTTAAGTGATACGTAGCAAAGCTGGAGTGTTTTAAAGAAGAAAACATTGAAGTACAAGTCTTTAACAGCTTCACTGGACGAGGACTCTATGCATCTGCAGACCTAACTTTGCTTTGAATTTGATGGACTTTATTCGGGTACTTCTCTGAAGTAAAGGATACTGCAGTATTCTTACATTTAACAGTTATCAGCCTCTCATTATATAATTAGACATTATATCTCATCAGTAGCAATAGCAGAAATATGCATCACCACTGATTTTCTTAACTCCTGGAGCTGTGCATCAAAGTCAATTTATCTTATGCAATTAGAGAAAGATAGAACTACAAACTGCAGCTAACTTTTCTTCCTCTGACTCTGGCTTATGCAGTTTATAAGTGAGATTGTAATTTATTTTTTGGGAAAAATGAATTAATACATTTAATGAGTAAGAGAATGTTTCATTTACCTTGAATGGTCAAAGCTAAACTACGTGAAGGAAGAAAAATAGATAGACATAGTTATTTTAGTTACTTTTATTTTTACCTGGGTTAATACATTGTGCTCCTTTTGGTATCGAATCTGGCTCATCCTATGCCACTGCCTAGTGTTTCAGTGTGTTCTGTTAAATATGCATTAGCTGGCAGCCACACACAAACCCTTGGACCTATTAAGATGATTGGAAATCTCCGAATCATGCCACCATTCAGTTCTTTGGCAGACAGCATTTTCTGTTGTGCGCTATTCTTTTTATACTCACCACAGCGAAGTCTTTAGTTACGGGGTCATTGTGACTGTATAGTTTCCAGAAGCAGAAAAGGCTAACTGCCTTTGCTGCTGAGATAATGATAATTCTCTGTTCACATCTCATAGCTGGTGGCTGAAACAAAGAGGCAGCTTGATTTGGATTGTAAATATTGCATTTTCTTTTGATCCTTGCTCTGTTTCACAGGAAAAATATTGTAGCTCTTTTTTTGCCTGAATTTGCTATTGTAAACTCTTGAGGGGATTTGAGACTTTCGGATTGCAAGTGCTGTATAAAGCAGTATTAGCAGCAAAGCGATCCTTAAGATACTCTTTGGAAAATGTAGATTTGTTACCATATATCAAAATTCCATTCTGCACAAAAAAAAAAATAATCTTAGTGTCCAAAAAATTTTAGGGAGTGGATGCTTTTAGTTAGAAATCGGAGTATGGATTCTGCAGTCTGGGGGATTTCTGCCTTTTACCCTTTTACACTTTACTTTTCCTATGCTTTGTATTCTTGGGAGCTGGTAGTGACTTCTGCAAGGTTACAGTATATTATGAGCTCAGTATGCTTTTACATAATGATTTAATCTGTTTTGTTTTTTTTTTTTACTTTTTTTTATTCCTTTTAACCTTACTGTATGTTGGTATAATTTTAACCACCTGCATATTTTAATGAATGCAGCTGCATTTGCAGAGAATGACAAACTCTGATAATAGCCAAACGTCCAGGGAAGACATCGTGTATTGAGGAAGCAAAAAACCCTATGTTGGCAGTAATCACTGTGGTTGGAAATGTTTCTTATGGTAGAGCATGTTCTTAAGCAAGAACATTGTGCTTATCTGCTTATACGTGCTTCCGCAAAACTTCTACGAACTGTACAACTTTAAGACCACTGACTCTTTTTTTAAGTTTGCTGTAGGAAGGGAAAGGGAGGGTACCTTGGGTTGGAAACAGTGGAGGCAAGTAGGCAAGTGCACAAATTATATCTTATTATCATGGAATCTATGTTTCTTCACAAAAACAAACTAAAAGTGGCGTGATGTTTTTTCAGAAAGGATAGTCTTCGGAACTAGTGGTAATATTAAAACACAATAAGGAAAAAAAACATGAATAATATTTGGCCTAATTGAATGTCCTCTTTTTTTTAAATAGGCTTCTATGTTGTCAGCAGAAAATGATCCACTTGGGCCTTTACCACCAGGTTGGGGTAGGTTAATTATCTGTTGATTTCAGGAAGTGACAGTTACAGAAACTTGGAATGCAATTGTTGTATAGTGTTTTTTTTTCTTTTTTCCCACTAGAAAGGAGAGTGGATTCAAATGACAGGGTGTATTTTGTAAATCATAACACAAAGACAACACAGTGGGAAGACCCTCGAACTCAAGGGTAGGTGTGTATATTGACTGGGCAGATAAAAAGATCTTGCTTAATTCTTTTATGTCATGATATGGGGGAAAAAGTACTGTCTGCAATTTCTTCTGCAGTTTACAAAATGAGGACCCTCTTCCAGAGGGCTGGGAAATCAGATATACCAGAGAAGGTGTCAGATACTTTGTTGACCATAATACAAGAACCACGACCTTCAATGATCCTCGTACTGGGAAATCTTCTGTGTAAGTGAGAAATTAAGCATATTTTTTAATGTTTTAACTTGTTCTGGTTTAATAATGAAGTCTTTTCACACTAGAAGACAATCTATACTTTTAGCTGGAATTGAGCACTAAATTATGAACAAATTGTTGTCCTGTAAAATTAATCTATTTTTAAGCTTTAATTGTCCGTTTATCTATGACACACTTTGCTGTGCTACTCTAAGGTTCAGTAGTTTTTATACACTTTTCAAATATCAATATTGTAATTGTTTTATAAATAGAGAGGGGAAGTGAGGTAAACTTGAATATTGAATTGATGTAAGTAAGAGTTGCAACATTAATGTCTAGACAAAGTAGTTCTAAATACTTTTCAAAAATTTTACATGCAGATCTGTTAAAAAATAGTTTGCTCAGAAGTTTTGACCCAACCTGTAGTTGCTGAAAAGGAAAATTGGTTTTGTTCTATCTCAAACCAGGTTACTGTCTTAATGTCTTTTATGTAGGGTAGGGTTTACTTCTGATGACAGGTTGATGACCTTTCATTCAAAGAGCCTATAGAGTATTGTACTAGAAATTCCTTCATAGTTCCACAAGCAGCTGAATTTATGAAGCCTAATCTAGCAGTCTTTCTCTCAGCAAAGACAATAAATTAGGTATCTTTCCTTTAGCTGTTGTGTAATTTTTACATTATTAATAGGGATTTGAAATACTTTCTTTTCAAATTTGGTAAATTGACTAACATCTGGAAAAAAAAAAAGAGAAGAGGGTGGAAAGGAAGACTGGCTGACCAAACCATCAACTGCATTTTGTTTCTGATCATATCTTATGATAACAATTTTTGTATATTTTTGAAATCTGCATGCTGCTGTTTAGCATTGAAAGTACTGCGTGGTGTCTGTATGGTTAATGAATCTCAAATATATTTCCTTACAGAAATAAAGGGCCACAGATTGCTTATGAGCGTAGCTTTAGGTGGAAACTTGCTCACTTCCGTTACTTGTGTCAGGTACTGATAAAGTAATTATATACTTTTTGAAACTATTTGAATTTACATTTATATGTGCTGCCTCTTAACATTATTGCCTTATGATTACAGTCTAATGCACTGCCAAGTCATGTGAAAATCAACGTATCCAGACAGACTTTGTTTGAGGATTCCTTCCAGCAAGTAAGCCTGCAAAGAGTGTTGTGTTTGTTTATCAAGACAAAGCATAAGAACAAAAATGTCCATAGCGAGTTCAGACTAATGCTCCTTCAGGCACAGTAATCTTCCTCTGGTGTTAGCCAAAGGGGAATTCTTAGGGAAGGCTGTAAGAACAGAAGTAATGTATATAATACTTTTACCAAATGATCTTTCAGCTCCCAACTGTTTACAATTGAAATGCTTCTTGAGCTTGATGTGGTTTCTGGGTATTTTAATAGTCCTCAAGGGACTTCTCTTCTGTGAGCTTGTCTGTGCTCCTCTTGTGAACTTTTTGCATCTACAGCATCCTGTGGTAAAGAGTTCCACAGTTTAACCACATTGCATACCATATTAATTTAACCACATTGGATTTGCTTTTCTGATTCTTGTGTGTGGTTACATACATTACAAAATGTTGTTTTCTCCAATTAAAACTAGTGTCCTGCTTTGTCCATCAAACATTAAATCTGTGCAATTCAAGCTTACAGTTCTTGAGCTCTTACAGTCTGCAGCCAGTGTATGTTTCTTCCTTCTTCCTCTGTAACAATGAAAATTCCTGCTGCTGTCACATCAAAACCTCTTGGGAGGGATTCTCTATAAGTAAAAAGTTTATTATTAATGAATGTATATTACACTTATTTTGGATTAGAGTAAATTACTTAAGTGATTTGCCTAAAACAAAATATCTGTAATATATCAGATGAAATGCCTTTTCGGCTGTTTTCCTTTAATGATAATGAATGCCTTAAGAAGAGTATAAGAACAGGGAAACCCTATAGTGATACTTTCAAGATATGCTCTCCCATTTGCTAGCAGTCTGCTACTCAAAGATTTTAAGCCCAAGTTAGTATTTTTGTGTGCAGTTCATTGATTGTATATTCCATGAGATAGTCTAATGGCTTGCCGAATCTGTGTAAACATTTGACATATATGGCATTTGGCTATTAATTAAATAAAATCTGAATAAGAAGGAGCGATTGTATTGACAATGCGTAATTTACAACAACTACAATTTTTGTGTTTTTTGATAGATTATGGCATTAAAACCCTATGATTTGAGGAGAAGATTATATGTTATATTCAGAGGAGAAGAAGGATTGGATTATGGTGGCTTGGCAAGGTAAAATAAAATTTGTTTAAAATAGTTTTTATTTTTTTAATAGCACTCTAACTTTGATTTCTAATGTCATTCTGTTGGCAGAGAAACTGCTTGCTTTTGCAGTCTGACCCTGGTTGCCTTTTTGGCTCCCCTTAATGTATGAAGGAGGTGGAATTGACAGCACTGGCTATTGTTACGGGTTATAACCTTCCATTAGTAAAACTGTGATCTCGGTTGCTCAGTTCTTTGACAAAGATTGATGTTTAAATTGGAATTTTTTTATGCTAGTTAATTGCTCTAGACTGAGTTAATTTCTTAATTAAAATTAATTAACTTTCCTGGAAGTGGGGACTGTAGAAAAATAAAGTGTTTTGCTTATTAGGAACAAAAAACAAGTGAGCACCAGACTGGGGCTGATATGAACAGAAAGGACATAAACAAGAGGAGAGTAGTGCAGGCATGAAGTAACAGCAGGCACACAAACAATGTAGGCTGGGCAGAAATGCAAACAGCTAAACTGCAAGTTTTTCTAGAATCTGAAGTGGAACTCAGGGAAAATCTGGTAACAGGAAAACCATAGACAAAGTGTGTTTCATCTGCTGACCATATAGAAGACAACCACCGACTACTGCTTCTGGTTACTTGACTGAAATGGATGAAAATGTATTAACATGAAAAAGTCAATATTACTGCAGATCCAGGGAATTAGAAGTAGTCACAGGTCACAGAATTTTTCTTGTTTGCTTGTTTTTTTAATGTAAAGGTGTTCTGTTTTAGTTTTGTTCTGGTTTTATGTAGCTTATTGTGTTAAAATGAGGTTCAGTGAAAATGTGTAGTATTCGTACGTAAGGAAGCTTGCCTCTGAAGGTTGAGCTTCTTTGGATATGTGGGTGGTTATGCTTCTGAATTACAGTATCTGATAGGCTTTTGAGGGGTGACTGCAGGGAGGATTGCAATTTTTGCTTTGCATGGGTTTTGTTTGGTTGGTGTCCCTATCATGATGGCCCTAGGCATAGGATGGGAACCAGGAGAGTTCAGGCAATCTCTTCCAGAGAAACAAAGTCTTCCAAAGAAGCTATGTTAGAATAATTTAACTGAAGAGTGTTAGTCACAGAAAGTAGCAGAATACATATATAAATAACAAATATATAAGCAGTATAATTTCATAGTTTGGGGAATAAGTCTTGCCCAGGATTTTGTGTGGGAAATTGAGAAGCAGCAAGGATCTCATTGTAACTTGATCTGAGAATTCTTAAGTGACAATGAGTAAACGGTCATGTACTGACTTGCTAATGTAATACTGCATTAATACAAATATAGAAAGCCGGTGCACCTGATTTATCACTTGTCTCTCAGCAGGCTAAACTGAGTATTCTCTCCAGATTTTTACCTTGTGTTTAGCAGGACCAATCTGATGCTATGTCCTGTGGCTAGTTCTAGCTATTGATGTGAAAAATTAATTGCTTCTGCAAACTTCTTGTTGATGACATCTTGTTGATTCCTCCCTTGTTATCTGGCTTTGGTCTAATTTAAATGCCTATTAAATCTGATGCTTCTATGCAGAGTTAATATAATTGTCGCACTATAAAACTTGCATAGAATGCTGTACAACATTCTCATGCTTATTAAAAGATACACAAAACCCCATTAGGGTTATCGTATCCTGGCTGCCTTTCTCTGTTTACTCTTTCTACTTGGCCTTTGGGTTGGACGCGTATTGGAGCAAATCATGATCCATGACTTGAGTTTCATAGAATTGTTAGGAGAAACACGCCAGCAAACTTCTAATTTCTGTTCCCCAATCTCAGGTAAATATAGGAATAGAAAAGATGCCTCTCAAATATGACAGCCGAAAGGCAGTCAAGATAGAATTCGGTCCCTGCAATTATTACAGGATAGACTTTTAGGGGGTTTTGCAGGCCCCTTTAGGGCCTGATACAAAAGCTCCTGAGTATATATGACTGCTTCTGAGGTCTCTGATTATATGCAAATACTATAAAGCAACAAATATTCTGAAAATCAGCTATTCTAACACTGAAATACCTGATTCTATTACTATTTCAGGTCAACAGAGTTGGAAACTATGAAAGGGGTGAATAACATGTATTAGTTAAACCTCAACAAAAATATATTTTCACATGGTCATGTCCTGTGGCTTAACTGATGCATGGTTAAACCACAGTAAATCGGTGTGAGTTCTGCTGTCAGATTGGGAAAGCAAATAAGGTGTGCTGTGGTTTGGGTTTTTTGTTTTGTTTTACCTAGGTTGTTTAAGCATGGCCCGTGGAATAATCTGTAATTTTTTGGGGTAAGGATTTGAGTTGTATGCAGTAAAGCAGGCATGAAGAGGATAAATACTGTGTACTGGTTGAGGCAAGGACTCTGTATGCAAAAATATTGCTAATATGCAGCTATAAGGGTGTGTTCAGGGTGACAATGTTAACAATAATTTATAAACTTTAGAAACGATGACTTTCTAACATTATCATTTTTAATAATGATTTTTTTTATATTTAAGAAGTGTATAATGCCATATATTATTCTGTGATTCTAATACAGCACTGTTTATATTATTCTTCTAAGTTTGCATATATTTTGACCATTTTGCTAGTTACCTAAGGGGAATGGTGATAAACATCTGTATTTGATGGTTTTTATGTGTATACATGTGTTTTTTTCCTTAGAGAATGGTTTTTCTTGCTTTCCCATGAAGTACTGAACCCTATGTACTGCCTATTTGAATATGCTGGCAAGAGCAACTATTGCCTGCAGATAAATCCAGCATCAACAATCAATCCTGACCATCTTTCATATTTCTGTTTCATTGGGCGCTTTATTGCCATGGTAGGTTAGATTTTTAAGGTTTTATTATTTGCTGTAGCTATACATTTATTCCTGAACAGTATTTGTTTTTACAATTATTAAAGGTTATATTAATTGCTTAGAAATTGAAGATTAAGGTGTGTAAGATTATTGAGCCAAAATATTCCCTGAGAGTCTCTTACACACTCAAGTTTCCTGGGGTAGTGATGGAAGTTAATATGACATTCAATATAACATTTTGTTTTTATCAATTGGGTGTGTGTACTTCATGCAAACTGCTGTTTGATTGAGTGTCTGAATACTGATGCTCTGAAAAATGTGACTAGTATTTTCTGAAAAAGGCTCCTCTGTTAGACTTGGTAGTCCTTACTCTATTAAAAAAAAAAATATTTAGAAATGTTTTGTGAAGTACACTGAGCCTTAATTTAAACGCATGGTCTTGGATACAAAGGTCAGATAATAAGGAGAGCAGAAGCTGGCAGGGAGCTGATTCTCTGCCATCAGGTTTCTCTTAAACTGAAAGCTGACAAAGCATGTTGTATCATTTCTTCGTCCGGTATCACTGAGTCAAGTTTCTATAGTGGACTCCTGCTCTGTCACTTTTCTTTTCTTCCATGTAGCGATACAGTCATCTTTCTACATAATCATCATGATGTCTACAGGTAGCCCACAGCAAAATCCCTGAACATGGTGAATAAATAGTGAAACCAAAAAGAGTAGATAAAAGTGCATTTTCAGACTGAAGAGACTGTCATCTTCTCTTGTTGTTCAGGCTTTTTGTATGAAATTGAAATAAATACAAGCAAAGTGTAACATAAATGGAAAAATACTTTCAGACTTAAAATAAGTTAGATTTGGGGGGTTTCTTGGTTTTGCTTTTCTTATAGATGCTTCTTGACAAACAAATTTGCTCAGTTTTGATGTTATCATCTTTGATTACGAAGGTTTTATGGCCAAGTTCCACATTTATGTGCTGTCATGAAAATTTATTTCATTGGGTTAACACTTTCAATAAGCTGTCAACTTTTTCCTTTCTTTTAGAATCCTCAGCAAGCTGTAATGCCATTTAGCAGGAAGACGTGATAAAGCCCATTCAGTGCTAGAGCCAGATTCTGTTTCTTTGAGTCGGTGATTTTTGATCTTGTGCATAAGATAAATCCATAATTGAAATGTTACCTTTAGGAAAACCACTTCATAAAATTACAGATCATAGAAAAGAACTTAATTTAAGTATTTGATGTAATTAAAAGATCAACTTTTATTTCCTGAAGTATTTTTGTATTTTTATTTTAAATTCTCTAAGGGGGGGAGAAAGAGAGAATGAGAGATGTGTAAAGGTGTCTAATGTGGTCAGTTGCAAGATTTGAGTATTTGAGTATATTCATCGTTTCTAATGGATGGCACTTCCTGCAGTACATCTTGGGATACCCTCTAGTGGCTTAAAATAGCTCAGATAATAATGTAAGCGGGAATCGTTTTAAGGAGTCTAGACAGGCTTTTTAAGTGTAGTTGTAGTTTCTGTCCTTCCCACAGTACTAAAATAGTTGTGATTTTCAGATCATAAAGACTTCTTTTGGTTTTAAGTACTGAAATAACCACAGATGTTTTCGACTGAAATGGGGTTAAACATAAAGAATACACATCTTACTGTGTAACAAAAAGCTGCCAAATGAGGTTGGCTGAGACAATTTTTATGTTTTCCTGTAAGATTATCATCGACATTAAATGAGATTATTTAAGAACTTACTTTTGCAAAAAAGCAGGAAATTGTATGGCTGGATGCTGCACTTGACATTTAATTTTTCCGTTTCTATCAGTTCGCTCTCCCAAGAGAAGTATGAACTAGTTTAAAAATAAATACACAAATAAATAAATAAATAAATGCCTCTGACAGAACCTTTTTAGGCTCTCCTAAAGCAGAAGAAAATGCATTCTGGAGTAAGCCTTAGGAGGAAAATTAGAAGGTGAGGGAAAAAGATGGAGTCTTGCCTTTTTTAGAGGAAATGGGCCATTACATCGGCTCTTCTGCTTATAGAATTTCAGCTGTAAGGAAGGACAAGCAATGAATGTCATACATGGTGTATGTTTAGGATGCATTTTTTAAAGAGGTATTTTAGTGAAAAAAGTGCACTTGATAAGGATGGGGGGGGAATGTTTTCATAGTTATAGCTGTGCTCTGTTAGCTCTCAGACAGACTGAGTCAGTATAGAGGTTAACACTGTGTGTGTGTGTAATGCTGTGCTTCAGTACTAGAAATGAGCTTACACCCTTTTTGCACATGTGGTGAGACAAGTGTGACCATGTTTTGGTTTTTTTTTTTCAATTTCATTTTTGCAGGAGAATCTCATTTCTCAGTTCTGTTACTCACCTATGATTCCCAAAGCTCTTTCCGAAGCAGTCTGTGATTGCATTTTTAAACTGTTTTACAAGCTGCAGTAGCATTGTAATAGTAATTTCCTCTTTTCATAGGCTTCATCCTTTTATAAGAGGTTTCTTTTGTAATCAGAGAATTTCTAACTTGTAATGATAACATATGCTTTGATAAATTTTGTCAATTAATCTTTTTTTTTTCCTTCCCATTTAATGTAGTGTTTTGTTCTTTTTAAATACCAAGCTGCTACTGCTACTTGGTGCTTTTTATTATTTGAAGGAGAAAGGAAAAAAAGAATTCAAGTCCAGAAATACTTCAATAATTCAGTAGTTCAATAAAAGCTAAACAGACTTTTTTCTGTTCAACAGGCATTGTTTCACGGCAAATTTATTGACACTGGTTTTTCTCTGCCTTTCTACAAACGAATGCTGAGCAAAAAGCTTACTATTAAGGACCTAGAATCTATTGATACTGAATTTTACAACTCCTTAATCTGGATAAGGTTTGTAGATTTTTTTTTTTTTTTTGGTGTTTGATGTTTTATAGACTTTTTTGGTTTATATAGCATTCATTGTGCTTTGGTTTTTTTTTTTTTAACTTTTCATTTAGGGATAATAACATCGAAGAGTGTAACTTGGAAATGTACTTTTGTGTGGATATGGAACTCTTAGGAAAAGTAACCTCACATGAGCTGAAATCAGGAGGTTCAAATATCTTGGTAACTGAGGAGAACAAAGAAGAATATATTGGGTAGGTGTTGAAACATTGTAGATGTTGAAAAAAAGTGTTCCATATTTCTTCTGTTACTCTAGTCTTTTTTGACACAGTATATTATTACTAAGTAATCCTTCGGACTATTATTGATATGGTATCTTGGTACATTTTGGTATCTTGGTACACATGATCTCTTGGTACATTTTGGTGTCTCCTATACCCCTCTTCCCTCTCCCCTGACACCCCACCCCCTCCCCCCCCCCCCAAAAAAAAAAAAAAAAAAAGTCCTGATAGAGAGATGACCTGTCTTGTCATTAACATGTACAGTGAGAGAACAGCTGAAACTGAAAATGAGCAAAACTATTTTCAGTAGCTTCAGGTAACAGATCCAGGTGGAGGGCAGAGATGTATTTGACAGAGGACTTCAAAATTGCTCAGAACTTTGCTGTCATTGTGGAAACTGAAATTCAGAATGGTGTATAACGTGGTGTGACTTACAGTATTTTTTCTCTTTGTTCTCTGATGCTGCTTTTTCCTGCTTGTCTCCTGATCTTATCACTGCCTTTCTTTTTCTGAACCTGTATTTCTGATCTATCTATTCAGAGTGATCTCAAAAGCAGATGTACACACATCCTTTTCTGTGATATGTCCAGTGCTGTAAATAAAGTTTCCACTTCAATTAGCAGTCTTTAGTTTCTCAGTGAAATAGTTTCTATAGTATGTATATATAATTATAGTACGTATATATATTTATTGTCTTCTTTGTTTATTCAGAAGTGGCTTGACCATTTTAGTTGAAACCTAAAAACCGTTACCTCTTCCTCAAATTTCTTAGCATAAATCAGAAGCTCAAAGCAGAAAATTACTCCTATTTGTTGAAGCTAGAAATAGTCTTATGCTGGAAGTATTGGGCAACCATAGTTATAGGTATTATAAGCAACAGTATTTCTTATTATTCTCTGCCTACACAGTGTATTTTGCTCAAGAACAGAGTATTTTTAAATCTGTGGAAATTTTTCTTTTCTACTGTTGACACACTAGGAATATGCACTTTCTAAGATAAAACAAATTTTGCCATAACAAAATCATAGTGCCCAAGCAGCATTATTTTCCTGAAAAGGCTGATGAATTTTGGTTAATGAAAGGTGAATAATAATACATAGATTTTTTTTTTTAAATGGAACGGTAATCTAAATACATCTTGCTCCTTTTACTGTTGTCTGAGTTTGTTAGTATGGTAGGTCCCTTGTAGTCTATAGAATCATACAGTATAAGAAAGTAAAATTGTAGGAAGCGTTACCTCATGTGTACCTACACACAATCATATATGTTTGAACTTCTTCATGTTGAGTGATAATTGATGTTTAATTTATGGGTTTTTTCCATCCCAGGCTAATGGCTGAGTGGCGATTTTCTCGGGGAGTTAGAGAACAAACCAAAGCTTTTCTTGATGGTTTTAATGAAGTTGTCCCTCTCCAGTGGCTACACTATTTTGATGAAAAGGAGCTGGAGGTGAGATTTTCTGTTCAACATGTTTACCTTTTGCAAATGTAATACATATGGAATGATTAAATGGATGGGTCAATTGAATCTCTCATCTGTGACATGCTGCATTTGATAGCTTCTGGAACATGGAGAATTTAATAGGAGCAGTGGGTGTAAATCATGGTGAAAATCTATTGAATTGGTGTTTTGTGGTGTTCAGCAGTTGGCAATTTTAAATTCCATCCTCAGTATTAAAGTGTGTTTTGCAAGTTTTGATGAAAGGATCAGGATATGAAGTCACAGATAGATCAATTCATCATAGAAAACTTCCTAAAACCCGTGTTAGACGGGTAGAATTACCTTGTAGCAGATGGCACAGAAGTGGATTCTGGTGTATAGTGATGGCTTAGTTTCACGTACATTACTTGACGTTCGTGTCAAGTAATCATTCTCTTTTCTAGGTTATGCTCTGTGGTATGCAAGAAGTTGATTTAGCAGACTGGCAGAGGAACACCGTTTATCGTCATTATACAAGGAACAGCAAGCAGATCATATGGTTCTGGCAGGTATGTTGGTCAGTAAAATTTCCGACGACTTTAGATTTTCCTTTGTTTTGTAACACAAATGACATATGCAGTGGAGGGATGCCATCTGAATGAAAGTTCTTGCTGCTTCCTATCTTTTTTCTTTTCAGAGAAGGAAAGGAGGATTACTGGTTCTTAGGGAGCATATTTCAGGGTGGGAAATGGCAGATAGATACCTGCATTACATTTGGATGGCTGGGTCACGGATATTGTTTCTATATCTTGTCCGTCTTATTGATCATACAACGATAGAGTTTTTTGTATTTGTAGCAGTGATGTACCTTCTAAATGTTGTTATATGTCCTAACACCTGTACATCTGAAATGCCACATCTTATTTATTATTATTGTCCTATTAACTCTGCCAGTCTAGCACTGACTGATTATAAGTCACATTTTAATAAGTTGGCTAAGAATTATTTAAAAAAAAAAAACAACTCCAAAAATGCTCTACGGGCTCTCAGTTTCTATGAATTTTCCTAAAGAGAAGTCATAGATATGCAGTTCCTGTCTTGTGACAAATCACCATTTTAGAGATGCTTTTGACAAAGTTCCTGTAAGAAAACGATGCAAATCAATTATTTCCTAGCTTATTCATATTGTCAGAATAATGTAAGATCTGGTGATGTGATCTCTTTTTAAGAAGCTTGATACTGAAAGAGTCTTAACCAGAAGTTCAAGTAACTTGGATATGATTTCAACATTTATAGAACAAAAATACTTACTTTGTTATCCAGGTTTTTCTGAGTCAAAATTTTAGTTCTGCCAGTGCCCCCTCTCTTACTGAGATGTTCTCCGTCTCTTCTCTCTTTTGTTCCTCTTCCCTTTCCCAGTGAATTTCCTTACAAAGTGATGCAGCTGTTACGGATGGTGTTTTCTGTCACTGAGACTGCCACATGCAGGGAATACTTACTTCAGTCTTGAAATACCCAGAGCCTGTGGCTTAGGCTATTGCTGTGTTTAATCAAAATGGCAATAGTCTTTATATAAACCATTGACATGTTTTATATTTTAGTGTAGAATAAAATAGATAGAGATTCTTCTTATTTGCTGTTCCCAGCCTTCACACTGTAATGGTTGACAGGGTATATAATCTGAAATCACTGTCCTCTCCCTCTATCCAATTTTGCTGAAATCAAGAAAGGTAAACTGTTCTTAAGATGGTGTCTTTTAAAATGGAATTATACTTTTTCAACAGTCCCGTGGGGTTTATGTTCAACTTCTTCAACTATGTTAAAGATTTTTATTTAGTAATTTGAATTTCTGTGCCTAGTTTGTAAAAGAAACAGACAATGAGGTTCGCATGCGACTTCTGCAGTTTGTCACTGGCACTTGCAGATTACCGCTGGGTGGATTTGCTGAACTTATGGGTGAGTAAAAGGCGACCAAAACTTTTTTACTGTAACTGTTCTATTGGCAAATGAACCGTGTTGCAAGTGTACAGATAGCAGGAACTTCATGTACATCAGTTTAGATCTAAAAGGGCTTTTTATGTCAGAAATCCCATGAATATATTTATAAATGCTTAGGAAATTATCTCATTTCCATGAGAAGAATGTTCACATTCATGTAACATTGAGTAGCACCTAGTGAGCTCTCTCTGCTGTATCTGAGTTGTGTCTTATGTCACGTGTATATCGTGTACTACTTAAAAGGAACAGATTACACTTTTTTTAATCTTCTTTTCTAGGGAGTAATGGTCCTCAGAAATTCTGCATTGAAAAAGTTGGTAAAGAAACATGGTTACCAAGAAGTCACACTTGGTGAGTTGTTACGTGTAAACTTTCTGTACCTTTAGTACTTCTCTTTTCTGGTCTTGCATTTACCAAATCGAATAACACCTAATTTGAATCAGTTCTCTATCTCCAGCTTCAGCTTCCTTGATTGCTCTGACATGCCAGTATTGGAAATTTTTCTGGTTGCTCTATTCTTAAATTTTGCTACTGTACACAGTTTGTCAGTATCAGATCTCTCAAAAGTATGGTATCATCCTTCTTGCATAGAACTGAGAGGTGTTTCCCTAATTCTTTATTTTAGAGAATATTGAATAACTGAGCAAAAGTCATGTTGGTATTAGGCATATACAGTTATTAGATACAGTTATTATACAGTAACATTATAGAAGATATATGTGTAGTCATGAGAAAAAGTAGTATGAAAGAAATCACAGCAAATGTTCAAACCAAGGATGTTTAGTCAGGAATACATACTTTTTCCTGCCAGGCTTCAGACTATTACTGGCTTGGCATTCCTGTACCAAACTGGTGCAACCGGTACACACATCAGTTTCCCGTATATACTGTGTGCACAATGGACGCACCTTCCTTAGGCAACATCATGACAGTAATATTCATCACACTTTAAACTACTTCAGGGAATCCCCCATTTTACCATTTTCTCCACTGGTGCTGTTTTTTCAAGTGATGATTGCAAGAGTTAAACATCCCTCTTTGTCTAAGGTAATTTTGGGGAAGACATGGAATGAAACAGAATGTTGGCAGAAGCCTTTTAGGGCAAAGTTTAGAAGGAAAAATAAAACTTATATCCAGGCATGCGTAGGAAGGAGAAAAATTCAGCTTTTCCATGCTCTTGCTGGAATTTAGAGATGCGTTAAACTAGGATGATATTACACTTCATGGTGAACATTTCCTTTTCTGAGTATTATGGTTCCCTGTATCTTGGGCTGTCTTTAGTCTTCAAAGATTCTGGTTTTTATCTGATGTGATAAGTCTTCTGTTTCCTAAAGTATTCCTCTCAAACTTTGGTTTTACTGCTCGTAGAAATGTCAAGGCAATGAGACTGCACTGGTTGCTATTTCTTCATTTGCAATTGTTAGATTCAGAACACTTTTAACTGCTGCTATAGAAGTTGAGTTCTGTAGTGTCCTACGTGGGATTTAGATAAACTTAACAAAATTTTGTTTTTTTCTGCTTAGTTTTAATCGTTTGGATTTACCACCATATAAAAGCTACGAACAACTAAAAGAGAAGCTGCTCTTTGCCATTGAAGAAACAGAGGGATTTGGTCAAGAGTAGAAGTGGCTTTGAGTCAAAAAGGAGATCTTGCATAATAAAAGGCCCAGCCAACTAAAATTGCACACTTAATTGTATATAAGCTTTTTGTTCTGTACAGTGATCTTTCTGGAACTCTAAAAGTATAATTGTTCTCCGTTCTTCCACAAAGATATGCAAAACAGTTCAGCCTTTTCTACTTTTATTTATTGCCCTTCCAAAAGACCAGAAAAAACCCTCATAAATTTTGAAAGCAGACGAGAGACTTATTTAAAATATATAGAAAAAATATAAATATATATACTAATAGGCTCTAGTTTTATAGAGCTTTAAGTGTATGAAAAGTTGCAGCCATCTAAAAGGGCCTGGATTTGCTTTATCTTGGCTTTATTATTCAGAAAAATGTTTAAACTGCTCTGTGTTCTCTCTTAAGAAACATCTCCAAGTTTGTTTTATTGCATGGCTGTTCTAAAAGGTGTTAAAGGCTTAGGCCAAACGTATCCTAAATATGTAGAAAGATGCTGCTGGTATTTGAGATGACAGAATATGTTGTTCTGTCTGTTTAATTTTTTTAAATACGTAAATAGCTGATATATCCCTCTCTACTGATGTAGCCAAGGTCATGAATAAAGCCTTTACTACTTGCACAAGAGTCATGTACAATAAGATGAATGTGATTTAATGTTCAAAGGAATCGGTGCCACTGTTCTGACTTACTGTAGGATCTGAACAGAATATTTTAATTCATTTGAGCAGCATTGAAATTTGTTTACATATTACCTTGGGTTATTACCACGAGGACGTTAGGTAATCTTCAAAGAAAAAATAATAAAAGAGAAAATATTACACATTCTCTCCTTGGTCTGGTGTCTTACAGGTTTCTTTTTTTGTTGTTGTTTCTTCTTTCCCTTTTCAATCCGTGATGTCCTTTTTACAACTTTGTAGAGTATATTACTGTAAACTGAGCTATAAGGGTATACAAAAGGTAATGTGAACTTTGCTGCTTTCTATATTCATGTTCAGTTTCAGTTATTGGATCTAGTAAACCCAAATAAAATGAAAGTTATATAAGCTCTGCACAGATAAAAATATTTGTAAGTATTAAATACTCTCATTCCACCTAAGTTCTTACAGAAATTCAGATGTATCTGAATTAAGTAAGTATGTCTAAAACCTGTCGTTCTTTTATGTAGGTCAAGTTTGTCTTAAGTGCACAATAATATAAAGCCATATTAAATCAGTTTTATTGGCATTGAGGGCATTTGCTGAACTGCAAAGATCTCTTTTCAAAAAAATTAATAATTTAACACCTTATCCATGCGAATTATATTAAATGCTACTTTTAGCAAACCGTGCTTCCTTATTATAGTCAAAACATTTAAAATTACCATTTGTATTATGCTTTAAATATTAACTGTAAATTCCATTACATTTAACTTATACAGAATTTTGTACACACATGAAAATGATGTCCTAACACTTCTGTAACATATCATATTGCACTGTTAAAAGTGTACATGCAGAAAAAATAGCTGTATCTGTTCATGTATCTTTCCAATGCAGCAACTGAATTCTGCCAAAATTTTATTTTTCTACACATTGGATTCTCTTGAGGCTTTGTATTCAATAGGCACAGCTCTCTGCGGAGCTGTTAACCTGATGTAACTTTTGGTAATGCAGCGGTAGTGCACCGGGCTCAACAGACTGCTATCCTACAGGAACCTTCTGTAAGAGTTTCAAAAATTTCCACCACTTTTGAAGGTTTTTCATACTACTCCAAATATCTTCTGCAAAACCATTTTCATAAATACAGCATTAAATTAATTTCAAAAGTGCAAATCCACTTAAATTATGACTTATGCTGGTTAGAATGGAGGAAGCTTTAAAAAAAACACCCCAAAACTAAATGTCAAAGGCTGGGCAACAGAAGTGTGTGCGTGGCTTGCCTAAAAGACAATTAAGAGGGCTAAATGTCATAGAGTTGAACTTCATGAATTTGCACTAATGAATGACTTGGTCAACCACTACCACCTGCTGAATTCTGTGAATCTGTGAGTAAGTGGAAAAAAAATAATAAAAAAGACAGCACATCACAAGAATGTAGTTGCTTTATTGTTTTGATAATTTTAGCTTACGATAATTTTTCCTGTGGGTAAGGGTTAGTGAGCAAGGAAAAAAAACAAACCCAGTGGCCTCCCAGTACATGTATATGGTATATTAATTGGTTTCAAAGGACTGACTAAAACCATGGCTCTTACGAGAAACAAAACACAAAAACAAAACACTACTTGGGTGGGTGTGGTTACAGTCAACTTGCTGGGAGTTTGAGTAATACCGCCCTGTAACTTTTTCTTTTCCTGTGCGTTCCCTGTAATTCAGCTGTACCTGGGGGGAGGAAAGGCAGCAAAGGCTGGAGATGAGCTGGGGGAACCAGCGAGGTTAATGCTACTTGAAGGAGCTACTGTGTAGTTCATGGGTTGGGTTTGTTCCTTTCTTCCTGCAAGCAACTCAGCTGCTCTTCTCCAAATGCTCAACAATCTTTACTTGGTACCTGGATAGCCTTTCACTTTGCACAGACACGGTTTTCTGCGGCAGCAAAGGCACAGAAGCAAGGTGCCTCAGCCACAAAGCTACTAGAAGTGGTTTTGTGTATGGCAGATGTTTCTGTAATGTATGAATGCAGAAAATTTGAAGAATGTTTCTGAAACACTGCATATTATCCACCCCGGGACTTTGACACGTTGAAGACTTCGTTTTCATGCTCTACTAATAGAAAAATAGGAATTACTTGATTGTAGTGGAGAAAACCATCTTTTAACTAGTTTTGTGATCTGAGGTTAGAATTAAAGCTCTAGATTGTCTCTCAGCTCTGAATTTTTACTGCTGACTCGGCACAGGCTTGGTTTCTTCGTCTAAGCAATTTATGCCTTTCTTCATGTTCCTGTTATAGACTGCAATATCCTTTGCTATTAAAGCAAACGCTAGCTATTTATAGTCAATTTCTTCTAGATTGTTAGATTTTCTACTAGCAATACCATGCGCATTTGATTACCTACCATTTTTTCATTATTCGGTCCTCTTTTTTCTGTTGGGTAATCAGAATATATTGTTTGGGAAATTGTAAATATTTTCTGTACTGTGTATCTAACCTAGATTAATTAATTCTTCTGGTGAAAGTTTCTGCTAAAATAGTAGCAAGAACAAAAAAAAGAGTTTCACTTTACCTCTACAAACAGAAGTTTGTTCCACCAAAGGGTAGCTCCCTCCTAATGAACTGGGAGTATGCATTCCTCCTGTCATTGTCACCTAGGGGAAGGAGTGCACATGTCCCACAAACATTGTGCAGCCACTAAATCCTCACAACTCACAGCCTCTCAATGTGCAAAGAGGTTTTCGTATTTCACAGAAGGCTTCTCACTCCATATGCTGGTATCACCCATAAAAGGATTTTTTTACATGTTTCCTACTTCACTTTTTTTTTTTTTTAAACCATAGCACTTTAAACGCTAGCATTTAAGTGTATCAGAATTAAGATTGCTTGTGCAGCCTTAATGAGAAAGCTATAGGACCATCTAATAATGTGAACATATATTACTCTTGAAGGCCACTGAACCCCACAGAAGGAGAATGCTCTAGAAAAAACTGCAGGCTTATAATTATGTCATGGCTTTGTACCTCCTTTCTGTAAAGTTACGCTAGTCATGTTTCTCACTATTCCTCACACATAACTTGCAGCTGAGCAGTGTGAAAAACTTAATTACAAACCTGCACAACCACTGTCCCAGCCCTTCCCCTGCTTGTCCATGAAGCCCTTTATTCCCATGTAAATCACACAGGATCACGTAATGAAAGAGATCTTCTAGTTGATAGTTTAATTGAAAGGAGATGGAGATCGCAGGTTTAGGCTTTACTTTTATTAACAGCTTCAATAAACCAAAGTAGTATGTGGGTTTTTTTTCCTATGCTGCTCAATTCCCATTATCTTGTTTCTTGTTATATAGAATTTAGCAACTCCAAAGCTTCTTTCTGTACCTGAAAGAAATAAATACACTCATAACAAAACAGCGCCGGGTAGTTATAGGATCTTCCAGCAGAACTTACCGTGCAACACCCAGATACATCACCGCAATTCTGTAAATTCAGAACCCTCCTAAGACTACTCAGTTTTCTTCCTGTAGTTCAAGGTGCTCAACACTTGAAACACAAATGGGAGTAAAACCACTAAAGCAGCCAGTGCCTTCAGTGTAATTCACTTACTACATATATGGTAAGTTTATTTGGGTTGAATACAGATGATTAGCTCTTGATTTGCTGTAGGCCAATAGCAGCATGTAGTAAGTTGTCCTATCTGTGATCGTAACCAACCAACCTCGGGTTTTCAAAAGTGTGAGAATACTGTTTCTGAGACTCCATTTGCCTGGGCATTCTGGGTAAAATCTAATAAAATTTGAATATGACATCTAACATCTATATTAAAAGCCAACTAACCAACCAAACCAACTCAACCAACAAACTCCTGGTCCTGGCAGAGCAAGCAGTGCAGGCAATGTATGCCAGATATTGCAGACACTAAGGGGTAAAAAATACTCCGAAAACCTACTAATGCCTACCTCTGCCAAAGACAGAGACAAGATTGCCAATTTCTTTGCACAGGCCAGTTTCCTTCTTACTGGACTACCAAGTCTAGTTCCCAATAAATTTGCATTTTACATGTTCAGGCAGAGAACGGAAAGAATACCACCTCTCCCTGTTCAGAAGCTCTGCACCCTTCTAGGAGATAAGGAAATAGCTGTTTGTAGCAGGAGGCCAAGCACTGCTACAAAAGGTAAGTGGTTTAACAACTTGGCTACTGCACAAAAATCACTACCAACTCTTTTTGTGTAGCTTCTAAAGAAAGGCAAGCTTTTGTGATCGCTGGTTTCACGTGTGCCTCCAAGTACTAGTAACTGTCAGAAGAATTGACCAATTTCATACGTACCTGAGACCACTACTCCTTTAGGCTATTAAATTCCTATACATTTTGCAGAGCAGTGGAGGAACAGAACCCTTACTTTTATTTCTACTGAAAGGTGTTACTGAAGGAGCTCACTTCTGGATGAAACAGTTTGAGCCCTACTAGAGGACCTACAGAGGGAAACCTCAGTGGTGGTTTTTTCCTGAGGTGTGAAGTGCAAAATCCTACTGAAGTGTTTCTTACAATTAGGACATCCAGAATAGAGACATTCAAAACCCGCCTGGACACCATCCTGTGCAACTTGCTGTAGGTGACCCTGCTCTGGTGGCGGGGTTGGACTAGATGATCTCCAGAGGTCCCTTCCAACCCTGACCATTCTCTGACTCTGTAATGTCACAACACATAGATGTTTTCTCTAACAGTTATAGCATCTCATGCTGCAGCTTAATGCTAAATGCATTAGAGGTCAATCAACCATAAGAAAAATCAATTGGAAATCAGGCTTTGTTAGTCCTGCTGCTAACGGGATTGTTATGAACGATAACTGCAATTACTGTGGTTTATACCGAACACAGTATTAGGTCTGAACAAGTCTAACAGATTACCCTTTCTGGAAGTACTCTGTGTTTAAGTAGGAAGCAGATGCTATCCAAACCAGGATCCTCCTGAGCAGTTCCAAAGGGTAATTAAGTGCCTCATCTCACCTACCATTGGAGATTTGCTGTCAAAGATACATTAGTTCCATTTGCCTCAATTCAGAAAGTGTGAAACTCTCCCTAGGGGCCTGGACAGGACTGCAATGTGAAGTTTTATGGATCTAGCAAGTTTTTGATACATCCATACTTTTTTCTTCTTCCTGTTCTTGTGATTTTTAGCTCTTCCAAAATATAACTTCTACCTTTACCGTTTCAGGCATGTGAAAAGTGAGTCCATGCTCACATAGACACAGGTTAGCTCGGGTGCCTGCTTTAAACTCAGCAACACAGTTACGGGCAGGCAGATGTTAGCACTACAAAAATATCATGAAGAAGAAAGCGTAACCGTTCTCTGTAATAAAACATAGTATTTGCAACTATTGTGTTCAGAGACAGTTACCAACATACTAGCATTTCTCGGTGTCTGGATGTAATCCTGGAATGTATGTGCTCAACTACGATTTACTCTTGAGTTAACCTTATAAAACACCCACTGCCAGGATGTGACACATGTTGGTTACAGTATACGATTGTACTATTACAGTTCTTAACTTCCTACCTGTTTGTCCTCTTCTGTATGTGCAGGATACTCCTTCGCTTTGCTTAACCACAGAAGTGCCATCTTTTTATTGTTTAACTTCAAGTATGTCTTCCCCAAAAAGAGCAAATTTTTGCTGTAGAAATTTGGGTCAGCTGTATAGAGAGAGGAGAAGAACTTTAAATGAGAATGAGCACCATACTATCAAAGCCATGATATAGCATCACTCCTTTAAATACTTATTTTGGAAAAGATGAATAGTATTTTTGGCTTTGGATCAGAAGGAAGCCAATGTAAAACTTTTACTTGCTAGATTTTGGTCTACTTAGAATACAGAGGCCTGTTGAACTTCCAAGAAAATTTAGAAAAAGTGATGTAAAATTCCCTTTTTTGCTTCTTCCCCCTGCATTCCAGTTGAATGTCCTGCAGAGGAGTACTTCGACTATAATACTTTTTCTGCAGAAAACCCTCATGTTAGTCTAAGTAATGATAGTAAGGGTGTAACATACTTTGAGTATCTCTGAACGAGCACAACAGGCTTATAACGTTTATCAGCAGATCATACACTATTAAGATAATACCAAAAGCTAGAGGTTTACTGCAAGTTGTCCTTCACAAAAGATTATTCTGTCCCCCAAAAGCTAGAAGTATTACCTTCCTCTGCCATGTGGAAGTAATGAAGAGCCTGCAAAAGATAAGGTTGTCTTCTTTAAAATGGAGAACAAACAGAACATAGTAGTCAACTAAAGCCTTACATGCACACTTAACATAGCCAAAGGAGGACTTTCTGTCCTTGACCTTATTTTTATCAATTCAGTATATTACTGACGGTTCTCATTCAATGTATAATCTGACATCTTCCCAACAGAACTAGTACTTGTCCAACTATTCCCCTCCCACTTCCTCCATAAGTACAGTAGCTTGTATTTGTCCCTAGCTAACTGGACTGTGCTTTTCCAGTCTTCAACTTGTTAAGATAATTTTGAACTTTATTTCTACCATGCAGCATATCTCCGTTTTCCCCAGCCTGTTCTCATGTATAAATTTAATAGATGAAACAAATCTTATTATTCAGGCCATTAATATTGAAAAATACTTCAGGGAGAACTGACTCCTGTAGAGCACCAGTTAGTATCCTCTTACATGAGAATAAACCTTTATGAAATCCACACCCATTTTTCAACTAATTTCCTGTCTGGCACATCAGAAATTTCAGTCCATTCCTACACCTTCCTGGTGTTACTTGCTGGAGGGAAAATACTGTCAGAGTACTTAAAGTGTGGATGTACCTACAAAACCGATTTTGTACTGAAACTGTAATTGCACAAGTTTTGCCAGTACGGCTCAACTACAGGTTCTGGGACAAGTTTGCTTCTTCAGCCACTTTTAAGTGCTACAGAACTTGCTGCTGGGACCGGCATGATTCTGCAGTATTTGAAATCCTGGCTGACACTTTGTATTCTTCCAAGAGTGATTTTCAGCAAAACTTACAAGCTTGACATTCCATTAAAACCTTTTCTTTCTTTTTCAGTCAGAGCTTAAATTGCTTTCTCTGTAACAGCAAAGCAGCCTTCTACAATTACTTTTGAGTGACTCCTGTGCCTGCCCCCACCCCTCCTCCCCCAAAAGAAGACAACATTGTGGGACAGTCATTGGGGTTGATATAAAAAAAAATATTTTAACAGCTGCAGCAAACTGTACTATTACCAATTTAATTTTTAAGTTTCTATATATGTACAAGTGTTTAAATAAGATGCATACTGTGTTAAGTCACCCTAGAAGATACACATCTGGAGAACGTGTTTTAGGGTGTATGACAACAAGAATTTTCATGGCAAAAATGAACAAATATACTTTCAACTGAAAAAAAACACACCACGTGTAGCCATGGGATAAGAAGGTATTTGTTAGTAGTAAGCAATAAAACAAGCTGTAACTTTTTGCATTTAATATAAAGGGGAAAATTCTAATAGCCCTATCAAATAAGTACATGGTATAACACCACCATATAAATCATCAGCACTGGAACTAGTACAGACAATTATCTGCAATAGATCAGAACAGTAAACACAAACTAAGTTATATATAGCTTGTTATTTTCTGCTGCACAAGTGACATGAAATAATTTTCACGGTTCTGTGTGCCACAGCTGAAAAAAATTAAAGATTTTTATGGTTTTAGATATCACTCACTCTCCTGTTACAGTCTCATTTTATTCATGACAATTGTAAACTCACAAGTCCATGATTATTCCATAAGCAGAGGTCAGCTTTGTCAGGAAAATTAGTAAAAGTATATCAGCAGCTTTGTAGGGGGAATAATAATCTGTGAAACATTTTCATATTGTACCTCTTGAAATGTGGAGGTTGGTGGTGTGGCAAATAGCGTTGCAGCTATTTTTCTTTGGTACCATGGCATTTCAGCAAAGGAGTAACACCTGGAGCAAAAGGAAACATTTGTGTATACCCTTTACATTTTTCTCGTTTTCGAGTAACATTCTCATATTGTGGACTTCATAATTGTTGTTTCCAAGAGTCAGAACAACTCCAGCCACACTGAAAGTTCTATAAGCAAGTTCTTACAACTGTACAACAAAATAGCAAGGTGTTTGAAGTTGCTGCATAGCTCTGCTAAAGAAGTTTTGCTGTCTTTTGTTGCTATTACATTACACAAAACTGGAGACAGGTGCTAACCATGAGACAGCTTTTGAGCTTGAATGATTTTAATGATTTATGTTATTTGATATTGTTCTAACATATTTGCAAAAAAAGGGCACAACTGAGTAATGTCATTGCCTTGCCTCAACATTACCTTGTTTTTCTCAATTATTAATATAAAGCAGATCTGCAGTACGTTCCTGAAAGACTCTGATCTGTAAGAATGAAAATAAACCCAAGAATCAAACTACTGTGTTCTAGGTTAGGCCATTCTATGCTGTTTTCCTATCTACTGAATAACGACGGTAATCAGTCACCTGTCTTGGAGATGCTGAAAGGGTTTAAGTATTTCAAATATGTAGAACTGCCAGGTGTAAACATTAAATAACACTATTCACTGTATTACCCTCCCACAATGAGTACAAAAACATTCTTCACTGTGTAAAATAGAGCACTCTATAGGAGGTGAATAATTAATAAATGCAAATATGAAAGCGTTTGGAGGAGAGAGGGGGGCAAGACATGGAATACACTGTCCGAGTTGAAATTTTGCCATCAGATGTGCCTTATGAGAAATGCCAAGAAAAGAGGTTCAATCGAGGACAGACTAGAAACTAGAAAAATACTCAAGAATTGGCTAATACCAAATTCCAGTTTCAGATGGAGATGCTCTGGGATTCAATAATAAGTATATTTAAATATAAAATATGGGGATATTTTAGTGCCCAAATCAGTAATAATCTCATATTTCTGATTATCTTTTCTAATTTTCCTTAGGAACAATGTCTTAAAGTACTTTCCAGAACAGGCTTCCTATCTCAAAACTGACCTTGAGACTCATTCAGTTGGTAGCATACACTTCTGTTTTAAAATGTGGACTGTTGCAATGGTTAGGTCATGTGGGAATGAGTGAGGGATGCTGAAAACTGAAGTATGTTTGTAAACTAATAAAAAAACCAAAGTCTGGAGCAGTAGATTGTAGTTTACTCTAATACTCAAGTCCACAAAAAAAACATAGAGAAGGTGGCTGTGGTTTACAGTAGGGTTTTTTTTGTTTGGTTGTTTTTTTTAAGCTACAAATACATTGTCTTTGTTTTCAAGCTCTCAATCACGGAATCACGGAGTTTTCAGAGTTGGAAGGGACCTCTAGAGATCATCTAGTCCAACTCCCCTGCTAAAGCAGGATTGCCCAGAGCACATTACTCAGGACTGCATCCAGGCGGGTCTTGAAAATCTCCAGAGAAGGGGACTCCACAACCTCCCTGGGCAGCCTGTGCCAGTGCTCTGTCACCCTCACCGTAAAGAACTGTTTCCGTGTATTTGAACGGAACTTCCTGTGTTCTAACTTGCGCCCATTACCCCTCATCCTGTCACTTGGAACCATTGAAAAGAGCCTGGCTCCATCCTCCTTCAACCCACCCTTTAGATACTTGTACGCCATAATAAGGTCTCCCCTCAGCCTTCTCTTCTCCAGGCTAAAGAGTCCCAGCTCTCTCAGCCTTTCCTCATAAGGGAGATGCTCCAATCCCTTAATCATCTTAGTTGCCCTTCGCTGGACTCGCTCCAGCAGTTCCCTGTCCCTCTTGAACTGGGGAGCCCAAAACTGGACACAGTATTCCAGTTGTGTCCTCAGCAGTGCAGAGTAGAGGGGGAGAATGTCCTCCTTCAACCTACTGGCCACACTCTTCCCTATGCAGCCCAGGATTCCATTGGCCTTTTTGGCAACAAGGGCACATTGCTGGGCCATGGATAATTTACTGTCTACTAGGACCCCCAGATCCTTCTCCTCAGAGCTACTTCCCAGCGGGTCCACCCCTAACCTATACTGGTGCTTTAAATCTTACAGTAGAGATTTCCTGTAAAACAATGCAGCAGCTTTGGTCTCTTTCAGACAAATAACCAGAAATGCTGTCTGGAGTCTCTCACTAACACGTAAAAGATACTGCTGTTTTCAACCACAACGTTTCCACAGAATGCCCTGGTTAGTATGGAAAGTTGTATCTCCAGTCCCCTCTCCTACTACGTAACAGTAATTCTTAGTACCAATTTCACTGAGCAGCCAATTCAAATTCAGAGATTTTTTGTCAATGCATGTGTGTTTATAAGCTACCCTCACTTAAATGTAACTTTTAAAATACAGTACCATGACAGATAACGAAGTATTTTAGGAACACATGTCATTTTTGATAGTTTGTCATTATACACAGATTGTATTAAGTTGCAGCCATCACTGAAATGCAATGTAAATTCAGTGTTGAGTTTTGTCTCCATTCACACCAGTAGAACAAAATGAGTAATACTCACAATCCCTAATGTCTGCTATGGAAACATACTTATGTTTGAAAAATGAGTTTTTCATAGTTCCATACAGTAAAACAAATACATTGAGTGAACAAATATTTTTCGTCTTCTTGAACTGCATAAGAATTAAGAGCCAGACTTTTTCAAGGCATGACATCCTGTACCCGTTCAATAGATTTTCATGTTCACATCAACTAATTGCAAGCCACTGAATTATTCCAAGCATTTCTGCAATTCATATAAAGACATTTTATATTCTGTCATTTTTTTTTTTTGCCACATAACTTTTGTTTGAAAACAGGACTTACCAAATGCCTATAAGATGAATTGTTGTAGCATCTTTTGGATTCAGTTCAACGGCTCTCTGGTGAGGGGGGAAAAAAACGACAAGATGTAAGAAGTTGTTCTGCCACATTTGGATTAAAATATATTGAAAAAAAAATTAGACTTGTTATCCTATTGTTAATTAAACCAGATTAACGGTGTGTAGAATTTCAAGCCGATATGGTATTTATTCAGTACACAACTAAATCGGCTCACCTCCAGAGAACTGAAGACACTGACAGATTTCTAAGCAGTTCTGTTTAGTAGGTCATTAGAGTTTCACATGAGACTTGGCGTGTTCAGATTTTTATATAATCTCTGGTGATAGAAAATCAGTAGTCCTTTGTTTTCTTCAGTACTTTTCCTTTATTGCTACACAATCCACAGTTAAAAGGACAGCCACACATCCATTTCTCAACAGCACAGTTACATTTTATCTAGTCATAAGGGCTGTTAAAAATACTTCAGCTATTTCAACGCTCTCTTCTGTAGGAACTTTGTTTACTGCAGAAGATAATTTGTACTCCTTGTTGCTGGAGCATTCAGCACTGTCACAGTAACCCCAAAACCAAAGTGTCACCAGAAGATTTGAAGAGAAGTATGCTTGCAAATTTTCATCAAAAAATAGTTCACAGCTGTCACGCGATTTACCTACTGGATGCATTAATGCTGTCATATGCTAAAAACTGTTTACATTACCTGGAAGTGCTCTTTGATAACATAGGCATTTCCAATTTTAGTCTTAATTCCTTCAAAATCTCCAACATCACTGAGGCAAATTCCATACCACTGTAATTCGAAGAACAAAAATAAAACGTTTAATAAAATGCTATAGCTATTAATAGTAATTAAAAAAAAAAAAAACAAAACCACAACAAACAGAACAGCTTCCATCACCACTAACAACAACAAGCAGGAAGTATTTATGAAGAGATCAGGCAGCATCACAGCAACCTGCTGGTCTGCATATGTAAGGTTGGGGGCTGACCTCCTAGAGAGCAGCTCTGTGAAAAGGGACCTGGGAGTCCTGGTGGACGACAGGATGACCATGAGCCAGCAATGTGCCCTGGTGGCCAAAAAGGCCAATGGCATCCTGGGGTGCATCAGGAAGAGTGTGGCCAGCAGGTCAAGGGAGGTCATCCTCCCCTCTACTCTGCCCTGGTGAGGCCACATCTGGAGTACTGTGTCCAGTTCTGGGCTCCCCCATTCAAGAAAGACAGGGATCTGCTGGAGAGGGTCCAGCAAAGGGCTACAAAGATGATTAGGGGATTAGAACATCTAGGATGTTTGAGGAGGAAAGGCTGAGGGACTTGGGTCTCTTTAGTCTAGAGAAAAGAAGACTGAGGGGGGATCTTATTAATGCTTATAAATACTTAAAGGGAGAGTGCCAGGAAGATGGGAACAGTCTTTTTTCAGTGGTGCCCAGTGATAGAACAAGAGGTAATAGGCACAAACTTGAATGTAGGAAGTTCCATCTTAACATGAGGAGGAACTTCTTTGAGGCTAGTGGAGCACTGGAACAGGCTGTCCAGAGAGGTTGTGGAGTCCCCAACTCTGGAGACATTCAAAACCCGCCTGGACGCCATCCTGTGCAACCTGCTGTAGGTGACCCTGCTCTGGCGGGGGTGTTGGACTAGATGATCTCCAGAGGTCCCTCCCAACACTGACCATTCTGTGATTCTGTGATACGTAAGGGAATCAATATCCTCTTCTTATCAGGGATGCCAACACAAGTGACTATACTTTGTTACCTCTCTGCCTGCGAGAGAAGCAACACAAAAAAAAAAAAAAAAAAAAAAAAAAAAAGAGCAGAACAAACCCAGAAGCCAGAGTCTGAAGTATTTCCAGTGAAACTCTACAGAGCCACTGTTGTACCCGGAAACAGCATACTGAGCGCGGGGCAGTGTGTATAACATTTTTAAGGCTGCATCAGAGAAGGATGAGCTGACTACATTGGCTGTTACCAGCCTAATCAGTCACCTCTTTTCATGGTCCTGCAAACATTTAACCAGTTCCTGCTTCCTGCACAGAGGAAATTTAGCTGCAAAAGTCTGAACTTTGATCTTCCAAAAAAGTTAGGGAGAATTAGAAGTCGCACTCATTCTCAACTGAAAAGTTAAATTAGCTGAGGTCTGCTGAAACAGCACAATGACATTTGTCCCAGTTCCTACTGACAGAAATCAAAGAAAAAGATTTCAGTTATTTTGCTTGGCTCACCTTGTGCGCTGCAAAGTTTGATTCATTTTTTTCAAGTGCCTTTTTTGCATACTCAAGGGATTCATACGCCAGTTGTCTTTTCTCCTCTGCAGAAGTACTACTAAGCTGAGCTAGATCTCGTGATGCCCGCGCCAGCCGCCATAACAACTCTGCGTCATCACTAGTTATGAACAGAAACACTAATGTTTTAAAGCAATAATGGAAACAAAGCAAGCAAAGGTCTTAAACCAGTCTTTCAATATGTATCTCAAGTGGGTGATAAGACAACAGCATATCATCTGTCATTCTATGCTATATACAACCCCAAGGTAACAAACAACAAATGAAAGCCCTCCAACTATCTGACGATATCTTCGTTCTGCCATTCTGGTCTGTGAAGCAAAAATATCTGTAGGAAAGGACTTTGTTTTCTTAAAAAAGATACAGATTTAAAAAAACCAACAGCACCACTCAAAAAAACAGGTGGAAACAAAGCCTACTTTGTTCTTAGCTAGATGGTATTTTTTCCAGCATTCCACTGATTTGATATTAATGTTTACTAGGAATGTTTAAAATATTAAGCATTTTTCCCTATAATGGTATCTAAATAATAAAATTCTTCCTAGAACAACTATGAAAAAACATAGCTTAGCCCTACCACCACCGCATAAAGCTGTACATTTATATATTTAAATCATTGTATCAAATGGTGTATGTTATGTTAGAGCCAAAGATAAGGGATTTTAAGTTTTATTATTTTGTTAATGTATTGCTTTGAAACAATGCTTGCGCTTTACTACACTTTTAGCTAACTACCATTTTAATAGAGACTTTAATTAAAATTAAATTTAATTTTAGAAAGTCTTTCAGAGATTCTACAGCCTACAGGAGAGCTGGGGAAGGACTTTTTACTAAGGCATGTAGCAATAGGATGAGGGGGAATGGCTTTAAACTGGAAGAGGGCAGGTTTAGATTAACCATTAGGAAGAATTTTTTCACTTTGAGGGTGGTAAGGCACTGGCACAGGTTGCCCAGAGAGGTTGTTGAGGCCCCATCCCTGGAGGTGTTCAAGGCCAGGCTGGATGTGGCCTTGGGCAACCTGGTCTAGTGAGAGGTGTCCCTGCCTATGGCAGGGTGTTGGAACTCAATGATCTTCAAGGTCCTTTCCAACCTAAACCATTCTATGATTCTATGATTCTGGCTATCTGACTATAAAACTTCCCCTCCTCCCCCAACAGGAATACTGAAGTCAAAACTACCAGAAACCAAAAATGTTAAAAAGCATACATGAGTTATTGCTAAACTCAGAGTATCAATAAAAGCGAGTTTTCTTATCTGGAGTAAAACTGAGTCACTGCTCACAGCACAGCAGTCCTGCTCTAATTAACACAGTAACAGAGACTCATTTTTCAGCTAAGTCACAAAAATGTCAAGTACTGTTACTGGAATCATTACTGCTCACAGAAAAAATAGTATTGCTATGCACCTAGTAGCAAGTTTACACCTTGCATATGACATGGTTTCCCTTACAAGCTAGGACCTTCATTTAACTTCCCAGGCTTTATACTTGCACCCCTCGCAAGAACGAAAGGAAAAAAAAAAAAAACTAACTGAAAACTACTGAAAAAACTGAACAGTTGATTTCCTCCAGAAATGTTCCAGGAGTAAGATGCCTCATCTCCTCCAAAGGAATGGACTCTTCAGTTTGCAATGCATTTTCTGCTTTTTCCTTAAACAGCTTGTCCCAGTTGGCTTATCAATAATGGTTTGTGCAGTTAAGACATTAACTACATGAGTAAGGAGCTTTTTTTGGTTCAGACTCAAATCCTAACGTGAGACAAACGAAAACAGAAAGAACAGACGGTCAGCAATGAAAAAGAAATGAAACAGCGACTCTTAAAAATTTTCAATGCTTGAATTCTACATATTTTGATCATTTGGTAATTTGTAAACACATTAGAGTTACAAAACAAACAAGCAAAACCCCCTCCTTTGCAGGACAAAAAACTTGAGTGTTAACCCTCATCTTCTACAGCTACCAGTCCTTTCTTCATTCATTTTTCCATCAGAAGAAAAAAGACCAAGAGTCCTCCTTTCCTACTTACTTAAGGATGAAAGCAAGATTCTCCAGCATACCACAGTGAGAACATTAGTTGACAAACTGATACAGAAGAGCACAGCAAAGAAATCACATTAATGTCTCAATGCAATCAAGTACCTATTTTTATGCTGAACCAGCAATCGATACAGCTTTTCAGTTTCTCCACTCCCATACAGGTAGTCTGCTTGCTCTATAACTTCTTCCACTTAAGAAGGAATTAAGATTGTGGAAACAGAAGAACAAATTACATGTAATTAGGACATTATAGCATAAAGAAAACATTTTAGAGCAAGATAACCGAGCCAAAACACAAACAATGTAGTTCCTTTTTAGGCAATCTTTCCAAACAACTTACAGGCACAGCAGGCTTGGATAAGCTACATTTACAATAAACAACTAGGAAGAGAAACAGTGCCCAATACACGCCTCTCACGAAACTACAAAACAGTTTTCAGTAACAGAGCTTTGGATGCTTAATGGGTTTAACATGCAAAAGTATCTTTCTCAATGCATCAGACTACTAGAAGCAATTTATTTTCTTCTTTGTGAAAATGGCAGGAAAAAAAAAGACAGTATGAAAAATATGACCAGGAGAGCACATGCAGTAGAGATCTAAGAGTAACAAACCCCCTTCATTAGTATATGTACAGAATGTAAATCCAATAGTAAAAATTAAAAAAAAAAAAAAAAATTTTCATTCTCAATGTCATTCCATAGTTTTGCCAGGAGAAAACTGGAGATTGAGTGGGTCCCTTTTATCTTGATCAACAAGCCAAAATGAAACATCGCTTAAAGGTTTTCTGACTGAAGTCCCTGAGATTTACACAAACACAACTCCAAAAAATATAGTTCACCTACTGAAACCTCTATGTGTTCAAGATATTGAAAGCAAAAATAATTTTGAAAACCAAAATTGGCTTTCTAGAGTATCAATTTATGAACTAAGTACCCATTGTTCTTATGATACTTTAATTTCTTTTTCTAGAAAATACTTCAAAACAATACAGAGATAGAGGAAATACGATTTTCACAACTGGCTGAATGTAAGTAATGTATACATAAATATAATGTATGTATGTACATAAACCAGCATTCCAGAAATGAAAATATCAAACACCATACAATACACGATCCTAGCATGAGAACAGAGGGGATTAGGAGGGAAAATACCCAAAGGGAAGCAGGTAGTTAATGCTATTGAAGTATATAATGGTACAGGAGAAGAACAAACTCTAAGTTTACTGTTCTGCCAACATTAAGACATGAAAAAAAATGCCTTTTAAGTCGAAAGACTTGTCTAATTTCTTACAAAACTTTCAGCTATGCTTATCGTCTCTTTGGTATTACTACTGGGTCCATGATCAAACTTCTAAGTCAAAACATAAGCTCTGCCTCCCCTTTGTAAAAATTAATCATGTTTATAAGCTTTCTTTTTTTCAAGTTATCTACTGAATATGGTAGTCATGTTTCACAGCATCACAGTTTTACTTATAGAAGAAAAAAACATTGAAGGCTATTAAATATAAAAGCCTCCTCTTCACCTTAAAAATAGCCTAGAATATAAATCGCTGAAGATCAGGAGAGGATTCTGGATAATTTTTAACCCTGCTATCTCTAAATGCCTTTTGTCAACTGTTTCAAAGATAAGATAAGATAACGGTCTATGTGGACTTTGGATTTTAGTGTCTGAGATTAGCTTCATGGTACATCTTCACTATTATCTTTAGTGTTTATTTGTTGAGACTATCTGAACACTACTAACATATCTAATGACTAAATGCTCAGAACTCAAACTTCTAAGCACACTTCCCACCAGGTGTTTTACGTAAATTATTAGACTTCTAGTTCTTTAAGTGTGTCTTTCAGGTACTTCCTTTTTACTCTTTATTTCACACTATCTACTGCATGTCTTGCATAGAAAGCTCACTAATGTTGCTTTTCTTGGCAAAGTAAATGCCAGATTCAAATGAGAGTACTAAAACAGACCAGAGGCAACTAAACAGTGTTATTTATGTTTCTCATAGGAAATTTTCTTATTTTTGTACTGAGTAGCTATCAAATCTATTCAATGAAGCTCCTTCTATTACAGCGAATAAAACAGTTCCTTATCTGTTCAAAAGTCTATTGTCTGAATTTTTATTTCTATAAGCATAAACATCTAAGGCGTTCCTCTCTTTGAGACACAGAGAAACAGGTTACCTGAACTGACTACTATCTTACCTACACAGTAAGCATACATTTCAGCTCATTCTCTATTCAGGCAGGCTTACTCAAAACCCCTTAATTTACAATTTGATAGACAAGGTTAAAGGCTGCAACAATATGCTCTTTAAAGATAATATTACTTTTCTTCCAGTAGTAAGACTATCTTTATTTGGATCTTGAAAAGGACATTTTATCACTATTCTTTTCTGGTAGGTAAAGCAAGGCTTTTCTTCCCCCTTTTCAGTCTTACAAAAATACAAAACATTCCTCAATTTTATTTCAAATGCAATCTCAGTGTTGCTCTGCTAGATCAAATGGGAATCACACTGTGTTCATATAGAAAATCTGAACTAAGATTTTTATAAATTGATTAAGGTTTGGTCTGCATTCCTAACTGAACCATATCTTTCTCAATAAGAGTTATTTAAATGTTGGGCAACAAATTAGGTATCATACACCTTCTGCACATATTATATCCTAGACTGGATGAGCTACTAGATCTGCTTTCAGTAACACCTGAAAGAATCACTTGTTAAACTGCTACAAGGCTACCATGAAACAATTCGAAAGCATCCCATCATGGAAACACACTGCGTGCAGTCTTAATGGAGAAAATCAAAAGCATTACACCATTTTCCTTTACAATTCCAGCACTAAAAAATTTAAGTTTCACATTACAATAACCTACATACTTCAAAATTTGAATATATTACCTTTGAAGCTTGCATGAACCTCAGCAAAGCCAGAAATCAGCTTCTGAGCTTCATAAACCAAAAAGGACGCTGTTGAAAGCACAACCCCCCTTTGAAGGCTTTTTCTAAGCACCTGCATGGGATCATAAGATTAATTAATGTTTAATTAACATTAATAAACATTGTCAATTCGAGTTAAAAAGTTTTTCTTGTCTCTACTACCGCTTTTATTTCAGATTTTGAACACAGAAAAGACTTTTTAAAAGTTAAAAAAAAAAAAAAAACACTTCAAAAGAAAAAAACACCACAGCATCAAGAGGGTATTTTCTTCTTAAGCTTTTTTCAATAGGTCACAACTACGCTTCAAAATATGAACAGAGCACTAGACGAGAAAAAAAAAAAAAAACAACAAAAAAACCCAAACCAAACCAAACAACAACCAAACATAAATATGGAGCAAACACATGGTAAGGGGAAAAAAAAAAAAAAGAAAAAGCAAACTCGTGGTTTTGCAAACGAGAAGAGGGTCCCCAGATTTTCCAAAAATAAACCAGCCCCTCCATGCAGGAGCCTCCACAGACCCTCCACAGACGCTCTCCCCCCCGCTCCCCGCGGGCTGACAGCCCCCCACCGGCGGGTGCAAAGCCTGGAACCGACCGCCCCCCACCACAGCGGCGACCTGGCTACCTCTCTCCCGCCGGGCCCCCCCCGGCCCCACGTCGCGCCTCCTGCCTCCCGCCGGAGCAGCCTCCTCAGACAAGCGGGACCCTTCCGCCGCGGCCCCGCCAGCGCCAGCGCCGCCATCGCTACCCAGCGCACCGCGCGCCCGCCCACCCCCGCCAGAGGAGGAACCGGTCCGACCTCCAGCCCTACCCGGGCGAAGGGGGGAAACAAGGACAACGGCCGCCCGTTCCGCCGGCCGGCCCACCGCTGCCGCCGCCGCCGCTCCGAGTGCCAGCCATTACCCCAGCCCCGGAGCCACGCCTCGGCCAGGCCGGGTCGCAGGGACAGGCCCGAGCGGGATGGATGGGTGGGTGAAGAAGGGGGGGAAGCTGCGCATGCGCCTCTGGCCCGCCGCGGCGCCGGGGCGGGGCGCGCCCGGCTGGCGTGGGCGTGTCCGCCGCGGGGGCTAGGGGTGCGCGGCCTCCGCGCTGCCGTCGGCGGCCCCGGCAGGTGAGGGAGGGGCTCCGCTGCGGGGGGTGAGGGGCGTCGGCGGGGTAGCGCAGCCGGGCTTGGGCGTTGTCTGCGGGCGACGTTGAGGGCTCGGGGACGGCGGGCCGTTTGCCTGGTGGGGGTTTTTTCGCCTTCCCGTGCCTCAGGGACGAGTCCTCCGGGGCCCGTTTGCCGCGGGTGTTTGCTTTCCCTCAGGCCCGGGGGAGAGGGAGTTGATCCCTTCCGCCCGTCGTCCCTTCGAGCTGCCGCCCGCCCTGAGCCGCTTCTCCCCTCCGGCAGGCGAGGGCTGCCGCCTCCTAGGGCGGGGAGAGGTGTGGGTCGGGGGCTGGGAGGCAGGGCCGGGCCGGGCCGGGCCGGGTCGGGCTGGGCTGGGCTGGAGCGGCCGCCCCTCCCCGGCTGCAGGCGGCGGTTGGCGGCCGCCTCTCCCGTCTCCTCTTGGGCTGCGTCCCCTCAGGTGGCTGAGGCGGCTTCCTGGTGCCGGGGGGGAGCGCTCCGCCGGGGGTTGGGCACAAGACTTCTGCGGAGCTGGAGGAATCGGTCGCCCGGTTCGCCGGTACGTCAGGTAGCGAGACTCGGTAGAGTTAAAGCTCTGCGCCAGAACATTGAGGCGCTGGGTGCCGGGCTCTATGGCGGTGTAACACTGCCCTGAAAAGCGCCCTCACCCGTCAGGAAGGAGACTGCGAGAAATCATCGTTTTTCCTAAAAAAAAAAAAAAAACAAAACCAAAACCCAACAAAAAACAAACCGCGCACTGTTCTTCCTGAGCTGCTGGTAGAGTGGGTTGCCGTTTCTCCTTTCTGCGTTGCAGTTGTGTTATATGTGTAAGACAAACCTTAGCTGACATGCACGTTGTCATAATTTGCTCTTCAGCTAGGGAGAAGTTACGATATGAAAGCTCTTCACTTTTGCTTCCATACTCTTATCTTCAAAGTGTGTTAAGTACCCTCAAGGTAATACAGAATCGTAGAATTGCCTAGGTTGGAAGGGACCCACCACTGAAACTTGTATTTGTTTTCTTGCGTTTATGTTGAAGATATTTCTGTGGTGGTACAACAAAGTTTATTTAGTAGAAGTAATTAGAATCAAACTCAATCCCAAATTATTTTGTTTTTCAAATTTTTTTAATTTAAATTAACCTTATATATATAATCACAGAGGTAAAATGTTTCAAAGGCCGTGCGGAACACCAACAAGCATGAGAAGAAAAAAAAGTAAGCAGAAAAATGTGTAGAGGAATAAGGAGAACCAGAGAGAGGTCATCTTGTTTTTCTCATTATGGTGTTAGGGAGAATGCAGTTTTTTTCCAACAAGTATGTTTGTGTTAAATATCTCAGAATTAATCAATACAAATCCATTATATATGACTGTTAGACTAATTTTAGTTCAGCTGTTGAAAGCAAAAGTCCATTTTGTGTAGGTTGAATAACTAAGCCATTATTTAATGTCATCTGCCAGAATTCCAAGGTAGCAGTGCTGTGCCACAGTGTTTTTACAGCCTTGTGATTGGCCCAAGGTGTTAATGTTTCTCCAGAACTTAAGGCTAGAGGGAAGCCATAGTAGCTGTTTTGTACAAACAACAGCGAAGAGCCTTCTTTTAGGTGTAATAAAACTAAAAACCCAACTCCACAGATAGGTTGATGTTATTACTTGGTGTGGAGTTTAGTTTTTTTTTCCCCTTATTCTTACTTAGAATCAGATGCTGTCATTACCACGGTTTCCTTTAGGAAATACCTTGAAGGACAAAGTTAAGTAGTAAGATATGTTTTTTCTTTCCTTATTCTGCTTATTTTGTTAGTGAAAGTCAGGGTGCTCTTCCAACATAAATAAGACATGATTAAGTTAGCATTTGTAGGTATTAGTTTCTGTTAAATCCAACAAAGTTACTTCTATTCTTGGATCAATTAGGCTAAGATTAATAAAGGCCCCTTCTAGCATCACATTTGAAGGTGTAGCTTGTGGAAACAAGTAGACAGGAATTAGAATTATGGTGCCTTTTACTGTTTTAAGTTTAATTTCTTTGTTTTCAGTACTGCTTTAGATGAGGTGCTGTTGCTGAGGGATTATTAAATGGCATTATTAAGCGTTTCAAGGATTTCTGAATGTAGGAGTTTTGGGGTTGGGTTGCTGGGTCTGAGCGTCTGTTTAAGAAATAGTCTTAATGATTTGGATCACTTGCTTCATACTTTTTCCAGTGGTTGAAGGAAGACTGTATCCTGTAGATCCTTCCCATCCTGTAGCTGGATCGAGCATACATGTTCACTCAGTGCTTTATCCAAGGCACAGTTAGGAGCCAGCTGAATTAGTTCTAGTGGTGGTAACTTGCTTCTCGTGCTTCTCACATCCATCAGGGTTACTAGCAAGTCCTCATAGTAGGTAACTAGCACATGTGCCATAACCTGATGGTTCCAGGAAACAGTATGATTGCTGTGTGCCTGTGTTCAGAGCCACTGCCTATATATATGCAGACCCATGTATGATGCCTCCCAGGCACAGTGAATGCAGAGTGCAAGTAGCAGTGGTACAGAATTGAAGGACAGCTGACTGGAGAGCTCTTGTTTTGCCTGCAGGAAGGTTTGAAATATATCTGGGCTATAGTAAAGTGTAAGTTTGTGATTGTCAGTTTGAAGTTAGTGTTATTATTTATACTGAGATACAAAATGATATGCTGGACCATTGTGGGATGGACTTTAGCAGTATAGGAAAGCGTAGGTTTCTTGGAGTGTAAGCTACATTAGAGCTTGCAAGCCACTGATTTTGGTCTTACTTTAAAGCATTATCACCTTATTGGAAAAAAAAAAGCATTAAATGGATAGGACAAAAGAGGTAATCTGATCTTTGTTTTTAAAATCTTAAAGGGCTTTTCTTGCTGAACTTTTCAAATATCAAATTTATGTTGTGCTTTGTTCTCTAACCAAAGCTCTGAGTTTCCCATAAATAATCTTTACAGTGCTGCTGTCATGGTCACATAAAACTGTTGGACAGGTTATTTATTTTAAGAGGAGCTGTAGTTCCTCAAAGAATATGCATTCAAACCTGTTATTTTGATTGATATATGGTAATAACAATTCTTGGGTTTAATTTCCTCTCATTTCTCATTTTAATTGTACTATTGAAGCCTTAGCCTTCTGCTGAGAAGCCCAGAGGCAGATCTCAGAGGTATGGTACCATACACTCATTTTTAAGAACTAGCATTTGTAACAGTGAAGTGTCACAACATGCCAGACTTGAAATGAACTGTAAGGAGTATTAGTCTAAAACATGCGTTCACTTGCATCTTGTTTCTTCAATAAAATGGAGCAGGTTTTAGTGAGATAAAAGTTTTTCTTTCTTCTGGATAATGTTAATTGTGGCTCTACACAGAGTAATTGCAATGAAGAATACACAATTTAAGATATTATTCAAATTGCATAGTTAATAGATTTTTTTTTTTTCAATAAAGTAGTTGACATAAAAATATTTTAATAGAACTTATATGCAGGAAACGAGTTTTCCTCTGTTTGAATGCTATCTGCTTAAAACAATTAAATTTTGAAGTCAGGAGATCTGTGTTTCTTAATTTTCTTGCTCAGGGCACAGTATTACCTTTTATAGTTTAGTTCACTTGGATCAAAACATCATCCAAAATTCTTAAAATACTTTTGTGTCAGGGGGATGCTGGGAAGGACCCTCAGAATTAAAGATATGCCTAAATGGTGACCACCCATATAATTAATAATAAAGAATAAAAAGGTCAACAGAAGTATATTTAGAAATAGCTGTTTCTATGTTGTCTTGTGAACAGGTGCCCTAGAAGTCAAATTAATAGTTTGTGGTCTGGGCAATGGGATTTTTTAAAAATAGAGTTCTAAATATGTTCTTTGGCAATGTAATTTAATGATAGTTTTTTATATTTAGGAACTCTCTACAAAGAGTTGCCTGACTTGTTACACCAGTGTGCTACCAGTCCAGTGGATAAATATTTGAACTACCTGAGTATGATGAAGCTTGTATAAATAGGTGATTCATTTTCCATGGAGAAAAGAATGTCTCCCTTCTCACACACTCATATGCCTCAGATTTCTTAAATACTAGCTCTTATTTTTGTTTGGCATAATCCCCAGTAAAATTAGTTCTGTGGTCATTAGGGGTTTATCAGTGTAATCTCACTTGTTCATTTATGAATGATATAATTCCTTCCTGCATACTAAATAGTGAATGTGAGAAGATATAGTTTACACTCAAGGTTTTGTGCGATTCTTCAAATACTTACAGAATGATGCAAGTTGAGATGTATTACTTTGAGCTGCTCTGTTATTCAACTTGTGAATGCATCAGCTAGTGCTGCACGAGAATTTTATCAGCTGTGTTGCCTGAAAAGAGAGAGAGGAGCCAGAATTCAGATTTAAAGGTATGATTTTTAGAGAAGCTTCTAATTTTCAAATGCAGTGATGGAGTTAGGTTATGAAACAATCTTAGCCTTGTAACTTTATATGAACTCTAAGCTCCTGTGAGGTGGTCTGTTTCTGTGAGAATTGAAGGGTTACTTTGAGATTTTTTTAAATACACATTTATATACATGTAGTCCAAAATTACTAGAAATTGTGTTGCTACTAGTCCTGCCAGTGGAAAGAAGGGTCTGTTGCCATAATTTCATTGTCAACTTCTTGCAGCAGATGTGGCATTTTCTGGGAATATGTTGTCATTCTCTGCTCTTTGCATATGCAGCTGTGACAAAGAGATGCTAGAGGGCTATGCTGAGATTTTGGATTGAGCAGGTTGTGTTGTCGGGTGGGTGTTGTCTCTTGGGTTATTTTCATTTAAATCTTGTTTTGTCTATCTTTGTGCTAGCTCTTCATCGGAACCCTTCTTGTGAAAGGTTGTTGCAAGAATTGCTGTTACTGCTTGGTGTGAGATGCAATAAAAGAGGTTCTAAGGAATACAGGCTGAAACATCTTTACCACACAAACTTCTGTTTGCAAGAAATGATATCTTAGTCCTGTCTGAAAGAGCAGAGACTTTACAATTCATTACACTGAATGTTCAGGACAGTAGAACTTCGTATGCGTTATTTCAGGTGAAGGCTTGGTTCAAGACTTTCATTTTAGTAGTCTGTCTGAATAATTAATTTATTTCCATGTTATTATCTGCCCAGGTTCACGGGAAATACTTAATAATCCAAGAAGGATCAGAGCACTGCTTGTATTTGGTACTGACACTTTCTGTCTGGCACACGGTTTACATAAAATGCTTAAACGTAGCATTATCCTAGAAGATTAGCTGATCAGGAATAGACTTTATTAGCAAGTTCTGAAATGGTTTTCCTGCTTTTTCTGTGCCCATCTGGGCCCTGAGGTAACTACAAAATATGGACTTTTGGTCTATTTGAATTATTAGTATTTCCCAGGAACTAGGAGATGTTCAATGACAGCAATAGCTTGCATCAGAACAGGTTTGAGACTTGTGACTAAAGGCAGTGATACCAAACCCAGCTAGAGCAGTGCTCACTTCATTAGTCATTTTGTCTTGTGGTTATGTATTTCTGCTTGTTAGATTGGGAAGCACCTATGGCTATGAACATATCATTGTACTAATCTGGAAAGTTAGCTGGGCAAGCCTGTACTCTCCTCTGGTATTGCAGCATTGTCAGGATTGCTGCAGTATCCCAAGTGCTCAGTTAGAAGATTATTCTGATAATAGATCTGTTCCTTTTGAGGTAGAATGCCATATTGACAGTTTCTGTTGAAAAGCAGACACTGGCTGGGTTATTCGGTGGATGCCACTTATCTTCAATAGAATCATTAGTGGAATTCAAAGAGCATTATGATTGGTGGAACTGCAAGACAAGACTAGTCCTTGACTTACAGTTTTGCTTTGATAATGACAGCTCAAATATACTTTGACCTAATCATGTTCTTGAGCAGCCTAGAAATGGCATAGGATCAGGAACAAGTATCTCCCTTGTGACCGTACATTGCTGCAGTTCAGATTCTGGATGTTGGAAGTTCTTCTGTACAGTTTATGTAGTAATTTTCAGTCTTCTCCTGTCCAGAATTATTGGTGTGTTTTTAAAAGTCTGATACACTCCTGCAGTCATAAAAAAACATTCCAATAAAAAAGACTACTGAGGTGTCATCTGGCCCCATTCTGGTGTGCTTTACCTTACTTTATGGTGTACCCTGCGTGGAAGACAAACAGTTGATAGCTTGAGAAAAGCAGAGATTTTAATTATATTTGGCCAATGAGAAGCATAGTTACTTTCATAACAATAAGTAATTGAATAAATAAGTCTTTTATGTGATGTAACTTACTGGCAGTCAAGGCTTATCCTGCCAGAGCCCAAACAATGTTATTGTGTCCATAAAGTTATTCCCATATCCCAAATGTGCAAGTAATCCAGTTATGTATCTACAATGTTTTGCATCTGATTTGCCTAATAGATCTGATAGTGTGTTGTAGGATGGTATTTCAAGAGGAAATGCACTAGTGCAGCTGTGATTTCTTATTTCCACCATCCTGAAGAGACTGCACTTTGCCAGACTCTGTATTCCATCAGGTCTTCAAAAACAGCATGCTTACTTACCTGACAGTGACTCTGGTCCTTGAGAATGCTGATCATCTTTAGGAATCCTACCACCCACTCTCAAACCTGTTTTGGAAGTTTTCAGCTAACACAGGCTTTCAGATGTGAGGAGAATTGTGTGGAGCTGGAGTCATGCTTCCTTTTATGCAGCATGGAATATCCTCATAAAGACTGGTACAGCAGATGCAGAACTCCAACAGCTATTGCTGTTCAAAAGACTTCTGAGTTCACATATGTGAAGCATCTGTGTGCCCTCTGCCAGTTCTGTAATGACCACAATGTTGTAAGAGAAGTATTTGTTGTTTATGTACTGAGTTTCACTACTGTAAATACTGCATTGGGTTAATGAGATATGACTTTTTCCTCACTAGTAAGTATTTTAATAATTTTTAATGTATATAATGTTATTGAAAATCAGGTTGTACACAACTATTTACTGTAAAATGTGTCAGCGTGGGCTTCCCACAGGGTCACAGCCTCTTTCGGGTGCATCCACCTGCTCCAGCGTATTCATAATACCGTAACACGGTATTATGAATAATCGTGTTATCTTTTTTCCAAGTAAAATAGCGAAATTATTTCTTGAAATGCATTAGAAGCATTAAAGACCTCTTCAATCCATTATACAAGTATTGATTCCTAATATTCTCAAAACCTCTGAGGAAAATGCCTTGCATTATTTTTCATTTTGGATTTTGCAAAACTGGAAATGGAAGAGATTAAAGGACCATCTCAGGATTTGGGAAGTTTTGGTTTTGTGTCTGGGTTTCAAGTCGAATATCCTCCTCTTGGATAAATGTGTGTTCTCGTTACAAATTGTCTTTTATCTAATATGGATGCAATTGTTAGGTCTCAAACGAGCATTTGCATTTCAGGGAAGGGAAGCAGCTTTTTTATCCTTTCTCTGTGTGTTAAAGGATGCTTTTTGCACAGCACCTATTGTGCTAAATCTGCCTTTTTCCCCCATTAGATGCATAGTGGGAGAGTCAGTGACGTGGGGGAGGAGAGGAAGTAACAGAATTGACATATTCATGCAAGAAAGTACTTGTGATGTAAGAGAAGTGGGACATGTGTGCACACATACATACAGAGGTGTATAGAAAAAGCTGACCAGATTTTTAAGTTAACTGGATGCTATTTGTTTATGTATTGGGTTTGCCTGGCAAAGGTTTGGTAGCGGGAGGGGAGGACTACAGAGGTGGCAGTTTCTCTGTGATAATGTATTTAAGAACGGGGAAAAAAAACCTCAGCAACTGCAGTCAGAGAGGGGAGTGAGAATACGTGAGAGAAACAACTCTGCAGACACCAAGGTCAGTGAACAAGGAGGAGGAGGAGGTGCTCCAGGCACCAGAGCAGAGATTCCCCTGTAGTCCATGATGAAGAGCATGGTGAGGCAGGCTGTCCCCTTGAAGTCCATGAACAGTAATGGTGGACCGGATATCCACCTGCAGACTGTAGAGGACCCCACGCTGGAGCAGGTGGATGCACCCGAAAGAGGCTGTGACCCTGTGGGAAGCCCACGCTGGAGCAGGCTCATGGCAGGACCTGTGGACCCATGGAGAGAGGAGTCCATGCTGGAGCAGGTTTGCTGGCAGGACTTGTGACTCTGTGGGGGACCCATGCTGGAGCAGTCTGTTCCCGAAAGACTGCGCCCTGTGGAAAGGACCCACACTGAAGCAGTTTGTGAAGAACTGCAGCCTGTGGGAAGGATTCATGATAGAAGAGTTTGGAGAACTGTCTCCTGTGGGAGGGACCCCACGCTGAGTGTGAGGAGTCCTCCCCCTGAGGAGCAGCAGAAACAACGTGTGATGAACTGACTGCAACTCCCATTCCCTGTCCTCCTGCACCACACGGGGGAGAGGAGGTAGAGAATTCTGGAGTGAAGTTGAGCCCAGGAAGAAGGGGGTGGTGCAGCAAGGTGTTTTAAGATTTGAGTTTTATTTCTCATTACCCTATTCTGACTTCTAATTGGCAATAAATAAAATTAATTTCCCCAAATTGAGTCTGTTTTGCCCATGATGGTAATTGCCGAGTGATCTCCCTGTTCTTATCTCAACCCATGAGCCTTTTGTTATATTTTCTCTCCCCTGTCCAGCTAAGGAGAGGACTGATAAGAGTGGCTTTGGTGGGCACCTGGCGTCCAGCCGGACCACAGTTTACCAGTGATTTTTGGAAATGTTACTTTAATGAAAGAAATGTGGCAATAAGTCCTTTTAGAGACTCACAATAATAAGGAGTTTCAGGGAAGTTAGAGCAAGAAAATGTTGATTGTTTTGGGAAATACATCTCAATTCAAGTTTGAATTTTGTTGAATTCCATGAGAACCCTTTTAACTTGCTGTTGCAGCTTCAGTAGGCATTAGAGCATCACTTTGTCAGCAGAAAGTTGTTTTTCTGGAAACAGCCATTAAGGAGTCATGCACTGGTCTGCACTGGATTCTATGGGCAACGCCACTGACTGTTAATGAGTTCTGTCTGGCAGCCAGGAAAGCAATAGGGAATGGAAAATATCAGTATAAAAAGAGAACCAGGAAAAAGGGGGCAGACTGCTTTTTAAGGGCAGGATTTCAAAGCCTAAAAAACATGGGTTTGAAAACAATTTAAATACTTGGAATTTGGAGCTTCACTTTTTTTTCCATCAAGGACAATGACTGAAACTTGGTAAAATCATTGGAGCAAAAGATACTCAAAGACGGAATCATGTTTAGGTGTTTGGGAGATGCAGGAGGGTTTCCCTGAATTTGACATGCTTGAAAATACTCTAGGTGCATAGATGTTTGAGGGGTTTCTTTACAGATCATTTATTTTTACTTCAGTCTCCAAAAGGTCCGTCTCTAAGATAGCAGAACAGAGATGGAGAGGCAACATGTGAAGTGTGCACTAGTGGAATACAGGAAGCCTCAGGAAAATTCCCTCAAGCAGTGTTTTCTTTCTCCTGGTTTCAGTTCATTGTTCCCTTTTTCCATCTTTTTGCCTCTCAAAAAAAGTTTTTTTTCACCAAAAGTCATATGAATACAGTGAAAGGAAGAGAGATGGCTTAGGATAAGTATAGTTTCATGTTCAAGTACACTATACGTGTATGATGCAAGTGAATTGGCTAGATAGAAGCAATTGTCTTTTCTTCCTTACTCTGTTTAGTGTCTTATGCACTTTCAAGATAAATAGTAAAAATAAATATCCAGAGGGATACTGTCTCTGGACTGTGGGGTTACTGCAGAGAAGGAGAACCTGAAGCTAAAGAGGCTTGGGAACTTCCAAGGTAGGCTGCTTACAGGAACACTTGGAAGTTTTAGTCTCTGAGTGAAGGGCAATTGTGCTGTAGAGGCTTACCTCCCACAGAGTGCTGGAAATGATCAGCTGTATTCCTGAAGAGTAAAACTGAAGAGATTCTTTTAATATTGAAAATACCTGCTGGTCAGGCCTAATTAGGCTTGCAAATGCACATTATTGCAGAATTGGATTCATAACTGATAATGAAGTTGTTTCTGTAGGTTTGTAGTATCTGTTGGTCTTCTCAGTTCCAGCAGAAAACGATTGAGCTAATTAAGAGGAAATGTGAGAAAGCTTTCAGTTGTTATTTTTTCAAATGAACCTCCGGAAAGCACACTTCCTCCTAGTTCTCAATTATTACTTGACTTCAAAGTTGTTTATCCCTATTATTAAAAATTTTAATTGTTTTTTAAGGTTTACTAAAGCAAGATCACCTATTCCTGTTACTCACTTAAACTCCTTTTCCAATTCTGCCATACTCATGGCTTCAGCATTTTGTTACAAAGGTTTGGTGGGGGAGTATATATTATGATTTTTTTTTTAATTATTCATTGAATTATTAATAATATCTACATTATGAGATACTGACATTCATGTGAGCTTTGCAGGATGTAATTTAAAGCTTGCGAAATTTTATTGTCAGCAGTTCAAATCACTGTGCTTTCTTCATGGTGTATTCTGTTTTCCATTTGGTTCCTCAAGCATTCTAAGAAACCTGATACTGTTTCTTACGTGCAGATGTTGAAAAGAAGTTTTATACCTATGTGGCAAAGCCAAGAGTATGACAGTAATACAGTAGTGTTGATACATCATAAATCTTAAAATTTGCATTTGGAGCCTCCAATCTCTCTCCTGACAAGCTAACAATTCTAATGATCAGTCAGAGCATTAATGCATTGTGACAATCCCGTTGTTTGCTTTTTAGTATATATATTAAATAATGATTTCTGTTGCTGCTTTCTAGCTTAACAGATGGCGGCACAGTGTGTGACAAAAGTGGAGCTGACTATTGCCTGCACCAATCTCTTGGATAAAGATGTTGGTTCGAAGTCGGACCCGCTGTGTGTGCTTCTCCAGAACACGAGTGGTCAGCAGTGGTATGAGGTACAGTGTGATGCTTCTCATGAATCTGCTAAAAACACAGTCTAACTTGTTGAACCTTTTAAGACACTGGAGCATATGATTTCATTAAAATACTAATAATAGTTTTCTAATAAATACTTAACACCTGTCTGATTTTTAGCACTGTTCCCCTAGCCATGTGTGGACCAACAGAAGAAGCCTTCCAAGTGCTTACATGTACTTTTATAAATACAGTACTCCAAAACTAGTGTCTTATCCTGCATTTGACAATATACCATTTTTATGTTGGTCTTCCCTGTGCAGGAACAGGTACTCCTTACAGGGAGCAAAGAAAAACAGGTCCTCAAATACATCTGACTTACAGCAGTGGGATTTGTAATATAATGTGGTTATTTATATTTGATGAAAGGTTTGTAGGAAAATATGGGTTTATACTAAGAAGAACTTTTGAAAGTTTTTGATTTTTTTTTTTTTTTAATTTTTATTTGAGTGCTTGTTTGGTTGGTGAAATACTGGATAAAGTGATATCTTTCTAACTTCAGGTTGATCGCACAGAAAGAGTTAAGAATTCCTTGAACCCAAAGTTTGCCAAGAAATTCCTAATTGATTACTATTTTGAGCTTGTTCAGAAACTTAAATTTGGAATATATGACATCGATAACAAAACCTTTGATCTGAATGATGACGACTTCTTAGGAGAATTTGAATGTACACTGGGACAAGTAAGTATGCAGATGATTTCCCTTAGAATTAAGAAAATATATTTTAATGTGAATCATTAACCACTTTTATTTTCGATTTATCACAATGTTCTTGTATAGTTCAGGTACTCAAGTTGAACAGGATTCCCTTCATTTGTTTTTTTCAAGCCTCTGTTCAGAGTATACACATTTTGTTTGCAAAAGGTCCTGAGTTGATCCCCTGAAATGTACTCTAGAATGGTGACTGTCCAGATTGCTATCTCAAAGTAAGTGGACTGTCAATGAGCACAAAGTAGTAATTGCTGTTTATTTACTCTTTTATTCAAAGTCTTTTTTTTATGCTCCATAGAAAGAGAATTGGTGTATAGCAACATAAGTGTTCACAAGGGCCGTGTTAATCTTGTAATTTGTTTTCCACTCAAGGCAAGCAGTGAATCTGGTTCTGTCTACTGTTGATTTCGCTCCCATTTCCCTGTCAAATTCTGCTATTGGTGCTGTTGCAACCAGGCAGCTTCTTTTCAATTTGTTCTTTCTAATAGATCCTTTGAAGGCACTTCTTAGGAGAGTTTTTTTGGGGGGATTTCTCCTCCCCTGCGTCTAAAGTAATTTTATTTTAAGTGCATTATGAAGATGGAGGCATTGTGAAATGAAATTCAGTAACAATTTAAAATTAATTCTTCATTCTTAAAGTAAAGAAGGACCTGTAGAATGAATAGACACACTTCTGAGAAAGCATTGCCTGAAGAGGATAAAATAAAATCTGGAAACACTGCAGGGGGAGGTTGACGTTTGTTTGCATGACAAACTTCGTGTTTAGTAATGTGTTTGCTGAAGCCATTTATGAAATGTGGCATGCATGTGTTTGGCACGTATGAAAAAATTCAGAACAATCTGAGATTGGAACTTAAGGTCTTATCTTTGTCCATGTGTGTGCATTATGTTGCTACAAGACATTTTATTTCATATTGCTCCTGAAACTCTACGTGTGTTCATCTACTTATATATTTTAAAATTTTGAAATGTATCAAGTATTACCTATTTATTTATAGGAGATCATGGGAAGTAAATGTAATGCTGTCATCTTCATGATGAAGGAAAAATTCCTAAAATGAAATACCTCACTATCTTATTTCATTCCTTTGAAAATCTATTAAATTGCACTAATAATGCATTATTCTCAAATTTTGTCTTGGCAGATAGTTTCTAGCAGGACTCTAACAAAACCATTAGTACTTAAAAATGGCAGACCTGCTGGAAAAGGAAGTATTACGGTAAGACAATTAAGACAATAAATCTCTTCAGCATTTATCCTTATATATTTTTGTGTTGGTTTTTTTTTTTTTTTTCCCCAGTTACTAGCTTGAATACAGTGTGTCTAATCTACAGTGCTGCAAAAAGTATCTTAAAACATTTTTTTTTCTTCCAGTAATATTTCTTTGTCATCCAAAAGGAGACCAACCCACCTTCTGCATCTATAAGTCTCATTGCATCCATCAAAATAATTACAGCATCCAATGTGCTACTGTTTGGGCAGTAGCTTTAATTGCCAGTGTCATTGTCTAGCGAATCCCAATGTCAAATCAAATTGTTCCTCCTTCCCTTGACCCCATTTTTTAATGCTTCATTTGTGAGCAAACATGATTTTTTTTTTTAATGGACCTGTTATAGGAGTGTTGTGAATATGAGAAAACTACGTAGTTCCTGAATATAAAACAAGTATTTTATTTTCTGTGCGTATCTAGATAACAGCAGAAGAAGTGAAGGATAACAGGGTAGTTGTGTTGGAAGTAGAAGCAAGGAAACTGGACAATAAGGTATTTAAGTGATTGCTGTTTCTTTGATAAATTAGTAACATCAGAATCTTGTCAAAAAGAAAACATTAAAATATTCTTTCTTATTTTTCAGTTAAATAATTAAATCCATTAAGATTTTTCGTAGGCTAAAAAAGAGATAGATGAAAGATTGCTTCAGAATAACTTCATTGACTGTTTTGAAATGAATTATGTTTCTAAATAATTGTAGGGATATTTCACGAACAACGTGCTTTCTTTTAAATGTAAATCTTTACCTCTAATAATAAAGATAGGGAGTTTTGGTATATCAATTGATTTGAATAATTGTATAAATGATTACTTGTTAAATCTCTGAAATAGATGGTAAAGAGTGTACTTTGGAGTACATAAATCTGTTAATTAAATATTTTGGGGCTGGCTAAACATACTGCATTTAGAAAGACTTTTAAAAACAAAATTAAAAAAAAAATTGATAATGGAAAAGTGTTATTATTCTTCCCAGTCAATTTAATGGTACTTTTTTTAACTGGATTAAATCCTTAGTTTCCTAACTATCCTTTATAGTACTTATAAGTGTTCTTTTGCTTGAACTGCCGGGTATTTAGTACGTGGACACTGCAGAACTTTTATCCGAAATTGATGGACATGCCATGTTTTCTTCCTCTCTTTCATAGGTGGTTATATAATCAGACTTGCATTTCTTCATCTAAAACTTTTGTTCCCTGAATATGTAGTGTACATTTTGTTAATCTAAGTGTGTTTTAACTAGTATTTAATGGCATTCATGCCACAGGCTGTTCTGGGATAATTACATGTTCTTTAAATACAGGATTTTTTTGGAAAGTCAGATCCTTATCTGGAATTCCACAAGCAGACTGGAGATGGAAACTGGGTGATGGTTCACAGAACAGAGGTAGGATATTTTCAGTCAACAACCTAGGGATTAAAGTTATTTGATTTCCAGTGTGTCACAGAACTAGACGTACAGTGTCTTACAAAAAGAAGAGGATGTTGTGGTAGTTGACATGTAGACCAGTTAGAAATCACCTCAGCTCTTCCACTGATTTTCTCACAGGATGGGAAGTCTACCTTACTCAGATTCTGGTTTATGCCATACTATTTTAAAGGAAAATACTTTTTTTTTTTTTTTTTAATTTTTTTTTCCCCCAAACTTTCTGCAATCTAGAAGAAAACAGATGTTTTGAAAAGGTACTGCATACTCACACAGGGACGTTTGTCTCGGTGTTACTCTGAGGTTAGAATTTGGGCATTCATGTGACCGTGCTGTTCTTGTGTCAGTGTCACCTAGTACCGTTTACTAATGAAAGTAATAGCAAGGGCAGGCCAAGGGTAATGCTGAGCGAGGGAAAACGTGCTTGAGCAGCAGCAGCAGCCTTCCACCCAGGAGGAGGTGCAGAGGTCCTGTGGCAGCAACTGACAGGGTAGGAGTAGGTTCAAAATGTCTCACTGTAGTGGAAGCCCAAGCCCTAGTCAGAACTGAGGTACTGTGCGCGTTTGAAATAGTGGCCATCTTAATTTTGAAGCACAGATGTTGAAGAAGTATAAATCCTTTTTGTGTCAGATTTATAAAAATAGTTTCTCTCATTACGTGGTTCTTCTGCACAAAATGTATCTTTTCCATGAGCATTTCAGTCATCTTCAATTTCAATAATGAATCCAGAATTTGCTGTTCCAGCCTAGAACTGGCTGAAGGATTAGTTCTTTATATTACAGATTTTAAAAACCTTTTTATGTTAGTATTATTTACTGTTTTTATTTTCAAAAGGAGGGATTTCTTTCTCTGCGCTCCTACAGTGCTAGAAGTATTACTATTACTAGCTGTTATTAGTTAAGTATTGCTTATTGCGTGTAGTTTCTTGTGCTTTATTAGATCATCATTTGGTATATTTGGTATATTACAGATACTTTGCGGTTGACAAATTCTGAAGTTTCTTCAGTATTATTCTTAAATATCACTTATTTAGCATTCACCTTGAGTGACTGTGTGCAGCAGGGTGTCTTTTTATCCTCATGCACTGTTTCTGCTTAACTATACCATGAATTTTTTGAGGGCATATTTCAATAAGTGGCATTTCAGAATAAATATAAACTGGAGTGAATTGTAATCTCCAAAGCATTGATGTATTCAGAAATTCCAGTGTAATCTTTTTTCGTGTTTTTTTTTGTAAGTCATGCTTTTATATATGTTTGTGTGTATGCATATATGTGTTTGCTTACTAAAAAAATTAAGTTAGTATTCATGTAGCAATGAGGAAATTTAATTTTTTGCAGTGTAGTGGCTGAGTGATATAGTAGATCACAGTGCAGTCCAGAGAAATACAGAGTTAAAAGATACCATCTCTTTTGGACAATGGTACTGCATGTTAGGAATGTTTAGTTTGTGAAGGTATGACCAATTATGATGTCTACTTTCTACTCTTGTGAACAATGCTATTCGGTTGGTTTGGGTTTGTGTTTTGTTTGTTTTGGGTTTTTTTTATAGGTTATTAAAAACAACCTGAATCCCGTTTGGAGGCCCTTTAAAGTCTCTCTCAATTCTCTGTGTTACAGTGACATGGACAAGTCCATCAAGGTAATGTATATAAAATGTTTGTATGAACTAATGCATTAAAAAAATTAGAATATGTAATAAATGGAAGATATGTTATTTTAGTTATTGCCTCTTTTTGTTTCAAATTGAATTGAAAGTATTAGGATTTTTTATTCCTATTTGAAAGTCACAGAGATACATGCGTGTTCTAGGAAAAAAAAATCACATTTGCAATGCATTATCTGGTAAAAGTTGATCTTTGAAAGTCTGGGAAAACAGTTGAACATAAGTAGCTTTGAAATGTCCAATTCAGTTTCTTATTTAGATTGTACAGTTTTAGTGTTGCATCAGGCAAAATTGATGGTTTTAAGATACTGTATAGTGAAACAAGTGTCGTAAAGGCTAGAATATGCTTTGTTCTATGTTACAGAACTTGTAATACTTTGTTACTGATGCAACAGGTAACACCAATGAAATTCTTAATCTACTACCTGATACAATTAATTACACTTAATATACTAGTTGAGATAACCGATGTATCCTGTGGATGCCAGATGTAGCAACTTTTCGCCTCAGATGAACTGAACTTTTCTGTCAGAAAGTCAACCAAACCTGTGAAGTGATAGTTTTACCAGGACTGGTCTCCCACTCTTTGTATCTTCAAATCTTATCTTGTGTAAATTATGTATAAGGTATGAATATTTTTCTTCAGGAATTCTGTTTAGGAGAAGCTAAAAAACAAACAAAATACCATTTATAAGCTATTATGAACACGTTAGGAACCTAATATTTTAGCATTTGGAAAAAAAACCACAAATGAAACAAACGACTGTACTTGCCGTTCTTCCTCTGGGAAGGAAAAATGAGAGCATAATCTGCATGTGACAGGTATTAGTCATATGACTTGAGGCAGTCCTGGAAAATGCTTAACAGCCACAGGGATCTAGGTGTTACAAGCACCTGTATAGATTTAAATACATAATTATAGAGCAGACTAATGAACAACTTTACAAGCTCAGAACCCTCTTCCCTTGCTGCTTCTGTGTTTTTTTCATTCTCGTTCCTTTCTGATTCCCTTTTCCCCCCAAAAGCTGTGACAGCTCTTACATCTCCATATACTGTAAATATATTTCTCTTTTTCAATAAACAGCCATACTAAAACTATAGACCATTGATTAAAATATATCTTTTAAGATGGAGTTATTCTCAGCTCTGTCATCATTTTAATGAAGTCTGTTCTTTGGAATGTTACCTCAGAAGTGTAGGTTTATTTCCAGAGGAAAGAGATTTTACTTGGAGTTGTTACGGACTTGCAGACAGAAGGTAGGATTATGTCTTAAGTTAGAAATCCGAGAGCCATCACCTCAAACATTAAAATGCAAACAGACTTGTATTACAGTGTTGTTGAAGGATTAAACAGTACTTTTAACACTTTTATATGCGCACAGTTGCATACGTAATGGGCTATTTGTCATAGTAAGTAAAACCACCAACTTTTCCATAATGAGTGGCTTTTCACCTATTTAATGGCTTAGTTTGTGTATCCCCAGCAATGCACAAACCAAGTTGATTCTTTATCTTCTGGATTTATTGCTGTATTCCATGTGAGTGTGTTTGCAGTCAGTGAAGTTTTTCTGCGTTGAAAATATAAGCCTTTCATCTGTAACAAGCATGCCTAGTTCTGCTGGGGAAAATGTGTATGCAATTTTATCATATGGTTCCCTAGCACTATTGCGTGTCCAGGAGAGCATGTGTGGAACAAAAGAAATCTTTCTGTCTTGCCTGGAGTAAATATTGAAAATTGGCTTACATGGGTCAAATATATCAAGTAAGACAAATTTTGATCCCTTTAAAAGGAAAAGAAATGACTGTGCTAAATGCGAACAGGTATCATAACTATTGGCTTAGGAAATATCTTCAGTTTTAAATTTCAGGTACTGCAGCACCTGGCTGAGTATTTGATTGGCTTAACTTATGGCATTCAAAAGAATTTACATAGCACCTGCCATGAACATTAGTCTGTTCATACTGTGTCTGCTTGTATGAGATTTAAGTTGCTATTCAGTGCATGTGCATGCATTTTATTTATTTATTAGTGCATTCTATATGTTGTAGGAGTAGTACAAACTGCAACAGAGGCATGTTTTGCACATTGTAGAACTTGCAAGCTGCGCATCGTATTTTGTGCTTCAGCATTACTGTTTGTTTTCAGAAAGATAATTCCTCTCAGAAGCTCAAGTGTATGTTGAAGTTGTTTGTTTTACTTCTTATTCCTCATTGAAGCAGCCAATAATGTTTCTTGAATATAACATACAATTTTTTAAGTCTGGAAAGACAGACATGAAAATAGCTGTTCAGTTTAAGCCATATCTATTCAGAAAAGTTTTTTGTGAAGTTTATTTTGATTCCAAATAACAGTGGTTCCTACTTTGACTCTTGATTTATTATTGTTATTATTTATCATCATTATTGTTATTATTATTGAATTATTTTTTTCTGTGATTTGATTAATTTAGCTAGCATGTCTGTGTTGCTAAACTGAAATAAAATATCAGGAGTGGATGGAATTAGCATATGCTATTACAGATAAATACCAACCTTTTTACCTAGAAAGGCAGTTGGGGCACATTCATAAGTTGAGCTTTTAGAAAACAAAAATTGAGGACACTGTAAGGTTAAAGTAACAATGGTAAAATCATGCTTACTGAAACTGATAGGTTTTCAAACAAAAAAAAATTATTTTTCACTTGTTCTGCCTTTTTGGTGGAGTGTTAAAAGATTACTCGATTGAATAGTAAAACTTAATATTAAACATTGAATAAAGGAAAAGAGGTATTTTAGTTGACATTCAGATCCACGAAGTGTGGATCATAGTGACCGTTTAAATTTGCTAATCTTAAAAAAAAAAAAAAAAAAAAAAAAAAAAAAAAATTAAAAAATCCAAGTCTTATTTCTAGATTTAGGGCTGAACCTTGAAATACTTATAAATTTTGAGTTATCCTGAAGATTAATGAAGTACTATAAAATATTAATAAAACTCTTGTGGTCACTGAATAACTAATTTTTAGCTGGATGCTCGGAGTTAGTTAAATTTCCTTAATATCTCTGAAAAACTATGTTTCTTAATCAAAAAACCACCTACAGATTGTTTTCCTACTCTTCCTGACACCCCCTCACTCCCAAGATGTAGTTCAGTATAATTGTTGTTAGCTGCTCGTGTGGGACCTGACTCTGCTTAGTATTCTCATCTCTCTTTCACTTCAGTGGCAGATCTGATCTGAAACTGGGCATATTGGCTTTTACCCTATCTTAATCCGTAATTTTTAGATGCAACTCTATGCAATTCTAAGACTGCAACATGAGAAAGACTCCATAATATAAGAGATTTAGGAATGTTTTGGATGTTCAGGTTTACCTGAACTAGAAATGCTGTTGCAGTGTTTATTGTTTTTGTAGGGCCATTTCCATTACTAACGCTGAAAAATGCTTCATTTTAGGTTGAGTGCTATGACTATGATAGTGATGGGTCTCATGATCTCATAGGAAGTTTTCAAACTACGATGTCAAAACTGAAGGAAGCATCTCGGTCCTCACCTGTAAGTCTTAGGTAGTCTAAGCTGGCTATCTGTTTTTGACAAGTTGTTTTAGTCATTTTGGAGCAAAATGGGCATCACCTGACTTGCAGGTATTGGAAGTTGTGTTAGGATACACCTTAGCAATGCTGCTGTAGTTGAGGCTGACTCAGCATTTACATTATGCATCTTCTTTCCTAGGATTAATTTTTTAATAACAGTTTTTAACAGTTTTTAATATTAGATATCTAAATACCTAACCATCAGCACAAATTAATTTCACTAATCATAAAAACACAGAAATAAAAAAATAGAGTGTTAAAAGATAGAATGCAGTATAAATTTCACTGCAGTTAAAAGGCCAAAGCTTGTAGTATTTTTTCAAGTTTTAATCAGTCCTTTATTTCAAGTATGGCACTTATCAGATATCATGCATACCTTAGTGAATGTGAAAAAAATCAACATTTATGCCACTGCAGAAAAATGCAACTGAATGTGTTATGTTAGGTGGCTCTTCTTTAAAGTGAAGTTAGCATTGGTGTTCTTATGAACTATAACAAGTTGCAAACCTTTTAATAGATGAGGTTTACGTTTAGAAGACAAAAGGTGGCATAGCAGCCTTAACATAACAGTCTTCGTTTTATGGACGTGTGTTATCAAAATATTTTACCATCTTTTCCTTTAATTCTGTAAAACCTGCATAACTGCTCCTGCATTAATAATAACGGGATATATCGAGTGCCTGGTTGTACTTTTCTAACATCTTGAGTGTTGCATTTGTGCTAAATTTCAGAGCTTTTGAATGTGAAGAGTCAACCTTGACCATAGTGGTTTTTTGATTGCTGCTTTGTGCCCTGCCATGCTTTTCTTTTAGAGACCTATTTCTGAGTTCATTTTCAGTTATGTATGGTTCAGTTCAGCAAAGATTCGAGACAACACAAATAATGTGCTCGAGGTTTCTTCTACTTTTAAATGGAACTAAGCTCTAATCCTGTGTGATCTGATTAATTTGATAATGTCTGTAAAATATTTCTAGTGCACATTAGAATTTGACTTTTATCCTCCAAGTGTGATCTTTAGTTATTCCCACAATTTTGGCATCAGCTGCACCTGTGGGGGACTTGGCACAACTTCTCTCAGGTTTACTTGAGGTGAGCGTGGGTGTGACTCTGTATCCTCAGTTGCTGAAAAAGCTAGTCTTGTATGACTGAAGTGAACGAGTGGCTTTTCATTCTCTGGAGAACTGCTGATTGATTCATTGATTTATTTGATCTTCCCCCCAGGTATGCTCTTAGTAAGCTCTGGTTGGAGGATTATAAAAATATAGTTGAAATGGAGTTGAAAGAAAATGTAGTTGAAAGATTGTAAATGCTATGTATCTCATGGCCATCGTTAGCAAGTACCTCACCAGTTGACATAGCACAAAGCCAAGTCCCTGAAAGACAATTTCCATCAAATAGAAGTGATGCTCATGGTGAAACATCCAAAAAACAAAAGTAAACAAGAGGCATGTAGACTTCTCAGCTTCTCAGGTGCTGACCTCGTTAGTGCATTTTTTCGCTTGAGATTAATTGCAAGATCACTTTTTAAAACTTAATTAACTTAAACCACAGCAGTGGAACCTGTTTCTGGCACTGAGCCAAAAGGCATGACTGGAATACCTGCTCAGACTATTTATGCACCAGACACGTTGCACTGTGCATCATGAGTGTGTGATGGCAGGAGCTTTGTCACCTGGCTAGCTTTTCATTGCACTTGGAGGTTAAGGTATTGGTTTAGTTGATGAAGCCTCCACAACTGATTTGGGAAAGCTTAAACATTATACCTCTTATTTCCCGTGTTACTGCCACAGCTGTGGGAAACAGTAATGCTTAGTCTGAATCACCATATCTTTACTAAAAAGAAAGTTGTTAGCAGAATCCTCACAGAGAAAATGGTACAAAATTTCTTTGGTTGAAAATATAGTTATCTAAACAAACATATTTGTAAACTTTTGGATAAGAGAGGATTTCTGTCTTAATGTTTTTTTTTTTTTTTCTTGCTGATTTTGGGCAGACTGGGCTTAATTTTGCTTGATAGTGAAATGAACTGTATTTTTAATACAAGCCCAAAGTACCAGTCCTAGAATAAAGAATTTTTAAATTTGTTGCATAAATGATATTTATCATGCTTTGGTTGGATTTGTTTGCGTTTGTGCAGGTTGAATTTGAGTGCATCAATGAAAAGAAAAGACAGAAGAAAAAAAACTATAAAAACTCTGGCATTGTGAGCGTTAAGCACTGTGAGGTCAGTAATATATTCTAGTGTGACTCTTTGTTTTTAAGCATTCAGGCATAGCAACTCTCATCTAGTATGCCCTCACCCTCAAACTGCAAGAAACTTTAAAATGTCTGGAAGTTCCAGACACAGTAAATATTTAAGGGCTCTGATTCATATAAGGAGACAGACTAACAGCTGAATTGGGTGTCTGTCTTTGCCTATGTGGCAAAGGTTGCTTACCAATTTGTAAGGTTGTTCCTGAACCGCTGCGTTTATCAGCTCATCGTTTTGTGGTGAATTAAAAGCTGGTAAGTCTGTCATAATATGTTGGGTTTGGAGGTGTTTTGTTGTCTGCCTGTAATTTTGTAAAAAGCCTGATTCTGATGCACTGAGTGTGTGATGGCACATGCTGTAAATATCCTTACTGCAGTGGGTGAGTGGAATATCTATAGAGTAAAAGTAGTGTTTTGCATGGGTAAAGATAAATCTGGAACCTCAAAAGTTGCTGCAATAATACTTATTGGTTTTCTCCCATTTAAAAAAAAAAGTTAATTTCTATCTTTAACTTCTATTTTTAGATCATAGTAGAATGCACATTCCTTGATTACATCATGGGTGGGTGTCAGCTGAATTTCACAGTAAGTTAAATCATTTCTAGAAAGTAGCTTTTGAATTTTGGAACAAATGGAATTATATAATTGATTGCTTGTGCTCTTCATTTGATTTTTTTTTTGTTGTTGTCCGTAGCATGGAGGGGAAAAAACATTTTGCCAGACTCCATCTAGTCTGTTTAGAAAAAATTATTTTCTTTACTCATGCCACAAAGTTCTGAACCTGTAGTTATGTTCCTTAGGAAGTAGTTGTGCTGTGTGGATGGAGACCAAGGAGAAATTTACAATTCTCTGATTTACTTCAAGTTTCCTTTTCATAAGGGCACTTTTGGTTTTTTTTCTTCCTCTGACCAAAGATTTCACTTTTGCCCTTGATGGTGGTTTTCAAGGCCCTTTGCTTAGTGAAAACAATACAGAAGTGATCATATGGATTAGGACCCTTAAGTTGTGTAATTCGCAAACCAAATGCAGCACAAATAACAGTAATATGTCTTCACCCTGGAAATACGCCTCATCACCAAAGCACAGAAGACCCACTGAGGTCAGAAAGAACTAGCTGAAGGCTTCTGTGGTGTCTGACTAGTCATACTTCTGAAAAATGTGTATGGCAAGAACCAATGTGAAATTAATTTAACAGCTATTGAAGAACTGCTGTGAACAGAAACTGAAAGTAAACATAGTGGAAACCTGATACGTGAAAGTCAGTTCAGCCATTCTGAGAGATGTGGAGCTTCTGCTGGTTTTATAGTGGCATTGTTTTAAGAGTGTTAATATTCCAAGAAACCTGCCTCTAAGTATTGTGCCTATTACATTTGTAGATATCCTGGTAACTACTGTTTATGACTCTCATGATTTTCACTTTGGCTTTGCGAGAGATAAGAAACATAATTTTATCTCTAACAGCAATTTGATACAAATATTGCATTTGACAGGTGGGGATAGATTTTACAGGCTCCAACGGAGACCCTCGCTCTCCAGACTCTCTGCATTACCTCAGCCCTAATGGAGTTAATGAATACCTAACAGCCATTTGGTCTGTAGGACTGGTCATTCAGGATTATGATACGTAAGTTTCAGATTTTCATTTAAATAATTTTTCTAGATATGTATAGATTTTTGTGGTAGTTTCTTAAACCAGTGTTGAAGATGCCAGCAGGTATATTGGAATTAAGCTTCTGAGCTGAAATGTAGAGCTAAAAAAGACTTCATAATCAGTGCGCAATCACATAACCACAAGCAGAAGCTTCTGTTTACAACAGACAAGCAAGGCTTTTCATCTGTGATTTCAAGAGCAGCATTAATTTAAATAAATGCTTGCATTCTTGCCAATTTGCTGTTAAAGACTGGTTTTGGTCCTAGAAATGATTACAGGGGGAAACTGCCATTTAATTTTGCCTCTTACTGATTAATAAACAGCATTTTTAATGAACAGAAGCAGCACTGATTAGCTAAACTTACTGAACTATGACAGCTTTTAAAGGAAGGCACTCACTCAATTTTCTTTAAAATTGCTTTTTTAGAGATAAGATGTTTCCAGCCTTTGGATTTGGTGCGCAAATTCCTCCTTCCTTTCAGGTAATGGAATATGTAAATGCATTACATAAGATAACTGAAAGTACTTCAGGAGGAGATTGTATATACAGTCCTGACTGTCTTTTGTGTATTGACAGGTGTCACATGAGTTCCCATTAAATTTTAACCCATCAAACCCATTCTGTAATGGTAAGTCTGAGAAAGTAACATCAGACCTAGAGAATAAAATGTCTAAAGTTAAGGGATGAAAACCACTTGAAAGGAGAACCGTAAAGCGTGTTGTTCTAGTTAAATAATGATTTTAGTCACATAGCAAGAAACAATTTTATAACCGTTTTCTTAGTTATTAGAAATAGCATTTGGTCTCTTTTCTGTAATGATCCGTGAAAGAAGTGGTTTAAACAGCTAGGACACACTATTCACATAAAGCCAAGCATGTTAGGCATGTGTGTTGAGCATTGGTCAAGCTGAAGGCCTCCATTGCTCATGAATCATTTATTTTTTTCATCATGGTTAGTTTTAAGTCTTTGGATCATCACTTTAAATAAGTGATATATACAACATTTTAGGAAGTGCTTCAAAATATCCTAATTCTAATATGAAAAAACCAATGTGATCTATTTGTGTTCTATAGGAATCCAAGGCATCGTTGATGCATATCGGGCTTGTCTTCCTCAAGTTAAGTTATATGGGCCAACAAATTTTTCTCCAATTATAAATCATGTGGCAAGATTTGCTGCTGCAGCTACACAACAGCAGACAGCATCTGTAAGTTCTTTATGGGAGTGTGTGTATATTTCTTACTTTTTTCCTTTCCCTTCTAGTTTATAAATACTATTTTTCTCTTTTAAGCTTATAAGTGTACTTGTTTCAACAGCTGGTTGTTTACCTTTTGAATTGGTGTTTGGTACGCTTAAAATGAGACAAAAGCTTACTGATTTTTGCAGATTGTATATAACAATTCTCCTAAATTAACTAAACAAACTCTTCAGAGTTGAAATATCAACTTTGCACCTTTCTGGTATCTTCTATTCAAAGCTCTTTCAGTGCTATTCAGGTGTTAATCTAATTGAAACTTTTGCATATAAGGGAAAGATTTAATGTCACCTGAGAAAAATCAACTAGACCTCGTTTCACATCACATAGCTGAGAGAATTAAGTAAGGTAATGAAGAAATAGAGGATGTAGCTTCTCACACCTAGGTACCAACAAAGATAATTAACTGTCTGTACTACAAAACTTTAGATGCTCTATGTGCTGTGCCCTCCTCCCTATTAAAATTGTATACATGAGTTGTTGACCATATTAAGAAATACTAATTCTGAAGAGCAAGTGAAATCATTTAGGTAATAATCCATGCAAGTTCAGCAAATCTGAAGCCATATATATCCTAAATGATTGCTTTTAGAAAATACTTGTATCTCAGACATTGTGTAAAATCGGAACATAAAATTAGCTTTTTTGCATATAAAAGTACCTGTGGAAACCAATTTGGAAAAGAGCTATGGATTTTCATATGCCAAGAGTTTTACAAGGTTTTGCCTTGGTAGTCTTGCTGTAGTAATTGTCATCAGTATCTATATCTATATATATAAGGAAAGTAGCAAAACCTCTTGTACTTTTTTTTTTTCCATGAGAGTTCAATATGCCTAGCAAAAGATTTATTTTTTCTGCCCGAAAGGATATATTGAAGAAATTTTTCTGCCTTGCCATTTAATGTGTATCATAGATATTTTGGGTTTTGGGTTTGGGGTTGGTTTTTGGGGTGGTATAAGAAGACTCACATAAATCCAATGTGATGTGCTATTATGCTGCTGGTCATAGCCTTCTCTGATCATGGTTGTTTTGTAGACATTATTGCTGGAGTGGGGGAATGGAGTGGTGGGGAGCAATGAGAAAAGGTGATACTTGAACACAGGAGATAAGGGAAAACCAGTTATTTTAGAGGCAGATAAGGGAAGATGGGAAGCAAAGTACTGAAGAGGAAGACTTCTGAGAATACTGGGAGTATGTTTGGAACTTGAATTTGTGCTGCCCGGTAATTGTCTGAAATGAACCAAGTGAGAGAAGACCAGAAGTTCAAAAAGTGTTTGATAGTTTCTAAGCTTTGTACTTCTAGCTTGTTCTTGATACTTCACCCAGAACGGAGGCTAAGATGCCAACTTTTAGAAGCCCTGGCAGTATAGTGGTAGCAACCCAAGTGGTACTTGAATAAATTACTCAAGTCCTGTAAGGTGGTCTTGGATGTCTTGGTAATTAACTTCATAAGGCAGCTAGAAAGCATGTTTGAAGGAATGTGAAAATAGGCATGCTGTTTTTTCAGCACAAAAAGGTATGTTTTCATTTATATGTAGGATTTTAGGGATACTCTGAAACAATGAAGGCCTGTTCCATTACCCTTGGTAGCACTCTTTTGTGCGTCCATTCTTAACTGAATGAAGCAAAGGGTAGCATTTCACAAAGGTATTGATAGACGAGAAAGGCAACAAGTACAAGTTTCACATGTATAAGTTGTCCAAAACCTCAATAAACTGCCTTCTGTCTCAGGACAAATACTTGGAAGATAGGTTAACTGTTGGTTTGTCTGGGGATTTTGGAGAGGAGAGGGGTGATACCATTGGGTTTTTGGGAGGTGGCTGTCTAAAGATTTCTTCTTTTAAAAGATTATGTTGTCTGTACAAATTTCTTTGGACTGTACAGATGAAGCTTGACCACACCTTACATGTTTGATTGTAAAACTCAGTAAGTGCATTGAACAAGTGTACATGCCTACATGTTTTCTATTTCTTTGTCATAAGACAGTGTTTGTTGATTTGACAGCAATACTTTGTACTTCTCATCATAACGGATGGTGTGATAACAGACCTTGATCAAACTCGAACTGCCATAGTAAATGCTTCAAAATTGCCCATGTCCATTATCATTGTTGGTGTTGGAGGAGCAGACTTTGATGCTATGGAGTTTCTTGATGGTGACAATGGAGTTCTTAGGTCCTCATCAGGAGAACCAGCTGTCAGAGACATTGTCCAGTTTGTGCCGTTCAGGAAGTTCCAAAATGTAAGTAATCTTAATGGAATGCTTAATAAATAGTGTAGAGGCTTGCTGGGTTTGCTAGCATATCCTACATATAGTCCTAAGCTTTTCCAGTGCCTCTAAAATGAACTCTGAAGTTTGAGATAAGTCTTTATCAAATGTTAAAAAAAAAAAAAAAGGACAGAAGACTTCAGCACGTGTAGAATTTCCATTATGTAAGCTGATTCATGTTTAAGACTACTCCATTTCTGGTTTGGGCACTGCATTTCTGACAAGCTCCTACAGGGGAATGACCTTTGTACATCTTCTTCAGACTTGATTAAAAAAAATGGATGTGTTTTTCATTTGGGAGGACAAACTTACTGTGGTTCTGTTCTTATGGAAAAATGTTTTTTATTGTGGATGCCCATTTGTAAATACGGATTAGTCTCACATTTTAGTGCAGTGTTAAAATTCAATACTAAATCAGGGAGGTCATAATCAGCAGAAATTGTGTATGGGCACAATAGTGGTGATAGTTTTCATTTTCAGTAAAGCAAATATACAAAAAAAAACGGGTGGTGAAAGAATGGAGTCCTGACTTTTTGCTGTAGAACCCAGTAAAATATTCACAGGCTAATGTAGTACAACTTTTAAACATCGTATTGCTAAAAAAAATGATTTAAAAAAAAAACAAATAAAACACCAAAATTTCCTCAGGATGGCAAAAATAAGATCAATATTTTTATTTCCATCGTAATATGTTCTAATTTTGTTTTATTTCTTAGTATTAACCCTGTTAATAATACTCCTTATGCCTTCTTATTTTGTCTTTTTATTTTTATTTTTACTTTTGATACAAGTTCTTTGTTTGATCTCAGAGCAACTCAGGCAAACTGAAAGGAGAAAGAGAAAAATCAGTATAGAATATTCTTATTGAATAATGTACTTGGGTGTAGATTAACTAAGGTCAATATTCAGTATAAAATGATAAATTCAAATGTTTTCAGTTTCTAGAAAAAAGGGTGCTTTTTTTTCCCCGTGGGTACTTAGTCTTACAGTAGAAACAATGTCTCTAGAAGAGCTGCTCTGTAGCAATACAGTTACTGTGGATGAGACTTGGCGCAAAAGGTTGCGGATGATTAGATGAGCCCCTGAAGGGTCATCCTAAGCAGATTGTGGAAGTGTGTTTACATGTCTGAAGTTCGACGTCCGCACTGTGTGTGCGTGTATTTCATATGACAAAAGGTAACTTCAGACATGGCAGCACTTTGCACACCCAGCTCCTATCACGTCTGTGGAACAAGGCAGCCAGCTAGTTCCCGGTAATGGGAGTGAGAAGGTAAAGATGTCAGGGAAGCTTCCATCTGTCCCACAAGGGCACTGTGTGAATTCCTCTGTAAAATGTCAGACTTTAAATTGGCCTGGTAGAGAAGGTGCTTACTACCCAACTTTGGATCTCCATTAACAGTTGGTGGAAACTGAAACTTGGTGTTCTTTTTTTACAAGTCTCCAAAAGAAGCTCTGGCGCAGTGTGTCCTGGCAGAAGTCCCTCAGCAAGTGGTGAACTACTTCAGCACCTACAAACTGCAGCCTCCCAAGAATCCTGTTACAAAGTGAATGGGCTGAGCAGGGGAGCCAAAGCTTTGCACTTGCTTTACTTGCTGTATCTACAGACTTTGGTTCTTGAGATACTTCTGTACACATGTATACATGCACCTCTGTATGGTAATGTCTCTTAGCTTTTGCCTGCAAATCACTTTGCCAAGTGTGCCTTTTGAGGGCCAAAATTATAATTGTGTTAATATTTGATGTTGATTTGAGAGATAGGGCTTATGTGGGTGCATTTTATTTTGAAAAGTAAGAGTGGAAAAAAGGTTGAATATGCAGAGACAAGGGGAGAAAACTGGAAGTGGAACAGCTGCCTGTCTGATAAATATGGCCAGTGGAAGTGTTCAGCTACTTTTGTGTGGATCAGCACTGAGGACTGCAGTTTCTCAGTGATCGTAAAAGCAGTCTGAAATGAAAAAGAGAGTATAACCCCACCAAGCAGATACAAGTTGGTATGTGCTTCAGTGGATCTGGAATACTTCAGGCTTTTGTGCCTATTAAGCCACATTAGCATAATTTTGTCACAGGGATTTCGTAATTAGGTGAGTGCCAAAACGAAGCGTAAAGGTCCTCCTTGCATGCCTATTTCACGTTTGCCACTTCAGAGCCTCTGGCCAATGCCTGGGATTCCGGGCTGTGTGAACATGAGCCAAACAAGCCATTAAAGTATATACTCTTTTATAGTATGCAGTCTCTTAAGGTAGTACAGGAATAACTATGGTGAATCAAGGTAAACCTCTAACATCTCAGAAAAATACTATTGGTCTTTGAGGCTTCTATTGTAAAGGCTGTAAGATGTATTTCAGTGTGTACTGTGCTGGAAAATGGGAACTCTAGCTTTTATTTTGGTTGGGATTGTGTTTGGGGGTTTGTTTTTGGATTATTTTTTTTTCCCTGTAAAACAGCCATGACTATTGATCTTTAAAGGCCTTTTTGTGAAGTGGGAATTCACTTTTCAATTAAAAAGTCTTTTCTGGTTTATAACTGCACATTTTCAAGCAAAGACATTTTTGAAAGAGCTACCTAATTTATATTGGTTTTGTCATATTTTGAATCATGCTTCTTTTTCATGAGCTCACTAATGAAAAGTGCCTGCAAAAAACCCCAATCTTGCCTCTTCCCTCCCTCCCTCCCTCCCTCCCTCTCGAAGCTCTAATCCTATAATCATACTGCATTTCTCTAGGGAAGATGGTTTTTGGTTTATTTTCTTGGCTTGATCTTTCTCTTCAGCATTTACAACAAGTGTAAATCGTGTTCTCCTTGCTTAGTGGACAGATGAAGCTTTCTTGTCTCCCAGTTGCATAGTGCTTTCTGAGGATCTGATCCTGTCAGTGCATGTAACATAAGTGGACGTGAAGGTCTCATTTATCACTCCCAAGATGCCCATCCTAAACATTAATTTTGCAGTTTCACATTTGAAGTGGTTTAGAGTTAGACATCTGACTGCTCTGATTTTGGATGGTCTAGCTGTAACATGTTAGAACAGAATGGACTAACACTAAATTTACCATACTTGAGCACTCAAGATTGCACCAGGTCATAGTGTGACTACTTTAGTTGCTGGAGCTGCTCTGTTTTTTGATTATTTTTTTTTCCCCACACATGTATAATCTTGTCAAAAATCTGAGTTTGCATTAACATTGATGAAAGATACATGTATTGATATTGTCTAACACATCCTGTAAAACATACCAAATGTTTTGTAGACAGTTGACTAGTTATCAGTCACAGATGAATATGTTATTCTCCACTCCATTTCCCTTGGTGGAAGAGGGGTCCTGAATAGTTTCGGTAGAGGAATGCTAAGGAAGAGATTTTGTTTCATATAAAGCCAAGCTTTCTTTTTGAAATCTGATTCATGTGTTTGTTTATATAAAAATATACAGTCATATTTTTATCAGTGTAGTGCACGTGTTACTACTTTATGTATAAATTATAATGAAGTGTCATGCCAGATATACAACACAAAGTATTAAGATCAAGGAAGTAGTTGTAATGAACCTAAATCACAGTGCTGCAAACCGATGCTGAACGATTTTGGAAAAGTAAGCTGTTTCACAGCTACATGCTCCATGTACAGAGATAACTGGATGCAGTATTAATGCGTTGTCTGGATTCACGGACGTGGATGAGTACTGCTGATAGGAATACAGGATACTACTGAAGTTCCTCTGAGCTGTCTGCCAAAGATTATAGTGCTACATCTGAGTTCTGTTACCAATTCTGGTTTAAGTTGCTATGGAAATGCATTTAAATGCATTTAAGTATCTTAACAGGTATTATTATACTAAATATCTGCTGCATATAAAATACATAAAGCCTTTTGTTTTGTCTGTATTCTATAGATAAATTCTGAGCTTCTACAGTAGAGAATTCAGTATCTCTTATTGGAAAAGTGCCCCAATGTTCTTCAAGCTTAGGGAATTGAGTAGCATATATATGGCACCTACTTCTCAATGTGCCCTATTCTGTTTAAAAGATAAATGTTTCAGACCTGACAGCAGCAAGAACCATTTTTCTGGTATAACTTGTAGAGGCATACAGCTAACAGCCTGTTGGAAAATTTGGAAACTTCTAAGTTAGGCTGAAGCAATATTCTGAGTCAAGGAATGCAGCAGATTGTGAGTCAGGGTGGAGGGGAGTTATTTTGTTGCTTTGCCATTTGTTGTTTGTTTATTTTTACATGTAAAAAATGCCTTATTAGCTTGAGGGTGACAAAGCAAAATATTGTCAAAGTTTTGTAATGCAAATGTGCTTATAGGTCACTTGCACCACCTTGTGATAAAAATGATGTATAGCAGTCTTGATAATCAGATGCTTTTTGCCATTTAATGGTCGTAATATATACGTATGTACAGCAGAGAAATAACCCATAACCAGAATTTTTTACTTTCCTATGTATTTCAGTTCTGATGAAGTTAACTAATTTACAATGCCTATGCATTAAAAATATAATTTCAGTATACTCTTCTTCTGTTGTGCTTTTGTACTCAGCATTTCCTATCCAATGATAAATGCTGCTTTTGCAGTTCCTATGGTGAGTATTCCACAGGCTGAACAGCTCAGATTTAGAACAGGTATTATCAGATGAGAGGAAAAATGCCTTTGCACTCAGTGGTTATGAATGTGCAGTGTATATTTCATAAAGCATCTCATACTGGCTTTTAGCAAGAAGATATTCTGAAATTGGGCAGTTTTAGCAGTGACTGTTTCATGTTCTTTGCCACATGAGAGTTCTCCCATGCATGCTATTTCATACAATTACTATCAGGTTTTCCCAAATTTTTTTTTCAGAGCAGCATCTACATTTTAAGTAGAGACGCATGGAGATTTGGTTATTTTTAGTTTTCAAATACATTGTCTTACTCCACCTTCAGTTTCTTTGCGTTCAGGTGTAGTCAAGTCTGAGATGCTTTATTGGGAAAGTGAGAGATATGAGAGATATAGCAGTGCAGCAGAGTGCGGTGCCATGCAGAACCTGAGTAAGCTTTGATACTGGAAGTTGTGTCTTCTGAGCGCTCTAGAGTACTTGATTTCACCAGTCAAGAAATCCATGTTTAGAATTAGTTCTTGAAAGGATTTAATACGTCTTACATCTTGACCTTTCTTGTGTCATTCTTTCTGGTGAAAAACCCTATAAATAGTTGCAGCGTGGATTCCTGAACCCTTTCTGCCCCTGCCCACCCCTAAAAATGCAGGAATTCTGGGAAGGGGAAACTACCTCCAACAGCAGAAAAGTAGGATGTCAGAGAAAACCAGATGGATGTTACTTCTGTGTGGCCATGATCTTCAGCAGACACTGACATTTCTCCTCTTGTTTTGGGTCTAAGGAACTCGAGAGCTGTGCATAACTCAGTAATTTTGCAGACAGAACTGACAAGCTTTCCTGCAATTCTGAGCTGTTAAGAACTGTAGCAAAGCAGCAACTCATGGGATGCTCTGTTGCTGCAGTGTAATGCGAGCTGCTGTAGTCTCAGCGTTTACTTTATAGTATATGTCAGTGTGTGATTGATGAACTTAAATATGCCAGCAGTGAAAATGTTTGAAGTTACCTGATAGCATTTGTGCAGGCAATTCATAGATCATCACTATTCACAGGCGGCCTCATTTGTGAAGCAGTTCTGCAGTATTTCTAATTTTGAGATTGTATTGAGACATTCCTGGATGTACAACAGAGGAATAATTCTTTATGATGCATCTTATCATTTCTTACCTCTGTTGTGACATCCTTTTTCTTACATATCAAACAACAAGTAACATACAAATAAAGATGGTTCTTCTCATGTAGCAGTTGGACCTTGACCTCTCTGCTAATGCTACAGAACTTTTTGAAAGAGATTTGATTTTTGGTCTTGTGAGAGGATGTGTGGAATATACAACATACGGAATTCAATCATCTAGCTTTTACTCAGGCAAAGCTCCCAGCGATTCTGGCTGGGCTGCCGGCTTTGCCTGTGATTAGAGAAGTTCAAAGGCTTCAAAGAACAGGCTTACGGAATGCATAGCCTGCAGGGTCGTATATAGCCTGCAAAGTGAATTGTTTAATTTTTGGCATGGTGCCTTCCTTGGTTGACTGGTCAGCTGAGGAACTGTGAAGCCTGCCCTTACGACTTCTTGGCTTGGCCTCTGCATAATGGTTTTAGTTCCCGAAACTGTTCATCCAGTGAAAGTGGATAGGGAGAGAGAGGAGACGCAAACCCGTGGAAGACAAAAAAGTAATTGATAATTAAGCTTAAAACACAGCTTCAGCCTTTTGTTTAATATTGCATCCCTTTCTGTGATGAGTCGATGCAGAAGGTTGACAGCGTGGGAGCTCCTTGTTCAACAGCTGTAGCCCTCTCAGCTCTGGTGCTGGTAAAGGGCTTTCTTTTGTTCACAGGTACAATGTTGGGCAGTGCTGGTAAGACACAGGGCTCGCTTTGCACCATCAAGCGAGGTCTACCGTAGAGGTGAACAACAGGGGCATTGATTGAAACTATGCACCACAGAGCCGTAAAGTGTAAATCCTGCTTTTTGTAAAACAGCCTTTATTTTTGAAGTGGCTAGTTTAGATACCAAGAGTCTTCAAAAAGTTAGCTAGTATCAGCTGCTTGCTCTTCAGAGAGCATTATTAATGCCCAGCCCCTTGAGCTGTTAAAGGTCACCCCTGGGGTTGGAGGGGCAATATCTAAGTCTTTGCCATGTTTATTCACCAGAGTCAAAGACAACTGGAGCAGATGCTTTCAAAAGCCTGCCAATAATTCTGCAATCTGTTTCCCCATTGTGTCTTTTGTGATTTTATCTTTTGACAATGGTTTTGTTTTGTAGCCCTCTGTCCCAAGCTAAAGCATGCCAACACACAGCATCACAGCTTTCTGCACTGAGCCACCCTGGTCACAAAAGCAGGTCACTGATTAGAAGTAGGAAGGGAGGAGAGAGAAGGATCGAGAGAAATGTAAGTAACCTCAGCAACAGTAGGGCAGTAACAAGAAAAAGGATAACTATGGGAAACCAGAAAAGAAAATAGAAAAGAGCGCATACAATAATGAAGAGCAAACTGAGCAACAGGAACAGCAATAAGAAAGCCAGGATAAACAGGAGAGGGAAGAAGAGAAGTAGGAACAAGACAGAGTAAGAGATAAGGGGGAGCATGGATGAAACAAATGAAATACAGTCTGAGCTCTAATTCCTGTTACGCCAGAAGTTTTCTCTTCAGGCTCAAGGTTAAGTGGTAAGTATGTAAATAATTTGTCCCGTTGTCTCGCGGGAGGAGGAAGAGAAGAGGGGGAGTTGGGGTATATTTTTCTCTTGAGTAGTTTCTACTTGTAATCTCTTGTACCCAAATACAAAGTCACTGTAGCCCTCTGAATTCAGCAAGACATCAATGGGGCCACAGCCCAAAGTACCATCTATTTCTTTTTTTTCTCTTTAACTTCAACTTTGAGGATCTCTCCTTCTCCTGCTTTGGGGGATGGAGACATACTAATGATCAAAGACTCGTTAGTGGTTCCTCTGTGCATAACTGCAGGTGGTTTAGGCTTAGTGTCTGCATCCGGCTCTTCCTTTTGTGCGGGGGGTGCAGATGAGGCCACGGGCTCCACAGGCTGCTTCTCCTCTTTTTCAGGCTTATTCTCTGCTTCAGATTGAGTTTCCTAGAAACAAGAAGTTAAATGTTTTCCTGTGCTGTAGAAGAAATTCAGGAAGCAGTTCTATTCTGTATATGCAGTGGAAAGGCACAGCGTGGATACTGTGATTAATGGTGCGCAACATACGTAAATTTGTATTTAGACGCTGAAAATCATTTTCTAATTGAAAAATGCAATTTCAGAATCAGAACGCCAACATAAAACCTAGGGAAAGCTTGTGGATAGTGATAGTATCTGCTTCTTATTAATAGAGCAGGATGAAACAGGCACATTTTGGGGCACACAACCCTCCCTTAGGTCTTGCTTTCCTTTATGTACTTACAAAGAGACGAAAGTGTTGTGTAAATCTTGACATACTGCCCAGTGCCCCAGCTCCTTGGCCAAGCCTATTTGCTAGTAAGTTCACAAATACACATTAAACTGAGCAATGTTTCTGCACCAATCATAGTGTTGTAGTCATTTGTGTAACCAAAGTTCTCTATTTAACTTAAAAAAATAAATAAAGCCACTGCCAGTTCAGCTATAAAGACAGAAAAGAATTCTGCCACCTTTGGGTAAATATGTAGAACTGAGCAGGTTCTTACTAACATTAACATTTCTCAGAACAGAGTATAATGTGGGAATTATTTTTCATCAACTAGAATAACAGTTTTCACCTAAATGCAATATATTAGAGGTTTAATCAGTTTTAGCTGTGTGGGCTAAACTTTACATTTTGTCTTCAGGATTTGTGATAATCAAAGATCTGACTTTGAATTGGAAAGTTCACCATGTGCTCGAGTCAGCTGGATCAGATTACTGTGTTAGGATATTTCTGTATTTACTGTTGTTTACATAAAATCAGAAGATCGGATGCCCTTAGGGTCTTTGTAAAGTCTATTTTATCCTTACTTTCTTTCAGGATTTTTGTCTGCTTGCTTTTTTCCTTGTTATTTTTTCTTTGCCTTTGTTTTCTCTGCTCTGCGTAGAGTCCAGTTCCAGGAAGATTTGAGCCAAATTTTAGAATTAGTGTTTACAGAGATTAGGTAGAGTGATTATATCTTAGGTACTGGGAGTTTTTGCCATTGACTGCAGTAAGGCTACATTTTCACCTACTCTGTTTGCCCAGGCCCTCCCAGTATTTTTCCTGTTTCCTTCTTCAGCACCTGGAATTATTGACTCGGTTTTCTGTGGCATTACCTGAATGTCTTGTTCTCTCTTCAGCTGCAGCAGCCTAGCAAGGCCTTCTTTTCCTCTACCTCCAAGCATCGCTTTAAACAATTTCGGAGTTTCCTGTTTTTGCCCAAACAGACTGGCCAAGCCCCGTGTTTGTTGCACTGGTGGTCCTGCAGGTTTCCCCTTCTCCTTCAGCAGCACCCTGCAGACAGGAAGGAATGAGAGCACAAATCAGTGCAGTGAAACTGAGCAAAGTTTCTGCAAAGCTAAAATACCACATTCGTGGATGAAAACGTAGCAATTTTTCCAGCAATTTTTTTTTTTTTTTTTTTTTTTTTTGGTCCCAGCTCCAGTGGCAAGAGGAAAGGTGAAAAAGGTAAGGGTTTTACCCTAGGCTCTGGTAGAGTTGGAGGCTACTGTTCTAATTTGGAGTTAGAATCATAGAATCATAGAATTGCTGAGGTTGGAAGGGACCTTTAAGATTATCAAGTCCAACCATTAACCTACCCTGACAAAACCACTTCTAAACCATGTCCCCAAGTACCACATCTACCCTTTTTTTAACACCTCCAGGGATGGTGAATCCACCACCTCCCCGGGCAGCCAATTCCAATGTTTAATAACCCTTTCAGTGAAAAAGTGTTTCCTAATATTCAGTCTAAACCATTGAATCATTTAGGTTGGAAAGGAGCTTTAAGATCATCAAGTCCAACTGTAAACCTAGTACTGCCAAGCCCACCACTAATCCATGTCCCTCAGCACCACATCTGCATGTCTTTTAAATACCTCCAGGGATGGCAATTCAACCGCTTCCCTGGGCAGCCTGTTCCAATGCTCAACAACTTTTTTGTTGAAGAAATTTTTCCTAATATCCAATCTAAACCTCCTGTGGCGCAACTTGAGACCATTTCCTCTTGTCCCATTGCCTGTCACTTGGGACAAGAGACTGACCCCCACCTCACTACAACCTCCTTTCAGGTAGTTGTAGAGAGAGATAAGGTCTCCCCCTCAGCCTCCTTTTCTCCAGGCTAAACAACCCCAGTTCCTGCAGACGGTCCTCATAAGACTTGTTCTCCAGACCCCTCACTGGCTTCATTGCCCTTCTCTGGACATGCTCCAGCACCTCAATGTCTTTCTTGTGGTGACGGGCCCAAAACTGAACGCAGTACTTGAGGTGCAGCCTCACCAGTGCCGAGTATGGGGGGGACAATCACTTCCCTAGTCCTGCTGGCCACACTATTCCTGATCCTCACCAAGATCCTGTTGGCCTTCTTGGCCACCTGGGCGCACTGCTGGCTCATATTCAGCCGGCTGTCCACCAACACCCCCAGGACCTTTTCTGCCAAGCAGCTTTCCAGCCACTCCTCCCCAAGGCTCTAGCACTCCATGGGGTTGTTGTGACCCAAGTGCAGAACCCAGCACTTGGCCTTGTTGAACCTCAATACCATTGGCCTCAGCCCATCGATCCAGCCTCTCTAGATCCCTCTGTAGAGCCGTCTTACCCTCAAGCAGATCAACACTTCCCCCCTACTTGGTGTCATCTGCAAATTTACTGAAGGTGCACTTGATCCCCTCATCCAGATCGTTGATAAAGATATCAAACAGAACTCACCCCAATACTGAGGCCTGGGGATCACCACTTGTGACCAGCCACCAACTGGAATTAGCTCCATTCACCACAACTCTTCGGGCCTGGCCAGCCAGCCAGATTTTTACCCAGCAAAGTGTATGCCCATCCAAGCCATGAGCAGCCAATTGCTTACCTATATCCTGGAGAATAAACCAGTGTAGGCTCAAATTAAGGTGTTGCAAAGCAGATGAGAATTTTATAAGGTGAGAAGTAGTGTGGAGAGGGACGGATGCCTCGTACCTAAGGTAGAAGTCTCTTCCTTAGCCTTCTGGATGCTAATTGAGAGAATGTTTAATGCTCAATTTGGAGTCCAGCTGATGCTTGTGGAAGTAATAGTTTACCAAGCTAACTCAGCATGGCTCATTGCTCACAGGACGGGTTAGACAGTGGTACTTATTGTTGGTGTTCTTCAGTAGAAGAAGATACCCTGAAGATACAAAAATTACTGCCAATCATGTGGCAGACTAGATTTTCACACCCTTCTGTAGCTGTACTGATTTGCAACCATAATGACAAGAAGTGAGAATGAATGACAAGGGTAAAGATTAGATCGCAGTTCCAGGATAGATGGCACCAGTGAAAAGCAGAGGGTTCCCATGCTTTCAGTTGCTATGAGGTTACTGTACAGTTTTCGAGACAACTTTTCTATCCTTGCATAAGCTCTGACTTAAGGCTTTTTATGAACGAGGACTATACTTGCAGTCTGAAGTACAGTAAATACCATAATACTATCATTTTCTCCAGCATCTTGTACTTTTTAATTTTGGGAATTTTAGAAGGGAAGATTTAACTTTTTTTTAAGTTTTATTGTCATGATTTTAAAAAGTACATTTCAGCTGCTTGCATCGGTTTATTATATGAGGACCATACAGTGACCATCAGGCAAGTGATATAAGAAAACTTTTTTTTGCTTTAATAACTCCTTTGAGTTTATTTCAAGGAGCCCTTTAAAAGTGTGGGATGGCCAATGAATCCCACAGAGGATCTTTCAGGGCAGAGCAACTGATAACTTGATTCCAAAACTGAACATAACTGCATTCGATATGAAAACAGCACACAAATCTCCTGTTGGTGCCTTGTTTTTCTAGAGAGATGTCTGACCACACATAGAACACAGGAGTTTTGGAAGAATTCGTGGATGCCTAGGCAGGTGAGCAGAATATATATATAGGCTCCAGCATGGGGCAGGTACTGCATATCTTTAAAATGAAACAGGATATCCTGTATCTATTCTGATATCTAGAGAGAGCTTTGAGCCCAAATGGGAATGCGGATGAGAAGGATGGATGGTTATTCAACTCCTGCAGTTGAGAAAGGCTATCTGGAGGAATTGGAACTGAGTGGCTTGGCAAGATATGATTAGAGTGGGCAAGAAAGCAGAAGAAGGTAGTGCAGGACAGAGAGACAGGAATAACAAGTAATGATGGTCATACAACCGTTCAGAAAGAAGCTGGAGACAAGTCAAGAAGGCTAAATGTGGGAGATCACCAGTGAGTGGATTTGTTCCACCTTTCTACCTATCGATGCTGGTTTTGAAAAGTGGGCGATCGGCCCATTCTGTGTCTAGGTTCCTTGCTCCTCAGGGACGAATGATTGTCAAGATGCAGTCATTTGGTAATCAGGGCTGTTGAAACATGCTGAATATGACCATCTGCTAGCACTTCCACGAAACAAAATGCCACTCATGTGCTGTGTTTAGTCTTCTCTGGTGGAATTTCAAGTTTGGGAGCAACCTTCCAACCCTTGACACCAATGCAAGGCAACAGCTGAGAACAATAAGAATGCTGAAGTATGCTAATAATGACAAACTGTTTCATGTATATTGATCTTTTAGAAAGTAGTACTAATTTTGTAATTATTTTATGACAAAATCTGACAATATTATGCCCTTTAAAAACTGGAGAAACGGTGATCCTAGCAATCTACAGCCAAAGCAAAACGAAAGCAGTTTAGGTTTGAAACCCCCTTTTAGAATCCCTTTGAAAAAAGTTCACACCTCTCAAATCTGTGTATTTCCATCTTGTCAGGCCTTACTTTAAATCCATTCCTAACTTCTGCTTAAGATTTTGGAAATGCATACCAGTCTGTGGGTGAAGCCTGTCTCTGTACAATTAATTGCAGGTGTTCGGTTGCATCTTTGAAAAACTAATCCTTAACTGACATCTGTGTTGCTGTTTCTTTCTGGACTATGTAAGCGTATGGCAGCACCCAGCCAAACCGGTTTCAGGGCACAACAGGTGAGATGTAGGGAGTTGTCATCCCACTCAGCTTCATCTCCGCCTTGCCTTGTCTATGCAGAGATGACTTGGGGGGAGCTGCAAAACAGCTCAGCCCGGGGTTATCTCAAGATTTCATATGAGAACCGAAACCAAATGGCCCTTAACAAACAAAATGCCCTGAGTCCCATCCCACCACTATTCCTGTGACTTTGAGCGCCAGACATCACAAATTGGCAACAGAGTCTTAGCTATCACACCACCAGAGGTAAATATCCCAGATAGTGTAATCCACTTAGGCGTAATCCTGCCCTCACAGAATCAGGAAATATAAACCACAGGGTTTGGGGAGAAAAATGGGGAATCCTCCAACGGTACAGCTGGCCTGTAGGACATCCGTCCCCTCCCCGTCCAGGACGCTGTACAGGGTAACTTCCCAGGGATTGAGCGACCTTACCTGAGAGAGAGGGTAAGTGACTAAGAAACATACGTACGGTATATGGCATGCTATTCAGCTTGTGATTGGTGCACTCTTTTAAGGTATTAATATCTAGCGCGCTTGTGGGTTGTGTTGTTACTTGTCAGGGTCATTTGTAACTTGCAATAGTGTATCCCGCTAATTTCTTTTAAACCGCAATAGTGTAATCGCCATTGTACACGTAGAACTTGCAATAGTGACGTATTGGACCTGTGAGTGAAGTCCAAATAAATTGTTAATTTGAACCTCTCAGTGAAGTCCTTTTTCCCGTTTCGTCACAGTAAGGAGTCCTGATACGCATCTCTATCTCCTATCTATTTTGTTACCTTAAATACAATGGAGAAGGCAACCACATTCATGGCTTCATTCTACTCACTACATTTCCACGAACCTTGGAACCTTGCGAGACCATGGCCTCCACTAAATACTACCAGGCAAATCTGACCTCTAGAAGCAAATGTGTTTACATCTGTTACTCTTCCAAGAAACGAGCACAAATCTGTCCAGAAGCCATAACTGTCCATTCTGCAGCTAAATAATGTGATTTAAAAACTGTTATCAGGACATACTTTGCTTTCTTCATGAGAAGTTTTTCTGAATCAGGATAGTGCACCAAGATTTCATTGAGTGTTTTCTTGTCCAGAATGAAAAGGTTGGCAAAACCATGAGCCACCACGTTGGCAGTCCTTCGATTTCCTCCACCTGCAGCTAACAGGCTGGAATGAAAATAAACATCATCAGTCACATCATTACTTGCCCTAGTAAGCAATCTCTTTGCTGGTGGTTCTCCACTGAAGTCATCGTAAAGCTCACTTACATACCCTACTGTTCTATCTGATGTTCTGTAAAGGCTCTTTGCCGTTGGGATTAGCAATAACTTCTTGCCTCAGGAAGGCAAATTGTCACTACTGCTCAGGAGTATGTAGACTGTGAAAGGTCTTGCTAGATAAAGTCAATTCTCCCAAGAGACGTCTGCTGCAAGGACTGCATTTGGTTTAGTCCTTGTGTGAGGCATTTCCTCAATTTTATTGTTGAAAATGATTAACATCAGAAGTAGAGCAGCACAAGTCTGTTATTATTGAAAAATATTTACAGTGAATGAATGATTCTCCAAGAAATTTAATTTTCCTGAGTGACTAACTTCTGTGGGACTCTGGTTTCCAGTTTTGTCACATACCACATCTCATCTTTGAATGTTGGCAAGTTGAGTGATATGGATTCAAGCTGACAGTTACAAATGTGTCTGCCAGATTTTTTTTTCCTATTTTGTTTTAAAAGTAAGGCATTAGTCCAGTTTAGCAAACAGCAGTTAGGATATCCACATAAAAATCAGATGTTGTACAAATAAAAATTCAATTGTTCCTCTTGCATTAAGCAAATGAAATGAAGATACTTCAATTCTCAGCTGTGGTGATAAGCAAGAGAAGTTGCATTTTGTTCCTAGTCTAGTACTAAAATTGCTTTATCACTGTATTTGAGGAGATACACCCTAAAAATTTGTCCCTTAAATATTTCCCAGTGAGTTAATAATCTTAGAGAACATTTAGTAAAGCCTTAAATTTAAAGTCATTAATAAAGGATAATCTGGACCCCATAAAACATGAATTAATACTTATCCAAAATATTAATCACAGATATATAAATATTTGGTGTAATATTAAATATATTTACAGAACATATTTATAAATATTAGATCATACAGATAATATATTATATTTGATTTATAAAGGATAGTATGAGACCTCTGCAACTGTGTGTGCGAGGCTATTTTTACACACACGCACACACAGAGCTTTTCTGCAACCCAAGATAGCAATCAATGTATGAACTCAAGCTGAAAATGCAGTATATTTTCTTCTTTTTAAACAATTCAGTACAGTTTGTCAGATAGAATAAAACTATTTGCACAATAAGAAAAGCAGCTAAAGAAAATTGCAAACAGCTTTTGAGTTCTGATGAATCACTTCTCAACAAGTCGTTGAACAATCATTTGCAGACTTTCCTAAGAGAAAGCTTATTTTATCGAGGCAGACGAGGACTAAAGAGATCAGCTTTTTCATTATGGTGATGATGTGAGGTGAATTTTACAAGCAAGGCAGTCCTTGCGCAAACAAGGTGACTAAGGATAGAATTATGGACGTCATGCTTGAACCTGTTTTGGCTGGCGTGCTAAGAGTTACATGATAGACCAATTTTTAAAAATTAACTAAATTTGACTTGCAGTAGTTCTTAATACTGTAGTATCTATATTAATAGAGGAAATTTGATTTTTTTGCCTCTCATTTTGCCTCTCATTTAAATTTTAGCAAATTTAATTTAGAGGTATAAAGTTGACAAAGTGATGACTCAGCTTATGTGGTTTTTTTTTGTTTTGGTTTGGTTTTTTTTTTGTAGCTGATCTCTGTAGGAAGCTGTTGTTCATCAAAACTAGCAAATTGATCCAGGGTATGGCCTGCGTACCAGCGGAACGTGCAGGGTTGTGGTGGCTCAGCTCAGCACCTATGTCCATATGGAGAGAACTGGTAAGTCAGGGAAGGGAAACGGGTCTGGATCTTGCTTCTGAGTGGGATGTCAAACACCAAAGGGCAGAGCTCATTGAAAAGCAGCAGCTGCCACTTCATAGGAAATCCTGGGCCGAAGCGGAAAATGTAATCTTTCACAAAGCTAAATGCTCCATTTAGTTTTGATTTTTTTTAATAAAAGTTAAAGTTATGAAACAGCTGAAAGGTTAAAGCGGAAACCAAACATTTAGTGATCTTTCTGTCAAAAATTTACATATAATGGAGAAATGTTTTAATTTTTCCAGAATTACCATTTTCTGGTGGGAAATTCTTCTAGTGGAATATCAGTAAATGGATGAATGAGGACATCTGGCCTAAAGTGTAAATTTCTCTGGGCTAATGAAGTGGTGTGTTATTGCTGAATTTCTCTCTTTCTCAATTGTCGGTGCAGAGAGGCTCTCCTTAAGGCAGCAATCTGTTTGCCTCTGATTCTGAGATTATTTTGCTTCCCCAAACTGATATTATCTATACAGTAAAGTAGTAACGAGGGTAAGATGTTAATTGGAAGGCAACTCCTATTACTTAATCTGTTTCTGTAATAATTTTCAAGGATGAAATTGGCGAAGGGCTTGCTTGAACATTAGTCTTGCATTGGCCTTCCAGTACAATTCAGGGAAATTTTTTGAAATAACCATTTTTTGTTTCCTTCAACTCCTTTGCCCTTAGAGACTCTTAAAGCATCATTTACATACATTTTCAACAGAGTAAGATTAGGTAGTGATTGTTGTATATATCATGTAGTTAAATCACTTGGAATGAACCTGACATATTTCTTTAAACTAATCTTGAATCAGAAGTCGGCAGGAGATCAGTCTGATATCAGGTGATAACCACGCTATGAATACTGAGGGGAAAACTTGGATGTGCTAAATGAAGCAGTATGTCATCCATTGGAGAATATTTTTTTCATTTGCTTCTGCTATATGCTGTTCAGAAGACCTTGACAAAACTTATATAGACAGACGCTATACAAACTCATTATTTTCTAACACTTCGCCACAGGGAAGAGGATAAATCTCTACCGATACACTTAGTGCTTCACGTCTTTGCTTTTCTTCACTGTTGGAGATGTCTGCCAGTTGCTGTCTATTTTCTCCTCAAGTTTATCCACTTCCTGACATTTATATGCAAATTGTATGTGTCTGAATGGGTATGTTGCTGTGGTAGGTCAATGATGAATAAAATAAGGCTGGAAGTGCAGAGTTACAGCATTGCTGAGGGTTTTACTGGCCATATAGGCAATTATGCGAAGAGTAACACAGATTGGGAAATGAATCTTTAAACCTCATGTAGTGCTCACGTGGAAACAAGTGCTCACCAGTATTAGATCAAAAGTTTGAAAATCCCTTCCTTGTTTTAAAACCAATCATTATGATTTCTCAGTTTAAAAAATTAAATCCTGGCTGCAAATGCAAGATTAATAAATAATTGAAACCTATGTGTGTGTTACATATCTGGGCTGCTGTAGCTTTTGTTTTTATTTTTTCAGTATCCAGCCCTTACTGAAAGCTAGTGCATTCTCAGCTTTTCCACATAACTTACAATACAGCTTTTTTTTTTTTTTTTTTTTGAGGCTTTGCTCAGGTATTATCTTGTCACATAGAGAAATACATTTCAAAGAACCTTCTCTCAAAGAACTGATATAATTTCACTCAATGAAAAAGGTTTGTATCTATGGGATATATCAGGTGTTTTCCACTTGAGGTCCAAGCAAGTTCTGTATGCACGTCACTGGATAAATGGGAATGTTTCCCCTACCACAAAGGGAGACACAAGTGGAAGATAAATGTAAACCTGGCACAGAGCTGATTACAGCTTTTCAAAAGGCAGATTAGAGCTACCAGCAAGAGGATTAACAATAACAGGAAGGCAGCTGGAAAAAATCAAGAATCCAGTTTATCAAATGCAGCAGCACATGTATTTTGTTACTTTTCCTCAAGCCAACCTCAGCAGGGGATGTGCATTGCCTAAAATCTAGCACTTGGTTGTCTGATTGGGGAACATGGCATGTAAGAGTTAATGGATTTTGCATAGCACCCACATGGAGAATATAAAAAACATTTGTAACTACCTCAGTAAAATTTTCTCATCCAGATAAGCTTGCACCCAATAATCTGGTCTGTCAGCCTTTTTCTTGTTTTGTATGCTCTTAAACAAATATATTCTCAAATGTGGATGCCTGATTTTTAGCAACTTAATCCCTACTTCAGCTTCTAAATGAGCCAGCCTTATTTGCTATTTTAGATCTTTTTATCTCCTTTGTTGGAAATTAATTATCATTTTTACCATGTTCTGTGTAAGGGCACCTAGTCTACAAGCAAGAAAATGCATTTTCTCCTGCTGTATTGCAGACCTCGGAACAGGAAGATGTGTTAAATCTTTTAAATGCTGAAGGAGAAATCTGGCTGTATATCTCTACGTACATTGCCCAAAACACTGGTCTTAGATCTTGCCGGATTAATCTCTGATGCTTCACTTAAATTTTCCTTTGCTGACCTGCATCTCCTTGCTTAGTGTCCTCTTGGTTGATCCTGCCAACTTTCTAGCCTCCTGTGGTAGCTGTCATGCTTGCCACAGAGAAGTGAAACTACCATTGGTTATTTGATCAGTTCTAAAGAAAGTGTGAAAAATAGTGATGGACCTACCTGATCTCTCCAAATACTGCTCCTGCTCTGAGTGTAACCAGAACTTTTGTACCATCAGGGCCACCAAGGACTTGAACTTCACCCTGTTTGATGATGTACATCTCTCTGCCAATCTCCCCCTGGGAACGCAAATACGTAAACATCTCATGTTTTAGCAAGGCACTGTTTGTTTTTTTGTTGTTTTGTTTTTGTTTTTTTTTTTGTTAGAATAATCTGACAAACTCTTCTTTAAATATCTTTCCGCTTTCTTATACATGAGTTTACCCATATTATGGAGAAATAAATGCTTGCACTACTTTTCCTAGCACTGAGCACAAGCACAAGGACTGACTCTGGTAGATATAATTGTTATGTGGGACAATATTTGAACAGGAGTAAGACTGTGTAGGCAGCTTGGAAAAAGAAGACTAGATAACAATCAGGATTGTAGCTGTCATTTCCATCAGCTGTTCTGGTGGAAAATAAAATACTTCAGCAGCATAATGAATAACAAAGAAGTGCAAAAAAGCCTATGCTTCGTGGTCTGAAAAGCTTCAGTTTTTACACTATTATTTCTAATCATCACTTACCTAATTTAAAATGAAAATAAGAATGAATAATCATTCAAGTCTTTTTCTACTTTTATGTAAATCACTGGATGGTTTAAGAGATTATTAGTTTATTTATTATCCTCCACATCATCTACTAGGATTCAAAGCATGACATCAATATATACAATAAAAAGCAGGCAAACTGGAGTAATATAACGGACTTCACAAACATGACCTTAACAGTCTTCACAACATCTCAGTAAGACAAGCAAATAAATATTTCTCCATATTTGCAGCTAGATTAATTAAGGCAAAGCAGCAATTTAATTTTAAAAGTGAAAAGGCAGCAGCAACAAAGCCAGAACTGCAAACATAAGGCTTGCACTTCCTATCCCTCCTCTTGTGCCTCCAAGCCTGCATGTCAGCATCTCCTCGGTAAAGTACGATGAGGCCAACATACATCCAAGGAGGAGGTAGTTCCAGCAGGGTTTCATTCCCTACTACGTGTTACAGCATTAATAGTACTATTATGCTTGTTGGTGACATAGAGAGGTCTTTTAGCTCTGTACCAAGCTGAAATAAATGGATACTTCCATTTCTCATAATCCATCGTTGTTGAGGACTGTTTGCATTTGACTGCAGTATCAAGACCGTGAATCTGTTACTGCCGTTTATTATCTCTGTTGTGGGAGAGTCCCAGCCATAGAGTAAGGTCCTTTCATGCTGTTTATTGTGCAAGCAAACATACCAAACTATTCTTCCACCCTTCCTAGCCAACAGAAATTCTGGGATTGGTCTTTGAAGGGACACACTTGACCCTTCGGTGCATTCACAAATGTTTAACTTCCTACACTGTGGAGTCAGTGGGACTAACTCAGCATTCGGGAAGAGGATCAGATGCTTAACTCTTGGAGGAAGCAGGACCTTAATGAGCACGCTGGACCAGAACTGCTAAAGACAAGTTAAGGGGTTCTAATGGTCACTTCTGGGTGTGGTATGAACTGTGGGTCAATTGCCAGGACAGTAACAGTACAGATACTTCACCCTGCCCATGCTTTAATTACATCCAACACAGCCTATAAGTATGTTTACATGCCTTCTGAAAAGAGACTTGGGCTCACCTGGTCAGAAGGCGAGCCGCCTACCTGTATTACTGTAAGGCCATGTCTGAGCCAAAATGCTAAGAGAAAGGCTGCTTTGCTAAGGGACAATGTGACAACACTCAGCTGGAAGTCTGGAGATGGCTCAAAGCTGTGAGTGATAGTAGAGCAAGATCAAATCCTGCTGTAAGGAGTGGTATGGGATGCAGTGCATTTTCTACATTCTTCAATAATTCCACTTAAGAATTTCAGAATACACAAATGAAGCACATGCAAAGCATCGCAGATTGCAATCTATATGCTAGGTTTGTATGTATATATGTATAAAAAATTAAGCTCGCTCCATTTTAAGTATTAAAACTTCATGATGTATCATTAGATAAGCCATATTTAGATTAACTACTTTCCCATATTGCTGTAATTTTATGTTTGATAATATAAGTAATAAAATCCATATTGTCTTGTTCTACGTTGAAACTTGAGAGCAGTTTTGTTATTATTACACAGAGTACCTTAATTACTTTTATGCTATCTAATTCACTCAGGATTAATTTTATTTAAAGGAAACCGCTGACCGATATCTGAACTCTTTTTCTAAAGTACATACTATAATTATTTTTTGAAAGAGAAAACAATGATCACCTTTTTGCAGACAAAGTCACCAGGTAAATACACAATGGATTTCAGCCTTAGCAGCATGTCATATATCATCTGGGTATCGCACCCCTGTTAAAATAGAATTGATTGCTCTGTTAATTCAGTAACACATGATTATTAGTGCTTACACTGGGCAGCAAAACCCAACAACACGTGAATGCTCCAGAGATTCATAAATAGAATGCAAACTCAAAACGTCATAAAGATCAGCTTTTAGAGTAGAGAAAAGACTGAAAGGATTGTCATTTTAGACACTTATAAAGTTCCCTTTGGGTTGAACATCTCTCTACTTTTTGCAAAGTAATCTTCTGTACATCTAAATTTGCTATGGAAGCCCAGTTAGTGCTATATTCACAGCTTTATGTGTCTCGTGTTTTTTTTTTTTTTCTTAGTCCAGGGGAAAAAAGAACAGATCATGTCAAATGTTGGTATGAATCTATTCCATGTCTTCAGCAAATGTGGCAGAAACCATGCAGAATATAGTGTTTATACAGAGGTATCATGATTTTTTTGCAATTATGCTAACAAACAAATTAGTGTTGAGGTTACTCTATGTCAAGACTACTTCTAAAATTGCAGTGTCTCCTTGGTTTTGTTGTCAAAAATCCAACAATCCAACCTTTAGTACCACATTTCAATTGTATCTCTGGAAAACTATCATGATAACAAAGACAAAGCCCCTTTGCACAAAAAGGTACTAAAAAGTAGCATTCACTACGTCAAAGTTACACTGCCGGAACACACAGCGTTAGTGATCTCTCAGACAGTGCTAGGCGATATGAGTGAGGCAAGGTGGACTGTATTAAAAATTACATTCTTCTATGCATGACTCTTGAGATTAGTTATACTCTGAGATCACTTATAGTCTGACTATAACGTCAGTGTCAATATATCGATACAATAGGAGTGTGCCTTTTTTTAAATCTCTGCTTTGACGCAAAAAATTCAATGGCAGACACTTGGCTTTGTCCTGACACGTCTCCATTGACTGTAATATTTCTTAGAGCTGTTTTGCCTTGCATATTAACAGGCATGTTCTTAAGTGTTGCAAGATGCACAATACAACACATTCTCTCAGGAATACCACATTTCTGCATTCTCCTGTAAAACTACTTGCTTTGAATAAATCAACTTTATTGACAATGGCAAAGTTCACATCAATTGCAATGGCTAATTGCATTTTGGTTGGCATCTGCTCCAGTAATTCCGATTCATCTGTAACAGAAGAAAAAAAAAGCAAATTCTGTTAGTTAGAAAAGATAAGGGAAGAATGAAAGAATGTCCATAAAAATGAACATTGTACAGATAAATAACTTAATGGAGCTATTGTAGCGTTTGTGATTTCAAATGAGGAAGCTGCTAATATGCTTGTCTTTTAAGTTACATATCCTGTCTAAAGTTATAACTAGAACATTATATAAATTAAGAGAATTTACGAAGTAGTATCATATTGCTTTTTCTTTTCTAAAGAGTAAAGAGTGTTTTCTTTTCTAAAGTAAAGTGAATACCCTCCTTTCACTCCTCGCATGCAATTCAGAAAATGAGAAATTTGAATTTCACCCTCTGTCTGTATCTATACAACCACTCTCACTTGGAGTTGCTGCGTAACTGGAATTGGAAAGCCTTACCCAGCATTCCCTGAGAGTCCCATGTGTATTCATACCAGGTTCGAACACGATTTTGGACCACTTTTGGAATAGAATAAGTATTCATATAGGAGACAGTATTGTCCATAGAGGAGCGGTAGTAGTTCTGTCCTGCAGTAGCTGCTCCAATTACATCTCTCATCTGCAAACATCAGTGGTTGTTACTACACATTTCAGCAAAAATAGTCTTGATTTGAATACCTTGTCAACAACGCATGGAAAGAATAAAAAACTTGTTTGCAAAATCGCTGATTAATTACATATTCAGCTGCATGTTTTGAATAGGTGCTGCATCTGCTTATTCAGAAGCATTACAGATTTAATCTAATTGTGTTGGAAAGTCTATATTCATGATTTTAAAGGAATCATTTGTGGCTTTTAGCTTATTCTTTTGTCTCATATTTCTGGACATGGATGAAAAATATAGATAATGCTTTTCTTAAAAATCCATGATAAAGCTACTCTGCATTTGGTGTGCAATGCCAGTCAGAAGTGAAGGAAACTGGGCTAAATTTCTCTAATAACATCAGCTGGCACCACTAGAATTAAGATCCTGCCGCTGTTTAAATAGTTAAGAGAATCTAAACCAGTCCTAAAAATGCACTTTGAGCTGAAAGGTGACCTTGAAGATTTTAGTGCAGGAACATCATTTAACATTCCAACCCGAATGTAATTTAGGTTTTAGAAAGTGGATGAGTTAATGTTTATAAATATCCCTTCTTCAAAAACATAACTATCTAGACATGGTTTTAGGAGAATGGCTTCATATTGCAGTGGCCAAAGATTAGTGTGCCAGTGGGCTGAATTCTGCTTTTTATTACAGAGCTGCAATTGATTGCAGCAGGAATAACAATTTTTAGGCAAGTGTGCTAAACTAGGAATAACTCAGTAATTTTAAGAGCTCTTTGTAAACAGGAATTATAACAAACTGCAATAAAGCTGTTTGTGTGTTAAGACTTAAGGTTTGAGTCTGCAACTGACTATACTGGTTACAAAAACTAATCTTGGGGAATGGTGCTTTCATTGACAGTTATATTAATTTAGGAAAAAAATACAAGTATGCAAACTCAGAGGTTTGATCCAATATACAATTCAACAGTTTTCTAGAATAAATATTTTATATGAAATACTTTGTTTTATTTTTGGTAATTCTTGTTTATGAATAAATTTTAAATCCTGTAGATAAGAGCCTGCTTTGTGATAGTTATCTCTTCTTGCACTTCTAAAGAGCAAGAGACATATGCAATTTTTCACTGTTTGATTGAAATTTTCAAATCCTGTATCCAAAATAAAAATTAAATTTCAGTTTTCATCTTTGTCTTTTCATAATAAGTCTTCCAAACCAGAAATATTTCAGTTATATTCATTTGGAAATGTAACCAATTTGCTGTGTTTTTTTTTTCCTCCTGCCAAAAAAGAACCAAGAGAACTAGAAAACAGTTCATTTTCAGGTTAACAAATATATTGTGATTTATGGAAGAGGGCAGAATTCTAGTTTGAGAAAAATCATGGAACTTCAGTTGACAGCATTCTATTGGCAGTAGCATCGAGTGACTTATTCAATATTTTGTACATATTAATATCATACCTACAATTACAATTTTTCTATCAGATTTAAGAGTATAATGTGAATGCCAGGAACTGTCTCCTTGGCTGTGAAAGAAAAAAGGAATTATACATAGGTTCAAGAATCATCCATGTCCTGCAGAGTCTTGGCTTTAAATCAGCTTGTGTACAAAAGGGCTACAAAACTGGGAACTGATTAAACACATGTATTTGTCAGAAGAATAAGTATAGATGACAGTTAAATAGAGGGACGGGACATACAGATGGAAGCTAAGCTTTTTCCCAGAACTAAACTCCATTAAATTGAATATATTATCGCTACATTACAGTAATTTGCACATATCTAGTTATTGATTTTTTGATGTACCTGGCCAATTAAGCTGGAGAAGACAAAGACACCCAAGAAAAAATTCAGCAGTTGAAAAACTATCTCAAACAGAGTGTGTGGTTCTGGAAGGCCGCCGATGGTGATTAAAGTACGAACCGCCCAGTAGTAACACCTCAGATACCTGCGGATACAGACAGCATTTTTGTTATTGACTGTAGGTACTTATGTGGTTGACGTTAAGCATATACCTACGGGTTTCAGGCCTTTCAGTGATGCTTTGCAGTCCAAAAGACCTCAGCATTTTTTATAAGGGGTTATGATCTTACAAATGATATGGTTATGCAAACCATGTTGAGCTGAATGTTCTCACTGTCAGCAAAAAAAGAATATATGGGAAATGCAGTGGTTACTTAGTGTTCTCCAGTAACTCTATGCAGCATTACAGAAGATTTCAGTAAAAAATTGTCAGGGTGGACATTACAGTGTTAGAATGCCATCAGTAGAGATGCTATGATGTTAAAAGGCGTGTAAAAGTGTTAGACACTTCCCAGAGTTTATCTGCAGCATCCTAAATACACACATATCTGAAGGTCTCTTCCATGGCTTCACTTGACACCAGTGTGAAGCCTTATGCTGGGCACAACAAATGCAGTGTTGTCCTTCTCGTGTCCATTCATTTTCCTACCCCTTTAACCATGCTGGTCTTCCTCCCTCATTACTTCTGAACACCTTTCATTGGCTCTGCCTCCTGGGTTGTGTCAAATGGAAGTTTCACATTTCCACAAGCTGTGTGTTAATCCAGCTTCTCCGAACCACTTCACTTATTCAGCATTGAAAAGTTGACTCCTGCGTTAAATTCTCCCAGTGGCTGGCCTCCACTACCCCTTCTACCACCTTAACAAACACTTTCTTGCCTTCTTCACTGCTTTTCCTCATGCCTGGGAAGAGCTGTCCATCAATCCAACAAACCCACCTTGTTAACATTCTTCAAGACTTTTCTCAGAACTCCCTTGATTTAGAAGCCAAATACGGCAGTGTGCAATGGCCAGTCACTAAGACACTGCTTCAATGTGTGGCTTATATTGACTCCTTCCCTGTATCCATCTGCTGTCTCTCACTTCTCGTACCTGAATTGGGAGCTTTTTGGCCAAAGGCTTTTTGTTCTGTTTGTACAGCCCTCTTTGTACAGCCTTGTGCATGACAGAGCCCATTGCATTCAAGTGGTGTATTTCTATTAGTATGATAACACAAGCTTATGAAAACAACTACAGACCTGGACAAAATGATTTTTTTTAATTTTTGAGGATAATCATGCTGACTCACTTTTTTATATATATAAAGTGCCTTGGCATCTCTTAAGCTTCTCTTTTAAATTTTGTTCTAGAACATGGCACCACTAGTAAGGCAGCATCCCCCGTACTGTGCAACAGGGGTTAATTATTTCAAATCGTTTTCAAATCAATGTGCTCTCATTTCCTCCTTTTCTGAGTGAAGAAGTAATTGGTTTAGCAATAATTTTAAAGACCCCCTCTTAATTAGAATTTGACTTCCTAAGTCTCTGTCCAATCAGACTTCAGCGTCACTAATGATTAAAAGTGGAAGTTCATTTTCCTTAATTGTGCGATGAGATTTTTCTATTATTTCATCTATGACTATTGCTTCTGAAGCAATGAAGATTCCTTCTATTTCTTGAATTTTATTGTTGAAATAAAAAAAGTAAAACAACTAAACGACAAACCAAACCCAGAAATACTTTTGGAGATGTTTGTTCTGAAATAGTCTTGCATGCATCTTCTCATGCCTACCCTGAATCTGAGGCCACCTGATGTGCTTGCAGACTTCAGGTGTACATTTTGATTTGGTTGCCTCCACTTTTAAACTCTTCTCTTATTAAGATATAAAATCCACTCCTATTAATAAATGGCCCATGTAACAATACAATTGGAGGGTAAGTTATGGGCAAATATAAGAAAATAAACTCACATTAGCAGCCAATTCCCATGAGGTTTTTTTTAAAATCACTCGAAAATGTTTCCACGTCTCCCACCTAAAACGTCAGGCTTTATGAAGCAACTGATTTTTCTTTTCATTACAAAGTGACATATTTTTTCTTGGTTGCAGATTAATGAAATGCAATAACAATGACCACTTTTACTGTAGTTTTCTAGTTACAGATTTTAACTGACAGAACTGGCTGTTTTCATTCAGAATCCTTAATTAAAAAAATTCAGTGCATATCTGCCATCATATAATTTTTCCTTGTTAGGGGTGCAAAATGAACAGCTGGATTACACCACTATAAAATTTTCACTCAGGATCAAAAAAAAAATCATCCCTTATGCATGCTTCCAGTGAAGTATGTATAAGTGGCAGCTTTCTCATAGACTTCTGTACCTTAAATAAATAGTAAGAAAAAACCTCAGATCTGTTTTGGAAGAATTGCGGGTTTAAGCATAAAATGATGTCTCTAGCTTGTCTGAGGGGAATTATCATATGAAACGTAGTAATATCATATTCATTTGCCATCAGTGAGAATGCTGTAGTGCTTGAAATGTATAATTTGCGAATATAAAAGTAAAGAAATTAACATTATTTCTGTGCAAGTTACTATAGGAAAAGAAAGTAATTAACCAATTCCCTCACCCCCAATGGCCTTGGATGCCAATCTTCCTAAGTCCACCATGACAGACAATATAATCTTCATTTTGGGAATGTCTACAAAGAATGAAAGCAGCTCCTCAAAGGAATTTAGGGGTCATATGTTTCTTTGCTGTGTTGTATATCCAAAATTACGGAGGCTGTTTTCAGACCTGCCCACCCCTTTCTGAAAATGTAGTTACTACAGCATATTCTTCTGTAATTTTACTTCAAAAGAAGCTTTCTACTGGCAAAGTCACATGATATTCACTATCTCTTAGGCACAGGTTTTGTATTTTCTCCATTTACTCATTTTATTGCTTTTATTTTAATCTGAAATAAAAGTTACACAGTTGAAATATAAAGCAGCTTTTTTTTTCCCCTAAGATGGGGAGAAATGAGGCTGTAAATTTTGTTTAAGGAAAGCCAGAAAAAACAGACTCCTATTTCAACGGTATTAGCAGCTCTGCTTCCTACTAGCTAGTGTCTGGAAACCATCATCGCTCGCCATACGTCTTACTAGCCTGCTATAAAATTACTGTTGAAGCAAACAACATGAGACAAGGATTTTCCCTCTGCACAACATGGAGAGTATATTTATCCTTCAGGCAATCAAACTACTAGATTTTTCCCTAAAATAAGTCCTAGGTATGAAAACATTCAGAAACACTGCAATTAAGATAATTTGTAACATTAGGCCAATAAAAATAGCTTTTTCATAAAGATTAATTTCAGAATACATAAAAATACTTATGTGGTTTTGGTTAATACAGGTAAATCAAATTTTCGTGCATATGGCTATCAGATTTTACGGTGATGTTCACACATTCATTTCAGCCCAGGGAAGCATTATTTCAGGGCTATGACATTGGACTCCTCTCAGGTTACAACCAGGAGTGGTTTAAGCAGAGTAAAGAACCGGCCTTTATAAACGGGTCCTCTAATGACCCCCGTTTTGGTACCTCTTTTTCTTGAGTGACTTACTCGTCAGGTAGCTGTGGGTATGATGATCTCAGAATGGTGTACACTACAAAGCTTTTATCTAAAAAGTAGGGCTGCAAGTAGCACATCTGAAAGCATTAGGTCTGACATACTTATGAGTTGGGCTGTGCATTCCCACGCTGTCTGGAGGCACCAAAGTGCCTCTCTATAGCAAGCACTGCGAGTGTGACACATCAGACCTATTGCAAGTGCACTGTATAGCTGATACCCATGAGCCACCAGTCCTACCGCACACTGAGCAATGCATACCAAAGAAGTCGAGTTGTTCTAGTCACGTACAATGACCATTTTCTGGGACTTCCAGACATCCACTAAGTCTGTGCCCAGAGCAGGAAGGCAGCAAGCTACAGAGAAACATAAGCAGGATGCAAATAGATGTCCTGATTAATAAATATACAGGAGAATTTTGCAGACTACTTGTGGATGACTTGCAAACAGCAGAAGAAATATACCATGAGCAAAGCGGAATTATTTGGTTTACCTAAATTAAATGCTGACCTGGAGGAGGGTTGCATGAGAACATCAGCTCCCTAGTTTTAGTTTCCCTTATGGGCAGTGATGGGAGAGACAGATACTTCCATGGGACAATTCAGAACAATGACATTATGTTACTGCCTTGAATACCTTTCTAGAGGAATTGTACATTTTCCTGAGGAATTAGGGAGATGGATCCCTTACCTGGGTAGTTGAATTAGATTGTAAATAAACACATATACTTCAAATTCTTCACTTAGCTATAATTAAGACACCTTTTCGATATCCTGCCACTGTGGCTACGTAGGCTCTATGCTACAGTGTTGCAGCAGGGATGTGGTCCTTTGCGTTAGGAGAGACTGGGGTCTATCTGCCTAATTATACCAAGCTCATGAGCGCAGTTTTAAAGCTGGGAACATCTTGTGTGGCTAATTTGGGTGCATCGCAGGAGGGTGAAGCTGACTATCTTCTGCACCTTTCAAGTCAAAGGCTTTGATTGAAGGCTGCCACGCAAAAGAGCTCAAATCTTTTAGGCTGGCACTAACACTTTAGAGTCTGCCCACAAGCTGGAAAAGAATACAGCTAGCAGAAATTTGCAAAAAGAGCTACTTTGATAATTTTGCTTGTGGTTTAAATGCTGCGTGCAGCTGTTAGTTATAAATTGAAGTTCACCAGTTAGTATGCCTGCTCAGAAACATATATATAGTCAAACTGATAAGGGAAACAGTTGCCTGTGTATTCTTTTTAGCCTAGAAAGGAAAAAAAATGATCCTAGAAGTGTTGACATTTTTAGGAACTGGTTTTGGCCACAACTAACAGCATTTTATAGACACAGCAGGGATTCTACATCATAAAACATTCATGCTACTAAATCAGTGTCAGTTCATTTGCTTTGGGTCAGTGTAATCTGAGACCACTACAGTTTTGATTTATTTGTCAAAGCACTTACTATCATTTTTTTTTAATTAGCTAAGAAGCTATGTTTGTCTGCCTCTCTTTCTGAATGTATTCCCATTCTACATGAGACTAATGGCCTATTTTGCTTCAAATATTGGCATCTCTGCTATGTGAAAGGAAATTACATCTGCACTGCTGTGCCATAATATATATTGCAGTTGTGGTTCTTTTTCCGACAGATTTTTCCTGATTTTTTCTTAATTCCTGCTTTCCAAAGAAATGTATTTACCTGGAAGTATCTTATCTGATACATTTAAATTCACATTGCATCTCCAATAATAACTGATGTTCACCCAATGCGTCGTTGTCAAAAATCCCCAAATATTCAACAATCACACAATATGTCATACCCGATTCTCTAAGGCAATGACTAACCCATACAGAAGGCATTTGCTGTTAGTGAGACACCAAGCTATGCTTTATGAAATGCAGCTCAATACCGGATACTCTTTGGGGGTCCATATAGATGGGACCATATAATCCAGTATGAGTTAGATACAGGCAAAAGAATAAAGTCATACATTCACCAACCAATGTCAACATGAGGTAGATTAATGGCTTAATGAGGCTTACATGGATATATTCTAATATGCATTTTATTCCGGCATCTCAGTTTAATGCAGACCCTGATTTATCAGTTTATTATTATTGTTTATGAAAAATTCTCCCCTAAATCCCATGTGAGTTCAGTGTGGCATCATTTAACAAGTGTTTTTGTATCCTCGTGGAAAAGGTATCACAAAATAATTAAAAAACCTAACCATTGCCTCTGGGCAAAACTGCATTGTCTGTGATCAAGCTGGCAAATAAGTTCTATCAATTGTTTCCCTGGTGAAATGTAAAATATTCTTCTCCATGAAAAACAGGAAGACTTTCTTGCCTGTTCCCTAGGCTGATCTGAAGAGGCATTAAACCTTGAAGATCAGTCTTCAAGTGAACGCTCTATTTTTGGAGTTTTCGGGTTGCTCAGCCTAGTTACCTTATTTTTTAATTATGAGGCAAGTATTCCCAAGAGTGACATTAACAAAAATAGCTCTAATGGAAATTCATTCTGCATTTTTCTTGTCAGATTTCTGGAAGCCTTGATCCTGAGAAGAAATACCTGTGTATAACTTCACTTACATAAGTGGTCCCACTGAGCTTCACGAGCCTGCTTGCACGTGTTTAACTGCAGTACTCAAGCTGTGTATTTTAGCGGTATGTGGAAACTTCAGCCATGTTTTTTTTTATTTTTTTTGAGAGACCCGTAATTATAAAAAAAAACAATGTTGCTTTACACAAAGTGTATTTTACTCTCAAAATCCATTTTCTTACCCTTCAAGATTGTGACTTCAGACCAAACTCATGAAGTGTGACAAAATTACAAGCAAGGGGAGCACATCTCCAAGAGAAATGTGAAAAGTTGTTTAAAGGCTGATTTATGACAGCAGTGGTATATTATATGTGGTTTTGCAAAGACTATAATTAATGAACAAATTGAGCTTCTGTGGCTTTAACTATATATTATGGCCTTTGAAAGAAATGTACGTTCATACATTTGAACCTACTAGATATGTTTTTATATAACTACACACAAAATATATTATGACTTTGCTATTTTCTCTTGCTTCCTCTCCATCATCTTAATGAATGTCCCTTACTTGGCACCCAGCCTAGTGCTCTCACAAGGAGTTTGTGGAAAAGTGTGCCAATATCCAGTCCTTCCCACTGGAGACACTCTGCCACATGTTTAAGCATGACCTTCTCAAAAGATCAGAAAAAATGGGTGGAATTTTTTCAGATCAATCACCATGGTGTTTAGAGGGACTAAATGTTGCATTTTAATAACACAATGCTGTGTGGCAGAAATCTGTGCCTTTTAGTCCTTTGAGGGATTGTTCTACAATCCTTCTAACAGTTCCCATGTGCATATGCAATCAGTAAGTTTAATTTATGACCCTTATTGCTTTCTAAATGTTTAATTAAGTTAGTGCTTAGCACCAACTCATAAACCTATAAAAGCTGAAAGTGGTAAACTAATTATTCACTGCACCTGCCCTCCAAATATGTGTTAGTAATGAAAGCTGCTAATCAGCAGTCATGGTGCTAAAAGTTTGCTATCCAAGCACTTGTAAATAAGACCATATCCCACACAGCAAAGGCGTGGGAAAAGGAGGGGGATGCAGGAAGGAGCAAAATCAACAAAAATCTCTTGCAAGAGAAAAGGACTTACATGTTTCCTTTGCCATCGTACACCCATCTAGTGCTGCCAAGTCCTTCATAGTCTGAAGCCCAGTAATACAGGCATGCGTTAATGTGCAAGATAAACAGCAAGTATCCAGTTGTTCGAATGACCCTGTAAAAGTCAACAGATTCCTGTAAAACAACTTACATTTTTCTTTCCTTGTAATATGGAACCCATTGCTTTTTTTTGTAATTAAACATCCACTAAGAAGTTCCCTACCTGTATTGCCTCTTTGAAAAAAATAGCTGGCTGTTACCTCTCTCATGTTTGTCCAAGGTCAAAAGGTTAAACAAATATTTTTCCTAGAATTTTTGAAACAGGGTAGTTTTTAAATTATGGTTCCCTGAGGATCTTATAATCCACTTCTTTAACTGGCTATGAATATTTACAGAAATGTGAAGCTATATTAATGAGGCTAGAGGGTTAACGTGTTTGCCAAACTCTGTTCAAGATAGGCTCTAAACTTGTGAACCACAGCCAAGAAAAGTCTGAGGTCAGAAACGAACTGCTTTACAAGAGCTGCGCTAGGAAGCCTGCACTAGTTCCACTAAATAGTATGATTTAGCCGATACAGCAGGAGTTTTATCATTCCTAATCCCCGTTCTTATGCGTATGGCCAGTTCTTTGAGGAACACCAATGATGAACTACTTAAGCACCAAGCAGCTTTCTGTTTAATACAATAATGATCTCATTGTATATCCTCTGTTCACTGTACAGGGATCAAAAGAAAGATCTGGATTTAGCTCTCAATTCAAATATTCATACAGGCAAGGGATAAATAAGCAGGAAAAGTACAGGACTTCCCTAAACACAGGGAGGCTGCTACACAATGAGTTTATCTGCTACAGCTAGAATTCAATGCAGTTTGGAGTGCATAGTAACAGAGTGTGTGGTTTTATGAAAATTTGGTAAGTTCTAACTAAGTTAGGTCTATAAACTAAGTTAATAGGAGATAATATCTCTGTGGTGCTTCTGTGTTATGCATTCCCTTGCTGGTTCTTCAGGTGCCATTGCATGCCCTCTTTTGTCTTTCCATGCCATTGACCAATCTACCTATGTGCACCCTTCTTCTTTAGGATGTTGATGAATGAACGTCACTTCTCTGTTTAAATGTTGGCATGCTTCCAGGACAGCTATGTTTAGGGTTGCAAGCTATTGAGATAGCCAATGTGATCTAGTAATATTGCAATATTGACCATGCTGGGTCTTGTACACAAGTCTGAATCCATGCAAGTGGCCTCCTGAGGTCTGAATCAAGGTTCTGGAAGCCTTTGCTACAGTATATATTATATTCCTCTAGGCACATGTTGAATCTACCACAATGGGTAGTTAAGATGTAGTAACTTTTGGTAGCTCTGTTTCCGCAAACTCAGACCAATGGGTTTGAGAAGATAACCCAACCAGGCACATACACTTGCTGTGTAGAAATTGAGTTTGACATTATCCAGTGAATTGGTGCCTTATCACTCAAATGGTGACCGTACCAGGATATCAGATCAAAACAACACTGTTACAGTGAAATAAAATGCAATAGTTTGCACAAACAGCTCGTCTTTTTTATATTTTTAGCTCTCGCTTGTACTCTTATTCTGCATAACAATCTCTTTTCTCCATTTGACCTTTTTCTTTCCTTACCCTAATGCCTTCTGGTAAGCCAATTAATGTTTTTATCAACAAGCACCTCAAAAACTGAGAATCAGTGTTTTCTGAAGTATGTTTTAAAGCATTGCATCAGGGCATGGCCTGACATATTTGATAGTTTTTTGCAAATATAAAACATAACATTTTGGTAGCACAGTATGTAGGCATCTTTTTTTTCTACCTCGAACCTTAGCAATGCACTGATGGAAAAGCCTATAGATAATAAATTCTCAATACTAACCCTAGATATGCTGAGCAATATTGAAGTCATTGTGCTCTACCATTGTTTTTCTGCACACCATCAGTGGGATTTAAAATAGCATTTTAGTTATGAAGCATGCTGTATTTCACACATTTCCTGTTAATGACCTCTTAAGAGTATGAGGTAGAAAATGGATTCCATTTGTAATATTTACATTCTGCAGCTTACATTCTGCAAGTGATTTAATATTGGAAATGTAAGTAGGCCTGTGACCAGCAAGCAAAGACACAAGCAGTGACACACAGTTGTGGCACTCAACCAGCACCATGCTACAAAACTGTCTAACAAGGCAGAAGAGCTTTGCAGAGTGATTGGCTCTGTCTTTCCAGCTACTTCATACGTTTTACAGGACCAGTGAGATCTTGCTGTGTGTGTCTTAGCACTTCTAAATGATCACCTTCTCTGTTTTTTAACGCACAAGTCAACATCACATCCTTCAAAGTTAGGGTAGTTTGAAGACATATACATCCCATTCTCAACTTGCCCTTTAAACAACCATTTCCCATGCCATAATTTTATATAGTGTGAAACTCTGTCCCTTGCAAAACTGCCTATTTGGGTGAAAATGGGTTTGCTAATTTGTTCCCATTTCCTTGAAATCCATATACACACAACTTTATTGTTACATACAAACTACCTACTTGATTCAAAACCATCTCTATGAAAAATCTGTATCTCCCAGTACTCACTGCAGGAGGAGATAAGAAGGGTCATTGAATTATGACTCCAAAACAAAGGACATAATGTGGAAAATAATTAATTTTAAAAGCTCTAAACATTAGAAAAAGTTAAAAAATATGACAGATGAAAATAATTCTTTTTAATGATATTAGAAATTGGAGATGATAGGGAGGCAGTGATTCAGAAACTGAAAAGCAATTTCCTCATCTTGTGAAAATTCAGAGAAGTCTTCTCTTATGCCAACAAGAATTTAAACAAAGGAAAAAAAATCCCCCCAAACCACAAAAGACTCTTCAATAAGTGAAAGGAGAGGGCAATATAAGAATGAGCTTTGTGGAAGTCAGCATCTCAAAAATACTTTAGCAGAATTTTCAAACTTCTAAGTTTTGTTTTATTTTGGAGGTTTATGAAAATATGAGAGAGATGATGTTCCAAACTCCTTTTCAAATTTAACTAGTTTCTAAATCTCATCAAATATCTCATTTGCAATGTATAAATACTAATCTACCATTTAAGTGTAATAATCTCTGAAATAGAATAAGATGGTAAACGACAGATTCTCATTTCTGCTGCAGCAACATACAGGAACAACACCCAAAACTAGGACAGGAAAAAAACCTGTTGGCATAGGAATTGCACAGGATAAATTAGGGCTGATGGCACTGACAGTAGATGACAACAATAGTGACACAATAGATCAGTTCATTGGGTCTTAACAGCATCACTGACTACTGATGGGCCTATGAACCTTGCCATACATGCGTCCATGGCCTACATGAGTTGGATCCAAAATTATTCTAGTCAATGCAGAAGGTGAGAACATAGTGCAGCGGACAACAGTTATAATCACTATTTGAGATCTGTGCTGAATTGATTCTCATTCCAAGTTTAGTCAATGCAGTTCAAGTTTCTGTATATGCCAGGTTCATGGTGAGAGCGTATTTGAAGAAAAATGTTTACACAGGCTCAAGCTCATGACTCTTATTAAGTACAAATAAACAACTGCTGAGGATTTGGCACTGCTATTAGCAACCTAAAGAAACCATCTTTAGCTCTTTCACTAAAGAAACTTCTGATACTTCTGATCAGTTAAATTTTGACAGGAGCCTCAGTTTGGTGAACATTTTGCCTGAAGCAGGGCAGCTGAACTGAGCTAGCTTTCATACATGAGTGAAGCCTTACATCTATTATTTTAATGATAAAAATAAAGATAGATATTTTAAAGAATCTTAAATCAAACAGTTAAAGATGTATCATATTCCATCCAGTGCTTCAATGACAACTCATGAAATCAAATGAAATGCATTCTGTGCCAAGCTTTGCATGCTGCAAGAGTTTAATAAAGACATACCTGTAGATGTATGCTTTGTCCAGGATAGCTTCCAAACGATCATTAAACTCAAAGAATGTGTTATGCTGAATGGAAAACAAATTAAAGTAATCCAATCGTCATTATTCACCACACAACTTTTTCTAATAATACTGACATTAGTTCACATACACATCTTGAAAATAATGGATTTTTCAGTAGTCTGACTTTCTTTAAACATTTAACTAAAAGGTGAACTGTAAAGCAAAGATGAAAATTGAGTTAAACATAGTTGTGGGTGTTGAGAGTCCCATTAATCTGAAATAGGTCAGACTGCTGCAGACAGATGACTTCTTCGTGCTCAAATATACGTAATTGCTTGGGTGACTTCATCAGAGAGAATTACACACATTACTCTTTCTGAAATTCCAGCAATTCTCAGCAAGCGATCATATGTATGAACAGCCACATACTAGACGATACCATGTGGTAAGAATTGCTGCTGCATCAAATTCCCCCTGTTAATTATTTGTAGTTTCCCTTTAGTGATAGCCCTTGATATTCACATGTAGCTTTTTTCTTTGTTTTTGTTCAGTACATATCCATTTGCCTAAAATGAGGTACTCTCTAACGTTTCTTTCTTTCATATTGTTTTGGTTCTCATTTAAGGAATTTTAAAGTTTTGTTGAAAACTGAAATGAAGAGCACACTCATTTGATTCTCAGAGTTCTTGTTCCCCCTCCAACTTTAAATGAAAGCCAATTCTTTGTCGACGTATTGCTTGTATGAAGGGGAATGTATTTAGCCATAGAGTGGCCTGCTAGGTGCCATGAAATGCAGGGAGGGGGCTGTTGTCTAAACCCTTCTCAGCCCCTTCATTGTACAACTCCAGATGTCTTCAGAACTGATAACAAAAGTGGGCTTATACTTGTTAAATGTGCCGTGTATAGTTTTTGTTCTTAAAATTCCCTCCTTTGCTTTTAAGCACCTGATATTAGCAACAGAAGGGGAAAGTACATTGGTATTAAATAGTGATCTTAATTTTTTTTTTTTTTTTTAATCTCTGAAAACTAAACAGCTAATTTAAGATTAATCCGTTTAAAATAATGGAAAAAAAGCAGCCTGAATCACAAAACACCTTTTGAAAGTAGGAAATATAAAGTCCAAAGAAACATAAGAGAATTAGGGCTTCATTTGGCTAGATCATATCTTTTTTTTTTTTTGGTTTTTTTTTTTTTTTTTACTGTTGTTTTAGCTTATCCTGAAGATATTTTCCAATTCCTAAATTTCATATTCCTAAATACTATCAACAACTTTATGCTGGGTTGTAAAAACATTTATGTGTGGGTAGCCATACACCACTAACACAGATCTTACCTTTAGCATCCTATTTGCTCTAAATGCTGGGTTAAATCCAAAGAAAAAGTACAACACTTCAAACGGCAATACTGATATCACATCGAGCTGTTGGAGAGCAAAGAGATAAATTTAAACTTCACAATAATCATAATGCATTTACTTGCTGTCAAAAACCTACTTAGATTGAATCAGGATTGAGTATAATATTTGAACAGTCAGCATGCTAAGCCTGCAACTTCCAAAATACTGGCAGACACGATTATCTCTTTGAAAACACCAACAGCTTTGCTCTGTCCTGATTCCAAGTCCCCTGTGACTGAGATTTTAATCTGGTTCATGGGATTTATGAACAGCATCTCAGATATTTGATTACTAATACATTCTGTTATTTCAGTTACAGTGCTGACAAGACTAAAACGGCAGTAGGCATGTAGCTCATGAGTGGAGGTGGGGAGAGCACTCCACAAGCACTTGTTAGTAGTCCTATGGCTTTAAAAACCGGTCTGCCTACAGCAATCTGGGGGAATGTGATGAGTTAGACTCCTTGCTTGCAACCTGCAGAAGTCACATGCTCCAAAAAAGAGATTCATGATAGGATGACAAGTTTGGATTTTTTTTTTTTTAATAGACACTGTGTTTTGTTATACCTGGATGCTTCTCCTTCCCATATCACTAAGATTTTCAACATCTCCCTGCAGTACATCACTGTGTCATCTCATCTGCCTACTTTATTCTTTCTAATACTTCTGTGGAGAGAAGGAAAGCTGTGGCAAACTTGGCTTTGCCTTTTTAAAGATCCTGTGATGACTTGCGCTGTTGCTGATATCATTTGGGAACAGAAGAGGGATGTGGAACTGTAGGCTTCATCTCACTGTTATCAGAAGAGCCTTTGCCCTGAGAGACGTAATTTGTGTTGGCAGCAACTAGTCTGCAGCACTGACCTTTTATTCCATGCAAGTAAGATGCAGTTAATACCTGAACTCTGTGAAAAAAGCAAACCAAAACAAAAAATTGATGGAGGACAAACAGCCTTTTATGGCTTCTCTCCCTCTCTCAGACGTGTCTAAGAGGAGGCAAAATTTAGTCAGAAGTGCTTTAATATCAGTAACTGTTAATTAATACTTAATCATATGTCAGATTCCCCGATTATATCTATATCTTTCATGGGATGAGAACACTCAACTCTCATTAGTTTCACTCAACTCATTATTTTCTGCAGAAATCAAGAGCACTAAACATACTGCAAGTGTGAATTTAAAATAAATCCCTACATATCCACTTAGTTCTCTTGCTGTAAATTTGACTCTGTCCTACGCGCTTGCCTATATAGTGTATATCCTGCACTTTTTGGATAGTTTAATGTCAAGTATATAAGTAGTGACACCACAGTCACTGAGACAAATTTAACTCTAAAATGAGACAGGTGCAAAGGTATTTGCAGACAAGGAGGGGGCAATAACTGAGACTTCAGAGAGGTGGGCTCAACGTCACAGAGCTGTATGTGTATCCGGAATTCAATAGAATACCTATCCTCTGTTGGCAAAAACAATATTTAGGAACAAAATGAAAAATTTTCCTAAATCAAATGCATCTTTGTTTTTGAAAAGTGCAATGAACATCAAAAATCTTAGTTTGAATTTTTGTTTACTTGTGTGAGTGATGACCGGTTCAGTACCACACGAGAGGTAAATGAGTAGATTTATCATCTAACTTGAAGACTTTTAATTTTGTTTAATGAATCTCTGGCAAACAGTGCTATTGCCTTTCAGTGTGTGCGGGCATGACCTCACACAAATTAATCAAACCAGATAATTTATTTAATTTATTTATTATTACTCAGAAAGGATATTTATAATTGCATTTATAATTATTCTGTTTTACAATTAAACACTGTTTATGAAGATGGCAATCTTCAGCTGTTAAGCACTGACGTGCCATCAAGCCAATGCTTTCTGGAGATGTTCTTAAACCAACAGTGATTTTCAGTGAATAGAAAAAATCCTGTGAAATCCTACAGCCAGAATTACATAATGACATCAGTAACACAGGGTCTGCTTACCCGAAACTTCATAGAGCTGTGGTAGAATTTCTTCATTTCCACCCTGTCTGACTACAGTGATAACAAAAGGAGAAAAAGGCATAGTCAAGAACAGAATGTCAAGAATGAGCCTCTGCTACTCTAATTCTCTTCTAATAGTAGGGAGGATGACAGTTGTATTAATGATGCTCTAAAAGTATGAATGGAGAGATATATGTAGGAAGAAGTAGCACTTTTATCAGACCAGTCTACATTTGACCAGATTTTACTAGACCTACTTGAAAAAATCAGCTTTGGGGTTTGTCTTATTTTTTCCAAGTCTGGCTGTTGGTCTAGCAAATTATGTTATATTTTTCCCACAAATCTTCCCTCTCAAGACATCTGTACCAGTTGGTTCTTGACCCAAACCCCTTCAGTTTCAGGGCCAAAACCTTCATTTGACTTCAGTGGTTCCAAGAAAAATGCTAAGAATGTTTCTGATGGTGCTGTACAAAATTAGCTCTTTGAAAGCTAACATTGACATGCTAGCATTATTAGCATTATAATAATCAACATTGCATTCATTAAAATGATTAGCTATTTATTTTTAAATTGCCTTCCATGGGAGCTGATTCTAATACCTTAATAAGAAAGGGTAATCATAAGTATCTAAAGAAATGTATCTATTATTATACTTCCTGTATTTATACCAGGGACACTTTAAAAATAGCTTTAAAATCTTAAGGATATTTCCATTCCAACTTTTCACTATTATCAGTTTAAGCATTAAACTAAATGCAGGAGATCAGGCAGTAGATGATCTCCTCATGCACAAAAATCTATGAGTTGTACAAACAGCTTCAAGGGAAATACACGGCAAGCTTCCTACGCTAGAGTTTTAACCTTGTTCATAAAACTTGAGTTGTGTAGGATTTAGGCAAGATTGCCAGTTACTGAATGTCTTGGCATGGAAAAATACATGACACTGCACTGCATTTAGTATCTATCCAAACTATATTTGCACAGTTTTGCCTGTGATTCCTCTGTAAAGGTATCAGTAATATCTTGTATGCACAATGTGCAAAATTTTATGTAAAAGCACTGAACTAAAGCTAGTTCCACATTACATTTGAGGACATTTTGAATTTTCTGTCTGTTGGGCATGCTGAAGTGTCATGCTGAAGTTTTCTAAACTCATTTTCTTCTGCATTGTTTTCTTCTATAAGAAGTTAAAGAATCAAAAGTAGGGAAGATTTTAAAAAAAAGTTAAGGCTCTAGATGCCCTTTTGATATGTTAAGGGCACGCTTTTATCTTTTTTCAGATACTTGCTTAGGATTTTATTTTCCATTTTTCTATAAAAACATAATACAAAAATAGTAGCAAGAAGCAAAATTGAATGTACGTATTTTCCCCAAACAAAATATCTCAAATAATTTTTTTTCAAAGCATCCTGAAATTACAGTTTTGCTCTGATTTTGGCAAAACTCCCCATAATCTCGCAATCTGTAACAAAACATGCGTATCCTGTCCAGCAGACTATGCACTGTCTTCAACTATGATTCTGGGACAAGGTGAATAGAAAGCTGAAATTTTCACACAAACATACAAACACATGCATAATATATGAGTACGTAGATTCTGGTGAAGCTGTACCAATTTACTCCTGGTGAGAGAGAGCTTTATGCCTATTCCAATTGCTCTCATCTGTTACTTTTAAATCTGGTTTTTTTTTTTTTTTTTTTTAAAGGATGTAGATAATGGATATGTTTCATTCTTCTAAAATAGGCTAATGGAAGGTCAGTGAAAGTATCCTTTGATAAATAAAAAAGTTATATAGATCTGACATAGCAGCAAAAAATGTCTCAGATTAGAGGGCATTTCTACAATGTAATTTAACACACAACTAGTACCCACAGAAATCCCACTTCCGATACGTACTATTATATCTCCACCTTTTAAAAATTGCACTCGGGGCTGGAAAATCAGTAAGTCACACAGGTAGCAGATGTCACAAATGACGTCTGCGGTAAACCAATATATTGTATTACTTGGGGTTTGATATGGAAACACAAAGCGAAGGGGAATAAACCAGCAATTCCAATTATAGGCGACTGTCACAAGCATGAGCCATGCTACATAACGGCGATCTGAAAGAAAAAACATTGAATTTATAGGCATGAACTTAAACTCTTTTCTCATTCTTTTAGGCACATTTATTCTACTGCAGTTTCTGGGAATATTTCTCCCCAAAGCAACCTACCATTCTTCCTTTTTCAAGGGCACAGGCTGCTAAAGAGATATAGCTTGGAACTAGGAGTCACACAAAGAATTTGCAAAAGGGAAAAAAGATGATTTTATGAGACCACATAGAATTTAATGCATCTGAAGAAACTTGGTACATTTTGCATGCTGCTGGTGTATGTCATAACTGATAAAAGAATTATTTGGACCTAATGAATGCGACAAATTCTAGATAAAGGGTCAGAAGACTTGGGTTTTCATTGTGGTTGGTTTGCATACCAGCTTTGTGCATACCATCTTTACAACTGTTGCCACTTTTCGTGTCTTTTCCTTGTTTGGCGTAAGTGTTCTTTAGGGCAGGATCTATGTGTCCCTCTGAGTTGCAAACTGGAATGTGGATCTTACAGTGGCTGCCAGGTACTATGTACTACTGGGTCACTTCAATACGCCTTTACCCCATTCTGTTGCATAGCTTTTAATTTACCTGTGTATGAGTCTATGCTGTCTGGTAGCTGCAGGTACTCTATGTATTTTTTCAGTGGAGGTTTTTTGAATTTGCAGCACAGCATATCGCAGTAATGATCTTCCTCTGGCTTTGCTTCTGTGTCCTCTTTCTTTTCTTCTTTTTTTTCTTCTTTTGGTGGGGGTGGAGGCTTCTTCTTTGATGGTGCTAGCCACAGAATAGCACAAAGGGTGACATTTTAATAAAGGCTCAATTACTACATCCTGTTTTAACATGTACAAGGGCCTCATCATGTTAAAAACTCTTCTAAAAACACTTGGCAGTGACTAAAGGTACAATTCATTATAATACTGAGTGCATTAGAAAACCGATTGGAGAATAAAATTACCACTGATATCAAGAACAGGGCACTTCATATTACAGAGTACAATATATATTACTGTATTTCCTTGGACATTGCCCACAGGTAATGTCGTAAAAGATGGACAAGAAATCAGGTAATACATAGTTCAGCATTCATTAATGCTACTGGAAATTCCTCTTTACGTGGCTGTTGCAAATAAAGTATGCAGTTAAGACAGAGATAAGAAAAGGTGTCTGTGCCATGGGCTGATTGGTCCCCTCTCCTGAGAACTGATATGCAAGATGCAGCAGGTGAAACTAATGGGAAGCCCATGGTTTTGGACATTTCTGGGGCACAACACTCTTGTGGCACTCCTTTGAGTCCAGTTCTTCCATTTTTGGGCCGGATAATTTTTTCCACACATTTGTCTCATTAATTCTGGTGGCTTTACCTCTGAGTAGGATACACAGTCCCAGCGGTAAACTGGCAAACTGGATTTATAATGATTTAGGAAAAAAAGTGATTGCAAGTTCTACAAAGGGAACAAAAGAGGTAAATAAGTAAAGATTTATTTTTTTTTTTTAAAAGTAATTCCTTTATCAGCTGGTATAGTTTATAATACTTCAGGCACTATTTTTTTTCCAGCTTATTAAAAATCAGGTTAGGAATAAACAGCTTCTAAACAGTCAGAATATGAAATCACCACATTCAATTCTTTGTGAAAAGGAAAAAAAAGGTCAAACTTTTCTCTAAAGAGGGAAAATATTGTATTTGGCTTATGTTTCATATTTTGTAAAAGTAAATGTTTAGTTAATTTTGGATAAGTTTGCTCTATTAGAAGCATGTACTTAGCATCCTTAGTGTGTCTGGAAGATTGCTGCCATGGCTAAAATGTTATTTACTTTTACACAGCAAATCTAATCTCAGAGTGACTAATATCTACTCATAAGATATGTGTGATTCATATGTTTCAGATTCATCCACATGAATAAACATACCTGGGAGCTATTTTAAAAAATATAAAACTACCTTACAGGGATGATTCTAGACATTGGCCAAGATTTTTTCCCCAAATTTTTTAATGATGTGGTTCAAAGGATATTTGTACCTAAGGACCTGGTTTACTGTAAACTAATAAGGATAAATTGACTTCAGTGGGCACAAACTGATCAATTTCAGTGGATAAACATGCTATAATTACTTGAAAATTTTATCACAGTGTTTCTTATTACCACAAAATAAATTTCATCTTTAAACTCAGCAAATGGACAGCTATTTCTGGATTCACTTACAAGCTGTAGGGCTGCCTTCAGGGGAGGACAGCACAGGGTCTTTCAGCTTTTCCTTATAGACTGTTGTCCTTTCCCGCATTTTTCTGACAATCTCTTGAAGCTGAGCATCAGCATACTCATTTGTTTGGAAACCTGAAGGTGTTTGTTTCTGTGTCCTAGTTAAAACAAAAGGAAAAAAAGTTTAATGTACTGGAAAGCACGGGAAGGAACAGTGCTAATTCTGCTTCCGAGCAGAAGTCAGACATTAAGACTGGATCTTTATTTGGCACAGTGCGTATTCAAATCACTTAATTCATGGCAAGTGGACACCTAAGTTAACTGCTCTTGCTTCCTGCTTATGTCAGCCGATATTGCTGGCTACGTGCAGCAGTCTACATGATATTTCAGGTGGAGGAGGTCCTGTACCTTACGCTTTGTACAGCCCACTACACTAATGACTTCCCACTGCTGCTTTTCACCAAGTTCTGCTGCGGCTATGTAAGGCCTAGAGCTTATCCTGTGTATTCGCTAGGATACAAGGCATGCTCTTACCATCCGTGCATAAAAATGGGCTCATTATTATATAATACCCTAATAATGACAGGACATAACTGAGTTAAAGACTGTGATGTGCAGGTAGAGGAGGAGAGACTATACTTACTTTATGCTTCCTAATCTTGCGAAAATTCATTTAATCTCATTTTTGTAATGCATATCAGCTAATATGAGGTAAAAAAATGCACATTTTACCAAGTGGAAGCAAACCAATCATGTTTCTGTTGAAGCTGCTTCTGTTTCTGCTAAGAAGTTTCCCACCGCATGTTTACTCAGGGTCATAGTAACACTGAGCTGATATTCTGGCACTCACAGCATTTCTTCAAACCTGAGGACCGTTCTTTTTCAAACACCTGCACTCTCACATTCTGCACCTAAACTAATGCCTTTAATAGGATCTATGCATACTGAGCAGTCAAATAGAAAATCTAGCTGAAGGTGTTGATCAACTCTTTTGAAATTTCGTTCTGAATTACTTGCTAATATCCGATTATGCAAACTGGGGCTGTTTTGGAGTGCCACCTAGCTGACAGCTGGGCCATTCATTTAGACTTCCTCTATGTGGAGACCAGGATATAGGATTTCTCCTGCATCACACCACACAAGTGGTGTGCCTCAGGGCTCAGTGTTGGGACCATTTCTGTTCAACGTCTTTATTGATGATCTCGATAAGGACATAGGGCGTATCATCAGCAAGTTTGCAGATGACACCAAGTTAAGCAGGAGTGTTGATTCCCAGGAGGATAGGGAAGCTCTACAGAGAGACTTAGCTAGATTGGATCATTGGGCCAACATCAATGGTATGAGTTTCAACAAGGGCAAGTGCCAGGTCCTACACTTGGGCCACAATAACCCCATGCAGCGCTACAGGCTTGGGGAGGTGTGGCTGGAAAGCTGCCTGGCAGAAAGAGACCTGGGGGTTCTAATTGACAAGTGGCTGAATATGAGCCAGCAGTGTGCCCAGGTGCCAAGAAAGCCAATGGCATCCTGGCTTGTATTAGAAATAGCGTGGCCAGCAGAAGTAGGGAGGTGATTGTGCCCCTGTACTCAGCACTGGTGAGGCCACACCTCGAGTATTGTGTCCAGTTTTGGGCACCTCAATACAAGAGAGATATCGAGGTGCTGGAGCGAGCGCAGAGGAGGGCAACGAAACTCGTGAAGGGCCTAGCAGACAAATCATATGAAGAGCAGTTGAAGGAGCTGGGACTGTTTAGTTTGAGGAGGAGGAGGCTGAGGGGAGACCTCATCACTGTCTACAACTATTTGAAAGGACACTGTAGAGAGGTTGGTGCTGGTCTCTTCTCACAGGTAATTAATGACAGAACAAGAGGGAATGGCTTCAAGCTCCAACAGGGTAGGTTTAGACTGAACATTAGGAAAGAATTTTTCACAGAAAGGGTGGTCGGGCATTGGAATAGACTGCCCAGGGAGGTGGTTGAGTCACCATCCCTGGATGTGTTTTAGAGACATTTAGATGTGATGTTGGGGGATATGGTGTAGGGGAGAACTTTGTAGAGTAGGGTAGATGGTTGGACTCGATGATCCCAAGGGTCTCTTCCAACCTAGACAATTCTATGATTCTATGATTCCTAGACTCAACACTTTTCAGCTCATGTCACACACCAATGTCAGAGTTGGCTGGAAACAGCTGTGACCGACACAGGGGAGCTTGAGATCTTCTCCCACAGTCACAACTGCCACCCCTGTACCAAAAACCTGCCAGTTATGCTCAATACAGGGAGTACAGCAGAGAATTGTTCTTTCTTGTCAGTTTTTCAGCTCTGTCCCAAATACCATGGGGATGTGGATGTTACAGCAAGAGAAGAGTAGACCAAGAATGAAGCACACCTGAAATTTCCAAATTCTTGACAAGAGCTTCCCAAAGATGAATAGAGGGAAAATGGCATGACAGCATCTTGGGTAGGGAAGAAACTGAAAACACTCCGAGTGATCTTTGAATAAACACCATGTCTCCTCAAGACCTAAACCTACTTTGAAGTTCCTAACAGAAGGCGCTGTAACTAAAAAAGGAGAGTGTCAGAATGGGACGTATGTAGCTTTTTGAGAAGCAGAGTTTTCTGGAGACACAACACATATCATGGTGCACAACAAAGTATAATTTAAGGACGGGAAAATCCTTCAGCAATAAAATCATTGGATAAAATGGAGATAAGCTGTTAAAAGCAGAAGAAGCAGAAGTCTGGAAGTATGTGCTTATCATTCCTCAAATATAAGTCTTCTGTAGTGTCTATTTCTTAAAACTCCCCAGACAGGAGATTAATCAAACAGTTCTGATATACTTTGTAATCTCATCACTGTTCCTTTTATGTCACATATTCCCTTTGCTCAGGCCATCTGCAGTGTAATGAAATCCTTTCTTGTTTTGAGCTAACGTGTCACAATTAGTTTTTCAGCTTCTATGCAAAGAATTTCAAATAATTCTTACTCTTTTCTGTTGCTGTCTTTGCTTAGGGCATTAGCTCTCTTGTTGTAAAAAGCACTTATCACAAGTGTCACACCAAAGGTCCCTTCTATCTGCTTTCTAGGGATAAGCTATAAGATGTGTGGGAGTTTCTTGTTATTTCACAGTCTTTCCAATAAAAGTTAAAGTCTCCTCTATCATAAATTTCATGCTTTTTCATTGCAGTGTAGCCCAAAGGAAAGATATTGTTATTTGGTACTGATTAGAAACTACGTGAATTTTTTAAAGTTACTTGCCCCACAGTTGATAAGAAATTGATTTTCCTTGCCCTACTTCTCATCTGGTTTGCATTAACTTCTGCATTATTTTCTAGTAATGAAATGCTTACTTTAAATTTTCTCTGGTTAATACAGATGGAAGAGGCTGCATGTTGAACACTGTTAATTTGAAGATGTGTATTGTATACGTGCTTTGTGTGGAGGTGCATTTTAAATTGTCTTGGCTAATGAAGCCCATTCAAACTTGACTAAATCACTTTTAATAAACTTGACTCCATCTCTCGTGTTCAGTGGCGCTTTGCCATGAAGGAGTGACACCATACCGTGCAGCTGCCTTTCACCACATGCAGCATTTTTGGTGAAAATTAGGGTCTGGCTCAGGACCTCCTGACTGGCCTGAGACCACTTCCCCACAGAGTTGACGTGCTTTTCTCTTTTTCTTCTCTCTTTTTTGTTTGGCAATGTTTTTTTCACTACTTGTGTGCTCTTTCGTGTGGTAAAATTTTATTAACTCTATTAATATATGTTTTATAAATTCATATACATAAACACATAGCTGTCAGCAGAACATGATAGCCAGCAGGAACAAGAATACATTTTCCAGGCCAGAGACCCTGCTAAGGTAACTCTCTTTAAAGATACTACATTTAATAATTTTAATTTGTCCATCATTCTACACGCAATGTTTTCTGGTTCTGGTTTGCTGCTCCTCAGACTTTCAGATTTTGTGCCTGTGAGACAGGTTAGTTTGACTTATGTTTTTAGCATGGTCTGTTAAGGAGATAATGCCTCATTTTGAATCCATAATTATGTTCATTCTCAGCTCACAGTTATAGTTACAGAATGTATTGATATCATATGGGGCACTATTTGGTTTTATTCTGTATATGAAAGCTCTCAGGGGGTGATCAAACTTGTGGGTATGGATCAATTCCTGGTTCATCCCTGTCTGTGTTATATATCTGAATAGTTTGTGCCATACAGGGGCAGATCTGCATGGTTGGAGGTAAATCTGCACCGTCACTAAGACACTGCTTAGCTGGGCAGAAGGATGCTTTGCCTTTGGTTTCTCATGCTGAGCTGTGCTGAGTGCTAGGATTTGTCTCTAAGCTGATATGTTATTCTTTAAGCAAATTTATCTCTGACCTTTGTGCAGTATGTTACAATAGACCTAAGTTTATATTACTTAGTACACCGTATAGTCCTTTACAGAACAGAAAGGTTTATTCCCTGCAGAAGTAATAATCTCACATGGCCTAGGAAATGAAAAAGTCAGGACCACAACTCATATACCATACACACAGTTTTGTTGTTACCGCAAACACATTTTGTTTAACAACAGCAACATATGTAACACTAGAAGTATAATAATAATATAGTTTTCTTATGTTTTTAATTTGTAGGCTTTATCTTTTTAACTTGTAGGTTTTAACTTTTTTTTTTAGTGAACAAAATTACAGTGCCTTAATTATCCCCATGCCAAAAGAAAAGATTTAGACACCTATAGCGTAGTGGAAAAAAATGGCTTTCAAAGAACAGGCCATGGAAACATTGTGTTGAGTGTGCTAATGTATGTAACATCTGTTAAGTACTGGGGCTTTGAAGTTTGCTATGTCAAGAGTTCAAACAAAAAAGGGATCAAGAAATGCAATAGGTTATTTCAGAATAAATCAATTTAACCCCTTTCGAAGTTGCAATCTAAATTTTAACTCTTTCTTGCTTTTTGGCCGTGAACACCAACTACCTGATTTCAATTCCATCTTTCATCTACCAGGTGACTTCTGATAAAATTTATTTCATAAAGGTATGCTGCTGCCCCCCAAAAATACATACCACTTTTTGCTGATTTCAGTTTTAACCCTTCTTTTTGCAGCAGTTAAGAAACTTTTTCCTATCCACCTGGAAATACAATCCTTGATCATGCAAAAGAACATTTAATGTTTTTATTGAGCATGGAAATTATGATTTACGATTGTATTTTCAGCTTGTGTCTTGAAAAAAATAATTTGTTGTCTTGAATAAATTATGGAGATTCTCTGATTCAAATAACCAATTTTCAGAAGGATATGACAATGAATAGCTATGCAAATATCCACAAAACATGCTGGTATAGCTGAGAAAGATTTTAGTGAGAGAGAAAAATGTAGTTCTAGGCATCATGACAGGTATTGATTCAAAAACACATCCTCGGTTTGTGCCGACAATCCCAGTGTGGGTAATGTTACAGAAACCAGAATGATCTACCTGTCCCCAGTTCCAAGTCTAAGCTCACACATCTTAAATGACTATGAAACCAAATGTTTTTCTGTAACAGAAAAAAAATAATATATGTTAGTCATCTGCTTGGTACAAGAACAGGGGTATTCCAAAAAGCTAACTTTAGCTACTCTGATTATAGTCCCTTTATAGTCAATAGAAGGCTTCTCCGAGGAGAGGTTCAGAATTACTAAGATAGGTTTCTGTTCTGAATTGCCTGCACAAGGACCCTATCCTCCTTTACCTGCACAGGAAGCTTTTGGAGTTTTAGGAATGAGCTTTAGTATTTTCTTCAATGACAGTACAAAATGTAGTAGTGTGGTAATGATGTTTGATAGGACATTGGCTACAGGGGATTAAAAAGTAAGACTGATTCATATACAGGAAAATTTGAATTATTCAGATGGAGTAATAGAAACAAGAACAAATCTAATGCTACATAATGCAGATGTGCATTTAGAAAGAAATTGTAAGAATTTCTTTTGTAAATGGTGGGATCATCAATTGCAGATGACAAAAAGATAAATATCCAAGTGTTTTAGTCAATAGTAGGGTGCCTATGAGCTGTACTGTAATCTGGCTATGAAAAACATTTGTGCAAATGTAACCCTAGAATGCACCTGACATTGCCAGTGAAGGAGGCATTAATTTTGGTATATAAACCAATGGTGAGAGTTATTCTGACCAGCTATACTCAAAAGATGAATTTGTATAGGAAACTGTATAAAGTCACTTAGAATGATCAAAGCTGCTAAGAACATGGCTTTGAAAAGAATGGCAAAACAGATTGAGAAGCAATAGGATTGCTGTCTGTAAATTCAAATTTTGGTGGAGAACCGTGTAGAGAAAAGACGTACTTGAGCTAAGGAACGGTATTTAATAAGAATAAATGTGGATAGAAACACCACAAATTAGTATGAATTTAAGGTATGAAGAAAGTTTCCAAGCCTTTAAAAACTGAGGTCCTAAACAGCCTTCTAATATGAGTGAGCAGCAGTTGAAACAAGCATAACAGACTTCAAGAATATATTAACTACAATCATGAAAACTATTGTTGGCAGTGATTCCCGAGAATGGATGCAGCACAACAGGAAACCATCTTTGGCAAACAGACTTGAAATATATAAAGGTTTGGAAAGTGAATAAGTAACTTAACTTGTATAGGTATCACCAGGTCCACTGCTACCAAAAATCTCAACAGATCAAGTGTTAAGAAGGTGAGTTTCTAAGATAAATATATTATCTTACAGTCTTGAAACAAACTGTTGATATGTTAGATCCCATGGAATTTCGAAAAGCTCTTAATTAAATTTTAATTTTCATTAGCAGTCTTGAAACAAGTATCTTCCTCTGCCCCATCATCTTTTATTTTACAGGAAAAGTGTTTGTGAGAGACCCATCTTTAGTGATCCAGAAGATTATACCTTTCTCTATTTGTTGCATGTTTTGAAATAATGGCAGTGTATTCACTTTTCTTTGCAATAAAGAAGAATAAAATACATTTTTATTTTCATTCTATTTTAGGATTGAGTTATTCTGCACAATGCAATTTGATTTTAAACTGATGTTAGTTTTGTCCTACTAGCTACTTTCTTGCATATTTCATTAATTTAAACATAGTGATATAATAACATTTAGGTTAGTTTTGGTTATACATAGATGCAAGAATAGGCCATAAGCTTTAATAAGCTTCATGTGGACACCATGTAAATAAAACTTTCCATTGGAATTCATGACTCCCTTAGTTCAGAGTGTTTGTACAGAAATTAAGCTGGGTTTGGCCCTAAGCAAGTGTTCTTGAAACAAAATGCAGAGATCACCCATTTCCCAGGTTTCGTGTTGTATTCGTACAGCGAAATGGATATAGAAGCAACAACGTTCAAGGAAGCCACTAACTTTCAGAGTTATCTACTGGCATTAGACTCAGCACAAACTTCTTGATGCAGTGCAGACTGAAATCTAATCATCTAGGCTGTGTGAGATCCCTTCCGTTTAGTTCAAAGGTTTGTCACAGCAGCTTCTTTGACAATCCTCCTAGTTATTCAATCACAACAGGCTGTGAATCCTCTAATCTTCTTTATGGTACTCTCTAAGGAGAAGTCTGTCTCAATGCTGAACACATGGAACTCTCACTGAGGTACCAGATTAAAATGTGAATAAGACTTTATTTTAATTAGTAATTTTGCAGAATGAACTATGCAAAAGAAAGTACGATGAAAGTTGAAAGTATCAATTAACTTTGAAAAATCACTTTCTTTAATGTCACTGGTGATACAAAGTTGTTTAATGCCACCAGATATTTACTATGATGTAAAAAGAAGGGCAGCATCATTTCTGACACTAATCGCTTTAGAACAAAAGTATAATATTCTAAGAAAGAACCATATGATAATAAATTTTACCTTATCAGGAATTTTAAAAGATATTTCTTATCATATACACATAACATTGGTTACATTCAAACACATTTAAATGCAAACTCATAACTTTATATAAGGATATAATAATTTATGGCTAAGGAAAAAAAGTCTTAATCAGAGTATGATCCAGTGCTGTACAGAGTTCATCAGCACAAAAAAAATTCCTCCTCAAACTTTCTGTTCTTCAGCTTTCATTAATATGCAAGGAATAAAAAGCTAAAATGAAAACACTATAATATTCCCCATAGTGAATTTAAAAAGAAAGCTGTAATAAAATGTCTCAAATTTGAAAAATTTATTTTTCAATAGATGCTTTCATTTCTCATCTGTTTTCATACAAATGTTAAAAAAATCACACAAGCATAGGACTATATAGAATTTTGAAACATCCTATAATCCTAGTCCCCACAGCTCAAAGCAGGATGAAGTATACCTGTGCCATTACTGACAGATTCTTGTCTAACCTGTTCTTAAATGTGCCTAGTGATGGCTATTCCATAATCTTCCTAAAGAATTTATTCTAGTGTTCACTAGCCTCATTGTAAGAATTTTTCTCAACATAAATCTCTTTTGGTACAATTTTTCCTATCCACTGTGAATACAGGATAAAAAGTATAGTCTCTACTCTTTTATCTTACTTTTTATCTGTTTGAACACCGCCAATTTCTATTGCTATTTTTTTGCAAAGGAAAAATATTTGGGAAAAGGATAAGAACTGTATGGTGAGTACGAATATTAGTTAATTTTATAATTTTCAGTGTGCAGGGGTGTGAGTACCTGAATAAGAATCTTTTAGCTGATATACACTTCAGGAAACTTTAATTCAACTAGCAAGGGTAAAAATAAAAGAGAAAGAAGTGGTGGCATAGATTCAGCTTGCATAGCAACTAAAGTTTCTCCACTGTTGGGAACCCTGGCAGGCTTTCACAGTATACTGAACTTTATGCCACGTAGCAATGTTGCTTATGCTAATTATATAAAATTAGCTTGGTGCAACCAATTTTGTTGCAATTCTACCTTTGTTAGTGGTAAACTGCTATACAGCCACTTCTGCAGGAACTCGTTTCATGCAGCTTTCCTAGTATCACAAAGAAATGTGGTGAGAGAGAGGAAGAACCCATTCCTCTGAGATGACTTTCAACTACCACTAAGACCATCCTTTCACCTTCTGCAGGCTCCTGCCACATTCTTTTCCAAATTCGGCAAAAAGGTAGGCATGTTCCCTGCAGACAACAGATCGCCACACATCTCCTCCCAAGTATCATTTATACCAGACACTGAATAAGACTGGGTTGCTAGACCCCTTTGACTTCTCATCTGATCCGCATATCTCCACCTGTGACTGTTTGCTCTATTCTTTTCTTGTGCTGCACAACATGGGGTGCTTCCATTTTAAATAGCTAATGTTCGGAAAATGAGTAAATAACTGGATACAGGGTATTTTAATAACAAGTATTGGACAAGATTAATTATAGGCATGCATAATTACACTAGTCATGAAGTAATAATCAGTTTTCCTTTAGTAAGTGATAATAAGCATTATGTCTTAGATTTATTTGTCTTTTAGATTTATGAAGACTGATATATTTGCAACTGTTTGATGCAATTATATTACACGCACTAGTGTGCCTGTCACAATGCTCATTGCTTTGCTTTTTACCCTGCAGTTGACTCAACAGATAATACCAGAGATAATATTTTTTAATAAATTATAATTTCTTCCTTCACAAAATAAAGGTATCTTCTTACATTGAAAAATGTTAGGTCAATGGAGGATTTACGCAAAATGCTTTTAATTAAAGAAATAAATCAGTGTCTAAGTATGAAAAACTATACTGTTTTCCTGCATATTCTAAAAAAAATATTTTCTCTTATTTATAAAGTCAGCAATAAATATATATGAATATTATGAATATATAATTTAAAATAATGCAAGGAAAGAAAAAAATAGAGCAGCATCTCAATACGTAGAGCGATGCTCCTGTCCCTTTAGTCTCTTCATTTAGTCTTCAAGAAAAAACTTCTGAATTCGCTACCTTTTAAACTGCAGGCTACTGACTTGATTGTCGTGCAGAGTGAATGGCATTAAATAGCATGGGTAACTGCATCCTGCAGAACGGATTGAATCTAAAGGCTGTAGGAAAATACATCTCAGCAATGATTACTGCTAGTTTAATCCATTTTGGAACAGGCAGCACACCATCACCTTTCTATTTAATTTGCAGGTTCTCAATTTAGCCATTGTAGAAATTAAAATCCAAGCACTAAAAGTGATAAACTCTGAAAGAAAGACCTAAGCAGAAGCAATATGAGTGCTAAGAAAAGTATTTTGATTTTTTAATACATTAATGTTTTTTCAGTAAGGCTTACAAAATGTACTGGACATGTTCCACCTGTTTACAATTTCAAGTACTGCAGTGATTAGCTGGAAACAACTAAGGAAAAGTATTAGTCCTTCATAATGTTTGTAACTATGTTTAAACTGTTTGTGTTTGGGTTTTTTTTTTGTTTTTTGTTTTTTTTTTTCAGAAGTGCCCAGCATTGGCCTTGTTTTACTTTGTCTGAAGCTGATTGGAGTTTAGTGCCATGAGTGCCATCTTTTTCGGTTCCTACAGTAATCAAGGATTTCTGGAGACTCTGCAGAGGGTTTATACTGGGTCTGTTTCACCAGGGTGTTGAGATTTTGTTCTTGTGATAAGACATTTTCTCTAAGATGCATCTGCTTGGTGAATTGATGTGTTGCAACTAGTGGATGGCAAGCACTAATAATCACGGTAATTTTCTTGGTCGAAGTAATTGAGCTAAATGAAGTGCATTACTCACTAAGAACATGCTACCAGCAGGAGTTCTCTTTATTAACCTGGCTATGCACCACATAGCAAATTGCCTCTTAATCTTTGTTTGTTTTGTTTTGGTTTTTTTTTTGCTATTAGCCAAATTAGAGAGGAAAAAAGTCTCCTTTATAGGCCTGAGAAGGACTGGTATATCCTACTAGGTAATTGTATGTGGCTATGAAAAAGGCAAACTATGAGCACAAAGCTCAGTCTTCCTGAACCTCCTGCGCTCATATGGCAGTTTGCGCCACTGGAGCTCCCTTTTTTTGAAAATGTTGAAAGCTGGGTTTCTGAATGTGCAAAAGCAAAGTAAGAAAAGTATGTTTACTGGGTGGGAATGTTAAACATACTTTGTATAATTTTAATATTTTATTAAAATTTATATAGTGCATTTTATATGAATGTGTTTTGTTCATAGTACCTAGATTCTGAAGGTGGTGTATCAGATATAATTTCTTGTCCCTCTCTAAACATAACCCAGAATATGTACAATCTTGAGGTGAAATCTAAAAGCATCTGAAGTCCCGGTTACCCACTGTATTTTTTTCTTTATGTACTCTTGGATATGTGGCCTGCGAATATAGGTTGTCATTTTACACAGCATTTTGCAGAGTAGGGTTCATGATCCTTGACTGGGGTTTCAGAGCACTACCTTAGTATAAATAGTACATTGTAATCACCTTGGTAATCTGGGAACATGAAACACTTTTACAAATTTAGCCAGGCTTAAAGGCTTTTAGAAGACACAGAGGAGAGAAGAGGTCATAGAGGCTCTTTGTGTCCCTCCATTTTCTCTGATCTACACTCTCAGATGCTTTGTTTACCATTCTTCCATACCCTACTTTTTCTAGGACATGCTGCAACTTCTTTGTCTCATCCCCTGATGCCAGACACCCACTTCTACTTGTTCCTTACGCATCTGTCTCCCCTCTACTCTTTCATGAGAAGACACTTTATACAGTTCTCCTCTTCATCAGCTACCATATGCCACAGGCTCTGTGTTGGTTTCCAGACTTCAGTGTAGGGTCATACAAAGATCTCACATTTGCCTTTCCTATGTCACCTTTGATATCATCTAAATCATGTCTTTTAAAATTATTTTTTTTTGTTAGATTTCAGGTTCCTCACAAAGCATGTTATGTCATTTTCTCTTGTGTACAAATAACTATTCTCCCCTGTTTGCAGAACAAGGTGTTTTGGAGACCTTTCTTTTTTTGAGTGAGCTATAGGTGGTGTAACTGGAGCCAAAGTCAGGAGAGATTTTCTATTGGTACCTAAAAAATTCCTTCAACTTTGTTGTTGATGAGGTATGTTTCTGGTGTTGTCTCACTGCAGAGAAATAACATTGCCAATGCTTCTTTCACCATTTTTAAAAAGTTTTATTTTAGTTTAACAGCAGAAGAAACCATCAGATTGTCTATTTATTGGAGCCTTTTATTCTCATGATCTCAGTCTCATGAAACGGCAGTTTCATGCTGCCCTTCCTGTGTGTTTCTGTGGTGCCCCTGTGTTGGTACAAGGCCATACGATAAAAGATTAATTTCCAGCTAGAGCTAAGCTGATCCAACAGCCAGATGGCTGCACAAGCCCATGACAGAGGGTGGGAAGATGTGACCAGGAAAAAGGCTATATCTGCTTTTGGTCACCAGCATGAGCTCAGACTGGCAGAAGCTGCTCATCAGTTGTATCCACAATGATTGTGACTTTAAAGCAAAGAAGTCCTCCTTCAGGTTAGGAAAAAAATGCATCTTTAAATAAAGACTAGAAAAAATGAGGCAGGATTATATGAGTAAGGGAAGCACCCCTCTGGTAGAGATGCCGGTGTGGGATCCCGCCCGGCCTCAGCCCAGCCCTGCCCGGCTGCCCCGGGGCTGTACCTGACCCCAGTTTCCCTCACCAGGAGCTGATGGGTTGACTGCCTTCCCAGCTTGGCCCTGGACCTGCCTTTTCACCACAGACTTGCCTGGTGATCTGGGCTCCGGGCTGGCCTTGGCTGCTACCCCTGTTACTGCCCTGCTTGCCTTGCTTGGGGCTGGGGCTGGGCCTGGGCCTTGGCTGGGGAGGCCTCAGCCCTGCCGGCCATGTTGCCGGCCCCCCTGTCCCTGAGGCAGGGGCTGGTCCTTGCAGCTCCCTGGCGACGTGCCACATTTGTTTAAGTGCTACACCATCTCTCACGGGAAATGCTTGCACTGCATTTCAAAAAAATGCAGGATTGTGTGTGCGCGTACGTGTTTTTATGAACCCTCCCCAACAGAAAGCAATCTCGATATATTATAAAGACTGCAATGATGTTTTATGCCAGTTCCTTGTTAATAAGACTCCACTGACTTCTATTAGAGTGCAAATTAGGTCCTGAGTGTTATTCTGTTCCCTCATTTCTTGCTGTGAAGAGACAGCATAGTCTTAGCCCTCCCTCCCAGAGATTATTATTGCTCAGGAAATAGCTATTCATGGAAATTACCTATCGTTCTGTTACATTATCATTAAAGATGGAGGGGAGAAACAATATATTGAGAGACAGGGCAGACTTTTGTGCAATCCTATCTAAGCCATTACAAAACAGACATTAAAAGTTTCAGTCACTTGGCTGTAATTCAGCGCCTTAGCACATCAGCCATTCCTGTGTGTCTCCTCTTTCAGACATAGTCTTCAGGTGGCTGAGACCAATGCTGTGTCTCTCTACTCCTTATCTATTGCCGTGTACTTCTGCATTTTAAAAATGAGGAAGTGCTGAGAGGGAAAGACAGAAGGACCTTTTTTTCTTGTGGACAAACAGTTTCTATGGGAATTTTCAGGAATAAATGCAGTCTTTGTCAAAGCTGTCATTCACTTAGCAAGAGAAAAAAATGTTTTGCTCTTTCAGAGGAAATTCAGAAACCTGTTTTCCTATTAATAGATAATGCAGGCTGTGCTGAACCATGAGTAAAAAGCTGCTCTAATGCAGCTGAACTGGAAGAAGGACATGGTGCACAGTCTTGAAAACTGTCACACATATAAGTAGCCTTAATGATTTCAGGTAAGTTAATTATATTAGTATAATTGTTCATAAAGCGATATTACCTAAGATTTTAAAATTTAAAGTCCTTACATGGAATCTCATTAACTTCCCCTGAAATTCTGCATGGAGACAGGTCTGATCTAAATGAAGTTTGCTGTTTCAAACAGGGCAACTGCCTTCTTCCCTCTTCCCTACTCTACGTATCTGAGCCTGCACAGGTGCGTTTTAAAAAATTAGAAGTCACAGTAAGAGAAGACTTTTCAATCAACATCATTTCCGTGAAATTTGAGGTGCTCTGGATGTATATGGGTTGTGAATATATATATATCCACAAACCTTACCTTATCATGTATCTTACTCACAGGCGTACTGATGAACTCTTACTGTGCAGATCAAGTGACTATTAATCTTCAAGTCTTAGAGGATGATTAGTATAGGAAAATAGTCTACCTAAGTCAAAACATAGTACCAGGACCCTGAGTACACCAACAGGCTTTAATGGCCCTGAGCAGCCTCCAGTGGGACTTCCATCCACACCCTCTGCCCATGGGTCTGGAGTGTCCACTTTAGCTCAGGCCTTAGTCACTGCCTGAGCTACACCTAGGTGTGTCTAGATCCAGTTCTGTCTCTGGTCCCGTCTCCTGGATGAACTTTGGAGCCATGTTGTAGCTTTGTCTCCGGTCCTATGTCTGGCCCCGTCTTTTTTGCTCCTGACTGGAATCCCTGGATGGACCCTAAACCTGGTTCATCACTTTGCCTTGTTGATGGACCCTGTTACTGGGATTCTGCTCTACTTGCTGTGTTCAGACCCTGCGGGACTGCACCTTGTTGGTAAGGGCACTGCTTGTGCTGGGGTTACCCTTGGCTCCCAACTCCTCTCAGGGAACAGCTGACCCTTGCTGATCCCTGAAATACAGCTGGACTGAATCTGAAATTCCAGTTAATTTTACCAACCATTTCACCAACCTTGGTTTCATTCAACCAAGCAAATTATTGCTCTTTCCATAACAGTATGATAGAATTGTAGAATAGTTTGGTTTGGAAGGGACCTTTAAAGATCATGTCCAACCCCTCTGCCATGGGCAGGGCCACCTTCCAGTAGATCAGGTTGCTCAAAGCCACATCCAACCTTGGACACTTCCAGTGATGAGGCATTCACAAATTCTCTGGGCAACCAGTGTCTCTCTACCCTCATGATAAAAAAATTTGTTCCTTACATCTAATCTGAATCTACCTACTTTTAGTTTAAAACCATTACCCTGTTACTACAGGCCCCGGAAAAAAGTCTCTCTCCATCTTTCTTATAAGTCCCTTTTATATCTTTAAAGGGTCACAACAAGGGTCTTCTCCAGGCTGAACAACTCCAACTCTCTTAGCCTTTCTTCCTAGGAGAGGTGTCCAGCTCTCTGACCATATTTGTGGCCTTCCTCTGGACCTGCTGTAACAGGCCCACACCTTTATTATACTGGGGACCATAGAGCTGGATGCAGTGTTCCAAGCGGGGTCTCACCAGAGCAGAGTAGAGAGGGAGAATCACCTCCCTTGTCCTGCTGGTCATGCTTCTTTTGATGCAGCTCAGGATACAATTGGCTTTCCGGGCTGCAAGTGCCCATTGCCCATAGCTAATTTTTCATCTACCAATATCCCCAAGTCCTTCTCTGCAAGGCTGTTGTCAATCCATTCATCACCCGGCCTGTACTCATGCTGGTGATTGCCTTGACCCATGTGCAGGACCTTGCACTTGCCCTTGTGGAACTTCATGATGTTCCCATGGGCCCACTCCTTGAGCCTGTCAAGATTTCTCTGGATGACATCCCTTCCCTCCAGTGAGTCAACTGCAAGACTCAGCTTGGTGTCATCTGCAAATTTGCTGAGAGTGCACTTGATCTCACTGTCTATGTCATTAATAAAAATATTAAATAGTATTGCTCCCAATACAGACCCCTGAGGGACATCACTTGTAGCTAATCTCCATTTGGACATTATCCAAATTTAGATTAAACAGTGACAGGGAAAACTCCTGGAGAATGGGACTGTCTGTTGACTATCCTGTTGAGTTATATCAACACTCCTTGATATAGTTTTGACTAGTCAAACTAGCACTTTTCCAAATCATTCCCAGGTTTGGAAATACCCAGAAATTAGCATTGAGCAAAGATAATTCACAGCTGACACTTTTTCAGGAGGCATTTTGTATTGTTCTAGTTTGTCTCAGTGCTAGGGAGTGATTTGAGCATGTTTCATTTACTGTTTTTTTGGTAGACTACATGTATCTATTTGACTCAAATTCTGCATATGCATACACATTTACATAGCTCTTCTCATGTGATAAAGGCAGTTGATTTTCTTAAACATATTCTTATGAGTAAATTTGAACACATAGACTCAATAAGGTAGTGACCTTGATCAAGAGCGGTGTCTGAACAGACTTCCATGAATCTTCAGGGGCAAAGAATTAAATTCTCTCAAAGGCACATTTTAAAAATTATTCTCCCTCCAGCTCTGAAAAATGTATAATAGATCTGTTTAGTTTAGTTTCATACCAATGTGACGACATCAGCACCATGCATTCCAAGCCGTACTGCAGAATTTAGCAGGTAACTGTTTTGATGGTAGAATTTACCAAGAATTTACTGTATTTTTAGAAACTGTTGCTTAAATTAGACTGAGTAGATATATCTGGATGCACGCATGACAGTGAGTCAGAACAGCTCTGAGAATATCTCACATAAATATTTTTCATTTCCTTTTAACAGACAGATTTTGCCTTCAACTAATAAGCAATATACTCCTTTGTTTCATAAGCATATTGTAATTATGTTAACCATGGTTACAGGATTTACCAGTGGAACTGTAGGCATCTAATAACATATCCCACAATGACAAAAAAGGAGATGCTCTATCTAGGTTTTCAGTGTTGACCTAATGATTCACATTCGAATTACCAAGTTATTTATAACATTTCCAGTCTTCTAGTCAGAGTTATTTTTAATTGCATATTTTATTGAGGCATATGCATTAGTATTTTGCTTGATTATTCTTTGTTGCCTCACTACAAAATTTTTCTTGGTGAAGGAGAGGAAATAGCTGATCGTCTCTATGAATTAAATAACTGCATGTCAGGGAAAGACTTTTGCTTTGTGTCATCAAGATAATCAAAATAATAGAAGGCAAAAGCAAGCAGGTGTTTCTGCTGTTACGGGCTGAGCGTATCCACAGTTTTCCACTCAAAGAGATCTCAGCAGGCTGGGGGAGACAGGCTGGCAGAGCTTCATGAAGTTGAGCAGAGGCAAATACAAGTTTTCAAAGCTGGAATGGAATAACCCCATGGAAGAGTAAAGGCTCAGACCTGACTGAGTAGAAAACAGCTTTGCATAAAAGGATTTGGGGGTCCTGGTGGACAACAAATTTAATATGAATCCATGGTGTGTTCTTGCAGCAATGAAGGCTAACTACATGCTGTGCTTTAGAAAAAACATAGCCAACTGATTGAGGGGGAGTGGTTATTTCCTTCTGTGTGACACTTATGAGTTGCATCTGGTTCCAGCTGTCATCTCCCCTGTATATGAAAGGTACTGACCACATGGTGCAACACTAGCAGAGGGCCATTAAGATGTCTGGGGAATATAGCACAGGATTCTCGAGGACATGCTGAGAAAGCTGGGTTTGTTCAGACAGCAGATAAGAAGAGTTGAGAAGATGGAGGTAATTGCAGTGTTCCACTACCCAAAGGGTGGTTACAGAGAACATGGATCCAGAATGTTCTTGGAGGTGCACATCAGAAGGATGAGAGTCAATAAAAACAAGTTAGTGCAAGGGAAACTTTAATTATATCTAAAATAATAATTTTCATAAAAGGAATGGTCAAACGGTTGATCAGATTGACCAGAGAAACTGTGGAAACACCATCCTTGGTGATATGTATTCACAATTATACAGAGCAAGGTTCTGGGCAGCCTGATCTGACTTGAGAGTTGATTCTAACCTTCAAATTTTTCCTGCTCTTAGCAAGTGTTTGGACCTCATTCCTTCTGAAGCAGCCTTCTAGCCTTACCTGTTCTATGAATCTATGCTTCTGCAATGAACGTACAGCATTCCAAGATTATTGTTTTCTCAATTTCATTTTTATTTCTATTTTAGGCAAACAAACAGTCACCTAAGCTTTTCCAGAGGTTGAATGACCCTAGATTTTCCCCTTGAAGCACCATTATTTTTTAATTTGTTTGTCTCTTCTCAGAAAGAGACAGTCTTAATCCCCTGGTTGCAGAAACTAATGCTGATTTAATGGTTTAACTCAGAAAAAAAAATATGCAGAGTAAAAAGTTTTTAAGTCAGAATGATGTGACAAATGTTCCAGCTGTTCAGGGCAGCGTCCTGGGACTTACACCTTTGCTAAGGTAGAGAAATAATAGCTGAGGAGCAGCATTGTTAGAATTAGTACAGAAGTGTAGTTGAGCAAATCTTTTTCCTCATTCCTGCAATTTAGGATGACGTACACAAGTTATCAAAAGCGCATACTAAATCAGTACCTCATACATATGGTTGCCTTAGAATTTAAATAAAGCTCGTCAGACCCGTACAATACAGGAGAGACTTTTAAAGAACTAAAATCTGGCATACAAATATTAAGCCAGGATGTCAGGAAAAAAGTCTCAAATTTTTTAATTTAATTTACTCACTTAGCATCTTCATTCCCATCATTGAGCTGATGCTGTTCTTGTTGAATTGTCTCAGCTGGTTCAGTTGATTTTTCAGTTTTTGAAGGCTCAGGTGCTTTTTCTGGTACTGCATCTAGAAAAAAAAAGGGGTTTAATTTTTGAATACCAATTTTTAAAGAATTATGATAATACTTTTGGAGGAATCACAGCTTGGCTGCCATTATTTCTTCAGTGGACAGGCACTACATGACACTGATTCTGGGACTCGACCTTTGAATAATTTCCTGCATAAATCTATTTCAGTGCCAGCTGTGCAGAACATGTTTATGATGAGTGAACCTTTTAGTGTGTAACTTGTTTGTGGTTTTTAGTCTAGATACCTCTGGAGCCTGCTCAACAATGGTCAATAACAGAGCTCTTCTATATTCATAAGCAAGAACACATGCAGCAAGATAGAATCTTAGTCTGTGTTTATTTAGAAAAAAATTGTGGAGGACAGATAGGTAGATCTATCCAGAAATGCTTTGTGATATACTGGAGGAAAAATGAAGAGTAGCTTATTTGCTAATGCATAGCAAATGCTAATGGCATTATTTATACTCCAGTATTTGAATTGCATTAAACCTCTTGTTGCTTCAACTGCCATGACAATCCTGTTTGTTGCTGAGTAATTATGACTGAAATATATCATTAAGGATGTGAGTATGTAGAACTTTGGCTAGTCTATTTCTTCAGCTTTTTACAAGTAACTTTTTCAAAGGAGTTTAAGCAGGAAGTTTGTAGAGTTTGAAGCAAATTCTATGCAAATGATATAGTCTTTTGCCATTTAGGTTGCTTTATGTGATTAACTTTTCCAATTAGTCCTATATCTTTATTTTACATTTTCATGCTGAAAAATAATTTGAAAGCTGTCATCAGTCTGACACTTTGCATAAAGGAGGAACAAACTCAGCCTTCATAAATAGTTTAAGTAATAGGATTATAGAGGAAAAAGCTTGGCAGCAAAACATCATAGCAAATAAATCAGGAACCTGTTGTGTGTGCTGTATTTTAAATTCAAGACAGCTCAAAGAAAAACAAACCTTGAGTATTTTGGATAGATAGTGTAAGATTAGTTTTCTGATAGTTAATCTCCATATTTAGGGAGTTGTTATTCATTTCAGAGGGGTGCAAGCAGTCACAACAATAAACTGTTAAGCTGCTCATCTGGCAGGTGATAGCTTGAAACGACACAAAAAAAAAAACTTAGTTAAGGACAGCAGGTCAGTTTGTTTACAGCACTTGATAAACCAAACTACTCTGCTACTATCATTTATTCATATTTGGGATAATATGTTCTTCTAGGCTTCTCCTAAGAACAGACACAATGTTTCTCGAGCTGAGTTTCAGACTTTCACTGGGTGGACAATTTATTACAGGACCAGTGGGGCATTTCTAGAGAGAAATTTTTTTCTTAGCATGCAGGTTAAGAACCGAGAATGCCCTCTGTGAGCCCTATTGCTCTTACAGGAATTCTTTTCTCAAACAGGATCAAAGGAAAAAAGCAGACAGAAGTATCTGTGGATACTTTACACGTGGGGTAAGAAAATGCCAGAAATACTCAAGCCAGACTCAGATGAGGAACTGAACAGAAGGCAAAGAAAATCATGCTCCCAAATGTGCTGGTCAGCTTGGTTTTGACTTAGCAAGTTTAGGCGTTAATTTTCAAATAGTCCCTGGGAAAAATGTAGCATTATTGAATATGAATTCTGCAGAATTCATATTACTTATCACCTGTAAGATGGGAAGATTTTTGTGAGGAATTCCATTAAAAACTCTGACATTCAATTGGAATTATGGCTTCAATTGATAACAGTATGTTACCCACTTAGTGGAAATGCAGATTATTGTTTCCTTTCTGCAGCAGTGTTCCAGTATTACCTTGAGGAAAAGTCTGTTGGAAATATAACACTAGGGAATATTTCATCTTACCTGGAGGACCTGCAAGGTAATTCTCAAGGTACAGAATAGCACATATACAGGGAAGTGAAGAAGCAGAGGACTGTTGCTGTTACTGTCCCCAGGAGGTTCAAGAAAAGATGAAAAGAGTTCCTTACCATTTGATTACAGGGTTTCAAAATGCTTTTTCTGGGACTTCGACTTTTTTTTTTAGGAGGGAGGAATTTTAAAATGGATTCAGTCTTCTAGCATGGTGAATACATACTCATAGTGAAATAAAAATTATTTCTCCTAGAAATTTCATAGACCTTCTCTGTCAGAAAATCTCAGAAGAGCTGCAGTTACAGAAAAAAAGGGTGGTTTGGACCTATTTATAACTAATTTGTGGGTCTTGCTACTAAATCTTAACCTGTTAAAATTCTATTTAACTCTTACCCCAGGGGATCTCTACAAACGATGCTACTGACTCTGTGCTTTTCTTGGCACACAATCCTCCTGTGGTTTTGTGGTTAACATAACATGATGTACAAAAGAAGATGCCAGAGCCAAAAATTTCAGCACTTGTGGTGGTTTCTGCTCCCTTCTGAATTCACGGTTTGTAGTTTCCCAGTTCTCCCTGCCCTGACTCCCCCAGCCAAAGAGCCATGTACTCAAGAGTTGACAGCAAGACTAATCTCAACATTTCTATAATCACCTCACTTTGGGAGTTTTCTTTGTTATAGTAATTGCCCCAGTTACATCTATACTAGCAGGAAATACAACCTGATAGGAACAATCAGAACAGTGAAATGGTGCTGAAGGTCTGGCAGCCATGCTATATCTGTTTGAGGCAGTTGTATTTCAAACTAGGTCTACTTTGATCCTCTGAAATAAATGACCATCAGCAGCTTAAGTAAAGAAGGTTGACTCACGGAGTGCTTCTTGTGGTTTAGTTTTATTCTAAAGAAATCCAGTCATGCATTCCCAGAGAGTTTTTGGTGAAAAATCTGAGCACAATAGCAGACAATCAGGAGACTTGTTTCAGAAAGGCATTCTTCATCTGAAATAAACCACCAGTGTAGACACACCATTTAGAGTTATAGGATCCTGAATAAGACAATCCATCTCTGGAATGGCAACGTGAGTATGGGAAGGCAAGACCACAAAGTAAAAAAATATGGTGCTCGCATATAAGCATGCCATTTCAGAAAAAGAATGGCTTCTCAGTCTGCTAGATATTCTCAAGGTATTCAGTCTGAGGTCTGAACCCACACTAAGCATTAAATGCTGATTGAATTCAGACTGATGGAAAACATTATAATCCCATGAATATTCCAAACTTACACAAGTTTTTAGAGTTCATAAATCTCCAGGACCAGCACAGGGCTTATTTGCATTAGGATTAGGATACCATGCCCTAGTACCACTGCCAGCTGTGTGTCAAGTTTTATTTGTCTTTTTCTGTGTGAAATTGTGAGGGCTGTCTGTAGTCACACTTCAAAAACCCTTGTCACTCTTCGTTGCTTAATTCTAGCTCATACCTTTCTGACTTATGAGACCAGACCCAAAGAAACGCTTTTAAGAACAATGTGGTAGTCATTTTAGGGAACATTCAGGGTACAAAAGTTGGTTTCTGAAATAAATAACGATCCATCAGGTAGATGGCAAGTCTTACAGGACAACAAAGAAATCTATTGGCTTTACATAACTTTGGTTGTGACAAATAAATCATGAGTGAGAAAAAGGAGGCAGAATTATGACTAGACACCAAGACCTAAAGCAATTTTCAAAACAGATAGATCCACACTTACTTGACAAAATAAGGGATTTGAGTATTTCTAAATTATTTCCATTCCCATTATATCAGAATATAGGTAGGTGAAGCTGCCAACATATTAATAGTGGGAGTTGAGGAATGCAGCCCACTGGTGTCAATGTATTCTAGATCATTTGGTCTCCCTAGAAGAATAATATAATTTAAAATTGAGTTGGGATAAGTGTTGCTGGTTCTGTTTTAAGATGGAAAGGAAAAGCTCCAATTGTGGAAGTATAACTTTGTGGACAAAACACTGCTCAGTGGAATCCCTCAAAAAGGTAGCTGGTTAAATTGAGAGGCCCACTGACACCTCATCATACCAATGATCTGCCTAGGATAGCAAGAAGCAAGGAACAAGATGCAGGTCTTAAGACCAATTTGTTTCACTCTTAGTCTTTCAGATTTTTTTCATTTTCCACAGGTCTTTGTTCTTTCAGGACAGACTCAGGCCAGGCAAAAAAGTCATAAAAAAAGCCTATTGGTGGAACATCAGTCTTTTACCTGGGTTCTCTTAGTCAGGTTGACAATGCTCCCAGATAAAGCTTACTATTGTTATACCTTTATTGTTTATTCTTGTCCCCTATTTTGATACCTCCAGTAAACCAACATTGGAACAGTACTGCAGGACTAGGTTAGGGGAGCCAGAAGATCTCTGCACATTGGAGGAGTATATCCAACTTATTCTGAGGCTGCTCAGCTCCCTTGTTCATGTTTCCATAAAGCAGTTTTTATCTTCAGTTTTCACTTAACAGTTTTGGACAGAGACCGTTGACAGTCTTTCCAAATTCATTTGATTTCCTGCTGCCACACACACGTACGTACACACTTGCAAAATAGCCTGTAGCAGAATATTTCCCAGTAGAGCAAAAAAGAGGATACTTTGTACTTATCTGTGGGATTTTAGCTTTTTGATTGATAATTTAGTTTTGTTTTTTTTTCCCTCTGCAACTCAAACCCCCTGAATGTTGGAGTTTTTCTTTATTAAAACTGTAATAATCACATGAAACCAGGAGTTCAGGCTTCACAAAAAGCAGAATATTGTGAGGTTGTCATGGTTTCAATTGGGATAGAGTTAACTTTCTTACCAGCAGCTGGTGTAGTGCTGTATATTGGATTTGGGATGAATTATAGAATCATAGAATCATAGAATTGCTGAGGTGGGAAGGGACCTTTAAGATCATCAAGTCCAACCATTAACCTGCCCTGAGAAAACCACTTCTAAACCACATCCCTAAGTACCACATCTACCCTTTTTTAAAAAAACTCCAGGGATGGCGACCACTTCCCTGGGCAGCCTATTCCAATGTTTAATAACCCTTTCAGTAAAAAAATTTTCCTAATATCCAATCTAAAGCTCCCCTGACATAACTTGAACATTTCCTCTTGTCCTATCACTTTTCACCAGGGAGAAGAGGTCAGCCCCCACCTCTCTACAACCTCCTTTCAGGTAGTTGTAGAGGGTGATAAGATCTCCCCTCAGCCTCCTCTTCTCCAGGCTAAACAACCCCAGTTCCCTCAGTCATTCCTCATGAAAGTCATGTTGATAGCACAGTGATGGGTTTAGTTGTTGCTGAGCAGTCAAGGCTTTTACTGGTCCTCCCACTGCCCTGCCAGCAAGTAGGTTAGGAGTGCACAAGAAGCTGGGAAGAGACACAGGCAGGACAGCTGACCCCAACTCACCAAAGGAATATTCCACGTCATATGATATCATGCTCAGTATATAAAGCTGGGGGAAGGAGAAGGAAAGGGAGAGACCTTCAGAGTTATGGCATTTGTCTTCCCAAGAAACCATTATGTGTGATGGAGCCCTGCTTTCCTGGAGATGGCTGAACACCTGCCTGCCAATGGAAGTAGTGAATGAATTCCTTGTCTTGCTTTGCTTGCATGTGTGGCTTTTGCTTTACTTATTAAACTGTTTTTATCTCAACCTGTACATTTTCTCACTTTTACTCTTCTGATTCTCTTCCTCATCCCGGTCAGGGAAGTGAGTGAACAGCTGCCATGGTCCTAGTTGCCAACAGAGGCTAAGCATAACATTGGAAGAGCTGCAAAAGTTGTTCTTAGTTTAAATCTGCTCATGTAGGACTGTCCTGGTTTGAGCGACACAGGATTATTTTCTCTTTTACTAATTTTACTTTTCAGTAATGTGTCTTCTAATGCTAGGGAAAACTGCATTTTTAGAAGACTCTAGTGTCTGAATTTGTGAAAATATTTACTTTATAGCCAGCTATGGTATGCAGGTTTCAAGGTCTCAGTGTTTTTGAACTAGCCAGGTGCAGGGACAAGGAGGGAGAGCAGGACACTTGACCCAAGCTGTCCAACAGGATTATTTCATACCATGAATGTCACATTCAGTATAAATTGGAAAGTTTGCTGAGGACTTCTCTTCTATGTTGGCTGCAATCCTGAGAACTACTTGCCCTGGTGCCAGACCCCTGAGACCTTCCCTTCCTCCTGAAGCCATAGCGCTCAGAGTATCTGACATTTGTTGTCCACTGCTGAGAGCGCACAGCTTCCTACTGGTATAATTGGCTGAGTATAATCCTCGTATATTTCATATTGGTATTGGGATCAATATTGGTTCTTTAGTATTATTAATATTAATTATTTAGTATTATTCTGTTAAATCTGTTCATATTTTGACCCTTGGGTTTTCTTGTTTTCTCCTGATTCCCTTTCCTGGGTGGGGAGGGGTCATGGGGTGATAGAATAATTGTCTAAATGCCAATAAATTGCTGTGGGTTCTTCAAACCATAACAAGGACCAACTCCACATTCATGTTTCTGAAATCTAGCACTGTGCACACTGTTATAAAGCTCTAGGCATTAGTCCTAAGGACTTTTTTTTTTTTTTTTTCAGAGGAAGCTGTTGTTATAGGCAGATTTGTCAATGCCAGGACACAGCACTGCAGAGACATTGTTCCTCCCATAATAATTTTGTTTCTCCTAAAGCCTTCAGTCCTAAGCTTACACTAGTGTTTGTGGATCAAAAACCACTCTGTCATGAGCCTAGTCCCACAGAGGTGTTGCTGACTTTGCTTCTAGCAAGATGCAATGTCAGCAAAAGACTCTAAAACCCCATGGTTTTAGATAACACTGAGATAACTGTTAGCTTGTGGCTATGAATGTTATCATGAACCTTCCACCAGTAGAGCTTAAAATGTTATTTCCTAACATAACCAGTACTTAGCAAACAGAAGTGCAGATTAAGTCAGTCATTTTACACAAATTCATCATTTGTTCTACTTTCCAGTGCTATTCCTGCTGTTACTGGTGTTCTTCAAAAGCTACAGACCTGCAAAAAGGCTATTACCACCTTTCCAGGCTGGCTAGAATAGCTCCTTCCTCTTATGCCCTCTGAAGGTCAATGTGGAGATGGAGGAGGTGAGCTGCCATTCTGCTGTTTAGAGCAAGGGAAGAGATTGCCTGAGAAAGCAGGCTCTTTTCTAGTATCCAAACCCTGCTTCTGTCCATGCAAGCAGCAGCAGGAGGCTTAGGGACAGGAAAGAAAGCACTTTGTGTTGTGGAAGCCACCAGCCTTACTGGTTATTCAGCACCAGGAAGTGTGCTTGTGGAGCAGTCAGCAAATCTCAAAGGACTTTCTTCCAGAAAGCAATAAAACATAAATCTCTCAGTTAGTAGGCTGACTTTAAAAGCTCTATTTCTTCCATCCATTATGTCCAGATACACTTTTGATAGCCATAATAGCTAGCCTTTAGCATCACAAATGTATTATCCTTATTGCAAAAAATGAAGAGAAGCAAAATGTCAAATAAAAGATTAGCTTTTAGAGGTAAAGATATGAATAAATATCAGCAGATAGATAGTAGCAGTTAAATGTATTCCTGAGTACAGAACAGAAGAAGCTCTCTTGCTTTGCCATACTTCAGAAAGGGAAAACTTTTTTCCCCAGAATTCCCAGACAACCCCATTGCTTTGTACTAGACCAGCAAGTCTGACCAGTATTTTATCTATGCTTCCCCTCCCTTTCTGGACTGGCTGGGCATATGTGAAGGCAGAACTTTTAATGGCTAGCAGTTACTTATGGTCCTCATATAAAAAGCAAAGAATTCCATGGGATTCTTCTTTTGGCTGTACAAAGCACAGCTTAATTGTTATCTGACATAGTGTCCCTTCATTTTGAATTCACAATGTCATGTTTTATAGGACCATTTACAAAATGTTGACTGACTTGTATATTCTTCTTTGGTGGAAGAGGTATCACAACAGCTTAGTATAGTGTGTATTTTATGTTAATTAAATATATTGTCAAATACTTTCTTCTACTACTAATTGGCTTTTACAAAAATGTAGGCATTTTAAAATAAACTGCTGGTTAAAAAATACTGTATTATCTCACATTGATAGTGTCGTACTAAATATAGTTAATTGACTTGCTGTATATATTACAGCTGTAAACCTTAACACTCAGTTCTGATGTTTATTACCAGTACTAATGTAGGCAATCTTTATTTAAAGAACATTTAATATAGTTCATTTGTATTACTTCTGTAAAGAAAAAGGTCCTGAAAATCTGGTTGGCCTGAACTGTTTTGATCAGCTTCTCCATACTTAGCAGAAACACAAGAGAAAATCAGTCATAGTAGAGTGTGGTGGTGCAACTCCCCCCAGCCCTGCTCCTGGGTGACTCAGTGCTTGGTGCGATTCTCCCTCCTGGGCCACACACCAACCCAAGATAAGTCAAGCATGGATTGAGAAATGCAGCAAAGCGTTCAGGCATCCCCTGGCATGCCTGGCTGCTGCTCACCCTTTCACTTAGGCAATCCCTTCTGACAGCCGAGTACATCTGTACCGTGGTCATGGCCCAAAGTGGGGTGATACTAGAACTTCAAATTTTAGCAAGTTTTGGGCATGTGCAACTAGTGGAAAACACCAGAATACATAATTTTCCGAGTAGGGCCAAAATGGAAAAGGATCTGATGAAAGTCAGTTATCTCAAACCCTATAAACAGAAACTCTAAGCAAGACATTTGGAACTCTCCTGGATTGAAGCGGGCTGTGACTAACATCTCCCCTGAGTTGGGATGCCACTCAGGTACAGGTACTCAAGGATCAAAGACTGTCTGCCCATAAAGCTGACGAAGGGTGAAGTCGAACTTCTCGAGGCCAAATAATTGCCTGTTGAGGAATGGTAATGCATTGTATTTGCTCCAAACTCTAGAAGGTGAAAATTTTAACCATGGGTTAGCCTCTTCCATCCACCTAACTACCTATCTATGTGTTTCAATATACACATTAGCCTTCACGAATGTGGGTATCTATATATTTCACTGGATCCAAGTATTTCTGTCTGTCTGTGTGAGGTCGAAAGGGGTACCCATCTATTCACTGGAGTCACCCACGGTGAAGAGACTCTGGTCCTAGCAGTTAAAGACTCAGGTAGTGTGTGTGTGCGACCCCTGGAATGGTGTGTGTTTGTATGTTTTATGTTTACACATACATACATACATGTATTTTGATCTAGGATACCTTATAGTAAGTTAGTGTGAATCTTGTCATTCTCGAATCTGTAATTAAGTCGCTGTTTCAATTATAAGATATTCTACTGAACCACCTTGCTAATCCTTAAAATGGTTAATGATTAAGTGCTGCTAAAATTCAGCGTTTTGACCCATCTCAAACCATTGATAAATATTGAAATTCTACTGAATCATAACAGTTACAAATATTTCATCCATGACAGAGAGAAAAAGCCAAAGATAAAGGAATCCTTCATCTTTGTTCTGCTGAATATGTAGATTTAAACACTGTCTGAAAACTTGCTGTAGCTTGCTGTTTGTGCTCATATGATAAATCTACTGTAGTTAATATACAAACAACAATTTTGGTGATTTTAACTTTGCGTGGAAATACTTGAGGTTAGACAGCATTGTTTGAAATGGGAAACACTGCATAAAGACATGGGCAGAGCCTGCTAGCAGGAGGCAGAGTGGCTAGTGTTGGAGTAATTTTTTTTTTTTGGCTATGTCAGTGACATATTTCCCTTAGAAATATAATTTTAAACACTTAAAAACAGTGATTTTTTTTGTCATTTCCTCTTTTTGAAAACTATTAAAAGCCTCAAAATAGTTTAGAAGTCTCAAATAGGCTCTTAAATGTTACCACCTGTTAAATAACATAGAGAGCAGGTTGTCTTAAATAGTAGGAGTAAAGAATGAGTTTGCATTTGAAACAGTAGAGTGTGGATGAAAGAACTGGTCTACAGGCTTCCTGGGTTATTTCTGACATAGCTCATCATTTGCCTGATTGTCCTTGTCTCACAGGGGTGTTCTTAAGCTATGTCCATAAATATTTGAAAGATGTGGCTATAGGGTAATGAAGATGTCAAGAAAAATAAACACACAGGAAAACCCATGGAAGAAGGCGAGAAGAAGCTTCAGCTCTGACATAACAAAATACACACCTTTGTGACTCTCCAAGTAAAATTTCTTGAACAAATTCTCTGTGCAGGGGCAAACAGTTCAGAAATTAGTGGGACTGAAGTAAAGCAGTCAGTAAGCAGGTCTGTCTTAACTCAACCCTCATTGGCAGTGGCTAACAGGAGCATTATAAGAGTTTATTTTCCATGGAAAGAAAGAAAGATTGTATGAGGAAGCTGGATTTGTTTTCCTAGCATTTAGCCCTGTCACTCATGTGAAAAATGAAGATCTGAAAGGAATTAAAAGGCTTTGTATCAACAGGAGTGGAAGCAAGCTGATTAAACATGTTCAAGGTCTTGGTAATTGTTAAAAAATACATTTTATGGGAATAATAGCTGCCTGTTGACTGAGTGACAATGAAGAGTAAAAGGATCGGAAGACAAGGAACAAGATTATTCTTTAAAAGTCTCTTTGCATTGGCAGGTTTGCTTCATTGAGCTGCAGTTTTTTGAAATACAGACTGCTCATTTAACCCTGGGGTTTGAGGTGCTAGGGGTCAGGTTTTGTAAAACAGCTTAAGAGTCAGATTCGTAACAGGCCAAAGGCAGGTTTTAGGTGTAAATTTACACATTTAATTCAAATCTCCTTTCTCAGGGACATGACTTGGTTGTAGTCCACGTAGAATTAGCTGGTACTTGATTAGCAGAAATTAGCTGGAGTTTCAAAGCAACAGAATTTTGGTACTCTCATAAATACATCTGCTTTGTTTCTATCCACAGGAAGAGGGAGTGGCCATCTTTTATATAGCAGCTAGTAATCAAAGCTTTCCCCCTAGAAGAGGAAATCTCGAATCTGGGGCTTGTTTATTTGTGATAGGGTCAAATACCCATTATGAGTACTATTTTTTTCCTTTTTTTAAAAATTCAACATTTTTGTAATATAAATACATACTGAAATAAAAGTTCTTAATTCCTCCTACAACATTAGTGTTTCAATTAACTTCTAGGTTAATTCCAGGCTCCATGATGTACTCTGTCTTCTCAGACTTCACAGGCTTTTGCATTCTTTTCTGCACGGTGGCCCAGCAATTAGGAAGACCACAGAATTTCCTCCCACATCTCTCTAGTCTAGACTTTACGTGGGTAGTTAGGGAAATCTACTGGAACATGAAAGATGTGGGTTTTACACTCCCTTATTATGAAAGAGTGGAGGTAAAACAACTAGGTTAATATATGAAGGGTGGCAGCTATCAGCAGCTTCTGCTGCTTTTCTTTTTTTAGTCAAACATTTAGTGGAAAAGTGAATATTCCTCCAGTACCTAAACAGAAGTGTACTCCCAGGGAGAGAGTCCGGAGTGAACTAAAATTACTTTTGAGCAACCCTTTCTTTGAGGTGCTACTCATTCAGGGATGCTGATTAAAATTCTAGATTGTTTTGGGATTTTTTTTTTTTTTGTTTGCTTGTTTTGGTTTGGTTTTTTAATTTTTTTACTCTGTCTGGGCTTCTCACTTTGGATATAGATTTCCTGACTCTGGCAAAAGCACCAAAATCTCATGCTTTATACAATGGCACTTGCATTTAATTTGCAGGTAGGTATATCACCTTTTATATATCCTCTGGGTACCTTCCAAAGCATCTAGGCTCTGAAGATACTAAATACCACTGAAAATTAACACGATAATCTCCTGGATGGGAGGTTCTGTCTGCTTTATAATCCAGGGGGGCAACCGTAGCATGTATAGAAATACCTATGACAGCTTTAGTCTAGCTTTCTCATTCAGGTCCTACCAAGAACAAAGTGATGTGATGTCAATATGGATTTTAGTAAAAGCTGCATAAATATGTCTGTGAATCTGGAAAAAAATCTTTGAGACACTTGTTGATTTAGTAGAAGTAGGAAGACCAGAAACCAGATTATTGGTAACAGGCCGGTTTCTAGTGAGGAAAAAGTAAAAAGATGAGGACAGATTTCAGAAAAGTAGTACTTAAATGTGGTGCTGAGAAGTGTTTAGAGAAAGGAAATGAAAAGAAAGAAAATGTTTGAGTTGGAAAGAATCATACTGAAGGGAGCTGCTAGGATGAAAATAATTGTGATACAGAGAATGATAATGCAGACACCAGCTAGCAGGTGGAGGTTAGATGTGGCCTTCTAAATAGCATAACCACCAACAGAGTTATTGAAGAACAGTGTGTAAAGCAAGCAAAGCATTTGTACAGCAAGTCAGTTATGGGAGGTGATAAATATGCAAAGAAACTATAGCAATTGGATTCAATATCACGGAGAACCTGTAATTAGGTGAATCACACTTTGTTAAGTACATAAAGAAATGCAGGGAATAAATTAAAAAATGAATCCATTATGGAACAAAACTGACTAAGCACAGGGAATTAATTACAGAGTGAATTAATTATGCAGAGAATTAATCACAAAGCAAGTTAGTGAGAGAGAGCAACTGAGGAGGTGGAGATGAAGCAATGAGTAGCCAACATAGAAGCCAAAAGTACCAGGTGTTGCTGAGTGATGTAAGTGGACAAGTTTTAACCAAACAGGCTCCAATTGTGCCTCCTGCTGAGCTCTTTTCTGTGCTGGGAACATCATGCTGCCTTGTGAAGTGCTAGGAGACAGGGAGAAGGTGATGGCTGGTTTTGGACATGTGAGAAGAAGGGGGTGAAGATAAGCTCTACTCAGTCTTGGGTTTGTGTTTCAGAACTAGGGAGCTGCAAAATGGGACTATGATTAGAGGCTTTACTGGTCTGTTTTATTCTGGTTATACCAGAGAAACTAATGAGAGATCTTGGAAAAGCTTTTATCTAACTAGTTTTAACTTCTCCGTTTAACTGATCTCCCTTAACTAGTGTGGTTGAGCCCTGGCTATGCTTTTAATAATTCTCTCCAAATTTGTACATACACTGCAAAGTGCTTTCTCTGGTCCCTTTTCCTTTACTTACCCACAGATATTCTTATCTATTTCTTTGAGCAGCTGTCCACACAATTTTAGGTCTGATACAACATTCACTCAAGTTTTGCAGAAGTCTTTATCTAGACCCTTCTGTGAAATGCTTGAGATAAGCCTCACTTTTCTGCCCAGAGATAATGGTGTTCCTTATTCAGCTTGGATGGTGAGGACTTACATACAGGGTACTGTTGTGTAAGCTCCATCCCTGGAAGTGTTCAAGGCCAGGTTGGATGGGGCTTTGAGCAACCTGTTCTGGTGGAAGGTGTCCCTGCTCATGGCAGGGGACTGGAACTAGATGATCTTTAAGGTCCTTCCAACCCAAACCATTCTATGATTCTATACTGGAATTCATAAGCTTCTCCTGAGGTGTGGCGCCTGTGAGAGTTCTCTGGCTTGTATACCTGTTGTCTATCTAACTCATCAATACCCACATGCAAAAGGAGAAACTGTCCTGTGGCTGTTTGAAAATGAGACTTGAAGCACCTTCCAGAAAATTATGGATTTAAAAAAACCCCAAACATAGAACTTAAGTATGTTATTATATTCTCCAAAAGTAGGTGATGATGTAGTTGCTTCTATGTCATGATTTATTTTACATTTCAGAAAGAAAAAACTAAAATTAGTTTAGTATCCCAAAATATAGATTCATGAATTACATTAATCTTTCAAATTAGATCAGATGGAAAAAGAAAAAATAATTCTGTAATGATACTTCATTCAGTCATGGGATATCATCTGTGATTTAATGTTACTAAAATGCCATGAAACATCAGATTTTATTTTTTTCAGTTGTTGGCCTATTGCTACAGTTAATTTATGTCACAGTGTGTTTTCTCTTGATTTAGTGCTACAGCCATTATGTAACAAGATAATTGGACGAAGTGGACTTTGTTTAAAGTTTCATTATATGAGGAAAGGAACTGTGATACTTGCTACAATTACACAAAATGCTAGTACAGATTATGCAAGTTTCCTTAGAGACTTTTCCCAGTTGCTCCTCTCTCCTTAAATCATCTTTATCACAGAAAGCTGGAGGTTCCTCAGCTTATATCTTGCTGCTCCAGTGAAATGAACCTGAATTGTTCTCCCAAAGGAAAAGCATGAGGTGACAGGGAAACTGGACTTGGTGGTTTTCGCCAGTACTGGATGATGGAAAAGGAAAGGGCTGCACCACTGATGCTGTGAGGAGACACGGCCCAGCAATAGTTGTTGCTTTACCCGTCCTGAACCTTTATTTTGGTAGCTGCAGCAGCAGTCATTCTGGATCTAGTATAAGCAAAATAGGCTTGGCTATTGGGAGGTGGGGGAAGAGGGGGACAGAATAGCCATGGTCAGCTGCCACTGTTTTCAGCAACCAGCTACTTAGGCAAATAATTGCCTTGTATTACTGTCCTGAGCTCTGTGCTCCTGTGTTCTAGTACTGGGTGCCTTCTGAATATTGATGGCAAATAATTTTTAATGGCATTGCTTTTTTTTTTTTTCAATTGTTTGTTTGTTTGCTTTTTTTGAAAAAGTTCTGAATGCCTGTTCAACAAAAGATTTGAATGTCAGATAGTAAAGTCTGTCTCATTTTTGTAGTATGAGAAATATACCAAAAAGATATATTAAAAATATGCAGTTTTCTTTCTTAAGCTACCAAATACCTTTGTTTTAAAGTAAAGTTTCTAAGAAGTCAACTTGCAGTAAGAGGAAATACTTTGTTAGACTAGCTGATTAAAGGGGACAAGCTCATGAAGGGACCTTGTGCTCGAAAGCTCGTTGCCTTTTATTATTGTTGGATAGTGCTTATATTTCCGTAGCAAATCATTGGTTTGGGGTCAATGGGAATTCAGAGTTCTTAATTTCTTCCACAAATAAAACCCAAGATCAGCACCTGACAGAGTATTTATAAGAAGAACAATTTTATTTGCAGCCCTATATAGGGTACATATATGTTGTCCAGATAATATCTGAATACTCATAAAAAGCTTATTACTGACCTTGTTGCTTTGGTAGGGGTTCTTCTTTCTTATTGTCCTCTGTTTTCTGTGGTTCATCTGTTTTTTTACTGTCACCCTTAAAAAAATAAGCAGGATTAGAAACTGTAGATGCTTGTTGTCGAGAATGATAAGGACGGTTAGATGTCTGCAACATTCTCCTAGGAATTTGATTAATCAAGTTGACACCCACTGAACTTTGTTCCTGGGTGTTCTGTATGTGTTCTTGGACAAGACTTTCCAGATGGGTTCACAAAAGGACTTGGATGCTGAAATCAAAAACTGATGTCTTCACATCTGTTGTGCAAACCCAGTTATTTAGCCTGGACTTCTGCTGCTGCATGTTCCCAGAGCCTCGTTCATGTTGTCAAGGATGACTTGTTCAGTGCTACCACTCACAAGCCAGTCTGCATCTCTGAATTAGCCCTTCTTCTACCTAAACTTTCTGCTAGGATAATAGACCTGGTATGTTTTGAGCTACCTTACCACAATGACAGATCTCGACCTTTGCAAAATACAGAGACAGTATCAACTTTCACTGCAAAAAAATAACTTCCTCCCACACTTACTGGCTTAGGTCTATGAACCAAGTCCTCACGTACCTGTACCTTCATTTGTCTTGGCTTGATGGAGGGAGTGAGAAGTGCATGAGGAGTCTTAGGTGTTCACAGCAGAGCACTAATCAAGCCCATGAGTATTTTTTGTGCCAGACAGAATGAATATTGCTGGAGTTTATCATGCTGATTAATAAAGATTTTAGATAGTATAAGCATATGGAAAATTATTTGACTTTAGGAGATTTCATGTCTTCATGTACTTTTTTTCCCCTCTCCCTCTCCCTCTCCAAACTAAATTACTTTGTCTTTGAGTTTCTGAGATTAATTTGGAGTTTGTCTTTCTCTTTTAAAGCATTTGTTTTCTCCTGACTGCTTTTATTCAGAGAATCAGGCACTGATGTTCTAATATATGTATATATAAATAATTAAATTAGGTATTATGTATATAAAAATGGAAAATAAAAGTCCAATCAATCTCTGTGCATACTAGAGGTTCTTGTTTTGTTGCAAAGCTTGTTTTCTTTGTTTCAGGCTTCCTCCTAATAGTGCTAGAACATTAATGTGAGAATAGTGCTCTACAGTTACCAGACACTATGCACATTTCTTCTTTTCTCTTTAGATGGTATCTCCTTGCAGGCAGAAAATTCTTAATCCTTGACCCATTCATCTGCCTCCATCTTAACAGTATCTATAAGAGTGGAGGCTGATGGTGACATGATCTGAGTGTTGTGCTGATGTATGGAATTATTCTGGTGAAAAGTGTAATCCATGTCTCCGGGGAAATCTAAATATAATATTTTTCCTAGAACAGTTTGCTAAGTGAGGTATCAGGCTGCACAGAAGTCAGCTGTTGAGATTTCAAGACAATGTTTTATTGACCCAAGAAAACTGATGTACAGAACTTTAAAAAAAGCATGAACAGTACTTCGGCTGCAGATCTGCAGTATAGACATTTTTGGCATTTTGAGTGGATGGCAGTATGGATATGCCTGTTCATCAAAAAATTGTTTTTTACATGTTTATGATAATGACAAATCGAGTTTGAGTTGTAGTTGGGCTGGATTAAACCGCACCTCTTCTTGAGGTTATACAAACCTATGAGCTTCAGAAAAACATCAGTTGTAGAAAATGATTCAGTCTTGTGAACATTTATGTTTCCATCATTTTTTCTTAGAACTGTAAAATTTATGAAACTCTCGTACACGTAAATCAAGGCTCCCAGAAGTTAAGTCAGAGTCTTTGTATATGCTAGACTGTTGTGAACATGTTAAAAGACAGTGGAATTTAAATTGTTTCATTAAGCATGAATTCAGATTAATAACTCAGGCTGATACTAAAGAACTCATTTCACTTTCCTAATTATTTGGTGAAGCCCTGTATTTTTGCCATTTTGTCTTGTAATGTTTTGATAATGTCAAGCTGGAAAAAAAAACAAAACACTCTCTAGGATATTATTGGGAAAAGATAAAAATTCAAAGGTAACAAGTGAAGGAGTATCTATCCTTCTGTCTCATTTTAAAATATTATATTAATTAAAATGGAAAGAATGGTTAACTTTTGCAATAAAGAAATGTTGAATAAAAAATACAGACCATAGAATAATATGACTTATTGTATTTTTCAAACAGGAGTTATATTAGTAAAACCAAGTCAAATAAAATACTTAAGAAAGCTACTGAACTACTTTGCCTTTCCAGCAGTTATTGGGAAGCAGGCTGATATATACCTGTATGCCATTCCAATATTCAGAAAGGATATACTGACATTTTCTGCCAACAGGGAATAAGATGAAGAGGAATACATCAGCACATGAAAGGCAGCCATACCGATATTTCTAATTCTCTGTTTGCAATGTTGATCAAGACCTCTCATAAGCTTGTACTATTTCAAGTTAGCCTTATTTGGAAAGCAATTGTGAAAGGAGGAAATCTATATTTTCTTCAAAAAGAAAAGGCGGGAGGGAGGAGGGGAATAAAGGCATCTATTTGATTTTGTTAAATGAAGATTTGTACCGTGTGCAGTAAGTATGTTTGAAAATACAACTGTTGACAATTACTTACATAAATACTTTCTAAACAAAAGGTAATATTACTGAGTCTATACTAAATAGTGAAAACTGTACCTGGCCTGTAGATGCCTTGGGTGGTGGTGGCGGAGGGACACCTTCATTCTTGCAATCTGTTTCCTCAGGTGATAATTTTGCTCTAGAAAATATGGCTTTTAGTTTTTTAAACATCTTGCCCATTCAACTGTCCCGAAGTGTCTATAACTTTTTTACCATGAACAGGTTTACAGCACGTTTTCTTGCCATTAGACACTTAAGCCAATTAGACTCTTAATCAGGTTTAGGTCTGATTAATTCCTTAAAGAAATTCCTTGCACAGTCTGTTTCAGTAATGGCTTTTTTTTCCACCATTAATACTTTTGTTTTGTTTTGTAGACATAGTTCTAGTCTTGATGGTTACACTACATACAGACTCAACTTTTCATACGCAAATTCAGATGAGAATGAATGCGTTTTGGTTAGAATAAATCGGTGTCTAATCTTTTATGTTTTGGATATTAAGCATTTAGTTTATATTTAGAAATGAAGTTTTAAGTCCTGAAGACACCTATAGTTTAACCAGGAAATGCAGATGATTAATTGACCAGCTACCCAGTAGATTACATGTGTTTTCAAGAGGTTTAATTTCTTTGCTGTCTTGAACTTTTTCAAGGCTACTTGTGGTTTTTTTTGTTTGTTTGTTTGTTTGTTTTTAATTTTTGAGTAAATGACACTAAAAGATTTTCTGCCAGGGTTTGTCTTAGCAAGTTTATACCTGTTTTTATTGCACCCTTCTTATTTTACAGAATGGAAATAATTTCATCTTTCATTTTCTAATGTATTTACAGACAATACTATTTTATGCAGCGTCTTAGCTACAATTTTGATGCGATTAAGTTTTAGGTGACTGTCCTAAAAATCAGTAAAATATAAATTTTTATAGAGTTTATAATTAGAATATAATTTTGAGATTCTATAGGCTTTGGGTCATCCTATATAAATCTCTCTATAAAATCAAACATATATCTAGTGCCATGTTGATTCAATCCATGAAAATAAGGACCTTTGCAATTTAATTGTCTCTTGTCCTTAATTCCACTTTATTTATTGCAAGTCTATGCCTTCACTTTAAGCTCTGAATTTGAGCTAACAGCTTATAATTGAATTGTGCTGGTCATCAAGGCATCAAGAAATGCAGAAACCTGCTCTTTAAGTTATTTCCATAGTTAGGTTTTTATCAATTATATTGAAGTATTGAAAATATCCCAATTGCTGCCTCCTTGGGGCTTCTATTGTCTGTCAAGAACAGATTCTAATCCTTATTCTACCATAGTAGCAGCTATGGTAGAATATTCTACCGTAGTAGCAGCATAGTAGCAGAATCAATGAACAGTTTTCATTAATTGGTTTGGAAGCCTTTTTCCTACATTAACACTTATAAGGCGGATCTTATAACAGTTGGCTGAACTTCAGTCTTTTAACTGGGAACCCCCCCAAATGCATAATTTCGTAGTTGTTAAGTACAGCAATAGCTTGGAACCTCCCTTTTTATTAAGGTCTGTGCTCTGATTTACTTTAAAAGAAATAAAATTTTTGCTAATGCTTCAGTCTGTGTTTAAACTTAGTGTTTGAATAACTACATTATAAATTTAAATCTAAAATATTTTCACTTAATTATGCAAGTCTGGAAAATAGGTAGCTTCTTTTCTTTTGGATGTGAAATTCTGCCTCTGTGCTCTTTTTTGCATTGGTTGATAACAGAAGAATCTCAGAAGAAATCCTAGAAAACAAGTTAGTTTTTCTTTAACTGTGTGAAATTTTAGTAGATTAAATTGGCTAATGTAGGAAACTAATCAATTACCACATACAAACTATACCTGCAAACTAAGCCTTTTTAAGAGCAACTGTTTTCTTCTTATCTTCATTATTAATTTTTTTTATAACAGGTAATTTTGATCTTTGTTTTTTGTAAAATTGGTAAAGTTGTGCATAAAGCGCAATACATTGAGAATATATAGCATTTGTTAAAGTAAAATATCTATCTCAAGAATTTTTGCAAGATTATGCACATTCATCTTTTAAAAAACGACAAACAATAGCATGCTTTAATTCTTTTTTTATTTATTATAGTGTTTATGCTGTTTTTAATTTGTAATTAAAAGCTGTGAAAAAGAAATGTAGCAGACATTAAAAGGAAAGTGCCTTTGGGAGCCTGTTAATAACTATTGACATCCACAGTTAATGAATGTTATATTGGTTTAGTCTGTGGCTAATTAAATAAATGTTTGAAACACCTCCATATGATGTGATTTTGTAAATAATAAGCAGCCCATGACAAACCTAATATTTTGATACTGATGGAGGTACAACTTCATCTCTTGCCCTTGGTAAGTTGATTAATGTGCTTGAATATTTCATTTCTCTTCTATGTACTATGGCTATTTAATTATTTTTATTAGACTCTGAACATGCTAAAAGCACTTCAGTTAATTGAAAATCATGATGCCCTGTTAAGTAAGAAGATTAAGAGTACAACAGCAAAGCAGATAGCCTGTATCCAGTTAGCTTCTTAGCTACGTTGGCTTTGACCAGTGCTTACTATATGCTATATTTATGGTAAACCCCACAGGGTACAGGGATTTCAAGCCTGTCTTACATATTCTCTAGATACAAGTGTAGATAAATACATCCTGTATTTATTAAGGATGTACTCCATTTCCCATTTTTTTCCTTCAAGGAAATGTTGCCTCCCCATTTAAAAATTTGGCATGTGCATAGGCTTTCCAAACTTCTGATAACATTTTTCTTTGATGATTTTTTTTTTTTTAAATCCCAAAGTAAACTTGAAACAAGGCACTCAGATTGGATCTTAAGTTCTAAACTTGCGCAAGAGTATATTCTCCATGAAACACAGCAGGTGTCTTAGAAACTGAGGTCATTTAAATGCTGTATGTTCACTTGATTTGTAATCACTGCTAGAACAATTAGCAAGGCTTTTCCACCACCCCATTTTAAGCTGTATATTGTGATTTAACCCCAGCCAGCAACTAAGACCATGCAGCTGCTTGCTCACTGCCCCCCTCCCCAGTAGGGTAGGGACAAGAGGGAGAAAAGGAGGGGAAAGGTAAAAAAACTTGTGGGTTGAGATAAAGACAGTTTAATAGAACAGTAACAGAAGAGGGAAATAACAACAATAATAATAATGGTAAAAGAATATACACAATAAAGTGATAGAACACAAGTCGCTCTCACCACCTGATGAACAGCTGTCCAGCCTGCCCCGAACAGCGATCGCTGGTCCCTGCCCCCCGGCCAACCCCCATTTATATACTGAGCATGAAAACTATAGCATGGAATATTCCTTTGGCCACCTTGTCCCTCTCAGCTCCTGTGGGAAGCTGAAAAAGTCCTTGACCAATATAGACATTACTTAGTAACAACTAAACCAGTATGTGTTATCAACATTGTTCAACATTCTTCTCATATTAAATCCAAAACACAGCAGCTACTAGAAAGAAAATTAACTCTATCACAGCTGAAACCAGGACACTGCATTAAATAGTGCAGTAATTCTCAAATCATAAGCATATACAAAAGGAAGCATGATTTTATTTTTTTTTTCTGAATAATTAGGACAGTTGCTAATGAGGAGAGTTTCTTTTCTTCAGCACTATACTTGGAAATGTTTGGGTGGGTTGTTTTGTTTTTGTTTTTGTTTTTTTTTTTTTTTCCCCTGGTACTTGCTATAAAATGCATGAAAGCCCTGTGAGCCCAGATTTAACTACCAGTGTATTTAATAGGCAGAGAGTGAATTCCAAGGACTGCTTTGCATTCCTCGACAGGCACTGTCAGTTGCTCCATTTGTTTGAATGTACAGATCAATAGATATCATCTGAAGTTTTTATTTTTGTATTAAATCAAGTGTAACATGTTAAAAGATCAAAGCCTGACTTTCACTTTCATTCAGATCTTCCTACAATGCAAAATGTAATGTTTTTCATAGGTATCTTCAGTTTCTCTCCGTGATTCAAGGGTCTTGACAGCTAAGAGTAGTACATCTTTCTTTAGAGCTCTGTAATAGTAGTCAGACAGAAGCTGAATCTAGCACTTATCATAATTTTTCCTCTGCACAGTGTAACATTTGACAATTTTGCCTATTTTTGTGCATTAACAAAAAATCATAACATCAATTTATATGTCTTCCTTAATTTTGAGGGCTTTGTTAAAAGATTTTTTTTTTTTTTCTTAAAAAAAAAATGGTTCTGGAGCTCAGATTTTTTCATATCTACTCATTGCCTCCTTTTTTAAACTCATATGATACTATAATCTAACTAACTATGCCTTAACAAAGAAAATTAATTTATGCTTTTAAAGGAAATATACCTCCTTAAGCCTATTATCACAGTCTTGGCCAGATATATGCATTATAACTGTAGCCTTCAGTGAAGTATCTTTAGAAATAATAAAGTTTACTTAAAAGACAGGTTACTTAAAAGATGATTCTTTGCTGTTTTGATATAGCTAATTTTGCACTGATTCATACGGCTTTTCTTATGTTGCAGTTTATACACTGGCACAAATATACCATAATCAGCCTCCGCATCCCGTTTGAGGCAGTAATAGGTTTTATGGTCTGGAGGAATCTGGAAATACACAATAATCTTGACTGTTTTGGCCTTCAAGAAATGCAGATTCTACTTTTTCTTTTCAAATTCAGTTTTATGTCTCAAATCCAAATCACAGGATTTGTTCAGAAAAAACAGATGGTAACGCCTCTGTGGCAATAGGCTGGAAAAGACAGGGTGCTGATATTTCCTATTCCTTTTCACATTCCTCTGCAGAAAATTACTTAGTTAAGGTAGGAGCCATATCCTAAAGCCTCATTTTCTGGAGCCTTCCCCAGATCCTGGCTAGCCCTGAGTGTGATACTGTCATCATGCCATAACGTGATAGGTGGGTTGGAGGAGGTGACAAAATTGACTGTCAGCCTGCCAAAATTATGATGGCTGATGCCACTTCTTGCTAGTGACCTCTTTTGATGAAAGTAACATGAATCAAAGGAATGTGGCATAAGACAGAAGAAAAATGTAAGCCTTCTTATGTTTAATTATGCTATTGGTCTGCAGGTGTAATGAAAGGTGAGGAAAGGTTCTTGCCTGCTAGTAGAAAGTACACTTCCTTTAGCATGTCTAGCTTTTTTTTTTTTTTTAATATCTCTGGTTTTTTGATTCTTCCCCCCCCTTCCCCCCCCAAATATAAAAGACACCACCACTAGATGTTTATGCCTGTATTTCTTATGTGTCCTTATGGGCAGAATTTCTTTAGTAACAGCGTTACTGCCTAAAATGTGACTCATCACATGAGAAAGCTCTATCAACTAGGATAGTGCTCAAAAGCCTCTCTCTCTTTTATTTAAATGAATATCCAAAATGAATCTGGACCTAGGGGAAAAAAGGAACACCCTGCCAGAAAGGCAGGCATGAGACCTACCTAAGAGGATTCTCAGCTATGGGCTAGGTCACTGGAAGAATTAGGCCTCCTGCAGCCCCTACTGGAAGACCACATAATCTCAAAATAGCAATTTAGTGTCTCCTCACAACCTTAGTTGGTAAGAAGTACTGATTTGTCTAAGAAGTCATTCTTGTCTCAGAAACAACATAAAAAACAGTGCTCTCATCCCACGCGTAGTTATTTAGTCATTTTATACTACTGAGGTCAGTCCCCTTTCTCTTCCCATTTTTCATGCATCTCCACGGAGAGGAATAGATTACTGTAGAAGGGAATAGATTCTCTGCCACACCCCTTAGATGGGAAATTGCCTACATGTGGTCTGCTGGATATTTCCCATGGGAAGCCCTCTGTGAGTGAGCCACTTCTGGGGAGACTGGAGTTGTTCAAAATATGAAGCTCAAGTGTTAGTTTCTCAAAATATGCGAGATGATCTCAACCCTTATTCTGTACTGTTACATTTTTTTTTTTATGAATACATACTGCAGCTACTTGCAGTCGGGAAGTTGACAAGGGCTCCTCTGCTGAATGTCTTCAGTAGGAAACCCTAGGAAGAAGATAGGGAGGGCAGACAACCTTTCACTTTTAAAGGGCTGACTCCTGGACTGGAAGCTGTATTTCAGCATGGAGATTCATGGGCTGACTGTGCACCAAATTTTAAAACTTTTACTGAAAATCACTGCAGAAGGTTTTTTTTTTGGGGGGGGGGGGGGTTGTTGTTTGGTTTGGTTTGGTTTTTTTTTTTTTTTTTTTCTTTCTGCCTGAGGGCTTTTCACCTCAAAATGTTGAAAAATAAGTCACTTTGGTAAAATTATTTTCCCCTAAATGCAATTAGGATCAGTAAGATCTTCTCTGAACCATACAAGCACATACTGAAATAGCAAGCTGCCAGAAAGCTCAGGAAAATGCCAAGACTCCCTAAGAAGAACATGTGGTTCTGCTACTTTGTTTTCTAGCCTTGTAAAATAGCAGCGACCTGGAATGGATCTTGCTGTTACAAAATCTGAACAACTTTTTCACAGAAGATATTGTGATATTGTTTTCAGAACCACTGCTTTACACATGACTTCATACTCAAAGCCAGAGTGTGTTATTCTCTAGTCATTATGTTCATGTGATTTCACACACAACTAGCTGCTTCTGATTGACTTTTTAAACTGCTAATCATTGTTTCTCTTATGTAGAATACCCATGAAGAATGAAAATGGTAGTATTCATCTTTGTAGAATGGTAGAAAGGAATTTAATTACCTTAAAAGTGTAAGAAAAAATCAGGTGAGTTTAACTTTCATACATGTGAGCACATCAAGAAAAGGAAACTTTGATGTACATGAAAAGCAGACAAATTCTTGAATCATGACTGAATCTTAAATTTTGGTACGGTTTAGGTCTAGAACCGTTTAATATGAGGTGAAAAGCAGACCCCACTAAAAAAAAAAAACGATTTTTTTTTCTGTTTAAAAACAGAACACATGGCTGGATTTGGATGAAAAAGGACCCCGAGGTGCAAGGCAGGCACGTGTGGGGAAGAGCAGAAATAAGAATGGAGGGTGAACATCTACGGCAACTGCTTTCCTATATTCTCTTGTAAGCAAATGATCATTGTGGGGAGGGGGGGAAGAGAAGGTGATGCATTTAGGGTGTTTCAAGCCAGTAATGTTAACACTTGTGTAATGTTAACACTTCTATATGGGGAAATGGAAATAGGAATTTGGTTATAAATCACATCTCTTCTGGAAAGCTGAAATTCACTGTGTTATCAAAAGACTGAAAGCTCTCAGAAGTGTGTAATGTATTCTTCTAAACCCATCATATTTTCTACGTACCCTCAGAGCATCCTATTCTCACTGCAGTGATGCTAAGCTTTATGTTTTTGCTAACATAAATATTTAAAGCATGCCATCAACACAAGCTATCTAATCTAGTTAACAACATAGCAACAAACTGAGAACTGAGCACTGCACAAACAGTGGCTTAGTGGAGAAAAAAAAACCTCTTTAAAAACACCTCTTTAAATATGGAGTTAATTAGATATATTCAACAAAGCACTGAATTGGGACTTGCCCAGTTTCAACCAGTTCATCAAACTTTTACAGCTTTCCTTTTTGCATTTTTCTCTATGTAAAGGTAAAGTTGTAATTACTGTCTGAAGTGGCTTTCCCTGACACGCATGGATCAAGACCAATTTATTTGGTTTAATTTTAGCATTTTTTTGTGCTTTTGCAGTTGTGATGAATGCCAAATTTGTTGTTTGGATGGGGAAACCTCTGGTGGAAGGGACTGGAAATCTTATTATTGTTAATCCATTACTAATGGTACTTCTAAGGCAAATTAACAGCCCAGTTCACTCTGATAAGGTCATGCATTACAAAAACCAGATGTTAGACAGTCACTTTTCATGTAAGTAGCTTGGTTCAAAAAAGTAGTGCCTAACTTGATTAACTTCTTCAGAGTGCAGTATCGGCTTCTGCTTTCTTTTCTCATCTTTCTTTAAAAGAGAGCAGAGAGAATATTTTAATGCAAGCCTTTAGTGCTTTGTATCCTAAGCTCAAATACAGGATCTGGCTTCGATTCTGACCTGTGGCAAAAAGGGATTCATATTCATAGCTCCCACTTTTCTGAAAGCACTATGCTGACCTTTTGTAAAGATGAAAAGGACTATTCTCAACATCTCCTGTTGAATCAGTATAGCTGTGTAGATTGTATCTCAAAGATTAACTGAAACACAAAAAGAGAGAGCAACAGCAAGTGTTAGCCCTGCACTTCCGTCGTTTGTGAAGGGCAGAGCGAGGTGGTAGCTTCCACTGTAAAGACAGGAAATTTTATATAAATAATTTCATTTCAAGTCACTGGATATGTGAAACTTGTAGGAGTGAAAATCGAAAGGAAAAAGCTGCGAATAAGCCTGGCCTGTATAGTACTCATGGCCTGTTTGGCCTGTACTTTGTGAGGGTCTGCTGTTAATGACTGGATTTCATTTGGCAACTCTTTTGGTTCAGTGACAAAAGGTGGAAGAGTAATGACTCTATGAACAAGTCAGGCTCTACTTCTTGCTTCTCCTATATCTCTTATTTGCAAATATAACATTGATTATACTTCTAGTAACGTGATCAGCTCTAAAAGAAGCTGTAGAGGCTAGTATTTTGTCATTAAGGGTCACTGTCCCTAAACAGTGAGATAGGTTTAAAGAGAAGAGCATTTCATGGCAAAAAAAGTCCTTTATTGGTTTGGCTGACCTTCTACATTCACTTTATGTTTGCTGGAAGGGGCTTACTTATGTTCAGGTAATGCTGTGAAGAATTCATGCTCCCTTTTTACTTAGATTTTCAGGGCAATGCGAACAAAAAGCTGTTCTTTCATTTGCAAATTTTAAATGGATATATTATTACTAGGCCATGCTCTCCTAATTAAAAATAATTCTTCTAATTCTTCCTTTTCTATCCTGTAGATAAGAAAACCCTACAACATCCGTTGGATCCCTGCTAACCACAACGTTTTTAAACTTAACAGATTTCTTTTCATGTTAGTTGACTGCCTCTTCAACCTCAGTACTCCAATCTCCCCACAGGAGCATCTTTCTTCACTTTTAAGATTACCTCTACATAGCTGTCACATAATTTAAGGAGAAGGGTAACTTAACCTTCTCAAACTTGGTGTACTGAAATTAGCTTGCTCCCATGTGAAATACCAGTCTGTCTCCTGTGTCCTACATAATGCTGGAGTGATTCTCATATACGTACAACAGCTGTGCAAGACAGTTACTTACACTAGTGATTCTTCTACTTGCCATCAGCTATCATGCTCTTTGATTCTGGGTCTGCTGAGGTATGTGCATATGGCTAATTATAAAAAAGGTAAATTCCTTCACCGAAGTTGTGAGGGCTGAAAAAACGAATTTGATGGAACTATTTCTCTGTTTAAAGTTCACCATGTCCATAAGTCTTTGGAAGACTCTGTCTTAAGTGTTGGGGATTATACTTGAATGTTCTTAGACTCTGTAGTATTGTGTGCTGGAGACAATCCTAGATAAAGAGATTCCAAAAGTGACATAATATGTTTGGTGGTAAGATACCATAAAATATTTGCTTTTTTAAGGTCGCTAGTGCTGGAACTCTACTTTTATATAAGGAGGAAAAAGCCCTATAGAACACCTGAAAAATTTAAAGGAGTGTTTAAAATACGTCTTTTTATCCTCCCCTCCTATATTAGACTTTCCTAATGTGTTTGATACCATCTCAGGTTTAAGCTTGTTCTTGAAACAATGAGAAATTTAGCGGTGTAGGAAAAGATATTTATTTAGTATTTAAAAGCTCAATCGGTGCTGTAAAAGCTGGAAAGAAGCCATTTCCCTTCTGTTACGGAGTTAGCTTGGTTATGTCTCTCACTGCTACAAAAATGCCATTTATTCAGATAAAATACGACTTTTTTTCTCCCCCCAGTCATTAATCAAAAGCACTAGTAAGTTCGTGATTAAGCAGTTTATGAAGAGCAGTAAATTTTATCAGGGAAAGCAGAAGATTTATGTCTGTCTTAAAATTATAGTTTTTCCGGAGTTATAAAGCAGCAGATCAGTAGTCAGTTTTCCTTCAGATTAAATCCTGGAAAAGTTGTTCTTAGTTACAACTTTCTGTTTACTCACACATGGCTGTTTGGTCCTTAGCAAAGAAACCCTATTTTTAAGGGCATCTGATTGATGGAGGTGGGCTGGAAGCAAAGCACTGTGAACTCCTGGATAACTCCATTCTTCTACTTCCTTCTATGTGCATGTGTGTGAGCATGGAGTATAGCATCTACTCATACCTCCACTTACCGTGGTCTTTTGCATCCTCAACCCATGTGTATCATAAGAAACATGTTCCTTTGGTAGTATAACAAAACTTCCCCCCATTTTCACCCCCAACATAGTGTCAACCCAGAACACCCATTTATCTTGCCATCAGTCACATAGTTATTAATTTCTACTTGTATAATCATCCAAAATTCCTTTCTTCCTCATGTATTAATTTATTCTAGCAGATAATGTTGTATGAGAAGGTGCCTCTTGTGCCATCAGCTCTTGGTTCCCTATTACAGCTGGTAGACATGTATTATAGTCTTCTGGAAATTAATCAGATTTCATCTTAGGCATTAGTCAAACTTTTGGCTACCGCTCACCCATCCCAGGATTGTTCTGAAAATGTGAGTAGCCTGTAGTTAAATTACTGATTTATCCTGCCATTTCTCACAAATAACCAAGCTCTGCTTTCAGTGCTACTTCCCCCTGAGTGGTGCCCCCAGGCACGAGTGATGGGGAAATTGTCAGATAATTGCACCACTGTCAGCTGGACAAAAGTGTAATCTTTTTCATCTGCTCTCAGCTGTATTGGTTTTGAAGGACCAAAAGAGGGAAAAACAGTAACAAATATTTTCTGAGTGTGCAGGTATGATCCTGGACTCACAGGGGGAGCAGCCTGTTTGGTAAGATAATGGCATGTGTTTACAGTTAGTTTTAACATAGACTGAAAATTACATCTTGCTATTTCTAAATTAAATAAGCAGTTCATACTGAATATACAAACATTTTAATATGGATGTTTCTTTAAGTATTTATTCTTTGGGTAGGTGCAAGCAGATTTTCCTGTACTGCTCTGTAGCACAGTAACGTGAGATAACTATGTCCTATAGGATGAGCTACATAGAAGAGTTTATGCATTCCCATTGAATTCGGTAGCCTAACCACAGGGAAAGCTAAAAATATCTTTGAGGTGCCTACTGCCTACAGAATCTGCCAAGAAACCAGATGTCACATCTAGAAAAATACAATAACCTCTGCCACCTACTATGCTTTAGCCTTTGATAAATAGCAGGCTACAAATCATCAGTCACTTTCTTGCCAACTCTTTGTGTTGTATTAATTGTTTCTTAATCCTACTGTGTATTTTATTTGCTCTCCTCTTTATGTTGATTTACTCTTTGTCACACACCTGTCTAATGAATTTCAAACTGACAATTTGGAAAAAGATTCCTTTTACAATAACACTGTGTTTAAAAACTCTGACTTGATATGGTTTATTTTACTTCTGGAACCCAACAAAGTTTCTTCCAACTTGATTTGGTAGTCAGAAAAAAAAAATATCTTCAAATAAGGAGATTGTTTTGCAAGTATACAATGAAAGAAGTATCCTAGGGAGATGTTTTTGCCTTGAGATATGTTTGCTTTTGAAATGCAGGTTTCAGGAATGCAAATCACACTTTTTTTGACTGTTACTTTTTTTTTTTTAAGAGGAGATATCATCCTTCAGGTTTCCATGTTAATATAATTTTATGCAATTTATAGATTTTTTTTTTTATTCTCTGTTGTGCTGCTTATGTTGTTGATCTGTGGATAGTGTATGATAAGAAATATGTTTTGAATGGTGCTGGTTGAGCCTGCTGTCATAGCACAGAAACAGTCAAAGAACAATAGTTCTTAGATCATATGGGAAGTCTGTATGCATATATTTCATTTTTAAATCACTCTACTCCATTTTTTGGCTACATGCAAATTTTCTCAGTAGAAAATGACACTGCCTTTAACAGATGATCCCTTATAAAGAAAGGACTACTGGTATACAGATTTTATTTTTTTTTTTCCTTTTAGTTATGAAACTAAAGGAAGAGAAGGGGAAACTTTGTATTTTGTATAAACAAGGCGAAAACTTTGTATTTCATATAAACAAAATGTATTGCAAGGGAAAGGTTTTTGCAACATTGTCCATAAAATTGTCCTTATTTTTATCCCTGTATTTGTTTCTTATCAGCATTTGTGAGACTCTGTTATCACAGTACCTAAGTACATGCCCATCTTGTAACACATTTATTCTCATTTCTTTGCTATCTCTTAAAGCAGTACTACTGTCTCACCGGAGAGCTGAGAGTGGAGACTGAGATTCATCCCAACTATCTGAAGGGAGATAAGGCTTATTTATACCTTTCTTCTTAGAGCATTATGGAAGGAATTAGGACAACTGAATTCTTGAGTGGGGCAATTCAGATGAGTGCCTGTAGATGAACCTAGTTGACATCTCTTAGAGGTCTTGTAACACAGCCACAAGAATGTAAGTATCAAGAGTTCTCTAACAGATGGACAAATTTTGTTCTCTGGTGCATGTTAACTATAAGAAGTCAGAGCACAGAAGGATTGATACTGCAGTACTGCCCAGGGATGAGAGTGTCCTATATTTCCTTACCATCTCAGAAGATGCACAGCTTTTCTCTGTTCTGGACTGAATCACCAAGTCTTGCTTTTAGCATAATTTGTATTTTAGAGTTTTCCTGCACCATCTTTATATGCCTTTTTCTTTCTGTACAGTGGAAGACCATGGCCGCTGTTCAATATTTTGTTCGTCTGCCTCTGCAAAGGTAATTCAAAGAATAATATGAAGGGGTGGTGGGCGTTGACATTTTTTGGTTTTTTTTTTCCTGTATTTGAGAGAAGATAGATTATTAATGTAGACAGAAAAACTCCTATAATGGTTGCTGACTGTAGATGCTAGATCAATCTAATGAATTGATATGCTCCAGGTACCAAACACCAGATACATGTGATTTGAATGGGGGGCAAATGTTGCCTCATATTCTATCAGAAATGTTAAAATTGGTTTTGCTTCTTCATGGAAGGTGATCTTCCATGTTGTCATGGTAAGGCTATGAGCTGGGATGAGAGCACACTAGATGGTTGAGTTTGCTGCTCCTGCATTGTGAACAGGCGGTTGAAGTTACTGCTGGGAGATGATCTCCCCTCACTCCTATTAGTAGCTGACATACATCCTTATTACTTCCTCAGATGCAGAAGTTGGGACACGTTAGTGTAGGAAGGGTAGCTGGCAGTGCCATGCTGTCTTAGATGACTACTGATTTTGCTTATGTATCTCTCAATTGGCTGATTATCTCAGACTTCCAAAATGTAGTTTGCTGTGACTTGAACTAAAGAATTTCCCCATAATATCCGTGCATGTTATGTCACTTATATTCCAGTTTGACCAGCTATTCAAAAGGCATCATGTCTGTTAACAGACCCACACTTCCTAACATCGATGTGCTAAATACATACATGAAACTCAAAAATACATGAAATCCTTGCAATGCTAAAATACAGAGTTCAGATTATGATCCAACATATGTAAAGAGTGTTATGCTTTTACGAGTAGTACAAATATTTATTCAGTTTCAGAAATTCACTCCACAACTCTGAATAGACAAATTAAACATTGTCTCTTATGGCAAATGGTATAAAAGATAAGCACAAAGAAGGCAGGGTATTTTCATAAATTCAAGAAATATGTGTGTATGTGGAAAAATTAATGAAGTTTTCTCATTTAAAATAGGATTTTCACAGACTTAGTTGAAGAGCATAGGTTATGTTCCATACATGGATTGAACACAGCATGAACGATTAAAGGGAGAATAGAAGTAGCAAATAAATAAAGTACTGAAAATAAGACTATTAAGACTGGAGAGCCAAGAGTCTACTTGGATGTTTAGTACAAAAAATCCAAGATGGGAGATCAATTTCCACGGAATTTTAAAGGTAAAAATATTGAGATATTTGCATATTGTGAAGGGAGAATTTTCTATAGAGCACATGATGGTTATACGTGGCTGCACAGTAGGACAAACAGGTAGAAGTGACTTGATGTCACACTTATGGTAAATTCAGATGCCCTAAACTCTACTAGTGAGAAGAAGGGGAATAAACTTCTCCACCTTCTCATGTGCTTACAGTGGCATCATAATCCTGAAACATGTCTTAAGTTGAAAGATTGTCCCTCCATTTCTGTTGTGTTTTAGAACCATAGTGAGTGGATTGTTCTGCAGTTTTGGGGTTTGTTTAATTGTTCAGTAAGTGTTTTCCTGGGAATAAAAACAAATTAAGAAAATAAAACACTTCTTTATTTCTCTGTGGATTCTGCTTTATTCTATGAAGCCACACAGTTTGGAGTTGCATCTTTGTATAGAGCGATCTCTGTTCTACGTAGTTTCCTCTCACATGGTCTTTACTGATGAAAAGTATGCCTCTGTGTATAAATTTTAATGCTTTGCAATAATCCCATAGGATTTTTGAATCATGGACTACTGAGTCTGTGATGAGAATTTGTATTTGGATAGGAACATAAGTCTTGCAATCCCTTGAGACAGGAACAAACTCGTATAGGTTTGTTTATTCGGAAAAAAAAAAAAAGTTTAAAATTACTTGAAAGAGATTTTGAGAAGAAAATCATTAAACAAGATGCACGGTTTTCTAGAGAAACTGACAATAAGCAGAGGGAAAAAATTGCTGCATCTTTGAAAGCAAGCTAGTAGAGCCGTTACTGAGCCATAAACAAAAGGAGGCTCAAATATATTGGGTCCTTAAACAAAGCATATTTCAAAAAAAAACTAAATTCAATTTTCAGCCATGCAATCAATCACTCAAATTATACCTATTATGAGGGAAAGAAAGTCCTTGTCTTCAAACCAGTGCAAGGTGAAAGATTTCAAAGAATAGAACCCAGCGGATTTGTGTTTCTGCAACATTTATTTCATATTTTCACCACTTACTGGTTTAGAACATTTTCAATACTCCTCAGTTTATAAAAGGTTCACAAGAGGTTAATGGGAGTTCTTACTAGAAAAACCCATTTAAGAATGGATGAATTCTTACCCACTGTCCTGAGACAGAATAGGAGTTAAAATGAGTGCGCCACATCATTAAGTCTGTCCTTGTCAAGTCCATTTTATTTATCGTTAAGGCCACTGTCACATAAATAAGCTTTCACATGGCATTGTATTACATATACCATATATATCGAGTACTATATTTGGAATAGTTTACATCTCTCAGCTATGCAAAGTGGTAAAACGCTGCTAATTTTATGCTGAATTTCTTGTCTTTTTGATTGAACTTGGATGGTGATATGTCTCTGTTCAGTCTCACACTAGACTTATTTTTTGAATGAGGAACAATGAAAAATTACAAAATTGGAATAATAATCTTGTAGAACTCTTTCTTATAACTATGCCCCAAATTTGGAGAGAGAAAGCCTAGTGGTCTTCCATCTGCAGCTTACCTGTGGGGGCATGTAGACTTCCCGGTGTATATGAGCAGCACAAACTTGTAAGAGCTTGTAATGGCACAGTCAGGAATAAGTTGTAATGAATCAGTGTATGAGGGAACGCAGGCTCTGAAGAAATGTGTCTTTTCAGTGTCTTGCTTTGCAGCGGCTTCTGCGCTAAGGAAAACTGCTTTGTGAGTAGGAGTGAGTGGGAATCCTTCACTGCTCTGACTTCTCCCAAATCCATGGGATGGCTGTGTCAGACTGGAAGAGGCACCACAGCTGGGGATAGAGGGCAATAGGCTGTGCCTTGTCTCATCAGCCCCACTGATACCACTCTGCGCTCTCTGGGCTGGGGAGGGGAGGGGGGGTGCAGCTCTTCTGGGACCCTGTGCAGTTCTGCGTAGTTATAGACGCGTGGCATGGTGGGAGGTGGTACTGAAGGAAGTGCAGCACATCTGAGGTATGTGAGCGCTTTAAAACTTTCCCCATGTCAATTGGTTTTCGCAGCTGCTGCTAACATCAGCTTCAAGAGCAGGGGCTTTAATACAGGCAGCTTTAACTTTTAGATGGGCAAAATACCTCTGGGGCAGCAATTTAAGACATCCAGGATAACGCTTGTAGAACAGTAGCATGTCCAGTTTGAAATTATGGTGAAAGCATAGTGGGAATGAATATTAAAACTATCTCTATGACCTCAAGGAAGAGAACTGAGCTAGTGGGGAATTTTCCAGTGAAAAGGCTTTTTTTTTTTTTCCAGAGAAAAGGCTTTTTTTTTCCATCAGAACTCGTTTCAACAAACTTGAAATTTTCCTGGAAAAGCACACACAGAATCTGACAGGAAACACTCTTTAAATAAGGGAGGATTTTTTTCATCAAGAAAGAAGCAGGAGAGAGTTTAATTTTTTTTTTTAATTATTATTTACTTTTATTTTTAGAGAGGTTGCTTGTGGTTACGTGGGTTAAGTTTGTATCTTGATTTATAACCTGTGTAAAAGTACACATGGGAGACAGGCAGTTGAAAGTAGAATCATTCAGTTCTACGGACAATCACTCATCTCATTTTTCTGTCAGTGAGATTTGGGGGCAACTCCAAACTATGTTACGCAGAAACTTGAATCTTTATACACCCACACACCTTTTTCATCTTAACCACTCAGCTACTGGTTATTGTAAGGTAGCTATAGATTTTTCCCATTTTTCCAAATGTAGGAGTTGCTGCTTCAATAAAAGAAATATTTAAAACCTTCACAGTACAGATAAACTATCTGTTACAAATATCAAAACTGAACAGCAAAGAATTTATGTCAGGAAAAATTCAATATATTTTCAAATGGGTTAATCTCCTTGAATTATGATACAAAATTTTAAGAAAAGTACCTCACCCATAGAATTGATTAAGAGAGTGACAGAGCAGTTCCTGTGGGAAATGTGTGCCAGTTGACCATCAGACATGCTCATGGACAAGGTAGATATCACTTTATATAAAAGTAGCTGTTCTACAGTACTCCTTTCTCCACAGGTTTAAAAATTCTTCATGTGTACTATTCTATTTTATAATGCTGAACAATAATATTTTTTTTTTTTCTGAAGACATCAGTCACTGTGAAATTAAGTAATAATAGTCCTACATGCAATCCTTTATAAGTAACGGTTCTAGCCCTTTCATCTGTGAGCCTAACTAATTTCTTGGAAAGTTGTTCTTTATTCTGCTTATAAGTGGTTTTGTGGTTGCCAACGTAAGCAGAAAAGCGTCCAAGTCTGAGCAACAAAAAAAAAAAGAAAAGAAAAGAAAAAATCAAGTATCTCTACCTTTCAGGATATGTCCAAAGACAGTAAATTAGTGAATTGTTAAAGCCTTCTTCCAGGGCTCTGCAGCCTCCAAATTTACAATAAATCCTAAGGCATTCTCAGGTCAAATAAATAATACTGCAAACATAGCATTTCTATTGTTCTGCTTTAAGGTCAAAGTTACACAGAGCATTACATTAAGTTTTTAGAACATCAAGCAAAGTTTTCACAGGACCAGAAGATGAAAGTTCTTCCAGAGGATATTGAACAATCTTTTTATTGGGATTTACAGTATATAGTCGTTCAGGATTTATGTGATTTTGCAATTCTTTAAACTACCCAATACAAACGTAACTCAAAGTGTAACAAAACAGCATTGCTTGCAATAAAAAAGTGATAATGCTTTTAGCCTGGCTTTTTAATAAAATCAGGCTTACACAGTTATGTTACCTGTCTTTAGTTCACACCAATAATTTTATGTTGTCAAGTTTAGCCAAATCTGACAAAAACTTAAAAGTATAAAACTCTCATAAAACGAGATAAAAATCCAAATTTGTGTTTCTGCTGATGCTGCAGGTGGATGTTAGCCCTGAGCTGATCAAAGAGAAATCAGCCAGCCAAGAAATCTATGAATACTTATCACTCTGTCCATAGCTCTGAATCAACCAAGCGTATGGTTTCTTGTACTTGGTGAAAGTGGTGGGGCAGGATGAAGGACAAGTCTGGGATCTGGAGGAGGAAAAGGAAATATAATTTACTGTCCTTGGGAGAGGTGCTGTGGGACACACACTCAGAGATCACTCAATTTTGCTATTTCTGCTTAGGAAATAACTTACTTTTTCTGTTTTTCTTTCTTTTTTTTTTTTTTTTAAGAAAAACAATTCAGTATAGAAATTTATCTATTTAGGAATATATTTTTAGGAGTTTCATCCCAATGCCTATTACCTTTTTGTAATAATTTGGGCTTTGAAGCAAGTGCTGTGTCTTCAAAGCTCGAAATCATACTGTTTCCACTCACAAAATCACATGAACATTTTGGAAAGAGAAAAGGAAGTCCTGGAAGTCTAATCAATGTATCTAATATAAGTACTACAGTTCACGTTTCATTTTAATTTATTTTCAATAATCCTTTCTAGTTGTTTTGCAATTCTGCTTTTATAAACTACTGTAATACCTGTTATAACCCTGGAGAGTTTCTGCTGTGTCTTTAAAAAGGTTAGGTTGGAGACCTCAAGCCTGAAAAATACAGATTTTGTTCAGTGCTAATTTCATTTCCCTTCAAGTAGAGTGAAAAAGCAGGAAAGTGGAAGAAATTAGTAACATTGGAGTAAAGGGCACAAAACAGTCTATGTAGGTCAAGTGATTATGATGGGTAAACCTCTTGACTTTGCTTCTCCAGTGCTAAAAGGATATTTTTTTTTTCTTTTAAAAGAGTTAAAATCAAATAGCTTATGATTCAAACTGGCCTACTTTAATTTTCTTATGATTCTCTGTGGATTAAAAGAAAATCATCTCATACATGCTGGAAGCCTGATACTCAGATTAAATTTATATGAAGACAACCTTCTTGGAAGATGGTGGAATTGTTTCAGCGTAAAATTGGCTGTGTTGTGAAGGTAATCAGGCCAGTTAGTGGCAATACAGAAAAGATGATGGCAGTTTTACCCATGGGAAGTAGATATAGTTACCTTAGTCTCTGCAGGATCTCTCTCGTGCCACACTTTACTTCAGAGAGCACAGTCAAATGAGTAAATACATTGGTCACGTTCTGAACATTATACTTACCTAAGGCAATTATTAGCAGTTTGAGTTTCTAGTGTTCAAAACGTTTAAAGGTGAGATATGCAGCTCTGCATACTGAGATCCAAAGGATGGCAGGTAGGTATATGAAGTTCTTCACTCATCTTAGTGAGAAAAGGAGAATGTAATATCAGGGAAAATTTAGTTCTGCTCAGATTGAAGGTGGCTTCCCCTTGGTCTCTCCAGTAACTCTGAAAGACGGTCATTACCATTTTTTAGTGTGGGAAAAGCAGTAGTCCTGCAATTAAATCATGTGCTTCAGCATCAAGAGTTTCAGATGTATCTCTCTATTTTCCTTGCACTATGTGAGTAGTGTAATTGCTCTGCTTCCTCATCTGACAAAATCTGTGTATTTCCATGTCACCATTAAAAAATCAGTTGTCACTAGAGTAGTATTCGATATCATTACATTTTGGCCCAGGTTGTCTTTTCTACCTAAGCTCCACCCAGTGTAGGAATAGTAAGTAGAAACAGTAATAATACTTTCATCCTTAAAAATGAATGGTCCTAGTTCCTACCCCAGTAGCACGTGGTACAACTGCAGACATACCAGTCAGTCAGAGTCCAGTGCAATGTAGAAATACTCAACATATCTGTGGAGGAACTAGACTGAATAAGTTACTGGAAGTAGTAAAATTTAGCTGGTTTTGAATTTTCAGCTGGGTAAACTGGACTGCAGTGAACACCGATGCATAGATAGCTAGAAACTTCTACTGCAGATGTTCCTCTGGATGTGCATCTGTAAGGCACACTGGTTCACCTGATATTGTAAATCTCCATCTCATCTGGCTTCCACTACATCCTTGTCCTTGACAGCAGTATGTTAGTTGCCTGGTCAGAACCCTACCCATAGTTACACCTGTGATGTTTGTATATAATTTCCCAGAAATTATGATGTTTAGCTGTAGTGAGAAAATGTTTACACAGATATTCTTGAAGTGTAATTTTTAGGGAAATAATGTGGAAACTTAAACTGCAAAATTTCAAGCAAAAATGATTTAACAAACTGGAAACAAATTAACTGCCACTTAAAAATATCATTAACTGGTGTAAATAACACTTACACACGCAGAAACACCTTATTTACTAACATTTTTGGATAGAAGATAATACTGGGCTTAAACAAAAGCCAACATTGAATTACACTGTCCAAACGCATGCTGGAAATGTTGCCTGATCTGATTGTATAAATTCTAACAGACTTAATGTGTCCATCTTTTACACTGAAAAACAGGGAGAAAGCAAATTTTCTTCACCCTTTCAGAGTGGCAACATATGCTGGCGAGAGATGAATATGAAGCTTGGGCACCACTACATACACACTACTTCGGAAATTTATTGAAACTCAGTGATTTGCAATCAATGAGATGCTCCTGACAAGGGAGTGCAGTACCACCAGTGTAGCTATGCTACTTTTTCCTCTGCCTAAAATAATTGGTGATATTCCTATTGACTTGTAGGTGCTGGAACAACAATTTACTCCCTCTAAACCAACACTGTTTCTGATCACCAGGCACCATGCCTGTGGAATGCTTCTGTGCTGGTCATACATACATTTTTGTTCTTCGCCTTCTCTGTCTTGTGTGTTTTTTTTGTAGGGAGAAATTCATGTCTTTTTGTGTCAGTACAGTCTAAATTATCATCTGTTCTTTTGCACAGCGTAGTGAGGTGAAGGCCTTCAAAAAGATGCAAAAGACATTACATAAAAAATTGAGATTCTAAAGTCTGTGTGGCTTGCAAAAGTCCATTCCAGGTCTGATTAAGGTTTGAAGCATATCTGTGTAAAACAATGGCGACAAATAATCCAAGAATTGCAATATCAAATGTAATAAACCCAGACTTAGAAGTACACAAACTTCTGCTTTTGGCTATTTCTCAGAGCTACTAAAAGAGATCATTTGACGTACAGAACTCCATGGGATAATAGCAGCCATAGAAACCATAAAATTCTGTACTAGGTTGGTTTTTTTTTTTAATGAAGAATAAGTACCCAAGAAAAACTTAGTCTGATTTACACTGCATGCTCTATTTTCCTTCTTTGAAATGTCAGAGAAAAAACATGGAAAAAATGAAGTATAGGGTTGGATATAAATGCAGGATGGAAAAGCAAAGCTATTAAATTATTTTGAGATGAAACAAAATATTTCATTGTGGGGAGAGATTAACAGTAGTTTCAAGTCACTTGAATTTGGATTACTTCGCTTTTGCATGTACTTTAAATGAAGCAGAACTGTTAGGAAACAACTTCAAGCATTTCTTTATGAGCATCAGAACTTGTAAACTTGTAGCAATTAATTAATGCAAATAGTTGGAAATGAAGCCTAGGGCCTGCTTCTGCTGAAGTTACTTGCAGAACCCCAAACTTACTTTACTGATGTGGGTCTGGGACCTGCTCTGTACAGTAAGCATCCCCTAGCATAGAATCATAGATTCTAGAATCTAGAATCATAGAATCATAGAATGGTTTAGGTTGGCAGGGACTTTAAAGATCACCTAGTTCCAAACCCCTGCCATGGGCAGGGACACCTCCCACTAGACCAGGTTGCTTAAAGCCCCATCCAACCTGGCCTTGAACACTTTGAGGGATGGGGCACACACAACTCCTCCGGGCAACTTGTTCCAGTGTCTCACCACCCTCTGTGCAGTTGAAACACAGCTGCTTCAGCAACAGTAACATACACAGAAGCTGCAACTTCAGAATAATGAAGGCTCTTGTTGAAGTCATCTTGTCCTACCTCTGCTCAAATCAGGGATGGCTTAGGGCATTTGTTCATGACCTTGTCCAGTCAATTTTTGAATACCTTTGACAATGAAGATTACTCAGCTGGGTAAGTTGTTCCCATGGCTGATCACCTTCATTGTGATTTTTTTTTCCTAATACTTGTGTCTGTCACCATCATCCTACTGCTGTGCACCACCAAGAACAGTCCGACTCCATCCTTTTGCTGCCCCATCAGGCAGTGTCTCCAGCTCGATTACCATATCCTTCTCCTGAAAACTGAACAAACCTGGCTTTCCGCTTTACTCTGTGCGCCATGAGCTTCAGCCCGCTGTCCATCTGGATAACCTCTGCTGGACTTACTTCATTGGGTCATCTCTGTATCCCTCCTTATGTTTCTGTTATACACAAAGGGCAAGGGATGGTTTTGGGTTTTCTGGTTTATACCTGTAACATCCATTCACTAACTGTAAGGAGCAGGGGAGAAATCGACACAGTACAGTACCTGAAGCATCTCTTCCAGCTTGTTTCTGCTGCTTAGTGCAAGAGTTTCACAGCAAAAGAAATTGTACATCTGCAACAGAGGTATTTTTTCTAATTCCAAACTGAACTGTTTTAGAATTGACTTGTAATAATGTGTCTGAATGACCTAAGACAGATGAGGTTGCTCGGAAGCCAAATGTTGTTTATGCAGGGAGTTCAGAGAAAGGAATGAATTTAGATCCAGCTGTGTAAGAGCATGGAAATACTTATCCAAGATACTTACATAAACATAATTCTGTCATACTCCTTCACTTGAAGAGAAAGATCAAGTGTAGTGGTTAATTTAACCTGAGTTCACAAACACTAAAATGCCATAATCAGAAATGTAGGGTTTTGTGTGATGTCAGAACACGAAAAATGTTAAGGTTCTACTCTAAGCAAAACTTCCTTGAAATAGAAAAAAAATTACCCTAAATCTCCACGCACAGATTCTGTGCAATATTTCAGTGGCTTATAGATAGAGGTAGATGCAGCCTTGTTGTGAAAACTGAACTTTGCCTCCTGTGACACTCCCAAAGGCCAAGAACCACCTGGTGCAGGCCCTCAGGCATCTCTTCATACAGTTTAGGCAAAGGCAGCTTACCTGGTTCAGCCTGCTGAAACCTCAGGAATAAACTTCTGCTTCCTTTGTCTTAATTTCCCTCTTCTCTCCCTTACCAGAGGCAAAGTGCTTCAGAAAGCAAGAACTCCAAATTAATATGAAAAGTTCCTATTTCATTAAAGTGGCATTCTTTATCAGAGAAAAGCAAAATAGTGCTTATAGGACCACATTTTAGAAATTAGGCTCATAGATAGTGATTGCATTACACCTCACATCACCAATATAGACTAACAACCTTCATTTTAATATATATTTTGTGGGCTGCATGAAACCTTTGCAGTGATTGAAATTAATATTAAACAGATTAAACATTTTCCTCTTTCTCCCTGTGTTGTTTGCAAAAAGGTCAGTGTATGTATTAACAAAGTTGTCCTGGAAATCCTGAAAGGTAAGCAGCAGAGCCTCCATGCAGAGAGATATATAATCAAATACAGCATACAAATTAAACAAAGTACCCTTCACAGAATCACAGAATCATCAGAGTTGGAAGGGACCTCTAGAGATCATCTAGCCCAACTCCCCTGCTAGAGCAGGATTGCCCAGAGCACATTACTCAGGACTGCATCCAGGCGCGTCTTGAAAATCTCCAGGGAAGGGGACTCCACAACCTCCCTGGGCAGCCTGTGCCAGTGCTCTGTCACCCTCACCGTAAAGAAGTGTTTCTGTGTATTTGAGCGGAACTTCCTGTGTTCTAACTTGTGCCCATTGCCCCTCGTCCCGTTACTTGGAACCATTGAAAAGAGCCTGGCTCCATCCTGCTTCAACCCACCCTTTAGATACTTGTACGCCATAATAAGGTCTCCCCTCAGCCTTCTCTTCTCCAGGCTAAAGAGTCCCAGCTCTCTCAGCCTTTCCTCATAAGGCAGATGCTCCAAGCCCTTAATCATCTTAGTTGCTCTTCGCTGGACTCGCTCCAGCAGTTCCCTGTCCCTCTTGAACTGGGCAGCCCAAAACTGGACACAGTATTCCAGCTGTGGCCTCACCAGTGCAGAGTAGAGGGGGAGAATGACCTCCCTCGACCTACTGGCCACACTCTTCTCTATGCAGCCCAGGATTCCATTGGCCTTTTTGGCGACAAGGGCACATTGCTGGGCCATGGATAATTTACTGTCTACCACAACCCCCAGATCCTTCTCCTCCAAGCTACTTCCCAGCAGGTCCACCCCTAACCTATACTGGTGCTTTGCATTCTTCCTTCCCAGGTGCAGGATCTTGCACTTGCTTTTGTTGAACCTCATTAGGTTCTTCTCTGCCCAGCTCTCCAGTCTGTCCAGGTCACGCTGGATGGCAGCACGGCCCTCTGGGGTGTCAGCCACCCCACCCTTCTTGTTTCATAAATTGTCCTCTTATTGCATTTGTAAATTTATTCTTTTCTTCTTTCCCCTCTGGCAATCTCGTATCTCTTCAAATTGTTAATGTTAGAGGACATATGAGAGTTGTAATCTAAGAGCAATTAAAATAAAGTTTTAAAATTCTGAACCACTGAAACAGAAGGATAATTCAGAGTTTATTGTGGGACCAGACAGTTAAAATTAGTACCTCTGATTTTTAAATCAGCTTGGTGACACAGCTAAGTAGATATTGGTAAATGTTTCAGAGCTTCTGTATAGAAAAAGAAACTTTAGTACGTGATGGATGTCTGTAAAAAGTCAGCATGGAGCTGAGTCCATCAGTGAAAAATCTCAACCTTGAGTTAAGTCAGGACCTAACCTGAGATTCACAGACACATGCCAAGTGCCAGGTGCCTGAAGAGGCCAAGAGATTGAGCCACGGAGTAAGAACTTACTGAAATTCTGCATCACCTGAATTTAGGTACTGAGGATATGCATTTTTGTAGGACTGACTGGATCATCCCTGTCTCCTTTAACACAAACCAAAGTGATATTATCTGGGGCATGTAATAGATTTGTGGCTACCAAGCAAAGCGATCAGTTTAAGGTTTATGGACTCCCTGGTACTGTCTATTCCAGTAACATGTACTGCATTACAGGAGAGCACCAGTACAGACAGGGTAGGGGGCAGTGGTGATGTTTTTCCTTCTTTTTGCTAAATCTGAACCATTATGCAGTTGGGAACACCAGATTCAAAGGACAGAAAAAGAAGACCAGCATGAGAGAGAATGCCTTTGCATTAATGCTAGGGTACCCAGTAGTGAAAGGGCTGGCGCCAGCCCCCAATCCTTGCTCCTAAGGGTATTTTATGCATTTTAAATCAAGTAGTTACTGAACAAAGTTCCCCTACACTCATGAGAATAGAGTTCAGTAACCATAGCTTTCTTTTTTGGGGGGAGTGCCCTAGCCTTACTTCTCTGGTGCTTAGGATACTCTTGTGAAAATTATGAACTTCTTTTCTCTTTGACATCTGGAAAGCCCAGGTGTCCTGTTCCCTAGAGGAAAGTTCTGGGCTAGAGTATGAGGCTGGCAGCACTCCTTTCTCTTCAAGCCACGTATGTAATGGGAACATCTGAAACTGCTATGCTTTGTATGAACTTCTGCACTGGTGGTGTGTTCTTAGCATTTCTATGAGACTGGGATGCTAAAGGGATTTAGTCATAGGGATGCTTAGCTTGTGAACCCCAAACAGGCCTGCATGTGGAACGCGGAGCACAACTGTCAGTACAGGTAGGAAACCAAGAGTTCTGACCATAAGCATTAGCAAAACTCAAGATACGCAAATGCTTCTCAATGTACAATTTTAGTAGTTTGCATTTCTCACTTAGGTGCTTCCATATCACCTATTTTTCACCCAGTGTGTTGTTTTTTGTTTGGTTTGGTTTGGTTTTGTTTTGTTTTGTTTTGTTTTTTTTTTTTTTTTAAATTACAAACAATGCAGATGCTTGCTTTCACCCCGAGGAATGTGAAAAATAATGTGAGGAATACTGTTCTCCAGTTGTGAAGGAACCTTGTGGAAATAAATGCTGCAAACTGAGGTGGAACACTACCAGGTTTCAGGTGGTATGTTAGCATTGGATTAGGTAAGTGCATTACGCTCATGTGTCTGCTCATCCCTTGTTCGTTTATCTCAGTAGGGCTAACAGGGGTGATGGGAACATTAGCAAATCAACAATGCTCCTAGAACTCTTTTAAAGAAAGAGTATTTAAGTGTCATCTGGCCCCATTCCAGCTATGACAGAGAACCAAACGCCATCCCTCTCCTCTTAATGCAGAAATGGTAGAGCTAAGAAGCAGGGGAAGAGAAGCAAGAGCGTTTGGTTGTTCAGAGAGTTTCTAAAACCAGACTGGAAATTGACCTAACTCCCCAGATGTCATGGTGTTGCGTTCACTTTCTCTTACCTCCATTCTGACAATTCTGGTTGGTTTCAGCAAGACCTGGAAACTGGTGCCAACTATGTGGGTGAAACAGTGTTATGCTCTGACCATATAAGTAAAAGAATTGCAAATTAAAGTAAGGCAAGTGAGAAGAACATCATGATCAACAAAGTGATTTGTGTAAGTGACAACCTATATTTCCAGACACAGTGGTTTGCAGTCATTTTTATCACATATTGTATTCTGGAATTGTATTTGTTTTACAAAGTCAACCATCCCTGTATGGTTTTGTTTGTATTTTTACTAAGCTACTAACCTGTGTTTCCTTCACATGAGGAGATATTGAAAGAAATCAGTTAATTTCTGGGCTTTATTTATTCATTTATTTGTAAGAGTATTTATACGGGAAGATCTTCTTGATGATTATGAAGAAACTTATTCAATCACTCTGGAGTATTGAAAGGATGTTTCTTCCATCTACAAAAGTCTGTCAAAGCACAGAATGTTTTTGATTGTTCAGGTTGTTGACTATTAGAAACAATAAGAAACATGACGCTTCTATTTGCTCACAGTGCAGATTTACGATATTTGCTTATTTGAATATTTTACTATCACTTATGAAGACTGCAAAGAAATTTTCTTTTTCTTCCCTCCTCTCTTTTCTGTCATTCTGATAAGTGTTTCAATACCTGCCTCTCATTGTCTAGCAATGACTATAATTCCTCATTTCTTCTTATGAAATACAATAGGAAACTGGTCTACTAATGCTAGAGAAGGTGGGGAAGATTTTGTTTAAATTGAAATGTGAAATAGCTGGCATTAAATATGTACTGCATTGCAATGTCCCTTCAGTCATGCATCATGCCATTTCTGTTTACAGTATCTCAGACTATTTGGATGAGATGAAGGAAGTTGAAACAGTGAAAATGAGTGGTTCCATCTTGCCTCCAGTGAAAATATGACAGTCAGATTACAGTCTTCCTCACCAGCATGGCTAATTAATTTTTATACTTTCTAAATACAATAGTTTATCCACAATAAAGATTGAGAGAAGGTAAGTTAACCCTCTTATGGTTTGTTTACACAGGAACATTCAGAAATATTGAAGAAAACTGATGGAGATTGTAAAGTCAATGCCAATGTTCTAAGGATTATTCTGCAGTTAATTAAAACCATTTTACTCTTCAATCTCTTCAATGGAAGAATTTGTAGAAGGATTTAACATACGCTAAAGATAAGAAATGAATTTACACCTTTTTTTTAAATATTTTAAATATGTTTGCCTTACTGTTTTGAATGTTGAACACACAGTCTGTAAATTATAAGTGAAAGAGTGCCAATAATGCAATATCTAATGTAAAGCTTTTTTTCCATATCCATAGGAAAAGCAAAAATATATGGACTCAAAATATCGACAATTTTTTTTTTCTTTCATTTCAAATTATTTTCCAGCAAAATCTGGAGTACGAAGTTCTTTAAATTTATTGAAATCCATGAAAATCAGAAACTAAAAAACTTTTTTGTTGTTTGTAGCATACTGGTGTATTTGGAAAGACTTGGTGATATTTCCATTGTTCAGGGTGTCTTGACATGAGTAGTATAACAAATTCCAAAACAGATTTTTTGAAGATGTACTAGTTTTAAAATTATGATTTTAACTTACAACCAGTTTGAATTAAAAAGTTTCTACCATATGGCAGAAAAGGAACATGAAACCATATGCATCCAGCACTGGGACTGTATTGCTGAGAAAAACCAGTTTGCTATTTTTATACTGGCCAGCAGGTGTCAATACCCCAAAGTGAAGAAGCTGCCCAGCAGCCAGATACAGTTAAAAAGAGAGAGGCTGGAACAGGGATCACATATACTTTCTATGTCCCACTTTGAAAGCTGACATTGTGAAGTTCTTCTGTTCTTCACCACCACTAAGATGGAAACATCCTCTGAGAGGAAAGGGGGAAGGGAAATTAAGAAACCCTTGCATCTAGAAAGTTTCTTTCTCCTTGGTTTATTTTCCTACTGATACTAGGACTATTATTTTTGTTCCCTATCCCCACAACTCCAAAGCTCTGCATCTCTGACTTCAGCTTTCAAGCCTCTATGCTCCCTAGCCAGTATGGCCAAATCTGCCCAAACACTGGAAAAGTGGCTAAGAGTAGGATACCTGGCTGTTTTGACCAGTGCAAGGGACCCTAATCAAAGTTGTTGAAGTACTATTGCACCCTATCTATTTTTCTCCTAAGAGTGCTATTCTAATACATATTAATAGGTATATTTATATTTAAGTTCATCATACCTGTCAGCTGCTAAAGTGAAAAACTCTTAAGTGAAATTATTTTTCAATACAAATGTCAGTACTTGTATAATCATGTGTAAGTAATGTCTGTTTGGAACAGTTTTAGACTTTTGTGAAAAAGAATCTTGTAATGTTTGTTGTAGTTACATGACACATCCTCCATAGATTAGGCTTTGGAATTTTTTCAATTAATTGTAAAAAAATCTATCTTTCCATATTATTATAAATTAAGTATTATGGATATAGACTGAGTAGCTCTTAGGAAAGACACATGGTTCCTTAAGATATTTCAGCCTTTTTTTCCTGATTTCCACAGAGATAGTGCCTACAGGTTGTATCCTACTCTTTTAAAAACTGCATAACCATAATAATGAAATAATCCTAACCATTGTATTCTGGCCCTGATTTTTTTTTTTTTTTTACTTTCACTTAGCTTCTCAAGGTAGGATATTTTACTTTGGAGTAGTTTTTTTGATCACTGATAATAAGCAAAGACTTGTTAAAAGCTGGTATAATTTAGGCAAATACAAAATTTATCATATTACTCTCACAGGCTTGCTCTCTATCTACCACTCATGATGAAATCCCGGCTGAAACTGAATGTTTTGAGCTGTTGAAATTCTGGCCTTAACTTCCTACCAGCTGCTATTTTACAGTGAGCTGGTAAGAGCTAGGAATTTACATACTCCATTTTTAATTTAATCAAATGTTGTCAGTCAGTATCACGTTAGATACTATTTCCATCAGAAGGAACTTAAAAAACAACAACCTGAAAGATTAAAAACCTCTGCCTCTTGAAGATAATAATCTTTGTGAATTTTAACAGATTGCTTTAGCAGATGGAGATGTGATATTCACTACAGTAAATTACATTAACATGCTCTCAGACAGAGTTGTCACATTTGCCACAGTAATTTACATTAACATGATCTGAGACAGATTTGATTCCCCAAAAAGAATTAGAAATAGCGTTTTATCTATTCACTTTGCCTTGTCACGTCTTCAGATAATTGTCAGTCTGGAGTGGGACATGTTTTTTACCAATGAATGCCATGATGAACAGGGCAGGAATATGGTTTTGCTGTGGCCATCTATAAACGATATGATGCACAGGATCCTGCCTGGTACCACCATGTACCAAGACATAAAGAAAATAAATCCCGAGTATTAGTACAGAGTAGTGGAAAACAAGTTACTGTTGATTGAGTGTAACAGACTAATTTGACTGCTGCACATGATATCTGCAGTTTTGTATGTCTATGCAGTCTTCTACTACTGCCTCGAGGAGACTTTGTCACTCACTTTAACAGGTTGATGGAAAGCACTCTGAAAAGAAATGTAATCGTCTCTACTGTGTGTTGGCATCTTCAGCCAGAGGACTATGTGGGTGCAACTTAGCTGTCATCCAGTATTGCGCAGGGGATCTGTGTTTATGAGGGCATCTGCTATACTACTTGAAAGAAAGTATGCCTGCATCTCTGTGGACTATCTGAAATAACTGATGGTCCCATGAAGTCCTTAATCTAGTCCTAAAATCAGAAAAGAACATGCAGAATCTATAAGCAACAAACATGCCTAATAAAGCTGCATTGGAGGAAATGAAGCAGCTGTCAGAAGCTTTGCAGAGATGCTTTCAAGTTCTGCTCCTCCAATTACTGGATTTCTGAGTAACACAAACAAGAGACTCTAAAGTTCCTGGTGTGGAGCTTCAAAGGGATTATGGTCAGAGGGTTAGAGGCTATCCTTGGAGTAAATCCTTCAGGGATATTTCAGGAAAGTAACTTGAGGCTGTGGTGAGACCATTTCCAGTGATTGTCTCTGTGATTTGACTCAAAATAATGAGCAATGATTAGAAAAGTTTGGGAAGCATGTTTCTTTGGACTATGAAGCCTTCAAATCTTAAATCCAAACCTGTTTGGAGCAGCTAAAGATACACCTCCTCAACTAGGAAATCCTATATCAAATAAAAACCTATGTAAAACTCTTATATATGTCTTTTAGACAAGCTGTTGCTGTACATTGAAGGATGCTGAATGATATATTAGGCTGGTTGGAGAGAGACAGTGTTTTAATGCAGGACCAACGCCTCTCCAAAATACTGCCAAAAGGCCACGTGTGGTGGCACATGGTGAGTTTTTTCTGGTTTTTTTTTTTTTTTTTTTGGTCTTTAACCTAGGCAATCATGATTGAACTCTTGAGTTTGGAGATTGTAATGCTACACAGTTATCAGAATATGGCAGGATTAATATTGCTTTTTAATTATTCAATGTGTAGTATAGGGTTGTGGCTAATTTTGTCATGATTCAGGCTTGTAGCATCTGCCAAGGAAGCTGCAGTCTGTGGCTTCCCTAGGTCAGTTATGGATCCCTACGTCAATTATTGGATCAGGCGTCCTCAGCCCATCGATCCAGCCTGTCCAGATCCCTCTGTAAAGCCTTCCTACTTTCAAGCAGATCAACACTCCTGCCCAACTTGGTGTCATCTGCAAACACTTGGTCCAGGTCGTTGAGAAAGATATTAAAGACAACCGACCCCAATACTGAGCCCTGAGGAACACCACTTGTGACTGGCTGCCAACTGGATTGAACTCTGTTTGCCACAATTCTTTGGGTTCAGCCATCATACACAGGGAAGCCTTTCAAGATCTCATGGGCAATCTTAATTCTGTCATTTCCTTATTTTAGAGTATTTTAATGTATTTTTTTATTCTTTATTTTTTTCTTCTGAAGGGAGGTAGGGTGCTATTTACAAGCAGTTTAATGGACTATTTGCGACAAATGGAATAGCAATGGCTGTTTGCCTGCCTAAATTCACACAAATCTAGAGTGATCAGGATATGTTCCCCATTCAGTAGTGCAATTATGGCTTTCTGCATCGTCCACAGAGATTTAGATCACTTCATCCTGACATTTGATCTCATCATCCTTTAGAAATGTAGCTGCAGCATGGATCTCGTGTTATAAGTGAAAGAGACGTCTTTATTTTTGGACAAAGTCCCTTTAATGCGTGGTTGTTTTTGTTTTTTTTAGACTATGAAAGTAGGTTATACTCTTCTTACACACAAAGCCAAAGTCCTTCTAGGCTTTTTAGCTGTATAGTTTACTTCGACTGACTGGTCTTTTTCAATAAAGGTTTTGCTCGTAACGTTCATGTGTTGCCCATTGGTGTGCTTTCTCAGTCTCAGTCCCAGTTTTCCTAAAGCCTTCTCAGAGCTTGCAAGAGTTTCGAGCAGTCTGGCTCCTACCACAGTGTGAAAAGCTCCTACGCAGCAGAGTGTGATCGCTGAAGCCAGGTAAGGTGTGTGCCTACACTGGAAATTTATACTGATTTAAGGTTGCCGCAGTAAGTAAACCAATCCACTCCTTCATCTCAATTCCTCTTAACCCATTATAAGCATATAATTATATGCAAGCTATATGGAATGACGTGTCCATATTCTGCTCAGTAAAGCATTATACTTATCATTGAAAGATTGTACCAGTAAAATCTTAAGAAGAGAGGGGATTGAAGCTTGTCTGAGAAGAATAGATTTGTGTACTAACATCACACCAGAAATGGCTGCAAAGTGCATACCATCCAAGGGAAACTTCTAAAACATCCTTTCTGCATGCTCCCTTCCCCCCAAGTGTGAGTGGGAAACAAAGTGCAATATTTTTTTTTCCTCAAAAAATATGTTTTACTTTCAAACAAACAAGACATCTTCACTCATCTAGGCCATAAAAAGTCCTGTTTTCCAGAAATAATAATACTTTCCAAAGATCTTGCACAGATTGCAGAAGTCACTACAATGTATTCTGCCAAATAATTATACCAAAAAAATAAAATGTGTTATTGCAAAACTTTAAAATAAAAAAACACAAAGGGCAATCAAGAATAAGTTAAAGAAGTGTTATATGAAGAAAAACATGTTGCTGATTATCTTAAAGAATTCCACTACAGTACTTGTATTTTTCGCATGTAAACAAACATAAGGTAATACAATGAATCTGGACAGTAATATTGCTACATTAGAGCCAATAAAAGATGAATACAGAGACAAATGGTACTTGCCTATCTTGTTTTGCTTCAGAAAGAATGAAGTGCAAAGAGCTCTTCATCTGTGTTAGTCTTATGAGTGAATGCTTGGAAAAAAGCTTCACAGAAATCAGTGGATTTTAATACAAGAACTAGAATCCATCTGCCCGTATCAGCTTGCAAAACTGGATTTTGAACAATTCATATAAACGGCAAAAAGTAAAGTTTTTATAATCCAAGATATCTTTAGTAAAACTAACATAGCTAACACTTATTTCTCTTGAAGCTATTTCAGAGCAATGGTTCCTAATTCATATCTTGTGGGGCAAATGCCGTGTATGATCTGGTGATGTTGTTCCCAGCCAGAGGGAACTGAAAGGTTAAAACTGAGCACAATGGGGTGGACACAATACAGGGCTGCTTTCAAAATACTGCTTTCACAGGACTGTTACTCAAGGCCCAGTGATGTCTGGGAACTGCTGTTCTGCACATTTCATTTAAACTAAAACCAAACATTTCAAGACAACTCAAAGTCTGTCCAGTGAAAAATCTTGGACACTTTTGAAAATGTTACTCTACGTTCCTGAATATAGTAAGTGTGATAAATACACCAGTTAGAATTGCAAAACATGTTTTTCAGTTTGGATCTTTTAAAAAGATTCATTTTCATTACACTGGGAAAATAACCTCAATCTTCTATTTTTCATGCTTTGTGGAAACAGAAGGGTTGAGCTGAGTTTATTTTTATAAATATTCTGCACTTGCAGGTGAAGTTTGACAGAATGTCACAACTTACTTTCCATTTAATTTCTAGCAATTGCCAGTCTACACCCTCTCCTGAATTAACAGCCTGGAGACATTAAAGTTTCACATTCTGACTCAGTTGCACTCAGATATCAGTCTTTTTTCCCCTCTTCCTTGAACAGTTTACCGTTGTGACTGGCAAACTGTATTTTTTTATACTTTTTATAAAAATGAAATTCTAGGCACTTGCTGTGAGATCTTTTTTCCTGAAACAAATCACAGTCCCCAATGCTGTCATTGCTGATGATATTCCTTACCTTGATATGCAAGTTTATATTGAATCTATAGGATAAGTTATTTAAATAGGAGACCTGTACACAAGTGGGGTGGATGCAAGTAAATAATGATTGTGTCAAGCAAAGGTATTTATTTTTATGCTATTGCTATGGTTATTAGCAAAACTCTTGCTGATTTAAGACTGAGAGCCAGCTGGGCCTACAGTTAAGAATAATTGTTGTTGCAGCCCTGCGCAATGCCTTATGAATTCCTGCTGGGCTTATAATTATATTCAAAGTGCACTGGGAATATTACATGGCCAGGTAGGTTGCTTGATCCTTCTCAACATCTACGTAATTTCTTGGACTTGAATGCTGGTACCTGGATTGACCTAGAAGTCCGGTAAAAATAAGGTAAAAAAGTGTTATCTGAGTACAGTGAGGTTAGACTTGTTCTTCTCGGTTCTCCTCCTTGTTTTCCTTTGCTCTGGTGCAAAACTTGGTGATTGTTGTGGGGAAAATACAGGGACATACCACCTTCTTATCCAGAAGAAGAAAGAGGGACATCTTTGTTCAGATCCGAGATCCCCTTTTACTCCTCTTGTCAGTGCCAGAATCCTGGTTTGTGGTTTACTCTATGTCTTAAAATTAGTGAGTGGCAGTGTTAGGAGGTTTGAGGAAAGAATCACGACGTAGAAGACAGTAGGGCCTTGTTTTCTCCCACTGTCTGCTGTTGATGGTGATGACAATGTGGGATAACTCTGTGGTGCTGTAAAACTTAGCACAGAAGCCTGTTGTCTCTAGAGACTTGAGACCCTAGGCTTTACGGGGGTTTTTGTCACCTGAAGATGTTTCGCTGGTGAAGCCGGTTGATTGGAAAAAATATCTGAACTGAAATCTTCAGACTTGTAGAAAGTCTTAGGGACAGCAGAGTTCAGAAGCCTGTAGGCAAACAATAGTGTGCACAGAAACTGCTGAAGAAAGGACGAAATCTTGCTTATTACAGCGTTTGGTGTTTGTTTTCACGAGCCCCTAATCCACTGATAGGCCTTTTGACAGTTTGATTTCAAATATGCAGCATTTGAGGCGACGTTACTGGTAGTGTTAAAGAGGTACTGAGGACAGGGCAAATTATTAGATATGCTGAATTCTGCTATTGGAGGCACTTTTTCTGAGTGACCTGACTTTGACCTTGAGAGTCATCTCTTACAGCTTAGGCACTTAAAACCTAGACATCTAAGACTTGGTTTACTATATCAGGCTCCTTTTGTTGAAAATAGGAATAAAGAAATGAGGTTCTTTATAGTTCACCTCCTCAAGCAGGTCAGATGACTGACTTTAAATGCATACTAAACTAGGTGTATGAAATTAGCTGACACGAATCTCATACTCAGTTTCATTTAATATATGAACTTTTATCTCCCTCAAAAGTAAATCATCATGGAATGACATTAAGCATTCTGCTTTGTACCTGTAAAGCCTCTGCAAGTTGAAAACTGTTCACTGTCCTGTACTTCAAAAGCTTGTTCTGTTTTAAAGGACAGGAAGTTATACTCTGAGGGATTGTTCTTTGTCTGAGGACAGTTCTGAGGTCTCAGGCAATCATTCTAAACTGGCCCCCTCTACGAGTGCTTTGTTTATAATTTCTGATTTTGGAGGGAAATGACATGAGAAATCTGAGGAACGACAGTTCTTATGATTAAAGGTACACCTCCACTTTGCAAGATACTTCTGAAGATATTGAAAGAACAAGATGTCCTTCTCCAGCACCCTCATAATCCTCATGGGAGATGGTGCAATAAGGTTAGTGTCTATGAGGAACTAACACTGTGGTGGGGCTCTCAGAGCTTTCGGTCAAACAGGAGTGGCTGTGAATGCTGGAGAGCTCATCTCTGCTGTTGATTCAGCATGTGGTCTCTAGTATACCATCAAAACAGTTGCCTTTCTCCCTTATGAAGGAAAAATGCTTGTGCTCTACAGCAGAAGAGAAGAGGAAGCTTCTGGGCTCTGGTATCCACATGATAAGATACCAACAAGAAAGAGTAGCAGGACTCAATAGCCATTAATGAACCTCAAATGGTTTGGAAGTTATGTAATAAATAAAAATCTGTATTTCTGTGTATTAATTTTAAAAAAGCACTTAGTGTATAATAAATATTTGTTAAATATAATATCATGAAGGCATCTCTGTGTTTCTGTTACCTGATGTTAGGTGTAGACTAGTCATTAACAAACTTGGGTTTGCAATAATGGGGAGGTTCTGGAATTGACTCTGATCACGGCACTGGAGCAAAGAGATGAGCTGTTTTGCAGATAACGTTAAATACACTAACGATAGAGTGACGGGTGGCTGTGTTGACAGGAGACTGGGCTCCATGATGCAACAGGTTCATCCAGAAGGCCTAGATTTATGGTCCAGAAAAACTATACAAAAGAGAACACTGCCTCTACAGTAATGTGGTTTGCATAAAAATTATGTCAAATGCTACCATTCTGATCTTGTTTAAAATCTCCCATGTAGGCATTTTGTAGATGTACAAATCTACAAAGTATAGGACAGCAGAGACTATAAACCTCTGGGACCAATTCCTGGTGTAATCCTATTGAATTTGATTACAGTACTCTGCTGTCTTTGCCAGGCGAACGCTTTATGAGTGAATTGCCCTACTTACTGTCTTGCTAAAGTCTCCATATGACTCAGCAGCACCTGCTTCCTCAACCACAGACAGTGATAAAGTTTGCTCTTTAGTTGATATAATTCAATTCTGGTATAAGTGAGGGGCTATAAAAGCAATTGAGTTGAAGCTGTAACTTCTATACAGAACTTGGGCTTCGGACGTGATCTCATATCTAAGACCTTGTCTTAGAGAATCTCACCAGGAGGGCTCTGTATTTCTGACAGATTTTAAATTAGACTGCTTTTTGCCTTGCTATCTTGACTGGCTGCTGGTATTTTTCTTATAGTAAGGGCAGTTCTTGCACAGTACATCATTTATATAAAACTTGTTCTAATGTCAAAAGCTTGTAACGACATATGGAATAACAAAAAAGGCAGATCTTGCCTTCGGTCAATACATTTCCGTCATTCAGTCTTCTATTTTGAAAAGACCTCTTATCACAGCATTTGAAAAGCACTGTGTGAAACCAGACTAATCTTCCAAAATGTTTAGTGTGTTCAGCTATTTCATGCTGAAAGGCGATTGTGAACGTTGCTTTTGAACTATTTATTTGTGGAAATGTATTTGTTGCATTTCTACATAAAAGGGAAAAACCTAACACTCTCATTATTTCATTCTTCCTGATGGAAACTAATAGATGAACAGGAATTCTTTGAGAACATAAAAATGTCCAAGCATACAAAACCATTGAATCAAGGCAATTGCACAAGCCCTACATCATATTCCTTTTTTTGGCTAGTGACAAAACCAGCTGAATTTTACATGACGGGGACCTGATATAAGGCAGCGGAGTATATTAGCCAGTAACAGTAGACAATCTATCCCACATATTCTTTGCTGGGACTTTTAATTCTCTGTGTCTCTCCCAGATTTTCAAGGAAACTTGTCTGTGCACAAGGTTATGGGTATCCAAAGCCAGTGATCTTTGGTACCCAGAACATTTCTCCTGTTTTAATTTTGTTGCGCTCCTGGAGGAAATGACATTTGCTTCAGAACTAGCTTTCAAATTCCATCTTGAACTTCCAGTTGCAGAACTGCCAGATACGTGATTTGAATGCAAAGAATCTAGCAAGGACCTGTTTCCTTGCATTTCAAACCTCATGCTTCCCTACTCAGTCTCAGCCTCTTACACAGATATTTTTATCACTGAGACCCACCGTAGTTCATAAAGGAGATATTACTAAGCTAAGAAAAGTAAGGGCTGGGGAGGGGAGAGTGGTGTAAAAGTGCCACCACCAGAATTGTCCACCAGGTTAGCAGTATGGAATGACATCACCCCTTATTTGCAGTCTGACCCTGGTTTATGTGAGCGTAACTCACATAGGCTCAGCTCTAGTGTGAATTTCTAATATTCTCTGTAAGAGTGCCATGATTGGCTAACAACATTTCCTAGACATGCAGTGCAATGAATGATATATAGATTCTTATGGCCATTCACTACATCTATTAGAGAATTTAATTTCTCTGCCTTTTTTTCCCCTCTTGTTTCTATTCTTTTTTCCACATTATCACTCTATACTCTGATATAAAAACCACAATAGCATAATAGCAAGAAGAGTAGTTTCAGTCTGGAGACACTGAGGTAAGGTTTGGCCATACCATAAAAAATAATAGATTATACCATATATTTATTTAAGGTAATGTTGGATATGAGTTTGCCATAAGAAGTTTCATAAAGAAAAAGAAATCCTTTTCCCAAATTCCAACAGCTTAACAAAGCTGTAAAGTATTCAAAATGAATAATATATAAGTTAGAATAACTAAAATTTTAAGATGTGATATGAGACTTCATTGGTCTCATAAAATTTTGTGTCCCAAGGTTTTTTCATTATGCTTAAACTACATGATTACCATATGCATAAAAACCTGATATTCATTACATTAAATAATTTTTTTCAAGAAGGAATTTATCTTTCAATATATCTTTCATCTACGTGAGAGCATTTGACAGTTCACTCTATTACAATGTAGTAAGATTGGAATATACCTCTTAATCTTTTTCAGTTTTGTTGTTTTTTTTTTTTTTTTTTTTTTTTAAATAGCCTCTCTATTATTTAGGCTCAATTATTAGACTTTAAATGAAGTATCATGAATGAGACCTTATACCTTAATACATTTTCTGATAGAAAAATTTCCTTTATGCATTGTTTTTATGATGTTAGAAAAGCTTCTAAGTTACCATAAAATATTTCAAGTCTTTTGCCATGAAACACATCAATTTTGTTCTTAAAATAATGCTTAGGCAGCTTCACCCCTTTACTGACAACTGTTCCTGTGTATTGTATCTTGCAGCTGTCTTTGAAGAACAAAGCAAAGAAAAGGATCCTTAGTTATAAATTCATCTTTCTTTTTAGTCGAGCACGTCTGTAAAAATTCACTGCCTACTGACATTCTGTTTTCCATCATTTGCAAATGCCTTCTTGATCTCTACTGCCATGCACAGCAGAGTGGCAACAAATTTGAAAAGATGGATTCGATTTTTGCAGCAAAAGTGTTTGTTGAGTTTTCTATCTTGTCATGATCAGATTCTGCTGTCTTCTTTAGCTGCTGGCTCAGAGTGTCATGACAAGAAGGGAACTCTGTCAAATTGGGTCTAATTAGCCCAATAAGAACTTGGAACTTGAAATACTAAGAAATTACATTTTAAAAAAAAAAAACATACAAGCAAAATTGCAATGTATTTTCCCAGTAATCGTTTTATGTCGACAGTCAATTAAAGTGAAGGTTGGTATAGATTAAATATGTTTGCTTGTTTTTAATTAAGAAATTTCAATGTGTACAGCCAGGAGAGAAGATAAATTGGTGATCTGTTTTCTAAGAGCTGCAATGGGGTTTGAGAATTTTATATGAACGGGATGTCCAGAATGTGTATTATGTCTTGCAGTGAACTTCCTCTGTCAATTCCTGCAATTACTCTAAAACAGGTACATAAAAAATTTGTTTTCACAATATTTTTTCTTCTCATAAAGAGATAAGGTTTGCTTTGAAGTATCTGATTGAAATAGATTACAAGACATTATGTGATGACTTTGTATTTTTCAATTAAAGAGCAAAATGAGAATAGGAACTCGAGTCTTAAGATAGCTTTGTAGAGCCATAGTGTCTAGCAACCTCTTACTGATTGTATCTGACCATGTAAATCCCAAATTTCTCTTCTAGGATAGTCAACCAGCTTCAGCAAGGAGGTATAAAATGCCTTCTATTCAAATACTTCATCTAAGGTATTTTTTGTGTCATGAAAGACAGAAGTGAGAAGTAGCTTTAAACTTTAAGATGTTGAGCAAGTACACCAACAAGAAGCCAGTACGTAAAAAGCTAACCCTAGAGATCACTGTCGTGCTAGTGTCAATCTTTGTTTAAGTCTAGAAAGGAGTTGTTAGGCAAGAACATTCTACTCACAGGTATGATGATGCTTGTGTTTTCTATCATGTCCACATCAGAACCTAGGACTTTAGCTGTGCTACTCAGAGTTTTATACTCTTCTAAACAACTACCAGGCTCTGTGGAATTTGGTGGGGTATGTGTCAACAGATCAGTGAGAGAAAAAAAAAAAAAAAAGAAAAGAAAACAAAAAAAGACGGAGCTTGCCACTTGGTAAAGATATGGAAAGTTAAAATGCTCCTCTTTATTAAGGCAGACTGGCTAAAAAAATTGCTGACTGTTCTCCATCGTTCACTTGTTCCTCTGGGGGCTTTTCAGGCTACATAATTGCTGACTTTCTGAACTCTGTCAGCAGTCTAATTAACACAGAAATTAATTGATGAGAAGAGTAATCTCAGAAATATCTACTAACTGGAAAGATGATACTACTATTCACTTCCTTTTTGCTACTTCCCTAAATTTCTTTATTTGACTATAGACAATATGAGATATACACACTGGTTTTGATGGTGGATGTAGGATTCATCTTAACCAACCTGAGATATTTCTAGTGGAACTAATTGTCTACATTGACCTCAAATGCATGGGTCGTCGGTTGCTAATATGGACATCGTAAATGAGTCCAGTGAGTCATGCCTGTAAGCGTCTGTTTCTCTCTACTGGTTTTAAAGGGAGAATACAATTAGCCTGTATAAAAATGCTATGCATTCTAAAGTTAGACAACACGATTTTTGATTCAAATGTTTCTTGCACCTCTTGGTTAGTTTCAGCTTTGGGCTCTGACAGGTGAAACATGGAAAGAGAACATGTTCTAAATGCAGGAAAAGGTGGGATGGCTTTCCAGCATTTCCAGTTGTCTCCGGAAATCTCATCTTGTTTAGCACAAAGTGTTTTGTAAACCATATTTTGGTGGGTTGACCCTGGCTGGATTCCAGGTGCCCACCAAAGCTGCTCTATCACTCCCCTCCTCAGCTTGTCAGAGAGAGAGAAAATACAGCAAAAGGCTCATGGGTTGAGACAAGGACAGGGACAGCACTCAAAAAATTACCATCACGGGCAAAACAGACTCAACTTGGGGAAAATTGATTTTATTTATTGCTAATCCAGTCAGAGTAGGGTAATGAAAAATAAAACCAAACTTTAAAACACCTTCCCCCCATCCCTCCCTTCTTCCTGGGCTCAACTTAATCCCTACTTTCTCTATCTCCTCCCCAATAGGCGCAGGAGGATGGGGCACGGGGGTGGCAGTCAGTTCATCACAGGTTTCTGCCGTTTCTGCTCTAGTGTGGGCATCAGCGGGGTCACAGCCTCCTTTGGGCATCCGCCTGCTCTGGCGTGTGTGCAGGTGGATATCCGCTCCACTGTTAACCTCCATGGGCTACAGGGGGAGAGCCTGATTCAACATGGTCTTCACCATGGGCTGAGGGGGACTCTCTGCTCCAGAGTCTGGAGCACCTCCTCCCCCTTCTTCACTGACCTTGGTGTCTGCAGAGTCATTTCTCTCACATATTCTCAGTCCTCTCTCTCTGCTCTATTGTTTCCAGCAATTTTTTCCACCCTTTTCTTAAATATGTTATCACAAAAGTGCTCCCACCATAACTGATGGGCTCTGCCTTGGCCAGCATCAGGTTGGTCTTGGAGCCAGCTGGCATTGGCTCTATCAGACATAGGGAAAGCTTCTACAAGCTTCTCACAGAAGCCTCCTCTATAACTCCCCCTGCTACAAAACCTTGCCACACAAACCCAATACACATATTTAAAAGAGTCTGAGTATTCTTATTCAACAAAGAGGGAAATTAAGCGCCTAATTTGGGTTTGTGAGTTCCATTCCTGCAACTTGGTTCTTAAATGTTGCATTTCTTTTTATGAAGTGTTGCTCCTTGTAATACCTCTATAATCTTTGATCTAACGTCAGTACTTCTTGACTACTGCTTCAGGTATTCTCAGTAATATTACACCATGCTCAATTAAACAGTCCCAGGCTTCTCTCTGCCAGACTATTTGAAGTCAGATATATGGAGAAGTCTGAATTTGCTTAGTCTCATTCTTGCTCAGAAAGTCCTTTAACTCCACATTTGTAAACCTTGGTCTGATGTTTGTGACAAGTGTTGTTGTAAAGTGTTGTAAAGTGTTGTGAGCATTTCACAGGTGCCCACAGAGCTGTCTGAGGTCATTGTATGCACTTACTATTACTTGCCAGGAACATTATTATAAGTCAAACATTATTCCACTGCGTAGGACTGCAAGATTGCAGGGTTTGTATGGTTGACCAGCTGTGGCTGTGTGGAGATTCTGGTGCAGAGACAGCTATACAATCCTGCAGATGGGGCAGCGTCTAAACACAAGCGTTTCGAACAAGGTATTTCCCCTATGCCATGGTTAGGTACACCTGACGTGTAGGCATGCATCATGACTGGATTCTTTTGCTCAGTGAACACCAAGATTGCAGGAGCTTGGACAGCTGGAACCACTGATGTCCCATCAGTGATGACAGCTCTGCTTTGTACCATGGGCTCCAAATTGGTAGAATTGTTTTCTATTATAATGTTTTAACAAGTTTTGTACAATATAGAGGGACAGGATCACATCTTCCCTAATTCACCTTCTCGCTTATGAAATTTCACTATTGCTCATTGTTGTAAAAGCAACACTTTCCCTTGGAAGCTCCTTAAAACAGCCTGTTCTGGTACCTGTTTGTCAAGAAAAGTCTATGCAGTAGAAGAGGGATAAAATTATGCTATTTAGACCATTTAATTCATGTGTTGAGAATATTAAACCCCAGTGTGTAGCTGGACAGCGTCTTTGGCTGCCGTTGTCTTCTCATGGAAAAATAATACCAAAGTCATGTAATCTGTACAAAGCATCACATAAAAATCTCATTATATATATATATTCTAATTCTTACAAAAATTTTATTTGTCATAGCAAGAGTAATTTTGTTCATTCTTACTCTCTGACCTCGAAACACAGTAAGCTGGCAAATCTTTAATATCTTTTGTCTTATGAGACAAGTGTATTTCTGACATATGAAGCATTGCATAAAAGGTTCAATTTTTGTCTTGCCAAATGAACAAACAGTTCCAAGTAGCTTTTTGGCTCCCCAAATAGTCATATTATAAAGATATCCCTCCCCAGGAGGTAATGAAGGGCTTGGAAATAGCCTGAAACACTTAAGAGAAATATAATAACTAAGGATAAATAAATATAGTCATAGCTTAGTTTTTTTTGTAGTATTGAGGTTTTTCCTTTTGCTGTCATTTCACCTCTGATGAATTACCTGTCTATCTGTTGCTGTCATACACCATTTTTTGGTCTCATGAAAAGCATTTTCTTTATACCATGTCCTGATATCTCTCTCTCTTGAAGTTAGTTCTCTGGGGTGGACAGCTGTTCAGCTTGTTTTCACTTATGATGAGGATCTCATCCATCTTTTATATTATACAAGGGAAACTTTTCAACAATTTTTCGCTCTCTGAAAATTTCCAGGTGCTGATAGTATTCCATATGCCGCTCCAGAACTAATATATACCCTTGTGAGATTTAAGGCAATATGATTTAAACCTGGGAAAACTTTAATTGTTTATGCATACACTTTACTTTGATAAAATATAGAAGGCAGCCTGTATTTTCAAGACAGATGCCATCCTGAGAAGTCATTAATTTATTGCTGTTATTTCCCTTAATTCTTCATCAGTCAGAAATACAGATTATGTTAGGAAATACTGAAAACACTAATATTAACAAGCATGTTCAAAGCTTGCAGAGAAAATTATTATTAATCATTAAAGTATTTTTTTTATAACAAACTACTACTACTGACCGTGTATCACTAAAGTCAGCTAGAAGGCGAAGATGTGTTTTCCAAGAATGTATCCTAGCTATGTTTCAGATTTTGTATTCTCAAAAGATTCCCTAATCTATAGTTGCTTAATTGATTTTTTCAAATGATGAGACTTCTCAGAATGAGTCAGTGGAACAATCTTTAAGCCGTAAGAGGATTTGGATTTGTGGTTTGTTTTGTTTTTTTTTGGTTTTTTTTTTTTTTTTAAACACTTGCATTTGCTTGATTAATCCAAAGCTACAAAGGTGATCCCTGAGGCAGAGTAGATGGAAAAACGTACACTGCAAAAGCAAAGGGGCATGCAGGATCCCTTGCCCTGTAACATCAGACTCAAAATTTAATTTGATTATCTGCTAAATTTATTTATGAATTTATGAATGTAGTCTTCCTTGTGACCCTAACTTGAAACTGTAGCCTATCTTTGAGTAAGGTAGTTACTTTACTAAGATAATTAGCATAGTAACATGCTTGCTTAAGTGCACTTACTTGCTAGATTTTATTAATTGTTATTGAAAGTGGCTAGAGCAGGCGTATTCTGTCAAATTGCAACATGAGTCACGAGCACAAATATATTGGTAAATTTGTGAAACATATTTGTACATTTTTAGGACCTCCTTTCAGATTATACCAAAGTTGTTTTGGGATTCATAGTGATAAGGTATTTGCGATCTTTCTTCAGTCTAATCCTCTGAAATGTTAGCAAAATGTCCAGGATAATATTTTCCTTTTGCCAACACAATAAAAAAGGCCCTTGAGGCCTTTAATTGAATGAGCTGAAAACCCAGTACCTAATTTTATTTTCTCTAGATTTCCTTTCTACTCCTCTTGCATTAATTTATGAGATTTATACCTTCTTTTTAGGCAGTGTATACCTCCTCTATCTTTCTCCTTCATAGGAGGAAGTGTCCTGCATTATCATCTTTACCCATGCAGGAGCTCTGTCTTGCTGTCCATGAGATACTAGAGAAAATAAAAAAGTGAATGTTTCTGGTTTGAGGCTATTATGATGTCTGCTCATGCCAGACTTATGAAAAAATGCAGAATGAAAAAGTCCAGAGGAAACACTCCTAATGAACCACAGTCCGTCCAGCAAACTTAACCTTTTGTTGGATCAACTTAATTATCCTGACTTTCACAAGGCACTCCCCTCAAAAGCCCCCAAAGACACCCCTGACCGCCCTGAGAAAATCTATCAGTTTCCTTCCACTCCTTTATGAATTTCACTTATAATAAGCTGCTTTGGAAAAGACTAATTTCCCCTCTGATAGCAATAGCTTTGGGCTTCTGTTAAACTTAACTCACACAATTCTACAATGCATACCTTCCAGAGCAATGGATACAGAGAAATTAGATCTTTTCAGCTCTATAATTGCACTGCATTTCACCCTCTGCTGAAACTGTTTTCTACAAGTTAATCTTTATCTTTTTGTTACATAGGATATATAATAATTCAAACTAGTTAAAAAAAAGCACCACTTAATCTTTCTAAAATAATCTATATTTTATTGTCTCTGACATCAAGGATTCTTTCTTGTTTATCCATTGCAGTCTCCTTTGTGAAAAAAATATATTAGATTTTAATTATGCCATTCTTCAATCAACATCCCAATTTTCCCATAAACTGAGATTCCTATGGCTTGAGTTTCAATTCAAAATGTTGAGACTGAAAAATCCTTGTTGATTTTTACTTAGATTATGATACTTAAGCTTCCTAGGTGCACCATTGTTAAATAAAGACTTGTCTGGAACTGCACAAAAATACTTTTCAATAAGACCAAACACCTCAGTTAAATTTCATGTCTGGTGAAGGTCCAGAGTTTAGGTATGTCTCTGTCTGTCTCTCCTGACATGGATCTAGTAAGCTATATCAGTTCATGCCAAACATGTCAATTTGGACAGGATTTAAATATAGCAGCTGCTTTATTTTGACGTATGTCAGTAGGTATGTCACTCCCTTATATACTGGAGATCAGAGGATAAAGCGTGCATTCAGGACAAAGATTGAACTTCGGTTTCTCCTGGTCAGGAGATTCAAACTAAATTCTCCTCTGAGTTTACCACCAGGTTATGGGGATGGGGAATATGTGTTTTCTATTCCATAATAAAACAAAGACTCTGTTCAGTGGTGCCCAGTGACAGGACAAGGGGCAATGGGCACAAACTGGAACACAGGAATTTCCATCACAACATGAGGAAAAACTTCTTTATTTTGGGGGTGGCAGAGCACTGGAATAGGCTGCCCAGAGAGGTGTTGGAATCTCCTTCTCTGGAGATATTCAAAACCCTCTTGGATGCGTTCCTGTCCAACCTGCTTCGGGTGAATCTGCTTTGGCAGGGAGGTTGGACTAGATGATCTCCAAAGGTACCTTCCAACCCCTACCATTCTGTGATTCTATGAAAGAAAATAAAGGTTTGTTAAGATAAAAAGACTAAATGAAAGTGCCATCATCCTGCTGAGAAAGTGAAATTTCTTTTGTTTGTGTAAACACAAATTCAAGTCCATTCTTCAAAATTTGTTCAGTCATTTACATCAGCTATCTGGTAAACACTATGGAAAAATCTATGCAGCTCTAAGTGTATGTGTAAGTGTATTATGATTAAGCCTGTGTCTAAAAAGGGGAATCATGTTCTTTAGGCTTTAAAAGAAAAAACATTTTCTGCTTGTGACATCCTAGAAGATGTCCAGTGAAGGATGCTGGGATGTGGATTGGGAGGAGGTGCTCCATGATAGTACTGAGGATCTTTAAGCCCTTTGAAACGAAACATGGAATAGGGAGAAGACAGAGCCTGGGTCCACCATGAAACAATGTGAGTAAAGCATTTGACTTCACTTCAAACACTTTAGCAGTACATTAAGAAGTATCACAAAAGAATATAATTTTTTTAGGATGAAGACTAATTAAGAATGTGTTATGGTTAAGAAATTTGGGTGATGTTTAGTGGATTGCACATAATAGACTGGAGGGGGAAGGGGAAGATACAAATGAGAGAATGAGGCTGCAGTCATTAGCAACACAAGATTGACACTTTGATGGAAGTTATGGGAACCTCACGCTAATTGGCCCAATTATGATCTCAGATTCTCTGCTATAATTGTTTACTTTGACAGAACTACTCTTTGTGCAGAGACAAGAGAGATCAGAACTAAGACTCTTATGTGAGTAGGGATTAGTGATTTGTAAAGACTACAAGAACAGACAAACATTTTATTAGCTGAGTAGTACCTGGAAGTTTAGGAAGTTTTTCTGGCTAAACTGGAGAACATCAGCGCTGCTCCACGTCAGGTGCAGTGTGGTTCCTGACCCACTTCCACTGCTGTCTGTAACAAAGGCCAGAGTCTCTAAAGTACCTTATTTATTAACATCCGTCCTATTCTTTAAGTATTTATGTGGTAGGTGCTTTTATGTAGTAGTGAAGAGCCACTTTTTCCCTCAGGTTTTCCCTGAGGTACCACTTTTAACACTGAATTGTTGTAGACTGAGATTTAGGAAATCCCCATCTCCCCTGCCATGTCTTGTTAGAAGCAGCAGCTTTCCCTGCTAGTCCTTCATCCCTGGGGAAAGCTGCACCTGTACAGAGCCTGGATATGCAGCTTGGAGACAGGAAAACTTGTTACCACCAGATACTTGGGGGAAACAGGAGCAGATGATGCTGGATGTTTTTACAAAATTGCCAATTTTATATAGAGGAATGCCTTGCTTATTCAGTCATGTTACATGTATCAGCATTTAAAGCAAAATAGATTTAGGACCATAGATTTAGAAAAATGAATCAAACTTATTAAAAAAATAATAAAAGAAATTATGAAAATGTATTTAACAATAAAGATTCTCCCTAGCAGTTTCAACAACTAAGCCGGCCTTCAAAGCTGTCTAACTGGCCAAAAAGTCATTTAGGGTTTGGAGCGTCCTTGGGAACTCTTGGAGCTGCTGTTCCGCTTGTGTTTTGGAAGGTGTTTACTGAAGGCATTCAGGTTAGGGCTTGGGGCAAGACTACTCTTCTTCAGTCCCAGATGTAATTATCTGCATTTCTCTTTCCTGTCTATTGCCTGGTTGTCATTTCCTGTGCATTAACACCAGGATATCATCTTCCAACACAGGGAATCAATTCCTTTCCTTTCTCTCTTCTTAAGTCTCTTGATTAATAACTGTGCACTTTAATTTGCACATTCCTGGCTTCAGGCTTCTTCCTTCTGTTGCTGACTTCTGAGAAGAAACTGGTAAAATAGTGTTATGAGAAATATTTATGTATGGTTTTCTTACTGGATGTATAATTACTATCTTTTTCTGTAACTTTATGTAAATATTAAACATGAGATAGCAGATGGTGAAACTGGGAATAGGTTGCTCTGAATAACAATTCCCCACCCTCCGTTCCGGTAGTTTTAGGGGGACTCTCACAGGTCCCTGCCTATTGCAGTACCAAAGCAGAAACTACATACCAAGACAGTGATTCTCATTAGCTACCAGTTTGTAACTGTGAGATGTTCAATATGTCAAAAGAAAATGCTTTAGAATAACACTAGTTAATAAAACTTCTGGGATTTTATTTACTTGTTTCCACATTTGTAATAGGAAGCACATGCTCTCCTTCATCTCTTTCCTCAGAGCACTCTACTGGGTGCTTGGCCTTCTCTTTGATTGTCTTCATCTGCCGGAGCTGGAATATATAAGTGTTTCGGTCTTGTTTCTTGAGAAATCTCTGTCAAGGATAGGACTGTTTTGATCACTAGTATGGAACTGAGATAAAGAATTCAGCATCTTAATTTGTGTTGACAATGAACATCTTTTTTTCAGAGCCATACAGACAGTGCTTAAATCTGAAAACAATTCCAGGAGCACGAAGCAGAAGACAAAGAGGTCTTTGTTCCTTCTGAAGATTTAAGCAGGGAATGGCTATCACAACTTGGTTTTTTACTCATGAACGTTTTATCATGTGAAGATTTTAAATGTCTCATAGAGGCAAAATGTCAGGGTTTTTTCAACAGCTTAGTAATGGATCCTTTTAAAATTCATTTGTCCTAGTACTACCTTTCCTCTTCATCTCTCATATCTTCAATTTGAGTCTTTTGACTTTCTTCTTTGGAGGCAGTGTCCTAGCCTACCTGGGACACTTCTGACAATATTTATGGTTCAGTTCTAGCGATTTAGCAGAGTGTCATCAGGAAAAACCAGGATGCAAAAATGATTTACATGCTTGAAGGCCTGCTTCTCTTTGTGATGTTTCCACACATATTTGCCCTTAGTTGAAGAATGCCCTGAGCACAGCTTATTCTTTGGAAGGGTGCCACTATGCAATAAAACAGTCAGTGCCCTCTAGAGTAAGCAAAGAGACCTCAAAAGAGAGTTACTGTATGAAATGCAGGATTTGCAAATACAGTTACATTTCAGCACCCCTCCTTGCCCTCCAGTGCCCCCAGGCTTGAATTCTGCTCCTTGCTGTATGCTTTCTGCAATGCTGCAGGTTGTGACATCTCAGCCTGTGGTCAGAGCCTGGATCTTCTCCCTGCCCAGAGTCCTCACTCCACATCCACTGCTGTCTCGTCAACCAACGTGCACGAGACAAAGGGCTCCGGCCCCAGCATTGACACTGTGGCCTATTACACTGCTGGCCAGCATTGAGGACTGCAGCATAAACCACCAGATTGATGCTTTTCTAACACAAACTAAAATCTAAGTGCTGAAAGTGAGCTTTTAGTATCCTAGCCAAACATGTCTAAATGTTATAGAGGATTGAAGATACACACTTGTGCCAAAAGAAATACTTCCAGGAATCTGAGTCAGCAGTTCCTTTTGAGAAAATAATTTATCTTTTATCAGATTCTTTAGAGTGCTTGAAAAATAACTAGGATGCTATCAAACAATTTAGGTGATTTGTTAACTTTAAAATCACATTACTGCTTATGTTTTTCTTCACTTTTTTACAAGTAGCAGCATGTCTTTTATAATCAAGGGAGCAAGAAAATAATTATATTTTAGCTCTTCTGAATTCATTATACTTTTCTGGCACCTTGACAAGTTCTCCATGATCACTCTTCCTCATTGTTTGTTCAGATCATTGAAACAGAAGTGGGAAAGAGAGAGGAACTTCTACGTTAGGAAAAAAAACCCCAAACCCAAACCAAAACATAAAAATCCACCTTAAAGATGATTTAGTTTGAGACTCAAACAATATATAGTACCCGAAATGACTCTTGGCTCGTGGTTTTTGTTTCATTTGAAAGCAAGGATATGTCAAGGTCAGATTCTCCTGACATTCTCCTTTCTTCAAATAATCTGAAAGACTTTTATGGCCATTGAAGAAATACTAAATGAATGCGCAATGCAAGTTTGTACAAGGGGTATATATGTTTTAGTCTGTATGATACGTGCTTATTTTTATAAAGGCTAATGTTTTATATAAAGCTTTAAAAAAATCCACATGTGCTGCAAAATCAACTTTTTATCAGAAACTTTAGCAAAACAGGGATGTAGTCTCTTCGGTTTCCAATGGAGTAGCAGCAGCTATTGCTGCATTGATTCTTTCAAGTGCACAAAGCCAGTCCTAGAAATAACCATATTCTATTCTTCCTGCATATGCAGGACCATGATTCAGGTTGGAAGGGACTTCAGGAATACTCTAGTCCATCCAGTCTCCTACTCAAAGCAGTGTCATTGGGAAAAAGATCCTCCTTATATCCGGTTTGAACCTCCTTGTTTCAATTTATGTCCATTGTCTCTCATCCTCCTTCCATGCTCCATGGTGAAGGACAATGATTGTACAGGGATGTCACTGACTGGGAGAATCACATCTGAAACCTTTTCACCTAAAATAATCAACCTCTGGTGTTGACTGTTTTAATAGTCAATCACCTGCCCGTTTGAAGGCTGTAGCAGGCTCCTCGCTGTCCTTAAGACAGAGCAGCAGGTGGGGTTACCCTGGCTACAGAAAAGAATGCTGAGGAAGCAGAATTTATTCTTACGAGATGAAGCATCATGGCACTTTGAAATAATCAGGTTAAGACTTCTGTGTATCTGGTGACAAATTTGCATCCAGTTCAACAGCAATAGAAAAAATGAGATTTTACCCTACACAATTTTTTTTTATGCTATCAAATGGCTGCTGCTTCTTTCTGGGTCAAACATCATCTTTTACGAGCAGGGCAATTATTCCATCCATTCTTGTTTGGAAACCCTCATGAAAATCCCTCAAGAGTGGAGAATATGAGCTCTAACTCTGATAGTTTTCCATCTGTCACATCAACTTCCTAAGAAGGATTAGAAAATAAAACTAATTTACCAGAATTATAATGAATTAAGTAATGAATGACAGTAAATTATGGACAAAAACAGGCAACACTGCAACTCTGAGAAGCAATTAAACATTTTTATTTTAAAATGCATTAGTCTTCAAAATGAGAATGCACTTTATATTGCCAGCATTTACAAGGGTTTTATTTTAGGAATTTCCTCTCATAGTTGAAATAATTATGACGTTTATACCTTGAATGACACATATCTCTGGTACTCATCTGATATACTTTAGTCAGGCCTAATTATTTTCAGTGATGAGTCAGGGGCGACTGAATGTGTTGCGTACATCCAAAGGCTATACTAACACTGCTTCATTAGGCACAAGCTGTATGCCCAGGGACACACAAAGCAGTTAAGCATCTGGGCCAATTTAGACTTCTTTGTTTTCAAAACTTCTTCTTTAAATATTTTGCATCTTTCCCCACCCTTTTCCCCTTCTCATCAGAACACGCTCTTCCATCTTTCAGTCCCATAGTGCAGAATCGGTGTTAACATATTCAGAATATAGGTCAATTTGAATGGATTTTTCCAAAGTGACTTGCACACTGAAGGTTATGCAGTGTTGGTTGAAAAGGAGACACACATTCACCCATGTGCAAAGCCTGTGTCGGTAAAATAAATATTTTGTCAAGCGATAAAGCTTTATGGGCCAGCCTCTGAAGGCTAGAGGCAGCACCACTATACTGCTATTTTCGTATAGGCTTGAATTAAACACGCGCACACAAATTCCTTGCGTGCCAGGGGGTGTGCATGCAGAGGCAGGGTGCAGCAGCACTGAGAGGAGGGGTGCAGAAGGGAGTTGCTGCTTCTACACCGCCTGCCCAAGAGCGTGCAAGAGGTGTTCGCATTTGACAGAAATGAGCTTTGTGCGTGTGCTCGCCTAGGTATCGCCTGCAGGCGCTGCGCTTGCACTTCGTGTGTTAGGATTACCGCTTCTATTTGAATTTGCTGTTAGTGAAACTGATTTGGCACCAAATTAAGGACTCGGTGCCCTTTTGAGGTTCTATCTAGCTCTTTTCTCCATGATTACCATAAAACTCTAACTCTTAAGACTTAGTATACTAAGTCCCTAAAATGTACAAAAGAGTTTTCGTATACCACTCTCTTCACCAAAAAATAGTTTGTTTGTTTAAGTGCCCTACTTCAGGGTGGTAATGGGAGCTTTTAACTCAAAATGGAACTTCAGTGCCCAGGCGGGTATGGTTCTTCCAGCTCGACCTTCACAGGGGAACCCGTAATATTCTTTTTTGGGGGAGGAAACTTTCCTACTGTTCTGTACACATCTTTTTTTTTTTTTCTGAGCTCTTCAGGCCCCACTTGGTTCATCTATCATCATCCTTAATTTTTTAGCTGAAGATAGCGTAGTAGATGCTGCTTCTTCAGATGACTTACCACTCTCTCTGAAGACTTCCTGAGTTCTGAGATTCCCTCTATTTTCTGTCACGTAGCCTGAAATCAGCCCTTTGTGGTGACTTTCTGGACAAATATCAGGGCTTGTTAGGTTTTCTTAGGCTTTTGAAAAGAGACAAGTTTGTGCAGGATGTTTGGTTGTTTACTCACCGGTTTTGTGTTCAAAAAGGTAAGACTGATATGTTTATTTTTCTGTATTATTCATGGCTTAAATAATGATCAGAAATTTTGGGTTACTTCTTTAACATCCTCACGCAAAATTAACATGTGAATTAAGTTTTCTGATTCAGAAAAAGCAATTTAAAATAGGTTGTATGGAATAAGTAAACTAATGGAACAAAAATATACAGCATAGCAACTGTATTGCTGTACGATTTTTATAATGAGGAACGGAGTAGGCAAATGTGACATACTTGTATAATCAGTCATTTAAGTATTTATTATAATTAAAATTGTAGAAATTATGTGGATAGTAATCAGTTTTCATTATAGTTCTTTGCACATTTCAGTGCTATAATTAGATCGTGGCATCTGTCATTGCTGATTAATTTGTAGACAGCTCTATCTTCCCATTAAGAGTTACTGTGTACCAAGGCAAAAGATTCATTATCTAGAAATATGAAATAAAAAGTGGTAGTAGTTTGGGGGTGTTAGCTTTTTCACTTTGTAATTTTGGAATTGAGAATATCCCAGCAGGATTTGTACCATACTCTGTAAACAGCACTGAGTAGAAAGAGCCAGCTCTTTTTGGGCTTAGAAAATAACAGCCGTTTGTTTCTTAAAGTCTTTTGCTGTAAACTTACACATTTTGGACTCAGCAGCCCATGAAAATCTGTTCTAATGCTAGGAAGAGAAGAGCTTTACGCAATCAGGCTGTGAAGAATAACAGTCTCATCTAAATTGCAAAAGATTTAAATATCTCTGGTGCTCCTGCTGTGGTCTGCAGAAGTTTGGTTTTGGCCTCAGTTGTACTAGGATTGTTTTTTACCCATAATTGCTATTTTGGATGTTGTCTTGAAAAGCTTTCTGCCATAAGTAAATGAAGGCTATAATGTCCCTGATCTGTTCAGTTAGCTACTGGGATAGCAGAATGTGCTTGCTTAATTTTTGCAACTGCATGTAATTTATCTACAGAAAAACAAATACAGCTGATTGATGACCTGGGCTGGGTCTGTTTAGCAGCTACATTGCTTCTCTTGTGGGCTCTACTTGGGCTGTACTTCAGGATTTGCTGGATTTAGCAGCAAAGGTAGTTTATGAAGTAATTTATGAAGTGGCTTCTCCTACTGTTTGTTCTCACGTCTCTGGAAGATTTCATGATCTCCTTGGCTGTGCTGGCATTTTTTTTCTGTCTTCAGTAAAAACTGAATCACTGGGCTGATGTAAGCTCAAAGATAATCTTCTGAAAAGAAGGCACAGAAAGCAACATATGAGCAGAAATGGGGATGAGATCAAGAAAGATAGGAACTTTTTGATCTGTTTTGTTGCCAATATTAGCCTGTTCGGACTGTATAGCCCCAGTCTAGTCTGCTGCATACTAAATCACAGGGAAATCAGGTAGGCAAGGCCATCAAACCAAAACATGCATTGCATGTGCCATTTTAGGACTGGACATCAACCCTGACCACAGCTTCTAGGATATTTGTTTAATGGTGGAGGACCTATTTGGATTAATTTTGCCATCAGTTTCTTAATCCACCTATGTTACTTTGGAAAAATTTCCACTGACTGACAATCTTCCTCCCTGTACTGAAAAAAACTTTTCTAAAAATTGGGATCTTCACACTAGGAAATGAGAAGTCAAATGCCAAATGTTCTTGGTGTATGACAAAGAGTGAGGATAAATTTCAGTGATTTCTGCTCAGAGGACTCCCATAGTTATAGCTGATTACAACATGCAGCTGGGAAAACATTTCATAGGGACTGAGAACAGCCTTCTTCCAGACCAGTTAGGGTAGTGGATTATGTTTGTACAATTATTTTGGGGTGAGAATTGTACAAGATGTTCTTCAAATTTATATATGGTCTGTCCAAGTCACATAGAAATAATTTCTATTATTTTTTTTTTTGGCCCTGTAGACTTTAAGGTTTCAAAAAGTGCAAGCTTACAGGTATCTCTGGAGATCTTTAAAGTTAATGAAAGATTAAGTTTAGTATAAAAATGAACTCAAGTTTCAAATTCTTGTTTTCTGTTGCATTGATAAATTGTTTTGTCAGATGAGGTGAAAAAACCTAGACAGTATGAGAGAAAGATGAGGATATTGACCTGATTTTGATATTAACTTAAAGCACCTGTTTGCATTGTTCAAGCATGATCCTGGTTTGCCAGTTGGAAGAGATAAAAAGGAAGGGAGAAGCCTATATTGAAGGGAGATGAGAGAAAAGCTTGTAGTGATAATGTTAAAGCAAGTTATGTTAACATATAGAGTGAAGACTTGGGGTTTGATATAGCCTGCTGTTAAGAAAATACTTATTTTTCCTTTTGAATATTTTGTGATGCAGCTTGCATGTGTTACACAGAACGTGGCATTAGCAGGTATAAGTTTTCCAAATTCATTTGACTGTGAGAAAAAATAGTACTGTACTGCACATCTGTTTTGTTAGAATAATATGAGTTTCTTGTGAGAGGTGGCAAGGTGGAATCCCGTTCTTTACGGATTTCGTAGGGGTGAAAATTAAGGGCAGTTTCAAGTCTCACATGCAAAGTAAGGCTTTCTTGAATGTCAGTAGGTTGGAAAAAGAGAGAACTTTAGCACTTATTCCCAAGATTATCTAAGGTAACACTTTAACAAAAGTGTTCTGCCTCTTCCTTGCTTATTTGGGTCAATGCACTGGGAAGGAGGTGGCTGTATCCTGTGCTGTTTTGGTGTCCTCTCAGGTTTCACTTGTTGTCTTGTTTCCTTTGCAGGTGTGCACTACAACCGTATCCAGAAAAAACAAACAAACAAACAACTTCTGTCTCTGTAGCATAAATTCCTGAGTAACTTTATATTTCCTTGGGCCTGGCCAGGAACTTGTTGTTTTTTTTTTTTTTTTTTTTTTATTTCTGTAATAAAATTATAAGGCTTTCTGAAATTCATTGTATCCCTACTCTTTGGACTTTGGTAAGTTTCAACCTGGGGCAAATAAGAATGATTGATCTTTGTTATTCAATTTGGTAGAGAAACTGGTAATATCTAGCATTCTTGCCTAGGACTTTCAACTTAATATTTTTCTTCCTACAGACAAGCTAACTAACTAATATTTGAATCTCAAGCTACAAGTTGGTATAAGCAATTTACTAACTTTAACAAGTTGCTATAAACACTTTTGTTTCAGAATGTTCTCTTGGGAAAGCAAAGACCACAGAAGAAAGAAAACTAGATAGCTTAACTATGAGTTTTGCCAAACCATTGGAAAGCCAATGAAAGCCAATTGAAAGCCAATGAAATTGTGAGTCAATGAACTTGTTTCTGACTTACTCTGATCTAAGCATTATTAGAAGCAATCTTATTTCAGTCTGAGATCTGGAATTCTAGCTGGTGTAGAAGACTTCAGCGTGATTGGTTTAGCAAAATTGTAAAGAAATAAAACTGGTCTTATAAGGAGTTGTGTTTGGTAACACTTTTTTACCAATCTAGCATCATTAATGTGTTTTTTTTTTTTGTATCCTTAGCTACATAAATATTTACATATATGAATAGCTTCACCTGTGTAGATCTTGTGGAGTTTTCTAATATCCTGTGTTACTGAGTGTAAAATGAGTTCTTTTTCAAAAGCTTTTATGTAATTATTTCAGACTTGTTGATGTTAAAGCTATACTAAGGACCTGAACTACTTCTTAGTTTTCTTTTGATAGAAACAATATTAATGTATTAATTCACTTCTCTTTTACCTCATTAGTTCAATCCATTTTATGTGTTAGATAAATAAAGGTTAAGTTCTGGTTCTATTTCCTCATTCCTCACCTCAGAGAAATGCTAGTTTTTCTGAAGTGGATATATACAACAGCTTACACTTGAAAGGTTCAGGGCCAGGAAAATAAAGACTGAGAGGCGATTACAGTGGGATATGTGTTGGACTCTTATGGTTCAGTTTCAAGCTATTCCTGGCAGTTGAGACTTGGCTTTTATTTTTCCCCAGATATCACTGTCATTCATTTGATTGTGACTGACATCTAAAACCCTGTCCAAAAATAATATTAATCCTTTCTGAATACTTTTGAGAGCTTGGACTTTTCCTGATAGTGTAATTCATGTTTTCTTACTTATTCTTTCAGATAAGAAAAGAACTTCTGAAAAGGTAAATAGTGATCACTGGATTAATTGTGTAATATCGGTGTGCTCCAGAATGGGTAACTGTAAGCTGATGCCGGTGTATTTGTTAGAGCAACACTGAAGGAGGAAAGTAGTTATGAAGACTCTTGAAGTGTGCTTTTGGCCTGAAAAGCCTATGGGGAAAATATACCTGCTGTAATTTTCTGCCTGCTTATGTTTATTTCTGTTTTCTTTCTTTGGGGCTTGGAGTATTGCAACTTACACTGAGAAACACTATAGAATTAAGACAGCTTTGCAAAACTGTACTACACCACGGAAATGTACTTCACTTTTCCAATACTAATAAAAGCTCTTTAGGAGAAGAAAAATCTCTCTTGACACACATTGCAGGTAGGCTTAACACTGATGAGAATGGCAACCGTGTTAAAAGTAGAGTATGCAAGGCAGGGTGGGTCACTCCAAGGAACAGTTTTACAAATCCAATTACTTGACAATGTCATATAGAAAAATAAAAAACTCTCATGATCAAATCTATGCTACCAATGAACCTAGTGTTAGATGAAAATATAGCTGACTGTTTTAATAATAAGACATCCTGCATTGGTATAAGTGTGTCTTGTATGAAATGCTTTAATGTGATATGGTTCTCTAAATAGCACAAACACACAGAAGTCTGTCCTTGAAAGCAAACAGAAATCTTTAGGCTGTCAAGATTTCTGAGCATGGAGAATCTCAGGCACAGCACTTAATTAATGCTGTGATTTCATTTATTATGCTAAAGCTTACTTATTTGTATGTGCAATGAGTTTCCTCTCAGAGTTTTGGATGTGATAAATCTCATGCAAATCACTTATCTCTGTAGATATGCAGCCATCCAAAAATTTTAAATCAAAGACTTTTATTTTCTAATTAAAAGTAAGATTTAAGGCATATTAAGACGAGAGATTACATTATGCAAAAAACTGCAGTGATCTGCATATTGTTGTGACTGACTAATATACTGCAGGTATCACAATAATATTGCCCCATGATAAGCAGGTCATGTACAGCAGAGAAAGGAGAGCAAGAAGGAAGAGGGGATTAACAGAAAAAGGGGCATTCAAACATTTATACCAAAGCCCAGCAAGGAGACTAGAAAGAAATCCAAGATACAAAGGTAGACAGGTGAGGTGAAGAGAAGGTTGTAGCAACTGCTCATAGGGGTATGTGCTGGCACTTTCCAGTAACTTCCAGTCCATTCAGTTATCCTAAATCTGGTCTTAATATTCTTCTGATATAATTCTAAAATAAAGATGTGATACGTAGTAGAAATTGTTTCTTTCCCAGTCTTGTGCAGTTTATCCTCTTGCAAACTTCTCTCTTTTTTTTTTTTTTTTGGAAGTGCTTTCTCTTCCAGCTGATCTTTGTGTTTTTTCCCCTATCTTCAACGTTACTATACCTTTAATAAAACCCAAGTGATACAAGTGTAGTAGGAACCAAAAATGTCTTCCAAATCTCTATTTTACTGCTAATAAATAGTGTCCTACTGTTAATAAATAGTGGCCTTATGATGGAGTGACTGCATCAGTGGACAAGTGAAGAACTACAATGTAAATTACCTAGACTTCTGCAAAGCCTTTGATATGGTGCCTCAACATTTTGGTCACTAAATTGGAGACGACAGACTGTTAGATGTATAAGAAACACTGAGAGGGTTGGTGGTGTTCAGCCTGGAGAAGAGGAGGCTTTGGGGACACTTTATTGTGGCCTTTCAATATATAAGGGAGCTTATAAGTAAGATGGAAAGAGGTCTTTTTTCCAGGACCTGTAGTGATAAGACAAAGGGTAATGGTTTTAAACTAAAAGAAAGTAGGTTTAGATTGACATAAGGAAGATTTTTTTTTTTTACGATGGATGTGATGAGACACTGGAACAGGTTGCCTATAGAAGCTGTGGATGCCCCATTCCTGGAAATAGTCAAGGTCAGTTTGGATGGGACTTTAAGCAACCTAATCTGTGGAAGATGTCTCTAACCACGAGTGGAATGATCACTAAAAATTATCAATAATACAGCATTGGTCACGCATTAAAATCAGAAGGCTCCTAGGGTAAATTACAGCTGCATCCGGAATGTGAAGAATCCGCTACATCTGCGATTCCCTGTACAATATTGCTTGCAAAGCAACACGGGGAGTGGAGTGGGGTGGAGACTCCAAAGCCAAACCCTGTGATAATCCGGACAACATGGGAACTAGATGGCACTACAGAAGAAAAACAGTGTGAAGGGTGGAGGAGAGTGGAGACACCGTGGCTAAAACTTTATGATAAACTGGGAACTTGGGGACTGAATGGAGCCCTCGAAGGTCTTACAGAACTGATAAATTGCCCACTTGTTACCCTGAGCGAACAATTTGTCATTATACATGTATATTGTATTCAATAGGACTGATGTAATATCTTCCTTCAAAGAGGAAAGCTTATTGGTTTGTGTTCTGACAGTACATTTTTGCTTCAGAAAACCAAATAGGGATTGTCAGTTTCTGAGCTTTAGAAATTAAGTACTGTTCTTCCTGGACTCCTGTAAATAGCAAAATGCAGATTAAAACAGCAGCAGCAAGGGAATTGGCTAAACATGTGCATTCATCCTGTTCACACTCCGGAACTTCTTTGTAAATGAGACTCATTTTGATTATCATAGCTTAGAGAATTTTCCTATGTGTAAATAGATTAAAAACTTGTAGCAGCAGTTAATGCTCAGGCACTTGCAGGCTAAACTGATTGTTAGTACGAATCCTATAGCTGGACATTTGTTAGGAACTTCAAGAAAGGAGAAAGTTTGAGTAGTTTGATTGGAAGAATGGCTTATACAAAGCAATGCATTTCTTCAAGGATTTACTTCAAGGATTTTTACCTTCTGAGCACTGAAACAAACAAAAGGAAGCCTCATGCATTTTTTGGTTCTTCCAAAGATTCAAGACCTTTATTTCCATTTTTAGAAAACTTAAAGGAAGAGTATGATGTTAAGAAACATAAACACTAGAAATGGATGCCAGAACATAGTGAGAATGAAGATATTTAACAAGACTAGTTTTAGCCTAGGGAAACTTATTCCTTGGCTACTTTGCAGCCAAATGTACTTTCATGTTCTGCTTGCTCAGTGGAAGAGTCTTCTCTTTAGCTTCTCTTCTGTCCCTGAGGATGAAATGGTTGAAGAGGTAATCCCAACTCTATTTTTTTTTTTTTCAAATATCCAGAAAAATACAGATCCTTTCCCTGTTGTTATCAGTTGTTATGCCAGACTCCAAGGAAACCCTTTCAACCATATGTCACAGCTCCAGCATGATATGCATACCTATTCTTTGGGTCATGCTTCAGTTATTGTTGCTGCCAGCTAGTGTAGAGTTTACCTTGAACTCTCATGCTGAGGATATAATATTTGGGAGTTACTCTTTCTGACATAATCTGTCAGTCCTGGCATCAGATCCTCTCGGAAACAAAAGACTGGAAATGGAGAAACTTGACTGTGCTTGGAAACAGCCTCGATGGTGTTTTCAATGTTTATATATAACTGCAATATATAATGTAAGTTTGCCCTCAAGCAGAAAAGCAAATATCTTCTCTGCTGAAGTGGCATTCCTCTTTAATATATATATATTTTTTTTTAATATGAACTCCCACATGACAGATCTCCATGCAAAAGATTATGGCAATGATATGGTGAGAAAATCTGTAATATGGCCATGTATGAGGCTGAGTCTCTGTTCATTGTTTTTCAGTTTAGAAGAGATAGACTCTAGTCCGCCTAATGTGACCCAAGGTTACAATTAACACAGAGCACACAGCAGAAAAGATGGTATGAAAGCAACTTTGCAACTTAACCTTATGCTAGCAAAAGTCTTTGGAATTCTAAATACATTTTTTTTGGTTCATCTGGCAAAGTAAAAAAAGCCTCATACATTAATTAATACAATTTTTAAAAACATGCCAACAGCTCTCCAAACACCTTGTTTTCTTAAAGCCACCCCATGGTCTTTGAAAGAATTAGGGGTAGGAAGGGCACATAAGAAGCCAGAAACAGATACACAACAAACATATATCCTCACCAGTTTTATTTTTCTTTTGATATTTGCATGGTGATAAGTTGTTTTGTTTTGTTTTGTTTTTCTTAAAAAGAATTTCCACAAACACAGCAAAAGAAATGCACCAAAATAAACAAACAAAAACACAACAGAAAATGCAAGCATTAAATTATTTTTACTCAGTAATATATGCCTCTTATGGTACTGACCTCCTTATTTTCGTTCAACATATTTGTTCTTTTCACTTTGTTTCAGGAGTCCCTCATATAGAGCCATAGCAACTATAGATCTTTATTGGTCATGGTACAGGATGTGATATGTCTGTCAGTATAAAATCAGACAGCTTGAAGAGAATTGTATAGTAAATTTATGAAATCTGCAGTCTAGGCTGATTTAGTTCATAAAGCAATTCACTTTCAGGACATGTTTCATGCAGAGCTTCTCTAGTTACTTCTACTTTTTATGGGGAAGAAAGGGTTATTTGATCGTTTGCCATGGGAAACATTAAATTGGTGAAGTTTAGGAGAATAATTGCTTGGTCCTGACTACAGAATTTTAAATTTTCCTTATGAATGTGCTCCTCAGAAGAGAAGAAAGGTATAATTTGTTATTGCATTTATGATGAAGAGTCATTGCAGAATGTGGTTTTCAGCTTCAAATATTTGTACAACAAAGAAAACTAAAATCCACAACTGTGCCTGAAATCTTAAGAATACCTCCTTGTGCATTTCTAACAATGTAACTGCATCAAAGAGCAGATTGACACCTGAGTTTAAATGCATGCAACTACTCTGACTTTCACTTTCCCTTATAAAGTGAAAAGGAAAGTGTTCGCTCAGCAGTGAGGAACACGGTAACCACCCGTGTCTCTGCTTTTCTATGGCAAACCGAGCAAATGTGTAGTAACACGTGGATCCAAAAGTAAATACTTCGGAAACAGTACAAATTTTAATCTGGGTGTGAATAATTTATTGATGGCAATAACCTTTTAATTTAGGACATCTAAGGAGCAGTTTTCTGAATAATTCCAATAAAAGTTTCTTCAAGACAGCTTCCAGTAGAAATAATTCAGCTACAGATATGTTTAGATGTTTAAGAAATTGGTTAAAAGCTTATAAAACTGCCTTTTTTTTTTTTTTTTATGAAGTGGAAGATATACATTTTCATTTCCCTTGACTCTTTCAATACAAAATATGGTCTTTAGATGAGTATTTCTATGTCCAACAAATTTGAAGGATAACCTTAGCATGCAAAGAAATAAGGATGAATGTCCTAACCTGCATATATAAGCATACCAGACTGATCTTAGATATTTTCTTCTCTTAGAAACTAGTAAGCAAGTCTTCATTGACTTTGGCAGGGCTTCATACTGTTGGGGGGTTGGACTAGATGATCTCCAGAGGTCCCTTCCAACCCCTATCATTCTGTGATTCTGTGATTCTGTTATGAAACTTTTTATTATGAACATAACTTTCTTATTTATTGTGTGTAGCTGAATAAATTTACTCACTATGTTAAGATCACAAAGAGATGTTTTGCTTATTATAAAGTACTACCTCTTCTGAAGGGGAATTACAAAGGAGGTTTCTGTGAAACAGTAGAAGCAATATCTCAGTATCTTTTATTAGGCTAACTGGTTAAATGAGGAAAAGTTGAACAAGTTTTTGGGAAACTTAAAACATTTTTTCAGAATCAACTAACATAGCAGAATCTTTCCTCTCTTTTCGGCTTTTTTGGCTTTGACCTGCCATTTAGTAATTCCCTCGTGACACCCATCAGTGTTTTTAAATTTCTTTTCAGTACTTTCTCAAGGTTATTTCCATTGCCCACCTGCCATAAATGTACAGCATAGCATAATCGTAGAATTTCACTGCTGACACCTGACAGTCTTCTGCATGTATGTACTCTAGCAGGAGACAAAAATTTTTGCATAGTTTATTTATGGTCACAGACAAGACCAATACTTTTATGTAGCTGCTTTAATTAGAGATGAATAATGCTTGTCCTGAATTCTTCGATGCCCTGTTAAGGCTTTAGTCAACTATTTAATATTATGGGAACTCTGCTCTTAAGATAGTAGTTTTATTTCCTCTGGAGAAACAAAATTTGATCTTTTTAGTTACTTTGTGGCTTCTTTCTACAATAAACATTTTTATGTTTTCACTGTGGTGTCATTTTTTTTAATAATGGTTCATGCAAGGAGCTCATCAAGTTTATTGAACTTTATCCCAGTGTTCTACCAAGAAAAGTGTCTTGCCAAGAGCTCCTGCAGCACATCTCAAATAGAAATAAAAATAATTTTAATTTTTTTTTTTTTTTAGTGGAATGAAATTTCTTTTCTTGCTGTTCTTGAGGGATATTAAGAAAGAAAAGCATAAGATATTATCAGGTCAAGCTTTACCAATGAGTACAATGGAGCAGCTGGAGGAGACAAAGATTAGTAGCTAGTGGTAAATTCATTTTCTGCATGAGCAGAAACATCTGTTCATTGCTGAGAAGTTCATTTGTCCAACCTTTCAAAAAATGTTGGTTACACATACCCACTTCTCAGTGTAAAGCTGAATTTGTGTGTTGGTGGGAAGATTAAAAGTGTGGCTGCTTTTATTTATTGTATTTAGTTTGCAAAAATATGAGCTGTATAGAAAGTACATTGCTGATAAGAAAGTACAATATGCACACATGTATGCCAGTCTAGTCACATCATACTTTGCACCTGTGTTGAAGCTCTTAACCAAGAACCTGCTTGTTTACGCGATCACAGTTACTTCCTGTGGTGGGTTGACCTTGGCTGGTTGTCAGGTGCCTACGAAGTGACTCTACCACTCGTCATCCTTAGCGGGACAGGAGGAGAAAAGAAGATGAAAAAGCTCATGGATTGAGATAAGGGAAGTTTAATAAAAGAAAGCAATGGCTGTGTGCGGAAGCAAAGCAAAACAGAAAAAAAAGATTTATTCTCTACTTCCCATCAGCAGGAGATGTCCATCTACTTTCTGGGAAGCAGGGTTCCAGTACACACAGAGATTGCTTTGGAGCACAAATGTCTTAATAACGAGTGCCCACCTGACCTTGCCTCCTTTCTCTTAGCTTTTATTGCTGAGTATGACATCATATGGTATGGAACATCCCTTTCATCAGTTTGGGTCAGCTGTCCTGGCTATGTCCCTTCCCAACCTCTTGCCCACTTCCAGCCTACTAGCCTTTGAGGGTGGGGGTGTGTTGGAGAGAGAACCTTGATGCTGCGGGAGCACTGCTCAGCAGTAGCCAAAACACTGGTGTTTCATCAGCACCTTTTTATCTACAAATACAAAGTGCAGCCATAAGATGGCTGCTATGGGGAAAGTTCACTCCAGCCAGCCAGACCCAACACACTCCCAAGCTGTCACTGGACCATGGGCTGTGATTAATCTTGACAGTGGCAGTAGCCACCTGAAGCATGGCTATATCTTGTTTTGGGCACAGTGGTGGTATGCAGAGTGGACACTTTTTGCTCCCAAAGTTTGAGGCTTTCGGAAATGTATGCCCTTGATGAGCACTAGTTTGCATGTGGTCTACTAAGTGATGCTAACTTACAGGTTTGGTTTGAATTTTTTTCCCTTCTCTTCTACACAGTACACTACCTAGAGTGGCTTGTACTCAAGAATAATTAATATTTTTCGTTTAGATTAAAGTCAGATTTTTCAAAGAAAAACAATTTGATGAAAATTTTTTTAACCAAGCCATAAAAGTGCATCTGCTTGTATTATTCACAAGCAGAAAAAGAGAATATGGATAGCTGGGAGTGAGTCTTATTTCTAAAACCCAGTAACAATTCTGGTACTGTTTATTTGCTAATCCTAATGGTGATTATAATCATGTTTTAAACAGAACATTCCTAAAATTAATCGCCTTCCAGGAACGCATGAAATCCATTAATGATATTGGAAAAGAACAGACTTCCCATACTTCTCAATATACAGTATTCCAGGGATGACTTTCAGGCCAAGATCTTGCACATAAGGACTTTTAAATTGGTATTAAAGTACCAGTGAAGTTAAGATGTCTCAGGAATGTGTTATGCTTAGCACTTAGTATGCAAGTTTGCCTGTTGTAAAGGTGTGCTGAAGAGTAATTCTGAAACTATTCTGCAACCATTTTAAATCACTTCTTATTTTTTAATAAATATTTCCAGTAATTGCTAATAGAAAATGCAGTATGCTTCTGAGTAACTAAACCATAGGCAAATACCTAATTACCTTCTGTAAGATATCTCTAGAAAAGGCAATTTTTGCCAAAAATTCACTTTTGTTTAGTGAATCACTGTCTGCAAGTACTGATTATTCTGTCTTAAATGTTAACCTTAGATTAAAAAAAAAGTACATTTCATGGAAGCATTTGCCTTTGGTAGCTTGAAGTAATGATGAATTACTTCTACCTCTGCTCATATTTCTTTGTAATTTACATCCTCTCATGTTCTCTCACGTAAGTAGTGCTCTATAAAATAGAAGTGAAATGAAGATTATCAGTATTATATGGCTACAGTTTGGGTGGAGAAAACACGCCTACATTTTTAGGCCATTTATCAAATTATTCCTTGATTTACAGACTCATGGCCTTCCAAGGAGAGCTACAAATCTTGCTGGTTTTATGTGTGATTCTCTTATAAAACTTCGAGATGTGTAAAAGCTGTGTTGACACATTTGAACTAAGTACTGTAATTTCCCCCCTCCCCTTATTAGCTTTCTCTGTTTTTATTTTATTTTTTTTATTATTTTAGAGGGTTAGTAGTATGGTTTCTTTGTTTTTGACTCTGCCTTACCCTTCATAACGCTGACAGGGACTGGGATCCAAACTAGTGGAAAAAGCTCTCTTTTTTTCCTTTGGAAAGATTTTGTCTTACAGGTATCGGTGGGATTATTGCATATGTATCTGAAGACAAAATTTGGCGTAGTGACTTGAGCTCGTTTGCATCAGGCATAGCTGCAGAGTGCTGTATAGGGAATTGTTCATAGTACTAGGCAAATATTGTAATTGGTAGATTATAGACAAGAGCCCTGCAGCAACAGCACTGAACAAAGCAGTCTTGGGCTTTGCATATCTCGCTCTCCTGTTACTGAATTCAAGCTTTGAGGCAATCTGAAATTGTTTTCTTCTGGGACTGTTGCAGTTAGAATGCACGATCTTAATTACGTGCAAGCCCCACCCAGCTTTGGGTAATTTACTACTGCTTATTTTGGACGGTTCTTTGTTTTATGGAAGCACATCTTCCAGTTGATTTCCTGCCCTAAACATTTTATCCTGTTTTAAAACTCTTATCTGAACTTTTGAAAATACTAACCTATTCTGACTTTGATTCTTAAAATGCCTGTGTGTGCAGTGTGTAGAATCACTGCAATAAAGGAGTGAGCCGTAGAGTATCTCACTGAATAAATAATCGGACGACACATGAGAAAGTTGTTGGCTGCCACAGATGCAGGTCAAGCCTGGAATCCTAAGAGGAGCATTGTCTGAAAGCTGCACTCTATACCAAAAAGCATCTCAAAAGGTCAGAGAGATAGGAAGAAAGCCAGACAGTTTGAATGTCTGTGGCTAATATGATGCGGGTGTTTTTTCATACATAATGCAATTAGTTCACTACAACAGCCTTGTTAAAGTTCTGGTTTAGCTCTCATGTTGAGGAAAACTCTGTTACAGGTCAGACCAAGATTAATGGAAAACCAGTCAACTAGATCACCTAGTTAACCTGGTGAGGGATGTTGTAACAGCCTACAACAGTCTGAGGAAAGGGAACTAAAAAGCACCAGGGTGCTTAGATAGGGCCAGGAGATGATGTCAGCAGGTATTTACAAACTCAGATTAAATGTTAGAATGAAAAGCCACTCTTAATATGCCAAGCAAATTACTCACCCGAAGTCCTGAAGGGATGCAAGGGCCATCATTTTACACTTTTTAAGAGTTAGGAGGCTAAGCTTTTATTGCAGTAGATATTTAGACATTTAATTCCAGGAAAGGTTTCAAGGCTGTGAATCTTAAGACTTGTCTTAAATAAACTCACATCCATTAATCCTTTCTTTCAAGAGACCACCAAAGATGAAAAAAGAGGACACGATCTCTTTTATGCAGTATTCTTGTGGTTATGACATTCATCTGGGGAGAGGGAGATCCAAAACAATTTTTTTCTCTGTCTCCCATCTTGTAGTTTACATGGCATTTTGGGATGAAGTACTCTTGATCATGTCTCATTGGAACTGCTGTTTCACAACATTTACATTTTTTGGCAAGAGAAAATGAAGTTCTTCAGCCCACTTCTGTTGAGTTGACCTTGGGCCAGCAATGGGACTCCAGTGCCTTGAGAGTTGTTCTCATGTTTGTGAGTTTCTCTCCCTCATCTCCTCCTTTCATCTGGCCTTTCTAGCTAATCCTAGATTAATGTCTTTGGCGTCCCACTGATGGTGCAACATCAGCACAGTTGATAACTGTGTTTTGAGTCTATCCAATGAAGACTTGGAAGTCAGACTCCAGCCTTTTGCATGTAGGGTAGGGAATGGGCTGGCAGTCTGCACCATTTGGCATGCAGCTGCATCAGTTGTCACTGCTAAGGTCTTATGACTCTCCATGCTTGCAGTGTGCAGTGCACACTGGACCATACAACATGCTTTCCCCACCGCTTGGGGTTCTCCCTTCTAGCAATAATTAGCCTTGTTTCTTTGAGTTTAGTGATAGAGGTTCTTGCACAAATATGCTGTGTTTGGTTGTGGCAAAAGATTTGTTAGCCTGGGGCTTCTTAAATCATACTGAAGCATGCAATGAAGAAAGAGCTGGAATTTTCTATCACTACAACTTCAACTAAGTGTGAGCCAGAACCAGCAATGCACCCTGGGGGAATGGCTCAATGGCTTACTCTCCTGCCTGAAGTAAGAAAGAAGCTTTGAATGTTGAGGAATGGGCCTTTCACCTATGGTAGTTTTAGTTGACTCCAAGTTTTAAAAAAAACCCAACAAAAAAAATTCCCCCAAACAAGTGTGAAGATACTTCTCCCAGGTCTTTTTGAGTTCTGTCAGCTTCAGTAATAGTTCCCATTACTTCAGTGTATCTTTAAGTCCTATCACAGAAGTGTACATCTGAGAATGTTTAAGTAGTCCAAAAGTAGGACACAACATCTTCATTTATACACTCTATCTAAGGTCCTAGTCAAGCTCATGTCTTGTAGCTTGAAAAAGTAAAATGCAAACTTGCCACTATGATTTTTCCAGAAGTTTTTCACAATTGTGTGGAGCTGACCATTACAATGTGAAGACTCTACAGTGGGAATATAAGGGTAGAGAATTTTCTTCAAACTTTCGTGTTCTGCCTCCTGAAAGTAAAATTTTAAAATCTGATGTTACTTTGGCACTTTTAATATATTAGCAGACACAGGGAACACAGCATCACAACTGTTTTCAATTTTTAATCTTGAAGAGCAATCAGGATGTATTATATATTTAGCAGTAATCATCTAAGTCAATACCCTTGAACTAACAGAAAAGTCTTGGAGGGAGATGGTTATAGGAGAGGATGAATCCCATTATGGAAATTTATTACTTAAAATATAATCTAGTCTAGTGTTTACAATGACAGGACTTTGTAGCAGTGATAGGCTGTCAATCTCTTTCCTTTCAGGAATCCATTCAATAAATTGTAGCACTTAGGGAGCTGTTACTTGTTTTCTTACAAGAGAAAATACAGATCAGCAGTGATGATTTTGTCCAAGATTCAGACAGAAGAAATATATATAGACATATATTTTGAATCAGAAGCTTTCATTCTTGCTGATGCACTGAAAACTTTTTTTGAAATATATTCTGAATAACCCATTAAATCATTGTTGTATATCCTATGTAGTTTAACTTACAAGTGAACTAAAGATGAATAAGCTAATAAGTTTATACACATATATTAACTACAGGGCATATGGAATAAAGAAAGATGTACATGCATACTAATGACTTGTTTATTGCTTGATGGACAATCCTGTTAGATGAAGAACGGGGAAAAGAGTTGGCAACAGTTCCCTTTTCTTCCAGTTTTCTCTGAGGAATATAAATGACCCTAATGAAACTGCTCAAACATTGCAAAAAACCCAGTCTACTTAATCAAACCAAATTCAAAGTTTTACACTCTAGAGAATAAAGATAGCATAAAGACAATCCTTTAATAAAGTTTCTCAGATTGGGGAAGGGAGAGTAGCTTATTGGACAAGGAACTAAGAATGGATACACCCTGTCATGTACTTTACAAGAGCTGAAGAGGAGCTTCCACATTACATGAAAAAAAGTAAACAATTTTTCAGTGTGAAAAAAAAAAAAGGGAGTTGGTTGTTGTTCCTCCCCCCACCCCTCTTAAAAATAAAAAAAATCCCACAAAGAACACCGCAATTCAGTTAAAACCACCAGGATTTGCTAAGAATTAAAGATGTAGCAAATTTAGTGTACTTGAAATCCCAGAAAGAATGGATTTTGGAATCTGGCTTTATGACTTTTTCTTAAGCTGCCTCTTCTGCTTTGCCAGTTTTTGAAACTTTTGACCCATTTTCTCATAAAGTAGTGTCAAAGGTACAGCATTCCTCAGAGTAGGACACTAACAGTGGCTAATATTTATCACTGTAACTTACGGGCACTAGTGGAGAGGTACGTCAACAGAAGCGAGTTTTATTCAGCTAAAGGTTGCATTGGTTTTAAAACTTGATTTAAGTTTTCTTTGTTAGCTGGAAAAATCATGGTTTGGCAGTGTCTGAGTCTGTGCAGAGCTGTAGAAATCGCTTCCTTTAAATGAGAATCTACATTGCTAGCTGTTTAATCAAAATGAAATAGAGGCGGTCAAAAGATCTCCTGGTCTTTAATAGTGTTTCCCAAATGTTGGCAAGTTAAATTAAACTTTCGGAAAAATGTATGCTTTCCATAGTATAAAGTCTGTGCTGTTAGAAGCTTTGTCTTGAGACTTGTTTAAAAATAATGATTACTACAGAGTGGAAGACTGTTTGGATGGCTATCCTGAGTTGGTTTTAGCGGACTTAGACATAAGTGCAAGCTGAATGGCAATAAGCCATTCTAAATTTAAATGTGAATATGTATAGGAATTTAAGTTAAACCACTGTAGCTTTCATAAGTAGTACTTAGAAACTTCTATGTCTTCTCCGTTTTGGTTCCTACTCTCTCTGCATGTGCAGCCTTTTGAGCCATTTTCCTATTGTGATCCCTTTCATTGCTTTTTTTTAAATTTTAAATGCAGCTGACTTGTACTTGTGTGTGAGCTATGATGACGTTACATGATAGGCAGCAAAATCTTCTAATTCTGTAAACTGAATTGCAGATCTCTACTCATATCATTACTGCTCTATTACTCATGTACACAGCGTCACACTTGCTGCAATCATGTAGGTGAACTCCTGGTTCTAGGAGGACATATAATTAAATAGAGGCCCATACATTAAATGCTTATTCTTTCTGACGGCATCTGGAGAATTAGCCTCATCTCATACACAAGTGTCACAGCTTGCTCTTGTCCCAAGCGAGTCTTGTCTTAGCAGAGGTGTTAATGTGATGTTGTTGTGCAAACCTAATACATTTGCTGCCCTTTTCCACAGATATATGCAGGTGCATTGGGGAGTGCATATATTACCCAGTATGTACCATTTATGCTGTGGTATGTGTAAAAGGAGGCTTTTTATTTACACCCATGATGGGCCCCAGTTGGATATAAGCAGTCCATTGGGCTTAGCGTGAGACAATTTCTACTCCAGAGTTTTAGAGTATAAAGCTTCAAAACAGAGCTGTTCTAGTCAGCAGACAGTGGATCTTGCATATGCAGAAAACACTTATGACTTTAATTGTGTAATTAAATTTCACAGAAAGAGCCCTTCACAAAGAGTGAGAAACAAACATTTCTGACACCCAGACCCTCACTGCTGCTAGCAGCATTTTTTTTTTTTTTTGCCTATTAGTGATGGCTTCTAAATGCTGATGCTTATATTCACTGACTTATCCCTGTTTACCCACTCTGCCACCTTTCTCATCGTTCACGTACCAAATATTTCAATTTCTAGTAAAAAGGACATGAAACAATTGCGATACTGAAGTAAAATCATTGCCAGGCAGTTTGTTTTATGTGTTTGCGAATGGCATGTATGGTTACTGTATAGAGTCTCCGGCTCCCTCCTTGTTATTCTTTCTTTTCTGATTTTTTCGTGCTGTTAATAGCCACATGTCTTCCAGTTTTCTCAGATTTATAGTTATCTGTCCATGCCACTTGGAGCAAACTGCTGTGAGAAGAAAGGAGGTGCAATATGCCTTTGTACACTCAGGAGTTGCCACTGCACTGTTTTGACAGACACAATAACCATATGCTGAGGAATGTCTCTTGGCTATCTGTGCAACCCTAGTTTCAGCCATTTGTGGTTGATGCTAGCCTCACAACTTCCAAGGTACATTGTGCCTGACTCTCATGCTTAACCTGAGATGTTTTGGAAGGAAAATTGCAAATCATGCTCTACAAACCTGACTACAGTCAGACAGAGGAGGAAATATGAGGCCATTTTTGAAATCTGGGATCCTTGCATGTGGGCAAGGAGAAGGAAGCCCAAAGTTTAATTCAATCTAATTTTTGTAGATGAAAAACTAGACAAGAGCTGACAATGTGCACTCACAGCCCAAAAAGCCAAATGTATCCTGGACTGCATCAAAAGAAGGGCGGCCAGCATGTCAAAAGAGGTGATTCTGCCCCTCTGCTCCACTCTCATGAGACACCACCTGGAGTACTGCAGCCAGCTCTGGAGCCCTCAGCACAAGAAGGACATGGACCTGTTGGTGCAGGTCCAGAGGAGGGCCACAAAAATGATCAAAGGGATGGAACACCTCTTCTATGAGGACAGGCTGAGAGAGTTGGGGCTGTTCAGCCTGGAGAACAAAAGGCTCCAGGGAGACCTTATTGCAGCCTTACACTACTTAAAGGGCGGCTACAGGAAAGGTGGGGAGGGACTTTTTACAAGGACATGTAGTGATAGCACAAAGGGCAATGGCTTTAAACTGGAAGAGGCTAGATTTAAATTAAATATTAGGAAGAAATTTTTCACTCAGATGGTGGTGAGGCACTGGCACAGGTTGCCCAGAGAGGTGGTGGATGCGCCATTCCTGGAAACATTCAAGGTGAGGTTGGATGGGACTCTGAGCAACCTGATCTAGTTGAAAATATCCCTGCTCATTGCAGGGGAGCTGGACTGGATGACCTTTAAAGGTCCTTTCGAACCCAATCTAGTCTATGATTCTAAGATTACTTGAAGTTTTGCTTGATGTGAACAAATCACATATATTCTGCCTGCTTTGTAATGAGTTCACACAGACTACCTTTTTCTGAACAATACAACAGTTTTTAAAAATAGTTTGTCCATGGACAACTCACAAACAGAAGGATGATCTGAATTCAATGAATGTATTATTTGCTAGAGAAACTCTGGGCCACTGTCTCACTTCTTTGAATGTTATTATGGATTATTATTTTATTCAACTGCTGTCTTCTTCAATGCCTTTGATTACAGTCATGAAATAAAGATATTCAGAGCTGTTTAACTTATTTACACAGATTACATTAACTTTAATCTTTTGAATATATCAAAACTCCCTGATGTTACAGATGGAAGGAAAACTGGCAATCTCTGGTAAGGGAATCTTGTTTCAATCCAATTCTACTAGACAGTTTAGTATGTGGCATTGCCAGAACTTTTCTGTATGAAGAAAATGCATCGCAAAACAATTATAACTCCATACTAACACTGGTAAAACTCCTAATTTCTATTGAAAAAGAACACTGTTTTCTGCTTTACTTGGTATTTGTTGTTTATTTGGTAATTTTGGAACAATTTGAATATTGGGGTCTAAGAAAGAATAGGGTACTGTAAAACCAAAATAAATGTTGACACGGGAGCCATACCTCTATATTTATATTAGTATTATTAGCAGATATTTTCTTATTAAGAATTACACAGCTCTGATGAGGAGACTATATTGAAGGCTAAATTAAATCCTGACATGTTTGTAGCATCAATGGATGATAATTTCCCTATCATCAATGACTTTGTGTCAGAATCTAATTTAACTGATGTCTTAAAGATAGAGATGCCTCATCTTGGTGCTTCTATAACTTCTATTCAGCCTGCTGCCTGCTTTTTTGCCATGTAGTTATTTCATTTTTCATGTGTGTGCAAATAGCTTCCTCTGGTGTATCTATATCAAGTGAAACAGAAATTGTATTGGCACCACTGGGCTTAATTAATCTTCTTTTTTCTCTTTTAAAGAAGATGAAGAGCATTAATATAGGAAATAAATATTCTGGGAGCAGATTTATTTCCCAAGTGAGAGAAAACAGACTAGCTATCTCTAAGGGAGGAGTTAGTTTGGTCTGTGATCTGTAAAACCTGCAAACAAGGTAATGGTCATGGCCAAAATAAAACCAAGGGAGAGAAGGAATAACAGAAAAGCCATAGTATATAAGTATATAAATACCTAATTATACTTCTTTACTTCTGGCTAGTCAGTGCCTCTTTTTATATTCACCTTCAGGTTAACACACGATACAGAAGTGACAGTTACTCCAAGCCAGTAGAAAGAAGCAGAAAGGGCTGAAATCTTAACAAAACCCGTGGACGTTGGATTGACCAAAGAGAAACCTTAAATCTGCTTTAGACTGGCATACTGTCTTAGGCAGCCTGTAGGAAATAGTAAGAAGAAAAACAATAGATAAACTTGTAGCATGTTCATTTCAGGGCTTGAATGAGTATCCAGCACTTTGGGGTCATAGTGTCTTGCTTCTTTGGCATTCTGCTAGCCAGAACTTTGTAATTTTAATATATTTAATATAACTATCACAGAAAGGAGCTTCTCTGTCAACTTGTTTGATAGTTTTAGATTGTCTTCTTTTCATTTTTAAACTAATCAGGAGTCTACATCTTTTAATAACTTCCTTCTGTCTGTTGCTCTAATTTGCTGTTTCCTACGGGCAACTGAAAAAACCATTATTTTAATTTCTCTCTTTTTTAAATTAAGATTTAATGAATCACATATTGTTAATACTGTAAAAGTATAAATGGTGGTGTTTTATTAGCCCATAAGGTAATACTCATTTTTTTCCTTTTTTTATAGCAAAGTATATATTTTTATGTATTTTGAAGGTTATACAGTGGCTGAAAAGAGGTAGTGAAAGGTTGTTTTAAATAAAAAGGAAACATTTGGGAATTATACATTTTGCATTATGTAGGGGAATGTAGGTAAAATGTGCTGGTGATACTTGGAAAGAATCAAATTCATGTCATTATATCATCTAATAGATTCTAATGACAGTAGAAAATACTTATTCTGCGTTAACCCCAGTAGGGAGTCAGGCCTCACCTGGCTGCTCGCTCACCCCCCCACCGCTCCTCCCCCCGGAAGCAGCACAGGGGTGTAAATCGGAAGGGTGAAAGTGTGAAAACTTGTAGGTTGAGAAAAACCTGTGAATGAAAAAGCTGTGCGTGCAAGCAAAGCAAAATAAGGAATTAATTCACTACCTCCCATGGGCAGGCAGGTGTTCAGCCATCTCCAGGAAAGCGGAGATCCATCGTGTGTAGCTTTTACTTGGGAAGACAAACGCCATCACTCCAAATGTCCCCCTTTCATCTTCTTCCCTGTCACTTTTATTGCTGAGTGTGACATCATATAGTGTGGGATGTCCCTTTTGGTCAGTTGGGGTCAGCTGTCCCAGCTGTGTCCCCTCCCAACTTCTTGTGCACGCCCAGCCAGGTCACTGGTGGGGTGGTGTGAGGAGCAGAAAGGGCCTTGAGACTGTGTGAGCACTGCCCAGCAGTAACTAAAATACCAGGGTGTTAACAACACTGTTTTCATTGCAAACCCAAACCAAGCTACCACACTAGCTACTACGAAGAAAATGAACTCTGTTCCAAGCAAATGCAGCACAACACTTGTGTCTTCACAGTCCTGGCAAATGCTATGCAAGCAGTTCTTTAAGTTACAGACCCTGTGCTTTAATAGCACATTGCTAATGAATCCTGAATGAGACCTTTAGGCCTCACCTAAATACGGTATTAAATAGCAGTGATATGTTATAAAATTGAGGGAGCCCACTTTGATTTGCAGGGAGTTATTATCAATGTTTTTATGTGAACAAAAATCTGAGGAATAAAGCTTCTGTTGTCTGGAGGAACTGATATGCCCAAGAACTTTCCATGGATGTGGTTTATTGAGTAGCCACTGACATATTCAAATAAGACAACCACGAAGAAAGGACTTGGTTCAAAGACAGTTCATGTAAACGTGGGTGGGTGGGTGCCAAGGTTGTGTTTTTTTCTTTTTCTAGAGGTTTCTGTCATCAATTACATGGTGCAAACTGGATACAACATGCTGCTTTGGGGACACATTGTGCCAGGTTTGTTCAGCACAGTACCCAGGGTGATGTAGAATTAGACCTGCATACCTCAATAAGCAAAGTCTAAATCCGAAGATTAATGAACTTTGACGTTTACTGTGCAAACTTACAGCTTTTCTCTGCTTCCTGTATTAGGCTGAGTCAGATGTGTGGATCCACATGGTGAGAAATATTAGGGAAACCGAGATTCAGGTCTGGATTTTACAGTTAGTGTTATCTGTAGTGCATGTGTCATGAGCTTCTCGGGATCCAATAAGCCCAATGCCGTCACAAATCTTAAGAACAATTCAGAACTGGTGACGTTGACTAGCTGGCTTTGCTTTAATGAGTCCTTAGGCTGTGAAATTCACCTAAATTGTGAGCACTAAGTTTATTTAAGAAGCTGTGTGAGTTTCTCCCCAGCATACAGAATGTGATTAAAGTTTTTTAAAAGTTCTCAAAGACATATCTCTAAGGAGCACATAGAAGAAGAAAAAAAAAAAGTCATCAAAAGTGAGCTAGACACACACTTCACCAAAGAAGTATTTTGGCGCCTAAAAACATATACAACAGATATACTGTTCTCCACCAAGGACCGTTTTCAGGCTGCCTGAGTGGTGGGTTGTTCTGGTAGTGGAACTGACATGTGTCTTTTATGCAGGATGCCTAAAGCAATATCGTGAAATTAGAGCTGATGGAGCCCTGAATAGTCATGGATCTGCGAGGTCCACTGTGAAGCAAGTCATATGATCCAAATATAGCTTAAAGAAAAATCTTTTCTTTTACCATACAACATCAATAGGAAAAAAAAAAAAAAACACAATGAAAACAATTGTAGTTACGTAAAAATTAAAACAAATGTATCATTTTGTTCCAGTGACCTGGGGAGAATACTAATGAGGCAACCTCTGAATAAGAATCACTAATAAAAACTTTTTTATAAGGTAGTTGATTTAATTTGCCTATAGAACTTTGCTAATGAACACAGTATTAACACTTTAAATTCAAACTGTTCAACATAATTTTTAAGCCCATACATGAGCTGCATGGCATTCTGGGGGACAAAGCTTGCCTGTAGGCTGATTACAGAATAGAAAAGGTGAAAATAGCTTTGGGCAAAAGTTGTACGTATTTGTTCCACTGCTGTTCTCACTGAAGAGACAATCTTTGCTTGTATTCCAAATTGCTGGTTAGTTAAATTGCCAAAATGCGGACGTCCTTTTTTTTAAGTATACAGCTCTTTGTTTTAGTAATGATATTTTCGATTTTTTATACTATTAGAATTACTTATACACTTTAAATAGTTACAGAGGACTTTTAGCAGTCTACAGTGTGTAGAGCTGTATTATTTTAGGTGCATGAGACTTGTCTTGTAAAACTCTCATGTTTTAGGGCACCAAAATTGTCTGATCAAGTAGCAGATGTAAATTTATGTTAAGGTACTTACCTTAAGAAGATCAGAGATTTCAAAAGCAGAGTATGAATTTCTTTAGGAAAAGCGTCATATGGACATCTTCATAAGAATACTCCAGAAACTGTAATATGATGATCAAAATTAATTTTTGCCATTGATGTTGAAAGGAGAAAAAGAATTTTAAATGGATTTAAGGGGAAATTCCGAAGGAAAGAAAAGTATAATAGTAAAAGAGTGGAGTATGATCTGTAATCTTCAGTGGTCAGCCACAGCGCTTTCCTTTTTGACAGTCCTTCCTCTTGCTCCTGTTGTGTCTTTAGGATGCAGATTCTTTAGAAAGAGGAATCTTGGGTTCACACCTATCAGTACAGTACATACTCTATTTCTGTTACCATATTTAACAAAAAAAAAAAAAAAAAGAAAAGCTGTTACTTAGATTGCACCGCAGGTACAGATTTTATTATCCTAAGTGATTACTACCTTTAGAAACAGCACTTATGTTACCAGAGAAACTGAAAGTTTAGGACTGATTTTCTTTTTTTGAAGACAACATTATTGAGTTTCTCTGTGCTGAGGACCTGATCCATTAATCACTACTGTTAGCGCATCAGCAATTTCTTATAATAGTAATTCCACTGACTCAAATTAAGCCAAGCATTTTGAGTATATTGTTCTTTTACTAGAAACTTAGTGAGCCTGTTCCTTTATTTGGCTGTTTACTTTCCCTATTGCAGTTGGCCCAATTTTTTCTAGTCTGTGCAGGCATAAGCTATCCTACTGTAGTACACACGGTATCAGCCACATATTTGATTTAACTGACAATTCTATCGCTTTAAGTAGCTATTATTACTTTCCAAATATTTTTCCTTTAAATAACCAAATTATTCTTGTTGTCATGCTCATAGTCATGCTGTAGGGTTTAATTTCAAGATGTTAATCAATCTGCCCTCCAGAAATGTCAGACAGCGCTGCTGCCGCCGTTGTTTGCCAGCCTGTGTCTGCGCTGAGCAGCGTGCATGCGTGCTTTTGTAAGGAGGCGGGAGTCGTGTGGGAAAGCGTGTTAGTGACTGTGTGTGCATTGTGACGAGAACTTGTAATGTCGACTAATTCAATATTTGTAGATTTGACTCAGCAACTGACGAGCAGAGCTCAGCACAAGACAAATAGCGGTGTTTGCTTTCTTGTAGCCTCAGCGCTGCTGTCAGAGCGTCCTGGGAGTTCAAGCGTACAGGATTACCTAAGCTCAGAAGTTAGACTTCTTAATTTTGTCACTAAAAAAGAAGTGGTACAACCTCTCATTCATTTTAGAAGTGGTTAAAAAGGTGTTTTGTGTTTGCACAGCTTTGGTAATACAAGTTACCTTCAGGACACGTGAATGATTCTGTTGGAACTGAAAGCAAATGGGGTCAAAGATGCTCTTTGCCTGTTTCCTCCTACCATTGCTGTAACCATGCTGGAGGTTTCTATCCCCACACTTCTGCTGACACAACCACATAATCCATTGCTTATTCAAATGAATGTGTGAAATGATCTGTGAAAGCAACAAGTATTTATTGATTTTTTTTTTAATTTTTTTAAACAGTTTTTGTTTTCCTTAACGTAGGCTTTTTGTTTTCCTTAACGTAGGCTTTTTGTTTTCCTTAACCTAGGTCATTGCAGAGGTCTGGCTTAGGGAAGGGTTAAACGGTTGTGTCAATGTAACTGGCAGGAGAGAAGTGTGGGAACACAGCTGACAGTGGGTGAGAGGTGATAATGATTTAAACCAGACCTGCTGCTGAGAAGTCTCTAAAGTAAATCCTTGATGTAACCAGACTGCTATATTCCAAAGAAGTGAAAATGAAAATTCTTGGAGATTATGTCAGTGTTCAATAAGACAAGAATTTCATATTTATACAAGTTCGGTAGCAAAATACCATTGAATTCAGTTAGCCTGAAATCCTCTGAAGTCAACAGTATGGAGTAGTCAATAGATAGATAGTTTCTGCCTCTTAGTATCACATACTACATTATGCATAATGTGGTGTAAACATGAGCTGTGTTAAAAGAAACTCCCTCCCTTCTTCCGCTCCTGTTCTTGGCTGCGTGTGTCCAGTGTTTCCCTTGAGTGAGATCCAATGACAGAAATTTAGCCCACCACTAAAAGAATAAACCCAAACCAAACAAAAATTAGTTTTCCATTAGATTGGGTTGCTAAAGTGACTCATCCTGCAGCTGTGGATTAGTTACATCTGGTGCAAGGGAGTGCAACAGCAGCTGAGGCTGGGGAAGAGACCACCCTGGTCAGTGACAGCTCACCGTTTCTCCAAACATGCTGTCATGTTCTGGAAGAAGCAATCTCACCCTCCAGCCCGCTTCCCTCCCCTCCTGTCAGCATAAGCATCCGTGTGGCGATGATGGGGAGCTGAAGAACTGACCGGTGGTGTTACTAGCCTGGATTAAGTTTCCCAAATAGTAATGCAAACTCATTTATTTCCATAAAGGAAAGGATAATGCAGAGCAGGCTTTAGTGGCCAGGACTAAACTGAGACTGCTTTTCAAAACGGGAATGCTTGTTTAAAGTGTGTGCAAAGCTCTGGAATTAGGATGTAACTCTAAGGCAGATTAATCTGATCTAAAGCAACCCTTCTGTATTCATGCTGCATCTACCAGTTCCCTCCTTTACATCTGGGTGAGTATTCTTGTGATGTGATGATGGCAACCAAGTTCAGAGAAGTAATCTGGTCAAAAACTATATCCATTTAAAAATTACTGGGTTTTGACCATATGACTTCTCAAATCACCTCGTTGCTTTATCAGGTGAATAACAAGGGAAACGGAAGAAACTCCTGTTGTGATAGCCCTGATTTTAGATCCATTCAGGCAGGTAGTGAATCTCACCTTTCAAGTATCTACTGTGGCTTGACGCTGGTAAGAAACAATGCTAATCTGGTGCTTCCCTGATGTCCCAAGTGTGAACAGCCATACAGTGTTAGCAGTTTCATTGTGGAAAGATGAGGCTAGTTCTTTCCCTTTTAGAGTTTCTTTTTTCAGACACTTAGAATTTTAGCCCTGTATTGCGAATTGGTGATAATAAAACTGGAACAATGTTAATCAACTCTCTGCTATTTCCAAGTCTAACACATTGGAAGAAATCAGTGATCAGAATCTACATCAGTGGAAGAAATAATTTTTCTTCCTGGTATGATTTCTTTATGCAGCCAAAGATAGGTTATAGAAATGGGTTTCCTGATGAAGACGACGATCAAAAGAATGATTCTATAATAACTGCAGCTGTGGAAAAACCATTTGTCTATAACTAAAAGGAGGCTTTGTTTTTTTTTTAATTGTTTGAATTATTTCTGGATAAATTTGTGTAACTTATTTTGGAGGGGATATGAACTCATAAATCCGCTGTGAAAATATTCAGTTTGAGCTTTCAGCAGACCATGCGGTTTTAAATTATCTCCCCTTTTCAACCTGTCAGAAAGTTTCAGACCCTCTGAGAGAAAATAGAGGAAAAAAAATAAAGTCCCTTTTACTCCCACCAATTAAAGACTTTTTGTATGAGGATGATGGGTCTGAAGGTCATTATCTTTCTGTAGCATGATGATACAAGAATGAGTCCCAGGAGTATCGTGAGTTGGGACTTGAGACTCTGGGCCTGGTGGCCACAGCAAGGAGGATGGGTCACACTGGTTCAGAAATTCTGGGTGGCTGGGGAGGACGGTAATATGTTGTCTTTGGTAGAATATGAGACTCTTGTTGGCAGACGCTGCTAACAGTCCCAGAGGACTGAGGGAGGCTTCCCTTAGACAGCAGATTGCCATTTTGCTGTATGTGGGTTGATGCATTTTATTGCCTTCGCTTTTCTCTCTTAATGTTTCTCTTGAGGTTTTCCTGTCCTATTTGTACAGAAGAGAGAAATATGCAACAGAATTTGGTGAGGATGGACTGTATGCATGTTGTAGTTTAAAAGCTGAGCCGGTGTTGCAGTCCTGATTCAGGTTCAAAGGCAAATTAGGGGTACGAAACAGGTCCCCGTTTAAGAAAATTCCATTTATCCCTGCAACTCCAATGCAAGGCTGTTTTAATGGCACTAGGGGACCCTGACATGCATCATTTTTTCCCAGCACATATACCATGACATATATTGCACTGGTACAGGTGCACACTGACTGATAGACCTGGGCAATTCTTTCAAACCCGGGGTTAGAGAGTTTGGATGGTTTATTTTGAAGATAAACATAAAAAATAAAAAGTCGTACTTAAAAATTGCTACTTGAAATGCTTCTTCTGATCCAAAATGATGTATTTTGTTTTGTGGTTAAAAAGATCACATTTTAATCTTTATTATAAATTTCTTTCCTATTTTTTAAAGTCACTTTGAGGCAAAACATGTAAGAAAAAGTTTTTACTTGAAATTTGCACTCACACAGAAAACTGTGATAGTAAAAACATTATAACTTCATTTTTTCCTCCCACTGAAACTGTTCCCTAGTTTAAATCTAAATTAATGATTAATTTGGGATCTCTGAAATTCCTTTTTTTTCAGCAAAATTCAATATTTTCTTCAATACTTTATACTGATCTTTAGATAATTCCTGAGGCACAGATATGTAACTGTAGAACAGCAGACTGGTCTCCACCCTCTTTCATCCTTGTTCCAGCGAGAAATGGCATTTGTGGTAATGTAGCTGGGAAACTTCTCTCCCAGTTTCTTTCCCAAGTGATCTTGCCACAGCTTTCTCTTTATGGAGTGGTGAAAATAGGCTTTGTATGTGCAACCTTTAAAATAAAAAAGCAAAAGCTTAGTTCCATGGTTTGATGAATTGATTCACAATCAGTATAATGTGCAACGAAAAATGCCTTATGCTGATCCATCTTATAAATTCATACAGTTGTCTCACTGAGAGCTCGAGTCTTTGTGTTTTATTCTCTTCTGTTAAAATCTAAACCGAACCGGTTTTCAAAAGATGGAAGATCTCCAGCGCCTTTCTGGTGTTGTTCTAATTACAAAAATGAATGGCATGGTACTTTTACTGTGGGCCCTTGGACGTTCACTCAGCCAACTTTGGTAGCACATTCCCAACTCTAGCATGTGAATAGATCTATTTAACTTAATGGTAAGGAGTTCTTCAGAGTTGTTCATTGTTGACCTGCCTCTGCTCCTTTCAGCTGAAGCAAAATGAAATTATGCTAAGTGTTTCTGGAAATCCTTCCTTTCAGAGGAAGCAAATAGATAGCTTGAGACAGTAATGTTTTCATAAAATTGCACTTATTATTTAAAAAAAAATAATTCTTCATCTGCAAATTCTACTGAATATGTGTTTTTTTGACTCCCCTGCACAGAAGGATGAATAATAGCTTCAGGATTTCACCCTGTGTATTTTTTCCTTTGATCTTACAGTATTACTTTCTTGTGATATTTGTCCTTTTTTTCTTTTGGCTTGCTTTGGTAAAAGAATATATGCAGATCTTTTAAAAATTCCTTCAGTGGAGATAGTGGAAAGGGAATTACACAAAACCATTCTCTCTCCCAAACAACAATCCCCTCTAAACAGCTAATTATTTTCATATTTGTGGATGTCCCCTACATTAAGACTTCTCCTAACTCCCACGGTTCCAGACTGTCTTGGTTTCTGACCTCCCAAGTAAAAAATCCAGTGGAAATGTAATGTCAAAATACTTCTCCTTGATCTCTCTGAAAAGGCCCGTTCTTGTCATAGTTTCAAGTTACTCAGCTGCAAATTTATTAATTACACAACAGACAATTATATCCATATAAAAGCCACAAAAAATTCCAAATTTTGAAATCACCTCAAAACAACAACAGAGGCTAAATCTCTTTGTAACTTAGCTAATATTAGTAAAGGATTATAGCACAGAATATTCAAGCATATTCTTCATTATTATCTGGAAAGAAAAAACCAAATCATTCTAAATATTGTCACTTTGGCACTTCCATAGCTACACAAAGAATTTTTCTTTTATTTTTTGTTTGTTTTTCTTTTAAAACTGTAAGGACAGATTTAAAAAAAATCCCAGAATAACTGAAAATACCACTGAAAAGAGTCTGGTTTTGTCTTGTGTACACCCTCCCTGCAGGTATTTGCACACATTGATGAGATTTGTCCAAAGCCTTCTCCTCTCCAGTCTCCAGTCTCAGCTCTCTCAGCCTTTTCTCACAGGACAGATGTTCCAGACTCTTAATAATTTTCATGGAACTTTGTGGACTCCCTCCAGTATGTCCACGTCTCTCTTGTACTGGGGAGCCCAGAACTGTAAGCACTCCAAGTGTGGCCTCACCAGCGCTGACCTGAGGAACAGGATCACCTCCCTCCACCTGCTGGCAATACTTTGTCTAGTGCAGCCCAGGACATCTCTTGCCCTCTTTGCTGCAATGGCTCATTGCTGGCTCATGTTCCACTTGATGTCCACCAAGACTCTCAGGTCCTTTTCAGCCAAACTGCTTTCCAGATGGGTGGCCCCCAGCACATATCAGTGCATGGGGTTTTTCCTCCCCAGGAGCAGGACTTTGCACTTCCCCTTGTTGAAATTCATGAGGTTCCTGTCAGCCCTTTTCTCCAGATGTTGAGATCATTCTGCTTTGCATGGCTAATAATATCTTTGTTCCTGCAAAAAGTGGTTTCCTCACCTTGTGTAATATAAATTGTGACATTATATTAGCTTCTCTTGAAGCCTGTCTCCAAATCAGAGCACACTTGTACAGTCATGATGAGGCTCTTAGTCTGTAACCGAGTGTTTCTTTTTCATATGTCAGTTGTGGATATTTAAAGTAAAAAGTAAGTCTTGGGTTGTTTTTCTGCTAATCCTAGGATATTTTGTATGTTTAATATATAACAGTTTGCTAAAGCAAATTGGCATAATATTGTTATGTCTAATATTTTTCTGTGTAATAGAATCAATCTCATTAAAAGTAAAAGTCCATAAGAACAAGCAATAATGGTTTTAAAGAACCTTTCTTCTGGATAAATATTGTGCTGATATCTGAATGAATGTATTCTGGATTACCATAAGGTCATGTGTGTTGGAACAAAGAAAAAACCTAATTTCTCTTTTAAAATGGGATCAGTTTATCAGTGTTATGTGATAACTACTATAAGCCTCATTTATTTTATTTCCATGGCTCAACTAAATTGCATTACTTTTCACATCCTATTTTAACAACAGTGATTTTGGGAATAGGTGCAGACATTTGCAGAACTAATAAGGGAATTATTTTTTCTGAAGGCTTTGGGAAGGCTGTCTATTTCAAAACCTTTTATGGAGTAGTTTTTGAAAATGATCTTTCAATATTTTATTCTGAAGTGAAGTCCTAGTCTTCTAAATTCACCTTTCCAATTGTGATAAAAAAGTACCGAGTGGGTTCTTTAATTTTTGTTTCTAAGATATATTAAATGCTTGCTTATGGTTGAACATAAATAATGTTATTAGGAATTTATAGTAGTTACCACTGTTGGTGATGCTGAAGTGAAAGATTTTTTTAACTCTGGAATATTTAACATGGCTAGAAAAAAAAAAAGTAAAATCTTAAATCTTGCCAGTGGCCTTATAAATTCAGTAAGCTTCCAAATAATGTAAGGAAAATGAAGTAATGAAAAACTTTTCAGTCGTTACCATCTCCTACATTCTTCTGTCTTACTCAGAATTAATCTATGTTAGTTTTTCCCCTGAACCCTTTTCCCAGCCACTGTCAGGTGCTTCGCTCCCTGCAAAAATCTTGTCTCATACGTCCCAATATGGAGAATGACACTTCAATACATTAACACTGGCAGATTATTTTTCCTCCCATTTCTTTTTTTCATTTTTTTCCTTCCCCAAAATGGTTGTGATTTTCTAGAGGCTTTTGATTTTTAACTAAATTTCTTTGCCTGTGTGATTATATTTCTAAGGTTTTATACCCATGAATCTGTGTGTATAATCCCTGAGTGACTAATATCTATTTTTTTAAACTGTTGGAAAACTTTGCTATTTTTTCTTTAAAAAACACACAAAAATCCCCCCTCAACACCCCCAAAACCCTAAAACCTGTGGAAAAAATGAGGGAGGTAGCCTAGATCCTTTATGAGCAGAGGAAAAAAAGATATGTAACACATTTTTTAATTGTTGTTCTGGATGATCTTAATAGCTTGAGACACCAGAATGTTCAGTACAGAGTCATTCTGAAGAGCACCATCCAAAAATCACAGTCATTCCCACAGCCCAGGCGGTAGTCAGCTGTTCCCACAGAGTGTATAAGCAAAACCTTTCCATGTCAGCAAAGTCTTTAGATCAAATTTCACTTCCCCAAAAATTATCTGACACCATCGCTGCAAAAAAATCTTACATAACTGAGAAGTGAATTTGCATGTATAAGGCTATAGTTTGTGTCTTTGGGAAAAGTACATAAAAACTCAATGCACAAAAACAAAAGCACAGTGAAAAAAATAGACATATTTGAAAGGGGAATATCTTCCTGTGGCTTTCCTCTATCAAAATAAAACTGAGTTTAAACTGACCATGCAAAGGTTTGCAGTATATAGGTGAGGATCCAGAACATCAGTTTGTGATTTGTGCTGTTCTCATGAATGTGTGCTGGCACCAAAAGAACTGAAGGGTGACTCGGAGGAGGATGACGGCATTTTGGTTACCTAAGAAAAAAATTCTGGAAATAGCTCCCCCGCCCCATCCCTTATATAGAACTTGCAGACCACAACTTATATCCTCTAGAACTTTAAAAAAGCTGTTCCTTATCTAAATCAGACTTCCTAACAAATGTATGACATGTCACTCAAGTGACTATGACATGTTAATTTCTGAAAGGAGATGAAAAGTAGTCATTTGTCTACTTTTGTAATCTACTTGGACTGCTTAGATCTCTTTGGTGTAAAGTTTGTTTCTGGACCCTACTAACTGGATGTTTCTAAATCAAGTTATTTTCCTACAGCACTAGTTCAGTTTGTAGTGATCCTTTAGCCCTTAAAACTGTTTCCTATTTGCTGAAGTAAAAGCTCATATTTTACATTCATAAGAATAATAAATATTAACTCCACGAATCATATAAATCTAGCTGATCCTACTGTTTGGAATTCTATTAAAGGCTTGATACTGCCATTATGAGTAATGTTGCTGGAGCTGTGGCTTCAAGATAATGGATCATAGAATCATAGAATAGTTTGGGTTGGAAGGGACCTTTAAAGGTCATCTAGTCCAACCCCCTGCCATGGACGGGGACGTCTTCAACTAGATCAGGTTGTTCAGAGCCCCGTCCAACCTCACCCTGAATGTTTCCAGGGATGGCATGTCTACCGGCTCTCTGGGAAACCTGTGCCAGTATTTCACCATGCTCATTGTAAAAAAATGTCTTCCTTCTATCTAGTCTGAATCTGCCCTCTCTTATTTTACAGCCATTACCCCTTGTCCTGTTGCATCAGGCCCCACTGAAGAGTTTGTCCCCATCTTTCCTGTAGCCCCCCTTTAAGTACTGAAATGAATGACAGGTGGTCTCCCCCACCTCTGTCTCCAAGTAGCAGAGGGAGAGAAAGAGACTTGTGAGTTTAGAAAAAAACCTAAACGACTTTAATGAAATATTAATAATAAAATAATGAAAAGGAAATAATGAAATATATACAATATACAAAACCAGTATCGAGCTCCCGGGTTGATGATCACATCACCAGCGGGCACTGGGAAAGTCCCAGATTGGACTCAGCAACGGACGTGAACTTGATTCTGGATCTGGATTCAGGAACGCACAGATCGGCATCAAAGCCAGATGAACAGATAGAGTCCTCCTCAGACACCGTCCACTGAAAAAGGAGAGTTGGCCCTTTGATCCTTCTGCTTTTATAGTGAGCATGAGGCAGACAGGATGGAATACCCCGTTGGTCAGTTTTGGGTCACCTGTCCTGTCCGCTTCTCCCCGCAGGTGTGACCCCTCTACTCTTTTCCACTTCCAACGCTCCAACGGGGCAAATAACAAAGTGAGCTGCCCTTGGGTGTGATAGCAATAAGTGTAAGCAAGAGCCTCTCTGCATACTATTTCTTGGCATAAACTACGAATAAAGGGGTTTTATCACTCTGAGAGTGAACAGTATCTCCACAATATGATGTTAAATTCAGAGAGTCCAGTTAGTTGCAAGACGCTTACCTGCAAAGTAAAATTACTGAACAGAAACTTGGTTCTGTTTTATCTCAAATCAGGACACCAGGGACTTCACCTGGCTGCCATAACTTTTCAAATATCATGGAGAGTGGCTTGGCAACTACATCAGCCAATTCCTTCAGGACTCTGGGATGCATCTCATCAGGTTCCATAGACATGTATATTCAGGTTCCTCAGGTGGCCATGAACCTGATCATCTCTTACAGTGGGAGGGAGTTCCTGTTTTGCAGTACAGCCACTTGAGATGTGTGGGGAGAGAGGTTGCCAGTGAAGACTGAGGCAAAAACTTGTTGAGTACCTCAGCCTCCTCCTCATCTGTTGTTATCAGTTTGCCGGTCTTGCTCATCAGGGCAGGTATGCTTTCTTTGACCTTCCATTTCTGTCTGACATGCCTGTAGAAGCCATTCTTATTATTCTTTGTGTCTATTGCCAAGTTCAGCTCCAGCTGCACTTTGGCCTTCCTGACCCCATCTCTACACAATGGGTCAGCGTCCCCATACTCTTCCCAGGATATGTGGCCCTGCTTCCACTGCCTGTGCATTTCCTTCTTGCTCTGTAGTTTGACCAGTAGGTCTTGACTCAGCCATGCTGATCTCTTGCCCTCCTTTCCTGCTGTGTTACACCTGGGTGTTGAGAGCTCTTGCACTCTTTGGAAAGCATCCTTACAGACCTGCCAGCTTTGTTTCTTGTCCCTGGTTCCTGAGGACAGTTTCCCAGGAAGTCCTATTGACTAACTCCTTGGAGAGCTGGAATTTTGCTTTCCTAAAATTCAGGGTCCTGAGTTTTCTCTTTGCCTGACCCATATTCCTCAGGACTGCAAATTTCACCAGTACGTGATCACTGCAGCCCATGTTGTCTCCAATCTTGACATCACCAATGAGCTCACTTGCATCAGTGACCAACAGGCCCAGTGTAGCATCCTTTCTGGTAGGACTGTTTATTACCTGGCTTAAGAAGTTATTCCCAATGCATTCCAGGAGTCTCCTGGATTGCTTATAGCTCGCTGCGGATGGATGACCTTCCCTTTTAAATTGTTGTGGTATAGACTGATCCTAAAAACTGGTTTAAACAGAAAATAGAATCAAAATGTCACAGCAGTATATTGACTTATATATCTGTCCTTTTCATGTAATTCAGGTTTTCTTTACTAGAGTAACCCTGTGTAACTGAGATGGTTAAGTATGTGGTGGGGAGGAAGAAACATGTTTATGAAGTTTGGCAATTTAAGGCTAATCTTCCCTTAATAATACTAAGATTTTGATACCCATTGTTCCACAGTGCTAACTATTCCTCTTTGGACAGTGGAACAAATGAGTAGTGACTGACTCAAGTAGCCAAATCCGGCTACCGGTGATTAGCACCACCAAAGTAGTGTCTCTCTTGCTCTTCAAAAGTACTGTGGATCCCTTTCATGCCTCTTCTGAAAACACCTCTCTGTCTAGCAAACACAAACCCAAGCAACTATGCGTGTGATGCCATATGTAAAAATGTTGTCCCCTTTGGACCAGGAAGCATACATATTTCAGAGGGAATCATTGAATTAGCACCAGCTCACAATAGAAGTACCATTATTTCCTCACCATCACCCCATCACCACTCCTTTTTTTTTTTTTTTTTTTTTTTGTGTTCTGGGATTTTTGTTGTTATTGGTTTTTTGTCTGTTTTTTGCTTGGGTTTGGTGTTGTTTTTTTTTTTTTTGTGTAAAAAAATTTTTTGTGTGTGTTTTTTTTTTTTGTGTTTTTTTTGTGTTTTTTTGTGACAGCATGACATTTTGCCAAAATACTAGTACAAATGCTTATGTATTTCATTTTTATTTCTCTGATGCTATGTTTGCTCTGTTAGGCAGGATTCTGATTGTGGCAAATTAGATGCTGGTGGACGCTATATCTTAATCCATGAAATTATGGGGAGAGCAGTGTGTTTGGGCAATCTTTTCAACTTAGAAAACTTACACTGACCTATGTTTTATCTCACTTTCTTTTGAAGGTTAATATTGGTCTTTCAATTTTCGGGTGACTTCATTACTGTACTAGTTACAAGTTTTCATTAACAACATTGTTCTATAAATAATGTCATGCTAGCGAAGCATATATCAAATTTGTTATTGGGCTTTCTCATAATTTATCCTCAGCTCTGCAAATTGCACAGAGTAGCTGTTAAATTTATTCATTTATCAGAATTGATACACAAATGAGGTATGCTGTTTGTTACTTTATTATCTAATGTAAGTCAAAGTAAGTCCATCAAATCAAATGGAACTACAGTCAAGCTGAAGACTTATTCATTTATCTTCACAGTCCTGTACAAAATATATATTGCCTCCTGGATGCTTAGCTGATAAGAAAAAAAAAAAAAAAGTTATAGGTATTAAGTAAAAGTTATAACATATTACTAGACAAATATTGAAACATGTGTATTTACTCTGTAGAACGCAATATGAAATTGTCTTTCTTTGTAAAAGAGTTTCTATTCTGCTATCACCTGAGAAATTTGCATTACTTCATAACTTATATCACTTACATCATTCCTTATATCACATTGTATTTTTTACAGTTGCTTGTTTTTCATCTTCAGTTTAAGTACCAGTTAGTGTAGGGAACTGAAATGAAACATTCTGATCTGAGTATACAACGGATTTTGGGTCTGAATACGTTAGGCTTGAAACAAACCTAAAGCTTTATGTATGCCATAGTACATTCAGTGGAATGCCTTTGTTTTAAATGCCTCTGTTCCAGACCAACTGCTCCAGAATAATCATTTTGGACTATAAGTACTCTTTTGAAAATATGAAGCAGTGAAAATGAAAATATGAGCCACCATTACAAGAGCAGTAATGATTTGCAAAACCTCACCCCTCCCAGAAAGAGTAAGTGGTGTCCATTTCTGTATTGTGCTGTTGCTCTGAAACTTCAGAATGGCAAAAGAAATGTCAGTCTTGCTTACAGTTTCTATTCCAAATGTTTGAGCAAAAGAATCCAACCAGCAAGCTTATCTCTCAGTTGCAAGCTGCTTTCCTTGCTTTTTCAGGTGCCAGAAATTCCAGCTGCCCAATATCCTACTGTGAAAATCTTCAATTTCCCCTGGCAGCTTTTATGAAACAGCAAACATTATCATTATAAAAACCTTATAGCAGATCTTAAGTTGAAAATGCCGGGGTAAATCTAAAAACAACTGAATAAAAGCTTGGGGGTTGGCTACTGGCTTGATTATTCTTGTTTAAACTCATTTAAGGAGAATACTCTTTTCCTTAACAGATCTGAGATTGCTGTGAAGTTTTTCCAGAGTTAGTCGAATTGAGAAGCCTCAATGGCATTGCAGATGCTTCACTTCAGTGGCCACAGGCTTGGATGTAAGTGATTCTCTGTAGGAAAAGCAATAACAGAACCCAATGTGGGGCTGTTGGCTTCAGGAATGTTAGGAATCAGAGAATTTACCAAATTTCTCGGCTCTAATAATAACTTAGAGAACAGTTGCAAAGACAAGGATACAAAATATGTGTGGAGGGATTGTTTCTTGTTTGGTTGATTTCCGTCTTTTCTAGGTTGCTTGCATAGGGGATTTCTCTCCAGTGACTGTGTTCATCAGGTTTCCATGCACACAGAACTCCAATTCTGAGTCTTTTATGAGCTATTGGAAGTAAACTGACATTGTTTTTTATTACTGACCTAGCAGAACTGTTTCCATCGTCAAATGTGCAACATTTAATTACACAAAAGCGCTTTGCATGACACTGTTCATGTGCTTAAACCCCAGCATTTTATTTTATTCTCTGTTACTCTGTCTCTCACTTTGACTCCCAAATAATGTTTTGAAATGCATGAACTTTGGACATATGATGGCACTGTTGTGCCTAAACTAACTCTGTTTAGTGATTACATGCCCCTTGCCATGTGTGGTTTTGCTGTTCTGAAAAAAAAACTGCCCTAAGAAAACTCCAGAAAGTAGTCTTTATAGTTTTTTAAAGAACACTTTTCTCAATAGTTCATCTATTTTCACCCCACCAATGACTTCCAACCTCATTTTATTGACCGACTATGTGATCTCTTTTAACTTTCTAACATTGTCAGTCATCTCAGGCACTGTTTTTTTTTTTCCCTCTGTGCTTTCAAAAATGTAGGATGAAGTATTTGATACATTTTTTTTCTTGTTTTGATTGTTTACTACCAGCATAACTTATTTCTGGCAACTCATGGAGGCTGATTCCAAAGCCAATGTTCCTAAACAGGTTTTTGGCAGAACTCTGGGCCTGCAAGTATGTGTGCACAATCCAGTGAGTCTTTTGTAGCTCCTGGGGCCCCATAAAACTTTCAGTCTAGTCACTTAAGAATGATAATAGAGGTATATCCTGCAGGAAGCCAGATAGAAGGTTTCCTGCCTCCTATACTGGAGCAATAAATGAGACACCAAAGGTCGGGGGATGTGGAAAGGTCAAGTGAAAGGAAGCTGTGTCCTTTCATTTTCTAGTTAGCTGAAGCTGGCAAAGTTTGAGTGGATTGTCTTAGCTTCAGAATGCGTGTTTGAAAATAAAAGCCACCTTAAAAAAAAAAAAGTTTGCGGATTCATGGGTCTCAGAAACTTTTGCTCTGTGCTTTGGGTCAGTTCATATGACTTCTGATTTGCAGTGCCAACAGCAGTAACAGACACAGATGACTCAATTTGCAGCACTTTGCTTTTATTTCCTCCCAGGGAAATAAGAGACAAGTATAAATAGAGCTCCTTTCCCCTTTAGTTGGCTCATTAATCACATGCAAAGATCTATTTTTTATTATTACTTTTGTACACATGGAATTCCTGTCACCCTCTAGAAGATCTTCCTAGTGTTTTAGACATCTATAATTTCCCCGTGTTCTTTCTGTCCCTCCCCTACCATGTGTGGGATATGTCTGCCTGATAGGTTGTTGCTGGAATGTCCAGATCAATAGGGTTGAATTTATATTTGAAACCACTGGAGTGTCATTTTCTGGCCGATAGGTGTTTTATCTGATGTCTAATTGCTTGGCTGGAAGACAACACAAACGATTACTCTTAGAGAACTGTTATGGAATTACAGAATGAGACAGGTATGTATAACAGCTTCTGAGGAAGTGGTTAAAGTTACAGAGGACTACAATGTGAAAAAGTGTCAGCAATCTTCTGATTTTGAAAGATGCCAGAGAACAGGAAGCATAAGTAGAAAAGTGGCCTATGAGTGAAGTGATCCTTCCACCCTTCTGACCTGAGATACTATGTCCATTTTTGAGTGCTGTGGTTGAAGGATAGGAGGTCGGCTGCAGGGTACCTAGGCAAATGTCACAAAAGTGATCATAGAGGTAGGAAACTTGACTTATGAGTACAGTACACTTTGTGGTTGTTTAGAGAAGACTGACAGAAAAATATAAATAAATGGATTCTCCCCAAAGGAAAAGCTCTACGTGTTTTTGTTTCTGTTTCTATGGTGAATAATAAACCAGTTGGAATTATGGCAGGCGCTCCCCTCTCCTCACCTGCATTTTTTTATTGTGTTTTTATTTAACTAGTGCCACCTGCTTGGCCCTCCAGTTCTGGTTGCAACCAGGAGTGACAGAAGTAGCTGTAGGTGTGTGATTCTCTGAGAAAAAGAACTGAAACAAAGGGAAAGTTGCATAACATCATCTCAACAACTGCATCAAAAATTCTCAATGAAGAAAGAGGATTGATGCTTTTCAGGAGCTGTTGTGATGGGAGAAAAACAGTCCCCAATGCACAGTCAGTTCAAGCAGGAGGAGCTTGTGCTGATCACTTTTATCCTGCAGCTGAGTGGCAGGAAGCAAAGGCAACACACCTCAAGTTCAGCTCCACCAAGTATAGTAATTCTTCCTGTGTGCGAATCCATTTTCCAGTTTCTTTTATTTTCAGTTTTCCTTTATCCTTTTTTCGTCTAATACAGTGCAGCATTTTCAGTCATCATGACCTTTATTAAAGGAGTAGTGTGGCCTCTGTATGGCAGAGATTTAAATAAATCTTTACTCCCTGAAATGTTTTTATTACAACAATGACTTCTATTTTGGATAGGAAATTCCCACCCTACAAGAGAAAAAAAAACAAAACAAAACAAAACAAAAAACAACACAAAACAACTGTTGTTGAATTACACTGCTTCTTTCCTTGAGAATTTTTTTTATCTGTGTGTGCTCTGTTTTTTTCCCTGTTTCAGAGTGGAGTTAGATTTGCATATGTGTATTGTGGACACATTGTGGCCTTTATTTCACAACTATGTCTAATCAGGGTGCATTAGATTTGTTTCTCAGATATATGCTGGCAACATTCCTAGATGCATTTCATTTGATATTTAATCTCCTGCAGCTCCTACAAAGCTGAAAGAAGATTTATGCTGTGCTCACATTTTTTTCTTACTGAGTTGAGTATCTTTTCTCAATATGCTTCAAACTTTAAAATTTCACTATGTACAAAGAAACTATTTTAGTCTTTTGTTTCCACTGTGGAGGACATATTCTTATTACTCAGATGGTGTAGTTAGCCCTTGCTTTTTAATAACACAGTTTTTCAGGTTTTAAGAGATACTTCCCTCACTTCTTTGGTTCTGCTTCATTTAAAAAAACCCCAATGTAATAGTGCAGAAATGAAAGACTTAACTCCTCATTAAGAGTTAACACTCGACAAGTGACCTTCTTTTCCTAGGCTTCCCAGCCTTGTCAAGTCAAAAGCTCCACACTAGAGTATGTAGTACTTATTTTGATTTCACTTGTTTCCTTGTATTGTGCCTGGGCTCTGAATATGGCTTCACAGTCACGTTTGCAGTATTTCTTTCCATTCAGGTTATGCTCTTTGATAGTCACGCTTAACGGTGTGGAAATGTAACTTCATCTCTCCACGATGTTTTTCTACTTATATGGCGAAAAAGAACACTAATGAGTTTCCTGTAGCTTTTGGAGATTAGTTAGTATCACAAATCTTATCACTGGATACAAATTGCCCAAATAATCTTGACACAGTAGACTCTATCTCTTTTTCTCAACAACCCTCTTTCACAAAAAAAATGTACTGTGGTGAAAAGTACAATGCTTTCACCAGATGATTTGAACAGAAAGCCTTTTCTAATTCTTCTAAACATTCTTTGCTACCATGCCAGTATGAAACTGCTCAGTTCCTTAAAAAATCTGAAGCAAAATGTACCTGTAAGTATCAAATTATTAAATCTCCTTCTAGCTAAATATTATTTTTGTTTGGAACCATCACATTGTACTAAATCTACATGAAATGTATGGTTTTATTTTCAGCCTGGTTTACCAAAGAAGCAAGCCTTACAGGAATGATTTCTGTGCCTTTTGGTTCCTCATGATAACTCTTAAATCTGTTGGCCAATATCAGTTTAATTTATCACCCAAGTAGTCAGAAAGAGCGACATTTCTACATTGCTAATTCTCTTCTCTTGTGTTGCTTTTGGTTGTCATACCACATGTCAGAAAATGCAGAGTTTTGGCAACAAATACCTGTTCATTTATATGGTATCCTACTCGATCTTTTGCTTGCTTGACAGAGAAATAATGACCACAATGTTCTATGATGACGATAACATTCCAAGACTGAGATTTTAAGCAAATAACTAGTTATATTGGGCTGTCTGCAGTGAAACAGGCTTTTGAAAATCACTATATTGAGAGAGAACTGAATATCAGTCTCCTAGTAGCCAGTCCTCCATAAATGTAACATTTAAAATCAGTAGAAACAATCTAAAAATCTTAGCCAACATTTGCAGAAATACGTTTTTATAGAAATGTATAGAATTGATCCTTGTAACATTTTCTAAAGTCTTTTTATAAGGCAAGCCTTCAATTTTTGCAGCATCAGAGCTCTTACCAGGCAGAACTTCTCTCAGGCTTATTTTTCACCTTTCCTGTTTGCACTGATCCCATGAGGGTCCAGGATGGGTTTTGATTTTTAATTTTAGAGTCCTATGCTGTCATAAATATCTTTGGGGAATGTTTTAGGAAATTGAAATAAAAGCAATAGGATTTAACTTTTACTTGGCTCTTAGTGCTTGATGATAGGAGGTTCTGGGGAAGTACAGCAGAATTACGTCTTCAGTATTCCTTATTAGAATCTTCAGAATAAAACTGTCTTTTAAATCTGATCAGTATCCATAATTTTACTCTCTTTGGGCAGCTAGTTCTAAGACGTACATTTTTAATGCTCTCCTTGTACTAGATATTTTTTGTTAGATGTTCTGAAAAGACTCAGAATGATGACTGTTTCTTGATAGCTTTTCAATTTTTATACCAATTGTATTTACACATTTTTCCTAAATGTTATTTTTCTAGTTTTATATCACGTAAAGAATTGAGTAGGAATCTCATGCATATTGCAAATTTCAATTTCAAAGGTGTCTTTGAAGAAGTTTTGTAATCAGAAAGATAAAAGAAGAAAAAAATGCAACATGCCATATTAATGTACTGCTCAGTAGTAGTCTTGCCTGTTCCAGTAAAAGAATAAACATACTGCCTATTTTTCAATTAAGGTTGATTAACTAAATAGTATTAGAAGAATGGCTTAGATAATGGAAAAAATGAATAATTTTTGATGGAGTGGCTGAAGCTTGAATTAAAATTAGGGCTAATTGCAGCAGTGGACGGTTTATAAACATCTTGGTATTGTATCTCATGCTTGCACATAATTATCTTGGAAACTCAATAATGTGACTGCACTAAATGAAATTCATAAACTGCAGAGCCAATCTAGGTCTATGATCTGACAAGTTCATGGTGATTTGGGGATTTAGTCTTTTAAGGACACAAAACAAAGTATTGTGAAAACAACAATGAAACAACGTGAAAGACACTCTTAATGTTCAGTTAGAGATGAAGTCTGATGATAAGTCTGACAGCTCCAAAAAGCTGTGTAAGTATAACTAATTTTGAGAGACTGGAATTTGTCATTTAAAAGAACACATTCTGTAAAAAAAAAAAACAAACAACCAAACAACCTTTTATTTTTCTTTTCTAAGTAAAGTACACTATTGCATTACATAGTGTCAACGACTGAAAACAGACTTAAAACTCATTTTCAGCTTAGCCCTTTTCAATAAGCAAAACTAACAGGTACTTTCCGGCAAATTAATCCAGCCTCTCTAAACTAGGGTCCCTAGTTCAGCAGAATTCTCAAGTGTCTGCTTACTTACAAGAGTGTTGACAATTCACATGTCCTCAGTTATAATGTTATGCACCTGCCTAGATTAGGGGCCAGCTGAGGTCTTGCTGTAGAGTTTTCTGTAGTCTGTTAAAGAGAGCTGAAGGGAGTGCAGTATAGTCTCAATTCAATGGTTTCTTGAGAAGCAAAAATACATGTACCTGCTGGTTCCCCATACAACATCGGCCAACTGGCATGCCTATGCATTGGGAAGAAGAATTTTGCTTGTTCTTCTGTTTTGGATGATTTGATAAATATTCATTTTTAAATAAGCTGTAATAGTAATTTTATGACTAAAGTCAACTGAACATTATTATGTTCATTTAGCTTGTTTAATGCAATTTTCTAATTGACCATCATATGTCAAAATATAACACGTCACTTTGATGCATTCAAAAATTCTGTCATTAAAAACTGTCGTAACTATTTATGCAAATATCTTAATCAAAAAGTAAATTTTGTTAGTCAAATTTTGGTTCAAGAATCACATTAACATTTTAACCATCACTTGTTACAGTCATTAGTAACAGCAGTTTTAATCACACAGTGAGTTGGAATACTTAACTACTGTCTTAATTAGTGAACATGTTTTGTTAGTGTTAGTTGATGATTGATACTCTTCAAATAAAATCAAAGCAAATCTGTTTGATTTTATTCTTTTTTTAGATGTTTGGCTTTCTGCTCCTAGCTAGCTAGCTCTATTCTTAAACTCAATCAAAGTAATTAAGGCATAAAAAAATTTAAACCACAAGGAGTCAATTGCTTTGTTGCATGTTTGCGGTCACTCTCAAAATAATTTCTTGCAAAAGCATAACCATAATGAAATTGTAGGCAATTGTGTACTAAGGTCTTCCCAGAAAAAAATTCTGGAAAGTTCATAAGCATAAAGCTAACTTCCAGCAAATATTTATTTATTTAAAGTTAAGGTAAGGGATAGTTTTTCTAGTTTTCATCTTCCTTTTTTGGTGGGTTTTGTTTGTTTGTTTGTTTTTAATATGTTCTCTGGCTAAGACAGAATGCTATAATTTCACAGACCAGAAGAAATTCATTTTAGCGTAGAAAAGAGCCAGAAGGCCTCCATCCAATACATGTCTTAAGTCCCACTTTTGTCTTCCTGTGAGCGATTAATGAGCCAGTGAGATGTAGACTTTCTGTTGGTAGTTCCTATGGATAGTGTATTCACCATTAGCAGGTAATTCTATGTTGTTACTCATAATCAATGGGTTTTTGTTGTGGTACTTATCTAGTCTTCTCCCTAAGCACTTGAAAAGGGGGATGAGCATGTAGCTTCTGTTTGTTTTCTGTGTTAGCCTATTACAGAATTATAGAAAACTAAGCCAGGGAAAGACCTTAAGAGGTCATGTAGTTTATAGCGGATGGCAGGATTAAGTGTACTTAGATGATACCACAGTATGCATTTATAACCTTTTTCTAAAAACCTCAAAGAGAGATTTCACAGTGCCTGTAGAATACCAATTGGTATGTTTCAGGGAGGGAAAAACATCCATGCTATCTAACATAAATCTTTTTTTTACTACAAATTATGCTGATTCCTTTTCATTCTACTTCCAGACGCTTGGAAAACAATTGATTGTCCTTCTCTTGATGACAGCCACTTAGTTATCAGAAGATTGTTATCAATGTCCTTCCTTCCTCAGTCTTCTCTTTTCTAGACTAAACAAAGTCCTTCAATTTCCTTAGAGGTCATTCTTCTAAAATTCTAATTATTCTTGTAACCTCCACCATGGAATCTTTCCAATTTGCTTTTTTCTCTTTTAAAATCCCAAAGATGAATTATAAACCTCAGTTGTTCTATATAACCCTATTACTTTACTACCAATTCTCCATTTTGTTTTTTTTTTTTTTTTTCCATTTTATTTCTTCTTAATTTTTGAGTAAATGGAATTACTTAATTTCAAATTGTGAATTTCATATTCTAAAAGATTAGCATTATTCTATCAGCATCTTTCCAGACTCTACACTTGCTCTTTAGAGTGTTCTGTTTCTTTTTATTTAGTATTCCCTTGACTTCAGTAGAACTACAGTCATAATTGAGTGACTAATAATTTTAAGACAAAATCTCCACCATGTTTACGTGTATTTTTAAGTGAAGGAAGAAAAGGGAGAGAGTCACAGTTCTCTTATGTGCATGAAGTTGAACCTGGTGGAAGTCAAAGCAGCTGATAAGCTTTATATGACATCTTCAGAGAATAAAGAGAGAAAAGATCTGTTCTGTATTTTTTTGTGTGTGTGTGTTTCTAGTGTGTAAATAATATTTAACTCATCCCTTTTTTAGTACTAAGAAGCTTCTTGAGAAATGTAAAACATAGTTCACAATATTTTTATCTCATTTGCATAATTTTATGAGGCGTTTATTTTTATTTGGTTCTCCAAATCTGAGTTGGAAACCATAATTTTCAATATGTAAAACATCCAGATTGAAAATTTTGGCTTAAAAGATGTGTTTTCAGCTTTGTTCCATGTTTAAAAGACAGCATAAGGCTGTGTTATGGTTTGGGGTTTTTGTTGCTTAATATATAATTTTCTCTGCTTTTTAAAAGGTTTAATATTTGTACACTTATCTTTCAGAGCACTGTTTTACTTTGAGGGTGACAGAGCACTGGAACAGGCTGCTCAGAGAGGCTGTGGAGTCTCCTTCTCTGGAGATATTCAAAACCCGCCTGGATGCATTCCTGTCCAACACGCTCTAGGTGAACCTGATCTGACAGGGAGGTTGGACAAGATGATCTCCAAAGGTCTCTTCCAACCCCTACCATTCTGTGTTTCTGTGTTTCAGATTTCTCATTACAAGGGAAGAAATAATATGAGACATATTCTGCAAGCTACCCTGAGGAAAGATGCTCACTATACCTGTCACAGAGAAGGAACACTCCTTTATCCTGTTGCTTTAAGGGGAAGAGGAGAAGAAAGGGAAAGTGTGACAGGAAGATAAACCTTAATGAAAATTCCTTTACATTTTGACCCTGTCTTCCTCAGGCAAGGAATATTCAAATTTACATTTCTACTGATTAATCAAATTACTCCATGCAAATCCCTGTTTAACCTCAAAGAATCTGTAGCAGTTTAAAGGAGTGCTGACACAAGCTGATGATAATTTGTCTCTGAATATGTTATCCAAGTAATTTTGTCTAGACATATCATCATGACAGTTTTCCCCAGCTTGCTTGCAATATCAGACAAATGCTTTCTAAAGGCAAGATATGTGATAACAACTATTTCTTTCCTATCCACAAGGAAGTTTGAGTTGCTTAAGATGATTGTTCTTGGCAAATCTGTGTTTGTTGTTATCCATCTCTTTTTAAAATTAATTTGTTTGGGGTATCATGAGGCATATATTAGAGAACCTGGTTTTCTGGAATTATTGTCCAGATTTGCATTATCATTCATTAGGCAGGCATCTGTTTACAGAGAGCTATAGATAGCTGAATGCTTTGCTGAAGCTCCACTCAATGATTAATTTTTGGACTGAAGGTTCAGGTGTCCATACTGATTTCTTGAGGCAGTCTTCCTGCCTGGCCCAACTGCTTCCTTTCTCAGAGCAGCCAGTCATGATCTTGTATACTGTTCAAAGAACAGGCGTTGACTGAGCTGCTTTTTTCTCTTATTCATAGGTATAATATTTGGAGTGTGAAGAGCAGAGTGAAGTCTGGAGCACACCCGTTAATGATCCTTTGTTATATGTAGGTGTTTAGAAAAACGTGGTGTTAGCTTAAGCTTGAAAAAGACAGCTTTTTGCACACTGGGTGCACTCTACAGTGATCTCCAGAAGGTAAAAACCCTCTTCGATTTCCCAGATGTTGGGAAAGCCTTGTAAACTTCAGGGTTATATTTTGAAATACATGAAATCAGCACTTTTGAGTATGAAATATGCAGCGATTCTTCTATATATAATATTTTTTTAAAAAAAGATATTTCAAAGATATGTAACCAGTGGTGTCCCCCAGGGGTCAATACTTGGTCCAATTTTGTTTAATATATTCATTAATGACCTGGATGAGGGGACAGAATGTATCCTCAGCAAGTTTGCTGATGATACCAAACTGGGTGGGGTGGCTGACAACCCAGAGGTCTGTGCTGCCATCCAGCGTGACCTGGACAGACTGGAGAGCTGGGCAGAGAAGAACCTAATGAGGTTCAACAAGAGCAAGTTCAAGGTCCTGCACCTGGGGAGGAAGAATATAAAGCACTAGTACGGGTTAGGGGCGGACCTGCTGGGAAGTAGCTCAGAGGAGAAGGATCTGGGTGTTGTGGTAGACAGTAAATTATCCATGGCCCAGCAATGTGCCCTTGTTGCCAAAAAGGCCAATGGAATCCTGGGCTGCATAGGGAAGAGTGTGACCAGTAGGTCGACGGAGGTCATTCTCCCCCTCTACTCTGCACTGCTGAGGCCACAACTGGAATACTGTGTCCAGTTTTGGGCTCCCCAGTTCAAGAGGGACAGGGAACTGCTGGAGCGAGTCCAGCGAAGGGCAACTAAGATGATTAAGGGCTTGGAGCATCTCCCTTATGAGGAAAGGCTGAGAGAGCTGGGACTCTTTAGCCTGGAGAAGAGAAGGCTGAGGGGAGACCTTATTATGGCATACAAGTATTTAAAGGGTGGGTTGAAGGAGGATGGAGCCAGGCTCTTTTCAATGGTTCCAAGTGACAGGACGAGGGGCAATGGGCGCAAGTTAGACCACAGGAAGTTCCGTTCAAATACACGGAAACACTTCTTTACGGTGAGGGTGACAGAGCACTGGCACAGGCTGCCCAGGGAGGTTGTGGAGTCCCCTTCTCTGGAGATTTTCCAGACCCGCCTGGATGCAGTCCTGAGTAATGTGCTCTAGGCAATCCTGCTTTAGCAGGGGAGTTGGACTAGATGATCTCTAGAGGTCCCTTCCAACTCTGAAAACTCCGTGATTCCGTGAAAGACAACATGCCTATTGCAATTTCTTTGTATATCTTCAGAGAGGAAAAAACAGCATGTGCACATTGTGGAAAGAATATATTTGCAGGTGTCTTCTATTTTACCAATAAAAGAAGTATGAAAAAAAAAAAGAGATCCCAGAATTAATAATCAAATGTAAAAACAGGATGACAAGGCATTTCAGTCATAAATTGGAGAGTTCACTGGAATTCCAGCTGATTTTTTTTTCCTCAAACTTGTGCAATACAAATTTAAAACCCTTCTAACAATATTTTACTCTGTTGAAAAACTTACTAGGAGAAGGGATGCAAGATATTAACTTGCAAACAATAGAACATGTAAACATTCATAGTAATTGCCAAACATAATAGGATTCCGGGGAATGTATATTAGCATCTGCTAAATCAGTCTTAGTGGTACATTAAACAAGTGCTGTTTTGCCTTTGGCTACTTAAAGCAAAACTGCCCAGCTTTGTCAACTGCAAAATGAAATTGTCTAATTTTTTCATTTTGCTTCAGAAATTTAACAAAATATGTATCCTTTAAAAAAAGCACAACTGTCTATTATAACAGACAGCACAACTATTTGTTAAATTTCACAGATACTGTAACTTTTACATGTAGAACTTCAGAGTTATGATTTATGATGTTGAACAAAGATGAAGTTTGCCTTGAATACTTCAGCAATCCCACCTTGTAACACAGCAAACTTGCTACTCAAGCTGTACCTAAGAGAAAAATTTCCAAGCAAATATGTGAAATGCTTGGAGGATTAGCTAGTGGTTCCCTCTATACAGTCTGGTAGTGGTTCCCTGAGAAGAGGACACAAGTCCACTATGTGGAAGATGTTGTTCAGTTCTGATTTATTTCCAAGGAGATATGGACCACATTTTGCTCAAAAGAGTGACCAAACCATCAGACTAAAGGCTTTTGGGGGACCGTGAAGAAAAAAGAGGTATGGAAGTGATATAAAGAAAACCTCTTGGTTTCTACAGATGCTGCTGCTCTAGTTTTATGTGTATAATGAAACTCTCAGGAACAGAAAATGGAATTCTACCTGCCTAGGAAATGTTTTAATCATAAAGCTGAAGTGATACACTTTGTCTTAGGTTCACAATATGTAAAGAATCTTCCTTGCAAAATAGGACTCAAAGGAAGGGAACAAAAGGAGATTTGCTTTCAGTCTAATGGCATACACCTGGTAAATGAAAGAAAATCCAAATGTTAGGTCTGAGTCAGCAGAGGATGCTTATGAAACAGTATCTGATGCTGTCATCCTAATTCCCTGGCAGTAGAATATGCTTTATTCAGTTCGACCTTTTAACTTTCTGTGAATTTTCTGGATTTCACTGAGCTAGCTATCGAACAAATGAAAATGACTCTCTACTTGGTATGGGGGAGCCCTCAAGTCTGGTCCTGCTGTACTGACTCTTTGGTGGTTTATTGAGGGCAAAAGAGAATCGTACAAGGAAACGTCTCTCCTAACAACAGTCTGAATGCCTCATAACACGATGATTGGGGAACTCTCCTGGCATGTTGAAAATGTAGGTTCAAATGGTTCAATAGGCAACTACCACAACACAGATAACCAAACCTGCTTGTTTGTAAGCATCTCTCTTAAGAGTGTAGAGGATCAAAATGCTCTGTCTCATATCAGATCAAAAAATTCAGTAGGGACCATTCAAAATATCAAATTCAGAACTGAACAATATCAGAACTGGAAAGAATGGAAAAATATTTGGTTCTCATTACCTCTTCAACAAGCCAGCACAGATTGACCCAAAGTGCATCTCGTTTTTTCATGAGTTTCAGAACAGTAATAGACCCACTTTTAGTCAGTCTGAGTCAATCAGTTCTATTGTATGATATCTTTTCCAAGCATGAGGACAGATCACAGAGGAAAGCAAACAAATATTAGAGACAGATTTGGCCTCCTTTTTTTTTTTTTTTTTTAATGCCACATATTGTTCTTCTAGCATGTTTTACTTCTCTGATTATGAAACTTCATTTTCTCATGCCCACTGACACACTTCTCCACCCAGAGGTGAAGCTGTCAGTGTTTTAACAAGCAAGAAATATTACATTTAAATACTTTCAGCTGTACAAGGCATAGGCCAGCAGCCAGAAGTGATGTATTGTTGCTATAATACACATTACTGTTTATTTGTGTCTTAAGGAGAAAAACTAAGAAAGGATTATTACAGATATACTCTTCCACTCTAATAAAAGCAGTCTTTTATGAGTGTATAAAATCATGAAAGGGAAATATCCCCTTCTCTCTTATTTGAAATATTTGTTACCCTTCGTTCGTTATTTAAATATTTCCACTGTTTTATGGAAACCTGTCCTCCTTTTCAGCAGTTGTTTGCAATCATCATTCAATCATACAATTTCTATTAATGTTGTCTCAAATAAAAATGGAAATATTGTCATGTAGCTTTTTATACTGGATTAAAAGAATGAATACATACATAGAACGATAGAATGGTTTGGATCGGGAGGGACCTTTGAAGATCATCTAGTCCAACCCCCCTGCTATAGGAAGAGACATCTTTCACTAGGTCAGGTTGCTCAAAACACCATCCAACCTGACCTTGAACACTTCCAATGAAAATCTGAAAGTATAGTCTATTAGAGCATCCTAAGCCTGGTGGTGTGAGGTGTTGACCTTCTCCACCCTGTCAGTCCTTCTGCCCTTTTTCTGCCTGCTTGGGTCTGTATTCTGATTTGATGAACTATTAATAAGGAGAACCTAATCTGTTTCACTTTAGTGGTGTCCACACTCTGAAATGTCCTCTCTACTTTTGCTAGTAGAAGCCTTGATTTCTTGAAAGTCGCACAGTTCTGGTGGCAGTATGCTTCTTTGGGACTTCAAAGATTGCTGTCTGGTAGTTTGAATGGGGAAGGAAACCATGGCTGCTGGCTGCTCCTTCCTGGCCTGAAGACCAGATATGTCACATGCATTCATTACAAATGCATGTGACATGACTTCCTTTCCAGATGGAAGATAGTTTAAAAAAGATAGATGTTCAATTATAACTGAAAAGGGTGTGACTGAACAAAAATTCTGATGTGCGTTGAAAAAAATTCTCACTTTTCTCTCCAAACCAAACTGCGCATCTCACCCTTTCCTTTGGGAGCCAAGGCAGAGAAAAAGGAGGTGCATCTGCCCCTCAGCCTTATCTCCCTGAAAGCCTTACTTTTTTCCCCCCCATCCCATTCCTCTTTCAATTATCATTCCTGGCCATGGAAGGGTTGGAAGGAGAAAAGACTTTTTGTGGAAAAGGCAAGAGAGCATATGAATGCAATTGTTCTAAGGGTGGTATTGAACTGTAGTCTGTGTACATTTTTAGTTTTCCCTCTCTGACCTACAACATTTTTCTTTACTGTCATCCATAAACACAAGACAGATGTTTAAGTATATATGCTCAAACAATAAAATATGTTACTTGCTTCATTTATATGAGCTACCCATGGACATTGAATAATATGAAATGATATTTTATAATGAAGTGAAAACAAGTAATGCTAAATTAACATTTTCAATGTATTGTTTTACTGTCTGCCCTCTAAAAGAGTCAGATTCAAGACTGTAGAATATGAAACAGTAAGTGATGAGACAGAATGAAGAACTACAGGGAACTGATGAAGGCCGTGTCATCCAAAGTTTCAGTCAATCATCTTCAGAGACAGAAATTTGTGAGAGCAGGTTTCTGAAGACAATTACATTTAATATTGTGAAGCATCTATGTAATACATATATTACAGCAATCCTTTAAAAAAAGTAGTAATCCCATACTCATTGCAGAATGTGGAAGGCGTGTGTTGTAAGCAACACATGGAACATCACTGAATGGTGATAAAACAAAGTATTCTGAGCAGCATTCCTACTAGGTACTAAATGAAAGAAAAGGTCCTGTGAAAAATAATGTTGTACCACAATTGAAATTCTTCAGTTGCATTATAGTTGTTACCCTTAAGCTAAGTTTTGCACAGAAAAGCTTGAATCAAGGCTGCCTGGGCAGCCTGAATTTTTGTTTTCTAATGTTTTGATGCTTGAATTGCCTTGAATATGTTGCAAGAATACGAATACATTTCACTGCACCGACTGGAAAATTTAATCTGTATCTATGCTAAGACCAGAGTTAAGGCTGTCACATGGAAATTGATACCTCAAATTTATAAATGGGTTCTTCATTGAAAGTGTATAAAAATGAAAGTAATTTCCAAATTAATCTTAACTCAGTGTTCTTGTTTAAGAATGGCTGTAACAGCTCCAAAACTAGCTGTGTAAGTAGTCTGATTACATATTATTTTTAAATAATGTTTTGGGCTGTAACTATATGAATACTGGAAGCCTGAACACGTATGAAAAGGGACAGGAACATAAGCAAAGCAGCTAAAATTGGTAGTCATTGTAGTCTGTAGTCATTGTCTCCTGCAGTGTGAATTGCCAGTACGGTTTAGTTTACAACAGAGGAAATGGGATAAGCAACAGTATTCAGTGCTATTTTTTCAGTCTGTGATAGTTCTGCTAAGGTAGTGATTTGTTCACTGGAGAGAGATAAAAAGATTACAGCAGTAAGTGGGATTGGGGACTTATATTAATGCAGAATCAATACTGCACTATAAAATCAAAATTCATTGGACTGAGAATTGAGCATTTTCTTAAATTTTAGCAATTCCCTCTTGTAAACAGTTTGCCTATGAAGTATTTTGATTATATATAATGCTGTTGGTCTACTGACCCATGCCACCACACAAAATTAGTTTGACATGCTGTGTAGCATCACTATAATATTGTCTAATGCAGCTCAGATCCATCCTTGATAAAAAGCTACGATTATCCTCCTGCTTAGCAGTGCAAATGGTTCTGGTGGGTAATGTCAGAGCAAGAACAACACCTGATACTGCAACTGGATTCACAAGGGTGGACCCTTGAGCCAATTGCTAACCCTCTTGGATTTTAAAGCTTCACCAGATTAGATCTTATTACATATTTGAGTCTACAGCATACAAAGGGCTTGCAATGCATTTATATACAGGCAGTATTACAGTAAACTGCAAATATTTGTTTATTGTTATTTATTCTTAAGTTTTTTACAGCTCTGCTTCATTTTAAAGTATCAGTTTGTTTGAATCAAAACCAACAAGCCTGTCATCCAAGCAGCGTATTTTCTTTCAAGAGATTTAACATCTCTTCTAATCCAGCATGGTAGGTTTTGGCACAGCCAGAATCCGATGTTGGTTACGATTCAGTATGCTTGCAGATAAAGCATTTTCACAGTTTCATAGTCTTCTATAACAAGGCTATTAGATGAACTCATTTGCTTAGTGTTGGAATATTAAATATTTCTACATCTGTTGTTCATATGTGCACATGAAACTTTTTTTCTGTTATGGAAAGTAGCCATGAGCTCTCCCTTTCTCTTATCCCCTCTCTCTCTCTCTCCTCCCCCCCTTCACTTTACATATATTATGTGTGTGACTATTTGGAATGAGTCTAAAAAACATGTCAACGGAAAAAAGTAGTAGTTTTCCACTCTAAAGATATACAAAAGAGCTCTATTATTTTGCAGAGAAGAAAACTTGTGGCTTTCTTCAGGACTTTGAGGGCATATAAAGCAGGAAGACAACTTTTCCCATTGGTCTGCATGTAGAGATGGGCAACATGGCTTCAGGTAAAACCTGAGGCCCATCGTTATAATATTCTTACAGTTCTACACTTATTGCAAGGAGTTTTATTAATTTATATTATATATAAAACCACCCCTTTATCCTTGTTCTCCTATCCTTATATTGTGTATTTTGCTGGGCTGTGGACATTAATTCTGCAGAAAGCTCTCGTTGTCTGTGCTCCTAAGGGAAGAGGGGCAATTTGACGATACCAGTAATTTAGAAAAAAACAAAAACCCACAACAGTTTTAGTAACACAGGTGGAAAGGGTCTCTGGGTGAGTTGTACTACAAAATCTGTTCATCAAACTGTGGGTTGAAACACAGATGTAGTCTAAATTCTAATAAGACTGTTTCTTCTATACTTACTGCCTAGAGAATGAGCAATAGAATAAATACAGTAGTTTAGTTTGTGCACTATTTGCTTTTATATTACATTTGTTTCACAAAAAGATATATCTATCTTTCCAGCTTGTAGCATGCCACCAAGTTTTGACACAGCTGAATTGTGCTGACTGGAAAGAGAACATTTTAATGCATGAAAGAGGGGCTTAAATTAAACTAAGGTATTTGACTGCTATACATATATTACTTGCTTGATCGAGGTGATTGGTAATAGAGCCTTTTTAAATGACAAGAGTAAAAGGCTTTACATTTTACAGTTAGCAGCCCAGTCAGATGAGGGGGATGCTTTTCATCTGACGGGTCTCTAGCTACAAATGTTCTGTCACCCAAAGTTACAAGCAGGTGAGTGCTGGAGGGTAGAGATGATCTCTGGTCTTTGATACACAAGGACTTGCTGATTTGACTAGTTAGAAGCCTTAAAAAATTAGCAGCAGGGTGCTTTATAGAAAACTGTATTACAGTTTTCTGTTTCATCTGTGGCCCAGGCCCTGGGCCTAAAAGTGCACTTGCAAATATGAGATCAATGTATCCTATTACTTTTTTGCACTTGTAGGGTCATGGACTGACACAAAAAAAGGAGAGCAAGCTGTAACTGGTGATAATGGACAATATATAGAGTAAACAGTGTAAGAGGAGCGAGCTCAGCTGTGAATGGCCTACTTAGTGCAAGGAATTGACATCTCCAGTGGCAGAGGAACCTGGTCTTATTCATCACTGCTCGTATTTGCTTTTCATTTTGTACACGCATCAAATAACAAAATATTCCCCCTTATGTGGTAATTTATAATGCATAGAGAACCCGTTTATGTCTCGGTGACTGACTGAGACGCTTTTCGAAATGCTGGCTTTGATGTACTGTCTTTTGCAAATGAGTATTCTGGGGTGGAGTGCATGGCAGAGACTATTTGAGTAATGGGGATAGATTTTAGTGCTTCTGTGTGTCTTCTAATGCTTATTACTGTAGTATTCCAACACATTATGACCAGGAAAATGGTGCAAAATCGGTGGCCCTTTGGCCTGACAAGAGTGTTCACTCAGAGTATGCGTTCCTGCTCAGATCTGTAACTGACCTGCTGTGGAAAACCCTGGCTATGTCCATGTTCTTAAACAAAAAAGAGGACCAAGAGCTAATCTCTGCCTGTGATTAGCTCTTACCCTGATAATTGGTAGCTGTTGCAAAATTTTATTGGAAATGGTTGCCTGCAGTAGCCCAGAACAGGGTCAGGGGTGGGTTAACTACCAAGCCATATGGGTGGTAAGGGGCTCAGTGTCTGAGCTTGCTCCCTGATCTTGATCTAGAAATATAGGTATGCCCCTGGATCCTGTCAGTGGAGAATGACAAGAATAGCTAAACCTGATCTTGTACATGCATATGCATGGGGTTTTTGTTGATTTTGTTCATTTTCTTCTGTTTTATCATTTTCATGTTTTTCACTTTCAATAACTAAAGCCAAATTTAGGTAGCCAGAAAGCTATTACATATTCTCTCTTCTCTTTTGCTCTTAGACACAAAGGTGCTTCCAATATAAGCTAGTACAATTAAAATTTCTATATTGTTAAAATGAATATTTTTTCAATTATAAATTTGGTAAATATTATCTAAAATTACATTTTTTAAAAAGGTGTGTAGTGCTATATTGTGAATTCAAAGAGATGAGTAATTTTTAAGTCACCAAGTACTCATTTGGTCACAGGAACACCCTTGGTTTTTTTTGATTTTCACTTGGCAAATATTTGGAAAGAAAGATGCATCTGGATACAGTCAGTTCGAAATTAACCCTTCATAGCTGTGTGGCTTAAGCATGTACCCATGAAACTTTCTATGAGATTTTCTTCATGTTGACAAAAGGTAATCAACAGTTCCTGTAGTGTATGCTACCCTAAATCTTTAGTGCTAAAATTTTCATGGGAATACATGACACTACAAGAAAATTAATGATGTAATTAGAATATGAAATTAGTTGATAAGCTCAAGAGTATTAAAAGATCAAAATTTAATACAACAAAAATGCAGAAAGGCAAAGGATTAAGAAGTCTTTTCACAAGTGACCACGTTTTTCCTGTTCATGAACATATGGAAAAGATAATACTTAGAAAATGTGATTACTCAGATAAGAGAAATTCTCTCCTTCAGCTCTAAAAGTAGGATTACTGCTTCAAGTCTAGATATAAACCATACTCATAATAATGTAACTATGATCAATTTATAGCACAGCTTTCCACTGAAGCTGTAAAAACAAAAAAACAAAGGCACTAAGAACTTTGGAGTGCTCTGCTTTGTCAGTCCCAAATTTTTAAAACTCTCAGGGGTGGTTTTAAATTCATGAGTCAAAACGACAATTTTGGCTTGTCTTTTTATAAATATTTATTTTACTCTTATTTCAGCACATTTTGTCATTTATGTTGCATTTGTAAGTTTTTCACTGAAACCAGTGAACTGAGTTTTTTGTGATCTTCCTAACTGAAAGCTGACGTGTAATCACTTGCTTTCCAAAAGCTGAGATTTTACCTATTTACGGCAAATAGCATTGGACTATCAATCAAAGAGTAAGAGTTAATAACATTTGGAAATGGGAATTTGAGTAATATTAATGCTGTTTGTGAATGTACAAAGTGGGCCAAATTGGAAATTTAGAAGTCTGCTTGTAAAAATATAGAATTCTTAGTACAAAACCTAAATAATTGACCGGCATCTTGTTTCAGAAAAAGTCTGTATGCATGTTTGATATTCTGGCAAGCGCTACAGTATTAGATTGCTTTAACCACTGTATGTAACAGAGGTATGTGCGTATAGCTATGTAAAGGTACAAGAAAACACACCTACAAAAAAAGCTAAATAAAAACTGATCGCACCTCCATTAAAATAAACAATGTTAGGATTAGCTTACTTTTCATAAAATGAAGTTGTGTTTCTGACATGATATTCCGATGTTAGAAGCAAAGTCCAGATCAGCCTAATAAATGCTGGAGTGCATGCTTTTTGTTGTTAAATATTTGACTAAAATGGCCAATCTATTTTGGATTCTGAACCTCAGAGAAGAACAGATTTGATTCATATCTTGCTGTTGCCAATGGCAGTTTCTCCAGTGAGCCTTATGGCTTGAGACAGGATTTGATATAAACGTCTAGCTGAAGGAATTTCTACCAATATCAATATAACACAGCAATACAGTTTACTATTTCTTTCCAAAGCATTTTTGCATTCAAGTTTTGATGGTATTCTTTAGGTATTCTTTTTGTAAAACTAAAGAAATAGTCCAAACTTCACTCATTGCCTTTGAAGAGCTGTTCTTGAAGGTTATGTTGCCTTCTGTGCAGTTAACTCAGAAATGCTAAATATAAGTCACAAGCAAGAAATACTGGAAAACAGGCTAGCGAGAATGTTCTGTCTCATGAGATTTGACTTTAGAAGTCATGTTTCCTACCTACTGTTGTACAAAGTTAATCTGAGATTTATTTGTATTTAAATAAATGTACCTCATTCAAAACAGACAGAAAAGACAAAATGTTCCACAGCTTCTAGTCTACCTCTGAGCTTTCTGTTCCAGGGGTGTCAAATAAAAACGCTGGATACTCGCTCTGATAGTCACAGCTTACAACCAGCAGACTCCCTTCTCTTCTGGTTCAAGTTCAGTGTGACTTTATGGGTATAGCACTTGACTATGTTCAGGGGACCTGCTTTCTGTCACCAGCTCTGATGTTGGCCTACTTGGTGACTACAGACACCTGTGTGCTGTACTGTTCCCACCTGTGAAAGAGAAGTAAGAATACTTCCTTTCAAGGTGAAATATCTTCCTGCTACTATGTTTTTAGTTAAAAATGAAGAGAATATTCTTTATTGTTGAAGCTTACTTCCATAATTACAAGCAATAATTTTCAGTGGCAGATGTAGATGTACCACTTCAGTTACTGAACATCTGGTCAAAACCTACAGGATATTAGTGGTTACTGAAGGGAAGGGAAAATAGATGTAGACACTTGTGTATTAATCATACTTGGGACAGCAAATAAAGTAGATATAAATGTATTTCAGTCAAGTTTTCAATGACTCTGAACTGTTCCTCATACGCATTTGGAAATGCGGGGTGGTACTTTCAGAAAGGCAGGGTGGTGCTTTTGGAAATACTAAATACTTTACAGAAAAAAAAAAAAAAGATGATTTGCAGGACATTAATTCATCATATTCACAAATCCTTTTTATTTCAAGAATAAAGCAGAATCTCTTTTAGAATTATTTTTAGAAAATCAAATATGCCATTTGAAAAAGGTTTTGCATAAAGTATTTCAAATGGCTCTATGGGTAATACAGGTTAGCTATTACAAAAACATAAAAACTTCCTCTCCCCGTCTCTCTCTCTGCCCCTCTTCCTTGCCTTCTCTTCTGTGTCCAAGAGGGTCCAGTTTCTATCTTAGACTACAGTAAAAATTGTAGAACATATAGGCAAAATATGTATTCATTTACAGAATCACAGAATCACAGAATTATCAGAGTTGGAAGGGACCTCTAGAGATCATCTAGTCCAACTCTCCTGCTAAAGCAGGATTGCCTAGAGCACATTACTCAGGACTGCATCCAGGCGGGTCTTGAAAATCTCCAGGGAAGGGGACTCCACAACCTCCCTGGGCAGCCTGTTCCAGTGCTCTGTCACCCTCACCGTAAAGAACTGTTTCCGTGTATTTGAACGGAACTTCCTGTGTTCTAACTTGTGCCCATTGCCCCTCGTCCTGTCACTGGGAACCACTGAGAAGAGCCTGGCTCCATCCTCCTTCAACCCACCCTTTAGATACTTGTACGCCATAATAAGGTCTCCCCTCAGCCTTCTCTTCTCCAGGCTAAAGAGTCCCAGCTCTCTCAGCCTTTCCTCATAAGGCAGATGCTCCAAGCCCTTAATCATCTTAGTTGCCCTTCGCTGGACTCTCTCCAGCAGTTCCCTGTCCCTCTTGAACTGGGGAGCCCAAAACTGGACACAGTATTCCAGTTGTGGCCTCACCAGTGCCGAGTAGAGGGGGAGAATGACCTCCCTCGACCTACTGGCCACACTCTTCCCTATGCAGCCCAGGATTCCATTGGCCTTTTTGGCGACAAGGGCACATTGCTGGGCCATGGATAATTTACTGTCTACCACAACCCCCAGATCCTTCTCCTCCAAGCTATCTCCCAGCAGGTCAGCCCCTAACCTGTACTGGTGCCTAGCATTCTACCTCCCCAGGTGCAGGACCTTGCACTTGGTTTTGTTGAACCTCATTAGGTTCTTCTCTGCCCAGCTCTCCAGTCTGTCCAGGTCACGCTGGATGGCAGCACAGCCCTCTTATTTTTCCTAATATTAAGATTAGGATCTTATTTTTCCTAATATTAAGGATCTTATTTTTCCTAATGTTAAGATTAGGATCTTATTTTTCCTAATATTAAGATTTTATCCACTGAGCTGTTGACTGTGTGACGTATGGCTTAAAATACAAGAACATTACCTGTTAATATTTATGTTTTGCCTCTAGATGGAAAATACAAAGCGTCTTTAGTGACAGCAAGAACAGATGCAACACAAAAGGAAACCTTTTATTTGTTTAAAGAGAAATTTAAAGATTGTTTTAACTAAGGTTTTACTTGAAGCTCTAAAGGTACAGGAAGGTACTTTCTTATAACAGAAGGTAAGTTGATATGCGCGTACCTATACTTATAAATGGCTAGATAGTTCCCTTATTCATTAGATAGTAATGAATCTTGTATGTATGTATGTCATCATTTTCATTAGCGTGTCATTAGATATTTCATTAGGACAAAAATTTCAACTCATTTGATTTTCTTAAACGCAAAATTTTTGCAAGAGATTGTTATCATGTCTCAGAGTAGCCTAGTGGAGATAGTTGTATCAGACCTGCTTTTCTGGAGGTCTTAGCAAGAGCTGCTATTACACCAAATAATTATAGCCCATCACAGACACATCCGCAAATGCTCTATTTGCCCCTGCTAAGCTCCAGTTCTAAGTGCACTCTCTGGGCTGAGATTATATGTAACCCTGGTCTGGTATGATTCAAGATCAAGATTTTCTGCAGAAAACATGATAGAGTATGCATCCAGGTTCAAAATGTTGAGAAAAGCTGCTAGATGAAATAGACGGCATTGACCAGAGCAGTATATTTAAAGACTGCAGGGACTAGCAGAATGAAAGGCACGTGGGCCTAGAAAACTGGACACCCTACAATGTACGTCTGTTTAACTGTGTGAGCCTTCAAACTACTTCTCTAAGAAGTTTGGAAAAATTCCCTCTTTTCCTGGACTGAAACCTTGTGTGTGGGAGACACGACATGACAACAACAATGGAACGTTATCTTCCTGCTCCCTGCTCTTTTGCCTTCTGCCAGTACCATCTTCCATTACCAGCCTTAAGGGAGCAGCAATAGTATTTTACTCTACACAAATCTCCTATCTATGTACATCCAGGTACAGTTGTACCTGGCTCATGTTTGCCTAGGACACTAATGATCTAATTAGTGGAAAAAATTCTTTGAATACTGGTTGTCACTATATTTGTTAAAGAAAGACCAACCAGAACTGGTATGTCAAATTCTACTATGCAAAGTAGATTTTAACAAGCTTGTGGAGGTATCAAATGAGTCCAGTTGTTATGGCACAGAGCTCACTACAAGCTTGTATCTACAGCCTTTTTGTCTAAATTGGCAGAAGTACCCAAACTAGCTCATTTAAAACTATCACCTTGAGCATCCACATGCCATAGTACAGACATGCCCTTAACTAATGTTTTTATGTATAATATACTTTATTAACACATATTGTGCTGTGTGTCACAGCTAGAGCAACTCCATTTCATAAAACGTTAGCATTTATTTTCATTCCATCTTGGAACATGACCAAAACCTTTTGAAACACTGCAGCTGAAATGGAATTATCAAAACCAATGTTTATGTATCAAAACATGTGGATATAGTTAGGAAATTGGGCTAGCATGGGGGAAACCCAGGTTCAATTACATTATTGTATATGAACCAGGGCAGACTTTTTTCTTGCTAGACTGTGCTGGGTCAGGCAGATTAAAGATTTGAACCTCTTCCTCCTTTAATAATCAGTCTCTTCTTCCCTTCTCTTTCATCAGACTTCGCAAAGCATCCTCTCTTGACTAAAAAGCTCATTTGATGAAATGTCATACAGTGAAAAGGTGTTCCAGACAAAAATACACATTTCTTAGCATGCAGATATAACAGCTTCCAGTTTATAAGTAGAGAATTCAGTCTCAGGTGTCAAGGGATATGCGCAGGATCAAGATGCAACTCAGTGAAAAAAGCTGATTTAGAACTGAGTGCTTAATATAATAGACCACCGTGTTATACAGATGAGATAAATACTTATTCAGATCATTTTGTAGAATATATCAACAGTGGAATGCATGAAATATGAAAGCAATCAATTTAAAATAATAGAAATCATTAATTTAACTTCCAGGTTCAGATGTATAACCATGAGCACGTGGAGTGGGGTTGCTCACATCAGGCAACAAGGAACAGAAAAGGATGAGTGTGTGCCTCTCCTAAAGTAAGCCCTGACCTACATTTGGCAACAAAAGTATTTCTTGAAGGCCCAAGTGCCACTCCTACATTCAAGCGCTCAAGTTGTCCCATCTGTATATGGGCTATGGTCACTCTTCAGTTAGAAAAGGAGAAGAGGCAGAGCAGGGATTAGGGGTCCAGTAATCTCATGGCGTGAACACACACTGAGGGAAGGAGAAGCACACATTTATTGCATTCAGACTGAGGAAGGGTAGGGATGGGCAGTGTGAAAATCTTGGGTTCCATCCAAGCTTCTAATTGTGTTTATGTAATTATTTTTTTGTAGTGCCGTGTTCCTGCAACAGGCTGTTAACCAATACAATTAACTTTTCTTCAGGAAACGGCAGTAAATAAAAGTTTAGTTAATTAAATATGCTTTCTCAATTATTGTGAAGAACAGATTTTTTTTTTTCCAATATGCTTTCTTGAAAACAGTTCGTCTTGCAGTGAAATATGCCAGGGAGATGATCAGTTTGTTGTGCTTGGCTGCCCTGTGGGAGCCTCTGGATCCTTTCGGCTGCTGTGAAAATGCACAGCAACTGCTGGTCTCTCCCTGTTGGTATCTTCAGTCACACATGGGACCCAGCTTGGAGGAATTCTGGAACAGTATGTTGGCTGATTTGCAAATCAGAAAATTGACTTGCTGATGGGGAAAAAAAAGAAAAGGATTTTAACAAATGTTAAAAAACAGCTATATGACAGTGGGGTAAAATTTGCTCCACTATACTAAGTCAACGAGGGTCAGATGTGTTATGTATTTGGTAACTTTGATCAGGTTGAGCAGATCTCATTTGAGCTTTAGAGACACACTTCATTAACCAAAAGCTAATGCCTCTGATCTTTCTTAAACTGATCGATAGCGTTCTCATGTATAAGTAGAAGTTTGGACACGCATTTATTGTTGTTGATGCTTGCTTTCATTATTTCAAAAGCAGGAAGGGATTTCTTTTGAATGCCATTCTAGCTGCTAGTAAATAACTCACAGCTTCCGAGAGAGCTCATTAGAGCCAATTATACCTTAATCTAAATGATCATGGCTTTAAAGATGTGGCTAATTTTTCTGCAGCTACCTCTGCAAATATAAGAAAATCAAGTTTGTCCTTAGCCTTGTCTGAGATCTTGTTCTAAGCCTATGACAGACCACTTACAAAGTGACATGATACCTATCAGGTGAGCTCTCATTTTCTCGAGGGTTACTGTTATACCGGGTAATGCTGAATAACACTGGTCGTGCTGATGCAGAGGGGATAACAAAACTAAAGGAGCCATTCGCTCAACTTGCCCAATCTGAGCTTGTACGGAATAGTATGTATAATGCTCAGTTCAAAAGTGCATGCCAGTGCTGCTGCAGATGCAAGGCAAGGAGGCAAACACCAAATGACCAGAATACTGATGCTGGGGAAAGGGAGTTATATGCAAGACAAAAAAGGCAGGTAAATTTCTGGAGCCAAGGGATTCAAAAGACCCATGAATTCATTGGTTATTATGGTTAACATTATTACTATGTTAATTATCAAACTCATCTGCAATTTCATAAGAAATTAATCTCATCATAAGAAAATTTAAATTTCACAAGTGGAGTGGACATAAGCTTGGAAAATGGAGATATCTTCCTTGACATTAATAAATGTACTTTAAATATGTTTAATGGGAATGTTCCTCATTTACTTGCTTCTAGTTAGGTTTAATGGTCTGCTGCCATGTTGTTTAAGCTTATTGATCCCAACGCTCTTTGTATTTGCTACTGGATAGATACAAAGAGCTCTTCTGTGCACTACTAATGAACAGGTAAGATTTTGGGGAACATACCATTTTAGAGAAAAAAGACTGGAGTCTTGTATGATGAAAATAGTTACTCCATTGGTGCTGCATTAACTACTTTAATCCAGGTGAAAATCTATTCATGGACATTTTGAAGATGGCTTCCTTGAATAATTATTTGAAAACTTTCTTTAAAATCATAATCTTCAGATTTGTTTCAATATTCTATTTTTATTTATCTTTGGTTTTCTGTTTGAGAATTTCTGTTTTTATTGTGTGTCTTCCATCCAATAGCATTGAGATATTGTGTTGTGTATTGATCTGGAAAGCAGTCCTAGGTAACAGCAGCCTGTTCGTATTGGTATTAGGTGTTAAATTTTCTCTGCTGTCACAAATGTCTCTTCTCTTTATACACATAATTCTCCTTGTTTGGTAGACATTTTAGCCTCTCACAGAATATCAGAAAAATACAAGTTTTTCTTAAGGTTATTTTCTGTGCAGAATCTATGACCATGGTTGAATTTACTTCTTGTCATTGTCTAGTAATAAAATGGATCTTTGATGATAAATCACAAGAAATTTTAATGTATTATGTGCTGAGTGGAAAACATAAATATTGTATATATATATGTGCACTTAATGCACAAGTTACACTCAGATTTTTCCTTCAGAACTCAGAAAGTACACCCTGACAAGAAAGTGGAGGAAAAAATTCCACATACTTAATGATTTTTTGACTGGATATTTTGAAACTGTTTTTGTTTGCATGAAAAATAATTAGATTTTCAAATAGGGATTCAAAATGAGTAACGTTTTTGATCCTGTTTCCCATAACATCCTCCATGGCAAACTGAAGAAGTAAGGGCGAGACAAGTCAACAGTGAGGTGGAATGAAAACTGACTGAATTGCTGGGCTCGGAGTGTTGTGATCAGAAGATTGAATTCCAGCTGGCAGCCACTCACTAGTGGTGTACCCCAGGGACTGATAGTGGCTCAACAATTTTTAACATCTTCATTAATGACCTTGATGGTGTGGCAGCAAATTTGCATCTGATACAAAACCAGGAGGAGTGACTGATAGATCAGATGGTTGTGCTGCCATTTAGATGGACCTTGACAGACTGGAGAAATGGACCAACAGGAACTGCGTGAAGTTCAATACAGGGAAATGCAAGGTCCTGCACCTGGGAAGAAATAACTCCATGCACCAGTACAGGCTGGGAGCCAAATGTCTGCAAAGCAGCTTTGCAGAAGAGGACCTGGGGGGCCTTAGCAGACAATAAATAGAATGTGAGCCAGCAATGTGCCTGTGTGGCAAAGAAATCCAACAACAATCCTCCATGAGGAACAGAAGCGGGTCCTGGGAGGTGATCCCTCCTCTCCAGTCAGCACTGCGGAGACCATATCTAGAGTATTGTGTCCAGTTCTGGGTTGCCCACTAGACAGATAAAGGCTTACTGAACTGAGTCCAGTGTAGGGCACAAAGATGACTAAGGGACTGAAGCATCTTTCATGTGAGGAAAGGGTAAAAGAACTGGGATTGTTCAGTCTGGAGAAGAGAAGTTTCAGACAGGGACTTTTTCAACGTTTAAAAGTAGCTGATGTGAGGGAGCAAAGAGGATGGAGTTGGACTCCTCTCAGTGGTGTCCAGGGACAGGACGAGAGGCAACTGACACAAACCAAGAGTAGGTAATTCAATTTAAACATAAGAAACTTTGAGGGTGGCCAAATAACTGATCCATTTGCCCAGAGAAATTGTAGAGTCCATATTCTTGGAGGTATTCGAAACCTCACTGGATATGGCTCTGTGCAACCTGCTGTAGCTGACCTTGCTTTGAGCTGAGGAGGGTGGGAGTGACAATCTCCAGAAGTGCCTACCAACCTCATCTGTTATGTGTGTCATTCTGAGTGATTCTCCATGTGTGAGTTAGTGAAACGGGTGATACTTACTCACTTTGCCCTTGATTGCCTTGAATGTGGATTTCTTTGTGGCATTTGTCCTCATTCCTTGATGTGGATAACAGGGACAGTTTAATCTGGAATTAACAAAGGTATCTCACTAATTAACTTGTTTCTTTTTTTTTTGAGATGTCAAAATGCGATGGAAAGACGGCATATGCAATGCAAAGTGCACTGATGTGGAACATCACAACAGAAGAAATTTCCTTACATGACTAATATGCATTTTCCATAGCTGTAGATACTTCTACAGTATTTACTTCTATGGGATTCACTTTGCAAGTAAAACATTCAGTTTAGGTATTTGCATATGGCTTAGCTTTTAATCATCATCAGTCAGGGGCCAAGACCGTGATTCAGGTCATCCTAAAACAGGTACTTAACGGTTGCTGAGCTGAAGTACTCCATAAGCCACACTGAATGACATCTTTGACTGATCCTCACTGGCTGTAATGGGACTTTAGATACCCAGAAACATTTGCCCAATGCTGAATCTAACTTGTCTGACTAAAAATCATTTCTTCTCATCAAGTGTGTGAAGTCATCAAAATATCTGTTTTCAGCTTTCTTTTTCATAACCAATGCACAAAGAGTTAAGCTACATATAGCATTCTCCTTTGACGTTTTCAGTGAGCCAATCTCACTGTCAGTTTTAACAGACATTTTTTATTTTTCGACCTATAAGGCAATCTCATACTTGTTCTCTTTTTCTCACTTATTCTTGCTCTGAGATTTTAAAATGTATATGCCCTATTAAACTGGGACAGACTAGCCATATTAAACTTTGACAAATCAGGATGTGAGCTTGTTGAACGTTAAAAATTCAGATTATCATCTAATTTCCATTTATTTTCATGGTTGCCTACCAAGTGAGTCGGAGTACCCTTACGGACTCCCAATTCATGTTCAGATTGAGTCTGGTTTTGAAATATCCATCTTGGAGACTAACCTAACATTTACTACTAGAAAAATGCAATCTGATAAGTTAGTCTTCTGTATGTTGTTCTGTATTTAATGCCCTCTGTCCACAGAATATAGTTTTCTCTTAAAGGTAGCAACCAAAAAATTGGGGAGTTCAAGATCCTGAGGTGAATCAGAAATTCAGTTAGCAGAGTACAGACCCTGGACTTCTGGAAAACAGATTCTGGCTTATTAAGGGAACTGGTAGAGGTCCTGTGGGAGACAGCTCTGAAGGGAAAAGGAGTTAATGAGATTTGGCAGGTCTTTTAAGAACAACTTCCTCCAAGAACAAGAGTAGTCTATCCTATACTAAGGAAAAGCAGATGACATATCGGGAAACAAATTTGTCTAAGCAAACAGCCCTTAAGTGAGATCTGATTCAGAAAGAGTAAGTATATGCAAATGAAGATGGACTACAAAGGAGGAATAGAGAAACATTGCCATATAGGGACAGTGCTGGAAAATCAAAGATCAGCTAGAGAAGAAACTAATGAAGGAAATCAAGGGCAACAAGAAAAGCTTCAAAAGTTACATTGCAGTAAAAAGATAAAAAGGGGAAAATGGGGGCCTGCTACTGGATGAGGCAGGTGCATTAGAGTTAGCAATCACAGTTGAGGCTGAAGTAGTGGATGTCCTTTAGCCTTTGTCTTCAGAAGCAAGGTTTCTTATGCCTTTGTGCCTAGACATGGGGTTCTAGAAGGAGCGGAACTACTGGTAGTGGAAGAGCAACAAGTCAGAGATTTCTTCTGAGAAATCAACTCATGCAAGTCCATGGGACCTGATGGTCTGCTTAGTATATTTATCAGTATCCTCCTGGAGAAGAAGAGAGAATGCACACCTGTCAAAATGCCAATGAGGCCACACTGGGTGGATGCAGTCAATACACTTGAGGACAGGGTCACTGTTCAAAGGCCCTTGACAAGCTAGGAGAATGGGACAACAGTAACCTGATGAAATTCTACAAGGACAGATGAAGTCCTACACCCAAGAAAGAAAACTTCAGCCCCAGTAAAGTTTGCAATCCAATTTTGGTCTCCGTGTTATATAAAATGGATGTTGATCAACTGAATTTATAATTAATGGAAGCATTCTTTGATAGCTTTTCCACGGGTGGATAGAGTTGGGGGCAAACATCCAAAAAAAAAAAAAGCAATTTAGTCATTAAATGACATTTTAACAGGAAACTCTCAGGTACAACAGAGGTTTCTTAATTTATCTCAGTAGAATCTGCAGTGAATAATATTAGCTAATGATTTGATTAAATTCTTATTTATTTGATATGTATATGGAAATTTTCTTCATCCAGACACTTCAAAGGCTTAGGGAAAGACATTACACAATATATCAGGACAGTGGCAGTTTACATTCAGTGAATTCCTAAAAATGTTTTAAAGAATCACTAATTCAAGAATCTTATCAAATAAGAAATGATGGATTGTTCTTGATCATCAAGAAACTTCTTGTGGATGATTATTACCAAAAGTCAGTTCAGTTCACAACGCAACTTTCCAAATGGTTATATGTGCAAAGTGAGGCAGTGTATTGTGTGACAGATGTAGGAGCAAGTGGCTTGAGAGGAGGAACTTCCTAAGATCCAACTGAGCCAAGACCGAAGGCAGTTGTGTTGAATCGCCTCGGCTCAAGTGCAGTACCCTTTTATGTCAGCCTGTCTCAGTGCAGTTTCTGTTGAGCCTATATTTGGGTTTAGGCTTTCCTTTGGATGAATGTTCTTGGAATGATATTGTCTCCCTAGTGGACTCAACAAGCCTTCTAATTTAGATGACTGTGGGTGAACATATGTGTATAATGGAAATGTGCCCTATCCCGACATATTTAATAGGAAAGAAACAGTTACTTCTTTGCTAAATAAGAATTTAAGTGCATAAATGCTTTATAATATATAATTTCAGCACTGTTTTATAACCCTACACAGCAGAAAAACAAATGCGTCTCTTTATTAACTTCAGATAAAGACCAGGCATGAAAGTAAATAGAACAGCCTTTGGCCAGTAGTGTTTTACTCGGTGACTCCTAACTATGAACTATGACTTAACTGTGACACCAACTTAGCCTGAGATATTAGAGGAGAGAAACGCTCGTTTCTTGTGAAAGTGAAGTTTAATTTAATGGCAGTACATCCAAACTGAAATCTATCATTTAAGTGCCAAACTCCATTGTAGAGATGCATTTTCTAGTGCTAGGCAATAGCAGCACTTTTATCCCCTGTACACAATAATCACTGATGCAAGATATTTGGTCTGATGGTTTTATGTTCTCATAATCTGCCCCACTGATTTTCCAATAAATGGGAAATATCACTATCATGCCACAGCCTTTGGAATAGACCCACTCTAGAACTGACCTTCTGGATAGTATACATACTGCTTAGTAGTAAACCCTGTCAGTTTTATAACTGTATTTTACTATAGCATTAGCAGTTCACGATAATGATGGGTATTATCTGGTTTGCTCTATTGACTCAGTTTTGAAATGTAAATCAAATATATTTTCCCGTCCTTTTAATTTTGTTTTTCTCAATAGACTTCATTTTCCATTTTCTATAACTGCATATTATAGAATATTTCAAACATTACCTCATAGTAAATATATTTGCTTTTTCCTACTGTAACTAGTATGCTTGAGATGGTTGTGAACAGGTTGCTCAGGTTAGATTCTGATGTGTTCATTCTCTAGTCTATGTCTGTTAAGTGTCTGTAAATCAGCTATGGGGGGAACTTCATTAGTGTTTGCGTGACACACTTCAACAGCAAAGCTGGCTTAAAAAGCTCGGTCCATGGCAATTTGTACGCTTGAGACAAAGTAGGTCTGACATACCTGGTTTGGATGCCATATAAACTAGATTCAGAAATGATCCAGAAGAACAGAATTTTTTTTTTAGATGATCGGGAGAATAGCATTTTTTTACCCTTTAGAAAAGAAGGCTTAAAGGATACATGGTATGTCTTAAAAACCGTAAAACAGAACTTCATAGATGAAGGAAATAATCAAGTCTCTATGACTGTAGGTCTTAGAATAAGATATAGTGAACTTTAATTGGAGTGAGTGACTTAGTTCGCACATTGTGGATAAATTTTAAACTGAGACAAGAGGAAGCACACATTGTTCTGTGGAGACCGAAGAAATTCCACCTCTGAATTTTCCAAGCAACCAGTTCAGACAATCGTCTAACAAGGAAAGTTAAGACTTTGGAGAAACATGACTTTGGCAGAGATTTGAATTAAATGGCTTTTCCAAGGTTTTCTTTAGCTGCTTCCCCCCCTGCCTTTATGACTCTGTGAGGATTCTGACACTGTGGTGGGGATTATTGTCATACTTAGAATTTATCTTCTGCTTCCTGCCATTTAACTACTCGATATCTTCCTCAAACAAAAATATTTCAGGAAAGTCCTGCCTTCCTCAACATATTAACATGAGAAATAACTGTATACCAATGTATTCCAAATAAATAGAAAATAGAATTTATTTGGTTACCAACTGTATTTGTATACAGTTATAGCAATACAAAAGATTGGCATACACTTATACCTATACAAAACCGATGTAAGACAGAATAAACAATCTTGTCACTTAAAGAGCTCATATTCAGAACCTCTCCTTTGGTTTCCATGCACTTCTTTTCCTCTGTACTTATTATATTTTATTTGAGATCTTTACTGAAATCTCAGAATGAAAATTTCTGTGCTTACATCATTTTTTTGGGGGGGGAGAGATGGGGGGAATATGTTGTGCTGTTTTTGCACTTTCCAAGCAGGATGAAACATCATGAAGTAGAAATTAAACTGTACATTACTTATATAAAAAAAAAAAAAAAAAAACCCAAAACAAAACCAACCCACACCTCTGGAGTACTTTGATATGATTAATTGCTGTAATGCCTAATAATAATGCCAAAAAGCAAAATTTGCAAATGGAAGAAAAGTGATCTGTAAGAGTCTAAATAAACTAAAATTATTTAAATTAATATAATCCTGTAATTCCAAAACTAGTAATTTACTATATTTTGCATTATCTCTTCTTTCTGGAAAAAGAAATTATGTGCCACGCAGACAAAAAATAAGCAGTCCTTTGTCAACTTTCTCACAATGTTGTTGTGGTTTGTTAACATCAGAAATACCTCCATTGTGTCTTGGAGACCTCAAAACACTTTGTCCATGATGACGGTTAAACCCAGGATTATTTGTGTCAGGATGATAAATTTACTCTCTGTCTTCCAGAAATTATGCTTTGTCTACTATAGCTCTTACATAAAATATATAAACATTTTGTTTGTTTGCTCTAATTTAATAATACTTTTATTCAATAATAGTTCTTGTCAAATGTTGGGAAAATAGCGTTCTCCTTTTCTAAATATTTTTCTACACTGAGCTACACTAAAAAACCTGAAGCAACTTTGTTTTTCAAGATTACAGTTTATGCATTATCGCTGCTCATTTGCTAGGGTACTACAGGGACAACTTCAGTTTAGAGCAAAATAGACTATTTCCTCCTTCTGCTGGGTATAGACCACTCTAAGAGTTAAATTGCTTCATATACCTCCCTTCCCAGTATAAGAGCGAGAAGGAGTGTGATTTAGAGGAACCTTGTTCTGGGTATAACTAATTTGTTCATACAGATATTTTCAGATAGAACTGATTTTTCAATTCAGTTCACTGTGGTTTGTTTTGTGAGATCTGGTCAGTATGAACGCTGTATTTGGAGAAACCTATTTTCAGCAAGTGTGTGGATATTGTTCTCTTGCTCTGTTTTAGGGAGTTGAATGTTGTTTTTTTGTCTCTTGTCTTTTGTACTCTTCAGTTTCAGCCTGCACATCTTTAACTTAATCTACTTGGCTTTGCAGGTAATAGCTACAAAAAATCTTGAGTTGTTGTAGCATACAGAATACACCTCGTTAGCAATGAAGACTGATGTGAATACTTACTTTGTGTGTGTGTTGGTTTCCTGCTCACTTCAAAGCAGAGTTCAAAGTCCTGATCCTAATAAAAGCGCTAATGACAAGATTGAAGAAGTGTTCAATGCATTCAGCAAAAGCCAGTTTTTGTAACACGCTCTATTCCCATTTGGGTGAAAAGTAAGTGGTTAAATTCTCAGAACTCCTCACTGCGTTGGCTACTGAGATGTCGAAAATCTGGAAATTAATGTCACTAGATGCTAAACAATTCTAAGTATCTGCCATTTATTCAAGAGTCTGTATGGGAGCTGAAGTCTTGTGAAAAGTGAGTCCCTTCTTATAATTTTAGCAGGTTATCTTCCACGTCCCTCCCAGACCCACTTTCTATTATTTCTGTGCTCTATGGAAATCTAGTCCTGAAATGAAAATTTGCCTCTAAATAGATTGGCATCTGCTTGGCTTAATGATTATTTTTTTTGGTATAATCTATTAAATGAGAAAAATTCTTGTATTTTACAAATCCAGTGCTTTCTGATTCAAAGATGTAAATTCCTGAAAGTGTAATCCTTTCTTGCAATTTATTGTCTATAGCACAGGGCTTTATACCAAAGTTTTTCCTTCTCAATATAATCCAAATGTTTTTCACTTTAATATTGGTACACTGGTGATTTTTTGGGGTGAGGCCTGAGTTTCACCAGCTTCGGTCACATACAATATAACCCACCTCCACTGTTTTCAATTACTGTTGTCAAATTAAGGTCCCAGCGGAGATTTATCAGTGCACACATCCCCCCACCCCTCTCACCCCCAATTCTGCTCCAGTTCACTTGTGGTCTAGGTGGAAATGGGCTTTACAAGATTCTACCAAAATGTAAATGGCAAGTTATCTCCTACATTTACATATTTATCTTTGCTTCAGTTTTGTACTTTTCATGTAAGAAACAGCTAAAACACAAGTTTGTGATACACATATTTGACAGGCAACCTTTGTGCTGGCTCTTAGATGGATGAGGCATCATCAGCGAACTGTATCCTTTTTTGTAAATGAGATAATGAGAGTCACAACAATTTGAAAATGAAAGGATAGGGAGGGCAGCGCTCCAGTAACGATTGTGTGGGCAATGCAGATGCGCAGACGATCCAGGTCAGTTGGCTTTAGCAGGGCTCATTAGTTCAGTCACTGTTCTATTGACTGTGCATGTGTTGCTTCTTGAGTAAGCGCAGCTCCGGAAGGGGTCTATCAGGGCTTTGGCAGATCTGGACTGGCTCCGTATGCATCCCAAGCATTTGTGTAGCAATGAGCGCAAGCCTTTGGGTCCTGCCAGAAAGAAGCGATAGGACAGCTAAGGACTAGAACCAATAAGAAAAGAAATTACCTGTACTCCTGTTGTAACATATATTAATACAGTCCCTTTTCTTGGGCTTTCAAACTCCATGTTATATTGCCTAATGGAAAGATGACTTCATCTATGTACATAAAAACATAGATATGAATGTTTGCTGTTCAGTATTGTATGCTTGAGCTCTATGGCTCAAGAACAGCAGGCCACGTGACCTGCAGGATGGTGGGTCTCATATTTAGCCAGCTCTTGGCTTAGAGCTATGCAGCTAAAATCTACTTTTTATAAGTATCTCGGAAATGACAGTCAAAGACAGATAAGCACTTTAGTGAGTTGCTAGATGTTGGTAGTGGTAGCATAAATGTGTTATTAGAGAACTTTAAAATATCAGTGCCAAAACAGGACAGAACCTACATACAAATACTATACTGAAGCGTGGACGCCCCCACGTACCCTGAGGGAAAGCCCCCTAACAACACCCCTCCACATACCCTCATAAATCTCACAAATCAAAATTAATTATAAATCATATATCAGTATTTTTATATGTGAATTTGGAGGGGCTGCCCAGATGTTAGATTGCCCCCAAAGACCCACAAATAGGTGTCTGGACACCTTTGGGGTGACTTGGAGAACTCGAAGTTGTGCAGAGGTTCCTTTATGGCACATGGGCAAGTCTAGATGCTTCTGGCACCAATGAGAAGTACAGAGATAATTCTGTGTAATATGGATTTAAGCAGTGGATTTAAATCTTTAAAGTAAGGGCTTGCACCTTGCCAGCATCCAAGAAAAAAGGGCATCTTCAGAGCTGAAAAGCCCTTAGACAGAGCTTTCTGGACCTGTGGAGATATGCTTAAATTCTGCCTTGGTTTTAGACATGAGAAAAGGCTTTCAAGATATAAATGTTTATGCAAAGAGATAATAATATTGCACAGCTGTGTACATGTATATTTATTCAGTTCAGGAGCTAACAGTGATTTTAAGTTTATGTTGATTTTTTAAAAAAAAAAATCCTTTATCAGCACTTTTTATCCAAATCCTCTTTTCTTTTTTTTACTGTAAATAAAATAGCTGTCTGATATTCAATTTAACAAAAGCCAAAATGTTATAGTTTGCATCTCCCTGTTAGTTGTATAAATGAGATTCCACAGTGGCACTCAGGAAGACTTTCAGTTGGTGTGGAGTGGAACGGAATGGAACGGAACAGAATATTTTCAGTCGGAAGGGACCTAAAATGATCAAGTTAGTCCACCTGCCTGACCATTTCAGGGCTGACCAAAAGTTAAAACACGTTATTAAGGACATTGTCCAAATGCCTCTCGAACACTGACAGGCTTGGGGCATCGACCACCTCTCTAGGAAGCCAATTGTTTATATAAAGTAGCACTAAAGCCTGGTATAGCAGATGTTTATGTACATTGTTTAAATCCAGCATTTCATTAACATGGTGTTGTGGTTTAACCCCAGCTGGCAGCCAGGACCACGCAGCCACTTGCTCACCCCACCTTCTCCCCCAAGAAGGGTAGGAACAAGAGGGAGAAAAGGAGGGGAAAGGGAAAAAACCACAAACAAACCTCATGGGTTGAGATAAAGACTATTTAATAGAACAATAACAGAAAAGGAAAATAACAATAATAATAATGACACAAGTCACTCTCACCGACTGTTGAATTGTCACCCTCTCGAGCAGTGATCACCAATTTCCCCCACGCCCCTGGGCCAAACCCATTTATATACTGAGTGTGATACCTATGGTATGAAATATTCCTATTGGCCATTCCATCATTCTGTCTAGCCACTTTCTCAGCTTCTACGGTAAGCTGAAAAAAGACATTGAAAACTATAAACATCACCTGGCAACAACTGAAACAATATGTACTATTGACATTCCTTTCATACCAAACCTGAAACACGAAAAACACTAGAAAGAAAAGTAACTCTGTTCCAGCTGAAACCAGGACACGGGGGAAAGGTTTCAGTAGTGAATCATTGTGCTTAAGTCTTTCATTAGTTAGTTACAATTTTGTGGCACAAAAATACTGAAGAAACCTAATTATGGGAGACCAGGAGAAAACAATACCTTTGTCAACAACATTAAGGAAAAACACAAATAATCTGTAGTTGGTAAATAGCTCCCCGATGATGATAATTTGCCTTAGAAAATATTTGTTAATCATTATTCACCAGAACACTTTGTATCTTTCTAGCTATTTGATAATTATTGCTTACATGGAATATAAGAAACTGCTTTTTCTAATCATTCTGAAAATAACTTGTTTAAGTTGATGAAATTGAAATCTGAAAGAGACGTATTATGCAGTCTTGAACAGACTAATTGATACAGGATTTTAGTGGACTAAACATAAAAGGAGCTATCAAAGCTAAAGTATGTGTGTAAAAGCGCACCATTACTGCAGTAATGAGTACAGAGTAACATGAAATGTTTTCTGATAACAATGTAGTACCTATTTATAAAATATTGACAATATATAAAATATGTTTATTGATGAAAAAGCCTTTAAAGTCAGGCGGTGCCATCAAATCTCTTAGGTTATTTGAAGAAAGCAGATCTCTTAATATTAATCAGATATAAAATCTGTGTAAAAAGTAAGAATACCTGAGAAGAACCGAGCTCAAAAGCAGGTTTCATCTTTTATTAGGTTAACTGTAGGCATGTTGAGCTAGGTTTTAAACCATTTCTGAACTAATGGAAATCACAAGCAGAAAAATGTGCTGAAGTCTAATAAGGATCATAAACTCTTTATTCAACAGTTCCCAGACTGCAGTGCATGTACTAGAATAAGTGTCTGCCCTAATGATGCTCATTAAAATTTCTAAGGTGATATGCTGAGTACTTCTGAGTGTCTGAGGGTCTGAAAATCGCTTAGCTGATTATAAATTTGTCATGCTGTGAAGATTTTGTGAGATGTTTTTAATTTGAAATACCTCACATTGGTAAGGTAGAAGGGAAAGGTGATGATTCCAAGAACAATTTGACTGCAGGGAAAGAAACAAAAACCCTAAACATCTGGGGTGTGAGGAATAGTACTGTAAACTTTGGATTCCTGTTCTAAAGCAGACTTCAAAAAGTTGTTAGCTATCTTTGTCCTACAGTGTAACGCGATGTTTATTAAACTATCATAACTAGAAATTTGCATTTCTTTTCTCATCCTGGAACTGAAAATTTTTCATACTCTTGGGAAAGTGATTTAACTTTTTGAGTGCTGTTTTCCTATTTATAAAATAGCCTTTTTGAAGAGATTTTAGACTTATAGAAGAATAATTTAAAAAATGCTTGAGAATTTATCGTTGTTAGTCTTTCATCAGGAAAGACCCTTCTCCTAATAATAAAAAGGTTAGAAAAAATGGTGGGAGGGAGGTAGGGGATTGGGAAAAGATGAGAGAGGTAGAAAATAAGATACAAAGCTACATAAAAATCTTGAGATTTTAATTGTTACTTACAGTTTGAAGCAAAATGAATACTCACAAAAGAACTATGTGAATTTTGGGCAAATCAGTTTATATGGATCTTGATAGCCTTTGTCACTTTTTATTGCTGTGTCTTAACCTTAGCTTATTTATGTATTTCTTTTGATTTGTGGGACATGAAAAGGTAATTTAACCTACAGAACCACGAAATATAACTATTTATAAAGCAGTAACACATACTCCTCCACACATGAGCAAAGAAACAAAGAAAATAGAGGAAAATCATAGAAGCATAGCATGGTTTAGGTTGGAAAGGACCTTGAAGATCATCGAGTTCCAACCCCCCCTGCCATAGGCAGGGACACTTCCCACTAGACCAGGTTGCCCAAGGCCACGTCCAGCCTGGCCTTGAACACCTCCAGGGATGGGGCCTCAACAACCTCTCTGGGCAACCTGTTTCAGTGCCTTACCACCCTCAAAGTGAAAAACTTCTTCCTAATGTTTAATCTGAACCTGTCCTCTTCCAGTTTAAAGCCATTCCCCCTCATCCTATCACTACATGCCCTAGTAAAAAGTCCTTCCCCAGCTCTCCTCTAGGCCCCCTTTAGGTATTGGAAGGCTGCAATAAGATGTCCCTGGAGCCTTCTCTTCTCCAGGCTGAACAGCCTCAACTCTTTCAGCCTCTCCTCATAGGAGAGGTGCTCCAGCCCTTGGATCATCCTCGTGGCCCTCCTCTGGACACACTCCAGCATGTCCATGTCCTTCTTCTGTTGGGGACTCCAGGGCTGGATGCAGTACTCCAGGTGGGGTCTCACGAGAGTGGAGTAGAGGGGCAGAATCACCTCCTTTGACCTGCTGGCCACACTTCTTCTGATGCAGCCCAGGATATGGTTGGCCTTCTGAGCTGCGATCTCACACTGCTGGCTCGTGTTGAACTATAAAGCTATGAATATCCATCTAAAATTTAGTCTAACTTTTGTGTCGTCAGAAGTAAGCAGCATTATGGCAATGCTTCACAGGAGCCGCTTTGGATTGTTTGAGGAAGGTGAAGTTATCCTTGATCTTTGTCCTCTTTCCCTTGTCCCTTTCCTTTGTTTCCTTTGCCTTGTTGTCTTCCCTTTCCCTCTCCATGAAAAATATACATCATTATCACATACATAATCACCAGAACAGTTATGCTTTAAAAACATTTTTGAAATAGATACAAAACCAAAAAGGATGAACACCTGAATATTTCTGTCTAGCTAAAATATACTTCTGAAAACCAATTGTATGTAGCTGCAGTTTTTTGGAGAGTATTAATATATTTCCATACCTTTATCAAGCAGAATTTTGCTCTGGACCTGTAATATCAATGCGACTGTTACCATAGTTCCCAGTGGACATTTGGTCAGGCCTTCATTTCTTGTAGATTCAACATTGTGACTTGATTTCTTAAATATGTATACATCTGTGACTATTTATGTAATTCCTGCTGAAGTGTGGCTGTGGTGTAGACATATTCAATGAGAACTGAGCTTTTTTTTTTTATTTATTTTAATTTCTGTATTTCGTTGCCTTGTTTTGTTTTTCCTTAATAAAAGGAAAAACTTATTCTGTCCCAAGTTTGCTTCTGTCAGTGAAGTTGTTTTTTTTCTAATCTTTGCTTGTAACTGGATGCAACTTTTCCCTCAGTTAAACTGTTTAATGCAGATCGTTCCTCCCTTTGGAATCTGAGTGGTTTGCTGCTATTCCCCAGGCTCCCTCTTCCACGCTGTAGCTGTCAAAGGATGGCCTTAAAGCTAATGAAGTACCCAAAATTATGCTGACAGTAACTTTCAGTCTTAATTCTAAACTGTGTTGGAAAATAGTCTTATATTATCTGATGCAATTTAGATTGATTTACGATGTGAACAGGTCACATCTATGTTTCATCATTCAAGAGCGGTTAATCCCTAGTGAGCCCTTGTTGGCTATATACAAAGTAGGATTAGACTTAATTTTTATTCTTTTTTCATATGCACAAGAACAGAGGAGTTGTCTACTGTAGTGAATACAGGTTTCAGAGAGCATGATTAAGCCATGGAGGATGATCTACTTCCCTCTATACCTGTGGACTGAATCAAAAGTCTGTAAATCCCCATCAAGCAATGAGATTTATAATGATGAAAACTTTTAACCTGAAAATAACTAGCGTGTTCTGACATTGGGCACTGTTCTAGACAGGCAGAGTGTGATAAGAATAAGGGCCTTTGCAGTAAACAGTGAAGAATTCCCCTCTTAAGTCTTAGAGGTAGAGCACAACCCATGTATGTGTGCTTGCCCTCATGGCTGTAGAAAGAAAGAAATGATAGCTACTTTCAGTGCCAGTTTACTAACCAAGAACGGTATTATAATTTATGTCTAGGATTAAATTATTACCTATTTTTCTCTGAGCAACAGGAAGAAACAAAACTGTTGTGTCTCAGAGGATTTTTCTTAAAGTCTGATGCTATTCAGGACCTTCTGTTTGTGTTTACCATATATTTTAAGTGACAGAGTGGCACTAAAAACAATATGTCAAAAACACAGAAAGAAACAAAATCTGAAAGACCTAGTTTTGGGTGGGATTTTTTGCCTTTCCCCCTCTCTTTATGTATGCGTGCATTAAAGCAGTACCAAAAGAAAGTTCAGTAAATTTCACAGCTTTCGGTTCCGTAGCGTGGTCTTTAGGCCTCATTCTAAAATATACTGAGTATCCACAAAAACCTCTCAGCTCAATGAATACTCCAGATGTTGAGTGACTTTAGGACTTGACATTAAATGTTGACTTCTGTTCACTTCAGGAAGTGAGATAAGGGAAAAAAAATGGAAAATTAAGTGTGCATAATATTGACTGCATCCCATGTGGTATCATGTAACATTAAAAATTAGTTGTCAATACCTACAGAAGCACCTAGCAATTTCTTTGCATTGGGCACGTGCTATATCTTATAAAACAGTCATGAAACCAAAATTCTTTTTTTTTTGGCTCATAACTACTGTATTATAGACATCCAAGTGAAGTCATCCCGGTTTTCATATAATTTTGATGCATAGTTGGCATATTGCAACTCTGCACTACTTTAAAGCTCTAGTTCTATCGAATGGTATACACATGAACCTGAAATGCAATTTCCTTTCCCAGCCAAAGGCACTCATATTTTAATCTTTATTATGCAGTTTTCTCATGTTCCAGTATTTGGATGGATAAAAAAGTTCAACATACTGTGTTGCTGTTTTTTTTTTTTTTTTTTTTATCCTCCGTTCTGGCCTCAGTTGTTATCTCTTTTTATACAGACATTTAATTTTTTCCACTTTACACTTTCCAGCACTTTTTCTTGCATTTTTATTATATGTATATACATATGTATACGTTGTTGCAGACTGGCTTCCAGAGTGAGATCTCAGGAACTTTAATGTCCTAACCCAGGCACTCTGCAGATGGAGAGGTGGGCTTTTTCTCATTGTGTGATGCAGTGACAGTCACAGCCCTAATTTAGTCTGGAAAAAGTGGTTATCCACCTTTTTGTTTTTTTTTGGTTTTGTTTTGTTTTGTTTGTTTTTTTTTAATACCAATGAAAGATTTTGTGTATGCCAAGACTCATGAAGAGATTTGGCATTGGCTGTTGGTGTTCCCTGAGAAAATCCCTATTGAGCACAGAGAAAGGTAGGGGCGAGGCTCTGTTCTGTTAGCATACTTGTCCAGGCCAAACACAGGTGCAGTTTGCTGCTGAAAATCCTTTAATAATTAATTATCTGAAGATAGAACTGGATCATCTGTGTACATATAGGCAAAGGTTAGTCTTTCTGGCTCCAGAAAAAAAAAAAAAAAAAAAGGTATCACCTCTTTGCAGCTTTGTATAGTTTTCACTGGTTTGCATCTTCAGTGTTCCATGTGGAATATTTTCCCCTGAAAGACTGCCTTTAAGGGTCAAACTGACTCAGCTGTATTCAGAAAATTGGGACTGTGGGACTGTACTCCTTGTCTTTCATTCTACCATAAATAAGATGAGAACTACCCCTTTGGTAAAGGGCTTAGAGACTGATTGATAAAATGGGCTCTATATTAACTAAGTTATAGTATTGCAAAGTGGTAAGTTCTGCTCTGATCTAAAGCTTAAGCTGTTTTCTTTTTATTTTTTGTTTTAGTTGACTCACGTGAAACAGCATGAGCTCAGAAATTAATGTAAAATTCAAAGTGTGATCGCACTAAATTATAAATCAGGCCTTTCCATACCACTCTGTTATAATACATAGCTTTTGAAATCTCAAAAATTGATCGACGTATTTTTATGTTCATTTCACATTGTAAAACTATTTTTCAAACATGCCATTAGGTTTTAAGAGTTCTTGGATGTGGCCTGACTCTGCAAAAGTGCCATACTCTTTACACACACTCCTTATATAGTTTTGCTCAGTACAGAAATTGTGGCATTTGAAGGTACGGTTCATTGTTTTTCATTGGGTATGTTGAACACTTTGGAGCAAGAAGCTAGCTTATGTAGTTCATGCAGACATTGGCATTTAATTCATTGGTCTGTGAAAAATGCTTTGTGATTCTAGAGTAGTTCTACGTACCATGTAAGTGCTGTTATTATTATTTTCTCCTTACAAAATTCAGATCTCGGATGCATGCTCAAATTACTATTATTTAACATTTCTCCCTCTGTAGAGTGAAGCCATGGCATCTGTATACAGTGTTAGCCAAGTACTGCATTCATTTCAGACTCAGTCAGCAAAAAGAGAGATTTCAATAAATCTATACCTGTGGGCTACGTGTGTATATTAAGATAGTTGTTCCCACTCCTCTGGTGGTGGTAGTGAGCCTACTGAAGCTCCATAATACTTTAAGCCTCAGATAAAATAAAGACTTCACAAAAGTAAATGCACAAATAGTGGTGGTGATACTCTATAGAACAGATATGTTGTAATATATTGCAAAGATATACATGCTTCTTGATGTTTTGCACTCGTTCAAGATTAGTAGACCTACCTGTGCTGACCTTAAACAAATATTATAATATATGAATTTTTTGATCCTGAATATATATTCTTGATCTTTTCTCCACTAATATGAGATATGTGTTATTCTCAGTTACTAAACTTGCCAAAATACATGAGGTTTTGCTTTAATCCATTGCTTGTGATTTTTAGAGTTTTCCTTAGGTTGCATAAATATTGTCTAATAAACCACATGTGCATGTGTTACTGCGTTATGGTCTCTGTAGTTACTGTGGATCATAGGGACTGGAGCACCTCTGCTATGAGGAAAGGCTGAGAGAGGTGGAACTGTTTAATCTGGAGAAGAGGAGGTTTGGGGGTTGTATCAATACCTGAAGGGCGGGTGCAGAGAGGACGGAGACAGGCTCTTTTTACTGGTGCCCAGTGACAGGACCAGTGGCAATGGGCATAACTGAAACAAGCAAGACTCCGTCTGAACATCAGGAAACACTTTTCACTGTAAGTGTGACCGAGTGCTGGAACAGGTTGCCTGGAGAGGTTGTGGAGTCTCCACCCTTGGAGATATTCAAAAGCCATCTGGACATGGTTGTAGTCAACTGGCTCTAGGTGATCCTGTAACCTCAGAGTTAATTCTGCTTTAAGAACAGGTTTGACCAGATGACTTGTAAAGGTCTATTCCAATCTAAACTGCAATTCTGTTGTATGAATGCATCAATTATCTTTTAAACACTCAAATACCAGAGGAATGTTTACAAACTTCCACATAGCACTTTTCTTATTTATCCTACACGGAAAATAATTATTTGTACGTGTCAAAGATTATTTCGGAGACCTCCAACATGCTCAGGATTCCAACAGTTTAACTGAGACTGAAACTGAAGTCCACAGTGCCTTCGTTTCCAAAGACACATTTACCCTTTACTGTATTACCACCACATTAGAGTAAATTCCTCAGATCCAAAGTTAATTCCAGCAGCCTTGAAGTTCTGGTCTGGAGAAGCATGGGAATCTCCTAACCATTTTTTTTGAGTTAAGGCTGAGGAATGTGCAGAGTAGCAACTCCATATCCTGGAAGAGGGGGAGTACAGAAGAAAGAAAATTTCAGAGAGGATATAAAATTCCTTCTCAGTTGCTACCAATCAAAATTCTTCTTCAGGGTCCCAAAAGGTATTGCTGCTGATTCCACAAGCACTGATCCTCACCCCGACTCTTCCAGGGAACCTCTGAAAATAAGCTTAAGTGAACACACAGGTTCAGGAAGTGTAATGCAGACAATGAGAGTGCTATGCTCTGCTGTATATGGTTACACTGAAATAAATTATTTTAATCACAAGAAAAATGGAGATGATGACACTCCTACTTCCCTTATCCCCAAGGATGCTGTGTGGATAACTTCATTAATAAAGTTCTTGGATACTATGGCAAAGAAAGGCAATATAACTAGGGAATGTAAGTAAAGCTTACATAACTCTTCAAGAATTACTTTCAGAAGAACTTTTTGGTATATAAAAAGTCACTAAGAAACCAGAGATACAGGACAGGTCTTACATTTTACCCTTGAAAACTCCATTTTGATAGAAAACCATCTCTCCTGTGACATATTTACTCTGTGAATTCAGATGATGTCGCAGGTAAGAACTGAGATAAACATGCTACACCAATAAAAGATTACACTTTCATGTAATTGTCCTTAATAATAATGTCAAGGTAAACAAATAAAATGAATCAAATATATTTCAGGAAAGCTGTCTGTGATTTCCATAAGGCAAGAGTGGCATTGCATATTTTGAATGCCTATTTCAAATGGGGCTTTTTTATTTTCCTGTAGACCATATTATGCTATTAGTATTTAAAAACAATGTATCATTAATTTCAATGAGAACTTAGGCTTAATGACTGTTGACAAGATATGGTTCTGCATCAAGAGAATTTCAGAAAACCTTTTACGTGTCAAAATTTATACTTATTATTTATCTGATGAGCTGTAATCAAAAAGATTCATTCTGTCTGTTACAGCCCTGGACACAAGTTTCCCTCTCAATTAGATGTCCAATTGGTTGCTCTGTCAAGTCTCAGCTTCCATTTGAGAGCCCTCTGCTTTTCAGCTGTCTCTGCTGGGTGTGTGCTCTGTCTTCAGCCCCTTGGCAGAAATTTCAGATTTGGTTAAAGTATTTGCCTTTGTTGTTGCAGTGGAGCACTGCTGATTCATGTTCATTTATTTTCCCCCAAGGCACCCTTTCAGTAAGGCTACTCCCCAGCCACTCAGACCCTAGTCTGTACTGGGCTCTTTGGTAATGTCATCCCAGGTGCAGAACGTTGTGCTTGTCCTTGTTAAACTTCATAGTGTTCTTGCCAGCCCACTCTTCCAGCCTGTATAGGCGTCTCTGTAAGATGGCTCTCCCTTCTGACGTGTTGACCTCACTATCCAGTTTAGTGTCATCAGCAAACTTGGTGAGGATGCTTTCAATCCCATCATCCAAATCATTTATGAAGATATTGAACAGTATAGGGTCTAGTATTGGTACCTGGGGGACACCACTTGTGGCAGGCTTCCAGCTTGAGTAAAAAATATTGATCACAACTCTCTGTGTCCTGTTAGCCAATTTCCTATCTTGCAGACCACCCATCCAGTCTGTATCTTGCCAGTTTGTCTATGTGCAGTCACACTGTTGAATGTAAGAAAATGGCTTCTTCAGTTGAGACATTATCTGTAGTAAAAGTAAGAGGACTCTCTCTTTTTTTCTTTTCCTTTTAAAATCTTCTAATATAACTTAAAATCACCTAATATAACTGGTTCAAGAAGGACAGGGAACTGCTGGAGACGGTCTAGCAAAGGGCTACTAAGATGATTAGGGGATTGGAACATCTTTCTTACGAGGAAAGGCTGAGGGACTTAGGTCTTTTTAGTCTAGAGAAAAGAAGACTGAGAGGGGATCTTATCAATACTTATAAATACTTAAAGTGAGGGTGCCAGGGGGATGGGAACCGTCATCTTTCAGTGGTGTCCAGTGACAGAACAAGAGGTAACGGGAACAAACTGGAACACAGGAAGTTCCATCTTAACACGAGGAGGAACTTTTTTACTTTGAGGGTAGTGGAGCACTGGAACAGGCTGCCCAGAGAGTTTGTGGAATCTCCCACTCTGGAGACATTCAAAACCCGCCTGGATGCTGTCCTGTGCAACCTGTTGTAGGTGACTCTGCTCTGGAAGGGAGTTTGGACTAGATGATCTCCAGAGGTGCCTTCCAACCCTGACCATTCTGTGATTCTGTGATTTTCTTTAAAAATCTGAAAAAAAACCAAAACCAATAGTTGCATTCTATATTTGTTGAGATTTTAACAATGCTTTGCTTTGGGTAGCTGCCCGATGCCTTCTTTAGGAATTTTCTGCTTAAACATTTAGTTATTTTTATTGTATAATTTATATATTGGACAGTTAGAATAAGATGATTAACAATATAAAAAAGTACAGAACTGATATAATTCCAATAGTATATTTTGCAAATCACTTGTTCGTACACTTTCTGTGCTAGTAGATTTTTATTTTTGTTGCATCCAAGTTACAAAATAGGCTGCTTGAATGCCTACCACTTTGTTAAACTAAAAATCTGGGAAAAAGGAACACACTTTGTATGCAAAGCCAGGAATTTATTACTAGATTAATTAAAGTCTTAATAGTCTAATCAAAGTATTATTATTAGTCCAGTTACAATGATACCACCACTTATAGTTCAGTTCATATACAGTTAAAATTATATATAAACAAGCCTTCTGGCATCTGTCCCTCTCCCTGGTGTTATGCTCAACCTCATAAAGTTGATGACTTTGGTCAGGTGGGGGGGTTGCAGTGTACAGGTGAATCATCAGCCACCTGGGACATTTGCCTGCAGCAGCGATGTTGATTTTTATGGCTTCTTCCTCCTCACTCAAGGACCACTCAAGACCATTTCCATGTGTTCTACATGAAAACGTAAACATGAAAATGAAAATATCATCTACGTCTTGCTCTTTCTTCACTGGTCTGCAATGTCTTTGTTATTTATGTAGTATGCTTTACATATGTCTTTGGGTTTTTGTTGCTTCTAAAACTAGTTTTATGCAGTTTCCAAGGTTGCATTCTTGTAATAAGAATAATTGACCATTGGTGTATTATTAATAGCCATGGAGCCCCAGTATCATCCATTACATTTTCAAGGCCTCTGCTATCATCACACGCCTTTACTCCCTGGTGTGGTATTTTATTCTAGAGTCATAGACAGTTCATTCTACATATAACAACTATATGTTACTATCTATTAGTTACAAAACTAAATATATAGCATTAATTGTTACCTCAAACTATTGTACAAAGCTAAGCAAAACTAGACCAAAGTAGGTAATACCCAGTCTTTAAATTATTTTTGTTGCAAACTAAAAAAATTAGCCAGAATAGGCCAAGAGAGCTCCTAGGTCCCCAGGTGTAATGTCCAGTGATGAACCTTCCCCACATAACTTAATCTAATTCCTCTTGGAACTCATTTATAACTTTGCTTTCCGTCTCTTTCTGTAGAGATTAATTCCACAACTAAATTACATATTGTGAGAACAGACTCCTTTTTATTTTCATTCCACTTTTGTGCTTTCTACATACTGACTAGTGAGTAATATTAGATAAGGGATCCCCAATGAATTCATTATAATATCCTTTTGCTCAGATAAAAAAAAATAGCCTACTAAATGCATTTCAGGAGCCTATTCATACCTCTGTTTGCTTTGCCTCCTTGATGTTATATTTACTGCTTTATCTGTTTTTGATAAAACTATACACTGCATTCAGGATGTGGGTACGCCGTGTTTTTATACAGTGCTACTGTAATGTTTTCTGCCTTGTTTTCAATGCTTTTTCTAAAAATTCTTAGCTTCTTATGTGTGTTTTAAGCCACTGCCTAGCACCCACCTGTGTCTTGTAGAGAGCACCTTTTCTCTTACTTTACTAGTACCTCCAACTCTCTACAACAGTTTCGTGCCTCTGTTGGTTTTAAAAAGGTTTTATCATCAGCAGTTGTGCCTCTAATAAGCAGTCCTCAGAATACTTGTGGCCATGAGGCTTTTAAAATCTCTTTACTGAAAGTCAGTGGTTACTTTAGACAGTGTTATTGTGATTGAAGAGTCAGATTTATTTTCATATGCATTATTTTCTATTTAGTGATACCGAATATACTCTGAACACTTTGACATCAGCAGCAAACTTTGTTGCTTCACTTTTTTCCCCCGTCTCCAAGATCACTCACACGTATGTTAAGTACCACAGATCCTGCATGGCCCCTTAGGCAGCCCTTCCTCTGGTCTAAATTCTAACCACCATTTTCCCTTGTTTCCTCACAATCATTAATTCAAAAGGACTTTCTTCTTAATGGTTTAGTTTCCTTGAGAGCTTCTAGTGAAACAACTTTTTGAAAGTTTTTTGAAAACCTAAGTATATTTCATCGATCACAACATCTTTGTACACCTACTCTTTGAGAAAAAAAAAAAAAATGAGGCAAGGCTACCCTTTTCTTAAGGAAACAGTCCCCAGTATACTTTGTTTATACACATATCTCCTTGTTCTACTCTTTATGACATTGATCTGCCTGGTATGAAGGTCAGCCTTCCTGGACTATCATTCTTTGATCTTTTCTAGGAGATTTTTATCAGATTGTGTCATATTTGCTACCTCTTGTATAGAGGCTGACTTAAATGATAAGCTGTATGCTGCAGCAATTTCACATCTGAGTTCTTTTAGAGCTCTTGAGTGAATACCATCTGCTCCTGGCAGTTTGTCTCTAATCAACTTGTTCTAAATCCTCTTCTATTGACAAATCAGTTGGAGATGACTTCTCAGTCTCCTCTTCCGTAAAGAATGACTCTGTTATGGTAACCTCAGCTCTGGGCCTTATGAGGTCTTGCCTTCCTTGAATCCTTCTTTTATATTCTGGTAAGGAGATCCTTTTCTATTATGATTGGCAATTAGCTTCACTGGGTATGTCTACTGCACTGGCAAGGAGTTCAGACCAATCTGTAGAGGGATACAGCTGTAGGAGTGGAGTAGCTGAAGACCTGCTACTCCACTATCCATATTTCACAATACATTTTTTTTTTCATAAATATATATATACATATTTTGGTCTACTTCTAATCTAGTCCATGGACTGAACACCCACCTGGCATGTGTTAGGTGCATTCCATTCCAGTTTAGTTTTGTTTAACAGTAATCTAGTTCATGCACTCCAAGATTGCTACTCAACCTGGAACAAAGGATGGTGAAACAAGTTCACGTTCACAAAGATTTCTCTGTAGTGTATGTAGCTCATGTCATATGTTGACTCAAAGAGTGAAAGTTTCTTCTGGGGATAAATTAAACAAAAGGAGAAAGAGTGACACAGAGAGAGAGAGGTAAAAGGGAAAGAGACAATTCTACTAAGTGGATACCTGGGAAAGGAAGTGGTGGAGGAGTCCCCAGGCAAACATATTCCCTGGGCATCCTCTCCAGTGCAGCAGCATCCCCCAGTAATACTTTGGCTATGGTAACTACATAGTTTTTGTCAGGACTCACTCGAACTCCCTATTGTTTTGGTTTTATTCTGCTTATAATGATATCCACACTGATTGGAACACATTTTTATCAATGACAGTTGAATGCTGACTGGGTGTTAAACTTCGTGCGTGCATTTTTTTGGGTAATGTAAATTAAATGTAAACCCTAATGGAAAAGCTAAAACCCAAGGGTGGAAAATAGGAGAAAGAAGAGGTGATTCATGTGGGTGCCAGTTGCTTCCCCTGAGAACTAACTGTAGAAGTAATATTGGAATTTACGAATTAAAGGCCATAACAATAACAGCACGAGAGCCATGGGGAAAAATACTGCCCAGGACTGGAAAACAGTGCCATAACAGCTTGGCTGGAAGAGTAGAGAGATGCAGCAGAAAGGGAAGCTGCCAGGCTGCAACCAGAAGGTCACGAGAAGTACAAAGGCACCAAAGGCACTGTGCCCACCAGGAGAGGGGACAGTACAAAGAAACTCCACTCTTGATCCAAACTGTAACCTCCCCATGCACGTCCAGTGTTTTGGCCTCTGGGCAACATCCTGGCCCTGTTGTTTCCGAAAAAATCATTGCAAAAAAAAAGTAATTTGAAACAAAATACTGTCATTTTTTATTTAACGATATAATTAGCAGTATTTTTATTTTTCCCGTATAGAAATGATTTATTTTTTAAGGATATCTTTCTACTCCTCTCAGCTTTTTACTTTTCTAATGAACATTTTTGCTTCATATTATTTTGAAACCTTTTTTTTTATTTCTGATATATATTTACTTATATTTTTAGTAGTCATCATTTTGTATATAAATATTTTGCCTTTTCACCAAATAATTTTAATTCCCCTTTTAACTCAGCTTCTGTTTGTCTACATTTTCCTTTTTAGAAACTAAAGATTCATTACTGTCCCAGGTTTCTCTCCTTTATAAGAAAGTTGAATTGGAGCACATATAATATGAGGCAGCATATGGTATAGTAGTGAATTGTACTCAGAAAGAGATACACAGAGGTACAATTAATTTCCAGCTCCCATCTGAAAGTCAGTGATAGCCGGTTGCTTCTAGCCCTCCCCCTGCCCATCCTCCCCCCCTTCCCCCCAGCTTTGAGGATCACCTGCCTTGTGTTTAAGCAGCATGACACGCAAGCTGTGAAGCATATTATAGTCCTTCCTACCTAGACATAGGGCTAAATTAGATCACTTGGTTTCTGCTGACTCTTTTATGATTTAAGTTACCATAAATCACACAAAGTATTTTCAGATCCGTGAGATAGTTTCCAAACAGAAAATTACGTTATCTGTAATCACTGGGAATAACACACTGTGCACTCAGAAAAGCTGTTCAGAATGAATAATTCTTTTAAATTTAAATTATTTTTCTATAATTTTTGAAACAGAAACTAACTCATGAGGACTCAGATAAAAAAGGCCATTTCATACTTGAAAGGCTCCAAAATGTGGTACTGTCTTTTTCTGTGCCCATAAAACAGTTTAGGGTAGTGCGTATCTGACATATGCATCTTTCTTGGTATCTCCCCTGGGTTTTCTGACATTAGAGGACACAGTGCTTGGTACACTGCTCACCAGCTGGAATCACTTACTGCTAACAATGTGACACCAAAGAGGTATAGTGGTGTCCTTTAAATAAATTTGGTGAAAAGATATGTGGTGGGTTGACCGTGGCTGGATGCCAAGTGCCCACTAGAGCTGCTCTACCACTCCCCTCCTCAGCTGGCCAGGGGAGAGAAAATATAATGAAAGGCTTGTGGGTCAAGATAATGATAGGGAGAGATCATTCAGCAATTATGGTCACAGGCAAAACAGACTTGACTTGGATAATGAGAAATAAACCCAAAATCTTAAAACACCTTAGAACAAACCACTCCCTTCTTTCTGGGCTCAGTTCCACTCTTGATTTCTCTACCTCCTTCCCCCGTGAATGGCACAGGGAGATGGGAAATGGGGGTGGTGGTCAGTTCACCACATGTTGTCTCTGCCTCTCCTTCCTCCTGAGGAGGAGGACTCCTCACACTCTTCGCCTGCTCCAGTATGGGGTCCCTCTCACAGGAGACAGTTCTCCACAAAATTCTCCAACATGAGTCCTTCTCACAGGCTGTAATTCTTCATGAACAGCATGGGTTCTTTCCACAGGGTACAGTCCTTCAGGAACAGACTGCTCCAGTGTGGTTTCCCCACAGGATCACAAGTCCTGCCAAAAAACCCACTCCAGTGTGGGCTCCTCTCTTGACGGGTCCGCAGTTCCTGCTGGGAGCCTGGTCCAGCACGGGCTTCCCACGGTGTCACAGCCTCCTTTGGACACCCACCTACTACAGCATGGGGTCCTCCACAGGCTGCAGGTGGAAATCTGCTCCACTGTTAGCCTCAATGGGCTGCAGGGGGACAGTCTGCCTCACCATGGTCTTCAACACAGGCTGCAGGGGAATCTCTGCTCCAGCACCTGGAGCACCTTCTCCCTCTCCTTCACTGACCTTGGTGTCTGCAGAGTTGTTTCTCTTACATATTCTTACTCTTCTCTCCGACCGTAGTTACTGAGGGTTTTTTTTCCCCTTCTTAAATACGTTATCACAGAGGCGCTACCAATGTTACTGATTGGCTTTGGCTTGGGCTTGGCCAGAAGTCGGTCCATCTTGGAGCGGGCTGGCATTGGCTCTGTCAGACACAGGGGAAGCTTCTAGCAGCTAGAAGCCACACCTGTAGCCTCCCTGCTTCCAAAACCTTGCCACGCAAATTCAATACAAGATAAAGATAAGTAATAAATTTTTCTCTATTTGATGCATTCATTGCATCATATATTCATTTCTGCCTTATTTGTATTCTGTTTCTATCAGTCTGTTAAGTAAGAAAAGTTAGAAAGTAACTAACACCCGTAATTTCCACTAGTCTACAGACTTACTAACAAAGCAGAAGAAATGTAATAAACCTCCAAGAAAAGTGGTCCTCTTTTCTTTCTTCCTTTTCTTTTTCAGTTAGTCAATGCCAGTCTTCAATATGTCATCATTTTTGCATTTATAGAGTAGTACAAAAGCAAACCCTGAAGGCAGCGCTGACCCAACTGAAAAAAATTATGTGTCCTTGAATGCTTTTCTTTGGTAAGGTAATTGAATAAAATGGTACAGCTGTCCACAGAAGGGATGGATGTTGTTTTGTTGGTGTATTCTAACACAGGAGAGACAGCAAAGCTCTTTGCTTCTCAGTTTCTTAAATTTCCTTGACCTTTTAAATGCATTTTGGCCACTAGTACTTTATAGAAAGATGAAGATGAGTAGATGTTAGACTGACGTTTCATTTAGCTGGGGACTGTCAAAAATTATTTGAATGTAGAACACTATAAAAATATTAATATAACTTTGCTTAAAGGTATCTGATATCTTTTAGGAAGTGGAATTCTTATTTTCTAAATTGCTAATTTCTCCCACTTTACCTCCTGACCCTACTCAGTGATGTTACTTTTTGCCTGGAGAGCTGTGTATCATATTTTACACATAAGCTGCTAACTCTTTCTTAGTGATGGTTCTAATTATGCCAGGCAAGTTTGTAAATGAGTAGGACACCAGAACTAAAATAGGCAAGTTAATAAATCCAACGATGTATTTAAATTCTGTCTGTTAAATAATTCCAATGGCAAAATCTAATATACATAATGGGTAATTACTATTGCATTTTATTCTTTTTCTCACTGGATGATGCAGTATGTGCCGTATTTCAGTACTATTTTGCATTTTTTACCCCTGCATGTTGTCCACTGTTTCCAGTAGCAACTGAACAAACATCAAGTCAATTAAAATTGATGGAAACTGAGAATACTATATTTATTCAAATTGAGGTGTGTCTCAACATAAAGGATGGTTTGCAAATCTCTTTACAAAGGCAATGACATGCAGGTAGCATGTTATCATCTGCAAGAGAAACGTAGCATTAATAAAATAAATGAATATTCTACATGACACATCCTAAGATTGAGCTTCAGAGAGTAATGGAGTCTATATTGCCTTATTCACAGTCGTTTTATACTGTGAGTCTGGTGGGAAATCTCACAAGAGGAAGCTGTTGGAATTTTCATAATTTCTAGCATTAGACTGAAAACCTATACTAATAGATATTCTTACCTTTTGAATGTCATTAAAAGAGAAAAATCTGTGATGGGCAGGGAAGTATGTGCGCGTTGGGGGGAAATTTGTGAGTCAGTCTCTTCACAGTTTTCAGAAAGGCTTTGACTCAATTTGAATTTGAATCAAAGGTCTGATGTACTTCATTTTTCAGGATCAAATTGCCTCTTCATGAAATTACTTTTTAAAAATAAATATATATTTTAAAATGTACTTGAAATAATGTCTTCAAGCTCAAGAGAGGTGAGCTGCAAAAGCTTCAGACGACACTGCTAGCTCTTAGAACTGTAGGAGGAGCTGCAAATGTTGTCAGGAGAAGCAACATGACAGGCAATGAAATCTGAGAGATATTACAGCCTCCAAAAAGGATTTGTGCACTGCTGTTTGATTTCTGCTAACCTTTTTGATCCATGCCATTTGAAAACTAGTGGCATCTGAAAGTGGACAGGCAAAATGTGTATGTGTTTACATTATCAGGTGTGATTTCTGAGCAACAGGTGACAATGCTATATCCAAAGGAAAGATAGATAATTTTCATCTTTAACCTATAGATTGTGAGACATTTTCACTGCACAGCTTCAGTGGGTATCTAGGGAAGTTATAAGCTCATAAACTCTTCCTGTACCTGGGCTCTGTACTTCTTTAATTAAAAGTCTCTAATTGGGTCCTATTGGTTGTAACTTGAGAGAAGAAACCAACACCCACCTCTCTACAACCTCCTTCCAGGTAGTTGTAGAGAGTGATAAGGTCTCCCCTCAGCCTCCTTTTCTCCAGGCTTAACAACACCAGTTCCCTCAGCCGCTCCTCATAAGACTTGTCCTCCAGACCCCTCACCAGCTTTGTTTCCCTTCTCTTCTTCAGCACCTCAATATCCTTCTTAAACTGTGGTGCCCAAAATTGAACACAGTACTCAAGGTGCGGCCTCACCAGTGCTGTGTACAGTGGGACAATCACTTCTCTAGTCCTGCTGGCTACACTATTCCCGATGCAAGCCAGGACACTGTTGGCCTTCTTGGCCATGTGGCCAAACTGCTGGGTCATGTTCAGCCGGCTGTCAATCAATACCCCCAGGTCTTTTTCCTCCAGGCAGCTTTCCAGCCATTCATTCCCAAGCCTGTAGTGCTGCATGAGGTTGTTGTGGTCCAAGTGCAGGACTCAGCACTTGGCCTTGTTGAACCTCATACCATTGGCCTCAGCCCATCGATCCAGCCTGTCCAGGTTGCCCTGAAAAGCTCTTTGACCCTCAAGCAGATCAACACTCCCACCTAACTTGGTGTTTTCTGCTAACTTACTGAGGGTCCTCTCAATCTCCTAGTCAAGATCATTAATAAAGATATCAAACAGGAGTGGCTCCAAAACTGATCCCTGTGGAACTAAGATAAATTTGTGAGGTTTGCACCCCATTTGTGCTCTGAGATTCCTGAAAATAAGTTCCTCATTACTAGAAATCTTTTTTTGGTTAAGTTTGCTTCATAAGACATAGGACATTTTACTTTTGCTCTTCAGGCTCAGTAATTCATTCTTACTGGAAAAAAAAAAAAAAAAAGTGTCCTTCTTCTAGATATTAAGACATAATTAGGTTGCTAGACCTACAGTAACTAAAAATTTATTCTGAATTGTCCATCTCAGAATCTAGAGCATTTGAACATATATTCTCACTGTTACAACTCAAATAGTTTTTGCCATTTTTACCTTTCCATTCAGAGAACTTGTTAATAACTAAACTGCTGTAACTCTAAGATAACAAGCATTTTTATTCTTCTTTAAATGCCACTGAAAAAGATTGCAAGTTTGAAGATTGCTTTAAAAAGGGAAAAAACACATTCTTAGAGGTATGCCAACCCTCTCGCACTAAAACCTGTTAAGACACAGACACTCATTTTCTGGTTGAGCTCATGCATGAGTCACAGAAGAGTTGAAATCCTTTGCCTTTGTACTGTTTCAACAGTTTATAAATTTCTGGAAAGATGAAACATATTTTACTCAATGCTTTTGCTCTTGTTTACTAAGAAACCTCTGCTTTGGATTTTTCTCGTCTAATGACTGCTTACATTATTTGATTGACACTTTTTTTACTATCAGAATTTTAGGAACATGCTGCTTTTTTCTTCTTGTAAGCACATAAATTATGATAGCATTTTTTTTTTTAAATGTGACTATACATAAATATGGTGTTGGAAAAATGTGTAAAGATGAACAGTAAAAGGATCTTCAAATCAGTTTTCTCACATCTTTTCTTCCTCAGTTTCTCATACATAAATTTTGAAACTATTGTACAGTTTTATTTTCACTAAGGGGAAATGACAGTACCAGAAGACTACAGTTCCAAAATGTGCTCCTACAAAAAAAAAAAAAAAAAAAACCAAGAAAAATTGGTGCTTTGGGTATACAGTAAGATGAGTGGCCAAAAGCTTTCTCTATTGGGGCACGTCTGGGATAAGTTCTACCTATATTATGCAGCTTTCGTGTTAGACATATGTATATCATTCTCCTGTAACAAGAAATTCTAATTTTTAATCAGCTGAGACTTTGAAGATTTGCATTAGAAAACAGACTTTCCTCCCATAAAATCACACTATTTGCAGGGCTTTGTAGCGAACTAAAGTTTCTGCGCCATTGCCTCCAAAGGACCCTTTACCATAGCAACGTCCCCAGAGAAAGCAGTTGTGCCAAACCACATCTTGTAAATAAAACAGAGAATTACATGAACTTGGTGTCCACAAACTTTGCCACAAAAATGATTCTTCACAATATTAATGTCTGATCTATTCTCAAAAATTTAGTAGGGTTGCATTCTGCTTTCAACTTTCCACATTTTATATGTGACTGGTTATTTATTTCATTCTTTTTATTGTTGATGGCCTTGCTAATTTGAGGAAGAAGGTGTAGTTGATAGCCAAAAGATAAAATGCTGAAAGGTTAAGGCAATAAAGCACATTACTATATTTCATGGTAGAGAAGATTACATACCTGTAATTGTTGTTCAGTGCAGAAGTGAAACACTCACGCATCTGTTTCTTAATGGTTTTCCTTGACAGTGACCTGGTGCCTCAGTGCCAGATAAAAAAAAACACTGGGCAGATTTTCTAATAGCTTTTGTCTCTCTGCTTAACCCAAGTCACCTTTTAAAGTCTAGCCCGTGAAAGGAGTCTTGAGGGTTTGAGGAAACAGTTAGGAATAATCCAGTGATTAAGGAGAGAGGAATGTATTATTAGTGTGCAGCTTTGTCATTTATTCATTCATCTTTACAACATTTAGGGCTTAGTTTTGCCTGGTAGTATGCTGATAAACACCTGGCTCTGAGAGCCTAACAGCACTCTTTCTTTTTTTCTTTTTTTAATTTTTTTTTTTTTTCTGTCATCTGCAATTCCTTGTCTGGCTGTCTCATGGTCTGGAGTATACGGACCAAAAGTCGGTTCTCCTTTCACTGCAATTCACAGAATCACAGAATCATCAGAGTTGGAAGGGACCTCTAGAGATCATCTAGTCCAACTCCCCTGCTAAAGCAGGATTGCCCAGAGCACATTACTCAGGACTGCATCCAGGCGGGTCTTGAAAATCTCCAGAGAAGGGGACTCCACAACCTCCCTGGGCAGCCTGTGCCAGTGCTCTGTCACCCTCACCGTAAAGAACTGTTTCCGTGTATTTGAACGGAACTTCCTGTGTTCTAACTTGTGCCCATTGCCCCTCGTCCTGTTACTTGGAACCATTGAAAAGAGCCTGGCTCCATCCTCCTTCAACCCACCCTTTAGATACTTGTACGCCATAATAAGGTCTCCCCTCAGCCTTCTCTTCTCCAGGCTAAAGAGTCCCAGCTCTCTCAGCCTTTCCTCATAAGGGAGATGCTCCAAGCCCTTAATCATCTTAGTTGCTCTTCGCTGCACTCGCTCCAGCAGTTCCCTGTCCCTCTTGAACTGGGGAGCCCAAAACTGGACACAGTATTCCAGTTGTGGCCTCACCAGTGCAGAGTAGAGGGGGAGAATGACCTCCCTCGACCTACTGGTCACACTCTTCCCTATGCAGCCCAGGATTCCATTGGCCTTTTTGGCGACAAGGGCACATTGCTGGGCCATGGATAATTTACTGTCTACCACAACCCCCAGATCCTTCTCCTCCAAGCTACTTCCCAGCAGGTCCGCCCCTAACCTGTACTGGTGCCTAGCATTCTTCCTCCCCAGGTGCAGGACCTTGCACTTGCTTTTGTTGAACCTCATTAGGTTCTTCTCTGCCCAGCTCTCCAGTCTGTCCAGGTCACGCTGGATGGCAGCACGGACCTCTGGGGTGTCAGCCACCCCACCCAGTTTGGTATCATCAGCAAACTTGCTGAGGATACACTCTGTCCCCTCATCCAGGTCATTAATGAATATATTAAACAAAATTGGACCAAGTATTGACCCCTGGGGGACGCCACTGGTTACAGGCCTCCAACTAGACTCTGTGCCGCTGATCACAACCCTCTGAGTTCTGTCCCGCAGCCAACTCTCAATCCACCTGACTGTCACCTCATCTAGCCCATACTTCCTCAGCTTCCTAATGAGGATGTCATGGGAGACAGTGCCAAAAGCCTTGCTAAAGTCAAGGTAGATGACATCCACGACTTTCCCCTCATCCAGCCAACCAGTTATAACATCATAGAAAGCTATCAGATTGGTCAAGCATGATTTACCCTTGGTAAATCCATGTTGACCACTTCCAATAACTTCCTGTTCCTCAACGTGTTTGGAGATGACATCCAGAATGAGTCGCTCGAGGTTTGGGTGATCTCCAGGTGGTCCTGAAGTTAGAGCTCTGTGTTTAATGTCTCCTTACTGTCCCCTGGGTTATTCTTGAATCCCTTCTGTCATCCAGGAATGGGCAGTTTAGAAATCAGGTGAAGTATGCAGTCCTTGATAACCTGTAAGCCGTGTGCCTTGTAAATCTTGCAGCTGAAAGGAAGGCAGCCTTGTGCAGGGCATACAAAATACTAAGTAATCCAAGAAGTAGGTTTTGTTCTTTGATACACAGTTGGCATTACATTTAATACAAAATCATCTGTGTAGTTTGAGCATTGGGAGAGAAATAAGAAAAAAAACTGAGTAGTTTGGGTATTCAAGTAAATTACACTGCCTGACACATCTCCTGGCAGAATCAAGCTATTAATGGAATTTTCACCACAGTCTATAAAAGGATACAGAGAATATATCTCTTATCTTGTAGTTCGTTATGACCTTTTTCCTTTAACAACCTGTGAACTAGTTAAGCCCCACTCTGAGAGTATTATTACATATTATTATATATATATTATACATATTATATTATTATTACTATATATTATATTATACATATTATTATAATTATTACATATCTTCTTTCCTGACTCACTGGATTTGTTTATTGGAATGGGATTAGGAACAGCTAGTGTTTGCTTTCAGAGCAGGTTATACTCAAATGTTCCTAGTGCTGGCTGTAAACTTTGCTTGTGGGCTGTCCTTTGATCTCTGGCCTGTATGAACCAATTCAGCCTGTAGCGTGTAGTAACTTACTATGAAAACAGGTAAAGCAAGATTTGGGTGCATATTCTATAGCTGTACAAAACTGGCATTTCTAGGATTTCTAACCATTCTATGATTCTATGGTTTATCATTTGACACGACAAAAGTATTTGTCTCGCAGGTGGGGAAACCTGTAAGACTGGATAAATTTTCAGTCTCATGCAATAAACACTATAAAACACTACATTCAGTTTAATTTAGTCAATAATCCTTCAGAATACAAATACGAATACACTCAGCTACAGGAGAACTGCCTCTTTCAGGGTGATGGGCACTGGCTCTTAAAGGTATACAGGTAGTTGCACTATGGGAGATGGAGAGCTGCTGTGAGGACCAGATTTGTTGGTGACACAGATCGGTCATTATTGTGAATCACATTTGAGAAATCTAAAATTATAGATTACTAAATCTTAAAAAAAAATGTTTTCTAGGTTCGTTTCATGCCAGACACATGGAATAAGTAGAAAGTCATCCTTATTTATTGTTAATACCAAAACAGGTTTTTATACTATTTATATTGTTTGTCATAAAATTATCTAGTAGAAGCAGCCTGGCATGATGTCAGATGCCAACAGGGGAAGCTCCGAGCAAATACCCTGTGTACATGGTTTTTACACTCCACTTTAGATATTCATTTTCTAATCATTTCTTAATCACAGTGGTTAACACAGAAGAGTGCAATTATTATTGGCGGCACAGATCACTTAACAAAATTACATCCCTACTTATTATCATATTACCATAGTTACATTCTTATTACAGAATAACCTTTACTTAATTACTAACCAAAAGCAATTATGGCAAATTATTTGAACATTCTAATTTAGTGAAAATATCTTACTTCCCTTTATGAACAACAAAATATCATCATAGCCAGGTAATAAGATAACTTGCATATATCAATGTACTCTTAACGTAGTTCACACAAATTCCTTAGGCCAGAATGTTCCTTCCTGTGTTCCTGCAGGACTAAATAACCACAGTAAGGTTAACCTGAAAAGAAAATCTGATTCTTTTGACTGGCTGTAAAATCTGCACTTTATGTCATGCTGTAATGAAGGCTACAGCAATGCACTATGCTTAGTATGTAGCTTTGGCTGAGTTTTTCTTGAAGACAGGCTACAGAATGAAAGTATTCTCTGTAGTTCTGGAGATGTGAAAAGTTGGGAGGCATTTAACATCTGGACATTTATATGGGATTTACTTCTAATGGTTGCACGTTGCTATTTCACGTGTGAAACAAATCCCAATTTCAGCTCTGTTTTGGTATGAATAATTTCAACAGTACCGATAAATTTTGCCTACAGAAAAGGAAAATAGCTTATTTTATGCTATATCATATTGTTTCAGTTTATCCAATTGTGGAGATATCTCCTAAGAATAGAACAGGATATAGTCAGGCAGCTGTAGCACTGGGATTAGGTCAACATACAATAGCTACAAATATACAAAAAGAGGTTGTTCCAAAAATTCTAAATGTTGAATGGGAAGCAGATAAGAAAAGCCTGTCTTAACTGTGGGATTAAGGGAAAAGTTTAGAGAAAGCTAGGAAACCAGTTACCGAAATAACTATATGTAAAGAAAAGCTGAAAAAGCAATGGCGGGTTCCATCTGCAGGTTCACACCCTGCACATTTGCAGATGTTCACGCTTGCTTTACAATACTCAGTCCCAGGGAGCAAGAGCGAATGCGTTCAGGAGAACAACACTAACAATCCTGGTAAAGCCACAGAGCTTTAGGAGAGAAAATGTCTTCCATTGTGCAATGGAAATAAAAAAAAATATGTTTAAGCAGAACCTAGCTCAGAAGTGTGGAAGTTTCTAAAGTATAAACACAACTGGTTTGTAGTTTGTGGTAGAAATAAAGAAATGATATGGGTCATTTTATGTGAGCTACAAGCCCTAAACCAGTAGTAAACAGAATAAAGATTGCTGTCAAACATATTTTGAGGCTGTGAACCTATGGTTCTGAATCCCTTCTGAGTACTCAGCAAACCAGGGAAATGAAAGCTAACGTGACTGAATTGTGCATACACATCTTGGCAGACATGTCCCTACAACAGCAGTTGTACTGCATATGAACAAATAATCTTTGCATCACTTGCATGGTTTTTATTGGTGTCATTAGGATATATGAGATGTGTTGTGTGTGCTTGCATAGGCTTCAAGTGTGCAATTCAGTTATTTTAACCTGTTCTGCCAGCAATTTTTAAGGTAGTAGGTAGTGCTTGGTAGATCTCCCACCAAAGTCAGCGAGATTGGCAGGTTTGCATGAAGAAGGGAGGATCATTTACTTTTTAGTTTTCGTGAGGGGAGGTATGTCAAAAAGAGCAACATTTCTAATCTGCAGTAATTGCTGTGAAGTATTTAAACAGTCTTTTATTGCAGCTGTATAACTGACAGGCAGTGTGAATAAAGAACGATTGACATTCTTTAAGGTAAACACGTAACTTATTATGCAAAAGGAGGCACTGCCTTGAGATAGCAATGTAACATCCAGCACTGATGCTGTGTTGTACGTTCTCATCTACAGCCTTACAAGTAATTTGACTGAAAACAAAGACTTCTCTAAATAAGAACATGTAAGACATCCTTGTAGGCAGTGATGACTTTCTTCTCTGAAAGATGTCTTCTGTCTTATTGCCGTAATTAATATGGGCAAATATATGGAATAAATTAAGAAAGTGCACAGGGCAATCTGGTCAGAGAGAAACAAGAAAGTGGCCACCAGTTTCAAGAGATATTTCATCGACTTTGAGTCAAAGAAAATAATTCTTGAAATGATTACAGGATTTGCCACAGAGAATCTAAGTTTTTGTGCTTTATTTTTGCCTTTAACTTTTATTACATCATTAGTTACCTATCCTGATACAAGATATTCTGCCTCCCCCCTCCCCTTAATTCAGCATACCACAAGTCTATGTATGTATGTGTACAATTTGATTGATTGTTACTATCTTGAGAAAATTTGTGTTGAAAAGAATGCTTCAGGAAAATACGGCTGGAAATGTTGTCCGAGTTTACTTATTGCCTACTTTACTTTTGAAGGAGACCATCGTTCAGAGCCAGATTGCGAAGTTCATTTTGATCTTCAAGCATGTTTTGGTTTATGCCAGTTAAAGCAAACAGACAAAAAAAAAAAAATTCTACCTCTGCTGCCAGGTAACCTAGTGAACAAAAATGATATTTAATTCCTCCAAATGTGCGTAAAGGCCATGCTGTGTTTAACGAGAGTATCGAAAACACTTTTGAAGTGATCGGTTCTACTGATAATAGTACTGAGGGCCCCTCAGAATACCTGGGTTATGAGACTTCATATTAAGCTGCAGGTCTGCTCTTGAAGGCCTGGACCTAGTGTCTCTTAAACGCCTCTATATGTTTTTCCAGTACACTTTGCTTGAACGTCACATATGCAAGGAAGGTCCTGAGGTTAAATTAGCTCTATGGCCATTATAGGAAAGGAAAATATTTTATTGTTAAGTGTGAAAAGAAGTCTTATAGCCTTACTATGGTCAACTCACAGCTGCACTTAGGGCGATTAGTCCAATGTCTATTAGTCCTTTTCTAATTATATCTATCATAGCATCCTATTTACCCTTATGACTGCTGTATGTTTCATCAGATTATTCATTAGTTTCTCCTTAAAGATGCTTAGTTTTCTTTCCACAGTGTTTTCAGCCACTAAAAAGCTTTCAGTGTATATAAGCAGACAAAATTACTAATTTCCATATAATTTCCTTGCCATTGTTGATACATAATTTCATCATTGTACTGGCCCATTTTATTCATTCTTTGCAATCTTAGAGCATGCAGCACTCAACATCAAAAATAACTCCTCATGAACAGCCTCCTTTCCAACTTTCTTTATTCACTTCTTCTTTCAAGCCACTGTTTAAATATGTTTAACAGTCCTGATCCCCCAAACCACTGTACTAATAAATTATTTTCATTTTGAGAGTTACTCATTAGAAACCTTGTGGAACTGTTCTTGAAGGAGGATGCTCTTCACTCTGAGAGAAAGCAGCATATTTTTTTTTTCTAATTTATTCCCACATTTTAAATTCCTAGTCCTTAATTTTATTCATTATAACAGTTTGCAGTATTAATCACCCAGTGATTGTTCAGACTCTCATATTTTGGTAAGGAACTTCTATTAAAAGCTTTAAAAATGTCTGAATAAATTGTAGCTACCTAGTTTACCTTAGACCTTTTCTTTTTAAATCTTTAATTACTTACACAGGCGAAATACTAAAGCCAGAACTGAGATTTGTAATCTGTTTCATGTGGGCTAAACATCCACACAATAGTCTTATCTGACCTAGTGGCAACAAAACTATGTTTTTTAAACATGAATAATTGTCTGGTTACTAGCCAGGAAAGTCCTTTTTATATCTAAACAAGTGTTGCACATAGGGGAATTGGAACAATAGCTGAATACTGATTATGGCTATTTCTGAATTTTCCCACAATTTTGATACCTGGAAATAAAGGCATAGTTCTTCTAGACTCACTAAAGCTATAATAACATTAGTGTACCTTTTAAAACACTCATTTTCCTTCCTTCCAATAATTTAAAAATTTTGTTCTAGGTGATTAAATACTACCCGATTAAAATAGTAGTTCTACTTTAAAGTATCTGTATTTTGTATATCTCCTGTATATTTTGTATAAAATGTCACTTCCTCAATGATTTAAGTGATATTTCATAGGCAATAAAGCATACGAGAGTTTAAGGACACACATTATTTGTAGTTTATATGTTATGTAGAGCTACTTCTGGTGCCTAATGGAAAGTCAGTGGAAATTTATTTAAATTCTTACCCTGACATTCCAAGCTGTATACATTCAAAACCAAGCCATAGCCGTGGATTTTCCTGTATCTTATTCTTGACTTTTTCACAATTAATGAACAATCCATATACTTTACACCAGTAATGAACATACTTTTCATGATGCATGATTCGTTCTTATAAAGCAATACTTAATGTAAATTTCAAACATACATACCAGTGACAACCAAGGCCTAAATATGCAAAGACTAATTGTATCTGAAAGAGAGACCAAATGCAAACAGAACATTTTGGGCACTATCGTTTTCTTATGCCACTGAATTTTTAGCCCTGACTAAGTCTTTAAATTGGAAGGGTAATTTGTTGGGCAATGAAGTTACCAGATACCAGAAAGCTATTGCACTGTATACTCGCTGCAACATACAGCCGTAAAATCCAAGGCATTAGTATATGTTAATTTCTTAGGAATACACAAAAGCCTTTCTATAGGCCTTAATTTTTTTAAGGAAGAACGTTTTTGTGTCTGGAATGTGTTTCATCCTGGTGTCTTCCTATCTTGCTCTGTATCAATTTGGTTTAAGAATTGACACCACCAAGTAGATTGTATTTTTTAATTCCGCTGGGGTTCTCTGACCAGAACTCATTCCTCCTCTTCCCCAAACTCTCTAATCTGCCTTTTTTCCTGGGTATAACCTAATTTGTTCAGAGAATAAGTATTTGAGTAACACCAGCCTCATTTGCTGATGTCCTTAGTGTTTCCTGAAATGGAAAAACCCCATATTAGGGAATTGAAGATTCTTAATTCCAGGCCTCATAAGTACTATGGGAGATGCACAGTCGGATGGGGGAGAGAATTGGAAGGCTAAAAGTGAGAAAACTCATGGGTTGAGATAAAGACGGTTTAGTAGTTAAGAAAAACAAAGAAAATAAAAATACTCCAAAACCAATAAAGAGGAAAAGAAACCCAAGAAAATGAAGTGATGCACAAAAAACCCCAGCAATTGCTTACCACCAACTGAACAATACCAGTCCTTGAGCAAGGGCAGCCCTGACCAACCTCCCTTCTGCCCGCAGTTTTGTTGCTGAACACAACATCACATGTTGTGGAATATCCCTTTGGTCAGTTGGGGTCAGCTGTCCTGGCTGCATCCCCTCCCAGCCTCTTGTGCAGCCCAGCCTGCCCACTGGTGGGGTGGGGTAAGGAGCAGAAAAAGCCTTGATGCTGTTTGATCACTGCTCTGACATAGCTAAAACACCCCTGTGTTATCAACACCGCTTTGGTCACAAATCCAAAGCATGGCCCATACAAACTACTATGAAGAAATTTAACTCTATTCCCGCCAATACCAGTGCAAATGGAGAAAAACAGAAGAAATAAATGAACTGCCAAATTCTAGACTAATTTATATTGGTTTGTAAATGAGAACAACTATTGTAGTAACAATACAGAAAATCATCTTTCATGTTGTTTGGTTCATTTAGTCAATTATTTTATTTTATCTATTTCCTTTTATTTCCTTTTGTTTTAATAAATAAACATTGAAAAGTACTGTGATGAAGGAGTGATTACCCAACTACTATGAACGAATATGAGCAGATGGGTTAGAAAAAATGGAATACAAAGATCTATGTTTAATATTATCAGTTTTGATTTATGTGGGAAAATGTACTTTTAACTGACCGTTTTTTTTCTCAACCCTTGAAGACTTTGTTAATGCTTCTTTGGCTATATCTGAAATTGAGACAGAAATCCAATATCTATGCCATAGACCAAGGAATTAAGAGTTTTTCAGATCTGTCTTTGTAACTTCACAGTATGACTAGTATTTTGAGATAGAAATGGAGAGAGATTTTAACGTGCAAAAAGCTGATACAGATGCAAGTTTAGTTTCACAATAACTTTTTAATAGGAAAATTGTGATAAATAAAAATTACTTTTATATTCAGAATTAAATAGCACTTTAAGATCAATATTATTAAATGTATTTTAGCTACAATTTCCCATTATGAGACCAGATGAAGTCTTTTTTTTTTTTTTTTTTTTTAAGAAGAAAAGAGCAAAGAGCCATTAGAAAGTAAAAGAAGCAGAGAGAGGAGGGAAATTTCTATTTAATGGGCAGAGGACATACTGGTCAATAAGTACTAGCACATGCAAACCCACATATTTTATGTTCAAATTCCATAACAAAGGTATAGTAACTAAATGTTATTGCAGTAGTCCACTGCTTTGTTGCTGCTAATGGGAGTTAAATGATAATGAAAACAAATGGGTTCTTTTTTCTGTAAAGAGCCTTGGTAATGACTCTCATGGTAGACACTTAAATATTCACTTTGAATTCTATAATTCAAATTCTTTTCTTTAGCAAATGGCTGTGTTCCTTCACAATAGCATTAAAAACACCTGAAAGAGCTTTTCAGTTTAAATAACTAAAATTATTTTGCTTCATAGAATCATAGAATCGTCTAGGTTGGAAGGAGCCTTTAAGATCATCAAGTCCAACCATCAACCTAACGCTGCCAAAACCACCCCTAAACCATGTTCCTAAGCACCACATCTACCCATCTTTTAAATACCTCTGGGAATGGTGACTCAACTACTTCCCTGGGAAGCCTGTTCAATGCTTAACAACCCTTTCTGTGAAGAAATTTTTCTTAATATCTGATCTAAATCTACCCTGCTGTAACTTGAGACCTCCATTAGCTCCATTCACCCAGCAAAGAATACACCCATCCAAGCCATGAGCAGCCAGTTTCTCCAGAAGAATGCTGTGGGAAACAGTGTCAAAGGCTTTACTGAAGTCCAGGTAAATAACTGGACTTTGAATAAGATCATCTAGTTCCAACCCCCCTGCCATGGGCAGGGACACCTCCCACTAGACCAGGTTGCCCAAGACCACATCCAGCCTGGCCTTAAACACCTCCAGGGATGGGGCCTCAACAGCCTTTCTGGGCAACCTGTTCCAGTGTCTCACCACCCTCAAAGTGAAAAAATTATTCCAAATATCTAGTCTAAATCTACCTTCTTCCAGTTTGAAGCCATTTCCTCTGGTCCTATCACTACATACCCTTGTAAAAAGTCCTTCCCCAGCTCTCCTGTAGGCCCCCTTTAGCTACTGGAAGGCTGCTATAAGGTCTCCCCGGAACCTTCTCTTCTCCAGGCTGAACAACTCCAACTTTTTCAGCCTGTCCTCATAGGAGAGGTGCATTTGAAAATTGGGGTTATGTTTCCCCTTCGACAAGTCCTGGTCCAATTTCAGGCTCAGGGGAGGTTTGTAATGATCCCAGGAGTGAGACTGAGATGCAAAAGAGGTCAAATACCGCCAATCAGGCCATTTTTATTGAATAGGTACAGAAAAATGGAGCCATAAGAAAGGCAGGAAATATTAGAAGGAAACTACGCAAGCATTCAGAAAGATAAGCAAAGGATAGTCACCACCATGGATCCAGTGGCGTCCTGTTGGTCCTCAGTCTTCAATTCTTTCGTGGTGGGTGCACACCGAAGCTTGTTTCCACGGTCTTTTTATCTGTGATCTGGCACACGCGCATACATTCCACGTGCCATTCAGGTGCTTTAGGCCTCATCTATCACGAGGCCTTCGCGTGACCATTGATGGTAAACAAGAAAAGACCTTGGCGGGCTGCCAGCCTGGCCCAGACAGGGGTTGGTTTTGGTGATGCCTGATAAACAAAAGAATGGTTTGCTGCTATGGGTAGTTTGCACCTAGACGCACACAAGCAAGCTTTGAGAGAATTATTTGACACTCCAGTCTCTCACACCCTTTTCCAGTCAGCAGAAACTTCACCAGGCTGCCATGACTTCAAATATGATAGACAGTGGCTTGGCAACCTGTGGAATTTGGATAATGAGGTGAAGTCTCTGTGCTCAGAGAATGATTAAGACTGGCTTTGCTACCTCTTGTGCAACCCAGGGGAGCAGAGACTCTCCTGGCTAGCATGGGATGCAGATAATGGGGGAGCCCTGTGTAGGCTGGACAGCCCTGTTTTTCGTCAGCGAAAACAAGATAACAGGAAACTGTGCAGTTCTTTATTTCTTCAAAAGGCTGTCATACCCAATGACTGACCTCTGCCTCATTACCTGTGAAATGCATATTAAAGTTGACACCCCTGCATATGCTAATGAAGATTATAGAGATCATGATAAACATATGACTGTAGCACTCATCTCTCCACTCAAATCATACTACACATCACCTAGAGGGGAGAAACCTCTTAATTTTGGGGATAAAAAGATGGAGAAAATGACTTTTAAACTAGAAGAGAAGAACCTCAATACCTGACGGACCAGTCAATGGGCTGTGTTCTCTTCCTCCACCCCCGGCAAGGATGACTTGTGTGGATGAAAGTGCTGTGCCTTTCACCCTCTGGTGAATGTTAGCCCTGGTCTGTTGTATTGTTATTATTTTTGCTAGCAATATTAACCTTAATTATTGGTGCTATTATAGTCAGTGAATTTTTCAATGGCAATCTTGAATCTGTTCTGTCGCTCTCAATAAAATAACTAATTTCGATTTTTGTGAAGCTGGCTCAATGAAAGTCCTTTGCTGGGCCTCTGATAGATAAATCAGTGAAAGTCCTGGGAGTCTGGCAGACAAATATCAAAACTACATTCCTTTTAACATGCCACAACTTCATCCACCAGCTCCCTCAGGACCCACAGATGGATTTCGTCAGGTCCGATGGACTTGTGTACCTTCTGGTTCCTCAGCTGGTCTCGAACCTGGTCTTCATCTACAGTGGGCAGTTCTTTATTCTTACGGTTCCTGCCTTTGCCTTAAGAATATTAAATATTTGTGGCTTAAAATCGCTAAGGTTTATTTGGATCATTTGTTAAAGAGGAGCACTATTCTTCAGAGAATCTGGAAACTGCCTGAGGCAAGACTGTATGATCAATTTTGCAGTGGTGGTTATTACTGTAGAATTTCTTTCACGGAGACCAAAATGGCAAAGCCAATAGTGAATGAAGTGACTACAAAGTTAATGCTGCAAGAATAACCTGTGATTTGAACATTAGATTTGATGGAACAACTTTGAGATACTTTAATTACTATGCTAAATAAGTAAGTTGTGTGTCTTGTGTAGCATGCAGGGGTTTAACAGTAAGTTTTGCAAAAGGCATAAACACACATACATTTGTGACAGGATATCCTAAGACTGTATGATGGCATAAATGATATAGTGCATGGCCCTAAACTTGCAAGGTAAAGCTCACATAAATAGTAGCTGTATTGCAACTGTTAGACTTAGTACAAAGTGCAGTCTTATTAACTGGAAAAAGCTAGTTAAAACAGCATAAATCACTAAGGTTGAAGTAATGTTTCTTTGAAGTTGAATTTGACTCCAGGAGAATAAATGAACTTATTAGACATCACTGTGATTAGTATTGACAAATTAAAATAAATCTGAACTCCCCAAATGGTTTATATATTCATATGTGTCAATAACTTATTTTTTCAACCTTATTCAAAAAACTGCCAAAGAGCATAAGCTAGTATACAAAATAATGAAACTTATTCCTGACATAAATGTTCTTCTTTCTGATGCAGAACTGAAAGGTCTCAGCATGCATACCATCAAGAAATACCAAAAAAAAGGAAGCACAGGTAGCAGTATAGCTATCACTGAGACTTTATCATCAGGTTATAAAATAATGATATGTTGATTTTGCAGGTGCTGAAGCAGTTATATTCTGTCTCTTCTGTGTATGATGTCATTTGTTAGAGTTACACTTCTGGAAAAAAAAAAAAAAAAGTATTATTCTCCTTCCACAAACAGAACAGAAGATGCTATCAAAGGCAGATTTCATATTCCTTAAGAGGAAAAATTGGATCATCATATGTAAGAATTCTGGAAAAAAAAGTCTTTGCAGTGTAGTTTAGACTTAAAATTTAAGTCCAAATTCTGTTAGGCTGAATAAAAGAAATGCAAGAGTCCTTATTGCCCTTGTTCAAGAAGTATCCTCTCAGAGAACTTGCTAATTCAGAAGATCAGTCAAAGACTAACAATAGGAAATACTGCTCAGATTTCTGAATCCTCACAAGTGAAGTTGAGTGATTCACTGTTGGAGCCTCAGCTTGATAATTTTCTTTTCCTGTTCTATTTTGTGACACTGTTTCCACTCACAATTATGCTATAAAAAGAATTTTTGTTTTTCCCCTAGAAATTTCCTGATAGTTCCGATGGCATTTAGAATAGCTATCCTGGTTTATTTCATGAGATAATAATGTGCTGTAAATCCCTGCAGATTAGATGCTTTTAGGTGGTGTGGTTATTTTTTACAAATAATTTTTTTTTTCTTTAAAAAATCATTACAAGGTTTCGTATAAAATCTTCACCACACCTAGAATATCAAGAAAGGCTTTTTTGCACTGTACACGGAGGACCATCATTTTGATGATGTATGACTTTAAATGTCACTGCCTTTATGATGAATAACAGTAGGCAACATTGCTCAAGTGATGGATAACACAAAGAGCCATTGCTCTGCTGATGTATTCTAGTACGGGGACAATCCTAATATAAAATACATAATAAGAGCAAGTTGCTTGGAGTTATCTATCATCACAGCAATAATTGTCAATGCTATATACCCTATTGGTAGCACTGGTCTGACAGTACGTAATAAGAAATGGAATCTCTTTACCGATGTGGCATGGATCACATTTATTGAATACAATAAGGACGAAATGAGAAAAGCTAATCCCTGTTTCTTGTTTTTGTTCTGTTTTTGAAAGCAAGTGTCTCTTGAGACAATAGAACTGCAAAAATTAGATACCGTTGGTTAATAACTCTGCTGCCTGTGTCTCCAAAATTGAACACTGTTTTGAATATGCAAATTAATCATGCTTTCTGTAGACAAAATGGTGCTTCTACACTGCTTGTCTAATTCCAGAATATATTTCACTGTGACAATACGTAGGATATGGCAGGTTTTCTGTTGTCATCCATGGCTGCACTAGCCAGTGAATTGAATTGTAGACTAGGGCTATGCTGGCGTGATGGACTTACAGCTTCAGCCATGGGGCTTAGATTATAAAGATGCATTTAGTCTTCATATGGAATATTTCCATTAATGTTTTCAATAATGTGTTAAAGTTCTTATACAAATCAAAATGTGAAACTCAGGATGCAGGTGCTTACATTACAGAATTGCTATGTAATTAACAGGCAGACTGAACGAAGACATGAGCAGGCAGGAACTATTCATTTATGCATTCATTTGCATAATGATATGGTGGTAATGAAAAGGACAGATGTAAAGTCATAGCTCATGACTCAAGTGATAGCCATGAAAATCAGCTTCTTGATGCGGTATTCACATTTGAGAAAGAATGAGGAACTTAGTTGAGAATTACCCTATAAATCTTGGTCACTGGGACATCCATGCTATGTTAGATGGGGTGCTTTATTGATTTTTGTAATAGCTAATTCAGAACTATTACATGGTGTAACATAGTGGCAAAACCTGCTGATCATGAAGAAGTGTGACAGAAAAAAGCTGATTTTAATGACTCACTGTCACGTTATGTCTTGGAGATTAAGGTTTTTTACACCTAGATGCAATAATTTCCAGTTCTTACATGAGACTAAACAACATTTTCAATCTAATCTGATGCTATGACTTCAAAATGAACAATAAATTGATTTTATACTAAGTAAAATAGGCTTGTTCAAATAATACATGCCAAGTGTGGTTTTTAATCTCCAAAGATTATCTTTCAGAGGACAGGTCAAGAAACCAACACATTTTTTCACTTATACACCCCAATATATACTCTAAAAAGGATTTCCACACTCATTTGCTTTCAAGTACCTTTGAGACGAATACATTTGATATTTCTGTGAGCACTAAATCAAAGACAAATCTTCCATTGACTTCACTAGATAAGGTGATAAGGTCCCAAGAGACTTAGGCAGATATAATGCTGTAAAAATACCAAGAAAGAGCTATGAGGAAGCAGTAATTTATGTGTGATGGGGCTGACTGTGACCATAGTTTTGGACCATAGATTAATAGTTTCATATGTCTTATTATGTAATTCTTGATGTAAAATCTAGAAAACCCCATAGAAATCCTCAGGTAATTTCAGTTGGGTGATTTCAGTGCTAGAAATGCTGAGAAAATAATGGAAACTTTGGAGGAAAATGAATGAATCCAGAAGCTGATAGGATTGGCTTGTGTAGAAAAGTGAGGTTGTTTTCCTCCCGAGAAAAGATTAATGAAAGAGAAGAGCTACAAACTTTTTGAAGAACTAGAATGACAAAAAGGACAAAGTGTGTCACAAGGGATTTAAACTACGGCACTGAGTGGAATTGAGGTAGACCTTCTTAAGACTGACAGCCAGGTGTTAAAATGCTACTGGCACTAACCCGTGCCATAGCTATGCCTATGATTTACACAACGGGAGAGGCACAGTTAATTTAAGAAAAACAAAGAATGCAGGCTGTTAGTGTTCACAAATCATCTTTTCTATCATCACAGCACTGGTCAATGCTGTTTAGTAAGCTTGGTTGTTTGAAAAAAATGAAGGCATCGCTTTCCTCAGCGAGAGCTGCTTCTTTCAACTTTTGTATTCTAGGACTCGGTGCAGTGCAATAGCTGAGATTTTCTGAGGCAGAAATAGCCTCCAGAGCACATTAAGGCAGTAAAGAAGATAGAGATGGGGATGAGCACTTTATATATATATTGCCAGACATAATGGTCAGCCTATCAGGCCATGAGATTACAAAGTGCTTTCTGTGGCTGGGAGAAGTTGCAGCTCTTGAAACTGCCAATGGACAACACAATTGATCTAAAGGATCCTTTAAAGATCACCTAAAGGATGATCTAAAATGCTTCCTTTCACACCATCTTGTAAAGACACGGATACAAAGTTTTTGGAAAGTTGTTCTCCTGCCTTGAATCATTAAAAATGCATTGAAGCAGAGGGTTTCAAATCTTTCTGACAAGAAATGATGTCACCAAAAGAATTCTGAAATCCTGGAATACTTACTACTTGGTCTGCACCTCATAACATAAACATTTGTAATTACTTCTGCTAAGCATATATATGCCTGAGTAACCCAAGACTGGGTACTTTAGCTTTCTGAGATGACACAGAATAAAATCATAGAAGAAACTACTTTAAATTGGTTAAAAGTACTTTTTTAAAGTTTTCTTGAATTTTTACAGTATCCAGATTATTTATAGGTGTTTTTCATACAATTCACAAGCTCAAATAAGCTACCCCAAAGAAGCTTTAAAAAAAAAATAATGTATTTATCTCATTGTGTTTAGCCTGTAAAGTCACTCTTTGCGTACTTTTGTCGATAATAAGCACTAAAACATTAAAAAATCACACTCATCTAAGCATAAAATATTCCAGTGATTACATTGCAGCACTATTAATTTATGTTAAATGATTTAAGAATGTAATTTCTTTAAGTGGCATTCTTTCTTGATAGAAAATCTACTATGACCCAGCAACTAAGGCTTATCAGGAAAAAATGGACTGCCAGATTGTAAGCAAACATATATTTTGGGGTGTTTTTCTTAATGCAGTATTTATGAACCTCAATTAACAATAAGAAAAGCAAAATTTGTTAAATCTTCTGCAAGGGATATTTATTCTGTAGGTAATTTTTGTAAGTTTATTTTATTCTTTGTACATAGTTTGTTACAAACGTCTTACATTTGCATTCTTACATTTTATATTGTAAATAAATTTTTAAAAAAGTGAATACAGCCACGTGTACCTAGTAAGTCTGTCCACAACAGCTTGAGAAATTAAACTCTTTTTTATGCCAGTGGTTGGAAACCAAGGTTTTTATGCAATATTTGATGTTTCTGATAGACATTAACGAAGACTTTATGAAAGACTGTTGGGGGAAAACTTTGATTCCAATGGAGACATCTCCTTAGTCTGCTCAGGGGCTGCTCAGGGGTTAGTCAACCATTTATCTGGCCAGGTATGAGTTACAGCAAAAACTGATACATTAAGGTGAATTACTACTCCTGTTTATATCTTTTGTCCAATACAAGAATAAGTGGAAAAATTCACAAAGCTTTATATAACAAAGGTCTTTAAACTTGTATTTTGTTCAGTCATATTTAAAGAATTTTTCCATCTGTAAAATTGGACATCAAATCTCTGGGTACAAAATTTCAATATAAAAGCATTTCATTACCCTTGAAAATTATTTGACAAATATCTAGCTGCTGTATCTTGGCAATGGCTCCTTAAAAAGTCTTTGTGTTAACCTGTTTTAGTCAGAGAAAAATCAGAAAGCTTATTTTAATTAAAATTTATTTTATTAATTATTTATGGATTTTAATTTTTCCCAGTTTAATTAAAACTTCTAGTATCTTACAAGACACTGAAACTAATAATTTCAAGATTTCTGGTTTTGCGCTTTATATTTAATTCTCAATAGACATAGAAATTATTTACTTGTGTAGTTACTTAGTATAATGGGTTACATAAAGCATAAGCCTGCATGCTTAAGCTTAACCTCTGTTTCTCATTGAACAAGGTCTACTCCTATATTGTAGCCTGTTCTTTCTGAGAAATATTACTCTTCCTACTTAACCACTGGTTAAAGGCTTGTATGCACAAACATGGATGATTAACTGAGCACTCAGCAATTACTGGCTGGGTAATACGAAGATGATTTGTGATAATTGGAATTGCCTGTCCTTGTTGTTGTGTAGTCTGCATAGCTCTTACTGACATTTGGAGGTTTGGAAAGTTGTTTGATTTTGTGTGGATGGCCTTGTCACTTACAGTGAGCTTACATCAACCTGCCGGAATTGATGCAGTTAAGCTTTCCTTCAAAACATGTTAAGCATTATTGTCACTCACGTATCTTGCCTCATCAAAACAAACAATAAATGAATTCTAAATGCCTTCAGGTCTGAGACTTAACATCTCACAAAACGGGACATTGAAATTTCTTGATGCCATCTCACTAAAATAAAACAGCTGACCTTGAGGAGAATGGCAAGGAAACAGGATTAATTCTCTTTTACTTTTTACCTAGCCCATTCAAAATTAGATCTTCTTTGCAGATTCCAGGCACTATTCCAATTATCTGTTGGGTTTTTTTTGTAAAGCTTTTCTTTGTATGTTTGATTTTAGTTCTGATCTGACCTTTTCTTTTTTTTTTTTTTATTGTCACATTGGGTGAACTGCTATGCCATTCACCCAATCCAGCAAATATAAGTTGTATGTCACTTATTTAGCTGATGATGATTGCTGATTTTCCAAGTCCATTTATTTTAGGGCTGACCCTTAGGTTTTACAACCATTTACTCAGAAGAAACTTTGCTTGACTGCTGTCAAGTAAAATCAGAAACTCCTCAACCAAAAACCTAAAAAAAAATAATAAACAAGATAATAGATGATGGAGTGTACTAATTTCCTACTGGCAGTAATGGACATTGAGTTATAAGATGGAAAAGAAACTTTTGGGTTATGTATTTTCATTCTTGGTTGCGTAAGGCACTGGAGCAGTATGTTCCTGAAGAACTGTACCGCATGGAAAGGACAAATGTTGGAGCAGTTCTTGAACAACTACAAACGATGGTGAAGACCCATGCTGGACTGTCTCCTGTGGGAGTGACCCCATAAAGAATGTGAGGAGAAAGGAACAACAGAGACTACTGGTAAGGGACTAGACCTCAATGCATGTTTCCCATCCCCCTGGGTTGCTCAGGGGGGAGGAGGTAGAAGAGTTAAGAGTGAAGATGAGTCTGAGAAGAAGTGTGGGAATGTGCAGGTGAGGGAAGATGATTTTAGTTTTATTCTTATTTTTCACTGTCCTACTTTGTTATTGATTGGTAATAAATTAAATTAATTTTACCAAGTCGAGTCTGGTTTGCCCATGACAGTAATTGGTGAGTGATCATAAAATCATAGAATAGTTTGGGTTACTACCCAAAGGAACCTTTAAAGGTCTTCTAGTCCAACTTCCCCTGCAATGAGCAGGGACATCTTCAACTAGATCAGGTTGCTCAGAGCCCCGTCCAACCTGACTTTGAATGTTTCCAGGGATGGGGCATCTACAACTTCTTTGAGGAGCCTGTTCCAGTGTTTTACCACCCTTATTGTAAAAAATTTCTTCCTTATATCTAGTCTGAATCTACCCTCTTTTAATTTAAAACCATTACCCCTTGTCCTATTGCTACAGGCCCTACTGAAAAGTTTGTTCCCGTCTTTCTTAAAGGGGGCCCCGTCTACCCCCTTTAAGTACTGAATGGCCACAATAAGGTGCCCCCAGAGCCTTCTCTTCTCCAGGCTGAACCACCCCAATTCTCTCAGCCTGTCCTTAGAGGAAAGGTGTTCCATCCTTCTGATCGTTTTTGTGTCCCTCCTCTGGACCCGCTCCAACACGTTCATGTCTTTCCTGTGCTGAGAGCTCCAGAGCTGGACGCAGTACACCATGTGGGGTCTCACCAGAGCAGAGCAGAGGGGCAGAATCACCTCACTTGACCTGCTGGCCACACTTCTTTTGATGCAGCCCAGGATACAGTTGGCTTTCTGGGCTGTGAGAGTACATTGTCAGCTCATATCCAGCTTTTCATCCACCAGTACCCTCAAGTACTTCTAAGCAGGGCTGCTCTCCATCCCTTCATCCCCCAGCCTGTATTGATACTGGGGGTTGCCCCGACCTAGGTGCAGGACCTTGCACTTGGCCTTGTTGAACCTCATGAAGTTCATAGGGGCCCGCTTCTTGAGCTTGTCCAGGTCCCTCTGGATGTCTCTCAGGCCTGTCAACTGCACCACTCAGCTTGGTGTTGTCTGGAAACTTGCTGAGAGTGCACTCGATCCCACTGTCTATGTCATTGATGGAGATATTAAACAGTACTTGTCCCAGTACAAACCCCTGAGGGACACCACTCAGGATCACCAGTCTCCATCTGGACATTGAGCCATTGACCATCCCTCTGAATACAACCATCCAACCAATTCTTCATTCACCAAACAGTCCACCCATCAAATCCGTATCCATCCAATTTAGAGAGAAGGATGTTGTGGGGGACCATGTCAATGGCCCTACAGAAATCCAGATAGACGACATCCGTAGCTCTTCCCTCGTCCACTGATGTAGTCACTCCATCATAGAAGGCCGCTAGGTTGCTCAGGCAGGACTTGCCCTCAGTGAAGCCATGCTGGCTGTCTCAAATCTTTTCCCTGTCATCCATGTGCCTTAGCATACCTTCTAGGAGGATCTGTTCCACGATCTTCTCAGGCATAGAGGTGAGGCTGACAGGTCGGTTGTTCCCAGGGTTCTCCTTTCTACCCTTTTGAAAAATGGGTGCAATGTTTCTGTTTTGCAGTCACCAGGGACTTCCCCTGACTGCCATGACTTTCCAAATATCATGGAGAGTAGCCTGGCAACTACATCAGCCAATTCCCTCAGGACTCTGGGGTGCATCTCATCAGGTCCCCTTCAGATTGCTCCAACTGGAATTGCTAGATGAACATAACTGTGCGATGCAGTTATAATGTAATGGCACTGGTATTTCTATGTCCTCACCAGAAACCTCTCCCCTGATGCAGTCCTAAGGTTGACAGTATCTTGTCTACTGTGATTTGGCCTTAAGCAAATTTTTCTATCCATGTTATGACCTTCTCAAATGGATATTTATAGCAACAATACTTACAAATCTATAAAGGACAACTTTCTACACAAATGCACTTGAAAAAAGGCAACATTGACCCAGAAAACAATTTCTTTGCCTTGCCATTTTCTGTATTCCATATGCTGTTATTGAAACTGCATGTTTGAATGAGACCTCTCTCCTTCCCGCTCTCCATATCCTGCAGAGAAAGGGGAGTCCTGTGTTATAAACTGTTAAAAAAAAAAAAAAAAAAAAAAAGGTGTGTGTGGATTCATAAATCTAGCATTATTACTTTTTGTAGGTTTGGAAATTGATCTGATCAGCTCCTGAAAGCCTTGGCTCCAGCTGACTTCAGGAACTCAGTGGGGACTGTATTTGTACTTTTTTGTAGTTTATGGCTCTCAGTTCTGTGGTCTACTTGTCTCTTCCTTTAAGACAGGCCATAAGCTAGAGAAGGACAATTTATGTTTAAACAAAAACATCATTGATAGTAAGCATGTGGCTGAGAAGGAAAAAAAACCCAAACCAAATGCGATATAAATAGATGAACTAGAATAGAAATCAGTATCGAAGGGACTCTGATTAGATAAAAGCTGATGAGCTGTGAAGACAAATCGTTTAATTTGCTTCTATTTTTAGGAATATATTCCAAACAAACACAGTGATTAGACAAAAGATCCTCTATACAGAGAAATGACAAATAAACAGGAGATCCACATTTTACTTTTAAACCTACAGAAAATTCACTGCTGCAGAAATACTGATTGTTCTAAGGATTATTTAAATTTATATGCCAATACTTGGATATAATTTATATGGGAAATATAAAAATAATATAAATCTTCTCTTAGTGCTCATACACATCACATATCTAACAATCAGGAAGAATAATTCCTCTGATATTTAAATTTATTCACTCTTTCAGAGACTTTGCATCTTATTTTGGGATTAAAAGATTTAACTACATACAACTAATATTTGGATTTGCTGGCTGGAAACGGATGTTGCTATTGAAGCTATTTTCAGCTGTGGGTATTTTAAAATCAGGATATGCAATGAAGTAAATTTCATACTTATGAAAACACATGGATGAAATTTAAGCTATTTAACTGCTAATATTTTTTTTCTATTTCTTATAGTATGAAGTGCAGGTAGACACTTGGCCCATTCTTTCTCATAAATTTAAGCAACAATTGAACACAAACTAAACAGCAGTTGTGTTTATTAAACTTTGTATCTCTGAAGCTTTTTGGTTTGAGCAGGTTATACTCTTCAAGCAAAACTATTGAGAAATCCAACCATGAATTTCTTCTTTCTGATATCTGCACATTTAGCATTGGCAACACACACATACATCGTGGATAAATTTGTAATTTCACCACCACATTATAAGCTTATCTACTTGAATGAAATTGAAGTGAATGAAGGGTGATTGAGGACATAATTTTAATGCATCAGCCAAGATAAACAGTAAACTGAAACTGCATCTGTGTTATGGCATTGGGCTGAATGCCATAATACGATTTATGCACCTGCTGAGCAGTTAGAAAACTGCATATTAGAAGGAGAAATGCATTCTAGCTTCAAGGGTTCAGAGAAGGCTGGACCGTCAAAACCTTAGTGGTTCACCTACCTTGTGCCGCACGGTATGCAGGTGTGGCACCGCAGACATTCCCTGGCATGCTGGGTCTGGGCAGGGTGAGCCGCAGAGGGTCAGAGGACTCAGACAGCCAAGAAGTTAGATGGAGGAGCTTTGACATCTGCTCTAGCCTGAAGGAAGGAAAGTCTCTGTAGAGAAATGAAATTAGATGTACACCTAGGGCTTGGAGGAAGTAGCTGAGTTCTACCCCCGGAACTGTAATAATTCCCCTCCTTAAAGCCCAATTTACTTCAGGTTTGAAAAAGGGGGGCACATTCCCTTCTGGATTCTTTTGCTGGGATATGTGTGCAAGTGAGGTTTATAAATAGAAATGAAGGCAGCAGTATACAAACAGAGTCAATTTTAGTTCTCAGCATTGGAGGATATTGGATACAAAATCATTATTACATTATTACAAACTCTGTAGTTTTCCACTTGTGGCATTTTGTAATTTATTATGCACATTAATTAAAAAGTGGGACAAGCTCACCAGCTACATGGTGCCTAAATGTGTGTTCTACAAGATAAAGCCACATTAGGAAGAAAGGAACAGAAAATAATTTTTCTGGAGTACTATAATTCTGTTAGACACAGAAAATTCAACAATAAAACTTAACAATAAATTCATTAACTCTAGGAGAGCAGATCTTAAAGAATTATATATAAATGGCTCTGCCATTGGGTAAGGTCTGATAACTTGAAGTTTATCTTTGTCTCTGTATTCTCAAGTTACGTAAAACATACACGCTTACTTGTGCCTGGATTTGAAGATACCATGCATTTTATAATCTCCTTATTCAAAAGGAAAGTGGTAGTAACATTGTATTTTGGTGTTTGGTTTTCTCCCACCACCTTTTTAATCTGCCAAAAGATAGAGAAGTGATCCATTTGCTCTTGCTCATCAGGAACAATTTTTACTCCTTCTCCATCTGGACTGCAGGATGCTAAAGACAGATTTTCTTTTAGTTTACATGCATAGCTGTAAAGAGCTGCACAACACGATCCTGCTCTTTTATTCTACCCGTGGGGAAGAGAGTAGCCCTAATCTTCCACCTAAGAAGTTGAATAGGAACACATTAAGCAGAAGTGAACTAAGAAATAGGTGTCTGGTGTCTATGGATATATGATTAAACAGATATATTTTTTCCAACCCTCCATGCTCAAGGAAAAAGTAGCAGTAGAAGAGTGACTATTCCAGTAGGTCTGGTAATACTGTACAACAGCCTGTGAGGGTGACTTTTCCAGGCATATTTGCCATGTCCAGTTTCTATATTCCCACATGGAGGATGAAGCAGAATAGCCATCTGGATCCATTTGTTTTAGGACTCCACTATAACCTATAAAGAGTGAACGTGTGTTGCCAGATATTCTGAAAATCTTTGCAAAGTTCCTCCATTGGAGGGTAAACATGGAACTGAAAATATGTGTGTTTTAAAGGAGACTGAAAGTATTAGTGTATTTTGAATCTGTTTACTGCCTCTCATTATAAAATACATGAAAACATTAAATTTTATTAACATAAATCTGTTTACTGTCCTTTACTGAAACAATACAGGAAGAATTTCCTTTGTACATATTTAATCAATTTAAATATATTACTACTACGTCAGTGAATAATCAATGCAGGACCCAAAACTTATGATCACCAAGTAATTTCAATTTGAAGATTTTTCCAAACGTCCTGTTTCCATCCCATCCTATTAAAAGAGAATCTTCTATTTTGCTGTTCCAAGGGGATTCTCTTTCGCTGGGGGAATTTCTCTCATTTCTTCTTTTACAACATATTTTTTTGTGATATTTTATAATGCAAAAAGCAAAAATCAGCTATAGATGACTTATTTTCCTATCTACAGATAATAAAACTAGATAGGATTTAGAACAGCAGCTGTTGTCTGTTAAAGAGAAACACCATCAATTTCTATTAAATTTTCAGTGATACATAACATGTACTTAGTTTTCTTCCAAAGTATTCTGCTAAATCTTTGAGGACTTTGAATCAAATTAGTTTGCAGCAGATGTTAGATTATTATATTTGAGGTTTTGTATTAAATCACAGTTTTATGGTGTTTTCTTAAACAATAAATGAATGTACTTGATAACGAGTATGACAACTGTTTCGTTCTCATAATTGCTCCTTGTTAGTAAGGTAATGCTATCATGAAGCAATACGTATCTGCTGCCTGTGGATTAGACTTTTGAGAAAGGTACTGCCATTTAAAAGAAATCACAGCTGTAGCAGTCTCATTTAGTGAGAAACTGTTGAGGAAGAGGAGGCAGTGAAAACAAATCAGAGGGATGCAGAAGAGCGATTAATTATTGAAAACTGTTCTTGAACAGCATTCATCCTGAAGCCAATGGGACCTGTCTAACCTTTATTATTTCTATCAAAACATTTAAATCCCCGATGAAGTCAAATTATGCTTGTAATGATGTGATCAGCAGCCTTAAAAGATTGCTGTATAAGTTGTGTGGTCCTTCCCAAAATAGTTATGTAATTTGCTGTTGGGATTATATGTGTGCTGGCTACAATTCATAAACTGTACATAGTGTCTTGTGGCTTTGGGCTATACTAATTTCCATAGTTGTACAATAAAAACTTGCTTGTTAATTAATTCATACTCCTAGTTTCTTAGATGAAGAAAAAAAAAAAACAGAAAAATCTTGCTGCTAAGTCATGATAAAAGCAGTTTCTTGTGAAATACTCCTGAGTATATGCTCTTTATGGCTTTTCTTGCCAGTGGGTTCAGATATATGCTATAGTGCAGGATAGCATTGCAAGTTGCCTGTGTGTGTCCATAGCTTTCATCTCATTAGGTTGAATTCTAGCAGCAAAGAGCCATCGTTGGCGTAGGCTAACCTTGGAAGTAAACCGAAGTAAGCTTGCAAGGTCTGGGCTGCTGATCCTATCCCTGAGGTTTTTGCTTTTGTTATTTTACCAAGGGAGGAAAAAAAAAGTTAGCTTGACCGTATCAACCCATGTTGAAGCCATTATGTAGTGCAGACTTTTCCAAAATTGCCAATATATTTTAACCTTGCTTCCTTACATTGTTTCTTCAATCTTCCTATGTCTGTGAGCAGGAAAATTAAGGAACATTTCCCTTGGGTAGTAATAGGCCAAGGAGTTGACACATATATCAACTCAACTTCTGTGCATTGGAACTACAACATATATTTTTTCACCTGTTTCTTTCTTCAGTTACAGGACATATCTCCGAGAGTGAAAGAATTCCCTTTCAGATTTAGTAAGTTCAGTCACATAAGGATAGGCAAAAATATTTTAAAAGCTGTTGTATTATATACAATTCTGAACCACTAATATCTGATCTGAAGCAGCAATATAGATTATAATGGCATTCTCTTGCCATTTATTCTTATGGTCTCTAAGCCTTCAATTATACTGAATATTGTCCAGTTCCTTCAGCAGCCTCAGTGAAATTAATAGCACTGCTTCCAGAATAAAGCATCATAAATATGACTGAGAATAGTCATAGTTGTGGGTTAACCTCGGTTGGCAGCTGAGCATCACATGGCTGGCCAACCCTGACTGAGCAAGCAGCTGTGGTGCTCAGCTGCTGACCGAGATTAATCCATGAGTCAGATTGTGAGTCCTCTCTGTCAAGTCACCTGAAAGAAGAACTTTTTTGCCCCCAACAGTAACAAACATTTGAGTAGTTCAAACAGGAGATAGTTCGTGCGGTAGCCCTTGGGCCAGTCTGGACATGATCAGATGTGAGAAATATGCTTTGCACCACAGTCAGAAAGCATGACTACCTGGAGCCTCTGGCAGAAAGCATCCAGAGAGACTTGAAGTTGACATCTAAGGTTTTGGAGCTGGAGATATAGAGCATCTAAGGTCTTTTACACCCTAAATGAAAAAGAGTTATTAGCAGCATATGATGGGGGGTTGAGCCACTTCAGAAGTAGGTATGGAAGTGCAGCTCCTCTTGGCACTGCAGTTTCCTGTGCTGTGTTGAAAGGTCAAAGGAAGGGTCCCCACTACACATCATATAACCAACATGACGTGGAGTAAGTGGGTAGCACTGATCACACGTTAGGTCTGAATGGGGAACTACTCCTAGCTGCCCTGGAGTTCTGGAAAAGACCATGGAAGGCAGAGATTTCAAAGCATTGTCTGAGAAGGTGACCTGTGCTGAGGAGGCCCCAGTCTATATTAAATCACCAGAGAATGAAAAGCAGTATGGTCTGTTTACTGATGAGTCCATTGGAGGTAGAAAGATGCTTTGTGGAGTCCCACATGACAAGTTGCTGAAAATGTCAAAGGAAAACTTGAATTAAGTCAGTTAGCAAAAGTGAAAGCCATGCAGCTGGCCCTAAAGATAGCCAAACGAGAGAAGTGGCCAGTACTCTGTCTTTATGCTGACTCACAGATGGTGGCAAATGCCCAGTAGGGGTGACTACATCAATGGAAATGGACCAGCTGGCAGTGCAGAGGTAAACCCATCTGGTCTGCTGCATTTTGGCAGGACATTGCTGCCATGTAGAGAGCCTTGTTGTAAAGGTACATCATGTAGATGATTGTGTCTAAGAGCTGTGCCACTGAAGAACGTTGAAACAATAAGCAAATAGAGTGGTATACCAGAATCAACGTGGCTCAGGTGGACCTGAACTGGGAACATAAAGGTGCACTGTTCATAGCTCAGTGGGCCCATATAACATTGGGACACCTAGAGAGTGGTGCAACGTGCTTATGGTCGCGGGGTGGACCTGACCACCAAAGCCATTTCACAAGTTATTCATGAATGCAAAATGCGCCATAATCAAGCAAGCCAAGAGACTAAAGCCAATCTTGTAGAGAAGATAATGGCTGCACATCAATATGGGGAGGTCTGGCAGATTGATTATATCACACTGCCACAAAAGCAGCAAGACAAATATTACATGTATATCATAGTGGAGGTGAACATCAGATGTCTGGAAACACCCTGCAGCCCATACCACCATCCAAAACAGCATCCTGGGGCTTGAAAAGCAAGTTCTGTGGTGGCAAGGCACCCCAGAAAGGGTCAAGTCAACCAATGGAACTTATTTCTGAAACAACCTCACAAGCACCTGGGCCGAGAAACATAGCATTGTTTGAGTGCATCACACTTCATTATTGCACACCAGCCTTCAGAAAGATTGACTAATGCAATGCACTGTTAAAGACTGTGCTGAAAGCAATGGGTGCTGGGACATACAAGCACTAGGCTTCAAATTTAGCAGAAGCTTCTTGGCTGGTTAATACCAGAGGATCAAATAACTGACCTGGTCCTGACCAAGCAAACTCCTTACATACTCTAGAAGGAGATAAGTTAGCCATAGCATGTTTAGGAAAATGGCTGGGAAAGACAGCATGGGTTCCTCCTCCCTTCAGAAAAAGCAAACCCACTTGTGGGATTGCTTTCATTCAAGGACCTTGGTACATTTGGTGGGTAATGTGGGAGGATGGGGAAATCCAGTGTGTATCTCAAGGAGAACGAACCTTGGGAGAAAATAACCCATGATTTGAGTTATATGTTATAGAAAGTACTACAGCAGGAATCACCTGACTCAGTGGAGGACAAGCCTTTCAAGAAGCTGCGCAAGTGCAGCACTGACCTGACCTGAGCTGGCTTTGGTGCCAAATAACTCAATACAGTATGCCATATCTCCTGTCCTGAGTGACCACCATAACATATTGAACCCAACTCATGGATCAAATAAACTCAGTGGAGATTTTTTGGATATGGCCCATAACATAAAGGAATGATATCTGTGTATACATCAAAGGACAGGAAAGGGGTGGGTTATTGTGGATGTTGGAAGACTTGACCATGACATAAATGGTATGGAATAAGGCATGGAGGTTGTACTGGGTCTGGCCGGGATGTAGTTAATTTTCTTCACAGCAGCCCGTATGGTACTGTGTTTTGGAATTGTGACTAAAACAGCGTTGATAACATAACAATGTTTTGGCTATTGCTAAGTAACACTTGGGCAGCATCAAGGCATTCTCTTTTTCTCCGACTCTGTTCCTCCATCAAGCAGGCTGGGGGTGTTCCATATGTTAGGAGGGGATTCAACCAGGACAGCTGACCCAAACTGGCTGGGGGTGTTCCATATATTAGGAGGGGATTCAACCAGGACAGCTGACCCAAACTGACCAAAGGGATAGTCCATGCCATATAACACCATGTTAAGCAATAAACAAACGAGGGAAGCGTGGTTTTCAGTAAAGCAGACATTTCTTTGAGAACAGCTGAGCATTGGTCTGCTTGTAGGAGGTGGTAAGTGATTGCCTTTGCCTAATTTTTCCTTTTTTCCTCTTCCTATTCTCCACCCATATTCTCTCTGGGAGCAGTGAGCAAATGATTGTGTGGTGCTTAGCTGCCAGCTGAGTTTAACCTGCAACAGTCATATTTGAAGTCTGACTCGGTGAGGCACATATTAAATTCTGATAAAGGAAGGAGAAACAAAATACCTGTTTTTTCATTTTGTGTCCTATAAGAGCAAAGATCCTAAACATCCTGAAATGAAATAATTACTTTAAAATAACATGTATATTCTGCAGATGAACTTCACAATAATCACAGGTAGACGTTGTCACACTATATGAGCTCCTGGGGAAAGGGTTAGTATTGTCAATGGTGCTAAAGATGAAGGATACTATCCTGCTTAGGGAAAAAACATGAAACTAAACACAGAGATATCTTTAAGGGACTACTGCGATGTTTGTGGTGCTGTCAGCTCTTGATGTCTGGTTTATTGAAAAAAATGTTTTCAGAAAAATAATATGTTATTTTATTTTCAGAATAACATAAAGCTTTTCTACCTTATGACTTCTGGTTCTTCCCTCTTTGAGCTCTCCTTCAGGAGCTCTGGAGGCCTGTTCTTCTTCTCATTTCTAACTGGGTATAGTTGCTCCTCAGCCAGTGTGCTGGGATGACCGAGCAATTACCTTTGCCTCACTCAAGCTGACTCCTTTGAAAATCTTTCCAGTAGACCCTGGTTAAAATAAGCAGGGGCGGGGGGGGCAGGGGCAGGAAAAAGAAACAAAAATAAAATTGGAGAGGCAATATTGTACTGCTCTATGAGGTAACTGTAGAAAAGAAAAGCCGGGGTATGAACTTCAGTGAGTTGTTTGGAAAGCAGTTTTTTTGGCTGAGTTTATCCCACGTTGTTGGCAGCAGAGAAGAGGTGACTTGAGAAGGAAGACTGTAGAAAACAAGGGAGTTTTGGGGTTGATTCTTGCCAGTCCAGAACTTTGAGCAAATCTCACAAGGCCCACTCAGATTCATTTGCCACAGTGGGTGGCTGCAACTGAGGGAGAGGTGTGGGGAGCATGCTCACATATTTGCTGTGAGTAGTTGGGTTATTGGGGTCATCCAGCTCATCTGAAATGTGGGAAGCTGGTTTCAATCCCTCTTTGGCCCCTCTTGAAGTAGAGATTGAGGTCATGTGTTTAGGTAGTGTAACTGAAGGCAGCAGAAACTAGGATATTGGCCTTTTTAAGATGCATGTTTAATTTTTCTGTTTATGTTGATAGAAAATAGTTAACTGTAAGAAAGAATGTGGGATCTTGAATGGAGGAAGATTCTGCTTTGACCAGATGTTGGCATTGTGTGTCCCAATATGGGTGCCCTATGTTCAGGTCAAAAAACCAAATGCTTTTACCCCTTGATTTTGTGTTTACCTTCTAAGTAGGTATTCACCTGATTTTGGGTGAATGGTGGGAAGTGAAAGAGGAATGTGTACAGGGCGTAGAGTCATGTAAGCCAAAGGACAATCACATTGTGAGATAAATACTGGCCTATGTAAATTTAGACTAAATTAAAAGAAGGTTCTTAATCATCAGAATTTGTTCTCAGTCAGTCCTTTAATGGGAGTAGCTGTGGAGAAAGTATAACTACTTTTCAACCATACTTATTGCATTCACGGAATGGAGGACCCCATCCTGGTTCCCTGTGCTTGCAGGAGTTAAGTTGTGTACACAAAGTGGCCTTTCCATTTGCTGTACTGGAACACTGAGTAACTAGCATCATCCTTCAGGACGGACATTGATGTTAGGAGTTAGATGTTTCATCTAAGTCTTTCTGAGATAAACAGAACATTGCTAGTATCCATTGGGTGGTTCATGCATGAGTTAAACATCCATAGGATGCGTTAACCATCAAGTAAATATGAGATGAAAAAAAAAAAAATTCTAGCATTTTAAAAAGTGAAACTGAAGCCATAAAATTTAGCAATATCTTTGAATTAGCTATTTAGCCTATGATATGGGTCAGTAACTGAATATTTACAATCCTTACTCAGGTCACAGTTTAGCTATGATTGCAAGAGTAATAGTATACTTTTGCTTACCATTTCAGTTGGTGGAATTAACCTTTAATTAACCTCTCCACTGATGCTGTCTAATTTTGGTACTAAAAGATTAGTTTTACTTATCCCAGCTGTTTCTTCTAATTATTTTTTAAAATATATATATATGTGTATATATATATTTATGGTTTTTGTTTCAGAGAACAGTAGATAATTCTTAGGAGATCCTTTTGGAGCCAATGCACCTTTCTGTGTTAAAGAAAGGCCCCTCAGGGATTTTTGATATTGACAAAGGCCTTTGAATCCTTGGAAGCTCCAAAGTGAAACAAAAACATGAGTAAATAAAGGAACATTTTATGGAAAAAAAACACAAACACCTGAATAGTAAATGCCTTTGCTGGGACATGCCAAATCTGGTTTGATTAATTCACTTTAATAAAACTCTAAACATATATCTCTGCACAATAAGTTATGTTTTCTGAGAACTGGGTCAAAGTTCTGAAAAAGAATATAGAGACCTATGAAGCAAGCAGTGTAGCATAGCTAAAGAAGTGAGTTATATCCATTTCTGTAATAATGTCGTATCTACTCCAACATTTCTGGCCAGCTTGGTCACGTCTTTTACAGTCCATCTGCAAAGACACAGTGGGACTGGTGCTTCAGGGAAGTGACAGACTTGCTGCCCATGCCCAAATTGATGGCACCGCATGTGGGATAAGAGTGTATGACACAAGGACTTCCCTGAGTTGCCACAGAAACTAGAGCACATTCCCGCAGCATGAAAAATCCGTACAGCCTATTCCCAGCTGCCTGCCTCCCTGAGGATAAATCAGAGAGCATGGTGAATGAATTGTAAGCTGTAATAATGATCTTGGCAGTGCGAATGGGGAAGAAGCCTTTTTTTTTTCCTTGTGGGAGTGATTTTTCATTAATATTTTTTAAAGTGTTTTTGATTTTGGCTTTATTGCATGCTGTTTACTGTGAATACTCGATACCCAGCATTCTACACAAAAGTTGTGCTGATCTGATCGCATTATTATATATATCATCACTATTATTTTCTTGTTTTGAGTCAATAAACATAACCCTTATAGTCAGAAAGAACTGAAGAAAACACTGAAGCTTTCAATTTTTGAGAAAAACATACTCTGGTAATAAAGGAGCAAGAAGGATGAAGAGAAACTGGTTGTTTATATTTCTGTTTCTCCAAAGCAACAAACACTGAAAAATTAGTTTTGCGAGAAGTTTGTAGACCAAATATCTAATTCAAATCACATTTTCCTCTGACACCACCATATAGTTCACACACGCTCATCTCCATTCCTGGCTGCAGGTTGTGTGGTCAGATTTTTGTCCAGTGCACTCTCAGCCTGATTCACAACATCGTAGTCAATAGGAGGTTTGCTATTGGCACTAACAGGAGAAGCATTTCAGCCTTTATTGCTTTTATATGAGGGATCCAGAGAAGAATTTGTAAACAGTGTCTAAGCAGTGTCCTGTAATATCTGAAATTTGTTTATTCTTAGACAAATATCAAAATAGGTGAGTTTGGAATTTGTTTTCTTCAAATTTTACTGTGCTGTTTTTTTTTTTTTAATTGATGTGAAATAGGAACCAAAACAAAACCAGCTACCTTGTACTTATAACTACAGATTAATAATGTTGACATTTAGTGCTAAATTCATAGGATGAAAAAGTTATTTCTATGTCTTCATAATTTGCTACTTCTTCAGAAGCATTATCTATTTCTGAAAAAGATTTCTTCAAGTTCAGAGAAAAAAATTGGGTCAGCTAATTTTAGATACATTGAAAACGTAATTTAAATTTAGGCTGATTTTCAGTCATTTAATTTTGAAACTATTTTTAAAGTTGTTATATATTTAAATTTAATATAAAATATTTTTTATATTTTCAAATTAAATTAAAATGAAAATTGGGAAATACATTAAAAAACTAGACCTTGTAAAACAAAATCTTTCAAATAAAAATATTTTTTTGCTTTAAAGTTCACCTACATTCAAAACGCAAAAAGAGAGAAAGCAGAAAGTAGCAAAAGTCAATATTTTATTCATATGGTTCTGTTTTTTAATGTACTCAGTTCTCTATCAATTTCAATACCTTAATACTTAAAGGAATATACAATTGTTGCAGTTTATTGTGAAAGCAACATTGAAAACAGAACTTTCAATTTCAGAGAAAATATTGAATATTACTTGCTGAAATTATTTGTTACTTGAACATTATTGTTGATGATAGAGCAAATGGAATGAGGGAATAATGAGATCAGTAATTCAAAACCAGCTTATTCTATTTATGTCACAGCAGTATAAGAACATTGACAGTACTGACATTTGCAATTTCTGGAATCATGAATATATGATGAGCTGCTGTCTCATTTAATTAGCACTACAAAGAATGCTACTTAGAAACAATTGTACAAACATTTTAAGAGAAGTTGTCTATGTTACACTGTAATGTTACAACTGCTTGTAAAGGTTAAGCTTGAAAAGGATTATGTACAAGAACATCTCCTTGGCATCAAAAGAATCTGACACATCTAAGAAAAACAGATGGAGGTTCCTATGCTTGCCAGTGCTGAGATTTTCTAAAAAGTTTTGATACTGTCCTGAAAATTGCAGAATTGGTAGGTGTCGAATTGGATAAGATTTATAGAGTGTAGTCAATTAGTACATTTGCCTCTTAGAATTTTCAGGACATATGTTACTGTACCGTATTATGGCCAACTCTAGAAAAGCATGTAGTGCAACCTGATCAGTGCAGGGAAAGAGCTGAAACCCCAACATCTACACTATGTGGACTTTAGACCATTTTTGTGGACTAGTTCTGCTAGGTCTGATGAGCAGGCACCCATTAGCAGTTTAATTTCATCTGAAAGGATGAAAGTTTGCTCCCCCAAAGACTGCTCTACACTATGAACTGAAGTGTTGTAAGTGGGGAAAGTCCAGTAGAATATCTTCAACAGCATGTTTCTCATCTGAGAGAAAACAATAAGGGAGACAAACCTTATAAGTATCAATCAAGGAAGAATCAGAAGAGTTCAGTAAAAGAGAAATTAGACTATTTGGCAGCACTGTTTTTGACATTTGTTGACCGATTCTCAGTCTGTAGTTGTGCTTGTTTTTATTTGTTATTTAAACAGAACTGGTAGTTATTACTTTCCATTGGCTACTTTGGTGAAGATATGAAGATTCATACAGTGGTGCTCACCAAGCCATTTTCAATAATTTATCAGCAGTCCTGGCTAACCGGGGAGGTCTGAGTTGCCTGGAGGATAGCAAATGTGACAGCCATCTACAAGAAGAGCCAGAAGGAGGATCCAGGGAACTACAGGTCTGTCAGCCTGACCTTGGTGCTAGGGAAGGTTACGGAACATATCATATTGAGTGCCATCACCCAGCACGTACAGGACAACCAGGTGATCAGGCCCAGTCAACATGGATTTATGAAAGGCAGGTCCAGCTTGACTAGCCTGATCTTCTATGACAGGATGACCCGATTAGCGAATGGGGGAGACGTTGTGGATGTTTTTTATGTGGACTTTAGTAAAGCTTTTGACACCATATCCCACAGCATTCTCCTGGAGAAACTGGCTGCTCATGGATTGGACAGGCATACTCTGCTGAGTGAAAAACTGGCTGGGTGGCCAGGCCAAAGAGTTGAATGGCATTAGATCCAGCTGGTGGCCGGTCACAAGTGGTGTTCCCCAGAGCTCAGTATTGGGGCCTGTTCTCTTTAATGACTATCGATGATATGGATGAGGGGATCGAGTGCACCCTCAGTAAGTTTGCAGATGACACAAAGTTGGATGGGAGTGTTGAACTGCTTGAGAGTAGGAAGGCTCTACAGAGGGATCTGGACAGGCTGGGTTGATGGGCCGAGGCCAATGGTATGAGGTTCAACAAGGCCAAGTGCTGTGTCCTGCACTTGGATCACAACAACCCCGTGCAGTGCTAAAGGCTTGGGGAAGAGTCGCTCGAAAGCTGCCTGGCAGAAAAGGACCCGGGGGTGTTGGTGGACAGCCGGCTGAATATGAGCCAGCAGTATGCCCAGGTATCCAAAAAGGCCAACAGCATCCTGGCCTGTAACAGGAAAAGTGTGGCCAGCAGCACTAGGGAAGTGATTGTTTGATTGTTCCCCCATACTTGGCACTGGTGAGGCCGCACCTCAAATACTGTGTTCAATTTTGGGCCCCTCACTACAGGAACAACATTGAGGTGCTGGAGTGTGTCCAAAACAGGGCAATGAAGTTGGTGATGGGTCTAGAGCACAAGTCTTATGAGGAACAGCTGAGGGAACGGGGGTTGTTTAGACTGGAGAAGAGGAGGCTGAGGGGAGACCTTCTTGCTCTCTATAAGTACCTGAAAGGAGGTTGTAGCGAGGTGAAGGTTGGTCTCATCTCCCAAGTAACAAGTGATAGGTCAAGAGGAAATAGCCTCAAGTTGCACGAGGTTTAGATTGGATATTAGGAAAAATTTCTTCACCAAAAGGGTTGTCAAGCATTGGAACAGGATGCCCAGGGGAGTGGTTGAGTCACCATCCTTGAAGGTATCTAAAAGACATGCAGACAGCTGGGGACATGGTTTAGTGGCGGACTTGGCAGTGCTAGGTTAATGGCTGAACTTGATGATCTTAAGGGTCTTTTCCAACATAAATGATTCTATGATTCTATATAAATTAAAAAATTTCTCTGATTTACATCATCCTTGGTTTTGACACTATCTCTTGATAAATTCTCTTTTGTGAAAGCTTTCCAATTATCTTCCAGCAACGAACTTCTATTAAACAGAAGAGACAATCTCAACATTTGCTAGGAGATCCTGCACCGAGGTTGTTTACCAAACACTGTTTTACAGTGAACTTCATTATCATACCATTCTGATATAATATCACCATGCCTAATTGCCACATGATTACATGTTTAATGCATAAAATATCAGTCGTTGCCAAGGAGCATAACTTGACTGTGCTTTGCAAAAATAATATACATCAGGACTTTGCTCAGACAACTGCATCAAAATATTTGGCTGCATACAAATTCTCAATGGGAGTGGTTGCACAAAAAGTAATCTATTAGCCTATTTTATAGAGAAGCAGAGAAATTGCTGGTGTTAATTGTAGTTTACTTGTTTATTTCTGGTGGCTTGTCAAAGGAAGATGTTTTGGAACTCTGGGAATGCTCCCATCAAAAATGCAGAGCATCCAGTTATCCATCAACACAGGAGAAAACTGAAATTTTAAAAATTTCTTGCTCAGAAAATCTGAGAGTGAAAGAGGTAAACTGCAATAAAACTATGAGTTTGGGACCTTTTAGTTGTTTTTTTTTTTCCTTTTATAAATTTTATCTGTAAGCTTAAATGTCTCTGTCATGTACATTACTTTTCTTAATTTTTTCATATTTCCACTTATAGTCTCAGATTTAACCCACCTACCTTTAGCACGTAAATAAAGTTGCTTTTAGTTACATTTTAGACTCAGTTCAAAATCTGAAGTTGCAATCATAAACTTCCTTCTTCATAATGTTAAAACCCCAAATCCGTTTTCAAACTGCTGTATCCAGACCTCTAAAGCCCATCATTAGCTCTGACATGTATCCTCATTCATGGGTTATTACAGGCTCTTTCTGCTGTGAATTTGCTCTGCTTCCCTGCCAAGCACATTAACAAGACAACACCTAGTTCTCAACCTCATCAGTACTCACCTGACACCTCACAAATTGTCAAATGCCAGCTCAGGCACTGAAAACCAGAGGTCTCTGTAGAGTTTTAACCTAAACTGAAAATTAGCAGTAATGTGCCTACCTGTGGCTAAGCAAAAGACATGAAAAATTAATGTTTTATTGAGTGCTAAGAAAGGTTGGCTGAAAGGTTTGCTAGTTCTTCGTTCCCCAGCTAAGCTTGAACTTGTGAACTTTCTGATTTAGGATATAGCATTTTCACTGGCAGCAAAGTTAGACAGAGACCCTTCCCTTCTTTCTTCTCTTGTCTACTTCTTCACCCTTTTCCCTTTTCCTCCTTTTTTTCCCAGTTAATTAACCTGTGTATCTGCAAGGACTCATAAGCATTTATACTGGCACAAGTGTAAGAAGAAGATGAACATGGCATGAAATTTCTGTCAAGCAGGAAGGGCTAGGAGAAAACAGGAATTTCTAAAATGTGGTGCCAGAGAAAAAGCATCCAGGACTAATTTTGTCCAGGAATTTCAGATATATTTACAGAGACATTTTATTTGTGATTTAACCTGGTATGACCCAATACAGAACTTAAGTTCCAGGCTCTCAGATCAAGGTTCAAAAACCTTCAGACTCCTCACAGTCAAAGGCCCTTTGGGAAATAAAATTTAAAAGCCACTAAAACTACAAAAAATCTATGTGTAATAGTAGCCCTTTAAATTATTGATGTTGAACAGAAAAATACACCTAGCATTAAGTTACTAGTTAAATTTTTTTTCAGGCTGAATTATTGCACAGTCCAAATGTTCACCATGTTCAAATATGAGATAAGACCAATAATCAGAAAATATCAGTGGCTCACTTGGGAAATTCTGTTCAAGCACACGTTATATATCTTGTTTTTTTTGTGCACAATATGTTATTCTCCACTGAGGCTGAACAGGTGGGATACTTGAAAATGTGGCAGCTCAGAAAAAGAGAGACATCTTCGGTCAGTCTCTGATTAGTGACAAGATAAAGTAGCTATGCAAGTTGTGTACCTAAAAGCTCCATAAAAGCTGGAAACACGACTACTGAAAGTCTTGTAGCTGCATTTGCTGCTGAGGCTGAGTTGAGGTGTCCCATGTTCTGACCAGGTTTCTGGAGGAGTTTCTCTGGTGCATCTCAGGGAAGTGTGCAGGCTGACTTCTCAAGATTGCACTGAGGCGATCTTCCAGGAGTTGGCTTTACCTTATTATTTTGTAATTCTGTATATATAGAAGGTGACTATGATGTTTTAAAAGTTCTTGGAAACCTAAGAAAAGACACCGCAAGTTTCCTAATGATTACCGTTATTCAATAAAATGCACAGTGCAGTATTTCAACTTTGGCAGTGATTGGATAGGTTAAAAATTCAGTCAGTGGAACAAGCAGTGATACACTCTTCTGAAAGAAAGTCTGGAATTTGTAATAGATCCATTTCCAAAGACGGAAAGGTTAAAAACAGCAGTTGCTTGATTTCCAAATTACATGGAAATTAATTTTATATTGATGATTAGAACTGATATGCTGAAGAAAGACTTCCTTTCAGATGAACCTTGTGCTTTGAAAAACCTTGTATTTTCCCCATTCTTTCTTCCTATATGTTCTAGTAAACATTTTTGGACCGATTTTTTTTTTTTCTTTTGATTGAGGAAAGTTGTTATGTACTAAAAGGTAAGATAATGACCGATGGAGACAGATCAAATGATAAACTCCTATTTCATACCATTTCATATCATGCTGTAACTAATGTGTGTTGTATAATATAACAGTGTGCTCTTTGGCTCACTTTTCTTCATACTAGACCGTAAAATTTCTCCAACTCGATGAAGCCATGTGTAGTGATAGGTGACTCTAGGGTATCATAAATCATATTGCCATGTTTGAAAGATCTCAGTATTCAGGCACTTTTAAGCATCGGTGTGATATCATTCAAAGAGCACAGAAAAATATCCGTAATGTGATACCCCTTTAAAGTATTATTTTGTTGCTTCATATACCACTGTTTTGATTGGCTAAACAGAGCCTTAGCACTTCAAAGGATCAACGCCTCTATGCTGAGAATGACAAGATTGATTTTTGTGTTTAATTTCTGCAGCAGAAACGGGATTTTAGATTATACTTTTATTCACTAAGAAAAATGGCCTCAAAGCATTTCACCATTGGGAAAATTAATTTCAGATTGGCCCTTCTCAGGTTATAATTACAGTTAGTAGATTTGTCTATGCTCTTGTTAAACCTTTTAATGATAAATTTTGTGCTTCTGAAAACTTTCTTTGTTCCACAGAATTTTTAATAAGCAAATGTTATATTTTCTTTCTTTATTTATTTTGTTAATCCTAACTCTTTTCTGTCTTACATACTGTCTACTGTTAGTGTTTGAACATCTTTCGGGAAGTTGCTAAGCATGAAGGAGTTGCTAAGGAAGAATTCATTCAGAACTGCTCATGTTATCAGTGCCAACCACAGCTGTATATTCTCCAGTTAGCACCTCATTTGCAATGGAGACAGTTTCCTGCAAGCCATGGTTAGTTAGTCTCATTTTATTTTTTTGTTAAGCTGTAAATTCACAAAACAAAGTTGATTCTGTGTGCACCTAGAGTAAAATAATAGATGATGCATAATTAAAGAAGGATTCCTATAAGTGTTTGTTCCCTTACAATATTTTTCAATTATTTCTCATTCTAACTCCATTTAAGAGTGCAATATAGACATAGTTAAGTAAGATTGTCATTTATTCAGTTCATATGAAAACTGAAACAGAGAAGCTTTTAATCAACTAGCTAATGCTGGAGTGAGTTATACCTATAATCTGCACTGAAATGAAAAAGCAGCAACTTTATCAGAAGATTTTGATTAATTGGCTGTTAAAAATACCTATTATCCTATGCATAGCATTAAATGTTGTCCATTATGATTTATCAAATTCTCTATCTTTATGTCCATTCAGACTCTGAATGATTAGGTGAGAACAGATGTTTTAATATGTCTTATGAATTGTATATAGGATATGATACCTCATTAGAAAACTTCATACTTTTTTTCCCCTAATTTGATTTGTATAATTACTTTATTGGGTAAGCTCATTGTGGCAATGTTTTAGAAAGGCTTCCATTAGTTTCGGGACATGCAATTGCCTAAATAATCCAGTGAATCTCAGCTAGATGTAGATATCACTGATCAGCATCATTGATCAAAGAGAACTTGTTTATATTACAGACATAGGATCCTCCCCTCCACACACACACACACACACACACACACACACCCTATTTGTATCGCAGTGAAGTAACTTGGCAAAGGATGTCTTTGGTTATTTGCCAGAATCTGGACTGCACATAACTTTTAGGAATGAAAAGCATTCATAATAGCATTCATGTGGTAGCCCTATCCATCAGGTATATAGGTGGGAAGTAAAGTTAATAATTTTGGTTTGTGATTACAATCAGTTATAAATTACAGAATCACAGAATGGTCAGGGTCGGAAGGGACCTCTGGAGATCATCTAGTCCAACCCCCCTGCCAGGGCAGGGTCACCTACAGCAGGTTGCACAGGACAGTGTTCAGGCAGGTTTTGAATGTCTCCAGAGTGGGAGACTCCACAATCTCTCTGGGCAGCCTGTTCCAGTGCTCTGCCACCCTCAAAGTAAAGAAGCCCCTCCTCATGTTTAGATGGAACTTCCTATGCTCAAATTTGTGCCCGTTACCTCTTGTTCTATCACTGGTCACTACTGAAAAAAGACTGTTCCCATCCCCCTGGCACCCTCCCTTTAAGTATTTATAAGTATTGATAAGATCGCCCCTCAATCTTCTTTTCTCTAGAGTGAAAAGACCCAAGTCCCTCAGCCTCTCCTCATAAGAGAGATGCTCCAATCCCCTAATCATCTTAGTAGCCCTTTGCTGGACCCTCTCCAGCAGTTCCCTGTCCTTCTTGAACTGGGGAGCCCAGCACTGGACACAATACTCCAGATGCAGCCTCACCGGGGCAGAGTAGAAGGGGAGGATGACCTCCCTCGACCTGCTGGCCACACTCTTGATGCACCCCAGGATGCCATTGGCCTTCTTGGCCTCCAGGGCACATTGCTGGTTCAATTATCAATAATCATGGTGAAAAATGAAAATAAAACTTTAATTTGCAAGCAAGCTAGAGCAAACCACGTTACTCCAATACTCCTTGTTTTTTCTCCTGGCTCTCCACAAATCTCAAGGCTTTTCCAAGTTTCCTTCAAGATCATGCCTTCCTCTCTACCCAAGGATAATGCATAATGCAGGATGATTCTATGATGCATCCCTCATCAGTCACAGACACTCACACACGTATTCTGCCCAGACCTACGGTCACTTTGACACCTGGCTCCCAGGCTGTTTCTCCTACTCAATGGCTAGTCTGGATGGATATTCACTCACTAGCAATCACACTGACATACATGCTGTCACATGCTCCAGTTGGCGGCAGCCCAGGCATACAGGCCCCTATGACCTGTGACTACAGCACTCAGGCACACAAATGCTCACACACATGCTCACAAAATAGAGATCCTCTCACCCAGGAAGATGGTCAGAAATGGAGTTTAATGAAAAGATAGGACAGACTGCACTGACCAGGCGTGGAGTATTGCCAGACAAGCATAGTGACCAGCAGCCTGTTTATACACCACCGAGCCCTTTTATGCCCCTACCCCTCTATTTTCCAATTCTTGTTCCTCTCCAAACCACCTTGTTCCCTCCTTTTCCCCACCTTTGTTTTGTCCCCTGCACATCCTGTAATAACTATTGTATAATCCCAAAATGCTATTCCTGACACCTGATAACATGTCCCACGAACCCTAGGCAATAACCCCCCTCAGTCTGTAAGATTCTCCTGCTAACTGTTCCTCTTTTCTTAAGGTGCTGGGTAAGACCTCCAGCCCATGGAGCTGATGACCCTCCTTTGACAGATCTGGAAGCAGCTGAGACAGGGTATTATTTTGCTTACTGGGTAACTGGGGTTTCACCCTCATGCCGTTGTGCCGTCTCTGGGATCTTTACGGTCTGTGGAGAAAGACTTTTATCGCATAAACTAACAGTATGCGGAGGGTCAAGCAAAAACATAACGTCATGTTACAGTGAGCAGCTTTGTAAGATTTTTTTTATCTCCGTGCCTTTTCAACTATGAAATTACAGGGAAAGATTGTCTAGACGTGTCTATCCTAAATTGAAGGTGAGCTGAAACAGAGATTTAAAGAACTAAGACAAAATTGAGCAGATAAAATAGCTCCTCTGTATGCATATATTTTTAATACTTTTTTTCAGTTTTTACATATGCTTTTAGTGGTCCACGTCAGCCTTCTCAAAGGCCTTCCAGCTAAGCAGGGTGGACACTGGTTTCAACCAAACCTTTCTGATGCTGCAAAATCTTGGCCAAAGGTTGCCTTTTGGCTTCCAGTACAAGCTGCTTCTTGCCACTAGGGCTCAGCAGTGCTGCAACAATAGTCTTAACCCCAGGCATCCCATCTTGTTATGATTGCAGAACTTCCTATTAACATAATATTTTTTTTTTCCTCTGAAAACATACACCGTAAAATGTATTGAGAAGAAGTTCTTATTGAAGCACTTGGCCTTTCCTATTAGATGATTAATTTTAACAGTATGTGAGCAATAGGATATATTTCCTGCTAGAAGCTCAGCAAGTAGCATATAAAATCATTAGTTCATCTACGGTGCAAGTAAAAATACCCCCTTATGCATGTCAAACAGCAGCTTTGGAAATGAGAACATACTCCGTATTCTCATAAGAAAAAGTAATGTTTTCTGCAAGAAAATGAATAACTGATGAGGGATGCTTGCACATATTATTATATTTGCACAACATATGCTGCAAAATCACGAGCTTCTTGTAAAATACAAACCATATGACATCATTTACAAAGAATGGAGCACAGGAGAACACAGTTTAAATGTGTATGGTTTTATTCAGGTTGCAGAATTCTGCATTCACCTTGCCCTGTTCCTTTCCTAACCTGATTTCCATCTCTACCTGCTGTCTTTGTACATCTGCCTCTTGATTAAATCTCACACCTGCAGTGGCTTCAGTTTACTGACCACAGCCATTAACCCTTTCCAATATAGCTGAGTTCATCAAGTTTTTGTGTGACTTTGAAATGAAGGAAATAAAAAAAAAAAAGGAAAATTATTCTTTTGTTGCATATATTCCTGGTAGACAACATGCTTTGTTTACAAAACAATTTCCCAAATACATTTACTGTTTAACAGCAACTGTATAACAAGATATAAAACATTATTGTGTGTGATGACACATCCTTAAAATCATGACTGTCATTGTTATCCCACTTTATAGAGACCTATAGAGATAAAGTGAACACACATATCTACAGACTGAGACCAAGGGGTTACTTTTCCTGAGAACTAGGTGATAAGATTTACTACTTTTGATTTACTACTTTTGATTAACTAGGGAAAGCCTCAAAGCTTTAATCCAGGAAAGATTGGAAGGCTATATATTTTTTGCAAAGACGTAGTCTTTTTGAGGGATTTTAATAAAACTTTACACAGAGTACAGCCAGAACAGCTTTGGATTCTGTTGGAGGAGGTGTGTAGCTAGCTTAAACAACAAGTTTAAAATATTTAGAGTCTCTTCAAATTTGAGTCAGAGGTAGGCAGTTTGGCTTTCATCCTCACTGTAGGCACTCTAGACTGTACTCAGACAAAAGAAACATCGTTAAAGCTAAAATATGGAGGCTATTGAAGAGCACTGATATCAATGTCATTCTGGTGTTGTACTGTTTTTCTCCAAAATTTGAAAAATTCCTCTCACATGTTGCAAGATTAGGACTTTGCCCAGTGTTATTGTGAAAAGTTTCCCACTGTGAAGTAGAACAACTTGACAGTTAGCTATTGCCCCTTTTCAAAGGGACCTGCTGTGATTTAGCATTGCGCTCTCAGCCTAATTGGTCAAATGCCAAATGTAAGGTCCTATATAAATGTAAAATATTATTGGAGTATACTCTACTTAATTGGGGCAGGTTTTTTATTGAATATCTCCCTGGTAACTAATTTAACTTAGTGATAGTAGATTGTAATGTCTTCTTTTTAATTGGTTGATATTAACATATATTCTACAGAACAGCTATACGTACATATGTAGCTAATGCCAAATAGTTAAATAGTACTTTGACAAAAATGAACTTTAAAGAAGTAGGGTGGAATCCTGTACCCTTTAAACAAATGATGAATCATGCTGTGTGGACCAAGATTGTACCCATAATATCTGAGCACCTAGATTTTCTCAAATTAAAAAAGCAAGATCTTCTATAGGGCATACGGGACGCCACTTTCTGGAGAAGCCCAACTAAAGATCATGGAATTTACATACTTGCAATTTCAGTTCTACTCATCAGTATAAGACAAAGAAGTTAAGTGTTCTTTTCTGTTATGAAATTCATCAGGCACCTTAGGTTCAGTCACTCCAATAACACTTCCAACCTTAGCATGCCTGTTACAGTGCCTCCTCAGGTAGGTCTTCAGATCTGTAGGGGGGCCTACAGCCAAAAGTGCTAAGCTGCTAAGCATTAATATGCTGTTCAAAAAGAAGGTGAGTCACAGCTGAGTTTCTCAGTGTGCTAGTTGGATGACAAAGCTGATTTAAAAAGCTCTTGCCACATGCTGCATTTCATTGTTCACTCTGTTGTGCTAGTATAATTGTGTATGGACTCCATTGTAAGCAAGGTTACTGAAATGACTGAAGTTAAAAGAAATCTGCAAAAGGAAAAGGTTATTTTTAATACAGATTAAGTCAGTCATCATCCCTGGAGCCCTCTAAGTAGTTATATTGACACAGCTGGTCTGATGATAAATCCCAGTTCAGGCATGAGCAGTTTTGGACGGCTTTGTTGTCAAAGCCATCCTATCGTGAATCAGCAGCCTGAAGGACAACACAGTAAACTCCTCCTGAGTGCTCCTAGATGCTAGTTATCAGTTTATGCATGAGATGAGAATGAATTACTTAATGGAAGGTGACAGACACCCGTAAATGCTATGATGAATGCTGATTGGTGCTGCCTTTTAGGAGAGGAAAAAGCACATTGCTGTAATTTGGGCTCTGGATTCAGCTGGGAGGCAGGAGCTACTGACGTTTGCTTCTTAGCTCAGAGCAAGACTAGTTGAAGCTTTCCTCCCCAGTTCCTTCCAAGGGAGAGTGAACAGCACATACTTGTAACTGAAAAGAGAATCTGCCTGGCTCCCAGAAATGCTTGGTAAGAAGGACAAGAGTCCAAAGTTGGAGTTGGTATTAGCTTTGGCAGTGTTAACTACCAAGTCCTATGTGAGACCTGCCTCTCGGGTTGCATGGCTGGCATATCAGTAGTCTCAGTGAGTCAAATTTTAGGCTTAAACCCGGTCTGAGTAAAGCGTGAACTTAACCCTTGATTGTCAGTTGCAGTGTCCAAAATGATTGTAATTAGTTGGTATAAGTATGCTCCACAGCCTATCCTTTCCCCAGTTGCTGTCTACTCATGACATGTATCTGCTCTTGATGTGTGAAGGGAGGGCGGGTTTTTGCAAAAGTCATAGCTCCTTAACAGCTCTCACAGGGAACTTTTAGCTGGGAGAGAGCAGAAGGAAGTGTTGGATATGGACTTATCTGAAAAGATGGTTGCATATTTGGTAGCTAAATGACAGTTATCAGGCCTCAACTCTTTAAACAGTTTGGTCCATAAACAGACAATATTTATTTGGTCTTCTTCCTATTATGTTAGCTTGGATGGAAAAACGTAATGGCATAAGGTTTCCTGTAATTAACAAAGTTAATCATACGTTACAAACAAGAATTTCTTCTCATTTTCTATTTACAAATCATGTACTTCTTCAGGCATGTTCTGGTTTCCTTTTTTAAATGTTGACTGAGATTCATACAGATAGAGATAATTAAGAAAAATTCTCAAGTCAACAGTTTTGAAGTACTGAGAACTTTTGGTTTGAGATTATCTCCACTGTGAAGTGATTCTGCAGCTAAGATGACATTTAAATACTGAAAGGTCTGATAATGATAGGTCTCTAAATGAAAAAGGTCTTATAAGAAATGTAAAATAGAATTGTATTCATTACTCTGGGACAGTTTTACCACATCCTGAATTGTTTTCACTGTATACATATTTCTCTGGCATATTGAACCAGCTCAGCACGCACAGCTTACAAAATGCCTGTGATATTTAAAAGACATGTATAGCCATAGCCTATTCTTGTTATTATTAAAATTTCCACTTTTCTGCTTAGGAAATGACCATTTCCTGACAAGGAAATTATTTGATTCCCAATTCTATAAAGAAATGATAACCCCACATTTTCATGTTCGATACAGACAAAGTAGAATCTTATCTCCCAGATGCTTTTCCAAGTAATTATTAATGAGTCTCAAGGTCTTAAAGGAATCTAGGCATTTGTGCACACAAATTTACAATAGAGATATTTAGTGAAATGTCTCTTACAAGCACTGCCGAATCTGGATTTCTGTGGGACCTTATTCAATGAGAAATCTGTAGGTTTTATTTGAGTATCATCTCTGTTCTACATAGGGTAAGACTTACTTTTCCTGCAGTTGTCTGTTTTACTGGCAACAAATTATATTTTTGGTGCCAGCAATAATTTTGCGCAATGTAAAGGATGTGATTGGCCTTCTGGTCAGTGAGTATTTCAAATTATTCTCTCTCCATAAAAAGAATACATTTGTCCATATTTGTGTCTCTGCATTTTTTTCTGATCTTTTTCATTCCATTCTTTTTTGCTTTTTATATTTTTTTTCTCTATGGGCAATTTTACCATTGCTTCTGTGTGAGTGGAGGTGATCCCTAGGGAGACATCAATAATGTGAGCCTTCGTGTCTTCTTTCATGCTTTCGTACCAACATTTGGGAAATGAAACAAAACAGGGTTTCTGATCATTTCAAACTGAGAGCTGGCAGCAGAGGAAATAATTATTGTCAGTCTGCTTATTGGCAGAATCATTTTTCCTATAACTTTCTTTGTCCTTGATTTAAGAAAGGATCAGAAGTGTATGAACTTCTCTACCTTCATGTCTCCGTACCAGAACTGAATAAAAAGATGCATTAATCGAGTGAAGAAAGCAAAAGAGCTGGAAGCAGAAGCTAGATGAATAATAATTATGAATAAAATACAAAATACTTTTTTTTTTTCTTTTCAAACACTGAGAATGATTGACAAAACACCATATCAAGGGAAAAAATAATGCTTCTTACTGCTTTTTCTTCCTATCCAAGTCTGGAGACTTTTCTTCTGGAGCTATACTGTAATTCGATATACCTTATTGGGCTCAGGAGTAACTGGATGGAATTAGAAGGCCTTATTTACATAGGCAATCAGCAGGGCAATGACAGTAGGGAATGGTGAAAGAAAGCAACTGCAATGGTAATTTGTGTGGAATGGAGACAAGTTCTTGCGGTTTGAGGTTGTCTACTGGATTTAAGCTTGTCAACATAGTTGAAAGGCAAAGACAATTTTGTACACATTGAAGGGGTTCAGGGTTGAAACTTGCAATTAATTGCACTGTGATATTAAAGCTAAAACCAACTGTAGATGTCTGGGAGCATGAATTTAAAAGCCAAAGTCTTAGTGGAGTGTTGGTAACCTTAAGTATGCAAGGTCTGTTGAGTCTCTGTGTTTTGAACTGAGGTCCTTTCATTTGCTTGAATCCTCAGTAAGACACGTGTCTCTTTTTCCTTAGCTTATAGCTTCCCAGGAAAATCAGAGTGGAATCTCTTTCCCTAAATTTTCTATTATCTAGATCATTATTTTTGTGACTTAGTAACTCTAACTTCTCTGTAAGGGTGCATGTGGCCAGGGCGCTACTAATGCCATTCTAATTCAGTTTAGCTTTCTTGAGTTTTCCTGTGGGCAGCCATTTGAAATGTCAGGTGCTTTTTTCTTTCCTATTTCATCTCAATAACAGTTGGAAACTAGAATGTAATGTGCCTCTTCTTGCTTTGAGAAAAAAGTTTGAAGAACATTTTAGCAGTTCCAATACTTCACCTTTTTCCTTTTCTTTTCTGAACTGATTTTTCTTTCAACAGCTTTTCTACCTTTCATACTCTGTCAGGTCACCTTGTTATAGTAATGACTGTGGAAGAGGTCCTCTTTTTAAAAAAAGAACCACTGGAATATGTAGCAGCAGACATGGAATCTTTACTGTCTAAATATCTAAAAATTGGAATAATTTCCCCTAGCAACTTTTTTATCATGTAAATGTTCTCATTACAATAACATTTCCGTTTATTTTTTGTTGGTTTTACTTAACTATTAAGATAATATATAGGAGGTATATGTGCAACACATTGGAACATAGAAAGGATTGGTATAAAAATTTGGATGGTCTTGATGCATTAGAAAACTGCAGGAATGTGACTATTATCCTGAATTTTGTTTTGAGTTACAAATGGTTGCAAATTTTTATTGTGATTTTTCACTATTTTGTCTTCCTTAAAAATATATATCTAACCCTGTTTGTGAAACCTGGTGTTTCTTTAGTCAGTGTTCTAAAGATAATGGGCACACTGGGCCATAGAAGGTAGTTTAGACAATTTTAAATATCCTGGTCAGTTTGATGCCTCTTATAGCTCTGCTGATTTTAATTAGGATTAATCTCACCTGCTCAATCGACCTTAGTGTGATTAATTGGTAAAGAAGAATAGTGGAAAACTCATCAGAGACCTGATCCTGCATATTCACTATATGAATTGTAGCTTATAGGTTTACTGGAGCGTCACTGGTTTCTACAAGAACATATAGCACAATTGCTTCCACATGTGGACCCATTTACGGGAGCAAAAGCCAGAGTAGTTTGCTCTGTGAATAACAACAGAAATTCTAAGGTAAATGCTGTGATTCACCTTCCTGATAGAATATTTGTGGGAAAATATTAACCATGGAAACTGCAACGATGAGTAATTTCTCTTTGAGAACTACTTAAGGCTTTTGAGTGTGTTTGGCTCGACTTCCTATGTAAAACAGTCTTAGCGATTTCTTCTACTATTCCAGCATCAAGGCCAAGAATAAGTGCTTGCACCAAGTGTATTTTTCTTGTAAAAAGATTTCAGTCTGCCTCTACAGTGATAAGTCACTTATCTTACCCTTTGACAAGTTTTTTTTCAGCAGTGGATTGGTCTCCCTATTTTCATTACATTTAAAAAGTCACATATTTAATTTCACCTTCCTATAGTTTCAGCTAAACCATTGCCCGGTAGATCAATATTAAAATAATTTCCATTGGTTTGAAACAGAATGTTAGTGTAATGCTACTGGAGGTAGTAGAGAGTAGGAATATACTTGTAATAATACATCAGGTTGTGGCTACTGGAGAAATCAAACAAATGGCAACATAGATTTCAGCTGGTTGTCACAAAACTGAAAAATTACCAATATTAGAATTTTGCATTCTCACTCTTTCAAGATTTAAAAAACTTCTGTCAGTAATGATGTAGTACATTGCTGCTTTTTGTTAAGGGCTTTTTAAATCTGATTAATGATGCTTCCATGAAATAACAAGCAAGCGTTAAATACTCATTCTTCCAGTTTTATTTTTTTGATACTGACATGTGGTGTTGATCCAAGCAAAAAGTATATTTCATCTTCTAAATATGTGTAATGCAATGAATTTTAGAAAACAACAGCTATACACAACCACTGATTATTTCTTTACTTATGCATAATATATGTGCTGTGTATGCGGAATATCTACTGTATTTGCTTTTGGAATGATTAATTCAATGTTTATTGAAAAATAGGTATTTTTCAAATAAAAGCAATTTAATTTCTTTCCTGTGAAAGGGCTGGTGCTCACTGTATTATTATATTGTTGTTCTCTTGTTATGTCATATTGCTAGACTGCTGTACATGACCTTGAAATTTCAGAGCCTTTGTCCTGCTGTCTTGGCTAAAAATTTATCTTTCTTTTTTTTTGTTTGTTTTGTTTTTAAATGAACATTTGAGATTTGGAAAGCCTAATGCAATGATCTATAAAGATTCAGAAAAAGTCATGGACCAAACATACATGCTTATTGAAAGTACATTTTGTTCATTACATATAAGTAAACAAATTGTTTTACTGCCTAACATTATATTTATAGAACAAATGAGACCAGAGTTCTTAAGCACTGATGAAAGTCTGCTGAAGATGGGCTTGCCTTTTCTTGACGTGAAAAAACGGAGGAGCTGAGATTAAATGAACCGTTATTAGGTTCACTGTCGTCTTTCACAGGCACCACAAGTATGGTTGTGCACTTCACCTTCGTCAATGCCTAAATGCAACTATTTATTTGTACAGTTCATCGACTATATATAGTGCCTAATTAAGTCAAGAATGACTGAAAACTTTGTTCTCTTCTTACATTTATATGGACCACTTTTTTGGTCATTGACTAAGCAATGGTTGTCTGATTTCAGCCTTAGAAAAAATATTTAAGCCTTAGAAAACCTTAACTTTCAGCAAAATTACACAGATTATGCTATATAGATTTAAAAATAAGATCCTTTATAAAGACACAGCCCCCCCCGGAGAAGGGGTCTTTCTGTGTATGTTTTTAATATGACAGTTTATTGGCAGAACACATCAAACATAGGGTAGTCCCAGACTCAGTCCCTTCTTCTGCCTCAGAACTGATAATTGACTCCTTGAGGCCATGAAAGTACTTTAACCATGAAAGTACCAGTTGGGTATTTTGTGGGTTGGAGGTACTCAGTACCTCTCTTTACACTAACCACTTTGGAAGGCACACTTGAATACTCATTGCAGTTTAGTAAGGTGTGAAGAGTAGAGCTGAAAGCATAAATGGTGTTTTGGGTGTCAATGTCCATGTGCCAGTGGGAGAGGGGGCTGCAGGGTGGCCTCTGAAGAGAGGCCAGGGCTGCCCCGTGCCGGACACAGCCAGGTTCAGCCAAGACCCACCACGAGGCACAGCTGAGCTCCTCAGCCGAGCACCTCTGGGAAAACATGTTTAAGAAAGGGCAAAATGCTGCACAAGCAATGAGGGGTAAGGAAAAAGGTGAGAAACAGCCCTGCGAGCACCAAGGCCAGAGAAAAAGGAGGGGGAAGAGGTGCTCCAGGCACTGGAGCAGAGATGCCTCTGCAGCCCATGGAGAGACCATGGTGGAGCAGATATCTGCACTGCAGCCTGTGGTGGACCCTGCACTGGAGCAGGTGGGTATTTCCTGAGTGGAATGAAGCCCATGAGAGCCAGCACTGGAGCAGGTTCATCCTGAAGGACTGCAGCCCATGGTAGAGAACAGGAGAAGTGTGAGGAGGGAGGAGCAGCAGGGAACTGCTTTGGACTGACCCCATTCCCCATCCCCCCTCCAGGTAGGGTTAGCAGAGGTGGAAATGAAGGAATGAAGTTGAGCCTGGAAAGAAGGAGAGGGGCAGGGATAAAAAGAAAGGTATTTTAGTTTTTATTTTTCACCATCAAAGTTTATTTTTAATTGGCAAGAAAATTGTTTTTTCCCCAAGTCAAGTCTTTTGCCCATGACAGTGGTTGGTTGTAAGTGATCTCCAAGTCTTTATCTGAACCCATGAGTTTTTCCATCTTCATTTCTCCCACTGTCCTGTTGAGAAGGGGGAGGGGGAGAGAGTGCGGGTTGGTGAGCATCTGACAGCCATCCAAGGTCAACCCACCACAGATGGTTCTGTCCTTTATGTCAAAAGGTTTCATTTAGTGTACTAAAGAGCACTTATACAAAGTAGTTGTTTGATTCTCAGAAACTTTGGTGGTAGTACATTTTGGTTTTCCTTTTGAAATTTATGTATTTATTTGCTTTCTGAAATGTGCTTTTGCCTGAATAGTACAGATAGGACTCTCTAAAAAAAAATCTGGGGAGCTAGATATACTGGCTTTTTCTATGCTATTAAACACTTTTGTGAAATATGAATTTCTCTAGAATTTACTAGGCTGCATTGTGCAGCAGATGTCGTTTACCTGGATTTTTGTGAAAGTTTCCTGAATATAAATTATTTCAGACAGAATGTTACGGGTTGAGTGAACTGGAATTTTCCTGTGAAAATTTGGCTTGATCTCCGGTGCTCATATAATTAGCTTAATCCCAAACTTGTCATAGACTTGACTTGTTTACCCGTATTAAGTTCATTTATATGGGTAGCTCTCGCACACCACCTCTGAACCAGCAGACAGTAACTCACTGCTGAGAGGCACAGAGGGTGAATGGTTTGAACAGGTTTTTTGAACTGCTTCTCAGCTGTTTCCTGGCTCTGTGAGCACTTACAGTCCATTTCATGGCAAAATCAAACATTAGTTCAAACCATTACTGGAGATAGTTTGAGACAATATGCTTGACTTTCCTTTGAAAGTCACTTACCACTAAGAGGGACCTTTCTGCCTTTTGGCTGCTAGCTGGCGCTGGGCAACTGAGACAGTTTCTAATTGTGGGAATACTTTTCCTTCACTCTGTACCAGTATAAATCACCCTTTTCTTGTTCTAGCCAAAGCTGCTTCAGAGGAGAAGCACCCCCATGGCCAGGCACCTGTTCCCGCTAGGCTTCAGCAGGCACCAGCAGCTGCTGTTCCTCAGAAGTGTCCAGCACGTGGTGGTAGGTTTTGTGCAGTGCTGTACACCCCCTCCTGAGTGGAGAAAGTCAGAGGAGGCTCATGTAGACACTGGTCTCCACAGAGGGGTCACAAACTAACAGTGGCAGTTTCCTTTGGGCTGAAGCTGATGGTCGATGGTTTAACCACTCCTCCCAGAGGCTCTGCAGTTGGTTTGTGCTGGAGCTGGTCAGAATAAGTACCATTAACACAGCCTATTACTGAGTCTCACTTAAGAGGTAGTTACTAACAGCTGAGAAATAAATACCTTCCTGAGCTGCTCCTCAGCTGAAGTCTGGTTTACAGCCCCGTTTCACTTTTGTTAATGAGTACACGTGAAGAACAAGGAATGCAAGCTCTGTCACGAGGCCTGAGTACTGATGTGACTTTCCTTGCTGTCTACTCAACTCACAGTTACCCTGAGCTAGTGCATTTGTTGCTTTGATATTTGGGACGTTGAGTCTCAAGTGTGTGGGTCTTATTCTAGATAATATTCCCACTGAGGGGCAGAGTCATGTGTCTCACTGCTGAATGCACACTGGACAAAGGCTGAAGATATGTGATTTGGACCTTAGGAAAAAAATATTTCATCAAAGATAATGATCAGAGGAAAACACACAGCCCATGTCTTTCTCCTTTTCAGTAACACTCTCTTCTATATTGAGGTGCCCCATGTATTATGGAAGGAGCCTACAGACTCCTGAATGTGAGATATGCCTTCTTGAGACACAAGTATTTTCCATTCCATTGTTCCATAAGTTCTTCCATGTTCATACTACCAGTGAGGGACCCAGCCGAACCATGAAATCTGGCAGTTTTTCAGAGCATAAACTGGTGCATTTCCACGAGAGTCTGAACGGTGTAAGCCTTGCAGAGCACGGCCCTCTCCAATAGACAAGTTTGATGTTAAACTCTTACAAAACGGCAACAAACATACTGGTCCCAGACCAAATTGCTTTGAGCATTGCAACCACACTTCCTTGAAAAACGTAAGAGGGCCAAATTATTTAGAGATTATGGATATGCAGGATTAGACCACAAATTACATTTATGTTTGCCTGCCTCTTCAGAGCTGGATTCACCTGATTATGCCTAGAGAGAAGAGAAAGATGAAAATAACTTACATAATAATTGGCTTTTAAGCACCGAGAGATTGTACCACGTTAAAATAAAAAAAAAAAAAACACCCCACTTTTGCATAGTCTAAGAGTTTCAAAATATAATGTTCACTCTAGAAAACAATTAAATCTATTAGCACAGACATATAGATGAAATTCTATTTGTGAGTGTTTGGATAATGGATGATAGGTACATTGGCTAAATCTTTTCCATGTGAATCTTTACAACTTGCAACATATTCCATTACTGTTGCTGCTTTATTTGACAAGATACTGCTGATGGTCTTTCTCTGATAGCAGACCACGGGAACATTACCTACATTTTTTTAAGGAGGATTTTATGACACGTCCCCTAACTAGCACTTATATTGGTTTCTGTATAGCTCAGAATGCGTGCCTTTGCTCAGTTAGAAAGTTAATTCTCTGCTATCCCTTGGAGAGAATTTTGATTGTCAGATTAGATGAAGTGCATATTACATAGAATGGGGCTGCGGTGGAAGAAATAAGACCAATGAGTACTGGACTGGTGCCAATATTTCAGAAGTAAAGGTGCTTAGTAGAAAGTAAGGTCCGTCCTTCTGTTTTTATATCAAGAAAACTTTGATGTTATATTTCTCACTTTAAACAGTGAGAAAAGGAGTTTAGTTGTAGTTGTGCTTGGCGTATTCATCTTGGGTCTGTGTCATTTGGAACTCTGGTGCTTAGCACCTGAGTTGTAATTTTTGATAAGTTTAGTTGTAAGTTTTTGACAACATATGAGCCAGGTTGGTTTTGATGAACTGATCTAGCAGTTAAAAAAAAAAAAAAAATTAAATTTTCAAAATGGTCCAGCTAGGTTACATTATTATCTGAATGAAAATTTTAAGATTCTCATGGCAAAATAAAACTTTTAAATTCTGTCTAGTTATAATACAAAATTTTAAAATAACCTCATTTAACATTCACAGCTAGAGAAATGAACTATTTGCAATGAATTAACCTGTTTTTTCTTTCTTGTTGTTTTCTGTTCTTTTTCTTTTCATTTTAATTTGTACAAGGAAAACCTTTCTGAAGTCTCAAAATTTCTCATGATGAATTTTCATCATGACCTAATTTTCAATGTGGTCTTCTTGGAATTTCTTAAATTGATTTTTTTTCAGTTTTCATGTGTTCAAATTCAAATATTAGTTTTAATTTTCCTCATAACTTTTTTGGGTGTCTTTTCAAGCATCTTCTCTAGCTCTCATTTAATACCTAAGGGAGTACTAATGAGAACAGAGGTTGAATATATTGAAACTAGGACAACTTTTGGGGTAGTATTTAAAAATAAGGAAATCAAAATAACTAGAATGCCTAAAATTATTCTATATATTGTGTACTGAAATAGGCTAAGTTAAGTCACTAAATGATACACATAAGTCTGGAATACATTATTGGGAAATCAACCCAGTAATATCTTTTTCGGTACATAAAAAGACAAAATACAGTAGAAACAGCCTGATGCAACAAGGTAGACACATTGCCTGATTCAGTTCCTCATGAATCAAACCAAAATACATTCCGTGAGGCTGCCGTGCCCTCCTAAGAAAACAGTAGCTAAATAAAGTCACATCAAAAAAAAATATTTTGGTTCAACATACCTGTTTGGTGGCTGTTTGCTGTACATATTTATTAGTGTTTCGCTTTATTTCAATGGCCTATACAAACAAATAATACACAGGTAATGTTTTTCCCTCCCAGACTCCCTTTCGTATCCCCTGTGGCACCCAGTCAGCCTCCAGCAGCAAAGCTCCCATTCATGCTGTTCCCTTCCATCAGCATCCTCGGGAACACTGAGCCACAGAGGTTTGAGTGTTTATCTGGCAGCTACACAGAAGGTGCTGCTGAACCGTTATTTTAGAAAATCTCTACCCTATGCTACATAGCAATTTACAGGAATTCAAAAACATTCCCAACATAACACAGCTTATATAAATACTTTGATTGAAAACTTTCAGAACCAATTTCATTCTGAGGAAATGACTGTTCTCTCTTGCCTCTGTATATATTCTTTAATAGTCCTCTTCTAAAACTTGTGACAGATTATTTTCTGAAGAAGCTAGAAAATATTTACAGACTATTTGAAACCATTGATTGAATCTGAAGGGCTTGGGGAGGCTTGAAACAATTACACACTGTGACAAGAAAGGGATAAACTTTTAGTATTACCAGTGAATGTGAAAATAAATAGTGAAGCAATTTCAAGGAAATACTCTTTTAAAACATCCCACAAGAGCAACAAAACACATTTTGGGGGAGAGGGAGCATGCTTTTGATCTTCCTCAGCTAAGAGACTGATTTTAGAGGAAGAGTTGTTTGTCCTGCAATGAATCCAAAGCAATCCTTCAAAATATTAGTACTAGAGTCCGGGACCTTCTGCACACCAGTGTCAACCTCTACCATGGAATCTAAAGGATCCTGTTTGTGTAATTGCGAACTGAATCATTTCCTAAGTCTGCTGCCTGGGAAAAACAGCCTGTAGCTATCCTCTGTTGGCCAGCTGTTCTCAGAAGTTATATGTATTATATGCAATATATTTTTTTCCTTCTGACAAAGATGTGTTTGTGTTTCAGCTAGCAGTATTTCAAACATTCCTGTCTGTCCAGATAATATCTAGTTTGTTGTATTTTAGGAATAAAAAAGTAATAATAATAACAACAAAAAAGCATGACTTAGTTCTTTTAATAAACGTTTAGTTTATTCAAGTGAAGGTTTGTTCCCAACACAATATGCAGAATTCAAAGATGTGACAAACAAGGCTGTGATAACTTCTTCACAACTGAAAATTTAATATGTTGCAAAAATTAATTGTATATTTGATTACTTAAAAGAACAAATACATTCTGCCTCATATTCAGGATGGGGGTGGCAGGGGAGCAGGGGGAATGTAATTAAGACAACATCTCATGCAGTGCTTACCTGGTAAATTTCTGATTATTCATCTGTAAAAGACTGTTAAAGAAAATGTACCATGTAGTACAATGTAGCTATAGACCTCTTCATTTAATTTTTCAATACCCTGCTATATTGGATTTCATGATACCTTTAAACTAAATGAAAGCACAGACATCTAATCAGTGTTTGGAGAAAACTGATAAATAAAGATGAAGCCTGAAAATTGCCTAGGCCTTAAGATAGCATAGTAGTGCATTATCACTGATCTTGATGGGCAGCTGAGAAGATCAGTAAGAAATGTTATGGATATCAGCTGCAGAAGCAAACAAAGCTTGGACTTTTATTCTTTCAAAGCCCTGCATAGTTTTGACTAGGCTTTCATCTACTCCGATTTGGCTGTTTGTGCTAATCTCCAATGTCATTCAGAATTTCTTTTCCATGTTTGCCCTTTTACCCTATTTGATTGCTTTAACTTCCCCTCATTTCCTTTTTCCTCCTCTTTCAGCGTAGCTTCAACTAGCTCTAAGTACCCTTCACCCTATTAAAAATGTGAATTAAAACATTGTTGCCAGCCATCAGATAATTTATTCTGTCTGCTTTTTTCTTCTGCCTTCCTGTGTTTGAATTGTTTTAGCTCACAGCCCTTTCAGACAAAAACTCGTGTATTTCTCCAAGAAAAGGACCTAACATATTGGAGAGCCCTGCTATGTCGATCCTTAGTTACGACCTTAAGAAGTGTGATTAGCATCCATAATAATACTTGGTGTCAGCTTGAATTAAATACACTGCAGTCTGTGTTTGACATACACTCATTTTATAAGTCCACAGGAATGAAATTGACCTTAAAGAGAAGACTATTCCATAGGTACTAGAAAGCAGATATGTTAATAATTGAAAATGACTGATCTCAGAATTAACGTTTATGGTCTCATACATATAGCACAGAGCAAGATGGTTTTTTTTATTCCATGCTAAGAGCTGCCTGTGTATATCTGCATACAGAAATGCCACCTACATTTGAAAGCATAATTTCACTACCAACTGGATCACAAATTACATTCTCAAGACCTTTCAATAGTAGAAGTTGACCTAATATCTGCCAGGTATTATTCTGAGCATGTTTTTTTTTGTTACAAAATGTGGACACGTAACAAACTAGGTTACGTACAAACTAAATCTGTTAGAGTCCACCATCCAGCAGTTCATGAAGTGTGTGGACCCAATCCCACTGAAGTGCATGGGAATTTCACTATGGGCTTTCAATTGATGTGATGCTGTGAATAATGAGATGTTTCTGGGTTATAGACATTTCATTAGAAAATTTATATTGTGTTGTCCTTTTATGAAGACCGCATTGTACACATTATGATGCAGAATGAAAAAAGCATGTAATTATTTGAGACATAATGAGTACAACTAGTAGAGTATGTCTGTTTTGCATTTCTTTATCGTGAAGCATGGGGGATAAAAGAACTTCCCGTCTAACGTAGGTGTTTCAATGATCACCATCCCTGGAATGGCTGAGCACAGCATCCATTTACAGATTTAGGCTGCATATTACTATATGGCATAAGAACTGTGTTTGAGCAAATGCGAAACATTGCCTGTGAATGTCTGTAAGAAGAGCAGAATACAGACAGAACAGGGCAGGAAATTTGGATTTCTTTATAGCTTCCTTGGAGAGCTTTCCCCTGGTTTCTAATACCAATGATGTGCTGTGTATGTTAATTCAATTTAGTATTGTATCATTATTGGTGAATGTAAAATAATGATGCATTAAGTTCAGGCTAAATAATAATGGAAATCTTATTTTCAGTATTGGTGTATTAAAACCAAGTGAGTTCATTATACCACTAAAATAAAACCCAAAGAAATTCAGGAAACAATTTTGAAACTGCTATTTTAAAGTGTCATCAGTTGAGTCAGCCTCTGTAATTAGAGACTGTCCTTGATGTCTTTCCTCAAGCAATCAATCCTTTAACCCTCACAGAGAAAAAGACACTTCAACAAGAAGTAAGCTTCATCCCCTCTCAAAATAAAAGTATATTTAATATATCAAACTTTTTTTCTGTAAGGGTGACTGAGGACTGGCACATGTTGCCTAGAGGGGTTGTAGAGTTTCCATCCTTGGAAATATTCAAGAGCTGTCTGGACACTGTCCTGGGCACCCTGTTCTAAATGATCCTGCTTCAGCAGGTGGGGTGGACAAGATGACCTTCAGAGATGCCCTCCAATCTCAAACATTCTGTGATTAAATGATGTTACATTTTCTTGTTGGAATCGCCTTCCTACCTCCTCTTAAAATTCTCAGGCAATGTATGTGTTGCTCATTGTGTAATGGCAAGGAATCCATAGCTGTAGATGGTGAGAAGAAAGGATTTGGAGACATACCAGCTGCTGGTAATATCCAAACTGGAGTCAGTACTTATGTTTCAGAAACAGATTTCTGCTAATAGAGACTGTGAAAATTACTAAACTATTTGAAAGATCTGCTGTAGATATTTTAGAAAAACATTAATAATTGTAAATAAAGATGTTTTACTGTGGCTTCATTCATGTAAGCATCCTTAGCATGTGAAAATTTACTTTCTATCATAGCTTATTCTTCTAACATGTCAAGATCTTAAAATATTAATCAATGTTATCTTCTGTTACTTATATATGAGGATACAGGAAAAATTATGAAACAGTGTGGGAGATTTAGGAGAGATGCTTTCTGTATATGGTCTCATACAACAGTCAGTCTGACACTTGTTACGTATAAGCTCCTGCCGTATCTGACATTTATTGGGCTGAATCTTCACTTTGATATCCAAGAGAAATAGTTATTATAAATAATTCTGTTTTAAAATCTATTTTGCATATGCCAGTTTCTATTTTGAAAGTTCCTTCTGGCTAAATCAAAGCTTCTTCACTGGCATGCTGAAAAGCACCCCTCTAAGCAGCACATCTCTGCCAGATTTCAGCTTCCTAACACTAGCTACTTCTGTGCTAGATCTGTTCGCAAAAAGTGGCAGTGAAATATATGATGACGAAAGTGTTTTGTTCAATAATTGTCATTTCATTCAGTCTGATCTGTTTCAACTCCCCCTTCTCATGTCCACAAATTTTTCCAGCTCTTGATATTTGGATAGGAGACAGACTAAGAAGGGATCAATGCAGGAAATGTCAGGCAGCCTTTACTTTTCCAGAAATATTTTCACTAAAAATATGAGTATAAAATATATACAATGTCCACGGTGCCTCCTTTTCCAAAGTGAGGACTTGCTACTATAGCCACCTTTTCCTCCAGGTGGAAGGACAACACAGACTCTTCAGAGGCATCTCAGCTCATTCATAAATACACATAAAAAGTTCTTAGCGGATCACCAGTGTTCCATGTTCTTTCCCTATGAAAACAACTTCTCAGAGGTGTCTGCATTCCCAAATGAGTGAGGTATTGCTCTGCTTGGAAAACTGACAGGAGACAGCAGGGTCCTTATGGCTGTACCTCAACTAGTAGTGTAAGTTACATTTCTGGATCTAGGTGAGTGCTGTGGTCTGCACTGAAACTGATTTGATCTAGGTGTGCACTAGCCTCTTCCCACTCCTTGAGAGAGAAGAAAGCAAAGCTAGTGGTATGAGAAGACAATGCACTGCACTCTAGGCATGAGCCTCATCTGGAGAAAAAGGGCACTGGGATCCTGGAGAGCTGCAACAAGAGCAAGCTCTGGTACAACATCTGTTTGACTTAGCCTGACAGCTTGAAGTCTGCTGCTGTAAGCACAGGAAGAAGTGTTATCATGATTTTTATTTCATTTTCCAAACCTCACCCTAATACTGGTTTTGGGTTTTTTTCCTTTTCTTTTAAGAATTATCTTGTAGGTCTCCATTATTTGAATTTCTCTGTTATTTGAATTATCTGGTAGTGCTGCATTATTTGAATTTCAACATCTGCCTGTTTTAGCCCAGAATATGCTGTAATGTGAGAAAGATCAACTTCCAAACATGTCCAAACAATAATGAAAAAAAGCTCTGGCTGCTTAAAAATCACTGGTAATGAAGCCTGGGGACCGTTGTATGCTCTTTCTGCTAGGTGGACAACAGCTGCCAAATCAGGGTTCAATGAATTGTATAAAGCAAATAAACCTTTCATATGGTCAGATTGTTGTTTATTTTGTCTAGTTACTAGACTGGGTAAACTTTTGTCTTTTTTTTAGTATGTTCTCTATCATTTTCCCATTTCCTAGTGTGTTAGTTGTTATGGAAACATTTGTCATTGGCACGAGTCAAGTTTAGTCATAGCCACATGAGCAAAATAAAACTGGCTTATATATTAGTTGAACATTTATGTAAAGGTTTGGGACCTAATAAAGTTTTTTATGATATTTGTGGCTGTGCATGTGTGTGTATGTACGTAAACACATATAAACAACTCATGAAACTGTGATATCCACTTTTTTACCCTCATAAGCTTGAAGGAAGTTATGTGAGGTGCCCTAAGAGAAAATCCAGTAAAACATTTTTCTAATGATCCTATTGTATATTCTGTATGTCGTGCAGTTTGAAGTGAGTTCAAAAAGGGAAATAAGGAAGACCCAGGGAACTACAGACCAGTCAGTCTCACCTCTGTGCCTGGCAAGATCATGGAGCAGATCATCCTGGAAACTCTGCTGAGGCATGTAGAAAATGAGGAGGTGATTGGTGACAGCCAGCATGGCTTCACCAAGGGCAAGTGATGCCTGAAAAACTTGGTGGCCTTCTACGAAGGGGTTACAGCGGCAGTGGACAAGGGAAGACCAACTGATGCCATCTACCTAGACTTGTGCAAAGCGTTTGACACTGTCCCACACAACATCCTGGTCTCTAAATGGGAGAGACATGGATTCAACAAATGGACCACTCAGTGGATAAAGAACTGGCTGGACAGTCACACTCAAAGAGTTGTGGTCAATGGCTCGATGTCCAAGTGGAGAGCAGTGACGAATGGCGTTCCACAGGGGTCGGTACTGGGACCTGTACTGTTCAACATCTTTGTTGGCGAAATGGACAGTGGGGTCGAGTGCACCTCAGCAAGTTTGCCAATGATACCAAGCTGTTGGGTGAGGTAGACACTCTGGAGAGGAGGGATGCCATCCAGCGGGACCTGGACAGGCTGGAGAGGTGGGCCCAAGCCAACCTCATGCAGTTCAACAAGGCCAAGTGCAAGGTCCTACATCTGGGTCGGGGCAATCCCAAGCAGAAATACAGGCTCGGTGGGGAATGGCTGGAGAGCAGCCCTGAGGAGAAGGACCCAAGGGTGCTGATTGATGAGAAGATCAACATAGAATCATAGAAACATAGAATGGTTTAGGTTGGAAAGGACCTTGAAGATCAGGAACATGAGCCAGCAATGTGTGATCGCAGCCCAGAAGGCCAACTGTATCCTGGGCTGCATCAGAAGTGTGGCCAGCAGGTCAAAGGAGGTGATTCTGCCTCTCTACTCCACTCTCGTGAGACCCCACCTGGAGTACTGCATTCAGCTCTGGAGTCCCCAACATAAGAAGGACATGGACCTGCTGGAGCGTTTCCAGAGGAGAGCCACAAGGATGATCCAAGGGCTGGAGCACCTCTCCTATGAGAAGAGGCTGAAAGAGTTGGGGCTGTTCAGCCTGGAGAAGAGAAGGCTCCGGGGAGATCTTATTGTGGCCTTCCTAAAGGGGGCCTACAGAAGAGCTGGGGAAGGACTTTTTACTAGGGCATGTAGTGATAGGGTGAGGGGGAATGGCTTTAAGCTGGAAGAGGGCAGGTTCAGATTAACCATTAGGAAGATTTTTTTCACTTTAAGGGTGGTAAGACACTGGAACAGGTACCCAGAGAGGTTGTTGAGGCCCCATCCCTGGAGGTGTTCAAGGCCAGGCTGGACGTGGCCTTGGGCAACCTGGTCTAGTGAGAGGTGTCCCTGCCTATGGCAGGGGGGTTGGAACTCGATGATCTTCAAGGTCCTTTCCAACCTAAACCATTCTATGATTCTATGGTTCTTTTTGGAGGTGTGCTAGGGTTGTGTTAAAATCTACAGGATATGAAAGAAGTACATAGTAAGAATTATTTATACTTAATTTCACATTTTATCCTCTCTAGGGTCTTTGTTTAGCGCATTTAAGAATAGTGAATACCTAGGTCACTTTTCATGCCGCTCATTCCTTCCACAAATCTAGAGCTACATGCTGGGCTGAATGAAAAACAAATCAGTACTATGGGAAGATCTGTGGTACAGGAAGGCAGAAGATCTTTTGCACCATCTTTGGATTACATAAACAAAGTCATTTCATATGAGCTGAGGACAGCGATGTGTCATGTTTTGGGCTGGGCTGACCACTAAAACTAATGGCAGATGAACTCTTTTACTTCTTTCCCCTTCAGATAAGGGAGATCATCTCCCTTCAAGGAGAGGAGGGAGAGAAAGAAAGAGACATGAGTTTGAAAAAAACTAAACTACTTTAATGAAATATTATATTAAAATAATAAAAAGCTAATATAATAATGTATAAAAAATTCATTAAATATATACAATATATACAAAACCAGTATCGAGCTCCCAGGATGATGACCACACCACCAGCAGTCACTAGGAAAGTCCCAGTCTGGACTCAGCGACAGATGGGAACTGGATTCTGGATCTGGAATGAGGAACACAGTGATCAGGATTAAAGGCAGATTAACAGAGTCCTTCTAGAACGCCAGCCATTGAGGAAACAGGCTGACCCCTTTGAGCCCTCAGCTTTTATACTGAGCATGAGGCAGATGGGATGGAATACCCCGTTGGTCAGTTTTGGATCACTTGTCCTGTCGAGTCCTCTCCACAGGTGTGACCCTTCTATGCTTTTCTGCTTCTGACCCTCCAAAGGGGCAAGTAACAAAGTCAGCTGCCCTTGGGTGTTATAGCAATAAGTATAAGCAAGAGTCTCTTTGCATATCATTCCTTAGCATAAATTATAAACAATCAGGTCTTGTCACTCTGGGAGCAGACCGCTGTCTTAAAAATATGCCATTAATTTCAGAGAGTTCAATTAGTTAGAAGAGGCTTAACTAAAAAGTGAAATTACTGAAATGAAACTTGGTTCTGTTTTACCTCAAATCAGGACAGTATAATGAACCATAAAGAGCTACAAATTATAACATTTTCCTCTTTGGTCACCTAGACGACAAAACATATACAAATACAATAAAAATATTCTCATTTGTAGATGAAATGTATTTGAATGGAGATATTGGCACAATTCCTGAAAGCATGTAATAAAAAGAAAATGTTCTTTTTTTTCTCTTTTTTTTTTTTTTAAGACTTTATGTTTAGGATAACTAGTTATTTTTTGTTTTAGAAATTTTCACCTGAGATCCAACTCTCTTCCATTCTAAACTGGACAAAATCTAAGACAGGTGAAACTTGGAATTCTTGTATAAAGTAACTTTGTAAATTAAAAACAATAGATCTAGGAGCATGATGACTTACCAACAGCAGTATTTGCTTAACATCCAGATTAAATTAAAAAATATTTCTCAATTATAGCTCTGACCATGACGTTCTATAACCTCTTTTCTGATTCTAAAATGCCATACATGGGAGGACTGATGTGAATTTCTTAAAAGTAACAAATTTGGAACAGAGGTAGACTCATCTACTGTTAGCCAAGTAAAAGCACATTTTCAATGCTAGCGTAGTTGCCTAGACCATGTTTATTGCTATGAGGGAGCACAGTGGAGGGCTTCTTCCAAGAACAAGCGATGAAAACCCTCTTTGTTACCTATAGTTATGGACAGGATGAATTAAACACTTCCTTGCAGTGTTGATCTCTATATATTGACTATAAGTGGGGCTTAAACAATGAACATAAACTAGCTACACTAATAATTAGGGTATTACATTAGGTGAGCTGAATCTTACTTTACTTGTTTAGAAATTCCTATTTTTTGTTTGAGACACTTCCTCAGCAAGAGATCAAAACATAATTATTATCTTCCTCTGAACTAACAAATTATATGACTACTTTATCAAACATTGTTTTCTACCTTACTTCAGTATGTTTGTTGGCTTTTTCATTCAACACTTTTGGAATGTAATCTTAATGTACTTTCTTTAGGTCTCCATCATACAAAATTTTTGTTTTAATTTGTGCATTGCATCATTTCACAAATGTGCCGCACTTCATTCTCTGTGTTTTTTTTTTTCTGTCAGTTTATATTTTCTTCACTGTCTCTTTTCATAAGTTTTATATCTTTCCCAACTGCCTATAGTCTCTTGATGGTTCCCCTGATGCTTAGGAGGGTTTTCTTTACTGATAATATAATTCTCAAAATGATTCCTTTTTATTGGTGTCATCACTTTTAGTTCAACATAAGTTGTTTCTCCCTGTTCCAGTTGCAAGAATGTCATTTAGATCCTCAGTGGAAATTGCAGGTATGGTTTTCAAACTTGCTAAGGCTTGTCTTTTCTCTTCTCCCATTATTGACAATGACAAACTCTCCCTAACTTCAGAGGAAGAGAACTAGGAGGAAACTAAAGGTTTTCATTGGGTCTCATTTCATTTTTTTCTGTTTTTTTAACTCTTCCAAGATGTTTTAGAAAAGGTGCCGTCTAAAATATCTCTGATCCTCTGAAACTTGTGGACTTAGATAACAGTTTCTTATTTATTCTGATTCTCTTATTTTGTGAGAGGAAAGAGGCAAAGCCATTTTGGCTGTAGGAAAAGCATATGAAAGCTGGGTTAGCTGGCTATTTGAACTGGGTTAACAGCTGCTTTACCTCACTGAATAGCAAACTATACCAGCGATTCACTTTGATCTGTGTCTAATTTTTTTAGTTTTATTTCTTCCATCTATGAGGAAATATGAGCATTTCAGAAAACTTAGGATACAGCTAGTGTCGGTTAGCATAGCTTCACTGGAACATTGCCTAGTTTCACGACTTTAGGGTCTGAATGAGAGAGACTGGAATGACATAATGTATTCCCAGCTATTTATGTGACTCTTCAACCAGTTTTATTAGTACTGGCCTAATAAACACTGGAGCAGCGGTAGCTTTGTTTGAACAGTAAAATAAGTAAGTAAACAAATAAAAAGTTGCAGGGATTTCCAGCAGAATTATGAAATCATTCTTTTCCCAATGACATGAAGATGGGATGGAATAAAACAGAATTATATCAATAAGCAAATATTTATAAACAATGCATATAAAAAAAAAAGGTTTTAAATGTCTTATAAGTATTGGACTAGGTCTTTTTCTGTCACACTCTTAAATTAACTTCAAATGAATTAAGGAAGTTTATGCCAATTTAAAGATCTGACTTGTCAGTGGGATTAGAATAGCTTTAGTACTTTTCTTTGTCATTTTGGACATTAACAGTTGTGGTGAGAAGCAAGGAAAGAATTTGGAAAATTTTAGAATTCGAGATTTGTATATTCTTCATAAAATGGTCTTGCCTTCAAGAGAAAAATACTCAATACTGTGGAAAACTACTGGTTCTTTAGGAACATCAGTCTGCTTTGCTTAGAAAAGGCTTATACTTAAACATATTATAATTTTGCAATGTTGATAGATATTTATGTGTATGGTTGTTATCGCTTTACTACAGTAGCAACCCTAAGTATAATTAGGGTAAAGTTATGATCCCTACCTCAAATTAACGATATCTGAATGGATTCCCATAGATATCTTGGAGCTTCCCCGCAGTTGTCAGTACAGCTGAATGAGGCTTACTAGCAAATTGATGGTTTAACTTAAGTATATATATGAAATGTGTTTTCACAATGAATGTGTTTTCACAATGTATTACAACCCTTCCTCTATATTTTTTTTATTTAAGAGAACTTCTTACAGTATGCTTTTTTTTTTTTGTATGTGTTGCTTTTCTTGTTGTAGAGCAAGTAGAACTAGGTGAAATAAGTGCATTTATAGGATTTATTATTTCTCAATTCTGTAATACTTACAGAGAAGTCATAGTACTTGTGGAGCTACCACTGGGGGAAAGGGTAAGTTCAACAACATTTTGAAAAATCAGCATTTTACTTCTTTTTTTTTTTTTTTTTCCTACTCTTGTCAGAAACTTCCTGGTGATCTTACCCAGGGATTTATTGTCTATCCAAAAAGAAAAACAATTTTTTTTTTCTAAAATTCTGAGATGACATCCTTGAAGGAGGATGGAGCCAGGCTCTTTTCAATGGTTCCAAGTGACAGGACGAGGGGCAATGGGCACAAGTTAGAACATAGGAAGTTCCGTTCAAATACACGGAAAAACTTCTTTACGGTGAGGGTGACAGAGCACTGGCACAGGCTGCCCAGGGAGGTTGTGGAGTCCCCTTCTCTGGAGATTTTCAAGACCCGCCTGGATGCAGTCCTGAGTAATGTGCTCTGGGCAATCCTGCTTTAACAGGGGAGTTGGACTAGATGATGGGGCGAACAAGAGGAGCCAGCAGATCAACGACTGGCTTCGAGCCTGGTGCAGCCAGCAGGACTTCGGGTTCTTTGATCATGGCCCGATTTACAAAGTGCCAGGCCTGCTGGCAACAGGCGGACATACATTGTCCCGCAGGAGGAAAACGGATCTAGGGCAAGTGTTATCAGGGCTCATTAATAGATCTTTAAACTAGATTTGAAGGGTGGTGGGGATGGTACTGGGCTAGCTGGTGAGGTGCCAGGGCATAGTCACTCGGCACTTGTAGCAAAGTCTGCCAGTACTCCTGAGAGCCAGAAGGCCCACCACATCTCAAAGGTCCAAACCACACACATGAGGCCCGCTCTGAAATACTTATACACCAATGCACGCAGCATGGGGAATAAGCAGGAGGAGCTGGAGATCTGTGCACGATTGCAAGGCCATGATCTCATTGCAATTACTGAGACGTGGTGGGACAGCTCACATGACTGGAATACTGTCATGGATGGCTATGTCCTTTTCAGGAAAGATAGGCCAATGAGACGTGGTGGTGGAGTTGCGTTCTATGTGAGAGAGTAACTGGAATGCATCGAGCTCTCACTGGGGGCGGATGTAGAGAGGGTTGAAAGCTTATGGGTAAGGATTAAGGGCCAGGCAAATATGAGGGACACTGTTGTGGGAGTTTATTACAGACAACCTGATCAGGATGAGGTAGCTGACGAGGCTTTCTACAGACAGCTAAAGATAGCCTCCCAATCTCAGACCTTGGTTCTTATGCGGGACTTCAATCACCCAGATATCTGCTGGGTAGACCACACGGCCTGTCACGCACAGTCCAGGAGGCTCCTCCAGTGTATTGATGATAACTTTTTAACACAGGTGGTGCAGGAGCCAACAAGGAGAGGAGCACTCCTGGACCTAGTATTAACCAACACAGAGGGACTGGTGGAGGACATTAAGGTTGGGGGCACCCTGGGCTGTAGTGATCATGAAAAGATAGAGTTCAGGATCATGGGCACTACACACAAAACAACAAGAAGCAAAATCACAACCTTAGACTTCAGGAGGGCTAACTTTGATCTCTTCAAGAAACTGCTTGGGGAGATCCCATGGACTACGGCTCTGGAAGTCAAAGGGGCTCAAGAAAGCTGGTTGGTATTCAAAGACTACTTCCTCCAAGCTCAGGATCAGTGCATCCCGAAGAGCAAGAAATCGGCCAAGGGACGCAGGAGGCCTGCCTGGTTGAGCAGGGAGCTTCTGAACAAGCTCAAGTGGAAGAAGGAAGTTTAAACTCAGTGGAAAAATGGCCTAACCCCTTGGGAAGATTACAAGAATGCTGCCAGAGTGTGCAGGGATGAAACAAGGAAAGCCAAGGCTGCCTTGGAACTAAACCTGGCAAGGGATGTCAAGCTCAACAGGAAGGGCATTCTTCAGGTATATTGGGGGCAAAAGGATGACCAGAGAAGCTGTGGGCCCACTGTTGAATGAGACAGGAGCCATGGTGACGGAGGATGTGGAGAAGGCGGAGTTATTGAATGCCTTTTTTGCATTGGTCTTTACTACCCAGCTGAGCCCTCAGGAGTCCCAGGCCTTGGAGAAAGTAACGGGAAAAGAGGAAGACTTCCCCTGGGTTGAGGAGGATCAAGTGAGGGACCAGTTAGGTCAATTAGATATTCACAAGTCCATGGGCCCTGATGGGATGCACCCGAGAGTGCTGAGGGACCTGGCAGAGGTCATTGCTGGGCCACTCTCCACCATCTTTGAAAGGTCCTGGAGAATAGGCGAGGTGCCTGAGGACTGGAGGAAAGCCAATGTCACTCCGGTGTTCAAAAAGGGCAAGAAGGAGGACCTGGGGAACTACAGGCCGGTCAGCCTCACCTCCATCCCTGGAAAGATGATGGAACAGCTTGTTCTGGGCATCATCTCAAGGCATGTGGAGGAAAAGAAGGCTATCAGAAGTACTCAGCATGGATTCACCAAGGCCTGATAGCCTTCTATGATGGTGTGGCTGGATGGATAGATGAGGGAAGAGCGGTAGATGTGGTCTACCTTGACTTCAGCAAGGCGTTCGACACAGTCTCCCACAGCATCCTTATAGGGAAGCTTAGGAAGAGTGGGTTAGATGAATGGACAGTAAGGTGGATAGAAAACTGGTTGCAAGACAGAGCTCAGAGGGTTGTGTTTAGGGGTGCAGTCTAGTTGGAGGTCAGTGACGAGTGGTGTTCCCCAGGGGTCAGTACTGGGTCCAGTCCTGTTCAATATATTCATCAACGACTTGGATGAGGGGATAGAGTGCACCCTCAGCAAGTTTGCTGATGATACAAAGCTGGGAGGGGTGGCTGACATGCCAGAAGGCTGTGCCACCATACAGAGAGACCTGGACAGGCTGAAGAGTTGGGCGGAGAGGAATTTTATGAAATTCAATAAGGGTAAGTGTAGGGTGCTGCACCTGGGGAGGAATAACCCCATGCAGCAGTACAGGTTGGGGGATGACCTGCTGGAGAGCAGCTCTGTAGAAAGAGACCTGGGAGTCCTGGTGGACAACAGGATGACCATGAGCCAGCAATGCACCCTTGTGGCCAAGAAGGCCAAAATGGCATCCTGGGGTGCATCAAGAAGAGTGTGGCCAGCAGGTCAAGGGACGTCATCCCCCCCCTCTACTCTGCCTTGGTGAGGCCGCACCTGGAGTACTGTGTCCAGTTCTGGGCTCCCCAGCTCAAGAAGGACAGGGAACTGCTGGAGAGGGTGCAGCATAGGGCTACCAAGATGATTAGGGGACTGGAACACCTCTCTTATGAAGAAAGACTGAGGGAATTGGGTCTCTTTAGTCTGGAAAAAAGACAGTTGAAGGGGGACCTGATCCATGCTTATATATATTTAAAGGGTGGGTGCCAGGAGGATGGGGCCAGGCTCTTTTCGGTGGTGCCCAGTGACAGGACAAGAGGTAACGGGCACAAACTTGAGTATAGGAAGTTGCACCTAAACATGAGGAGGAACTTCTTTACCTTGAGGGTGGTAGAGCAGTGGAACAGGCTGCCCAGGGAGGTGGTGGAGTCTCCATCTCTGGAGACATTCAAAACCCGCCTGGATGCGTTCCTGTGCAACCTGCTCTAAGGTGTCCCTGCTCTGGCAGGGGGGTTGGGCTAGATGATCTCCAGAGGTTCCTTCCAACCCTATGATTCTATGATTCTATCTCTAGAGGTCCCTTCCAACTCTGAAACTCTGTGATTCTGTGATTCCGTGACATATGCAGGGGATAAATCAATAGTATAAACCAGTCTGGATTGTGCATTGAGGTAAGTTTATATGTTTTATAAGCCCCAAATGGAAGACAATGTGCCTGCCATGAAGAGCATTCATTCATTGTGGACATGAAATGGAAGAGTATATTCTGGTAAGGAGCAACTGTGGAAAGGATTTCAGAACCACAAACAATCAGTTAAATATCAGGTCCCAGCATGATTAGCAAGTGTCCTTATCTGGTCTTTGAATGCATGAACAAAAGAATAATCACAGAAGTAGCTAAAATATATTACAATTATGAAAATAATTGATGAGTCTTGTGTTCATTTGGGGAATCAATAGTTTCAAAAGGTTGTCAATAGATTTATAAGGCTTCTTCCTCACTCCCCACCCCCCTAAAAAAAAAAACAACCCAAAACACCCAAACTCTGGTGTAATCTGGAAAGTTTGCATAGTCTACATGTACAAACATTCATACATTCTGACTTGTATGCCTTAAACTGGAAGTAAGGAATTTTGAAGTACTGAGTTTATCTGAATATCAAGCCATTTTACCAATTAAATACCTGCATGGGCTATTTCTGACTGAAGATAATTCCTTAACCTGTCAGAAGTAACAGAGTTCAGAGAAGACTAGATTCAAAGATTGAAAGCTGAAACTAAATTTGGGGACAAAAAGAAACACAAGTTTTTAATGGCAAAGGTAATTAAATTGGAGCAATTGGTTCAGAGATCTGGTGAATTTCATGCTATGTAAGAACTTTGTATCAGGACTGTATAGTTTTATGAAAGATGTGCTATAGACCAAAAAAGAGGTTGATGGCTTGACAGAATAAGGTTCGTTATCCTTTTTTCATGCAGGATTCGCTGGTTGCTGTTTCCAGTATTTGAAATTCTAAGCCTGGTATTTATTAGGAGTGTGCTATTTGCAAAAGAAATATGGCCCATACAAATAGCCAGAGTGCTGTTTTGGCAACCACAGCACTTCTCATAAAACAAATAATGCCTGAAAAGACAGCAGTGACAATGGAAACAGAAAGAATTCCACCTACATAACAGAAAAAAAAAAAAAAAAAAAAAACAACAAACCAAAAACCCAACGTATCTTCAAAAAGAGGAACGCAGTTCTGTGGCTGGACATGGCAAGGAGATGGGAGGGCGAGCCAGGTGGAGAAGCTGAATGTTGTTTACTTCACAGTGGCTGGGCCAGCTTAGAGGATGTCCCCGTGGACATCAGATATGCCACACAATCACAGCGAGTAATTTCAGGGCTCAGCTGAGCTGGAGGCAGTCTGCGACTGCTGAATTCTTCCAATGTGTCAGCTCATCTGGAAAGACCCAAGCATGAATGACAAGGGTGGGCAGGAGGAACAGGTTGCTTCTGAAGAGTGATGATATGTTTTCAGGGGCCGTTATTGCAACTAACCAAATGTCATCATTGCTGTGAAAAAGTCGTTCTGTTTTGCACCAAAATAATAGGGATTTAAAAAAAAAAAAAGAAAAAAGTCTATCAAAGGGAAATAAAATAAATTTTAAAATATTTTCAAAAAGTGAAAATAGCTAATTTATGAATGCTTAAATATCCTCCTGTACTTGTTGTCTTTCACTTTCTACAAAGAACCACAGCGTTTCTTGCCTCTTTATTGTCAGCGATGTGACCTTGTTACAAATGGTACAAGGTATATGGCCCTTGAGGCAACCCAGATAGAATTCTGGGGTTCCTACATATTCTGGATTTATATATATAACTGAGGGAATCCTGAAGTATAGGCCATAAATTCCCTCTTTCCCTTCTTCTTACTGTATCAATCAGTATAGATTACCCAGATCCAGCTTTTAGGATGCACTACTTGCTAAGTGAAGTTGACCGTGAATTTAGTTTCAAGCTAAGCCTCTAGGCTACTTCTCTCTATAATCTCTACATCTCTATAATTTAGATGTGGAATTTAAGTGTTATGATTCTCTATGCAGTGCCCAGGTCAGATTTGATAGCACTAATTACAGTATGGTACTCTGTTTGGAGGTAACGCCACAGAATCTTTCTCAGCTGCCACAGTGCCTTCCATGCAGTTGCAGGTACTCTTTTCTTTTAAACTTTTCTTGCTTTCTCTTCCATTCCTACAAATAAAGTGTGGATCAGGACAAGGAGCAAATTGCCAATGAATAGAGATGGGAACACAGGACTGCAGTATGGAACTTTGTTTAAAAAAAAAAAAGTAACATTTCTAAAAATTGCACTGCATTGCACTTGTATGAACTGAGGGAGGACATATGTTTTTAATAAGTTGATTTCTGTCCTCTGGGTTCAATGCCTCAGAGGTGCATCTGAATATTTCTAGCCACCATAAATTAAGTTAGATTTGTTTATCCCTCCCAAAAAGCACTGTAACAATATCCCACAGTTTTCAGATGGCCAAATCACACACTTTTTCTCTAAGTCATTAATTCTGTTACTTTAATAATTTTCACAGGACTTATCATGAAGAAAAGTACTACTTAAAGTCAAATAAGAAAATATATAAAAACCTGAATTAAACGCATAAGTATCACGATGTAATGCATGGCTGGTGCCCTTTTTTGGACACATCAAATTAAATTTTCAAAGAAAAATTATATGAAAATGGATTACTTGTATTTATACTCAAAATATAGAAGTAAATTAGCATTTGAATTGTCTCAGGCAGTAAAACAGAAACTCGTGACCCATTTTCTCACAGAACAGCAACATGTGGAGAAGCGCAATCATCTCAAGTAAAATGTCTGAAGTCCCAAGAATATACATTTTGTGTGTGTGTGTATGTGTGTATATGCACATGAATACATATATTAACCTTTTCTTTTAGAGTGGATTAATTTTGCACAGCTATAGTGCTATGCTAAACATAGAAACCTTTGTTTCTCAACCAGGTTTGAAGAATGGGGAAGATTGCTCTAGGCCATCTTCACAGGGCAATATCCTTTAATGAAGCCGGTGTTCTCCTTCAGATTCTTTCCACACGCAAAATTGTCACTGCAACAGCTGTCAAAATGAGGACTATCGATGCTGATGACATGCTAAGTATGCAGTAAGGCTTTCGTTCTCCGCATGCCCATTCATTCACACAGATGGAAGAAGCTTAAGAGAGTTGACTTTTTTCAGTCCTCATAGCTGACTTTAATCAAATCGCTTAACCTAGTTTTCCTCTTCCCAAGGTTAGGGGATGGGGAGGGGGAAACAAGCCTTCCTTTGCATGCTCCCTGTCTTTAATATACACGGTCCTGGTTTTGTATTTTCCTGAGTTTTAGACTGTAACAATGCTTTCTCTGCAATGTAGGAAATTTCAGATTTGTTTGGAGTCCTGGAACGAGATGTCAAAGCAGCAGTAGATGACAAATAGGCCAGCATTTCCAAAGATAGTTAGGACTTCACCTTGCAAGCTTTCTTATGTCAAATAGTTTTATGTGGACTTTCTCCACATTACGTGACTTTCACCCATCACCGTGCTGCAGGTCAGCCCAAAGGCTGTGTGACAGTGAGGCTTCACTTTGAACATTTTCAGACGAAGATTTACTGGAGAAAAGAGCTCAGGGTACAAAGAGAACTTTCTCTCCTTTACCCCTCATTACTGTCTGACACTGTACGTGCACCATCTCAAGTGACATGGATAAAACTGTACAGTCCCCTGATATTCCTCACTCCATTGAGGCTTTCCTCTACTCCCGAATTTAAAAGAATATGAATAGTGTGTAACAGCCCTTGGCACGTGGTTAATTAAAGTCACAGAAAATATGTAAGATTAGCCTTTTTTAATACTGTGTTTCTGTTCACTGTAAATAACAACCTTAATTTGTTTTATGATTCATGACATTATTCATTCCCTTGACATCATATTCTCATCATCAGACAACAATGATGAAGCTTCGTTATGAAAAGACGATAAATCATCTAATAAAATTTTTGTTGCTGTTGATTCACAGAGAGAGAATAATATTTGAATGCCAGTGTGATTTTTAGATTATTGTATTTTATTCACCATTACACTGATAACTCTTTCTATCAAACAGTTGTTTCTCCATGTTAATGAGGTTAACTGAAGCAAGACAAATACACATCGGGCTGTTTTATATAAAATTAACATTTCACACATGAAGGTGCTTTTTCTAAACATATATTAACGTCTTCTACGCCATCTGGCATATTCATTCACCTAATACGTTTGATAAGGATTTTAGACCTGTTCAGACTTCCAATTTCAAGTTCTATTAGTCTCCCTCTTTTCGATAAGTATGCTGTCATGGATTGCACACTTAATAAAAGAGGTCCAGAAAAGCGAATAATTCTTGGACTTTACGTTGTGTTTTATCATAACATGATATAAGTACAGTTTCTTTCAACTTAATTATGCCCTGTGAGCACCAGGGTCAGAGAAGAAGGAGGGGGAGGAGGTGCTTCAAGTGCTGGAGCAGAGGTTCCCCTGTAGCCTCTGGAAGAGACCACAGGTGAGCAGGTATTCCCCTGCAGCCTATGGAGGGGACCATGCCTGAGCAGGCGGATATTACCTGAAGGAACTACAGCCCGTGCAGGAAACACACTGGAGCCAGTTTATCCTGAAGGACTGCAGCCTTGGAGAGGACCCATGCTGGAGCAGGGGAAAAGTGTGAGGAGGAATGAGGGACCTGTTATGGACTGACTGCAAACCCCATTCCTCATCCCCCTGTGTTGCTCAGGAGGAGGGGTAGTGGATAGAGGAACTGGGAATAAAAGAATGAAGTTAAGCCTGTTTTGCCCACAATGGGAACTGGTAAGTGATCTCCCTGTCATCTCTGTCCACAGGCTTTTCCATCTTATTTTCCCCCCGGTCCCATTCAGGAGGGAGTGAGAGAGCGGCTGGGTGGGTTTCTGGCTGCTGGCCAAGGTTAACCCACCACACACTAAAACACTGATCAGACTCTTTTGTATAAGAACATTTTTTTTCCCCTGAAATGTGTTGGGCTTTTGATAGGTGTGTAGATAGTACATTTTGACTGCTGATCTTACATTAAGTCTCATCATCTCACTTCTATATTGTATTTCCTGTTTGCTACCTGTATCTTTCTGTAAAGTGTGATACTTTACATGCTCTCTGGAGTTCAGTCTTTATACACTGCTTCATTTAGAATTTAGGTGTTAAGATCAAATCTTGCATTTGAACATGCCCGGACTTCATGCCTTAAATTTTACTATAAGAAATCTTATTTTTCACCGGACTTTTTTCAATCACTGTTCCTTTCTCTGGTTTGAATTAAAAATCAGAATTCATAGCAAAGTACAGTGGCAATCTTCTTTTAATGTGTCATTTTCAGTGGGTTGTTGATTTTTACTCTCCCTTTTTTTCTTAGCAGGTCAGTTGGGGTTGTGATTTTTCAGCTACAGTATAAACAAGAGCTAATGCTCTTCAGAGCTTATGTATGCCTTTTTTTCTTTTTTTTTTTTCTTGCTATCTGAGAGGGGTGGAAACAGTATGCTAGCAGAAAGAAATATACTCAATATTTATCATCTTTTTTCTCTGAAGCTGATTGTTTTTACTATAAGGAGAGGACAAAAAATTGCCCATGATTTTTTTGAAGTGGCTTAATAAAAATCTTTTACACAGCTGAAATGTGGCAGCTGACTATGTGAGTAGTCCTACTTGTATATAATGAGAGCTAAACCAGGTTTACTTAAGGTAGTGAAATTCACTAATTTCAAAAAATCATCAGACTCTACCTTTATAGTTCACTTTTAGATTTAAGACACAAAATATTTAGCAATAAATTTTGATTACTATGATCCCCTTGCTTTCAACCTGCTTTTGTATGTTCACTTTCATATTTAATATGTCTTATTATAAGCATCATTTAGAAACCACCATTTAATGAAATACTATATTGATGATTTGCATATGAATTATGCAAGTGCTTTGCCTTCATTGAATTAGTCACATAAAATTGATCATAATTTTATGTTAAACCAATGAATGTAAATAACTGTTATTGGAAAGTCATACATTCTGTCAATATAAACAAGTATAACAATGCCTTTCTATGGTATGGAAATAAAGACTATAGTATGCTATGGTTGTAGAGACAATATTTGGATATTTCATTAGCTTTTTATTTCAGACTTTGGTGCCATGCTCTTTAATGCCATGAGAACATAGCGCTGCACTTATGGTAACAAAGGCAAATTACAATGGTTAGAAAGCTACCATCTAAAATAACCATATGAGGAGCCAAAGATATATCTAGACAAGACAGTGCCATGTACAGTCAAAAGAAGGAAACTTTCCTCACGGCTGGAGCAGAAAAGATTAATCTGAACGCTCTTTTCATGATGATGTACGTGTCCCACAGGGTTTGGAAACAGACTAGAAACATGGTTCAGTTCCTGCCTCTGCATCTAACACTTACAATGCTTCAGAGGACAAGGTGCATTGTTCTGAGTACATGCCGTTAAGCTGGATGTGCTTCTTGGCAATCCCTTCTCTCAATCTCACTCAACACTGTTCCTGAGGCAACTCCGCACTAACACATCTTCAGACTGTGCCTAAGTGGTATGGTATCAGTTGCAAATTTATGCTGGTATGGATGTTGGCTTTATGATTGCTAAAGCCACCTGGTACAGTTCTCTGGAAAACTAGGCTTTCTCAGAAAATAACAAATCTAAATCTGATCAGTGTCTTATGTCAACGAAGCTCTAATTCCAGTATAACTAAATTCTACTGGTTTTCTTTGAGAGGGGCTGTAGGCTGTCAAAGCATTCAGACCTGATTCGATGGGTATTTTATTCCTGTTGTCCCTTGGGGGCATGACCAGTTCTGTAATGGGTTTTGCTGACAAGACTGTAAAGGTTTGCTCAGTGTCTGTATTTTTTACTACCTGCACGTTCTTGTAGGCCTATCAACTGATGCAATTTCTGTCTTACACAGAATATTTGGCCAAATGTTTTGCTGCTTTCTGAAAGGATTATCTTTAGTTGCCAAATCTGAACTTCTGCAGCCCTTTATATTTTGTTTTGAGTGGCTGTCAGGTGCAGGAATCTTTTCTCCCCTGAAAACAGTATCGGTTAAGTAAGCTAGAACAGGAAAACTTTTAGGGTCATCCCCCTTCCCCCAAGGAGTTCCAGCGCTTAAAACAACTTGTCATCCTCTTCATTCTCATAACTGACTGATAGTTAGAAAATGCAAATTTTTTTCTGTGACCAAGAAATTTCCAACGTCACCATAAAGTGGAATCTGAATATGCAACATTAAACTTCCTGAACTACCACGTTGCTTTTGAATTTTGAAAACCAGATAATCATCTCAAAATGAGGCTTTCAATGCTTCTGAAGTCCCCAGTTCCAAAACAGTTGTTATGGAGGAGTCATCTCAGAGTCATAGATCCTAAAAATCTCTGCTCTCCTGCAATTCATTGGGCAATTTGGCAAGAGTACTAGGCAAGGTTTTATTGGATACTTGTCTGTGTTTTGGCAAGCATTAGTTGAAACAGATGTTTATATACAACATTTTTATTTCTGAAACATGCTTCATCTTAAAACTAGTTTGGTTTATTGCCCTTGCTACTCCTATTGGAAAGCTGTTACAGAATATTCTGGCTCTGATTATTGCAGCTTCTAATTTCCAACCCAGATGTATTTATGGCCCATCTAGAAATATTTTTATTAGGTTAACATTGTTGTTTATTTTAAATAGCTTTTCTTCTTCTCTTGTGTTTACCCCTAACCACTCCATCTATTTATGTAGAGCAATCTTATCACATCTCAGTTAATTTTACTAAATTAAACAAGACAAGAACTTTTTGTCTTATTTCATATGGAATGCAGTACTCTGGGGACATCGTCACATACAACTTAGAATTGCTTTTGCTGTTTGATGACGTGTCACGTTGTTGTCAACAATAAGCCAGCTGTATCACACTACGTTTCTTCTCTTCCAACTGAGCAGAAGTTACTTTTGTTCCTATTTAAGTGTATCAGCTTGCTTTAGTGTTGTCCACCACCATATTTCTCCAATTATTTCTATATCATGCTGTGGTCTGCTTCCCACTGTGTTACTACCAAATTTTATCAGCTAGCCCTTACTTTTTGTGCCTGCATGAAATGTAATGTAATGAAAATATTAAACAAGATCTGTACGATGACTATTCCTTGACTAACTCTATTAGTAATTGGTCCCGATTTGATTATTTCTTTCTCAGATCTGTCAATTGCCAGCTGTTTTTCAGTCAGTTCACTATCCACCACATATTTTTGCACCAGTTCTTGTCTTCTCCCACTTGTTAATTCCCAAAGGTAATCTATCAGATGTTTTACCAGATGTCTGATAGATTAACCAGATTGTTAGTTACCCACTTATGTTATGTTATAGGCTATAGATACAAGGCTAATCTGATTCGATGATTCTTGGATATTATTTTGGATTTTCTCGCACTTCCACTTATCATAGGTCTTGTATTACTTCACCAAATAAATGCATTCTTTACTTTAAATATCTTGGGTTTAGCCTGTAATTTATGAAATCATTACCTTAAGATAAAGAATGGTTTTATGTAGAGTAGGGAATTCTACGAGGCCTGTGGGAGACATATGCTGGAATTCTTTTTCTGTCAGGATAAAGACTTGAACTATGTTTTCTTAACTCTTAAATCTGCCACTTTTTTACACAGGATATGCTAACCAGTGACCCTCCTAAATCTTCTGCCTTTCAGATAAAGTACCTAAATAGTCACTGGAATACAGAATGAGAAAGTGAGAATGAGTCCAGTCTGATGCTCTTTGGAAAGAGGAGGTACCTATCCTCGATTCCTAACCATAATGAATGTTGAATTATTTGTACTGGATAGAACAGACTAGACAGGAGAGATTAAAGAGGCTTCCTCTCCTGGTTTCCCAAGGTATTTTTAACCTGTTGGGCCTCTTGGGAAGTGAGAGCTGGAGTTTCAACACTCAGGGGAAGAGAAAAGAATTGAATTTGAGTGCTCTTACTAGTAAGCAATTGATAATAAAAAGCGTAAAATAACTTTTCATCCTCTTCTGGCAGCTTTGTGAATATGGTCTTATATTTTTCTCTAAATTTCTCAGAAAACCCAAAAAGAAACATACTGTTGTAGATCTAAAAGAGCTGACTGTTTCACTTCATTTATATTTGTTTAATTGTGAGGGGAAGTGACAGTGAAATGAGGGTTTGTTTCTTTTGGCAACAGATTTATAAATAAAGGCGGTTCATTTCCCACAATTGAGAGTAAAGGGGGATGTTTTTATTTTGGCTTGTTTGCTTACTGAAATGAAAAATCAGTTCTTCGTACATGTCTACAAACGACTGATTTCTGTTTCTTTGTCCAGCTTCTTGATTTTCATAGAAATACCTAACACTTTGAATTGGATTAAATACTTCTTAAACTAAATATCTAGGAAAATACATAAAGAGTGGTTAAGGATTCTCTTTGCTGCAGTCATATCTGTCACCAGCTGTATACATGTATGGATTTATATACATTACTTACACTATTTGCACTTGCAAGTGTTATATTTTAGTCATCATTATGTTCTTTTTAAAGTCTAGGATCCCTAACAACATTTAAGGACAAAATCTAGTTGTATCCATGAATATAATTTAATGGACTAAGCTTTATATATGACTTTATATTTCTGAATTTTAAAAGAAAAAATTGTTTTCAAAAATAGCTAGGGAACAGTCTGCTCTTAAATGTGTATTACAGGTATATCACAAGCTTCATTTGTCTATTTATTAATAATAATACTTGTGATGTAAAAAATCCTTACCTCATGTTAATTTACATGCTCACAATGCTCCCAAACTGTACAGTTATATTTCAATATGTAGTTACTACTAGCTGGAGAAAATTAAAACTAAACAAATTGAAATATGAATATGAGCGTATAAGAAAATCATTACATTGTAATAGTGACACATTCTTTTAAAATATGTCTCACCTTTTCCCAATTGTGGAAAATTAAATTAACAACTTGATGTTGCCTTATGATAAACACAATTGCCACCTTGTCAAAAAGAATCTGTATTTACCCTTCAGAGAGTAATAACTCATTGTATTTTTTGTATTGGCTTTTCATGTAAGATGGTAGGACCCACATATGCATATGAAACTGTTATTTCTTTTACAATAAACTGAATGAGCAATTAGTAAATATAAGATAATCTGGTTTTTTTCTCTAGGATGTGATAAACCAACTTTACTCAGCACGGAAAAAAAAAAAAATCTCTTTTCAGCCTCTGTTCTTAGAAAAATAACCAGAAAGCTCGGATTGCATGAATGTGACAAAATTAAATCTTTTTTTGTGTGTGTTATCACACAATATTGACCTTCAGGTACCAGCCACTAAAGGATGCTGCAAAATTCTGGGAGAATTAACGAGGGGGGTCAGCAGAACTGCTACCTTGGACTTCCGGAGGGCAGACTTTGGCCTTTTTAGGAGTCTGGTTGACAAAGTCCTCTGGAAGGCAGTCCTCCAGGGCAAAGGAGCCCAGGAAGCCTGGATGTTTTTCAAGAAGGAAGTCTTAAAGGGACAGGAGCAGGCTGTTGCCGTGTGCTGAAAGACAAGCCGTCAGGGAAAAAGACCGGCCTGGCTGAACAGGGATCTAGGGTTGCAATTTAGGGCAAAAAGAGGATTTATGGCCTTTGGAAGGAAGGGCAGGCCACTCAAGAGGTCTACAAAGAGGTAGTGAGGCTATGTAGGGAAAAAATCAGAAGGACAAAAGCCCAGCTAGAACTAAACATGGCTTCTGTTGTCAAGGATAACAAAAAAAGTTTCTATAAATATATTAGCAATAAAAAGAGGACCAAGGATAATCTCTGTCCTCTAGTAGATGGGGCTGGTAACATAGTGACCAAGGATGAGGAAAAGGCTGAGGTACTTAATGGCGTATTTGCCTCAATCTTCAGCAGTAGGACTGGTTGTTCCCTGAGTACCCAGATCCCTGAGCTAGAAGACAAGGATGGGGAGCAGAATGAAGCCCCTGTAATCCAAAGGGAAATGGTGAGGGACTTGCTTCAGCACCTGGAGGTACACAAATCTATGGGGCTGGATGGGATCAATGCAAGAGTACTAAAGGGGCTGGCAGAAGTCCTCACCAGGCCATTTTGCATCATTTATGAGCAGTCCTGGCTAACTGGGGAGGTCCCAGCTGACTGGAGGCTGGAAATGTGACACCCATCCACAAGAAGAGCTGGAAAAAGGATCCAGGGAACTACAGGCTAGTCAGTCTGACCTCGGTGCCTGGGAAGGTCATGGAACAGATCATCCTCAGTGCCATTACATGGCACATGCTGGAGAACATGGTGATCAGGCCCAGTCAGCATGGGTTTGTTAAAGGCAGGTCATGCCTGTCAAACCTGATCTCCTTCTATGATAAGGTGACCCGCTTAGTGGATGATGGAAAAGCTGTGGATGTTATCTACCTGGATTTTAGCAAAGATTTTGACACTATTTCCCACAGCATTCTCCTGGAGAAACTGGCTGCTCATGGCCTGGACAGGTGTACTCTTCGCTGGGTAAAAAACTGGCTGGATGGCCGTACCCAGAGAGTGGTGGTGAACGGAGTTAAATCCAGTTGGTGTCAGGTCACAAGGGGTGTCCCCCAGGGCTTGGTGCTGGTGCCAGTTCTCTTTAATATCTTTATCAATGATCTGGATGAGGGGATCGAATGCACCCTCAGTAAGTTTGCAGATGACACTAAGCTAGGCGGGCGTGTTGATCTGCTTGAGGGTAGGATGGCTCTACAGAGAGATCTGGACAGGCTGGATTGATGGGCTGAGGCCAATGGTATGAGGTTCAACAAGTCCAAGTGTCGGGTCCTGCACTTGGGTCACAACAACCCCATGCAGTGCTACAGGTTTGGGGCGGAGTGGCTCGAAAGCTGCCCATTGGAAAAGGACCTGGGGGTGTTGGTGGACAGCCGCCTGAATATGAGCCAGCAGTGTGCCCAGGTGGCCAAGAAGGCCAATGGCCTTCTAGCCTGTATCAGGACTAGTGTGGTGAGCAGGACTAGGGAAGTGATCATCCCCCTGTACTCGGCACTGGTGAGATATCACCTCGAGTACTGTGTTCAGTTTTGCGCTCTTCACTACAAGAAGGACATTGAGGTGTTGGAGCGTGTCCAGAGAAGGGCAACAAAGCTGGTGAGGGGTCTGGAGGACAAATCTTGTGAGGAACGACTGAGGGAACTGGGGTTGTTTAGCCTGGAGAAGAGGAGGCTGAGGGGAGACCTTATCACCCTCTACAACTACCTGAAAGGATGTTGTAGAGAGGTGAGGGCTGATCTCTTCTCCCTTGTGAAAAGTGATAGGACGGGAGGAAACAGGTTCAAGTTATGTCAGGGGAAGTTTAGATTGGGTATTAGGAAAGATTTTTTCACTGAAAGGGTTATTAAACATTGGAATAGGCTGCCCAGAGAGGTGGTGGATTCACCATCCTTGGAAGTGTTTAAAAAAAAAGGTAGATGTAGTACTTAGGGACATGGTTTAGAAGTGGTTTTGTCAGGGCAGGTTAATGGTTAGACTTGATGATCTTAAAGGTACCTTCCCACCTCAGCAATTCTATGATTCTATGATTCTATAAAATTAAGCCTGAGCCTTTGCAGATGACCAAAATGTTGCTTACAGCCTTGGACTCCTTACTGATAACTGGCCTTATTCGGATTTTTTCATCAGAAGCCCTGAATTAACATTGTTTTCTACTGTTCCCCTGCATAACCTTGGAAGAGACAAATTAGACTCTCACAAAACCTTTAATTAGTGTGCTGCATTTTGAGATGGCAGTTTAATTGTTTGAAAAAATATGCAGCATAATTTCAGATTTTTTTTCTTACACTACTTTCCTGTTCATTTATTTCAAAGGTTATACCGTAGAGTTAATAGCACTGGGTATATATTAATGCAACATTTAAAATTGCACAAGGGAGACGGTGTACAACAGGCAAAGTTTTATGTAAGACTGTTACTTCTGCACCTGCAAAAAGGTTGATGAGTTACATTCTCTTCTGGTAGAGAATTTGCTGAGGGAAATGTGGTAGTTTGGTCAATGAGGAGCAAAGCAGTGTAGCTTCCTACGGAAACAATTCCAATCTAATAACTGCTGTAACCTGACCTCAGAGATGAGGATGAACTGTCACCACCAAGTAAAACTACGTAAAACCCAGTGTGAGTTTTAGTCTTTCAAACTGAAGCTATCTGTTTTATAAAGAAAACATAGCAGTGTTCCTTGACAATGTATGTCCTGAATAGGCATCCACTGAAATCAATGGGTGCTATAATACTTTAATGGCATAGACATATAGAGCTTTTTCTTTTTTCTATTGCCATCACAGGTGCCAGCATTATTAAGCTGGATAATGCTATTGACTGTATAATGTTGTAACATTATGTGGTTCTATTGTTCCCTAGCTGTGCAGATACTCTCTGTGTAAATATATGAAATACAAAGATGGGGAAAAAAAAACCCACAATTTTTTGTGATTTCAGGCCATTTGAATGCCATTTTCAAAAGAGTTACTTAGAAGATATTATTGTGTACATTTCCATGAAGAGGAGGCTTTCCTTTGTCAGATTCTCAGGAGCTCTTTGGGAAAACAGATTCTGATTTAATATAGATGCCTTATCCAATGACAAATAGAAGAGCTTTCGTTGTTGTGATAGAAAATTATGTGCCTGTAGGCATTGCATGGAAAATGAAGAAATGTTTGCATCTTTCCTAAGCTTTCTGGATAACATTTTGCCACAGCAAATCCCACAGGTCCCTCAGAATTTCCAGGAGCAGACAGCCGGGAGAAAATATGTTTTTGAAGAAAGTATTTTGCAATTGCCTTTCGTAGATTTTCTTATCTTCCTGTGTTGCAAAAAGTCAGAATTTGTCCTACACTTGTACATGGAATTGAGCATGCAAATAATGCCTGAAAATGTATTCTAAAATTTTATTCAGTATAAAATGGACAATTGTACGAATGGCCTTTATTTTATATAAGAAAAAGGAAAACTCTGTTCTCTTTTAAGTTGTGTTTCAGCTTCTAAGCATTTGGAGTTGTCTAGAGTTTTCACTCATTATTACAGGAGGGAGGAAGTTACATTTGTTATACAATTACTAGAAATTTCTGTTTTCAGCATGCTTGTTACACTTTATTTGTCAGGCTCCCCCTTGGAGTTGTTCAATGACTTTTTCTGATGTTTTCCAGTAATTCTTCTGTTTTACCAATATCAGAGATTTGGGCCCCAATACCGTAGTGATTTGTACCTAGCATATATATTTCTAATTCAGTAAAACCATTAAGAATGCTAGTACTCTGAGTCAGCAGGGGTTTGTTACACTTTGAACAAAGTAAATGACTACATAAATTACCAGACAGAAAAGAAATAAATGCCTTTTCTTTTGCATCCTTCTAGGTACCTATTCCAAAGATGGACTCAAATATGAGTGATGAATTAATGGCAAATTCAAAATTCCTTTTTCTTCAGTATAAGGATACCTTTTTTTTTTTTTTTCCCAAAGAAGTCTTCTGCTTCACTGCTTATTATTTATATTTCAAAGCCTCATAGCATTCAGCATTTCTCCAAAATTCCTTTGAGGATCCCATAGGACAGTTGACCTGTGAAAATCTGTTGTTAAATATCACACAAACTTTATATGCAGACTTGAAACGACATTATTTCAGAAAATAGACCTAAGAAATCAGTTTAGGTGAAGTGGTCTTGAACTAATTGTAGAGAAATGAATGCCTAATGACCTTGGTTTGTTATTGCCAGTTCTTGCAATTAAACTGTGGTCAGCACTAGCTCAGCTAAATTGACTGTAAAAATAGATCAAGGATAGATAAGACTATGGACATTACATTCCTTCCTTTTCTCATTTTGACTCAGCTTTTCCGTAATTTGACAAAACTACTATATGTTTTGTGACTGCTTCTCTTAAGACACTCGTTGACTAGTTGTCTTTTCTCTCTTCCTTTTCCTCTTCTCCTTCTCCCTCTTCTTCCCCTTCCTCTTCCCCTTCCCCTTCCCCTTCCCCTTCCCCTTCCCCTTCCCCTTCCCCTTCCCCTTCCCCTTCCCCTTCCCCTTCCCCTTCCCCTTCCCCTTCCCCTTCCCCTTCCCCTTCCCCTTCCCCTTCCCCTTCTCCTTTCCTCCTTTCTTTCTCTCTTGCTCTGTCTTTCCTTGTTGGCTTCTTCCTTTCTCTTTTTCTCTCCCCTTTGCTCTTGTTCCAAATAATCCTACCTTTATCTCTGAATTGCTAGCTGCATAAGCTATTACTTGGTTTGATATGAATTATTCCATTCTACATGATGCTTGAAATTGAAGAAAAAAGCCTGCATAAAAGATTTTGCCTTTTGAACGGTTGTGGTACAAATTCACAGCAAGAAACTTCACTTAGACTCCCAGCTCCTGCTACCACAAGAAAGGTAACTGAGCCCCCACAAACTATTGAAGAGATATGTCATACTTCAACCAAAGGTAGCAGCCCTTTCAGGGAACAGCACTTACCCTCTTCCCCAAATAGCAATATACACTGTTATTAAAAAATACATGAGGTTTAAGTGAATAAGGTCTGGAATAACAGAGACCCGCATTTTGACCACTGTTTTCAAATATAACAAGACCCAGAAATATCCTGAGTTTCAACGTTCATCTTTTTCAAGAAGAATTGAGGGTGGGAGGGAACTATGGCTTTGCAAATCTGCAAAGGTAGATCCACAAGAAAAGTGCCTTATAAAAAAAGATCCCTATAAAGGCAGCTTGACCCAAAAGCCATGGACATCAATAGAAAACATTCTGGGAGCAAGCCTGAATCCCTATTTCATAGTCTGTCCAATTTATTGTAGTTTCACATCTCTTAATCTTTATGCTCATTTTCAAACCTCTTTTTAAAACCAAATAATTTTCTGTAATTGTAAACAGTGAATTTTGATAAAATAAATTTTTCACAGGAAAGTAATAATCTAAACAGTCCCCTTAGTCAGCAATACCAAGAGGAAAACACAATCTCTATTTGAGGAGTTTGTACAAGGGTACAAATTAAATAATGATGGAAAACATAGTCAGTGTTTTGAAGGGACAAGTTCTATTTCTTGTATTTATCCTCATGTTCAGTGCTTGACAAATTTAATACCTCCAAAAATATCACCCAGGTAAGTAAAACCAGAATGGTGGTCTAATCCAGAATAAAGCATTCTATAGATATATCAGATGAAGCTGGAATAAGTAGTCTATTCTGGAATAAATGTTTTGTAACTCATTTAACATCTGTAATTTGGTTATGTATGTAAAAACCCCAAATCTGTTTCTCTAGACAATGGCTCTGAATACTAAATGTAGGAAATAAGCATGACAACAGGTTTCTTTCTTTTCAGATGATGAACTACTGATGTATTACAATTAACCTTTGACACAGATGGGAATTTTTGTAGAAACAGTTAATTAAAAATTAATTTCTTTTACAGGCCATGGCCATTTAGCACACATTTGCTCTGTCAGAGTTTTATTTTTTTATATTTTCTAGTTGAAAAAGTTGGGGTTTTCTTTTTATAGGAAAAAGGAATAATTACAATAGAGAAAAATATTAACAAACATAACCAAAACAAAGTTTTTAAAATATAAAATAAACTATAAAACACTGTAGAATACAGTGTTTGAAATGGCTTGACCCAAATCATTCTCCATGAATTGTGCGATTAAAAATGTTTATAATAAATTTGATTCCAGAAACTTTTTGTGAATTTTGAACATTCTTATGAAATGTAACTCCATGGCCTTCAAACTTCAAACTATGACTTACGGGTCATAATTCCTATGCATGAAAACTTATTTGGAATAAGGTAAGGTGTGAATTTCAATTGGCTTAACTCATTTTGATTAAGTCTGTCTGCAATTTCTCTGATTCCAGAAAATGTCTTATTCCAATTATCTCTCTTATTCCAGAAACTGAGGTTTTCATACACAGAGTTAGTCAGGAAGAGCAGCTTATGAATGGCTGTTCCAGAGTAACCTCTCACGTAGAGAGGCCTTAACACGATATTTGGAGGTAATGGGATTGAGCTGGTGGTAATGGATTCAAATTTATTAAACGTTGAAGTCCAGCTCATTTCTTCCAAGATACACAGCTCTGTAGGTCTAGCTAGAGATCAAAGCGCTAACTCCTATTGTTAGTAGGTTTCAATCAGTGTACTTAATAACAGATCTGCTCTTCTTATGTGAGCATTTCTTAGGGCTCCAGTGGATGAACCTCTTGCCCCAGGCCAGCTTACTCTATATGTCTCCTGCTCTGTGATAACCGTGTTTGTGCGTACTCCAGACATGGGAAAACAGAAAGTGACACAAACTAGATTCTCTCCCAGCGATAAATGAGTTTATAACTTTAGTTAGCATGTCTGATCTTTTTAGACCCATGGCCAGCAGCTGCACTGCAGATCAGATGGTACTTCATAACTTACCCATATGTCTAAGCTCCCAAATTAGAACAAAACTTGAAATGATCTGTTTTGATTTTGTTTGAGTAAAGCTTTGGATTTCATTCTCATTTTCTATGTCATCCACTGTGTGCAGCCACAGCACTTTAATAACATTGATCCAAGAAAAAAAGAGAGAAGCCATACTCAGCTAAAGTATTTTCTAGATCAGTGATCCAAATCTCCACTTTCTCTCTCCTTTTTACTTGAGATAATTTATAATGATCCCTGAAATGGACAGAATGATTTATGAAGCAAACCTACATTTTTAGTTACCACAAGTTTCTAAACCCTGAAATATTGCAGTTTGAACAGAAGTCGGAATTTTAGATCAAATACACTGGATTAGATCAAATATCAACACTTCTGCTGTGGTAAAAATGTTCATTAAACTCTTTCTATATGCTAGTATTGTAACCAAATCCTATGTAATAAAAACCCACAAAACCTATGAAAACCTCATCATGAGTAAAAGCTAGAAACTTTTCCACAGAACTGTCTATAGCTGTAGGGAAAAAAAAGGTAAAAATCCATGGATAATCTACAGCTTGTTCATGCGTATTCCTATTTCCCATTAATTTACATATAGAAGCTTATCATGGTTAAAGTGTCTTTTTGATACTGTTCTTGCCTGAGGCCTTCTTGGCAATTGGCTAATGATCAATCCAAACTATTCTGCCAGCATCACAGAGAACATAGTCAAAAGTCTTATTAGTAGTGCCTGAAAATACAGAATTTTTCCTTTAATGTGATCTTTTTTATTCACTGTTAGTTAGTAATGCTCATTTGTGCTGTGTAGCAAACTTACAGAATTAGTCTATGACAGTTTCTCTACACAGAAAAGAATAATAATTAGCATCAGATCTAAAGGGGAGAAAATTTTGGTTTCACTCAGGAAAAACGGGGGATTTAATACTGACCTTTTGGACAGGGGGGTCCTAGCAATGTGGTTCTGGTTCTTTTTGGATCTTAAGAAGAAAGGTATGGACACCCAAGGCTAATTAACTAGTTTATTGAGCAAAGTATAGAAATAGTAGAAAAAGTGGTAGCAATAAAGTGGTAGGAAAGGTGATAATAATCTTATGTCCCTTCTGAAATAGAAAAGGTAGTAGCAATCAAATGTCCCTCCTGATGCTGGGAATGCTGGGTGCTGCAGAATCAGATGCCCTTCATGTTGATCATGGCACACTGCGCAGATCCCATCCATGGTGAGGTGCATCAGCGTTGTGGGATTATATTAAAGGATTTTCTTAGAGGTAAACAAATCTATTAATCGTTTCTATTGTCGGGTAAAGGATTGTTATGTGCACATATGCTGCTTAATCTCAGGATAAGACAAGGTTTAGGGCAACAAAGCTGGTGAAGGGTCTTGAGAATAAGTCTTTCAGGAGCGGCTGAGGGACTTGGGGTTGTTTAGCCTGGAGAAAAGGAGGCTGAGGGGAGACCTTCTTGCTCTCTACAACTACCTGAAAGGAGGTTGTAGAGAGGTGGGCGTTAGTCTCTTCTCACAAGATACAAGTGATAGGACAAGAGGAAATGGTATCAAGTTGCATCAGGTGAGGTTTAGGTTAGACATTAGAAAAAAACTTCTACACTCAAAGGGTTATCAAAGACTGGAACAGGCTGCCCAGGGAAGTGGTTGAATCACCATCCTTGGATGTATCTAAAAGCCATCTAGTTGTTGTGCTCAGGGACATGGTTTAGAAGTGGGCATGGTAGAGTTAGATAACAGTTGGACTTGGTGATCTTAAAGGCCTTTTCCAGCCATAACGATTCTATGATTCTAAGGTTTGTAGATGGTATCATCCACACATACTGGCTGGGAACCATGTACAGGCTTCTCCGTTACAGTTAATCAGCCAAATTCATCCAGCAGTCACCGAGGTTCACTGAGAGCGGTATGCTCCTATGCATTGCCATAGGAATGAGTCAGACAATCACAGTACAGGTTATATAGTGGTTCTTAACCCTGACATACAGGTCTGTACAACCACGGTCTGTGGTTATACTCTGCCCAGACTCTGCTCAAAGTCACTGTCTCCTTAAAATGTGTTCTGCAGTGGCCCACTATACCCGCCAGCACAGCAAGGCACATTCTTCCAAGATCTGATCTCTTTATGAGATTATCTTTCCTCCTTTCTTGCAGTCATGCACATCATACCCTAAAACGATGGTAGATTCCTTGGCTGATAGTCTTTGGCAGCATGTGGCTGAGAGTGCTTGTGTTAGCAAATTTAAAAGTGCAGCCAGACCTTCCTGGTGATCCAGGAAATATTTTTCTTTGCACGTTTCTTTCCTTAGGCACTAGAGATGATCAGAATAGTAGACTATCTGAGGGGTTACCATAGCACATGAAATAACACGGGAAAAACAAGTAGATCATTAACAGTTATTACATGTGTAAAAAACCCCAGCCATATATTTCAGGAGATACCAGACTCTGGTAAATTAATTGGGGGGGGGGGGGGGGGGGAACAGAAAAGAAAAAGGAAATTCCAAGGTTACTACTAGATGCAGTGTGAATTTTCTGGTTCCATAGAATGTGCTAGAAAATATTGGACAGATTGACATTCAATCTTTAGTCTAGCCTAGGTAGGAAATAGGGCTGAGCTTTCCTGATAAAAATTAAAGAAATTTAGGGGTTGATAAGCCAATATCTGAATAGGATGAGAATGAGAGAATGATACCCTGAATGTGAGAGATACCCTTTAAAAATTGACATAGCTAGGCAATGTAAATTTTGAATGGAGACACATATAATGCCAAAGAAATTATTAAGGGATAGTAAAAGAAACCATTGAAAAACTGAAATATTTGTTTTAGTTACCTGCTTATCGAAACTAAATTTCAGTTTCTTCTGTAAGCATGAAAATGCATTCTATATGAAAATATAGCACATAGAAAGCACTCCTAGGTATATTTTATTCTATAAATATAAAAAATCCTTTTATTTGAATGATGACATACTTCTATAAACAATGGAGTTGCACTGCACTGCATACCGAAGTACACTGGTGCTTTATCAGGATACTTCAAATACTGAACTAGATTCAGAAAACTTATTTTGCAAGATTCTGATAAGCATGTGTGTTGTACTAAAGCCTGTTGTTTCCCATTGCTCAGACTCCTGGCTATTCAGGATCCATTAAGAATGGAAGAGGCTTGTCTTCTTGCTAACATGAAGGACTGTATTACTGTTGGGATTTGTTAGAAACTAGGACAGGAAAAGCAAAGAGAGGGTATTTGTTTGCAGTCTCAGTTTAAATAGTATTGTTTTGATCTGGTGATAATAGTTGAATACAAAGAGACCAGTTGATTTTGCAACTCTTGCCCATGTCACCTTTAAAGCTGAAAAGCGCTAAATGGAGTGCTTAGCTTGAGAATGGCATTGTTTTTTCTATTGAGCCCTTTACATGTCTAAGTTGGTATTGCAAAATCAGTATTTTCTTCAAGAAAACAGAAAATAAAGGAGGAAAAGTCCAGACTGTGTAGGCAGCAGATAACAGGGTATATGTTTTGATAATTTATTTGAATTTCAAACATCAAAGCGTTATACGGACAAGAGTGAGAAATAAAACAGTGAGGATTCTCCTACTGAAATCATTGGAAATGGGAGTAGGCTCAGTCATACTAAAGTACCCTGTATATGGACAATGCTTTCTTTGACTACTGCACATTTTACATCGATATCAGACATGCTATTGCAAAGATAGCAACTGAACTAATTGAAAAAGGTCTTGTTCATGTACAGATAAAAGGAATTTAATGCATTGCAAAAGATTAAAACCACGGCAGGGGAGATCAATAACAGGAATTAGCTGCAATGGACTGTGTCTGATAAATGCTTACCAAGAGTTAACAGGAAGTGGCCTAAAAGCACTTAGAGACAAGGTTATCAGTATGTCGGCTGAAGATATTTGATAATGTGTAACTTTATATGAAATTCTATCGTTTTTCTCATTTCATTGCATACGTTGCCCTATGTTTCCACATATTGTCTAGTTACTGGTCTTACAATGTAAAAAGTAATGCAAAGATGAGTGTAGGGTTAGAAATCAAGAAATCTTACTGGTTTTTAACTTCTATGCATTTCAAAACCATTTTCTAAGGTTTTTTTTAGCTTTGTGCAATATACTGTAATACATGACATCTATTAAACAAAAATCCAATAAAATGACATTGGGAATGCTTGTATTCAGTGAATCTTTTTCAAATTTGCAACCTATGACAACAGAATTTAGAGATCTTGGATAAAACGTTGGAATGTCTGCTACAAAGGATAAAAAGCTTTCTTCTATATATTCAAATATTCACATAGCTTAAAAGAAATGGAATTATACATAGACCATTGGGAAAAAAAAAAAAAACCAACAGTAATCAATCCCCAAAATTAATTTTAGTCTCCAAAACAAACAGGATTTTTTTACAAGTGTATTAGCAGAGGTATGTTCATTGGGCAAAGATTAGGATACAATGGATGCAGTTTCCAAAAGGAGGGAAATTCAGAAGTAAAAGTCACAGCCACCATTTAGCCCCTGTGCTTACACATGCCTATGAGGCTGCTGAAGTTCTGGGCCTTCTGAACTCATTGAGAGTACTGTCATCAATTTTGTAAAACAATAATTAATTCACCTTGTGACTTTTTATACGAGGATGACTGGTTTGTCAGTGAATATGATATTTATCAGGTCAATGTTTCTCAGTTTTTCTAACATTGACATAAGCACTAAATACATTTTTTTTTTCTTCTTTTGTACATTTTCTACTGAAAATATCTACAGAGTGAGTGTCAGACCCTAATCTTATGAAGTGTCTTGTAGGTAACCTTTCTGTAAAGAGACCTTTTGATTTCAGTTCAATTACATGTAACAGCCTTCATTTGCTAGACCTCTCGATCTTAAGGTGTAAGCTGCTGACAAATGCAAGCAGCTGAGTTTTCTAATAATATAATGCTCCCTCCATGGCTTTTCAGGGCTGCAATGCGACTGGTTTCAAAATGGATAGAGTGGCTGTTCTTAACTCAGGATGACACCCTTCCATCAGTGGATATTAGTAGATGCTTTCTGAAGAAGAAGAAAATGCATAATTCAGTGGAGAAAAAGGAAACATCCTTATTGCCAGCTGTTTTTTTTTTTAAGGGTGATTGGAAGTAACCAGAGTTTGGAATGCTTTAATAAATCCCTCATGACGCATTAGTGAGCAAGAAGGGTCTAAGATAACTTCCTTTTGCTCGTAGTATATTATCACTGTGTGTCCATCCTGCACATGCAGCGGTGACATACAGACAGAAAGTACTAATGAATAACATTTTGAAAGGCAGTATTAAAGCCACTAAGACTGTAGGGTAAGACTATCAAGGAACTTGCAGATAACATAAAGACAGGCATGCAAGGGCCTGCTTTCAAAACCTCACTGTAACAGTACGTGTGCCTTTGAAACCAAAAGGCATTTTTATATACAAAAATATGTTTCATTTAAGAACCACTCAAAACAGTATGAGAGATTATAAAACCGTGATGGGTTTTTGCTTTTTTTTTCCCTTTGCTTGTCTATATTAAAATGCTCCATCATTGCTATTACTTTTTACTACCTCCCGTATAAGATGCTGCAACATAAGGGTATTTATTTTGCAAATATTTTTTGGTGGACTGGATTATTTTCTTTTTCCCCTTGTAACTAAGCTAATTATATCCTGAGCCCTGAAAACTACTGATGCTATATTTTTTGTATTGAGATGATTTCTTTCATAATTTCAGGTTAAATAAAAGCAGCTGGCATTACGTTCACAGAATAGTCTTTAATTCTCAATTAATATTCTTTCCTTTCTTTGGCTATAATATTTCTGTGGTTCACTCTACTTGACTCTCTGAATCTCTTGGTCTTGCACAATTTAAACAGTTGGAATCTGTTAACTTCAAAGACTAGAAGCAGTTTCATTAAAATTAGCGCTGATGAGTAGGATTTAGTAGAGTGCTTTTTACTTTTTACAGGTAAATATTTATTCAGTGAAAAAGGTCTTTTCAATGACATCAGGGTTTGTTTTGTTTTTGAAGTGTTCATACTAATTATATTTAGTAATTCTTTTGCTATTTAAAAACAAGGATACTGCTTTTTTAAGAATTTATTTATTATTTTTTTTTACTTTCACATCTGGATAGATTCCTAAAAATCATTTTTCAGTGGGCTGAGGGTGGGTATTTTATAAACGTGCCAGTTATCATTCTTCCTTGCTTAGGTTCTTCTCTAGTCTTAACGATTAATCTATGAAGTCTTAACAATTAATCTATGAATTTAATAATTTTGTGTTGCATGCATTGGGACCCATCTCTTTTCTGCTTTTCTGTAGAAGGGAAACTATACTTATGTGTTCTGAATTAAGTTTTCTTCTTTGTGTTGTGCTATTTAATTACTGAGAGCTAGTTAAATGGAGGTTATTCTGCTGACTGAAGAAAAGTTGTTGAAGTCTGAAGTAGTTTTGAGAGTTTGCTGAGGGTTTTTCTCCATGCTGCTAAGTATTTGTCATTTGTATAAGACAGCTTTACTTCTGAAATTAGTGAAGGTTACTACAGCTGTTATTGTTACTTGAAATAAGCTTTATTCGCTGCAGTTTAGTAAAGCTTTTATTTTATTTTTTTTTTAATGGAATGTTATTTAGCTGGTGAGGTAGAATTTTGATTCATTAAATGCTGTTCACTGTACAGTACAAGTGAGGGCAAAAGGAAAGTGGAGTTATTACTTGTCAGGCATCATTTATTTAGGAAAACAAGCCATCTTGTCAAAAGTTATAGCTAAAGAGTATACTCAGGCATCATTACAAACAGATAAGAAAATGATACAGAAGGTGCAAAAAGGAAGACTGTGAGGTTAACCAGATCTTGGCATTCGATCTGCTTCTCCAGGTACAGAATTTGTCATAAAATTGCCAGTACTGTGCCCTCTCAAGCACTTCTTAATGACAGGGTTAGAGCAGCATTACAGCCTCAGAAGAGAGAGTCAGCCCTTTTGATCTTAGGTTGGCACATGTAGGATGAGGCAGTGAGTTACAGAGAAAAGCTGGTACTTGCAAAAGAAAAGATGAAAGCCCTTTGGACTGATCTGCCTTGAGATAAACACGTTCTTGAAGTCTTTCCCTCTGAGAAATGAAGTGGTTCATGATGTACACCCTGGATGACAGTCGACCCACACTGAGGTCTCTGGGTTGACATCATAAAGAAAGAGATTGAGAAGATACTGGCTTTATCTCACCATTCATATTGCACAGCCTTCTTGACCTCTGTTTCATCCATCGCATACCTACCTGTCAGCAGTTCAAACTGGACAGAACATTCCTGTCGCTAGTTGAAAGTAATGATTATCCAATAACCCACATATCTTTGCTGAAAAGCATGACTACTGGTAACCTACAGTTATGCAATAGAGTCATAGAACATCCTGTACATAAACATTTGTAAATCCCCTTGCCAGGAGCAACTAATCTCTCTGTCACCAAGGAGATGACCTCTGCCAGTACAATTGAAAGCCAGAAACAGATTGCTCCGCTCAACAGACCTTTATCCTATATTTCACTTCCTTTGTGGCAATCTCTATTCTTAGCTACTCTCTCCTGCATTATAGGCCAAATCAGTCTATTTCAGTGGTTTCGATTTTATTGCTTCATGACTTTAGAAGTTATAAAATGAAAGATCCAGCCTTGCAGACATGCACAGGAGTAAATTCATTTCCACATGTCATTTCATTTACCTCCATGAGAAAACTAGCTCTCATAAAGCTCTGTGTGCCTGTTCATGTTTTCAGGATCAAGCCCTGAGCAACTGGACAGTTTTCTGCAGTTTCTTTACTGTTAGCTGTCTACTTAATGCACCCAGAGCTATAAGTTTGATTTAGCATGAAGTGTTGTAAGGAACAGATCTTGTGCAAGATTCCATTTTCAGTCACACTCTTCAAAATGGGAGAAAGTCTACTGTAACAGAAGCTTTTCTCAGCTTTTTCACTTTATCTACCTTTTTAACCTGTACTTGCCTGCCTATGTATGTATGTCAGAAGTTATATTAAGAATTTTATGGGAAGTATTTAAAAGAGTTGAAAAATAATGGGGTTTATGTAATTTCCAAACAGATTTAGGGGTAGATATATCCACTGTACAAAGGAGAACCAAACCCCTCTTCAGCTTTGGAGAAGCAGATGAAGTTGGCCGTGCACACGTTCCAGTACTGCATTTTCCTGACCCCTGAAGGGAACAGGTGAGGTGCATCAAAGAGTCAGCAAGTTAACCGTGTAGGACCGTGTTGCTCTAATAGGCTAAGAGCAAACAACTGCTAGTTCCCAAGCTAAGGGAGAGTCTTTTAGACTGCACCTTAAGATATAGCCTTGTTATGCCATTATTACGATAAACTGTGTCTCATAGGCACAGTTTAGCCCTTGTTATATCTCAAATTATTTTAAAAATAAATGTTATCTTTGTGCAAAAACAAAGCAAACCAAAACCATTGCTTTAGGGAAAGCATTTCTCTAAATGGTTAAAATAGGAATTAAGAAATACCAGTCTTGGAAACTATTAGGCTATGTTTATTTTATACTTTTTAAATTTCTTTTTAGGTTTGGATCAGGTGACTCAAATGCTTCTTCTTAAAAAAAGCTAAGACAATACTCAATAAAATCACACAGGTAAGTGAACCTGGAGATTCAATATATTTATAAATGAATGGACAGATGCTGAGCTCGATGCAATTACAATGGTTACACCAGCTAAGGATTTTCCTCAAACTCTTCAAGAGGAAATTAGACTTGAACAAGGTTATGATGAGAATATTTATTTTTGCTATGTGGCTTATTGCATGCTAACATGTTAACAAAGAATACAAAGTAGTATAATACTTTAAAAATGACTGTAACGATCAATATTGTTTCAGGGAAAAAAAAATGCAAAGTGAAGCAGAAAGTGAGAGATATAGTGTCAATTCATCCACCTACTAATGTATGTATGTGGGGATTGCTTGCAGCTATGCTTTGTGACAGCAAAGAATTTACAAATGTCACAACTAGTCACAACAAAAATACTAATTTTCTTTTTTTTTATAGCATGTAAATATTATCAGAAGAGGCTTGCTTAAAAAGCCACACTGAATTCCTTTGAAACACTACACGTGTGTGGGCTATTTCCCTAATGTTCTCGTTAAGTTCATCTGTAAATTGAATCTAATGGACCCAATTCTAGCTCATAGCTCTCAGAAATCACTGTATCAAAGGTACTGACCAGGGAGATCAAGACAAATTTTTTCTTTATATTTTCTTTGAAATATCCAGGACTCTATTACACTAGGTGTTACAGAAAGATGGTGCTAAAATATGGTCACTGACCCAAGAGGCCTACAAAATAAACACAGAACAAAAAGCAGAGAAATTTAGATGGGAGAGAAGATGGGAAACAAGACAGTGTTGGTCAGTGGGATTGGTAGTGACTTCTGTGAGGGTTTTTTTTTCTAGGTGAAGTTCTCATGGCCATCACAGAAAAGAATAATTTTAAGGTGGATTTAAAGGGAGAAACTATACTGTCTTCCCAAATACTTATGAGGAGGGTGGGAGTGTTGAACTGCTTGAGGGTAGGAAGGCTCTACAGAGGGATGTGGACAGACTGGATCGATGGGCCGAGGCCAATGGTATGAGGTTCAAGAAGGACAAGTGCCATGTCCTGCACTTGGGTCACAACAACCCCATGCAGTGCTACTGCCTTGGGGAAGAGTGGCTGGAAAGATGCCCATTGGAAAAGGACCTGTGGGTGTTGGTGGACAGCCAGCTGAACATGAGCCAGCAGCGTGCCCAGGTGGCCAAGAAGGCCAAAAGCATCCTGGCCTGTATCAGGAATAGTGTATCCAGAAGGACTAGGAAAGTGATTGTCGCCCCGTACTCAGCACTGGTGAGGCCCCACCTCAAATACTGTATTCAGTTTTGGCTCCTTCACTACAAGAAAGATATTGAGATGCTAGAACGTGTCCAGAGAAGGGCAACAAAGCTGATGAAGGGTCTAGAGCACAAGTATATGAAGAGCAGCTGAGGGAACTGGGGTTGTTTAACCTGGAGAACAGGAAGCTGAGAGGAGACCTTGCTCTCCACAACTACCTGAAAGGAGCTTGTAGTCAGTTGGGTCTCAGTCTCTTCTCCCAAGTAACAAGTGATAGGTCAAGAAGAAATGGCCTCAAGTTGCACCAGGGGAGTTTTAGATGAGATATTAGGAAAGATTTATTCACTGAAAGGGTTATCAAGTGTTGGAACAGGCTTCCCAGGGGAGTGGTTGAGTCACCCTCCTTGGAGGTATTTCAAGGATGTGTAGATATGGTACTTAAGGACATGGTTTAGTGGTGGACTTGCCAGAGTTAAGTTTATGGTTGGACTCTGTGATCTCAAGTGTCTTTTCCAACTTAAATGATTCTGTGATTCTATTCTATAGTTGTATACGAGTAAATATAAGAATGTACGTAGGTGGTGGCTAACCCTGAAAAACAAATTCTTTCTACTTGATACAATCTGATTGAAGTGATATGACTGAAGCAATGGCTAGGAAATAATGTAGAATATTCTGTTAATGTATGAGAACAGATATGCTTGTATGTATTGAGGTCAGAAAATCATGTTATCATAGTTAGCAAATCAAGAGCCAACAACGACATGGAAAAAAAAATTAGAAAATAAAATCTTAGGGTTTTTACAGGGAGGAAAACAGTTTATTTAGTGTATTGCTCAATCTTAACATAAGTTTGAGCATAGAGAGACAACTCCAGAAAAGTCCTAAATGAGAAGAAAACAGGACAGAAGTGAGGTGGGAGAGGAGGTGCTCACAGAGATCAAGAGGCAGTGCAAATAGCTTAGAGAAAAAGATCGAGCTGGTTTTCTTCATGTTGGCCTTGTACTAATGGCCAAAAATAAATGAAGTGTTGAAAACACAGCTTAAGTTTTATTTAGTTTTGACAGAAGAGATGTATTTGAAGCAAGGAAGCAGATTCTTAGATTTTCAGAGTATAAAAAGGTATCTGAATTTAAATTTGCTAGTAAAGTTACCCGTGTGACAGGTCTGTAGGGAGAAAAAAAAGAGGAAGACCAAAAACTAAACATGTGGATGAGGATGGACAAAGAAATCCTGTATATGAAGAATGATTAGAGAGTAAGAAGAAATAGAAAAGAACTGAACTTCAGAAGAGTACCAAGAGTACATTTTAGGAAGAAAGGCCTAACAGGCTATGTCAAAACCAGTGAAGAAATCAAGAAAAGTAATTCTGATTTATGTTTAGGAAGACATCATTAGAGATAATGGGGACTAGAATTATATTAATGCCTGTTTAGAAAAAGTATAACTTAGAGATGGGGAAACTATTGCATTGGTATCTAGAGCAAACGAAGAAACAGAAAGAGAGTTTTGCATTGAGCAAAACAAAAACCATGTGTTAACTGATGCTTACAAAAATGGAGAAAAAATATTTTTAGTCTACAATTAATTTTCATTTAGTTTACGTTAGATTTACCCTAGTTTAATTGTAAAATAATATTAAAAATTTAAAAGCAAACATTTATTAATTTTCAGTATTCTCATCTTTTTTCAAGGAAAAACTATTCATGGATTCTGTCAATAATTTGATTTAATGTTTAGCTGGTTTAGAGAGTAAAAATAGCACCTTTAATGAAAGAAGACATTAATACATGGACATACAGATAGAGCTAAGGCTGCATTCTTAAAAATGAAGAGACCATGAGGTGCTTGTATTTTGATTGAAATGACCCAGAGGACAAAGAAAAGTTTTAGAAAGACTAACAAGGAAGAGGATAAGTCTAAGTGCAAGGGAAATTTTGAGAAAGTGTTGGTGAAAATGAAACAATTACAGGTATTACAGAAGAGCAGAGAAGAAACTTCTGTAGCTCTGATTGATAGGGGAAAACATGACATCAGAAGAGAGATTGTAAGAGAAACCCAGAGAAGCAGGAAGGTCAGGTGACATTTTTTAACTCTCTCTTGAAAATAATCAGTAAGCTCTCGTGCAGGGATAGAAACAGAGGCAGGAAAAAGGGCCCTTGCAAGCTAGTCTGGCACATGAAATGTGCTTGGAGTTGTGAATGTACGAGGTACGAGGTGCTAGCTCAGAGCATGGAAGAAATGACAGAGGAAGGGAGGTATTACTGTTGCAGGATGTTATCCAAGAATAGCGGCAGAAGTAGTAGATATTCAGATATTGCCAAGATAATGGAATAGAAGAAATATCTTCTGAGAGAAACTGAATATGAAGGAGTGGGAAATATGGATAGGATCATTAATCATACTGGTAGAAAAAATAGGAGAGAGGACAAGGGGAAGAAAGCAAAGACTACACAGAAAATCAGCAGAGATGTTTTATAAATCAGTGAAAGCATAAGTGGAAAGATGTAAGCATTTGTTGGACAATGCTGAGAGAAACTGAGTGATGGTCAGAGTGAAGAAAGTTAACAAAAGGAAAATCAGAGAGCAATGGACCAATGTGAGTAGTACCTGAGTACCTGAAGGTACAAGAATTTGCTCTTCAAAACTGTTGTTGTGTTTGTCTCGTTACCAAATGGGATGTGATGACAGTTCTGTTGCAGGGTTGGGATTTAGGAAACAATTCAAGCATTAAAAACTTGAGTAACTCCAAAACTATAACAAATATTTACCTGCCTCACTGGATCAGGAGTCATAAATAAAAAAACTTAAGTCTGAAACATTTTCCCCCCTCCATCCATCACTGGGATATTCCTATTTTTCATAAATACAATAAGCAGCACTTTAGGGATTGGCACACCTTTTGGTTACCAAAATCCACGAGAGTTGAACACTCCATCTGACTAAAATGTTTTTGAGCAGTCTTCCCAATCTTCATCTCTCCTTAGCTACTGCTGACAGCGCATCAAATGTGCACGCCTTTGCCCAGTTCACAGTGTCATAGCCCAATGTGCTACACGCAATGCAAACACTGGTTTTCGCTGCCAGATTGCCCTACTGAGACAATGGACATGTAGCTGTATTTTTAGAGGTCAATTCAGCCTGTTAAGATTTGAGTAGTCTTTCGGTGTTTCCTCTCTCCAGCTCAGTGCTGCATGTAGTCGGTTCGGTATAGGGGCAACTTAGGTCAAGGAGGCTTCACAGTTAGTTTAGTTAAGAATTTCAGATTAGACGAATCTGGTGGAAAAATCATTCCAGTTGTCATATAAAAGTTATCTATTCAAGGAAAGGTCTATCTTTTGCAACATCTACATTTTAATACAGTGCTAGCAACAAAAAGAAAAGTTTTACTACCTAGAACCGGATATTCAATCCTGTCTCAATATTCTGGCTAGGACAGCTTCTGGAACCATTCTCAGAGGCAGGGAGGCATTTGTTGACTTCACTGAGGTGACTCACACAGTACAGTACCAATATGGTACAACAGTATACAAGTGGTGGACCATGGACATCTGTAAGCTGTAAGGAAGTCAGCTCTCCAAAAAAGGGAGTATTTTCCATTCTTTCATTCCCCAGGGCAGGGCCAGAAGTATTGAGGAAGCCAACGAAGGAAGAAATGTCACCCAGATGGCACATACAGCTGGACTGATGAGTGCTCAGGAGACCAATATCAAGAACTCCTTGATAAAAGACAGTTACTGCAGTTCATCTGCATAACGTAGGAGTTTTCCCCTTCACGTGTTCTCTCTTTCTGTATAACTCCTGACTGCAACACTAGGGTGTTTGTGTTGAATGCAGACTATCAAAACACTAAGAATCCATATTCTGTGTGTGATTCTGCCATTTGGCTTAAACCTACCCCGATGTTTCATATTATTATGTGTGATTCCATGATTAACAATGATGCAACATCACTTTGGGAAAAGAATAACACATCTTTGTTTTCCATTCAAGCCTTTGGAATAATTACAGCAATCTATCTGATAATGCATTGATGACAACGCTACTCTGCCAAAGCTGGACTATGTAGCTGTTCTTAAGACATATATTTTAGTTTTTTCCTGGTCTGAAACTTAAAGGACTAATTTTTTCAAATTACTTCACAAAATACATTGAAAGTAGAAAAGTAATAAGGGCACTTAGAAAGACAATAAATGTATTGTCCAGCAGATTCAGTCATCAAAAGTGGAGTGACAAGCGTTTGTGGTTTAATGCCTGTAGGCAGTTAAGCCCCAAAAAGCTGTTCACTCACTCCCCCTGTGTGCGCAAGCAAAGCAAATTCAGGAATTTATTCACCACTTCCCATCGGCAGGCAGGTGTTCAGCCATCCCCAGGAAAGCAGGACTCCATCACACATAACGGTCACTTGGGAAGTCAAACACCATAACCCTGAATTTCTCCCCTTCCTCCTTCTTTCCCCCAGACTTTATTACTGACCAGGGGTGATGGTGTGGGATATCTTTTTGGTCAGTTGGGGTCAGCTGTCCTGGCTGTGTCCCCTCCCAGCCTCTTGTGCACCCCAGCCTGCTCACTGGTGGGGTGGTGTGAGGAGCAGAAAAGGCCTTGACACTGTGTAAGCACTGCTCTGCCATAGTTAAACCATCAGCACTGGTTTGGTCAGAAATTTAAAACATAGTCCCATAAAAGTTACTATAAAGAAAGTTAACTCTATCCCCACCAAAATCGGTACAAAAGGCCACTGTCCTCTTTCAATAAAGGTCAGTGCTCTGCTGTTTCACTTTTCCTATCTACAAAAAGAGTGTGATAATGTTTACCCCCCCTTAATTGTGATGAACTACTAAGTATGGTTTAAAACCACTTAGAACAAAGAAAACGTTATAAAAAGTTTACTTTTTAAAATAAAGATTGATATCATGAGCCTGCTTATGTGTTAAAGAGTTTTGAAGGTGGTGAACCAGGTCATGAGATTTTATACGAGCGATTTCTCCCATTTAACATCTGGAAGAAATAAGAGCACAATCAAAGCAGTTTCTACCAATACACTAAATACTACCCAAAAGCCCCCTCATTTTCCAAGCTGATGAAAGAGAAATGCATATCAAATTAATTCTCACAAGCAATTACATTAGACTACAGTTATGGATAAAATATTTCTTTTTTTTTTTTTTTCATTTTCCTTTGCAGCTTTGTAATATTAGCTTTCATATTTAGTCAAGATGTTTATTATGAGTTATGTAGAGAAAAAGCAACATTGGAAAATATGTTTGGATACATATAGCTTGAACACGGTGTGCCAAAGCAAAGGATGGGCTCCATTTTTTTTTACCCAGCAGAAATGGCTGCATCACTGTTTTTCAGACCTGCTCCTACACTAGGAATTAACTAGATTAATCAACAAAAATATTTATGCCATCATGATACCGTTTAAACATCCGACCCCTTTTCAGCACAAAGCATGCTGATGAAATGAAACAGGAACTATCAGAAATACAATGGATTCAAATAGAGTGAGAGAAACTTAATTTGAATATCCAGTTAACCAGGATGTTTCACAATGATGCCAGATTTTGAGTTAAGATTATAATTCTGTGTCTTGTTAATTGTTTTGGTTAGATAAATGAAGTTAATTTATTATGGCTGAGGTGGCAGCATGGTTATGCTGAGTCATGACTGATCTGCCGCTCTTAACATATTTGGGAACTGCTGTTACAGTGTTTTACTGAGTGTTGTGAGTGACATGATTCTAGTTAATGAGACGGCTTCTTTTGTTGAGGCAGTCTGAAGCTAAAACAGAATCTTGAAAATCTGAAAACAACTATGTTTTTTCTTGTCCCATCTCATTTAGCTTTTTATTATCTTTTTTTCTATGCAGGAATTTGCTGTTCTTTATGTCCAAAAAAGGTTGTTGAATTTGAAATTGCACTAGTGTGTAAATAACAAACGTCAGCAAAAAGGTTAAGTTAGTGTTAAGAAGTTAAGAAAGAAATGTTTTCATTGTTTTGGTCACTTAATTAAGAAGTGCTAGCAAATGTGCTCCAATTAAGCAGATTTCACCCATCTTTCTGAAGATACTCCGTTGTTTAAAAGATATTTTAAAAATTATTTATCTCAGTTGAGACAAAAAGTATGGTCCAAGAATGGGTCCCAAAACAGGATACCTTTTGTAGCATATGCTAGTGTTTATACAGATTGTAGTACAAAATAGATGATTATTACATTCCTTCAAATAACAGGTCTTAGGATAAGAGATTTCAGAACTTTTCCATCCAACTGTTGTTAATAGAAACTCACTTCTCTGAAATACCAAACCAGTGAAAGGTACTAAATTTAAAAGGATTGGCAACCTATAAGTTTTTTAGTGGTGCATACTAATACTAGAAACAGCTTTTAAGAGCAATAGTGTTTACTGAGGACAAACAGATATTAACTGTACGTGTTTGACATCTGAAAATCCTCTCTTAGTGTTAGAAAGCACCATTTGGCAGCGGCAATGTTTTAAGCTATAAATAATGTATCTCAAGGTTTTTTTGTGATGCACAATGCTGCTTGTAAAACAGTATACCTGCTACAAGGAAGAGCACAGTATAGAGATTTAGTTCCCTTTTGAAATGAAAATTATTTAACACTAAAAGTAGTACAACACAAGAAAGTTACTAACAGCTATAGCTATGCAGCTGCTAAAGATTATTGACACAGGCTTTTTGTCAGCAGAAAATTTTGTATGCATGCGAATGCAGAGCTCATGAAAGATTCTTGATTGACATCACAAGAAACTAAAGTCTACGGTTGGGAGAATTCACTTGACCAGTACTGTTTTTATACTCTACTTATATGATGCTGCTAAAAAAACCAAGAGAGCAGAAATAAGCAGACATTTCTGGTGAAACTTAACCTATATATTTAGGGGAAAACCAGACCTTGCTTTTTCACTACACTGCACTGGAGGTAAAAATAAGTCATGAGGCCACTGAAGCAAGATGGGAGTGAGGTCTTAAACGGTGGCCTGTGCACAAGCGTTCTTCACCAGTGGCACTTTCTGCTCACTGCAATAATTATATATAGGAAAAGTGGATAGGAAAAAGGAACAGGAAAAACTATGCTGGAATATGCTGCACGGAAATGCCTGACAAGACAGACTGCATCTGGTGCAAATTCAATATCTCAGGGATAATGATAAATTAAGTAGGTACAGTTTAACTGTACAAAGCATTTAACAGTTTAACTCTAAAAAAACAAATAATGTTATCTTTGTTAGTCTCAGACCAGTGTAGTGGTTATTGATATCACTATTGATCTAAATATGTCGATGTAGAAACTGAGTATCATGGAATCACGGAATCACGGAGTTTTCACAGTTGGAAGAGACCTCTAGAGATCATCTAGTCCAACTCCCCTGCTAAAGCAGGATTGCCTAGAGCACATTACTCAGGACTGCATCCAGGCGGGTCTTGAAAAACTCCAGAGAAGGGCACTCCACAACCTCCCTGGGCAGCCTGTGCCAGTGCTCTGTCACCCTCACCGTAAAGAAGTGTTTCCATGTATTTGAACGGAACTTCCTGTGTTCTAACTTGTGCCCATTACCCCTCGTTCTGTTACTGGGAACCATTGAAAAGAGCCTGGCTCCATCCTCCTTCAACCCACCCTTTAGATACTTGTACGCCATAATAAGGTCTCCCCTCAGCCTTCTCTTCTCCAGGCTAAAAAGTCCCAGGTGTCTCAGCCTTTCCTCATAAGGGAGATGCTCCAAGCCCTTAATCATCTTAGTTGCCCTTCGCTGGACTCGCTCCAGCAGTTCCCTGTCCCTCTTGAACTGGGGAGCCCAAAACTGGACACAGTATTCCAGTTGTGGCCTCACCAGTGCAGAGTAGAGGGGGAGAATGACCTCCTTTGACCTACTGGCCACACTCTTCCCTATGCAGCCCAGGATTCCATTGGCCTTTTTGATGACAAGGGCACATTGCTGGCTCATAGATAATTTACTGTCTTCTAGGGCCCCCAGATCCTTCTCCTCAGAGCTACTTCCCAGCGGGTCCGCCCCTAACCTATACCAGTGCTTACCATTCTTCCTCCCCAGGTGCAGGACCTTGCACTTGCTTTTGTTGAACCTCATTAGGTTCTTCTCTGCCCAGCTCTCCAGCCTGTCCAGGTCGCGCTGGATGGCAGCACGGCCCTCTGGGGTGTCAGCCACCCCACCCAGTTTGGTATCATCAGCGAACTTGCTGAGGATACACTCTGTCCCCTCATCCAGGTCATTAATGAATATATTAAACAAAATTGGACCGAGTATTGACCCCTGGGGGACACCACTGGTTACAGGCCTCCAACTAGACTCTGTGCCGCTGATCACAACCCTCTGAGTTCCGTCCTGCAACCAACTCTCAATCCACCTTGCTGTCACCTCATCTAGCCCATACTTCCTCAGCTTCCTAATGAGGATGTCATGGGAGACAGGGTCAAAAGCCTTGCTAAAGTCAAGGTAGATGACATCTATGGCTCTCCCCTCATCCAGCCAACCAGTTATAACATCATAGAAAGCTATCAGATTGGTCAAGCACGGTTTACCCTTGGTGAATCCATGTTGACCGCTTCCAATAACTTCCTGTTCCTCAACGTGTTTGGAGATGACATCCAGAATGAGTTGCTCCATTACTTTCCCAGGGACAGAGGTGAGACTAACTGGTGGGTAGTTTCCTGGTTCCTCCTTCTTGCCTTTTTTGCAGATCGGAGTGATGTCAGCCTTCCTCCAGTCCTCAGGCACCTCTCCTGTTCTCCATGACCTTTCAAAGATGATGGAGAGTGGTTTAGCAATAACATCTGCCAGCTCTCTCAGCACTCGTGGATGCATCCCATCAGGGCCCATGGACTTATGAATGTCCAGCTTGGCCAAGAGACCCGGTCCTCCTCAACTGAGGGAAAATCTTCCTCTCTCCAGACCTTCCCCCTTGCCTTCAGAGTATGGGATTCATGAGGGACAGCTTTAGCAGTGAAGACTGAAGAAAAGAAGGCATTCAGTAACTCTGCCTTCTCTGTGTCTTCCACCACTAGGGCACCCGCCTCATTCACCAGTGGGCCTACATTTTCCCTAGTCTTCCTTTTTCTATTGATATACTGAAAGAATCTCTTCTTATTGTCTTTGACTGCAGTGGCCAAGCTGAGTTCTGATTGAGCTTTGGCCCTTCTCATTTTCCCCGTACATAGCTTTGTTCTATCTTGATAGTCCTCATAAGTTGCCAACCCCCTTTTCCAGAGAATGTAAACTTTCCTTTTTTTCCTGAGGTCCAGCCAAAGCTCTCTATTTAGCCAGGCTGGTCGTCTTCCCCGTCTGCTCGTTTTTCGAGACACGGGGATGGCCTTCTCCTGTGCTTCTAAGAGCACCTGCTTGAAGTATGCCCAGCCTTCCTGGGCACCTTTGCTCTTCAAAACTGCCTCCTAAGGGACACTCTCAACTATGCTCCTAAACAGGCTAAAGTCTGCCCTTCGGAAATCCAAGGTGGCAGTTCTGATGGCTCCCCACCTTACTTCATCAAGAATTGAAAATTCTGTCATTTCATGATCACTCTGCCCAAGGCAACCTCCAACCTTTACATCCCGCACAAGACCTTCTCTGTTAACAAACAGTAGGTCCAGTAGGGCACTTCCCCTAGTTGGTTCCTTCACCAGCTGTGTTAGGAAGTTGTCTTCCACACACTCCAGGAACCTCCATGACTGTTCCCTCTCTGCTGCGTAGTATTTCCAGCAGATGTCTGGGAAGTTGAAGTCCCCCACAAGAATAAGGGCAGATGATCATGAGACCTCTGCCAGCTGCTTATAGAATACTTCATCGGCTTCTACATCCTGATTGGGAGGTCTATAACAAACTCCCATCACGATGTCTGCCTTATTGGCCTTCCCCTTAATTCTTATCCATACACGCTCAACACTGTCATCCACACTGTTAAGTTCCAGACATTCAAAACTGCCCCTAATATAGAGGGCCACCCCACCACCTCTCCTTCCTTGCCTATCCTTTCTGAAAAGTTGGTAGCCATCGATTACATCACTCCACTTGTGTGTGTCCTCCCACCATGTTTCTGTGATGGCAACTATATCATAGTTTCCTTGCTGTACAATGGCTTCCAGCTCCTCCTGTTTATTCCCCATGCTGCGTGCATTAGTATAGATGCACTTCAGCTGGGCTAATTGCCCTGCCACTTTCTTGGGGGGACAAGCCCTAATTCACACCTGATCATACTCAGACACTACTATAGCTACCAAATTATCACTACCCCTCATGTCTTTGCTGTCACGCAATTCACCATCCCCCACCATCACTGAGACAGGCTGCAAGACCTTGCTAACACTTTTACCCAGAAGCACTGGTAAATCACGGGTAAGTCATGGCAACACAATATCTATATGTGTATCAGCAGGAGAACGGGAAGCTATTGCAAGAGATAAATTCAATTTTAAAGAATTATATTTCAGTCTACCAGAGAAGCACTTTCCAGAGCACTCTTCTGGGTATTTGAAAGCGAAAGAACTTTGTAAGGCTTCTGTTAAGCACTTTACATGTGTTGCATTTTTCTCATTTGAAAAGCTTGATTTACACATTTTTTGTAACTCAAATTGATTTTGTGTTTTGTTTGCATTATTCAGAGTAGTAGAATGGGATACCAGGATTTAAATACTGTGTTGTTTTGGCTTGGTTTTGTGGTTTGTTTTTTTTTTTTTTTTTTTTTTTTATTCAAACATCCTCCAGTTCCTCTATGAACTGAAAACTCAATCAGTAATTACTTTCTACGTTAAGTAAATTTAAGAAGAGAAGATAAGCTGCTCATAACCATTCACACACCTACACATGTCTTACAGAGGTGATGATTGGAAATAATTTTGCCATCTTGTATAAATCTGTGTTAACTGAAAGCTATTGTTTTTCACATTAAACAATTACAGCTGGAAATGACAACATATGTTGGCTCATAGGGATGTGAAAACAGCATCTTTTGTGCTCTTTATAATTCCCCTGAATGTCTTTTGAAATCATAGGGCTTGTATTTTTGGATCTGCTGCTTCACTCCAAAAATTGTTATAAAGCTAAGGAGTTTTATTTTAAAGAATGAATTAATAAAATTGTACTACTTTGTATGTTATTACCATTAAATGTGGGTAAACTAAAATATCATGGCCATGGAATTTGACTACCTCATTAGATGTTTTTATTTCCTACCAGACATTAGTAAAATGGCATATGGAAGTTTACCATGCAGATCTCAAGGAGAAAGGAATATGAAAGTTCAATACATTGTTCTGTAATTTCTTTACATAAATGTTGTTTCCTTGGGGATTTTATTTTGTAAATCATCCAAGAGAAGATGCATAAATCTAAACTGTTGTTGGGAAGCTTTATTGAATTTATTTCCCAATCAGCGTCTCTTTTGAAGATACTTATTCTGCAGTTTTTAATATGATTTATCATATTCAAAATATAGCTGGAGAACATTTTATAAGAATAATTAGGTTAGGTCAACCTGTTTTTCTTTTCATTGCTGTGCACTAGTTATTCTGAAACATATCAAATATTGCCAGTTTTTGCCTGCCAGATGATGTCTGCAGAAATAAGGAAGCTAAGAAAATGAAACTCCACCCCCTAAAAAGCCATTTTCACTTTTCATTCATTTTCATACAAGGAAAAAGGGATAGAAAAGCTTGTGTAACTGTGACAGTTTTATCCGTGTAAACTCGCCTGAAGGTTCAAGATACAAATATAGAGCTGTCATTATATCTAGAATTAGACTTTAGAGATTAAAATAACTTCTGCTACTGATTCAAAACTTCATTTCTGTAGGTAATCAACAAAATGCAGCCTGTTAGAATATGCTTTCAGTGATTTATTGTTTGATGCGAAAATGTGAATAGCTGTGTACATTTATTAAAGTAAAAAGAACCCTCTGTAATGGTTAAGTGTTATTTTGGTGACTTTCCTAGGTGTTGATGCCATATTTTATAGTCTTGAAATGTTAGTAAGAAATTTTTTTTTTTTTAAAGACGAAGTGTTAGTGCTAGAGAATTCAGCATTTTGGGTGGAAAAAAACTTGGAAGCAAAATATTATACCATAGCTGGAAATCAGTAAACATTTACTGTTCCCATTTGACAGTGATTCAAAAGGGATCTTTCCAGACACTAGAGACTGCAATGAAGCCAAATGCTTTCAGTGTTTCCAGGGACTAGAGGCCTGAACTGTTTATTTTTAAAGAATAATGTCAAACCTTGTGCTAGGTTCAAGTTAGAAGAACTAAGTTCCTGTCTGTTTCATGATACAAGTGGTTATTATAATGTTATATTGAGCCAAGTTATTTTTCCCCTCATCTGCGAAGCTGTGGAAAATGGATTCATTAATGCGTCTTTCTTTCAATGATTTGGTTTCTTGTTCTCTTCCACATTAAGAGTAATTACTTTCCCACAACCTGGCCTCTTTTGATGAGGACTACTGTTTTCCAAATGTAAATGGTTATTGATTTGCCAAAAAGGGTCTAATTTAGAAGTCTGAGAGTGTTGCACAGCTGGGAAGAAATTGAAAAACCAGCCAAGTCATTCATACTGCTCTTGGCAGTCACAAACCCAAAGCAAAGACTGAGTTTTGAACTTGTTTTCCAGTCGTTTTTATTTTCATGATTTTGCATGGTTTTAATACCAGGTAGCAATTAAAAATCTATTTAAAATGTAGAGTACAGATTTGTGTTACAATAGCAACCATCCACAGTGCCTTTTCATGTTCAAAATATCACAGCAACGAATGAGCATTGGTGTTTTTTTCAGATTGGTGGGCTTGCACGTTATTTTATTTTGGGAGAGATTCCTATATTAGTGGCCTCACTGATATCATTACAACTATTTTTGAAGTAAGATTAAAGTATTGCTTTGCAGGAGTAAATAAGGCAGTTTCTTCATCTCTGTTTTTATATTTAGAATTCCAAATGTCATTGCTGTTGTATTGAATAGGAATGAACTCTTGGAATAGCACAGTTAGCTCAGTGTGGTTATTTGAAATGTAAGATATTTTCAAGTGACTGATAGTGTCAGAATATAGTCATTATGGAATTAGAAAAATTCTGATCTGCGATTCTGACCTATTCTGATATATGACTGATCTATGGAATTTTCTAATGCCAGTGTTATAGCACTTATGTCTTTTTTAAAGTTGTATAATGATCAAAACATGTAACAGCGTATAGGAATCTTGTGGATAAAATAATGAAAAATTCTGAATCCAGCTTTCAAGAGTGATTTAGAGGAGGTAATAACTGATCTGTAGACAAACGAGGGCACCTCAATACACATTTAGCAGGATATTCAAGAGCATCTTTTTATGTCCTTCCTCTTTCAGAATTTGACAGCTGGTTTTAAAAATAGTTAGATGCCTGATAATGTTTTAAGCATCTAAAATCCCTGAAATGGGGTCCTTCAAAGCCTGTCTGTGAAAAATCAGTGAACCTCGGATTCAGAGTGTAGATTCATCCTCACTCTCCATGAGAAATCAATAAAAATACACTTTGACACAGCATGTGGCATTTGTCTTGCTTCTTGGTCTCTTATCCTTCAGAGAGGAATCTATAAACCTCATTTTAGGCCTTGACACCAGGTTCAAAAAGAAACGTGGCTATTGTGATGTTCAAGACCACAAAGTCCTCAAATTATTCTGAATGGGCTTCACTATGGGGTGCTTGGTGCCTTAATCTCATGTGGAGGGAATTTGTGAGTGTTAGCATGCTGGGCAATGGGAAATGTAAATCAACCGCTAGAACTGGGAAAGAAAAAAGTGAAATTCTTTCTTCTGGACCTGAACAGCTATTTCAGTTAGGTGCCACTGTTAAAATGAGATTCGGAGCTTCTGAGAAACTGTATTCATGTTTCTTTGTACAATATAACTGTAACGGCATAGTAGCTCAGTTCCTGGGCAAAGACTCTTAGTCATCAAGCAAAAAGGTATTCTTTGTCAGAGTGTTTGCTTTTTCTCTTCCTGAAGACAGTTTGCATGGCACATAGGAATACAGGGTTTCATTCAGAGGCAAGTGAGAAATCCTAAAACCATAGCTAGAGGTTTAGGATGCTCAGCTGGCAAGGAGAAGAGTCCGTGGCTACATATATAATGGTAAATTGAACGGTGCCTGAGTGTAATCTCAGATTTAATTATTAATATAGGTGTACCTTTGAGGTTTGGATTTCTATTGCCAGAACTCCTTATGACTTTTACATTATACAAGAAAAGGATTAAAAAAAAAAGAAAATTCCAAGGGGGCTGAATTAATGTGTTAGATATGATCAGTCTTACAAAAATACTGTAAATCCAGCTTTTCGTGGAACTTATACATAATGACACACAGGTTAGGGTCACTTTCCCTATCTTTAGTTATCTCCAATGCAGGCATATGCAGCTGTTTGGATAACTCCAGGCATTGACTATAAGAATAGAAATAAAATTTTAGAATTAGATTAATCTGACCCATGCTAGATACGTACAGTAAGATGAGGGAAAACTGCGTTGCAGAAGTACCACTTTTTCTCCATTAACACAGGGACTTTGAACAGTAAGCTCGGATGTAGGCATCTTTTCCTGGTCAACTGAATACTATACCCATTTTACGATGGAGATTAGCTGCTATAACATCAGCTCAGATTCAATACTGCTGTTGTCAAGGCACAGTTATATCATAGAATCATAGAGTGGTTTAGGTTGGAAAGCAACTTGAAGATCATCGAGTTCCAACACCCCTGCCATAAGCAGGGACACCTTCCACCAGATCAGGTTGCTCAAAGCCCCGTCCAGCCTGGCCTTAAACACCTCCAGGGATTGAGCTTCCACAACTTCTCTGTCCAACGTGTTCCAGTGCCTCACCAAACTCAAACTGAAAAATTTATTCCTAATATCTAGCTTAAATCTACCTTCTTCCAGTTTAAAGCCATTCCCTCTTGTCCTATCACATTCCCTTGTAAGAAGTTCTTCCCAGCTTTCCTGTAGGCCCCCTTTAAGTACTGGAAGGCCTCTATAAGGTCTCCCTGGAGCCTTCTCTTCTCCAGGCTGAACAACCCCAACTCTCTCAGCCTGTCCTCATAGGAGAGGTGCTCCAGCCCTCGGATCATCTTTGCTGCCCTCCTCTGGACCCGCTCCAACAGGTCACTGTTTTTCCTATGTTGGGGGCTCCGGAGCTTGATGCAGTACTTCAGGTGAGGTCTCACCAGAGCAGAGTAGAGTGGCAGAATCACCCCCTTTGACCTGCTGGCCACGCTTCTTTTGACACAGCCCAGGATATGGTTGGCTTTTTGGGCTGCAATTGTGTATTGCCAGCTCATGTTGAGCTTCTCATCAATCAGCACCCCCAGGTCCTTCTCCTCAGGGCTGCTCTCGATCCATTCTCTGCCCAGCCTATATTTGTGCTTCATTTTCCCCTGAATTATATTCTTAAGTGCATCATCTGCAAAAAAAACTGCTCTCAAGAAGTAGATCGTTACCTGTTTGCCTCTCCCGGCTGCTTCACACAACTGGGTGGCTAGATTGGACGCACAGGGCTTCCTATCTGAGTTCAGCTAATCAAAATTAGCTGTGTTCACAAAGAACTAATATTTTAAACAATTTAGGCTAACAAACCTGATTTTGACAGTAACTAGCTGCAGAGAGCTCAGCCTCTTTATTACTTGACCACAAGAACAAATCTGAAAACCCACAGACCTGTAGGAAGCGAGTAATGACAAGCAGCTTGGGATTGTAACTGAGGGTATCTGAATCTGTAAAATGACTGGCCAGATCCCAAGACAGGTTCTGTACTTAGCTACCTATGTATTTTTTCACTATCTTATTTACCTCTTGGGTAGGTGACAGCCCAGCATCTCATTCCTGAAAACATTCCAATGCCAAAGTCTATCTATGCACAAGGCTGAACATTAGCATAGGTGGGAAGACCCGTGCAGCTTAGGTATTGCGGGAATCAGCCTTCAGTATCTGTATATCTTTAAATTATTGGCCTTGGATGTTATGTTGCTTATGCAATATCATCTGCTGATCCTTCCAGTTTTCTGTGATAACCTGGTGAACATGATGAATCTTCCAGACATGTTTTGCTAGGCTTAGAAACTACACTTTCAATAATACTGTGGATGTACAGAAACTATATGTTGCTAATGCCATTTAAAGACAGTATTTAATTATATCTCCTCCTTAATAACTATCTATTCCACTGTGATTTCAGCTATTTAAAAAAAAAGCTTTTGGTCAAAGTGTATACGCTATTACACTACTAGTGTGCTCAGATATCTGCTAACCAACATGTTGCTACATTATGGGAAGGTAAAGTGTTACATACAGTTTAATTATTCAGGCTCATTTTGTCAGGAAAACAAGCGTGTTATGCATTCATAAATGATCTCATCCCACATCAGAAGGAACCTGACAGAAAGCTGGGCTTATTGTGTACTGTACTGAGTCTGGATATGTGAAAGGCTAAAATAATTGCTCTGGGGTGTACAGAACATGCTCAAATGCTTAATTCATTAGTGGTACAATTACCAGACAAGAATGTCAGAAAAGGCAGGAGTAAATGGAATTCAGCTCTTACCTCTATTAAAATCTGTAAGTTTCAGAACTGATCATAATATGGCAAGGCGAGGGTGAAGACTATGTTCCAATTTATTTTAGTTCAGATCTATGACTATATCGTAAACTATTTAGGAGATCCCACACTGTATGTGCAGTGCTGTTTTTACTGTATTCAGTAGCACAGGTCTCGTTCAGTCAGGCCTATTAAGATTGAACAGATAAAAATTGAATTAATGTATTCTGCAGAAATCAGAAATACTGTCTTGAATGTAGGTCACCGTAGTAGCTTGTTAATATAAGCTGTTTTGCCGTGTGGCTATCTGCACCCATGGAGCAAAGCCCCAGTACACTGAATCAAGGAAACAAATTGATTTCCCTACATCAGTTTTCACCAAACATACTTACTTCCAGATTTCTTAGTGAACAGCTTATATATTCTACACTGAAGATGAAAAAAAGTTCTTGTGCTTGGCTGCTTGATTACACTGAAAACGGGAGGCATTTGATAGCATGTTTGTAAGGATCTAAATCGCACAAGTTCCACCTTAGTTTCGGAGCAGTTCTTTTTTTTTCCTGTTATCTTATTAGAGTATGTAAGTCATTATATTTCTTGAACATATTCACAGCAGCACAAAAGGATTATTTTTCCATTGTGACCGGCTGCATTGAAATACCAAGGAAGGTGAGAGGGGATGTTTCTCCACATTGGAGACATGGGTGAGTTCCCTGTGAGTTCACTGATCAGACTGCTGTGATGAGATCCATCTGTTGAACCCTTGTGTGCCCTTAGCTTTCTAAGCTGAAAAAAAAATGGGTACTGTTTCTAGCTCTGGACCGGCAGGAACACACTAATAATGCAAACTTTGTGTCTTCTTTTATCTATGGGACTACCAATACAATTATCTGGCCATAAAACTAGTGCTGTCTGAACTAGATCCCTTTTTACCTCAGCAGCCCCATATACTTCAGCTCACCCATGTCCTCAAGGATCTCCCTCTTTTGGTTTATCACTTAAGTTTTTTTCAAGGACATCCAATATATCTTATATTTATTTAATACTAGACTTTATGGAGGTTTTGGTAACACCTTTTTTTTTTTTATCTGCTTATCTGAAAATATAGATAGAGATTAAAAAAATAAAAACAAAGCTTAGCTGTGTTTTCCTGCCTCAGTTTCCATACCATTCCTTAAGGAAATATTTGTGTTCAGGATCATTATATTTGGGGATATGCTGGGTCTTTTTATAAAGTCCATGGATTTTGAATTGCACCATGGTTTTTTTTTTTTAGAGCATGGAGTGTTCCCAACATCTTCTGTTGGCCCTGTTTAGTCCCATAGTGAAACTGCATTCCATTACTGCTTTAAAATACTAAAAAAAAAGCACCGAACCACCCACATTTAAACCCATGTTTTTTCCTTGCCCAAAAGCCAAAAGCTTTCCTTGCTTTGGAAACGAAGAAGTACGGTTCTTGTGGTTTTGGTTTGCAGAGAATATTAAACAAAGATTGCCGTAATATTCCAAGTTACATTCTCGTGGGATGTGTAGGGCAGAGGTGTCATTGATACTCAGGCATATCTTCTATATTCATGCTTCTATACTTTGTTTTCATGCTTCTGTATTCATACTCGAGAGAATAATGCAGGAGAATAAAGCAGGAGGTTGTTGAAGTACACTGAATGAGACCACAAGTTGCAAATAAAATTAAAGTAATGCATTTAAAGACTAACTTCATATAGATTTAGGGTTTTTTTTTGACTGTGACTAGAGTTTCCTTTTCTGGACATCTCTTCTCAGAAAACATCAATTTAGGTTACTTTGCTTTTGCCTTTAGCAGATATTTTGGAACTCGTATCTCAATACACTATTTTATTCAGGCATGGTGACCTCAATTGATGTTGTGGTATCTGCTACTCACATGCTGGTAGAGTAGCCAGGCAGCCCCCAGCTTTGCTGTCAACACCTACAGAAACTGGCTAGCATTGATCCTTCTGGCACCTTACGGGGGGACGGCCTTGCCACGATTCTTAGAAATGTCACTTGCTTCATCAAGGTTGCACTGTAGTGGGGGGTCAATTGGTTTTCTAATTTCATGTGTTACTAGAAAAGAAATCTTCTGAAGTGACCACAGTTTGATTGGTGAGAGTCTAATCTAACTGTTGTCATATATAGGCTAATTCCCTGATTCTCCGTTTAAGCAATTTAATCTCAGATTTGTTCAGATTATTCAGGAACCTGATCATTGAATTAGCTGGAATAGATCAAGGCTTAAGGATCTCTGTTGCAAGAATTCACCCAAAGATCAAGTATTCTGAAGAGCTACTTACTTTGTATTGAGAAAAAGATCAGTATATTCAGTACAGCTTTATCCCATGCAAAATAAAAAATTATATGTATAATTCAGTTTTGATTCTTCAGAGCATAGAATTGTAGTGTTTTAGGAGAACAATTTAAAACAACAGCAGGATAATCTTCTCTACTTTATTTATTAAGTACCCTATAAATGCCGCAAATAACTCTAACTTCTCAGGTTATTTTCAACATAATAATCAGATTCCTATTCAAAACTTTCAGTAGTAAGGGGAATTTGGAGTACCTGGTCACTGGTAGAGGTTCTTGTTTTTTCACATGTACTCTGAAGGATTTTCTGAAGGGAAAAGAATATTAAGTACAGATGTTCTTCTTTTTATTATCCATAGACCCCTAGGGAAATAAAACATTTTAATCAAATTTGAAAGACTGTTTGCAAACTGCTGACCTAGAAGAAAAACCCTGGAAATCATTTGTGAGACAGTTTCTTACATATACACTGAGTAAACTGTCATGCCATTTCAGTTACAGAGAGAAAATACAGGAAGGGTATGCAGATCTAACATTTGTATTCTCCTGAAAGGTACAAGAGAAAATACAGGACACAGCTGAACACTAGCCGGGAAAAAAAAACCAAACAAACAAAAAACCAAACAAACAACCAAACTATACCATAATCTGATATAATGCTAAGTGCCCAACTTTCCAGCCAATTCCTGCTAAAATAAGGTAGAAAAGAATTGCCTTTGAAGATACAGTTTAAGAACCAAAAGAAAGAAGGAGAGAAGTATATTGGTCTTAGCTCAGTATAGAAAAGAAAGTATCTTTGTCACAGTACAGTGTCCCTCGGGTAACTGTTCGTTCCCAAGGTACTATGAGAAAAGACAAACATCTTTATACATTCAAAGTTCCTTTATGTGACATAGGCTTATAATCTCTTTATTATATTTGTGTTTCATTTACCAGGATATCAGATATCACTCTTTTAGATGATTCATTGTTAGACTTTTTCTGCTTGTAAACACTATAAGGGGTTAACAGATCATTATTGTTTTCTGCTAAGAGCATTGAAGTGTTTCTCAAGGGCAAACTACTAAATGTAGAGAGGCTAGTTCCACTGAGAGTTAACTAGAGAAAGCAAAATCATAGAATCATGGAATCAAAGAATACCAGGTAGGAAGGGACCTCAACGATCACCTGGTCCCACATTTCTTGGCAAAAGCATGGTCTAGGCAAGATGGCCCAGCACACCCTGTTCAGCTGAATCTTAAAAGCGTCCAATGATGGCGAATCCACCACTTCCCTGGGGAGATTATTCCAATGGCTGATTGTTCTCACTGTGAAAAATTGTCCTCTTGTGTCCAGTTGGAATCTCCCCAGGAGTAACTTGTACCTCTTACCCCTTGTCTTTTCCATGTGACTCCTTGTAAAAAGGGACTCTCCATCTTCTCCACCTTTTAAATATGGGAACATGGGGATAAGGTGTCCCCTAAGCCTTCTTTTCTCAAGGCTGAACAAACACAGTTCTCTCAGCCTTTCCTCATATGGCAGGCTTCCCAGTCTTTTGATCATCTTGGTGGCCCTTCTCTGGACCCTCTCCAGCCTCTCCACATCTTTTCTGTACAGCAGGGACCAAAACTGAACACAGTATTCCACGTGTGGCCTGAGAAGCCCTAAGTAGAGTGGGATAATGACTCCTTTGTCTCTGCTGTTGATATCCTTGTTGATGCAACCCAGCATGCTGTTGGCTTTCTCTGCTGCTGCAGCACACTGTTCAGTCCTATTGAGCTTGATGTCCACCAGGACCCGCAGATCCCTTTCCACAGAGCTGCTTCCCTGATGGGTAGTTCCCAGCCTGTGCTGTACTCCTGGATTATGTTTTCCCAGTTGTAAGACCTTACACTTGTCCATGTTGAACTTCAGAAGGTTCTTGTTAGGCCACTCTCCCAGCCAATCCAAGTCTTCCTATAGGGTAGCTCTCCCTTCCAAAGTGTCCACTTCCCCACTCAGTTTGGTGTCATCAGCAAACTTCATCAAACACTTGATTCCATTGTCCAGGTCACTTCTGAAGATATTAAACAATGGTGGGCCCAGTATCAATCCATGGGGACCCTACTTGTGACAGGTTGCTAGTTTGAAAAGGAGCTATTTACCACCACCCTCTGGGTGCGGCCTGTCAGCCAGTTCCCCAACGGCTGCACGGACCACTTTGTCTAGACTGTCAGATTTCAGTATTGCTGCTGTTATCTTTTAGTCTTAGATGACATCATATGGACTGGACTGATTAGGCTTAATTTGGAATGAGGAAAAGGGTCAGCTGATGTTGCCCTACCCTGATGACAGTAGATAACACTCCCTGAAAATGTGCAGAATGTTCTGATAAAAGAAAACAAAGATGACCTTTCACACTCGTCCCCTCTGGAGTGCAATGACTATTATATTTGCACTGGAATACCAAATTTAGCTACTAATGATACTTACCTATTTATACATTTCTTCAGAAGGAATATTTTATCAACACTCTTGAGAGCAGAGATACCCTTTCATTGATGTCACATATATGGGCAAGAAAAATGTCAACTATTAACATTTGTATAACTAAATTGCCCAGAGATCAACACAGTATTTCCAAATTCCATTGAAAGGGATTAAAATGCTGGCAGCAGCCTCCCTGCATTTCTCATGGTTCTTGAAATTCAGTATTCCTATGGAATCCAAGGATTTATTGATTTGTATCCCACAGTTATGATTGTGGATCTCTCTACAGAGGTGAAGTGATTAACCAGAAACAGTGAATTCTTTGTATACTGTTCTCATTTAAAAAACAAAACAAAACAAAACAAAACCAAACATACATTAACATTGACTTTGGAAGGAACAACATGCTTGTTCCTGTTTGATTTTTTTCTAATGTGGAGCCAACAGGGGCCTCTCTGGTTATGGATCTGTAAAATGATTTGAAATTTTTTCTGCATTTTACTCTAGAGATTTGCACGTTGGTTATCAGGAGTACTGTGTGAGTGGACATCATAGGATGGTTTATGACTGGGTTATATTTATTTTGGGCTCCAAACTGACACAATTAAGCTGAAGAAAATAGAACAAGTTTTCTAGCAGTTCAACTATTTCCTGGAAAGACATGTGTTGAGCTGAGAAGTTTTCTAGGAAAATGTAGATCATCTTAGTTTTAAAGCCTGGACATATCTAAAAAGAACCTGCCTGATTCTGACCTCAGAAGTAAAGCTGCAGTTTTTGGTTAAAGAAACAAAGACAGAAACTGATCTTCCAACCTGAGAATTACATATTGAACCTTTTGAACACCTTCCTGATGTTAATGCAGTAGCAAGTAAAAGTACATCAGGACTACAGCCAGACTGTATTGTGTGCTGCATAACTACATAGAAAGGCATAAATATACTGTCTTCCATTAGCTTTTAATCTAATTTAAGTAAAGGGGTAATACGTAGTGCAGTGATAAGTTGTGGAGGAAATGGATAGAATTCAGATTTGTTTAGTTAGCCATTAAAACATACATAAACAAATAATAGAAGTACCATTAACTGTCAATGACTACTGAAATATGAACAGTCATTTTAGTTCAAGATTGTGAACAAATGGATAACTTTTCCTCTACAGTAAATCATTTTAATGCTTATGAATATATATGTTACAAGAACACTTATATGGTTGGTTGAATTCCATGTACTACTTTGCGACTGCTGTTAGAATGATTTTTAAAAAGCAAGAAAGTAAACTGATTTTCTAATATAGAGAGTTTAAAATCTAAAATATTGGATCTTGTTGTTTTAGCTTAGTAGTGAACCCTGAGCCATGGATAGTCTTGGCAAAATATCTTCCACAATGGTTGGACAAATAGTGTTTTATAGCATTTAGAGTATGGAAATCTTTATGCCATTGCTGTTAAAATAGTGACATTATGTTTTTCTTTCATACATGGCATTCCCTCTACTACGCTCTCATGAGACCGCACCTGGAATACTGCGTCCAGCTTTGGAACCCCCAACATAAGAAGGACATGGACCTGTTGGACTGGGTCCAGAGGAGGGCCACAAAGATGATCAGAGGGTTCTTCTCCTATGAAGACAGGCTGAGAGAGTTGGGATTGTTCAGCCTGGAGAAGAGAAGGCTCCGGGGAGATCTTATAGCAGCTTTTCCATGTCTGAAGGGAGCTTACAAGAAAGCTGGAGAGGGACATTTTACAAGGGCAGGTAGTGATAGGATGAGGGGGAATTGCTTCAAACTGGAAGAGGAGAGATTTAGAATAGGTATTAAGGAGAAATTTTTCACTATGAGGGTGGTGAGACACTGGAACAGGTTGCCCAGGGAAGTTGTGGAGGCCCCATCCCTGATGGTGTTCAAGGCCAGGCTGGATGGGGTTTTGAGCAACCTGGTCTAGTGGGAGGTGTCCCTGCCCATGTCAGGGGCGCTGGAACTAGATAATCTTTAAGGTCCCTTCCAACTCAAACCGTACTATGATTCTACTAAAACATTAATTATTTCATTTTGATAGTAAGAGGTGCAAGAGGCATGAAGAAGAGGAAAAATCCATGAAGAAATATGATCTTTGACTCTCTTTAAATTTTCTGCAAAACTTCTGTTATCTTCAGTGAGCTTGACTGAATCACAGCCTTAAACGTTTGGGCTAAAAAATCTGGACATTTCATCCAGTAAATCATTTGCACAGAGTTTTCCTGTTTTCTATTCCCACAAGCATGCTTAATCTCACCTGCTCAGTGAAGTCATTAGACTGCAGCAACTCTCTAGGTAATTTATTCTATTATTCAGTGGTGTTCACAGTTAAAAACCTCTTCCTGATGTCTAATCAGAATTTTAAATTCCAAGCCATTTATCTTTGTTTTATAGCTCTGAACCTCTACAAGTAGGTCTCTTCCTTTTATTTGGCTCGACTATTTAAAAATATATGCTTATTCTTTAAGAAAAAATAAATATGTCTCACTGGAGATTGAAGTTACAGGTAACATTTCCCATTTAACTTGGGCATGTCATGGTGACACCTAGAACCTTCTTGGAAGACCTTGACACATTCTCTGTCTTTTAGAGGAAAGAAAGAGATAGCCGTGGTTTATTAATAAATATGACAACCCAAGAGTGTCTTCTGGCAAAGACTTCCCAAGGAGAAAGGACTTTGAAAGTTGACAAGGAGGTTTTAGAAGTGACTGGAAGTCCCAATAGGGTGGGAACAGGCTAAGGAGATAAGGAGTAAAAGGGTTCAGGCTGCAAATATAAGAATGGGATGCAACAATTTAAAGAAGTAAACAAACAAACAAAAAGGAGATAGTGTGTGAGATCAACATAAGCTAAAAGAAGTCTTAATTTAACATCAACATTATGTCACAAAACCAAGCATACATTAGCTCTTTCTGTCGTTTTCAAAAGAATGTGATCTTCTCTGGCCCATTTTTGAGGGTATTTTTAGTACTTTTACCACATTTACATATGGAAATTTCTTTTTATTTCTATTTTAACAATCAATGACTTTACTTATTTCCGTATTCTGTCTGGGATATAATCCATCTATATTACATTCTTCATCAGTTTCATCCTTTCAAGTGATTGACTTATATTCTTCCTACCTCCTGAAGCTTCACCTTTTTTTTTTTGTTGTTGTATAACTATTGTTCAAAGTGACTGCTAGTAACACTTTAATTTTATCTGGCAATTACCTTTAGAATTTTGGTGATTAACATGTCAGATATACTTAATGTATTCAAGAACTCTTCCACTTTTCTCCCTAACAGCATCTCTACCTGAAATTAATATTTTTTTTTACTTGAAATTAATATTCCTTTCTCTGCACTTTCCTCTCATCATTTTTTTAATTAATGCCAGAAGAAAGGTAGTGGTGATTAATCATAAGCATTTCAGTTTAGGTAGCAACATATGTGGGAAAAGTAATTTTACCCACTTCTGGAGTGTACCATTCTAATGCTTTTGAGAGGCAAGAATATGAATAGTCTCTCTTATGCACTTTATGACAAGCAGAAAATAGTTATAATAAGGGCTGTTCTGCTATCCATCCTTGTAAAACTTAGTGGCGGGTTCTGAATGGTTTTAAGTGATTCTAAAGTATATTTATAGCCTGGCACAAAGCCACCCTGTGTGTTCAGTGCGCTCTTATCAAACCTTCGGTGACTCAGACAGGACACAATTAACAAACTGTGTGCCAAGGTTCTGTTGTCTTTTCTGAACTGTTCAGCCGTTCCTCTCAAGGGTAAAAGCTCAGCAGAATTGCCAATAGAAATTACTTCCATGCATAGACATACACTGCAAGAAGCTGACATTTAGAGCAAGAGAATGGGGACAGTAGGTTGGTCCCAAAGCCTGCAACTTCCATATTCTTGGTTCCTGTTTTACTCTTACTTCCCTGTTGCCTTTGATAAGTCCACAAAACCAAATTTTTGAACGTAAGCTCTAATTTTCCCTGCAGTGGAGCTAAAAAGGTAATTCCTAGGACTCTTGACAGACTTCAGCTGTGCTGAAACCCTTCTCCTTATTCTTCTGCTTCCCACCCACATATTTTCTTATCTCTCAGACCTGGCTACTGCCGACTGTGGTTATCAGTATGATAAAAAGGACAGGTTTTAAGCTCCAGAGAGGCCTTGCCTCTCCCTTCCCCTCTTCCCCCATGGGGTTGCCTGAAAACACCACCAGCTATCACATCCAATGAAATTACTGTCAGTTGAAGTGAACTCTATGAGGATCAGGTTTGCTACATTTCCATCCTGGCTGTCCTTGTCCTCTCCATGTAAGAAGTAAGGATTACTTGGACTGAAGAGTTAGGTACTGCAGTGGTCTCAATTGAAGGTCTTTTTTTGATTCTCTTACAATGATATCTGACTGACTATTTCATTTCTTTTTTCTTTTATGTACTTTTGGACATAGATTTCCTCCTTTTTATATTGGAATTTAACAAAAGCCTGAAAAAATTATATCACCAGAACCCCAAAATAAGAAGAGAGTTAGCAAGATGAATGTTTGGGCTAATGCTAAATTAATAGGCTCATTTAGTATGTACACTGGGACTTTTAAATTCTGTCTGTACTCATTTTAGAAATACAGCTGAGGCATTTTAAAGTCTTTCTTTACCATCACTAGCAGTTAAAAAGACATAGAATGAAACAGAAAAAAGAAATTTCAAGCTCTTGGAGGAAAATATTTCTGATTTTTATTGTGACCTCTCCAGGTAATCAATTAAATTATTTGTAAAGAATAGTTATTTAACGCGGTTTCATTATCTGATAAAATTATATTGCCTCTGATTTGTGGTGATATATTTTGGGTAGGAGTATATAAATTAACTCACACAGTCTTGAAGGGCTTATAAAATAATGTAATAATGGAAATTAGATCATAAAAAACTAAATAATCAAAGAAAGGTTGAGTAATCAAAATTATTTTGTATTCATTCGGGAAGAGGTCAACCATGACTTCATAAAAGGAGAAAGGCAAAGAGAATGGCAGAGTATCAAGGTACTACAAAACATTTTATTATGAGGGCATTGTTTTATAGCATCTTACCATTATTCTGAGATATCTTAAAAAGAAATATTATGTTTTGTAAATATAGATCTTTAGTTATATCAAGTAACTTTTAGCTGAGGCTAAGAATTATCAGCATATCCTTTGTTTCTAAAGGAAAAAAAACCAAAACCTAATAAGCTTCAGTTTGTTTACCAGTGATAATGTTAATTATAGCAATGAATAAACCCAGTAATCAGGACAATCCACAGTGATCAACGCCAAGAATATTAACATTCAGGTAGTTAAAAATCAATATGTAGGCGTGGCTTAGGCAGCTTTGATAACAGAAATAAAGAAAGCTTCATTTTGTCTGTGAAGTTATTAACTCAGTCACTGACATTTGCATACTTACATTATCCTATAAAGTGTGGTTGCCACCTTACAGTCTTACAGATATAATGTCAGTAGTATTCTACTGTCATCTCCTCCTTGAATATAAAACTCAAATCTCATTAGTGTTTATATCACCAGAACACTTTTGCCTTTCCCCAGAACTATCCTCAGACTTTTCTTTTATTTATAAAAGTTGTAGCTGTATGATATACCATGCAAAATGCTAGTGAAAACTCACCACGTGTTGTCTTTAATCTGATGGCAAGTGTTGTCAGTGCACAGTTCAAATGTGACCAGACGCCCCTCTGTGATGAACTGTTACATTTTACCAAATGTCCTGCTAGTGTTGAAAGGACCATTATTAGATTTGTCATTTATTAATGTTCACAAAAAGGAGCTAAACCAATAACAGACACAGGAGCAAGAAAAGCACTACCTCAAAACAAACTCATATTAGTTCTTACCTTAGCGTCATCAATCAATCCTACAAAGCCTTCTCTGTGCATAATAGGAGGATCAAAGACATTACAGAAGGAAAATTAATTTAATGATGTAAAACGAACAAAGTGAGAAAACATGCCCTAGAGATGAAAATAGGTGGATAGAAAAATAAATAGGTCAAAAAAAAACCAAAACACCCCCCAAAAGCATAAAAAACCATAAAGGCTACAAGACCCAAACATCAATGTTCCAGTTCTGGTAAGAATTAGCTTGCAGTGTCAAACACAAAAAATATTTAACTGGTTTGGTTGTATGCAAGTAGCTACAATAATGAATTTCAACTTGCATAACAGAACTCATTACTGATTCTGTCAAATGGCATGTTTTGCAGTGAAACAAAAACTGGCATGAATAAATGGTATTCCCAATTTGCAAGGTCAGAAACCAAAACGGCGGTGGGTTTGCTGCACTTAGGAACCATCATCCTTTTAAAAACTCCACTGTGATATACTGAAAGCTGAGGTAGCTCCTAGTCCCTATTGGTACACTCAGTACAAAATGGTGAAGCCTGAAGGCTCTCAGCTGGACATGCTGAGGTGTAGGCAGTCCTCAGCCCAAAGCAACCCTTTCTACCATAAAACTGAGGATACTGAAAAGGACCGGGGAGAAAAGCTTTCAATTAACCTCAGTGCTAACTTAAATGACAGCAGTTTCATAAGCTCGTTTAAATCATTGAATCATATTAAGGCAGTTAAATGGGCCAGAATCTGTCAGAAAAGGTGAACTAGATTCCTCAGGCACTCATTTCTGACAAAAAAGGAAAAAAAAAAAAAAAAGAGAAACCCATCAGACCCTCTCTCAAGTATTCAAGCCATTTTGGTGAATAGAAACAGCTTGGCCTAAAATTTCTTGTGAAGAAGAATCAACCAGAAGAATCAACAAGTTATAAACCAGTGTATCTTCACCATTTGCAATAGACTTAATCCCAGTATACTTCAGTGTCAGCAATGGAAGAGGAGTCAAGTTTCCATGCCACCTACTGGAGCTTATCAAATTAAAAAGAATGTAACGCAGCACAGATGTTGCTCTGTGCTTAGACAAAGCTAAACATTAAACTTCGTATAATCACCTTCTCATTTTCTTTGACACTTCTTAAAGGACAGGATAGTGCAAGAGGTATTGTTTTATGTAGAAATTACCCCTGGTTTGGTGAAATGGAGATATGAATGGAGTCAATCAGTGAGGGAAGGCAAATGTCAACAGAACAGACATCACACCACTGCTATTTAAGTTAAATCATTCCATAAGGAGCTTGGGACTGCAGTGAAAGCCAGCAGTCATCTCATTGCACTGTTCTCTCTATTCTCTCAGCAACCCTCCCAGATTAACGATCTCGCCCACTCTGTTTTTTCTGTAGACCAATATGCAGCTGTTAATTATTTCTACTTGGCAATCTTCTTTTCCTTCCTACCCCTTCCAATTCCTGCACTACGACCTATTTAGGTTTCTTTTTCTTTTCCCCTGTGGAAGAAAGAAAAACGTCAATCTGTATATTTTTTCTGAACATTAGTTACCCTGAGAACAATTTTAATACATTATTAAAAGCAGCAGGGATAATAAGTTTCTGAATTCCTAACAAAGCACTTGAATTAGTCAAGTCATTCTTTTATTAAATACAATGGTAAAGAAAACAGGTTTAGTACCCTTTCGATTGAAGTTCTGCGCACCACCAAAGAGAGTTTCTTTGAAACCTGCAAATCACTGCCTTGTCAGCAATTTCCTAAGAATAAAATAGTTGTAATCATTCAGTTTTATCTTTTAGTTTTTAACTGCCTTATAGTTCTGACTACTTGAGTTTGTTTTTTTTTTTCTCAGCTTATTTCTTTACTCCCCCTAGTCCTCCTAACCAGACACCACCTCTTTTCAGCTGTATACTCTGACAGCCAACTCAAAAAGGACAACATAAGGTGTGGTTTCACATTACCCTCTATCCAATACAGCTGTCAATTGTTAGTGAAAGGGGTGATCTTACTTTTTCCCATGTCTCACATGCAGGTCACCCAGCCAATCCAAAGGAAACGAATCCAAATATATATTTACTCATACACACACTCACACTCTGATTAGGTTTATACAGTCAGAAGATCTGATATGAAGAAGAGGTTGGGAATAAATGTCATGAGGCCTAGGAAAGCGAAAGAGGAAAGCATAAGATATGGTCCTCTAGTGTAGTCAGATAGATGATGTGAACATGATGTGAAACAGCATCCTTGTCCTGAGTATGGCTGGGATGGTGTTAACTTTCCTCATATTATGGGCTACTAAGCCCATATGGTACTGTGTTTTGCATTTCTGGCTAAAACACTCTTAATAACACACCAGTGTTTGGGCTCTCACTGTACTGTTCTCGTACAGCATGAGGTTTTTCTCTTTTTCCCACTCCATTCCCCCCTGTAAGTAGGCTGGGGATGGGCAAGACACTGGGAGGGGACACAGCTGGGACAGTTGATTCAAATTGGCCAAAGGGATATTCCATGGCATATAATATTATGATTAGCAATAAAACAGATAAAGGAAGAAGGCAGGTGGGGTGGTGGGTTGGCTTCCAATGTGGGCAGCATTCTGAGAATGGCTGGCCATCTGTCTGCCTATAGGAGATGGTGGATGATTTCCTTTGTTTCGCTTGATTTTCCTACCTTCTTCACTGGTTAAACTGTCTTTATCTTGACCCATGAGTTTTCTTGCTTTTTTTCCTGTTTTCTCAAATCACTCCTCTGGGTAGGGGAGTAAGCAAGTGGCTATGTGGGTGCTTGGCTACTGGGCAAGGTCAATACTCCACCATCCTTAATGTACAGAATTATTCTATGTGTACATCTGTTGATGCAGAGGACAGATAACCTGCCTACCTCTGACTTTTCCAAAGGGAGATGATGCCTTCCTTCTAAAGTCTTCCTGAGTTGGGAAATTACAGGAAATCTCAGTAGAGAAGAAGACAAGGAAGAGACCTAATTTTGTCCTCTACAACAGTGTAAGAAACCTCATAAAGAAGTTGTTCCATATTATCTTTTCATGACTGCACAAAGAATGAAGATTTGTGTAATGATCTTATGACTCTTAATCCAAAAAAAAAACATCGGGAGTATGACTGGTCTCACAGTACAAACAAGATATCAGCAAATGGACTTGGATTTTTCTATGACCTCCTGCTATCTCTAAGAGCAGTTTGAAGTTGACTCTCCCACCTCAGGAACAGATCTGCGTGTTGGAGATACGGGGTTACTAACTAGCATGGTGCCTGCTCTGCTGGCCTCTAAATCAACCAGCTTCGTAGTAAAGACATACATGATAGACTAGTGTCACAGCTTCAAAGGGGTAAAGGAGGGGAGTGTCAGGAAAGGAATTGTATTTGGACCAGCTCCAGGATTCCCGGTGTCATGAATCCAAGATTTTCTGTGAGGACCCATTTCAAAAGGCCATATTATCACGATAGTATGGTGCCTGTTTAATGAAACACTGTTCTTGAGCGAGTACCACCACTGCCTTTTGCAGCTGTGCCAACAGTTGGCCTAAAAGAAATTACACTAATGTTTCAATGGGTTTTCCACAGATTAATTGTTCAAAATGAGAGTTATAACAATAAAAGTGCTTATGCCGGCTTTAAAACAAGCTTTGATTGAGAGAAAAAAAAAAAAAAAAACGAACAAAAAAATAGAAAAAACAAACCAAACCCACAAGCCAAAACAAACACAGTTCTTCAGGGTATACAGTTCCTTTCTTTGTATTTTGCACAGTGCTCTGTCTAATTCATGTTAAATCCAGCATGATCTTAGCATCAACTTGAGGTCATTGTAGATTTTCCATGTAGCGATAGGGCATTTGGTACTTTTTCCTAGGAGAAGCTTTTGCTTAATGTCCTTCAGAAAAGCCTCTCCACCTATCTCATGACTTTAAGTCCAGTGCACAAGTTGCACTTCCATTTTGTATCATGCAGATGTCTATCAGGTTTCTTCTGGAAATCTGATAGTTAGACTTTTGAATTCTCCAAACTGAGTTTGTAATTAAGTGCAGCTGCAAAGCGATAGGTACAGCTGGAAATAACTACCTCAAAATTAGGCCTTATCAAATTAATTCCTTTGCAGCTGATGGAACTTCTGCTTAAATAAAGACTCTATTTGGTACAAACCAAAATAGATGGCTCTGTGGACATCCAGTCTTTCTTCAGGCCACTTACGAGATAGTATCACCATGTTTTGTATATTGTTGAACCGTACTGTTTTTCAACTCCAAACACCAATTCATAACATCTTGTTTGCATCCCACACTGTCCTTGCCCCTAGACTGCCGAAAGGGCTGAAGTTTTGACTCTGCAGCTCCTGGTGTGAAAATAAAAACACTCTTCTTTACTATGCCTTCAAACACAGAACTCATCAGAAAAAACATAAACAAAACCACCAAAGAGATATTTTTAAACACCCCAAAGAGTCAAATATTAATTAAAATATTATGTAATATATTTTAACACTCTTATTTCTTGCAAAATGCAAAAGGATATCATACCTAAACTGATCGTGTTAGACTGTCAATGCAGTGAATGAAATCATCAAATCTAAAAGTAACTCTGTCTTAATAAACAGTGACATGAAAATAAATAACATGTCTAGAATCTATGCAGATGGAAAGTCCCTTGTTTTTCTATTCTGGAATAAAAAAGGTAGGTCATTTTGTAAGTATTTGACAAAGGTTCTAATCATATGTATAATCACTCATATTACATAGTTTTTGCAAAAATATTCACACTCTGGCAGGTCTCTGACTTTGAAGGACATTAGCCATTCAAAATACAGTTTTCTAAACTCATAATCCTTGCTGTCCCCTTAATTTTATAATTGAAAATTGTTTATACTGAAATCAAAACCCAAATCCAGGAATCTATTTGCTTTAAAGCAGTTTACTCAGTCTGACTAAGTGTCTGTGCACTTCATTTTGGTGCTGTCACTTTGCTGTGTCTCTGTCTTTATGAATAAGAAACAGGATGTTTCTTTCTTTGTCAGATAATAAAAACAAGCACATAAAATAAGTGTAGGATCTCATCTTGGCTTGCAGTATATTTTTGAATAGAAACACACTTGTGAAAAAGCTTGCTCTTGGCTATTCATTGTAGGTCATTCCCTGTTTTGCAAAATATATCTGCTGGTTCAATATATAGATATATGAAGCATATTGAGAATGATTAATTGGGATCAGAGAAGTTCTCAGCTTTTTGTTTACCCTCTGTGAGGATAAGTTGTATTTTCTCAGGGATATGACAATCCACACAAATGAAATACAGTCTAATTTATAATGCCAGATCAGAAAGTTTGTCTGACTTGATAACTCCGCACAAGATAACTTAATTCCTTCCTGATACAATACAATTATCTGGTATAAACTTCATTATAAATGCCTGAAATTATATGGAATAGATTTTCTGACACGGGTTATATTTTATATCCTTTTGGATGAGCACAATATAACATTCAAGGTACGTCCATAGTAATGAAATGCAGTAGGAGTGCCATTTTCTAATGACTATGTCAAGACTTAGACCTGATGCCTAATTTCTACAAAGGGCTTCTAAGAGATTTCTGTAAATTACATATGGACAGAGGTATGAATGTACAATAGGACATTTATAGAAATACCATAAAATCCAAGTTCTCAAATACATTGAAATCCAGACAGTATTCTAGAGGGCCTAGAAGCAAGCTGTTTTCCAAATGAGCTCAATTAATCACGTTTGTCTATATGAAATACAAGAAAAAGAAAATAATTTGAAGAGCAAAACAATCCATTGATATGGGCATTATGTTCATGATGAGCCTACATTCCCCTCCCCCCCCCCCCTAAAATATAAAGGGAGGTTGAATAATCTAAGAGTATGGGGGAAAAAAAGAGTCCACTATTACTTTTCAAACACATTTTAATGATTTCTTTTCAATGTATAATACGTCATCAGAAGAAGAAGACAGAGAAGATGTCCTATGCTAAAACACTGGTGAGGAACACCCCACAGACAGATGTAGGCTTGAAGTGACTTCTTTAAACTTAACTTCTACCCCTGCATCTCTCCAGCGAAGGGTTGGAGGTATGAAACAAACTACCATCTGCACTCCACCCATAGGAGGAAGGAAGAGGTAGGGAGTGACTAGAGACTAAAGTCAGCAGCTTTGTATACCATCTAATGGTAGGTAACACATATTTCCTGGAACATAACCTCAAATTATATTCCTCAACTGATATTCTATTAAGAGGACTACTGTAATGTGTGTGTCTAACCAGACTCCTTCCAGTTGTTATTCCTTACAGGAGCAGTATCTCTGTCTTGCAAGTGTCCACATAATGGTTAAAAATAGGTAACAGCGATGGTGAAAAAACAAACCATTCACTCTACCTCATAACTTCCATTATGCATACAATCTAAATACATAATAAATGAAATACAACAAGGGAAAGTGTAGGGTCCTACATCTGGGCAGAAACAACCCCAGGTTCCAGTATAGGATGGGGAGCTACCTGTTAGAGAGCAGTGTAGAGGAAAGGGACCTGGGGGTCCTGGTGGACAGCAGGATGACCATGAGCCAGCACTGTGCCCTTGTGGCCAAGAAGGCCAATGGCATCCTGGGCTGTATTAGAAGAGGGGTGGTTAGTAGATCGAGAGAGGTCCTCCTTCCCCTCTACTCTGCCCTGGTGAGACCGCATCTGGAATATTGTGTCCAGTTCTGGGCCCCTCAGTTCAAGAAGGACAGAGAGCTGCTGGAGAGAGTCCAGCGTAGGGCAACTAAGATGATTAAGGGAGTAGAGCATCTCCCTTATGAGGAAAGACTGAGGGAGCTGGGTCTCTTTAGTTTGGAGAAGAGGAGACTGAGGGGTGATCTTATTAGCGTTTATAAATATATAAAGGGGGAATGTCATGAGGATGGAGCCAGGCTCTTCTCAGTAGCAACCAATGATAGGACAAGGGGTAATGGATTCAAGCTGGAACACAAGAGGTTCCACTTAAATTTGAGAAGAAACTTCTTCTCAGTGAGGGTGACAGAGCACTGGAACAGGCTGCCCAGGGAGGTTGTGGAGTCCCCTTCTCTGGAGACATTCAAAACTCGCCTGGACGCCTTCCTGTGCAACCTCATCTAGGTGTTCCTGCTCTGACAGGCGGATTGGACTAGATGATCTTTTGAGGTCCCTTCCAATCCCTAGCATACTGTGATACTGTGATACTGTAATCTAAAAACCTTTCAAAAGAAAGCCAGAAGTCCAGTTCTTACTCCAAAGACTGCCAGCAGCAAAAATAAATCTTATGTTGGCCCTAAAGTCCAGTTCAGTTATAGTTATAATGTAAAATATCTACTTACAGTTCACAGAGTGTAGGAGGGAAGGAAGAGAGTCACCTACTTATGGAGACAAGATAGCTGGTTGAAAGCATCCTTTCGGGCATCTGAGTTCATTCCAGCATTTTAACAGCTTAAGAACAGTTGCTGTTTTCTGGTATTTCTCATGCCTGGAAGGTCAATTGTGTCTTAGTACATAATGCATCAGCCTGAGGAAAACATTGTGTTGTCTAATTGCCTATTTTAGAACCTATTGTGAAAAAAACACAGGTTAAATGTTTTGTCAGGGAGAAGGAGATTGATGAGTTGCTTGGAAAATAGGAATAGCTTCAGCCTGGATATAACATCCTCCACAGGTGTGGGCACAGTATTTCTGATAGTTCGAGGTTTGTTTGTTGGCAGTTATTTCTTTAACTTGACAGCAAGTGATAGGTTGTGTCACCAGGAGACATCAGTAAGTATGAGTTGTAATTTAGGGCAGCTGTCCTTTTAGGAAACTCATTCAGTTGAATTATTAATTGGTGTCATCAAAAAAGTAATAGAGACTTTCCAGCTCACCAACATTTAGACTGTTGGGCTTTTTAACCAAGTCTAAAAATCTGTAAAACTATGGAGGGAATACATACATCATCTATAAACACTTCTCTCGTAAGCATGCAACTGACTATTAGCACCTTTCTAAGAGAGATTCCTGTATCAGTTCAAAGGCCTTTGCCTTTTTATTGATTTTTGTTTGGTTGTTTTTTTTTCCCACCAAAGCAGCTTTTAAAAGTATCCCCTAAAGGGTGTCTTTTGCCTTGTGAGGTTACTATGCCGCCATGCAAAGGTAACAAGTCATCAAGACTGTTTTAAGGTGTCCTGAACCACCTCCTGCAAGACTCCTTTCTCCTTCTCCCCTTGTTATAGTGGAAGGCACCACTAAACTGCAGTTAATCTTTCTAAACTACCTCTACTGTCCTCCTCTTATGCACAAGGGACTTTTAATGTAGATTTTTAATTTCTGTTTCTTGAGCATGAATTATATACTAAATTTGGATGAAATTTGCTTACTATTTCTACCAGTATTTGGTATATACTTAATGTATGTAAATTAATATACAAAATATATATATACATAATATCCTTTCAAATCAACATCTGTTAGACTGGCTGCAGGGACACTGCTTCCCTTTATGACTGTTAAACAAATCATTAATAGTATTCTCACTGACTTGAAGTACTGAATACTGAAAAACAGTTTCTGTGGAAGAGGAAGGTGAGGACTTTAGCTGATGGAACAGAGATTTATGGACATTATTTCCTCCACTTCTCTAATTAAACATTATTTTGAAAAGCAAAAATTGGTGAAGAATTGCAAAATTATCTGTATATATGTATGTATATGTATGTGTTGCTTTAGCAAAGAGGAATTTTAAGAAATGCACAAGCATAACATCCCCTGTTGCTATTATCAAATGGTAGAAGGGTGACTCTACTACCACAGAACTTTTCACGCTGGATAGAAAGAGAGAGGGCCAGGTGCAGGTCTACCAGAGGAGAGGAAAGAGTTGAACGGTGGAAGACAGACAAAACTCTTGCTTGAATCCTCTGAGGCCCAAAACCATACCATGCAAACACTTCTTTTTCCCCAGTCTGCCTATATTCAAATTTCCTCTCTTTTTGACATTATAACAGAGACAAGCATTGAGCGTTTTGCTACACACATGGGACAGAGTTACAAAAGGTAGGGAAAGCTGAGTCAGTATTAACACAACAAAATAAGATCTTCTCTAACTTCAGAGAGCTTGACAAAATTCTGTTGTGCTGTGGTGGGTTGACCCTGGTTGGATGTCAAGTGCCCACCAAAGCTGCTCTGTTACTCCCTTCCTCAGCTGGACAGGTGAGAGAAAATATAACAAAAGGCTCATGGGTTGAGATAAGGACAGGGAGATCCCTCAGCGATTACCGTCATGGGCAAAACAGATTTGAGGAAATTAGTTTAATGGATTACCAATCAAAATCAGAGTAGGAAAATCTGAAAGTAAAACCTAAATCTTAAGACATCTTCCCCCCACCCTTCTCTTCTTTCCAAGCTTAACCTTACTCTTGAATTCTCTACTTCCTCCCTTGCAGTGGCACAGGAGGATGGGGAATGGGGGTGGGTTGTGGTCAGTTCATCACACATTGTCTCTGTTTCTTCTTCTTCCTCCTCAGGGGGGGACTCCTCATACTCTTCCCCTGCTCCGGTCTGGGGTTCCTCCCACGGGAAACAGTTCTCCATGAAATTCTCCAATGTGAGCCCTTACCATGTGTTGCAGTTCTTCATTAACTGCTCCAGCATGGGTCCTTTCCACAGCATACAGTCCTTCAGGAACAGACTGCATGAGTCCTCCACGGGGTCACAAGTCCTGCCAGCCAACCCGCTCCAGTGTGGGCTCCTGTCTCCATGTGTCCACAGTTCCTGCCAGGAGCTTGCTCCAGCATGGGCTTCCCATGGGGTCACAGCCTCCTTTGGACTTCCACCTGCTCCAACATGGGTTCCTCCACAGGCTGCAGGTGGATATCTGCTCCACCATTAACCTGTATCGGCTGCAGGGGGACAATCTGCCTCACCATGGTCTTCAACAAGGGCTGGAGGGGAATCTCTGCTCCGGCACCTGGAAATGTTCTCATCTGTATTTGTGCTTAGGTGTTGCAAAAATTTTGTAAGTATTTACAGTTTTTGGTTCTTCATTAGGCAATGGAAAGTACATTTTCCTTGTAGCATGAAGTCCACATTTATACTGAAATCACTACCATTTGTATTAGCACTCAGCTGCCACATTTCTGTTTTCTTAAAGCACATGTATGCCCACAAAGCTTCATAAGATCCTTGCAGCTGTGTAGTGACAAGCTGTACAGACAAAATGCGTGCTGCAATGTGAATTAGTAAACTCTTACCCTCTGCATAACCATCTGGTGCAAAGCCTGTGGGGTAGATGAACAGTGCATTGTGGGTTGCCAGCACTTTCACAGAAAAATTGAGACATCTTGAGGTCAGGTTCACACAGTTCCCTCTGTTATACAACATAACAGCAATTGTGAAAAAAATCCTCTCTGATAATTCATTGTATTCTATAATCTACTCTTCCATTTACTGATCTTAAAATTTTATGTTTCTTGTTGGGCAGAAGCTTGAAAGCTGAGTGGATCATTTAGAGTCACCCGGGTTTACGACACCAGACTTTTGTTTTCACAAATACTTAGTTTATTAGGTTAACAGGACACATATTAAACCCAGAAAAATCACAGAATCATCGGATGGGTTTTGTTGGGAGAGACCTTAAAGATCATATACTTCCAACCCCCTGCCATGGGCAGGGACATCTTCCACTAGACCAGGTTGCTCAAAGCCCCATCCAACCTGGCCAGGCATGGGGCCTCCACAACTTCTCTGAGCAACCTGTTCCAGTGTCTCAACACCCTCAGAGTAAAGAATTTCTTCCTAATATCTAATCTAAATCTACCCTCTTCCAGTTTAAAACAGTTACCCCACATCCTATCACTACACTCCCTGATAAGGAGTCCCTCCCCATCTTTCCTGTAGGTCCCCCTTAAGACTGGAAGCTGCTATAGGGTCTCCCTGGAGCCTTCTCTTTTCCAGGCTGAACAATCCCAACTCTCTCAGCCTGTCTTCATAGTGGTGTTCAACCCAAAATTCTGTGATATATTCTGAACAAAAGTATAATTAAACGTTTCAGAGTATGCCAGATCTAGATTTACTTACACATCAGCTCAACAAGTGTGTAGCCTTTATCAGAAGAAAATCATTTAGCTTGGGAATTCTTTTTCTAGCAGAATTGAATTGAACTATTTAAATATGCTTTGTAAGTCCAATTGACATGTCTTAATATATAATGACTATGGCTCACCTGAAGAAAAAGTAATAGGTTTATTGCAAAATCATTCTTCTCTAGTGTTCAAACACATGATTTAAAAATGTAAAGCTGCTTATAATCTTCCTTTTCTAAATATTTTATAGGAAAGATATAAGTTATAAAGTTTCTAATAATAGGAGAGACAACACCTACACACACCCCTACACCTACCCACCCACTGAAGGAATTCATCTGTTCATAGATCTGCTTCAGGTTTCTCTTCCTCGGTACTTTAGGAATTACCCATATCACTTTTGAGTTTTTTAAAATATTTCTCAACAACCTTTTCTGTTGCAATGACAATTCCTTACTGCTTCTGGTATCTCAGTTCTTTGGGACAATTCTGTCTCCTGTACAAAAGATATTCTTTCCTAGCTCAGAAGTAGTCAACTTTCTTGACCTTACGAGCCACACAAGTAACACTTAGAAAGCACCTATGAAATACCTTGGACAGTTAAGAAACGGGGGTCCTTAGTAATTCTACCTGCAACTGATGACAAAAGTTTCTCAGGGGTGCTGGAATGGTGTGGGTATGCAGCTGGTCTCCAGAGAGATCTGCTCATAATATCCTCAGCACCTCTTCCTACCTCATTTCCACTGTAGCTGAGGGTGTGGACTGCCTACAAAAACAGCAGATCCCCTCTGGCAGCCATGCCGTATGGCCTGGCACTGGCATCACAGCCGAATTGCTTGCGGCTTATTAGCTGCAAGCCTGCTGCAATGACCTTTTTTAACAGATGAAGAACTTTCGGTCTTTGCATTTCTCATTGACTGCCCTCTTCACCCTGCATTGATCTTGATATTTGACCAGAGTATTTGGATCAATGAAGGAGGTTCATATTAGGTCAAAAATTTGTTCCTAGATTTGAATATCCTTTTTGTAATAGAGAATACTAACTCTATAACAGCAACGGCCTGAGACTTAACTGTGGCTGTTAATTCCACCTCAGAAGTATTCCCAGGCAATGTTTAAAGTTTGGATGATGTGAAATCTTGTGCTGGCTAGGAAAAATACATCAAAACTTTTTCCCACAAAAATTATTGTTTAAACCTCCTTTAAGTGAATATTGTATATACCTAAAAACATTTAACAAAACTCCTTAACAATAACATGCTACAATGCAAGTATTCAGCTACTTGTCAACAAATAATTTTTTTTTTTTCCTGGTTTCAGCTGGGATAGAGTAAATTTTCTTTCTGGTGGCTGCTGTGGTTAAGATTTGGTATGAAAGGAATATCAATAATGCATTTTGTTTTAGTTGTTGCTAAGTGATGTTTATACTATTCAAGGACTTTTTTAGCTTCCCATAGAAGCTGAGAAGGACCATAGACAGACCAATGGAATGGCCAATGGGATATTCCATACCATAGATGTCATGTTCTGTATACAAATGGGGGTTCACCTGTGGGGCGGGAATCCGCGATCGCTGCTTGGGATGGGACGGGCAACCAGTTCACAGGGTGGTGAGTGTGACTTACATTGTATTACTTTAGCTTGTATATTCTTTTACCATTATTGTTATTTTCTTTCTTGTTGTTGTTGTTATTGTTCTATTAAACTGTCTTTATCTCAACCCCTGTTTGGTTTTTTTTTCCCCTTTTCCCTCCATTTTTCTCACTTCTCCTTACACTTCTGGGGGGAATGGGTAAAATGGCATGAATGGCCGTGTGGTCCTAGCAGCTGGCTGGGGTTAAACCACAACATTATTTGAAAATATGTATTTGTTATATACTTTCTAAGGAAAGCAACAAATTCTTGTGAGCTAAATAGACGTTGCAGAATCATGGTAACCTGATACACTTAGATTAAAAGAAAAAAAATACCTAGAATTTCAGGAAAGCAAAATTCCAGCTCTTCAAGGAGTTAGCCAATAGGAATCCCTGGGAAACTGCCCTCAAGGACAAAGGAGTAGAACAGAGCTGGCAGATATTTAAGGACACTTTCAAGGAGTGCAAAAGCTCTCGATCCCCTGGTGTAAGTAATCAGGAAAGGAGGGCAAGAGGCTGGCATGGCTGAGTCAAGACCTGCTGGTGAAACGAAAGCACAAGAAGGAAATGCACAGGCAGTTGAAGCAGGGACAGGTATCCTGGGAAGAGTATAGGGATATTGCCCGGTTCTGCAGGGATGTTGTCAGGAAGGCCAAGGTGCAGATGGAGCTGAACTTGGCAAGGGACACAAAGAATAATAAGAAGGACTTCTACAGGCATGTCAGCCAGAAAAGGAAGGTCAAAGAAAGCATACCTGCCCTGATGAGCAAGACTGGAAAACTGGTAACAATGGATGAAGAGGAGACTGAGGTACTCAACAAGTTTTTGCCTCAGTCTTCCCTGGCAGCCTCTCTCCCCACACCTTTCAAGTGGATGGACTGCAAGGCAGGGACTTGGGGAGCAAAGTCACTCCCACTGTAAGAGAAGATCAGGTTTGTGATCACCTGAGGAACCTGCACATACAGAATTCTATGGGACCTGATGAGATGCATCCCAGAGTCCTGAGGGAATTGGCTGATGTAGTTGCCAAGACACTCTCCATGACATTTGAAAAGTCATGGCAGTCAGGGGAAGTCCCTGGTGACTGCAAAACAGAAACATTGCACTCATTTTTAAAAAAAAGGTAGAAAGGAGAACCCTGGGAACTACCACCTGTCAAGCTCACCTGTGTGCCTGAGATCACAGAACAGATCCTCCTAGAAGCTATGGTAAGGCGCATGGAGCACAGCAAGGTGATTTGAGACAATCAGCATGGCTTCACCAAGGGCAAGTCCTTCCTGAGCAACTTAGTGGCTTTCTATGATGGAGTGACTACATCAGGGGACAAGGGAAGAGCTACAAATGTTGTCTATCTGTACTTCTGTAAGGTCTACATGGTCCCCCACAACATCCTTCTCACTGAATTGGAGAGATATGTGTTAGATGGGTGGAATGTTTGGTGGATGAGGAATTGGTTGGATGGTTACATCCAGAGGGTAGTGGTCAATGGCGCAATGTCCAGATGGAGACTGATGACCCTGAGTGGTGTCCCTCAGGGTTTGTATTGGGAGTGGTACTGTTTAATATCTTCATCAGTGACACAGACAATAGGATTGAGTGCACCCTCAGCAAGTTTCCAGATGACACTAAGCTGAGCGGTGTGGTTGACAGGCCCGAGGGACTGGATGCCATCCAGAGGGACCTGGAGAGGCTTGAGAATTGGGCCTGGGTGAACATCATGAGGTTCAACAAGGCCAAGTGCAAGGTCCTGCACCTGGGTAAGGTGAGACTCCACAACCTCTCTGGGCAGCCTGTTCCAGTACCCTGTCACCCTCAAAGTAAAGTTTTTCCTCATGTTGAGATGGAAATTCCTGTGTTCCATTTTGTGCACATTGCCCCTTGTCCTGTCTCTGGGCACCACTGAAAAGAGTCTGGCCCCATGGTCTTGACACAGCCGCCCTTTAGATATTTATAAGCTTTGATGAGATCCTTTCTCAGTCTTCTCTTCTCCAGGGTAAACAGACTTGGGTGTCTCAGCCTTTCCTCGTAAGAGTGGTGCTTCATTCCCTTGCTCAACTTTGTAGCACTCTACTGGACTCTCTCCAGTAGTTCCCTGCATTTCTTGAACTGGGGAGCCCAGAACTAGACACAGTACTCCAGCTGTGGCCTCACCAGGGCAGAGTAGAGGGAGAGGATAATCTCCCTTGACCTGCTGGCCACACTCTTCTTAATGCACCCCAGGATATCGTTGGCCTTCTTAGCCACAAGGGCACATTGTTACCTCATGGCCGATTTGTTGTCCACCCGGTCTCCCAGATCCCTCTCTGCAGAGCTGCTTTCCAGCAGGTCAGCCCCTAACCTGTACCAATGCATGGAGTTATTCCTCCCTAGGTGCAGGACCCTACACTTGCCCTCTTCGCCCAACACTCTAACCCATCCAGGTCTCGCTTTATATCCTTGTCCCCTCCATAAATATAGAAAATTCAGTAAGGACTACCTTACTAACTAAAGAGTCAGGCCTTTGCATAACATGGTTATGTTGATTCCTTTCAGTGAAGCTAAAAATGTCAGTCAAAGACACACTGTGGAAATATTATGTAGGTTCCAAATCGTTACCTGATATTTCAACTGCGTAGCTTTGAAAAAGCTATACTAAATCACTTGAAACACTTTTGTAACAGACTACTAATCATTTGTTTTGAATTGAGAAAATTTTGTAATGAGACAAGTATCATCAGCCTAAAAAGAACTGTCACATGTATGAGATTGTGACACCAACATAAGACTTTATAAAGAGAGAGCTGATGAGTTCAGGGATGAAAATTTGAATATTGAACAATTATCTGTTAAGCTGCAAGAGGCAAAAGTGGACAAAATAGTTGTTGTGTGAACTATAAGCTGTTTTTCATAGTGGTCATTTTTCAAAATGTTCTTGATTACCTTTGCAGCCTTAATTATGTGGTGCACAGAGCTCTTCTAAGCAGAAACTGAGTAAGCAGATTCCAAGTTAAACACTTTTGGACTAGTGACTGAATAACTTGCGTCAACTGAACAGGTAACCATTTGACGTAGTGCTGGTGTTTTAGAAAATGTGTTCAGTAAGGACTTTGCCATCATATTTTGGCTATATCATAGAGGCATTCATTTTGAGGAACATTCTTTATTTCATTCCTTACGCGGGTGGAAACTGTCACTGGAGCGAGGGCACACTCGGTGCAGGCCTCTGTTCGGTGCCTGGTTTCATCCTGGGCTCAAGTGTGTGAGGCACCAAACACTCCGATCTACTGCAGGGAGGCAGATGAACATATGCTTAACCTTCAGTTTATAAATGCTTCCTTGAACTCTGTCAGAGCACTCCGTGTATGACCACAACTAAAGTTTGAACCAAAATACTTGTGGTCTGTAGGCAGCAATCCCACCACATGAACCATTGTGTTCTTTGGACAAGCTTTTGGTAACTGTGCTAAACTGCTCTGGGCTGAAATCCACTCTAGTACTCCTATTGTTCCTCTGTATCTGTGCCTACTGCTTACACGTTTCCAACACTGTGTTATTTTCCATGTAAGTATCAGGAGTGGAAATAAGTGACTTAATTTTCTGCTTCCATTAGATGCGTTTGTGTGGTGCATGTAACTACATGGAGATGTTTGGTGCCTGTCCGCTTTTCTTGACTTTGGAAAAAAAAAAAAAACACACCAGCCTTTTAAGTGCAAGGAATCTTCCTGCCTAGCAGTGGGAAGTGGTCTTGCTGTGGGGTTAGTGAAGATGGAGGCAATTACAGAGTGGGGGTGTTCAATGAATTACAGGTTTTCTGATTTAGTTGTTCCTGTTTTCTCCCCTTTTACTCTAAAAGAAGTCACCTATAAAACATATATTGCCTTTTTGTGTATGAAGAAATACAACCATTCATAATTTCCTGGAACAATGTTTGGCACCTATTTAGATAAGAGGAGCCCATCTATCTTTGCAATATTTCTCTTTTGTACAAAGGCCCTGATTTCCACTGGGATGCAGATGTATTGAACTATTAGTAGAACAGCAAGGGCTGTTTTGCCTTGACACAGTACCTATTTTGCAAGATGAAAGATCAAAAAGAATTTAAATACCTTTATTTTATAGCTGATCGTGTGGAATTATGTATAAATCTGTTGGAGGTCTTTTCAGGATATTTTTTTTTTAATTTAGGTATGCCCACATCAATCTTTCAGAGCCTTTTGTCTCTTTGCTTCTGTATGCCATTACCTGCCCTTTGATTCTGTGCAATTTCCTTACTAAGCCAATATTTATATGAACTGATCATAACATCTTTTTTGACATTTATTTTGCAATGTTTAAAAATGGTTAGAGTAAATGCAATGTAAAAATTCATTGCAATGTTTTTGCAAAGTACTGTAACACAAAACAATGGGAAAAAAGAGGGGAGAATAATTTCCTTTATGTAAAACTGTAATTCTGATTTAACTCACACATGGCTAATACACGTGATTTTATTTTTGGAAATGTGCTACACCATTGTTTTTTATAATGTCTACCACATGCTGCCTGTTGTTTTTGCATTTAAAAATAGTATTTTGTACTCCAGACAAAATAAAACCAAGTAGTTTTCATATTTCTAGACAAACCAGGGCTGTAATGGTTAAAACGCTGGCATTATACATATAATTTCTGATTGGAAGAGTCAGTGAAGAGCCCAAAATGCCTTCTCTGTGGAAATCTTTGCTGCCTAACGTATGTTGATACGTACCCAGGGATTTCTAAGCCATTGCTATTTATTTCTGGTAAAGTGCTTGTATGTAACGTAGGAAAGTTATGGATGGAATTATCTGTTTAGTTTCATATGGGCAGGGCTAAAGCTAAATTCCTAATCTCTCTTTCCCCTTGTCTCTTGTCACCTTGTGTTACCCCATCAGAGGCATGGAATCTGCACGTCTTTGACTTCATCTCCGCTTTCCTTCATGGGCTGTACATCCAGATCATGTCTACACTTACCATTTCTGGTTACGTAAACATTCAGCTTCTTCCAGAATCTAAGGATCTTCAGATACTCTCTTATTTCCTGCCTCATCCAGTGCAGCTTACTTTTTCTGCTCTTAGCATCGTATAAATGGTTCCCCTTCAAAATGCTTCTGTTAGAATCATCTTGATTCTTTCTTCACCCCGTTCTTAGCTGTTAGCTTCTTTTCCTCTGCTGCATTGATGATCTTTACCAGCATGCTCTCTCAATATTTCACTAAACACTATTTTAATAAGTTCTGCTTTTCTTTTTTCTTCCTCATTCCTACAGCCCATGCCTTTCCCTTTTTCCCTTTCTTCTTTTTTTTTTTTGACATAAAAGTTGGAGGTTGAAGTAAAAAAAAAAAAAAAGGTTTTCTTTGCCTGTATAATAGCACAGCAGGATCTGGGTATTTTGCCTCTAGGAACTACAGCAAAACAATAAATGAAGGCCAATCAATGCAAATTCTGATAAACAGAATAGAGAGGAAAGAGGGTAGCTTAACTTATATATCAGTGGTCTGAAATGTATTTTTTCACTGATCTGCTGTTAGATAGATGCTTGTATGCAATATCTGTGTTTTCTAAGGCTTTGCCTTGCAAGAGCTAATAACCCTGAACCTGCCACCTCAATTGGGTCTTGATGCTAAATACTGTTTATACAAAAAGAGAATTTCTTGCACAACATCATACTTAGAAAATACAACAAACTGCCTGTATATATATATAAGAAAAAAAAAAAACAAAGAAAGTGTACTTTCCCCAAAATCTAAGCATTTATGTATTGCAAAAGATAGTAGATTGACTTCACTGACTTGTTTTAACACTACTAAAATAGAATCATAGAAACATAGAATCATAGAATCATAGAATGGTTTGGGTTAGAAGGGAGCTTTAAAAATCATCTAGTTCCACCCATCCCCCCCTGCAATGCACTCAGTTCTAACCCCCCTGCAATGAGCAGGGACACGTTCCACCACATCAGGGTGTGCAAAACCTATCCAGCCTGACCTTGAACACTTCCAGTGATGGGGTTTCCTCAGTTTCTCTGGGCAACTTGTTCCAGTGTCTCACTACCCTCATCATAAAAAATTTTCTTCATCATGTCCAATCTAAACCTACCCTGTTTCAGTTTAAAACTGTTACCCCTTGTCCAGTCACTACAGGCCCTGGTAAAAAGTGTCTCCCTTTCTTTTTTATAAGCCCCCTTTATATATTAAAAGGCCACAATAAGTTCTCCCCAGAACCTTGTCCAAGCTGAACAACCCCAACTCTCTCAGTCTGTCCTCACAGAAGAGGCGTTCCAGCCCTCTGACCATTTTTGTGGCCCTCCTCTGGACCTGCTCCAACAGGTCCATGTCTTCCTTGTACTTGAGACCCCAGAGCTGGATGCAGAACTACAGGTGGGGTCTCATAAGAGCAGAGTAGAGGGAGATAATCACTTCTCTTGACCTGCTGGCCACGCTTCTTTTTATGTAGCCAAGGTTATGATTTGCTTTCTGGGTTACAAGCGCCTAGTATTGGCTCATGTCCAATTTTTCATCCATCAGTATCCCCAAGGCCTTCTCTGCAGAGCTGATTTCAATCCGTTCATCCACCAGTCTGTGCTGATGTTGGAGATTACTCTAATCTGCATGCAGGACCTTGCGCTTGGCCTTGTTGAACCTCATGAGTTTCATATGGGCCCATTCCTTAAGCCTGTCAAGGTCTATCTGGATGGCATCCCTTCCCTCTAGTGTATCAATACTTTGGACCAAGGAAAGGTAATGAACACTTGAGGAAAAATAAAATGTATCCACACTATATTTTTTGCGCATTGTCACAGTAATTTAGAAAATATTAATCATTAAATATTGATCTTTCTTTTTTTCTCTCAGATCATACTGTTGCACTACGTGTAGTACAGATGCTGCTACCATTGCAGTACACTTTACATGATTATGTTCTTTTTGACATTTCTCTTTCAGAGAAAAATAATTCTATAGAAGTAACCTAGTAAAGTGTATCAAATACTGTACTTTCACTTGATTCTCATTTGCTTTGTAATAAGTACCTTCATAGGTAGGCTTACTGAAGAGGAATCACTACCCGTGAGTATTTCTCTACTGATTTGAAATGGATATTTGTTTCCCCTGGTGTTTTTGGAAAAGACCTTTAGAATTTGATTAAGAGGAATGAAATGAGGAATTATTCTAAAACGCTTTAAAATATAGCACAGCATTTAATACTGTGCTTTGGACTGTGCTGGAGGAGAGTAATTCTCTCATATTCTCACAATTGTTAAAAAAATATTTTGCAACATCTTTTTTTAATACATGAAGTCAAACAGGTATATGAGACCAGAAATCAGCTGATTTATGAAATGAAAACTTCTTGGGGCAAAACAACTTGTGATTTTGCATATAGCTTGGGGGAGAATATGAAAAAGATGTAAAATTTTGGCACTGTTTTCATCCTGGGACTTAAACATAAAATAGTGATTCTCTAGTTCATAGTGCTGAGGTCAGGGTACTGTAATTGCAGAAAAGGATGATATAACCAGGATGCTCTGATCATGTCGTCTTTGAAAGCCCAGAAATGTCCTTATGTCTCAAAACTGCTTTATACCTTTCTCAAAATACCAGCTGAGCAGCCAGAGTTATTTGACTATACAGGAGAAGGCATGATGCACCATACTGACTAGAAATCTTTAACTCTCCAAAATCCTGGCTAGCCTCTCTGATGGACTAGTACCTTACACTGAATAGAGCTGAACAACAAAAAGTTAACTAAATAGGACATTGTAGTCGGAGGAGGAGCTTAATATTTTGGAGGTGGATTTTTTCCTCTTGGGTATGCATAACAGTGCAGAAATGCTTTTAACCAACTGATTTATCACAAAGCTGTTGTTTTGTTTTATTTTGTTTTGTTTTGGTTTCTTTTTCTTGTTGGCTCCATCTGGAATCTTCTTTCCAGTAAAACCTGTGAAATGTTTGTTTCAAGAGAGGGTGGGAAGCAGAAAAGATAAATTACTGTTCAACTATAAATTATAACTAGTCTTCTACCATAGTTTGATATAGCATCTATATTCTCACAATGTCTTGAACTCAAAGTTTTTTCTTTAATTAATAAAACAGAACTTACAGGTTTATCATCAGCATGAGAAAGGTATTTTTTATGACAATAGAGGACATTTATGACCATCTATCCTGTCTTTGTAGCACAAGCTATGGTATTTTATTTGAAAATTTGTGCATTGAATTTGGAACTTTGTGATTGAGTGAGAACATATCTCTTAAAAAATATCTAGTCTTAAAGATTTAAGGTTATAGACTATTAACTGCCCCATTGGTGGGCTGTTTCCAAACCACCTGTCACAGTCTAGCCAGCTTTTTAAAATTATCATTTGCTAACTGGTTTTAATTTGTCTAGTTCTTGTTTCATTTGCTGTTGTAGTTCATTATCCTTTTGTCTTCCAGATCAAAAAACCTACCATCAGAAATCTTCTGCCTCTGTACTTACAAAATGTGATCAAGTCTACCTTGTAATTTCTCTTTGAAAAGCTAAACAAATTAAGCCAATTTAATTAATGTAAAGCTTGCTCTCAAGACTGTGAAGCACTCTGCTGCCGGGTTTTGGATGATGTCCATGCTTATAACATAATATTAATTGGACAGTATTTTTTTTAAAACTGGACTCAGTGTTGTATCTTGTAGAAGATATAATACTTCATTCATTACTTTGCTGTAATCTTCTAAAGGTCTAAAATACTCTCACTGTCTTTTTTGGATATCACATTATAAAATAGATATGTTAGTACGTCATCTCAGGACCGAGACTCGTATTTGCTTTGCCCATATTATTAGCACCAGAAACTTCCTGAGAGAAAGGCAGATAACTTCAGGGAAGTATCCCTGAGTCCAGCCAACCCTTACACAGCTATGATTAATAAGATGTCCAGCAGTATAGTGAAAATTTTTAAAAAGGGACAAGTTACAGCCTTGTACTTATACAAGGAGTATATGTATGTGGTTCTTGGCCTCTTCGGTGTGAAGTAAGTATGGATTAGTTTAAACAACCACTGATAAAACCCTGGTCCTGACTCTGGGTCTGTTGCCTAGATGACATTAGCCAAGTTTTTAAGTAGACTTGGTATACCATGAACATCTAACATTTCAAAGAAGCAAAAGCATCCGTAACTATTCTGGAGTTGCATTTTCCTGCTCATTACTCATTCAGAAGCTAGTATGCTTAGAAAGTATCCAACTCACAAAGGAATTGCCTGGGCTGTTACTGGGAAACGACAGTATAGGCTGTCTTTTTCCCTTTAATCTGGACAGAGTCACTCACAGACTCACAGTAATCCCTTTTGGTCTGGAGCCCAAAAACGGGCATGTTTTTATATATACAAAAAAAAAATCTTCATCATAAACACTGTTAATTCTGAATAATGGTTGGGTAGGTAGGGCTGTATAGCTGGGAGAGGCACAGTGGCTAACAGCTGAGATAAAATAGAGAAGAGCATCTTTGATTTTAAAAAGCTTTTAATCAGTTGTGTTTCATAGTACATTTCACATGATTTGATCCAATTAGCCGCATTCTGAAATGATCCTTTAAAAGACCCTGAAATTTCAGAAAGGGTTTTCTATTTATGCCTGTACCTACTGTGCAGTAATGTGAACAATAAAGGAGTAACTAGTTTGGAAAAAAAAATAATTGTTCATATGCTCTGCAGTGCCATCTACAGTATTTTGGTCAAGACTGAACCACTTAATGGGAAACACCGCTTGTTGTTCTGTAAAGGAAAAGTAAAGTGGAAAGTGTGAATACATCATTATTAAACACACATTAGAGAAGTGAACTATAAATTAGCAAGAGACTTAGTATATTATCATTTTATTTCCAAAGCCTTTTCACCTGCAATTTAAGTATGATATTTTATCAGAAAGGGTTTGAATTGTTTAGTAATATCTGTACATAATCAGCAAAGTTAAACTGCTATGATACTGAAAAGAGTGAAATGATGCCATTTTATAGAAATATGGCATCATCGTGGAAATTACAAATGTACTTGTTACTGCTTTTAAAATAAATCTATTCAGGTTGTCTTTCTTTGCCTCCAGACCCTTCAGTCCTTTCCATACCTGTGTTATATTTTCACACTTTTCTTCATGTCTGTGAGATCCAGAAACATAAAATAATACATAGAAATAAGTTTTGTCGCAAGCCTTAAAAAAGGTAATGTCTCTTAAAAGACAAAAATTAAAATTTTGAGAATTGACAACACTATACCAAATCTTAAGAAAAGGAAACTGCTTAGTTTATAAACTAAAATTTCATTCTATTTTGATTGAAATAGTGTGGTACCTGACCTTTGAACCTTTGACTTTTTTCATACAGTCTGAGCGTAATTTTTTGTTTAGAAGCAAGCATATTTTTATCATTTGGTAATTATAGATGTTGTAGTCAGAACACTAATTCTTTTTTTTTTTTTCAAAGTCCTGATCTTTAAATACTATGAAAACAGTGCTCCATACAGTGTATATACTGATGAAAAATTTTTATTAAAGTAGGTTTAATTAGGTGTCTAAAACTTTATTACTGAATAAAGTAAACAGTGGTGAACATTATCAATTAGAAACTGCTTTTTATCATTACAGCTAAGGTGATGTTTTCTTGACCACTAAGCTTAGAAGTCACTTTGAAAAGATTATTTTTTTTTATCTTTAAACAGTAATATGTAGAACAAAGCCATTCTATATTTATTTACCTGCTTAGTACTGTGGAAAAGTTTCACAGGAACATGTATGCAAGAACTGGTTTTCCAAGTAATTACTCAAAAAATTAAAATAGCGGTCTGTGAAACATGAGACTATGTTTTTCCTGGGTTTTGTTGTTTACTGCCCTCTTAATGTTGTAAAACAACAAATTTTTGTAAGGTTTGAGTAGGAAGAATTTTTTCTGTCTCTTGCTTAAATACTACCAAAAATACTGGGAACACTGGGTCTCAGTGCAAGGTCAGAGCAATTATAATGTTCTCTAAATGAGAACTCAAAGTTGGAGCTTATCGCTATTGTGCAACTTCAGTATAACAGATAAAATGAAAGTTTCTTATGTTACATACATCAGCAGTTAACTCTAATAATTGACCTTAATCATAAAATTCCCAGAGATTTTGCTGTCTCAGCAAGTTATCTAGATACCGAAGTCAGGGTCAAAATTATTTCACTTCATAAAATGTATGATCTGCCTGTAAATCATTAAAGGGACCTGTCAGCTTCTGGTATTCCCTGTGAGCAGGCGGGATATACTGATGGCTATAAGTCTGCTTTCATGATGTGTGAGGGCCTGGGTTCAGGACTGTCTGTGGGGGAGACTTCAAACAAAGGTCCTTTGATCACGCTTACTAGATATCACTCGTTAGGAGGGATGCCAGGGCACAGATCTGCAAGGGACTGAGACGAAGGGTTAACACTGGATTTAACAGCAACTCTTGCTGGTTTTTATGGTAAACCAGAAATGATGATAAAAAATTATAATATGTGTAATATATGCGCATACGTATATAAAAATAAATGCCCTCTTCAATTGGAATAAAGTGTGCAGACACAAATATTGGTAATTATTGCAAACTATGTATTAGCAATTCCCTGTCACTTTCCTTTAATTGTATGTATTAGCAATCCTCTGTCACCTTCTTTTAATTGTCCTGGCTGCAGTTTATGATTCGATGAATTAAAAGCGGTTCTAATAAAGTTTAAGTATAGTTCAACCTTTTAAACTTGCATTTGAGTCTTGGAAAAAAACAGTTACACTTTTTTGTTTTCTTCTTGTACTTTAGCTGTCTCTTGCATTGGACTTAAAATTGCGAGAGAGGCACTTCTCTTTGTATGGTCTCTCTGAGACAGCCAAAACCACATAATGATGGAAACCTCACAAGAAAGCCTATTCTTGAAAAAACAGAAAAAAAAAAAAAAGCCTGGTTGTCTGCAATGTTTTTCCTTAGCCTGTTATTTCAGGGAAGGGGTGGGAATAGGGATGTTGTTCTTTGGGTAATGTGTGGGTAGTGATTAGTATTGCAAAAGCTTACAGCTGGACTGCTTAGCTGACAGAAACAGGGAGCAGACAACTGCAAGAGGACGAAAAGGCAGGGCACCAACACAAAACCTCTCTTATTTTCTTTTTTAAAGAGTCAGGAACAATAGCCAGTTAGGCTGTCAGCAAGTATACAGCTTGGGAAAAATGCTAAATATCCACATCTTAAATGCTGGGGTGGGCACAGCCTCTAGCTACATGGGGATGAGGAGCAGCCAGCACAGCTATGACTCTGCCACATGACACAAATAATATTCAGGAGACCTAAGCAGTTCTGTTCTCAATGTGTGAGTTACATTCAAGAGCAGAACAACCTCTGTTTAGAAATCAAAAAATCACAGAATCACAGAATTTTCAGAGTTGGAAGGGACCTCTAGAGATCATCTAGTCCAACTCCCCTGCTAAAGCAGGATTGCCCAGAGCACATTACTCAGGACTGCATCCAGGCGGGTCTTGAAAATCTCCAGGGAAGGGGACTCCACAACCTCCCTGGGCAGCCTGTTCCAGTGCTCTGTCACCCTCACCGTAAAGAAGTGTTTCCGTGTATTTGAACGGAACTTCCTGTGTTCTAACTTGTGCCCATTGCCCCTCTTCCTGTCACTGGGAACCATTGAAAAGAGCCTGGCTCCATCCTGCTTCAACCCACCCTTTAGATACTTGTACGCCATAATAAGGTCTCCCCTCAGCCTTCTCTTCTCCAGGCTAGAGTCCCAGTTCTCGCAGCATTTCCTCATAAGGCAGATGCTCCAAGCCCTTAATCATCTTAGTTGCTCTTCGCTGGACTCGCTCCAGCAGTTCCCTGTCCCTCTTGAACTGGGGAGCCCAAAACTGGACACAGTATTCCAGTTGTGTCCTCACCAGTGCAGAGTAAAGGGGGAGAATGACCTCCTTTGACCTACTGGCCACACTCTTCCCTATGCAGCCCAGGATTCCATTGGCCTTTTTGGCAACAAGGGCACATTGCTGGCTCATAGATAATTTACTGTCTTCTAGGGCCCCCAGATCCTTCTCCTCAGAGCTACTTCCCAGCGGGTCCGCCCCTAACCTATACCGGTGCTTTGCATTCTTCCTCCCCAGGTGCAGGACCTTGCACTTGCTTTTGTTGAACCTCATTAGGTTCTTCTCTGCCCAGCTCTCCAGCCTGTCCAGGTCGCGCTGGATGGTAGCACGACCCTCTGGGGTGTCAGCCACCCCACCCAGTTTGGTATCATCAGCGAACTTGCTGAGGATACACTCTGTCCCCTCATCCAGGTCATTAATGAATATATTAAACAAAATTGGACCGAGTATTGACCCCTGGGGGACACCACTGGTTACAGACCTCCAACTAGACTCTGTGCCGCTGATCACAACCCTCTGAGTTCTGTCCTGCAACCAACTCTCAATCCACCTTGCTGTCACCTCATCTAGCCCATACTTCCTCAGCTTCCTAATGAGGATGTTATGGGAGACAGGGTCAAAAGCCTTGCTAAAGTCAAGGAGGATGACATCTGTGGCTCTCCCCTCATCCAGCCAACCAGTTATAACATCATAGAAAGCTATCAGATTGGTCAAGCATGATTTACCCTTGGTAAATCCATGTTGACCACTTCCAATAACTTCCTGTTCCTCAACGTGTTTGGAGATGACATCCAGAATGAGTTGCTCCATTACCTTTCCAGGGACAGAGGTGAGACTAACTGGTCTGTAGTTCCCTGGGTCTTCCTTCTTGCCTTTTTTTGAAGATCGGAGTGATGTCAGCCTTTCTCCAGTCCTCAGGCACCTCTCCTGTTCTCCATGACCGTTCAAAGACGATGGAGAGTGGTTTAGCAATAACATCCGCCAGCTCTCTTAGCACTCGCGGATGCATGCCATCAGGGCCCATGGACTTGTGAATGTCCAGCTTGGCCAAGTGGTCCTTGACACGGTCCTCCTCAACTGAGGGAAAATCTTCCTCTCTCCAGACCTTCCCCCTTGCCTTCAGAGTATGGGATTCGTGAGGGACAGCTTTAGCAGTGAAGACTGAAGAAAAGAAAGCATTCAGTAACTCTGCCTTCTCTGTATCTTCCACCACAAGGGCACCCGCCTCATTCACCAGTGGGCCTACATTTTCCCTCGTCTTCCTTTTTCTATTGATATACTCAAAGAATCTCTTCTTATTGTCTTTGACTGCAGTGGCCAAGCTGAGTTCTGATTGAGCTTTGGCCCTTCTCATTTTCCCCGTACATAGCTTTGTTCTATCTTGATAGTCCTCATAAGTTGCCAACCCCCTTTTCCAGAGAATGTAAACTTTCCTTTTTTTCCTGAGGTCCAGCCAAAGCTCTCTATTTAGCCAGGCTGGTCGTCTTCCCCGTCTGCTCGTTTTTCGAGACACGGGGATGGCCTTCTCCTGCGCTTCTAAGAGCACCTGCTTGAAGTATGCCCAGCCTTCCTGGGCACCTTTGCTCTTCAAAGCTTCCTCCCAAGGGACACTCTCAACCATGCTCCTAAACAGGCTAAAGTCTGCCCTTCGGAAATCCAAGGTGGCAGTTCTGATGGCTTCCCGCCTTACTTCATCAAGAATTGAAAATTCTATCAATTCATGATCACTCTGCCCAAGGCAACCTCCAACCTTTACATCCCGCACAAGATCTTCTCTGTTAACAAACAGTAGGTCCAGTAGGGCACTTCCCCTAGTTGGTTCCTTCACCCGCTGTGTTAGGAAGTTGTCTTCCACACACTCCAGGCACCTCCAGGACTGTTCCCTCTCTGCTGCGTAGTATTTCCAGCAGACGTCTGGGAAGTTGAAGTCCCCCACAAGAATAAGGGCAGATGATCGTGAGACCTCTGCCAGCTGCTTATAAAATACTTCATCGGCTTCTACATCCTGATTGGGAGGTCTATAACAAACTCCCATCACGATGTCTGCCTTATTGGCCTTCCCCTTAATTCTTATCCATACACACTCAGTGTTGTCATCCACACTGTTAAGTTCCAGACATTCAAAACTGCCCCTAATATAGATGGCCACCCCACCACCTCTCCTTCCTTGCCTATCCTTTTTGAAGAGTTGGTAGCCATCAATTACAGCACTCCGCTTGTGTATGTCCTCCCACCACGTTTCTGTGATGGTAACTATATCATAGTTTCCTTGCTGTACAATGGCTTCCAGCTCCTCCTGTTTATTCCCCATGCTGCGTGCATTAGTATAGATGCACTTCAGCTGGGCTAATTGTCCTGCCACTTTCTTGGGGGGACAAGCCCTAATTCGCACCTGATCATACTCAGACACTACTGTAGCTACCAAATTATCACTGCCCCTCATGTCTTTGCTCTCACACAATTCACCATCCCCCACCATCACTGGGACAGGCTGCAAGACCTTGCTAACTCTTTTACCCAGAAGCACTGGTACGCTTCTCCCACTTTTGTAATCCTGGTTTCATCCTCATCCCCCTTCAAACCTAGTTTAAAACCGTATAGATGAGCCCTGCTAGCTCTTGTCCCAGGATCTTTCTTCCCCTTCGGGTTAGGCTTCCCCCACCTGTTGCCAGCATGCCTGGTTTCCTGTAGATGAGCCCATGATCAAAAAAGCCAAAGTTCTGCCGGATACACCAGTCTCGGAGCCAGGAGTTAATTTTCTGACTCCTCCTATTTATCCCCTCGTCAACCCCTGCAAATGGTGGGATAGAGGAGAACACTATTTGTGCTCCCGACCCCTTAACCAGCCGTCCCAGGGCCCTAAAGTCTTTCTTCATTGCCCTTAGACTTCTGGTCTAAATGGTCCGTAAAAAGTAATCAAACTCCTTGTTGGAATACCTTTTTTCAAATTTTCATGTGTATGAAAGTTACTGTTCTTTTTCATGTCACTGCTCATCATCTTCTTAGTTCCATTCATGTATCTAGCAGTCCAGTTGCAGCCTGCTCAGAAAATACTATTTTTTAGAAAAATGTACCAAAATGACTGTTATATTCAAATGAGTAGACCTGTAAAAGAAACTTAGACCTTTATTCAGGAACACGCTTTTAACCAGATGAAAGCTCCTCTAAGTATGGCTGCACTTATGCACAGTCCTACTGTGCCTTTAGAAAATGAAACTGGAAGTGCTGTTTGAACAGTTTTTGGAAGCTAGACTATGATGACAAATGCCAAAAAAAAAAAAACAGCTAGGCATGCAACAGCAAGTGTAATTCCATCAAAACACTTTATTAAAGACTAGACAGGGCCTCTGTAACTGGGAATATTTAGGGAATTTGGGGCAACAAAACAGGACCATGTGAGTAGAAGATTTTCTGCTTTGGTTAGTGCTGTCTGCATTATCTCCTGACTGGAGGGACTGAATGCTGGCCCCCATTGCTGTGGCAGCTAGGAAACAGGTAGGCCTTGAACCCTTCAACGACTCCATCTTGTCAAGTGAGAAACTCTGGCTTTTATGGTATATTCCAGCTCTACCTGTTTTGACCTTTTCAGTAATCTATCACAATTTATCAGCTTTCAGTGTTTGGTGCTGAACAATTGGTTAGTTTGTCCCATGTTTGAAATTATGAATTCAGTGTCTGAAATTAACTCAAAACACCTCTTGGATTCTGATTCCTCACTGTCCAAGTCATGCTATATCCTTAAAGAATCCACTAAGGATTCTGACAGCACTGCACTCAGAGGAACCAAGAGTGCAAGCTAGTCTCAGAAGCAGTGAAATAAGTTTTACCCATACAAAATACAAGTGTAATCCCTGGAGGTGGCTAGTTATGTGTTTTCTAGAACTGAGAAGATGGGAAAGATGAAATACAAGGCAGGTGAAAGGATCAGAAAGGGCTGATTTAAATAGGAGTGCAAAAATTTCCCACTAAACTTCTTAATTCCCCAAGATTTGTATATCCCTTGTAAGAAATCTGTTTCTGCTGAGGCTGTTGGCAGGAAAATGAATAAAAATTCTAATTATTGAACAAGCCTTGAGCAAGTTGGACTGGGTTGGAGGAGAAAACTTCATCCCCTTGTTTCAGATCTGAATAAGATTAAGCTGGCAAAACTGGAAGAAAGGAATCTCAAACAAAAAATTACCAGTCACAAGCATAACAACATAGAATCATAGGAAAAAATATGGCTGGAAGGGACTTCAGGATATTTTCTGGTTCAATCTCCTCCCATAAGGTGGGATCAAGAATACATATGTCATTCCTGCCAGAAGTTTGGATAACATCCTCAAAAAGGTCTCCAGTGAAGCTCAGTGCCTCCCCAGGAAATCTGTCCCAAAGCCCCACAATCCTAACTGTTACAAGATTTTAGTCCTACCTATAACATATTGCTTTCTTTATTGCCTTAGATTAAGACTTTGAGTTATTTAGACAGTATGATCATAGCAATACACTTTAGGAAATGTTAATATAGGTGACTTGTAGAATGTGATGCTGGACCATTGAACAATGGGACCGATTTTTGCATAAATTAAATTATAATTCTTTATTAAAAACTTTTAAAATCATTCATCATTAATTGCCGTAAGTCGGACATCATTACAGTGGTTTGTGTTGGCTGGAAAATGTAAATAGAGGGTGTGGGAGAGATTCTGCATACCATCTGTGAGGTGAAATCTGGGTTGGTGCGGGAAGTGAATCCTGACTGATGGATCCAACAGTTACTAATACTAAATGAAAAACTAATGTACAAGAATCTTGCTTCAAAATATATAAAAATGGTTGATTCCACAGACAGTATTAGTGGTGAATTAATGATTCAGGTATTTATACAAAGCCTACTGATCTGTTTAGAAGTATAACCTTGCAGTTCACCTTTAGATACGTTGGTCCTTTTTTCATTATATTCACTATAATATTAGACAAAAAATGTAATCAGTACTATTATAACAAGAAATTTGTTTTCTAAAAATCTCAGAGGTTTGCATTTTAACTCTTCAAGAAAATATACACCTATACAATATTTCTAAGGTATTAATCGGAAATTTAAAGTAATTTTGACAGTCAACACAGGAATTTCATTTTGCAAAAGTTTGCCATAGCACACCATAGCAGGAAATGTTAGCTTACTCCCTTGCTCTGCTACACTGAAAGTTTAAATAAAGAACTGATAAAGATATAATTAAAATCTGGCAATTTAAGTATCTCTCATGAATTATTAAAATCTCACTCCTTCATATCTTGCTTTAATTATTCTGCTGTACTCCTCCAGCTCTTGCAATTACTCTTCACAGGACCAGACTGACACCTAAAGGGGCCATCTGCAAACCTCAGATAAGGGCCATGGCTCACTTGAGCAGCTGCAGGGTGGGTGGGAGAGGGGAAGGCCGGAGCTCTGGGGCTCTGGGAATGTCTTGGCACTCCAGGGTGGCTCCTGGTAATATGTGGGAGCGCAGATGGATTTCTTTATTTGGTTTAAATATACGGACCTCTATCTCGATTGAAATGAGCAGAATGAAACCTTCCAGAGAAACACTTGATGTGAATGTCTAACCGTGATCCTCTGGAATAATTGCCTGAATCCTGGACTGTCCAAAAGTTCCGGACTTTTACCCATTTGTATTAGGGCCTCATTTGCTTTTAGGGTTAAGTCAAATGTTGTCTTTTGTGGAAATTTCTTGATTCTAGCACCGAGACCTATGGAAACTGAAGATAGCTCTGCAATCAGCAGGAGAGATGCGCAGTTTTGTCTGTGCAACTGCCAGTTTAGTTAACACATGAAGTGGCTCCTTTGTAAATAAAATACATTATTTGATGATTGCCCCACTTTTCCATGTACTTGAATCATTTACAGATGCACTTACCGTAATTGATCTGAGGAGGCAGCAGCAGAGGGTTGCAAAGATGAAGATTTTAGTTTTGATGTTATTAAGCTACCAACATTTTGATTGATATGGTGCTGGCAGGGCATCATGTGGGCCTGTGACTGCTGGGGGGTCTGGGAGCACTGGGGCTTCCCTGTGGGGGTGGCAGGGAAGGGCCTGTCCCATCCTACCACCTGTCATGGTTTCAGCTGGAATGGAGTTAACTTTTTGTACTAACAGCTAGTGTAATGCTATGGTTTGGATTTGGGATGTGAATAGTGTTATAGCGCACTAGTGTTTTTGGTTGTTGCTAAGCACTCAAGGCCTTTTCTGCTTTACATACGGCACCAATACGGAACTGTTTGGGGGGGGGGGGGGAGGGGCACAAGAAGTTGGGAGGAGACACAGTGGGGACAGATGACCCCAACTGACCAAAGGAATATTCCATGTCACCATGTCATATGACGTCATGCTCTGTACATAAAGCTGGGAGAAGAAGAAGGAAGGGGGGGACATTCAGAGTTATGTCATTTTTCTCTCCAGGTAACGTGTGATGGAGCCCTGCTTTCCTGGGGATGAGTGAACACCTGTCTGCCGATGGGAAACAGTGAACGAATTCCTTGTTTTGCATTGTTTGTGTGCATGGCTTTTGCTCTACCTCTTAAACTGCCTTTATCTCAACCCCTCAAGTTTTTTCTCACTTCTACACTTCTAATTCTCTCCCCCATCTGAACTGGGGGGAGTGAGCAAGTGGCTGCATGATTCTAGCTGCCAGTTGGGGTTAAATCACAGCACCACCCCAGCCAGGAGCAGGGCAGCCGGGGGGAGGGCAGCTGGGACAGCCTATCCCTGGGCTTTGGGCACTTCCCTGGGGCTGGGACGTGGGCCTGCAGAGGGGCCTGGCTCAGAGGAGCCCATGGCCAGGCAAGGCAAGGCCGCGGGGAGCTGGAGGCTTGCCTTGCTGCAGCATCCCTGGGGCAGGGACTGATGGTTCTGGGGGGCTGACATGGCGTCCTGGGCCATGGGCAGGGTCGGGGGAGACCCAGGGGGGCTGGGCAGGGGCAGTCAGGGCTGGTCGTGCCCTCGGGGCCCTGGCAGTAAGTTCTAATTTTGTTGTTTCAAATCTTGTCCTATTGTCAGTTTTGTAAACCCTCCTTAGTTTGGTCTTATTTTACTGTAAACAAGAAAATGTTTGAAATACATTGCAATGTAAAAACAGAGTGTAAAATCAAGAAAGCAAGTGCTTTTCAGCTTCACGTGTCACTTGGATTTCCTCAGAGCACATGTCTCTCTAGAGGGAAGCTCTGCCTTACACATAGCACTAGTCAGTAATCCTAGCAATGCACGTGCTGAATTTTAAGTGTGTTAAGCAGCCTCAGTGAGTTCGATAATGCTAGTGGCTGGGTAAAGCTGTGTTAAACATCAAAGTGCTCAAGCAGTCAAAGTCCAATGTTGAACTTCAGGAAAGCTTTCGCCTTGTGGAGGGAGAACTCCCCCTTAATGCTAAGACCCTGCCTTGCGTTAGTCATCTACAGGAGACCATCGTGGGACTATGACTGCTTCCTTCACAGAGATTCAGCTTCGCTTTAGTAAGAGGAACCATTCACACTTAGCAGGTGGGGGTGTTTTCTTACCTTCACCTTCCTCTATCATGAGTGCAAAGAGATTTTGGGTAAAGGAGTGGTAACTCAGAGTTTCTTTTAAGTTTTGAATTGCTCTCTTGTAAAGCTTTTATTGCCTTATTACTTCTTAAATTAGCACATTAAGTTAGGACCGTAACTTGTGAGGAGTAACTATCCCCTACCTACTCACAGGGATCAGGTCTGAGAGAAGGTGGTTTCACCGGCAGGGTATTTGGAGAGAGCAGAAGGGCTATTGTGTTTATCCACAGCAAATTGCTTTCTTGTCTTGGGAGCAAAGGAGAGCTGGGAGCAAAGCTGTGCTTTGAGTGGCTCCAGGCTAAATCTTGCTAGCAATGTCTTTCGCTTGAGAGGAAGGGCTGCTGAGAGACTGTTGGAGTTTACTTCATAATTCATGAAGTTTGTGTACTGAGAATAATAAAAATCTTTGTGCTATATTACGTACTATTTTTTTAAAAAAAAAAAGGTTATTTGTGTGATTGGGCTAACTTATTTATTTCGTCTGTGTAAACTGTATTCCCGCTAGGATATTATTACTGGTTTAGTTGTACAGCCAAAACTTTTGAACATCGCTTAATCTAAGACATAAATAATTTGCTGTGGTATATTTTGCTGGTTACTTTTAATTCTTGCTTATAGCTCTTCCCAAAAGTTTTGAGACAGACCTCTAGGTTGAATATTTTCTGTGACAGAATTAGTAATGTGAGAGATACATGGAATATATTTGAGTGTACAAGGATGTTTCTACATGCAAACAGCTGATGAAGCAGGAATATTTAGTGGTGTGAAGTATCGTGGGGAAGAGAAGCCAGACTAAAAATTTAAGCCCTAAATAACCCACTTTATTCAGTCACGGCTGATGGCTAGAGCTCTCCCATGATTACATAAGAAAAATAATAATGCTTTTACAAGGTGAAACAACACTGTGAAGAACAATAAGCAATGCAAAAGATTAATAAGCAAGTACAGCAAACAGAATCACAAGTCTGGGTCCTGGATATTTTTTTTTACTGTATGGAGCTGACCTTTGGGTTACATAAAAGAACCCAACAGATACATGAATTACTTCCCTTGATTTGTTTTGACATTGCACATAAAAAGTATTTGTCCAGTGTCTTGTTTCACAATTTCCTGCAACTGACAATGTTACTATCTTAAGTTTTCTTTGATGTCTCTTTAGAACCTCTTCTAAATTATTTAATATACCAAGCATCTGGACTTTATAAACCAATACCATTCAGCAAACCTCTGCCTGTGCAGCTCTTGATAACCTTTGACCGAAATCTTGTCATCTGTTTTTTTTTTTTTTTTCAAGCCATAGTTCAAGAAAAAAAAGGGAAGCCCCTCTCTGACTTATAGTGAATATCCAGATTTAAAACAGAATTACCCTTCATATTAAATCTTTCTGAAACAATGTGTCAGCTATGCTGAAACCTTCCATGTCATCATGTATATAGTACCATTGAAATTTATATTTAACTTGTTCAAACCGAAGTTTAAATTTAACTTGCTCAAACTTTCACCAGTTCTGGTTTCCAATTTTCTGTTCCCCCTAAAGGTACTTTCCAAATTCCACATAGCCTTTTTGGGTCTGACGCTAAGCGCTGGAAGGGTAAGTGAAATGAATCACCACGTCTAAGCAGACGCTTTTCAGTTAAAGCAGTGACCTTGAACACATGTGGTCCAATTTTATTTTTTCACTCTGTCTAAAAGAACTTAAATCTTCACTTACCTTCTCGGGGAGTATCCAAGATACAGGGCATTTTCAGGGTAGCTCTCTCCATTACTTCTAGTGAGCCTATTTCACTTGGCATGAAATTTTGAAATACTTATTGAAGCAGGGACTGGAGTACAGGCTTCACTCTCCCAGATACATGTCTCTTCCTTTATTTCACTTCTCTCTGGCTTAATGAATATTTAATACTGTCTGTATAGTGAGACAGTTTCAATAACAACAAGGAAGAGAACACTGTGTGAGACTATCTTATGATCAGAACACTCACCTGGAAGAGCTGTGGGTGTAGGTCCTCTGTGCAGTCCTGCCATGTCAGCAGAGATGACTTCCCTGGGCAAGCAGGCATTAGCCACAATAACACAGTCCCCTCTTACTGCAGCAGTTTATAAGGACGGGATGACTTAAGCTGATCTGAATTGCTAAACTCCAGAGGAAGCTTTTTTTTGCAGACAACCACATGCAGAGACAAATGTCCCCTTCCAGCCCACGGTAAGGTATCTCTCTTCCAGGTAGGAGGAGACTTGGGCCTTGTCTTTTTATTTGACATTTCATACTGACTGGTTTAAACATCTTGCCCATTAACAATCTGGCTTTTATGGATCCCGGTCTTAAGATTTAGCTTTGTGCATGCATAAAGAACTGTTTTTAGTTTGACTTATTGGGATGTCTCCCTTGAAACAGCAGGACATAAGAAACTGCGATGTTGTATCACATTATTTTAACATCTTTTGTGGCTGTAGTGCTCATACCTTTCATTCATATTTGCTCAGCCTGGGATGGACTCCAGCAGCTCAACACTCCAGCGTAATTGGGCTGACAAAAATAAATTGCAGGAGCTGTGTTCCAAGGGACGCCTCCTGCCTGGAAAGTCGGTGCCACAGTTATATGACAGCTGCACTGCTGTATCCTTTACAATTTCTGAGACAGCAGTCTCCGGGGAGAGCTGTCTCACCATTACACACCTCAGGGGAATATCCTGTCAGTCTGCTATTCCCTGAGCAGACCCAAGTGTGCTTCTCTATGTATACCAACCACGTACAGCCCTGCAGCTTTCTGTGCACCTGCGCTTTGCTTTGAGGGACCTGAGAGGCTGTCCATCAGTACTTTCATTTAGCACTTCGGCTCAGGCATTTCAATTTGTGATGGGGGATGTGGAAAGGGTTTTTAAAACCTCCCATATGTGCACATTTAATCTCTCTCAAACTCATCTTTCACTGCAATAAAATGTGGGACCTCTCCGAGTTGGGCGTGGATGGCAAATGTGAGCTTGTTCTGCCCCTGCTGATTTTTCTAGGACATGTCCATGTGGCCACATTAGCATGGTACTGATCCTGAGCTAACATATCTTGCCTCTGAGAAGGTTATTACCTTTAACTCAGCAATATCGTGACTGTGGCTACATGGCTGTCACATGATTTACAGAGCAGTTGGAGTAGGCCCCCAAAACGTGTTTGTACTTTTAGGTGTGTTTCCTTCCCGTCTGATATAAAACAACTTGAACTCTCCTAGTCAGCTGTGAACCCCCCTGGACACCCCCCCCCCCCCATCTTTTTTTTGTGTGATCTGCCCTGTTTAAACTGGCTTTGATCCTCCCCATGGGAGCCAATTAGAACCATCAGGGTTCCTTGCTGTACCAAGTGTTTCTTAATGATGATAAAATTTGTAAACTCTTAGGCAATTGTTAAGGTTTCCTCTTAATTTCTCTAGCTGAATGAGAGCACTGAATCTGGCTGATCCTGGAAGTAAATGGCATTTTGGGACAAAGACTAAATGCACAATTAATACAGAACTTTATGGTTATAGTTTTTTACACATAAAGAAAGAATGGTTGTGTTATACAGTGTTCCATTTATACGTATTGCTAGTAAGTGTCAGGTGTATCACATTGCTCATGAGCAGAAATAAGTGACTGTGAATATAATGTCATCAATGCATACGGACCCAGTTGTCTTGGACTCTGCAGGCACAGTTGGTAAGTGCTTTTTGACCAAATAATTTTTCCAATGAACTTTAAACTTGCTTTGAAATACTTTCTGGAATTTTATTCCTGGATAACATTTTTGAGCAGCAAGTACCAAATGAGCTGAAATATGCTGAAAGATACAAAAGCTTTTAGAGAAGCCAAATCCTAAATTTTATATATTTTTTATATTTAAGATTCTCCTTTAAGTGAAACCACATTTTAACAATTTTTGTCAACTTTTGTCTGAAGTTAATTGACCATTCAATTTCTTCTGCATATTTTCAGGTTCTTTTTCTGTTGCTTTCATAATTGCTCCATGCACTTTCTATTTGTGATCTCATCAGCACTAACAAAGAATTTCTTCTTTACACTGATTTTTCCTTATTCAAAAACGTGCTGAAATCTTAATAGGCAACTACAGTTCAATCTCAACATGTTGCTAGGCTTTCCTCGTGTCTCTGGCTATACAATTCTATGAGAAAGGAGATATGCACGCATTTCCATATTCCAAACTCCCCCTACTCTGAACTGACTGGAAGAACCTTTTATCTTGTTCCTCCCAATACAGTCCATAAGTTGTCAAAAATGTCACTACATTGTCAGAAAGAGAGGGTAAAATCACAGAGTTTTAAAGGATTTTCTGTTTTCATGTTATTTCAGTAATTCCTTTTGAAATATGTGCATACACAGCAAACTACGTTCTAATATCATACATGTGTATCTACGTAGTTCTAGGTATCCAGTACTTAATTTGCATAGATCAGCATAGAATATTACATGGTTGAACTGTTGAGTGAAAATTATTTCCTTGGGGAATTCTGTGCTTAGAAGAAAGGATCTTTTTTTTTTTCTTTGATAATATAATTATTATTGTATTCTAATGTCTTGCACTTGTGTGTAACTGAGAAGCATATGGAAGATTTGGAACATCCAGAATGAGTAAAAAACAGCAAACAAAATCAGTCAGCCAAGAGCATCCTATCTTATACGACTGTACATTTATCAATCCTATCAGATGCTCTGATGCTGACCAGATGTGCTGCTGCCTAACATATGAAATGAAATTTAATGTATTCAAACATACAGTGATGCATAAATAAGTGATTATACATTTGTCTTACTATTTGAATTATATAAAAGTAATTCAAATTAAATACTGCACCCATGATTTTAAGTACTTCAGATAGAAAAGGCACATAATTTTAATGGATGGAATTGCTTCACTAAAAATAACATTCCTTTCACAAAATTGTGCTTTTAGACTATTTATAAAGAAATACATGCATTCAAAATTTAGATTTTGGATTTATAATGCCATGCACACATTTTGAAGGCACTCATCATTGTAGCAAGCCATAGTAACAATACTATGTAGAATGTGGATGTTTTCCTTTGATGCTTTCATGTAGTTTTGCAGTTCCAAATTGAATGAGTCTGCTGTTCTGTGTTTTAGTGGTCAGACACTAAAACTGATTTTAATCAGGAAAATTCCAGGGCTAGTTACTTATCAGCATTTTTGAAAATCCAAGTATGCTGTGTTAACCAAAACATTCTTAGTCACATGCTCAATAGTTGCTCTGAATAACTCTTATAAGTGTGTCAGGATCCCCTCTCCCCACCCTGTATATATTAGTTCTATTAGTTCTATTAGTTCTAAGGCAGGAGGAAGAGTCATGGTCTGAAATAAACCAACCTGAGAAGATATTCTGAAGATTAAATGGCCAGAAATTGCCTGTCTTGGTCCCATGAAATTGTACTCTATTCTGAATGACTCAACCGCTGACTCTACCATTAGGTGAGAAAAGAAAGACAGAATAAGAATTATAACAAGTTTATGAACTGCATCTGTTGACAACTTGAAGGCTAGTTGTTTCAAGCAGATAAAAATATTTTATTGTACATTGCACAGTTAATAAGTCAGAGGGGCAATGTTTGTTCAATAAAGGTGGTTCGTGAAGTTCATTTAACTGGAAACTAACTCCAGAAAAAAAAAAAAAAGTGTTAGTTTGGGGCCAGATCTGTTCACTGAACCGTATGAGTGCTATTACAGGCATGAGGGAGAGAACTGATGTAAAGCAATCTTGACTTAGAGTGAATTAAGCTCCTGTAGATCCAAATCCTAGAAGTATCTCTTCACACAATCTGAAACGCTGGGATTGTTTGTGTGAACTCAGGACCCTCCAGCTATGATAATTCAGCCTTTGAATTATAACTGAGTCACACTCTTCTCTGCACTCAGGCAGAGGAAACACTCTAATTCTTGCGGAGGAATGATTAGACCGCTGGTTGCACTGTTCTCTCCTCTCTCACTATTTGTCTGGTCTTGCCTTTATAGCTATAGGAAAACTTTGGGGAAACTTTCACCTTAATTAAGTGAAGTGCATTTTTCCCATGACAGAAGAGATTCAGTTGAAAACATCAATTAAGAGGTTAATTTTCAAAACGGAATAAAAATGAATGTTTCAATTGTTTTACAGTCTGTGGAATCTATATACTCTTCTTGTTATGAGCAGATAACATAAGCTCACTCTCAAGTAAAATGTATATGGCTCATGTGCCGTTACTTTGAAATCTAGTCAGCTGGAAATGCATATATTTCCATTGTTCTATAGAATGTGAAAACATAATAAACACCATTCATTCAGGTGTTCATGCAGAAGTGATGGCTGCTGTGATACCTTTGTAAAGTTATAAAGTGCTTAAGGTAAATGCAGAGCCTTCTTCCATTCTACTCACAAGCTAAAGCTGAAAAATATATTTGACTCATCAGCCTCAGTTACAAAAAATTGTTTTAAAAAATCATCCTGAAAAGTATAGGCAGTCTGCTCAGGAAGCCGGCACTTGGGTGTGATAGATATATAAATATGCTACTCTGCAAAAGAGCAAGTTAGACATTAAGCAGATTAGTATCCGAAGTGAAGTGATTTAGCTGATCTCTTTAATACTTGCTTCAATAGTGGATAAAAGTAACCTAGTGTCTCCCTACTACTTCACTTTATAATATCTGAGCCCGTAATTTTTGCAAGAATCTCTGAATGCATTTAGATTTGAAATATTGATCTAAGCACTCTCCATTTACAAATTAGATCCCGAAATTGGGAGATGGGTCTTTTATATGTTAGTATCAAAAAAAAAAAAAAAAAAAGTGTTTACATTTGTTTTTCAAATAAATGCATCATCTCAAGTCAAACACAAATTAAACTCAAAACAAGGCTTTAGTTTTAGTGGGCTGGTTCTCATTCTAGTTTCACACTGGAGTCATTCCTTTGATTTACTCCAAAGTGAGATCAGTATGGGGACTGTTTTCTGCAGTGTGGTGCTGCTTTACCCTTTTAATATTCATGACAAGTTAAAGCTGGAATGTAATTTACCTGAGTGAATTATTGCTTTATAGCAAACAAACATGCTGAAATGACTTAAAGAGATTTTGAACCAGCATTTCTGGGGGTAGGGGGTCCTATTAATTTTGAAAACCAGAGTCCGTGGGATCTATTAAAAATGAATTACCACTTCATTTTCACTACTGGACTATTAATGTATGTGCACAGATTTTCTTTTTTGCTTTGGAAGCTTAAAGAAAAGTATCACATTACAGAGAAATAATTATGTTTACAATCTATGTACGGTTAAGGCAAATAGGTTTAATTTGTGAATAAAAGGGATTCAGAAGCAGAAGCTCTTAAAAAAGCAGGAAAAGGATGAGACAAGACTGAGAACATACAAGAAAAAAGACTTGGAAGTAAAGTGCGCTGGTTTTAGCTGGGATAGAGTTAATTTTCTTCATAGTAGATAGTATGTTATGTTTTGGATTTGTGCTGAAAACAGTGTTGATAATACAGAGATGTTTTCAATTTTGCTCAGCAGCGCTCACACAGAATCAAGGCCTCTTCTGCTCCTCACACCACCCCACCAGTGAGCACGCTGGGGGTGCACAAGAAAGCTGGTCGGGGAAACAGCTGGGACAGCTGACGCCAAATGACCAAGGGGATATTTCACACCAAATTATGTCATGCTCAGCATATAAGGCTGGGGAAAGAAGAAGAAAGGGGGGGACATTCAGGGTTACGGTGTTTGCCTTTGCAAGTAACTGTCAGACGTGGTGGAGTCCTGCTTTCCTGAGGATGGCTGAACACCCGCCTGCTGATGGGAAGTGATGAATGAATGCCTTGTTTTGCTTTGCTTGCAGGCATGCGTGGCTTTTGCTTTACCTATTAAACTGTCTTTATCTCAACCCCTCAAGTTTTATCACTTTTACTTTTCCAATTTTCTCCCCCATCCCAGCCAGGGGGAGTGAGCAAGTGTCTGCATGGTGCTTAGTTGCTGGCTGGGGTTAAACCATGACATAAACAGAAATGAATATGTTGAATTTGTATGTTGGGGAAATAGAGGCCTTAGGATGGGGTGTACACTGTTTGGATCTTCCAAAAATACTATTTCAATACCTGTGGCTTCTGTGTTCTAGGAAGTCTTGGAGAGGACACAGGTCAAGATAGTTAGCTAGAATGAACTGACAGTAATCAAAATGACAGAAATAATTAAAAAGATAAAAGATCTGATGGAAGTTTAGTAAAGAAAGAGACTGTCTGATTTCTGAAATGCGGCATGATTTGAGTGCGCACTCCATGTATCAGATATCAGTAGCCTCTTCATCCTACTGTGTGAGTTTGAATCACAGGAAAAGATAGGGTTTATACAAAGAATGAGAAAGAAGAAAAAGTTTGAAAGTTTTCATGTAATTCCTCTTTCACCTTCAGTGTATATCTGAATAGCTATATTGAAATTAAGAGAATTAGGTGACTTTAACTCCCAGTAGACTTAGATATAAACAATTACATTTTTCATTATATGTTTGGGCCCTCAAGGGAAGCATGGAGAGGACATGTCATAGGCAGATTGATATCCAAGAAAGAGAAAAAGAAGGTAACCAAAATTATTAGGGAACGGTAAGACCAGCAAGAAGAATCTTAAGAAAGAGCGTCCCATACTGGAAAACTATTTAACATAAAAAATTAAATTATTTCTGTTCTAGATGGGCAGAAAAATCAGTGTTGTGACAGGCGATTTTGATAGGATTTAAGAAGTTCCAGAATCACTTTTCTTCCTCCCAGCAGGAATGTCTTAGCCATACAAACTAGACATCTGGCACAGTTCTTAAGTATATGAAATTGCACTAAATGGTTATGATACACGTGCCCTTCTGTGTCTAAAATGCGTAAACTACTGTCTGCCTATCTATTCTGGCTGTAACGTATAGCTGGAGTTCTTTCTGTTCACTACAAGAAAAAAACAATGTTGATATGAAGAGAATTTGTTTTCTTTCAGTTTTACTTTGCACTGTATGGTTTAACTGCCTCGGAGTACCTGCCCTCCCCCTGTAATTTCTTCTGGATTCAGGTGAGGCTTCTTCCCAGGTCTCATATGCTTTGCAGAGTATAGCGCCTTGTCTGACAATTCGCCTTCAGGTTTCTCACTGGTGTTGAAGAAATGCAGCTTGAACCAATTGTATACCTGCTGTGATGTATGCCTTGGACTATGCTGGAAAGCTGTGGGAGATCAGATTGAAATAAATCCTTTACTGATATTTTCTCCTCTTCATTCAAAAGCAGACATTGGGCAATTTTTCTTAACACTTCTTACTGCTCTATATGAGCATTCAGTATATGTCACAATATACTTAATTCATTCACCCAAGAAATCTTGTGACACCAATTAGTATGTTCCCTTTACTGGTGATGTGTTTTAGCAATATTCAGCTAGCACTTCAGTATGCCTGTTTCAGCAGTTCACAGCATACAGAAGGCATTTCTATGCAGTAAACATGTATGTAGACATTGTCTGAACTTTTGGCAAAGGAAAGGGACGGAGTCTTTTTTTTTCCCTCTTTAACAGAGATTCTGAAGCTAATCAGGCTGAACTGAAGCTACAAGGAAAGAATTTCTTAAGAGGAAAGTTGTCAGGACAAAAAGGATGATTTAAATAGGAAGGATGCACATTAATTAGTTGCACGGATGCCTGCCTACAGACTTGTTAATCATAAGATGTGTGGTTTCATGAGGAAAAAATATCTTCCCTTTATTTCTTGTACTGTCCTAACCTCCAAATGTCATCCAAAAAACATCTTTACAGTTGTTTTATGAGTAATGCCATATGAACGTGACAAAAACCTAACAAGCTTTTGTGGACTCTGATTCTTCATCCTCAGTAAAATATACAATCAGCTTTTATCAGCCTTGTTTATAGGCTAACAGGTAGAAATTGTTTATCAGGTGGTCAGCAGTATAAATCGAACAGATGTTACTATGTGTTTTGCACTATGAGACAAATATTTTAAACTAGAAATTGGACACAAGAAATTAAAGAGTAAACACTGATTTTAAGAATTGTTTTGGGGATATAGTAGGGAGTATACCACGCACAGGTTTGGGGTTCTTTTAAACAGTTATTGAGTACAAGAAGTAGTCCCAGTTGTTACATCTAACAGTGAAAATAAAACAGTGACATAAATGGAAAGCAAATAATATAAGCATTTTTGCTAACAGTTATTCAAGGCAGTATGAAGAGTTCAAAACGGGCACTCAGAACCTTTAACTAACAATGCTAACATAATAATAGCGCTTCCAAGCCTTGAGTATCCTATGGCCCATTTGTCAGTATTTGTGCTAAAGCAATAGATAATGCTGATAGCCGAGAAAGTATTGACACAGATATCTAACAACTCATCCATTTTAGCATTCTGCATTCAAGGAAGATGACAGTCTGATAGTAAAAGTGCCAAGCTGGTAAGACTTTTTTTTTTTTTTTTTTTAAAAAGTAAAATTCAAAGCTACAGTTCAAAAATATTAATTGCTACCCTACAGAGGTATGTAACCAGTATTTCCCTTCTTTGTACTGTCGGTTCCATTACGTGGTCAAATTTGTCAGCTTCCATGGGATGCTTTTTCAATAAGACATGAAATACGCTCAAAATAACCACAAAGGATGTTATCCAGGATGGTTTGTCTTAGTCTTCAATTCTAAACAATACTTAGAATATGTTGCTTCCCCTCTGTCACTCTTTGTATAATCCCAGCAATACTGTGCTCTGATTGCTTGAAAGTCACTGAATTTGGCCAATTAAACTGCAAATGTCTCCTATTTGTATTGGAAATGGCAAGTCTAAAGTGATTTATGACTAGAAAGGTAAAACTGCAAATTATTTAATCTATATGAAACTGTATTGTAATCAGGTCCTAGGCAATGGTAATACAATGAAGGTGAATATCTAATCAGAGCCCGCAGTCATAAAGTACAGCTGTACTAATTCAGTCTGTGTTGGTTATGATAAATTCTGCAGCAGTCTTCTGGAAATGTACACTTACATTTCTGGGATTTCTGTCTAAGTAAACATGGCTGCTCAGCAGGTATAAACCAGCGTCATTAATATGTATATTTGCTATAGTAAAATTAGGCCACAAGCTTAGTTTTTTATGTCTTATATAGGAGTATCGCCCAGCCTTATAATTATATCTGTATGAAAATGTGTCTGTTTTGTTGTCAAAGATGCAAAGTTAGGAAGAAGGAAATGCAAATATAGGACAGAAACAGAAATTATGGTGTATTTCACTGCATTAGCACCTGTAATTTGGAAAAACTTTGAAGCCATTATTTTAAATGAAATTGTTAGCTGTAGTAATCGAATAAAGATTCAGTGAAAATGAAAAAGTTCTTGCCTCGTTAAATTTTTTCAGATCTGTAGTCTGCTAGTTCCCAGTCTTTAAATAGTTAATTTAGATCTGAGTGGATGTTGCATCAACAATTTATTAGTAACTAGTTTACATGTAGTATATATCAAAACCACAATATATGTTTCTCTGCACAACTCTGAAAAGGTGTTCTTTTATTTGTGCATCTACATTTATTCAAATGGGTTTTATAAAACAAAAAATTTCCAACCGCACTTTTCCCATTAGCAAGTTAATCCGCTGTTGCATATTAGAAAACTTATTAATATTCCATTATCTTATTATTAGCTTTTCAGCTGCCAAAACATCTCTGGTGATAAAGTTGCTTTCTGGTAGCTCAAAGCATCTCATTAGTCTGTTCCCTAAGCAAACCAGAGAGCAGAAAGGCAATAATGCTGCCAAGTCTGTCATTTCCTTGTAGCCCATGCATTCAATCTGAAAATCCCACCAATGTCAATCACAGAGTCCAACATAAAATAATTGTTGTAGTGAAGTCTTGTCACAGGATCAACACCTAACCTTCACCTCAACATTTATGTTTTCTATCTTGCTATTTATCTAGCAGCAGGACACCATATGCTGTGACAATAAAAGTTATTTCATTGACATCATAGAAGCATAGAATGGTTTAGGTTGGAAAGGACCTTGAAGATCATCGAGTCCAACCCCCTTGCCTTAGGCAGGTACACCTCCCACTAGACCATGTTGCCCAAGGCCACGTCCAGCCTGGCCTTGAACACCACCAGGGATGGGGCCTCAACAACCTTTCTGGGAAACCTGTTCCAGTGCCTCACCACCCTTAAAGTGAAAAACTTCTTCCTAATGTTCAATCTGAACCTGCCCTCTTCCAGCTTAAAGCCATTCCCCCTCGTCCTATCGCTACATGCCCGAGTAAAAAGTCCTTCCCCAGCTCTTCTGTAGGCCCCCTTTAGGTACTAGAAGGCTGCAATAAGATCTCCCCGGAGCCTTCTCTTCTCCAGGCTGAACAGCCCCAACTCTTTCAGGCTCTCCTCATAGGAGAGGTGCTCCAGCCTTCGGATCATCCTTGTGGCTCTCCTCTGGACACGCTCCAGCAGGTCCATGTCCTTCTTCTGTTGGGGACTCCAGAGCTGGATGCAGTACTCCAGGTGAGATCTCACGAGAGTGCAGAAGAGGGGCAATACCTAAAGGTACATCATACCTACATGTCATACATGTCAACTCTACATCATAATACATGTCATACCTAAAGATGCATCATTTCCAGAGTTTCACATCCACGTGTATTAATCTCACAGAAGATAACATACAAGAAGAAAATAAATTTATCAGAAGAAATCAAAAGGCAAATCAAGATGGGGCACCTACTGGCTCTGATATGTTTTATAGAGTAAATGCTAGTTGTAATATCCCACTAGATTAAGAACATCCACTAGATTCAAACAAATGTTCTTGATATTCATTTTACTCGGATAACACTGGAAGTCTTATACAACAGTAAAAAAAAGATGAATTAATTGAGCTTGTTACACTTATTATATAAAGGGGAAAAGTCACTATCCATGTGAAACAGTGTTTTAAGGGCAGAACTCTGCTGCCATATTTAAAAATGCTCCAAAATCTTTCTTTGATTTGCTTTTGGAAATACACATTGCTAGAGTGGTATCAGTGCTTTCATGCAGAACCTAACAGGTGAAACTCTTCTGGCTTTTTAAATCTGTGCACCAGAGAAAGATTCTGAGGCAAAAGCACTCCAAGGCTTTTGCAACTCAAGTAGACTTTGAAAAATTAAAAAAGAATAAAACTCCAAATAATCTGAACGTAAGGATTGTTATGGGGTTTGGTTTATTTGTGTGCCGTATGAACTTCCATTTTGTTTAGTCCTTTGAGGGGTTTTGCTTTGTTTTCTGCACCACCATGGATATAATGGATAACAATTTCATTTTACCAATTATCTAATCAGTTTTAGTTGTCTTTCTATTGCCTTTTGTAACCTCTCTAATAAGCGTTCAGTTGAAGTGATTGCCATGAACAAACCCTTGTTTTTATTAATACTGTTAATACAATACTAGAAAATTTTGGCGGCAGAGTACTTCACATTTCTATCATGTAATAAATCTATTGAAAGAAAGCAGTTAAACAGCAAATTGTTCTGCATCTGTGGGAATAAAACATAAAGTTTACATCATGTAGGTTTTTCCTTGTCAATCATGGAAACGTACCTTAATATATCACTTCTGGAGGTTTTCTCTTATTAATCTACACTCCCAGGAAGCTACTCTGTTATGTGTTGGAGTACTTGGTATCTTTTGTCATGTTTTACTGCTTGTCTCTGAAGCCTATGGAATGGAAAATCTTCTATCAATTGCTTAGATCTGAGAGAACCAGGCACAGATATTTTAATATGTGCTTTTATTTAGAAAAAGGATTCAAGTCTACATAAGCGTGCTTAATTTAAAAACACAACATTAATTTTCAGGCACCACCACGATATTGTTATTTCTCAATGTAAGTTAGGATCAGCAAACTAGGCCACTTAGAACTAGAATTATACTGCTGACTCAGGAAAAAACTTATTCTTTTCTTCTCATTTTCCAAGGAAACTAAAGTTTCCCTGGAGGATGTAAACAAATATTTCATATGTATATATGTGTGTATATATATACACATACAAATATATGTACATCTATACATATGTGAAAATGATATGCATATGTTATATATCGTATACATGTATGGTTATGTATATAGTACACTTATAAGCTAAGTACGTATATTTTCCTTTATTACTAGCATAAAGCCCTTGTTTTCTATGAATCTTTGCTTGCTTTCTGTTTTCCAAGCTGAACGCTTTTGTCTCTGAGAGCAAGACTTTGCATTACTAATTGTTCTTTGAAAGACTTAGCTACTGGTCTCAGAACAGTGGAGAGATTAGAGGGAAAGGAGGTGGATAGGGTGGGCGGGAGTTTGTCTTTCTTTAAATCAGAGAATCAAAATCTGGTAGCCATGTTTCCTTGATTCTACCTACCCAAAGATAATAAGAATTAGAAGTAATCCTTGCTGGTTTAGACTGAATTATGGTCAAGGAGGGTATGCATTATAGAGGTTGGAAGACTTCAAAGGTGAAGCCTTCCTAACAATATCTTCTCCTAGAGTGCATCTGTTGATCTCATTTGTGATATGCCTGGCTTAGGAAATGGGAAAATCAGGTGGATTACTCTAAACAGTGCAGAGTTTTAAAAACAACACCAACATTTTCAGCCTCACCTAGATGCCTATTTGCTAGTTCAAATATTGAAGCCCAGGCATGAATATGTTGCTACTTATTTTGCTGAGCAAGTCTTCCCTCCTGTACAGCATTCACATTATGAACTGTTCAAAGTTGCAGACAAAATACTCTGAGAGGTAGCCTTGTACTGCAAATTTTTTGGAGAAAAAACATTTTGAGGGACACGCTATTCAGCCCTGGAGCTTCACTTCATGGAAAGAAAAATTTCACTTTGATAAAAGCATATTTAGATAAAATTATAAAGGGTACTTTATTATGAAAAGTATTTCAAAGCCTCAGACACTGAATTTTAAATGGAACAATGATCTATTTACAAACAAGGCTGTGCTATTTTTACATTCTCCTCATGTGGAATAGGATTTGAGTAATATAATTCACATTTGAATACATGACAAAAGAAACAGTCAAAGCTGTTTTAGGGTTTGCTGCATTAGCATAATTATATTTTTTCAATCATATTAAAAATGTTAACATCTTCAAAACAATGCATCAAGCTTTCTACCAATTTTCCATTTATATCCAATTAGCCAGAAGCAGTGCTTTTCACTGCAATACTTATTTAAATGGTTCATGAAAATACATTCATGTTACTGGATAACATAGAATTTCAGTATCTTGTTTTCAATGGGGCAGCCTTTATTCTAACATTTCAAACTCATGTGTCTACTCATTAAGTATTTTCATACCAGTGTACAAAAAAAAAAAAGGGTTTGTATTATTTTCAGTACATTTCCCCTCCAAGTATCGATGATTCTAAGATGATGTTCCCACCATGTCCTAGAGAAATTATCAGTCTTGAAAGGAAAGAGGGAGTATACAAAATAAGACAGTTTGTTTGGCTTTGCTTTAAAAAGATTGAAATTGTGCATAACAGCTAGGAACAAGTAAGAAATCTGTTGTTCACTCAGTGTTTTATACCGAGTGTAATGCTACTCAACCTTCTGTTTTCAAGGCATGACAGATTTTCCCACAGGTTTCGTTATGATTACATTTCCTCAATTTACCAATGTCCCTCTGAGATTTTTTAGTAATAACTGAATTGTTAATATTTAGACTGGTGTGAAATAGGTATCTCATTCAGAGACAGTTTAATCTCTAGAAGCAGATCAGTACTGCATCTGAAGCGACCTTTATATAACTGAAGAACAAACATATGCATTGCACTGTTCTTTAATTCTGCCATGTATTGCTGTCTACATGGATGGCATTCACAGCAAATCCATTTTTTAATTTTAAATTAAAACACTTAATATTTTTAATTCAATTGTGGTATCATATTTATAAATCAATTGTGGTATGATGATAAGAGGGGCAGTTTTCTGCAGACACGTTTCAGAAAGTTGCATTGAAAACACCATAGTTTAAGAGAGTGAAAAGAGGTATTCTTAGTAGTATGTTCATTTTGATTCAGTGTTTGCCTTCCAAACTCATGTCACACCAAAAATAATGTGTTACAATAAGAAGGTTTCAAGACTTCTTGACCTTTTAAAACTTATTTTAGAGAAAGAAATATAATTGAGATTGATTCAGTAACGACAACCACTTTGGAGAACATATTATTCTTTATCATTGTAGCGTTTCAAAAGAGCATTTTATGAGAGGGCAATAACAATTTTGTGCATTATTCACATAAAAACTCATCATGAAATCTTTCTGGAAAGAGTTAACCATGGAAATCCTTATCCAGAGGACACTGAAGGTTTGGTTACAGATGGATTTTAACAGATGGTTATTAAAAATAATGTTTTGATTAATTATTCTATATTCTCTGCATGGAGAATGCCAAAGAAGACTGCAACATAGTCCATGGTTATAGCAATACCCGTTTGAAGAATATTTTTGTGTTGCAGAACAGCTGAACAGAAGCTCCTTATCCTATTCAGTGACTAGTAAATTTTGAGAGTCGTGATGTCTTTACAATTCTGGAGTGCAAGGTTCCTCAAAAGAAAAGTCAGAGGAACGCACGGTTGCTGAGGGAAAGACAGAGCTCAAAGGTGACTGATAAGCTCTTCACTGCCTGTGTGCCTGGGCTCTCTGGTGAATAGTAATCATTGTAGGACTTTCTGTTGGGTTGGGTTTTGTTCCACCTTTTTGAAAGTAAAAAGAGAAATAAGCCTATTTACACTGATTAACAATCAAAAAAAGCTATGAAGAAAAAACATCAAACACCACTAATATCTCTTTCAACAGGAAATTTTCTCATTGACCAGTTCCAGAAAGGCACAACAATCCCACTCTGCCATATTACTAATTACTATGTCATACTGTCTTATTTTTACCATTTCTAATTTCATATTCACACTGAATGCTGTAGAATTGCAAGGTTGGCGTTTTTTTTAGGTTTGTTTTTTTTTTTTCCTTGAGTGTTGAGAAAAGCTGGATTTGGTACCATTTTTTCAAAACCTGTAGGCAGTTGGGCAGTCGGTCCATCCTGGCTGTCCTGCAGACAAGCCATGTTCTTCCTATTGCAGTTTATGGTATTCTGAGCACTTGTGTCCAATATCTTCTTTATCCCAGTTTGTGTATAGTCACATAACTGACAGTTAAAATTAAACCCCGCAAGATTTTCATACTAAAGAGCTGTTTTGTTTTAAAACATTCAATAGCATTTTTTTTTAATATATATATCTCAAAAAGGCAGTGTGAATTCCATTGAAAAATCCTTCCAAAATAATGACCTTTAAATAGTCTACCAGGCCACAGTTGATCTCCTCTGTTGACAAGGCCTCGAGGGCTTTTCTTGATAGGATTCCACTTCAAAGCAAGCAGTCTGAGTTGCACACAAAGAGAGCTTACACTCTTTTAGCTTACGGTGCAATCTGGCTTTAAATTGCTCGGCTCTGTATTGAACTTTTACTAAATTTCTGCTCTAGTTACTTCAAGCATAGCACTCGTCACATCAGAGGTCTGAAGAGCACTAACCAATGTGCCGTATAAAAAACATTGTAGGCACTTATCGCAGAGCAGCAGTTAATTATACACTATGCCAATCAAACAGGTGTCAATATTGCATCAAATGGCAATATAAATTACTTTAGACAAGTAGTCTGAAAATTTTATTTTCTTATAAAAAAGAATTGATGTCTAATCAATGCCTGTCAGTAACTGAGTAGACCCATTGTTTACAATATCATACCATAATGTGTTCTATTCAGGGAAGTTGTTAAAGTGGAGAAAGATGATACAGTATTAATTACAAAGAACATTACACAACATAGGATAAATTCAGAGAAGTACCAGACAGTCTCATGTCGGTTGGTTAAGTTTACCCAAATTGTGGTGCATTTCTAGTCACACAGAAATCAGTGAGAGGTCCTAATTTGCCATACCTCAAAACAACTGAAAATTATACATTTGGAAGAGGACTTTCAGGATTCCTAATTATTATAATTTTACTTGCGTTCACCATACAACTGCAGTCTGAAACAACACTTTCTTAACAATCAACAAGTTTCTATAGCAGTCGGAGGGGGGAGCAGTTAAAACCAAATTAACATGGACATCCAAAGGAGAGATGAAGTGAACATATAACTGTCACGAACACAGTATCTGAAAGTCGCCATTTTGTCCAATCTCAAACTTTTGTGAAAAAACAGAAGAAGTCAAATTAATATTTCCAGCATTGAAACATCTAATGATAAACAAAATATTTGTCATGCAAGCATTTGCTAGGATTACAATGTATGTTCGTGGTATCTCATTACAGAAAATAATCATGGTAGTACATTAATAGAAGATTTAAAAATTAATTTAAATCATTTCAAAAGACAGAAAAAAAATCACTATTTATAAAAATTCCCAATGTATAAACAGCATTTGTTTTGCTGCTTAAATGTAGAAAGTATGTTATTGCAAATGGAACCGTTTGAAGTTCTGCAAATATTTTGGAAACTTACCGCATTATTCACAGAGATGAAACTATTTTATAGCAGAAACTCCAGTAAGCTTTTGTGGGTCTAGCAAACATTAGTCCTGCTTGAATGAGCTCCATTTTCTTTCAGTAAATGTTCATTGTATGGCACTGTGCGGACGGCCCAAATTTTTTCTAGAAATTCACCACTGGATATTTTAAATTTGCTCTTCATGTCAATACTTGAATGAAGCAAGGTATTAAAATTGAAATATTGATTTCTATTTAAGTTCTCCAAATAACTGACTCCCTCTTTCTACAAAAGTCTCATGAAATTGATTTGCTAAGGTTGGTCAGCAAACTATTGAATGTGAAGATGAAGTCCAGTTATCAAACTGTGATGTTTTTCTGGGGTTTACAGAGCCTTAATCTGAAACTCTTCCAATTTAAATAATTATGTGAGTCCATTGACAAGGATTGACCTCATACATTGTTGATTTCACCATGATTTATTCATATGCATTTGTTTGTTAGCACTGCTATTTTTTAGAAGAGAAGATTTAGAATTGTTCCACTGAATTTGAGTCTCTGCAGGTGAACTCAGAGCAGAATATTCTGCATAGCAATGTATGATTTTCAAAAAAAAATTCATTAATTTTTATTTCTGTGTTTTATTTCTGTATTTTAGCAGCTGGTTTAACCTTTAAAACACTACATCTGTATATGTCCATTAGAGGTTGCCAATTTCTGTTTTATCTATCTGCTTGTTACTATGACATTTAAGTACAGATTTTAAACATTCATTTTGAATTAAGGAAGCCTTTTTTTTTTTTGTCCACAAAAAGATTTTAATCAGTTGTGTATATTTAAGCAAGTTAACTCCGAATATTTGTGTAAACATGAACTCTTTGCTCCAGTTATTCTCATTAAATCCACCCACTTAAATACGTCAGCCCAAATCTGCTGAATGCCCACGGGCAACAAGAACCAGCACTGCCTTCTGCTCCACCAGTGCTCCTTTCCTCTCACTTTTCCCCACACAACAATAAATGTTTACAATGAAGCGGAAAGGTTAAAACATCAGAAACAAGCACTGCGCAGCACCTATTTCTTTCCATGGAAGACCCAGTGACGCTCACAGTGCTTACTGCTCTCTCAGTAGCTCTCGCACACGCTTCCACGAGCGTGCAGGGCAAGCTGTGTACTCTGAAATGCAAATTGGGGGTCTTCCTTCACCAGGTCAGAATCTGTGACTGTTATATCCCCCACTGCCTTTTTAAATCCACCTTTGCACCTTTAAGGTTGAACAAGCCATTTTGACATGCGAGTCTGCACGATACCCAGTCCAATACAGCAGCCTTTGGAAACAGGAGTGGTACAAAAAGATTATTCCTTATTACTAGAGAACTAAATCAAACACTTAATTTCAGGAGTAATACCAAAGCATATGATTATGTCTATCAAGCTTGCTAAGTCAGATTTTGTATTCTTGTTTAAATATGAAAAAACAGTTAAGTTGATGGTCTAGTATCACCCTAAATAACTTGTAACTATTTTGGATATTCACTGATTTTTTTAAACTGACTCTCCACAGACTTCTATTTAAGAACTTGACAATGTAATCAAAACTCAGTAACCCTGACCAGAATGGATCATGATGAGAAAAAAGAAGACATGTATATTTTAGTCAGGTCGCTAACTTAATAGCTGAGATTATTTAAAGAGATGATCTTTTGATATTACGACAAAAAAGAAGACAGCACTGATGAAATAAAGATAACTTAGATGGAAAAAGGAGCTGCCACATGAGGGGAAAAAAAAAATGGGGGGGGAGAGAACAACGCTTTCCAGGACATTTTAGAGAAACTGCCTTTGCTTTAATTTTTTTTTTTTTTAAATACATTTTTTTTAATATCCTCAACCATTTAGTGTATTGTTTACATGATGCTCATTGTTGCCTTCAATAAATTCCAATATGTCTTTGTTTTATGGAAATAAACTCACGGAAACTTTTTAAAAAAATAATTAAATTTTAATTTGAAAGTCACCTTTAACATAATCATCTTCTTTCCAAGTCTTCATAGCATATATCAGTCTACTTATATAAGGAAAATATTATCTCCACCTTTGCACTTATGGTATATATAGACATAATAAATCCCACATATTTTGAGAAATTGAAAGAGTTCCCATTTGAAAGTAGAACATTAGAGCATTTTCTAATATAAAACTTCTGGAGCATGCATACTGACTCTATTGAATCTCTCAATATCTAATATTCTTCATAAAACAATCTACATACATCTTTTTATTGGGTTTCAACCATTCAGTATTCAACACTTTGATAATGGTTTCCAAATGATTTCCCAAAAACTCAACATACTTTCTCAGAGAAAGTCTTGTATTGAGTTAAGATAACAGCATCCACTGAAATAAATAGGTTAAGAAAAGTATGCAAAAGTCATTGTTACATACATGCTTTGATAATAACATAAAAAGTTTGCTTTCTGTTTTTCTGTTTTGTCATGATGTGTTTTTAGCTGTTACATTACACACGCATAGACATTATAAACAGGAAAGACTTAAGCATTAAAAAGTTGTCTAGCAGATTCTGAATGAAATAGGTATTTCTTCTTCTATATTGTCCCAAAGTGTACATGTCTTCATCTTTCCTGCCTTTATCAACCTAAAGATTATTTTTAAATATGACTGGGGAATGATGACTTAAGCTGTGAAATTAACCAGGTATTTTCAATGCAAGGGATTATTAAAACTTTTCAGTGTAAATCTCGGTGATCTGGGGAGAGGTACCTTACCATTTCCATGAATCCAAGATTGGTAAAGTGAAATAGCTCCTGTAATTTTAAAATTAATTAGGCAAACAAAGAATCCCAGTTAACAGCTTCTGTTGTATAACCTTCATGAACAAATGGCAACTTGCTGTCCGGTAACTTTATTGTAATATCATAGAATCACAGGATGGTTAGAGTTGGAAGGGACCTTAAAGATTATATACGCACTGTATAAATAAGCATGTATCTTTCTCTGTAGGAATGGAAAAGTACAGACAATGTGGCCTTCTGCTGTTAAATACGGCTTATCTACCACACACAGCAATGTGAATGACGGTGCAGGAGATGTGGCCAGCTGGGGGATTGGCTTTAAAAGCTCACCTCTAAAATGTTAATGTGAAGACATCTTGGAGATAGGCACAGTTCTTTGTCTCACCATGGCCAGATTCTTCACTTTTTCATGTGATACTTCTGGTTCAGGATCTCAGAGAGCCTCCATTGCCATTTTCTCTTCCACAGCATTTCTTTTCTGGAAAAAAAGAGCTCCAAGGACTCCCATTTGTCATTCCAGCATCACCATACAGCTTTGAAGCCTTTCTTCTGCTGTCTTCCCTGCAGTTCAGAGTTTGCCAGCAGCACTGTACCACACACTAATTCCCTTTGCCATGTGACAAATGAATGCAATAAACAAATTTCTTAAGGGATGGTCTCTGCTCCCAAGCTGAGTGTCTGCGGTAGTCTGTGCTGGGTCCATGCCAAGTTAACTTGTTTCTGACTTAAACTTCCTCCAAATAATACAGTTCAGTTGCTTTTTTTTTTTCTGTGATAGAAAAACTTTGTGAATTACTGTTCGGCCAACCTTAGATAGGCTGCAGAAAAAACCTGTCACTTGCCTTTCTGACAAAAATTCAATTATGGTTATAAAGGTCAAATCTAATCTGTTGCTCAGTCAGTCACTCATGACTTGTATTTAGTCAAATCATTTGCAAACACCACAGTAAAACTGAGAGTGCAGCTTAGACATGCCTACTGTTGCTCCTCTTTTTCACTCAGGAATTTCTTATGTATCTCCAACTTGGCTTACTTCCTTAAATCTGGTCATTTTCTTATTTCTTACTGGCATTTTACTGTTCATCTCAGTCCCTCCTTCCTTCTTCGGGACTGGGAGCAGATCATTGTCCTAACTGTCCATCTCAAACCAGCCCAGAGCCCTAATGTTACACCTGACTGCTGGTCCAAAAGCTGGAAACCTGACTGCTGAAATGCTGAAACTCCAAACTTGTGGGTAATATGATGACATAATACGATATCTAGTTGATAATAAAACATCAAAACCTGTGTTAATCTTGAAGTATGAACCTGTTTACTGAGCTTGAAAACATTTTTTTCAACTTCTATTTTAATCAGGGATATCTGAAATCTCTACTAGACTTTTTTATATTTTTTTTTTCTTTCCCCCTTCCCACCCCTCACAGTTAAATATACTGGAAACTGGAACTCCTTCCTGTTCAGTAAGGACTTAGTTTCAAAAGTTAAAAAATATATCCATGGATAATGTCTTCAACAAAAAACATTCATCGCTTAGTTTGACATCGTAAGTAGTGAACAGCATTTCTCCTTTCACAGTCTGAAGCACTATGGAAGAAAAAGAAAAACATGAAGTTAAGGCAGTGGTTGAAAATGAGGCAAAACCAATTATGTGACAGAATTTCAAGAATTTTGATATAATAATCTTTTAAGTGGCTGGTTATTTACCTAAGTCATTTATTCATTAGCTTCTCAATTTCTTCTATTCTCTTGTTTTCTTGGGGAAAAGAAATGACATCCCTCTTGGCTTTCTTATATTCTCTGATGCTTTGTTTCCTTGGAAACAATATCCATTAACGTTCTCCATTTCCTCTTTTGTTGCCATTTTCTGGATACAGTGAGTATCCCAAACATTTCTGCAGTGGAATGTACCAGAGAACAAAGAAAAGGCTACAAATTAGAAAATCAGAACATTTGTGAATGATACAAGGCCTAGTTAAAAATGAAACACAAAAGAAAACACTGCTGTGTTTAATGTTTTCACATCAGCTACACAGTCAGGAAAGTGTTCTGGGGAGAAAACGTGTGTGTGGGGCCGGAGTGGACAACCCCTGTGCAAATACCTGTATTTAATAGGTCACTGGGTTTTAGATGACATTGCTGTTCCACACTGACACAGCTGAAATAGCTTTTCTGTTACTGTTGGCAGTAAAACAAAATTGCATCCCACAAGGAACAATATGCATGTAATTGAAACTACAGATGTGTGAACTAAGTTCTGTTGGCTAAGAATAAGGTTTTTTTCTGAATTGCTTTGGGACCATCTTGAAGATTTTTTTAGCAACTGGTAAATGTCTTTTTTGGGGACTTTGCTCCTTTCCTTTCATCAGGTTGACATATAGGGTTGGATTATTCTGCCCAAATTGAGATGTTTAACTTTGAATTGCTTAAGTCTGAGCTGGTAACACACTTAAAATCACAGGCAAAGGAAAGACACTTGCAGAGGGTGATTCATTTTATCCTAAAATACATATCTAACATTAGCCAAGATGGTCCTTCTGGATGCTTTCATTGTTCTCCCTTGACTACAAAGAAAACCAAGATAACTTCAAATTTAGTCATATAATTTTAAATATGTAAAGGTAAGTGAGATGGAACATATTTTCACATTCTAGAGTACGCATATACCATATTTTATCATGTTGATACCTTCTACTTATATCACATATACTTTTTTCCATGTTTTTTCAATAAATGTAATATATTGAAAATTGCCATGTCTCAGTCTGGCACATGGCATTTCAAGATACACAGCACTACTTTTTCTATGGTATACCAGAAAATGTGCCCGCTGAAAGCCTATGCTTAGGGCTGGGAGCAATAAAGGATCACAGGCAGTACTGAGAGGCTTAAAACAAGAATTATGGTTATTAAATTCTCTGCTCAGCTGCTGTCAGAACCAGAGGAGTCTACATTTAATTATCTTAATTTAAAATTTTCTGTGTGTCTAGATTTTTGCTTTTATCCATGCATGTGCTCGCTGCTTGTGTCCCACCAGAATCTAATTTGGATTTCACAGCTGGGTGGGGACTGCAGGCACTCAATGTAGTGGATACTCTCTGAACACAAACACTTAACAGCTATGGGTGCTACATATCTTGTACTTCCATTGTTATTTTTATTTAAGATCATGGAAGAACACTGTGGCATCAATGGTATTTTTTGTACAAAAGCACTCACTCACAAGGTGAGAAACCCAGGCTCAATATTTTCTAAACCTGAAAGGGTTCCAGTCTATATCTTTTCACCTCTCAGCTTATCAGTTCAGCTGAGATATTTATTATTTTTCTTCTGACTGCGACAATGCACTGAACAGACAATGCAAGACTCATGGGTCCAGAAAAAGGGAGAATGATTAAAGGATTGTTTCCAAGGCATCTTTCTATATTTTGTTTACTGATCGTTTTAATGTGGAATGAATAAGCATTCTTTGTTTTGCCCCATGTAGGTTGCCGCATGGTGGGAAATGTGCTTAATCTGTACATTTGGATAGCAAGGCTGGTCAGATGGTCACCATCGACCTGTACAAAGGCCCCTGCAGTGTATGCCTCAGTGTCATTCAAGTTCATGAGACATCCACTTTCTCCGCCTGTGCATTTCTGTGCATCACTGACTCACATGGCAAGTTAGTCTGTTCAGTTTTTGCCACTCCATACACAGGTGACACCAGTTGTGTTTTCCTAGAAGGCCTCTCCATACTTGTGGAAGGTTTTAGTCCAGTCCTTTAAGTATGCCTAATCTCAGAGGAGACTTGATAGCAGCTCCTTAGATTGAGGCTGCATTTGTGCTCCTAGTCCTTTGTAGAATAAATACAGAGAAACTGAATAAAAATATTAAGTGTTTAGAGCATCAATAGCACTGTGGAACACATTTGATAGGGAGGGTTGAATGTGAAGGGACAGAGGTCATTTATTTGTGAGGCAAGTACAAGAAGAACAATCCAGATATATTGTGAGATAAGTGAGAGAAAATGATAGGTGCTAAAAGAAAGAGGTTATTAAGAAACAATATTCTGTATTTGAGTTCAAGTTTGCATCACTTAAGTATAATATTACATTTTAATAAAAGTAGAGTCAATAAAGAACAGCTAATCGTATTTCAAAATAGGAGGCTAGAATAAGAAAAAAGTGCTTATATTTTCATGATTTTCTAACTGAATTAGATGTATACGTCAGGCTGTATAAAAGTATATCATAAGCTAAGAATGCCTTAGGTTTTTATAATATTTCTGTTCATAACAGACTGTGGAAGTTTTCACTGATTATATTTTTAAAAACCTCGTAAGAAGGAATAAAATCTGTCATATTTTTTTTCTTCCTGCAGTAAAGAATAAAAATATATCTCGGTGAGATATTTTGTCATTGAATTTTCCTTGCATTTTAGATGGCATTACTGAACAATAAACCATTCTTGATTAACAATGGGGTAGTGAATTCTGTATAATATAAAAAGAGTTATCAAGTCCACTGTGCAGAAGATATGTAAGATATATATATTTTAATTTTCAAAGGAAATTCTCAAATTCATGATGAAATTCTGGGTCAAAAATTCTCAGATTTCCAGGTTCTCTTCAGTATTTGCACAAATAATAAAACTGTGGTTTGGACAGTTTTCATTTAAATGATTGCTTTTCTTTTACATGATGAAGTTAAGATTACAGTTTTCTCAGATCATAAAAATTTCTTAGGGGTCTTTGGCTCAGAATTTGGACCCTGTAGTACTTCACGCAAGACATCTACATAGTAAAACACAGTCCTTGCACTTATTGTAAATATTGGAGATCAAAAAATGGAAGAAAAGGCATGAAGATGAGATTCTTCCAAGGAATGAAGGTGAGTTTCACATGTCTGCAGAGAATGTGCAAGGAGAAGCGGCTAAGACATTGGAACTTTTCCTGCTTTTGTTCTTGGCCTAATTTGAGGGGAAAATGTATAGAATTATAGACTGGTTTAGGTCAGAAGGGACCTTGAAGATCATCTAGTTCCAATCCTACTGCCATAGGCAGGGACACCTCCCACTAGACCAAGTTGGTCAAAGCCCCATCCAGCCTGGCCTTAAACACCTCCAGGGATGGGGCCTCCACAACCTCCATGGGCAATGTGTTCCAGTCTCTCACCACCCTCAGAGTGAAAAATTTCTTCCTAATATCTAGTCTAAATCTCCCCTCTTCCGCTTTGAAGCCATTACCCCTCGTCCTATCTGTCCTATCACTACATGCCCTTGTTAAAAGTCCCTCTCCATCTTTCTTGTAGATGCCCTTCAGATACTGGAAAACTGCTATAAGGTCTCCCCGGAGCTTACTCTTCTGCAGGCTGAACAACCCCAACTGTGTCAACCTGTCTTGATAGGAGAGGTGCTCCAAACCCCTGAGCATCTTCATGGCCCTCCTCTGTAACCACTCCAAAAAGTCTATGTCCTTCTTATGTTGACGGCTCGAGAGCTGGATGCAGTACTCTGGGTGGGGTCTCACCAGAGCAGAGTAGAGGGGCAGAATCACCTCCCTCAACCTGCTGGCCGCGCTTCTTTTGATGCAGCCCAGGATACAGTTGGCCTTCTGGGGTGTGAGCGCATGTTGTTGACTCATGTTGAGCTTCTCATCAGCCTACATCCCCAAGTCCTTCTCCTCAGGGCTGCTCTCAATCCATTCTCTGCCCAGTCTGTATTTGTGCATGGGATTGCCCCAACACAGATGTAGGACCTTGCACTTTGCCTTGTTGAACTTCAGAGAATCATAGAACTGCTGAGGTTGGAAGGGACCTTTAGGATCATCAAGTCCAACCATTAACCTGCCCTGACAAAACCACTTCTAAACCATGTCCTCAAGTACCACATCTACCCTTTTTTTAAACACTTCCAGGGATGGTGAATCCACTGCCTCCCTGGGCAGCCGGTTCCAATGTTTAATAACCCTTTCGGTGAAAAAATTTTTCCTAATATCCAATCTAAACCTTGTCTGATACAACTTGAACCCATTTCCTCTCATCCTATCACTTGTCACCAGGGAGAAGAGGTCAGCCCCCACCTCTCTACAACCTCCTTTCAGGTAGTTGTAGAGAGGGATAAGGTCTCCCCTCAGCCTCCTCTTCTCCAAGCTAAACAACCCCAGTTCCCTCAGTCATTCCTCATAAGATTTGTCCTCCAGACCCCTCACCAGCTTTGTTGCCCTTCTCTGGACACGCTCCAGCACCTCAATGTCCTTCTTGTAGTGAGGGACCCAAAACTGAACACAGTACTTGAGGTGGGGCCTCACCAGTGCCGAGTACAGGGGGATGATCACTTCCCTGGTCCTGGTCACCACACTATTCCTGATACAGGCCAGGATGCTGTTGGCCTTCTTGGCCACCTGGGCACACTGCTGGCTCATATTCACCCAGCTGTCCACCAACACCACAGGTACTTTTCTGCTGGGCAGCTTTTAAGCCACTCCTCCCCAAGGCTGTAGCACTGCATGGGGTTGTTGTGACCCAAGTGCAGGACCCAGCACTTGGACTTGTTGAACCTCATACCATTGGCCTCGGCCCATCAGTCCAGCCTGTCCAGATCCCTCTGCAGAGACATCCTACCCTCAAGCAGATCAACACGCCCGCCTAGCTTAGTGTCATCTGCAAACTTACTGAGGGTGCATTCGATCCCCTCATCCAGATCATTGATAAAGATATTAAAGAGAACGGGCCCTAGCACCAAACCCTGGGGGACACCCCTTGTGACCGGACACCAACTGGATTTAACTCCATTCACCACCACTCTCTGGGTACGGCCATCCAGCCAGTTTTTTACCCAGCGAAGAGTACACCTGTCTAAGCCATGAGCAGCCAGTTTCTCCAGGAGAATGCTGTGGGAAATAGTGTCAAAATCTTTGCTAAAATCCAGGTAGATAACATCCACAGCTTTTCCCTCATCCACTAAGTGGGTCACCTTCTCATAGAAGGAGATCAGGTTTGTCAGACATGATCTGACTGGGCCTGATCACCCTGTTCTCCTGCATGTGCTGTGTAATGGCACTGAGGATGATCTGTTCCATGACCTTCCCAGGTGCTGAGGTCACGTTCACTTGGTCTCATTGAACTTCAACGTAATTTTTGTGGCATCTATAATAGGCCCTGTAGGACAACAGAACCTTTTAAAATGTCCACAGGGTTAGACATTTTAGCCCTGTCTCAAGCTGCCCCCTCTCTAACCCCCTGCTTCAAAATGACTGTTCTCAGCTTCTGATTGCATATGTTCCACACCTGCCACAGCTGGGATTTTGTAGTTTCCTTTACATCAGTCTCCCTTTTTCCCTATATGCAAAGGGAAAAGCAGAAGTCACAGTCATACCAAAGGCTTACATAGCCAGCACAATTCCACCTTGTTCCCAGCTGCCTTGGTCTTTCAGACAGTGTCCGTGCCCTGTGCCTGTAAAATAATAACCGCAGTGGAGGCCTTTACTGATATAAAGGGAAAAATGGAAATTATTTCTAGTTCTTTTCTAATAGAATTACCAGAGTTTTACAGAGTTTTCCCTCCGACTACTGTACTACAAAGGAAAAAATGTTTTCACTCTCTGGGAGGCATAAAATCACAGGGGTTAGAAATGGAAAATTAAGATGGAAATATGTATTAGATCATCTCTTTCTCTCTTATTTCAGCACAACCATTTTCCTCTATATTATACTGTCTAGGAGTTTGTCCAGTTCCAAATAATTATGTGTTCACCCTATCCATAGGCCAACTATTCTAAAGATAAATTAAACTGAATATTGATGGTTGTATTTCTGGATTTTTGTTGTTCTGGTTGTTCTTCCCCCCTTCCTGGATATATATATTATTATTACAGTAGACATCTTCTGACAGGAACATTGGATTTCTATCTGAAGTTTACCTGTAAGAGAGTTTCTCTTTTTCTCTTCAGTGTTGGCACTGGGCATAATTTGCATAGGTGGCTCCTCTGCTGCCATAATTACAGCTTCAATTATCTGTGACTGCATGCATTTTATTTGCTTTGCATTATATTGCATCATGCCCGTGTGCGTTGCAGATCTGCAGACATTGCCATATGTAGGACACTTATTTTTGAGATGCCAAGTGCCATAACTCCCACAGTTCTTTGCCTTAGTTTACTGTTTACTGACTCTGGCAGGATTTTGGTTTTTTTTGTTTTTTTTTTTTTTTTAAGTGATAACCACACCATCTGCCTTTTCATTTTCTTCCCACTTTTTATTTGTAACTTAGCAGCTTCTACAAAGTTACTGAAATTTTGCTCTGCAGTTTACGTGGAAGCTGATCACACTGCAATCATTACTTCAGGAATGTTCTTTATCAATACAACTAGTCTTATCTTTTATCAAAGGGTATTGCTATAATTCTTGAAATTGAAAAACAGTATGTTCAGTTTTTGTGACTTAAGCTGTTTTTTGTGATTTTTCCGTTCTAAGAAGCGCCAGTCTTTTTTGTGCTTGTTCTTTACTTCAAAGCTTCCCTCTTTCTGCTGTCATTATCCCATATGGATCCCGTCATTATATACATGATATTAGATGTGCAAAGACTTCTATTAGTATATAGAAATTCTCTTCTGCTGTAATCACATACAGTTTCTGAATGACTTTTGGAAAGAATGATTCTCTCTTGAATTCATGGTGATCCAGGAGATCATGTATTACATTCAGGATCATGGGGACAAGGTAGAATGCCTTTTCCCCTTTTAATGAAATTTAAAATAATTAATCTGATAGTTTAATGAACAAACAAGAAAAGGAAGGTTTTATGATTTATCCTTCAACAACAAGGTGTCACATGATAAATTTATCCAGAGATGATCATCCACCATAAAAGACTGTGAGCATGTTTACATGCTGTAACTAAATAGCTGGGGAAAAAAAAAAAAAACACCTGAGAATGACAACCATGCAAATAACTAACTGAGAACCATTCCTCTAGATGTCAACACAAAAACTTTATATTGCCTAAACTATCATGGAATTGCGGTTGAATCATATACAAAGTGTTTAAATGGCAATGGAAAAAAAAAATAATCGATGAAAGCATCTGACAGAAAAATGCAGGAATGATTAGGTGGTCAAGAAAGATGGATTTCTTTGCTCTTGGGAAAAAGGTAAGCAACAGGAACAGTCATGGCTTCTGACTCACCATAAAGAAAAGACAGAACATTTTGTTTCTTACAATAAAGATAAATCTCATGGCTATATCTGGTACATCATATTGGAACTTTCCAGTATCATGAGGTCAAATATATTCAAACAAGAGCACTGTGACTATCCTGTGAAATACTGAGAACATTTTCTAGATGGAGTTAGTCACTGGAAGGAGTTACACAGGAATAGTGTGGAAGGTGACCTGCTACAATGACTGGGAACAAACTGCTGAAGAGAAGTTTTGAGGTAACGTCTAAAATGTCGCATTGCCTTTGCATAATCTCTTATGCATTTGTGGAGCCAAAATCCTCTTAAGAAGCATTGCCAAAGCTGTCTCACACATGGCCTGCTTTGACAGGTTTCTGTTCCTGAAAGTCTGACTTTCCTTAAGGATTCCATTTCTAAAAGCAGCAGGAACAAAGGAAGAACAGGAACTTTCTGGTAGCAAAAGGAACAGCTAAAAACTAACACGTGCATTTGGTTATTGTAGGAGATTGCTCAAGTGCAACAAGTTTTCTATGAATACGAATTTCCTAGATATGACAGTGCAAATGAATTTTTGTGAAGGATCTATTCTCATTTGGAGCTTCAGTTTACGTGTTTCATTCATTTTGCATGTCTCAAACATTCTGCAAACAGAAATACTGTATACAACGATGGAAGTCCAGATTTATGATTCATCATTTTGGCCACGTTCCCCTATCCTCAAGAAATATTTAGAGTCCGTCTTCTTTTTTTTTTTTTTTTATCATATTCTCTAAAAGATTCTTCTAATCTAATATGACAAAGTAGAACCTGCTTGCTTTATAAATGAATGGTCAACAGAAGGGAGTCTTCTGATGCTCTTTTGACATACAGACTATTTATGAGTTGTTCTGATCTCCTTGGAGAGAGAGGTAGGGGAGAGTATCTGTCGTTTGTTTCAGTGGCCAGTCTGGCCCAAACCACGACAGAGTTAATTTTTCACAACAGTCCACACACCTCTGAAAATCTGTTACTGCATGCTTATACAACACAGAAACAAATTTAGCAGATATTCTGAAAAAATCATTTAAACAGTTGTTTGTTAGGATAGAAAGATCGATACTGGGGATACTCAATAGATCAAAAGTTGTTGAGCACACAGATTCTAAATTTACTGGAATTAAGCATGAATCACATTCATCACAACTTTTAGCGTACCTTTTGGTCTCCCGCATGGCACAAAATGAAGTTCAGAAAATGGTCTAGATTCCCTTAGTAAAATTATCAGATTAACTTCTTCAGCCATTATACTCTGCTTTAAGGCTGCCAAAGCAATTCTTTGGCTTTTGAGCAATAACTGTTCTTTGTTTAAAAGACAGAATTATTAAATTACCTTCAATAATTGAAAAGGAAGAATACATGAGTTAGAGGAAGTCTATGCAAAAGTAAAATCATATGATCACATGCAGTAAAATAAACTTACTTTATAAATACCATATGTGTGAGTTCTGTTGACCCCCACTTTTGTTGAGTTAGCATGAAAGCTACAGGACCACAATTCTCTGTCTATTTATAGCTAGACAGATTCCCAACTATTTACACTACCTAGGACTGCAAAAATCTATAGTAATATGCTAACTTTTAGAACACAGTATCTTTGTCTTATTATTCAATGAATATTCTCTTGTCATTTTTTTCAAATTAAACTATTGCTTGCATCCTGTGATTGTTAGTCAAATAATTTCAGTGTTGCTACATTCCAAGTAGTTAGCATGATTTATGATACATAGCTGACAGAGTATTTTAGAATATTAGCTGCATAAAACGATAATGGATACATGTTAATGCCTGCTGAAAAACTAAATAAAAGAAAAATAAAATACTTTTATTCTCCAAGATGTGGTTTCTATTTTGGCATGTACTTGGGAAATCTGATTCAGTGCAAAGATCTGAATAACCTATAAGTTTAAATAACTTTACAAATTAGGCTGAAAACAGTAGCCTACCCCCAGAACTGTAGGACTGAAAGAGATTTTCTGTATCGTTGACTGTACTATCCTCTGTCATTGACAGAGGCGCCTGTTATTTCAGGCATCTGCTGCATTGTACTTAGCCATTTATATCTTGAAAGAAGTTACACTTAATATTACAAAACGGTTATTTATGACTTTCTAATTTCCTCCCTTAATGTATTTATTACCAGTATATACTGTTTTCTTGTTGTGCCGATATTTGCTCTTGATTTAAAGAGCTAACTACCTTTGGCTTTACGCCTCTGATGTACATAATAGACAACGATTACTTTCCTTTTCAGCTTTTGTCTTGCAAGACTATGAAATCTAATTAATTTTATTCACATAAGGTTGACTATCAACTCCTCAGACCTTGTTATACTTTAAAATCACACAGGTAATGTATCATCATTGTGTGATCTGTTTATACAGCATGGTTCATCTCCTCTCACTTGATTCCAACTGAGAAGTTCCCACATACAGAAGAATAAATTTACCTTCTTCTGGTCAATTCTTCATTTTCTTTTCATTGTTGAGAAAATGTGCTCTCGGGCTATTTTGCCCTCCATGTACAATATTCTAATCATTCACCTGTGTGAGACCTTCAACTTAATGACGCTAGCAGATTGCAGCAATACATTCTATTCTTTCTGCCAAGACTATTAATAAAAACCCCCATATATATACCTGCGATATCACTAGTTAACCACCCTGCATGTGATATCTACATTTTCAGTACTTTCCATGACAATTTCCTCTTTAGTTAGCTCCTCACGTTTTTCTTTCTCATCTTAAGTAACTCATTCCTTTCTCTAGAAGGAGTAGAATAAATGCTTTTCTGGTATTTAAAAGAATGAATTATATGATTTGTTTTGTCTAAAATATCAGTTATGAGAGAAGGTATTAAATTGGTTTGACTTTTGTTACATTAACATTGGTTTGTATCTCATTTATTATTCATGTAATGTTTTTAATTATTTTTTCTATTTAATCTATTCTAAAACTTTATATATTGTTGAAATCACTTTTATTGGCCTGTAGAAGCCTAAATTAACACATATAAGCATTTGGAATTGACCAGTAAAGAGCATCCTCCATACTTATTAGATTCGCTGAAGAAGTTTTGCTACTGGAAAGAGGATTTCTTTTGTCTGTCCTTTCAGAGGTCTAGGATAGAGGATTCTTGCTCTGTTTCCCCCCCCTCCACGTTCTGTGGATTTTTGAGATATACTCGATAGGATCAGTTCCCTACTCTCATTTTCCTGAACCATCTTGCCTTGTCTTCATCTGTTAGCATCCTTGTCTTCATTAATAAATAAACCGAGTATGAACATAATGTTGTATCTGTTATCTGAAACTTACTTATTGATTCTCTTTGAAGTTTCTTTTCTTCCTCTTGATTTCTGTTTTTGTGGTTCCTTCAACTGAAAAAGTGAAGCACTTTTGTAATTGCCAGTCCAAAACCTTTTTCTCCCAAAGATACCAGCAAACCTTTAGGTTCAAGTTAGCAATCAGGATGATGAAAGATTTTTAGGTTTCTGGAAAGCAGCTAAAAAAGGTTTTCCTCTTTAGCTACTTGTATGTTTACTTTGACTAAATTGAAAAAACAAAATGACATCACAGAATTCATTTGGAAACTATGCCACAGTTTAAATATAAAAAAGTAAATAAATCATGAAACTTTTTTACTCAGCTCTTGAATTTCTTATGTCTCATTAGATCTTTCATTAATCCTTGTATCACCTCTGTGAAGGACATTACTCTTAAATAAGAACCTTGTTCGACTGATGATTTGCTCATTTAAAAACCAGGTTTATTTTATTGCTCATCTTTCTTTTAATCTTTCAATGTATGCATACTTTTCCTGAGTTTCTGATGACAGCTATTACATTTGTCTTCTTTTTCAGTAGGGCTCCATATTGCATCACTTTTCAAGTAGCACCAATGCTACAGTGCAAGAGATGGTGCCAGCATGGAAAAGAAATCTTCTGAGATGGATAAAATATAATTAAGGAAAAGTTTGAAAAAAAATGTTTCCATAAAAATAAAAGCAAATTAACAACAAAATAGGTATATGTACCTCCTGGTTTTGCCACAGGCAATTATAATAAACAGTGTGTTGCTTGGTCATAATGCAAGAGTTTCTAAATTCAGCATAATCATTCCTTAAAGTTCATCTAGCTTTTGTGAGGTTGTTTTCTGTATTAGCTGAAAGAAACCTAAGCCTTAATAAAAGGGTCAAATCAAAGACCAAGGTACATACTCACTGTCATAACTTTTCACTCTTCACTTTGGCATCGAATGACAGTAGAAGGATATCTGCATCACCGTATGTAACATTACATCTTATCAGGCCTGAGTCCTAAGTAACATACCTGTGCAGATGCAAGAAGTACGGCCAGAAGTAATAAGGTAGAAGGAAGAAATATAAAAAATAAAAAAAAAAATTCTTCCGATATTTTAAATTTAATGAAATGAAGAGATATTTTGGTTTATCATGAGAATTTTTTTCTTGTCTTGCATCTCAAATTTATGACTGAGAGAGTAGGATCAATGTCTTAAAACAATAAGCTACTATGTCAGATAGGTGCTTGTGTAACATGCATGCTGTTTGTGTTAAAAGAGTGCTGAATACTGCATAATGCTAAAACATTTCTGTTCAGCATATATTTGCCTCTTGAGTTTGAGCATTCATAAACTACTTGGTTGACAACTTTCATAAGAAATTTTTCATGTCAGCTACAATTGATGTTCTGGATCTAAATCAATGTGTTTTCATCAGTTCACTGATAATCTAGGTATAAGTGAGATCGATATAGAAGGACTTGGAAAAATCCATCTGAGGTCATTCAAATCAATACGTATAGCTTACTAGAGATATCATTTATAGTGTAACTTTAAAGGCTTATAATGACTGTTTTTAACAAAGTTTTGTCTTGAGTTGACACGTATGGGAGAAAATAAATCTCTTCCTTCTGTTGTTGCTTAAAATTGCGCTGCATTTACCAACATATTTCCATACTCATTTATGAAGTTTTTGTAGATGAACTTTTGTATTGTTTATAAGGCATATATAACATATATTGGTTTAATTTTAATTTCTTATGCCCCAAAAAGCAAGTGGGCACACGTATTACAAACTCCCTTAATTTTGCAGGAAAAAAAAAGTAAAAAAATAAGGATGCATTTAATATAATATGAGGATGAAGTGCTTGGTTGGCCCTACAAGCAAGGAAAGCATGTCTTCAAGTAATGTTATTTTCTTTACATTGTACTCATCTTTTTTTTCATGAACATAGAAACTAACTAAATTAGATTTGAAAAGAATTAACTTCTGGAGTAGAGGGAGAAAGGAGGGACTAACTTTCCTTCTTATTTTCATGAGCTAAGAAAAAATGAAAATGAGGGAGATATTGCAAAAAAAAAAAGGTTAAAATCCATCATTTAAAAAAAAAATTCCTTATTATACTTACAATCAACAAAATCTGATCTGAGGAAGCTAAGATGACTGACAGTTTATGAATTTGGATTTCAACATCTTGGGTCCCGGTATTTCTCCAGAATTTTTCCATATGCTCAAAATTCATACCCTGCTTTCCCCCCACCGTTTAAGTATAATGCTAGTTCACCACGCCTTCTTTCTTATTCTTTTTTTTACAAGAACCCTAGGGACTTACATATGTAAATCAGAAATTCATAGAAGGGACCATTTGGAACATCTAGTCTGGCCACCTGTTTATTGGAAGCAATTGCATCAAGCTCTGAATCTGTAAGAAGATTTTGTATAGCTTTTAGGAAAATATTTAACCTCATCTTAAAGTCTCAAAGTGAATCACTGCACCAATGAATCTATTGACCATGCTGACAGCTTATTTCAAGGTCTCTCTGAGACACCTTTTATCAGATGATAATCATGAGAAATAATAAGTATTAGTGCCATGTATCGCAAATAGATTTAGAAACTAGCTTACACCTTTCAAGTGTTTTTGACCCAATGTGAACCTCAGGGAAAAAATTACTTCAGGAGGGTGACAGTTCTTTGCCACTCAGTAATCGTCTTTATTGATTTCTCTTCTGTCTTCCAGAGGTTTTATAGAAATTGCATTAGAAAAAAGTTGTTACCAGTATTACGCCATTTTCCTAGTGTTTAAATCCCTTTTTCCTCCCAGAGCTTGAATTTTTTTTGGCAGTAAGAGATTTCACCTAACTCTTCATTTCACTAGCTAAGTTTCAACAATTTATTTTCTGAAGACTGAAGCTGTTTCTGCAATTCACATCTTCAACAAATGAACCAGTAAACTTCAAGCTGCGCACATGTTACATTGATTGGGCTTTCGCACCAGATGTTCACCTGCCAATCACATGTGAAGAGAATACGCCATATCTTTACTGGGATTTTTTTAAAGCCTTAAACATCTCTTGTACCTTCTTCTCCTAGCAGTTACAAAGAACTAATGAAATGTGAGGACTTCTGTCGGACTTCTGTCAGACTTCAGTCACAGATTGCTTTAAGACCACTACACTTAACACTCTTCAAATTCACATTCGCCCCTTCCCCTCATTTTTTCCAAACAACGTTTTATGACAGAAAAAAAAAAAAAAACCAACCAAAAAAACGTTATTTTGATTAGTACATGCTTGAGTAGCAGGGATGTGAGTTTCTCTGCAAGTCGATCAAACGGGCTGAATCCAGTTGAATCCAGCAGGGATGTAGGCACCACACAAGCACAACCTCCCAGCAATATCTGGGCTTGAGCAGTTGCTTACATCTGGCAGGGAAACTGCTCAGTTGTTCACCCCTTGCAAGAGAGACTTTCTGAATGCCTTTGGTGAATAAATATTTAATCCAGATGCCTTAAGAGGTATTATTTAATTGCTTTGCATGAATGTAGCCCATGTCCATTTATGGGACTGGACTTCAGCAGCAGAGAGCATTCAAGGTAAGTGGGCATGGTAACAGCTGTTGACGTCTGCCTGTGCTCACCTGTACACTGATACAGTCACAGTACGTTGTGCTTATTCACCATTGCGTCTTTCTTTTTCTAGCAGGTTTACAGGACCTAGCTGAATATCATATTGCGGGAGATTATTATAGGAAGATTTCCATTTATTTTTAGTAGGATTTGTAGCGATTTAATGCATCTCATACAGAGATGCCTTAGGAAAGTAATTGGGGGATCTCTAAAGTGGCAGTGTAGTTGGGAAACATAAAAAGCCCTCCTCATAGGGTATACTTAAACTGTTTTTCCAGGTCATTAGGCTTATCAAAAACATATAAGAAAACAGGCTGGTTTTACTTCACATCTAAATGAAACATGCTTATCTTTTAAAACCGCTTTTCTCTTCTGCTCATTTCCACTATGTACTGCCCCACTACGTTTATAAATTCAGTGGTCTTGGTTATTTTTTCTTTCTGCTATGTAAATTCTTTCTGGGGTTCAGAAATAAGGGAGATTGCTACAAGACAAACACACTGAGCTGGCGTATGGCTCGGGGCGATTCATCTACATTTTTCTGATACTATAAATCCCTATTTACATCAATTGAAGAAAGGTCAGCGGAGCTGTTAATGAAGTCTGCCTCACTGCAGTCAGTATTCATTCAAGACACAGCTAGAACTGCTATCTGTCTTCTGCATAACTCACTTCATCAACTTGGCTGGCAGCTAATATTTTCAATGATAAAGAGGTTGAAGAAAAAACTTTTTTTTTCGCCAACCATTTTGGCTCTTCTAAATTAATCTTTTCACTCCCATTTATGCATTGCCTTTATTTACTTGTTATTTTTCATTTTCCTATCATGCACCTTGTTTTCTGACTTTTGTCTCAGAACAGCTGTATTTTTTAATAATCCTGACATCTGAAGAAGGCAATTCTTTCCACAGTAATCATCTGCCAGAAATGAAGCATATCCTATAAGAATTAGCCCAGCAGTGTGCCTTTAGAAATTATGTGTATTACATGTTCCTAATGGTGCAACAGTACCTGGCTTACTCCCGATAGACTTTTTGACACATTATTTGTACAGGAGATAGACAGAAAACATGGAATAAGGTTTTCTTGGGTAGATTGCTCTTTCAATGACATTAACTTGCTTTATTTGCTCATAAATGGATAAATCACAGACATCAGAAAGGAAGTCACTTTCTAAGTAAAAAGAAGGCAGGTGGGACACTGAATTTACTCAAAAGCATTAACTTGCAGCAATACTTCATTGGTATCCTGCTTTGTTCACCACAGCTGAAGATGACTGAAAACTGTCTACTGCTATAAAGGGATCTCATTAGGCAAGCAGCATTGGACCAAACTAATTTTTTCTCAAAAGAAACATTTCTGACTGAGCTAATGAAAATATTGTTCTCCATCATGTCAAAAAGCTTGTTTCTCAGGCTGCATGAAGCCGAATAATAGAACAGGATTGCATTTTTTCATATGCTCTGGTACCTGTGGATGCAGATAAGAAACAGAGAGTTTTCAAATCCTCCATGTAAATGAGTAGTGTTGTTGTACTGGGATGGTCAAAGGATAGCAAGTGTTTTGGAAAAAGTAGTCTCATAAACTGGGCATGTAACTTCTAATTAGATGGGCTTTATCTCACAATACATTAATTTCCACAACAATAACATATATTGAGTTTAACAACAATAAAAACCTGCATTACACTAAATTGAAGAAATAGCGTGCCTTATGTCTTACAAAATAATTTTAAAGTCATTTAATATTGAGATGAGCTCATATTTTGTTCCCACCACTTCTAAAAATACTTGGAACTGCTTTCCTGAAGTAATTCCAAAGTGTTTTTTTTTCTTGTTGTTTTGCTAAATGTTGCTAAAGCAATGTATAGTTTATACTCTGTGATATGGAGGTATGTTTTGTTTGAACATTCACTCAGAATTTTTGTATTATTTGTTGACTGGGAAAATCTTGTAAAGTGTTTTTCTTTCTTAAATGCAGGGACAGAACAAGGAAACTCAACTTACACCGCCTTTATTACAGTTTCATGTATTACCACTAGTCTATTATCAATCCAGCCTAGCTCAAATATCTTCTCATATTTTGTAAATATCATAGATTAAAACTTAATTTGATATGACAAGATCCAAGAACCAGCAACTTTTCAATGGCTCCTTCCATTATGAATTAGTAAAGCTTTAAGGCAGCAAAGCGTAAAATCTATAATTATAGGCCACAACTTAGTATCTAACTGCACAAGGCAGAATTAAAAAATGGTAGGTTTTTGCCATTTTCAAACTATAAAATCTTTCTAAATCAAGAACAATACCGTATTTTAAAGGATGCATTTTTCAACATTAAAAATACAGTAAGCATTTTTATACGATAGCTTGTGGTCTATCTATAAAGGATTTTTGTACACTAAAACATATTGAAACATGTTTTGAATTACCTTATATTTCTTTAAAAATACTTACGATAGCTCCACTAGGATTTCACTTTCAGTTTTACAGCTGCTCTGAATCTTAACACTGTCATATATTATAAGAGAACTGAATTCCTAAAGAGTCACTTTATGCATAGCAATGTCACTGGCAAGATTTCACAACAAAACTAGAGAGAATAATGACTTTTCTGCAGAAAATGCAAACCCCAAAAAAATCCAAATACGGCTTTAGGTTTCCATCTCTTTTAACAGTACCTGCTTGTGTTGATAGACTGTTGATCATGAGACAAAAAAAACAATGAAGTGAGAGGCCATTCAGATGTGATTTCTCTACTTGAGAGTAAACAGATTTGGGATGGAACCCTCATATTTTTGCAGAATTAGTGCTCCACAGCCTTGTCTCTTTCTAGCACTCACTCAACGTTAAAATATTTTCATATTAAGTTGAAGAATATGCCTAAAAGCCAGATGATAGCTTCTGCTACACAAGCTTGAGAAGGCAATAGTAATCACAAAGAAAGGAAAACTAGGAATGAAGTTTTATTAGGGTTTAATAAAGAGTAGGAGTCAAACAAAAGTAAAAAAAAACCAGTAATTTTTATCCATCAGACAGTACTGAGATTAATCTGTGTGCTTTCTAATTGCTGGATGGAATTCCTGTCCCACGGAAATCAGTCCAGCAAAAATTTAAATAGCCACTTCAGCCAATAATGAACATCTTCATGACCACATAAAACAGATTACCAATTAAGTATTATTTTCTAGTTCCAGGTTTCTCTGCTTGGCAAAAACATTATTCACAAATTGGCTATGACAGGGAAGAATAGAAGTATATTATCAATTTTTCTTATAAGGAAGCAGAACTCTATTTCAGTAAATATCTTCTACATTTCTTTTCGGCATCTGAACTACTACTTCTCAAAGTATTTTACCTCAATTTTCCTGAAACACGTCTTCTGCTTTCTTAGTTTCAAGGTCTCAAAAAATGGTTTCACTTGTTGAGTCACAGGTAGAAATTCTGTAGATATAACTAGACATTTATTCATAAGTGAATTTTGAAAGTAGGACCACGGTCTTGCACATGCTTTGGAAGTGAAAGATAATAGGTGAAGACTGGCAAGCACAACAGCCAAGTAATGTCAGAAGCCTTGAATCACTGAGGAAGCTTCTGGTACGCTGTTCACACTGGTATGTCACTTGGGAAGGAAAATCTCCTCTCTTCCCTGTCTTCCCTGTCAGCAACACATAGTGAATTAGTCTAAAGAAGATGGATGCATAGGCAACTGTCACTAGAGGTTTGTGTGAGATGAAAGGGCAAAGTATCTCAACAAGTTGAGTTTTGTGGCTACAGAGAAGACAGAGACTCTTTTAACGAGTCACATGGGAAAGATGAGGGGTAATGGGTACAAGTTATTCCTGGGGAGATTTTGATTGGAGACAAGAGAATGATTTTTCACAATGAGAACAATCAGCCATTGGAATAATCTCCCCAGGGAAGTGGTGGATTCCCCAGCTTGGACATTTTTAAGATTTGTCTGGACAGGGTGCTGGGCCATCTTGTTTAGACCATGCTTTTTCCAAGAAAGGTTGGACCAGATGATCCTTGAGATCCCTTCCAACCTGGTATTCTATGATTCTATACAAAGACATTTGTCATGTTTTCTAGTGAAATATCAGGATCAGTTGTCCTTATTACTCACAAGGAGAACATGATCAAATAGAAGACCTCTCAAATTAAGGATATCTATGGAAAAGGCAGTGGGAAAACATCTGAAGCTTATTTTTACTACACTAGTCAAGTCCAAACCACCATCCAAGCTAGGATCAGCACCCAGGAGTGAGAGCATGCATAGGTTCATTGACACATTACCAGCTACTCTCAAGCTGTCAGATCCTTTCAAACTATAAATAATAGCCAGGACTCCTCCATGTGGCAGCAGGGAATCAGCATCCTAAAGGGACAAATTATATTTTCTTCTGTTTCCTAGTGATCTGCTGAAGGAGCTGATCCTGGAGTCCTGAGAGCTTTTCTCACAGCATCAAAAGCAGAAAGCTGAAGAATCTGTTTTTAGTTGCCTGACCTTTGAGGGAAAGAGCCAGGACAGAACAAGTCTTGTTTATATTTCCCAGTCAGGGGAGGAGTGACAAGATTGGTAAGAGTGTTAGAAGCATCAGTTCTGCAAATGTGAGGAAGCCATCTGGTTTGCATTATGTTGACCACTATATAGAACTCCAATTTTTGTTCCCTTTTTTCCCCTGGGAAAATTGTTGCTTGATGCTGAGCGATGATGGAGAAATAAATGAAAGCTCAGTAGGATGAGGTGTGTGTGTGAGAGGGACTGATACGGTGAGCATTTTCACAGTACAGGCCTAAAGAAAGGGAGCTTGAGTGTTCAGCTGATATGGAATCAGTGCCAGATTCTGATGCAAGACTTTGAAAGTTACATTTTGCATTCAGAAATTAGTGATTTCTTTGTGAAACCATGGTGGGAACATAATTTGGTCCTACCTATGGATGCTGCTGATACATGCTTTAAGCCTTTGGGGCATTTATATTGAGGAGCGCTTTGCCTGAGGCTGTCACTGGAAAGAGTCAGGCATTTGGCATGGACCTCATGAACCTGTCTAGAGTCTTTTTTTTCCCCTCTTCCCTAACAATGCCAGATGAAGCAAGACCAAAGAGGATGTTCAAAGGTTGCAATATGCTGGACCTCTTATAATAGTGGCCATTATGGTACCTGCTGTGAACAAGTGGAAAAGCATAAATTCAATAAAGGCTTTACCATGGTCCTGAAAGAACTTGTGGTATTGGGGTAGTTTAAGAGCTTCCCCATATAGTGTAAATTTGTGGCTTATAGAAAAAAATTAAATATGCAGTTTAGACAAACTCTATAGCAGAACTGCTCCTCAGGCCTCCCTGCAACGATGTTTGTTTGTGATTTTTTTTCCCAAATTCTCCTTCCAAACAGATAATTTTTTTCTTGACCAAGGTTACTTAGAACCAGCTGTTTTTCTGCCTCGTGTTTGCTGTGATGGCAATGATTTCATCTTTGTTCTTTTAGTTGCTCACATCTCAGTAAGCTGATGCCTACTGCAGTTTCCAAGTCAAAAACATCAGCATCATTGTGAAATAATCACTCATTCTGAAATAATGTATTTGCTTCTGAAATACATTTTTCTCTTTTCCTTTTATATCTCTTTCTTTGATGTTGGTGGCCAAAGCCTTCCTTGTGTCTGTAATTAACGTGACTCATTGGAAGCACTTTTCCTCTTCTTGCTTCCTTGGAAGCCACATTTGGACAGACTTTAAGCAGATCTCATTTTCTAAAGTTCCCCTTTAGCTTTTAATATTTTCTTTGAAATGCTGTAAAACAGAAGCTAAGTCAAATAGCCTGATGGACTGGAACAATATTTAATAGTGACCTGCTTCTATGTATTTTCTTGTAATGAGAATCATCAAACAGATGGGGGAAGTATTAAAGTTGTCACTAAATTAATACATCGTTTCTCTATGGAAGATCTTCTGGAAACCTCTTTCAAGCTCAAAAATTTTGTACTTCCGTGTACCACTACATGAGGCATCTGAACAGGAGAGATCCATTATTTGAAGCTCCCACAACTCTCTGGATATATGGCAGTCCATGAGCAGCTCAACTTTTCTGTTGTAAGGATTTAGTATTCATTATTTACACTTGCTAACAGTAAGCTGATTCAGATCATAAAAGGTTCAAGGGCACCTTGGAAACTCCTGTAGAAATGCAATACTGTGAAAAATTTGCTGCGAGCCTTTAGATAGAAGAAATGTATTGAAAGTGAAATTTAAAAGGTGACATAATACATGAAAACTGGCAAATTAAACTGAACAGTTGCACAGAAATGTTTAGTTCATCTGTTTCCACACAATGAAATTCTCTGCAGTGATTTATCTGCAAGTGTCTCCGCAAAACTGTAGCTCCAGTTGTATGTCCTACTTTTGGTTTTAGCTAAAATGTCATTTTAGGTGGAGAACAGAAGGAAATATTTTGTTTTGGATCATGCGTGCAGCTGCCTTGGCACCAAGGGGACTTATGCCTGCAAAAAGCAACCTCTGTAAATGGTTTATAACAACATCTTCTCCTTGGACTGAAGTATCAGCCTGACCTTTCGAGGGCCAGGTTCTAGCATGTTTATTTCCCCTGAGTACTATCTATCCAGGCTCCAACACTGAGCTTAGTGTGGATGCCGACGGCTACAACAGAGATGAAGCTGTGTTTATTCAGACCAGGTACACTAAGCCGGAGTTACTAAACCCTATATCCTAGTTGTTATTCTGAAGGGCAGTCATCACTTACAGCTTCCCCTAAATTCACCACAGTTTATGAATGCTCCACAGCTCCTGGAAATCATCCCAGGTAAATCTAATTGCTGAAACAGGCCTTTAGAAACCTAATGTTAGGTACTCAGAGTTGAAAAATTTGACAGTGAAATCTATTTTGATCCAGGATGGTTTTTTTTTGCTTTAAAATCCAGTAAGTCTAAAGGTTTTCTCACACAGAAGTTACCTCTTTTGTTGCTTAATGTACACGGCAAAGAAAAAAATAGCTGCTTGTATTTCTAGACATTAAATAATGCCCTGTCTACTTGGACTCTTAATAAAAACAAAAAAAATCTTTTTGATGGCTTTGGAGATAAGCCCTGTGTGCTTTAACTCTAAAAACTGAATAATCAATTGTTTCAATGGGTCTACTGCTCACATTTAATTTTTTTTCCAGGGGAAAAAAGTGAATAGATTCATTTTTCACTTACAAAGAACAAAAGGGGTTTCAGTGTACTGAGCTGTGCAACCGCCTTACCTTCCTTTGTAGTAACAACATTAGCATGATAGCAGGAAGAAGAAAAGTAAGATTTAATTTTAATTCAAATTCTAATGAAAATTCAAGTTCAGGCTTTCTACTCAAGTATACAAATGTTCTGAAAGGGCCAAAGCTCAGGGCAAATATTCTAACTTAGGGTACATATTTTCATGCTGTTGGCTGGTTTGTGTATGAGGTGAAAGAGGAAAGATTTGATTATCAGAGAAGAAAGAACATTTTGACGTCGCTTCCAAAAGTTTTGAGTCTACACACATTCCCTACAAAGAGGTTGTGTTATCAACTGCCTAATGGCTTGCCAATGCTGTGACAAAATTCCAGCTGCAAAAATTGTCCTGCCTTTCCCATGGCATGCTTCTGTCAACAGAGGTGATGGAAAGATCTCCCAAAAATTAGTGTTGCTTATGGTGGTGTCTGCTCTAGCTATTGCTCGACCTGTAGCTGTCCTGCCCCAGCCTTGCAGAATTGGTGAGCTTCATGTAGAAACTGAAATCAAACACACCACTAACAGGCCTTCTCTACAAGCACAGCTCCAGCCACAATCAGCTTTAGCTGTACTTCACAGCAGAAGAGATAAAAGCCTGGTTTCTCTTCTTCTCCATTAATTTGCTAAATCACCAAAAAGTACGAAGGCAGTTCAATTACAGATTCTTTCCCACTTGCCTGTATTAACGGAAAAGTATTCTGACTAGTGAGCAAAAAGTTTTCGACATTGCTGGTTTGATTTTTTGCTGTCCTCTGACTTTGTGCTGGGGGTAGGTATCTGCCTGGTTTACCACACTTGAAGCCAAGATCAAATAAAGTTCCCAGGCTGATTTCCCAAAGATATGTCTGTGAAATGCTAAGATGTCCAGGAATCCTGATTGCAGTGAAATGAGGCTAAGATGAGGCAGTTATCTAAAGGGCAGGTCAAGTTTGGTCATTGCCATTCACAGCTGTAACAGGCAACTCCAGTCATAAAGCAGAAAAGAAACAAGAGCCAGTAACCCCAAAAATCTATAAACCAACCAGCAAGTTTCAAAAAGGAGTTTGTAGAGAGGTCTTGTCTGGCTGCCCTCCCGTTCCCAGTTGAGTTGGGAATGGGCTAGGTGGCATCCCAAGGACGACTAGAAAGAGCTCCTGCCTGACTTTAAGATAAGAATACTCAAATAGGCACATAGAGACATAGTATCTAACTTGTGGGAATGCATTTTTTTGAGGCATCATATTTAAGCTTTTTCAAACCTTCCCTCAGAAAGAAGCAGAATAAACCTTCTGAACCACTTGTCTTCCACTGGAAGTCCAAAACTGTTCACTTTTGTACCTTTGTTAAATGCAGTTATTTTAGAAATCACCATAATCCTGACATCTAAAATGTACAGATGCTGCTTATGTGACAAAGTAGATATGTCTTTTTTCTAGTGCACGCCTCCATATGCTCAAGTTTCACAATTGTAAGAAGGAATGACGATGTCTTTTGTTTGCTTATTTTCCATTCACTAGATGTTTGGGGAAGGTTTTTTTTCTGGTTTTGCTGTGACATGATCCTTGCAAAAGCTGTGTTGTCTAAATGATGAATCGACTAAGAAAAGTTTCCCGAACCCTCGCCGAGAAAAGCAAAGGGTTCATTTCGTCAGTAATCGTGCTTGATTCTTTTCTGATATTCAACATAAAACCTGCAGTTTCTTGATGATTTATTTTTTTGCAACTACTTCTGTAAGTTTTTTTTCTTGGCTACTTTCAAATATTATCTTAGTGCAATCTAAGATTATTACCAGTAAAAGATAAAAGCAAAAATTACATTTTTTGTTCTTTCTTCTCACTTTCTTCCAGAGAAAAGTTGACTTAAAAACTAAGTGCCCTTTACACCTTCTTGGTTTTGTCTAAACTGCTGAGCTAGTGAGCTTTGCAAGTTCTGCCTACAGCCGTGGTCCCTTGGGTGCCAGGTTATTGGAGGTATTGTTGCTCCTTCCTTCCTGTGTCGGTGGTTGAGTTTGCTCCAGTAAAATTCAGGGCCTACCGAGTTTGTACTCAGATATTATCCTAATGTGTAGTCAGGACACAGCTAAAATATTTACCCACACCAACAAGCTAGGAAGCTCAGCTGAATCACACCTGATTTAGACATACATAATGAAGACAGTAAGTATGCTTAATACATGAACTTATGAAACACATGACTTCCCTGGTACCTGAAAAAACTTGGAGCAGTTATTTATGAATATCTATGACTAATACGTCCTCCGAAGTACAGCAGTACTCTCTAGCAATGTCCTGAGGCTGAGCGGTATGGCAGAGTTATTCTCAATTGGTTGAAGGTTGCGCAGGTACCTCCTCCAGGGAACAAAATTAGAATACTGCAACCTCACAGCTTTAATTAAAGCCAATGCTGAGAAACAGGGAACCATAATTGGCTTCCCGTCAGTCTACCACCATTCTTTCACTACCTCTGCTCTATCTCTGTCTATGTAAAGACTACAGTGTTAAAAAAATTAAAAGTTTTTCAGACTGTCTATTTCTGTCTTACTTTTTGCAAGCAATTAAATGCCTTTTCTGAGGTCAAGGAAGATCAACCAAGGGAAGTTGTTAGTTAAATACAGGATCTGCAGAGAAAAATGCTAGTCTCTAACTTTGAATATTTTTATATCTCTTGTAAACGTGACATTTGGAAGTCATACTCAAAAAAACCACATACTAAGCTCATGATCTTGAAACATAATTCCCTCTTACTGTAAACAACTCCATGTGCTGACACTGAGAGAAAACTAGATGAGGTGAACCCAAAACAGATCTCCCAATTTCTGCCTCAGAGTATGTATATAAAGCCTGTATGACAATGAAGAAATCATGCAATATGATAAGATAACGTGATCATAATATCTATATCATTTGCATGATGCAGATTAGACGTTACTTTCTAAATAGGGTACCAAGGGCTTAGACATCTGAACAAGCCTTTTCATTCTTTTCTGATTCACTATTTTTTGATCTGGCACAGCCTTTTGGTCTCCTTCACCTGCTAAACCTAGTATGAAAAACAGGCTTGCCAAGTTAGTCTATCAGATGTCAAGGAGACTTATCAACTAAAGTATTCATGTCTTTTTAGCTTGAAATCATACTTTTTGATGATAGAAAACTTTTAGGAGAATGAAAAGCTTAAACTTCTTCAGCAGTCTGAATGACATGTTCATTCATTTTCCCTAAAACACAGTTTATCAGTGAGACATTTTTCTCTTCCATTTTAGTTACACATTGCAAAGGGAATTAATTTTTTTTTCTAACTGTCTCACCTCTGCTTAGGCTGTTTTTTTGTTTTTTGTTTTTTTTTTTTGTCATCCTAAGCTTATTGATATCAGGAAAGCCTTGGTATATCTAGTGAGGGAGCTGATGATTCCTACTATTTGTTTGAAGAGCATATTAGAGACAGATGATGAAAAATGCCACAAGATTTCCTGATCGAGAGAAAAGGATGAACGTTACTTTGGTGATTCCCTGTGGAAATGCTGATATTTAGAGAGCTTTCTGTGTAATAAATGTAGGGGATAGGAAAATCCCTTAGTAGAACATCAAAGCCTTTAAAATTGAAAAAGAAAACTCCCTTTAATTGATCGTTCTGTTGCTGGGAAGCTATTTGTGCCTTTCTACCTCTCTTACTTCCCCCCCCTTCTTTCTTCCAACAAAAGAATAACTGAATTAAGAGAAAGGACTTTGGCAGAATATGGAAGGGCTGCAGCCCTTCCGGGTATCTTATCAGAAACCAGATAAGCAGAAATCCTGCAGGAATCCTGGGTTCCTAAAATGGATCAAAATTGTCATCTTGATGTTAAACTCTGGTTTAGTCATTGCCATTAAGATGATTGAATATACTGTTGCTACTGAGAAGGCGACACATCTTACTCAGTGAAAGTAAGGCAGTGATATCTGAGCTGCTGCAGTCTGTCCCTATAAATAGCATAATTGACTACTAGTTCTCAGATGACTCCAAATGGTATTTTAAAATCAAAGTTGACTTTTAATGATGAGTTATGGTTGCCAGATATATGTGGTATGGCCTGTCCTTTCATCTCTTCTTGTGTCTTCAACAGAATTTTTCCTGTTGTACGTTCTTTTCTTTTTTTTTTTACCCATTAATTTGCTGGTGAGATCTCTCATTACTATTCCATTTTTGGTGGTATTTTGGTTAGATTATTATAACATAGATACCAAATTCATTATTTACATATAAGGGTCCTGTTTAAATACAAGTAAAAATCATGTGTTGCATATTTTATATTTTCTTAAAAGAGCAAAAGAAAGAACTAGATATTAATATTACTGCTGATAAAATTGTATGTAGACTGCTACTGAAAAACATTGCTGTGACAGCACTGAGTGTTTAGCTAAAAGCCCCCAAATTGTTTTGCTAATGCTTTTGCTATCCACAAGGGATCTCGTATGCCAGACAATAATAGTTCCCCCTGTTGCTCTTCTTAATTATGGTTTCTCATATGAATATGCCCCCTAATCAGAAAAGCTTTTAAATAGATTAGATTGGATACTGATTACAACCAGGGAGACTGCAAGAACTTCCATGAAAATTCTTCTTATTTATGCATCTAATACTGTGGGCGCAGACCTGCTGTGTCTGTGGGGCTCTGGGTCACCAGGGATCCAGCCTCTGCTGCATCAGCAGTTTTCAGCTTAAAAGACTACCAGCTGAGGTAGAAATAAGCTCAACATGGATTAACAGCCTGAGTATTTATCCAGCTTCTCAAGTGTATTTTGCCACCTGTACCGATTTCCAAGCCACGGCTCACAATGCCGAACTTTTTTAGATTGAAACCCAACTTATATATTCCATAAAAGACTTGATGTGAATTTTCTTTATATCAAAAGACTAAGCATGATTTCTAACTTCTCTTGCATTTCTTTATGCACAATTTTTCTTTATGTGCAGTCGTCCTTGCTTCAGGAAGGGTCTGCTAGCAACTTTGGTATGTGATAGATTCCCCCAAATGCCTTGGTATGTTGATGATGATCTGTAGGGAAGATGTATGAACTCCAGAAAGATTTAAACATTATTAAAAAGCTGAAGCAGTGTTGATGCTTGCTATGAGGACAGATATAGCCTTCATCCAATAAAGCCTAGTCTCTTAGAGTCACTTAAAATTCAGAAATCTGTAATAAGGCACTCTATATAGAAGTCTCAAAACACTGTTTTGTACACAGATATCAAGCAACATGCTCTGACTGCAGAGACATAATTTCTTTTAAAAAAACTTTTGCCGCCTTAAAGAAACACTTATTCTGGAATCAAGATGAAAAATAAATACTTAAATATCAGTGAAGTTTCTAAAGGAAACATGCAAAAGCTGTCTTTCAAAGCTAGGTGGTTAAATGAAAATGTACTCTCAGCCCAATCCATTACTATTGCACATACTCACAAAGATCTTCTAAACTGTCTAAAGAAGAGACAGTTCTGTCTTAAGATAAGTGGGGAAAAAAATCCTTCTTCAATGATAAGATAGGCAGCAGAAAGGTTTCTTTGACTTTCTGGGAATCAGATAGATCTGAAGGATTACAAAGAAGAAGGAACGGGCAGGCAATTTCAAGATTCCTTCTATCTTCTGACTAACAGAAAGCAGGATGAAGAAGATTCTGGAAATGAACTGCTGGATAAAAATAAAATTAAGAGTTTGGGATTTTGGAGCAACAAAACATTTTCAACGAGAAGAAGCAGCTGTGAAATCTGGAAGGTTTCCATCTCAGTGAAAGGAGAACCAGCCTCCCTAGCCAAACTAACCAGGAGAGTGTTAAATTATCTGCAGGGGAGAAAGTGGAAAGGAGGTAAAAAATCAAAATTCCTTAGCATAAAATCAAGATATCAAGAAGAAAGTTAAAGCACCGCAAGAAGTGAAACAAAGAAATCCTGGAATGTCTATACTCGTGTAATGAGCCTTGGAAACAACAAAGAATATTGTGCTATTAGTCAACTATTAAGTAATTTTTATTAACATGGTATCACTGAGATTTTCTTGAAATATTAGAGACATGAAATCACTTGTTCCAAAGAATTTAAGGAGGATGGTGGTATACTGTGTTAGAAATGGTACTGTCTGCCTATGTCTATACTAGTAAATTAAACAACGCTGGGGAACTGTTCTGCGTATTGAGATTTCATCATCCGTACCGCTAAAAGGTTAGAGCAATCCCTGACACGGTTTTGGCCTGAATCAACCAACACTTTTCCAAACAATTCTCTGGCACAGTATGGATGTTAACATTGGACAGGGACCATTTCAAATAGGCAGTTTGTATGTGGTCACCCTGTTTAGAGGGTAAGAGAAATTAATAATAAGAACGTGTGCCCCGAGGAAAAGGGTGGGGGGCTGGGAACGACCAGACTTGATTTGGTGCTTTTTTAATCTGAGTGGTATGTGATAAAGCTGATATTCTCGTATTGTTGAAATGCCAAAATTATAAATTGATTTCATATCTTGTGTTGTGTCTGAGAGTAATTCTGTATTAGACTCATACTGATACACAAGGACAAATGATCACAGAACTTGTGCTTCTTTAAGAATGTAAGATATTGTAAAAATAGAACATTTTTAGAATTATCAAGGTATACATTGGCACAGGCATTGTACCTGTAGGTGCATACATATGTGACTTTTTTGATTCTTTTTTTAAGTTGGGGGAAGGATGACTTTAAAAAACAGTAAATAGTTATGTGATAAATCAGTTGGGGAAAAAATTGAAAGAATGTGAATGATATCTGGGAGAACTTAATGAATGTTACACTACATGTGCCAAAACCATAATCACACAGTTAAGAAATGAGGCTCCAATGATGAATGAAAAAACCCCGAAGTTAACAGGGTTTTTTACTTTCTAAAGGGGAATGAGGACAACAAAGAAAGCTGATGTGAATGATTATAAACCAAATCTGTATGTAAACTGTAGAAAACTGAGAATGGAAGCAAAAAGACAGAAGATACATGTCCATTAAAGTTAAGGATGACATGAAAGAATTTTTAACAGTACAAGCCATTAACTGGTGTTATTACATTACTCAGCAGAAAAGGGGTAGAGTAGAAAGTATTAAAGGACAGGAATCAGCAAAACTGAGTGAATATATAATAATTATACAATTAGGGGGAAAAGGCCAAAAAGAGTGTTTTGGCAAATGGTAATCATGCTCTTTCTACTCCAATAAAAAGACTTAAAAAAAAACCCAAGAGTTGAACACCTTCAAAATTATTGGAAACTGATAGTCTAGATCTAAGAGTTTTGGAAGAGGTACCAGACATTGTCTTGGAGTACAGGGGAAGTTCAAGATGGTTGGGATTCTACTGTACAGAGAACAAAGGTAAAGTGTGCAAAGCAGGTAGACACAGTCATCTGAGTAATAATCAATCTGTGAAGATGACTGTGCTCTCACTGAGGCAGACCATAAATCCATTCTTGTTCTAGGATATACCGCCTCTTCTGAAACAAATATAAAGGCCAGATCTGGGTACTGTATCCGTTAGCTTTGGTCATCAAAAGGGACTGGGGGGTTCCAGAACTATACATTTTTAATAAATGTCCTGTCATAACATCTTAAACTGTGGCAAAGTAGAAAAGTGAAATTCTTACTGATAAAATATAGAATCGTAGACAGTTTGGGTTGGAAGGGACCTTTAAAGGTCATCTAGTCCAACCTAAAATGAGAAGGGACATCTTCAACCAGATCAGGTTGCTTAGAGCCCCATCTAACCTGTTTCCAGAGATGAGGCATCTACTAACTCTCTGGGCAACTTCTTCCAGTGTTTCACCACCCTCAATGTAAAAAATTTCTTCCTTATAGCTAGACTAAACCTTTCTTTGTTTAGTTTAAAACCATTACCCCTTGACCTATCGTAACAAGCCTTGCTAATGTAAGCCCCCTTGAAAGACTGAAAGACCACAATAAGGTCACCCCAGAGCCTTCTCGTCTCCAGACTGAATAACCCCAACTCTCTCAGCCTGTCTTCATAGGAGAGGAGTTCCATCCCTCTGATCATCTTAGTGGCCCTCCTCTGGACCTACTCCAACAGGTCCATGTCTCTCCTGTGCTGAGGGCTCCGGAGCCAGATACAGTACTCCAGGCGGGGTCTCACCAGAGCAGAGCAGAGGGGCAGAATCACCTCCAGTGACCTGCTTCGCACGCTTCTTTTGATGCAGCCCAGGAGATGGTTGGCTTTCTGGGCTGCAAGCACACATTGTCGGCTCATGTCGAACTTTTCATCCACCAGTACCCTCAAGTCCTTCTTCTCAGGGCTGGTCTCAATCCCTTCATTCCCTGGCCTGTATTGATACTGGGGGTTGCCCTTACCCAGGTGCAGGACCTTGCACTTGGCCTGTTGAACCTCATGATGTTCATACGGGCCCACTTCTCGAGCTTGTCCAGGTCTCTCTGGGTGGCATCCAGTCCCTCAGGCCTGTCAACTGCACTGCTCAGCTTAGTGTCATCTTGCTGAGGGTGCACTTAGTCCCACTGTCTGCGTCACTGATGAAGATATTAAACAGTACCACTCCCAATACAAACCCTGAGGGACACCACTCAGGGTCACCGGTCTCCATCTGGACATTGCGTCATTGACTATCCCTCTGGATGTAACCATCCAACCAATTCCTCACCAACCAAACAGTCCACCCATCTAATACACGTCTTTCCAATTCAGTGAGAAGGATGTTGTGGGGGACCATGTCAAAGACCTTACAAAAGTCCAGATAGACAACATTTGTAGCTCTTCCCTTGTCCCCTGATGTAGTCACTCCATCATAGAAGGCCACTAGTTTGGTCAGGCAGGACTTGCCCTTGGTGAAACCATGCTGGTTGTCTCGAATCACCTCCCTGTCCTCCATGCACCTTCATCTGTTCTGCGATCTTCTCAGGCACACAGGTAAGGCTGACAGTCAGTTGTTCCCAGGGTCTTCCTTTCTACCGTTTTTAAAAATGGGTGCAATATTTCCCTTTTTGCTGTCACCAGGGACTTCACCTGACTGCCATGACTTTTCAAATATCACGGAGAGTGTCTTGACAACTACATCAGCCAATTCCCTCAAGACTCTGGGATGCATCTCATCAGGTCCCATAGAATTCTGTATGTTCAGGTTCCTTAGGTGATCACAAACCTGATCTTCTCCTACAGTGGGAGTGACTTTGCTCCCCCAGTCCCTGCCTTGTGGTCCATCCACTCGAGAGGTGTGGGGAGAGAGGTTGCCAGTGAGGTAAAAACTTGTAGAGTACCTCAGCCTCCTCCTCATCTGTTATTACCAGTTTTCCAGTCTTGCTCATCAGGGCAGGTACGCTTTCTTTGACCTTCCTTTTCTGGCTGACATGTCTGTAGAAGCCTTTATTATTCTTTGTGTCCCTTGTCAAGCTCAGCTCCAGCTGCACCTTGGCCTTCCTGACTCCATCTGTACACAACCAGGCAGCGTCCCTATACTCTTCCCAAGACGCCTGTACTCTTCTCAGGACACCTGTCCCTGCTTCTACTACCTGGGCATTTCCTTCTTGCCCTTTAGTTTGACCAGTAGGTCTCAACTCAACCATGCTGATCTCTTGCCCTTCTTTCCTGATTTCTTACACCTGTGGATCGAGTCGTCTTGCTCTTTATGCAAAATGTCCTTAAAGACCTGCCAGCTCTGTTCTACTCTGTTGTCCCTGAGGGCACTTCACTTTCCCAGGGAGTCCTATTGACTAACTCCTTGAAGAGCTGGAAGTTTACATGGAGCTATGTAGGTATTGGGCAACGTGACATTGTGGATACCACAGACAACTAATACAAATTGATTGGGCCATTTAATACGTTCAGTGCAAAGCATATTTGGAACAGGGGAAAAAACATTTGGTGAACACAGATGCTGAGGAGACACTGATTCCTTAGGGCGTTTTTTAGGTTAGGGGTTAGAAGCAAGGTCGAGGGTGACATGAGTTGTAGGTGTGACAGTCTTGTTATTAATGTTAATAAGACCGATTAGATATTTAGTATCTGTGTACGCAGCAATATGACGTAGTAGTAATGAGCTTATATGAACACTGTTTGGCACAGGCATGATGGTTCCTTGAATGATGTGTCCAGCTCTGGTGTCCACATTTCAAGAAGGATATGTTTACCATACTGAGAGTCCAATCAAATGCTTAAATGAGTGAAATAAAAGGCTTATAGTAAGAAAACTGAGGAGCTCCACTTGAGTAATTGATAGGTAAAAAATTTGGTAATTCAATCACAATGTAAATGTACCAGCAATAGGATCCGAAATTTGATAACATGGTGCCACAGCCCATAAAACAAAGGTTTAATGACTGGAAGTAAGAGCTACACTAATTCAGTTGAGAGAGATGGCTTCTATGACAGCAAGTTTGGCTAGCATCTGACACTACAAAGTCAGTGGCATCTTTTCCACATGTGGAAACTTTATAACACAGTTGAGGTGGGTTTTTTCTTTCTGTAATAATTTCTGCAATTTTACCACTGCTTCAAACACCATATCTTTTGCAGGGTGCCAAATTAGTATGTCACGAAGAAAGGAGCTGCAACTTCCTGCACAGAAGCTCTCAGTGGATTGCTGGGATTTAAAAAGGCATATAGGGAAAAACATCTCTTTTGGTTTTGACCTTTGTCTTAGTTTCATTCTTTCTCCAAGCATTTGCTATTTACCATTGTCATAAACAGAACATTGAGCTAGATCAGTGGCTGTTTTGATCCAACATAGTTGTTCTTGCATTTTTACTATAGTGGTCCTTTCTGCCTTCAGTTCCCACGAGTGTCAATAGAGATTAAATGTATTCCATTACACATAATTGTTGTCTTTTGTAGGCTTGAGTAGAAAAAAAATGGTGCCAGCTACTCAGGAAATTGCATAGCTCTTTTAATAACTGGATCTGTAATTATATACTGATGCCAGATTGCCACAGGAACAACTAATGGAAGCAACTATGTAACATCACACAGACTACACACCTATATTTCCACTGAAGTGCATTAGTCTGGTTAACTATTTGGGGTTCTGTTGAGCTGAGTAAAATATAGCACCTGTATTTTTCAATTAATGCAGATTTCATCAAGGCTTTAATCACTTACTCCTTTCTAGGATTCTCACGCCTGATCTTAAGAGTGTGAGCTATTGTAGTCTTCTATGCAATCTATTATACGTGAGTGTTATAAAGCTTGATAAATATGAAGCTGCCTCTTAGGAAAATGGCATTTTTCCAGTGGCAGAGATTACTTTAGAAGACATTTTGAGCTTTTCAGTAAATTGGTTGCAAATCATTTTGATATTTAGAGTGCTGGGTGTATGGATAGTGACAGGTTCTGACAAGGCAGAAAGTGGTATGGCATTATCAGTAGCCATGGAAATGGTCTCAAAAAGGAATGCTACAGTACTTTACTGTAAAAAGTACCATTGAGTCTTTCATAATCTGTTCACAGACAGCTTACAAACAGAAAGAGGTGAAATCAGTTGAAAAAAACTATTCAGTAAGAAGTATACACACACGCCTCTTGCCTGAAAGTATATTCAGGTGTTCTGTCAGCCAAGCAACAGACACATTTTGAAAAGAAAACAGAGGAGCAGTGTTTTAGAGCTGAACTGTAGAAAATTCCCAGAGAAGAATTGTGGTTAATTTGAGCAGGGGCTTGAGTTAGGATGGAGTCCCAGGAGGGGATCCAAAATTAGAGTGGGCAACCTGGTTGTCTTTTCTCAACACCCGTGCATCCAGAGGATAGAATCACAATCTTAAGCTAATCACTTGGACTGATGGATAGAATATCTGCCTGACTTGTATTCCATGTGCACGCAAAAGCAATCTTCAATATTTTCCGTCAATCTCTATGTGTGAAGTTTACCCTTTTAAGTACAATGCCAACATAGTAATACACCTATTAGCCCCATGTTCTCATGACAGATTCCCAGTATAGAATCACAGAATCATTTATGTTGGAAAAGACCTTTAAGATCATGGAGTCCAACCATTAACCTAGCACTGCCAAGTCCACCACCAAACCATGTCCCTAATCACCACATCTACCCATCTTTTAAATAGCTCCAGGGATAGTGACTCAACCGCTTCCCTGGGCAGCCTGTTCCAATGCTTGAAAACCCTTTCAGTGAAGAAATTTTTCCTAACATCATATCCAATCTAAACCTTTCCTGTCTGTCCTGGTTTGAGCGACACAGGACTAATTTCTTTTTCAGTAATTTTACTTTGCAGTAAAGTGTCTTCTAATGCTTGGGAAAATTGCACTTTTAGAAGACTCTGGTGTCTGAATTTTTGAAAATATTTACTTCATAGCCAGCTATGGTATATGGGTTTCAAGGTGTCAGTGGTTTTGAGCTGGCCAGGTGTGGGGATAAGAAGGAGCGAGACCCGGGTACTTGAATCAAGCTGGCCAACAGGATTATTACTTACTGTGAACATCACTTACAGTATAAATTAGAAAGTTTGCTGTGGAGTTCTCTCTCTCTCTTGATAGCTGTAATCCTGAGAACTACTTGCCCTGGTGCCAGACCCCTGAGCCCTTCCCTTCCTCCCAAAGCCGTAGCTCTCGCGGTGCCCGACATTTGCTGTCACTGCTGGGAGTGCACAGCTTCCTGCTGATAGAATTAGCTGAGTATAATCCTTGTATATTTTATATTGGCATGGGTATCAATATTGGTTCTTTAGTGCTAGTAATGATAATTATCTAGTTTTATTCTATTAAATCCTTTTATATTTTAACCTTTATGTTTCCTTGTGTTTTTTTTTCCCGGTTCCCTTTCCTGGGTAGGGAAGGCCTCATAGGGTAAGAGACTAATTGTCTAAACAATAAAATGTTGTAGGTCCCTCAAACCATAACACTGGCACAACTTGAGGCCATTTTCTCTTGTCCTATCACTTGTTACTTGGGAGAAGAGACCAACCCCTACCTGGTTACAACTTCCTTTCAGGAGTAAGGACAAAAACTTCTAACCCTCATATCTAGCATCTGGAGAAACAAATATTTTCTAAATTCAAAGAAAACAAAATCTAGGCTATGAGAGTTCCAGATGTATACATGGTATTGGCTGGTATACATGGCCAATCTATTGATTTTATAAAAGTGACTGATGACAAACACTTCATAGAGTCTAGACTGGAGTTTTTCTCTGTGTTCACTGTCTGGGATAGTAAACATGGGAACTAGTGGCAATCTGTAAATGCATTTTAAAATGAGCAAACTATTCATTAAGCTCATAAAACAGCAAGATGCAGTCTATAATACACATGCATGTTGTGTAACTGACAAAAAACCCCACAATAATGTATTTATGAAATGCTTGTATTTTCCAAGGAAGAGGACACTGCATTACTAATCAACTATATTTTTAGTAATTGTACAAGGAACAACAACAAAAAAGCCAACATCAGATTACAAAAACTCTCAGAAAAAGTAAACTGGTCTCTAGTTCTGACAGTAGTTTGGTGTGCAGATGATAGCGCTTGCTATGCGAAACCCCAGGGTGAGAAAGTACGGTTACTATATGGAGACCCTGTTAGTGCCCATGCCAGCAGAGCTGCTCTATGTCTGCAGCCGACCCATGCCCTGTGAGGATCATGCCTGTGCCAGAGGCGGTCTCCTTAGTACTTCTTACTCATTCATGAAACACATATTTGCACCTGTCACAGGAGCTTCTTCCCCATCAATGGGTCAGCTGGTATGAACAACCTTAATACCCACCCTTGCTGACTGAGGTAGAAACCAAACTTCAACACATATTTTGGGTGTCAGAGACAAAAAAGGATGCCTGCTCACTGGCACATGTGAAACTGCTTTTCCCTAGGGAACGACTGTATACAGTACCAGTCAGTTCATTTTGGAATATCTTCTCTAACCAGATGAAATTAAGGATGAAAATTATTTATATGTATGCGTATATATATATATATGTTTTTTTTATGGCAAATATTAGGTACAAAATTGAAATCAAAATTAGAGAAAGCAAAAAATTAATTCAGCAGTCAGTTATACCTGTGGAGTAAGTTTGATTTTAGCCATTATATAGACTTTTTCTGCTAGTCACCTCCCTCAGTTATCAAAGTTGAGAGCTTACCCCCAGCATAATTGTGCCCTCTGACTCTTCTAAGAAGCAATATTTTAGGTACTGCTCTCTAATTACATCTCAACTACTGTGTCAAAATTCACTCTTCAACCCACTCTTCTATCCTTTACCATCATCTTGCTAAGCACTCATATTATATTTTTCATTTTGTGCCTCAACAAAATGCAAATAAAACATACTAGGCATTTATTGAAAAAAAAAAAAAACAAATCTGACAAATATTTAGATATGCAGATTTCTGATCTTTGTGTTATCTCTTTCCTTCACAAGCTTATCCATTTTACACATCTCATAACACAAATGCACTTGAAGGGTTTCTTCAGCTTTGTGTTGTAGATTTCACATTTCTACAGTAAACTTCAGATAACTTTTATATTTTTAGCATAGTTGTCTTCTTGCTTGTTTGAACCAACACTTCATAAATTACATATCAGAAGAATTGTACCAATAATTTATTAACTTGTTTCCTTCAATTGTTTCTGTCTTTTCAAGGCAAAATATGACATTAATACAAAAGGAAAGAAATACAGGAAAGGTGAGTTTATACTGCTTAACAGCGGTCATCTTCACATTGTAAATTTTAGGAAACCCCTTCAAAATTTTGACTGCCCAAAACACATAAGAATCCAATTTTATGATTGTGGATGTCTTGAAATATGCTATTCAGGTTTAGGGGGAGAAGGAAAGGAATTTGCAAAAGGAAATATACCCACAGAGGTAATTACATACTGATAATCTAACAACTATAATTTTTGATAGGCCAAATATGAATACTATTTCTGGAGACATGGAATTACTATAGAATAGATTATTTCAGTTGGAAGGGACCTGCAATGATCATGTAGTCCAACTGTAGACACATAGTTGCAGCACATAACAGGGAATAATTAAGTGATACTGAATGTCCTTTCCACCATGACTGCATCTGTGCACTTTATTTTCCCTAGGAGTGAAACTGGCTGCAGATGTTCCTGGCCATACCCTCTTTCCCATTGAGGAGGCTGTGCATTTCCACCTCTGCATTTCAGTTTGCTGCCTGCAGGATGGGCTGTAAATCAGATCAGTGAAATATCCTGAGGTGAACCAAGTATTTGGTTCTGCCCAGAGAGGTTGTTGAGGCCCCATCCCTGGAAGTGTTCAAGGCCAAGCTGCACGTGGCCTTGGGCAACGTGGTCTAGTGGGAGGTGTCCCTGCCTATGGCAGGGGGGTTGGAACTCGATGATCTTCAAGGTCCTTTCCAACCTAAACCATTCTATGATTCTGTGATTTTTGGAGCTGGCTTTCTAAGTCAGATTCCTCATTTGGCTTACAGCACAACCCAACACAGACAGTGGCATCAGTGTAATTGAGACCAGTGAATTACAGCAAAGGGGCTGGAAACAAGCAGCAGGGAAAGAGGAAGGACCTGTCTTAACGCAACTTTTATTCCTGATGAAAACACAACATGGAATTACTTTCTCTGCCCCAGGCATTTCAGGACGCAAACAGCTCAGCAGTGCAGACAGCACTTGCTATACCTGTGCTCAGGATATGAATTCTTGGTTCTCAGCACTGCAGTACTATTTCCTTCCTGTACACACTCTTTTAGCCATCATAGGTGCATTAAAAAGTAACACAAGTGCATTTTTTTCAGTACTTACATTGTTTGTTTCCAAGTATATAGTAGAATTAACTGAGATGCTGGTTTGACTTCTTAAGAAAAAGAAGCTTTGTTCCATCCTTTAAAAAGCAGCATTGAAGCTTTCATTCATCTGCTTTTCATCCAATGTTCTTTTCTGGCCCCCTTTCTGCTTCCTGCCACACAATGCAATATTATTATGAAAGCATTTAAAGTAATCACAACTACATTAAGAACACATCACTTCAGAAAATATTAACCATTTTTCTGCATGTAGGCAAAAAAGGAACAGAGGTTTGCTTGAATTATGAAGGCCACATGCACACACCAGGCAAGTGTCACGTGATCTCTGAAAATTGTCTAATTGAGCCACAGCTGGAGACAGTCACACATAGCTGTAACACTCAGAGTGCCTATGACGCCGTTTCTTGCTCTCCACCCCCTTACAGGTTTCCAGCCAGATTGCTAAGAAGGGGATCTTCCAGGATATTGAACACTATGTCAAAAGATATGTACTTAGATGTTAGCACTGACGTGCTAGTCCATCAAGGCTTCCTGTGTATACTCCACAGAGGAACAGAGATATGCTTCTTCAGAAGCAGAGTCGGATAAATTAGGATCTTAATGCGTATGATTCAAATCTCTCTTTGGTGAAGCCCTTTTTTCCTTCTCATAGAAAACTCAGGAGAAACTGAACATCTAACATAGAAACAGTCATTACCTTACTAAAGATAGACCCTCTTCCAGGAGCGCACACAGGCACGCAGTTAATTTTAAGTACATGGGTAGCCACCAAAGCATATTAAATGCATTAAAGCGTGTCTGAGCATCTTGTTAGGTTGTGGCCAGTGAACCAAACGCAAGCACTAAGAATCTTGCGAGTGATTTCGTCTGGGCACCCAACCGAATTTGGGGAATGTAGCAGTAACACAGGCTTCTGCCTCTCTGTGTTCAGGTTGAAAACATGGTTGTAATGTCTGATCTCAGGCCAACAGAAGTTGATGGGAAGTTTATACTTTGAAGTAGACTTCTTATGGAGCAGCTCTTATATTTCTTGCCCAGCCCTGGGCCAATAAAATGGCCAAAGAATGTAGGACAGCTTTCAAAAATGTTATAAAGAAAATAAAAGAAAAATACTAATGAGAACTACAGAAATAAAAAAAAAATCCGAGAGTTTGGGAAAATGACTTTCATGTTAAAATATTGTGCCATGTATCTGACCCTGTGAAGTTTATAGGTATTTACTACTGTATTAAAAATAGTTAGGATGTAGACTAACCGCAACCGGTGTTGAATGGGCACTGATACCAGTCAGATCAGATATTTAATATAGTCAACCAAAGAGGATATGAACTAGTGTCCCTGTATAATAGAATTATACATCTCCACCATTAAATGACTGATTCTGAATTTTTAAGAGATAAACAAGTTGTGAGAAAAATTTGAAAAATGCTTTTTTGAAAAGGAAAAAATGTCAGAAATTTCCTCTTATTTATATTTCATATACTATTTGTTATATGCTCAAGCACACACAAATATAAGTCAAGGTATAAAACCACTTTCTTGTATAATGCAATATAATGAGTCTTTAAAGTAAGAATCAATCTGTTTGAATAGGAGGTACCAGATGTGTGTTCACTAAGATGAAAGAAAGACTTTTCTCTCATCATTGCATAGAAGATTTATGCTTGTAATTCCTCCTAGAGGATGGAGAAGAAATATTCATGAACAGAAGGTGCGATGCAGTATGATCTAAAGGATCAATCTAATGCTAAAATCCAAGAATTCCTGGGCTCGTCCAGTCACTGCTATAAGTTTTTGAGATTTTTTTTTTTCTATTTCTGTCCCTCAGTCTTCTCCACTGTAAATCCTGTACACTCCAATGCTTTCATGGGGAGGACTAATTCAATGTCAACATATAAAATGTATAAGATTAGGTTAGAAGGAATAGCATTTTATTCTTATAATCATCTGGGATTCAGACTGCCAAAAAAGAAATGTAGAATATACATGGAGTGTGCTAAGTATATACAGGGGTATGTACCTGATGTACCTGTAATAAGTTACATTTGTAGGAATTATTGTAGGGGATGGTTTCACCCACTTCTTACTCATTGTAATATGTATACATGAAATTATAATAAAAATAATAAATTAATAATGAACAATATGAAAAATTAAACACTTTATGAACTGTTCCTTTCCATGTGCATCCATCCATTGGATGCAAGGTAATGACACAGCAAAATATTTGTCTTTATTTCCTACCTATGTTTTAGTGACTTTATCGAGTATGAGAGATTCACTATACACCTTGTGTGAAAAGCAGGGCTAAATCTCTCTTCTTTCAGGAAGAGTTAAATCTAAGCAAAAGGTTTTCTGGCCCCTAGGACTCTAAGGTACTCTAGGTTGAGGCTCCTTCCCTTTAGAAGCTCTTCATAGAATGCTTTGGGCTGGAAGGGACCTTGAAGATCATCTAGTTCCAACCCCCTGCCATGAGCAGGGACAACTCCCACTAGACCAGGGTGCTCAAAGCCCCATCCAGCCTGGCCTTGAACACTTCCAGGGATGGGGCCTCCACAGCTTCCCTGGGCAACCTATTCCAGTGTCTCACCATCCTCACAGTAAAGAATTTCTTCCTAATATCTGATCTAAATCTACCCTCTTTCATTTTACAACCATTACCCCACATCCTGTTCCTACACTCCCTGACAAAGAATCCCTCTCTTTCCTGTAGGCCCCCTTTAAGTACTGGAAGGCAGCTCTAAGGTCTCCCTAGACCCTTCTCTCTTCCAGGCTGAACAATCCCAACTTTCTTAGCTTGTCTTTATAGAAGATTTGCTCCAGCCCTCGGATCACCTTGTGGCCCTCCTCTGGACCTGCTCCAACAGGTCAATGTCCTTCCTATGTTGTGGTCTCCAGAGCTGGACACAGTACTCAAGGTGGGGTCTCATGAGAGTGGAGTAAAGGGGCAGAATCACCTCCTTTGACCTGCTGGCCACTCTTCTTTTGATGCAGCCCAGGATGCTGTTGGCTTTCTGGGCTGTGAGCACACATTGCTAGCTCATGTTGAACTCCTTTTCCACCAATACCCCCAAGCCCTTCTCCTCAGGGCTGCTGTCGATCCATTCTCCGCCCAGCCTGTGTTTGTGCTTGGGATTGCCTGACCCATGTGCAGGACCTTGCACTTGACCTTGTTGAACTTCATGAGGTTTGCAAGCCTGTCCAGGTCCCTCTGGATGGCATACCTTCCCTCCAGCGTGTTGACCACTTCACAAAGCTTGGTGTCATCTGCAAACTTGCTGAGGGTGCACTCAATCCCACTCTCCATGTCACCAACAAAGATGTTAAATAACACTTGTCCCAGTACCGACCCCTGAGGAATGCCTCCAGGAATCACTGGTTGCCATTTGGATCTCAAGTTGTTGACTGCACTCACCTATCCAGTTCAGCCATCCAGCCAATTTCTTATCCACTGAGTGGTCCACCCATCAAATCCATGTCTCTCCAACTTAGAGAAAAGGGTGTCATGCAGGACAGTGTAAAATGCTTTGCACAAGTCCAGATAGACGATGTTGCAGTTCCCTTGTCCATAAATGCTCTAACCCTGTTGTAGAAGGCCACCAAATTTCTCAGACATATTTTGCCTTTTGTGAAGCTGTATGGGCAGTCACAGATCACCTCCTTATTTTCCATGTGCCTTAGCAGAGTTTCCAGGAAGATCTGCTCCTCTACTGGCACTAAGTGGTTATAGTGGATTTCAGGGTGAGGGTGGGTAGGGAGGGTGGGGATGTCCATGTACTTAAAAATAGGTTTTGGTTGTTTCGGGTTTTTTTTTGACTGGCCTGTAGTTCCTCAGTCTTCCTTTTAAAAAAAAAAAAAATCTTAAAAATTTTGGTTATGTTTCCCCTTTTCCAGTCAGCAGGAACTTCACTGGACGGCCACGACTTCTCAAATATGATGGATAGTGGCTTAGGAAGTTCATCCACCAGTTCCCTCAGGACCCACTTATACCTCTCATCAGGTCCCATGGACTTGTACACCTTCAGGTTCCTTAGATGGTCTCAAACCTGGTCTTATCTTGCAGTGGGTAGTTCTTCATTCTCCCAGTCCCTGCCTTTGACTTCTGTGACTTGGGCAGTGGGGCTAGAGCACTTGCCAGTGCAGACCAAGGCAAAAAAAGTCATTGAATACCTCAGCCTTCTCCATGTCCCGGATAACCAGGTCTCCCATTTCCTTCCAGAGAGGGCCCATATTTTCCCTAGTTTTCCTTTTATCACTGACATACCTGTAGAAGCTTTTCTTGTTGCCCTCGTCATCCCTGGCCAGATTTAACTCTATCTGGGCTTTAGCTTTCCTAACCTGATCCCTGGCTGCTCAGATGATTTCTCTGTATTCCTCCCAGGCTACCTGTGCTTGCTTCCACATTCTGTAGGCTTCCTTTTTGTGCATTTCACTTCACATGGAATAAGTTATCTTGCACTGGGAGTTTTGCTTTCGACTTCAGTGAGGTCAGGTTTTCAGCTCAGTACCTAAGTCCCTACTGAAAATAAGACTTCGGATAGAAAGTCACTTATGTGATTTTAATATATAGGTGAGTAGTGCTTTGCAAAAAAATTCATCTTTCACTCATCTTTCAGCAGCAAAATGAGACACAAGCAACATCTGAACTGAATTATCTCTTGCACTTAAACTGAAGGAAAAACTGACATTTTACAAACATTTACATCTTCAGAATATATAAAAAAAGTTATAATTAATGCCAGATCAATATCCTTGATTTAGATCTTTTGACAAGTAACTGCACCCCCCAACTCTTTACTTTGACTTCCCCCCACCTCTCCTGCTACATTTTAGAATTTGAAATTAAAAGCATAAATTATATGTTGTAGCTTGGAGCTAAAAAATGATTCTGTCTCTGAATGGTCTTTTAGAACCACAGCCAGCCAAAACTAATTCAGCACAGTCTCGCTGAAGTGCTTGGAGCAGTCTGTCTAAACAGCACAGGCCTTCTTAATTTACCAAACGCTCACACTGCCTCCAATTAGGATGAAAGTGACTGTGCCATTGAAGAAAAAAGTAACTTGAATCTTTCAAGCAGCGGTTGAGAGAGTATGAAAACTTGCACAGATCAGCCTGTCAGACTCAGGTCAGCTCCATACCTTTGACCTTCTTGAGGGCCCTAACAAAACTCTAGTGGGAACAGGAAATCTTCCCTGTTTGTGTAGCTGCTGGATATCATATGCTGCATCTGCCCTTGCGGAGACCCAGCCTTTGTTACATATCAAAGTCACAAGCCAGATCATTTCAGTGGACTGACTCCTTGCAGTCCGTTTTGGGTCATCTCCCTAAGCAAACCAGAGGACATCTGAACTCTCCCATGCTCTGCTTGAGCTATCGTTCGCTCTTCAAAAATGGGCAGTGGCAGAGATTTCATAGGAATGGGCAGGAAAACTTCTTGTGTGCAGCCATAAAAAGATCTGTATCACAGAGATCCTGAGCAGGAGGAGATGCTCTGGAATGGTGCTAGCAGTTAGGGTTTTGCTCGCACGTACGATTCCTTTTTCACACTTCTAACGAAAATCTATGCATGTGGAATTTTAATTTAAGATCTTGGGTGCTGGAACGTGGTACTAATGTACAGACAGGAGGTGCTGGAATAATGATTGCTTGTGCTTGTCGGTTATAGCTGCAGCCATAATGGTGCATTGGATGAGTCAAGAAAGAAAGAGTATGCAAATATAGAATTAGAGCCTGTAGCATAAGTTGACTGCTTCATCAGGAAAAAGTAAGGTTGCATTTTCTAACTTTGATGTACTTGACTTTGTAACTTTAATATCATTATTTTGTTTGGAATACAAAAAATAATCATGGCATATTATTTTCTACAAGCTGTGTAAACAAATTTGTCATGAGCAGCCACTTTATATTTGTAATCTACCTGATTAATGGTTTCTTGGGCCACCAGTATATAAAAATCAAGGTAAAAATATTTAGTTCTTAAATTATGCCTGTTCTGCAGCAAAAAAACATTTCAGGTGGACCACTTAAGTTATTAAGTGTGTGAAACAAAAAGTATTTAGAAAGAAATATGATTTTTTTTTTCACATCTTCAGCAGGATTTAGCTTAAGTGTGAGATAAAAGCTTCGGTGGTATTTATTTAACCTGATTCAGTTTCCCTGCTACTAAATCTAATTTTCTATAATTGGAGAAGAGTCAGTAGATCTCTGAGATTTAAAACCTCAAAATAATACTAAAAAAACATGAAATTTGTATGGATAATCACATTACTCTTGAATAATATGGCTTTTAAGAATTCTGGTGGACTTAAAGATAAGTAGTTGAAATATGAGAGTCTCTATTCTGTTACCAGGTTTTTCACAGGCTTGGGGTTTTTTTATTCAATTTGCTTTCAAATACCTAAACAGTTAAAACAAATTTCATCTATCAAGGAAGCTGCAAAACCAAATATTTTATAGCAATAATAATGCATAAAAATAATAAGGGGAAAGTATTTTGTATTTCATCCATTTTTCCGAGACGAATTTCATCGACAGACATGTCTGTGCTTTATCAGATGTTTCTGCTTCCTCTCTCATATGTTCCCATGGAACTATTAGGCTGGAATGAAAATGGAGAAAAGAAAGGATGTAATTTAAATTTTCACAAGAGAGTCAATTTAAAATATGGAAAGTTCACAAATCAATAGTATTAAAACAGTTATTGAATTTAAATATTAATAAGATGGGTGGAATTGATGGACTGGAACCAGAGCTACTTAAAGTGGAGCACATTGTACAGCTAAACCATTAGCTTGAAATAGGAAATCTAATTTTCTTACAACTAATATAACTACAAATTGGAAATACACTGTTGTGGCCGTGATTCATAAAAGTTGGGACTACCATCTCTCTTCCATTACAGTTAACTCAGTGAGTGCCATGTTCAATTTATCTTTTCTTTTTGACACTGTAGTAAAACTTCAATGGTTGGCACAAAAGAACCTCTGAATAATCCACCATCTATGAATTAGATATCTTAAATACAGACACCAAATTTAAATGAGGATCCTGGCCCTTTACTGCTGAAATCAAGTTGGCTACAAATTACAAAGTGAAATTCTTTTGACTTTCCTGTCACATCACTAACATGTTACTATGCGAGAAAAGATTTTGTCTCATCAGTTCCTTTAGTAGAATTGCAAAGGCTTCATGTCATTGCGCTGTGCCACTAAAGAACATTATTTCATTACAATTTGTGTGTGGCAGGAATTAAATTTTTACTGTGACAATGAAACAGAAAAGGTGTATAGCAGAGACACTTCACAGAGGCACTATGAACGTATATTTTCTATAGTTTATTTCCATGACTTTGGATTCCTTAGGGGTATTCTTTGTTGTTGTTTGGTTTTGTTTTTAATTTTCTCCAAAGAAAAAACTGTAGAATAGTGTTTCACCTTCTTTCAAGGCATTGAGCATTATCTTTCAGCACACAACCAAAAAATAGTTTTGCATAACATGAAACAGGCCTATGTCTATTAAAAGCTCATTTTAGAACAGACCTATTACAAGAGTTCATTATAAGTGTATACCAGCGTACAGCAAATAGCTCCCAAGAATATGTAAGTAGCTTTGGTATTTATTTGACCATTAAAACATATTGTTGTACACTTAACCTGGAATACATGGTAAGATTTTCACTGAGAGCTGCTGTACAGGATTTATTCTGCCTCATCCTGCAGTTTTTCTTTACATTTATGAGGATGCATGCAGTGCCACAGTTACCTAAACATTTGAATCTCTGGCCTGAGAGTGTTTGTTACTCCTGAAGTCTTTCACAACCTTAATTCACGTCTGGATGAGGAAAACAGACTTACCTCAGGATGAGTCACTTGACCGCACACAGGATGTGATAAAATTGTTTGTCTGCTTTTTCTTTGTTCTGTTATTTTTGTCCCTCTTACTGGGCTAATTAGTGGTGTAGGATCTACAGTCCATAGCAAAATAATCCATGAAACACTGACCACTGCTTCCGTGGGATAAGAGAAACATTTCCTCTCCTTTAAACTCATACACAAGATCACAATCTCACCTGAAATGGTATAGTGTGATATTTACCCCCAGTAGTATAGTCAGGGTTACCTTCCCATTAGAGCAGTGTGATGTCAACTCATGAGAGTCAAAGTGGTGTATTGACTTTGTTCAGTATGGAAAAAGGCAATACTGTTGCTGGTGTTTGACTTTGTCATTCTGTGAAACCCAAGGTCTGGTAAAAGGCTTTGGTGAAGTCTACACCAAAGACAGAGTCTTATCTACATTAAAGTGCTTAATATTCAATTCTTCTTTTTCTGTTAGATTACACATAGTTTCTCATGTTTGGTAGAAGTGCATACTAATATCGAGCAAGGACAGCCGTGTTTAAAACTGCATTGGTTGAGAGGTTCAACACAACTTTTCTTCTTCTGTGTACTTGAATCTTTCTGTGATCGTTTCTCTTTAATTTCCCATCATGACCCATTGAGTCCTGTAGTTACTTGCTATCTGAAGACATAAACCCCCTGGTGTGTCTAAAACTATGCTGTTTAAATTTTGCTATTTTTTGCACTCTAAAACTTAGACAAATTTTCCTCTTTAGTGCTTTTTAAATTTACACCATTATCAAATATACTTTGTTTCTTTTTTTGTTTGTTATTATTGGTGTATGCTTGAATTTTAATATGTGGAAGGAAATAAGGGAAGAAAAATCTGTGAAATAATGAACACATTCAAAACATAAAGTCAGAATAAATATCACTATGATTTAACTATACAATAATGCAGCAGATGACAAGATTAATATTAATCAGCCTACAACTACAAAAGCCTACACTCATAAATAAACCTCTTTGAAAGACAAATGAAATGAAGTGAACACACAGACTATGATGGACTCATGCTCATCAGAAAATGAGAATAGATGGAGTGTTTTCAGAAGGTAATAGTAGGGAAGAAAGTTAAAAAAAAAAAAGTTGAGTTAGAAGACTGGAAAATCATCCAGAGTATCCATGAACCTGGAAAACTGATCAACAAAAAAATCTCTAAGGTTTCAATTTTAAAAGTAATGTTCATTGTTGGGTATAAAACACCACTTGTGGCTCCTGCAAAACCATCAGTCATTGTTGAAGAATGAATTTATAATGGCTGTTTGGAATGACGGTTTAAAAACAGATTCAGTCAAGCAGTCCCTTGTGTGGGGGGAGCAAATATGCTTCAGTCTTACAAGGTCCATTTACACCACTGATAATCTGGCCTGTTGCCTTTAAGAAATAGATAAGAGATCTGAAAATACAATTAAATGTGCATCATGAGAAATAAAATATAACAATTTTACGTCCTGACACACTTCAAAAATGGGAATGACAAAAGCAGAGACAAAACTGGAGGGGGAAGAAAATTATAAAGCTGAGTGGATGAAAGTGCATGTGACTTTCCTCCCCCTGTACTTCTCCTGTACACTGTGGTGGGTTGACCTTGGCTCAATGCCAGGTGCCCACCAAGCTGCTCTATGACTCCCCACTTCAGGGGAGAAAATAAGATGGAAAAAAATTGTGGGTCAAGATAAAGGCAGTTTAATAAAGCAGAACCACATGCCGTGCGCAGGAGCAAAGGAAAACAAGGTATTTATCCTCTACTTCCCCATTGGCAGGCGATGTCCAACTACTGCTTGGGAAGTAGGGCCTTGATATGCATAGTGGTTGCTCCAGAAGAAAATGTCATAATAATGAATGCACCCTTCCTCCTCCTTTCTCTTAGCTTTTATTGCTGAGCATGTCATCATATGGTATGGAATATCCCTTTGGTCAGTTTGGGTCAGCTGTTCTGGCTCCGTCCCCTCACAAGAGCTTGCCCACCTCCAACATACTGGTGAGGGGGGAATGTTGGAGAGATGGCTTTGATGCTGTGGGAGCACTGCTCAGCAGTAGCCAAAACACTGGCATGCTATCAACACCTTTCTAGCTAGCAATACAAAGCACAGCACTGTGAGGGCTGCTATAGAGGAAATTAACTCCATCTCAGCCAGAGCTGATACACAGACCATGGATCTTTTATGCTTTATGTATGGATGAATTACCTAAACTCCAGATGCTTGTATATTCCTTTCAAGAAGCATTGTTAAATAATGCTGGTTTTTCTACCCTGTGGAACACATTTGAGTTGGAAGCCATGTAACTTTAGAATGGATGTTGTGGAAAGACTTCCTTGTTTAAAAAGGAAGAGCATCTGTCAAGCCTGGGAACCAAAGGAACCTCTTGTCCAGCTATGTCAGTCAAGAAAGAAGCATGATTTACACAGTCTGGTTTAGTCTCAAGTTAAGTTTTTGTATTTAGTCTCTCAGCGACAGACACACTTCAGTTCTTAGGATAACATGCTGTGGCAAGGAAGAGTCTAAACATTTATAATTTACAAGTGTGGTGACAATTTGAGGCTTAAATATCAAAGGACAGATCAACAAATGGAAAATGTAAGGAAACAAGCTCAGTCCAGCCATGGTTGCCGGAGATGAGCCGGATAATGACAGCTCTGCGAGGATGGGGACTGAGTCCTCTCAAGAGAAAACACAGGCACATGAGTAGCAGCTGTAGCATGGCTGTGGCTCTTGGGATTTGTGCTAGGGAGAATGACACACACACACACGCACAGACACACAGGAAGTGCCCTGCTGCAGCAGAAGACAGATCTCTGCTAATATGGTCCTCTGGGTCCAGCTGTATCAACCTTGTTACATAAGTGATTAAATGGGGCCATGTATTAATTTCGTCTCTCACGTGTCCAACATCATCCATGGAAATGTGGCTGCTACAGTGAGTGTGAGTGCATATGTTGATTTCTTCAGCAAAGATCTCACCAGCCGGTACAAGAATCACTAGACTAAAGTAACTATAGGACAAAGTCTTATTTACTTGAGCTGTGGAAGCTCATACTTTTAATGTCTCGAGTCTTTGGTGCAACCCACATGACAACTCAGATGACAGTCATGCCATATGAGTCAGGCAGGCAAGAGTACGCCTCTGGTACCCGAATGATTTTAATTGCAATAGAGAATCTGTAATGAGCCCTGTTGATCTTTGTTGTTTTGTCTGTAGCAGAGTGATTAGTGACACGGGTAGGGTTAGACCGTGTAGCCAAAAGTAATTAATTTTGTTTTGCCAGTTGCGGGGAATTTTAACCTTAACATCAGAGAGAATGCCTGTGTCACTGCTGATGCATGCAATGGTAATGAAGGGTAGAGAAAAGCTGGGGGGAGGGAAGGAATTAATGACAAAATCAGTGTTACAGAAAACCAGATCGGACAGACTGTAAGCATTTCAGTCCTGTTTATCTTACTTCAGAGTATTGATTATTTGCAATCAGCAGGACAAAAACTACTGAAGGTGAAAGTCAGTTGAATAGGGAACAGGTTATTTAGGGTGCTAGTAAAGAATTCTTCTATTTACTTTTTCAGCTTTCCATTATTATAGCAACTTTCCTTTTTATTTATCAGAGGCTGAAGATGTCTGCATTGCAGCATAATTGGTTCTGGCTGCTAGCCACCTGACAAAGTTAATTATTGATTGTCTGTGCATTGGTCCTGTGAGAGAATCCAATGTCTATACAAATTAGTTGAAGGCAACTGTCTCATAAAATCGTCAGAATAGGTCCTTTATAGCTTCCTAAACAGAAATGTGATAGATTATTGGCTTTTTGAAGGAAAGGGCAAAGTATAGTACTAACTGCTATTCATGAATGACAAAGCTGCTTCACTGCAGAACTCAATTCAAACCAAAAAGGTACAAGCATTAAGGAACTGAATTCACAGACAGGTCTGATGAATACTAATTATTTTCAAACCCATCCCACTTTAATAAATGGCTGGTGCTAAGTGGATTATTTCAGGTTTTGAAAGACTGGGATTATTGTATCCCTGGTATTTAATTTCAAAATGCGTTCTTCCCATTACATTTTGAAATAGAGATATTTTTGTATATTTATAACCATGGAATCTATGCCTTCAGATAGCAAATTTTACTTTCTATCTGCAATCTCAGAAAAGTTAAGAAACTCATGTTTGTGAACTATTTAAGCATTGAATACTTATAGAACATTTGGAAGGAGCAAGTTAAGGCTTCACTAAAAAACAGCCACACAAAGTTCCTATGAAAACAGATGAAAACTTGCATAGGATGAATGATATTATTGGATCCAGATATTGCCACATTAGCATAGACAAGTACAGTCGTAAATACTTGTTTGGCTGATCTTTAATTAAAAACATTTGAATATACTACTTTTTTTCTGCATAATTTACCCGTGGTGAATCACAAGACATTACTGAAGTAACAGAGACAAGCTCTTAGCCTTGGTGGTGAACAAACTTCAAAGAAGCGGAGAAATCCCTGTTTAGCAAGGCCTGTTGACACATCACTTTACTCTGCCTGCAGAAGTTTCTGTTCTCACTCCCCTACCAGCTCTTTGTCACTGTCCCTTTATGCATAGGTTACTGCCACTGGAAATCAGCAACTCATCTGAACCTTCCCTGCTAAGCTTCGGTTCAAATGAAGCTGGGAGGTTTAAAACGTTGGTCTTTATTAGGTGCTTTCTTGGGGACTGAAAGTGATTAGGGGGTGTTCACACAAGCAGCTCAGCTGGCAAGAAAGTAGTACAGGCAACTGGAGCTGGAACAAAACAGTATTTTTTTGCCTGCACAGCTGCAGTCAGGGGGATGTGTGAACAAGCCTTAAGGCTCCACAGCTGCTTCCCAGAGTTATAGTAGCCTGGTCTTCTCCTGCTAATGCAGATAGCTGCCATTGCACAAGAGAAACAGTGGGTGAGAAGGCAATAATGTGTCTAGTAGGACATCCTTTGATCCTCCCTCTCCCTGATTCCCATGAAATCCTTCAGTTCCCCCTAAGCAGGGGCTTTATGCTAGCTCCACTGGGCAGGGACAATCCAACAAGTCAGAAGTCAAGGCAGAGTATATGAACTACCTATGAAAAAGTTAGAACATAGGAAGTTCCGTTCAAATACACGGAAACACTTCTTTATGGTGAGGGTGACAGAGCACTGGCACAGGCTGCCCAGGGAGGTTGTGAAGTCCCCTTCTATGGAGATTTTCCAGACCCGCCTGGATGCAGTCCTGAGTAATGTGCTCCAGGCAATCCTGCTTTAGCAGGGGAGTTGGACTAGATGATCTCTAGAGGTCCCTTCCAACTCTGAAAACTCCGTGAAACTTAAAAAAGTATTTTCTTGTTGAAGAATGCAATTGCTGAGGTACAAATCTCCATGAGTTTCTCACAGATACTCCAATACTGTTGTTCTTCAGCTTTGTTGAGAGAAAAGTGTCTCAGGTTTACAGGTAGAACCTTGAAAACATGACCCAAAAACTTTGAAATCAGGTACTTAAAAAAAATTGCCATAACTAATTACTTTAAATTTGCTCCTCGCCCCCATGATAATTTTGGACAGATAGCAGCTATAAAGCTTTAAAGTTTGCGATTTTATAAAAATAACGAAGTGACCCAAACTACTTTAATTTTCTACCTTAGTTCAATCCGAAACTAGATTCTTAATAGGGGAAATCCCCAACATGCACATTATGTTGGATAGCAGTAATTTCTTTTAGAGAAAGAAGCATAAAACTCACCTCTGGTCCCACTTAATTTATGTCTGTCTGGGTATTCTTAGTGAAATCAATGAAATTGCACTGAGATAAAATAGAAGAAAATCATAGAATGGTTTAGGTTGGAAAGGAACTTGAAGATCATTGAGTTCCAACCCCCCTGCCATAGGCAGGGACACCTCCCACTAGACTACGTTGCCCAAGGTCACGTCCAGCTTGGCCTTGAACACCTCCAGGGATGGGGCCTCAAAAACTGCTCTGGGCAACCCGTTCCAGTGTCTTACCACCCTCAAAGTGAAAAATTTCTTCCTAATGTTCAATCTGAACCTGCCCTCTTCCAGTTTAAAGCCATTCCCCCTTGTCCTATCACTACATGCCTTAGTAAAAAGTCCTTCCCCAGCTCTCCTGTAGGCCCCCTTTAGGTACTGGAAGGCTGCAATAAGATCTCGCCGGAGCCTTCTCTTCTCCAGGCTGAACAGCCCCAACTCTTTCAGCCTCTCCTCACAGGAGAGGTGCTCCAGCCCTCAGATCATCCTCGTGGCTCTCCTCTGGACATGCTCTAGCAGGTCCATGTCCTTCTTCTGTTGGGAACTCCAGAGCCAGATGCAGTACTCCAGGTGGGGTCTCATGAGAGTGGAGTAGAAGGGCAGAATCACCTGCCTCAACCTGCTGGCCACACTTCTGATGCAGCCCAGGATACGGTTGGCCTTCTGGGCTGTGATTGCACATTGCTGGCTCATGTTGAGCTTCTTGTCAATCAGCACCCCCAGGTCCTTCTCCTCAGGGCTGCTCTCCAGCCATTCCCTGCCGAGCCTGTATTTGTGCTTGGGATTGCCCCAACCCCGACCTTGCACTTGGCCTTGTTGAACTGCATGAGGTGGGCTTGGGCCCACCTCTCCAGCCTGTCCAGGTCCCTCTGGATGGCATCCCTTCCCTCCAGATGGACCCCCCTTCCTTCCAGTGCTTCATCCCATGGCACCATACCAAGCAGATTCTTCAAGAAGCCAAAGTCAGCTCTCCCAACGTCAAGGGTGGTCAGCCTGCTGCGCACCTTCCTCGCTGCCTCGCGGATCTCAAACTCGACCATTTCGTGGTCACTACAGCCCACGCTACCCTTGAGTTTGACACTGTCTACCAGCCCCTCCTTGTTGGTAAGTACAAGGTCCAGCATAGCTCCTCTCCTCATTGGCTCCTCAACCACTTGGACAAGGAAGTTGTCCTCAATGCAATCCAAGAACTTCCTGGATTTTCTATGCCTGGCTGTGCTACCCTTCCAACAGATGTTGGGGTGGATTAAGTCACCCATGAGAACCAGGGTCTGTGATCGTGATGCTGCCCCTATCTGTCTATAGAGGGCTTCATCCACTTGGTCTTCTTGGTTGGGTGGCCTGTAGCAGACCCCCACTGTAATGTCCCCTGCTCCTGATTTCCCTTTAATCCTGACCCATAGGCTCTCAGTTGGCTCTTTGTCCATCCCTAGGCTGAGCTCCATGCATTCCAGCTGTTCGTTGACATATAAGGCAACACCACCTCCTCGTTTCCCTTGCCTGCCTCTCCTGAATAGCCTGTAGCCCTCCATGGCAACATTCCAGTCATAGGAATCGTCCCACCAAGTTTCTATGATGCCAATGAAATCGTAGCCTTGGAGGCGTGCACACATCTCCAGCTCCTCCTGTTTGTTCCCCATGCTCCATGCGTTTGCATAGAGGCACTTCAGCTGTGTCTTTGTTGAGGCTGACTTGGCTGGAGCAGCTGTAACGACTTTGTGGTGCTCTCCAGGAGGCATTCCTGTGTCATGTATTAATGGTGCCTCCCCATTGGTTCCTGTTGGTCCAGGAACTCCTGGCTTTTCTATGTAAGTCTTTGAGCATGCTGCAGCGTAGCCAGCACATTTTGGAGTGAATGGCTGCAGACCCTCACCAGCACCCTGTTCCTCTATCCTTGGTACAACATCCCTTGGTTGGTCACGGGCAAACCCAATAATACCCCCTTCCCCCATCGAATCTAGTTCAGCTCTTCTGAGTAATTGCAATAAAATCCAGTGCATGTAAAGATGTTGGTAGCTCTCAGGATGGTGGCTGGGATGCCTGGGGAGAGATTAAATATGTTGATTAGTGTTCAGATATTCATTTATGTTATTGATGTGCAAGTTTCTCTTTCCACCACTAGAAATCTCATTTTGCATGTTTGGTTTTACTAGGGTCTTCACGTCCTGGGTTTGACTATAACATATGCTGAAGTATAGAAAAAAGGAAGCAAGTAATTTCATTCTACAAAATATACAGCTAAGTAAAAATAAGAAAATGATAGAAAATCCATGAAACTACCTCCTTTTTCTTTTCTCCGCCCTCCCCCCGCTTCCCCCCCCCAAGATTTTCCAGAAGGCTTCAGCTTAAAATGGCTGATAAAAGAGTATGGATAAGTTTAAATGCTTAGCTGACTCTAGGCACTGAAATCTTTAAACTTTTTCCGTTGCTGCAATGAGGTCAGTGTTTCACCAATATCATTTTTGTGAAAAACCTTGCAACCATACTGAGCAGAGTGATGAAGCAAGTGATGTTTGTCTATTTTTAATATTGGCTCAGCTTTCTTTTTTTTTAAGGACGATCGTGAAAGATCAGCTGTTCAGCATACTTTACATGGCTTTCCAGTCAAACTGGGTGATTTGCCATTACATTCAAATATTACTTCATATGACAGATGGAAATCAAAGGAAGATTAACAACAGGATATAATATTTTTTTTTTTTATAGAGAAAGCACAAACTTTTAATATGTACATTTATTTACACCCAATAAAAACCTAACTTTTGTCATTTGGTGTTTACCTTCAGCACCTCCAATTCTTCTTTAATACTGATAGTTCAGTCCAACTACCTATATATATTCAGATACTTATAATCCTACTTAAAGGTGCCCTGCGGCATCTGAGATGTCTGCACAGAGGTTGCATTTAAGATAAAGATTCACAGAAGATACATGACCCTCTGGACAAGAAGCTGAAGGCTTGGAGGAATATTGAGGGTGCCCAAATGACTCATTCGGGTTTGTCAGTTGTTAACAAATTTACAGTCAAGCAGAAGATTCTAAAAGTTAACTCTCAGTTCAAAGTAAATGTAGCTGTACCTGGGCCTGAATCTCATTTCTTACTAATTTTTTTGCTCTATAACTCCAATGAAATCAGAACTGCACTCTGTTCACACAGTGCAAGTGGGATTATATTCACAATTTCTGACAAGGCATATAACAAGCTGATGTAGGAAAAAAAAATCTCTAGCATACTGTCATGGTCCAAAGGAGTGTGAATAAAGCTAACTATAAACCAGTTGACTGCTGTATTTCAGAGTCATTTTTAACAACGTCTAATCTTTTCCAAGCTCATCACAAAATTTTCTGAAAATTTTGTAGAATAAAGGCAAATAATTTGGTCCTGCTGTCAAAACTTCCAACTCAGTTGTCTGAGAAGAAAGTTAGAGTGAAATAGCATTGCTTTAGGTTTAAAGATCCTGAGAGGTACTGGCCTGGCATATCATTATATCAACGAACTTTCTACAAGGAAGCAATGTGATTCACTGTGATTAGGTAAAACATTTGATAACACAATGGCTGTGTTCCTGACTGCGAAGTTCACAGAGGGTTTTCATTAATACAGAAGTAAGCCAGTTTTGAGACCTTGTCCTCCCTAGCTCCTTTTCCCCCAAAGGTGACTGTCCCCTGGAGCTTTGCAATAGAGTTTTTTTGCTGTGAAATTGCTACTGGCCTACCATCTGTCTTGGAAGATCAATGTGTATCCTTAACAGCTTTGGAGGAGAAGAAAAGACTCAGGTGATTCTTCTTTCCAATGAGCTAAGGCACTGTGCCAGCTCTTGCTAGCATTTTATCTTTGCTTGTTACTTTTACTGTTTGAGGAACAGAACTGTAGCTGTTACAGAACTGTCACCAGGATGTTGGATCACGTGATCATGTTGGATCCAGTGAGAAAACCCTACAGTGTAAATTCTCTAAAGCTAAATCCCAGCTAAAGTCAGCCAATCGGAAGAAACTTTAGATCTGAAATTCTCCGCCTTTATAGCAGTGTCTCTAGTTCTATTTTTTTCAAATACTTCATGATGACAATGGTGAATCAGGCCCACAAGATCAAAACATCTGGGAGAATGGAAATGTAGGAGTTGCAGACAGATGAGTAACAGCAGCCAGCCTACTGGTGTTATGAGTTACTACTGTCTAGCAACTGAGATCTAGTAAGTCCATATTCCCAATGACAGCTGAGAAATAAATATCGTTAATATAAACCACCATGATGGGAGGAAAGAGGGGGAGATTTCAGAAAGAATCTATGATATTTGAGATGTATCTTTTTAATTTTAACTTCAGCATTTGGTTTGTTTGGTTTTATTATACTTTTACTGGATCCTCAAGTAATGTCATTCTCTAGATCTTGGTCTGTTCCTGTTTTGCTTTAAACTTTTACATATTTGCACAAGGAAATTTCTACATTATTTTCAGTACTCAAAGGCTCTAAAAATACACATATTTGAGCCTTGTAGTAACTTAACAGACATTTATGTAGCAAATACTATTTTCTCTAGTAAGGTAACCAGTGCAAAAATCAAGCCTACTCAGTGTACTATTAGCAAAGGATGGGAGGAAGGAACAAAAAAGGAATACAGGGATTGGTAAAATAGACCGAATCGCAAGCAGAAGAGGTTATGAAGGGATGTAATTTGGGAATGCTGAAAAATGGGGAAGGGGTGGTTGGTCAGACTTGTTGATCTGGATGATAGAATTTAAGAACATGGAGATGAATATTTGTAGCTTTCTGATGTATTCTTGGTAACATACACCAATAGAACATGCAAGAGAAATTTAACCAGTGAGCTCTTAATTAAGCAATCCTGTCATGTTTTGTAGAAAAACTCTTCCAACTGTCTTCAGATTCAGTCTTTCTGAGCATGATCAAACTGTTTCACCCATATGGCATTTATGAAGACTTGTCAGCTTGTACAAATTCTTCGGATTTCCATGGCTGGAAAAAACACATTGAGCAGTGTTAATACTATCAGCAAAATCATTCCCTGTCTTTTATTCAGTCATCACTGAAGGACATCTCAATGTCATCATTGAGTGAGCAGACATACCACTTAAGCTTTCTATTTTAAAGAATTAAATATGACCTTTTCAGAATAAATTATTTTTCCTTAAAAAAAAAAAAAAAAGAAATTACTTTTTTTTAGCATATAATTATTTACATAAGGACATACGTAAATAATTATATGCCATACGGCCCCTCTAGTCCACTCTCATGAGACCCCACCTGGAGTACTTCATCCAGCTCTGGTGTCCCCAACATAAGAAGGACATGGACGTGCTAGAGCGTGTCCAGAGGAAAGCCACGAGGATGATCTGAGGGCTGGAGCACCTCTCCGATGAGGAGAGGCTGAAAGAGTTGGGGCTATTCAGCCTGGAGAAGAGAAGGCTCCGGCGAGATCTTATTGCGGCCTTCCAGTACCTGAAGGAGGCCTAGAGGAGAGCTGGGGAAGGACTTTTTACTAGGGCATGTAGTAATAGGAAGAAGGGAAATGGCTTTAAACTGGAAGAGGGCAGGTTCAGATTAAATATTAGGTAAAAGTTTTTCTCTTTGATGGTGGTAAGGCACTGGAGCAGGTTGCCCAGAGAGGTTGTTGAGACCCCATCCCTGGAGGCGTTCAAGGCCAGGCTGGACGTGGCCTTGGGCAACGTGGTCTAGTGGGAGGTGTCCCTGCCTATGGCAGGGGGGTTGGAACTCGATGATCTTCAAGGTCCTTTCCAACCTAAACCATTCTATGATTCCATGACATTTTCTAATAGCAGTAACTCTAACAGAGTGCAGATAATGTTGTCCATATCCAATTATCTGGCAGTCAGTTACTACACTCACAGTTAGCTCCGATACTTGCTATAGCTGTCTTGGCCATGTCATGGCCTGGTATAAAGACTACATTCAGTACTAGAGTGTACAGCCAAAAATACTGTTCAAATAGTTCCTAACTATTGTCAATTAATGTGTTGTATAAAGATTGAAATTAACGAAAACTACTTTTCTGAATATTTAAGTGCTTTGACAGTGTTTAAAATCAAAGTGGTTTTATTACTTTCTTCAAAGTTTTATGTGCTTTCCATGAATTTATTGAGTTATTCAACTGTATTTCAGACACAGTCATCCGTTCCCAAGGCAAGTACAAATTGGAAAGAAAAAATTAAGTTACAAAAATCTTAGTTTAGTAAAGTAGCATACAAGACCTAACAGCTGGTATTACTGCCCCCCAAATCCTATACTTCCTTATGAGCTGAGTTTTGCATAAGTTTTCTTAATAATTTTGTTTTGCTCAGATGATGTTAAAATGAACTTTCTGTTGAGTAATGAGCACTGGATTTTTATGTGGGGCAGCTAGCAAATCCAGTCCAGGGAATTGTATCTTGACTTTGTAAAATGTAGTGCATACGCTTCAAGTAAATTATAAAGTGGAGAGATTAGCATAATGATAAATTAAGTTTTTTACCAGACTTCTTTTTTCAGAATAACATGACATATAAGATGTGCATATTAAAAGTCACAATAGCCACAGAAATTACAGCATTACATTAACCTAAAATTATGGCAATGTTTTAATGAAAAATATTAATTTAAAATAAATCTGAAATAGGGAAAAGTCTATCTATAATCCTGTTTTATTTAATTTTGGTTCATATGCATAATTATAATGCCATGCTATCACAATTATTTCAAAACTTTTTTGTTTGAAAAAAAAATCAATATAAAGCAGAGCAATTCCAGTTAATGTTTGCATCTGAAATGCTTTATTTGATCTAGAATTTTCAAAATGTGTAAATGAATTAGGTTCTTTCATTCATTCAGTTTCAGTGGGAATTTAGCATCTAAATCCCTTTGGCTCCTTTGGAAAGCCTACTTAATATGCTTCGCATGGCAGCTTCGCATAGCTATGAATGTATAATACATTGCCTAAATGTCACTGGAAATACTACTGATTGAAAATAAAGAGATTCTGGTACAATAAACCATGTACTTTCTGCAGATAATATTGCTTGGTCTCTCAGTGGTATTAGTTGTACTGGAAGTTCACTGTCCCATGATTGCTGTAAAAGATTTTTGTCATATCAGATCATGAAAAAAAATCATCTTTGGTTAAGTGCTATTTGGTGGTCAATATTCCGCTTGTCCTCAAAACTGAGTTTAACTAGAATTTAAATGGTATGTGGCCTCTTGTTATCACATTGTACAACTGGTAGAAATGGAATGGATTAGGAAACAAAGATGGCTTTTGTTTACAGATTGGAGAGGGAAAACTCTGCTGCAAAGCTCAGGTAGGTTGAGCTGCTCAGTCTACACAGCCAAGTAACTTGCTTGTGTCATAATCATCTACTCACTGCAGTCAGTTCCACCAGTGAACAACTGATGATTTCAAATGAGAGAATGGAATTAAGACAGTACAAAGCTTTCTCAATCTCATTAATTCATTTTTTAGATTTTTATCAGTACCATGATTTATCAGTTGTCTTTGATTTCATAGAATCATAGAATCATAGAATGGTTTAGGTTGGGAGGGACCTTAAAGATCATCTAGTTCCAACCCCCCTGCCATGGGCAGGGACACCTTCCACTAGACCAGCTCAAAACCCCATCCAGCCTGGCCTTGAATGCTTCCAGGGATGGGGCATCCACAACTTCCCTGGGCAATCTGTTCCAGTACTTCACCACCCTCATAGTGAAAAATTTCTTCCTGATACCTAATCTAAATCTACTCTCTTTCAGTTTAAAACCATTACCCCTTGTCCTATCACTACATGCCCTTGTAAACAAGTCCCTCTCCAGCCTTCTTGTAGGCCCCCTTGAAGTACTGAATGACCTCAATACGGTCTCCTGGAGCCTTCTCTTCTCCAAGCTGAACGACCCCAACTCTCTCAACCTGTCCTCACAGGAGAGGTGCTCCACCCCTCTGATCATTTCCATCAGGTATTGGACAAAAACAGGTGTAAAAAAGGTTTGTGACACTTGCAGCCACAAGGGTTCTCTTAATTTTCATTACAGAAGCTGCCATAAAGGACAAATCCTGATTAACACAGAAATCAAATTCACTATACACACATAACTTTGGACACACTACCACTTTCATATTTCAGTTCATTTTGTTACTGAAAGCCATGAGAAATAAATACTTGATGATTTTGCTTTCTTCTATAAAATAACTAGAAAAAAAGGGACAAAGGGAGTTAGATGAACAAAGTTGGATGGACTTTTCCTTTTAAAAAGATTTTGAGAAAATAGACAGATCCTGCTTACTCTAGCAAACATAAAAGTTGAATCAAATTTTACAGGATGGGGGACAGAATTTGGAATTATTAAAAAAATCTGTCTGGGGAGATCTGTGATATTTTACCAAATAGTGAACTCAACAAATGAAGCAAATTTTAATATTAACACAGTAAAAAAAATCATAGAATAATAGAACAGTTTGGGTTGGAAGGGACCTTTAAAGGTCATCGAGTCTAACCTCTCATGCAATGAGCAGGAAGATCTTCAACAAGATCAGGTCGCTCAGAGCTTTGTCCAAACTCACCCTGAAGGTTTCCAGGGATGGGGAATCTATCACCTCTTTGGGCAACCTGTTCCAGTTTTTCACCATCCTCAATAGAAAGAGGTTCTTTATATTTAGTCTGAATCTCCCCTTTTTAGTTTAAAATCATTACACCTTGTCCTATTGCAACAGGCCCTAATGAAAAGTTTGTCCCCGTCTTTCTTACAAGCCTTCTCTTCTCCAGGCTGAACAATCCCAACTCTCTCAGCCTGTCTTCATAGAAGAGGAGTTCCATCCCTCTGATCTTTTTTGTGTCCCTCCTCTGGACCGAGTCCAACAGGTCCATGCCTTTCTTGTGCTGAAGGCTCCAGAGCTGGACACAGTACTCCAGGTAGGGTCTCACCAGAGTGGAGTAGAGGGGCAGAATCACCTCCCTAGACCTGGCCACACTTCTTTTGATGCAGTCCAGGATGCAGTTGGCTTTGCACATCCAGCTTTTCATCCACCAGTACCCTCAAGTCCATCTCTGCAGGGCTACTCTCAATCCCTTCATTCCCCAGCCTGTATTTGATACTAGGGGTTGCCCCAACCCAGGTGCAGGACCTTGCACTTGACCTTGTTGAACCTCATGAGGTTCACGTGGGCCCACTTCTTGAGCTTGTCCAGATCCCTCTGGATGGCATCCTGTCCCTTAGGCCTGTCAACCACACCACTCATATTGGTGTTATCTACAAACCTGCTGAGGGTGTGCTTGATCTCACTGTCTGTGTCACTGTCCTCAAACCAGGACAATATTAAACAGTACTTGTCCCAGTATGGACCCCTGAAGGACACCACTTGTCACTGATCTCCATCTGGGTATTGACCTGCTGACCACTACCCTGACTCTGGGGAGAGAAGCTCCCAGACGACTGTAGAACGACGAATGAGGTCTCTGCAAGGAAAGAGCCTGAGGAGCCGCAGAAGCTGAAAGACCACTGGAGGACATCAGGAAGCAAATGCAGCCAGGCCTTGGGGGTGGGGGTCCCTTCCTAGTGATCAGATTGCTGTGTTCACAGGAGTCAGATGTGTGTAGATATGTAGATCATAGAATCATAGAATGGTTTAGATTGGAAAGGACCTTGAAGATCATTGAGTTCCAACCCCCCTGCCATAGGCAGGGACACCTCCCACTAGACCACGTTGCCCAAGGCCACGTCCAGCCTGGCCTTGAACACCTCCATGGATGGGGCCTCAACAACATGTGTGATTATAATGAAAGGACTGAAGAGAAAGAATAGCATTAAGCAGGAAGATAAGCTGTTGTTAATAAAGCAACTTTTTTGTTAGCATTTCCAATGTGTTCTACCCAGTTACTTTGAGATTAGTTTTGATGTTAAAATTTACATATTCTTATTTAAATTTTATTTAGACCTTCCTTTTGAATTGAAAATCTTTTGAGTCTTTCTGTAGCTGGGAGGTTCAGTTTTCTCTTTACAGATATGACTGACTTGGAATGTCTCTTTTCTTATGTCTCTTTCTGCTTAGCAATTAAAACACATTTTGCTAATGATCATCTGGCACTTACTTCTCCTCTTTCAAATGTTCTTTTCATTTTCTCAGCCCACGCTGGCTGTTCTTTACAGTCTCCTCAATATTAGGGTAAATATCAAATCTCAGTAAATAATAGACCTAGCCGAATAAGGTTTTGATAATATTTTATCACTAAAAGTACTGTACTCAGTTGTTGACCCAATTACCAGTGCCATAATGTAACACTGAAGAAATTAAGAGGGGGAAAAGATGTTGGCAAAAATGCTTATGAATCTTGAAAAAAATCATTAATTTCACCTAAAGAATCATAACGGAATTAATAATCTCTTTCACATTTATTTTCTTAGACAATCATTCAGTTCAGAAGAAAATAATTACAGACAGGCTATTAAAGATGTTTGAGGTATATTTAAGCCTCTTACAGAATTAGAAAATAACGCCTGGGAACTCAGTTCAGTTATTGTTGACAATCCATGTGATGGTCAAGATGTACTTTCAGGTACTTCCAACACTCCACTTTCAAAAGTCTGAGTTCCTTTGACTTAATGAATTTTCTTATTCATTGGATATCACAGTAGAAATACCAATCAGGCAAAAGAAGTTGAACCTTGAAGTGCCCAGCACCTGTGACATTTTGATTAGTTTTACTGTGATCTCTCTTCTGATATTTTTAAATATAGCAAGTGAAGTAATTCATTCAAAGATGACTACCTGAAAACTGGTACTTCATATGTAGTTAAAGGTCTATTAAAATACTCTGGAATGGTTTATGTTTCATGCTGCAGCCTACTGTAACAATAGTTAATAGTCTTCAAATAAATTGTTTGGCATGTTTTTTATTTCCTCTGTGCTCTTTGGTTCTGTGTTATTTTCCCTCTTTTTGTCTATTACTAGTGTGCTGGCAAGTGCTTCAAACTTTTTGCAGTACCCTCGACAATGGATGTGGGTTTTTAGCCACTCCAAGTAGTATAGACCCTTTACAATTGTAGTTCAAATAAGATATAAAAAGATCATGAGGAACTCTTACAAAGGTTGAGAACTAAGGAAAGTAACAAGATACCTGGAGAAAGAAACTTGGAGTTTGTTTGTTGGTTTTGTTGGTTCTTTTTTTCACTGGGAGACATAAAGTTCAGAAACAAGATTTTCAGGGCACTTGATTAGAAAGATAGCTACTTGTCAGTCTGGAAATAGAGCCAAAAGATGGAAAGAAAGCTTAAAATTGCTTAGTACAGAGAAAATCCATTATTTTCTTAATAACAAACATAGGGCTGATTAAATCTGCCACACCAACGGTCCTGGAAATGAGTGTCCTCCATTAATACTGAATCCATTCTGAGCCAGAGCAGCCCATCAGCCACTCTGCAGTTAAGGCTTAACACTGTCAATCCCACTGGTTATACAACAGGATGTCAGCCCCAGTGGTGTACAATTACGGTCAGAACTGCACTTATTATATCTTTGGCCCTTAGGCTGATGAAAATATTCTCATACAGGCTCCTCTGAGGGGGAGGATATATGTCTTGGGCATAGAAAGCAGCTAATGAGCTTAGATGATTTCCATGTTGTAGTGGACTATTAGCGATATGCAGTGTGCAGGAGCTCAGATCTACCCATACCTCTGTCTTCAACTCCTCCCTTTGTCACTTTTGTTTCCTCCTGGCCTAACCTGCTCCTTTCTCCCCATGCATTGAATAACAATTATTGAATGTTTATTAGGGAGCACCTAGTGTTATCACAAATTTGTTGTTGCAACAGAGGCATGGCTGTTTAACCAACGCAAACTCAGGTTTCCTGGCTCTTTGGATATGTCAGCACCGCACAGTGCTGCGTCATACATTGTAATAGAAACGTCAGATCCGTTGAACTGAAAGTGACACGACTGAGTAAGGATGGATATCTTGCTTCCAAGATCTGCTGCTCGCTCAAGTGTTATTCCTGGCTCTTACATTGTAGGCTTATTTTCATCATCACTGAGGCTTGAGCTGGCTATTGCCACAAAACATATCTGCAGAAGTGGTGCTTTGTGTCTCCCCAACAACAGAAACAAAGGCTGTAGTTTGAAAGATGAAAGCTTGTGTCACTCTAAAAGGCCTTGCTCGCATGCCTCATCCTTGAGCTTTTTCTCCTATCATCTTAGGTTTAAATTAATTACTATTAGAGAACTTGAGGCATAGTCCTCTCAGATAGAGAAATGTGTGCAGTGAAAGGTGCAAGACCATCTGGAGCTTAGATTGAGTGATATTAAAAGACTGATTAATGGTGTAGTGTCTAAAACTGAAGAAGAAAATCTCAAGCCAAGCCATTAGGCAAATGTAATCCATTACATGAACAGACATTCCAGCGCTTCAGGGAGATCTTTGTCTTTCCCATTTCTCTCCATCTAGCTCTTTTAATTTGTGTTTTGTCACTATCTGTCTTCAGCCTAAAACTGTGTTGTTGCCCATTCCAAACATTATCCTCTTGGCTCCTTTATCTCCTTATATAGACTTCAGTAACTGTCCCTCCTAACTACTTTTGAACTGGTCTCTGGGTTGAAGTACACGATCTAGATTTAACCACTTATACAGGTACACAAAGTAAAATAGCAGCCACTCAGAAAAAACAAAGAAAAAAAAACACCCAAAACTAAACAACTTAACAAGCAAATCTAAAATTCTACTGTCTCTATTGCTCCGGTAGGTATCATTAATCTCTGAGCATTTTGGATTGTTTTCAGATGGCAGTCAAAAGAATGGAAGAAAATTTCTAGTGGTTATGGGCTCTTAATTAACTATGCTACAGAAAAAACTGCAGAACTGAGGGCATCATCAAGAAATTAACAATTGATGTGGCTGTTCTGCTCTGCTATACTTGTTAATATTCATTAACGGCCATTTTCAAAACTATAAAAAAGGACAAGTGGGAAAGAATGAAAACAAAGAAGTGATAAAGCTGTAGAGGAGAATATGTAGTAGAAAAAAAGGATAGATGTAGAATCAAAACAAAAAAAAAATGGAAGAAGGAAAAGAATAGAGCAAGAAAGTGGAAAATGTAAAAGCATTAAATAGAGGGACAGAGAGAAAAAGAGTTTTCTGTCTTTAAATAGAAGGAGAAAAACAAAAGCAGTCATGGATAAATTCAGTTATTTCTTTGGAATATTAGAACATTGAATGATGCCTTTTTGTAAGAGAAGGCAATTGTGGGATTCAGAACAAGGACAAATTCTCTCTACATAAATATCTGACTATTTTTTATTTACAGGGAATTATTAACTTTTTACTATGCAACATAATATTGAACAGTGTATTTATATAGCTATTCCAGTTTAAATACAAAACATATTTTTTGTCAGCAGTGTAGTTCAGTAGACTGTGTTACGTCAGATATATTAAGCAGTGAATGGTCCAGTGTCCTGGTCAGATAACACTCTAATTTGTGTTAGAAGCCGTGACAGCCTTTTCAAGCTGCATGCTCAGTAAAATTTAGTCAAACCTCACTGTGCTCATTATTTTTTTACCTACATTCAAATTGTTAAAACTTTGTTGTCTAATTCTTCATGGACAAAGTAGAAAGAATTCATATCAGAGTCTCCTACCTGCAGCAGACCAGCTGGTAAATACACACAGGTCGAGTTTGTTATTATATTTAGGTTCAGACTGGTAGAAAGTAAGTGAAGTAAGTGCAAATAGTACGTATGTAAATAAATCAGCACCTAGACTCAAATCACTGAAATCAGAAGATGTTTCATAATAAACAGAAGGAATTAAATGTGTTTCTATACAAAGCCAAGCTTAATAATTTTTGATGGCTTGGCTTAAATACCTATACCTTCTGCGGGATCAGTTCACACTGGGGAATTTCAGCCAAGAAACATTCCTCCTGAGAAATTTTAATTAATCCTTTTTCTTTGCAAGGGAACTATACACTGAGGACCTATCCCCGCTTCCCTTAAAACCGATGAAAGTTCTGTTTGGAATATCAGTGGGAGAAGAATCAGACCAGGGAAAATAACTCTGTATTTTTTGTCCCAGGTTTACTTTGAGTCCATTTCTATTTCTGTGTATAAGTGTAGGAGTTCAACTGTGTAGCTGCAATTATCTGTAAGGAGCAAGCTGGAAATCAAATCTCCTTTGGGATCTCTATTAGATAAATTAAAAAACTCCAACACATAAAAGCAGTATGAATGCAGTAGAAGAACATGCACTACCTTTCAAAACCTGTTTTGTAACAGATGCTATGCCCAAGCAAACAGGTTAATCTGCCTTTTTTCTCTCTCTCTCTTTTGATATACAACTGTGACAGCCATATTTATTAAATCTATATATTTTATGCCAGTGAGAATTGATTTTATGTATTTGGGGTTTTATATTTTTTTAAAATAAAACTGCCTGAATTCATCTCTTTTTAACCTTGGCAGTATCTGCAGACGCTCTTTCCTATGCGTTATCTTCATTTGGGCTATTTTTCAAAGGCATCTAACCCAGAGAAACATGTGTCCCATTTGACTGCTATGATAGTAAATCTGGAATGTGCATTAAAAAGTGATTGCCATGTACATGTAATTGAAAAGAATAAAAACAAATGCTAGCTTTAAAATTTGGCAAAACAGTTATGTTTTGCCGCATAAATCTACCCATATTTCTGTCTTACATTTAACAGTTCCTATATTTTTTATTTATTTAGCTGTGACAAATATCCCACTTATAAAGAAATATTCCAGCAAAGCAATGATTGTGCAGACAGAGTACAATGTACATTTTACATTTTATAATGTATATTTTACAATGTACATTCACTTAAGACGATCGATTTTTTAAACGAATTCATATATTTTCCTAACAGTCTGGATAAGAACCACTTCAAATCTTCAAATACATTCTCTAAAATGTTTTAACATATAAAACTTTAGATAAGCCTGCATGGGTCCATTTCCAATAAAGATGTGGGAATTCTTGAAGATTTGGTGAAAATGAAGTGTAATGGTATTGGACAAGGAAGTGGTCATTGAATCTTGGGTTCCTCTCTTTCAGGTGACAATGAAAAAGAGAAGGCAATGTCCTCTGAATGTGGATTTCTCTCCAGTCAACAACATTCTACAAAAAAATCTCTGCTAATTTTTCTTTCTAGTGGTCTTCCTGTAGCCATTTTTTCTGTATTGCTTTTCTACAATGCGTAATTACTTACTGCATATCTCATCAACATATTTCCTCTAACTTTCTGTGTTGTTAACATCACAACAATCTCAGATACTATAAAAACTCAGTTTTCATTAACTGTAGAAATTTGTCTGTCTATCCCAAAGCTACCAAATATAAGATATTCTGCTTTTGCAATAGGTTATTAATATTATTTGGAAAAAACCTACAGAAAAAACTGTTCACACTTATTTAAACAGCAAAATCACTGAAAAACATTCTGATGTTAGTTTCTGCATTGAAAGCAAATACTGAATGTGCTTTCAGTAATGTTTTCTACTTGTCTTAAATTTTAAAGGAAAATGTCCTTGCATGATCAAATGTCATCATCATTACCAAAGCAGCACAAAAATTTACAATTCCAAAATTTATTTGGTAGTCTAATATCATCAGTACTGCAGGATAAAAGCTGGTCAGTTAAGTAGTTTCATGGATCTTTTCTTCTTCCAGGAGGTCAGGATTTTTCAAATATTCTCTGGTTCTCAGCTCATGTCTTTTAAAATCTTTCATTCTCTGTGACTCTCTGTGACAGAAAAGGAAGAAATGTGACAGAAGAGTTAATCCTTTCATGAGTCATATGTGACAGATGAGAATTAAAGCTAAGAATAAATTATAATAATTATATAAACTCTGCATCCTTAAAAGCCAAGACAATTAACATGCAAAACGTAGTAACCTCCTGCCAAGACAATTAACATGCAAAATCATGGTCATTAAGGCCAGCACTGAGGGCAGATGCTATTGGAGAAATGGATTCTTGCTTGCAGTGTTAAAATATGAAGGTGAAAGAAGAAAACGGGCAATTAACTTTTTTTCCCTTTTTTGAACAGAGACTACCAGGCTAAGAATAAGTAATGGGAGAGGCATAATGGGTAATACTGGGTAATGCTTAGACCCTGTTTGAACAGGAAAGGTTGTTGATGTTTAGAAATGAGCTTGCTAACCCAAAGGTTTTACAAGATTTGAGCAGAGGAGAAAAAACAATATGCTACCTATCTGAAAGGAAGAAGAATAATTCTCTGACTGACTGTCTAGACAAAAGGGTCAAAGAGATGAAAAGGAGTCTAAAATCACACGATGATGTAACATGTCTAGCTTTTTCTGGCTTATATTTCTCTAGTGCTGTACATGCTATATTATGCAAATTGCCTCTTATTTGAATCTGATTAAATCTATTAATAAATCCTGTTTTTAATTAGACCACTTGAATCACTGAATTTCTTAGGGAATATTACACAGACTGTTCCAAAGAGATGAAATAATGGTTAATGTTTAGGATGATACCAGGAAGGGAAAGCATCTGTAACTATGTGGCAGTCTCAGCAGAAGTGATTCAGAAGTTGTCTCCTGAAAGGCAAGAAGTTAAAGCCAAATCTCAAACGCCGTAGGCAGGGTTTCCTAAGTTTATTGGGTTAAAAGGACAAGCCACTGGCTGTCAGATATGAAGGTGCTTCCCTCCCCCTTTTTTTTTCTTTTCCCCCCCCTTATCTACTTTGATAAGTATGGGAGAAAGTTGATAAATGAACAAAAATATGAAGCAGGATAAAAAATGGAAGAATGAGGAAAGGCAAAGGAACAGCAAAACAAAAAAACCTCACGACACAACACGGAAGAAAAAAAAGGGACATAGAGGGAAGGACAGGAAGCAAAACTGAACATGAAGTAATTGAAATATGGCATGATGTGACAACTATTGCAATGATAAAACAATCTATTATTCTATTAAAGTGAGCTTCCTTTCTGGCTTCGCAACAAGGTCCTCTGAAGTAAAAAGTTTCCTGTTGAGGCAATAGAATGTTCTGTACCCTGAAGAAAGCGTCTCAGGAGTACACACAATCCAGGATCACTGATCAGTCAAGTCTGTACCAGCTCTGTGCTGGCAAGAGACAGTGTTCTTCCCTTTCAGTGTTCCTCTTAACCATTCCCCTGCCTGCAGAGTTCATTATGTGTACATAAAGTACAGTCCCCACTACGATAGTCCATGTGCAGCAGAATAGCACTTTTTCCATTCGTGTTAAGGTCAAAAAGTATAAAACTTGCCAGGTCTTATGCAAGACACAAGTCTCTATGAGTAGCTAGAAGCCTTTGCTTCAGTGGGACTTTATCAGACAGCTATCAAGTTCTGGCCATTTCCATTATTGTTACTGATTGTCAGGTTATCCCTTGAGAAAATATACCAAAGTGAGCATGAATTGCATGTCTTTCAAAGCACCTGTTTCTTCCTTGAAGTTAAGCTTAGCAAAGAAACACCCATTCTGTGGAGAAGAAGATGATCTCTATCTCACCAGCGGTGCACAAGAAATTCTCACCAGCATGCTTTATTTGTCATAAGCACATGTATTGCAAGTGTAGAGGAACCGGTTTACACCTCTGCCTGGCATTCTTCACTCTCTTCATTGCCACTTAAATTAACATGGGTGCTTTTTCAAGTAGCTGGAATAATTGATCAGAGAAAAATACAATCTTCTTCTCCCAAATTCCAGAATATTGAACAAAATTAAATTCCCTGATACCTCCATGGACTATTTTTACACAGCTGGGGGGGTTAGTATTTGCCTCTCTACAAGTCCTTTACAATCTAACTTCTATGATCTTCACAGATATTCTGTTACCTGCTTCTAGAATGGATTTCCTTATTGTTTTCTGGTTGTACTTCTGTTTCCTTCCTCTGTCCCTACTGTACCTCTTATTCTCATCCAAGACTTCAATGTCATCAACATGCTGTTTATTCCCTTTTTCATTAACAAAGATACAAAGAAAGACTTAATCTAAGCTGACGCATTGCTCCCTAACTTAATACTTTCCTCTTTAACTGTGTACTTTGTTTATGATCTTCTACACAGCTTTTAATCAATATAACAATGTTTCTGTATATCAAAAGTGATTTCAATTAATTTTCCAGGTAAGATTTCATTATTCACTTCATCAAGTTCTTTACTAAAGTATTTCATATGTAGTGCTTTATTTCACCTAGTGATTTTGTAATTATATTTTAAAAAGCAATCAAATTATAGGAGTAAAAAATTATCTACTTCCTTCATAGGTGCAAAATGGTTTTTAATATAGCAACACTGCTGCATAGCAAGACTAGTTGTGCTCACCTTCAGCAAGTTGTGAAGCTGGCTCATTGACAGAAAAAAAATTAAAATAAATAGAGAAAGAAAAAAGAGGCAGAAAGAAAAAAAAGTAAAGGAATATACCAAAGCGAATAAGAAACATTCTGAGCTATGAAAAAAAATATCTATACTAATACCTACTTCTAATAGTAGCCAGAATGAGGAAAGAATTCAATCATACTTACCAAATATATCCCCTTTCCTCTACCTTCTCCCTCTCTGGCTTCATGTTTGAAGCAATATTTGGCTCAGTGAGTTCCCATATCAGAGACCGAGAGACATTACTTTTATGAATTTAACAAACTTCTGCAGCATTAAAATTCACAGTAAACTGGTTTGGTACTATGCAAGTACCAGTACTGGTTATTGCTTATGACAATACTTCTTCCAGAACTTGAACACTTCATATGTTTCCGCATTTTATATTGCAAGTGAACAGATTTCACTGATGACCTTTTCCATGTAATTAATGATTTATACCCATGGACCATACCTGTCCTCAGTTATTGTTTTTCCAGAATGTAGACTCACATAATTTTAATCTCTTCTAAGTAAGCTGTTCCATACCTCTGATGACCTCCAACTCATCCAGTTCTTCTTCTGCTGGAATTGGCATCTGCACATACAATTCAAAGCACAGGGGAACCATGGGTTTAGATAGTCCCTATAGAGATGTTTCCTATTTAATTCTCTGTGCATTTCCTAACATTCATTTTGCCTCGTTGATGACTGTGAGTATCCAGCTTATGTTTTTGCAGTCTGGGGACTAATATATTTATCAACAAAAAAGTCCAAGGTGTCTTAGAATACCACTTGAATGACAATAGCTCATCTGAAAGCCATCATTTTGTCACTCTATGGAGGGTTATTTTTCCACTTGTGGATCATTTACATTTATAGACAGTAAACTTAATCTTTTGTTTAGGTTTGAGACAGATCCTTTACTTTCTTTACCATAAAAAAAAAAGACACTCCTTCAGCTCCTCTGCAGTGATTACTGGTTCAAAGAATTCATTTAACTTTTCTTCTTCAACTTTCACTTCTTTGGTAAGTGTAGAAGGTAAAGTGAAGAAGATGTACATGCCCAACACAGAAAGCAAGCACAAAGAGTAAGGAAATAGGAAAAGAAAAGAGACATGAAAAAAGAACTGAAGGACAGATTAGAATGAGAAAGGCATTAAAAGATGAGAAAAATGAATCCATAAAATCTGAAATTGCCTGGACTACTTGAATGAAAAACACAATCATTTCTATAGCAAGGTGGGAAAACCATATTCTGCAATTAGCTCAGGTCCTTTGCCATAGACAACCACAGCGGAAGTCTTGCATGCCCGTTTGGATTTCCAGGTCTTGAATGAATAAGGTATTTTGCTAGTGGACATCAGTTGCAAATATTCATTCCTTTTCTGTGTTTTATACCTTCCTGATGTTGGGATCATCCTGGCTTTCTGGATAAAAATCTGTTTTCTGAGGTAAGTGTGACATTTCCTTTCCTGTTTGTATGGCAAGGGAACGCCTGGAGGTGGAAAGTTTCTCATGCAGACAGAGTTGAGTGTGCTGAGTCACTGTCCTCTGCTGTGTGACAGACTTTGAGCAAAAGGTTAGAGAAAGCTTTAGTCTCTCCTCTGCACCCCAAGTACAGAATTAAAATACCTCTCTGTTTTATTAAAGTGCTTCTGATGTCATTTATGAATTTGAAATAAGTCTTTTAAATGAGCTGAATTTAGTCAGTTTTAAATGCATTGTACATGGCATTAGTTATGGTACTAGGCCTCTTTTTCCTTGTTTCACTAATGGCTAAACTGCTTATATAAAGTTCAGTCTAAATATAACATCATTTCATTCTGAATACGTTTTTTTAGAATGTTTACTTGGCATTTCTAGATGAGCCTTCTAAATAATCTAATTCTAGGAAAAGCTTCATCAAAAGGTCATTTTCTGATGCTGAAAAAGTCACCATGATTTTCTTCTGAAATTATGTCCTTTTTTCTTCCGCAATTGCTGGTGTAATGCCCCAGATCTGCTTTATACCTCCTGGGTCCTCTTCTGCTAGGGGTTCGTTCTAGCATTCAAAATGCAAGAGGTGATATTTATCAGCAAACACAAATTGGGGAAGGGTAGCAGGAAGATGTCTCTTGTGACAATCGGGTTTGAATGGCTGATACAACTCCAGTGTGGCACAGAATAACTTGCTCCTGAGGCATTATTGATGCACAGGAATGGTTGCAGCCATTCAGGGGACAGAAAAATGTGCAGTCAGTGACTCACAGCCATTCATTTATACCCTACCTACACAACTCTGACTTCTTTGATTTGCATAGAGGCAGTGAGACTGTTTCCCCACTGTCTTACAGTTAATCCTCTATACTATAATCAGATTGATTCCTTGCATGATACTCCTTATTTACTATTGTAATATGCCTTCTCTTTTCCTTTCCCTATCCTCTCAGTGCTTCTTGCATGGATTTGTTTTGTGGTACTTTATGCAAGGTCCTACTTAGAGAACTAACACATTGGTACAAACCTTACATCTTCAAATCAGCTATCATATTTTTCCCTCTCCTTTTCCTCCCATTTCCTTCCTCTTCTTTTCTCTCTTGCTTCATGTAAATATTTTCTCATTCAGGGTTCCTTAAACATTAGTGAAGAATTTCAGTGGAGCCCCTGTCATCTTAAGTTACACTAGGGCCAAAATAAAATGGCAAGGAAGACTGTACAATTGAAGAAGTAATTACACAGTGAGGACTCATAGTCATGTTTATTATCGTAGAATCATAGAACAGTTTGGCTTGGAAAGGGACCTTTGAAGGTCATCTAGTCTAAACCTTCTGCAACGAGCAGGGACATCTTCAACAAGACCAGGTTGCTCACATCCCCACCCAACCTGACTTTGAACACTTCCAGTGATGAGGTATCTCCCACTTCTCTGGGCAACTTGTTCCAGTGTTTCACCACCCTCATTGTAAAAATTTTTTCCTTATATCTAGTCTAAACCTTCTCACTTTTAGTTTAAAGCCATACTCCTTGTTCTATCGCAACAGGCCCTACAAAAAGGTTTGTCCCCATCTTTTTTCTAAGCCCCCTTTAAGTAATGAAAGCCATGGTAAGGTCTCCTTGAAGCCTTCTCTTCTCCAGGCTGAACAACTCAAACTCTTTCAGCCTGTCTTCATAAGAAAGGAGTTCCATCCCTCTGATCTTTTATGTGTCCTTCCTCTGGAATCACTCCACAGATCCTCCTGTGCTGAGGGTTCCAGAGCTGGACACAATACCCCCATCCCCCCACCCCCAGGTGGGGTCTCACCAGAGCGGAGTAAAGGGGTGGAATCACTTCCCTTGACCTGCTGGCCACACTTGATGCAGACCAGGATACGGTTGTCTTTCTGGTTTGCGAGAGCACATTGCCAGCTCCTGTTCAACTTCTCATCCACTGGTACCCTCAAGTCCATCTCTGCAGGGCTACTCTCAATCCCTTCATTTCCCAGCCTGTATTTGATACTAGGGGTTGCCTCAACCCAGGTTCAGGACCTTGTATGTGACAGTGTTGAACCTCATGAGGTTTACATGGGCCCATTTCTTGAGTTTGTCCAGGTCCCTCTGGATGGCATCCCGTCCCTCAGGCCTGTCACCTGCACCACTCAGCTTGGTGTCACCTGTAAACTTGCTGAGGATGCACTCAATCCCACTGTCTATGTCACTGATGAAGATATTAAACAGTACTGGACCCAATATGGACCCCTGAGGGATGCTACTTTTCATTAATCTCCATCTGGACATTTAGCCATTGACCCCTACCTTCTGGAGGTGACCATCCAACCAATTCTTCATCCAGTGAAAAGTCCACCCATCAAATCCATATGTACTGGGATTCTTTGGCAAAGTTTTCATAGCTGAAGGCGGGGAGGGGGGTGGGGATGGTGGGTACAGAGAGGGCTTCTGTGAGAAGCTGCTAGAAGCTTCCCCTATGCCCAATGCCAGCCAACTCCATGATGGACCCACTGCTGGCCAAGGCCGAGCCCATCAGCAATGGTGGTAGCATATCTGTGATAAGATATTTAAGAAGGGGAAAAAGTTGCAACACAATGGAAACAGCAGCTGGAGAGAGGAGCGAGGATATGTGAGAGAAACAAGTCTGCAGACTGTTAAGAAGTAGGGGGAAGAGGTGCTCCAGGCGCCAGAGCAGATTCCTCTGCAGCCTGTGGTGAAGACTGTGGTGAGACAGGTTGTCCCCTTGCAGCCCAAAGAGATATACACCTGCAGCCTGTGGAGGAATGCACATCGAAGCAGGTGGATGCCCAAAAGAGGCTATGACCGCGTGGGAAGCCCACGCTGGAGCAGGGTCCTGGCAGGACCTGGGGACCTGTGGAGAGAAGAGCCCACAATGGAGCAGGTTTCCTGGCAGGATTTGTGACCCTGTGAGGGACCCACATTGGAGCAGTCTGTTCCTGAAGGACTGTACCCTGTGGAAGGGACCCATGCCAGAGCAGTTCATGAAGAACTGCAGCCCATGGAAAGGATTCATGTTGGAGATATTAATGGAGAACCATCTCCCATGGGAGAGACCCCACACTGGAACAGGAGAAGAGTGTGAGGAGTCCTCCCCCTGAGGAGGAAGGAGCAGCAGAGGCAATGTGTGATGACCTGACTGCAACCCCCATTCCCTGTCCCCCTGTGCTGCTGTGGGGCAGGAGGTAGAAAAATGAGGATTGAAGTTAAGCTCAGGAAGAAGGGAGGGGTGGGGGGAAGGTGTTTTAAGATTTGGGTTTATTTCTCATTATCCTCCTCTGAACTGATTTTTAATAAATTAAACTAATTTCCCCAAGTCATGTCTGTTTTGCCTATGACGGTAATTGTTGAGTGATCTCTCCCTGTCCCTATCTCGACCTGCGAGCCATTCATTATATTTTCCTTTCCCTGTTCATTTGAGGGGGAGTGATAAAGCAGCTTTGGTGGGCACCTGGTGTCCAGCCAGGGTCAACCTACCACATCCATATCTCTCCAATTTAGAGGGAAGGATGTTGTGAGGGACCGTGTCAAAGGCCTTACAGAAGTCCAGATAGGTGACAACCATAGCTCTTCCCCTGTCCACCGATTTAGTCACTAATTATAGTAACAGCATTTTTATTTTTTATTACGATACGATTTTTATGTATGACTTTGCAGAACTAATTTACCTGAGGTAAACTCTTGGTGGTAGTGCTGATGGATATTATACAAAACCCTCAGATGGATACAGTATACAGAACATTAGAACCATACAGCAGGACAGATCCCTCTTGTAAAGTGCCTATTAAATAAATAGTCAACTGGCAGGCAGAGGAAAACACAAAAGAATGGACTTCGTATTAGTAGAAGATGATATTTGCTTTTTTTCTCCATATTAATTAAATTATCCTAAACCCAAGTTAACCAGTCCTATTACTCTTCTTGATCTTCCACCATCCTTTTATATTGTGATCCTTTCACTTACATTTTTCACCATTTAATAAAGAGGTATTGAAGTTGCCCTTTTAAATATATAAATATGAGACTGTTATCATAAGGTTAGCCCAATTTTATTTTTAAAAATCCAAGGAAAATAAAACCCTCAGTGCAACAAACCAAGATTATTTTAATTGGGCAGTCTCATACTACAGTTAGCTTCTGCTATGATACTTTGAAATAAGATTTTATTAGCTTGCATGCTGTATTTTTAAGTACACATTGATTTTCAAAACCTTTAGAGAGAGAATAATAAAAGATTTTACTGTCAAATTGTAGACAATCTCACCTGAACATGGCTTGATAATTTAGTGCGTGATAAATCTCTTACTTGGTTAAGTGATTTCTATCTTTCTTAATAGATCTATGTTTTGCAAAAATCTATTGAATGATGCAAAATTTTTGCTCCTCAGTCTCCAAGAAGCATTCTGAAACAAAACGCTTTAATGCACTTAGGAATTAATGCTGGTTTTCCAGAAGTATAATAGTCACTTCAGTTTCTCACTTGTGCCTCCAGAGTACAAATATTGCATTCATCTCATCTGTCAGATCATATCCTCTTCGTTCAGAATGCGTAATCTGTTTTACTTGGCCCTTGTTTCAGAAGTGAATAGAAGACCTAGCGTAGCATAATCTCATTTAAATTAACATCAGCAGTTCCCAAAGCTTCATTATTTTTCACATGGCTATGAAGACTTGCAACAGCAATGATCTCATGATCTCAACTTGAAAATCTCCGTTGTGGTTTTTTTTTGTGTGTTTTTTTTTTTCTTTTGGTTAAGATTACAATAATACACACAGTAGAACCAGCTAAGGTGAAAGTACACCATATCATCATAGTGGCTGTGAATCATATGCACAAAAAGCAGTTCAGCTGGACTGACACCTCCAATATTAATGTTGCATGAAAATGCACATCCTGTATATTATCTTTCCATTTGGCCTGCATTAATGTAAACACATAACATGAGTCCAAAGTTCTTAATTCATTACAGGACACTGAGTTTTTGCATTTCTTTGTTTTGCCAATTTACTAAGGAAAAAAAATTGTTTTTTCCAAAAAGACTAGGACAAGAAGGATGTGTTTGAATTCATTCCATTTACAGTGGAAATTAATTCCTTTTGCACTACTTGAGATAGAAGTAAAAGTTCAACAGGACATTTAGGAGGGAAAAAAAAAAAAGTAATTTGAAATATTACTAGTGAAGGTTTTGTCTTGATGAATTCTGTTTCCAGCATTAACACCTTGTCCTCAGGGCAAAATTCAAGGCTGACCAGGTTAACAGGAACTACCCACATACATTCAAGCAATCAAACAATATGGATTTTTCAGGAGTAAATTGTTTCAAAATAATTAAATATCCTTCTCTGAGAGGCAACTGACGTCATGAACTGAAGCGGAGTGTCAGATGCCGTGCAGCTTGCTTTAAGGAAAGCTTCAAACATGATGTTTATGAAATGAAATAAGCACAGTGTACATTAAACTACTATAGCTGGCTTGAAAAGCCATTCTCAGGGTAGCTAGTAGTGGTTTACCGACAAAACGGAGAAATGTATTGACTGGGAATATTCTGCAGGGATCTAGCCAAGCTCCAGTGCTGTTAAAACTTCTGTTATTAATCTGGTTGATGGAACTGAGTGTATTCTTACTGAACTTGCAGATGACAGGAAGAACTGCAAGTATACTGGAGGATAGGAATAAGTTCAAAATGATTTTGACAAGCAGAAGTATGATCTGGAAAAAAGGATACTGTTCGATAAAAGTAACAGCACTTAAGCAGGAATCATCAGGACGGTACAATATCAGGAACAAAAAAGGGATAACAGGTGATCACAGTCTGAGCTTTTATATTTTATCATTGTCTGAATTTGAGCCAACAGTGGCTCGATGTTGTGGAAAATGTAAATACAATAAAATACACAGTATTACATAATAGACATTATGTGTCCCTGGGAACCATAAGGAGGAGTTCACGCTGCCAAACACATGAAGCAATACTTTTCTCTGTGCTCAGCATTTTTAAATCCTCAGATAGACTTCTTCTTCAGTTTGGGGCACAACATTGCAAATAAGAGATATATCAACCAGAAAGCAGCAAGAATATTCTAGGTCTGGAAAACATGAGGAAAACTTGTGGAAAAATGTAAATGTTTAGCCTGGAGAAAACTAGAGAGCAGCATGATTCCTGTTCTTAAGGATACATAATGGCTGCTGGAAAGAAAAGGAAATCTATTCTCTGTGTCTATGGTATGTAATGAGGGAATACAGTGAGGAGAGATCTACATCAAAGAAGATTCAGTTTACATATTGCACAAAGTTTCACAGCAAGTGTAGTGAAGCACTGGAAGAGGATGTTTAGGGGAAGTTACAAACCTTAATGATGTAATTAAGATCAGGCTAGACAGTTTTTATTATGGGGGTGGTCTGGAAGACTTCCCAGGATTTCCTCCCTCCCCAAGAACCTTATCATATTCTTGTAAAAATACCCAGTTCTCTTCAGTTTTTGAATAATAGCAAGGAAGACTAATCAAAGTGTTCTTTTTCCTGATGGCATTTAGAAGAGGGAACATTTTTAATGTATAATTTGTTTCTCTTTTTGTTTACTGCATATTTTTCCCCGTTTGTCTTTTTCTTGCTTTCACTTTTTCTTTCCTCTTCCCATTTATCTCTTCATCTTTATTTTTATAAACCTGATTTCTTGTGAGGGGAAAAAAAAACTCTTAAAATTGATCACTTTTTCCTGAGACTCACCCAGGAAGTGTATTCATTTATCACAGGAATAATTTTTGGATGAATACTGGAGCATTGCAATACTGTGGCATAAGCACACAAGTTTTAACTTCAGGCATCTTCTAAAGTTTGCAGGTTTTGCATAGCAAAAGGTATTTTTCAATTTCTCTTACCAACTGCATTGTTGACTGGAATGAGAAAAAAAAAACAACCCAACCAAACAACTAAAAAAGAAACAATTTTTGAACCTTCCTAAAATGCATGACTTATGATATTATTAACTTTGGGTGTTCAAAACCAATAAATCCAAATCATGCCAATGGCTTGAGAGTCATATAATTTAAAATATAAGTAGAAATGGGGTTTATTTACCTTCTAATTTTTCAATATGTAAGCTGAACAAGATTCAGAATTGGGAAACTAAGATTCTTAAATCATTTCAGGAACTGGAATTTTAAAAATGAAAACTGTATAAAGATCAATTGTGTCACATAAACATACTATTCAGGCATACAATCATTTTGTTTGCTCTCAGCCACAATGAGTAATTTAAGACACATGTATAGGACGTTTTACCTTCCCAGCTCATCCACCAAAACTCAAAATCTTGGGTTATCTTTACCATCTGGTAATTGCCCTTGCAATATGTGATTTGTTCTTAATGTTGAGATCCAATAGGCCAGGTTAAGGTAAATATATACTATTTGAAACTTTTTGGAAGAAAACATAGCTTATTGTTTTCTCTTAATTTTCAGCATAATAGAAGTTTAGAAAAGATTTGAATGCAATTCAACAGTCATCTCAGAGAGAGAGACATCCCGAGGAAAAAAAAACAAACTCCTGCTTATTATAGTCACTGAAAACTGCAGAAACAGAAGACAGGTTACGATTCACATTAAGAGAAATAAGAACAATGATTTATATCTGGTATTTTTTTGGTAATTATTACTATCTTTTTTTCAGTTAAGAGTTACTATTGTGCTCAAAAGTTAAGAGAATTTGGCTGAAGCAGCTTTTCAAGTCCAAAGTTCGTCAGTATCCATATAAAGTGCTGCTGTCCCGTGAGAGACTCGGCGTGACAGTCAGAAGTCACAGTTCATCACAGGAACATATCGCACTGATGTCATCTGCTGGGCAGCAGGAGCCTATCCCAGCATTAGGACTTCCTCAGGGACAGGAAAGGAGCCAACTACAACACTTTTGCTGACAGCAATCCAAGCATTATTTTACTCTTCCATCTGTTTCTCTCTCTAGTCTACTGTTTCTGTTCCATACAGAGAAAGGTCTTCTTCCATTCTCTGCTATTTCTTTATTAGCTCTGTATAGAAAGGTTGTTAAAAATACCATTCTTCTGTACATTTCTCTTTAATATACAACAAGAAGGTGTTAGAGTGAAAGGAAGCGGGGGCTTCTCTTTTTTTCTTTTTCCTTTGGAATAGACAAAGAAATACCCTCTTTTTATTAAGTACAGAAGAAATTATTCTGTTCTATATAAAATAAATGCATATAAATAACAAAGGCAAGTCCACTGATAAATGCTTTCAATTTGCAATCTGAATTTTTCTGAAATTCCTGGGGGAGGAAGGAAAAAGAACATTCATTCTGATTTCCTTTTGGCTTGTATTTTCCAGCTCATTGGCCTGCTAAATGTGAGCCCCTTAGGCCAAATTTGGGGCAAGTTTACATACAGTTCTTATCAAATTTGCATAATATATCTCTAAGAATAAATCGTAGTATTTTCAGTACCACAGCGCAGAATCTAGGCCCCATGATCCTGTGAAGATCAATGAAAGGCATTGAGTTTCCCTCTATAAGCTTGCTACAGTAGAACTGACATTTTGAATAGCACTTTGTTTCTTCAAAAGGATTTTTAAATATTGTGGTTGTTGTGTGTTAACATTGGCCAGCAGCCAGACACCCACCCAACAGCTCGCTCACTCTCCCTCTGGAACAAGGCAGGGAGAGAACAGAGGATGAAACACCCCATGGATGGGGCAAGAGGAAGATCAACTTCTTACCAATTAATCGACTACTGTCAGGAGCAAAACAGTCTCCACTTGGGGAAAAATAGTTTAATTTAATTTCATTTATTGCCAATTAAGATAGATTTGAATAGTAGAGAAAATTGAAAACAACACCTTCCCCTCCACCCCGCCTTCTTTTTCCCAGGTTCAACTTCACTCTTTCACTCCAGACTTCTCTACCTTCTCCCTCCAGTGGCGTAAGGGGATGGGGAATGGGGGTTGTGGTCACTCCATAACAGCTCCCCTCTGCTGCTCCTTCCTTCTCACACTTTTCCTCTGCTCCAACATGCGGTCTGTCCCACGGGATGCAGTCTTTCATGAACCTCTCCATAGTGGATCATTCACACAGGCTGCAGTTCCTTTCAAGACATATCCACCTGCTCCACCATGACCTCTCCACAGGCTGCAGAGGCTGCTCTGGTGCCTGGAGCACATCCTTCCTCTCCTTCTGTTCAGACCCTGGTGCTCACAGGGCTGTTTCTCACTTTTTTTTTTCCCCTCGCTCTTCTACTTGTGTGGTGGTTTTGCCCTCTCTTAAATACGTTTTCCCAGAGGTTCCACCCACTTTGATGGGCTCAGCTGTGTGCTGCAGTGGGTCTGTTGGAGCAGCAGGAACCAGCGTGTTCAGCACAAGGCAGCCCCGTCCTCTTCTCACAGAGGTCACCCTATGGAACCCTGCAGTCAGCACCTGGACACGGACACCCAATTCACCTTCAGTAGTGGTAAAAGGAAGGAAGAGTATGGCCCTAGTTTGTCTTCTGATACAACCATAGTCAGGAGGATAACAGATAATAGTATGTTGCCTGGTTTATTCAATAATCTCCACTTCATATCTTACAGGATTTGTAGTGAGGTAGGGGTAATAAAGTAGCTTTTTCACTACTCTCTTGCAGCTCACAGGGGCTATAGGTAGGGACAATATTTGCTGGGGGAGAAAGTGGGGGAGTTAATTCTGAGCCTGCTCAATGACGCAGCACGCCTCTCCTAGGCTTGCTAGACGAGTCCCCATTTTGTAAAGCCTGTATTAAGTCTCCTTTGTTCATCTCCAGGCACTCACTTAGTTTCAGTAGCATGTCCATTTTCTCCACAACAGCTGCTGAACTAACTGGCTGTTCTGGAGGATATGTGGTTGCCTGCTATTAACTTCATTGGCACGGTCAAGATTTCCTAGAAACATGAAGCATCTTCTGGGCTTTCAGAGTTATTTCAGGGTTATTCTCAGTGCAGCATCTGAAGCTCTTTAGGTAAACATCCAAATTCAGAGCTCAGCTGTGTAGCAATCCTGCTTACTTATCTGTTTCTGTAGTGCTGGTATCTCATTACTACCAATCCTCTTCCTCTGTTGCTTTCGTTCATGTGTTAGGGATGGAGAAAGGGCATTTTTTATGGATTTGGGATTTTCTTTTTCTTTATTATAGGGTTGTTCTGCTGTTTAGTGTTCTGATTTCTTTTCCCTCTCATATTTTCTGCTGCTGGTACAAAACATCAGAAAACAACCTCCCTGATGGACCTGTTTCAATAAATGTCATCAAATGGTTGGTAAAACGTATGCCTTAAAATCTCATTTAACTGCATCTGACTAGGCCAACCTGACTGTATGCATCAGTAATAGCAGCTCATTCCATTTACATATTCAGGTGCTAAGGAAAGGAGGAACATTTCTCTTCTTTTATTTGGTTCAACTAGCTTTCCTATGTTGTCCTAGAAAATAATCTATAGGGGGTTTAACAGTGGTTCCCCATGTATGTTATGATTATGCCTCTATGAAAGGTCTTTATAATGCTCTGGCAGTACTGTTTTTTGGTGTTATCCCTGATTATCCTTGGACAACGTGGTTTAACTGTATTACCAATAAAAGTGCCCTACTGTATGCTAAAACTAACATAGGAGGTGAACAAGGAGCTTATAGAGTACAGCTAAGGCATCACTGCCCTATATCATAAACCAGCTGTAAGCAGCTGAAGGAATTCTCCAGCCACACTGTCGTGTGATAAACTGAAGTCTTTATGTAATTTTTCTTGGAGCTAAAATGTGAGCCTGGCAGTCATCAGCAACTATTAAATGCATTCCACACTTACTTTGATGTAAACTGGGAGTAATATAAATAAAAACAGGTATAAATGAGAAGAAAACCAGCCAGAGATATTTTTATTATCATTTTGATATAACTTATTGGGGGGGGAGGGGGGAGGAGGAAGAAAAAAGGGACTATTTTTGCCCCCACATACCTATTAAATAATACACTTTACTGAAGTGTAGGTAATACAGTTTTGAAAGATCACATGTCTAAATGAACAAAGAACTAGAAACTCATCCTCTATATTCCTCCCAATGGAGTCTTAATAACCTGCTTCTGCAAGAACATCATACAAAAGAAACAACTCAAATGTATTTGGAAGCAAACACAATGGAGGAAATGTCTCTCTCGTTATTATAAGAAGCTATGAAAACCATACTGCGAAGCTATATAATGTTGTATTCAAATCACAGGAGGAAAGAAAACGTCAAAACAAAGTAAATTAGAAAAGAAACTAAAACCAGGAACTCAGAGGTACTTTACAGACTCTTCCAGAACAGAGTAGCCAGAAAATGCTCTAATTCACAGTTACTGTTCAACACACACAGAAAGAAACCCTTTCATTTTTATATCTAAAACAAAATACTATTTTTAAATCAATGGTGAAAAGTAAGCTTGGACCAGTGCTTGACTCATCAGACATCTTCAGCCTGGTTATTGTTGTGTGCCTTAAAGTACTAGCAGCGCAACCATAATTACTAAATTTCAGGGAATAATGAAAGAAAGCTGCAATTTCTGGGAGAAACGATGCAACTAAACACAATCTAAAAAAGTTCATGACAGATGGGCCAAGCACTTAAAGTTGTTGATTCTTCCAAAACCTGAGTTGTTTAAAACCCCGCTGTGGCCAGATGAGTTTGTGCTATCCGTTAAAAACACTAAACAGTGAAAGGCTTGGGGTCTGGGGGCACTTCAGTATACATATTAAAAAAGCTTCATTTAATCCTTCTTTCAGAGCAAAATTTAAAAGTGACAATTTAGATAAGTCATGAATTTCCAGCTGTTATGTTTTCTATGCTGCAAGAGCAAAACACATTTTTTCTCTCTGTGACTTTTATTTTAAGTGAATGAAATGTACAAGGAGCAAATATACATTTCTGTTTGATAGAGAGCTGAAAAAGAGAGACAGGAAAAGCACTAGACTCTAATTGCTTACTTTAAAGGATTCTCAAACTGCCCTTACAACAGACAGTAGTGGGAGCAGAACAGGTTTCTTTATGTGAAAACTACAGTCTATTCGTCCCCAGCAAGGGGAGAGGGGGAGGATACAGAATCATCCAAAAACAACAGATGGGAAAAGTACTAAAACACCCATTTCCTGTGCTGTTTCTTATCCACCCATAAATGATCATGTACCTTTTCTATCATATCACGTTATCCCAGCAGACCTCTCCCCAGCGCAGTCTACAGACCTCTCCCTGCTGTCCTTTACCACTTAATGAGCAACCCTAGACCTCCCTAGCTACAGGCTGCTCTGCCCTGCAACAATATCACTTAGGGCAATCGGTCTGGGAATTTTTCTATCCCACATTTAGTGGTCACGTTCTTCCTCCTGTGAGTGGCGAACACATTTCACCACTCACCTGACAAAGGCATCCTTCCCTGGAAGTTGATACTGATAAGTGAAATCCTGAAGGTTTTGTTAGTGATGTAAGATAGCCCTTACCTATATTTATGAAAGCTGGTAACACTGCACACTGGCTGCTCTTCTCTTCATGCTATCCACTCATCCTGCTTTAGCTCATTATATAGGTTCTACTATTACACTGTGATTGGAGATCTGTTATCCTGGTATTATTCTTGGATAGCCTTAAGCGAATAAATACAACTTCTAGCAAAACTAATGCATTATATTTCCAGTTGTTGATAATACTGTTAAAGTAGCAGAAATGTGCTACAATTAAGTACAGCTTTCAGGGGTGCCCTCAGTTTGTGGGTAAAGATAGATGCTGCAAAAGCTGACTGACACACTAGCCACTTGTTATTTGTGTTAAATGGAAAAAGCTATTTTATGAGATAGGCGCAGATACTGTGGAGAAACAGCTATGGGAGACACGAAAGGGTTTGCCCAGCGGCAGCCTAAACTGATCTCAGTGCTGCCTGCCAGGGTCTCCCCCTCCTTCCATCAACCCTTCTTGGGTCAGCTCCAGCTGAGCTGATGCAGAATGCTGAATCGGCAGAAAATGCTCGCCTTTGCTGTAGGGTTTATTTTGTGCTGACTTACTGTGCTGAACACAGGGCCCGGCAGGCACTGGAGCCAGCTCAAGGAAGAGACAGGGACAGCAAGGTGAAATGGTGCTAGAGCAACCAGTAATTTGATTGGCTTTCAAGCCACTAAAATTGTAGCTTATCCTGCATCTAAAGACAGTCAGCAATTAAAGTGCGTGTCCTGCATGCCCTGTATATCAGTGCACTGACTAGTGTAAGATGTGAATGTGTCAGAAACAAAATATTGACTTGTAACAACCAAAGGTGGAAGAAGATGAGAAAGCCAGGGAAATAACTGTACCTGAAACAAAGCTCTTGGAAAACTAGTCTGACTGGAATAGCTTATAAGGATATTTTAAGATAAAGCCTTCTGTTGTTTTCCTGTTTGTACTCAGGTAAACTGAGCTGATGTGTGTTCAACATAAACTAAGCAAAACCCACACTTTTATCTGACACCCATCTCATCTTCTGTTGGAAATTGTTTGGGAGTATGCCAAACATCAGCTATACGACCAGACTAAGAGTAATAAAACATAATACTATTTGAACAATATTGATCAAAATATCTACTCAGTGTGACCATTTAACTGTGTTGTTTTTATTAAATTTAGTCTTCCAAGGCACTTAAAACATCCTTGTGCTGAGGGCAGGCATGGCTTCCTTACAGCATATACATGAGGCTGGATAGGAGCAATCCTTCTTTTCCTACACGCTGGAGACATCCTGTTCCTTACCTCTCACATCTGCACTACTGACTAAATGGTTTCTCACCACTGACTTCATGAACTTGAACAGCTCACACGCCTCCTATAACCCCTGCAATGACAGTGCCATGCTGGAATGCTCTGGTTTCGTACTACATAAACACAACTCATGTTTCCTCTCTCCATTTTTGGATTGCTTCTGAATTGCTGGTTATAAGAAGGCTTACTTAAACCATCATTCCCTGGTGACATAAACACAACACGTCCTCCCTTCAAAGAACATGCTGTCTTACTGTAGCAGATCAGCTTCTCAATGTCAGGATCACTTATTCACGGGGACTCCCTGTGATAAAAAGTGATAGACAAATCAACAGAAGCAGATTAACTGTCACCAGCTTATACATTATTACTCCATAAATAGAGGATAATTCATTTATCTGCTAAATACACCTGTATTAACTTAAGTAGAGCTTGTGATGTTTTCTTTTCCAGGCTGTAGTACAATTTTCTGAGATGGAAACCAAGCCAAACCAAACCCCAAAACCCTGGGAAGCCAACTTTAGCTTTAAACCCTACTGTTCTAATTACCAAACAACATTGCCTGCCTCAGCAGCAAAATCGATACACTTCAACTAAATATCAATATTTTTATTAGCAATATTTCTAAACAAAGCAAAATGCTGTGCACTGATGATCTAAGAATGGCTGAAAAGGGCAAATGAAACAAAAACATCCGAACAACAAAAGGCATTTGCTTTTGGGGGATGAAAGCAAAGAAAACCTTTTCTGACTGTGCTTCAGATAATGTGCTTTGCAGAGTCAATCTTGGCCTTTCAGACTTTATTGTTAATTATTCAACAGGGTAGTAAAGAAAGCTCCAAGCTTCAAGCAATACGACGATTTGTTATTTATGCAAAATTGAGAGTCAAGTTTTGGTTGCAATCCCTTTTACAAGCAGTACCAGCCAAGCTGCCAGGATTCATTTCTAGGTTTACACAGCATTTAGCAGAAGTTAGACAGCTGCTGAAGTGGTGAAGAGGAACTGGTCAGGCATGATCCCTGGATCTTTTCACACGGAAGTTTTCCTGATAAATTTGTCAGTCTTTTCTTTTCACAAAATCAGCAGTCTTACTTTTCCAGAGCTGTAGATATGTGTTGTGAAAAAGGCTTTGTCCACATGTTGTTGATTAGACAAACTCAGTCTTTAGTAGTCTAGTTTGCCTGCTAACCTGGACACAGTCTGAATGCTGAACTTTCTTTGTTAAAGGTGGGCATCTCACAAGTCTCCCTAGAAAGGCAGCTGCTGAGAGTACAGAGAGAATGAATGTCACATTTTGAAAAAACAAAACAGGTCTGGAAGAAGGAATCACTGTGCAGTAGGGACTGTCCACAGAAATGTCGCAAGAGAGATTATTACCTGCCAGGACTGAATGTTTCCTGTCCTGAAATTGCATGATCTTAAAAGCTGTTCTTCACTCTACAGGCTTGCCTAATTTCATCCACTGCTTGCTAATTTTGCTAGTTGTCAGTAGTTTGACTACACGTTTTTCCAGTTAGCCAACCGAAAGATCACTGAGAGAAGATATTAATGTTCCACACAACCGAGAACATACATTAGACCACCGATTTTTGGGATTACTTTCTACAATTGAAAAATTATTTTTTAAAATATAGATTCCTTCAAATGTTAAAATCTAATGGATTGAAGGAGTAGGAAACAGTTATAAATTTTAAAAATTTCACTCTTGCAAAAATACTAACTAACATTGAAAAAGTAATTTGTAATTTATATGTGAAGAAGTTTATGTGGTTGAAAAACACCATCTGAAATTTCAATGATAAAAAGCACACTAGAAATTATACAAGACATCAAGTCTTCTGCTCATGACTGAACCTGACTTCTTTATTCATTATCATGCAATGGTTTCCTCTTATAGAATCACACAAAACAACTATGATATTCCCTCTGCATACAGACAATTATGCAACAATGAAATTCAGCTAAATACCTATTTTCATAATCGTGTCTAAAAGGTTTGTTTTCACTATTAACTTCCTTCACATTTCATTGCCTTACAAAAAGTCCAACATAAAATAATTTCTGAATTTCTCCTTATAAGGTATCTCAAGAGAAAATAATTCCTGAAATTGTCGTGCAGTAACAGCAATTGCATCCAACAGGCACACCAAATGATCAGGGAACTGCAAAATCCTACAAATGCTTTTAAGACAGGAAAGATCCAGTTTGATTTTGATTTGTGTCCACTGAAGTCTTACTTTAGTGTTTTACATCAGCAGGCAAACATAATTCAGTGTTTCCATTTATTAATAAAAACTCTCTATGTTTTAATGAACTGGTTCTTCAGAAAGAAAACAGATTATTAAATGAAATGCTCTTTGCCAGCTAAGGTTAATAAAAACTCTCAGGATCAAGTGGGATGACTTTTACCATGGCAACTAGAGCTTGGACTTATCAAACACATCAAAGCTTACATTTGATAAACTGGATTAAAAACAAACCCTGTTTTCCTGGAGAAAAGCAAGGGAAGGAGTAAGATGGGAAAGGAAGAGAGTCAGACAAGTATAACCTCAAGAATATTGTGTCTGGTACATGATGTATACCATGTGATTCTTTGCAGCAGCTGTCCTTCTGTAAAATCTCAACATCCAGATCACAGCCCTTCTAAAGGTGACATGCTTGTGCTTAAAACTGGTGGTATCAAATCCTGAGTGATATTTCTTTGTGCCAGATATGTACTGGATAGATTTCACTCACCTTATCTGTAAGAAGTATGTAGTTCTTAAAACAAAGTAATTACAAAATATTGCTGGGTCAATATTTCTAGGTATTGTGTATGCAACAGGTATAGATTTTAGGAAACATGCCTTTGTTTCATTTCTAGAAGTCACAGCTTCTTGGACCATCCAGCTGTCAGTCTTCCTTTCGTTTCCCTCTCTAGGCATAAAGAGTAGTTAAATTCGGGAAGTTAAGATTTTGCTGCCTGAAAAACATACTTTTTGTAGGAAGTGAAACAATTTCTATTGATTTCAGTGAAATGAAGATTTAATTTTCATGTTCAGAAACCGTCTTTTGACATCACACATATGAAGTGGCCTATAGCACAATTCTCATCTAGTGATGGAGGTGGGGGTGAAGAGGAATTGTGAAAAAGAATCATAGAATCATAGAATCAAAGAATCACAGAATGGTTTAGGTTGGAAAGGACCTTGAAGATCATCGAGTTCCAACCCCCCTGCCATAGGCAGGGACACCTCCCACTAGACCACGTTGCCCAAGGCCACATCCAGCCTGGCCTTAAACACCTCCAGGGATGGGGCTTCAACAACTGCTCTGGGCAACCTGCTCCAGTACCTCACCACCCTCAAAGTGAAAAACTTCTTCCTAATGTTCAATCTCAACCTGCCCTCTTCCAGTTTATAGCCATTCCCCCTTGTCCTGTCACTACGTGCCCTAGTAAAAAGTCCTTCCCCAGCTCTCCTGTAGGCCCCCTTTAGGTACTGGAAGGCCACAATAAGATCTCCCCGAAGCCTTCTCTTCTCCAGGCTGAACAGCTCCAACTCTTTCAGCCTCTCCTCATAGGAGAGGTGCTCCAGCCCTCAGATCATCCTCGTGGCTCTCCTCTGGACACGCTCCAGCAGGTCCATGTTCTTCTTCTGTTGGGGACTCCAGAGCTGGATGCAGTACTCCAGGTGGGGTCTCACAAGAGTGGAGTAGAGGGGCAGAATCACCTCCCTCAACCTGCTGGCCACACTTCTGATGCAGCCCAGGATACGGTTGGCCTTCTGGGCTGTGATCGCACATTTCTGGCTCATGTTGAACTTCTCGTCAATCTTCTCCTCCAGCCATTCCCTGCTGAGCCTGTATTTGTGCTTGGGATTGCCCTGACCCAGATGTAGGATAATGCACTTGGCCTTGTTGAACTGCATGAGGTGGGCTTGGGCCCACCTCTCCAGCCTGTCCAGGTGCCTCTGGATGGCATCTCTCCCCTCCAGCATGTCTACCTCACCACACAGCTTGATATCATTGGCAAACTTGCTGAGGGTGCACTCGACCCCGCTGTCCATGTCACCAACAAAGATGTTGAACAGTACAGGTCCCAGTACTGACCCCTGAGGGACGCCACTCGTCACTGCTCTCCACTTGGACATCGAGCCTTTGACTGCAACTCTTTGAGTGCTACCATCCAGCCAGTTCTTTATCCACCAAGTGGTCCATATGTCGAATCCATGTCTCTTCAATTTAGAGATCAGGATATTGTGTGGGACAGTTGATCTTCCGTTGTCCACTGCCGCTGTCACCCCTTCGTAGAAGGCCACCAAATTTGTCAGGCATGACTATCCCTTGATGAAGCCATGCTGGCTGTCGCCAATCACCTCCTTGTTTTCTATGTGCCTCAGCAGAGTTTCCAGGAGGATCTGCTCCATGATCTTGCCGGGCACAAAGGTGAGGCTGACTGGTCTGTAGTTCCCTGGGTCTTCCTTCTTTCTCTTTTTGAAAATAGGGGTTATGTTTCCCCTTTTCCAGTCAGCAGGAACCTCGGCAGACTTCCACGACTTCTCAAATATGATGGCTAGTGGCTTAGCGACTTCATCTGCCAGTTCCCTCAGGACCCATGGATGTATCTCATCAGGTCCCATGGACTTGTGCACCTTCAGGTTCCTCAGGTGGTCTCGCACTTGATCTTCATCTAAAGTGGGCGGTTCTCCATTTTCCCAATCCTCACCTTTGCGCTCTGCGTCATGGGCAGTGCGGCTGCAGTCCTTTCCAGCAAAGACTGAGGCAAAAAAGTAATTGAGTACCTCAGCTCTGTCTCTGTCCCGGGTAACCAGCTCTTGCGTTTCCTTCCGGAGAAGGCCCACATTTTTCTTTGTCTTTCTTTTCTTGCTGACATACTAAAGAAGGATTTTCTGTTTGTCTTAATGTCCCTGGCCAGATTTCATTCTATCTGGGCTTCAGCTTGTCTAACCTGATCCCTGGCTGCTCGAACGATTCCTCTGGATTCTTCCCAGGCTACCTGCTCCTGTTTCCACTACCTACAGGCCTCCTTTTTGCTTTTGGTCATGTCCAGGAGCTCCTTATTCATCCATGCAGGCCTCCTGGCTTTTCTGCCTGCCTTCCTCTTTGTAGGGATGCATTGCTCCTGAGCTTGGAGGAGGTGATCTTTGAATATTAACCAACTTTCTTGGACCCCCCTTCCCTCCAGCGCTTCATCCCATGGCACCATACCAAGCAGATTCTTCAAGAGGCCAAAGTCAGCTCTCCCAACGTCAAGGGTGGTCAGCCTGCTGCGCACCTTCCTCGCTGCCTCGTGAATCTCAAACTCGACCATTTCATGGTCACTACAGCCCAGGCTACCCTTGAGTTTGACACTGTCTACCAGCCCCTCCTTGTTGGTAAGAACAAGGTCCAGCATAGCTCCTCTCCTCATTGGCTCCTCAACCACTTGGAGAAGGAAGTTGTCCTCGATGCAATCCAAGAACCTCCTGGCTTGTCTATGCCTGGATGTGCTACCCTTCCAACAGATGTTGGGGTGGATTAAGTCACCCAAGAGAACCAGGGTCTTTGATCATGATGCTGCCCCTATCTGTCTATAGAGGGCTTCATCCACTCGGTCTTCTTTGTCGGGTGGCCTGTAGCAGACCCCCACTGTAATGTCCCCTGCTCCTGATTTCCCTTTAATCCTGACCCATAGGCTCCCAGTTGACTCTTTATCATCCCTAGGCTGATATAATTCTCATATTATATGAGAAGAGCTGCATGGGTCAGTCCTGACCTTTCTAACATTCAATGCAGATCTGAATATGACTCGTTTCTCACATCAAAGAAAGCCTGTCTGGAAAAGAGACCTATGGGTTTTAGGACAACAGGGATAAGGGCCCTTTGTCTCTAAGTGGATTAAAACAGGCTGTTTACTTAGGACTTGTCAGGATAGTAAAATTATGAACATAGAAATGAAAGAAAGCAGAGGACTGGAAAGCAGGATCTGTCTCTTTAATTCATGCAATGCCAAAGCAGAATAGATAAAACCTTTGCTTTTTGTTATTGTTTCACCCCTTCCTCTGCCCCCCTAACCATGGGAAAACTTTCGCTTAAATCAATGACAGTATAGCTCCAGGTATCCTAAACCAGCAGGATTGAAAGATTTGGCTTCTGCTTCTCATTCTTTATTTTCATATGGTTTTTTAGGTAAAAGCTGAGCAAATCACATGGGAAATATTAGTGTTGAAATTGAAATTGGGTCACTTGTTCCTAAATTGCGTCTTGCCCTGACTCCATTTGTACAAAAATATTCTGATGCTTTTTTTGAAATTCATAGTTTTTCTTTTTTTTGTTGTTTTTTAGTTCAGTACTTCTACCTTCCAGGAGTTCCCTTAATCTGAGTGTATTCTTGCTATTATTTTCGCTACATTATCATTGTCATTGTTGTCTTCATGTGTTTTTTGTCTATAAAATATTTTCAAAGTATTTTTATGATTTCATTCTTGCCAGTCCAGTCCAGTCCAGTCTCTCTTGCCAGTCCAGTCTTGTCTCAGCATACTTAGGAATCAACTTGCCATTGCCATCACTTGACTCAAACTATTCCACAGTTTCTCTAGTTCTAAGGAGTCTCCTCTAGGTGCTCGTGGCACTATCATGGTAGTGATCTAAACTTTATTAGTTTAGATCCAAATTTTGTAGCAATAAATAGGTATGGCAAAATATTAATAGGACAGGAGCATTCTTTTTGAGCTTTCTCAGTTCAGTGTGAGATATTAGGTAATACCTGAAAGATGGCTCAAAACCCTTCTCTGAATATGCAAGTAGGATTTATGATAAAGAATGAACAATGTCACCCATCTCCACTTTCCTTGAAAAACAAGAACAAAGAAGTCTTGGGGGGACTCTATTCACTTTTAACATCCTGAGCCCTGAACATAGGTTTACAGTGTGTCTGCTGTAGGCTTGCATTTGCCTACAGCAGACTCAGAGGCAATATGAGTTTACCTTGCCTAAACTTTGCGTTGGTACAAACTCATTCTATCCATATTTGAAGTCATAGCGGGAGACTGTCTCAGAGTTAATGAGCCTACTTGGTGCCTACTTACTGTGGGGATGTGGTTTTTAGAAACAAACTTATGTTTACCAGTAATTTGCCACATGCAGGACTAGGAGGTCTGGAGGCGTATATATGTATTGTACTGTGGTTTTGCTGAGAGTAGCAACAGCAGCTCCCAATTCTGAGACCAAGAGGTTCGACACTTAGTCTTCAGCTGCACAAAGGCATTCAAATCTTAAAGATATTTTTAAGTTGCAGTACAAAATGATTCTGAATCACTTTCACAAAGAAACATGTTGGTTGAACTGAAACATTCCTCAGGATTCTTTTTAACCATTCTCTGGGATTTGATATTCCACAAGTCTTTGTAAATCATATTTGTATCCATCTTGTCATCATCTCCTATGGCTTTCTTCTTCCCAAGGGAGAACAAAAAAAGATCAAATGTTTCCTGAAAAGAAATACTATCAAAGTTTTGTCTTTTGCACTAGTGGTTAAGTATCCACACCATACAGACCTTAAAAACTACATACTTCATGGGTATAAATAAAAAACAATGCAATGACTTAACTAAATGAATTCATCTGACATCAAAATCCCAGTTGCCAGCTTCCAAAAAAACATATCCGGGAAAATTTTCTGTGGGCCCTAGTCTGCCATAGCCTTGCAAATATAGAGAAGCCTTTAAGTGCATTGCAGGGAGAAAAGGTAGAGTTCGAGACAGAATATCAGAAACTCTTATTGTGTGAAAAGCTGCAAACGTTACTACAAATGGTTAAAGCTAAAACATCAGAATAACAAAACCTGCTTCCTTATCTCTTTATAGATGACAGTTTTCAAGAGTCTTTAGATAGACTTTCCCAGACTGGATAAATATCTCACAGTAGCAGAAGAATATTGGACAAGAGTCCTGTTTATGTTCTATTTATCCATGAGTTCATCTGGGGAAGAAGGGCAGACAAAGTAACAGAGAGAAAAGAAACAGAAAGCATCTAATAGAAGACCAAAGAAAAGAACAAGGAGAAGGGAAATAGACCTGTCAAAATATCTGCATAAGTAGAAGAAAGGGCAAGGCAAACACAAAAATCCATTCTCAAATGGATTAAACCAAGATCAAACCAATTAAACAAAGAAGATTAAAGGAGATCTGAAAGCAACAAAAGGGCTTGAAAAGATAAGAGCAGAAGCCATAAAATGGGGGGAAGCAAATGCAGCGGCTGCCTGCAAGAACCAGCAATTTTTAAACTGATGCTAGCAAGGGTCTAAGGAGCCAGTATAGCCACATTGTGTGGCTTCTGGGAGCATAACCATACAAACTTCAACAGTGTGTGGCTTGTAGGAGCATAACCATACCAGTTTCAACAGCTTGGTTTGTTAAGTTGTTTGCATTACCCAATTGGAAAGACTTTTTACTCCTGACTAAGGGACAATGTCCTCTGTCTCTAAGGGTCTCAATGATATCCAAACCTGCTGTCTTCTTTCAGAAGAGACTGAGATGCATTTGATGTTTGGCATTCTCCAATTCAGAACAGATTCCATAAGCATTTATAGAAGCTTTGCCCAGAAAATTACTCAGGGACAAAGACGTGGCATCTCAACAACTTCCTGCAAATAATAAAAGTTGTTGGTTCACATACCAATATTATCCCTAAGGAGGATGGATTCAAATCCTGACTGGTCTTAACACATTAAAAGTTATCACAGGACACCTGTCCTCTGTTACTATGAAGCCTGCTGCCAAAAGCTAAAGAAGGCATTTTTTCTTTTCCTTCCCAACACAGCTAGTGAAAGAAAAAGAGAAATCAGTGCCCTTACAGGCCTCTAATTTTCTCGAGCTGAATAATCTGAGCATAACATCGTTAAAGGCAGGTGTGAACTCACTTTCAAGCCCAAATTTCAGCTGATTCTCTCATCCTCTCAAAGTGCAGTAGGATGGAAGTTAAGCTGATAAATATCTCAGTGTAAATCCAAACTGTTATGGTTTACAGGATATGGACAAGGCTGAGTCTGCTCTATGTCTGTTTTCCAGCAGATATCCTCCCTTGACTAAACAAAATGAGAAACTATCACTGAGCTATATCCTAAAAGCAGATGGAATATGTCGATGTATTGATTTGGGCATATTTTAGTTTATTCTCTCAAGCATGTTCCTTATCTTATAGGCTATGGCTACACTAGTTAATAAAAAAAAAAAAAAAAAAAAAAAAAGAGCAAAGGCACAGGAACAGACATTGCCATGCAACTTTTAAATTGTTTGCATGGTCCTTGGCGTAGTTTTGGATCATATTAATGAGTACCTTTTCTGGTAGTACCCAAGTACAGTTTGGAGGTTAGTATGGGCTAGAAACCACTCCTGATGGGCCATTTGAAAGAAGCCTTTCTGGTTTGGGCAGTAGAAGAGTTTAATTGTGGGGATGTGGGCTGTGCTAAGCCAGAGATGAGTCCCTACCTTGTATTATTTACTGTGCTGTAGAGGTAACCATAGCAGTCATAGTGGTTACAGGGTTATGCAAACGTCTCACATTAAAGAAAGGCTCAAGCTAAAATATTTTATTTGTGGCTAGATAATCTATTTGCAATTATTCACCCGTTGAAAGACTTTTGTAAGCAGCATTTATTTTTTCAGCTAAACCTGGGATGAACACAAAATCACATAAAATAAAGACAAAAAGGTTTCCTTTCAGCTGCCATTAAAAATCTGAAAGACCTGGCCCTGCCCTCTGCACTGTGCTGCAGATAGTGTGTTCCAGGACTTTGTGAGTACTGACAAGATATTAAGGTCAGATCTCCTAGCTCTGTTTACTATGGTTGCTTTTCTTTCCCTGATTGCTGCAAATGACTGCTTTTGCTAAAAAATAATCTCCCTCTCACTGACAATCATACTGCAGAGAACCTATTAAGTGGTAAGAGGCGAATCTTGGTAGTGAGTCAGCCAATCAGTCAATCAAGAAAATAGCGAAGATTGGCCATGCAGCAATCTCATACATACATATTCTCCCTTGCATCGCCCATCAGTGTCAAATTCAAAATGCAGGTGCATAAATGCTCTTTGATGGCTGCATAGACAGTCATCATTACATACTTCAACCAGTTGATAGGTGTGCTCAGTAGTGTGAATCACTATCCAGATTTCCTTCTCACCAGGGGAAGTATTTTGTTTTCAGACTTTTTTTTTTTTTGTTCAAGACCAGCGTTTTTGAAAGAAAATAAGAAAGATGGATGAACGGCATGGGAATTTTGGGCCACTGAAATGACAAATTAGTTTAAATATCGTTTTTCGCATTTCCTCTTCCTTCTTAGTCTTCTGTCATTCATGTCTTCTCCATGGACAGAGGCCTTAAGTATAATCCACTTTTAGTCACCAACAGTTGATGTTCAGTAGAACCATGCAAATGCTCACTGTCTCCAGTTCTAAGCTTCCCACCCAGGTACTTAAATCAGGAGTCTTGACTTCCTAAACTTCATGAGGAGATGGATTTTTCCAAAAGACAAGTCCAGTCCCACGTATCTGGCTGCTGTTCTTAATAGCTGTGTGGAAGTGCCTGTTTCTTTGTGTTGTATATGTCATAGTCTGAAGAGACTGATTTCATAATTTAGCAATTTAATTTAGGTGTCTGAAATTAGGTATGGGAGCACATCTTTTTTAGTGTTCCAAAACTGTTAAAACCAATCTAAGCTGCTGTTGTAACACCACCTTCCCCCTGAACATCACCACTGGTACTCTTTCCTGCTCTTCCCTGACGTTGGAGCATAGCTGACACTGGCAAACCATTTCAGGGTGCCAGCATCATGTAAAATTAGCTTTGTGAAAAACGTCTGTTGTTTTAGCTCCATCAGCTGTCTTAGGTTAGCTGTAGAGCAGTTGTCAATGCAGGAGAAAGAAAGAAATAGGAAGAAGTGTGGGATGCCAGTCTAAATCAAAAGCGATTTACATTGGCTTAAAAATTGTTTTGAAACAGCACCGTGAAGTAAAAATCCAGAAGCAGAATGTAATATAGTCAAGCTCAAAGTTGCAGCATAAATCCATAATGCACTTTGTTTCCTGAATAGGTCCACACTGCTGACTCAGGCATCTATGCTTCCTGGCTAAAGATGCACGTCCCCTGCATATGAGGTGGCAAGGGGGCCCCACCAGGGAATGGGAGAACTCAGTGAAGTCCAGTGCCTTAGCAGCTTCAGGATGTTGCAGTGTAACATGCCCCCATATTGTCTTGAAAAGAAGTATCCACCATCCCTGCTTTTGGAATTGGACCACTGGGTGTCCTGCAGCAGAAAATTCTTGTGCCCAGACAAAAAGAAAGGGTCCAGCAAGGAGCTATGTTCCTGAACATATCTCCATGCACATGAAGGATCAGCCTCAAGTTTCTCTGTTAGCTCTGAGGCTCGCTACATGATGCTATTCTGACCCATGAGCCACACAGAGGAATTGCTGTGGCACTATGCCTGACCTGTTAAGCCCACGGCTTGTTAGCTTTGGCACAGTACCAGCCCAATGCGGCTAAGCAGTTTCTAGTTCTGACCAGCTCAGACTCTGAACAGAACAATAGTAGGTCTGTCTGAACACGTCTGCGGACGTTAGGTGTCATGGCATTTGATTAAGTGGTGAAAGTTCTTCAATGATACTCTTTGGACTTTATTTAAGTATGAACATCAGACAGTTACAGACAGAGTTAAGGAAGGTAGGAGCAAAACCCAGGGACTCCTCTTTCTAGTTGAAAACTTGACTTTCCCTTCTACTTCTCCTCAACAGTCTTAGCCTAACTAGGTAGCCTAACCTGGGAACTGGATGAAAGAACAGAATGGGGAACTTCTTCAGTCCTGTAAATTAAGCCACTATATACCAGGAATGCGAGAGTTATTGAGACTGAAGAGCAGCCAAGGGAAGCTTCAGAGCAGCAAGTGTAGGAGACAAAGAAATGACTCTGTTCCATTCCAGTCCACTTTTGCTTGTTTTTCTGTCCTCCTGAGACTCTTGAAGTCCTATCTCAACAGGAAATCTTCCTTTGCCCAGTAGAGCATACAGTTTCGCAGGCCCATAAGACATGCAAGTTCAAATCTACAGTAGCTAAGGCATAGGATGCTTAACACTAGGTCTTCCACTTCCTAACTAATCGTGGGGACTGCCCTTGTATCAATATTATGTCGCCATATTAACTGTAGTCCTCAGTAAGTCTAAGTGTTCGGTGTCTAGGATTTAGACGGTTGTCAGGCTAAACCTGGAGCGCAGAAGAGCTATAAGTAAAGATCAATACCTGTTTCTCCAGAAAAGGCACTTCTGAATCTGGTTATGCATCTAAAATCAGGTTCTTTCAGAAGCTACAGATTAAGCAATAAGATAACCATTTACTTCAGGCACCTGAAAGGTTAGACAAAATTTGAAATCCAGTGAACTGCTGCTGGGGATTTTAAGGGCTTTGAGACACCTAAATATCCAAGAGAGACAACGCAAGCTTTAGCCTCACCATTAACTAAGGAGAGACACTTCCTTCACGGTTTTCTCCTCATGCATTTCGCATCCTATGGGGTGCACAGGTCTCTCTCCTTCAGAAACGGGGAAGGGTGACACTTGCTTTTCAGCACTTAGAAAAGCTGCCAATCTGGTACTTACTGGCATTCTCCTTGAATGTGAAGGTCTTCTGACTTACTGTAGAGAAGAAGTCTTCCATTTTCTAGGTAGGCACCTACTGAATCAGGCCTCTGTGCTTTGAACTGGACACAGTGCAATTTTAGACACAGAGTCTCAAGAGGGTGTTTAGGGAACAGAGGCACAGAACTGCCAAGCATCTGTATCAAAAGCAATCACAGGTGAGAGACAGAGACGGGGTGCCAATCCAACTGCAGAACTCCTGGTCATGTACAGAAATACAACTGTAGGCATTTGAGAGAATTCTTGCCAGGCAACATAAGCAGCTAGGGCTTTTAAGCAGGTTAGAAGTGGGGTGAGGGGGAGTTTTTGGATAGCTCTTCTGATCTGAAGTTCTTATATTCCATTTAAGGTGTTTATGAAGTATTTTCATAGTCATCATCACGCCTTGTGAAAAATTTACTTCAACTTTTGGCTCCTTTGCTGAAAGTAAAAATGACTTCTTTGTCATCTTGGCATACCCCAATATTTTGTTTTTCCATGAGATATATACTTTGCGCTGATAATGTTTTGGCTCATTTTCTGTTGTGTCTTCTATAAAATATCATTATTAAATGATTTCTCTTTATTTTATAACCTGCATAAGCATAAACTCTTTATACGTATTTGCTCCATTTAAATCTCTCCAGCTTTGATTCTTTTATTCTATACTGTTTACTGGTTCAAATGATTTAGTGTTACATGGAGACAGGGAAATGAATGTAATGGAGTTTTATCTTCCCCTAAACCATTTAGGTGCACACTAAATGCATCAGGCTCAATTCTTTTCCTCTTGTTAATATATTCCACTAACTGTTGAAAGACACTTTTTAAAAAAAAATAAAGTGTTTAACATTGCCACCACATTGTGGCCAATTTTTCACTATCTTACAGCTATTGAAGTCTATATTTCTGTTTGCCCTTCTAAATTTTAGTTAATTCCATTTTAACAGCTTTTATCCAATTAGTTAATATATTAGAACATTAGTATTTCTACGTATTTGAAGGGATTGTTTTCTCTTATTTTAGCCAGTGTCTTAGCTGGGATACATACTAGGAATTATTAACTACATGGCACATTGAATACAGATCTTTTTTTACATGTTATGAAAATTCTGTTACACTACCCTTGGGGGAAAAAAAAAATAAGGTGGCTCTGCTTGCATGGTTAAAGACTGTACATAGACATGGGAGAGGTGTATATTCATCTTTATTTTAGCATATCTAGATTTTTGCAGTGATTGACTGTAGGACTTTAGATTACCTATGATCAGTTTGCATACAATAGAAGCTACCATTTGAAGGCCTGATTTGAAGGAAAGGGTGACAAGAATATTTCAGTTGAATATTTACTTTGCCAAGCTTTTAGTATTCCGTTGTTTGGTAAAAATTTACCTTTTCTAAGTGTGTTTATCAGTTGAACCACAGGCAGATTTTCTGTTTCCTACACAGAAATGTAGAGTTCACCACAACCATAGAAGGACATATATTAACCGAATACTTCCTTTGAAATGAGCAGTTGTATGGATACTATGAAGAGTAACTTGGAGTTACATGCTACCAAATCTTACGGCCTCTGGCCCTGTTCCAGCACACAAGGAGCTCCATTACCTCCCAGCCTTGTTTTTTAGCTATTGCTATTAAAGGCAAGCAGTGTTCAAAATGAATAAAAATATCATAAACCAGCCTGCAGAGCTTCTATCCCATTTCTTATAATCCACAGTATTAAATTAAAGAAAATTCTATTCCTCTTTCATCCAAAACTATTACAAATGTTGTAGGATATATCTAATCAGAACACAGTTGCAAAACATAATTATTTTGCAGTCATGAGCTGAACTTTTCAAAAAAAGTTTAAAAGAGATTGCATGCTGTGATAAGTTAAATGTTGCCCAGCAACATCATTTGTCTAGTATCAGAACTTGAACAAAAAAATAGGTGGCCTTAAAAGAAAGAAAAAATCCCGTTTTTCATTCGCTTTGGGATTTTATAAAATTTGTTTTAAAGGGTTATGGACTAAGCAAAGATGAAACAATGGGAGAGGAAACTTTGTTTCAGTTATTCTAAGCTCACCTAGACATTTTTTCATGCCTGAAGAACTGGTGAACTAATGGTATTAGAAAGATCGATGGTATTATATTTGAGTGGCTGAGAGATAAATATTAACCGATTGTCAATTTTCATTAATATCTATACTGATGCGTTAATATTTTGAAAAAATAATGTTCTTCCCTTAAATCTGTCTGCTTTCACAACATTCCATGAAGAAATTCTACAACAACAGCAAAAAAGAGAAACCCCAAATATCATAGTCTGCATACTTCTACATCCTGAAATGAAATACCCTGCTTGACTTTTTCTACTTATATGGAAAGGGATTAGGGGAGATGTTTCTGGATACCAATGTACATACATCCATATACAACTGCATATGCATCTAAAATCAAGAAATATTCACTAGACACAAAAGCATGGAGCCCCAAAGGAAAAAAAAAAAAAAAGCAAAAAACAAAAGCCAAAAGCCAAAAGCCAAAAAACAGGACAAATAAAAATTATAAATTAACTACCTGCATTTTTCTTCTAGCAACAGGATGTGTTTATTTGGTTATAAGTGCTGTATAATTTATTGAAGCAACAGAAGATGCACACAGTTTTCACTACGTTTGTGGACTTTGAATTATCTCACAGATCCATGTAGTAAAACGTTACTTCTTATTCCAGGTTCTTATGTTAATATTCTGAAAACAATCACTTTTTAAGAATGCCATTCCTTCTGCATACCAGTAGGAATAATGGTGATAAAATCGTCAGGAGACCTTTCCTTTAATGAACAGGAATGCATTTGTGGAAAAGGCTTTGAGTCTTTTTTTTTTTTTTAAGGTTCGTGATTGCTTACCGAAAAGACCATATAAATCAAATTTATGTAGCGTGTCTTTATGCATGCCAAGGCCCCTGAGCCTACTGAAGCTGAAATCCTTCACAAGTTTTCTGGAACTTGCTATTTCACTCAGACAGTAAATGTTTTGCTTGGTGCTTAATGTAGTTAAATAATGAGTGATTTCACGCACTCAGCTACCAGATCCAAAAACAACTTTCTCATACAGTTGGAACACAAACATTGGCTTTCTTAGCTGTCCTGGACTTGCTATGTGTTATATGGAATGCAATCACACTTTATCTGTGAGGGTTGGCTTGAGAAATTTATCCGTTCCCATGTTAATCTTGCCAGTGATCTGATTATATTGTATAAGCAGGATATTAAACTGAAAGGCAGACCCTACCACAAACTCTAGATTCTAACTTGCTTGGAGCAGAATCAATGCATACTCTCTCTCTGGAAAGCTCTCTTGTTATCACCTGCTGCATTTGTTAAAAAAATAATAATTAAAAATATTGGTAGTTGTACTCACAAACACACATAATAGTACTATTGTTGTAGCTCTGATTGTCAAAGAATAAAACGGAGGCAATTTGTTGAGAGATTTTCTATCTTTTACTAAAACACCTGACATATCTGAAGAAGAGACAAGCTATAAGGCCTACAAGCCTTTCTGCAAATGACTATAACACTGAAATAAGAAATTGGTCAGTACTACTATTCTGAATTAAGTGTACATCAAGAAAAAAAAGCTTTGTTACCCTTGTGAAAATTTCCGGCATCACAGATAAGTAAAGCTTTATTCTATTTTAGAATATATTACTAACACGATCTATGAGTTGCATTCCTAAATTTACGAGGGTGATTGTGTAAGATGACACAAAGACAGTAGTGCCTATCAGCCTCCTCTGGCACCTCATCTCCCCACCCAACCCTCCTTCCATTTCCCAGTTCGCTCAGCTCCAGGTCCGTGACCTTGCTAGGCACACATGGTGATGGAAGACTGCCCTTGCAGTGGTGGCTGAGAAATGGCAGCCTGTGTCTTCTCTCTTCTTGTCTTAAGGCCGCGAAGTAGTGCAAGTTTGGAGGCAGAGGTTCATTAGTCCTTTTGTTTATATGCTTGAAGGCAACAACCCATTTGGATCTGCTGTTAGCAGTGAAAGCTTTGATAGGTAGATATGTTTTCTGATCACAGCAGGAAATTCAGCATAATCTGTGGTGACTTTGCACCTCTTTATCAACTGTGGACCGAAACAAGCAATTTTGGGAGAAACACGGTCTGGCAGTGTGTGAATAATGCTGGCATAATTTGGTTGTTTCAGACTGAGATAATAAAAGAGACAATTGTAAAATGGCAGGTATTAGAAACATCTGTTTTTTTCATATGTAGGTTAAATCAAATAGCAAAATAATTAGGACTAGGCATTCGGAGACAGCCTGCAGCTGAGATGGCTGGTATCAGTGCTCTCCCTTCAGGAAAAAGCTGATAAAGAAAATAAACTCCTAAATAAGTTAGATTATGCAACTTCTGAGTTTTATACAGAAACAAAGTGTTGTCATTATTGTTTCATACACCATGGCCCTGGAAGGTGCTTACTATTTTCGCTAGGGTTGGTGGACAGGAAATGTCACAATTTCAGGAGAAAGCTCGAGTTCCTTCAGACAGGGTATCGGGAGGTCCTGATAACTATAGCAAAAAAAGCTATTCCCATGGGCCATTTGCCACTGCCTTTGTCATCATTCATGAAAGAGTCCCGTGTCACACCTATGTAGACATTTTTCCTCTTCTCCCCTCCTAGTGTCAGGATCCTGAGGGAACTGGTATCCCCTAACAGCCTTGCCCAGCCTCCTCTGGGACCCCTACCCACACCCTCAGGCTCAGGGCTCTGTCTAGAGCCATTGCCCTCAATTCCTGTCTGAGTTCAGCTGTAGATTATCTGTCTGCAGCCCTGTTCCCCAGATGGATATCAGACCCGTCTTCTGGATGAGCCCCTCACGTATCTTGTTGCTTGTCTCCAGCCCTAGTTTTGGCCCTGTCTCCTTGTGGCCCTGATGGGACCCCTAGTTGGCCCCTGGCCCTGGTTCAGCCCCTTGCTCTGTTGATAGACCAACCCTGTTACCAGCCCCCAGTCCTACCTCTTTGCTCAGCCCCTGAGATACAGTGCCCTGTCAGTGGTCCAACCCCAGCTCCCAGCTCCTTGTCCCCAGGGGAGCAGACGATCTTTGCTTAGCCCTGACACCAAGTGGGTTCCCTTCCCATTTGTTGTAGCTCTCTAATGATCTATTTGGAGTTATAATGAGTAGAAGGCTGTCCTGTGAGGAATTAAGAGAGGTGTGACCCAAAGCTTTGAGTCATGCCATTGAAAACTTGATAGCATTTGAGAGTTCAGTTACAGGAGATAAGAAGACAGACAACGTCTAAAGCAGAAAAGTCAGAAATTGATTTACAGGAGTAAAGATGCTGCGCATTTCTAGGCTTAACATGTTGCCATTTTACTTAAGATTTGAAAAGGTGATACATAACTTATGCATTCAAGTGACCAAACTTAAAAATAAACAAAAGAGCTGCATATCTCTGAAATTAAACCACTTTAACTATTTCAATTCATAAAAGTTTATATGGAAATGAAGTGTGAAGTGTCTATGAACTTGTGAATTCAAAGACAGGTAAACTTGGAACCAGAACTTTGTAGTGTTATTGACAAAACACTTAGGAATGCATTCTGGCATATGTATAATATAAATGTCAAATTGAAGATCTAAACATGGAATATAAAATATTCCTAGACACTTTTACTAGTTTCTGAAGCCGCTCTAGTCATAACTAAATAAAATAATATGAAACTACAGCGTGATAGTAATATCTTTCTTAGCATTTGCAGTAATAACAGTGGCAATCATACATTTAGGACTTGGTGGTCAAACAATGTTGGATAACTTCTGTACATAGTGTTGTTGGAACGGAGTACATATGTGCCGTTAGGGAAAGGCACATAGCTATAGAGTAAAGGCTATAAAGCATATTAGGGGAGAAAATATAATTATGTTGACAATAAAAACTCATAACTAACCACAGATGGTAAGTTGTTAACAATAAGGAAGAAAAGGCAGGAATGTTCAAGAAATGTTAACGTTCTGTAATTAGGAAGAAGCAGAATGTTATATATGTTTCAGATGAGGACAATGAAATGCTTTTTCAGGCCACTACTAGCCCCAGAGAATGGTAAAAAACTTCTACTATAGATATACGTATTTAATCTGATTGTCTGAATACCATGAACCAAACAGTCTTGGAAGAGCTGGCTGAATCTGGCCTCTTGACGCTTTGAATTTTCACAAACCAGGAGATACCAGGGGGATTTTACAAAACTAGAAGAACTTGTGATGTGCCAGTGATATAAAGGGCAGAGAAGGCAACTGTGGCACCTATAGTCCAGTTGGATTATCAGTATAAACATAGGCAGGAGAGGAGGTGTTACTGATATAACAGAGAAGTGATTTAATTAGGCATCAAAATTAACATAAGTTCTAACCAGCTCATTTAGGAAAAGTAGAACTTGTTAAAAAAATGCTGTTTTCATTCTTTTCTGAAAATACATGTTTGATTCCTAAAGATAATTGTCCAGATACAATACAGCTGAATTTTGTATGAGTCTTTGATTTACTGTTGCTTCTCATTCTTTAAAGTGCAAGATAAGTAGATGGAGGAGTACCTTACATAGCTTTCAGTAGAAAGTCATTGAATAATGAGATTCTGAGTAATCTCTCAAAAATTCTTCAGGCCTTGATACTTGGTCCAGCCTTATTTAATGTTCCTCATATAAGTCAGAAGTATATCTGCTGGAAAATAGTACAGCATATACATCTATGGATAAAAGGTAAAATTATGGTAACACATGGCAAAATCCATGATCAATCCCTGCTAGAGAATGTACCCAACACGTAGAGAAAATTGAGAAATAGTGAGTTATTCCTGATTGATCCATACTGTGGAATACAGACTGTATTTCAGAAAATTTTTAGATGTTGTTAGATGTTGGTGGTAGGTATATTTGGAATCAGGAGCTAAGAACTTTGTCTCAGGACACATGGCAAATGTGTAGAAAAACCTTTGAAATTTTCTAAAAATTGCATTTCTTATTTTAAAATTTTAACAAGGGAATTAAAATCAAAAGAATCCTTTTCCCTAACAGTTTTGATATATTATTATTTAGCTTATTTAATCTTCTCTTCATTCTTAGAAGGTCTGTAAGATACTGTATAAGCATTTATTCAACATCGGTTTCCAACTAGAATAGTAGACTAAATACAAAATTAAGATGCATTTTATTTATTTTTTATTCTAGAAGGGTGGCTATTGTGTAACCACACTATTGCTCCTTCTTACTGACTCAAAAATATCAAGAGTTCCTCTTGCTCTTTTCTTTCACTTTTTAAAATCTCAGCAATTATGCTCTCTGCTAAATAGACATGTGATGCCGGTTTCTATGTACAAGCTTATTCACTGGCTTCAGCCTCCTCTAGAAAGACCACCTGTGGGGGAATGCACAACTGAGCCCCTGTGACTATTTACAGACACTTACTGCCTTTAAGACAGATCCACATGCTCCAGGATTTGCCCCTGTTTTACAAATAGTACTTAGATATTAAAAGAAGAACTTAAAGATGTGAATAATTTTCTACGTACAATTTCTCCATGGATGTAACAGTTGTGTGTATTGTGATACATTATACTAAATAAAATGACTAAAATTCCAACATTGCTTGAAGAAAGATATTTTTTTGCAATTAGCAAGTCTTTAAAAGATGATCACTGAAAATTAAAATTCCATTTTGACTTTCATCCTGGGTCATCTCTAGGAATGGATTTAAAAGAATGTCTGAAATGAAAATGTCATCACTGAGCTTCTTTTCATTCCATCTAAATTCTCATGAAGAGATTGCTACATGCTGAGATATGAATTGCATTTTATACCTTTGAAAATTTTTACAACAGCAGAAAAAGAGATAAATGTGTAATCCACTCTCTAGTAGTGATCAACTCTACTTGCTTCAAGCAAACATTTGGGTTCACATAATTGACATTTAGTCTATGCTAAATTAATTTACTGGGAATAGGCATTTTCTGAAATCTTACTGATTGCAAGCTGGCCAAGGAATTGAAACCTGAACGCAAACATTCCATTGGACAGAATGTTATTGTTTTGTATAGGAAGGACGTGAGAAATAACTGTATAACTTTACAGCTATGAAGGTTAAATAATTTTATGTGATGGCAAACGTAGAAGATACCAACACTATCCTTCTCATTTGACATCTCTCATAAGAAATTAAATTTTTGATAGGGTAGATGGAGACTAGTGAAGTGAGGAGTATCTAGGCGCACCTATCACTAGTAGTTAGAATAATATGCAGCCCCTTACATCGTTTGAGGCAGTCTTAACTATGTGACCACAGCTTTCCACTTTTTTAAAGAACTGTTCTCTCTCTGTAATACACTTTAGATGTGTTTTGTTTCTACACTGTAAGGTTATTCTTAGACCTAGAACGATAAGATACTGTTTTTCTTCTCTTTTCAGTTATTTAGGATTCATCATAAAATGAATGCCTTTCTGAGAGTGAAATTACAGGAATAGGAGATTGGGCAAGGTGCTTGTTATGCTATATAAATATGGAATAAGAAGCTGGGATTATATAACCTAGAATTTACAAGCAAAAGACAAACAAATACAGACAAGGGAGAACACAGGAAAAAAGTCTCATCAACAAGTTTCCTAACATTGTCCTCAAGGCCAGAATTATTTGTGTTCCACTCTAATACACTGAAAACTTAACCAATGTGTTAATGTGACAGAAGGCGTGCTTGTATTATCTGCCTGCAAGTGAAGGAGTTTGCAAGCACAGAAGAGATTTGTAGCGTGGGATTTCTCTAGACGAGTTCCAAATTGCAAAAGCGGGAATGAGGAAAAATTATCTCGAGGGTGAGCCAGCACTGTAACGAATGTGTATCTTGCACTTTATCAAGCCACTTGTTAAAATAAAAAATTATAATAAAAGATAATTTAAGGAATATTTGTCAGTTATCAATTTCATAATTCATTAATACTATTTTTTTTTTACAGAAACTTATACGAATCTCTGACACAGATTAGGTTTCCACTGTTTATTCATTTTGAGATACCGTCCCAGACCCACTGAATTTTCTCTCTGAAAACACCCAGAGCAGAGAATGAAACAGAGGTGATTTGGCGTGCCTGCAAGTCAGCAGCAGAGAAGAGGGCAAGGACTGAAATTTAAGATGATATCCAGTGGAATGTTTCTGGTGCTGTTTTGAAAGTATAACTCTTCTTTAATCCCCACTCTGTGTTCTTTATCAACTGGGATTCTCTTAGGTGCTGACTATTTCTTTCATGGGTGTAGAGCGGCATGATAAAGTGCCAGCCCAGTTTTGTGGCTCTGCTGTACATGGTTGTCATGGATAGATATCAGGATTGATTATGTGATAAATATAAATAATTGACTCTTGCACAGGCCATGGTCATTCTTATTTGTAGAATATTGTTGGGCAACGATGCAAACATCACTGCGTGAGAAAGGAAATGGCAATCATTGAGAAGGAGAGGAACGAATCTCTTTCAAGGATGCCCTATCAATGGTTTTCAGTACAATTCGGGAAACAGAAGTCATTCTCTTCCATGTTTTTGTCAAAATGCACTCTGAGCCAAGAAAGTCAAAACTAACAAAATCTCCCAACCTCTTTTGCAATATTTGTAGTCCCAGTGCTGAGCCAGTCTTGTCTTCAGCATCACCACTTGTTAGGTATTGAGTAAAAGTATTTCTTCCAGACCTGCTGACCCTGCATGAGATGAATGGTCCAGCAACTGCCAGAGAGTTAGTTAGAAGTTTCAATTTCATAAAACCTGTGCATTCAGTGGAAGGCTCTTCTCAGTCTCAATCTGTGAAGCCTGGAGGTGGAGCCTTTATTATTTATATTCAATTTATGCTAGCATCCACAAGCCTGACTGGAGATCTAGGGCTTTTTACATATTGTATAGCTTTTTTTTCTCATACTCAATAACCAAGAGACAAAAGCAAGCCTCATCTTAACTAGATTAATACCTCAATATAACTGTGATTCTGTACAGAAATTATTTATATATATTAAATATATATATAGTCTCACCTGACTGAAAACTCTGTTGTTCAAGCATTTTGGGCTATAAAAGAATAAATTACTGCAGACTTCTAAAGGGGTCAAATATCCCTATCCAGGAGCCTGGAGTGTGCAGGACTGACTGTCAATGTAGTAAGTTTTACGTGAGTGAGAGCAGTGCTGTGTATTGGAACGGCAAAAGGAACATCAGACTGCAGTAAAAAGCTCTGACCATTGATTCCCCGGTACTCAGGTCACAAGTTGTGATTGGGAAAGATTTTTTGTTTTAGTTAACTGTTTCTTTAACAAAGAGAATATAGAGCAGAACATTATTTCAAGACATACTTTTGAAAATAATGCAGAGACCTGGGCATACAAGGTACATGCTGTATACTCAATACAGCTATGCATGTTTCTAACTGACAATCTGTGCAGTGTAAAACAGGTTCAGCCTTTGAATACAGAATAATCCCCTCTGCATACCAGAAACCATTCCTGAGTCAAGAAAGCATGAGCATGTGGGACTTGACCAGTTAGAACTCAAAATCTTACTGACTTTGCTTTCGGTAGAACTTTTTTGATTTCTTTAACTGTGAAAGTTTGAAAATAAAAAGAGGTTGAAACGTTCAAACTCCACACATTTCTATTACACAAACTCCAAAGTTCTGAAGCATAAAATACATAGACTTGGTTTTGTTTTCTCTTCTTACATGGATATCAATTGCAAGAAAATTCAGTGAAGGCCATTACTTCATTCTGATGCTAATGATCAGTCTGGCTTTGTGTTTCTGCTCTCTCAGAATATTTAACCAATATTTAATCCTAATATACTTTTGTCTCCATTGAATGTGATTCCCACAGCAAAATCACAACAATACATTGTGTTATAGGGTACTTAAATGATTTTATTAAGTCACTTTGAACAGCATTTCCCCCTCATTAATTATCCAAGAACCTCTGTTAAAGAGCAAGCTGTCTAAACAAAAGTTTCTAGGGGAGAAGTAAATAAATATATTTTTTTCTTTAAGAAAAGTAGCCCAGAACACAGGGTAAATTTTGAACAAAAAAGCTATTATTCACATTATTTAAAACAGAATTCTTTAGTTGGAAGACTCTTGGTCTGCACTGTGTTACAGTGCAGTTAAAAAATGACCAAGATTTAGTGTTTAAAAATATAATTAGTGACCTTAAAGATATAATTGTTCTCCTAGCTGATACTTCAAAGAGTCTATATAATAGTAACACTTGTTTTAGACTTTTTTTCTATAATCTGTCTAAGTACAGTTACTGATGCACTCTCCAGATTATGTGGTTGGAAGAGCTTTTGCTCAGTATGATAGCTAGTATTCTTTTGAAACTGCTTGAAGTTTTTTTTGTTTCGTTGGGGCTTTTTTTAAATCTTTTTTTCCCCTTTTCTTACAAAGCTTGGATGATATCCAGAAAAAGTCAATTGGACAATTCCAGTTGGAATGGGACAAATCCAGTTGGAATTGGACAAATTCAGTTCCCATGGCAGCTGTTCTCCAAAAGATCTTTGTTCCAATGCCTCTACCTCTGCTGTAGACTAATATAAGTTATGTCAAATTTTCAGTATATTCTATATTTGGAAGTAAATGAAGGGCCACCTTATCGGTATACAACTTAGCTCTGATTTCCAAGTGGTTAATTTAAGATGGGAGTGGCTTTTCATATACTAACCTCTGTATCTTATGAACAACTTTAATATTTCAGTTCACTTATTACAGAGCCTCCATGAGAAGGCAGAAGAGTTGGGAACTTTGAAATATTGAGGCTACAACCACTTACACCTTATAATCACCAGAAATAAATTTTTAAATGTTTGACCTGAAATGTTTGGCCTGAAATGTTTGACCATTCATAAATAAGTTACAAATCCTGTTGGATCTGTATCTTCTTCAGATAAGGTTAAAAAAAAAGAGGTTTAAACCTGGAATTAGTCTGAACAATGATTAAAAGTTACCCTTTAAATCCTTTTTTGATTTTCCCTCAGAAAAGTACGTAGTGCATGCTCCCACAAAGACTAAGCAGACAAACAAGTTTTCAATGAAGGAACTGCAAGCAATAGTCTCTAAAAAGGCTGCACAGTGAATTATGTGACAGGATTCACTTTGGTTAATTTGTTGAAGATTTGTTTTGGTTTTGTTTTTTGTTTTTTGTTTTTTTTTACTTTTGGCTACATCTCTTGTGGTTTCTAGTTCCTCTGTTTCACAGACCTGGAGTGTATTTATTTGCCAGCTACACAGACTATTATTCAAATGTATGACTAGTTCAAGATAAATAGTGCAATTAAGATGCTCACATTGGAAATCTTTGTTGGAAAATTACTTGACGCTGGAAGTGTATCTTGCTGCAAAAGGAATAAAGATGTTTGTTAAGTGATCAGAATGCTTATTGTTCTAAAGTGTCAAAATGTCAGATACAGTAAAATCTTCTTTAAAAGACCTCACTCTTAAAGGACATCGATTTAAAAACTATTTTTCCCAGCACTTCAGAGAATAAAGGTTTAACACTTTTTTTTTCTTTGATAGATTTTCTGTTTGTGGAGTTTCTATTTCTGTGCAAAATTTTCCAATGCAGCGTTTCAAACATTGTGGGAAATGTACTGGAGCAAATAAAACTATTGGGTTGTGCATATTGCTCTAATGAATGGTTAGGTTTCTAAATGTTATGTAAATCTTACCTTGTGAACCTAAATCCTGCTATTGGTGTGGCCACAGTATCACATAATATATTTGTGATACAGCAGAGAGTCGAAACCAGGTCTTGAAAACTGCACACTATAATCCTTAGAGTATCTATCTCCTCTCGAGAAACTTTGTTCTGACATCATCAGTGGTTGCAGTATAAGGAAAGATGTCAAAAGAGTTCAGGCTGTATGCTGAATTTAGTCTCTTATCTACAAAACAGCAATGGAAAATGCTTATAAAGCATTTGAACCAGGTTTCTAGACAGCTGGTGGGGAGAGAGAGAGAGAAAACACATTAAAAAGTGAAAGATTTATATAAAATCTAGAAAACACTAGGAAGCTTAAAGGAAAAATAATCCTATATTTGCACAAAAGGATGGAAAGAGATAATGTAGTCAAGTAGGACCCTGCATTCCAGCTACGTAAAATTATAAAAGACTGGTCACTCCTAGATCTTATGAACCACATGGTTTTAACTGCTTTTGCTTTGTAGATTAAAACCAAGTCCTGTTCCTTGTTCCGTGTCTTTCATCAGGGTTTTTTTTTTTTCATAGCATATAATACTCTTTTATTTTCTTTTTTTTTTCCTCTTCTAATTTGACTTGTTTGGAGAAATTGTAATTTTGACAATGAGACAAGAATGAGAAAAAGAAATGCCAGACCTTTAGAGCATGATGGAAGATGCTATGTATGAGGTCCCCTCAGATTTTCATGAACAAAGCCAAGGGTATGAAGTGAATACCACCGTTACTAATGAACACAGAAGTCAAAGGTTCTCTTTCTCAAAATGATTACTGCACAGTAAAATATCATAAATGCAATGCATTGTGAGCAACAGAAGCAACCAAGCTCAGTTTCCTACTGATTTATATATTAAGTGTGAGCTCCTGGGTTAGATTCTCTCTATGAAATGTAAGGGTCTCACACTATAAACTTTCCCGAATACAGTTTATCTGTTTTAACAAGAATCTGGTTTTATGATTCATAGAAACAAGGTCTTTGACTCTTCTATTTAATATGATTAAGATTAGACAGAGGCTCTAAAAGCTAATAGGAGGGTTCATGTATATATACACACATACACAGAAGCTTACTATATGAGCCCCGTTTCTTTAGGAAACTAAATTAGAGATTAACTCCTTACAAATTTTTTGTGCTAGAAATTGAAGAATGTGTTAAATGAAAAAAAAAAAAAAAGTTCCTCAAACATCTTCCCATTATCCCTATTTTCTTCATAAATTATTAACTGGAACTTTTTAGTGGAACTCTACCAAACTTTGGCTTAAACATCACCCTTTTAGATAAGCCCGTTAAAGACAAGATTGAAACTGGACTGTTGGCTATACTGCAGCAGTAGGGGAAGGAATTTCAGACTTCAATCCCAGCTCAAACATTTCACACAAATTACATCAGAACTAGCTCTGCGTTTTTACTTACAGAACTGGTCTTCCGTCAATAAGGACAAGTAAAGAGGCCAAAATCCAGCTTGTAAATCCATTTTTGAATTTTATTTCAGAAGGGGAGGAAAATAATTTCCGCTTACAGGTGGTAGCTGTAAAGCTTGTCCTTGCTAGATAATCAAAACCAATATGTGTGCATGAAGATTGCAGTTAAATCATAATTATTAAAGATGTAAATCTAATCTCACATCAAAAAACTGCAATTCCAACAAGCATTTTCAATTTTCATGGATGGAGAATGTCAGAAGAGAATATGGTTCAGAGAAGACTGGAATGCAACTGATATTAAATAGAAATCTTGGACAAAAAAATTGCAGCTTTTGGGGTGCATTGTGATTGACTCACCTTCATCAGTATTGAATGACAAGAAATTGAATGACAAGTATTGGCTGACAAGAAAAAAAATACATAACAGAAAAATAACTTTTTCAATACCTAGAGGTAAAAGGCAGAACAGGGAACTATTCATTCATAAGAGAAAAACTAAACATGAGGCAAACACTGCATATAATTTCCATGGGCAGTTGCAGACCTCCAATTATGCCTAAGGAACAGCAGCAAATCAGTTATACAACTTTGTGTTCAGACTTTTAGAGCTGTACGTGATTATTCATTTCTGCCCTGAATTCATGTTATTACAAAATTTCATGGATTGCGGTTATTTTTCCTCAGCACAGTAGGATCTGTCCAGTTTAATTCATTAATCAATAATATGGATCGTGTACAGAGGGTCTAACAAAAGCCCTCTGCGCCATTGTTTGACATTAGCAGTGATTCCAGTCTTGCAGAACACTTCAGGAAAACTTTTCTATCTGCAGAAGAATTTCGCACACTGATCCTTTTGAACAGCAGTCAGTCCAGTAAGAAAGAATAAGACCAGAAAAGCAACTAGACCAGGATAGCTCATATGAAATGGAGCTGTAAACCACTGAGGAAATCACCTCCTCTTAACCTCTTTTTCTCTTCCTCAATTGGTGCGCCTTAATTCATTTTGATGTAACTTCTTTAGGTAACATTGGCCCTTTTGTTAGAGTTCTTGAGTATCTACCGTGGTCCTACTTTCAGTTGCGGTTCTGGATGTTGGTGTTAAAGAAGGAATGAAGGTGCTACAAAAGTGTGAATATATGAATTTAGTTGAAAATTGAGTTTTCTCAGGGTCCAACCGATGTCCCAAACAGTTGGAATCAGTTTAACTCAAATGAAAGTCTTACCTCACTCTTGGATCTCTTTCTGTCTCTTCCTGTACATTTCTACTACATTTTTGTGGAGACAAATGCCTCAATTTTCAAATTAAGCATGCTGTATTATAGCGACTTGAAGGTGGCCTATTTTTTTCTTGTTTCAAATATTCTATTATTAATGAGAAATCCAGACTAATTATATTTCCCTATGCTTTAAAATTAAAATGACAGACCTCTACAAAACATGGAGATATTTTCCAGGTCAGGTATTAACACTAACATGCACATTGTTTATTTTTTCTGGCAACTGGCCTTTTTTTTTGAAACTCCAAAGTGATGTTAATTTAATAATAGAGGATAAAGTCCAATGCAGCAAAAGCTTTCCTGTCCCATCGGGGCTTATACACATTTCTGAACCTGCTCATTCCTCTATCTTAAAACCCAGAAATCCCTTTGGTTACAAAAGGAAAGGATTTCTGGATCCTCTGATAGTGCAACATAGGGATTAACCTCTTGCATCATTTGTATTTGAAAGTGTTACAGTTGGCATTCAGCAAAATCTGAGTTTAGAGTGCTTTTTTCTGTAGGGTGACCTATAACAAGTTTCTGGATTTCCAACATAACAAGTTTCTGAATTTAAAAAAAAGAAAATGTAAACAGAGAATCAAAATAGTATTTATTTCTAATTTTCTCCTACTTTTTATATGATTCTATGATTCGATTATATTATTAACTCAGATGTCCATGTCTTATTTTCTAGAACGAGAAAACAATAAACAAATTAACGTTAAATCTAAATTAATTTGAAGAGTAGCAAAAAACTCAAATAATCAATCCAAAGTCAATTAATTTAATTCATTAGGACTAGTTAAAATGTTTTACTTTCCTGGTGAATACTTTTTTAACATTTTTTTAATTCAAATGCTCCAGAAGAGTTTTAGTGAAAAAGTACTTTTGTTTCAGATCTAAAACTCCTTCCTTTAGTGAAGTACGAAGAAAATACTTTTGTCACATGATCTGCCTTTCAGTAAAATGAGAAAAAAACAGACGTGGTATTTCTAATGCTAACTGAATATACTTCACTTTGCCAACTCCTTCAGTATAAGAAAGAAAAAAAAAAAAAAGAAAAAAGAGGTTATCAATCGGGCACATTCTCAAATACTATGGCAATTGCTTCAAGACATTTAGAACTTTCAATTCAATCTGAAACACCAAAATACCAATTTGTATCACCCAAGAAAATGTCCACTGTACTGTTACTTCTCCTTAGCTCAGACATTTTAAGCTGCGTGTTCTGATTCATGAATATGATGATCTGAGCAATGTTTACTATTAAAGGACTTGTCAATACCAGTTTTACAGTACTGGTGGCTGATATAACAGCTGGGCAGTTTTGCTCCAATCTGTGCCTCTTACACCTAGCACAATTCAGTTGTGTCACGGAATCTTCTGGTTTGGAAACAAAGATCAGCCAAAGCATTTCCAAAGTAATGTCAGACCGGGAAATCTGAATCCTCCATGAACTGAACCAATGAAATAATTCCTCCTGGAATCTTGCTGGAATTCAGTGTGTCACAGCTTTGACCAGCTTGGGGTGCATCTCCTTTTTCAATACACAATATAATCTTGTTATTACGGTATTATATGTCTGGGGCTGCTGACATTCCACCTGGAGTCACGGGCACCCCAGAGAGCTGAAAGCAAATTCTAAATAATAAGAGAGTAAGTCAAGTTATTGTGACAAAAGCATGTGTGGTAGAAAATATTCTATTTTCTACTTATTTAGTGCACAGTTATTCTGTCCTGCTTATGTTCTACTGAGTCATATACTCTCTAGAATTTCTTCTAACACATGTAGAACTGAAGACATATAATATAAAAATATTAAACTTTCAGGTTCATCAAATTTCAATATTTTTAAGAAAAAGGAAGTAAGACGTCATGAAAAATTCCAATATTCTTTCATTTCTGGAAGGAAAAACATACAACTTCATTAAATAATCCATGATTTTTAAATTATATAATACAGTAAACCAAAAATTATCTGTATTTATTTAGAGTTCTTCAGCAGGAAGATTGTTTGAAATATTTTATACATCCCAGTCAACCATCTTGAGATTTACATGTTCACTATGAAGAAATACAAGCTAAATTTAAAAAGTATTAACGACCTGGGATGGATTTGTTTGGTTTACGTCCCAAGTATTTCCCTTGTATGACTTACGGAAGTTAAATATATTGTTTATATATGTATCATCTCCAACAGAAATAACCAGACATTAAGCCCTTTCATGTTCTTTCAAAACATATTAGATACACTTTCTGTGTACTTTGTGATTGGAATACAAATCCATTTAAAGAAATCAACTCATCCTGGTAGCCTCCCTGCCAGCTCGGTAAGCATGATCTTCATTTAATAGCTTGAACAACTGAAGTCAGAGTATCATAAAATGCTCAAAATTTAAAAACTTAAGTGCATTTCAGAAGCCCCTGTAGGAATCATGTGAAAGATTTTGTATTTCGGTATAGATTCAAAAGTGAATTCAAGTAACCAAGATATTTGTAACCCTTTAAAGAAAGTTTGGAAAACTGATTTCTAGTTTTGACACAAAGTGAAATTCAGAGGTTAGAATATATATTGTAAATGGAGGTTTTGGTTTAATTTGAAACCAGAACAAAACTTGGATCATGGGATATGAATGCTATATGAAGAATGGGTTTCATCTTTTTTTAAAAATTAACCTCTGCCCTCAAGTCTGAGCAGCTCTGATTCTACTTCTCACGCAGAGTTCTCCTTGCTTTTTACTCTTATGAAAACAAGAACTAAAAGAAAGATTTAAAAACAAGTACAATCAGTTCTCCCCTTCTGTTGTAGTTATTACTTGTTCCCTGGAATGTAAGAATTCATTGCCAAGAGCTTTTTGAAACTAGACTTTTTATATTAAATTCAAAGTTAAATTATGAAACACATCTAAGAAAGGACAGTTACAGCTTTATAAAGACACTAAAACGCTGATTACATGTCTGAGATGCTGGAAGGCCACAGAAAGCTTATAGTGGGAGTGATAAGTGCAAAATAGTTTGGGAAAGTCTTTTGTACGAAGTGCAATAAAAGATAAAGACAATTGCAAGAAATGGATTGGGCACCTTTGCTCTGCTCTGAAGGAACGATTGACTGTGATGCTGCGATTACTGTAAGAGCGTAGGGCTCAGCTCTCAAACATCATGTCCTAAAAGGTTTGTATTTCCAGAAGATCTTGTCTTGAAAGACAAAAGTTTTTCCTCTGTGCTTGTTTGTGTATGCAAGCTTTGGGTTTCTACCTCTAAGGTCAGTAACTTGGACACCGAGCTGTAGTCTGGATTACTTTGAGTCACCAAATGCATGGAGATATTTAGTGGGAAACATGACAGGAAGATGTCCATACCAAAACATTCAGCTGTTTGTTCAAGCAAAGCCTGTCCACCCATGCCACATAATTTTCCTAAAAGACTTCTCATTTCAGTTTTCCAGGAATAGAGTATATATTCACATAATAGTAAAGGTTAACCCACAGAGAAGTTATATCGATGCAGAAATTACAGGATACACTGTCTTTTGTGAAAAGATTTCTGAATCTAAATCTTTAGTTCTAAATCTTAGGGAAACATTTAACAAGTCAGATCACCAGCTATTGTATAAATGGCTTCTGTTTATGCAGATTTCTGTTATTTTAGTGGGAAAGTTTATATCTGGCATAATGTGATCACCTCCAATTTATACAGAAGCTCTTGACATTTAAATCTTCCCCTTAGCGAGGCAACTTTACCATGGTACCTTGTTCCCGGTTTGGAAAGTTCCTGTTTCTAAGCCTTTTCTAGTTCTGTCTCCTGCTGGGCTTTGAGCTGCTCAGGCAAGTGTATAGGGTTTTCTTGACTCCCTACTTGAATTTCCAGGAATTACCTGATAACCACTACACAACAAATGATCATAGCGCTGAATAGTCATCTGGGAATGGAAAGAAAAGTGAGGTGATTATTACATTTGGGAAAAAAAAAAAAAAAAAAAAAAAACAACAACAAGAAATCAAGTGGAAGGTCCAGAATACCTTTGTAACAAAGTTCAAAATCCCATGTTTGATCTAAACATCAGTCCAAATCTGAAGCTGGGTATGCTGTAGCTACATGCTGGCAAATTCAGGCTGCGTTGATTATGTAACTTATGTCATGAACTCCAGTGGATCTGGGAAAATTAAAATACCCCTGGCAGAAGGAAGTGTCTTTCTACCAGGAAATACGTACTGCTTAAGGGAATTTACCCTTCAGGGCAGGAATTCTCTTAGAGGACAGGTGGAGTTTGTGTGCCCTGGAGTTGAGCCAGTTAACCACAGAAGAAGCAGCACAGATCAGTCAATCATTTTAACATGCCTACATCTGTGTTCAGAGCAGTTTGAAGCATTTTAAACACATCACAAACCTGTTTTCGCAGTAAAAGTCATACACCAAGTGCTGACCTCAGGTAGGTCATCTGCTTTAGGCCTGGGCAAAGAGGAGGAGGAGGAGGAGGAGGATGTGTTGCACTGGGGGGACTGACATCATGACATAAACTCTATAACACACTGCTGTGCTTGAGCCTGCGTGTGGCTCAGTTCTCCTTCAATCCAGATACTTCCACTCTGAATTCAGTACATTTTTGACAAACGCAATCAGTGCCATAGTATTCTGAAATGCGAACCAAAGGAGACGGAATTCCAGCAGTTGTTTCAGTTATCGTGAGTCATTGACTTAAAGGAAATAATTCTAACAAAAGCAACTTATTATCCAGATTCATATACACCACAGAAACAGTGAACAAAATTGTAATTCAGTCATCAATAGGAACAACAGAAGTACCCAAAGGTAAATGTTGAAATGCTGTTGTAACTCTTGGAAAAAAAAAAAAAAAAAACAAAACAAAAAAACAGTATAGCAAACTATTTACCAGCTCTTTCACCAACCATTGTGCAGAACAAGAGGCAACCACATACATATCGGAGTATCTACCTGATGGCAACATAAGTATATAGATGTAGCAAAAGGAAGTCTACCTGCAGAATCTGTACGAGAACAAGCAAAATAAAGAGAGAATGTTGCATGGCTTTACAGTCATGATCTGAGTTTGCCTTGTGAGCAGTTAGGAAGTATTGCATAACTGTCATTATTAAATTGCTTTTAAACTCAGCAAATTGCAGCAGAAGTTAACAGGGACAATTAGCATTCATTATGCCCTACTAGTCAGCTTTCAGCATGGGACCCACTTAAATTTTCTGATGTATATTCTAATTCTAACAGCTCTTTCTTTTATGTTATAACTATTGTTTAGCAGCAAAAGCCCTCAAATCAATGGGTCTTAATTCAATATACCCTCCAAATTTTCCTAAAAGAAAAGCCAACGCGAATTCTCTTTCTATATGCAGCATTTCAAGGGGGCCTGCAGAAGAAGTTACAGTCATCTTGCTGGTGAACACAGACGCTGAGAGCAAAATTTCTGTCAGTAACTCAAAACTAGCCAGCTGGACGGTCTGGGTTGTCAGTGGATATATCCCCCTCCAGAAGCGATAGACTTGCCGAGATATGGGTGAGCGTCTAGTAGTGTCTTTTTCAGGACTGTTCCCTTTTTAGAGTAAAGGAAGAATTATTTGGGGGTACTCTTCAGTATCGGAAAAGGAAAAACAGTCCCCAGGTTTACAAATCAGACTGACCTAGCTGTATTTGCAGGAAGATCTCCCTGCTCTGGCGGAGGGCAGCAGACGGAGCGGCAGACTGTGTGGGAAGCAGCTGGATGGCTGCAGAGATGCTGGCGGCTGAGGTCTAAAGATGCTCTCTGTAGAGGTTCGGGGGGGAGCAGAATGGGAAGCAGGGGTAGGCTGCACTGGCCGCTGGACTGCAGGGCACAGGGAAGGAAGGAGACACTGTCCTTAGTGCCACGCTGGAGCCTCGCTGCATGGCCAACGTTGTGTTTACACAAAGCTCAGACCCTGGACATGAGAGGCTGCTGTAAACAGAAATGTGCCTAGAAGCCAAGGAGCACCTGGGGACTTTCGTTCTCAACGATACAAGAGCTTCACTTCATTCACTGCCACTATGAGAGGGCCCTCTTGTATTCAAAAAAAACCTGAATCAGAGCAAGTCTGGACTGCCGTTCCTAGAAATTCTGTTTCTCTTGGTGTTACTTTTGGGAAGGGATAGAGAAATGCTTCAGCACCCACTGTAGGTGTTGGCTGTGTCAACAGGGTCAGTAGCAAAATATTTATTCTTCCTCTGTAGGCCTTCAAACACAGTTTCTAAACTCTTTTAAATGGTTTCTGTTTATTTCAAACTTTGCTATATGATAGGTTAGAGATTTAATTAGGCATAGAAAAAACAGTAGATAAAGGAACCTACATGTACTCTCTTCCAAATCTCCCGTTAAGTAACTTACACAGCTCTCTTCGGTAGAGTATTAAATCTGGATCTGAGCTAATCTTGAAATCTTAACTTCCAAGAAATAATAGATTTTTTTATCTACATATCTTTCTTATGCAATATTGTTCCCGTTCTTGTTAGAAAAATGAGAGGCAGCAATCAGGGCACCTGCCAGAAGAAAAATATACAAGCTGCAGTTTTCTTCAGCAATATTTTCACTTAGCACATTCAGAAATCTCTTAGTTGAAAGAAAATGTTCCTTATGAATTTGATAATTTCTGAATATAGAGTCATGTTCTGTTATTGTAGCAAGCTCTGCTAATTTTCAGACAGACTTTTTTTCTTCAAAATCCTGGAAATGATGAAGTAGTTACTGGTAGTTTAAATGAATTTTCCAACATTGTTTAATTTGAAATTTTATGGTACTTTTACACAACTCTGCCCATAGCCAGTATTAAGTAGCAATTTTCCATCTGGGTAGGGTGACATGTCATCCAGATGGTACTGGTGTTTACTCTAAGGCTCTCTAAACATCTGTCTTGCAGAGAAATTAAAGTATTCCTTCCGCTCTGAACAGAAATTACTTCTGAATTTTCTGTAATATAAAAACATTATTTTCAGATTAGCAGCAGGCAAGCCATCCATTACTTCTTTAGGAGAGGTTATGACATAGATCTTGTGGGACAATAAAGCCTAATTGTAAGGATAAAAAGCTTAAACTCTAAGCCTGTCTGTGTTGCATTGGTCTGCAAAGAGATAGCATGCATGAGAAGTCTTGTTTTAGATAATGTGTTTGTTCCTGTGTCATTCCTATTAACCCACAGGCAAATATCTAATTGCCTGATGGTTCGTTTTTTGTTCTAGTCTTCTGGGACACCCAAGGTGTTGTGCTGTGAAGGTGAGCGGTGCCTGCAGCAGTGGACAGTGAGGGCTGGTCACCCTCTGCACAGTGAGTCCATGTTGGCTTTGTGTCCGTCTCGAAGGTGTTCCAGACTTAACCTCTCTTCCACAGCTGATGGCTCCTGACCAGCACAGGGGCTGGAAAAGAGGTTTTTTGGCTGCGTTGGAACGCAAGTTTTACGATGGCGATGAGCCAGGAGAAGCTGTGATGAGCACAAGAAGCTTAGTTTTATGTGAATCAGAACAATCAGAAGATGGTGTTCAAAGAAGCTTACATTTCATTATAGTAAGCATATGAGAAGGAGAGAAAACAGTTCAGTTTCATTGAGGAAAGGGCTGGGGTACTGCAAATAAAAATATTATTTTCAAATCTAAAATAATTTGCCATGAAAACCTATAAAAACACAAAACTGGATGTCAGTTTGCTGTAGTTTGCTACTCACTTGTGGAGCTGATTAGCATGGATAATGAGCATGTTCATCTAGTACTATTTGTATCCTGTCAGTTGGATGGTTAGTTTTACCTTTTGTATAAAAGTGTTACAGGAATCTTGATAGTTACAAATGGACTGATCCCAACACACTGAAAACCAGATCGCATTTCTGAAATAATGCTTCTTATGCCCATTGGATCAGAAGCAGAGGCATGTTTCCGAGAACTTCCCAGTGAAAGTGCTAAATTCAGCAGTCTTGAATTGGGGTCTGGACTTCCAGTGCTAGGTCAGTCACCTCCATGCTTCGTGGCCCTGATGCAAGGTATTTCCTCCTCCTCCTCCTCCTCCTCCTCCTCCTCTTTGTTCCCACTGCGAGCTCTTTAGGCACTGTCTCCCACTGGATGTTTGTGTAGCAGCTAACATAACAGGGCCCACTAGGCACAACTGCAACACAATTAATAAATAATAATACATCTAGTTCCACTCTCTGCCATTACAGGAGTGTTTGCTAAGCAGCATTTTCTAGTCTTAGTGTCATTCCCTTAATCATTATTTAGCCAAGCTATGCATACATAAGTCTTTTATTCTTCTCTAATAAATCCATCTCTGTATCCCCTTCATCCTTTTTATTGCATTTCTCTGATAGAAGAAATTAGAGAGGCACTAATAGTAAAGTAGCCCTACATTTTTCACAATTCTTATCAGCAGTAAAACTTTTATATTATTCATAACCAACACACGATACCCTTTTCTCAAAAAATAAGTTAAACTGATCAAATTCGTTTTGCTTGGTGCATTTCTAACTGTGCCTCAGTTTCCATCATACCTCCCACTTACACGTTGTTGTCACTTTTCAAGTGATAAAAGATTCCAGTCTTTGTTGAGGTTTTTGGGTGCCTCACCTGGCCCTCTACTGGTGTGCAAACTTCAGCCAGCACTGCCTTTGGATGCACCGACCCTTGAGTGCATAGTTTACAGATTTGCAGACCTGAACATGCAAACAAATTGAGAGAAATAAGCTTTATATGAACCCCATGTTCATATAAACACGTATAAACACACAGGGGATGGTTGCCAGCATTTAGGCCATGTAGAAAGGACTGTACATGAAACTACATAAAAGGCGACGGGTTTGAATGAGCAGAGGCAGACCTTGCTTGTTAAAAACATATGAGTTCTAGCTGTTCTCCTAAGGATGAACTGAAGAATGCTAGACCCACTTGTATACGCCATTTTAGAAGGTAAGCTGGATAAATTTGGGACTTGACACGTGCCAAGGTCATTCATCTCACATAGTACTCATCTCTTGTCTTTAATAATATAAACTTGATAGCCATCCAGACTTTGAAAGATAGCGCTGGTAAAGAGGTGAATTGCAGAAGCCTGCCCAGCCACCAAAGCTATAGCTACATATTCTCAATCATACGTATCTTTTTGCACAGAACTTGCCGCATCACCGCTAGTCTCTTGAGATTCAAGGCTAATGAACATAATACAGCTAAATTGTGCTTGAGATTTTCTTCAGTAAGTAAATTGTTTCTTTCACAGTGGCAACAGTTGCATTCCTTTAGCTACAAGCGAATTTTGGAGAAGGTATTGATGTCCTTGCACTGGTAGTTTGTCACATGAGGAAACCCACTGGAGCTGGTGTTCTTATCTGAGCTAACGTCTGTTGATGGAAGCTTCTGTAAATGGTCTGTGAAGAATAAAATAAATTATTTTCAAGTTAACTATGAAAAGATGGAAAAGAGATGATTTTTTTTTGTAAACAGGATCATGCTAAAGCTGTCAAGGAAGCAAACAGACTGTTATTGCATAATGTGTAGCAAGCATAGGCAGAGATATCCAGCTCACTGAGCAGCACAGAACAGGTAAAATCACTCTAAATTATTGTATTAAGTGTTAATTGCGTGAGCCTCTCTGAGACCATAGGAGTACACTCTGGTGCATGACCCGGTTCTTTCATAAAGTAATTAAAGACAAGTTTAGGCCAAACTCTTCGGCACGCATACCACAGATCTTGAGGAAGTTTATGTAAGCACTTAAGATTTCTGGCCTGATTTTGTCATTGTGGTAGAGCTTTAAAGCCATGGATGCAGTTTTCAAGGGTTTGATTTTTATAAAAATAAAATAATACTTTGAAATACAAAATAATATTTTGTTCTGGATCTGGGCAGTTTGGCTTACACACATCTCGAGTACTGATAATATTTCTGTATATTTTAATTCCACAAATTTTGTAGACTGGCCACCTAAACATGTGCATATCTCTGTATGTTTGAGACATCCCTTTAATTTTAGTGTAATATCTCATGCATGTAAGTGATCTGCAGGATCAGAGCCAAAGTATTTAGTATCTTGCAGGTTATAGCCCTTATAAAATAGAAATAGTGTGTATTATAAAGTAGGTAGATGGCTTTCAGATGCAGACACGATGCCTTCTCCATGAGCCTGTAAATATAACAGAGGAAACTATAATTTTACAAAAACAATCAGTAAGTCAAAATGTAATTATAATATGTTTTATTATTTCCCTGAGCACAGAAACCATGTCTCCAAACAGTATGGATTACTGAGCTCTTACAGAAAATTATTGTAAAAGACTCCGAGACAAGAATCAATAGATGAACTCTTCTATTGCATGACAAACATGCAGAAATAGTGCCTTAAGAATGGGCTGGCTACCAAATTGAAGTGTCAGGTATAACCTTCCTTATGTAAGCATGGAATCATGGAATCATGGAGTTTCAGAGTTGGAAGGGACCTCTAGAGATCATCTAGTCCAACTCCCCTGCCAAAGCAGGATTGCCCAGAGCACATTACTCAGGACTGCATCCAGGTGGGTCTGGAAAATCTCCAGAGAAGGGGACTCCACAACTTCCCTGGGCAGCCTCCCTGGGCAGTAGGATCATCATGAAGCATTAATGTATTAGTCAATAAAATAAGTCTAGATAAGGTCAAACACCTTAGGTGTTATCTCTTCAGCTATAATTGCTGTTACAATGTGAGTTTATGAACAGCATGAAACATCCTGCATTTTAGCAGAGAAAAGACTTTGGAAGAACAGGCTGTTTGAAGAGAATGGTAAAATAAAGCAAAAGAGCAAGCAGGATCTAACTCTGACAGATGTGGTCAGAGGGCTGCATCTGGAAGGGGAACCTCTTCCTGGGACAGATTCTCCCATTCTGCTACTTTTGTGCAAGTCAAATATTGCAAAGAGACTGGAAACAATTAACCTCTTGGCAGTTTAGGATCCTCCATCCTTTATGGGCTCCTTAGTAGGTCATTATACTACTTTCCTGAGGCTGTGACTTAGCAACGGTTATTCAAAGAGGAGGTCACCTTGGCTAATGTCAGCAACTAAACGGCTTTGCTGTGCTGTTACTTCTCATGTTCATCTAGCAAGTCATGTCACGCCCAGTAGTTTCTCACCCTCTTTTTGGTTAGCCCAGCCTTAGGCCAGGCCCTAGCCTTAACACAACTTACAATGCTTTTAAGTGCAACGTGAGTGTAAATGAAAGCACAACACTACTTGCAACAGTCAGTTGCAAGTACTACAGATGCCAGTCGCGAAAAGTTAGACTTATTATCAAACGCATGACATGGATTAAATTGTGTGCAAAATTTGATAGATACTAGCGCTCAAAGAATACGTTTACTCTTATATCAGCAGCAAGTTGTTCTAATATTGACAGGGTTTAGATTTTTATCAATTGGTATTTTTAAGGAAGAAAAAAGAAGTCATATAGGAACTAGAAATGGGCAATGAATAATGAGAGTTACTGATTCAAAATGTTATACATTATTTTTTCTGCTTATTGACCATACCTTAACTAGCTTATGCCTAAAGCCTTCTACTGATTTCTCATTCTTATAACAATTTAAATGTATTAAGATTTGATAAACAATAATCAGTCAGCACACCACTGAAAGGTAATTTTCTGTACAAGGTTATTTGCAACTGTACAAAGTTTACACAATATTTATTATGTACCAATCATTCAAGGGGATTCACCTCAGAAAATCCTTATACTGATTTGAAGCTTCATTGACTTCAAGAACAGGTTTGATACAGGCTTGGTCTTGCAAGGAGCAGCATTGGGATCTACCCAGGCGCAGTGGTCTGGGAACACAGAATTCACCAAACATCCTGAGAAACTGGAGGTAGGATTGTCTGTCCTTTCTATTTATACACCATCTACTATACACCAAAGTTAACGGTGTTGTAGTATAAAGAAACATCATGATCAGCTGCAGTGTCCTGGCAACTCTGAATATAACAACTTAGTCATTTTGACTGTCTGTTAGAAAAAAAAATGGTTTTGTAGCATGGAAAAATTCCCCAAACAAGTTAGTTAATATTATTCCTTTATAAGACGTGGTTTTGTAATGGGCTGCATTTTGAAGACATAAAAGTAAGGCTTCAGTTTTTAATCTGTATGACCTAATTAGTCAGGAAGTTTACACTAAGTTCATCAGCTGGAAGGCCTCATCCCCTATTTCAGAACAATGAATGTGTCTTGATTGCATTGTGTTTCCTAAATATTTCATTAAAGCTCAGTTGGGAACATTTGTGTTCAGCAGAAATCAGGATCTAAATTCTTGTCTTCTGCATGAGAAGAGCAAATGGAGAAGAGTGGCTAACCTAAGCAACCACAATTATTATTGTAGTTAATGATCTCCTTCGGACAAGAGAGAAAGATCATCCTCACTCTTTCGCAAGGATGGATCAACCTCCGTCAGTACCACTGGTAATAAAACTTCTCTGACATCTCTGCAGATACTGATGAGAATAGATGTAACCATGTTTGAATGGCTGAACAATTTTCTCTCGTGTCATTCTGTGTATCCTAATAGGCAATTATTTTTTCCTTAAGGCTCAGTTCTATTCTGTCATATCTTCAGTCTGAACAAGTGACTTCTAATAAAGACAGCAAAGTTATTCCTAAGTTAAAGAAATTTCCTACTATAATTTTAGACTCCCCTCTCAAGATTACAAGTTCTTTACTAACAGCAACTGACATGCTAAAAAGATCATTTAATTCTAGTCTAACACGATCCTGTACAACTTAGAACACCATCCAAAACACACAGGTTTCACCTTTCATAGCTAATTAGATTTTGCCAGGGAAGACTTTTGGGCACTGAAGCTTCATCAGCTGTTAAACTGTTTAGCATAGTTTTAAAATTTTTATTATGGTCCTTAGCATGAGCTTGGCCTGAGCCAAAACACTGTCCCAAACAATATTTAGATTGAATCATGGATTTTCATAGGCTAGAACCCATTCTTCATAGGTAATTTCATGCAGCCTGTTTTGAATGGTGAGAGAGTTTCATACTATGTAATAATAAACTATAGACTGTGTTCTGCCAGCTGGCTTTAGTGCCGTAGATCTGTCACAAACCTTTCACTGCTCTTGTTCCACTCAGAGATCCCATTTGATTGTCCAGAGCTACTTGGCTTCTCCCTCTACTCCTGTGACTTTTTTTTCCCAAATTTTTTTCAATATATCTGTTCTTCTGTTCATCATTAAGACCCTCTAGGAGTTCCAAGGAAGTCTTCTTAGAATGAAAAAGAAAAGTCACAGAAAAAAGAAGTACAAATACATCAAGAGATATTAAACAAGAAGATAAGACCTTGGCTCAAGAATTCCCTGTGTTGATGATTGCTAGGGGTTTGGAGGATTTACCAAAGAAATATTGTTATACTATTACCTTCTTCTTGTAATTTTCTGAATAATGTGCCATGCCTAGAGGGACTGCTCTGTACCCGTACAGCTGTTCCTTTGTTCCCATAAGAACAGCCAGGCAAATACCCGTGGGAGAGATATTATTGTTCTTTTTCATCGAGTGGCCTAGGAATTTTTATTACATGCTGGCATCATGAAGGATGGCAAAGTTTGTAGTCTAGTGCATGAAAATCCATCTTGCTGATTAGCATGATTATTGTGTTGGGTTTTTTTTTTTTTTGTTTTTTTTTTTTTCTGCAGTAATTATGTGTCATTAATGAAAGAAGAAAGGAGGAAATGTTCATACCCGGTTGTACAAGACTAATTGGCAAAATCTGTTAAGAAGGAGTTACAGTAATATAAGACATCACTCCCAAATATGATAAGATTAAATATTGATGTTTTCCTTTTGACAAGTTTTTAGGTAACAACAAAAGGTCTATAAATACACACATATAAAAATAATCATACACTGCCTAATTTTTAAAATGTAATAAAAATTACAACTAAATATATTTTCCCAGTGTCCCATATGATTTGCTAGAGAAAATATTAAAAGAAAAAGTAACAAAACCACATTTATTCTAGATTATATGGGTATGAACTAGTGCATAACAACGTATTGGAAAAGTATTCAGGAATGATCTTGGTTTTAGTGAGATCTGTGGGATGTTATATCTGGCATTTATTGTAACAGGTCTAAAATTTTACTCCTGGTTTAAAAAAATCCTCTTTTATATTTTTTTATAGCTGTCCAGCTATTAAATTCCAGATATTATTTCTATGTCAGTGATTGAAATAAAGAAAATGTTTTTTCATAACTTGAGTTGTAGTCCTCACTGTTTAGATTTTCCATTATAGCTGTTTCCAAGCCATTCATTGTTACATGGTAATTTTATGCTTTAAACTGTAAGTTCAGCTGAAATAATTTGGCTTTTCAAAATAATCTAAATATACTTTCAATTTGATTTTTAATACATTCTAATCAACCCGTACTCATACTAGCAGACCTACTCTTGAAGTAGTATTTTTTTCACTGGTCCAGTGAGCTTCATTTGGCTTTTATTTTCCTTTTGCAGGAACACACTGTCAACTAAGATATACTTTGCAGAATGAAACAAATGTTAATCTTTCACATGCTATGTAAAATGCTACGCTCTGTCTTTGATCTGTCACAGTTTGGATGTTGTCGTACATAGTATAGAATTAATTTCTCACGACATGCTGAATTGTGTACAGAGTTCAAAATTAGTTATTAATTTAAACAAAGCAAATTGTGTATGCCTGATTTTAAATTTTGGTTGACAGTGATTTTGTTCATTAAATGTAATTTTGGATACTGTACCTACAGACAATATGTGTCAGATTTCAGTTGGAAGATAATGTATACGGTGACACTTTGCAGACTTTTTTTTGCCATGTTACTATCATTCTCATTACGTTTTTTCACATTTCTCTCCAGACTGTTTTAAAATAAACTTTCTTAGCATATAGCCAGGACACAGAAATGTTTATACAAATAAATTTCCCTCTTATCATTGATCAGTTCTGCATACTCTTCAAACACTGATAAAGACCTAGATCTGTCTCTGCTAAGTTTGTGGCATTTTTCCTGATTTACAAAACTTACGTTACAAAATATATACCATTCTTTCCACAGTAGGCGGATTCTTCTTGACCATAAATCACAGGAAGCTAGAGCAGAGTCATGAATTACTAACAAGAAAGGGTAGTTCGTGTTAGGAATCTAATAATTTGTACAGATTGAATGTTGTCGATATTTAGCTCCAACTTGGGTTTAGCAAAAAGCATACTTCCAGAAGAGAAAATATCTGCTTGAGCAAAGAACGGTAGATTGACCTTAGCCCAGAAATTTATATTACTGCCATATATTTCCATCCTGGTAAGGGTACCCCAGAACAGCCGTCTCCAAACTGGGGTGCCTGTATCTCAGGGGGTGTGCAATCTTTTAGGGTTTGGAAAGAAAATATTTTTCTATCAATCATTAATAAATAACATCAAAAATTTAAAAGAATGCTTATTTCGTATTTACCTTATCCTTTTTTAATTTCTAATGGGTTTGTATGTTTTATAATGTGCATAATATAATATTACAGTAGTAAAAGTATATAATTTATAAATAAATAAATATAAATACATCAGGAGTGTGTGCTTAAAAATTTTTTACTGACAGGGTGGTACAATCTAAAATGTTTGGAGACCAATGCCCTAGAGGGCCCCTATGCAATTACAGAACTGCACAAAATCTACAAGGCAGGCAGGCAGCGAGCTCTAGCTTCCTCTATAGGTCTCAGCAGTACTAGAACCAGAATGGGCTGCTGACACCTGGCTCTGGCTTGTCCTACCACTTTCCTAAGGGGTTTGTCCCAGAGGCCTCCAAATATATATAATACTGAAATTTTCAGCATCTTGGTCTTAGATGTGTAACAGCTGTTTTGTCATTGCTTGTCTAGTCTTATGGACGCTCTGTAGCAGGTCAACATTGGAAGTTCCATCTTAACATGAGGAGCAACTTCTTTACTTTGAGGATGGCAGAGCACTGGAACAGGCTGCCCAGAGAGGTTGTGGAGTCTCTGAGTCTGGAGACATTCAAAACCCGCCTGGACGCCATCCTGTGCAACCTGCTGTAGGTGACCCTGCTCTGGCGGGGGGGTTGGAGTAGATGATCTCCAGAGGTCCCTTCCAACCATGACCATTCTGTGATTCTGTGATCTGTGTTTCTTTGCCTTACTCTTTTTTTTTTCTTTCCTTTACACCTTGCTCTTCGTGACTGTTTCTGTACCCACTCAGTTATTTTATTCTCTTTATTTTCCTCTTATACTGTGCTTCCCCCTATCTCTTTCTTTACAATATCCTCTCATTTCCACACACTTATTCTATGTGACTGCTTCACCACACCGCAGCTTTAAGTTCACGTCAATTAAGTAATTACAAACTGCTCCCAAAGACAGGAACAAGTGTAAACAAGGAAGGGAGGAAACAGCAAATGCAACATTTCTATTATTGTAACTCTCATGGTCTCTTGTTTGCAAGCACTTACCTTGTCAGATCTAAGTTTACTCTATAAACTCCTCAAGGCAGAAACCATTTTTCACGTTACTAGAAACTGTTATGCCATCCTATTGCACTATATAAATATTGGTGCACATTTTTAAACACAATTAATCATTTTGTATGCCACAATGTTCATCTGTCCAGCTAAAGAGTGCTCAAAGGGTTATGAATTTTATGTGGCAGGTACTACGTGCTTCCTAAAATGGTGTTTCTTTAGAATGCATATATTGGGTAACTGAGGTAATTAATCATGCCAGAAAATCTGAGCTAATAGCAACATCAATCTTATACATTTTGCACATGGAAATCTCACTGGCATCACTGTTAGGAAGAACAGAGGAGAAGAGCGACAGCAAAGGAACTGCTCTCTGTTAGGAGCTGCCCAATCCAGTAGCCTGATAGAGGTGTGGTGACTGCAGCTCCACCCAGCTCATTACTCCAGCCAGTAACGAGGCTGAGCATGTAGTCCCAATAGGTACACAGGCAAAGGCATGTGTACAATATGTATATCCACACTACCAGCCACACCAGCTAGCACCGGCAGAAAACACAGTGCTCAGACAAACGCAGGCAACACCGGTGGCCTCCTCCAGTTCCCCTCTCCAGTCCGCAGGGATAAAAACCTCTTAGGGGAAATGTGCATGTGCATACAATATGGATCCCTCCAGTAACTGGCCTGGACACTCAGTCTGCATTGGAAGTGGCCCCTGGATTCCATTCCCCCCTCGTTGTTAGCAGCTGGACATAGGAGCCCCAAGGCCTACAGCCCCACTCCAGCTGTTAGCACAGACCTACATACACCAACACAGTGGATGCACCCAGCAACTGGTCTCAGATCCTCAGTCATCCAGTAACTTGCCTTGAGATCCTCTCACCTCCTCTTGCCTCATACACATGTGCATATGAGTCCCTCGGTCAAACCCTTGACCCCATGGCCAGCCCAGCAGCTGGCTTGGTCCTCCTGATCCCTCCAGTAACCAGCTGTCAGACTCACTGGTCTCTCCAGTGTCTAGTCTCCACTTCTGGACATTTCAATACGTGTTTCCCAGATCACTTACCCTACTTATCGACTAGTCCGGCTTGATATTCACGAATAATCGCACACTGACATACGTATCCACACACTATGCCCACACCCCAGTCTCTCTGAACAGAAACGCATGAGGCACGAGGAGCAACAAATACCAGTCAGAAAAATGGCTGCAAGAACGCCATATGCTAGTTTACGGAATCACAGAGTTTTCAGAGTTGGAAGGGACCTCTAGAGATCATCTAGTCCAACTCCCCTGCTAAAGCAGGATTGCCTAGAGCACATTACTCAGGACTGCATCCAGGCGGGTCTTGAAAATCTCCAGAGAAGGGGACTCCACCACCTCCCTGGGCAGCCTGTGCCAGTGCTCTGTCACCCTCACCATAAAGAAGTTTTTCCTTGTATTTGAACAGAACTTCCTATGTTCCAACTTGTGCCCATTACCCCTTGTCCTGTCACTGGGAACCGTTGAAAAGAGCCTGGCTCCATCCTCCTTCAACCCACCCTTTAGATACTTGTACGCCATAATAAGGTCTCCCCTCAGCCTTCTCTTCTCCAGGCTAAAGAGTCCCAGCTCTTTCAGCCCTTCCTCATAAGGGAGATGCTCCAATCCCTTAATCATCTTAGTTGCCCTTCGCTGAGTTTCCCCCACATTAAGAGGATCCCAGTATATTTACTTGCAACTGCATAGGACAACCAGACTGAAAGACAAAGGAAGGTGAGTAAATTCTTATTACTCACGCAGATGTGAAAGAATGGAAAGAGTGTCAGCTCCTAGAGGACAAAAAGGCTATCCAAAACCAGCACAAGACAATGCCAGGAGATGGGAGAAGGACAGCACCCTTTGCCTTCTGCGTCATCGCAAGAAATTCTGCTCAGACCACCTGAATACAAATGCTTTGGATGCTACATGGACTACTTGGACACATAGTTTTTAGTGGTTTTGAGTATGTAGGCAAGATGGTGTGAGTGTGACAATGAAATAGGGTTTGTTTCAAAATTAAATCACCTTTTCCTGTAATGCCTCAGGCTGAGCTTTGTTACGTTCCTACAGGCTGGTTGAGCTATCATCTTGCTTAGCCCATTGGCTGCTGTGAACCCCCATTTCTAGGCACAATAGAAATTGTCTCAAGAACTTAAATGCTTAGCTTCAATTAATGAATTTCATTAGGTGTTTGACACATAAATGTTTTGTGGGGTAACATGTCATGCTGTCACACCTAAATCTACTTGTGGATTTGGCTGTGTTTCAGTCACGATTCATTCATTAGGAACGATCTGTTCTGGAAACCTTGCCTGATGGTCAAAACAGATTTTTTTGGCACATTTAGTAGGCAATCATCACTACTGTATTTGACTGCTAAAGGGCTTGCAGACCTCCTAAATAACCTTACAACAAATTCTAAATTTACACAATAATACTTATAATACGAGCTTTGAAAATTCCCCATCCAGGCAGTTGTTGTATTTTTCTGTATCCACAGAAGTGGTGTTATATCCAGTGTACTCTTAAATGATAAATAGATAAGCACAGACTCTGACGGTCTTAGAAAAACTGAGTTACTACGGAATAAAGAGGAGTTTGGTCTGAGGAAGAACATCAGGATTTAGTCAAGCAGTTAAAGCTGAATTTAATGAAATACAATTACTTACTGAGCAGCCAGAGTGTGTGGGTGAAGTGAGACTGTGTGTGGGGGAAGGTTTAAGTATGTGTACATATTGCTATTTGTAACCACCCTTCATACACCAGGTGGTACATTCTGCTGCCCTAACAAAAAGCATTTCTCTCCACTACAAATAAGTGCAATTTTCCTTTTCCTTTTCTCATTTATTTTGATATGTGGGGTTGGCATATAATGTACAGCTGTAATAGCAACAGCTAAAACCATTGTAAAGAACTAGGCAAAAAGTGCAGTATACAGGTTACTGCTAAACTTAACAGGGATGACACACTGAAAGGGCCCAAGGGCCAAATCTCCTTTAGCACCAGACACATACCGAGACATGAATGACAGATCATGCTACAGGTAGGAATTTAAATACACAAAATTGCAATGCAATGTAAAAGTTTGTATTTCCTTCTGCCTGTCCTGTAGGAATGTTATCCTCATCATTAGGATAATACTGTATCTCTTGGACCCCCTCACCAGCTCCACACATGACTTTCTAGCGAATTGCATACTTTCCGCAGAGCTGTGCAGTGTGTGTGTAGATTTAGAGTTTAGGGCACTCTTTTTGGAAGTGAAAAGTCTGGGTTAGACATAGCCATGTTAATAAAAGCTCGAGGCTTAGGTCAGCTACTTCCACATCTACTGACCTAACATTGGGAAAGACAAATATTCAATTCTGGGGAAGGTGAGAGTGCAATACAGCCCTTTTTTTTTCCACATTTCCTACTGCATATATTTGCCATGTCTCTGCTCAACATGCTCGGTGCTGTAAATCCCACTCTGTGCAGTGTATACAGCTATGAAAATGCATTTTGCTCTGATCTTTTCTAAAACAAGCTTACCTTTACCTCCTTCTGATAAAGGGTCATTCCCTCAGTCTCCGCTTTCAAGAAGACAACTTCTTATGGGGGAAATAGGCAATTCATTCCTACCTACACATTTTCACAACTACAGAACCCGTAGCAGAGCCAGTTCCTCTTATACATGTGGACTTAGTTTTTCAACAGTGACAAAGATTATGTTTTTTCCATGTTTACATTTTAAGAGACTTGAAGAGATGTTTATCCATGCCTACTACATTTGAGCCAAAGCCAAACAATATCTGAATTTCCAACTAAGAGTCACAGCAGCCCTCTTCAGTTTCAGGTTAAATGATTTTATTGTGCATTTTATTTTCCCTGTAAAAGAAAGTTCAGGGTTCTTTTCAGTGTATACTCTTATATACTCATATTCAGCATGTACACATATATACTCCTTCTTTCATGATACGACTTGTCAAGTTCTCACTCCACTCAAATCAATGAGAAGAGTCTACTGAGTTTAAGTCCAGAATTTCATCCACAGTTACAGAAAATAAAGCTCTCTCCAGCCTGCAGCTCCGGAAAAGGAACAACCTCTTTTAGCAACAAACATGCTTAAAGTACTGTAATATATTTGTGAGACAGAATTAAAGACATTTTTACCATCTGGAGGAAACATTCTGTTACCATGGGTTTATTTTGAAAATTCAAATGGTGGCATCCTGGATGCGTAAGCAGAACAAGATTTGTTTTTCAGACACAATGGCTTACTTGAGCATTTGACAAAGCCAAATGTAACAAGATGCTCTATTCACTGCTTAAATATCTTGGTAGGTAGGTTTGTGTACCAAAATTGGGACTAATCCAGGTTGGTTTCTTTTTCAAAGTCCCAATTTTCTCATCACAAAACCACTGGAAGAGGGATGTGGTCATTTTCTGTTTAGAATCTTTTTCTCTGACTCTCTCCTTAATTACAGATCTCTTTTCCAAATTTTACCAGCTGCTGCTCTAAAAGAAGATAAACAAACCAACTTGAGAAGATGTGCATAACTGTGGATAACTGGATTAAGTCCTGGGTTAAAATTGAATAAAATAGCAGTGACTGGTTAATATACAGAAAGTGATGATAGAAGCCTAGTAAGTCAGCAACAACTCTAATTTAAAACTGAAAAGTGAAAGGACTAGCATCCGGTACCCAGTATAGGGTAAGCAAACAGCTACATGAAGAGGTCCCATTCGTCATGGTCATCATTGTTGTTGTCTTCTTCTTTTTCCACCTGAAGCATCACCTTGTGTGATGGTGGAGCACACCTTCAATTTCTGTTCTCTTTCTTGTCTGAGGTGAATGATTTACTTAGAGTCCCCAGGTGCAGTACAATCTACCACCACAGGTGGTACAGTGGGGGTCTGCTACAGGCCACCTGACCAGGAAGACTGAGCAGATGAAGCCCTCTATTGTCAGACTGGAGCAGCCTCACATTCACAAGCCCTGGTCCTCATGGGGAACTTCAATCACCCTGATATCTGCTTGAGGGACAACACAGCAAGGCATAAGCAATCCAGGAGGTTCATGGAATGCATCGATGATAACTTCCTTCTCCAAGTGACAGAAGTCAACGAGGTGCAGTGCCATGCTGAATGTCATCATCACCAACATGGAGGGGCTGGCAGGGAATGTGAAGCTCAAGGGTAGCTTTGGCTGCAGTGACCATGAGATGGTGGAGTTCAAGATCCTTAGGGCAGTGAGGAGGGCGCACAATAAGCTTACTACCCCGGACTTCAGGAGAGCAGACTTTGGCCTCTTCGGGGATCTGCTTGGTAGAGTACCATGTGATAAAGCCCTGGAGGAAAGAGGGGCCAAAGGAAGCTGGCTAGTGTTCAGGCAACACCTCCTGCAAGCTCAGGAGTGACGCATTCCAACAAAGTCAGGCAAAAAAGCCAGGAAGCCTGCATGGATGAACAAGAAACTCCTGGACACACTCAAAAGCAGAGGAGGAATACAGAGCATGAAAGCATGGACAGGAAGCCTGGGAGGAACACAGAGAAATTGTCCAAGCAGCCAGAGATCAGGTTAGGGAAGCTAAAACCCAATACAGTAAAATCTGGCCAGGGACGTCAAAGGCAACAAGGAAAGATTCTACAGGTATGTCAGTGATAAAAGGAAGACTAGGGAAAATGTGGGCCCTCTTGGGAAGGAAGTAGGAGACCTGGTTACCCAGGACAAAGACAAGGCTGAGGTAATTAATAACTTGTTTGCCTTGGTGTGCACTGGCAACAGCTCTAGCCACACCACCCAAGTTGCAGAAGGTAAAGTCAGGGACTGGGAGAATGAGGAATTGTCCGCTTTAAGAGAAGATCAGGCTTGAGAACCAGCTGAAGAATCTGAAGGTGCACAAGACTATGGGATCTGATGAGATACATCTGTGGATCCCAAGGGAACTGGTGGATGAAGTTCCTAGCCACTATCCATCATATTTGAGAAGTCGTGTCAATCAGGGGAAGTTCCCACAGACTGGAAAAGGGTAAACATAACCCCCATTTTTAAAAAGGAAAAAAAAAAGAAGACCCAGGGAACTACAGACCGGTCAGTCTCACCTGTGTGCCTAGTAACATCATGCAACAGATCTTCCTGGAAACTCTGCTAAGGCACATGGAAAATAATGAGGTGATCAGTGACAGTCCACATGGCTTCACTAAAGGCAAATCGTGTCTGACAAATATGGTGGCCTTCTACAATGGGGTTACAGTGTTGGTGGATAACAGAAGAGCAACTGACAGCATCTACCTGGACTTGTGCAAAGCATTTGGCACTGTCCCACATGGCATCCTAGTCTCTAAATTGGAAAGACATGGATTTGATGGATGGACCACTCAGCAGCTAAGGAATTGGTTGGATGGTCACAGTCAAAGTGTGGTGGTCAACAACTTGATGTCCAAGTGGCAACCAGTGATGAGTAGTGTTCCTCAGGGGTTGGTACTGGGACTGGTGCTGTTTAACATCTTTGTTGGTGACATGCATGGTGGGATTGAGTGCACCCTCAGCAAGTGTGCAGACAACACCAAGCTCCGTGGAGCAGTCGACACATTGGAGGGAAGGGATGCCATCCAGAGGGATCTTGACAGGCTTGTGAGGTGGGCCACTTTCAAACTTCATGAAGTTCAACAAGGCCAAGTGCAAGATCCTGCACCTGGGCCAGGGCAATCCCAAGCACAAATAAGACTGGGCAGAGAATGGATTGCGAGCAGCCCTGCCAAGAAGGACTTGGGGGTGTTAGTTGATGAGAAGCTCAACATGACCCAGCACTGTGCGCTTGCAGCCCAGAAAGCCAACTGCATCCTGGGCTGCATCAAAAAAAGCATGGCCAGCAGGTCAAGGGAGATGATTCTGCCCTTCTACTCTGCTCTGGTGAGACTCTGCCTGGACTACTGTGTCCTGTTCTGGAGCCCCCAACATAGGAAAGACATGGACCTGTTGAGTAGGGGTCAGAGGAGGGCCACAAAGATGATCAGAGGGATGGAACACCTGTCCTATGAGGACAGGCTGAGAGGGTTGGGATTGTTCAGTCTGGAGAAAAGAAGGCTCCGGGGAGACCTTATAATGGCCTTCCAGTACCTAAAGTGGGCCTACAGGAAAGCAGGGGAGGGACGTTTTATCAGGGAATGTAGCAATAGGATGAGGGGTAATGGTTTTAAAATGAAAGAGGGTAGATTTATATTTGATATTAAGATGAAGTTCTTTACTGTGAGGGTGGTGAGACACTGGAACAGGTTGCCCAGAGAAGTTGTGGATGCCCCATGCCTGGAAGCGTTTAAGGCCAGGCTGAATGGGGCTTTGAGCAACCTGGTCTAGTGGGAGGTGTCCCTGGCCATGGTAGGGGGCTTGGAATGAGATGATCTTTAAGGTCCTTTCCAACTCTAACCATTCTATGATTCTATGATTTTCATATTATTATTCTGCTTTCTTGTGAAAGTATTAGAGAGGGACTTTGATGCAAGGTTTTGATGGACTGAAAAGGAAGAAAATGACCAGTCGTCAAAGCTGTCTATTCAGCTCTCTGTGTAGGGATTTACATGCCTTGCCTGAGCATTTGGATTGAAAAATTTTCATATGCAACTCCTAAATATTGTAACTCAGAGAAATCACAAGAAACTAGCTCCTCATAAGGGCTTAAATATCTAGACGCCACCTCAGATGCATTTAAATACAAACTCCCATAGTGCACTTTATGTGCTGACAGCTAACTAACCTTTTACCAGTAAAGATATCCTGGGTACATGTCTTGCTGACCCCATGCAAAGCCACCAATGGCATAACAGAAGGGAATTGTTCTTTGTATATGTCAGGAATACACACAGATTATGTGTTTCTGTGTTTCGCTCATCACTCATGCTTGTTTTAGTAATATTTCCAAAACTTGGTTAACGGTTCTGGTCTCCCATGTAGTCAGGTGTCTGTTTTGCCCAACAGCCTAACGCTTAGAGCAACAACACCCGTTCTGAAAAACAGTCCTGCTTAAATGAAAAAGAAAACACATATGCAGACACAGGTTATGCTCTGCTTAAATGAAAAAGAAAACACATATGCAGACACAGGTTATGCTCTGCCACCTGAAAAATTCTGTTTAAAACAAAATGTTGATGCAGTCTCAGCACTGGAGCATCCCTCACTGTAGCATACTTAGGCAGTTTTGGGGTGTGTGAGTATACCATGTCTTTTTTAATAGGAGACTAAATGACTTACAGATGAGGCTGCTTAGGCAAGGCAAGGATAAATAACTTCCTCAACAATCCGTTACGTCACAAAGCCCTATACTTTACTTTAGACTTTTAGATTACTTTGCTGTACAGATAGATGCCAGCTTTCCACCCAGAGATATGATTTGGTAAAGGTACTTTTTCTGCTTTTTAAGATGGGAAATATATATATATTTATATGATTATTGCCCAGATGTTTGAATTTATTTGACATTTCATGGCCTTGGCCTTGCCACGATTTTCCTTCCTTTCTGGATCTGTCCCTCCATGTTTAGCTGCCAGAGGAATGCAGCTGACATCTAAGAAGTTTCCTTGATGTACCATAAAAGTTCTGATTTAGCACTTGCTGTTTCACCTGATGGGATCAATCTACCCTTTCCACATGCATAGTGTAACACTTCTCTCAATTAGCCCCTATCCACTGGAAGTTTAACTGTGCCAACTACAAGGCAGCGGTTGCTGATGGCTTCTCCTGGGTAATACACAGCTGCAGTATGTTTGATCTGCTTTCTTTTACATCTGTCTTTCTGATCACTAGGTTACTTTTTCTGATTTAAAAATAAAACTGTCATTACAAGAAACAGCAAGTGGTGCATCCTGTCTCTCTTTGGCATTATGATTCTTTTGTTTGAAACAGACCTTGGCTCCTATTCTCCAAAGAGTTTGAAAGACAAGGTCATATAATATGACTTTCTCATTTAAACAACATTAGGCAGCAATTCTTCAATTCAGACTATCCCACAGTGCTCTGCTCTTATTACATTACAGAGAGGAGGACTGCACCTGGGGAAAAAAAAAAAAAAAGAATCAAGTCAAAAGAACTTTTTACATATATTAACTTCCTGGGGGAAAATTAAAAAAAAAAAATCATTTAAAGTTTATTCTGGGCACCTTTCATTTTTCAGTCCTTTACAGTACACTACAGAATGTTTGACAAATTTCTTTTCTTGCCATGAACAGCCAGCAGTTTCTCTAGTCTTAAAAGGAGTCATCATTGACAATCAAACACACAATCACTCACATGCCCCAGCCAATAGACACAACACATAAACAAGATAGATTAAAACATTTTTGTTTAATCTTAAATTCACCATTAGAAATTTTTTTTTGCATATATTTTTCCATTGTCTCCCCAAAATATCTATTTTCTAAAGTAATAAAGGAGCATGGGCATATGAGATGTAAGATTATTATTTTTCTCAGCATTGGAATAAAGGGAAAAGTGTAGGTTATTTTCAAGTCCCAGTCACTCTATAATTTGATTAAGAACTTCAAGTGCAATATAGATTCAATATGCACATCTTCTCTCCTCTTTCTATTTAGCAAAATGGAAAATGGGGACAATATCATGCTAACTGATATTACTACCCACCTATATCTGTAGGTCAGGAAGGCTCTGTAGAAGATCAGGCTGCCTGTAAGGTCGATGGAAAGACATGTGAATATCCATTCCATCACAAAATAGGCACCTAAAATAAATAACATTCTTCTTTACTATAGGAAGTCTCTCCATATAGGGGACACATCTCACTTCTGGATATGTCTACTACAAAACAGTAACTCTGGAAAAAATTTAGATAGCTACTTTAAACTTGACACCCAAAATACATAAAATGAATCCAGCTGCAAAGGATAATCCAAACAAACAAATAAAAAAATTGTTGCCAATCTCTTCAATAATAATAAGTCCTAGCACTTAAACATCACAGGCTAAGGTAAGGACTCACAGTGGAAAGGTACAACTTTTTTGCTTTTACTTTACCTTCTCTTAACACTACAAACTTCTTGACTAGTACTAGCCAGAAGCCCTGCAAACAGTTCCTAAGCCCAAGGAAGATTCTGAACATCTACATTATGGGATGCGGAAGCCTCTACAGAAGCCTCTATTCCCTGTCTCATCATTTGAATAGGTACACTCTAATATCACTTGCTAAAGCAGGCTTTGCAGACTTAATTGATGGAAACATTATTATGGGATGATTAAGTATTTATAATTAGCAGTTTGGTGGATCTTTAAAATAATTCTGTGGTATTTAAGTGTGGGACCTAATGAGGTAGAAGGATTCACCCCATGCAAAACACCAAATTTGGGAAAATATTCCTAGATCTCTTTACTGTCAGGGAGACAGAGGCACTTCTAGAGGGGGATTCAGCTCCTCTGATTCAGTGTTCTGGGGATGGTGTCTCGCCACCTATTTTGGCTTGGGATTTTCCAGTTAGTTGCCCATTAACAGGAGAGAGGGTAGGAGGAATTCAAGCTCTATAATGGATATCAGGCTTTCAGTCCTTTGAACATTTTCCCTTTCATGTGCCATCCCTTGTTTGTTTGCTTGGCTTTGTGCATTTAATATATTCTTTCTTTCGCACACATTAGTGGACAGATCTATAGCCATTAAATAAAGAATCTGTTATGTGGCTTCCATTATTTGAATGGCAACTGGTTTAGAGGACAGACTGAGAGAGTTGGGTCTGTTCAGCCTGGAGAAGAGAAGGCTCCGGGGAGACCTTATTGTGGCCTTTCTATACTTAAAGAGGGCTTGTAAGAAAGACGTGGACAGATATTTCAATAAGGCCTGTTGCAATAGGACAAGGGGTAATGGTTTTAAACTAAAAGAGGGTAGGTTCAGACTAGATATAAGGAAGAAATTTTTTTTACACTGATCGTGGTAAAACACTGGTATAGGTTCCCCGGAGAAGTGGTAGATGCCCCATCCCTGGAAATATTCAAGGTGAGGTTGGACAGGGCTCTGAGCAACTTGATCTAGTTGAAGATGTCCCTGCTCATTGCAGGGGAGGTTGGACCAGAAGACCTTTAAAGGTCCCTTCCAATCTAAACTATTCTATGATAAATGCCAACCAAAATATTCTTCTCGGTACTGCCTGGTTACTGTTTTTTCCCATTGCCCCTAGGTAAGGGGGGAAGATGCCTTCTGCAAGGTGTCATTACCCCTAGCTCTTCTCCAAACCTCACATTCTTCAATTATAAAAATTATTCAATTTTTTTATGTATAATGTAATTTATGAATTTGATTGGTATGAATACTCAACATATTGGTCAAGGAATTGACTGTACCCTCAGTATTTGCATAGTATTTAAATATAATTTCTATTTCCCTCTAACTTAGGTCTTTATAATGTCACCTGTAATTTAACTATACATGGTAATGTATTCATTCTCACAGGAGCTTCTACCATATGTTCAAATACTGCTAAAAGTTAACTTTCAAAAAGCAGGAGTTTTGAAGTGGCTGATTTGTCAGAAACACAAAGTAATCAGGAACTGAACAGATGCCCCAGATGCATTGCCTATAATTCTGGTTAATCAGCCTTTTTATGTTGTGTAGGAGTCTGGTGATGCCCAGCACAGCGATTCACCTCCCTTTATACTCTGCTTGGTTTGCCTGGTTTTCTCCAGTGAGAATATACATCACCACTGATGTATATTACATATCCACTCCTTCCAGAACCAGAGGAGCTTTATTTTTAACAGACAGCTAAGAAACCATTAAAATGAGTTGTCCTGTTCTTCTCAGACTCAAAGAAAATTGACATGGTTGTTGGATTTCCTGAAGTTTGTTTAACAAACAAACCAAAGAAAAAGTTAATCTGCAGGAAGATGACAGCAAGCAGTTTAAAGCTGATGGCAGATGTTCTTGGACCCCCATCACAACAAAATTTCATTTGAGTTAAGAGGAAAAAAAACACCTTTAAATGAAGTGCAGCTATGACAGTTTTATATTTAAGTAAAAATAAGACATGAAGATTGGAGTTATATTCTAGTTCTACACTTTTCTAAATAAAGTGGGTTTGCACAACATGAATGGAAGTTTGATAATGGACTGTTTATTATAGAGCCTACCTAATTTGGGGATCTAGTTCAGCCAGCTGCCAAAACAGCTCAGTATGATGAAGGCAGATGAATTGGGTGGCCTTTAAATTACATTTGTTAGAATGAAAAAGCAATATCTACCATTGCTAATAGCTAGGGTGAATTTTTTACCTGATATTATGAGGAAAAGTCATTTAAAAAACCAAGAATATTTCCAGTAACTTCTATTAATCTGTTGGTTTGGATTATGTGAAATCACAATAATAAAGTGATTTACTTAAACCAATGATGTATATACTAACCTTAAATTTCAACCAGCTACTCTTGTGTTTCTATGTCTCTGTGAAGGAGCCCTTTGTTCTCTGCAGAACAAGTTTAAAAATTAAAATGCAGTGACTAGGAGAGACAAAAAATGGGAGATAAAAGATGATTCATGATCAACGTAAATTGATAATAACTCTCTATCACCCAGACCTCAGACTCTACTATGTTAGGCCACAATACAAATCACTAGCATTCAAACCAATTTGACTTCTTTATATAATTCAGGAAAATAAAGCCTGTTCAGACTTAACCTCTGATGCAATGTCAACATCTGAAGTATTTTACTTACAATTGTGAAAAAAACTCCATAGCTTTAGAGTTCCCATATATCCTGAAACTCACTTCCAATGTTATTTATCATTTCGTCTGAAGTGAAACAATAGTCACTGACAGGCTTTTACAGACATATTTAGTTTATGAGTAGAGGCCACTTAAAAGAAGTGGAAGACTGTTTTTCTGTGCGCGATTTCTCAGTTGGCAGTATCTGAAGTATCATCTCTTTAGGAAACAAAACCTTCACTGAATTATTTTCTTCACTGGAAGTAGAGTTCAGCAGTTGTCTGACTTTTTCTAAACTAAAAATGTCAGCAACCTAGCTGTAGTATTTTTCATGCCTATTCATTCAATTAAATCTCCCAGGATTGAGCTTATATAGCAGTAAAAAGATTTTATATTACTATGACTGATTATTTTAAAAGAATGTATACTTTATGAGAAGTGAAAGAACTGAGCCTGTAGAAACCCTACAGGAAAAGAACAAACTAGGGCCTATGATCCTAAGAGCTCTATCGTAATATCTCCCCAAACTGGTTGCAGAGTGTATACATCTGCCTGAAACACCTCAAGTTCTTTTAACAGATTCAGAATTGCACAAACCCATCTTCAGGATTATAATGAAATCATACACCCTTAAGCTTAAGTGTCCCTCTAGAAATGGGGAATCCAGAGGATGAGAAAAAGAATCCAAAGTGGGCACACGGATGTGTGAAAATTTTGATTTGCCGCTATTTAAGTGGGAACTGGACTCCACATTTACCTCACAGAATCTTTTCTGTATAGGGTTGCCTTAAAATAACAAATCACATAAAAATGTTAAAGCTTTACTTCTGTCATGGAAGCTTCAGTTTATAAATTTGGCTTTGAAATGCAGAGTGAGAAATACCTACTTCTTATGACAAAATCAGGCCTCTCAGAGCAAGAACAGCAGTGCTTTCACATGCACAACTGACATCTCACATAATGATCCACAACCTGAAAAAAAATGAAAATAAAGAATATGTTTACTGATAATGGATTCGTTAGGATCTCTATCCTGCTGCCAACAGGCACAGGAAAAAGTTTTTTGGCTACATGTGCTGGCTACTCCTAGTGTTGATGGAAGAACTGAAACATCTTTCAATAGCATCCAAGTGAAAGGAGATCTTTGTTCTGTGTTCTAGTGGGACTGAAAACATACATTTTGAAACTTGAAGGTGTATGCTCTAGGAAGACTTAGAAGATGTTTGTTAACTGAGGAGGTTCCAACAGGGGAAGTTAGCCTAAATGTGTCACTGTTAAATTTATGATGAGTTCCAGAGGCCCAGGCACTTTTACGTTCCAAGAAATCTCAAAGTAATGCAGAATATGAAGGAAAATTATTTTTGCATGTACTTCACAAAAGCAGATTCATTGACTGCATAATTCTGTTTGAATAAAATGTTTAAATTTCAAGTTTAAACTTTACTTACTAGGAACACAAAATATTTCCATGCTATAGCTTGCAAGAGATGGGAAAAAAAAAATGTATGGAAAGTATTCAGTTATTCCATAAGGCCCTAGGTATACATATCACTTGCATATTATTATTCTAAATATCAATATAAATAAGAGCTTTCTCCCAAATTTCTTTCTTCTTTTATGTTTCATTTAAAAAATCTTAACAGCATGAGTAATTGAGAAAAAAAGTAGGTTTGAATTTGGTTTCATACAAGTTGAACAATATTTCAGCTCTTAGGATCCTCACAGGGATGCTCACCTTGCCAAAATGTCAGACGACAGGGCAGGAACATGAGTGTAATGGTGTGTATGAATGGGACTACCAAAACTGCCTGAGAGATCATTTCACCCAGTTTGAACATGGTAGCAAGGATGATGACAAACAGGAAGGTTAAACAGTAACCAGGAAATTATCAAAGGACTTTTGAAGCACAGGAAGAGTCAGCTCAAAATGAAGTACAAGAAATATGAAAATTTTAATGCTGAGAAGAGAGGCTTTGGAGAGAAAAGATCAACAGCAAGACTGGCATGTCCTTGCCAGATATAACCCTGCGGCACTGGGGGCTCTGCATGGCCCCGGCAGCATGGCCCCCTACAGGCACCCGCAGAAGGGGGAAAAAGTTCAACATTTTGAAAACTGAAGTCCATGATTACCTTCATCTTGTCCATCTCTGACAGATAGCTGCATCCTGCAACTCTTCATAGTTTTCACTCCGAGGGTTAGGCAGGCCATCCTGTACAGAAAACAAGATTGAATTTTCTACATCAATCCTTCCAACCATGGTAATAGTAAAAAAAAGGTAAATGAAGGCAGCAGTCCAACCTGCTTCTAGTTCATAATTTATTTCTTCATCTAATATAGTATGTAGCACACCCCTGAGATGCAGATGAGAGACAGCTGACAAATAGAAGAGTCCTTCTGCTGATAATCATAGAATCAAAGAATCATAGAATGGTTTAGGTTGGAAAGAACCTTGAAGATCATCAAGTTCCAACTCCCCTGCCTTAGGCAAGGACACCTCCCACCAGACCAGATTGCCCAAGGCCACATCCAGCCTGGCCTTAAACACCTCCAGGGATGGGGCTTCAACAACTGCTCTGGGCAACCTGTTCCAGTGCCTTACCACCATCAAAGTGAAAAACTTCTTCCTAATGTTCAATCTGAACCTGCCCTCTTCCAGCTTAAAGCCATTCCCCCTTGTCCTTTCGCTACATGCCCGAGTAAAAAGTCCTTCCCCAGCTCTCCTGTAGGCCCCCTTTAAGTAATGGAACGCAACAATAAGATGTCCCCAGAGCCTTCTCTTCTCCAGGCTGAACAGCCCCAACTCTTTCAGCCTCTCCTCATAGGAGAGGTGCTCCAGTCCTCAGATCATCCTCGTGGCTTTCCTCTGGACACACTCCAGCAGGTGCATGTCCTTCTTATGTTGGGGACTCCAGAGCTGGATGCAGTACTCCAGGTGGGATCTCACGAGAGTGGAGTAGAGGGGCAGAATCACCTCCTTTGACCTGCTGGCCACACTTCTGATGCAGCCCAGGATACGGTTGGCCTTCTGGGCTGTGATCGCACATTGCTGGCTCATGTTGAGCTTCTCGTCATTCAGCACTCCCAGGTCCTTCTCCTCAGGGCTGCTCTCCAGCCAGTCCCCAACGAGCCTGTATTTGTGCTTGGGATTGCCCTGACCCAGATTTAGGATCTTGCACTTGGCCTTGTTGAACTGCATGAGGTTGGCTTGGGCCCACCTCTCCAGCCTGTCCAGGTCTCTCTGGATGGCATCCCTCCCCTCTAGCGTGTCTACCTTGCCAAACAGCTTGGCATCATCAGCAAACTTACTGAGGGTGCACTCAACCCCAGTACAGCTCCCAGTACCAACCCCTGAGGAACGCCACTCGTCACTGCTCTCCACTTGGACATCGAGCCGTTGACCACAACCCTTTGAGTGTGACTGTCCAGCCAGTTCTTTATTGACCGAGTGGTCCGTTTGTCGAATCCATGTCTCTTTAATTTAGAGACCAGGTTATTGTGTGGGATGATGTCAAACACTTTGCACAAGTCCAGGTAGATGACGTCAGTTGATCTTTCTTTGTCCACTGCCGCTGTCACCCCTTCGTAGAAGGTCACCAAATTTGTCAATGCACTTGCCCTTGGTGAAGCCATGCTGGCTGTCGCCAATCACCTCCTTGTTTTCTAAGTGCCACAGCAGTTTACAGGAGGATCTGCTCTGTGATCTTGCCGGGAACAGAGGTGAGACTGACTGTCCTGTAGTTCCCTGGGTCTTCCTTCTTTCCCTTTTTGAAAACAGGGGTAATGTTTCCCCTTTTCCAGTCAGCAGGAACCTCGGCAGACCACCACGACTTCTTAAATATGATGGCTAGTGACTTAGCGACTCTATCTGCCAGTTCCCTCAGGACACATGGATGTATCTCATCAGGTCCCATGGACTTGTGCACCTTCAGGTTCCTCAGGTGGTCTCGCACTTGATCTTCATCTAAAGTGGGCGGTTCTCCATTTTCCCAATCCTCACCTTTGCGCTCTGCTTCATGGGCAGTGCGGCTGCAGTCCTTTCCAGCAAAGACTGAGGCAAAAAAGTAATTGAGTACCTCAGCTCTGTCTCTGTCCCGGGTAACCAGCTCTTGCGTTTCCTTCCGGAGAAGGCTCACATTTTCCTTAGTCTTTCTTTACTCGCTGACATACTTAAAGAAGGATTTTCTGCTTGTCTTAATGTCCCTGGCCAGATTTCATTCTATCTGGGCTTTAGCTTGCCTAATCCAATCCCTGGCTGCTTGAACAATTCCTCTGTATACCTCCCAGGCTACCCGCCCCTGTTTCCACTCCCCATAGGCCTCCTTTTTCCTTTTGGTCATGTCCATGAGCTCCTTATTCATCCATGCAGGCCTCCTGGCTTTTCTGCCTGCCTTCCTCTTTGTAGGGATGCATTGCTCCTGAGCTTGGAGGAGGTGATCTTTGAATATTAACCAACTTTCTTGGACCCCTCTTCCCTCCAGCGCTTCATCCCATGGCACCATATCAAGCAGATTCTTCAAGAGGCCAAAGTCAGCTCTCCCAACGTCAAGGGTGGTCAGCCTGCTGCGCACCTTCCTCGCTGCCTCGCGGATCTCAAACTCGACCATTTCATGGTCACTACAGCCCAGGCTACCCTTGAGTTTGACACTGTCTACTAGCCCCTCCTTGTTGGTAAGAACAAGGTCCAGCATAGCTCCTCTCCTCATTGGCTCCTCAACCACTTGGAGAAGGAAGTTGTCCTCAATGCAATCCAAGAACCTCCTGGCTTGTCTATGCCTGGCTGTGCTACCCTTCCAACAGATGTTGGGGTGGATTAAGTCACCTATGAGAACCAGGGTCTGTGATCGTGATGCTGCCCCTATCTGTCTATAGCGGGCTTCATCCACTCGGTCTTCTTGGTTGGGTGGCCTGTAGCAGACCCCCACTGTAATGTCCCCTGCTCCCAATTTCCCTTTAATCCTGACCCATAGGCTCTCAGTTGGCTCTTTATCCATCCCTAGGCTGAACTCCATGCATTCCAGCTGTTCGTTGACATATAAGGCAACACCACCTCCTTGTTTCCCTTGCCTGTCTCTCCTGAAGAGCCCGTAGCCTTCCATGCCAACACTCCAGTCGTAGGAGTCATCCCACCATATTTCTACGATGCCAATGAGATCCAGAGAAATTGTTAAGCTATTTGATGCTGTCTTTTAGTGATGTTTACAGTACATTTAGAAATTTAAAATTATTAGTTTGTAGATATAGTGAGGAAAAATAAAACATTCTGAAAGAATCAGAGTAGCTCACGTAATTAACTTGAAGAAACAACATAAAAATAACTTTTGCTTGGTACACAATAATCTCAGAAGACATATTTGCCTTACCTCAATTTTATGAATCATATTTTAATTCATAAAAAAAGTTCTGCTAAAAGATTCTAGGTGACTATGAGATAATCATTGTTTTCAGTACATCACACGTCATGACTTTATATTGTTGATCAGTCCCTTTCTACTAGAACCACAAGGGCAAGTGGGCCCAAACTCAGGAGCCCATCTCCCTCTAGGAAAGTATTTCAACATGCACAGACATGTAAGCTTAATTTCCCTCCTGAACAGGATTTAATCCTCCTACTTAAACACCTCACACAGTTGGGGCTATAAGGGCTCAGCATAACTGCACATGTTTGAAACGTATCTCTCTTCATAAGTACACGTGAACAGTTCTAATTACCCGTTGAAAATCAGCTGCTACTTATTGCATAGCTATTAAAGCACATTGAACCATACCCTTCTTCCAGTTAGATATTTTAACTGATTCAGACATTTACAACATTTAGATATAATCGGTGCTCCTGGACCCGTTGCTGGAATCATTACAGGAACTTTAGTTCACCAACAAAGCTTTGAAATGCAGGAAGTTTTGCAAGGATATTTGTTGCTACAATTTCGTTGCTAAGTTCTCATGAACATGTGTATACTTATGAAATAGTCTCTAATTAAACTGAAAAATCAAGCAAATGATATATGCAATGCATAGATGTAGTGGAATATGTGGAAATAAGGATGGATAGTTTGTGAGGATGCCTTCTTAGTAGGTACTCAATGCAAAAGACTAGGAAAAGCGACAGGAGAAGTAATAAATTAAATACCCAGACGCACAAACCCTAACAATCCATAGATAACCTAGAAAATATCAAAGACAAGAGTTCTCAAGTGCCTGATTGAGACAGGCCACATACGGAACCACTCAAAGCCTTGAGGAGGTTCATCCAGGTGTTTTGTAACTGATAAGAAAGGGAAAACAAGATTATCCTGAGTCTCACGAGAAGGAGGAAACTTATTGTGGGACATTTGAAGGGGCTTGTGAGAATGTGAAGTTTATTATGGGGTTTTTAGGAGAAGGGCCAAAGAAAGTAGTGTCTAAACACATTGCTGGCCTGGCATGTTTGACTGGCTAAGCCCTGCACATGATCATCACAACCAGTTGAGTCTTGTTATTAAACCCTTCTCCTAAGCATTTTCCTATGTGAGTGTGCTCTGTGTGTGTGTGCATGTGTGTGTGAGACCTGCTAGTGAGCCTGAAGCTGGACTAGTTGGCAAGTAGGAAGACTGGTCTGAGTAGCTGCTATGGAAGATACAGACTGTGGATCAAAGAGGCTTATAGGAGGGGCTTCTGGCAGCTGGAGAGACTGAGGCCTGGGGCCAGCTACTGGATAGGCTGAGAGTCTAAGGCCAGGTCCCGGAGGGATCCATTTACATGTGCATGGAATTACTAAATTGCAAGCTGGACTAGCTAGCAAGCCACACCATAAGCTTTGGGATCTAGTTACTGTAGAGGCCATAGGCCTGGGGAGACCGAGAGCAGCTACTGAAGGGATCCTAGGACAGGGTCAGCCACCAGAAATTCCCAACAGCAAGTGCGTGAGTGTGGGCTCTGTTAGTAAGCCTCGAGGCCAATTAGCCTGCAGGTGAAAACAGGATCATAAAATCATAGAATCATAGAACAGTTTAGATTGGAAGGGACATTTAAAGGTCCACCCTCCCCTGCAATAAGCAGGGACATCTTCAACTAGATCTGGTTGCTCAGAGCCCCATCCAACCTCACCTTGAATGTTTACAGGGATGGGGCATCTACCATCTCTCTGGGAAACTTGTTCCAGTATTTCACCATGCTCAGTGTAAAAAATTTCTTCATTATACCTACTCTGAATATACCCTCTTTTAGTTTAAAACCGTTACCCCTTGTCCTATTGCAACAGGCCTTATTGAAGTATCTGTCCACGTTTTTCTTACAAGCCCCCTTTAAGTACTGAAAGCGCACAACAAGGTATCCCCAAAGCCTTTTCTTCTCCAGGTTGAACCACCCCAACTGTCTTGGCTTGTCTTCATAGGAGAGGTGCTCCAGCCCTCAGATCATCTTCATGGATCTCCTCTGGACCTGCTCCAGCAGGTCCATGTCCTTCTTATGTTGGGGGCTCCAGAGCTGGATGCAGTACTCCAGGTGGGCTCTCACCAGAGTGGAGTAGAAGGGCAGAATCACCTCCTTTGACCTGCTAGCCACACTTAATGCAGCCCATAACACAGTTGGCTTTCTGGGCTGCGAGTGCACATTGTCCGCTCCTGTCCAGCTTTTCATCCATCGGTACCCTCAAGTCCTTTGTAAGGCTACTTTCAATGCCTTCACCCCCAGGCTGTATTGATACTTGGGGTTGTACCCGCCCAGGTGCAGGACCTTGCACTTGGCCTTGTTGAATATCACAATGTTCACATGGGACCACTTCTTGAGCTTGGATCAGGCCATTGGTAAAATTCATGTCCGTGGGAATGTTGTTTGTGGGCCTGTGGTGCCTGTAAGGGCACTGCTTTCCTGGCTGTTTTACTTTGCTGTTGGTTGCTTGTGAGTACATGTATGTAAGAGTGTGTGTGTGTATCGGGCATATATGCTTGGCTTCGCTAGAGCCCAAACCTGCACTGGCTTTTGGGGACTGGGCCGGGAAGAATCCCCTGCGGCTTTGGCTCTGGTGGACTGGGAATTATAATTCCTTAGGTCCTGAAGTTCACTGAATTTGGCATGCCTTTAACTCATAGTCCTAGGGGACTCTTCTGAATCACACCTTGCATACAGAGGGAAGAAACTGCAGGCACCAGGCTCATAAGCAGCCTTACCCTGACTCGTCCTTCAAGGAGCCCTTAGCCCCGCTGGGGCCCACACAAGCCTCCAGAAACCCAAAACCAAGCACAAAATTTGTGTTAATAATACCAAAAGCAATGAAGAAAGAGAGAGGAGAGCCACCAGAGTGCAGAATCTGGGGTACCAATGCCTCATTTTGTACAGTAATGGAAAGTTAATTAGGTGAAAACTCTTCCAAAGGAGCCTAGAGCCATCTCATGTGCTACAAAGTAGATCCCTCAAAAGCTATTGGTTCCTGTGAATTTGATCTGGAAGAAGACACAATTCTTTCTTGACCTCCTCTTGAGCCAGTTGAATCTGGGGCACATTAAACAGACACCCAATAGATTTACTGACACTATTAAAAGCAGAAATGCATTTTTTCCCATGTCCTGTACCTAGCATGGCTATCCTCTGAATCTCTTAAAAAAGGTGAAATGCAGTTCTGATAGCAATTGTCTGAGTACAAGGTAAAAAAAATAATATCTTTCTTATCCACAAAAGTGCCCACAGGAAAATCTAAAGCATGGAATCTGTTTAGTACTGTACAAACACAGCACAATATGTTTCCTGGTATGTATCAAAAATTCATGGCCAAGTGTTATTGATATAGAGCCCATTTCTTTTTATCTTTCCAGTGTACTGAAAGGGGAAGAAATGGTGACATAAGGGAAATAATGTTACTGCTATTTCTTTTGTCAGCTATTTTTTCTCATTCTGTTTTGAATTTTATTTTATTGTTGTTCTATATATGAAATATCAGAATAAACTCTATTTTTCACTGAGGGGAAGACTTTCAATTTCATTGACAAAGTTAATTCTTTTAGGACTAAACATGTCATTCACGTCTCAGATCCATCTTGACATTTTCTTGTCCCTTTGTTTAGGAAAAATTGTGAAAGAACTGAACAGCTGGTAAGTATGAAGGCAACCACTGCAGAAACCCCAGTGCAAAATTATGAGGCAAAATTTGCCTGTGTTACCTTGCTTGCTCCCAAGGTCCAACAAGATACTGTATGTTGGTCATAGCTTATCACCATTATTAAATCCATTAAGGGGTATTAAATACATTAAAAACAAAGGAATTTTGCTTTTAAACTTGTTTATAAAGTGATGATATCTGAGCAAGACATCTGAGAAGGTTTTCCTTAATCAGCCACTTTCTGCATCATGTATCTTTAATTATTTTCTTGCACCTTAGGGAAAAATCTTTCCTTCTCTTGAGAAACTACGACAAATCACTCATTCATTGCAAACTGTTCATCAGGTACATGGGTTTTACTTACCCTTCTTGCTTGCATATCTATATCTATATCTATATCTATATCTATATCTATATGCACTGTATTTTTTACAGAATGGTAGGCTGAGGACATAAAATTATACTGATTAACTTACTGTATTAGGGAGGCAAAAGATATAGGAAAACTATTCCAAGGATTAATATTTAGTTTTTAATATAGAAGTACTCAGCTGGCCTCAGTGTGTCAAGTCAATCTTTTCATGAGTCACACTGAGTACCAACACACAGAAGGCATATTCAACAGAGATCTTGATGGTGTAAAGATCTGTATCAGGGAGACTGTCATAATATGATACACAGGAATAAGGATTAGGCCTTCATCTGTGTTAAGATTCAGTCACTGATGGTGAGCATGACTGTTATGATAGCTCTCAAAGATATATTTTCAGGATCATTATCCCAAAACTCATCATCCCCCAAGTGGTCGATTATCAATGTGTCTGGTTTCAGTGAAGAGGCAAAAAAGAATTACATGCACTTATCCCGTTTAAATATTGATATTAAGTATATCTACTAATGTATGGGTTGATATGAAATACAGGCTTCAGCAAATGAAGATTCTTCACATTTACATTTGAAGTCTCAGTTACTCAAAGCAGTGGGAAGCTTGGTAGTTTACTCCTCACGGAGTCAAGTCAATTATAACAAATGCTGCTTGCTTACCAACTCAATATATAAACACATAGATGACAGTATGCGATCTAGTGTAGTATCTTGAGCTACTTCCCCAGAGATATTACTTTAAATTTACATCATTCTCATGCTTTTCCACAGTCAAGCATCTGGGTGTGCGTGGTGCTGTCTGGAGGACTCCCTGTGCCCAGGTGGTGGTTTGCATTGAATAGCTCTAAAGAGATTTTGCTGCTTTGCATTTTTCAATTCACTTTTTGAGTATATGTGATCTTTTGCTGTCTATGATAATTTGTAACAAATAGATGAGCGTCTTACCTGTGTGTTGTGTAAAGTATCTACTTTGGCTATCTTTAAGCCTATGGCCTGTAAGTTTCATTTGATTCGCTTTCGGGATAAGTAGGACAGCAAAAAATAATTTCCTATACACTAATTCATATAACTTAAGTTTTTAAACCATTTTTGTGTCTCCCTTTTTTGGAGAGTCCTCTTATATGTAGTCATTTCTTATAAAATAGAAACATCTTTGATAACTTTGCTCATCCTTGTAGTTTTTACCTAAACACAGCTATATTATACAATATGATTACTTTGCCACTATATGAATTTTGACATCCAAATGGAGAAGAGGAGGCAGAACCTCAAATAGATTCAAGATGCAGGTACGTAATGGCTTTATACAGCAGCATAATGATTTTTTTATTATTATTATTTTGTTTTGTTCTCTATTCCATTACTAACAACTTCTAACGTCTCATTTGCTTTTCTTCGCTGCTACAGTGCATTGAACTGACACTGTCATAGATTTCTCTCTCCTGTTCCTAAGAGCTTTTCTCAAACACTAATACTTGGCTCAGAAAACACCATTATATATATGAGTTTTATTTTTTTCATATGTGCTTCACTTGTACATAATTTAATTTATATACCATTTCATTTCCAAGTCCCTTAGTGTTGTGCAGCTTTTCTTTTTACAATTATTAACACTATTTCCTTGTCTTTATTACTGTTAGTATCATCAGCAAACTTTGTCGTATAACTCTTTCCAGATCATTTATGAATATAGTGAATAACAGCCTCTGGCAGAGACTCATATAAGCTTTATTTATGACATTTCTTTATTGTGGAAAGTAGGTAACAATGCTTTCTTTTGTTTCCCATAGTTTAACAACTTTCTCATCCATCTGAGCACCTCACCTCCTTTGCTATCACAGCTAAATTTTGTTAAGAGTGTTTGGAGAAGTATCTTACTAAATACCTTTTGGAAATCCAGTCAAGTGTATCAACTTGATTAGCATTATTTACATGTTTCAAAAAATCTAATAAATTATTCTGTTACTAAAGTAATTCTGATTCCACTCTCATATACCATATCCATACATTTACAAGTTCCTCTCTCAAGGTCAGTTTGCTCACTAGAGATGACAGTTTACTTGGCTGAAGTTTTCCAGATTTTGCACAAAGCGCTCTAAAAAATCGCTGCCACTCTAACCACCTTCCTGTCATGAGAGAGTTTTAGGAAAACAGGATACAACACAATTCATAAATCAGTTATTTCTTTTCTCAGTTCCTTCAGAACACTTAAGTTAATTCCAGCAGAAATTTGATACTTATCATCCTATCAACTATTCTTTAACAACTGATACTGGCATTTCAGCTCGAGATGATACTGTGATAATCACATCCAGGAAGACAATTCTACTCCAGGTTCTTCCACTCTTAACATTGATACAGAATTTTTCATCTTCACGGAAGCTTGTGCCAGGAAAACAGTGCCAGGTACAGTATCAAATAAACCTAAAGAATAGTTGGGGGGTGTGTGTGGTGTGTTAACCTTGGCTGGCAGCCAGACACCTACACAGCTGCTCACTCGCTCCCACTCCTCAACAGGACTGGCACAGAAAATAGGATGGGAAACTTTGTGGGTTGAGATAAATACAGAGAGATTGCTTACCAATCACTGTCGTGGTCAAAACAGACTCAGCTGGTGGGAAATGAATTTAATTTATTGCCAATTAAAGTAGGTTTGGATAGTCAGAAACAAAGACAAATTAAAACACCAGGCTCAACTTCACTCTTTCATTCCTGACTCTTCTATACCTCTCCTCAGTGGTGAGGGGTGGGGAATGGAAGTTTTGATCAGTCTGTAACAGCTCCTTTCTGCAGCTGCTTCCTCCTCACATTTTTCCCCTGCTCCAGTGCGGGGCCTCTCCACAGGCTGCAGTGTGCATATCTGTTCCACCGTGTTCCCTTGCACAGGCTGCAGGGGACTCTCTGCCCAAACACCTGGAGGACCTCCCTCCCTTCTTTCTTCTCTGACGTCAGTGATTGCAGGGATGTTTCTCACCTTTTTTTCCTCCCTCCTCACTGCCTATGCAGTGTTTTCACCCTTTCTTAAATACATTTTCCCAGAGGCACCACCGCCTTGGGTGACAGGCTCAGCGATGGGTCCGTTGGAGCTGGCTGGACCCGGCTGGAACCAGCTGTGCCCAACATGGAGCAGCGCTGACCTCTCCTCATTGAGGCCACCTTGCAACCCCCTGCTGCCAACGCCTGGGCACTGACAGCAGGTACAATACAAGTCCCTGTAAGCCACCAAGAGGCACCTGGGAAAGAGATCAGCCAACTTATCCACTCAAAAGGAAATTACTGTAGAAAATGCAACCTTAGAGTATGAAGAAACACAGAATCCTCACAGAATTTATCAGTGACTAAGCTTAAGACATCCACTGCAAAGAGTCTTTGCTTTCGTATCTAAGCTAGTGCTTAACTTCCTTCTGTGTTGACTGGAAAGGCAGTGTAGAATCAGATTCACAACAGTTGCCATAATATTTCCTAAATGAATGCTGAGGAAAAAACAATACTGATAAATACTGAGGAAAAAGAGTATTTAAAATCCTTCTTCTCTCTCTGGGTTAAGTACATAAATGACAAAAGCTCTCTGGAGATTAAATATCTACATTTTCTCTTTATAGACACCGAGGAAAGAAGACTGAGCTGACGGAAGTCGTCTGGTTCCTAAGAAGGGCCAGATCCCCTTGAGCTCAGGGGGATTTGGAGTCCAGAAGTCTCCACACCCCAGGGATGATGGTTTAATGAGTCACTCCTCTCCAAACATGCCATTTACCCAATTCATCTAGTGACGATGACCCAGAGCTCCAGATGTGCCTAGTGCTTCCCCTACCTGGTGGTTGACACTAGAGGCAGAGTAGCACTGTCTTCCTCCTTCATTGCTTCTTAATAGCAAGCTTAACTGTCACCTTGCTGAACAGGTTGATGATTATGAATCATATTTTTGATGCTCAGGGTATGGAGAGCTTAGATATGCAAGTCTATATTGGCAATTGTACTTTTTTCAATAAAAAGTGTTACAAAAGCTAGCCGGTGGTGATTATAGGATTCACCATGGGTCAAAAAAGTAATCTGACTGTGCTGGGAAGGTGAATCTTATTCTAGTTAAACTAGTGTTGCCACCACCTAGGTTCTCACTCTATCCACAAGACTACAAAAGTAGCTGCAAAACCATTTTATGTTCTATGCAGATGGAAAGAATCAGCCTTAGAGGAACCCCTGAGGTGGCTGGGCTGCAGACTGGGACTAACTGCTGTAATAATCCATATAAAGAGTATGAAGGGAAAGAGACATGGGGGAATAAGATTATCCATGCTAAAATAATTACTTTTATGTATAAAGAAAAAAGCTCTTCATGAACTGTACGGCTTCTGAGATAAACAGGCACGTATGATTGTGCCAATGTAATTTGGAGAGAGGTGGGAGAGGTGAAACAAGAGTTTTTTGTCCCTCGAGGATCTGTTCCCACAGCCCACATCAACAGCGGCATACGTAACTGTGCGATGCCATGTAGCTTGACCCATCAAAGGAACAATTTAATCTTCAGAACTTTCAATTCTTGTCTCTCTGAACCACTTAAGTTCAATTCTTTTAATTAACATTTAAATGAGATTACAATTCCCTGTTTGCGTTTTCAAAGGTCATTAGGACTTTACGGCATTAGGCAATGTCCCTTTCATATCAAAGGATTTTAGAAATCTTCTCACATTCAGGCATTTTATACCTTCCCAGTACTGTTGATCTGGATTTATTTTGCTGTTTCCTGTTTAACTACTGATTGTACCTGGGCTTGATAAGTAACACAGCCAGAAATATGTGCGTGGTCCAGATTTCCCCAAAAGTTAAGTAAATAGAAACCCCACTGTCAAAATTAATTTCCATTTTGTATAAAGCAAAGCTCAGAACTACTCTTTTTAAACACTCTGGTCTTTACTGCTTTTTTCTTTCTCACAGAATGTTTATCTTTCCCCCATTTTCATCTTTTTATTACATTAGTAATATGCTCTGTGTCCTCAATTTGTCGGTTCCTTCATCCCCTGAGAGACCTGAGTATACACAGTATAGTAATATTTCTCAGCAAGACATAAGCTTGTGCTATATGGTATAAGACAGCATATAAGCAAAGCGCTATACAAAGAGCTGCGCATGCAAAAGCTGTGGGTGGCATTCAGCATTACAGTCAGAGGGCATTCAGCACTGCTGCCCTTGCGAGGCCTCTTTTTGCTCTCACCTATGTCCTGTCCTGCCAACGGATGTCCATATGGGGTAGCTCAATGAATGGGTCTTCTCTATGATATTTGTAGTGTGCAAAGGTGCTGCCACAAACATGGATTTCAACAGTGAATCAGTGGAGGCACCTTCCTTACAGGTGGTAAGAGCGACTTAACGCTACCTGAATTATAGTTGACTCAAACAAAAGAATTCAGGAAGTGGCACACCTGGAAACCATGTATCTCTACCCGACACTTGTAAATGGGAGACAGGTTTGATTGTCACCTGGGCAGCGTCCAGTGGTAGTACACAACTGCAGGGCAGTCGGGTGTGCAAGCACATGTCAGATACTTAAACACAGAAGTATGTGTTGAGCTTCCTTTCCATTTTCCTGGGTTTTTTTTTCCTCTTTGTACTGTGATTTCTGGCAGTCCTGACATACCTAATTTCTTTTACTTGTGTGGGATCTCTGAATGTTGCTGTTCCCAGCATCTTTTTCTATTGTCTCCATCTCTGTTCTCCCAGCTGAGGGGTGAAAGGGATGCAATTCACTTAATTTACATGTCTTATCAAGAGATAGTAGTCTTCACTCCCAAATGTAGCTATCTGTTCAATGGGAAGAGGAACAAACTTTTGAAGGCCACCAGCTAGGGTACAAATTCATTATAGTCAGGTAGAGCCCTAATGTGATTACTTTCAGCACAGATTAGGAGCTAAAAGTTGCCAATTATGCCCTATGCTGGGCTTTTAAGGGGCATTTAAGTTCCTGTAGGCCAAACTGATTTTCTGATAGACTAGGCTGACCTTGGAGAAGGTCTAACTTTTCTTTACCTCTGAATTTGCTACAGTTCTGAGTCTAAACAGTGCCTGACTTGTCAATTATACCCAAACAAGACTTACAAACTCACTGTTTGTACATGCCTTATGCCTGAAAGCGTTATACCTGCTGGGATCATATAGACGGGACGATGTTATCTTATCTAGTATGATTCCTAGAATAACTGCCTCCCAAAAGAAAACACAGATTTAATCTCTGAAAGACCTAGCTAGTGTGCTCCAAACCAAAATCTGCATTGCATACACAGGGTGGACTGCCAGGGAAACAGGACCTGGAACAGATTTGGGAATTAAGTTAGTTGACACTGTGACAGTATTCAGATACTCCATATCTTCCTTGCAAAACTAGTCCTTCACAAATAATAATTTCCTTACAAAAGAACAACATGAACAGAAAAACTCCAGGATCTTTTCAACCTGAATCTATTACTTTAATCAAAGTATGAACAAAGACATGCAGTGGGAAGCTGGCCAGTGTGACAGAGTAACAACTTCCCAGTGTAGAAATAAGGGGAGTGCAGCCACACTTGTCATTTGTCATGGTGGGAATGCATGACTGATGCTGAAACTCAAAGCAAAAATTATCTATGGACCACAACACAAAAGCACTGCACAATGAATCTCTTATCTGGCAATGAGACAGCAAGTGAGGAAGTCATGGATAACAAGGATGCCTCTACATGTCACTTCAGGGAAACATTTTAAATAGAAGAATCCTGGAAAAGCGAAGAAATATAATCAATACAGTGATAAATGACAGTAATTTCACACAAACATCTGGGAAATTAAGCATGCTCTTTAGGAGTTGTTTCTTGCAGTGACTTGTGAAGGGATGAATGAGTTGCAAACCAAACTTCCCATCAATAAATTGAACAGTGTGGTAGCAACAATATTTATTTTAGCTTGGAAACTTTCCAGAAATTAAATACTAATATATAAAATTCTTCAAAAATATTGATTTTTTCAAATATATTTTTTGTTGTTGTTTTCTTGGATGCTGCTTTACTTTTACAGCTTACTTTTACAACTCTGCTTCTCCTGAGTTATAACTTGAATATTTCAGACTAAAAAAAAAAAAAAAGAAAGAATTTCATGGGGGAGAGTGGCACTTGAGTGAAAACATCTATATGCTGCATTTAATGCAAAGTAAGAGAATATGGTTTCATTAAATCTTGTAAAAGCTCCTTTGCATTCATAATATACCTCCTTTTGGCTTGAAAGTGACTCAAGTGGACATTGGTTAGGCATTGATCAGGGTCTAGCTTTTGGTACTAGTGAAGCACAGTTCAAATGTGCACCTAAACTTTGCATATCTTATAGCAAAAATCTCTTTACCCACACAGAATCATTTTCACCACCAGCAGAGTACACTGCCAATATACTTGGAAAAAAGGCAGTTTGACTCACATGTATTGTAGGCTTTAGGACTGAATAATGTTCATTAAAGTGCAATCCTCACAACTCATAATAAGAACCCCAAATTTTCCCAGTTGGCTGGTGTGATCCCAGTTGGTAAGTGATATATAAAATACTTGTTTTCTTTTATCCTTAGCTTTTTATCCTTTGAGCAAAAAAAGGAACGTTTCATACCATTGTATGCTGTTTAGAACTGAACAAAGTCATATATAATTTATTCATAAGTTTTAATTTCATTGACAGGTAGTGATACCCAGATCTTTAGTTGATTTTCTTCACTGTTTGTAATAATTCAAACAATTAGCATGAAAGAGGTTGGCAGTCAGTGATTAAGAATATTTGTTGTTCATAATCAGTTTTGTCTAATTGGTTAACCTCATATTCATTGTGTTTCTTGATTGGAAAGATTTTTGGAGAAGAATAATTCCTGGAAGCTAAATCTTGAATTTGGGCCAAAACATTAAAACAAAAATATAATTATCTGTCACACAATTATGTGAAAATAGGTCTGAAAAAGATAGATTTATGGCACCAAATTTCTCATATGTTAACTGTGGTGATTACTAGATGTTTACTAACAAGTTTTCTGCCTGTAGCAGCATCCTATGAAGTGAATGATATTAAGATACCTATGAAGTGAATGATATTAAGAAGACATGGATGAACTTGGAAGTTGAAGTTGTTTTTATTCATATCTTTCAGAAACAACACACTTCCATGAACTTAAGATGCTAAGATATTTAAGACGGTCCACAAACCCTTCCATTAAGGATTGGTGTTCCTCCTGTCAGTCATCTGCATCCAAGGCCCAGCCAGGGGTCTTTACCTCTCTCACATGTGAGAACTGCAATCACTGTAGCATCTGTTTTATTAATTTCTCTTTCCTTCTTCCTTTCTTCCTTTAATAAGCTAAATAATGGAATTTCCTTTCTTTTTTTTCTTTTTTTTTTGTTTTTAATGATGAGCTATTTTTGAGTTTTAGCAAGTGTAAAACATATGCACCTCTGATTTGCAACGGAAAAGAGTGAGGTTTCGGGTAGTTTAGATATGTGATGAGTTTGGCCTTGGGTTTTGGATCAGCTTACAAGCACTGCCGTCTTTCTTACTAGGACTCTGAAACAGTAATGACTTTCAGTTTGTCTTCAAATAGATTGAGCTTGTTCCTGGTTTCCTACACCCTCACATATGCATGGGTGTAGGAAGCCTTTAATCCTCTATCGCCTAAGAAGACTTACATGTTTGTTGACACGGGAGGAACACAGATCTTTGCAAAGCTGAGCTGGATGGCCAAAGTTTTACAAAATTGTTCTTTGCATCTTAGTTCTGTGGTCTTCTATTGTGATTTGATTTCAAGAAAACTATATATTTTTTAGTTTTTATTCTTCAGCTATTTTCTAATATGAATCATTAGACTCATCTTTTCTTTACATTATACTTTTCATGGTTTTTCTTACACACAACAAAGGAGGAAATCCAGCCACTTGTTTGTCATTTTTGTAGTGGCTGTGACAGCAATCTCTAATGAGTGGCCCTTCAGACATTACAGAAGTAGGTCCACTTTCACACACTTCACCTCTTTTCCACACAAATTACTTTTTCGTATTCTATTTTGATTAGGAAAATTAACTAATATTTCTTTCACCCTGCGTGTACCCAGATATCTCAATAATATCTCCATACATTGTCATTACCTGTTAGACATTCCTCTTCTGAGGCTAAAGTTGGCTGTCATCTTAGACAGTATATAAAGAGCAGCAGCTATTAATCTTACAGTAATACATACAAATTAAACCGCAATGCCTTTATGAAACTTTTTTTCTGTTCTCTTATTTATTGACAGATTTTTTTTAATTACAACACAATGAAATGATGGTAAGTACATAAGATGCAATAGTATAAAAAGCCATTTTAACCCCTCCCTTGGTTAAGACACTTACAGCAGACAAGAACTGCCCCACCCCAATTCCCCCCTTCTCAAATGAAAACAAAAAATAAATATAAATTAATAAATACAAAACAAATCACTGCACAGCCCTTAACTCTTTGATTGCCATGGCAAGAACCATAATGATGATTCTAGCATGTGACTTTCTGTGGTTAAAGGTTGCCGCAGCAGTCAAAGGGTTATAGCATTGTAAACATAAGTACTTTGTTGGAAATGTTCAGTCATGTTAATGGTCTACAGCAATGAGATTATTATCATGACCCCTTGACCTTTAATGACGCAACACTATAAGGAGTTAAAGAGATAATAGCTTGGTGAGCTGTTACATAGATTAATTAACCCATTTTGTTTAACAATGCACTATGAGGTCTTGATTTACTAATAAAAGACAACTTGTGTATAATAAAACACTGTTCAATGCATTGATCAATAAAATCAATGAGAAAATCAGTCTAAGCACCACAAAATTTTGCCTGATTATATCTGACAGTCATAATACACTTTAGCACCATGTAGTCAGCCTTGCATTTGCACACAAACAAGCTTTGTGTTTGTCAGTAGAAGCTACCTGAAGGAATAACATATGTCAGTTATAAAAAGGTTACTGTATAGAATGCTGTGTGAGCCAATAAAATAAAATAAAATAAAATAAAATATCAATAATGAAATGAAATTTAGTTGCAGAAAGCAAGTAAATGCTCCAGTTTTTTTGTTACTAACACATTCTAATGAGCCAAACATGGGCATGAAATGCACACGGGGCTATGCAGAGAAAAGGGAATAAAAATGAGAAATTTGAGTCACACAGAGAAATCATCACATCCATGTTCTGGCTTATTTGTCAGGCTTCGTAAATTAAATGAACAATTGTTGGGTGATTCAAGAAGTAGAGCTTGAAAAGAGTTGATGTTTAACAATGTGTGTGTTTTATGGCCATGTTATGCATAAAACCTCTTTCAGAGCTATCCTAACAACTGCACCAAAATCCTTGTCTCTGCATGAAAAGTTGATTTCCTCTTTCTCAAAGGTGGACAATAAACAAGCAAATCACAGTGTGGGAAGAGTCACAATTGGAGTAGGTTCTAGCTAGCATATTGGAACCAGAACAGTTTCTGCTGGAATTACAGGGAATTACAGGGAGGAAGGAATGGCAACAAGGTGGAAAATGGAATCAGCTGCTAAAATAACACCCAACAAGCCGAACTAAGGAAGAAACCAGTTTCTGGTAGGTAGAAGAGTACAGCACTTGGAGAGAAAGCAAGGCGCCTGTTATTCAGAAAGTAAGAGAAACAAGAACGTGTATGAAGCACGGAAAAGGATGTACCCTTCTTGTACATATCTATATGAAACTCTGACCACACACTGACAAAACCAGCTGTGCATGCTTTAACTGCTAACAATACTAACAACAGGACTGGCAAGGAGCAGACATCATCTCCCTCAAACAGCTTCTGATCATATAGGAACACTTAGCACATACAATAAACCTACAGAAGTCAAACACCTGCATCTTTATCTGCAAGCTGTGACTGAGCCGTGCAACGAATCCAATTCCCGGACTACGGTAGCAGGTGTCAGAGAGAGCTCTTCATAAATATGCTATTTATGATACCTACAAATTAGGATCAATCAGAAAACAATGCATAACAGCAAAGTATTCTGCCATGCAACAGTGCAAGCGTATTATGCTACAGCAGTAATGTAATGGTAGTTGATGTATGTGTGTGGACTGACTCGTGGTAGAAGAAGGAGTCTGGCCATATAATTATTGTCTAAATATCCATGACGTGGGTCATAGGCATCAGAATGCAAAGGAGAAAGAGAAAAGGTTAAAGATGAGCACTGGAACCCCTGGAAATAATACAAACATTTCTGAAATGCAGCTTTCTAAACTGCTCACCTCTCACAGATGGCACAAACCATGCATGCAAATGGTATGCAATGACTGGCATCAAAAATTATAGGTTTCTGCTGTTACACCATGTTACATGTGACCAGGCAAGTAGCCACAAGATGCAAACAAGGAGTCCGTGATGGTAAGTGCTGGCTGTGCCACGTCATTTTCACAAAAGACTTAAAAGACGGCAGAGTCAGAGGATGGCAGAGACTTCAATAATCTGAAGTGAGTAACTTGGAGCTCAGTCTTAGGGGACTGGACAATAAATAAGATTTAGTGAAAGATATATATCAAGTTCCTCAAATGTACACAGGAGGTTTTGAGAAGGTACTACCTCTTCACCCGCGACACAAAAAGCCTCATTTCCTAGTGACAGACTGTAAAATGTTGTGATTAAATGAGATAGACATCAAAATTCTATTTTCTTATTTCCTCTGTATAGTGAACAGATCATTTCTCACTTGTCTGTCAAGAGCATCTAAAATTAAATTTTGCCTTAATTATTCAGGAAACATGTCAGGGTACGGTGAAAAAAAGGGGTGGAGGGGAATCAGAACTTTGATACATAAAGAAATATCAATAGATGATCCATCCAAAGGTCATATATGTATTTCTGTTATGTCAAGCACTTCAGGACTGAGATATCACAGAGAGAAAGATACATGGCTGTAATATAGACTAATAGAGGTAAAGGCTTCTTTGTCCTTTAGTATTCCATACAATGAAGATCTTCAAATCATAGATAACTTCTTGGATCTAATTTCTAAAAACAAATGTAAGAACATCTCAGTGTGACAAGTTTTTGCACATAGATTCAGACTGATGCTAGTTTGACTAAATCTCTTTCAAAAGATTTTTGATTGCAGCAGATAAATAATGTGCTCTTTCTATATATTTGTAATCAGGTTTAGAGTAACTGTTCTGAGAAGCCTTTTGACTGACTGCTCTCTGCTGGGTTATTACACCAAATACAGAATTCAGTGGACGTTCCACAGCCTATCAGGTATCTTTTTTCTTGGAGACAAATAATATTTTCAAAGCTATCCTGAACTTCCTGATAATATCTCTTCTCTTTTATTGTTGATTACATAGCAGTTCCACACCGTTTTAGTGGTGTCAATGGTCTTTGGCTCCTTTCCTTTCTGACCAACTAGTTTTGTACTTGAAATTATAAAACAAAATGTTCTCACTCCTTTTCTTATATTCTTCTGAAAATGAAAATTGCAAACTTGCTTATACTGCTTTTTCTGTGTCTGTCTGCAGTCTTTGACCAAAAGACCTAGCTGGCTTTCCTGTGGATCCTAGAAGTTGTGGAAAGAAAGATCATGACTAATTTAAGTTTCGTCTGAGAAAGATTTCTATAGGGTGTTCCTTTAAATGTGTATTTTTCATCACTGTGATCCGAGAAGTACCACCTTCAAAGGAATGCGTATTGATAGCAGATGGTGACCTGTGTTTCTTGGATGATGAGAAGGGAGGATCATAATCCTTGATCTAGCCTATAAAATGTTTTTCAACCAGACACAATAAGACAGTATTGTGCATCAATTGACAAGAGATGCCTGCATGGTTTTGGAAACAGTAAAGGTGGATGTTAGATATATACTTAGTTGACAACGTTTTACCAAATGCATTATATCATAGAGTAAGAGCTGGGAATGGATTATTTGCATCATCACACATTCCTTCAATTCTGGATTCCTATTCAAGATTAAATTTTCTTGGGTATAAAAATCTCAGGTATTCCTGTGAGCTGTGTGAGTATCGACAATGTCTATCCTGAAAGATTTTTTTAAGAGTTTCCATCCACCTTGTGATGCATGGCCAGAGTTCATAGCACTTTATCATATGAGGTAAAACACAGCCATGTAAATAGAAGGCGCAGCTATGCCTTGGAGGTATGAATCGTAGTTGTCGTGATCATTTAAAACAGTGCTGTAGGTTGCCGATGATGTCTTCTGAATATGTGCCATCGCATGTACCATTTCCTAACTTATATAAGTCTACTTATATCCAAGCAAACTGCTCAGAACAGACTTCAACATGGTGCTCCCGTAAGATAGGAAGACGATCAGTATGTGAGCACTGACAATTTTGTGGCAATAGCCAAGCACAGCATACACAGTGTGTGCATCTCTGTTTAGATTCAAATATGGGGCTGTGCATTTCAACTGGAATATATCGGTTGTACAATAGTACTTTTTGAGCTATATATAATATCATGTAATTGCAAACACTGACAAAAAGTATTACAAGCCATCATTTCATGTAATGGGAAAAACCTACTTTCTTTTCTTTGAGGTTGTAAAATGATAGGAAGAGTCCAAAATTTGTTCACACCTTGTAAATGAGTCAGCACTGATTGCTTGCTGATCCTAAGCACTCTCAGCTTCCACGAGGCAGACGATTTTAGGTACAGCCATGTAAACTATGAATATGTGTGTAGACTGGGTGTTAAATTATGCCAACACATCAGGATGGAAATAAGGGTTAGAAGCATTGTTTTCTGACTTAACACACTACTTTTTGCAAGTGGCGAACCCATCTGGGCATGCACTGACTGGCAGAGTTACACTGTTGTGTTGCTGGTGGGTAAGTAATACAATACTTCACTGAAAACACTTCAAACTCTGTTGTCATATTGTTAAGGGCTAACCGGGTAGTTTAGGAAGTTATTTTATCCCAGCCTTCTGTAGCTAATCCCACTTCCCAGAAAGCCAGTTCCGAGAATGATGGATGGGTAAATAGATGATCCAGGACACATGCATGGCACAGAACGAAAGGGATTATTCCACGTGTTAGTGCCAGATGGCAAGATGGAGAGAATGTCCAGTATACATTTTACCGCAACAGCAAAAAAAGTAATGGGCATGAAAGGCTATGAATTCAGCTATGCCAATAGCTTGCCAAGGAGATTAAGTTTGCAGTTATAAAAAGGATGTGATGCAATTTCTTAGGGTAGAAATTACTATTAACTAAACAGAAAGCTTTGGTTTATGTGGTGGCTATTACAATCATCATCTGTGGACAATGTCATTCTACAGAAGCAGAAGAAACTAAGCTGTGTGACTGGAAAGCTTTGTGCCATCATAAACGGCTGATGTGTGTAACGATTATAGTTTGCGTAGTTTTACTGTGACAGCAAGTAGCACTGTGCTGCATGAACATCCCAATGTAGAAAATTGTCTTTAGTATGCTAGTTTACATGAGCATTTCTTCTCTTATGTCTTCTCTGCCTCTAAAATTTATTTAATATATACTCTGGGCAGACCAGAGCGGTACTTCAGGCTATCTCCACAAGGCAAAGATACTTTATGTACACCTCTCACAGAATGTCATCTCTCAAAGACATAATGGGCGGCTGTAACTGCAAATGCTAATGAACTGACTATAATTTATAGATGATATGCTAAAGCTCATGTATACTGGCAAACAAGACCTGTTTATCATGCATGTGCTTAATGCTGGGAACGTGCTGCTTTGAAATACATTTTGATTTTAGGAACAGACGCTTGCTGTAGTCACATACTGATGATCCCTCACAATATGATCTCTTGATTATCACTGGGATTTCCTAGTTACATACATACATCAAATAACGCCACATCATACAGAATCTATGCTGCCTAAGATTAGAGGCTACCTTAGATCAAACATCAAATGGAGCCAATCTGCAACAAGTGATGGTATGTTTTTGATGCTTACCAGGCATTTTCAGCATCGATGGCATTGATGACAATGTCTTTATCAGCCTCTGACATCTCAGATGGCAAGTCACAAGAATGGACTACACAGATTTGACTCACACATTACATTTTTTTCATGAGACCAGTGGCAGACAATTCATTGTTTACATGCATATATCAGAGATTAATTTTGTGAGTATATGGTTCATTTATACCTGATTTTGTAACTGACATATGTTTAAATGGTCTTATCTTATGTGAACCACTCTGTCTGCAGTCTGTATCGTGTGAGCTAAGGAAGTATGCCTAACATTACACTGCTGGTGTATCAGTCATAGCTATACCATTGTATTCAATAACAGGTTATCTGTTCCTCAGCTCCCACACAATATTATTTGATTTACAGCATAGCTGAACATCTAAGTGGCCAGTGACATTTGTTCCCTCCACTGATAATAACGATTTTCCTTATGGCTCATAGGGCTGCAGTCAACTATTTACGCTTCTGGAAACAGAGCTGTCCAAAGACAGTCTTGACAACAACAAAAGGCGTCAGGGAGCTATTGTTCTGTAATGGCTGCTTCACATCTCCTGCTGCCACGGTGCACGGCTTCCTCCACCTCTGCAGTTGGTGATAAAACTTAGGCCATGTTGTGAGAAGACACGGGAGCCAGGACAGAGCAAGCCCCTGCAGTCATATCCTCGCTCCTCAGCCCAGTCATTTTGTGCTATCTCCAGTTTAGGCTGCTAATGGTGTGGTAGTTTGCATTTCTACTTTCTTAAAAATGCAGTGCCTGGAACGTTCACTGTTCAGTTTGCTATGTGTCCTTTTTAAGGTTTGCCCTAGCGACGCTTCAAATGCAAAGAACTAGAATAGGAATGTAATGCTTCCATTGCTTTTAGGCAGACCTACTTTCTATTCTACGCACTTTTTTTCTAACCAACAAGCTAGAATTTGATTCTATATAATTTGGTACCAAAAGCTACATTTAACTGACATAAAGATTGCGAAGGAAGACCCCCCCCAAAAAAGTTGAAAATTCAAAAATTAAGCCTTACACTCTGTTCTTAACCCACAGTGCTACTGGCACTGGGGTCCTGACCAAACAACTGGGGAGGTGAAGTACACTCTGAGAAAAAGTGTAAGTCTGCCCCTTATGTTTGAATGTATTAGCTTCTGTTACTTGCATTCAAAAAATTAGACCTTAAAAAATCTTTTTCTTTAATTATACCCTCCCTTTGCCCCACTCTGAAAGAAGAAAAAGAACAAAACTTCATAGGAAGATATAAAATATGTATTACATTTATTCAGGAGACTTGAAAGGGCTCCTTTGGAGCCATTTGAGTCTCTCCATCCCAGCCTATCCAGTAAATATACAGTTACATAGCTTTTTTAATATTTTTTTTTGATAAAAATTATTTTTTGTCTACAGTCAATAACCTCTTCCTAGGTTTATACATTACAAGGCCAGAGGAAACACTGCCATCATCTACTCTGGCCTCCTGCATTGTACAGACCATAGTACTCTGAAGGTACACGACCCTGTATAGTCAGCTTGATAGACTGTAACTGATTAACACAATGCATATTCAGTTTTGTATTGTTCCACAGTACAGATCATGACAATAGCAATATGGAAATGTTTATTAAAAACCTCATGAAAAAAGTTACGGCACACGAGCAGGAACCCAGATTGCAGAACTGAAAATACTTTCAATTTGTTTTTTCTTAACTCTCATAATTATAGGCCCGGTAGAAAAACAACTGTTCAAAAAAATAACATTGTCTTAGAACTTTTACTTGTTTGAGTTCAAAACTAGATCAGGCAACATCACTAATTTACTCTGAACTTCTATAATTTGAAACTAGCCAGTATGTATTTGGGAATTACAGTGAACACAATTGCTCTTACATCTTTTACTTAAAGCAAACCTTTATGACTGTTATAACCTACTGAAAATAGGAGTATGTAATAGAAATGCCGACGCAATCTTGCTCTGCATGACATAAACATGCCAATATAATATTATTTTTTCTCCCTCTCTCTGTATATAATATATATGCACTTTTAAGTAAAAGAAAATAGATTAAACAATCAACTTATCGTGTACTCATGTATCTATGATGTACCATATACCAAGCACTAGACTTATCACACTTACCTTCCTGCATAATTAAAGTTAAATTCTCCAAATACAAACATTTTTGTTACCTTATCAAAGAACAACAGTCAACATGCTCAGCACTTCATTACTGTCAGGGAAACAGTTGCACAAAAAGTTCAAGCTGCCATGAAAGATATTTCAAAATTGAAGTGAAATTTTCAAGTGAATCAAAAACCAGATGAGATGCTGTTCTGACTTAAAGAGAATAAGTTCTCCTACTGGAGAGGAAAACCATATGCAGAATAAGTAGCGCTGTTAGTATTTTCCACCAGCTACCCAAGGGACAAAATCGGAACAGCAACATGAATCATTTTGTTCTGTCTGGAGCAGAACGTAAGGTATAGTAGTTTGTTGACAATAAAAATCTCTCCATGGATTAAAATATGCATGTATGTGTATGTGTATGCTTGTGTGCATTTATAAGTATACAAACACACACACACGTTTTAATATATATGACAAACAGGCATAGAATTCCGAATTCACCAGATGAGCTGATGTGCAGTAAATATCCTATGTTACTTAACTGTCAATTAATCTATATTTTCAGCAACAACTGAATTGGATTTACTAAATAATGCTATGGGCTGATACTGGTGCACTTCTAACCTACAGTATGCAGTACCTCTACAAAACATCTCCAAAATGCCATCCGCATTGCATATTTGTTGTAAAACTATATCTTTTTCTAATCTTCATTTTTGTTAGCCGTACATATGCATATCTGTTTATGCTCTAACAAATAAGTTTGCAATGCTTTATAGCATGCCACATATGTTCATAAAATAAGTCCTCAAATCAATATAAAATCATGTAATTGAACAAAAAGGCATACTATTTTTCATGCTATGCTCAATATAAATATAAATTCAAGGCAGTCAAGCTATCCATTACCAAAATAATAATACCCATAATATATATGTATATATACCTACACTCTCTAAAAAGTGATCCAGTTATGTGGATTAAGAAACCAGTAAGAAATTGGCTGAATGTAGTATAAAAGTCTTATTTTATGTAAAAGCCAATACTGGCCATTTCAAGTATTTTAATACTTTCCTATAACCTTTTCATTAATAACTAGCTATTTGTAGAAATTATAATTTTATACTGAAAATTGTATTCAAGTTAAATAAAAATTAACTTCTACTGTAGTCCATTTTTAGAGTGTGCACGTATACATAGCAAAATACCCTTCTACAGATCTATCATAAATATTTTAGTTTATGTCAGTTCTTTTCTATGAAAACACTTCAACCTTTTTTTCTCTAATTTTGGATAATGTATATCAGGCCTTTTAAGAAACAAAACTCGTCTCAGTCCATTCGCAACACCAGATTCCCTTCAGTTTGTGCCAGTTTGCAAGTTAAAGGTCAAAGATCAAAGACATAGGACAGTACACTTTAAGGAAATTCAGACAGTGAAGCTGTTCACAGAAGACAATGTTTAACTTGGTAATGACAGTCAACAGGTCAATAATCAAGTTCAAGGCAAGCTGTTCATTGTTGCAAAAGCTACTCCCCTCAAATCCCGGCTTTCATAAAAAACCAGGTGTCTGACTTTTGGGGTGCATCATTCTGACCATCTTTAGTAAGTTCACAGCCCAGTGACTGTAAAGCCTATCACTGCAAGAAGCAGCTCCTAAAATCAATAAAGAGGTCTGTCAGTTGCTGACTTTTCTCTAGGAAAAAAATATTGATACAAACCTGCTCTGCAGGTCACATGAAAATGACAATACTGCTGTTAGCACAAATTACACAGAATGACAAAATGCTTTGGTGGTCCCTTGGCTCTGTCAGTGATACCACGTTTGGCTGAAGGCCAGAAATTTGACTAACCCTTTGAGAACTATGGTGAACATGCAAAGGGGTAACACACCGGAGGGTACTCATGCAATATCAGAGTCATCCTTTTAGCTTTCCTTTGAAACTGTAACTCTACCTCCGCAGAGGCAAATTGAATTATCATGCAACATAGTTTAAAAGAGAAATTCAAGATGCTTAAGTTAAAAGGCTAAGCTATAAAACTGTTGTCAGTTCAGAAAAAATCTTGGTAAGCGGGAGAAGTTGTTAAAATAGGTTTGGTTACTTTAACCAGAAAGTAGCTGGTAAATATCTTTTGTTTTCTATTTCTGTTACACATGGTTTGCTACCAATAACGCAAATAATTAAAAACGCTCACTTGCAGTCACAGGAAATCTGTTTTGAAAAACTGATCTTCTTTTAAAACCTGTATTACCCAAAGACAATCCCATAATTTAATGACAACCGAGATTAACATCCACCGGACTCTGAAAATGGATGCAATAGTTCTCAAAGGGTTACACCACCAATGTAACACCAGCGTCGAGTTTCTCTGTAGCATGACTGTTGCTTTATTTCATTGAAATCCACTTCAGAGACACACTGCTTTTTACCATGCTTTGGAATGAGTGCTCCTGACAGACCTACGAAAGGCCTGGGGCAGTTGGCTTGGTACAGCTTGGGAAAGATTATGCAGGAAAACCAACCGAAAATCAAACAAACCAATAAAAAGGTTCTGCTTGAATATAGTAATGAATATAAATGAGTTTAAAACATTGAGGACGTAGCCCAGAGCAGCTGTAAAAAACACAAAATGAATGTATTATTAAGGCTGTTACTATATTGCAGATATTTTGGCCCCTTGTTTGTTGGAAAATGGCTGTCCGAACAGTCTGAAGTCCTGCATGTCATCCGAGTCTCCCACCTGAAAAAACTGGAAGTAGGAGTATAGGACTTTATCCGTAGCAGACAGAATGCAATCCTCTTTGGAGACAAAGCTGTTTTGGGTCTTCTCACTTTCCTGAAAGTTCCGTTGTGGGTTGTTGTGTTTTTCTAAAAAAATTTACTTTCAGCAAAAAACTTTTCAAAGGGGAACAGGCCTTAAGGGAAAAATGTAGAAACATGGAGATTTTCTTTTTTTCCTCTTCATTAGTTAGTCCTGATAGTTTATAGGGCATTGAACGTGCAGAGGAAAGGCCTAGAATCGAATGACAAAGAAAGACAAAGGACTGAAGAAACAGCAGATACTGTGTATCACGGAAGCTTCCCAGCTGAGCGAATCGCCACTCATGCGCGGGACAGGCAACCCCCTGGGTTTTAAAGATCAGCTTTGTTTCAGACTGACAGATGCCCGCTCCTAGCTAGGAAACTGCATAACAGCTCTTGTGTTGAATCTCAAGTTACCACAAACTCCTGGGAGGGAAAGAAAAAAACAACAAACCAAAACCCTACATCACACCCACTCTTGCATAGAGCGTTTGCAGTACAGTATGTGGCGCGGTGTTCCTTTCCTTTTGAACTGGAACACAGTGTAAACCAAGACAAGGAGGCACAAGGCCAGGATGCAGGGAATGACGATGGCTATGGCTTTCACAGTGCTGGCTGTGTTGTCCAGTTTGATGACAATGTCAACGTCATCTTGAGGGCTGTGTCGGTCTTTATCTCGATCTGTTGGTCCATCACAACCCATAAAATCCTTGAGGATGGATCTGGGATAGCCAGGTTCCACCCTGAGCATCTGGTTATTGAATTTCCAGTACTCTTTTCCTTTGTAGAAATACGTGAAGCCTGAGGAAGAAAATCGCAATTATTCATGGTCATATAGGATCAAATCATGTCATCAACACACCATGACTGAAACTACTGCTATCAAATTATTTTGTAATTAAAAAATTAAAAATATGTAAGGAAGAGACCTCAGTTGTAAGTCTTTCAGTTCTTCTTTACAAATTTATTTTCTTTACTGTCTCTAGAAAATCTAACATCGGGGTGGGGGTTTTTAATTCAATAAACTGGGATTTCATTTTCTTCAATTACTACAAAAAATTAAAGGAATTCCAGAGAATATGATCTTTGACAGACCAGGGTCCAGCTAATTTGTTCATTCACTGAAAACCCAACCAGACTTGGAATCCTCAGGGTCAGGACTTTAAAGCTTCACAACCTCTTCAACAAGGGAAGTCTTCTGAAACAAATTGCAATGCTATGCTAGCCAGAAATGAGAACTGACTCTCTTTAATGTGACATAGCCTACTGCTGTACTTCAGAAGAAGGAAACTGGATGAAATAACAGCAGCTTTGCCAAAAGAAAACAGGTGTAAGCAGATTTAGGTTTTCTGCAAAGAGCTGCTATTTGATCATTTGGGCATAATCCAATGTTATTACTAAACATGCCTAAATGGAAAAAAAAAACAAACAAACTTGACTCCTTGCCAAAAATCTACATGACTTTATTATCCCAGCTGAGAAAAGGCATTGATCTGGCAAGAAAGAAATCTTCAGGATGGGTGAACTTCCTCCTACTGTTTATGAACAGAATGCAAACAGCTGGATTTTTCCTTATCTTTACTTTATAGACCTCAGCTCATTTCCTGCAGTACTAAAGGCCACTAAGAATACTGAGATAGATTGGGCACTATTTCTCCTTTTAACAATGCTTCCTGAAAAAATCGGTAATTGGCTATCTGCAGATAATGTCAGTAATCACCTATTCAAACAGCAGTTAGTTTCTTTCAATTCTAAAAAAAAAAATAAATTACTTGATAGTATATTTTGCAGCTCAAACTGTAAAAAAAATCTTCATCTATCTACAAAAATCTACTGCCAGTTTTCAGAATATTTAGAATATTTGAACATTTTTCAACATTAGCTATTTATGTCATTTTAATGGCTTCCCTAGCCACTGAAAAGGTACTGTTTTCATTTCCTTAATCCCTTGCAGTTTTATTATCTGAGAATGAGTTAGTTTATCTATAGAAAGGCATAATACTGGCTAAAAAGAAGAAAGAAAAGAAAAGAAAAGAAAAGAAAAGAAAAGAAAAGAAAAGAAAAGAAAAGAAAAGAAAAGAAAAGAAAAGAAAAGAAAAGAAAAGAAAAGAAAAGAAAAGAAAAGAAAAGAAAAGAAAAGAAAAGAAAAGAAAAGAAAAGAAAAGAAAAGAAAAGAAAAGAAAAGAAAAGAAAAGAAAAGAAAAGAAAAGAAAAGCACTGAGCTGTATCAAAACTAGTTAGGAGGCTTGTTCACAAAAATGCCTTCTATTCTGATTGGAACAAATAAAAAAAGAGGACTGTAATTCTTTAAATACAAAGAAGTTTTAGAATTTTAGAATGTAAGTTTCCTTAAAGCAATCTGTAGCTTAAACAAAAAATATTATCAAATGCAAAATTCCAGTATTCTGAGCCACAGGTTACCCTGTCTTTGCATTTCATATAACAACATGTATGTAAGAAAGCACTGTACATACTGGCTCTGGATAAATATTGCAAGTATGGAAATTTGATATATTATATCTATCAATATTCTAATACATATATAGAGACCATACACAGATATGACATCTCTAAATCTGTATTCTTACATATATACAGAATACATATATGTATACATCAGGGGTACATATAGTATTAATTGTTATTATACATTGAAATATCAAAATAAAACTGTTAAAGCCACGAAAGAATTGCCAGCCTCTCTAGATCCAGTAAAAGTTCTTCAATCAGAGCGTATTCTCCACTGGAAAACTCTGAAGGTAGTTTAAACCTTTCTGTCATTTTGCTGAGGCAGGAACCATGATAACAGTTAGTAACAGCTGAAGGATGGAAGTTACCAGCAGAGAAGGGTAGTTCTAAGAGACTGAGTAGTTTTACTGCTTCTCATGGCAGAACAAGAGACCTCACACAACTGTTGAAAGTGATTTCATCTAATCTGCTTGCCTTGTTAAGCCTGCTTTGGGAGCTGCTCCTTACAGTTTTCCATGTGCTAGTTGCTGAGAGTAGTGAGCGCAATGCTCGACCCAAACAGCATGGAAGGGCTTAGCAATCACTAACATGTCATGTAGAAACTCAAATTAGGAGTGGTAGTAAGCACAAGGCAAAAAAAAGCTCACTGAGCTAATAAATTAGACTACCTTTTCTCTTTCTTCTCTAAAAATTGCCCCACCATCCACTTTAGCAGAATTTCTAGATGGGTGGTGAGATTTTCTATGCTGCTCTCAAGGCAGAAAGGAAGATTTCTCCAATCTGGAGAACTTTGTGGGAACTCAGATTCCATGGAGCAGCAGAAAGGAAATTTCCTCTTCATCTCCTCCTAAGAGTTTCTCCCACAGTGTTAGAAACCAAATACAATACGGGAAGTAGCAGGGGGAGTTTCAAAGATGTTACCTGTACCAAAACAAGCTTCTAGGACAATGAGTCGGGATGCTGATTTGAGTCGGAGATAGTTTTTTCTCATCTTTCCCAAGCCTCTTATTGCAAGATTACCCAAAAGTTTTGTAGACGGTCAAGAAAACCCCTCTATGATCAGAATTATTGCAGGTGTTCTTTTGCATGGTTTACACAATAGAAAAACAAGGGAAAGAAAAAAGTATCCTTTAAAATAAAATGGATTTACTGGATGACAAGCTTTCAGATGTTCCCTTACAAAGCTATATAGTAAACCTTCCTTGACAACTCTGCTTCTGCCCAAAGAAAGGAAAACAGTTTCAGGCAAAATGTAATCAACTTCTTTCCAATTAAGCTGTGGTATTTCTTATTTGCATCTGCTTTTGTTTCTTTCTCTCTTCATACAAATAAGAGTGGAGCTGTGAACTGTTTCTTAAGATGTCTGTTTTCTTGATTTCAGGGAAATTATCTTAGTGGTCTTCTCGGGAACTTTATGGTGTCATTTTGGCTTTCTGAGAAGCTCAAGAATGCCCTCTTTCCCTTCCCCTCCTCCACCATCTCATGGCATGTTTTACCACTGTCCCCATCAAAAGAGTCAGTCAGACTATCAAAGCCCCTGGTGTAAAAAAGAGAAGTGCCTTTGATGTAACCAAGAGTCTTTCCTGCCTTAAGAATGAGTGCTCTGCCTCTGCAGCACTTTCAAACCCACTGGTCTGAGTGTTACTGTAAGATAATTTCCATTTGTAATGACAGACACACGTACCTGAGCTCAGAACATGAAACTTAGTATGGGGAAAGCAATTGAGGTAAGAAAAAGAAACACACACACATACACATACACATGTGTTAAACTTCTGTCGGATGTAAATCTTTAAAAATATGCTTAAAAAGTCATGAAGGGAAGAAAGCAGAGGTTATATCCATTATGTTTGTCTGTGTATACATAACGTTTGTGCCCATTTCCACACGTGTGTGTATTTATAAACAGTTTGTTATTAGTGTGCTATATGCAGAATATCCTTGACTGACCTACTTTCCAGTTAAAACCAAAACAAAACAAATAAAAGCAACACAAAAAATACAGTCTAGCCAAAAGGCCAGAATCCAGAGAGGGTTTCTGCTTCTGGATAAAACAGAAACAAAGCAAGGAAGCAATTAAACATATTTCTGAAAAAAAAAAAAAAAAAACCCCAAACATTTCCATGCTAAATTACTTAATCAAGTTAGAGGTTGAAATAGGAGACTGAAATGGTTTATACAAGGAAAGTAATGTTTTTATCTGCTTATTAAGAGGAAATTAAAATAATATGGCAATATAGACATGTGCTGTCTGTGAGGCAAACAGAATAAACCCAGGACCTACTAGTAAATAAGTCATAAATGCCATACAACAACTCACACAGTTACCAACACAATGATAAGTGACGACAAATGCATATTTTTATTCCCGTCAAGGGGATCTAAACTCTGTGCAACTGAGGGCTCTGCTGGCAGCCTGCCAGCCGCCCCTGGGTAGCGCTGAATTCTCTTGAGATGGGGGAGATTTTGGCCGCTTTCATTCATTTGGAGGTGTGGCCAGCTGAGATTCTAGGTTCCTGTATGTGGTGATGCATCTTGATACAGGTAATAGCACTTCATACTAACGTCCCTGTGATCTGCGTTTCTGCATCGTGGGCTTATGACATCTTTGATTTACTTAGATTCCCAGGGATATTTCTGCTTAGATAAATATTTTGCTTCCCTTTTCTAGTTGTTCAGAATGAAAGTAATACCTTTTAAGCTGTTCAAGCAGCTAACATCTTGACAATTCAAATAGAGGAATACTGTGTTTAGGAAGTTTGTTTTAAGAGGTACTATAATTCAGCAGAGAATAAAAATAAATAAGTGAACTAAGACACAAGAAAAAAAAGAATAGAAATTAAAATTTATGAGACTAAATTTGAAAGATTTTTCTCTATTGTGTTAAATGGTACATGCAAATAAACAGCCATTTTCACAACAGCAAGTTCTACAGCAGGAAATACTCTATTCATAAATCAAGAATTCCTTCGCTACTTAACCTGAATAGTCAATCACCCCTCTACTACTCTATCTTTCATAAAGGGTGTTAGTAAATCATTAAAACAAGAATGTGTTTGCATACCATTTTCTTTGTGGACAAAGGCTCCCTGAGGTGATTCTGGGATACCTTTCCAAATTGTGATTGGTTTGGGATAACCAGGGTCCATGGATCTCATTTCTTCACTGTACCTCCAGTACCTGAAATTTTTTTTTAAAGAACAAAAAAAAAAAAAGCAAAAAGCATTTATAAGATAGTAGATGAGTAACTACATATTTTTTTTCCTTCTAACATTTGCTACATTCATTAGCCACAAATGGGAATACTTGACTTCTTTTCTTTGAACATACTACCAGATTATGAAGAAATCTTTTTGCTGACTGGACAACTGTTTCATGTAAGCAGAAAGAAGATAAATGATTTTTGCACTTTAACAACTAAATCATCATGCATTGCACAATCTCAGCAATTCTAAAGCCTAGGACTTCTGCACATGCCACAGAGAGATGCAATATATGCAAAAAAGATACATTAATGTTTAGATAACATTTTAATCATGAAAAAGACAGTAGATTCAGATTAAAATACTCCCAACAATCTCAATTTACCTCTCTATATAGGTATGCATTACAGTAGCTTTTCATGTCATTATCATCAAATAGATACAGTGTAATACAAAATTCAACCTGGATTTGTGCTTTTTTGCCAGCCAGCACTTCTTGAATTTAAAAAGCTCCAGCATGTAAATTCTAGGCAACATGAGCATGTAAGAAGTATTTACACTTGTGATTTTATTTAAACTTACAAGTAATGTTGATAATTTCTTTGTCTTTATGCAACTGGCTAAATTTCTATGCATATCTTATTATAAAATGGTTCTAAGAATTAACATACTGTATCTCTAGTATCTCTGTGTATCCTGATATAATATTTGGGTGGGTCATTTCATATTTTGATTGGCTGTACTAATTTAGAGCATACCGATTTTGAGCCTAGTTTTCTTGGAGATTTTTTTTTTTCCAAATCAGTTTTATTCATGAGAAAAATTGCATAAAAAGACAGCCACTCACCATTTCAGAACATCAAGACCCTGAGAATATTTCACTTCCATTGATAATCTGGTCACTGCTAAAAACTTGACCCTTTTTCTAATTTGAATTCATTGGACTTCAGCTTTTAGAAATTCTTGTTATGATTGTTCCTGTTATATTAAAGAGTCCTTAAGTGGATGACATTTTGTCCCTGCAAAAGTACTTAGACACTCTAATCAATTCACATCTTAATCTTTTTTAAAAACAAAATAGTCTAAACTCCTCTGTATTTCTCCCTGCAGAGCATTTTTCTGCCTTTAAACTTTCAATGAAATTAAGAGATGGCAGATTTCAAGTGGGTTAAGAATTGGCAAGCTGCATTAAAAAACATTTGTATTTATTTTTTCTTTCTTATGCATAAATTATTTTTATAGCTTGATTTCTTAATCTGGTCATATATGTATCAGTAACCAGCCAACAAAGCAATGCTTTTTATTTTGAAATGTAACATCTTTCAGAGTTTGCAGTATTTTACATGGAGAAAGAAACAACATGTAGAAGCAGTAAACAAAACTCTGACATCAATACTATTGCAGTTCTTGCTCGTCTTTTGACTCTGTACTTCTTCATCTTAAGTTTGCATTTTGTCTTTTTGCATTTGCCTGTTCTCTCTTTCTGTTTCTTTATTCTCACTCTTTGCTTAATATTCTATTTTCTAATCTCCGTTTTTATCTGCGTTTCTCCTTTATCAACTATCTCGCCTTCTCCTCTGTCCCTCTTTCCCAGAACCTTATTTCCTACCTGCGTACTTTCACTCATTTTTCTTTTTGCTCTTCCAACCTTTTCACCTTTTTGAGCTCCTTCTTCTACCAATCTCTGCATTTTTCCACTAGGCTGCATGATGCAAATAGTCAATCTTATAGGACTTTCAAAAATATGCATTGTCATAAAAAAACGAGTCTTTGAGGACACACCCAGTGTGTCCTCTAAAGTCCCAAACCTGCTGTTTTTTCAGCATTGGTGAGGGGAAGACTGATCATGATTCTATCATCTCGGCAATCTGTGCTGGAATAATGAGCATGTCTACATTCTCCTTGGAATGCCAAGTGTTCAGAAGCAGACTCCTCAGTTATGACTTGAGCTTTATAAACTATATAAATTATGTTACTTTATGTCAATGACTGATAAAGTAACAGAGGGAAAATAAATGAAAGTGCACTTTGTTGCTTTAGAAAAAGGAAATTTTGAAAATATCGGCTAAAATGTTATTTCCTGTACATAATCCTATTCACTTAATCATACTCTGAACTATTGGATGACTAAGCTTTATGAAGAAAAAAATATTCATTTTAACTCTAAAGTACAAAAACCTGTCGCACCAGACAGGGTCATAAACAAGGCCATGTGTCAAGAAGTACAGGAAATGTTATCATCTTAGAATCATAGAATGGTTTGGGTTGGAACGGACCTTAAAGATCATCTAGTTCCATCTCCCCTGCCATGGCCAGGGACACCTTCCACGAGACCACTCAAAGCCCCATCCAACCTGGCCCTGAACACTTCCAGGGATGGGGAAAACACAACTTCTCTGGGCAACTTTTTCCAGTGTCTCACCACTCTCACAGTAAAGAATTTCTTCTGCCTTCTTTCAGTTTAAAACCATTACCCCTCATCCTATCACTACATGCCCTGATAAAGAGTCCCTCCCCATCTTTCTTGTAGGCCCGCTTTAAGTACTGGAAGTCTGTTATAAGGTCTTCTCTTCTCCAGACTGAACAACCCCAACTCTCTCAGCCTGTCTTCATAGGAGAGCTGCTCCAGACCTCTGATCATCTTTGTAGACCTCCTCTGGACTTGTTCCAACAGGTCCGTGCCTTTCCTGTGCTGAGGGCTCCAGAACTGGATGCAGCACTCCAGGTGGAGTGTCATGAGAGCAGAGTAGAAGGGCAGAATCACTCCATTGGACCTGCTGGCCACACTTCTTTTGATGCAGCCCAGGATAAGGTTGGCTTTCTGGGCTGCAAGTGCACACGGCCGGTTCATGTTGAGCTTCTCACCAACCAACACCCCCAAGTCCTTCTCCTCAGGGCTGCTGTCAATCCATTCTCTGCCCAGCTTTACTTGTGCTTGGGATTGCCCTGGCCCAGGTGCAGGACCTTGCACTTGGCCTTGTTGAACCGCAGGAGGAGGTTTGCACGGGCCCACCTCTCAAGCCTGTCAAGGTCCCTATGGATGGCATCCCTTCCCTCCAGCATGTCGACCGCTCCACACAGCTTGGTGTTGGCAAACTTGCTGAGGGTGCACTCAATCCCAACATCCATGTCAACAATGAAGATGTTAAACGGTGCCAGTCCCAATACCAACCCCTGAGGAGCACCACTTGTCTACCTTGTCCTACACTACTCAGTTCTGGTAGGAGAGGAATGAGAGAGGGCAAAATGTTTTCTGTGGTCATCTTTTGTCCCCTCTTTCGCTTTCACACAATTGTTTGGAAGAATTATCTTTAGTGTTTAAATGGATCATTTCAAATATTAATAATAATGATCCACGCATGAGCTGCTTTAGACATGAGTATTACAATACCACTTACTATTTGGACTTTTAAATCTTCTTACTGGTTTGGTTATTTGGTTTGGGATATTATTTTTTTTTTTAATTTATAGCCATTATTTGATGCTTTGTATGCTATTGCTCTAACTTTTTTATGTATGCTACTGTTAGGAGACATTTAATTCTGTCTAAATTCTGCCCTAGAGCTCCTTACTTACAGATTACTGTCAAAACAAAGTACACAGGTCCTTGAGTTACATAAGGAGGAACATACTTCATTATTTTGACACTTTTTGGTTCCCTTTCATTCCTACCTCCTGCCACCAAGAAACTACATTTATGTTATATCTTCTTCAGGAAATGATCCACCCCTACAGTAGAATTATACATACTAGTAAAACCAGCAGGAGAATTCAACTCGAACTTTACATTAAGAAAAAAATGTGATATAAACAATACACATTGAGCAGCTTAGTGGTATATGGCTTTATTCCCACTGGTGGTCAATATCCTGTAATAGCTCAATTATCTCTGCAAGGTTCATGTTGTTCGATCTTCTTGTAACATACTGTATTGCATTTATATCCTGCTGAGTTTCATTGTGCTTGTTAGCTCTAAGTAGCAACTTCTCTGTTAACAGATGTTTTCTCTGATAGTTCTTTTTGTCTTCTGTTATTACCACTAGTGTTTTAGGAAAGTCTTGACTATAAGTAACTGCCTGTGCACAGAAATATAAAAGGACGCTGCTGAATAAAGCCTAAAGACAGTACAGGTCACATAAGATCCCTACTGTACATACTTTCCCAGAAGTGTGGAGGCAGAAAATTATTACCTGAAAATGAACTTAATTTTTTTAAAAAATCTATTATTATTTTAAAAAAATCTATTATTATTTAGGTGGCTTTCTTCACTATGGAAATTGTTTGCTTGAAATGATCTTAATTTTCAAACACCATAAAAATTTTATTTAGTTATCTACTTTCCTCATCATGAACATTGGAGGTTTTTTTTAACAAAAAGCTTTATCAATAAAATTGGTTGTGGCAATCTGTAGTGCAATATTACAGTACTGCTAAAAACTGTAGTGTGCTAAACATATTCTATGATGTGCATTAAATTTGTTTCTTAAGTGATCCATGAATACTGTTAGTGTCTCAGAATCCTAAATACCACACAGTAACAAAAGCAGTCAGCATACTTTTAATAATACTAATACAAACATTATAATTATTAATAAAGAATAATTTGCCTCTGAGCACTCAGAATTTGCACAATGATACATCAATCAACAAACATAGTAACATCCTGAAAACCTGTAAAATCCATCATTCAGATAACTTGAGGGTTTCAAAAATTAATGAGTTCTTTTGACATCTCTATAAAGCAAACAAATATTCTTTCCCTTTTTTTTACAGACAGGGAAATGAAGACACAGAGACACTAAGTGACTAGCGCAAGTCTCTTTCAGGACTGGAAAATAATTCAGGTTTTACAATTTTTTTCTGTTCTTTATTAATCATAAAAAATAAGTGTCCCTTCTGAAGGGACTGTAAGATTTATTTTAAAATAATTCCTAGGGAACTGCTCGGATTGTTCTCTACCTTCCTGGTTTAGCTGTCATTTCCCTTTCTTACCTCATTTTTAAATAGTAGAAAATAAGCCATTTTCACTGACCTTAAAAAGCTTTGAATCATGCTTTGCCTCTCTTTGAATGTTTAAGTTTAAATGTGCCACAACTGTGACTTGCCTGTTGACTTCTAAAACAAAATTTTTCCACTGAATATCCATATACTCATTTCAGTATATTCACACAAATATAATTTAGGTTACAAGAAATGTGAAAACAGCATGGCATTCTATGCAGGAGGAGTTAATTCCTTCCACAGAAAATGAACTGTTTAAGTGACTTGACTTCTTCTTTTGAGAAATAGAGGAAAAGATTAACACGCTTAGCTTCCTTGTAGAATTCCTATACCAACCTATCTCCTTTGAAGAAGTAGGTTTTCCCAACATCTTCCCACCAAATCGCTGAATCAATGCCATGGGAAGGAATTCCACTTCCAAGTGTTATCAAATCATGAGGATAACCTGGCTGGAGAGTAGTGTCCTTGAAAACCCAGAACTTGTTACCTGTACAAAAGCATATATATACACATACATATATGTGTGTTAGTCTTCAGCACTTTCATTATTAATATTAATACACTCCTAAGAAATAAGAAAAACTCCCAAAGGGCTATAGTGGTTCTGCCAAACACAATGAAATGAAAAATGTTCTATCACTGCAGATAATGCAAAATTAAATATGCCTTACAGAAACCTTGCATTTATAAAGCACATTTCATTCAATAAGCCCACAGAATATTTTGATGCCATTCAAACCCAGAATGAAAACGAAGTCATCTCGAGAGGCTCTGTGGTTGATAATGTAATACATTTACAACGATACTACACAACAGATTTATGTTTCATGAGGAAAGAAGAGTGAATTTTTGGACAAAATAAGGTAAGAAAACACATAAATAAATAAAAAATAGAAATTCCAATCCTTATAGAGACCATATACTTTTATTACTCTGTACTCTTCTGCTCAAGAAGTTAAATTACTTATGAAGGATGTACAGATTATTTCTGAAATGACCATAGAACTTGCAACTTTTTTTAAATCATATTCTCTTTAGTGTGGCCTAAAGACAGCAAACTGAGGTTCCGAAGTCCCACAGGTGAAAACCTTGTGCTTCTGAAATTAATGGGGGGTTGCCTTTAGTACCTGTGACACTAAGATATAACCTTTGGTTGTGGGTGAGGAATCATTCAAAACCACTGAATTGACTTACACGTGGCGACAATACAAGGTAGCTGTATGATTCCAGCTGGTGTTAGCACAGTGTCTAAACAAACCTCAGGTTACCTAAGCTGTCTTAAATACAAATAATAGCCTCCTGGACAGCAATGCTCAGTGGTTGAACCCCTACTGTTGCATTTACTAGTTTTATTTACTATATTGTCTATGTGGATATGCATGTCTACAGAAGCAGCAGTTGCACCAGTGTTTTCTAGTATAGCCACCCCGTACCTGTTTTTGGAGAGGATGCTTCCTGGGCTCTCTTGTAACTGGGTAGCTTACCTCACCAGCCCACAACTCCCGTCTCCCAGCTTCGGTTTCCTCTAGCTTCCTAGCCAAGCTCTTTTTCCTCACCAAACACTTCCATGATTATCTTACCTGGTTCACCATCTCATATTAAGCCTTTAGTCTAACACTTTCCCCAATAATTGTGTTGTCCTCCAGACTCTTTATTAGGGTTTTCTCAACATACTGTGCCTCCTGTCCTATTCTTGCAACTATCTCCTTTTTACATTTTTGCTTTCTTCTAATTCTTCTTCAAAATACACTTCTCACCTGTGTGTTTTCAGTAGAGAGTTCTTTTTCAAACACAGACATCTTTGGCTGTAAAAAGGGAATATAGATCCTCATATGCCCCCTAGAAATAGGGAAAAGGGAGCATAATTTGCATTTTAGTACTTATCTGAAGAGCTTTCTTTGCGCCCTTTCTTCTCTTTGGATTATGTCATCTAGGCCACAGGGACACTCTTTCTAAGATAGACTATAGGCTCCACTGTGTAGGAAATGAGTTTATTTTCTCTTCGGAGCACTACCTTCATCTGTGTTTCCAAAAAGCATTGCTAGTTTTAGTAATAATGACACTGAAGGAGAAGATACTCTTTGAGATCATATAGACCCTTCTAAGTTACACCACAGAATGGTCTAGAGAAGATCCATGAAGATAGATATTGAACTGACCTATTGGATACTTCACTTTGGTCTATCCGTTGTTATTTATGATGATGATATTTAAAACATAAGGGGAAAAGTTTGAAAACATATTTTGCTCAAACACATTTGTAAAGAGATCCTAAGAGATAAAATCACGGCTGTTCATATTAGCCATTGTACTTACCTGTAAGGCTAGGCAGGCTCTTACACAGACATAGGAGGTTAACACAGTGCCGTATGAATACTTTATAAGGAAATTTAATATTACTCCAAAGATCTGGGATCAGGTGTATGCCAGAGTCACCCCGAGGGAAAATTCAGAGAGCTGTTTTGCAGTTTGTTTTATATTTTAGCTATCTTTCAGTGATATTAAACGTTTGTTTAAAGGCAGGGGGTCTTTAATCTCCTTGTTTGTACTGTAGTGATTTAAATCATGTTTTCCTTTTATCACAGTTTTAATTAGGATAGGGGATAGAGTTTCAGTCCCTCCCATGCTGGGTTTCCAGAGTAAATTTTTTATCAGCTTCTTTACAGCTGCTTGTCACCCACTTCCAAGCACAGATACTACAGTTTACTCAACAGATCCATCTTCTGCCCCCTGCCAGCTGAAGGAACAAAGGGTATGAGTATGTACAGAGTCATTTGAAGCACTGAAAATAAAAGAGACACAGACATCTATGAACCACAGCCATGGAAAGCTGAGGCCTGTGTTGACCAGGGATTAAGGTCTGTGCTAACCTGACATTTACCTTTACTGAGGTTTCTTACAAAATTGACTCACAGAGCTTGATCATAACAGGGGTGAGCATCTTTAGTCATTCACTATACCTCCTCCCACGTGGTTTATCTTTTTGCCAATACACATGACCGGACACAGAAGGCTTCAGATGGTAAAGGCAGTTTCAAAAGCAATGATAAGAGAAGTCATGCGTTTTGGACCTTACTAGTTGGTACTTATGGTGTGAATAACAGATGGCATCCAGAGAATGATACTGAGCCAGCTCATTTCTGTTTCAGAAGATCATTCAAAATGACAGCTGTTGCACAGCATTGAGAGGCATATGCTGTGATGTATGTAATGCCATTACCTTTCCCTGTGCCTTGCAAGGAATAAAAGTAACAGCAACCGTTAGGAATAGGTAATTACCAGGCATACCCAATTAGCCAAAAAAGATCAGGTCATACCAAAATAAACAAGGGTTGAGCACACACCATTATAAGTGACAGCACCACTGAGCCAGGTATTTGTCACATATTCAGATATACTGAAGTAGAAGGAAAATCTAAACATGGGAACACAAGACAAGAAACTAAATTCTTCTTCACATGATTATTTACTAAGCAGCAGATTCTTTCTGGGTAAATAGTGAAAAGGTAAATTTAACTGTATTTTATGGAGACAGTAGGGCATTGAGAACTCTAACATATGTGGGCAAGACTTCTATTGATTCTAACTAGAGGGAATTGTATTTAACATTTGCTTTGGAAGACATGTTTAGTCTGCTATAACTGGTTTGATTGTTAACGGGAAGGACTGCATGTAAGAAATCCAAATGTTCCATCTGGCTGACAGTTTTCACTTTCGGGTTTTTTTGTTTGTTTGTTTCAGAGGTTTTTAGGTGGTTTGTTCTGGGCTTTGTTGTTTTGTGTTTTTTTTTTTTTTTCTTTTTAGCTTCTGTCCCTCAGCTGGAGGAATGTGGGTGGTTGTTGATCAGAGGATTTCAGAAAAAATTAGGAGCTTTCAAAGTCAGAACAAAATATTAGGAGGAGTTATAGCTGAAAATCAGTGCAAAGGATGCCTGACTGTGATGAGAATTAGCTCCTTTTATTTCTAACTTGTATTTAAGTATCTTAAAATGTATTAAAAAAGAATGCTTAGATCACTATTCTTTCATTTAGCTCATATTCCACTTACACTAGTAAATAGTCAATACATTTCATTAATTGTGATTATAGTGGAAATAAAGAATATATGACAAAACTAGAATAGTTATAGTGTGATCCTTCTTATAGATAACTAATGCTTGTTCAGAGAGTCCTAACCTATGCCCTTGACAGAAATCACCACTGTATTTATTTTACAAAGTTGTTTTTTAAGGTTTGGTTGGTGGGTTTGATATTCTCACAGAGGAGAAAGCACCACGTTTCATGAAGTCTGGCCAACCTTCAGAATGTTTCATCTGTCTGCTTTTATTCCCTAATGTAAGATCTAATATAATAACAAGCAGAATGGTAAGGTCACAAGCTGAGAATGAAGCAAGTGATAAAAAAGTCAAAATGTCTTACTTTCTGCAATAATGCTTTGTTAAATATCATCACTGTAGGGAAACAATTGAGAAGGATGAACTGTGACTGCAATTATTTGAAGTCTCTCTACATCTATCTTTGACATTCTGAAAAAATCCCTGGAAATAAAGGGTAACTGTATTGCTATGCTTCACTTAAAATATTGAATATTTAACTCCAGATATTCTTCAGACTATTTAGCTACCTACTGACTACTGCAAACAATTATGCAGTTTTTAGCAACAGTAGTGCTTCCTTTGAAGAATCGGAATGCTGAATAGTTGTGCTCCTGGGTTGTCAGCAACCAAATTTTTTGTTCATGTTATACACAACTATGACAGGTATGTAGTGCAAAACCTGTGTGGGATATAGCATATAATCACTGTAAGTGTTACAGCGATGAGACAAATTCTCAAAACTTTTAGGGATTATATTCAACTGAAACCAGTTAAAAATTTAATATCTAATTCTGAAAGGTTTTTTTCTCTAGTCACCCTTGCTTTTAATATTGGTCTTTCAAATCAGGGATTAAGTGTCTTCTTACTAGTACCCCCGAATTACTATTCATGCTTCCTTTTTTCTCATTCTCTATTTCCAATCTTAAGTTTCTGTCTACTCCATGATCTGACACGATAGTAAATCTCTTTTTCAAAATGAAACCGTTGAGCACTGGGATAAGTGCAGTTCAAAGTTATGATGGTGGCACTGGTAGTATGAGTTTTACAGCAGCCTTTCTATTGCTACATTTGGTTTACCATAACATTCAATAGCACAGATGGCTCGACAATTTCATTTTTAGCATCATATAAATTCCCACAGGTACACAGAATAAATTTTACTATTCAGATTTCCTCATTAAAAAAAAAAAAAAGTGTCATTCTGGTGCCATCTTCTCATTATCATTCAGCACGGACAGCAGTAGTGAATAATAAGAAGAATGTTAACATCTGCTTTTTATAAGCAGCGATCCACCAGATTGCCATTTACTTTATGAGCATTATGAGGCCCAAGGAGGCTGGCCAAGTATGTTAAGCTACCTGCAATGAGCAAGCATCACTTTGCACTGCAAGCCCATTACTGAATTTTTACAATTGTTTTTCCTTGTGTAAACAAAATATTTTACATATTTTGTAATTTTACATATTTTGTAATTTTACATATTTTTTTTTGGGGGGGGGAGAAGAAATAAAAGTTGAAATGGTAACATTTAAAAAAAAATCAAAACCAATGAAATTTCAAACCAAAGATGACACTTGATCCAATAATTTTAAACTCAATTCAGCCTAATTTTCTACAGACATCTAACACGTTATACATGATTTTACAGGCTTCTCAAGTATTTTCAGGAGAGTAATGTCAAATAGGTATAAATATACCGATAGATTTTATTAGCACAAGTTAAGAATAACTACATTTCTCATGGCAAAAATATAAGATATGAAGACATTTCAAAGGTTCATAAATAAATGTTCCATCCTGAGCTGCCATCTTATATCATTTGCATATGGCTCATATTTTACAACATAGCTCCCATTAAAAAAAAAATTAGTTTTTAAATACTTTTATACCTTTACTAAACTATATTTCTACTACTGTAAAGAAGTCTACTAATATAATGAATCCTACTGTATACACAAAGGGAGCAAAAATCTAATGTTAAAAAAGTAATAAAGAGCTAAATCCGTTTTGTAATTTAAATCACCTGTTTCAAATTTGACTTTTGCCATCCTGAAAGACAAGGAGTGAAAGAATGGAATAGAGCATAGATTTTTGAAAATTAATGAGATTTGTGGATTTCTAAAGAGATAAACAGAATATTTTAATCCAGGATGGTTCACAAGGTCTCTCTTGAGCACATCTTAAAATTGTCACTGGCCTAACAGAATATTGTTTATCCTGAACTTATGACAGTGTAGGCATGTAAGGAGAAGCAAGGTGCCAATTAATCACTAGCAATCGCAGATGAGTAAATTGGCTTACTCCTTTCTTCACCTTCCCCAAAGAGTAGAGATATTGCTTCTCAAGTATGAACGCAGGAGTGAAAAAATACTCAGGTGCAGGAGGCCCTGTTTCACACTAGCGAAAAATCCTCTGAAGTGAGTGAAAGAGAGCAAAGGAGATGGAAGGTGTGTCTGGAAGTTCCCTTTGAGCATCTGCAGAAGAAGCAGTGGCTGAAAGGAGGATATTTACACACTGACCTGTTTCTCCAGCACACACCAGGGATTCAAGACTCTATACCCTACAGGACATTGGATACCAATGAAACCTTGAGAAGAAGTTTTGGAGACTTTATTTTAAAATCTGCAAGTAAATGCCGTCTTCACTCAAACACCACACTTTTCTGCTGTGAAGAACTGACCAGTCTTAAAATGAAATGATCTGGTATTTTGTTTACACAAGGAAAAACACAAGAAAGTGGTGGAGTCATCATCCCTGGAGGTATTTAAAAGATGTGCAGATGTGCTGCTGTGGGACAGGGTTTAGTAGTGCACTTGGCAGTGTTAGGTTACTGCTTGGACTTGATGATCTTAAAGGTCTTTTCCAACCTAAACAAGTCTATGATTCTGTGATTCTAATGGATCCTAGTATTATCAAGGTAGAGGTCTGGAATGCATGGGGTATTTCCTTCGCTCTATGCAGCAGTGATGAGCAAAAGAATATCTACAGAATAATATTCGTATCCTTCCATGTCCCATGGACCCAAAAATCAACAGAGGGATGGAGACTTGGAGGTACCTTGGTCATGATTCGTGATCTTATCAACTTCACAGAGTTTATGACATGAAATTCATTTTATAGCAACAGAAGTAAGAACATATGCTGTATTGAAGTCATGTAAATAGAGAATGTACTATATGGAATGAAATTTTCCTTACGATTCACACAAAAGATACAATTTCCCTGTTAGTAAAGCATAAACTTCATCTTCATTGTACTGTTATGCAGTGTTTCTGCATGTTATTAAACATTTTCCAGTTAGCATTCCCAAGATGATAATGTTTCCATAGTGAATGAAATATTATTATTATCTCCCTGTTAATGATTCCACTTGTAAAAATGAATTCATTATAACAACTTAAAAAAATTTATTTTTTTTTAATGAGTTAACAAGTGGATCACTCTCAACACTAAATAGCTGAATATTTTTTTCACCTATCTAGTCAGTTTCTTCTTTCTTCTCCCAAAAAATCTTACAAAACATACTTTACATGGTTTTCACTCTTTTGTTGCTAAATGGGTATTTATTAAACATATAGGATAATTTTCTCATTAAATCTAAATTAGATGCATGTTCAAGAACTTTAATTTTGAAGAATGGCTGATGCCTGGAGTGAAACTTTGAAAAGACTGATTAGTAACAATTCAATCCATACAATGTATTTTCTGGAGTTTATGCTTCTATAAAAATATTAAATACCCATACATGGAAAAGATCTTTATTTTTCCCACTCCTAAAATCACCGTTCTCAGATGAAATGAGTACAGTGCAGTGCAGTCAGATATATGTAGCACAGATGCCATTTAAATATATGCAAATTTCATTTGTGAAAAGGAAGAAAAGCAAAGAGAACTACAAAGAAAAAATATGGAACTGTGTTCATTCTTGCTTCCTAATCCACATTTTTCAAAAAGGACTTCATAGTGGATCGTTGCATTGGTATGTCTCTTATTTATACTTCCAAATTTTTACTGAATATGTAAGAGTAAATGATCTGATACTCTGAAGGGTAATCATAAAATAAAGCTGTAGTTGCCAAAATGAGAAAACATAACTCATACACTTTTCACTTAGCTACCAATTTGCAATATGATTTACAAATCAATACTAAAAATAAGCAAGATACGTTCCAAGAAATCATCACAGCCGAAAGTATTACACAAAATCTTACTTTTTTTTTTTTTTCTTACCTTTAAAGAAGACAAAATTCCCTTCACTGTTTTCATAAACTGCATCAATGCTGGGAGGCAGTCCCCTCCAGAAGTAGGTAATCTGCATGGGGTATCCATCCATCACCCTGTTGTTTCTGACTCGCCAAAACCATTGATCCTGGAAACCAAATATACGTCTCTTACTATGCTTTGAGGCATTTATATATGTTCAGTTGCTGTCTTGAAAATACTGAACAGCCTATCCTAGCATTTTTAGACCATGACCTTTTGCTGTTTGCATAACCGTATTTGTGTTTGCATTTGTGTCACAACCGCACATTACAAAGGTGTCAGAACTGGTTGTTCTCCGAGGTGGGAGTAAGCTACCCATGTGAACTGTGTGTTTGGTGTAGGCGGCCTTCTGCAGAACATACAGCGTACCATATGAGATGATGTAACTTTCTCAACATCATTCCTATAAGGGGCCCAAATTAAAATTTGTGGACTGACTACAGGTGCTTTTAGACCAAACTGTGTGCACATATGTGTAAGCCAAACATAAGGGCACTACAGACAGGCTTTGAAGATCAACTAATTCTGCAAGCCACTTTTTTGCGGTGGCTGCGAACAGTGAAAGGTTGATAGATACAGCTGTAACATTACTACATCAGTCCAATAAGAACTACACTTAATGACAACTATACCATAGTGAAGATTTGCAGTCCTTCCCTGTAATAAACAGTTAATATTACAGCCTGTTATGGGTGCTGAATCCAGTGTCCTGGTAAATCTCTCTTAGTTTGTTGCCATCTGAAATGGCTTCTCCCTGTGGGATATGCGATTGCTTTAAGTGAGAGTCATACAGAAGTTGCATGGTTGAGGAATGAGGAATGTCCAGGTTGAGAAATGAGTATGTGACACATTAGGTGGGTGTTGATAAAGATGTTGTACTTCTTCAGCTCTTATAAAAACAACAGTTCCAGTTCATCCAATATTTAGAGATGAGGGATGAAGCAAGCAAATATTTAACTTCTTACACACATTTGCAAATTTTTGCAACATTAATATTATATAAAACAACCCCCCTTAAATGATAAAGAAAGTGCTATTCTGTCAGATAGGTGTCACAGTTTTACATGGCAGTTCAGCCTTCTTTCTGTATAGGTCAACTTGCCAAGCAAAAGAGATCTGTGCTCTTATGGGAACTGGCACAGCTTAGAGAGAAGATTAATACTTTGCAGGAGCAGACTTATGATAAACTGTATTCATCATCTTTCCAAACCTGAGATCATAGCTCTCATCAATTGTTTATCTTTCCAATGACTCAACAATTTATAAATCTCCACAAAAAGTATTAGCCATACAAATACAAAACAGCTCAACATATATACAAAATACATCTTAATCATGTGCATAAATGAGTCTAAAGTTGAAAGAGTTGTTTTTGAGTCCCAGATTTCTGAGCACTTTAGTATTAAAAAAAAAGTTCAAAAGGCTTACACAACCTGAAAAATATTCTATTGAAAAGTTACAATTCTCTGGAAATAATGCTACTAAAATCCCTCACATTTTTCTTGTCTAGCTATTTCATTGCTGGTGTAACACAGTTGCACTATTCTCATCTGATTAGATTCCTATTTTCAGCTTTCATTTCTTTTCTTTTTATTGTAAGAGGTATTATAACATTTAAGGCAGGTCAGCAAAGCAATTTTTTTAGGATTAATTGACTAAATTCCAATAAGAGAACTGGCAAAAGTGGGGGAATACAACTTAGAGATACAAATATTTAGGAAGGCCTAACTAAAGCCTATGTTCTGAATGCTGGAACAGATAATATCAACCTCTTGTTTTTTATTATAGCATGTATTTAAGACAAGAGGGCTTTGGAAAATTAAAATTAGGGGGAATATCCTCGAAGCAGACATTTGGAAATACTTTTTTTATTGAAACAGTAATAAATGCTTGAAATGGAATTTCAGGTCAGATTTTTTAGGCAACACCAATCTAGGAATGACTTAGGGAGGAATGACATAATGATAAGTCTCCATAGGCCAAAAAGTTCTTTGTCCTCCCCAAATTTCTCTAAAACCCTCAAAAGCCAGGCAGTATCTCAGAGATCAGTTATTAAAGTTTTAAAAAAGGACAAACAAGTACCAAGCTGCAGTGATTTAAAACTGTAGTCTCTGTGATGTCTGTTACTATCATCAGTACAATGGAATATCCCAATCTCATCTTTCTTCCCCCCAAGATAGAGACAACCCTTTTTATTTGTCTGAATTTGGTTGCAAAAGCACATCTTAGAAAACAATGTTGAGTTGCAGAAAGGAACATATCCAGCTCTCGTAAAATGTACACCAACTCAGAAGGGCATTGATCAAGTTGTGGGTACAAAATAAGCAAGATATTTAAAGCTGAACAAAGGCTGACTACTTAGCTGAATACAAAAGGACATAAGTACACACACAATCGCTTCATTGAACAAAGGTCGTAAATGAAATGTTCAGTCTTTCAGGAGTTCCCCAATACAACGCGCATATTATGGAAAGTCTAAACATCCGTGCTACAGACAAAGCTTATAACATTCTAGGTTGGCTAATGAATCTCAGCTTTCAGCTAGTACACCAAAGCAGATCTTCAAATCACATTAATGTGTTACAAAGATTTCTGTAGTTCTAATGACAGGAATAATCTTCTTTTGATCAGACTACATTGTTAAATAGTCAATCAATTCCATTGACTGGAGTTTTTTTTTGGGGGGGGTTGTTTGTTTGTTTTGTTTTTTATAAACAGAACAAACCAAAACAAAACAATAAAACCCCAAACTTAAATAGTCATGGTTATATTCAATAGTTCAAGAATTCCAAGTCTTAGGATAGATATAGCCAAAGTAGCAAGCAGTCATTTTAGTTTGGGCAGTACTGCACTGCTGATTGGCTTGTACTATCCCATCATGGTGATTTCTGGTATAATATCAAAGTGTCAGTGGAATGACCACAGTAAGGAGATTAAACACACATTCTTGAAAGACACTGACTCTGTAATGAACAGATTTCACAGTGCAACAAAACCTGTAAAATCAACCAGTCAAAAAAGATCTTCTTCTTGAGAATAATTTATATGGCAGCCTTAGTGACTCGTGGAATATATTTGCATTAACTCATTTTGATAACAAGACCTATAAAACTAAAATCTGCAGATTTGGTATTGAGTTGTATGTCAAATTGTGTACTTCATATTTAATATTAACAATTTGCACCATAATAGTGAGATTATTTTTATTTATTTTTTTCTCAAATTCCTCAGCAAACCAATAATTTGCCCTGCTATACCACAATTAAAATCTTCACAATAATACAATTATGGCAAAGCTGGAATGTTTAATTCATGCGTCATAGCCCCAGGAATATATATAAAACTAAATATACAGAACTATATATTTACATATATAATACAGTAATGTCAATACTATGTCTCCATTAGCTTTTAACAAGAAATACTTCAAGGTATCGGACAAGAAAATAATTCAGCAGGGTGTTACTGTGTATATATATCCATCCTGGACTGGCACAAGCTTTTTCACCTGAGGCTGATTGTAGAAGATCCCCACTCTATCCTATAGTCATTTTAGAGATATTTCCAGTAGAAATGGTATCTAAAATGGTATAATGAAAAATCGTGAATCTTCAAGATCTTTTCTTTTTTTTAATACGTACCTTGTTACTTCCCAAATTCTACAGAGAAATGAGACTACTACTTCTGTACTAATACTACTAGATTAGTGTTCAGTGAGTCATATAAGTAGAATTGATTTGACCGGATTTATATGTCTACAAGGTAAAAATCTCATTAGAAATGAATCATTGAACCTGGTGCAATAAAAGTCCTTCATAGAAACATTCGAACGTAGGCTTCACTTGGTTGTTTACTTCTCTACAATGATTATAAAGGGAATCTAGAAACCCGGTGCCTATTTAGATGTCTGTAAAGTACAAAGTGGGTACCTAAATGCAAGTGAGATAAATCCCTCCATTCTCTACTTTTTGTCTCCTGGGTTCAACCTGTCATAGTGCAAAGAAAATCATAAGGATGACTACACAGGGCCAGATCAGGGTTCTTCTAGGCCTGTATCCATCTCCAGTGGAGTCACTAGCAAATTAACAGATAAGACTTCAGCCCTGAAGTGGTCAGGCAGTTGGACTAGAAGGTTGTTGTAGGTTCCTTCCAACCGCACTATTCTATTCTATTCTATTCTATTCTATTCTATTCTATTCTATTCTATTCTATTCTATTCTATTCTATTCTATTCTATGACAATAAAAACAAAGGGAACATACAATGACACCTTTCTGATACTCTCTCCCAGTCACCCATCAATCGTTGTTCAGGGAACCCCTGGACCAAAGGCGATAATTTTGTGATTAATAGCACTTGATGGTCTTTTACTCCTCTAGACTCCTTCCTAAACACATGCAAACTCAGAGCATCCACAGCTGTCTGCAGAAATGCATATGACAATTTAACAGTCCGCAGTGTGAAAAGCCATAAGCAACCAGCCACAGTCACAGCTGCTGACTGGTGTTTGGCCTTCGTTCACCTTATTTCTTTTTCTTTATCACCAAGAATAGTAGCACTTTGACTGCAAGATCTAATCCAAGATCTTTGTTGCTTCATATGAAAACAATCTTATAGATTAAATCCTTCTGCTTGTTTTCAGGAAACCTTGCTATACTGTAACACATCTGGCCAATATTAAGGATAAAGGGTTTGTGGCTTGAAATAAGATCTTCCTGTGCCATTGCCTTTAATGTCTAAATATTCCATTCTGAAGCATAATTGCGAACATAACATACCATGTTCTCTCTTCTGCTGATGGAATCCTGTAGACTTATTTTCCTGCCCTATTTTCAGTAGATTTACATGTTGTTGCAATAATCATCAACTATGGGCTATTGCTCAACAGCAAGGACCCTACAGGTTTCCACAGAACTAAAATTTTGAACATTTGTAATTTTAGCATTTTTAAGGTCTTATTTAAAAGGACAGAAGCAGGCACATGATTTGCCAATAGATGTATACTTAGAGATAGCCAGACTGACATGAATCAGCAAATATCTGGAAATATCTGAGAGCAGAACTGGAAGTTTGGATCATTTATATGATTGGGCAAGGTAGGTGCTGGCACAGCGGTTGACAGAGTAATTTGTTTAAATAAATTTAATTTTCCTGGCTGACTTTCCTCTGAACATACTGGACTTAACACTTTTAGACTGCCAGAGTTCAAACTCTGGAACTCAAGTTAAGAAACTCTAGCACGGGGCTGCAAAGCATGCCAAGGATCTTTCTGAGGTATCAGATGTGGTAGGCTCTGCTTATAGAAAGAATAGATCATTTCAGCACATATAACTAAATGTACTTAATTGTCTTAAACAAAGTAATATTTACCAGCGATTTTATTATCTGCATCTTGGAAAAACAGGTACAATTACTGAAAATGTGTTTTCAACACAGTTCAGCTATTATTGAAATTCAAAAAAGGCATAGTCCAAGAGAAAGTGTATTCACTCTAAGAAAGCTCTTTTACACTTGAAGTAAACAGCTTGAAAAAGTTTCTCTGACAAAACACGTCTCAGTGTATTTGGTTACACTGAATAAACACAGTTTTGTCTCTTTTGAGAAATACTGTGTATTGAAAAACTGTTTGTCTTTCCCACTATATTGGTTAAATTATTTTATTCCCCCAAAACACAGTAACACCTGCAGAGAGGTTGAACACACGACTTGTCACATGCACTCCAATTCCAAGCCTGACAAACCTGTACATTGAATGCGTAGCTTTTAGTGCCTTTCCTTGCTGGCTAGCAAATGCATTTTTGTAAGCATCTATAGTTATCCAAGAGCTCCAAATATCTGGATCACTCCTGTGCAGCTGGGATCTTGCATAATAATGCATCATTAAATATTATGGCTACGGACATATTAAGTAAATTAAACTCGGACAATTATTGCCAGTTCAAAAAGCAGAACTGGAACAAAAAAAAATAATATCAAAATTGAATTGAAATTGAGGAATATATCTAACAATCAGAAAATGGGCATTAAGGAGAGACTGTAAGCTGTTTCAGAAACACTATTATGGATAAAGAGTAACAGTAGGATGAAGAAGCAGGAGCAGTCACTCAAATTGAGTGTTAGGAAATTTGTTTTATTTAGAAGATGGGATACTCCTGAAAAAAAAAGACAATAAAGCTTTTTAGAGAAAACAAACTGAACAGAGGTTATACATAAATCATTCTTCACTGTCAGTAAATGCTCTAGATATTTTTTCCTGTGCATACGTAACTCAATGATTAGATGAAGGGACTAAAATATAGTACATTCTCTATGACCATAGCAAATACCTTCTTCATAAAAGCACTTCTTTATTAATGACTCGGAGAATCTTGAATGGAAGAGTGTATTAGAGTAAAAAAAATATGGCCCATAATGCATAATTTTCATACCTTATTGTCAGATACAGTTTCCTCCTAATCTTACAATAAGCCAATTTTAGCTTTTTTTGTGATGATTGTGTTAAATTTTCTTCATGTTTGATTCTATGAACTCTTTTAGCAAAGTTTCTAAACCAAAAAGTTTGTAGCTTTCCTTTTATTTTTTTCTATTGATGCTGGTAAGCATTGATGCCGTCTCTTTTTTTTTTTTTCAAATGAGTGTTTAAATCTGTACTCCTATGAATAATTGATTTCAATTTTGGTATTTATTCTCACCTTAAACATCTTTCAGGTTCCTTAAGGGACACAACTGATGGGTAGGTGAATTAAAAACACTTTCAGATATTTCATTTCATCCATAACACACAAACCAGTGGAGTTGTCGGTGCAAAATTAATGGAGTTTCCTTCTCTCAGCACCTCATTCACTCCTGCATCTCTGGACCAACAACCATTGCCAATAATAAAAGATTCATTTGCTACAAAATATCTAGAACCCTGCCTTTTTTTTATACCTAATGAACTCTATCTGCAATTGTGTAACGACAACATGACACTGATGCAGAGATCCTAATGGTACCCACTAAAAACAGAAAGACTGCCCAATGTGATAGACATTCTAAAAATCTACAAAGAGCTGGAAAGAAGAAAAAAATGGAAACTTTTGAAGTGGTAACTTTTGTAACTACCTGGGGATGAAGATTAAGCTGACTTTAGCAGGAATTAGGTTTTGTGCTGGTTTTACAAGGAATCTTAAAACTCACTGTAGGTACACAAGGCAGGAAAAGATTTCAGACAGACAGTGGGATGGGTGAAAACCAAGGACAAATCACAAGTGTAAATTATAATAATTTGACTGTGATTATAAAAATGTGTGTGAAATCCCCAGGAATTTGTGAAATACCCTCGCATTTTATAGCAAAAATCTCTGCATGAATTTCTCTCAGTCAATACTGAGACTTTGACTTGATGTTAAAGTGTATATGTATAGTGCTGTTAAGGGTATTCCACCACCAAAAGATGGAATAAGATGCAAAACTGTAAACTTTAACGTCTACAGCTGCTGGAAAGAGAAGTTTTGCTATGGCTAGATTCCACAGGATCACTGCTTGGCCTATTTAATTAAAAAAAAAAAAAAAAAAAAAAAGACAAATAAACATAATACCTCTACCCTAAATCAATGTTAATCGAATGCTGAATTCCAGTTAATACTGTGGCTTAATATTATTGACCGTACACATCAAGGTTTCACACTGGGTCATGTCTTCTCCAATAAGCTCCCTTTGACCATGTGCAAAAGCAGTCCTTTGTCAATGGAAGATTAAACATACCCAGCAGCTATGCAAAGCAGGAGCGGCAGACTGAAACATTCAGACAAATGAGTACCCTTCTAATTCTTTCCCATCTGAGTATTGCAAAAAAAAGCCAGTGGTAAATAATATACTAAGCTGTTTAGTAACTTTAAATTATTCTCTTACCAAGAAAGAAGAGTTCCAGTGATGTACAGAGAATAGTTTTGCAAGGAAAATGCAAGGTTTACTTATTTTATCTAAGTCAAAATCAATGAACAATATCCTTTTAAAAAATCTTGATCTAATCTCAAAAGACACTTTTCCACATCTACTTCATCAGTTCATGTGAGTTTCACCAGGGGATCTCAGTGATGGTAATACAGGGCCTACAGCATGTGGGACTAAAGGCTTTGTTTCTACTCATTTGGGGAATTCCACTATTTGTTTAATAACATCCATTTTCAACATTCCAAATTTGGAATTTACAGCATTTAACTCAAAGGACATCACTGCACAGAACGGGAAAAAAAAAATGCTTTTGAGCAACATTCTTTGAAATAATTTTCATGGAGCAGAAAAAAGAAATTAGAATCCAGGGGATTCAAATGTAGAAAAAATATTAGCACAATTCAGCTATGAGAATGATTGCTCAAACCATTTTTCTTTTCTGTTTTGCATTTTTTTTTTTTCAATATGGAATTCGCAAGGAATCTTATAGATTAGCCCCACTTCAGTTCCTACTTCATTCCCCAGCAGAAAACAATTGGCTCTAGTGAGACTGGAATCGGACATTAAATGGATTCTACCAATCTAGCTCATTTTAGGAAACAAATAACAAATGGGCTATTCTATACACATGCAGAATACTTTAGCTCAGCTTATTATTAAGTTGATTCACATTAAGTACAGACAAAGCTCCTTTAAAACTACAAAGGACTGTTATCCATTCATTAACAGATGAATGGATAATGCACTGAAGACGACTTATTTGAACTTCTAGAATTCACACTTCCTAATGTGTTTGAGAAAACAGCATGGTTGTAATAGGGTAAAAACCTGGTCTGAGAACCACTGTGAGAAGTCAGAGCATCAGGAAAACCTCAGCACCTCCTATGTTGAGAGCCTGAACCTCCTGATCATCTCCTCACTGGGTATGAGACCAACTCACTGTATCCAAAACAAAGGGATGCAAAACCATCACCAAATGCTATTGCTAGTTCTGTTGCTTCCTTACATTCCCTAACAAGGAATGTACTTCCTTATTAACCACTGTTAATTACCATTTATTATTGGCATCTAATCAGACACTGAAGCACTGCTCCAGACAAATTAAAGCCGCTGTTTGTTATGATCTCATTCTTTTTCTTAACAACATGTTAATGCTAACCAACACCATAAGCAAAAGAACTAAATGCTGTAACTCAGAGTAGGACCAAGTGAAAAACTGGTAACTTGCCCGTTTGTTGTTTATGGGAAGTACTACACTGAGCCCGCTGTAAAGTGTCTGTCTTCAGCTAAGCCACTGACATAAAAAGTTCACTGGTGTAAATACATTTCCAAGAAAAAAAAAATTATCTAGTGATATTCTCTAGGAAGTCTTTGCTAAGGAGCAACGTATTTTTTTTTTCTATTATCTATTCTTTTTCTATGTAACTGACAAAGTAAAGTAATGTCAAATAATTTATTCAATGTCAACAATGGCTCTGATTATGTTAAAATCTACCTTCTTGGCTTCATATTCTTAGCCCCAACTATTGACCTATGTAGCCACTTTTACTCATTTGTGATGTGTGCAAAACTGTTTTTCATTGCTCACTGCTCACGCTGAAATCTATAGCTATGCTTTTTTTTCTTTTCTTTTTTTTTTTTTTTAAAAAAAAAAACCTGCAGTAATCCAGCCATTAGGCTTCAAAGATTAGGGAAAATTCGAAAAATAACATTTCTTTTTCCAAAGGAGTCAAAGGCCTATGGCACTCCCTATATAGTCTGTCTCTTTTTACAAGAGAAAACTCCCCCCCCCCGTCAGTTTGTAAACTGATGTTTAAATCTCCTTCATGGACACTATATACAAGAAAACTGCAATGTGCTCACCTGAAGTCTGATTCTGGATTATGCACCACCAGAATGACAGGATTTAACAAGAGGAACTCTGACTGAAGCTGGAGCAAAACCATTTCCTTAAAGTATTATTCTTCTTCTTCTTATATTATTCTTATATTATTATTCTTAATTATATATATATAATATGTATAATTATATATATATTATATATACTTATTCTTATTATATATATATTATATATACTTATTCTTAAGTATGGTCGATTAGCCAAAACACTGGTAATCCCTCTGAAACCTCTCCTGACTTTTTGTAGTAATTTCAATAAAGTGCTACCAGCTGCATCCCAGTTTTCCCACTTCTGGTGTTGCACGGTGGTAGATCCAAGATGAGGAGTTCCTCCTCCTTCATTTATCTTTGAATTTCTTCTTTTCTCTATAAGCTTCCTTCTTTTACTCTTCCTTTAATGCTCACTTTGGCCATTTATACGGGGTGTTAGTGGGGGATCTGTGGGGTGGCCTCTCTGAGGGCAGGCTAGGGCTGCCCCGTGCCGGACACAGCCGGTTCCAGAGGGTTCCAGCCGGTTCCAACGGATCTCCCTCAGGACAAGCTGAGCCCCTCAGCCGAGCTGCTGCTGCCCCTGTGGTAATGTATTTAAGTAAGGGCAAAAGCATTGCTCCCCACTCAGAGGGTTTGGGTTTTTTTATATTCAAAACACTTTCATCTTCAGGAGCAGATCTGAAGAATTTCTGATTTTATTTCCAATACGCAAAGAGTGATACTGAATGCCTGACAACAAGCTATACAATAATTCAGCAGTTCTTCAACACGCTTTGAAAAACACCCATTCGTATTTAGACTAGATCCTGCAAATCACTCTTCCGTGATATATTTTTCTCATTTGAAAGACAACATCCGTTGTTCAACTCTTTCAAAGAGGGGTTATTTTGCCTAAAATCATCAACATAAAAGGAATATAAAACTATTGCTGGTTTTGGAATATAACTGTGAAGTTTATTTGGGGTATCGTACATTGAAATTTTGCTAAATATCTTGCACATTACAAGGCAAATATGAAAAAAGTGTACAATACTGTGAACTTACATTACCTCTTCCTAAACAAAATATAACAAAATATTCAGCCAAGTACCTCATGCAGTTTGGTCATTTGCTGTGCAGAAATGGTTTTGGACATCTATTTGGTTAACTATCAGTATATCCAAATACTCTGTGTGCTTCCTCGAATATTGAACGTATAAGACATACACACACACACACAAAGAAAAAAAGCTCTTAAAAATAGATCTTAGGCTTAAAAAAATGCTCAAAGAGGCCATTAATATTTTTTAAAACTATTTTTCTTTTAAGGAAACAGGCTTGGTATAATTCAGAAAGAACTGCCAGAGAAATGACCTCTTTAAATGAATGTAATGAACACAGCCTACTTGCAGAGGCATCCACAATCACGGCTATAGTTCTCTTTTGGAAGACGTCTTGATTTAAATCCTGGCCCTTTCCTATCTCTGCTCAGCTGAGTGCAGTAACTAACTTACTTTCATCTGCACTGCAAAGGGTAGTTGCCATTTCCAGTGCAGATTAAATAGTTTTAAAAAAAAATCTCTATACATTTCAAACTAACAAATTTAAATTACTGCATATGAACAAATTCATTCTAAAATAGACATCTCAAGACTGCTATTAGTATTTGGTGTTCTATGGAAGTAATTAATTTAAGAACACTGATGTACATTTGGTTAGTATTTAATTTTGATTTATCGTATCCTCATTTTGTTACAGCTCTGTTCTTAGTGGTAAATGATTCTTTCATTATATTTTTTTTTTTAATTCTTTCAGTCTTACTCATATATGTATTTTATTTTTATAATTTCTTCATTATCAAATTGTATGTGAGCTTTTTATAAAATTTTCGATGCATATCCATCTGTCTTCTCTATTTCTCCTGTGTAGACAGTAGAAATGGCATTTATACATTTTCTTTGTATACGTTAACCTTTCAAAACTACTGTGAAGCAATCAAAACCTGTAAGTACCTATAGAATACTTTCAGTTCAAGGGAAAACTGTTATGCAGAATACTTTTAAAATGTTCTACAGAGTCTTTGGTTACAACCAGCAGCTGGGTGACACTAGATCTTATATCACACATGAAATCCAGCAATTTTAGAGACCTCTAATAACACCATGGGTTGATCGGGGCTTTATGTGGAAGATTACCATGTACTATAACACTATCATATACTTCCAAGAGCACTGGGCTCTTCCTGGAAAATCTTCCACATCAGAACTTATCTATTCAGATTACAAGTCTGACAGCTACAGACCTTGCACTATGGTGCAGCTGCAGATGATATTGTGCAGTGCTATTGCTTTTCTGATGTGTTCCAGAACATATTAATGGTAACAATTCAGGTATGAGAGTCATGTTATCTATGTTTTATCTTTCCCAAGTGATGATTCCATTAAAAAAAAAAACACAACAAACTATCTCCCTTTGGGTGGGTTTCTGTATTCCTAACTGAATTCAGCATTTTAATGCGTTCTGATTTTGTCCAAATAGCTAAAATGACTGAGACTCTATAAAATGTTCCCGTTGCCACATGATGATGATCCAATATGAAGAAACAGCCAGCCATAAAAAAGGCACAATAAAGACCTCTAAAGACATGAAATCTAGGCTTGCGGCCAGGAATCTCTGGAATGCTCACATTCCCTCTAATGCTCTGTAGGTAACAGCACATGCATATGAAGTACTGCACGAAACCCTTCATCCACAGAATGAGTATTAGGCCCTTACAGAGCAGTTGACTGTTTATTTCCCCAGTAGTCTTTGCATTTTGAGCCTACAAAACCATCTGTGAATTTTCTCGAACCCAGTTCTGTTGCCTGTTGTCATAGGGAGTTCACGTAACAGTCAATGGTGCATTCTGTACCATGGAAACATGAGAAAATTGGGCAATTTTTATTGTTAAAAAATTACTAATTTTCTTGATTAAAACTGAAAACCTTTCTCCTGGCATTGAGAGAAAAGTGTTCTACTGAGGTATATGTTATACTTAAATGGCAAATATTCTAGCAATGATGACTCAAATGCAAAATCTATGACGTTTTCATTAATACATGCAACTGTCTATGTAATATTATTTGAACAAAGGATACTTGATAGGTCAGTCTTTGAAACCAGTCAGGTGTATAGGAGGGGCTAAACAATGAACAGGGGTGAAAAGCTTTAAGAAGTAGTTGCATAAGAATATGAGGTGAAGATATCTGCTTTGCAGTAGCTGTCCTAAGTCTTTGTACAAATACTGTAAAAGCGAGTCGGAATGAAGATTGCTTTCTGAGAGGCCTGCATTTATACAGGCTGTGTCAACACATGATCATGGTTCTTGGAAATATCACAGGATATATGATGAATATAATGCTCAGATGAGTGAAATCTCCTTTTCCATTTACCAACACCTTCTTCTTGGAACTCCTCTTACACTAACACATTCCCCTCTTGATACACTCTGTGGGAAACTAAATAACCAATACCTTTCTATGACAGTTTGCTAGCTTAAATATGACAAACATGTGAACCCCTATTCTATTTGAAAGCTCAATAATAATTAATTTTACAACTCCCTTCATTCTCCAAGTCATTGCTGATATTATATGTCATACTCTCCACTTTTCTTCCACCCTTTTACAGCCTCTTTTACTGTTTCATTTTAAAAAAAGGAGTAGCAAGAACTTTGGACTACCTTTTTCCCTTTAATAAAATTGCCAAGAGGATTTGAAAAAAGAAATATGTCCAATTCCCTAGACATAAACAGGCTATCAGCATAAAAGTATTTTCAAGAATCTTTTCCCAGCTGCACAGGATCCCCTGACACTATGCTATATTGCCTTACCAACAATAGCACTGACCTTAGAACAGAAACCTCCTTCCTGGAGAAGACAAAGTGTACCACCTAGGATCCTATAGAAAAATTAAGGATTTTTTTTTTCTTTCACAGTTGTTTGTAATTTATTTTTGCTATCCATCTTGGGCCATGAAAAGAGAATAAGGAATATTTGGGTTTAGGTGCCTACAATTTTTCCTGTAACTCGCCCCCCCCCCCCCCCCCCCCGAATTATACTCTTTCTCATCAGTCTGAAATTTCTGAAATTGTTGACTCCCCATTTGTAAGGAATAGACATACAAATATGTGAAAATGGTCCAGGACAGACTTATCTTTGTCAGACCAACTGTTCTAATGAAATCAGAATAATTGTGTTTCTCTACTTGTCTGCCCTTATCACTTTATCACTTGTAATATGATACTCCACCATCTGCCTGAGGGGTGAGCAGACTATTTTAACAACTACTACAAACATGTCTGAGACATCAGGTTCTTTGTAATGACTCGGGCACTCCCTGAAAATCAAAAAAGCCAGAGGAGAGCAAAGTCAACTCCCTTTCTTTATTTTTACTCCCATAGGCATTAAATCAGCATGGGATGGAGGCTGTGGGCCTAGATAGCCAAAAGTTACTGACAATCCAAGAGAAGGTATAACCTGCTTCATCAAAATTTCTAGATGTAGGCAGGGAAAACACTGAAAGAAGCCAAATGGGGAAACTGTGATTAAGCCAAAAATACTTGTTTCTAGTTTCTTTAACCCAGCTAGATACCACTGGCAAACCAAGAAGAATGGAAAACTCCAAATAGAGTACAGAAGGATCCCCTCAGTGAAAAATAATGTTCACCGACATGAATAGCTTGTGGATTGTGAACTGTGGATGTCTAGAAGATCGTTTAGCATAATTTCCAGCTACAGGAAGCTTTTAAGTATCTTATAAATGTGGAATTAAAACATTTAATTGATATGATTTAATTTAATTGCATGATAAGTCATTATCTTTCACCCTTTTTGGCCAAAAGCTTGTGAATATGAGGGAGTAACAAACTATATCCATCAAGATTAGCCAAAACCAACTATCAAAAATCTGTCCTTGATATTGTAGGAACACAGAAATTAGTACTCCAAATATTTTTCTTAGATGTAATACAGTTTTCATTTCCTTTAAGCAGTGATCTTTTTACTCTCAAATGATTGGTGATATATTTATGTTATTTATATGATTTATCACTATATCACCTGTCTTTTCATATTTCTGTCAGACTCACAAATTCATACACATCTGTGTTTCTCTCCATATCCATATGTATGTCTCTGCCCATGGCAGGGGGGTTGGACTAGATGATCTTTGAAGGTCCCTTCCAATCCAAACCATTCTATGATTCTATGATTCTGTGACTAATAATAGGAAATCATTCACAGGAAAGTAAGAAGTAAAAAATATTTAAAGAATAAAAGAAAATGGCACAAAACATTCCTAATAGAACAGTAACATTACGAGTTCAAAAGAAAGATGGAAGTTAGTGGATGAGGACACAACATGAGCTATGTCCCAGTGTACGTGTCATACACACATGCACGAGTACAATGCATGAAAACAGCTGCATTGGTAACTCTCACATTGACATTTGTTGCACCTCTGAAGACCTAAAATAATCATACAATGCAAACTGAATATGTGTTGCTGATAGCTCAATTTTTCCTGTTGTTTAGGGTATGACTTAAAAAACGAGCTCTGATAAGATGATATGTTTTCATATGTTACCTTCAGAGAAGTAACATATGAAAACAGGGGAAGACATGACATAATAAATGCTACAAGTGTCTGTATGGGGGTTATTTTTGATTGAAGGCGCTGCAAGCTGAGACACTAATATACGCTGCCTAATCTCAGTTTAATGCTTGTGATCTATGAAATTGTGCTGACAACAAAAATAAAAAAATCAGGGTGCCAAATCTATCTTTGAGTAGCATGGGGCAAGGCTGAGTAAATCTTCTTCCCAGTGGAAGTGGCAGGATTAGAAAAAGACTGTAGAAGTTCCCACTGTAATCCGTGGGTGAAGAGCAATATCCTTGGAGTGACTCAGCTTTGAGTTTGAGAGCAATGGCCAAGGAGAAAAACAGGCTATTAAGAGTGGTATATCCAGCAAAGAGCAGCCAACAGCGATATCTGTCATGACAACACAAACATGAAAATGGTAGATATTCGATTGCCTTTGCTCACTGTCTCTGTCATTCAGATACAGGGATTAGATCATGAAGAAAGTGAAGGAATTTCTATATGAATATCCAATATTGTAAATTACATCTGATTACAGATAAGGCGTGAATGTTTAATTTGAAGCAGTAAATGGCTGTACATGTTATAAAGGGCTGGCCAGACATCACTCCAAAATGTCAGCAAAGGCTCCATTGTGATAAGATTGAGGAGAAACACTGGTGAACTGTTAGGGAGAATGGGACAGGGTTGAACTTTGTTATTATCAAGTATAACCTTTGACCTAATGCAGTCTATTCTCCTCAGTGAAGATATTCTCACCGGACAGATATGCCAAATGATTAATTAAAATGACCCCTGTCTCACTTTGATTTATAGACTAGACAAGTAGTCTAATCAAGTTTGATTTTGTATAGGAAAACAATTTTTTATTTCATATGCGTGGTATTACAAATTAATCTGCTGTTTCTTGTGTTATTTTACCTCATGTGTATTACTCGAAATAGATAGTCTCCTTGTCATGTCAAAGATATTTAATTCTAAGTGAAATCTTGAATCTGTTACAGTCAATGGATTTTTTTTCCATTACTTTCAACTGGGCTGAGTTTCCACTCAGTAAGCAAGGAAGGCAACATTTAAAAAATATTCAAGCTATAGCTTATAAAAACCAAGAAAATATAGGATTTAAATTAAATATCTGCTATAACTTTTTGATATTTTTCAATAGATTTTCTATAGTGTGAATAGTGTTTCACTGATTTTCAAAAAAATAAACATGGATGTTGTTCTAATAATAGATTTAACAATCATGTTAAATAATGAAGATCTCAGCTCTTCAGTAGTGCAGTGTTTTGTATAGGAAATGGCTAATTCAGAGGAACAAATGAGATTAGTTTCTTTTAATTTAAATGCCTGCTAAACTATTGTGGGCTCTCAACCCCTTGAAAAGATAAAAAAAAAAAAAAGAAAAAAGAAATTAAAAATGTATAAATACTTCTGGAATATAAAGCTTTAGCTGTAAATCAAGATAAAGCAACCATTTCACAGAATCACAGAATCACAGAATCACAGAATCACAGAATTATCAGAGTTGGAAGGGACCTCTAGAGATCATCTAGTCCAACTCTCCTGCTAAAGCAGGATTGCCTAGAGCACATTTCTCAGGACTGCATCCAGGCGGGTCTTGAAAATCTCCAGGGAAGGGGACTCCACAACCTCCCTGGGCAGCCTGTTCCAGTGCTCTGTCACCCGAACCGTAAAGAACTGTTTCCGTGTATTTGAACGGAACTTCCTGTGTTCTAACTTGTGCCCATTGCCCCTCGTCCTGTCACTTGGAACCAATGAAAAGAGCCTGGCTCCATCCTTCTTCAACCCACCCTTTAGATACTTGTATGCCATAATCAGGTCTCCCCTCAGCCTTCTCTTCTCCAGGCTAAAGAGTCCCAGCTCTCTCAGCCTTTCCTCATAAGGGAGGTGCTCCAAGCCCTTAATCATCTTAGTTGCCCTTCGCTGGACTCGCTCCAGCAGTTCCCTGTCCCTCTTGAACTGGGGAGCCCAAAACTGGACACAGTATTCCAGTTGTGGCCTCACCAGTGCCGAGTAGAGGGGGAGAATGACCTCCCTCGACCTACTGGCCACACTCTTCCCTATGCAGCCCAGGATTCCATTGGCCTTTTTGGCGACAAGGGCACATTGCTGGGCCATGGATAATTTACTGTCTACCACAACCCCCAGATCCTTCTCCTCCAAGCTATCTCCCAGCAGGTAAGCCCCTAACCTGTACTGGTGCCTAGCATTCTTCCTCCCCAGGTGCAGGACCTTGCACTTGGTTTTGTTGAACCTCATTAGGTTCTTCTCTGCCCAGCTCTCCAGCCTGTCCAGGTCACGCTGGATGGCAGCACAGCCCTCTGGGGTGTCAGCCACCCCACCCAGTTTGGTATCATCAGCAAACTTGCTGAGGATACACTCTGTCCCCTCATCCAGGTCATTAATGAATATATTAAACAAAATAGGACCGAGTATTGACCCCTGGGGGACACCACTGGTTACAGGCCTCCAACTAGACTCTGTGCCGCTGATCACAACCCTCTGAGTCCTGTCCCGCAGCCAACTCTCAATCCACCTCACTGTCACCTCATTTCCAAGACTGATCAATACTACTGCTTGAAAAAGCTTACATTACAAGCCATTCCAATTGTTTCCCAAAATGTTTACCTAAATTAGTTGAAAGGCCACAATTTTGTACAACAAGAAATTTTAATTAAGCCTTGTGCTTGAAGTGTTTCTGCAATTACTCCCTTTGGTTCCATTAGGATGTAGGCCCAATTAAAATGTATTGTTAATACTACAAGATAACACTTGCTGGTGGTACAAATTTGAAGATATGCCTGCATGTAATTTTAGATTATTCCTTGCTGCGAGGTTTTGCAATTATTTTTTGTCAATAATGCTTTTTTCTATTCTCCTGCCAATGAAATAATTTTAATCAGTTCACTCAAACACTGAGTCTCTGAAAACAGGCAAGTTCTACAAAATTAAATACCTCTTGAACCCCAGTATTCAGTTAAAGATTTTTTTAGTCATTTTTGTTGCAGTAAAATAACAAGTGAAAAATTAATAGGGCCACAGGATTCTCTGACTGTAGCAAGGAAATATTGTAACTGTAAAGGAAAAAAAATCAGGATTTGATCTTTTAAGTTCAATTCACTTCATTAGTCCTTACTCAAGGGATTATGCCCACTGATAGCTTTTCCTCATTGAGATTCTCTGTCTAGGCTTGAGTTATTCGTAAAAAGTAATCTGCCACATCAAAGTCTTTCACATGCATTTGTTTATCTATATTTTTAATGTCTTTTGCTTATTTAATAGTGCTATGCAGAACTATAACTGTTCTGTATTTGTTGCATTTGATAGTATGTAAAACTCGTTCTGATTGAAAGCACAATTAAGTTAATGGTCAACTAGAGTTCAGAACAACCTGTTGACATATGGGATGAAAAAAGGAACAGTTAAATTCAATGACTAAGAAAAATAGCAATCCTAATACACAAGCACCATATAAGCATGCTATCATTTGTTGGATGATCCTGTTGATTATTTTTGGGGGATCAAGAAAAAGTCATAATTCTATTTTTTATTCAGTTACAAGTACTTTCCTAAGAATACATAAAAATTTGACCCACTCTATCCTTTTGCATAAAGACAGTAGCAGACATCTTCAGATTCCACCAATTCAACTCTATAAAAAAAAAATCAATCAAAAAATGCTTCTAAAGAATGACTGAGTCTTGGAATTTTGGCCTATGATTTACAAATGCTTAGTCTCAAATTTTTCACTATTTATCATATTAAAACTAAATCGGAAATAAGAACCTGTTGAGATTCATGTTTAACTGTACAAACCTTTAGGAACATCATCCCAAATCCTGCCACATTTGTATATGGGTTCGCATAAGTACTTGAGTATTTCTGTTAAACTCAGTTCTGTCCACCCCTTTGTGAAAACTCTTGAAGAGTCTGAAGTACCTCCTCCTAATCTGTGAGGACTCTCTGGGGTACGGAGTGCATTGTGTGGGTATTAACAGATCATCATGACATGGTGAGAGTCTCACAGGGACGGGACCAAGTCAATCTTTGAATAAAGTATTTTAGCCCAGAGCCTGACCCTAGAAATGAAGGTGATTTCCCCTGAAAGCTGTGGCAGGGGACGAAGACAGCAGAGGATCTGTCTTGCACAGCTGGAAAGGGTGGACACCACTTCTCCTGCAGTTCCCTTGTTATTGCTTTGTGAGCAGCAGCCACACACCCCAATCTCCCCTGTGTGGTCTCTTCTGAGCTGAATACAGAAGTCACAAAACAATCTCCTGACCAAATCTCACTAGCTATTGTCTGTGAGGGCCATACCCCAAAAGAGATGATGGATCAGATGCTACTAGGAAATGAGGGGGTGAAACAGTCAAATTTCAGTGGATTCACAGAATCACAGAATGACTGAGGTTGGAAGCGACCTCTGCAGGTTTTGCAGGAGTATGAAGAAATACGCAACCCCTCTTTTGGAAGAAAGGTGGGAAAACAGGTAACACAAACATTTTGGGAGGCTATGTCTTTTTAGTGCTCATATTTCAATTGCTACACAAAATCACAGAAAGGTTGAGGTTGGAAGGCACCTCTGGAGATCCATCTCCCTCCTTTGCTCAAAGCAGAGTTAGCTACAGCCAGTTGACTATGTCCAGGCAGCTTTTGATTATCTCCAAAGATGGACACTAAACAACCTCTCTGGACAACCTTTTCCAGTGTTTATTCTGTAAGGATTTACAATGAAAAAGCTTTTTCTTATGTCTAGATTGAATTTAAGCAAGGCATTCTGCCCTGTTTTTCTCTCAGGAAAAAGAAAATTCAGAAGTATATTAACCTGTAAAGTCAAGGTGATGCCTCGGCACAGCTGTTAAATCTACCCCTTGTTCCTGGACTGTATTGCAATGCACATCGTTCAGACTTGTAGTACGGAGGTAGTCAAGCAACATGTACCGTTGTGTCATGCAAAAAATGGTATGAGGAGAAATAATAATATGTGTTTTGCATGTGAGGGTTTATTTGGGTCAAGATGGTGTGAGCAATTCCATGTTAACAAGGCGGTAACACCACTTGCATTAGATGAAACACTTGTGTGGTACACTCTCAAGGGGTCCACAGTCAAGGACACCAGTGTCCCAGGGATCGCTGCCCTTCAGAAAAATCTGAACCACATGTATAGTGGAACTGTTTGGCCTCAGAGGACAGGCTGTATTTAACTAAAAGCAAAGCACATAGGATGGACATGAGAGGAGCTCAGTACCATCTGCTCTGCTACTGATCAAATCCTTTTACATGACATTGTTTGCCAATGAAAACATAGCCTTTGGGGAAAGAAATACTACTCTTTCTTCCGACAAATCTAAAGCCCTGCTGAAGATACTGAGTCATGCATCCTGCTAAGGTTATATTTTCCAATGGGCTAGTGCATGAATAATAGGAATATTATTAGCCAGATAGTACAGATAGTTAATCAGTTCAAGTTGCTTACACGTTTCAATAATATGTATCCATTACACTGATGCTCTTGTAAATAAAGCCCTAATAATATAGCTATGATTTTTTTAGAACTTCTTACACATATTGTTTATATGTGTACAAATAAACCTGTAGGTTAGTAAGTGCTAGATAACAAATATAGCTATGACTGGGTTGACATAAAACTATGTCATAAAGTCCAAGACAATTATTTAAAAGGCAAGAGGGTAGAATGATTTTTAACTGAATTATTTTGGTACAATTATTGCCCAGGTGATTACATTCTTGTTTAAATTCATCTGCAGCTGGATGGAATATACTACTTACTTTCCATACAGTGATGAACAGGCTGTGTTTTACATTTTAAACCTGTGAAATGTGTTAGCTAAAACCTTTACCTAACTTAGAAGCAAACTGAAAGGTTTAGGTAACATTTGGAAAATATTTTTACATCCGTCAGTGAAAGTATCCAGTTATCAAAAATATACAAGCTATGACTTTTTATCATTCCAGAAGGTCTCTGTTTTTTTTCCTTCATGACATCCTACAATTTGTTTTTTGTTCCACAAAACATCCATCCTAAACGTTTCCAATAGCCTTGGTCTACCGTGATACAATGAAATCCCCAATGATTTTTTTGCTGCTTTTCTCCTTCCTTTTCAACATACAACCTGAACTACCTGAATTAAAGCAGCTCTCCTCCCTTATGAGTTAACAAAAGGCAAATTCCACCAGATTGTTCTTCCTAACACGATGATACAAAAAGTACAGGGAAAGGAGTCCACTCTCTGCAGACATAGCTATTTCTGACCTCCTGTTCGCAGTCTTTCAAAGCTGCGAAGTTAAGTGGTTTTCCCTCTCAGATCCCAGAGTGTCTCCTTCCACAGCATCCTCTGCTGAAATTTCCCAGGCTACAACTGGCAGCCCAGACATCCACAGAATCACATGACAAAAAACAGCTATACAAACAGACCAGAAGAGCTTTGAAAAAATGTCTGCTTTCAAATACAGTGGAGTCAAGTCTCATACTGTAGCTGTTTCTTTGTCTCTACTTTTTATTATTAGTATTTTCCCTCTGTCTCACGGATTTGTTATTAGCCTACCAGTTGCGATTAAATATCCAATGCTAAAATGCTTTAAAAATTCCTTTTGCCACATATCAAGAAACAGGGCTTTTTTTTTCCTTTTGTGTTTAACAGCATACTTTATATAAATACACAGTTCTGAAAGGGATATTAAATGGCATCTATACAGTTATGTATGAAAGCAACTGCAGTCTAAACTAATGCCAAGGGGTAATGACAGCCTAATCGGTTTGGCTTGTTTGGTATGTCATAAATGTTTTTACAATGGTTCTTAGCAGATCAAGAGTCAGAAAACAAATTTCTGCAAGTTGAGGAGAAATTACTATAAAATAGTAAAATACAGCCTGTTAAGGCCTCTCTAAGATTGGTTCCATATTCTACCATCTGTAATGTTAACGTTTCAGAAGGCTTTTCTCTGAGCCGTAAATGCTATTTGTCTGATGGACAAACTTCTTTCTTTTATACTTAGATTTCAACAAACACCTTAGTATATGACAGTGATTAAAAATGCTTCTTCAAGGAGTGAGTTAACTATTCCAACAGAAATGCTAAAACCATTGTAGATTATATAGGATCTATTCATTTGTTTCTTAAGGATTTAGCATTAAACAAAGAAAGGACCAGTGCAAACTATATGAGATGTTTTTCTGTGAAGCAAAAACCTGTGTCACATAAACAAAGAGCAGTGACCTGTCCCTCTAACTTGCTAATTACGCAGGACAAGTTCCACGTGTTTAGTGCTTACTTTTCTAGATGTAAGCTGTGCAAGAAACTAAGGATTTTGTTAAAATCTGTGAAACTGAAAAGGACATAAAGAAAAAGGTTATTAAGAGCAGTAACACAGATTGCTGAAGTAGGGCTAGAGGTAATCTTGTTGCCAAGGAACAATCAACACGTAGAGTCAAACACAAGCTATACACACCTCAAAAACAATTGAATAAGCAACCAGCGTTAATTGATCTGCATCCTTTGAGAGCCAATACATTCTGTGCAACCACAGGATCCCTTCAACTTGTTTTTTAACTGTGTAAAATATTCAGAAGGTGTTACACGTAAGTACCTTTATTGATAGGACATCCTAGGTTATCTTCAAGAATGTTTTGCTACAGAAGACTGGAAAAGCAGTGTGAATTGCACAGAACACTGGAAGAAAGTGGAAATATATGCTGTAAACTTCTTCACTAATAGATCTTTTCTGGTGACCTTAGACAACGGGGTTCCTTTTCATGACGCAGTAGCCCTAGATGTACTATCAGGAGACTTTAAGGAGAAGACAGTATTGTCAGATACCACATATTGCTATATACAATGGCTGAGAGGTTTTTCCATTAAAGGCAGACAGTGTCATACCACTCTGCACAACTTTCCCAGAAAAGGAAGACCAATTTGTTTTTCTCCATTTTCAGCCATTTTCTGTGTCCCAGGGGAGTTCTAACTAAACAGAGGGAGAAAATAGCTGGAGAAAAGATTGGAAACGAGAGTGACAGCTAAATACTAATTGCTTTCAGCATAAATACAGAAGCTAACTGCAATCTCAAGATAAAAACTTGGCACTCATGTATTTTAGCATAGAAATTCTTCTGTCGTGATGGTTGCCTATACCACTTCAAACGTGTCAAATAATAGCAGTAATTAAAAAAAATGCATTCATTTAAGACAAATTTCATACGCTTTAAAATATTAGTTGATGACAACAGAAACCAATAGTTACAACACATTGATTTTAACTAATATTTTTCTTCTATAGCATACTGTGTCCCCAAGTCTTACAGCTAGAGGGGCAGTTTAAGGGCATCTAATTTAAAGAATTCAGGAAGAAGTCCTTATGGGACAGTACATTTATATGTCAGTAATCTGTGTATACTTGATGAAAAATAATCTTGTTTTCCTTAAAATCCAATCATTTCTACCAAACCAATTGATTGGCACAATTCTAATTTTATTTGGTGATCTTTGGGAAATCTTTAATAAGTTGACTGCTTTACTTTTGTGTTTACTGTTCATGTTAGATCAAGAACAGTTCCTCTTCAATTCCTACAATTTTTATCAGGTGTTGCTAGGAGTTTTACTCTGTCAAAGTGATGTCAAAACAATAAAAAAGGATGGATAAGTGTAAATTCCATTTTCCATTTAAGTTTGCTGCTATTCAGTTTTACTCTGTATATATCCATTTGAGAATGCCATAGTCTTAAAACCACAGTCAAACCTCGTCGATTTGACTGAACATAGAGATTGTTTCTAATGTTCTGATACTCTTAAGTGTATCTAATAACTCAACAGACAAGAGAAAAAAATCTCCTTAAAATTAGTATTGTTTTTCATCTACTATGAAAATCCGTTGTGTATCTCAAACTGTTATCTTTCGTGTTTCAGTTTTATGTTTAAATTATAATTTAATTATTCAAAAGGGCTCACATTCTTCAACTCTGTGGCTAAGTTCCCAAGCAATTTCAAGGATTATTTAAGCAAATTGAGCTCCTGAGCTTGAGACTTGCCTATGAGATAAAAAAGCGGCTATTTTCAATTTGAAATTGGTACATGGCATACATGCCATTCAGAAGGCAGTAAAATCTGCCACTACACAATCATTACAGACCTGTGGATAAAGACAAAGAAAGAAAAGGATATCATTTGATTAGCCTCCAACTTTATTAATTTAACTCATCTGGGAACTATCCAGCGATAATACTTCCAAAGAAGGTCATAATTCTTCTTTAATTGTTTCCACCTGGTACAGTACTGCCATCAATCCCCTGCTCTTCTCCACCTCTCTGTACTTGGCTCTCAGCCCATCACTCATCCCTTCCCAGTCTATCCTTGCACTAGCGTTAAGGGGCAAGGGCAAAGAGGGTTGGTTTTTTTTGTTGTGTCAGACCGCAAAACCTCCAGCTTCGCTTCCTCTATTGCTCAGTGCTTTCCCTGAATTCAGTCCCTATTCCTGTTTATACCTTCTGAGAATTAATTCCCTCCCTGCTCCTGCTACAGTCTGACATGCTGGGCTTTTCCTTATAACCTGCCCCTCTGAGATTCTGCAAAGCAAGTTGAAAATTACTAACAACCTCTGACTTTTTTAATTCCTACTCCCCTTTCCTGTTCCTTCCATACTTACACACACACACCCCAAAAAACATCTTCCCCCTCACCCCACCAAAAAAAAAAAAGAAAATCAAGCAGGTGATGCAACTCCTTTAGCAGACAAAAATCTTCATTAACAAATTAATGTACAAATCAGAAAGTTAAGGTTTACTAACTCAAGCATTCAATGACACTGAGACTACAAAGTCAAGATTTGTATGCTTAAGTAAACTCCACTGGTTAGCACGCTAACCCAAGTCATGCCTTGCCATGCTCTCAGAGGAGAAAAGAGGAACTGTGGGACCCTTAAATAAGTTAATCTGGACAAATGTCATTTATTTCTTCCCTTCCCAACATGTTGCTTTTATGATTGCAGTAACTTCGTTTTGGAGAATCAAGACTGTAAACATGAAATCCGCAAACACTCTGTTACCGGTCATTTTTCACTGACAAAGTTTTACCATGTTTCCTCAGTAGGGTGTGGATCATGAACGGAGTTTTAATTTTGGAACATAAATGCAGTTTGCACACTAGTAAGCTTTCAAATTGTACAGTAAATATGTAGTGTTAGGGCAGCAAGCAGTAAACATTTTTTGGGAAAACATAATTTGTATTTTCAATCAGAATAGGTAAGAGTGATTAGTAAGGGGGGTGAATCTATTTATCTGGGAACACAGACTTGGCTAGACAGGAAATTTTGTATTAGTGGGATACCATTTCACTACTTGTTGATTTATGTCTAAAATAAATGAGAATATGTTCTATTGCTCTTGAGGTGGATAACATGAGATTGAAGTAGGTATTTTAATATCCTGTTTAATGTCAAGCTAGAAAATTAGATTCTTCCTTAACCTTTGAGTTTTAGTCATAAAAAGACTGATGGTTCAGGACCTCCCAGTGTTTGAATACATACCATCTATCCAAATGGAAAGGGCTGACAGTCCCAGGACTGGCAAAATCCTTAGGTGTTTATGGGAAAAGTATTTTCTGCCCATCGGGTTGTGAAGGTAGCTCAATAATTATGAATGAACTTATGTAAAGCTATTTGTAAATATTTTTTCAGGTATGCTAAAGAAAGTGAAAGCCTGGGTTGCATTACTTATAAGTTTTATCTGGAGTGATAGATTACATAAAAAGAAAATGTATAAGGGAGAAATGAGTCCTATCAGAAAAGACAACAAAAGCCATTGAACTAGGAGCTCCATGTTTTGGGACAAATTCATTGCACTTCCCTTGTATTTACACTATCGCTGAAGGGAAAACTGTTATCTATTCCTGTGAAAGGCCCTTCTTCTCTACCTATAATGTTGAAGTTTAAAAGAATCGTATCATATATTTACAAAACAAAGATCCCACACTTCCTACTGCTTAAGCAAATTTGACACACCAATAGTTCAAAATAATACATTATCTTGTTGCTTGTTTCTGGAACATTTGCACAGCACTACCTGTCAGCAGATTTGTTTAAGATTTAAGAGACTGAATAATAATGATTCTGCAATTATTCTTCAACATTCAATACCTTCTGGAAACCATACTGTAGATTATCCTCCTAAGTCCTTCTATCAAAAGATTGCTTTTCAGCTCAGTTTGTTTATTTCAATTTGCTGTATATAACACATTTTCAGCTCAGGGCAAGAAGATGAACGGAAATAAACAATGACATATTTGCAATAAGATTTTTGTGGCAAAGACCTTTACTTAAGATATTGTGGTTTCAATGCAACCACAACAAAATGACAAAATTCCTTTGTAAATGGCAGCTCTAATTGTAGAGTTAAAATTATAGCTCTGTGGGGAAAAAAAAAAGGCATTGAAGACACAGTATCTACTGTATGTCTGGATGTGGCTGTATTCCCAACAAAATCATTCCTATTATTCATGAGTTGATTTACACTTTTTATCTCTCCGTAACATGCAGCATTTATTTACCCTTACATTTTGAGGTATTACAGTGTCTGCTGACGTGTTTTTTTTTTCCCAAAATAAAACATTACAGCAGTCCTCTGCTAGACGCTTAAGCCATGTGTATGTTTATTTTTTTTTTAATTTCTTTCTTGAACTTTCTAACTGTGAGCAGGCTGGGAAAGTGGAGTCATGACAAATGAGGGTTTGCTTTAAAACAAAAAAAAAAAAAAAAGGAGAAATGTAGACATTTGATGTAACATTGAAAAATTCACAGCCTCCTACCTTGAAAACAAACATTTCCCGGCGAAGAATAGCCAGAGTGTTGAAGTTCCCATCACAGATGTTAGGCTTGGCTCCGGGATAAGAAGGTTTGTCACCAGTGGGTGGCCGGGGAGGTTTAGGTTGCCTGTCATTCTTCCGCGGGTCTGCTGGAGGGATTGAACGATGTGGGGGCACTGTTGGCAGAGGTCTTGTTGGTGGTGGGATCCTGTCAGGCGGACCTTTAAAAATATGGCAGCAGGATGTAATTTACATGCCCACCAGCGGCGCTCAAAGAAGAAATATACAACAAAAACCTGCTGTAAGCAGTGTAAATCCTACAGTGGAAGGGGAATGGAAAAAGTGACCTAATATACCTTTCCTGTGTTGTTACAGGTTATAATGAACAACTACCATAAATCAAGTCATGAATGAAGAAAATAATTACTTTTCACTATCAGAATCTTCCTTCTTTATTGGAACATTCCAATAAAACCTGCAAAGGCTGCATAGTCCAGCATCATTTCAGATGAGAAGTAATTAATAGCATATACTATATAGCATATAATAGCATATAGCATATAATAGCAAGTAAGAACTGTTAAAACAGAATCATTGTCTATTGTACAAAATAAAGGAAAACAAAAAACCTGTTCCTAATAAGATCATCAGCAGTCAATGGCCTTTCAACCCATGTTTTTAACTTCCACTTGTCAGTTCACATATACATATATTTCCTACTGACCGAATTTGTAGGCCATGTAATGTCACGTGCATTAGCAACAGGACTTTCCCATCTTTGCCCAATGCCCCTTGCTATGTATAGGAGCTCTTGAAACTGGACTTCAAATCCTAGGCATTCATATAAACAAAAAACATAATTCATATGTTTTCTTCAATATACTGAAATTAATTACTTCTTATTTTATTTTTTTTATTTTCCAGTGAGTCTTACAAAGCTAGATACCCGGTGATTAAAGGAATTGTTCTGAGGATTAATGGATTAAAAAGAACTAAAGTGAAAAACTAAAACTCTGTACAGCAGTTTTAAAAAATTTTTCTTCTTTCAAATACATTTTCTGTCAGGTGAAATGACTACAGCACTCATAATTTCTGTATCTGAAAGTCAAATGGCCATCCTAGGCAGATGTTATTCATAACCCTAATGGCATACTGAATGACTTGCAACAGGTGTACTGAAAATGCCTTTCTCTTTCTACACATATTACTACGTTTACTTATATTTTCCATGTACAAAAAGATCAGAAGTTTCAGTTGTATCTGTAAGATTTCTGGAAACAAGATGAGCACTCTAGTTTTGCTCATTTTCTTTAGGCCTCTCTCCAAATCATTTAAATACACAATCAATTTTGACTTTAAAAAATAAATATCATTTTCATGACCAGCTTCAGAAAGAGTTTTGAATACTAAGATAACTCTAAAACCCACACAAATAGCATTTGAATTTATGATACTTTTGCAAAGAAAGTATACTTTTTAAAGAACAAGATGGACTATGTAAGGAAATATTAAACTCACCAAATGGTTTTCATACAATTTAATAAGGCATTTATTTCATTCAGAGTTTTAAGGCTTGTGACGTTCATAATTTACAGTTAATAATGGTGTTTCGAAGAACACTGCAGACCAAAGTAATTATTTTAATAGTTGTGACATTTTTATTGAGGCATATGATTCCAGATCACTTCTTGATTTTAAAAGGAGCAAAGAAATCAGTTTGCAGTAGCTCATGTTGGAAAGTTTTTTAACCCCAAACCAAAGTTTTCATATGCCATTTGGTGGTGATGTCAGATATTACTTCCCAGGGGTAACACATTTCTCCTAATGTATAGCCCACAGCTGTTAGAGCTTAGCAGTTAGTTTTCAGCAAAGTATCCTTGTCTAGCCCTTAAGTCTAGACTACCAACTTATGAGGTCATGAGAAACAACCTTCTTTCCAGCTAATCACACGGGAAAAAAAAAACAACTAAACAAAACTTGATCAGCCAATCATTTTGAAATTGCTATTTATGCTTTATGAAAGTATCTATCAGTGCTTGTTAACATAATATTTTAAAAAGCTTGTTAGTATAAGAAACCCCATGGAGGCTGCAGTGTTCTAGTTAGCAGTACAGTATTTCTACATGATCATTGTACTTTCTAGGAGTAAAGATAAAGAAGGAATGGCCCTGATAATATTCAATATAAACCTGACAAAACTTTAAACTGAAAATAATTATGAGTACAAAATTGAACCCAATACGAAATTAACTCGGGAATATTAAGCAAGGCAATTCCAAATGATATGTACTGGATACGTTGCATTAACATACAGATACCACAGACTTTTTAACTGTAGGAGAGAAAAAGAAAATACCTTCTTAAAGAAAAATCCTGACTATTTAACAGAAAACAGCAGACTCAAAGTCTTTAAAACCAAGAACAAAACCATGTCTTTGGAAATGTAAGGAACAGTGATATGGGAGTTAGTGTTACATTCAACCCATAATCAGAATAATGTCATAGGGGTTTTTGTTTGTTTGTTTGTTTTTTTAATTTTCAATTACCTTGCTCTGTCAGATTGAATTAAATTCCTGCAGAATTTATTTACATCACATGTGTCTCTTATATGAGGCCACAAAAAACCAAACCAAACATATTTTACCCTCCCGGGTAGCTCAAAATCTTGGGTTGGTAATAACATTGTTTTGAGCTCCATTTGCTGTATTTAGCACAAGAACATTTTTTTCCGGGACCACAAATCTTGTACACCCAGGGTACTGTTTATTACTGTAACTGATAAAATGAGAAGCAACCAATTCATCCAGTTACACAAGCTTGGACTACTGTGGAAATAAGCTCGATATGGGTAAAGGCTTACATTTCTTAATATTTTCATTGGTTGGGATCCTTTTGCAGATATTTTCTTTATGTCTTTTTTAAAACATTTAAAATTACTATTCCAGCTGAGTGCAAAATTGAATGCAAGTTGTGAACAGTGAGAAACAAAGTAAAAGAGCTTCATCAAAATCTTTGGCCTACTCTCAAGAAGACCTCTGGCAGAACAACCAGCAGAGTCTACACTAACGAACTCTTTTGGAGAGGTGGTATGGACAGGAGGACCTCGAATCTATTCTGAAGCAAAAAAACCTTATGTTGCTTAATTAGAGTACGACATACCATATATCTTCTGGATGCCCTGTAAATCGTCATTAGGTAGTTTGAAGTTATCAGTTTCCATGTACTGGTAAAATGGAGCCATGATTGCAGTGGGATCATTAGAGTGCTCCAAGCCCAGAGCATGTCCCAGTTCATGCACTGCAACTAGAAACAGATCATTTCCTATGAAGAGAAGAAAAGGAAAAAAGACCTTTGAAACCATAGCATAGTAACAGAAACAACACAAGTGGAGGATTCTGCACTTGAAAGACATTTTCACTGAATTTGAATTTTACAAGGTAATGCTTAATAGTGAATCATAAAGATAATGTGGTGGCAAAGGTGGCTTTCGCTTTTTTAAACAAGGAAACCATTATTGCTACATATAATATATGATACTCTTACAGATACCATAAGCGTAATCTTTTCTAACTGATGCACGTGGTTAGTCCAGGGTTCAAGTGTCATACCTCATGTCTAGGCTTGCGTGCAATTTCTGACTTGAAGTTGATGTTGCATCAAACCTGACTGAAAATGCTTGCATCAAGACTTAGTTCCAAAAGGAAAACATCCTTGCTGTGTGTGGCAAACTTCACAAACTGAGGACTACCTATTTAGGACAAACCACACAGGGAACTTAGTCATCCAAACGCTTGTAACCAGAGCCCTGATGATTATTTGTAGACGTTGTCCATTTCTGAATTGCCATAACTGAAATCCTAATGAGGAAAATATGATCGTTGTGCTATCCTTCTCAAAATAGGATGCTCTTATTTATTTCATTGTGTAATTCTCTCATAAGTGTAGCTGCTTACAAAAGTATTAGAACTTTTCGATTTTTGTAGGTCTAAAAAATAAAATAACCCATTCTTGTTATAGACTGATTTGGCTCTTTTGTTATTCCCTTCTAAAAATCACCTTTTAATTTTTTATTACAATGTATTAGGCACAACTAGAAGTTTTGGCAGTAGAATTATGGCACTCTGTGAAGCAAACACAAAGCAAAGCCAATGGGATTAATTTTATAAAAAATTCAGAGCTGGACCTCTATGGTATTAATTTTGTCTATTTTTATTCATCTAAGACTTAGTTCAACGTATCTTTCTATGAGTCGTTTGTACAGATGCTGTCTGTAGTCAACATGTCATATAATGAGACTTTGGGAAAACATTTTACATCAGGAGAAAGATAATTTTTCAAGTATTTTCTCTTGTTGACGTGAAGAAATAAACTTTTTCCCAAGATTATATGAAAGGGGAAACACTTGGCAGTAGATGTCTTCATGATATATGGGGCCATGCTGATGTTTTTAAAATAAATGTTTGATTGAAAGCATGGAAACAGTCACAACTAAAACTATGTGCTTAGTTGACAGAGTCTTTTCATGTCTTTCTGATTCTTAATCCGGAAATATGAAAACTAAATGCTCTTGCTGTTTTATTCAGTTTAACTGCAGAAAAATCATGTCTTTCAAAAATTAATGTGACATAATGTGCTTTCAGAAATGAGAGGAGTTTATCCTATCATTTATAATTACGTGGTTTCCAGATGAAATATTTTCATTACAATATTTTTTCTTGGATGCAGTTCTTTTTATAGAAAAGCAGATTCTCAATGTGCTCTTTTAACAGGTTTGAGAAGCTTGACTGTCCCAGTGACAAATGCTTTTGATGTCTGAATCTGCCCTTCTATATGCAGTCAAAGGTGATCTTGACATTATCTCATATGAATAATCCACAGCTTCTGTAGCTAACATCAGCAGTGGAAGTGATGCACCGGAGCAACCCTGTAAAGGTTTTCATTCTGCACTCATAATGGAATAATTAATATAATTTTTAAAAATTATATGCTTAAGATGGAAAGATGTGAAGGAAGAAGATGTTACTGTACTATAACTATTGTACTGTGACGTCTCACATTATTTTTCAATTCTTTTCTGTGTTTTATGGAAATTAGAGTTTTAACCCAAGTTTATTAGAATGAAATATTTCTTTGTTGGCATTAAATCACTTATTTACGATGCAACTTCCTTTTGCTTTTCAGACCTTGTGAAAGGCAAATTTGCCTCCTAGACCTATGCTTCCTATATCATAATTAAGAATATTAACCAGGCTATGTCTTATATTAATAATTGTGCTAATAAATTGACCACAGTATTTACTGATCCATTTTCAAATAGTTTTAAATTAATACTATTTGATTCTACCAACTGTTATTAGGCCAGTCATTATCAGTAGACCAAAGACTGTTTTACATGTGCTACTCAACCTCTACTGTTTGAGGTAGGAGATCTGGGAATGTGAACTTGTTACAATTTCTAAAATTTCAAGAAACCACAGTTAATAAATAGTCTTGGAAGAGTCTACTGCTTCTCTCTATTTGTGCCAGTTACGCAATGCGTGAAGAATCAATACATCCTTTGGATATCAGTCCTCATTGAGTCCCCATAAAGATCTCCAGGAATTTCCATATTTTGTTCCATGTTGACCTTGAAGGAGTGTGAATTACATAGTAACAGGGAAATAAATAGAACACACTGTCATCTACTGGCATATCTTCCTTCTGGGATCACAGATAATGAGCATATGGTAGAGCACTTCCAAAGTAATACTTCTAAATGACAGTGCGACTATGTCAGAGAACAGATATTGTGCAGGGGGTGGCTGTTTCTTAGTATGTCTTTCTCCCTTTGTCTTTTGGATAGGGGCGATTATGCAAAAAAAAAAAAAAAAAGAAAGATACTCATCATCTGACTACCCCCTCTGGACTTAGTCGAAGCCTAAGTTCAAATGGGAGAAAGGCAAAAGGACTATGAAAAGTAATTTCCACCTCCTGCAATACAACCTGTAGCCATCAGGGGAGCTATTAAATCTGGTAAAGATAGAGAGGCCCTTGGAGCAAATGGATAAGGGGGGAAGGGAGAAGGTCACAGGAAAGAGCTGGGAGAATAATATTCTTGCCTGGGGTGACAGTGATTTAACAGGGAACATATTTTCTACTTATAGTCAAATAGCCCCATTATTCATAACAATTTCCATCAAGAGTCACGATTGTCTCCAGGGCGTCCTGAATTTAAACTGACCCAAATAACTTAGTGCAGTTGAAACTGAAGTTTAAACCAGTTCAAGATGCGTTGTCTGAGACCAACGCAGGTAGGACCTACCACCGTCTTAGCTTCTGTCCTTTTTCCTTTCCTAATTAGTTTTTTCCAATTAGGCAACAATTACTCAGTCCCTCTTTGCTTTCGGGAGAAGACTTGCCTTAAGCATCTCAGTGTTACTGTAACTCGCTACTGAGAGTGCAGAAGGATAACCCTGAGTGCTCACTCTTTCACTCCAGGCTGCACACAAGTCCACTTGTGACTGCAAGGTTGATAGTAGGACAACTTCTGTTCCTTGGACGGTAGGCAGAGTAAGATGAAGGAGTGTAAAGGCATGGGAATATTCATATCAACTCAGGCTAGCTTTGTTATGGCAATGACATTGCATAATTTTTTTAAAACATTTTCAGTCCCCACCATTGAAGGAGAGAATCCCAAATGATTCTATATTTCAGTATGCATTACCCAGGTAGAAAAACATATTTCAGTCCGTTTGGCAAAATGAAGCACCGTCGCAAAACTTTAATAAGTCATGAGTAAGAGAGTTAAACTACATAGGACTACGATGACTTTTAAATTAAAAGTTGCCACTGCAGGATATATGATGGTGAATATTCATTGTGATAGTCTCAGTTACATCTTATATTTATCTATAGAGTAGTAGAGGAATATTGGAAAATATATTCCACGAGTCCCTAACTTGTGCATCTCTGTTTTCGTGTTCCCCATTAGCATGGAGATTTGGAATAGAATGGATATAAACTCAAAAAGATTGTGATTGTTTTTCTTATTATAACTCAAGTTTGATTTCACAAGGAAACTTTACTGTGTGTAAAGTACTAAGACAAACTGATTATTTTTATACTGACACTTTTCTCTGAGGCTATAAACTATTTTAGGCACTAAATCTGCCTGACTTTACAATCACTGCCCAAACTCAAGAGTATAAATATGTATTAATATATCAAATATTCAACAGCCAGCACTGTGGAGCATGGTGTATGGGGAAGCCTTTCCCTGTAGCTTATATATACACTATTTTCATGTCTACAGATAAACAAAGCTAATACGTTTGTCCACAGCAAGCTATTAAGAAACCATAGTTCTGAAGATATTCATTTGTTTTAAATGGTATGTGAACTTAATTTACAAAAGCAATACCCTAATGGCTTAGCAAGACTGGATTCAACACTTGGCCATCTTTTTAATGCAGCACTAAATGACACCTCACTTGCCATGTGACAGTAACTTCTACAACACATTGTGATCTCGAGTTATCCATCATTTAAATGTCACATGACCTCAATTTTGAAGACTTTCTCATCCAGAGAAAGACAAAAAATCTAGAAACTTCATTTCAAATTTCAAACACACTGGAAAAATACAAAAATATTTTCTAAATAGACATACATTGTTTCTTCCAAAAAATATTCTACTTAATTTTTCATGTGATGCAGATAGATGATTTCTGATTAAATCCATATGAATCTGAAATGTAAATCTGTGCAAGAAAGACTTTCATTACAGCCCTATTATCAACAAGACAGTGCCTCAAATCCAAGCTTACAGTAAATATTACACACATGCTATGCATGAACTTGTGTCCCATGTATTTAGAATTTGCATTTTCAGTATTCTGTTCATTTGTATGATTGAGTCATCAAACCAACGCTGCTAATCCTAACCAGTTGAAACGTTGCAGACTTTAGAGCAAGGTTCTTTCTCTACATAGCATACAGAAAGAAAAACCAAACCAAAACAAAAAGTTTTATATCTCCATTATTATTATTCTTCGTAGATAGGACATAATTTTGAATGTGCTATTTTGACAGTCAGTGATAAAAGAAGACTCTTTCTGTCTCTGACCTTATTGCAATACATCAGAATTGAGTATATACATTATTCATGTACTTACATAAGCACCATATATGCATATATATGCTATACAGACACTATACATGGACCTAAATATAAATCATAGGCATACTCTTACCCAAACAAAGGTGCCACATTTTCTAGTCTAAGAAATCATATACAGTTGATTGACATTATCTCAACATTCTGCCATTGCCACTGGCGCTTGGTAGTTACTTTGGAAAGAAAGTTTTGCTAAAAGATGGAGCTGAGATGGTGCAGTAGCTTTGAAAAATGAAGAGCAAAACTAATTTTTTGTGGTTTTAAATAAAAATGTATCATATATCGTATACCCATTTTCTGTATGAACTTAGTGCATCTATTTTGTACACACTGCATTTTAAAAAATAATTTTTCAGTAACATATCTATATATTTAGTCTTTTTTCCATTGTGACAGAAGAGAATAACATAAAAATGTTTCTTTCACTCTATTATTACATATACTAAGATATAGACTAAAATCTTTGCAAGTTGACTTACTGATATACATATATGCAGAGAGAAGGGGAGGTACAGGCAGTTTGTTATATACAAAGTATGTACTAATATACTCTGTGTATAATTTAGTATACCTACACCCACGTGTGTATTTTTGACAAAGTATTCCATTTAAAAATTATCAACAGATTAGTGTGAAATTTAAACTTGCTTGCTTTAAATTTGTCAAGGGGATATTCCTATAGGGCAAGACTGTCTTCAGGTGACTCAGTGATGATTGATGAGATATGATAAGGATATGTGAGTTTAGAGGTGTGTGTGTCCTTTCTGGCAGTATTCTACTGTTTCTGCATATTATGGGCATAATTTAGAAGAAGTCAGATGCCCAATAATTAACATATTTGAAAGGAGCCCACATTCTTTTATAATACGGATCAGCCTGTACTTTAGAAGGCAGAGATATGCAAAAGGTAAGAATTTCTGCCTTATTACTTACATTTATTGACAAGTACCTTCTACAAATTTCTAGTAAATTGCTTGAAATGGGTGGAATTAATTACTTAATGTATTCTTAATTTTCTTTCTAAAAAAGCATGGATGTAAGGATATTTCCACTTTGTTTCTCACCGTTTCAATCACTAGTACTGAAAAATTTTGCAAACTATTCTGAGTAGCGAATCAATACCAACTTTTCCAAAGAGAGTGAAGTGAAGCAGCTGGAGATGATCTCAGGAGAGGTAAAGAAAACACAAGAGCTTTCTGCTTCCCAAAAATGTATAAATATGATGGTATGTTCCTTCTGCAGATATAATGCTTATGGCTTCATTTCATGCTTTGAGGAAACCATGTTGTGACAGCGAACCTAACAAACTAAGAAAAACTACACTTAGGCTGAATCTCTAGCTCCTGCGATTAACGTCTTCATCACTCAGGTGCACTACTATATTTGTATACTATTCTCAAATGGCACTTTCATTCTATTAGTAATAAAGTCGTATTGACTAACAGACAGAAAAGTTTTGGTTTGGGTGTTTTCACGGTCATCATTATATAATAATTATTTTAAATAAATTAAAGTTATAATGGAATTTTGCATTTTGCTAGAAAAGATCTTCATAAATTAATTTCTTTTAGCAAGCTCACACCAGTAAAAATGTTTGAAAATACAATGGTCATTCTTATAACATTACAAATGACCAGGTTGCTAAATAACATTTTTTCTATTTTTCCAGTAGTCTCAATGCAATTACAAATGCTGCAAATACTCTGCCAGCCTTATCTATTTATGCTTTCCTATATTCTCTTTGTTCCTGTTTTTAGTTGTTGCTGTGGGAACAATAAACTGGAGAAGTATTTAAAACTCCTTTCTAAAGGCTGTGAGAATGAAGACATGCTGGGGTTGAAGATTTGGATATGTGCATGAAAAGGGCATGTATCACACAATTCTTAGCTACCTTCCATGGTCCTGTCCCTGAGGATCATTTCTGTGAAGGGAAGGGACATCTTTCTATTGCTCCTGAGCAAGTGCCACTCTGGATGAGAATAAACATAAAAGGACCTTAATTGTGCATAAGTCCATATTAAAATCAAATCCTTGCCTTGGACAAAACCAAATGTAGGTTTTGTCTCTAAGCCACTCAGCTAAAATGCTGACATGTTAACACCGCAGCTGCTTTTATTTTGAAGGGATGATTATTTTTTTTTCCTTCATTTCCCCTAATATCCTGTGTGTCCTACTATAAAGAAGTATGTGTAATTACTAGGATGGAAGGTCAAAGTCACGTTGCCAATATTCGCAATAGATATAACTTGCCATGGGGCAGAAATCTGAAAAGGGTCTTACAGATCACTGAAATCCCCACAATAGAATGTACACAGAATTTAATTTATGTGCAAAACTTGTGTTGGCTCTCTGCAGAGATAAATTTTTACCCTGTGTCAGTTAAACTACTGAAAGTAATTATATTATCCTCTAACTTAACTCACATTAAAGCCATCAAAACCAGGTTATTATTCTTACCCTATCACTGTATCTACTTAACACCTACATATGACCTTAAGATTTTTTAAAACGAAAGTGACATACTGCTGTACATATATTCAAGAATTTTATAAGAACAGTTGTTCCTTCACTGTTATTTTGATTGTTTAATTCCTATTAAGAAAAAAATGTCAAGATAGAATTGTCTATTTTTTTTTTCCATTGGACTGGTGATAAAAGAAGTGGAAATTTTGAATCCTAATTGGCAAAGTGATTAGGAGAAGGAAAAAAATCATTAAAATTTCTCTGATCTGAAAAGCAGATATGTTTTCTAAGAAGTCTGCAGACTTCAAAGGGAGACCTGATCCAAGTGTGTAGCATTTTCTAAATTGAGATAACTTCAAACTGGGGATCATATGTATGAAGAAAGTGACAGAAAGACAGATCTACTTTGGTTTTACTTTGTTGAAATTTACTCATATGAAATGCTCTGATCTATTGGATAAACTGCTAGTATGAATGGGCATATCCATACAGCTGTTTGTCTCACTCTCGGTAGAGGAACTGCTGTAAGTCTCTCCAGCACTCAGAGAAAAATGTCAGTTTGGCACTAGTGACTCTTGGCACTTGTTGGCATGGAGATGCCTCAGCACCCGCCGTGGAGGGGCAGCCTCCAGGACAAAAGATTGCAAAGGGTGCCGAGCCATCCTCCTGGGCCTCCCGGCAGAGGAAAGCCTATGAAGAGGATGCTTGGAGAGGAAGATGAAGGCAGGAGTTAGCTGCCCCTGACAAAGTGCGAGAGAGCTTGGACATGGGAACATTAGAAAGGGCAGAGGTCAATCCTGGCACACTTTCCCTTCCGTGAGTTAGGAGCTCAGCAGGACCCAAGCCTCGGAGGATAGCGGCTGGCAGGCAGGGAGAAGGGACAATGTCAGAAGTCCTGTTTCTAATGGCTCTCACACCAGAGCTTCCCAGTGAAAAGCAGGGAGCTGAGCGCAGAGTTGCTGGGGGTACACTGCTCCCACAGCTGCTCTGCCACATCCCAAGCTCAAACAGGTCCAGGACCATTACCGCTCCACCTCTGCCAGCCACCATGGCCAGTAACACAAGTGATCATCAACAACAGAAAAGAGCTGTTATATATTGTAGTTGCTAACTCTTCCAGAAGCCCAGGTCTTAATATTTTTACTGCTTCTGCAAGCACTGCTAGCTGGAGTACAGCTAGCAACGTTAATCCTGTGTCACTACCATATCTCCACTTTCCTGAATACTCAGTGATAACCCCATTTCCTCATACTTACATTTTATCAGTTCCTAAACTGCATCATAAGAAAGGTGTTTTGTATGATTCATAGAAAAGGGAAACTAAAAGTATGTTTACACATTATGATATGACCAACTACGCATTCAAAATTTAAGTGGTTCAATCCTTTTGTGAATTACCATATTTAGACCAATAGGAGCTCACACCGAGAGGGACAGGGGAGGGCCTACACCAGTAATTAACTCTTCTGAGTGTAATCTATAACTGTTCCCAAAACAGACATCTCTGCTGCTGAGACAGATTTCTTTTGACCCCAGTCGGTGCTGTTAATCGGAAGTACTTATCACTTCAGTTCTCCCTTAATCTGAAATTGCATACGGTTCAGCATCACTGGTGGAAGTCATGTAGCTACAGAAAACTAACACAAATGTCTATACCTGCACCTTTCACAGCCAGTGACGAGAAGCAGGTATTTCAGGACATGATTCATCTAGTTTATTTTAGACTCCTACTTCAGGATGCGACAAATCTTACCCGGGAAGGCAATATATGTCGCCTCTAACTCTAAAGGGACTCTATGAGATTAACTCAGATGTAAACATCAACATATGGTCAGATTAATTCCACCCACTCAAGTCTTCTGGCTTCTGACTTAAGTCTTTTCATTTAAGTCAGTGGCAAAACATTAATTATAAAAGTACAAGATATGGACTTAAGTGACACATACACAAAAACAGGGAGAATTGAACTAGAGACTTAACCTTGTCCACTACAACAAAACATTTTGCACAAAACAATACTGTTCTTTTAATTTCGCTGGTTCTTTTTGATTTTTCTGTTTTCATCTTTTTTCCCAACCTGATGTTTTAGCCATAGATATTTCCAGGTATTGGTGTTAGCTGCTCAGCACTTTTTGAAGCCCAAGCCACTTAGGAAGGAGTCTAAATATAGATCAAAAACATTTTGGCCTCAAGAACATATGGTTTAAACATTTGAAGTGAAGAACTGTCAGGATAGAACGCAAATTATTCTTTAGGCTTCAGAATAGAGATATTGTAGAAAATCTTTCATTATTTAGTCATATACTATTCCTAAAAAAGTCATATATAGTATTATCTTATATTTTAGGATTATCTTCTATTCTTCTACTTTTGCAACAACAATCCTTTAAATTTCTGCCTAATATATAAATAAATAGATAATTACTGTAAAATTCCTGTCTCATTCTCTCAGGAAACCATGACAACATCCATAGTAATTGGCAACATAATGTTTCAGATTCTGTTTGCCCCTGAAAAGGAAGGGGAAAGGAGACGACAGCACTTAATAATATTCTATAGAACATCCTTGGGAAAAGTCAGGTTTCCTAAAGCTGCTATTTTAGTGAAAAAGTCTCCATTAAGTGGTCCTAGCAGCAAAGAGGGATTCTAAGATCTCTGGATCACATGGAAGTTGGAGTGCTAAGCCTGGTGCCTGCTTTAAATGACGGAAATGACACTTTGCATTTAAAGGGACAATTTGAGGATCATAGATAGTTTCTCTTTCCTAAATCATTTCTACTAGCAGATCAAACTGAAAAGAAAAAAAATCAAATTATTAATTCATTAGGTGATTTTTTAGTTGTGAATTGATTTTGACTTATTTGCAATAATAAAGGTGATTTTCTCTTTTTTTAACCCAACGTACTAAGAGTATTGCTTTTCACAAGCTCTCCATAGCAAGTAATCTTTCAAGAGCCTGAAATTCAGTCTCTGGTGTGAAATCTCATTGGTCATAAGGTAGTTTATTTGTTATTAGCATTTGTTTTATTAGTATTATTTTTATATCACACCTTTTAAGGAAATATTTCCCTTTTGTAAGCTGATGAAGAACACATAAAAAGATGCATAGGGGATAAGAAAAAAAAAAGCACTGAATATGTTAAATTATTTCCTTTTTTTCCCCCTTCTCTATAACTTTCTCTCATGTATAAGAACTATATGAAGCTTGCTTAGATTCAGGACTCAAATATAAAGTCTGCTAAGCTTCTTTCGAAGAGGAGAAAAGGTTAAGGTAGGAGCTAGGTTTATTTATTTGTTGTGTGTGAGGTGTTACTTTTTTTTTTTTTCCTTGTCATTCCCACACAGTAACCATGTGTGAGGGGTTATGGAATAATAAAAATAATCATGAAGCAGCTGGCCAACATTTTATGTATACTTTCATTCAAAATACATCTGTTTGCCTGAACAAAAAAGCCTCCCCAATGATATTTTCTAACATACTGCAGGGGAAAAAAAAAAAGGAAAAAAAAAAAAACCAAACAACTCCAAAAAACATTGTGTTGGAAGTACTTACACTTTGGTGTCCCAACATTGTTAGTTTCAACTTATTAATCATTTTAACAAACATTTTTCAGCTAATTTTCCTCATATTAACTTAGTACACTTAATATACTAATTCAAGTGTTTGTCCAAATGAATCCAGTTTGGGAAGATAAACTTATCTTCATTGTTGTATAAACAGTTGTTTCAGACAAAGACATCTTTGAAAAAAAAAATAAAAACATGGCAGTTCTTTTTCTGTGAATGTAGGTGCAATTGTTGCCAAAATTGTCTGCAAGGATCCATTCTGCCTTTCAGCTAGAGGTTTCCTTGGCAGTAAAGTTGATGTAACAGACAATGTGAACTTTCCTCATTTATTTCCATGCAGAGTCAGCCAGCTTCATTTTAACACTTTTCATTAGCAAGATAGGCTGGCTGATCACAAACTGAGGCAGATGGCAAATGCAAACAGTTTGTTCTACTGGCCCTAGTACGTGGGAAATAACCTCCAGTTGCAGTTTGAATGGATAACTGAGTTTGCAACGGCCCTAACCCCTCCACGTAGGCTTGCGATGATCTATGTTTACCTATACCATGATGGAAGGAACATGCAATTTAGTGGCTCAGGTTACACCACCTTTTTTGGTTTACGACCTGCATTATGACCATCTCTGTTTGGCTATTAAGCCCCAGTGTAAATACAACCTTTCTTCTATAGACACAAAAAGCACAATGTAAGATGTGTGTAACAGTCTACCTTTCCGTTATAATTAAGAATATCACAAAGTCTGTCTTCTTGACATATTCTTCAGCTTCTCTTTTAGTTTGCTTAATAGCGCCCTTGGCAATTTTAGGCCAAGAAGGATGCTGAGAGCATGATATTGCACACTGATAACCCCTGGGATGTAGCAGCCAGCTAAACACACATCTAGAACATGGGGCTGGATATATCCATAAGACTACTTTCACTGACTGCCAGCGTTTAACAGATTTCCCTTTTAATGACATGTAAATGAAGTGCTTTTCTCAAAGCTGAAAGGGTGCTCCATGAAAGCTAAAAAACTCCTCCCCCAAAATAATAAAAATGAGGTCATTACCTTGCCAACAGTTCATACTTTCCATCATCTGCTTTCCAGCCAGTAAATGGGGTCTAGGAGCCAGATCCTCTTCTCCTGTCTGTATAGCCCTATGTCTAACGACTGAGTCCTCGCAAGCCAGCCAGGGCCATTGACGGTTTATTTTTTAATCATTCTCCATCTCTTCAACAACTGAAAGGGATCTTTCTATTCTCGAGTGCAGCTTTGCATCCTATGATAATACTTTCAAGGACAGATTTTATGTAGCAGACACTGGATGTTTCAGACTTAACATTTTATGTAAGGTCTTGGGGTGACGGGATATGGAAAAGGTGGGCATACGCACACCAACCAAGTGTAATCCGTGGAAGGTTTGACAGGGACAGATTACCCGTTAAATTCTTTCAGCACAACATGCCCTTACTGACGGGGAAAGACTGGTTTGCTTTTTAAATACTGGAAGCTTTGAGGTTTAGCAATAGAAAGTGTCATCTGTGTTAGTTGACTCCTGAATTAAATTGGATTTCAGGGGGGATGGTGAAACAAAAAGAATCAATCGTTACTCCATTTGTCTGCAACTTGCAAAGTTCTTTTAAATATTATCCCGACATCTTCACCATCGTGTGACGTTATAAATGTAATAGTTGGCTTTTGCCATGTTTTATAATATTGCTAATTCTTTCATTTTGCACTCAAATAGATTCAGTTTAAAATAGAAGTTGTGCTTCCTTAATCTTAAACTATATATAAACAAAGCTGTAACTCAACAGGCTAGGTCTCTTTATCCTGGAAACAAGATATGACAGAGGCCCATAAAATTATGAGTGGTATAGATAAAATGATTAGGAAATTACCTCCTCGCAATATAAGCACCAGTCTACCTGAAGGGAATTTATCAATGGCATGTTCAAAATTCAGAAAGAGGTAGTTTTTCACGTCTGCTTAAACTATAGAGCGCATTGCCACAGGATGTTGTGGATACCAAAGGCTTACATGAGTTCAAATAGAGATTACACCAATTCATGAAAGGAAATCCCTCAAAGGCTATTAAACACAAAAATATGGCCTGTGGCTCAGAAATTCAATGAGCTGCAGATTGCTGGAAGCTAAGAGGGAGTATGCTGGGGTTTTGTTGCCATATGTTTGCCCTTCTCTTATTCTCTTCCCTAGGTATCTGTCAGTAGCCGTAACTGGAGATAGGATATTTTGTAGGATAACCTTTGATCTGAACCCATGTTGGCAATTCTGTGTTAAACAGTATATACACAAGTATAATACAAATTCAAAGAAGATATTAATCTTCTACATATTTATCCTAGTACAGAACCGGAAAACAAGCATGTGGCGACTGCAAGGTCACGCCGCTTGGATACAGATGAAATTTGATATTGATGAGAGCTCATTAAATCAATTAAGAGCACTATGCTTTATGAAATTAAAGTCACACTAATACTGTAATAAAGACCTTCCTTTAATCTGAAATGCTTGGCTTGCTTTATGCCTAACCACCGCATACGACATGAGCACAGTTTGAGACACAGAGCTCCCTTAGGAGACTCAGTTTTCACAACTCCACTGGTTCATATTTCCAGCAGCATATATCTCCTGCACTGTGTCAACCACACCGTCAGCCAAAAGAAATTTACTACAAGTTGATCTATGCAGTTCAGAGATCAGGATTTTCATAAATTTTTCTTGGCTGCCAACGCAATGCCCACAGCAGAATCTATGCACTAACTAGAGTCCAAGTACATTACACTAAATACTGTATTTTCATTAAGTCCAAGAAGCTTTTACTTGGCAATCTCCAAACAGCATGGTACAAAGTGACAGGTTTGTTTTTTTTCTTTTTATTGCCTGCAAAATTTGAATAACTTTTTGAATGTTGGAGAGTTAACAAAAAAAAAAAAAAAAAAAAAAGATGAATTCTTGAAGTTTTGGGTTTGTTTTCCCAAAGCCCAATTTCATGTATATATAAGTTACAAATATTCCACATGAATGTAAGTACTCTGTGGTAATAGTTCCCTTACATTTAAATGTAACTACTCTAAAAACATCTATTACTTCTGTAATGGAGTTTCACTTGCCATTATTTATTGTATAGTCTTTGATGGAAGAACAGTTTTCTGCAGTATTTCAGTATGGTACAGTAGCTGTCTTGGTAAATTTGCTACAGAGGTAAAAAAAAAATGATGCATTTTACTTTGTTTTCTATTTCTCTTGCAGATATGAATATGAAGATAAGAGCATCAAACTACTGTTACGGATCTACAGCATTTATCTAAGGAGAACATAAACTTAGCTGTTGCCAAATATTTTCTGCCACTGGAAGACACAGTTCTATGGTCAGATTTTAGCCAGTAATTGGTACATTAAGTATCGTGTCTAATGTGCTTGAAATCTAAGCTCCCAAGAAATCCTTGTTTTCCCCAAGAGCTACTTCTAAATCTTGCTCTGTTTTAAAAAGCTGCACTTCTGTAAGTAGGTCAATCTTAAATTAATCTAGTTAAAAGTAGTGCACCCTCCATTCAAACTGGTTTAACACTCCCTTAAATAGGCTTAGATGCATTCAGTAATTTCCCAGAAAAAATAACTGCTTTAAACGAGGTTTGAACTAACTTAAGTGCATGTAGCTAGACAAATGGGAAATCAATTTTGATAAACCAATGAAATTCTTGAAATAAAGGCAAGAGTTTATGCCTTAAGTTAGAGATGTTTATCTTCTGACAGATAGCAAAAATGTTTTCATAGACTCTCAGGTGAAAAAAGGAAATATATAAGTTAAAAGGCCATGAAATATATGATGATATGTATTAGTAAAGGATTTTGCTTGCTATTAGAACATAGTGCATATATCTGCGTCCATGATGGCCCTTTCTCTGAACGTCTTCGTTTCTGCTCTCTCTGCCATAATTTTTAGAATTCTGAGAGGTTTCCTATATTTAATAAGAATTATGTTTCTAATAAATCATGTAATAAATCTAGGGAAAAGAGATTGGTGGAAAATATGTAAGGCAATAGTGAGGAAGAAGAACAGATACATCTCAATCACTATTCCCAACTGATAGTAATAGTCTGTGTTTCATTCAACATGCAGGTAGCAGTGACTATTAACTGCAAAATTCATCACAGTTCTTCTCCTGCCACTATCTGCCAGAATGAAACTTTTGAGCATAGTCACTGATTCAGGAACCTGACTTTGACAGGTTGGCATTGCTAGGGAATATCAGAATGTTAAACACACTTGATCCATGAAATGGCCCTTAGGGTTTGCCAACAGAACTAGTCAAGATACACAGATTTCGGAAGGTGAAACACCTTTAACCGAGGTCACTGTTCAGAAGGCTGTTTTCAGACTCTATCTGTCCCTCTCTTGGGTCTTACTTCAGAAATGGTGAAGGGTCTGAGATCCATTTAGCTTTTGAAACAGTCCACTTTTAAAATACTGAGAAAACTACAAACTAAACTGAGAATAGTTCTTGTCCTCTCCAAGGCCTTACAAGGGATTCCTCAAAAAAAAAAACCCAAAACAAACAAAAAAACAAACAAGCAAATAACAATTCCTGTCCAAAATACAGCAGCTAATGATCCTATAATAAGGGACGTATATCTACTTCATTATTGCAGAAACAGCCCCCGCTGTGTAGACTGCATTTAGCAGCTCTTAGATCAAATATTGCCTCCTCTTTTTCTCAAAATTCTGTTATGGGATCATAGGCAACCTTCTGCCACAGGAACGAGGCAATAAAATAACATCTAGTGAGTCCTGTATATGTGTTTTGACTTCTTTCTAATTTGTATTTTCTGAAGGATACATAGGAAAACTGGCCTACTGAAAATTTTTGTGGTTTTAATACTACATGCTATTAACAAGGCAGAGTTACAAGGTAAGTCCTATTCCTAATTGCATCATTGTGGAAATACACCTTCCATTTTTTTCCAGTAGAAAACATCTAGGCTCAGCAGACATTATTAACAGCTTTCAAAAGGCTGTTGCTCAAAGTTAGAACAAAATATGGAGAGTATAAGTAGAAACAATAATTGACAGCCTTCTGACAGGGAAAGCATCTTATCTACAAGACCCTGTGAACGTGTATGGCCTATCATGCTGCAGTAATGTGGAGGATAGGGGAGGAGGAGGACACTATAGGCTCTAAGGCTTAACAACTTCATAATGAAGCAGATCTTCCAGAAATCTAGCACGCTACTTGTTCTACCAGAATCTGATGCTACAGCCTCTAAGTATATTGCAGTGCATCAAAAAATTTCAATGCTGCATATTTAATAATGCACAGATAAAGATAATATGTGGGAGAGGCTAACAAGAGCCTGTTAAGGCTAACAAGAACACCACTTTCAGTTTTCGTACGGGAAGACAGGGCACAGGACAGGATTTCTCTGCTAGCTACTAGAAGAATTACAACAGAGACAGTCCCTATCCCCCCCTGCTCCCTGGCAGTGACTTTGAATTTCATCACAGTGATTTGAAATATTGCAATTGAAAAAAATACTTTGAAAAAGATTTTTGTTGAGGATTTTGACAATACAATATCTCAGAAATATTGCCATTCTTAGCAAGAAGTCATTGTCCATTTCTGGATTTAGCTACATTATTCACTGTCCATAAATTTTCCATTCAAAAAATGAGGTGATATATATCACCTAAATGTATTGGAGTACTGGGAACAATGAAATCTCTCCCTAGACTCAAGCCTGGCACATTAAGATTCCTTTCTTTCCCTTTTTTTTTCTCTCCACTTATTTTTCTTTCTAGCACTTAAGTTCATATGAAAATAAAGATTTAATTTTTCTTTAATAAGTGCTAATTTTACAGATAGCTACTTATGTAACTTGATCTTCATCTCCTGTTTATTCTTTTCTCTTTTTACCTCTTTAAGGGTACATATTGTGAAACGTTTTCCTGTGATATTCCTATCCTTTTTGATTTGCTATTCCTGAACAGTGTTTCACCTTCAGTGTTTGTTTCCTCCATCCTCTTCTTCTACTATAGTTGCTAATTACCAGAATAATCTGAGTTTTAGCTGAATTGCCCAGGAGCACAAGGTACTTCATAAGATGCATGAAGAAACCATGCTGTCCCAAATAATTTACAAACCTAAGGCTCTCATCTCACACTGAAGCCTGGATAAGCAGACCATAAAGGAAATGGGGTCTATTATAGGTGGAAAAAGCCTACTGCCACAGAACAACTTGAAAAGTAGATGTCCTAAAAGAACAAGTGGAACATGAAAGCTGACTGGAGGAAGGCGACAGTCTAATGCATACAAACACTTTGTCCGAAGTATTGGAAGACTACCATTTCCCTACCTTGCAAAAAAACACCAATCACCTTTTATCCTCACGTATATCCCTCCTTCCCTAGCAAAAGAAATTCTGTCCTTGCTTCCATTGATGTTGTTTCTTGTCTTTTTTTTCTGGCCAATACTCTGGCATCATCTGCAGCACTACGGAAGGAAACTCAGAGAAAAGACCTCTACAGCTCAGCTGTAGTTAAGGTTCCAGCTGTGCTCTGCTTACAGGGCATTATGAAAGCAAAGAAATACATCATTTTAGTGAGCCTGCAAGTGTTAAATTGTACAACAGGAGTTTTTTCCCCAAGCAACGGGCCCATTAGCCTTTACTCCTACAAGACTCTTATTCATTCTTCAGAATGAGGGAGCAGTCAAAGCACAGATATCTTCCCCCAAACATGGTTGATAAGATAAGTCTGTGATCCACAAAAACATACCACTGAAGTGAGAACAAAGGAAAGTAGTACTGCACTGTGGAGATGATGTATTCCTACTGGAACTTTCAGTCTAGAACATTATTAAAACCAAGCAAAACACAAGAAAATCAAGCAAACTTGATAAGAAAAAAACAACAACAACAACAACAACAAAAAAAAAAAAAAAAAACAAACAAAACCAAGCACAAACCAAACACCAAACCTAATGTATGAAGACACTGCAATTAACTACTCAGGATAAATTAACTTAGGAATTAACTATTGTCAGAATACTGAATATGTATATCATTCCTTATTTGGAATGAATATTATTTTTAAAAGGATAGCAATTTATGAAAGCATTTCAAGTTGCCTGCCTTTTCTGAAGTAGACAGTATGCAAATTGTTTTCATTAGCAGAACAGTACAAGGTGGAAAATGAGGCTAGTACTTTTCAAGAGGAACTTATACTTGCATTTTTGCTGCTAAATAACCAAGTTGGTCTGTGTTTTCAAATCATTCTGGGATAACAGAATAGGAATCCGAGAAAATCAGCCCTTTGGGGCAAGAGTTAATTTAAAAATAAAAATAAATCACCAAATCTTTTTCCCCTTCTATTGGATTTCTAATAACACTACATGAAGATGACTATTGGACTATTGGAGCAATGAGCCTTAAAAAAAATTACATTCACATGGGAAAAATGACTCATAGCCAAGTTCATAAATATATTTTTCAACCTTCTGCTTTTCTGTGCTCTGAGACTGAGCTCAAGGTGATAGGCAGCTTAAGAGAGCTGTAAGTCTTTTCTTCCTGTCAATCCCAAATAGCATGCTCGTCTATTTTTTCCGCATGGAAATTTTTTCCAGTCACAAAAAGAAAATCCGGACATCCCTTCAAGATTCCTAGATATAAGCTAATGCAGTGAGATCATCAGCAGAACTTGGCCTACCTGATAACTGGATGTCACCAATCAGACAAACAGGCACTCTGCATATACAGATCAACTGCATATACGTTGCTATTTCTAGAGTTACCATGACAAAAGGCTTTTCTCTGGACAATAGCTATGAGTTAAGATCCACGGTTCATACCATCTCAACAATGAAACTAGGAGTTGCCAAAATTCTGCAGAAATATTGTGTTGGTAAGATATTTATTTTAATTGTCATGTATCATGCACAAATTTTCCAGTCATAAAATATCCTGGGTTTTCTACCTTGACTATTCCATTCTAACAGGAATACGACTCCTTCAAAAAAGTACATATGGGCACACCAAAATGCATAAGCTATTAAATTTGCAAAATAAATATTCAGTAACACCTATTAAACCTTCATGATACAGGTAGCAAAACTTTTTTATTATAAAAGGTTAATGTTCTAAGACACATAAAAGCATATTTTTAGCAATAGGCTCATTTTTCTTTCACTTGATTTTTCTTCCTTCAAAATATCTTAAATTTCATTAATACAAGAAAGAGCCTTTGAAAACTGCTCTACAAAACTCAACCACAAAAAGGCATATAAAGACACGAGTGGCTTTTTGCATTCTGCAAATTGTTAGTTAGAGAGGGAGATAGCCAGAAGTTTGCACACTTTCATCCAGACTAAAAGAATCCATATGTGAAACTGCTCCCAAAGAGTTACCACATTTTAAATTGACACCTTGACTTCAACGTACACGTGCCTGTAGATTTTCCTGAGTGCTTGAAGTAATAGCTCCAAAACCACAGAACATTATGTGCAGTGTTGGTCTCCCACTGAGAGAAAAACACCTTAATTTAGCCTCACCCTGTTGTGACTGACTATGTACCTGAACTGCACAAACGGAAGATTCCCACTGTTATTTCTTTGAGCTAAACTTGTGAAAAGGGCAAATATGAGCAGTGCAATACCACAGATTTTGCTCCGGTAAAGAATCTAGGGCTTGGTCCACAAGAAATAAGCTCCTTGAACCCAGACTGCTACTAAGGGCTTTCAGAGTGCAGTACGCGGCACTCGCTTCACTGACGCTGGCACTGCAGAAGTATTGCACCATCAGAACAGTCACGATACCATATTTATACTCCCGAAATATTAACTTAAAGCTTTGTTGCAAACTCCAGGCTACAAATACTGCTGCATAAAAAGCTCTGGATTTTACTTGGAAGATCTCAGGTGATAAAGGGAAAGGAAAGGAATTAGATAGAGCCTCTCATTGTTCACAAATTCAGTGTAACATTGAAATACACAGTTCTGCTCTTCTTGTTGTCTTTTGTATGCCAGAAACATCCTCTTTTGTACATCATTGTTTGCTGGAGAGACTCACTCAAACTCGATGTAACTGGTTTAGAGAGATTTACTAGGACATCTGAGGCTGCTTGGAACCAAAACCTGTCAAAGCATCAAACACAGAATATGTCTACACAAAACCTCTTCTTTGATCCTCTTTTCCAGAGATGCAAGGCTAGTTTTAAATTAGTTTTCCTAGATAGTGGCAGTAATTTAGTCACATGAACTGGGAGCTCAGAAAGGGCCAGATTACAGTTCTGTGAAGAGTACCTTTAAAGAATACCTTTAATCTTGATTTGATCAATTTTAAGTATGTCACCTGCACTGTGCAGTCACTTATTTGACTACGGGGAATGTACAACTTAAGTATGTCGGAATTATTGTTGGAATTAACAATTCCAAAAGATGTTCAACTGTTATTGGGAAACATGAACTCTGTTTTTGGAATGGCATCTTTAAGAGTTGACTTTAAATGCTGCCATTGCATCACCATAAAGAAAAACGGGAGAGGATTAGGTTTTAGGTACATTAGTATCCACTGTATTGGTGGGTAGCCTCAGTTGTTCTTGACCTCTCTTATATCAATGCTAAAGAACATTCCACATTTTCCCTAAACCTAAATAAGATCTATATGGCAAACAATTTCAAAATTAAAGTAGTTTACGTAAACATGCAACATCACAATGTTTGAAGGAACACAGAGGTTCCTAAGAAGAATTCAATGTTTTTCAAGAGAAACACATTTTCATACTGTGACTTACATTTAGACAGAAATTTTTCTGCCTCAGAATCTGATAGACCAATCAACTGAAGATGTTTCTGAAGTAATGCGAACTCAGGAAAGAAAACTATGTGACTTTAGGGACGGGGAAGCATGAAAATGTTAGCTGAAAATTCATGCCATTTATTGTTTTGTCAGTGTAAACTGAAATCTTGTCTTACCATCATGATTGGGATTTCCCAAAGTCCATGGCTCATCTGAGTCAAAATGCGTGTCTCCCCCAATCCCCGGCCCAGGGAAATATGCATGAGCCAAAAATCCTCCCTCCCCATCAAAGGGAGAACTGTCTCCATGGAAACCTGATGCAAAAATGATTGTAATATCCACGTCCCTCTTGCCGTTTTCTAATTCAATATAAGGAACTTCTTCAAATGTTAGAGGAGTTACATTCTGCCACACATCGAAGGCACGGCGAATGGCTTTACGAGTTTCAGCATCACCTACTTTTGGAGTGACGTTCTTGATGCTGAAAGAAACAAAGAAACATTAAATAGATTAAATGTGACAGAGTGGTAAGTGGCACTGCTTACATATATTTTCCCCTTATTATTAAAAGCACTGTGCTTTTAATAAAACATGTTAGTCTGGCATTATATCCTTTAAGAGGAGCATTTTTAAACAAGCTGGTGTGAAATTATTGTGTCAATCTGTGTAGCCCTTTACGCTAGAACTTATTATATGTTAGTTAGGTTACTCTCAGCAGTACAAAAATCTTATTTTTAGAAGATTAAAAATATTTTAAAATGAAAAATTCTTAACAGTGGGATAACCAGATTAATCAACCACTGACTGTTTACCTCCTGGACCACAATTAGAATCCATCACAGCTAAAGAACAGCATGTCTTTTCTGATCAAAAGAAAAATGTTTCAAGTTAAATGAAATTTTAACCTCTTAGTGAGCCCATTAACAACAGCAGAGCTCCATACTGTGACCACCAACCACTATTCAGAAAGCCTTAAAAACAGTTCTTGTTGCATTTGTAACTGGATAGATAATTCCTTATCAGAAACAAAGCCTTTTTATTTCAATACAGGCTACGACGGCCTTTTACATTCTGATTACTTCTATAAATCTTGCATAAAAATGTAGAATTCACCAGAGAAATCATTTTATGGAAGACAACTATGTGCTAATTCAGAAATACATCTTTAAACAGAAATTTCAGTCTCCACTACTTCTTCAAATGACACACATAAGAGAAAGGCAAAAAACATCAGAAGTACAGTTGAGTTCAGAGTCAAAGTTACTAGTAAATTATAATGGAATCATCTTTAAAAAAAAAAACTTCTTTAATTATTTTTATTATTGAATTTGAGAAAATAATGGCAATAATCGATTTCAGATCTGACCAATTTCCTCCATCATTTTTACTTGATTCATATGGCCAGCAAAAACTGTTAGGTTTGTCTCTGTTCTGAAACTGCTCCAATCATATTCTCTTTGTTCATTTGACATGTGCTTGACTGAAAGTCCAGCACAAATTTCAGAAATTACATAGTTCTAAAGTATATGTAAGATTTATGTAAGTTTACACAGCATGGCATGTTAATGGAGAACAAAAATATTTTCATGAATAAACCTGGAATGATTGATTTGTTTGGTGCATTAAATGTGCTTGATTATATGGTATTGTAAGTTTATATAAATGGAAATAAATCCTTGAAGTCTAATTTTACAAATTTGACTTCACACACATAATACTTTGTTCATACACTCATGTAGAAAATATGAAGTTACCTATTTTGACTTCCACTCAAAAATATTCTTGTATTGAGTCCAATACTGCTAGTCCAAACAAAGCATTATTTCTTTATGGCGAGTATGTATGTTCCAAAGAGATATCAAGGCAGATTAGAAGATAGTTTACTCTAGAGAATCCACTGCTTCCCTTGATCCAAAGGTGATTTAACCAGTCATAACATACTTGTGCCTATTCTCTTGTTTGCCTGTCTTGTAACATTATTTCTTGCTCTGCCTTTTTCTTTCACATAGAGGAGCTTTAAGAACATCCCCCCCCCCAAAAAAAGACATTCAAAAGCCATTTCTGCACATCAGTCATTACCTTTTTATTGTCTCTTTGAAATGAAAAGTTTGAACTCTTTAAATCTCTTATTATGAGACATTTTATCCAGTCTATTAAATATTTTCTGTGATTTTTATTGAACTCACTCCAATTTTGCAATGTTCTCTTAAAACTGACTCTGAACTACAATGTACTGCTGTACTCTGTACTGTTCTCATGGTCAGAGAGAAAAAGTCCTCTGATCTGTAGGCATAGCCTTACCCTATATGATGTAAATGTCATGTGATTCAAATCGCTTTGTATGATGTCCTTTCTTCATAGTTGTTTACTCATCAGTGTTGTGTTCATTTTCAGGTGTTTAAAAAAAATATTTGATGCACAGGACCAACCATCAATCCCTGCAGAGCCCCTCTCTGAAAGCTCTCTCCTTTGTTAAATACTCTTTTGAGATGCTTTGGTTAACAAGTTCATAAACTACTCATCCTGTGCCCCTCGAGAAGGTACAGTATTTTACAACCAGGCACTAAATCAAAACACCTCACAAAGGCACACTTAGCCACTACCAAAACCTTGACAACAGTTAACCTGTTGCTATGCTAAGAATACCACTTACAAAGCTGATGAGTTTTCTCTTAGTCAGTCCTGCGGGTGTGCTCTCTAAAGCACATAAATTGGCTCAAGCAGAGCTCATTGAAGGATTAGAGCCTTTGTTATTTGCTACCTATAATGAATACAGCAAATGAATCAACAGGCTTTCATAGAAAATAGAGTATGTTTAGTAAAAATGGTATTTTGATGTAGGAAAAGTTCATCTGAAAGATACAGTTTGTAATTTTTTTATTGTTTTATATTTAGGAATCTTAGTAATGGGTCAAAGTCACACTTTGGGGTCATGTAAACAGAGCAAAAGCATGGTCTTTTGCTCTCATCTGCTTTCACAGATTGTAATTTTGTATTCATAGTAAATTGATTAATTACTTGGTCTGAAAGGGTTTGACTCACATTTTAAACTTTATCACTTTACATTTTCTTGCTTTTTCAGTGCACAGGATTTTTAGCCATTGATTACAAATGAAAATTTGAGCCATAGTGCTAGTTTCACATGTATTAACTAGAGGTGATCACCTATGATGTGAGACGTTTTCCAGGGGATTCACCTATTGAATTGCTTTTGAAACAGCACGCTACATCTCAAGATTGACTGTCAAGAAGAAAGATTTTTCAAAGCATAAGTTCTGTATTAACACCAGACAGATTTCTGGCTTCCAAAACAACCTTCTGGAGAGGGCGAAATTATACTGAAAAATGTACCTTCTAAAAGAAATAAAATCAATCAGTAGTTATTCCAATATGAGTATTTCCAGAAAATGATTATCCATTTTAATGTGTTTAACACAAGACATGTTCAATCCTAAAAGGGCAAATTCCAATATTTTGTGTAACATGAATGTTGAAGATGTCAAACTGGGAAATTTGCTTAGAATAATTCACCAATGTAGACATATGAAATCCAAATTATTTTACATTTCTTTCATGGTGTTGAACATATAACCTCCAAAAGGAAAGTCCAGTATGAAGATCAATCCATACAGAGAAGGTATCAACTACCAGAGAGACTCATGTCTTAGAAGTCTTCAGTTCAGACATATCACTGCAATAGCAAATAAAGTCTTACATGAACACTTCTCCTATTATATTCGGCTATACAACTTAAAGCCATCAGTCACCTGAAATAGTGGTAACTGTCACCGGTGCCAAAAAAAGAGGAACTGGGTAGTTTACACTCAACAAGTCCAGATAATGGAGCTCAAATAAAAATAAGTGGAGGACACGACAACTCAGAACCACTCCTATTGCAAGCTGGCAGCATAGCAAGACAAAGGCCATCACAATAAGAAAACAATATTTCCTAAGTACTACTCTCCTAACCTCCAAATCTAGTGATCATTTCACAGAAAAGGTGTTCAATCAGGAGAGAAATATCCAGTGCTGACCATGACCAGACCAGCAGTGCAGCCTTATAAAGAGGCTGAAGAACATACAATTACTTCCAAAAGGAAAACATTTTAGTAAGCAAAAGAAGTTCTATAAGATGAAATATCTACTTCAATTTTTACAAACTAGTAAACTGAGTGATGCTTTGTATAAATTTTGAAAGCTGTTATTCTTAGACAACTACAGAAATGTATCAATTGAATACAATATTTTGTGGTTATTACTGCTCTTTGATGAAAACATGGTTTTCAACCTGATAGTTACTTTAGGCATTATAGCTTTTAAATCCATGTCTTCCACAAGAAGAATAAGATTTCACCAGTGATGTGGACTTTTCACGCTGATTTGCTATTTCTACAGATGCCTGCAGAGTCTTTTATGTTCTGATTACTTCTATAACTCTTGCATAAAACTGTAGAATTCACCAGAGAAATCATTTTATGGAAGACAACTATGTGCTAATTCAGAAATATATCTTTAAACAGAAATTCCAGTCTCCACTACTTCTTCAAATGACACACATAAGAGAAAGGCAGAAAACATCAGAAGTACAGTTGAGTTCAGAGTCAAAGTTACTAGTAACATACAGATACCTGAAGAGACCGTTGTCCTGAAATTCTGAGTCCTATTGATTTTAGAAAAGCTTTGGGTTTTCCTTCCCTCCCCCTCCTTCCCCAAAATAACCTCTAAAAAAAATTATCCTTGTTTCAGTGACACATTTTTGGCTGCAATATCTTCAGTAGCCTTGCAAGGCTGTCAGGATATACCTCACTTGGCTGTGTAAAATCAGTCATCTGAAATTTAAATGCAGTATATTAAGTAGCACATATTTGCCATTGAATTTCAGTATTTCCTTTTTTCCTTCCTGAGCTGTCATTAGAACAAATCGTTATGTGTTTCACGTAAACTGCTATGATTCTGTATATAGAATCAACTCTTCTGACCCAAGCTAGATCCAAGAGGTGGTTCAGCAAAGGTTAGACAAAGCTCGAAATGCATAAAGCTTATTATTACTGCTTACCTTAGCAGTAATGGCCTTCACAAGAGCTGTAATAACTCAGTGACAGACTTCTTCATGGCCTGTAGACTTTGATACTTCTATTCTCCAGTGTATATAATAAATACTGTTTTTAAATTGGTTCTATGCTCGTTTGTGCATTAAATCCAGAATGCAAAATTAACAATATCTCACTACCTTGTTGTGCTAATTAGACTGGATAGCAATGAGTGCTTTTAGAATTATTAGGTAATTATAATGATGCAAGATGATCCTTTCTTTTTTTTTTTTTTAAGAAAATAAATACGTCAATTAAATATAAATGGAGAAAATACCATTTCTCTCAAACATTCCAAGATTTTCTTGGAGCAAAGTCACAAATTGGAACCCCATTCTAAGAAAGAGAGGGCACAGAAGATAAAAGAGCTGGAAATTCAACTGAGCAGTTAAAAAGATGCAATCAGTTATCTGTTTAACGTAAGCCAATTATACATCTGTATTTGATATGAAGCATTCATGAGAAAATGAACTGAAACATAGCTTAAATTTGAATAACTTGTTGAAACTACCTTCTTGTTGCCATTGCTGTAAATCAAATCTAAACTCGACCAAAGTTTTTCCTTTTTTTTTTTAATCCCACTGATACTTTATTGAAATTAATAGATTACCTCTCATCAAAGGTATATTTCATTTTGTGCCATCATTTCTCTAGAGATGCTTTCTATCAAGTTGCTTCATTAATCTCTCACTGATGTGGGGTTCTCAGCTTCAACTTCTTTCCAGTCTCACTTTGCTAACTCTGTAGCTGTAACCTAAGAATGTTTCTCGTGTAAAATGTGATCTTGGTTCATGCAGCTCCTGCTCCACCTGATTAAACCCAAGAACCCAAGTCAGAACTATTGCTTTTGATTTTCTTTTTCTGTGACCACATTAAAAGTCAACCTACTGCTGCCATGCTGGAAAGAATTTATAATTCTCTTGCCTCTTCCTTTTCATGGGTAATATTCTCCCTGTAATTCATTAAAAGGAGATGAGAAGTGACAAAGATGAGATGTCCAAGATATGAAACCAAGATTAGCAAAATACTTGACAGATAAATGCTTTTATAGGAAAGCTGTTCTAAGTAATCCCATGACCTAATTTACTACTAATTAATTTAAAATTAATAAAATGCAACATAACCAATTACAATTATAGCATATTGATATTCAGATATTTTATTATTTCAGGACTGGTGACGTAGGTAAGTATTAAAGAAATAAGAACTTACATGCTACAATTTTCAAATTTTATATGAAAAAGACTGACACTAAAAATGAATATAGTGCATATATTTTTGTTAATTACACTGTTGAAAAGCATAACTAATTGGATTAATTGATTGTTATGTTGGAATTCTCTTTCACAATTACAGTTATCTACACTTTTTTCATTGCATAAATTTTAGAATAACCACAGTGTAATTTGATCTCCTTTTATTAGGTCTATTTTACATGTCCTCCATTCAGAGGTTAGAAATGCCAAGGTATATATATATAAGGCATATATAACACTGCTAACACAGTTCTTTAAGAAAAGGGCAAGCATTACCTTTATTAAGTTGGACTTTGGGAAAGCACCAAGCTTTAACAGGGGGTTATATATGATTAAGTCAACACTCAGGAACCGAAGTATTCCGCTTTATTCAGGTTCCTAAATATTGCCTACAGTGGCACTAGCAGGTATCAGGCAGATAGATACTGGAAATTTTCCCACGTATCATCAGGTTGATTAGAATTGCATTTTTAATGGTATTTCTGATTGAAAGCTGGTAAGAGATGGAGTTATAATGACAAAAGTATGTTTAACAGAGCCTTAATTAGCATCTAATCCTGCATCCATGCTTACTACATAAAGCTAATGCTTAATATCAGGAATCATAGCACCCCTGACTCATTAGTCCCTAGGGGTTGAAACTCTATGGTAGTCAAACAGTTTACTGTAGAAACAAACAGTCTCTCTAGCACAAATTAGTATTTTTCTAGATTTGTAGCTGTAAATCATCAGAGTTCCAGCAAAATATGTAAGCAGGAACGCTAAGAACTCATGGGTGGATCATTTTGAAAATATCTGTTTTCAGAGAACCCTGAAAACTTCTTCACCATTCTACTCAGAATGCTTTCAGCATCTGGAGATATCACTTCTCAAGATAAATCAGTATGCACTTTCTATACTACTGTGTACTTCGTGATAAAGAGGAGCTAAGAACTTCAAAATTTGTTACTGACTTAAAATGGTCGGGTAGGATTCTAGAGCATATAATTAGGTGTTTCCACTGTCTTAAAGTCTTGTAGCCACCGCATACATGTAGGGAGAAAAAATTATTGACGTGCAGCCCAGTCCTGTAAATGCTTCTGGGATATTGCAAATTATATTAGCCAGATACAGCTGAATTAAAGCATAGAATATTGCTAGTGTATCGAATAAAAGTTTTCAGACATTTCAGTCATTCATAAATTTGTTCTTGGCATCTCTGAATAAAAAGGATAATAATTATTTCCCCTTATTTCTGCTTTTCATTTTTAATGGAAAGACAACATGCTTTTTATCTTGATGTTGAAATAGCATAGCCGTATATTTAAAAACAAATGCAGTGTGAACATCATCACAATTCAAAGCTTGTGTTATCATTTCAATATGGACACAGAGCTGATCTTTTCTCATCCATGAGCAAACTGAAATCAAGGAAATTCAGAATATACCGACTTTGTGACAACTATGATTAATAAGGTGCGCAATTCCTTGATTCAGGAAATATTTTCTAAATGTTCCTCTGTAGTAGTACACTCAAAATATTATTTTATTAAAAAATCTTGTCACTACTTTGAATGAACGGTATTTCCTAAGTTTTTCCTTAATTCAGTATTTTCTTACTTTTCAGTGTGGATTTAAACATCCAAGAAAAATTCTCTTTCCATATTCCACACAATATGGATCATTCAGACCATAGAAATAACACAGTCTGTTGTTAACAATCCAGATAAGACTATTCATTGCATACTGAAGCTCCCAGCCAGCATTAATTCATTTAGCTGGGTGGCATAAAGTTAGTCCAAATTTTTTATCTTCTGTCAGTTTTTGGAGAGCTGAAATCCAGGATGTATCCAACTTGTTGAGAAAGGAAAAAGACATTAATCTAGGCCTTGACTCAGTGTCCACTGAAGTCAAGAAACAGATTAAATTAATTCTAGTTGGTTTGGGACAGAGCTGTTGTCCATCTACAGTTAAGTCTCCTCCACCAATTAAATTATTACATATTGCTGAACAATCAAATTGTTGTGGTTTTTTTTTTTTTTTTCATCAAGACAGAAAAACAAAGCAGAATGCTTTTAAATTATTATTTTCTTTTATTTTAAATTATTATGAGTTCTAAGTAATGGTTGTAATTCAAGGCAAAGCTTGGCTTTTTAGAGAGCATTCACTGATTTTATACATAAAAGTGTTCTGCAGACTGAATAATCTGTGCGATTGACCAATGACTGATTGCTGGAGTTAAAATTACGAATAATATGCCCAGAATTCTGATGAGGAGGACCTTTTATTCAACAATTCTCTGTCTAAAAAGGATGTATAAACATTTATGTTCTATTTTTACAAAGCTGATTGCTTTATTGATTCACATTGTTTCTCCTTCTTTAAAGTACCGCATGATTTATTTCCCTAGAAAAAGAGAAGGTGATGTTTTTTTGATTCATAAGTGCCTTTGTAAACACCAACTTAAGTATTAAAAAAACAAAAAAACAAAAAAAACCCTTAATAGGTTTCATAGATTTCTTCTGTGACTCTATCTAATGTTCAGACGTTGTGTAACCTGATACAGTCTAAAACACTAAGGAAGAATCCAGACCATATCATTAAGATCTTTGTAGTTTGTTCTGTAATAGGGCTATAATTTCCATATACTCTAGATATTCTCCTTCACTCCTATACTCTTCTGGTTGGTAAAGAGGTTCAGATAATCACTTTCTGTTTCTCTCTTTCTAAAAGTCATGTTAGTATACAACATAAGTACTAATAATGTTTACAAGGTACACTGACATGAACTGTATCAGGCAGAAAAGATACAGTAAGTAATATTGCTGTGTAACTTCATTAGAAACAGAAATTCTAACAAACACCTTATTCACCAGCTCAAATAAGCAGAAAGCCGCATTCCCTGAGGAAGAGAAAGTATAAGTAATGTACTATAATGCCCATTCCATGCTGACTTTCCCAATACTGGAAATCTGAATTTTTATACTGTCTGCACACACAATATTTTCTACGAGTAATTACCACTGAAGTCCAAAACATAATATGTAGCCAAAAAGGACGTAATTAATGTAAATTATAATAGTAAGTTACTTCTTTGAAGCACCATCTTGAAATTTTGGGGAACTGTTTCAACTTGAGTTCCTCTCACCCATGATTACAGGAACAATCCAAGAGGAAATATATTCTGAACAACATTAATTAATTTAAATTTAACAGGTTCCAGGAGCAATTCTTGGGGGTAAAAATAAGTGACAGACAGAAAATGCTAGAGTATAAATATAAGTAGACACAGTTTAAAATGCATTTATATGTGATCTCAATTCTATTTTTCCTTTAATAATGTCTTGCTGCTTTGCCTGAAGTGATAATTATTTCGTTTAAATAGAGCATCTGAAGATATACCCTAAAACCAAGTAGGCAGAGAGGTACTAAATGGTAAAAGTGGCTTTTGGTCTCTTTCAAAGGGGTCCCCTCAGCACTGGAAATGCACCTGTTTGACAATGCTGCATCCAAAGAAGAAGTCCACGTCCATGGATTTCATAGAGTCCAACAAGAGTTTATACATTTACAGTATTACATTGAATATTTTTTTGAAATAAACAACAAAGAAACAAATTTGAAACGCTTGCCTTATGCTATTCCAATCAAATTCCTTGGCAAAAAAAAATCACCAAATATTTCAGGAAAACCCATTAACTGCTGTTAAGGTCAACATTCTGCTTGTCTGTTGGTGTTTTTTTAACATAATGGGTATGCCCACAAAATACTTTTTTTTTGCTATTATTCTTGTTCAGAAAAACTGGTGAATGCAGTCATAAGATAACTGTGATGGATATAATCTTTTTTATTGTTTCTCCTGTGTTTCTGTTCTGTTGAGGGGGTAAGAGGCTTTGGGTTTGGGGGTGGTTTTTGTGGGGTCTTGTTTTTGTTTTCCAGAAAAGTGGAAGAGGTAGCAAACACTGAAATGAGGGACAAATCGCTCTTTCTTTGGAGCAATTACCAAGCTTGCTTAGCAGGCACACTTCGGACTACAAGGTTTGACTTGCCAGAACGACACAGAATGCAGCTGGAAACCTGCAGGATATAAAGAGCCTGAGAAGTGGCACTGAGAAAAATGGAGCAGACAAGTGATGCTAGAGATATGATCAAAAGTTTAGGGGACAAAGCAACTTAAAATGTCATTCAGTTAACTGGTATTAAGCCTGTAAGCAGGGAATTGCTGGGAAGAACAAAGCAGGTGAGGAATTTTGTTTATTTTTTTGTTCTGCTTATTTGCTTTGAGTTATTTTTTGAGTCAGAAAGATTATTTTTATTCCAATAAAATTTGGGGTTTCTACTTTAGATATCTTTTGGTCTGTAATTCACTACAAAAAATGTTATAGGCTTATTCTCTTCAAAGCCCTGGTTGACTGGAGGCCTTGTCAAAGTGAGAGAGTGAACATTTTACAAGAGGGAAGGCAGGAGGTAAAGAATTGCTATAAATTCGTCAAAGTGAGAAAGATTACTAGATAGTTGCCACATAGTTTAATACTGTGCACCCTTGTTTGTCATTATGATTAATGGCTTGGGTGACAGTACAGAAGATATACAAGCGGTAGGATTTAGACTGTTGTAAAAAATCCTGTAATGAAACAGAGAATCTCACTCTGTACAAATCTGAGTGATAGAAAAACACACGTTTGTAGGTGACCATGTCGTATGCGTGCACACACACCTCACTTAAATTTTAAAATGTAGATAAATGGAAAGTGCGGCAGGTGGGCATTTTTATTCTAAGCAACTATGCATTACATTTACATTAACAATAAAGGACTCCAGCCAATGCAACATACTAATCTCAAGGCAGTCAGATCTCTATTGCTTGAAGTTATATCAGTGTGGAATATCTTATTCTGAATGTCTTATGTCTGAATTCTCCAATTCAAACATAAGCCATAGTATTGACGCAGAGTTGCTAATAAAATTATCTCTTCATTGTGGTATGAAGAAAAGTCTATATGACCATTAGAACTTATGGACTTATAATTTAATACTTTTATGGGTTCACAAATAATGGCACCAGTTAGCAAATTTGCAAACTGTTTTATCCCTTAGAACTTGCCCGTGTTAGATATTACAGGAATCCCAATGAGGCTGTGTAAATTTTCAAACAGGCTATATTGGAATCCCTGGTTTGCTGAAAAATTATGTTTTTTATATTATACACATGACACATTCTTTGGTTGACAGAGCTCTGGCAAGTGCACAGCTTGCATCTAACTTTTCCTGCAAAGATGAATTTTGACAATAGGCAACGTACTGTGTAAACTACGTGCCAGACTTGAGTTATACAGATGTACACCCCTGCACATACGCCTATGCCCACCATCACGTAGGTAGGAAATGGTTGGGTCAGCAACTGACCAAATTATAATCAAATTCGTCTGTACTTGGAACAGACCTGTAGGCACGTACAGTTTGCAGAGATTGACTTCTGTCAATAACCTATTTTAAATACTTAAATTGGAGATCTGAGTTTTATTACAGCGCTCCTAGTTTCAAAGCAATGTTCCCTGGGAAGTTGCCAAGAGGGTTGAAAGGTAACGTTAAGGACATATTGGGTGTTAAATCGATGCTGAAATCTTCAGAGAATTCACTGGTTACTAAATGCACGCAGTTTTAATCCAAAAAAATAATTTGGTACTTTTGTAACACATACATACTTATCCAAGAGGTATCCAAATCAGCTTTTTTTTTTTATATATTACTTATTAATAATAAAATTCTCAAAATATTGAAATATAAGTATTTACTTTAAACTAAAAATCAGCACTACTAGTGACATTTATATATCTATACGAGTGTCTTTGGTACCTGTAAGTGATATGTTTGTGTTGCCATTTCTGTCCTGTTAACGCGTAGCGTTTCCGACGAATGTTAAATTTGGAGCTACCTCTTGTTTGGTCAGGCACACCACATCGAGGCTTCTTCATCCAGCTGCAAGGAACAGCAGCACATAGGTAAAGCAACATGAAAGAAAAATCCTAACCACTGCACCAAACAGATAAAAACATCATACTTTTTTGAAGTTACAGTATTATCAATTTCCTGTCTACATGCAACAATGACTAACAAAAGGAACAGTTATCTTGCCACCAGATGTACAGTTTGTGGAACTTCCTTGCATCCCATGACATTCAGAAACCAATTTCTTTTCTGTTATTTTTCTGGTTTTCTTTTCTTACAACTTCTGAACAAAGACTTCACAACTGGACAAGTCTTTCACAGTCAATAATTCTGATTCATTCCCGGTAAATATGATCTGTATTACTAGCTTGCTTGCTGAAGATGAAGCTAAAGTATATACACAAAGATTTAGTCAAATCACTAGTTCCTAATTTTTTTTTTTTTTTGTATTCTGTGATCCTTCTCTTTTGTCTCATTATCATGATATTTAAACAAGCCTTGAGTGCTTTTAGTCAAAAAGCCCAGCCAACTGCCAGATTGGTTTTTTAATTCAAGATACTGAAACTGCCAACTTTATGATACCATTAAGCTCTTCTATCTTGCTCTCTTTCCACACAATGAAGAGTATCTGATTGCAACTCTAAGCTCCTAGTGGAGATATTTAACTCGAGAATTCTGCTTAAGAATACTTAATGCCCTGCACAAAATCAAGCTGAAAACGTCTAAATCGCAAACAAGAAAAATTACCGTTGCAGCAGCATCAGGCTTTCCTCAGAAGTGCACCATTTTTACAGCAGCCTTCAATATTTCAATGTTTCCCAATATTTCAAAAACTTCAAATTTGTCAGCTTTCCAAGTATGTCAAAATTAGGATGATCTCTAATTCGAAAGCACAAGTTCAACAGCAGTATCATCGAACTGTTTCTCACTTGTAGTGTAAGGGGTTATTTAGTTTGAATAAAAGTGAACAAAACTCAGCTGAAGTTATTCTTAGCTGAATAGCTGCAGAATAATTTACCTTCAGTAGGATTAAAGACATTCACTGCATAAGTAAAAGACTTTTCCAGTTCATTTGACTTTATTTCTAACATGCCAAATAATTACTGATGTAAAAGCTATGGTATTCTGATGGTATTTACCACAAGAGTAGTCATACCCTATATTCAGGCTTGCATGAATGAATTTCTGACCATTAAACTGGCATTTACGCATTGTTTCATAAATAAATATACACATAGCAGCTGTTTGTATGTATGACTGGATGACAGAAAAGTTATTTGAAATGTCATCTCAGAATGTAGAATCCTTTTAAACATGTGCAGGTAACAAAAATTCAAAAAACCACAACCAGCCAAACATCTTTCATCTTTTCCAGCAGATATTCTTAGTTCAATATAAGCAAAATTAAGAAAACCATCTTGTTTTGTTCAAAAGAAGACATGGAATATTTGCAGTACAAAGGAATACTCTGTGTGTGTGTGTGTGTGTGTGTGTGTGTGTGTGTGTAAAAAAGCCTACACAATCTAATGAAATTATTGATTTTTCAGTTCTGTACTCAAGGAATGAGATGTGCATTGTAAGTTTTACATCTACTAATACAAGAGAAACCATATTGCACACTGAATGAATTTTTAGAGATGGGGTAAGCCGGTCAAAATCAGCCACACTCATTTTCATAAAGCTGTGTGTAGAGGTTTAAAAGTACAGCCAAACTTATAACACTTCATATATGCTGTAGCTATGGATATATAGCAAACTATTGTTTAAATGCATAAGTAGGAGTTAAGCTCACCAGCCTGTGGGAAAATACAAAAGTTTAGTGATAACACCAAGATGGCGCTGCACCCCACTTGCACTGATAAAGACTATAGAAGTGCCAGCAAAAACTTTGATGGATGGCACATCCCTCAAGCAGTACCAGTGGGGAAGCCAAAACTTATGAATTTGGCTGCCTGAACTGAAGACACTGAGCTCATCGTTACCTGTTTCAAATAAAAAACACAGGATGACTTGCTCTAATTTCTGGTCAGAATAATTACAAACTATGGGTGGAACATAAAACAGTTGACTATTATTTGTATTTTCAAGGAAGACAAACTTCTTTCCCTAGCGTCTGCAAGGACAATACCACAAAATCTAAAAAAATTTACCCCACTGGTATTTGCTGAAAGACCCTGCAACTTCCCTTCAGGTTCTTCTATTCTTTTTAAAAGAGGTGTCAATTTAACTAAGTAGACATTATAGATTTCTGGGACGAAATATTATTGAAAAGTTTAATTTGTTTTAATAATAAAAGAAAATGAAGGAAACAAGCAGATCTTTGTTACAGACCAAAGGGCAGTTCTATTCCTCTTAGTAAAGTGATATCATATTTACACTTCAGCAAACGAGATTAGAATTGGCTCAGACCTCAGAAAACTTTTAGACATGTTGTCAGCAATACTTTTTCGCAGTGCATGTTAGAGCAGCATGCAGTTACCATGCATTTTAATGACAGGTTATATTTAAATTATGCTGTTGAAACTGCACACACACATTGCAGAAAAGGACATATATGTAACAAAAGATCAGTGTTCTCACCTTAAGGTGATATCACTACATCAAAAGAAAGAAGCAAGGAATAGAACAAAAACAACTATTATGTTTTGTTAGAAACACTGTACAAAAAATATCAGGGTCTTGTATACAATCTATAATGTATCACTTATACTTGTATTGTTTCAAGGCCAATGACTTTAAAACAATTGAATTAAGCCTCCTCCCCTCCCAAAAAAAAGTTTCAATTTTTTAGCTTAACTGATGGAGACCTATCTTAATAACAGGGTTTCCTCACTGGCAAGCCAGGGGCAGATAAGTGTAAATATTCCAAGTTGTAAATTTAAAAGTTAATCTTCAAAGCTGTCATTGAAATAATCTCTCATGTTATGTCAAAGGTTCAATATTCTTACAGAAAATAATGTTAGCATAAAATGTTTTACACTTAAGATTTAATACAAAAAGTCAAGAACAGTAGGTAGCACGGTTTCAAAATTCCACATTGTATTATCTTACTAGAAGTACTGACAACCTATTTTTAGCAAACCAAAACATAGCCCAAAATAACACGTTCTGAAATTCAAGCAGTCACAATTTGTTCTTGCATTGATTTTGAAGTGGTATGTACCTAGCAAGAACATCATTTTTGTATCCTTATGGGTTTGGATGGGCAGGGGATGTTCCATGTTGTCATGCTCTCGGGCCCATTAATGTTCTTACTCTTCTTACATAAGTACTGGGCCTGTGTGTGTGGACACACAATATAAATCCCAACATAAATCACTTGGTTGACTTTCAGGAAATTCTCTTCACGTAAAATTTAAGGAAAGGTAATTTCAGCTGAAGAGTTGGACTATCATCAAAACTATCACGTAGATCTTAGCTGAGCTACGTTTAGCAGTCAGAATTTTTAACGAATTATTACATACCATTGGAGCTCAGTATTTTCTAGCATAGCAGAGAGGTAAAATGTTAACAACTTCTGGCACAGAAATTTTCCTTTTTTTTTCTGTAATACACTATAAATAGTTTTTTAATCAGTAATTATTCTCACACTGACTGGAGATTACTACTTCTGTCAGTAGTAATCATTAATGCTCATGACATTTGGGGATATTTAGTGTGTAATATGCTCTTCCATCTGGGGGGAAATTGACAAATAAACCATTAATTTCTATTTTCTTCCAAATATAGCTGCTTTTAATATAATATGATCAAGGTCTTCCATGTTCTTGATTGCTTGTTGGAGTTTACTTTTTTTTAAATAATTGCTTTTCTTTTAAAAAGGTGCATACTGGTAATGACTTTGCCTCTTTTGCATGTTTGTTTCTGAACTTGTACAAATCTTTTATGCAGCAGCCCCTCAAAATTAATATTTTATCAGTAACCAATAAAGAGGCTTAATTGTGACTAATGTACTCTGTCTGTAGACTATGTTACATCAAATTCCTCTCTTAGCTCCATTAGTTTGAATCTTGAGGAGCTATATATGTCAAGAGAATTAAAATAGTTTAGAATCACAAAATCTGAAAAGATTAAAATAAAAATATGCAGCAAAACGGTAATGTTCTTCTAGTAGAGAGAGAGCTGAAACTGAACTTCTCATAACAAAAGACAGTTGTCTGACCATATTTTGTTCTTTGGGGAGACAGAATCTCATTCTGTCTCCTCACTTTCCTAAGCCTTCTGGAAGAAATTTTGGTTTAACACACAATCAAAACATTAACAAAACCTACCTTTGGTAAAATGCCCCCCTTGTTTTTCCCTAATCAAAACTGCTGCTTAGGCTGTATAATGTTTTGTTGCTGTTGTTGTTGTTGTTGTTGTTGGGTTTTGGGTTTGTTTGGGATTTTTTGGCAAAGTTATAGCAAAAAAGGAGAATAAAAGGGAGAGTCCAGCTTGACTTAGAGCAACTTGACTTAGTAGCTGGAAAAACAACAGACATTCATTTAAGAAAACTACTGAATGGTACCTTAAACTTCTTGTGAGGAGAGACAGACATGTTTTCTTAACATCTTTACTCTTCCCTACTGTACTCTGCTATTACAAGACTTAACTGACACTCCTCTAAGTAATAGGAAGCAGTCAAAGAGTGATGTAAGATAATGTATTTCTGCCCTGGTACTGATGATGATGTGTCTGCAAGGCTTCTCATTGAATGTTTCCTGAGGGTACAAGACCTTAGGTATAGCTTTTGTACAAAAACATTGAAACGTAAAAAAAAAAATATCAAAATTTGTCATTCACTCTTAATCTGTGAATGATAATTCATATATAAAAAGCAGAGACCACACATAAATATGATTACACCTTAATTATGGACCTTAAAGTAAACTTGGTTGGAAGTTCATCTGAGAATTAAAATAAGCACGTTTGCCATTTATTTATAAAGGATGACATTAAAATAAAATGAATGCTTTGTTACTATTACATAGATATAGTCAGCATCTTATACACAACCATTCTATCTGTATACCAAGAAATTTGTAATGTACTCCTTTAAATGGCAAAACATGTTTTGGAAATAAACACGTATAGTAGTTTTAAGGAAAGACAACAACTAGTCTTCGACTTAGAAAGTTTGTTTTCGGGATGTGAAAGACCAGGATGACAACAGCAGGTCCATTTTCAGTAGTCTCCTTTTTAATGAGCCATTGACTATGTTTGTTAATATATAAATGAATCACAGATAATACTGTGGCATCCCATGTCGATGGCGAATGTCAGACACTATTTTCATCAGGTTTGCCATTGTCATGATATTTGTGTTCGTAGAACCATAGAACGGTTTGGGTTGGAAGGGACCTTAAAGATCATCTAATTCAACCCCCCTTCCACGGCCAGGGACACCTCCCACTAGACCAAGCTGCTCAAAGCCCCATCCAACATGGCCTTGAACACCTTCAGGGATGGAGCACCAACAGCTTCTCTGGGTAACCTGTTCCAGTGTCTCACCACCCTCACAGTAAAGAATTTCTTCATAACACCTAATCTAAATCCACCCTCTTTCAGTTTAAAACCATTACCCCTCATCATTCCTTGACAAAAAGTCCCTCCCCATCTTTCTTGTAGGTGCCCTTAAAGTACTGAAAGGTTTCTGTAAGATCTCCCTGGAGCCTTCGCCTTTCCAGGCTGAACAATCCCAACTCTCTAAGCCTGGCTTCATAGGAGAGGTGCTCCAGCCCTCCGATCATCTTCATGGCCCTTCTCTGGACTCAATCCAACATGTCCACAGCCTTCTTATGTTAGCGGTCGCAGAGCTGGATGCAGTAGTCCAGGTGGGGTCTCACGAGAGCGGAACAGAGGGGCAGAATTGTCTCCTTTAAACTGGTGGCCACACTTCTTTTGGTGCTGCCCAGGATATGACTGCCTCTCTGGGCTTAAGCACACATTACCGGCTCATGTTGAGTTTCTCCTCCACCAACACCCGAAGTTCTTCTCAGGGCTGCTCTCAATCCCTTCTCTATCCAGCCTACATACGTGCTTGGGATTGCTCTGACCCACGCGCAGGACCTTGCACTTGGCCTTGTTGAACTTCATGAAGTTTGCATGGGCCCAGCTCTCAAGTCTGTCAAGGTCCTCTCTGGATGGCATCCCTTCCATCCAGTGTGTTGACCGCACCACACATCTTGGTGTCGTCAGTAAACTTATCACTGGTCTCCACTGGATATTGAGCTATTGACCACAACTATTTTGCATGTGACCATCCAACCAATTCCTTATCCACTGAGTGGTCCATCCATCAAATCCATGTCTTTCTAATTTAGAGACAAGGATGTCGTGCGAGACAGCGTCAAATGCTTTGCACAAGTCCAGGTAGATGATACCGGTTGCTCCTCTCTTATCCACCAATGCTGTAATGCCGTCGCAGAAGGCCACGAAATTTGTCAGGCACAATTTGCCCTTACTGAAGCCGTGTTGGCTGTCACTGATCTTCTTATTTTCCACGTGCTTTGGTATAGTTTCCAGGATGATCTGCTCCATGATCTTGCCAGGCAAAGACTGGCCCTGCTTCAGAACATCCCTCATATTTTTTCACCATTATAAGGATGTCTCTGTCTACCACTCATTCTTCCTTATCCCCAGCAATAAGCGTGCATCACGCTTTTCAAACCACTTGGGAAAAAAATTAAAAAATATAGCAAAAACAAGTAAATGGTATGTAGTAGGGGAAGATGAACACTGTTCATATTTATGCATACCAAAATACTCATTGAGGGATTATCTTTTATTCAGAGCAACAAAATCCCCCCAGGAGACTTTTGATGATGATGCTGCAGGACATTATTTCTCTGTTAATATCCCCAAAGTTTGTTCCTATCAAGTTACTGCTGTAACTTCTTTTAATTTTTTGTCCTTCTGAAGAAAAAAAGGCACGTGTATTCTCTTCTTAAGACATACTAGAGAAGCAGGTAAATCCTCATGCACAAGATGAGAACACATTGTTTTTATGAGGTTCCGGCTGTACTCTTCATTCTTAATCCCAGCATTGTATGTGATTATAACATATTAATCACAAGAAGCAAATGGTAAACTGTCATATATTTCTGGCAAAAAGACAGTATATATACTTTCTGTGTAGATGAAATGGAAAATTATTTCAAACATCTACAAAATACTGCCATAAATGAACATTTGAAATAAAAAAGTATCCTTTGTTATATAGTCATATCTCCCAAGAATATTCAGCAGTGTTAATTGATGGTAACTTGAGGCCATAGTTTATTTTAATGAGTTTATTTTTTTTCTCAACTCCAATGCCAATGTGACAAGTCTTTAAAAATCAGTTCTGTTCCCAACTTGACTCAAGTTAACACAACTCCCAATGTGTAAGGAAATGCAGCATTCATCCAGCATGAGTTATACATATCTAAGAATTACCATGCTTTAATACATCCTTCTGTGTAGAAGAAAATCATGCATCAAAAGTTTTGGAAGACTCAGTATCCACCAGATTGTAAAATTAATATTTTGAACTGCTACATAGATGGATTCCTTTGTCTCTAACATAGCAGAAGTGAAGACACCCTTGCTGACATGCTGGCCAACAAGCCCAATTTAGCAAACATAAACCACTTCCCTTTTGCAATTAAAGTTTTGGTTTGTTGTTTTTGGTTTTGTTTTTTTTTTTTTTCAACTCACTAGCTGATACTCTAAACTAAGAGGTGGCCTCTGCTTTTCCTTAGGTTGCCGCTTTCTAACTTCCCCGCACTGCTAACTGGACAGATTATTTTCCTTTTAGTGAAATATATTGCCTCTTACAAAGCTGCCACTAATGTGTCTTTAAAAAGCTACTAGTGACAGATATAGCAGAATTCTCCCCTTGAGGATCAGTCGCTGAAGCTGTATAAAGTGCGTAGTCTCTCCACCCTGCAGACTGGATCATAAACACACTTTTGAGTGTGGCACTCTCACAAGGCGTTTACTGCTATTGCATGGCATGGTCTAAGATCCTTTAAATTCCCAAACTGAGGGATGTGTGATCAACTCACCTCCCCTTAGGGCAGCCCTAAAATCTGCTTTGCTTTATTGCTTTTCAATGCAATAATGCATATGCCAGTGGAATAAAATGATTTTTCCAATCCTGTCAGCATTTTGGGTAGCCTCCTCCCTAAACTCTAAATGATAGAAAAATCATTCACGTCAGCTACTTCACCAAAAAAGAATAACGAAACCCCACATTTGGTTGGGGCTGGAAAATGGCAAATGAAGGAGGATTATTCCCCCCACCCCAAAAAAAGCATTTTAAAGAAGCAGTAGAGACATATTTCAATAAAATAAATGTTGGATATGTAGTGACAGTACTATTTTGTTATTGTTTAAGCAAAGTAACTTATTCTAACATCACAAGATAAACTTTATTGAGTTTTAACTGGAATGAGTCCAACAAGCACTTCAAATCTTAATCCCAAATAAGTTTTCTTAATTGTGTGTGATTTTTATTTTTATTTTTTTCATTTTTCTGGCACATTTTAAAAAAAATGGCATATATAGTATAAAGTTGTTTGGAAGTGCCTTTTAATAGCTCCATTTCACAAAGTTTCTCTGTGTTCAGTCTGTGAGTAAAATCAGACACTGCCGGCCTTACACAACTTCAGCATTGCAAAGGGCATGCGACACCAATCCAATTTTACTGCATGTTAAAACGACCACACCTGGTCTTTTGTTACTGGAAACCATTAAATGAATGGACCAGTGGAGTGTGCTAATTTTTTTTTTCAATGTGGATAATGAAATTTACACCAAAGATTTTCCAGTAAGAAAAGACTCTTTCCACTGTGAAACATTTCCTCTATTTTCGCCAATTTTGAATGGGTTTCTCCACTTCCTCATCGATAACCTTTTGGCCCTTTCTTTAGTTAACCTTGAAACATTTTCCTTACTGTCACCTGCCCAAAGGCAGACAACAGTTCGGCAGGTGACTACCCGCTACCATGAAACACAGACGATGAAGGGGAAAAAAAAAAGGCAAGGAGAGAGAGAAACACTTTAACTCCCCATCCGAAGCCGCAACACTATTTGGCTGTCACGGTCACCCTGCTTCATGTGTTATAAAGTTTTTCCAGTTCTATTTTACCCTGCTTGAAACAGAAAAGTCAAGAGCAGTTCAGTGCCGGTTACTTACTCAATTGTGTTCCTGTCCACTTTTCCTGTCATATTAATGCCATAGAACTGCTGCATGGCAGCTATAGCTGATTGCATGGTTTCTGCAGAGCGCAACACCGACATTCGGGGGTCAGTTGGTGGAAGGTAGCCATACTTTTGTAACCATACCTGCAATGACAAGTGCAGTGGCTATTAAATAGAAATTAGAGGTAAGTAAAATGCTCCCTAGTAATTAGTTTTGTACCATATATAACGAAGCTTCCAATTCACCAAGCATAAATCCTGTTACTTTGGGTTTTGGTTTTTATTTGCAGAGAAGAAATTCTTTGGGGCTTTTGTTTCATCTTCTTTATTAAAGATTCTGCTGGTTTAAGGCTTACAGTGTTTTCTACCCAGAAGCCAGCTCTCTTTATTATCTGAAACTGCCTGCTTCAATTATTTATTTAATGTATTTGTTTATTTGAAGTTACAACTTAAGCACCTAACCGTGGCTCTAGGCACTTCAAGAAATTTTTAAAGCAGACAAAATATAAAATCTACAATATATGCCACATATAATTGACTGTCCACAGGGTACATAATAATATTCACCACCTACGATAATAAATCCACAATAGCTCTCACACAGTTACACTATATTGTTATCATCTCTCAAAGAATATGAAAGAGAGGGTGGGGAGACATTCAGCTTTCTCAGAAGAGTATCAAAATCACATACTTCTAGGCAAAGCAGGTGGCCAGGAGATAGTGAAGGAGCAGAGTCTGTCCCCACTTACAGTAAATTCCCTGATAAGAGGATCTTCCCTTTTAAATCAAGATGGATTTGATGCCAACTGTTTATGCTCTTAGCTGTGTAGAAGTGAGAGGGAGAAGGCATGGTCCAAATAACTGAAAGCTTTATGGATTAAAGCCAGTACCTTAAGAACACCTGGAAAAACCCTCCGAAACATGCTGTCCTCTTGAGGCAATGATTCATAAACAAGGAGCTGCGATTATCTTAATGTTTCTAAGCATTCTCAGAATACAAAGCGTAGTGTAAGAATTTGGAGGCAATGAGAGCACTGATGCATCTTTAAAAATGCCTTAGCTTCTCATTTAAGAACTGGAACTACTCACTAGAATGAAAGGTATTGCCAGTCTACAAGACACAGATAAATTGTGTTGCTGGAGCTTCACTCTCCCCAGTAACAAAGTACTTGTGACCTCATAAATGTGATCTTCTTTTCTTTAAAAAAAAGAATTAATAGATAAAAAAAATAAAGAAAATTGGCTCAGCTACCTCTTTCAAATGTATAACGTCCCAGTTCATGGATTCTGAATCATTACGTTAATGAATGTAATGATTCATTACATTCCCATCCACTCTCCCCTTATAGTGTGTTGTGGGCTCTGTCTGCCTCATACAACACTTAGGGGTTTTTTATCTGTTTGTATACACTGTTTATACGCAGCCTAACACCTAACTGCAATTTTCGGCCTTAAGTTAGCTTGCAGAGTCCACCCGATTCAGTTCTGTAGCAGGTTAACCATGTTGGTGGTGCACTCTTTTTTGGACTCAGTGAAGAAAGTCAAGACGGATGAACTCCTTGCTATGGTTTGCTTTACTAACACTGAACGCTTATTATAGGTGAACACTGGCTCAGTGTAAATAAAAGATCAAACTGGCACTAGAAATAGGGGAAATCTTCAGGTTATGAGTTCAGATATTTAGTATTGAAACAGGTTTATCTTCCCATAGTGCAGTTCAGACACAATCTCGACAATGTTTGTGAGCTCCACACAACAGGGAGATACAGTACAGACAGGATTAAGATCCAGCCTAACCTCTTTCACCTTCAAACTATCTCTATACACAGGAGCTGTTTCCGAACAACAAAATTTTAAGGGATAGGAAGATGCTCTTATTTCCAGTATATATGAATTGCTACAATCAGTACCTACATCCAACTTTACATAATCCTGACTTTTTGCACTTTCAGCTTCAAGGGTGAACTTGTGAACACTAAGTTTGTGCTAGATTTGGGTCGTCACACAAATAATTTAGATTTTGTGTTGCTTTGCACAGGAAGACTATTTTTCCTTCCGTTATTGGAAGGTAGCTCTGAAAGGCCAGCTAGGGCTGGAAGGTTGGCCAGAGCAATGCAGGAAACAAGACCATGGAAGTAAGAAATAAGTTTCACACAGAGTTGGTTGATTTCAGTGTAGCATGTTGAGTCTCTTTGAATTAATATTTACAATGAGTGTATTTAAGAACGGGGTTTTTTTGAGATTCATCTTCTCAGCCAGTGATATTAAAACAAGTGCTTGGACAGGGAAGAAAATAGTTCTGAGCAGCGTGACACTGTTGTCTAAAATGATGACACCTTCTTGCCACCTTCTCAGGATGAATTTGGTACGCAGACACAGAGCAGGGCTTTTTCTGAAGCTCTCTTTCAGGTGCTGAGGGCACAGAAAATTGCTTGGTAGGCTTGCGCGGCCCCCCGTCACCACTCGAAATCATCCTCATTGTGGCATAACTGAAGGAGACAGAGGTACGGGGTTACAAGTAACCAAATTTACCAGGAGCTAAACCTTTGTATATCCGAATTAGAAAAGCTATACAGAGAGAGACAGAACAAATAGCTTAGGGAGCACTGCCCATGGGAGAAGGGGAGCAGAGAGGACAAACTGGAATCTAGCAGACTGCCACTGTAGACACAGAAAAGGAAAAGAGAGGTGGCTCAGAAACAGCGGGAGAGGACAGTGTAGCCTTTCCGCTTCTAAAAAGACTTAAATGCAAGTTAAATACAGGATGCCTGGTAGTTGCTCCCCATCATTGAACAAAGGAAGTAGACCACCTGGGTCTTCCCTCAGCCTTCAAAAGAGCAAGCAGAAGACACAGCCAACACACCAGAAAGTCAGATGACACTGAAAGCAAGTTTTCTTTTTTCAAAATTCAGGCAAATTGACCTCCAAGACTAATAACTGGTAAATGCTTGAGAGCTAGTAGCATTTAGTAGCGCTAAATTCTGTCCTTATGAGAATGGATCATGAAAAAAGACGAAGAGAAAATAAATCTGGTTCCTGTTGCATTCCTCAGATTCCTCAGTTTTCTATTAACAAATTTTGAAGGACCTTGGCTTGGTCTGCCATACCTGAAATATGCCCCTCAGATTCTATTGTGAATAGTCTAAATGCTGGGAACTATGGAGGAGAAGCTTAACTTTAAAATAAAGTCCAGACTATACGTGGGTAAAACAACAAAGAGGAAAAGAAACAGAATGAGGCAGACACAGCAGGAGAACAAAGGAAAACAGTCTTCTCACAGCCTCGTATTTTTGAGGCAACCTATTAAAGAAATTATGACCGCAAGAATTTCCCCCTCCCCCTTTACTGAAATTAGACATCTCTCTGCCTTAATGCACTTCAGCGATGACAATGCAGTGTTGGAGAGCCATCTGTCACCCTGAGGAACTCATCTGTCTTGGAACAAGGAAATAGTGAAGAAGATCCATCTAACATGTAATGTCTGGGATGCCAACAGAGACCCTTTGCGCAGACTCCAAAATCAGTGATATGTCCCATTCCTTTATACTGTTTAGGAAGATAAAATACTGCTACTCCAAGTGAAGTTTTTGGGCAGGACTTTTTTTGTCCTGCAGCAAAATGAAAGCCATGGCAACCTCTCATGGTAACCACAGAAACACACAGCTGGAAGACAATGGGCTCCACCACTTCCCTCTCTATTACAGTGCTTTGCTATCCTACTGCTGTGAAGTTTGCCTTAGAGTTGAATCTCCCTTACTGTAATTTAAGCCTCTAACTTCTCATTTTACCTGCTATGGATGAGGGGAACTGATTAGTCTTTTCCCCTATGCAGCATCCTTTTATGTATTTGAGTTCTCTTATGTGAGTCACTCTTTCTAATCTTTTTTAAATAAAGAAACCATGACCTTATTTCATTGTCCGCATTAACCTCCAGGAAACCAGAAGCTAAAATCCATCTTAAATAAGCATCTGCTTGCACTAGATTTGTATGTTAGTTCCCATTGTTAGCCTGTTAACAAACACTGGAGTTTAGATGAAATGTTAGGAGTAATTCAGAAGAATGTGGACATCAAACACTTCATTTTGGAAAAAAAAAACAAAAACAAAAACAAAACAAAAAGCCCCAACTATCCAGAAATAAAATTAGCCTTTTCTTTTTCTCACTAATTGAACGTCAAGGCTTATGTCCTATTTAACTATATGTTTTTAAATTATAAAACAATGCTTTACTCACACTTTTTCCACCAGAAAAATCTCTTCACCCTTATTTCACCTTCTCCTTTCATAATTGTGAGGAAAAAGATAAACAGAATCTTTTGGTGATGAAAGCTGTAGAGATGCTGGGAGTTTGTTCGGGACCTGCCACTTCTGCAGGAGTCCATGGAACCTGTAAGTGCTCAGTACAGGAGCTGTATCACCTTCCAGATTTTGGGAGACATCACTGACTGGATGCCTAAGGTTTGGGGGGTTTTCTGCCATGATGAAAAGATCTTTTAGTTTTAGTTTGTAACTGCTACTAATGCTACTCTATGTGGATCATCTGGCTATGGAATACCACTTTGTCACATGGCTCTATGTTTGTCTCCTCTAAAGGATAGAGCATTGGCTAACTTAAAGTGTATTAAATACATCCATAGACTTCAAGCATTCAGATCTTTCCTAGTCTGGGAAGAAAGAGTGCTCTTAAAAACAGTATGTTGACACCAAACTGTTACTAAGAACAAAGAAAACCTATATGTCATCATTAAAGATTAAGCAAGAATATTATGAAGATAATCAGAGTTTCAGAGAGCTTACTGATTTCTAAGATAGAAGAAAACTTATAAACAAATTATTAATGTTCCTCAATGACAGTACATAGTATAAGCTACAGTACAATTATGTCCTATTAACCTGAAAGCTAAGTAAATCAAACAGTCTAATGAAGCACTGATCAAAACAGTATCATAAACACCTTCAGTAGTGCAGCTGCATATCATTATTATTCATGTATTCCTGTTCCTTTTTTAGATTTTATCATGCAAACAAAATTCCTATCTGTACTGAGTAAAACTGTGAGATTTCATAATTTCAAAATATTTTGACTTGCATTTTTTAATACACTTCCACCAAAGACACTGTAAGTGAAATGATTTTAAATGTCTGAGTAATTCAGGAAGTTTATTTTCAAAAAGCATACATTTAAGAATCTAACTTGCACTGATCACCACAAGATTTAGCAGTTCAAGTGCTGATGTCATTTTGAAAAGAGATTGAGGGGTTTTACTATGGTATGGATAAATAAGCTAACTCCAGAATTAGTATCCATATGAGCAGGTCATTTCTCCATTTGGGCCAATTAATCATGGCTAAATGTGTGTTTTAATTACAGACCTAACTATTGCAGCTAATACTGACTTTTCAGTGACAACTTGATAGTCAGATAGACAAAGATAGACAGAAGGGTTTACACAGAGCATTACAGGAAATCCGCTGGTTTTCCTACCTCATATCTCTAATGCCACTAGTTCCTCATCAGCGATGTTTTCTCTTTTTAACAGAACACACTGATGTGAATCTACAGAATGGGTATGGTATCTGTCTAGTGAGAAAAATACTTCCAAAAAAACATATGGTCCAGGACAGTCTAACCTAGTCTATCGGAAATGTATACAGAATGAGAATAAGACTTATGATAGATAATACAATAGCTTAATGGTTATCCTTGGTTTCCTACCTATGGTTGGAATTTGAGATAACTAATCCTTAACAGCTAAAAAAGAGCCTGCATATTCAGAATACATTAGCCTGGAATGGCTTGAAGCTCACATACAAATCCACTTACTGGAAATTCCACAGCAGGCTGGAAAAGATCTTAAATAGAAGGAATCATCTTCAGACCAAGCAACTATCTCGTTTTTCCTTATGAACATGCCAAAAAGAAAAGGTCAACATACCAACTTGCAAAATTTAGTTCTCCGACAACCTAAACTAGAAAGTGACCAACTTCTTTTCTTGTGAATTACTGTGACCACCCCCCAAAAAAAAGCAATTTAGATGTGCTATTGGCATGGTCTTAGACACATGAATGACAGCATTATTTATTGTGGATTACAGAATTTGTAACAAGGACTTAATAATTCAGAAAAGTCTGTGGGATGTCTAGGTTGCAGACTGCACTATAGTAATACTTAGATGCAGTACGAGAAGTAGCAGAGTTGAGTTCACAGTGGGTCAAAGAGGAGGACAAATTAAGCCTCATTGAGTTCAGTGTTGCTGCAGCTGGAGAGTTCAAAATTAGTTGAGGCATCTCCACTGTTCTAGTACATATACGCTTATAGTTTTTTTCTGCATTCCGACTACACAATGGATGTGAAACTGAATGTTCATATTATATAAGTCTCAGGTAGTACAAAACCAGATTTACCAATACACGATATTGTATGTCTTTTTTTACATGAAGTCAGGAGAGAGTGGACTGAGTCTGGAATTTCCCCAGGCAAGTTTATGGTGACTGAGATAATTTTAAAAGGGAGATCCTGATCCCAGTGAGAGGCAACTCCACTGCAAGAATCAAGACTACAGCCCAAGGTCAGCAGCTCTGCCTGGTTAGTGACTTGAACCAAACTCAGAGTCCACAACTATTAAAAACTCTTTGCTGGTTTCCTCTCATTTATAATTCAACTTTAGTTTGAATATTCTAAATCCTTTGCTTTACTGCCACAGTCGTGCATGGAAAAAACAATGTAGCTTGAGAGCATCAGGAGCGGAAGGTGAGAAAGAGCCACCGGGAGCGCCAGGACAGATCCATTTGCACATCTCAGGCAGGCGGGGACCTACCAGTAAGTGGCAGATGTGGGATCTGCATGTAACACTGTGCTGGAGAGACTCTGATACACTTGGAACAGGGATCAGCTACTACCCAGCTCCAAAGGCAGGACTTAAGTTGTTCATTCATTTCTACTGTACCGTCTGTACCGTCTGTACCGAGCGTGGGTTAGTGTTGTAACAGCTATGAAGCAAATCCTTGCCCTGGAAAGAAACTCTTTGTACCTTGATCATTCCCTGTAACAGTATGCACATTTATAACTGACTGCAGAATGTGCACCTTATTCATAAGTCGCTCAGGAAAATTTTCTCCAGTCACTAACAGAAATCTGTGGAGAAGTCTGGCATGGACCCAGACCAGTGGAAACACTTCCACAAATAAAACTAACAGATATAGTAGATCTAAACACTCAATCATATAGTGCATGTTAGGGGACACTGTCCTTATATCTTACTACAATTTCTACAGCTTCTAGGAAAATATGAAGTGCTCTGCGGGAATAAGGATTCTGTGTTGAAAAATCTGGCTGGATAAATTATGACTGCTTCAGCGGGGGAAAAAAAAAAAAAAAAACGAAACCTTTAGAGCCATGAAGATTATTAAGGGATTGGAGCATTTCTCTTAAGAGGAAAGACTGAGAGAGCTGGGACTGTTCAGCCTAGAGAAGAGAAGGCTCAGGAAGGATCTTATCCATGTGTACAAATACCTCAGTGGAGGGAGTAGAGAAGATGGAGCCAGGCTCTTTTCAGCAGTGCCCAGTGACAGGCTCAGAGGCAGTGGGCACAAAATCAAACGCAGGAGGTTCCCTCTCAGCATAAGGAAACACTTTTTAACTGTGAGGATCCTCAAACACAAGAGAAGACTTCAGGCAGACCTTATATCAGCTTTCAAGTATCTGAAGGGGGCCTACAAGAAGGCTGGAGAAGGACTTTTTACAAGGACATGTAGTGATAGGATGAGGGGTAACGACTTCAAACTGAAAGAAGGTAGATTTAGATTAGATATTAAGAAGAAATTTTTCACTTTGAGGGTGGTGAGGCACTGGAACGCATTGCCCAGGGAAGTTGTGGGAGCTCCATCCCTGGAGGTGTTTAAGGCCAGGCTGGATGGGGCTTTGAGCAACCTGGTCTAGTGGGAGGTGTCCCTGCCTGTGGCAGGGGGTTGGAACTCGATGATCTTCAAGGTTCCTTCCCATCTAAACCATTCTATGATTCTGTGAAACACTGGCACAGGTTGCCGAGAGATGTCATGGAGTTTCCATTCTTAGAGATACTCAAAAGCCATCTGGACATGGTCCTGGGTAGCCTGGTCTAGGTGGCCCTACTTGAGCAGGGGGTTGGACCAGATGACCTCTAAAGGCCCCCTCCAACCTCAACCATTCTGTGGGATTCTGTGATTCTAGGCTGAAGCTCCCCAAACTGTAATATCCTAAAGACTTGTAGAATCCTGCTCTTACTGGCTCAAACCATGAAAAAATCCCCGAGGGATTAGTAATCCAGGTAAGTCGCTATTGGTATTTTTATAGTTCCCCCCCCCCCCTCCCCAAGGTCTGTTGTAATAATTACTCTAAAATTACCTCAGACTAATTCTCATATGGTCAAACAAAACAATAGATTCTTTTACTGTGTACACTACTCTCAAACTGAAGTGAGTGTATATTTTAGCTCACAGAGAGGAAGGTGCATAGGTCCTTACAGGAATATGTCCTGAGGCTGGCTGATTTAACTTAGCAGTTCTAGCAGACTGTTCAGTTGACTTCACTGCAAAACTTTGATTTGAAACAGAAGACTTAACTTTGGCTAAGCATGTACTCCTTGCAAATTCTGTTTATAGTGACTGACTTTTTCAGACAAACACTCTCCTCATGGAGAAGGGGAGACTTCATTTAGTATTATAACAGTTGTACCTGCTGTCATTCCAAGATCTCCAAGACAGGAAGAACAGTAGTTGTCTAGGAGGTAAAATATGCCTACATACTTACAGTGCTAAACAGCCAGTATGTTTCATGGACCATCTTACCTTTGGCCTATAAGGCGTTGACACTGCACATGAGGCCAAAAAAAGGACTGGCAGAAAATCAGGAAATACAAACATGGGAACAACACTAATTATTACTATTTATGCAGTAGAAGTCAGTTAGCTTGCTGTACAAAGCAACAGAGTTCCATTGTGCTACATGGAACAAAGAATGAGAATCAATTCCTTCATCGGAAATACACCTTACCGAGTTCAATGTGAAATGAAGAAACAGTTTATAGGAAGGAGAGAGTGAAAACCCCTATGTACAAGCAGTGTTAAGTAATTTAATCTTTTAAACAATATAACGTAAAAAAAATGAGTAATTCTTAGTCATTGAAAAAAAATTGAGGAGACAGTCTTGGAGATAACAATCTATCTAACAGAGCGTTGCAAGATTAGGAAAAAAAGTCCTCATGTTCAAAGATGAAAATATTCCCAGGAAGATAATCCTCCACAGAGCTCTCTTTCTGTAATACCTATACAATAACACATTTTGTTTATGAATCTCAAACTAAGGAAGAACTTGGGTTTGGGCAATTTTGTAATTTTTTGCCAATAGCTAAGCAGTCTGGCTTCTGGTATACATTTTGCACTGATTGTGGTCTACTTCTTTGACAACCATCACATTGTAGGGTATGGAGATTGTCCACAAGATTCCATAACCTCCAGTCCCTATAAGACTCATTTTATTTGTCAAACCTTTTACTTTTTTTGCCTCTGTCTCTCCCTTTCTATGTATCTTCTGAGAGGTTACTCATGTGTTCCTACATGGAATGTCCATGATCTTTACTGGATTTAGATTTTTCTCTTTCTTTTACTGTTTTCTATGTTTTGTTATATGTAATTTCAGAGTTCATTCAGATGCCTGGGTCCAAGAACACTGCTGGCCAGATCAAGGTGATTGGTATACATCAAAACCAATGATGAGGCTAGAGTCTGAATAACCCTGATTGAGCCACAGGCCTATTAGGTGTTCCTGGGAAAATCAGCTGGCTTCATGGTAGCAAAAATAAGAACAAGTGATGCTTCTGAACTTTCTTCAGCACAGCATTGCACGAATCCAGACAAGGCTTGGAGCACATAAAACGCTATATAAATGCAAATGTCATTTGGGGATGTATCAAGAAAGGCAAGAGTTCAAAGCGACTCTTTCATCACACTCCAGAAGACATACTTCCATTGCCATCCTACAAGCAGCAAAGTCTCAAAGTGGTTGGCACCAGCTGGAAGTGGCCACAGACATTTTTAGGCTCTGAGAATACCATTGCAGTCAATCACGTACTTCAAAAGAGAGACATTCGTATCAGTAAAATTTAACAGTAACATAGGATTTTTCCTCATAAGCTGTAAAATCATTAGCAGCAGCAGCTACATCAGACAAATAGAAACTGTATACTACAAGACTAAAGTAAAAAATCTTGGTCATTTGGATTTGGTGTGTCTTCTATGGCACAATTATAAATGACATGCTATCATGGAAAAAAAAAAAAAAAAGATACCAAGAGTGTATTAACCAAAAATACATTAATCAGCACTGCCCTTTTTTATATGTCCCAATAGGTTGTTTCAAATAATCTTAATAAAAGTACTAAAACTTCTTCCTAAGGCATTTACATAGGAAATACATAAATACATAATGTACCAACAGATGGTGGTGTGCTACTTTAAAAAGGCTTGTGGGAAGGCAGTCCATTGCAATAAAATCAAAAGGTCAAGCTACAAAATTCCTTTAGGGCAATGATTATTCAAACCATATCTGACACTTGGTATTTGAATCCATTAGATAACATAACTTTACTGTTGTACTTTATGCAGTTTTAAGTTTACGTCCGTGAAGTAGATGAGCTGCATGTTAAACATCTATAGGAAATGTGACTTGGCCAAACATTTTTTTGCCCTCCGTATCGCTTATATTTAATATTCTTCATTTTGTAGTTATTTTCACATTTTGTAGACATAAGAAACATAATATTTTTAATCATAAACAAATCTATTAAGTACCTATGCAAATATTTCCTATATAGATATCAATATTGCGAATATTCCTGTATTATGGATTAAACTAAAATTGCATTAAAGAGCAGAAATGCAACAACACATTACATATGTTTGGTCGATTTATACTTTATAGGGCTTTTTACTAAACCTTTACAGATAAGATAGCATGTAAATTCATACAATACTGCACATAAGAAGCATTTGAATGTCTCTATCTGTAAGAAACCAACTGGCTATGCTAAAGTCCACAACAAAGTTGCCTTCAGTGGAAACAGCAGGTATTTAACTGCATCAGATGGTTCCTTTATTTTGTTGAATGTTACTTTTACTTTTTTCCTTTCTATGCCTTTTCAGCAATTAATGATGTCACTACTACTTGCAATATAAGCTTTTATGGCACAGTATGTATATTTCCCATGGTCAAAAGAGTTTTTTAATACAAACTGATCCTAAACCCACTTTTAAATTGAAAATATCTTTTTCCTGTCTTCTGCTTTTCAAAGTCAGATATCTAAGATGCAAAATTTAAGGTGTTGCACTTCCTTGCTGGTTATCTTTCCATATTTTAGAAATCCTTTTTTACAGTAAAGCTGGTATAAGATCAGTGATATTTTCAGTACTATAATAGCTCTTTGAAAAATTTGATTCATCTTTTTCTGCAGAAATGTGTAGATAGAAGATGAACATGGATTTTATAAGTACATAAAATCTACAGGAAGTATCAGTTTGTCACTTCCCGGGGAGAGACAGGAAGAGAATGTAATGAACATAAGAGGTAATACTGTGGTTTCTCAGATTACTTGATTTGGTCCATATAGCAGAATGAAGACAACAACAACAAAAAAGCAAATACTAAAACACAACATAATTTGAAAGGAAAACCTTGTAACTTCTGCAAGGAGGGCAGGGAGCTAATAGAGAAGAAAGGAAGTAAGATCCCTGAAATGTGTGATTTCTTTGGAGCAATACATCCAGCTGGGAGGAAGAAGAGCGACGTTTCCATTCAGCCACTCTCTTCCTGTTTTGCAATGAAGACAATCTATTCAGCTACATAGTAACTCTATCTGATCAGATGCTGTAATGATAAAAAGGAAAAGGCAGTACAGAAACCAGCTCATTCTCCGCCCCACCCTCTTTTAGTTTCTGACTTACTCCCCAGTTTGGAAAATGCTGTTCCAGTAGAGAAGTTTCCATGGCATATTGATCTGTAACTAATGTTTCCCACTTTCATTTGCAACCCTTCTTCAGAAAATGCCCGTGGGAGATGATTCTGCCACAGGGAGGGCAGGGATCAATCAGAATCTAGCACTTCCGTTTTTACATGCCTGCTTCTAATGATTCTCTCTGATAATTTATGCAAATTACACATGTCTTATTTTCTTGTACATGTGGTTCAAATGGAGCCAGGCAGTGGTCTACAACTGAAGAGGTAAAAAGAATACTAGTTAAACATTTTTACCTTTTTTTTTAATCATCTTCAACAGTGATCACATACCTTTCATAAATTCTGTTTTAGCATGGATCACAATAGGTGAATACTTTTCTGTATATAGGTGAGTACTTTTCTGTATACAGTTCAAATCTTAAGTAGCAAAAAAATGTGAATTTTGTAAGACAAAATTCAAGGTGAATTTTGTAAGACACTGTCCTTGCTTCAAATCACCATGGAATCCATCACAGTTGACTCTTGCCATAGAAGTTAAGGTGACCAAAAAAGACAGAAAGTGTAGAGAAAGCTATATTGTTTGCTATAATAAAGACATATCAGTTCTGAAGTAAAACATTCCCTTTTTTTTTTGAAAGCATCTCTATGTAGATTAGTGGCAGAGTATGACCAACTCAGGTTAGCTATATTAGCCTCCTACTTCCATAAAGATAAAAAAGTCCTCATACTTCATTTGATAAGTAAATCTATTTTGCTTGCAGTACACTAACTCACCAGCTGTGTAATCCTCCTGCAAGTAGCAGAAAGATTGCATATAGCCCAGTACATCTGCAACTCTCCTTTTTATGTCATCCTCCAAACTCTATTTTTGTTAAAGGGCAGGATTACAAAAATAGAAGGGGGGAAGGGGAAGTGGTGGATTGATGCAAGTGAGGGATGTGACAAGGTGATTCCTGCAGGCAGAAAGGGACATACAGTAATTGCTTCAAAGCAAACCACGGGATTATTTTTTATTAGCTCCCCTATGGGCTATGGTCATGTGTATTGCAATTTTAAGATGTAATAGAACAATTTTAGCTTTGCTTAATTAGGACTTGCTGCTGTGAATTCCCCAGTACTCTCAATAGCCGTAAGTTCAGATGGATGCTTAGAGCACTCAGTACCTGGCGGAACTGTCAAGTGTCTCTATCAACAAGAAGATTAGGATTTATCGATACTTTTATGTTTGTTAAAAAAAGGAATTGCTAAAAGAAAATAATTTCCTTACACTCACATTTATAAAGTTCAGACATTGTAGATGTGTTTGTTTGTGGTTTTGTTTTTTTTTTTTTTATATAAATACATTGTTTTTCTAGTTCAAACATGCAGATAGAATCAAAATAGCAGAAAAGGCCAAGGAAAATTACATGTGCATGCTGTTCTGTTGTTTTTTTTTTTTCTTCCAAGAGACATGGTCTTCTATGCAATTAAGAAGGATAATATGCAAAACGAGTAACCTAGTACTAGAAATTACATTTGCAATTAATAAACATAATAGGTCCTGTATTCTCATAGCAATGTCATTAACATGCTTATCCTGTGAACCTAATGATTAAGTATCCCAAGCAGCAATTTATTTGATATTCGTTTGTTTTCAGTTTATCATAAGTTTTTTAGACTTGGTCTACCATAAACTAGAGGTAAAATTAAAGCTGGTATTACCCCATTCAGCAATTAAATTCAAATTTCCAAAAGTACGTACACATTTTTGTACAGGTTCGAACTGCAAATAAGAACAAATTTTGCATGTATAAAAGCTGAGGGTGTCTACAACTGTTTATCTGTGTATGTATACATATGCTTAAGAGAAAAATTACACTTTTTTTTCAGTTTTGGTCTTAGAAAAAAGAAAAAATGTTTTAGTATCATGATTGTGTTAGAAATTCTTAATGGACAAACTGAATATTTGATTTCCCAGCTCCTATCAGGAAGGAGGAAGAAACCTGAGGAAAAAGGAACAGTGTAAGCTTTGCTGAACTGGGATCGGGGGCGGGGATGTCTTTGACTTCCTACAGGTAAGAGCTAATAGTATGCTTTTGCATTGTTTGAGGATGATATTTGTATGATAAACATCTGCACTATAAATTTCCTTTTTATCAAGAACATCTCCTTTTTCACCTTAAAATTGTGCAGTAGATCTTTATCATATCTGTTCTAAGGTTCCATTTTTTTAACATATGCTTGCTACATACCTTTTTGTGTAAGCAATTTTTCCACAAAAAAGTAATCTTTCTTCTTTCTCCCAATCTAAGGAATATTCAGTTTGAGAAAAGCGATAAAGTTACCCATCCTTTTTTAACGATGAGAATTTTATGGTACTGAAAAGTAGAAATTTCTAGTGTTCTGTTTTAATTTTGCAATGTTTTATGAGATCAGCTCTTAAAGCAATAATGGCTTTTTAACTCAGCAATCTGACTTGGGTTATTTTTAAAGGCATTTTAAATATATCATTAGGACTCAAGTCTTTTTTAGCTTAACAGTGGATTTAATAATGCAGCCATTATCTGAACAGAAACTGGTGCGAAGGTGACTTCCTGAATCTACAGAAGTGTACTTGAAGTGCTCATGCTGCTCTTTGATGATCTTATAAGGAGGAGCAGGGATATGGACAAGACTTTAACGAGAAGTTCCTAGTGAGTGAAAGCTGTGAGGAATAGTATTGCTGAGAAAGCTACCCTTAGAAATACAGGGATGTAAATGGAGGCTCAAAAAGTGGCGGCAGCCTTTCTTTTTTTTCTCTTCACAGCAGAAAGCCTGAAGAAGCAGTGATGGAGACCAAGTTTGCAACTTGATTCAAACTTGAAGAAAATTCTACTGTCATACAATTATTGAAGGACGAAGTTTCAAAGTTACCAAGCAACTAATAATCAGAAGTAGATTTGAAGACTGTAAGACATTACCTTAACAGAAACTATAAGCAACTTTCTATTAGTTGTTAAGGTACCTATAATCATTGAAGCATCTCATGTGTCTTTTCCATGAAGTTCAGCATTGTAACTCTTTCAAACCTGCCTGGTGGAAAATTGAAGTTTTCTCCTCATTCAGAAAAATAACATACAGCCATATAGCCATACCACCAAAATAGAGGTATGCCTAATGAAATAAGAGTTTTTAGAAAGTGGCATTTTTAGATTAATAAAATTTAATTGATCTCTAGTTCCCCTTCCCTTCCTTTCCTCCTTTCTAGAGGAGAAATGCAGTCTTGCTTCTTCATTGGGTAAGTTTTGCAGATGATCTGAAAGCAAAGTAAAGCTGAAGGATCTGATACCATCAAAAGCTCTTAACCAATTGTACATACTCATGCCAGGATCACTAGCTGTATCACATAAACTGATAATCACAATAAGCTATTGGAAACTAAGTATGGGACTAAACATGGGAAATTCCACAATGGATTGTCTCAATGGCACTTCATCTCCTGCCTTAGTAAAATCTTCCTATTGGACAACTGACAGGCTGAGAGAGTCGGGGTTCTTCAGCCTGGAGAAGAGAAGGTTCCAGGAAGACCTCAGTACCTAAAGGGGTCCTACAGGAGACCTGGGGAAAGACTTTTTACAAGGGCTTGTAGTGATAGGATGAGGGGTAATGCCTTCAAACTGGAGGAGTGTAGAGTTAGATTAGATATTAAGAAGAAATTTTTCACTTTGAGGGTGGTGAAGCACTGGAACACATTGCCCAGGGAAGATGTGGAAGCTACATCCCTGGAGGTGTTCAAGGCCAGGCTGGATGTGGCCTTGGGCAACCTGGTCTAGTGGGAGGTGTCCCTGCCTGTGGCAGGGGTTTGGAACTCAATGATCTTCAAGGTTCCTTCCAATCTAAACCAGTCTATGATTCTGTGATTCTATGAATTATGGAATAATCTGGCTATGGGGGTGAATTCATTTTCACCCCATCAGTTAAAGGTGGGGGTTTTTTAAAAGCAATTTTTACTTCAAAATTTACTGTCCACTTCAACTGATCTTCATTAATTTTTGAAAAGATAAGTAGGAGAACTCAGTTTAGCTTTTCGTATTCTGGAAGCTGATCCTATTTAGTCTCCTCAAATGAAAAATTTCAGACCCTTAAAAAATGGTATTCCCTTACTCAAATTTCTCCTCACCGTTTTCTAGAATTCTGTCTTTTCTTAATGAATCACTTCCTGAGATGAAGTTGTCAGAACCTAAGACTATGTAAGAAAATAGTAACAGATTAGCTTAATAATATTAAAATATTTCTGAATTTTTTAATTGTTTTTAAATGTCCTAGCATTTTCTTTTTGCAGCATACTGAACAGATGTTTTCGCTGAGCTGTCCAAAACATTGCCCAAGTCTCTTCCCTCAGTGACTACAATTAATTTAGAAATCTGCAACGTGTGTGAGAAATTCAAATTATCCCCTCTAGTATGCATCACCTTATCAGCACTGAATTTCACCTGCCATCCTCAATAAATTGACAACCATTCACTCCACTCCACACATTCTGAGAACTGTACTATAACACTCAGGAAATAACCTCTCTCTCTCAAAATAAATTCAAAATCTCATCATAAACTCACTTCTCTACACAGTCTGCAGGAAAAAAGTCTTGAAAGGGTAAGTAGCTAATGGAATAAGTTTCAAAGTTTTAAGAAATACTTTTTTCACTGGCAAGTTGAAAATCAGGATGGATTATCTTTTCCTTAATGGATGTGCTTTGTTTCAGAGCAGAATTAGTGCAGGGAAATCCTATGACCTTTACTATGAAAGCAGAATGATCAACAGTCTTATATGAGAACAGGTCTCACATTATTTTTCTTCTAGAGTTAACAATCTTAGAGATAATAATTTTTCACGAAGAGGAAGATGTGATGGGATACTTCTACAATCACCATGGCAGTAGCTATTAGACTGGCATTTTTGCATATCATGATCTAGAAATCATTAGTCCTTCTTTGGTGCATGTTCACTTTATCTCCGCCCCACAAAACACATGTGGTTGTGACAGCGAAGAGGTAATGCTTACTGTAAGCAAAAGCTGTATATTTAAGCGATATGCATCATAAGAGTTTGGGAGGTCTGGCAGTTGATGCCTCCAGGGAACAGTGCAGAAGCCTTAATGAGAGAAAGCAGCAGGGACTGACAAGTAACAGGACATAGGTCTGCAGAGGGACTAATATAGACTAGTCTGGGTTGGAAGGAACTGGAAAAGATTCATGTGGTTTTAGTGAGCACTGAACTGCTTTGAGGGAAAAAAAAAAAATCTAAGAGAAATGGATCAAGTCTGCTGCTGAGCTCTGGGATGATGTATTGGCTCAATGGCCGTTTATATAAATGGCTTCATTTGTACACATAAGGTCTAGACAGGTGGAAAACACATATACATACCTTCAAACTTAACCAAAGCCAGTTTTCTGTCATATAACTAAAAAAAATAAAATAAAAAAAAAATGCTTGCAGGCTCAGAACAAGCTATTTATTTTGTTTATTTCCTCAGGGCACATAGGGCAGCTGACATACCACGTTCTGTACAAGTCACTTTTCATAATGGAACACGTGAACTAAATCTTGCAAAATCCTTGCAAAAAATTAGTGTGAGAAGAATATATAGAAAGTCTCTGCTCCCAATCTTGTGAAGGTCTTTAAACATTTCAGATAGTGCCGACTAGTGCACAATTCAGCATTTTAATATAAATACTTGGCAAGACTTCTTTTTCTTCACCAGACACTAATTTTTATGTTCTCCTTTCCTTCTTAACTTTAAATATTGAAAACTTGTAAAACCAGGAAAGCATCTGAAATCTCTTCGAAACATTGTTTTGATTCTCATATCACATATTGAAAATTCTGCTTAAAACTCAGGTGTCTCCCCGTGCAGTACAGATCTGGTACTCTCAGGCACTATGCTGCCATTCTGAAAGGTTTCTAGAGTAGCTGCTCTTTCCTAGAAAGGCACAAAATCTAATTCTGAAATACTCAAGACTTAAAATTTAATTTCCACACAAGACTGGAAAAGTTTTATTATGCAGAGGTTAATTCAGTACAGCATGGACATGTACACATAAAGATCTATCATCAAGTTTGCATTGCCTTAAAAAATTAGTTTCTGTGAATATTTCACAATTTTAAAGGGTTTCTTCTTACAGCAGATCAGATAGGGAAATAATGGTAATCTCCTTTTATAGATGAGGACCTGAAGCAGAACTGAGGCAAAGAACTGTCCTATTAAGCTTCTAACAGGAGACTGAGAGGAGAGGAGGAAACTCAGACACAAATTGTGCTTCCTCCTAATTCATCAGAACAAACTCTTATGCTGATACTTTAAAGTTCCTGAAGTTGATGGAATGCTTTGACCAAATGCTTTGTAAACCCATAAAAATACCTACTAAGGAAGGTTTCAGGACAGATTAAGGACAATTAAGAGGAACCGCATGAATGAAAGCACATATACTGTTATAATTTATTTCCATATTCAGATACTAGAGCCAACTTGATAAGGTGTATTTAACTGTTAGCTAATTCATAATTTGCCTTCTCTTTAAATATATACTTTTTAAAATAAAAAACCCATACTTTTTTAAATACTAGGTCTTTAAAAAATCTATGTCTGTGACTCTTGTATTTGTCACAAGCTTTACAGATGCGTCCCCACACTATACTTTGGATCATATATTAATTTCTTAAAATAGCTGCAAATTTCTCATACTTCTAAGCAAATAAATATATTTCCATTGTATTGGTATTACAAAATACACAGTACCAATTAGCATGCTGTAGGTTATTTCTATGAGTAATTAAAACCAATAGAAAAAATAAATATATATGTATATACAGGAAAATAAATAAGGAAAATATGCATATGAAAATGCTTAAGTATTTGTTCATCTTTTAACTCATAAAGTTCAATTACCTTCAGTTCTCTCCCACTAAAATGCTGTTCTCACCTATGAAATACCAGGTGTGGAAGTTATTTTTAAAGAACATCCAAATAGACGTGTTCTTAAAAATAGATCTTTTCCTATTTTAGTGTTACAGATACAGGAATTTGAGTTATTTTTCCAGCATTTTTGCATACGTTCATTGAAAAAAAAAAAAAAAAAAGCCCATCAAAAAATTATGCTAGGGTATACAGATATTTCCCTCCAAAACTTCCAATTTATCCAGTTTTTCATTATATTTAATAAATATCATTAAATATTTTCCAATTTCAGTGAATTTACAGAAATGTGAACAACTGTTTCATGAAATATTTTCCATTTTTTTCTTCTGTCAGATGGTTGAAAAGCTATTATTTGAAACTTCTTATCTCAGGGCTCCTTAAACCACTTATTGTGGAATACCTGATTCCCTAACTGTTCTTAGTGCAGTTCCTATAGTGCAACTCCATTTTATTTTTGGAGACAAACATTTTCCTTGGATAGCATAAGCATTATCCTAAATTCCTTGGGCTGCTTTGAATTCAGATATTGGCTATTCAGAAAGATCTTTAGATCACACAGGCGTGCATGGAAATTTCTTTCACAGAAAGAGCAACAAGCAGTCTTTGGTCCCATTCTCCTGTTTCTATTCTAACCACTGGAATACAAATTCACACTCTTACTTGCGCTCTTCCCTGTGAAGGCATTCCTGCTGCTTCAGGTACCATTCCTCCTATACAGTAGTATTTCTTCAGAGGGTGGAGAGCTTCAGACTTGCCTCTACTCTAACAGATTATTGCAAGGGATTGTGGCAGATAAGAGCCAAGAATATGAACAAATGCCTTATTTAAAATAGAAAATTTGACGACTGCTTAACACCAGCTATCTGGAATTACTTTTCAAAGACCACAGTGAACCAGATACTCAAAGAGCTTATTTAGCTTGACAAATCCTGAAGAGAGTAGATGTCACAAACAAACTTCTCCTTTCCGTATTTCTGAGTGGAAGCTGAAGGTATTGTATAACTTGTGCTGATAAATACCCTGTTCTCCTTTCCCTGTAAAAAGAATGCAGATTTGAAACATGACTTTTTTAAAAGTTTGTTTTTTTTTTTTCCCAGTCTGAGCCCTGCTAACACTCAACTTTGTCACATTACATCTTCCTGTTTTCCTGGGTCCGATGTTTTCACATGCAATTGCATATGACAGCATACACTACAGTGAATGCCTACATGAACTGCTTAAAAAGAATAGACTCAAAATTTTGGAAAAAGAACACGACAATGAAAACAAGATAGAGTCCTATATAGAAGAGCAGGCAACCAAGGGAAGCAGTCACCCTTGTGATCCAAACCGGCAAATCTCTTAACAGTCTTCCATGCCCTTGTATGTAAAATTTTGAATGCATCTAGTTTTTTGCAAGGCTCATAGATGTCACAAAGAGAAGAATAACCTGGATAATTACAACAAATCCTCAGAAGCCCTCAAGTGGTAGCTTAAGCTGTTTAAGTCCAGAGCAGCATCTCAGAGGTATACTGAGAAATCTAATAGTGGAGTTGAACACGCATTCAGCGTCAGTTGCAAGGAAAAAGTTATAATCTGCAAATGCTTCTGTTGAAATCAAAAGTGTGGAAAATTAAATCAAGGCCTCTTCAGGAACGTAACCGAGTAGGTAAGGTGGAACTGTACACAGGCTATGTATTGTGAGCATTTCTTCATTACATATTTCTAACTGGCCAGTATTATTATATAATGAAGGGTTTTTTTCCAAACAAAACCATGTTTTCCTACTGTATACTATTCATTACTACTCTGAAGAATTATAATATTATAATAATAATATTATATAAATTATAAAATATACAAAAATATATAAAATGCATGTCTGCAGATAGTTGCACATGACTGAACTTTATAGTGATTATGAATATGAACTGTTTAAAAAATACCTCAGATTAGGAATAAAAACAAGGAAGGAAAACAATACAAGAGTCCATATGCTTAAATAGTACAATTCATCTAAGGTATAAAAAATATAGTGAGCCATTAAAACCACATCTAGCTTCTCTTTTTCATGTTAATACAGCGACATGTAGCGACAAAACCAAAAAGCATAGATTTTTCCAACTGGAATTGCAGACAGACTCTACATGTACTAGTCTGATTAAACTGAAATACCTTACACACATTGACTGTGTTTCCAGCCAGATGAAAATGAGGTATGAATTTCACAGTGTGTTTACATTTTCCTTCCATTATTGTTAAATTAACTTTCTCATAGTTTCAAAATACCTTAATGATTATCACTTTGCTTACTGTCCTTCACAGGTACTTTCCCCCCTGTTCTATTTTTTAAAATTCCTTTCATTTGATAAAACATACAGCATTTCAGTTTACTCTGGCATTAAGTTTTATTATGGTATATACTTGGTAGTTTTTTACTACATAAAAACCCGACACAAATTGGCAGCTAGGCAGAAGCTTTAAATTTGGGCAGGAAGTCTCCACAAGCACAGTTCTTACCAGGCATTTTTCATGCCCTATTATCAGTGACAAGGCCCATAGATCTGTATGACACCTTAAATACTATCATTTTACTGTAACTGTTCTCAGTAACAATGGCTTGGCTTTCATTTCAATATCTTCCGTCTTCACAACACAAACTGTACATAGTTAGCGAAACAACTCTGTGTCTCACAGTACTTTAACATATCAAAGTAATACTTTTAATGTGGCTTGTAACACCCAAGCTCTTTTCAATAACTGTACTTCAATTAATAAAATGAACTGCAAACACGTTGGTTTTCATGAAGCCTTAAGTTTATGTTGTTTTTTCAACACTTGGTTGTGGAAACATGGAATTAAACCCAGACCCAGATGTCCTCCCCTGTGTGTTACAAATTCATGCAGACTTGCACATGAGGAAAGGCTTAGCTTACAGCACACGAAAGTCAGAAGTTTATTATCTAAATGGGATATTATTAAAATTGGGATTAAAGTGGCCTCACCAGATATCTACTCTGTAAAATGCTTAACAGCAACACCAAGTTAGACTTGGTGTCAACTGCTTACTGTCATTTTTACCAAGAACTGATAAATCTTACTTTTTTAATATTTTCAGAATTTAAATAAACTATCACCAGTGTTTTGGAAAGGCAGTTCTTGTTTCACCTGATTTTGCTGGCAAAAATTTGTTGATAACTTTCTGATACATGATAGCATGATAGATGATTTTGAGGGTTACATGTTCAGATAATGCCCAAATGATGCTCAAGCTTTTTATCAGCCTATATTTTACTGACCCAAAATTCAAACATAATTTCGGTGACAAGGGATCTGACGAAGAACCTCTAAGCAATGCCATCTGTGATGAGAATCTGACACGCTCAGCTTTAGAAAGGTCAATGCAGAAGGACAACCTTGCTTGCTGCATCCATCACAACGGAGTTCAGCTGCTTGGATGAAGAAAATGCTTTCTTTTCGTCTGATCATTCACACAATATGAGGGCAATGCCTCAAAATACTATGAGCAAGCACTAACATGTTTTCAAATATTCATTTTTCTTTGATTCTGTCACCTTCAAATCTGCATAATACTCCAGTTTGGGGGACTACTTCAAACCATTTGACATCATAGAAAGAATGAATTAGAAAAGTTGTCAGAAAAAGTACTTCAGGAAATTTAAATCACAGCTTTTATAATGACTCCAAGTTCTTGTAAAAAATGTCTATTTTAAATTGAAAAATAAGTTGAAATTCTGGTTAACTGGTTATAATGTTGTTCAGTCCAACAACCTCCAGGCCATGAAACTACTTTAATTGTTTTATTCCTTTATGAGTTACTCGATCCTGTCTATGCAGAAAATGCCCCGCATCGACTTTGCAGTGCTTCTGGTCTGCGGGAACACTTCGACCTTCTGAATGCCTCTTAAAAATGTGACAGCAAGGTAAAATTACTTACACTGTGCTTTTTCCACAGGCATGTCAAAAAAAAATAGCTATAGTAGTCTGGCAACATTTGAGTCTGGAAGGAAGCTCGGTGTTACATTTTGGTGGTGCCAGCTTTGTAGCTACATGTAACTATGAAAAATGCAACTATAAAGAGTACGTGGAAGTATGTATGGACACAATGAACCCTGTCCAGAATCAAGGCACATAATTTAGAAAAAACGGTAGGAGTAACACTACAGAAAGCTACAGAGTGATAGTCTGGGACATGCTGCCGTTGAAATCAGTATCAAGCACTGGTTGATCTCTGTGGTACAGTGCTCTATGATATACTTGCTCTAACTGATCAGTCAGAAGCTTTCAGCAGATTATAAATGTGGGTCCAAGTCTTTGGTTACTTTCCACAGTTAAGATAATATATAACAATAATTTACATATGATGATTATTATTTCTTTGGCAGGATGGAACAGTGAGGTAACACTGAACTCAGGAAGGTATTTATTTCTTTAAATAACTCTTGGCATCTTTTTACTACCAACATAACTTACCATGAACAGATTATATCTTCTATAAGTACTACTTCCTCTAACTCTTTCATCCATGTACAGTTGTTTCTCCTTTTCATTTTATTAGCACTAAAAGAACAATTCAGTAATAGTCATATTTAACATCCTGACTAGATAGACCCCTCAAACTACCCGGTATAGCAGCCTACAGGTAGAAGCACAAACATGAAATAAAATTGGAGTGCAAAGATGCTCAAACCTATGATAGTCACTGCCATTAAAAATACATTTGCTGTGGTTAGATGAGTCAAATATGATAAGAGTTAAAGGTTATCACGTCTCTCAGCTGCTGTAGTGCCACCTAATGAGCACAATCTGTAAAAGTCACCTCAAATGCCACTATTACTTTTAAATTTAATGTTAAAGAATGCTTCAAAAGGAGTGCTCTGAACAAAATGTGGAGTGGGATGCGGACACTCTTCATGCATGTTGGTTTAGCATCTCTACATCCCAGTGGAATGGCAGGGAGAAGGGCATCACCTAAGGCTGACCTTCAGTTAAACTGTGTGTTTTACCACATCAGTTGTGCCATAGGCTTCTTTAACCAAAACCAAGCACGTGAAAGCAAGACAATTATTGGTAAAACACATGGAAATGCCTCATAGCTCTCTGACTAGCCTCCCTTGGTTATGACATTTTCTCCTATGTCATTTTTTTCCACAGGGCTTCCCGTGTTTAATGAGCACCCACTCCTGTAGTGTCAGCGCTGGGTCACATGCACACTTAAGAAGTCTCCTGTCCCACCTCTTCCGTACGGCGATGGTGGTAGCTGGAACATCTCTGTGCCAAACTCTGCACAGGTGCAGGAGAGAGCATTTACCCACCACCCAACAGCTGTCGTTCATCTCCTCTGTGAATAAAGGAGCAAGATGTATTTTTTTTTTTACTACTATTATTTTGCATGCTGCTTTCAAATAGGTGGTGTGTGAATTGCGAACAAAAGATATGCCACAGTTTGGTAATCCTTGTTCTGGACTAGAACAACAGCTAGCAAACTGTTCTGCTATATCCAAGGACAATCCAGACTTGATGGCAGCCCATTGCTGGAAATGGTTGAGCTCCATACTAGTTATGAAGAAGTCCAGCAAGGACTTTTGCGTTACAGTGCTACTCCCCACCTATTGTGCAGTGATAATTACTGCAAATAGAGCACACTCCTATTTAAGCTCAGTGCTTTCCAGAAAGTCAGGATGAACAGTGACTCTCACACATTTTTAGAGCAAGAAATGTATTCAACTTTCCAATCCTGACAGCCCCAGCCCCAGCTAAAAAGCATACATCGGAAGGAAAGCCAGGTAAAAGGAGGCAAAATGACTGCTGTCCTAAAAGTCCTTTGGGATCACGGGCAACCACTGCAAGTAAAAGCACTCCACTTAGAGTATTCACCTGCGCTCACAGAATGGCTTTATGAGAAACCAACTTGGCTTGAAGTAATGTTTGCGCCATCCACCGCTTAAGATGTGCCAAGCACTACTTGGCCACAGCTGTAAGTCTAAATCAAAATATCTCTTATTTGAAAAAAAAAAAAACAAATACATCTTCCACTTACAAAAGATAAGAGCTTCCAGATGGCACAACTGTCAAGGCAGATCAGTTTCTGATCCAGTTCCAGCTACCTTGACAGTATCGTCTTTAGTACAGATGTGGACAAAAAAAGTCCAGAAACACAACAGCACAGATGAGATTTGAATTTCAATTGTAAAGGTTCTCTCTCTCTTAATCTTGTGATAAAAGTCACTTTACAATAACATAGCATTCTACTATTGCTTTTGAAACATAATATGCAGCTATATGTCATAGATACAATTAAAAAGCCCACCTCTGAAAACAGCACAATGACGCCATACTGGTATTTTGCTATACAGCCCAGCCAAGACACACTTCAGTATTGTTTCAAGAAAAAGCAAAGCAGAACTGATACAGCTGAAATCTAGAAAAACTGACAACTCTAAGCTATGAGAATAGGTAAATCAGAGAAACTGCACATCCCACAGAGGGAAATATTGTTGATACTTGTGAAGAAATATTACCAAAAAAAAAAAAATGGAGTTAACCTCAGTTAAGAATGACACATAATTCTAACCAATTAGAATGATATCTAATTTCATAACAAATTTAACTTGATGTTTTCTCCGCTGTTTTATACAGGTTACAGCATTACTTCATCCTTTCCAGCATCTTTCTTGGAACATTTGATCACCTGACATTCACAGTTCACCCACCTACTGCCCAGATCTTTGTGATAAACTGGCTTGTGGCAGGTGAATTCCATGGTCAAAAGATAATGTATGGAAGATTTAAGCAAAGGGAGCCATCACACCTCACGTGGGAGACTATTAGTTCCCAGAACCCTCTGCTGTACATCATGAAATGCTGTATGTCTGGGAAAACTTAGAAATGGGTTCACAGGAAGGAAAGGAGAAAAAGAGAGAGAAAAATGGAAAATGAGTATGATGGAAGGCACAAAAGACAAGAATAATAAAATAGTATGTATTTAAATTTATATAAGATTTTCATAAACAAAGGTATTTCTAAGCCAAAAATTTTAGTTGGCTTTAAATAGGTTCCAGTAAAGTCCTATAGGAAACATTTGGCAGTATACCCATGATCTGTGCAAATCATTTTTATGTTTATTTCCTCACCTACACTGTGTGGGACACATAAGCATATATGCTTTAAGGTGCTTGCCTTACTGCCAGTTGAGTTTTTATAAATTACTCATATTTGTAAATAATTCCCAAATAATTTTGTCAAAAAATTTTCTCCATTTGAAGAGGAGAAAAAAAAAACAAACTCCCAAACAAACCCAAAACCCTTAAGGTTTTTTTGGATGCAAAGAAAAGAAGCCATCATAATTTCAAAAACCACAAGCAGGTTTGGTATCTGTAGGCTGATGACAGCTCTGTGGAGTTTACAGAACATATATGCACTTGAATGTTTCCACTCTAAGAAGAAATGCAAAACTGAGCTACCTATTGTTTATCCTAAAGCACCATGAAAGTCAGAACTATATTTTATAGTCAGATCTGTCTCAGACCAGAAAAGGACACCTGTGCTGGTCACCACGTAACCTGGTACATCTACCCAAACACGTCCAAAGATCATCCACAGCACATCACAACCTTAAATCCCCACCACCTCCCAATCATAGAACAGGCTTTAGACTTCCACTGTGAAAGACCAAAAGCCTCACAAATGATCATGCTGCAGTATAACATCTTCAGGAGTGTTATGATGACTTATTTGGAGACATAGGGTTTGTATCTTGCAGAAGAGAAACACTGCTGTCAAGGGGAAAACTTGAGGGTATATTGTGATGAAAGTTTCTTCTACTTGGTTTCTCATGCCTGCACCTGGTGGTGCCATTTATAGCTGTTTGCCATCATAAGCGTACTGACCTAAAATGAAAATAGGAACCATTACAGAATGACATGCGTAAGCTTTCTCAAATAAAAACATACAGGCAGCCATCAGCAGAACTAAATTCATATGATCAACCTGAAGTATGCTCTAAAGCAGCTGTGTGGTGATTATACTGTAAAGGGAGAAACTGCAGCTGGAAAAATCTTCAACAACTTCGTATCTTTGCCCTTTGATTATAAAGAAGTAGGAATATAAAGAGAGTTGATATCAACTGCACCTCGCTTCACCACAGCCTCTTTGTGAATTAAATAAATTGCAATACATTTTGAGTTTAGAAGAATCAGGCATTCCTTCATGAAACAGCTATTTAAACAGTCTTCCTTCTTAAAAAGCACGTATTTCATATTCTTTTATGTGGTTCTATAGTTTCCTTCCATTTATTTGCCCACTTGTCTCTGAAAACCTGACTGATGCTCTTCCTAAGACTTTCCCTGCTGTCATCCACCTGCCTTCTCTGCCTCCTTAGACTTACATTCAAAGCTCTGCCTCTGCCTCATTCAACTTTTACACGGTTCTGGATTATTCCTATTTACACCCCATTTGAGCTCTCTACAAACTCCCAGAACACTTTACCTTTTCTCCTTTCACTACCTGCCTCGGGATTTCAAAGCCTGAAGTTTGAGTGCAGTACTTGCTCGCTCACTTCACTCAGGCTTTGTCCCAGCCTCCTTCCCTGGCTTTTTCATGCCAACAGCTTCCACAGCAGATTATAGCCTTTCTGGCAATGGCCCACACGAGTCTACACAGTGCATTACAGGAGATGATGAGTTTGTTCTGCTCGTCCTGTGAGCGAGCCCAGATGTACCCGCTTTACAAAGAGCTACGCCTGAATTAAAAAAGCCCTCCTGAAATATAAAAATACATCAGATCAAACTCAGTGTTATGTAATTATAGGCACAGATCTTTTGGATTCAGTTCACTGCATTTTCTCAGAGCCCTCCTGAGAGACCCTAAATACACCTATAGAAAATCTTGGAGACATCATCTTACTCTTCTAATTCTTCCTCCTCTCACAAACTCCACATACACTCATATAAATGTGTGCAAACCATTCCTGAGTGAAGGAAAAAAAATATAACCCCATACTCCAGAGTACTACTTCCTGTTAACCCTTGCTATTTCCTCTGTAGTTTTGTTTTTGGTTTTGTTTTTGGTTTTGTTTTTAAAATCCCCTTCCCACAAAACTTCTGCTGAAGGTGCAAAAACACCTGAGCCAACTCTGCTTAGGACGATGTAGATATAGAGGATCACTGGCCCAGGTTATTCCTCAGTCAGGTACAGTTGCCCTGCTTATGAGGCTGCCTCTTTTTTGGGGATTCCTAGTGCCACACCTGGAACACATTTCCTAACGTGTCATGGATTACTGTGTCTGGTTCTGGACTCCACAGTACAAGAGAGGCATAGACACATGGGAGCAAGTCCAGTGAGGAGCCATGAAGATGATTAAGGGACTGGAGCACCTGCCATATGAGAATAGGCTGAGAGAGTTGGGACTGTTCAGCCTGGAGAAAAGGTGGTTCAGGAAGGTGCTCATCAATGTGTACAAATAACTGATAAGTAGGAGGAAGACGAAAGCAGACTCTTGTCAGTGGTTCCCAGGGAAAGGATAAGAGGCAATGGGTACAAATTGACACAAAATGACATAAAGGAAATTCCCTTTATACATAAGAAAATCTTTCTCCTTGTGAAGGTGGTCAAACACTGGAACGGGTTGCCCGAAGTCTTGGAGTCTCCATCCTTGGAGACATTAAAATCCAGCTGGACATGGCCCTGGGCAACCTGCTTTAGCTGATCCTTCTTTGAGCAAGGAGGTTGGATGAGATCATCTACAAAGATGCCTTCCATCCTTCAATCATTCTGTGATATCTAACTTGCTTGCTTTTGACACTGTTCACAACTCCCTCTTCTTTCTCCTTCCCCCATTCCCAGCTCTTTGTGTCTCTCTTTCTTGGAAGGCCCATTAATGACACTCAACTGGAGAGTCAGCTCAAATCAGAAAGCAGCACAAGCATCTCAACACTACTTTTGGACCTCTGAGCAATGCCACACGCAAGACTCATAGAATAGTTTGGGTTGGAAGGGACCTTTAAAGGTCATCTAGTCCAATCTCCTGCAATGAGCAGGGACATCTTCCAACCAGATCAGGTTGCTCAGAGCCCTGTCCAACCTGACCTTGAATGTTTCCAGGGATGGGGCATCTACCACCTCTCTGGGCAACCTGTTCCAGTGTTTCACCATCCTCATTGTAAAAAATGTCTTCCTTATATCTAGTCTAAATCTTCCCTCTTTTAGTTTGAAGTCATTACCCCTTGTCCTATCACAACAGGCCCTACTAAATAGTTTGGACCCTTTCCTGTAGGCCCCCTTTAAGCACTGAAAGGCCACAATAAAGGCCGGAAGGCCAGAGGAAAGCAGTTTCTCTGAATGCAAAAAGGCCTGAGCAGAGTTAAATCTACTGACTGAACCCACAGCATGATCTACATACAGACTAGATAATTGATAAAAGGAAGTTGATTTCATTTCTGTTCTCTCAATTCCTGCTCACCCTTGTCACCTTTGTCTAAAATGTCTCTTATTTTCTTTTTTTTGGACCAAGTAAGAGGTCATGCTAGCTCTGACTAAACCCAAACTACTTCTATGACTCTCTTTTAATTATTATAATAGGCACAATCTGGCTTTTACCCAGGAATATTAAAGTAAAGAAGGCCTTAAAATCCTAGGATTTTAAGGGAGGGCTTATTAAATTTTAATTTCATTATTTTTTCAGTTACTTTACTCATCATAAAATCAGCATATAAAGAATGCAGGTCCTCTCTCCCTCCATCACTGCAGACCTTGGGTAAACAGCAGACTTAGTCATCCTCTCATTAACCCCTCTGGCTTTGATGGAATTATTCCTTGCTAAAGCTGGTGCAATGGTGGGGGAAGAAGCTGGTCCTCCCTGTTGCAAGACTGACATCAAAGTACTGGAGAAAAAATCACCAAGCTTTCTACTGCTCATTTTTAATATTGCATTTAACTACTGTTATAAGAATGGTCCATAATAAGCTTCAAACCCGGTTATATATTAACTGGTTGACTTTTTTTTTGGTTGCCACACATGCAAGCTGACATAAAAGAAAAACTTCAAAGAGCCCTTTTTGTCCAATTGGATGGGCTAGATTCAATTAAAGATAAGGAAAAGGCAAAATAGTAAATTATTTAATCAACTGCATGTCTGCTTTACTAGAGGTTGCAGGATAATAAAGCTTTCTCTAATAAGATTTTACTGTATCACAAACCCAAAGAAATAAATTGAAACATCATCTTGCTTCATGAAAAAATATAAACTACCAATGCTACCAAAAAATATTTTTTCTGCATTCTGTTATATAAGCTGGTACTGCCAAAAGTTATGTAGTGCTTAAAATATGTAATTATACTGAGTAACAGGGACAAAGCCCTGAGGAGGTTTAAAGTCACAGATAAAAGCCAACACAGTAGATGCAGCTTTGCAGCAAGGAGACTGGTGTTAGTGCTGCTTGACTTTTACTATTAGAAGTAGACTGACAAGTCAAAACTGAGCTATGATGGACAGATGCAGACACAGGTCAAAATGATTGAAGAGCTATCTGCAACAGAAAGCGGGGAAGACCTGCTGGATAAGGTGCCCCTATTTTAGCTTAGTGCTTGCAGAACCTGTGAATGCCAGGACAGACACCTTCCACATTTCCCCACCAACAGGAACATTTCAGTGGTAGTTATGTCAGGACAAGCCATCTCACATGGATTTCCCACCAGACAGGTAATTCTGGTATCCCTCTCCTAGAAGACAATTTTTAAGTTTTTCTGCCCATGCTCTTGTGAGAAAAGGAAAGGAAATGAAGGCAGAATAACCTATTCTTGCTGAGGACTGAAGAAAAAGGTAAATACTAGATTGTCACTTCCCATGTAAAAGGAGGAAATCTGCAAATAAGACACATGAAAACACATATAAAGCTAAGAAAGCATCTGTGAAGGTTTTGCTATAAAGTAAAATGAGTATATGACTGATTTGGAAATTCCCACCATTTACCTACCGGACATCAGCGATGTAAAAAAAAAAAAAAAAAAGGTTGAAATATCTGGTCTCAAAAAGAAGTGAAACGCAAAACTAATCAATGAAGATAAATGAATAATGAAAACTATACTTGTCATTTCTTGGACCAGAAACAAAAACATTGCAAAGGATGAAGAAATATCGTTGCTATTGTTATTTAAATGGACAGAAGTTTTGCATGAGGTTGCTTTCATTACCCACAAACCAGCAAATACTTAAATGCTTTCAAAGAACTTTATAGCTTTAGTAAACTTCCATTGAAAAACAGCATGACATGGTGGTCTACTATTTATTTTTCAGAGTAAATAAACTGTTACAACTAGAGTATAATGTATTAAAGGGAAAATAAATGTGACTGTTTTGCCAGAAATAATAAAAAAAAAAAACAAACCAAACAACTCTTTTACATAATCACTTCAATTGTGAAAAAGAGAAGAATCCAGTTTAAAAACCAGAATACCCCTAAGTACCACCCATCAACTGTGCAGGAGCAAAATATAAACAAAAGATTCCATTGCTGCTGCTCCTGAAGCAGCCATCTTCCCTTATGCCAGCCAAGGATCCGTTTTGGGGATTTCATTTGGTTTGGTTTTCCCATTTATTGAAGCAACAAAGATGGGGATATCTATGGAAATTAACGTCATCATCAATGTAAATAAAACCTCTCTATCTATGCTTTCATATAAACCTCTCAGCTTTTAAACAAAAGGAGAAAATATTTTTGAAAAGAAACACTCCCAACTATGAAACGAGGCCCTGTTTTCTTACTGAATCACACAGTTTGAAACAAGCTGCTTATGGTTCTCTTGCCTACAAAGGCACAAATCAGGAATAACTCTCTCAAAGCTTATATAATTACCGTGGTACCAAAAGTCACGCAAGCAAATAGAATACCCAGCGCGATTTGTTCTGAGATAGTTTTGAAATGACCTGTTTAGCCTGCCAGAGCTACATCTTCCATGAGGCACCGCAGTCTCACCTAAATGAAACCAATGTGATAGAGGAGATCTAATCTAGTAAGGGAGATAGAAAACAAATGTCAAAATACTGGAATTGCCTACGGACAAAATTTGTGATTCCAGCTAGCTCTAATGTGATGTGTTCAGATACAGTGGCTGCCATTTCCATCAAATAGCTCCAAAATAAACAAAATTGAAGCCTGGAGAGGTGATATTCTCAGTCCACAGCAGAGAGACTTCTGTGGTCCAGATGCTCGTCTGGAGCATCCACAAGACAGAAAAGTGTTCATGCAAAACTGTAGAGAGAGGATCTGTGGAATAATAAATAGCAGCGGTCTGGCAAGTGACTCACCCTGAGCTGATTCAGAAGTTCTGTTCCCTGCTGCTGTATGTGTAAACCTGTTTGGAATAACTGATTAATTAGGAAGGCGTCACATTTGAGGTAAGATGTCCAGTTCCCCAAATACAAAGACCAAATAAAAAAGCCATATTAAACTAAATAGAAGTTTAAAAAGAACACAGATGGGGGCAAAATCAGAACTTTGTTATAGCATTTTGCAAAGAATCATAAAAAAGGAAGGCTGGCCGAATGTACAGGAGTAATGAACACACTTGCCTATCCCAAAAGTAGAATTAAGTTAATCTAGACTATTCAGGGTAGATTTTTTTTTCTTTAAAATCCCCAGTTAGAGAGAATCCACACTGTTTCCCACTAGTCAGCATGCCTTCATTTCGTTCCAGAGGTAAAGGTTTTCCCCAGTACCACATCTAAAGCACCGGGCTTTGATTGGTTGGTTGCTTTGTTTTTTTGGGGTGGGTTTTTATGTTTGTTTGGTTTTGTTTTTGTTCTTTTAAACGAAGCTAATTATCACCTGTCTACATGGATGACTTTTGACTGTAACAGTCTTCTACGTACTGAAATTCTGCTATCATGAGTTGCACCATTTAGATGAAAACAATTAAATAAGTCTTCTCTGCTCAAAAGGGAATTTTCTATACCTCTTGTAATTTCACTACTCTCCTCCGAGCATGTTGTAATTTTAAGCTCTTTTCTAAAGTATGGAGGCAAAGAACAGACACATTATTTCATATTCAAGTCTTCATAAGCTTCAGAGTAAAATTATTAACTTACACTGCATATGGCATTCTGGTTAATGCAACCAGAATAACATCTGATGTTTATTTTTCAAAAACATCATTTTCTTGGCTGATAAAGTCTGTGGTCCAGTATGGCAATCAGATACTGTTCTTCAAAATAATTATCTAGTTCTATATCCTCATTCTGTATTTGTGCATTTCACTCTTTCCCCTAAGCATTTTACGCTTATTTATTACTGAATTTCGTAACAGTGATACAAAACATCTCAAATTTTCCAAGATAATGAACTTTCTTTCCTGTTGTTCAAAATGCTTCCAAACTCTCATATTTCATCCATAAAGTATATGAAGTATACTTTTTTAGTCTGTTACCAAGTCATTTAAGAAAAAGTTGAACAAAATCAGGCTCAGCACTGTCCACCCCCCTTGACAGTCAAACATTGCTAACTCAGCTTTAAGTATTGTTTCCAACTAGTTATGCACCTTGTCTTAATTTCATCTAGATCATATTGTCCTAATTTATGTATGGACTCCTTTATAGGGCAGTGTCAGAAACCTTGCCTGAAGTCAAAATTAATCCTATCTGTTCCCATATCCGATTAACCCAGAAATCCCATCAAAGAAAGTAATTAGAGTATGTTGATGTGATTGTTTTTGACAAAACCATACTAGCTGCTTTTATTACTTTATTATCTTCTCTGTACCTACGCATTGAATGCCTAATAATTTGTTCCAATTACTTTCCAGATGTTGAAATGACACTGTTTCATCTATAATTCTAAAATAGTGTGTTTTTCCTTTTTTAAAGTTAGGTACTATGTTTGCTAATGGTTCAGGGTTTGAGCTGGCTAGGCTTTCTAAGCACTTAAGGGCAAATTTAATTGGATCCTGTCAGAATTAATACATCATGTTACATTAATATTCTTTAAATCATTCCTTCCCAACTCTGTTCGTACCTACTTGGTAATGTTGTTTGGTTAAATACATGCTTACAGAACTGAAGGGGATTTTTTTTCCCTTTGTTTCTTGTTATTCTTTCTTGCTAAGCAATGGACCTGCGCTATCCTTTATCATTCTAACGTATCTTTCTAACACATTCAGAACTTTTTCCGAAAGCTTTCATGTAGCCTGATGTATCCATATTTCTGAGTATAATTCCTGTCTTTCCTCTCTATTGTGATATTTAGCAATTCTGCTTTTAACATATTCTCTTTCAGTAACTCCTAGCTCTCCTTCACTCATTTATCCTTTAGATTATCTTCCCCGGAGACCATTTCTACTAGCCCCCCGAGTTCATTAAAGTATGCTTTTTTGATGTCAGTTTTTCATGTTCTGGTACTATGGTTGCTTCTTCCTAAAACACAAACATTGCCATTTTACAGTCATTTTCACCCAAATTGGCTTCCAAGTGCAGATTCTCATCCAGTTTCAGAAATCTCTTAGTCATAGCCAAATCTAAAAAATGGTACTTTTAATAATTTTCTTTATCTTTTAAAATAAACTTGTTTATATGTCAGACCTTCTCTATTCTTACATACTATTTTTGGAATCGAGTAATTGACGGTCTCCAATTCATCCAATTGAGGGTTCCTCCCTCAGTCTGGAGATGTGTAAATACTTCAGGCTATCAGTCACATCTCTACTCAGAAATAGGTTCTTGTCATTAACTCATTTCAAACTTAATTTAAAAGGGCTGGGACTCCTCTTCTATGAAGAAAGGCTGAGAGACTTGGGGTTGTTCAGCCTGGAGAAGGCTCTGGGAAGACCTTATGTAGCCTTTCAAAACTTAAAGGGGGCATATAAGAAAGACGGAGAGAGACTTTTTACCGAGACCTTTAGTGATAGGACAAGGAGCAATTGTTTTACACTGGAAGAGGGATTTAGACTGGACATAAGAAAGAAATTTTTTATAATGAGGGTGGTGAGACACTGGAACGTGCCCAGAGAAGCTGTGGATGCCCCATCATTGGAAGTGTTCAGTGTCAGGTTGGATGAGGCTTTGAGCAACCTTATCCAGAGAAAGATGTCCCTGTGTACAGGGAGGTTGCACTAGATGATCTTTAAATGGTCCCTTCCAACCCAAACCATTCTATGATTCTATGAAAGCTGAGCCCCTGTCCCCATGGCTGAGCAAGCTCACAATGGAGTGTACTCCCTTCCTAAAATTCATCAGAAGAGTTTTATTAGTCGTGTGCCATATGTATACATGTATGTTAACAGAAGTGAAATCAAAAAGAAGGGAAAAGAAAGGTGTTTACAAAACTATTATAAACACCACAATAGATGTTATTAACTAAATGAATCAAGTCTTTCATTATTAATACTTAAAACAACACAAAACCCATTCTGTTACAGATAAGTTTTTTAGGATTTGAACATTTCTGTTATTGCTTTAGGCAGAAGTAATGCAAACCTAAATGCCTTTATGCTTTCTAAAGTACTAGGTATGATGTGAGTATCTGTCAGTCATGTCCCATGATCTCATTATGACTGGAATTTTCATTAAATTATCTTTAGAACTGTGAGGAAATTCTGAATTACAAAGATTATGATGAAAAAATGTGTGACTTTACTAAAGTAAGTTAATTGGTTTACACTAAAATGAGCACTTAAAGTATGTATTCAGAACACTGGACGATGCTGGTTGCTGGTGCAACTAGCCACTGTTACGTTCAGTGAAGTTAAAGCATGGAGATAATTGTGCAACAAGGCTATATCTGCAATAGAAAGTTCCACCATTGACATTACAACATTCAGCTGCAATTTTGTTGCATAGCTCCTTCATTATGCCAGATAATTTATGGGTTTATAGGGTGTTTTTTTCTATATTAGCAGACCAGTGAAGGAAGATTACTTCCTCAGTGAGTACGCTTTGGAGAGAACAAGGGTGCATGCATAAATTCATCCGTCCTTGTAGTAAGGAACGTTCAAAGCATCACTATAGCAGTTTGATTACTACCTTCACAAGCTTGTCTTGGAAAGGTGAGCACTTTGCTTTATACGCTTCACACCTCTTTTTCAAGGTAAACATACCTATTGAAAAACTGAAGTGTAAAAACTTTCTATATAAAAAAATACAACAATAATATCTATAATTTTCCAAAGGAGAGCCACGAGGATGATCCGAGGGCTGGAGCACCTCTCCTATGAGGAGAGGCTGAAAGAATTGGGGCTGTTCAGCCTGGAGAAGAGAATGCTCCGGGGACATCTTATTGCGGCCTTCCAGTACCTAAAGGGGGCCTACAGGAGAACTGGGGAAGGACTTTTTACTAGGGCATGTAGTGATAGGGCAAGGGGGAATGGCTTTAAACTGGAAGAGGGCAGGTTCAGATTGAACATTAGGAAGTTTTTCACTTTGAGGGTGGTAAGGCACTGGAATGGGTTTCCCAGACAAGTTGTTGAGGCCCCATCCCTGGAGGTGTTCAAGGCCAGGCTGGACGTGGCCTTGGGCAACGTGGTCTAGTGGGAGGTGTCCCTGCCTATGGCAGGGGGGTTGGAACTCGATGATCTTCAAGGTCCTTTCCAACCTAAACCTTTCTATGATTCTATGAATTTTATAAGCATAAATAGTGATAAAATATACATCCACACATGCAAATATTTCAAGCGTGACATATACTGGGAAATAAAGGCACAATTTATATTCTTGAAATGGATATAACAAAACTTATAAAATCTCTACATATTTTGCATTACATATGTGTTAGAAAAAAAGCAATAAAAATTTTAAAGGATCCATTTAAATTCTAAAACCATTGCTCATATAAGGGTGATTTATTATCTCAGATTAATACTAACTTAAAGACTGGGCATCTGAGTCAGAAATGTAGCACTCCAGTGTCCTAAAATCAAATTAAATGAAAGAAGAATTCCAATAAATACTAAATTCCAATAAGATAGAATATTTTCATAATATTTTCCTTGTGTTTCACATACACTGCTGCAAAACAAACAAACTGAAACACTGACTCTGTAACTGTCTGGTACAGTGTCATTATTTGCATTTTATCAATTGTTTAATTTACATTTAATTAAACTATTGCATTCACATGAGATATTCTCACTATGTAATTGTTTTATACACAATTCTGACAAGTTAATACTTTTTCAGCCTTCTGCATTATAGCTTAGTATTTGAGAGGGTTTCTTTTACACTGTCACTAGCAAACGCTCGGCAATTTAACAATCTCTCTACAGTATAAACATTTATGAAAACGTCAATCATTGCGGCTTCCACGTGCTTAAAAATATTTAAAATTTCCCCAGAGGGCAGTAAGCTCAGTTCCTTGTCCTGTTCTTGATATAGTAATGGGTTGTTATTATTGAAAGTTCTCCCAGGGTTTTCTGTTTCTTTTAGATGGACCTAAATACAGTGAGAAGGTGGCTTTCTCTAATGTCTTTTTAAAGGCTGCTCTAAAATGACCTTATCTCCAGCCCATTTCAGTTTATTCTTGCATTCTCTTCAACAAGATATAGGAGATGGATTCTGTTGTCTTTAAGGCTATGTAAACCTAATCACTAAAACCACTGCAGATTTAAAGTCTTTCCCACCACAAGATAGCTAACATTATTAAAAAAAAAAAAAAAAAAAAAAAAAAAACCACCACACAAAACAAAACCCTATCAGCGATAGTAAAAACGCATTTGGTGTATTCCATAAATTCCAAAGGTGCTTTAATCTGGTTCTACTTTGGAGATTGTGGAAACTGTCTTCTGCATGCTGTGCTGAATATAATGTAATGGAGAAACATTTGTTACATAGATTAGCTCATTTCAATAGTTTAATGATGAATTAGATAATGGCAGTTTATAATGAGTGGCGTACTCTGGTGAGGAGAATAAACAGAAACTAAAGAAGAGGAAGAGAAGCTGCAAAGATCTAAATACTGAGAGATAACATCACTTCACTAGAAGACAACTTAAGCTATTGCACAATAACCTTTTAAGTTGCACAAACCTGCTGGGTGAAATGCCAAAAATGTCAAATGCAAACTTTCTAAATCTCTAAAAGCAAGGAGAACATTAAAATCAACAAAAGACTCACTAGCTTCAACAAGATCCAGATTTCCTCAGGACATTGTAACACCATCACTTCGCTGTCCCAATTTACTAATAATTTCAAAGCTGAAGTAAATTTGTAGTGGTGAAAATAATGAAAAGAAGTTTTGAAAAGGGTAACGTAGTCTATGAAAAAGTGACAGGAAAAGTATGCAATATAAGTTTCAAGGGGAATTCAAGAATTCCAAGAATAAAAAAAAAAAAAAAGAGGGCTCAGATGTTAGGTTGAAACCATCTTAGACTTTGTTACAAGGAAATTTATTCATCCTTGATGTTAAAATAACAAGCTAGCTCTGATCTGTTTCTGCAGTAGCCTACACTGCCTGAGCCAACAAAGTAACATGTTTTTACAGTTTCCATCAGAAAGGAACAAAGTTTTTTTCTCTTATTAGCAGAAAATGTTATAGAAATCCAATAATATGTTCCCAAAGTTCACCTTACAAATTGAAGAAAATCTTGTTCACAGAATTACACTAAGATGCTAAAGAAACTCAAAAGGAGACCATTAAAACAATGGTTGAATTTGTTCCAGTTTATATGAACTTTGTCAAAACCCGTAAGAGACATTGTAGTTGAGGAACAGGTCTGTGAAACAGAAAATCACTGAATCAAAAAGAGGTCAACAGACAAGAGAGATCAGAAAAGGAATTCTTACTGTGATGAGTTATAGGCACTCAGACAAGTCATGCTTTTTAAAATTTAATCTAATTTACTGGAATCAGATCCTTGCTCCCAGATTCTCCGTATAACAACAGATTTATCAGTAAACTAAATGGCATTGTGCTATGTGTAAATGTTTACTAAAATCTTATACTCTGCTATCTAGCAGTGGTTTCCAAGAATCACAGATACAATAACAGGCAAAAGGTTTGAACTGTATTGCGAAATTCTGACCAAAGCAGAATTCTGGAAAAAAAGTCTACCAAAATTTAGAGTCCTATAAAACAAGGCAGAATGAACTATCCATGACGGGAATTTAAGAAAAATGATTGTTTTGCAAGTGAATATGGATCGTGTCACAATTCTTTTATCTACAGGGTTTCTTTTCTCCCCTGTTTTATTTGGTTTTGGAAAAGTTAGCCAAACTTTCTAGACCAACCACTCTCAACAATATCTTTAATTTCTCATACATGCACTTTTATTACTTAAAGGTTTTGACTTAAATAAATAAAAATATGCCTCTCGGCATTATAATAAAGTTCTGAACTCTTTTGGAGTCAGTTCCAGGATACATGCAAGAATCTGTAGGCTGTAGAATGGAAAGCACACAGGAAGGAAAGCACATAATGTTCCCGGCAACCTATAATTTATTCCTTGCAACCTTTTTTTGTGCTAGGAGGCTTGAAGCCCCCACAGGAATTAGGTGATCACAAATTCTGAAAGACTTCTTCCCCATTAGCTCCTTTCTGAAAAGTGCAGTTGAAATTGGACGTGTTAAATTTTATTTTATCATGTACTAACACAACAAAACAACAGCAAGGTCATATTTAATACATCATGGGATCAACTAGAGATTAGATTTCCATGTTTTATGAACAGTTACATGTGTTTAACTTGTTATTTCATTAAGTTAAGAACCTGCAATTGTTCACAGGACCAAAGCCCAAGAGATTTACATGCACATAGTAGGTGCATGGTAGAAGTTGGCTCACTGAAATTTAGTTTTATTTCCTTGGATTGATTGGGCTTGAGGCATAAATTTAATGAAGGAGACATAGGGCGACCAACACCAGCTTTCAGTTATTTCTTTGCTTCTCCTAGAATCCTTAAGCTTTGTATTTCTTTAATTCTCAGACTAATTTGCACCTTTCTATTTCTGACAAGGCAAAGACATTATATTCAGTAATTCTAAATAGCTTTTCTCATACTGTCAAATAAATGAGCAGAAAGATGCCTTCAGACCATTAAGGAGACAACATTGCATTTCAACAGAAAATGTTACAGAAGAACGAAGAGGTTTTGTTTGTTGTGGGTTTGGGGTTTCTTTTCTCCCCTGTTTTATTTGGTCTTGGAAAAGTTAGCCTGAAATAAGAAGTAATTATGTGTAAGGCTAAACACTAAATCTTAAATGCAAATAAGCAGGAGTCATAATCAAGCAATATATCAGTATCTCCTAGCAAATATCTAGAAGTTAATTATACTAATTTCACACACTAATGGCTTTGGAATCTACCTAAAAGAGCCTACAGCCATTTTATGAAAGAAAAAATTTAATAGCTGCTGTAAGGGTGAATTTGAACATACATGTCCTGGTTATAGCCCTCACTACTGTGAAGTTACATTTAAATTCTTACTCAGTAAGTCAGCTAGTGACACTTTTCTGCCTTAGTTGTAGAGCCAGTTGTACAAATCTGCATTTGTCCTGGTTTTAGATCAAAGAGATGAGCTCCGGATCAGCTGAAGAGACAATCGAGTCTCATTCTCTGAACAGAAAATGCCCATCGTGGACTCCTCCAACAAAGCCAGTTTAATTATAGATCCAGCCATGACATTTCAGAACCACATTAAAAAACAGGTATATCTAGACCCTAACCTACACACTTACCTCAAAACTGACTTTTTTTTTTTCTTGACGTATTAAGATATCTGTGTGTATCATTTGTTGTTACAACTGTGATAATTCACTTTCAGACTGAAAAATACGCTGTCATCCCAACCTTGCTACTCTGCAGGTGTTTCATGCTACTTTCATTGAAATTAAGGGGCACTTTGCCTTTGACTTCAAGACTGCTGTGATATTGTAGCCTTTTAAAGCATACCGTACCCTTCCAATCTACTTTTTACTCACAATGTAGAGACCTGCAAACTGTCTTCTTTTTCTCTGTGGTGAATTCTACAGGGTGCAACCAGCTAATCCTGAATAAATGTTAGATTCAGTTCTGGGGATGCGATAGTCATTAAGCAGACACTAAAATGCACCTATTTTTTTATACCCAGGGTGCAAACAAGGCCACTTCAGTGTTTACTTGACTGCTATGATAATTTCCAGGCCAATTCTCAGTCTTCCAGGTCATTGTTAGCTCCCTCTGGGTCATTTCCACAGCAACTCAGAGGCCACAGGGGGAGACTTGACCAATGGGCCAACAGAAGTGAAAGAAGGGCAGTTGTTCATGCAAATGTTCATACCCCTCTGCCTCTGGACATCTAATGAAATATAATCTCATGATTCTTCTGGAACTGCTGAGTTGGGAAGTCTGATTTCCTGTTCAACCTGTAGATGTCCAGAATGCTCTCATGAGAGAGGATGATTTCAAAATCATTACGTGATACAGGATTTTCAGTCCCCTTAAGTCTGTTTTTTAAAGAAGACTGAGATTTGAAAATCTACCATAAACCCATATTTCTTTTTATTTAAAAGTCTAAAATAGATAACACTCTTTCTAGAAAGCAGTAAATTCTGTAAACTATGCATACATTCATCAGTTTGCAATCAGTATTCTGAAAAGCTTGAAGTTAATTATTACAGTGGACCCGTAAGTGATTGCATAACCGATGTCTTCAATTGCTTTACAATGAAAAAACCCAGAAATTTTATTTACAATCATTTTACGTATGAAGTATGTCTTTCATTTTAGGGGCAAAGTCAAGTAAAGAATCCACATCTGACTCCAGTTCTCTGCTGTGCCACCTTGGCATTAAATTTCCTCTCGTTCCTTCAAAGCAATTAGTGAAACACAGTGCCTACGTAACGAACTATATTAAAAGTGTAAGTTAAGCAAGAGAAGGTTTTATCTTTTTAATTGAAATATGTGCTAGCAAGTATCTGTTTTGCAGCTCTCATGAATTAAGTCTACTACAGCTCCATCATGTTTTGAATTCTGACTTTGTTTAATTACAACTGTGGGTAAAACTCCTTTGCCTGTGGTTAGCGTAACACGTCGATATGTATGACCTACAAAAATTCAGTCCTAAAATAAACCTAATAAAATCTATTCTCACCTTATTTAAAAGTACTCCAGTATACTGCTCATTGCCTTAAGTACTTACAAGATTAGAAAATGTCATTTCCTGTTACGGAAGAAAAAATAACTTTCCCATATTAACCTGCACAACATTCATTTGCGCTTCGGAGATTGAGTTAGAAATAATGTTAGTTTCCAAATACAGTCTTAAAAGCAGTTGCATGTACACTGCAGGCCCACAATTCCCACACCAATTTGTATTTCTACAATCACAGTTTCTTAGTGTTACCACTGTTTTTCTCTCCTCTTTTGTAGTGTAAAACACCTACATTAGAAGTGAGAATTGATTTATTAGCACTCTTTTTAAGTAGATCTAATGCACAAAGATGCATCTGGAGCATCTCTCCTGTGAAAGAGCAAAGTAGCTCTGCAGCCTATTCATCTTTCTCCAAACTTAAATAAACTCATTTGCATGAGCAGTGATGTCAGAGATACTGCTTCTATCTGGGACAGATGCTACACCCAAGAACAGCTACTGAATACAGACAACATCTTTCCTCTGAAGGAGACAGACCACTCCAATTTGCTTCAAATATTACTGATGCATGGCAGAACGGGAAGCAGTAGTTCACTCACGTAGCACAGACAGTTTCCTTACACATAACTGGGTAGGAACACTTGACAGCAGTAGGCATCTAATTGCAGGCTCCGGAAAAGGATCTTCTTATGTGACAGGGGAAAGGTAAAAGTAGGGTAAAAAAGAAATGAGAAAATGGCATGTCTGGCTGAAGTCCACACCCCTGCTTCTCCCATTAGTACAGCGTTTCTCTCCACTACAGATTTACTATTGCAAATCAGTGAAAGACATAATTACACCAGAGACAAAACACGACAAACATCTTTTTTTTTTTTCTCATTTGCTTGTTCTGAGCGGTCTAAACTTCCCTTCCAAACTCTACTCAGTTCGTATTTAATTGGACCACACGCTATATGCAAAATATTGCTGCAGTAGCCAGCACTACATATTCTCCAAAGAAGAAACAGATCCCTTCATCCACGCATCCAGTTTTCTGTTGTGAAAATTCTAAATTCTTCTTTAATCTCTACTCAGGCATTAAAGAAATGTGATAATCTATTGCCACATAATGCATTCCTACAAATAATATCAGTATCCAAATATTACTATTTTTTCTTTTTTCAGTGCAGTCAAAAAGTTTAGATTTCCTGTGAATTCAACGAACTGGCTAAGTACCATCTAGTGTATTATCTCTTTCACTTTATATTCGCAGCCACTTCTTCCAATCTGTTGTCTTCTGTTTCCTCAGCTATGCAAACAGTAAAATGAAAAGCCTATAATCTCTTCCCTCTTTAACTTACTGAAAATCCACAATATAGTTTTTTTTTTCTTTCAGTGTTTATCCAATAAGTACACATCTTAAATGGGTTCATTCTTGATAAAAATGTCAAAACCAAGCCCCGTATCACAGCTTGGTTCAGCTCTGCTGTTCTTAGTGAAAGCCAGTCTGTTGTGATAGAATTATATACCTTACTTGCTATAAAGCTCCCTCTGTTTAAGCAGCGGGTGATAACCACAGTTAGTTTGGCTCTCTGACGTGCAAATTCTAATCTGACACTATTCCAGGTGAGCAGGATCCTCAGATTCAGCTGCCTCAACTCTGGAACTAGCCCTTCAAGCCTTTTAAGCGCACAGTTAATTGAATAAATTTCTCCTAGACAACGCATGGCTATAACAGTGATGCTGGCTTCTCTTTAAATTCTTAAAGGAGAACAAGTTGGCAACAGACAGAACTCAAGTTCAGCAAAGGAATATCTAAAAACACAGAAGTGCTGTTCTGAAAAAGAAAATAAGCAAACAATAATTTTAAAAAAGGGAGGGGGAATTAAGTTTCTCAGGGAAACAACCACCTCCTGAATGTAATTTTACTTCTCACACTTCTAATGAACATTATGCTCATCCAGAAGGTACGTTCATTCTCCCCCTTCATACTCCATTTCTGGGCAAAAAATAGCCCTCTTTGTCTAGAGAGCACACTCCTTTAAAACCTTTCCTACTTCTGCTGTTTCAGTGGAAGTTCTCTTTGCTCTAATGCTCCTGTCATTTGCTACTGGATTTCTGGCCAGAGAGCTGTTCGGAGTAAATGGCCCTGCCTAGAGAACATCCACATTGTTCCCAAAGGGAATCAATGCCAATAGCACTGCTTTTCTCTCTCACATCTTCCCACTCTGGGCAACAGTTTTCTTGTAGAAAAATTAACTCTTTCAGCCTTAGCAACGATCATATTAAAAATAAGACTGAAATGCATTTTGAAAGCCACACACACGCACACAGCAAAAAAAAAAAAAAAAAAAAATCCAAAACACCAAGGACTTCAAACCCTGGTGAAGCCTTAACCATCATCTGGGCATAGTATGCAGCACGACAAAATATGCTTCAACCAGCGACTGCAGTCAATTTTAAAGGGTGATTCAACCCCAAAGAGTGTTCCTGTGAAAACAGCACCTCATAGCTCAATGTTTACTGTTTTTCAATGGCTCCTATCAGTTTACAAGTAACAGGATTATACAGAAGCTCTCCCCCACCCCCCCCACCCTTTCCAGCTCTCCGCATGGGATCTAGAAAGCTGTTTTCCCTCTCGCATTCTCCTCAGAAATCTTGATCCAACTTGTACATAGTGAAGGCACAACTATGGCAAGGATCACTTTTCTGGACTACTGCCCTCATTGGTAAATGTGGACATTAAAAATTACCTATGACTTGTTTGATAGTATTTATAAATCCTACACACATATTAAAATATATCTGGAATCTATCCCAAATTCTCCAAATTCTGGGCAGATACAAACTCCACGTGCACACGTTGTTTGAAAAAAACCACGTCTTTACACACATTTTGCAGGCTAGCAACAGCAGATAGGCTGTACAAACAGTTGTGCTCCAAGGCTGCCGCAGGAGGTGACTGGGAGTATTTGAGAATGCTCTCGTCTGTAACCACCGTGAAGCAGTAAGTTCTGGAGAGATTGGCCATTTTCAATTTCTAGAAACTCACCTTGGATAAAGGGTTGTTGTATTTCAATTGAGGATGATGTGGCTCAAGCAACGTTAAAAAAACATGCATATTTCCGGGCATAAAATTCAATAACAATTTGTCACCTGCTCTTGCTACAGGCAGAGCATCATCAGTAAGGGCTGGGATCACATTGCCACACGACCACTAGTAGAGCATCCAGGGGAGTGGTACCAGGATGGATGCTGCCACAGGCTGTGAGAGATGGGCAGACAGGAGACAGGCAGAAGCATGAAGAGGCAGTACAGTCAAACAGCTGCATCACACTTAGGCTGTGTGCCCCAACGAAAGAGGAAGGCTACAACCCACCTTCACCTGCTGAGTAAACCAATGACTACGTCCCAATTGTTATTTTTTATTGTCTGTTTGTATTAGTGGTTTAATTGCTTTTCCATCTTTTTAAAAAGTATACAAGTAGAATAGAAAACCTTACCTCTTCACCATAAATCAACGTCTCACTTGAAATATTTATGGGTAAAGTATCATCTGTGTTAACAAAGAATTTAGTTTTGGCAGTTAATCATTTTGACTGTGCAAAAAGAACCTCTACCTTTCATAATATTTTAGGTAGTCAGAGGTTACATTCTTGATTACCTAATCAAACACCTGCATTTTGCAGCACTTGGCTGTGTAATTAAAGGTGCAGCACTGAGCCGTAGTGTTCAAGGTCAATAACTAAAAAATCAATCATTTAAGTAATAAGCCCTGGCTGACTTTCCTAAAACCATTCTTCAGCTGCAAAGTGTTTTTAAATAGATCAAGAAGATGGCTAGGTTATGAAATAGTTGTATTTCTCACTGTCAGACCTTTTCAGAAGTTTTAATTAGAATATAAGCTTCAGACACCTCAGCATAGCGTGCCTATTAAGACTCACATAGGTAAAATCAGGAGTGGTGCTCAATTATAAGCATGTCATAAAATGATTCTGCCTTGGTATCCTCCCAAGCTAAACACTTCCCCTCATACTCTAAATATTATCTTCATTTACTGTATCTAAATAATGCCCGGCATCGTGTACTGCAGATACAGTTTATCATGTTTCATTAGGCTGTAATTCAACCAGATATTTAACTACTAAGAATGTAATTGATGTTATCAAAGTCAATGGGTCTATTTAAAAGGCATAAAGCCCAGAATTTCTTGTGGAAATTGTGAAGGTTAGTACCAGCACATGGTCTGCAGAAGCAGTTGTGGTCCAAGGCTGGACCACAGATTTAAGATTTGCTTGTGGAAGAATCTCGTGGTATATGGGGGGAAAGAAATAGTTTCATGCCTGCATCTCACTGGGTGGTGGATACAAATAGTCTTTCTTAACCAGGGCTCCAGTCCCACTCACATAGTGGACATTTTGCCTAAGTGAGCTGGAATGGAGCATTTGGTCGGAACTGCCTTTCTGAGTCTTGTGATTTAGCACAATACAGAAAAGCAACCCAAAAGTTTCCCGTATGTTTGATTACCACCTTTCTCCATTCAAAACCTCAAGAATGACCTCAGAGGAGTTAAACGTGTCTCATTTTAACTGTTTAAAAATGGAGAATAGTATCAGCCACGTGCACTGATGATAGAATTATTGAAAATGTAAATATCTTCCGTTTTTCATAACTCTCAAGCACTCAGGTACACAAAAAGTTGAAAGGAGCAGCCATATATTGTAGTTCAGTACAGAAATGTTCACAATATTTTTACAAGGCCATGCCACAAAGGAATACTTAAACTCATTTATGTTTTCAGAGCATTTTGAGAGCTTTGAATTAATTTTAGTCACTTTTGAGGAACTTAAAATTCTCTTCCACATTCCAGTGTTCCAGGAAGCAAATACCTCTGCTCTTTTTATTCCATGTCTAAAGGGTCTCTTTTTATTTGCCTATCCAAGATGTAAAAAAAAAAAAAATAATAAATAAATGAAATAGAGCATAATAAAAGCAAGAATGACTGAAAAGCAGTGGCAATAGTTCACTGTTTCACAAAGTGCTGAGTGGAAAGTAAATGGTAGAAAGAAGGAAAGAGGAGTGGATAAAGTGTTCCAAACAGGGAGAAATGAATGCTTTGTAGTACGTGTGAATCTGTTCTGTAGTTACAGTTGCTCAGAAGAGGAAAAAAGTCATATTTCTTTCCTAAGGGTTAAGAAGAAATCTTATCTATTTAGCATAAATACGAGCCCCTCCAAGACAGAAAATATATATACATGTATTTCCAATGAAGTGGCTTTTTCACATGCTGTCACATGCATACCTTACATAGCTTACATGTGCACAGTAACTTTAAAAGGAAATCCACTGAATCTGCGCTCTCCTCCCACTAAAGCTTCCTGATGGAACTGTGTGAATGTTTCTGTAAAAAAAAGGTGCCACGTTTTGTAAAATATCTTTATATGAAGGGTTAAGCTTACAAAAGATCCACAATTTGTGATTATGTGAACTAACTCCCTGTCATACCCACATTTGACCATCGTTCTGTAGAGGCAATATATTTCTCCTGATAGGTCTGTTTAGTGAATCCCATACAAAAAGTACAAATCCTTTTAATTTCAAAGTAATAGGAAGAAGGTGGTGTTTTCGTTAAATCAGGGGCTAAGAACAGTCTTTATTCCTCGTATAGCAGCACATGTCAGTTATGTTGCAAGTGATATTTACCCTCCTGAATTTGCAAATCATCTCAGACCTGAGGGCCCCACATCACTCTTTTTAATCTGCAGCATTTTTTTAGGGTCTCATTACTCCTCTGCAAATGGTGTTTCAAACAACTGCTCATAGTATAGTTAAATTTGCTAGAAAATGATACCAACTACATTATGTTAGTGCAGTTCTAGGAGTATCTGGGCATGCATCATACAGAGCCCTTTCAAAGACTAGACTAGAGGTCATTCAGACCAAACCCATTACCTTTCAAAAATGGCTGGTTTCCCTTTATTGTCTAATTTCAGTAAAGTGCTGTTTCTTAACCATGGAAATTATTCTTGTTTATATGCTTACATAAAGTTATAGCTGTCCATTGTTACATAAAATAGACATTTCAATTTATAAAGTGTATAAAACATATGCATTTTGAACTCCACATTCTCAGAAACCTATACACTAAGACACCGAGTAAAGAATTTCAAATACCAGCAAAGGATTTGAAGGAAAACATATCTTCTCTTTAACAGTATCTTCTATTCTTTTTAGGCAAGAAAATGATCAATACATGTTTGTATTTTCCAGTGCACTGACTGCAACAACCCATTAGAAACTGTAACATACAGCAGAAAATGTAGAGATACACTTTCACATATTTACACTGATTTATATTTGCACCATTTGGAAAATATTGATTTTTTCTTCTTGTGCCCTGAACAGAACTGCAATTTGCACGTCTGCATTGTTTAACAAGAGCAACTTCAACTTGCACAGTGTCTGACATTCCCCTATATCTATGATACTTGCATAGCTCTGGGAACAGCGATTGCTTTTTCACTGTATCAGCAGACAAAGGGAAGAACCAAAATTCCTGTGTACTCCACAGAAATAGTGATTTTAAAAATCCTTACATCAGAATACAATAACAGAGGAGTAACCCAGCCTAGATAACGGGGATCGGAAGACTATAACCCAGCAGAAGATAACACTAAACAACTGAGCCTGATTTGGTGTCTGACATACTATTACACAATAAATATATCATGCCAGACTAATATCTGGCTGACTTCTGGCTACACTGCAGTCAAAGTAGTCTGATCACATTACCGCTGAGGACCTGAATAAAAAGCTGGGGTTTGTTTCTTGTACTGGTCATATACTAATGAGCACTGCTCTGCTCATGCCCTGAAGAGTCTGTCTTCTAGTTAAGACAGAGAGGAAAAAATGTAAAGAATAATTAGTAAATAAGAATTATTTACGTCTCAAAGAAAAAATTAACCAGACAAATAATACTGTATGCATAGTATGTTGTAAATGGATGATACACAGAGCCAATTACAAGTTTCCCTACAAATACATAGTCCTAGTTACTTACAGATATAGAACTTCAAAGGCATTTGGAAAAGGAAGACTGAGTGACCTTGAGGACAGTCCCCGAGCTCTGCTATTATTGCACTGACTGAGAAAAAAATGTCTTTACAGAGGTGTTATTTCCCAACAAAAATTCTTGTGTGCATGCCCCTGCGTGGCAATTTTTATTTTTTTTTTTAAAAAAGACTTTGGCTAAAAAGGCTAGAATATTAAAAACTGTAATAAAACCTTCCATGTAATTTATTTGTTTCGGTAGAAAACTGGAGCTGGTCCAGGGTATTTCACTTTGTAGCAGGGAAGCAGTTAGCAGCATTTATGGAACTGCAGTCCATCTTTGAATTACATGTATTTGACTCAGCAGTCACTTACAGACAGAAAAGTACAGTTTTTCAAATAGTAAATCTTAGACTAATAGCTTCAGCTAGCTGGTACTGTGGGATTAAACTTCTTCAGTAGCTCATCAGCCACAGTTTAGCCCAGACAAGTTAAATTAAGGTCAGAGGTTCAGGTACAGCTGCCTTTAGCTGATGAGTTCTGGGATAAGCAGTGCAGGTTGTCTATTGCTGTTAGAGGCCAAGAAAACGTGCAGAACAGCATGCTTCTCTTCAGTTTATGTGGGTGAGCTTAACAGACTGGCTTTCTCTCCATCCCTTCCCCATAAACTAACCTCTTAGCAGAAGTTTGCCTATTCTAAATTTTTAAGCATATATTGGGTTTCTAATTTATTATTGAAATAGCTTTTGCCAGACCTACCTGTGGAGGGCTTACTTTTCTTAACCATTTCTCTGCTATGCTTTGATATCTGCTTCACCTGCTGTGCCTGCAGTCAAGCAGGGCATGTTCTGCAGATGCTTCATCCCATATTCTCATTTGAGACGTTACCAAAACTTCATCAGCCGGGACATGCTTTTGCAAATGGAGAAAACGATAAGGTATCTAGTGGGACAGTGTCCAGGGAGGGACAATGAGAAATGGAAATACAATGGAAGGAGTAATAAATATTGAGAGGTGAAGTTGAGGACAGAAGGGGAAAGAGAAGGCTGGGGACACAGGAGAGTTATGAAAGCATTCTGGGAGTAGAATTTTTAGTAAAGTTCGGTGGAAAAGGGAGTAAGGTAAACATATAATGGCAGAAAGAGGAAAACAGAAAAAGGGAAGAAGGAAAAGAAAAAAAAAAAACAGGAAGCCATAGTGAGCTTTTTAATACTTTAGAACATGTTCACCTTAGTCAGTAATTTCTAGGTATAACAGTGAAAAAACAGCTATGCCTATAAAAATAATAAAGTTTTAAAATCTCTGGATGAGAAAGCAAAATCACCTTTTCTTTGAACTTATAACTGCCTTCATCTCCTTACAGCAAAGTATGTTAGTTGACTTCAGTTGATGCAGTCAGTTTCACTAAAGGAAGGTAGGGCTGAGGGGATTCTCCCAAGAAAATATCTTCTCTTCTTTGATGCAAAAATTTACTCCATTCACAAGAAATACCATACAAGGCACTTCTCAAAACTCACCAGCCACATAGAACTATGCGATACTAACTGGAAATTCAAACAATAGACAAAAAAAAAACTAGTCAATGAAAACTGTAATGGAATTTGAGAATTGCTTGCAACATTTTTACCTCTTTTGAAATTTCAAGATGTTTCTATTGAAAACAATAAAGTCAAGCAAAACATCAACAACTGGTTTCTAATGGCACATTTCCTTAGGTAGACATTTATTCCCTTTTCAACCACAGCCATGGGAAACAGATACCAAGCTATTTAACACTCTGTAAAGTATTAGAACTGGACAACTGAATAGCATACAAGTCTTTGCAATATCTTCCTGGTAAGGTATTCAAGCTGGTAAAAAAATAAAAAAAAAAAAAAAAAAGAAAAGGCAAATATAGCAAACCCAAGAATATGGCAAAGCGGCCTATATTTGGCTCCCTACTTACAAAAAAACTGACTAGTAATCATATTTCAACAATCTAAAATAAACATGGATAGATAATTCTGGAAGACTCAAACAGTCAGAGAAGTGCTATCCAACAGGATTAAATAAAATTCTGCAGCTGCAATCACTTCTATTGAGCTAGTACAAGCATTTCAAGATACAGACAGAAATGAAATGTGCAGTAACACTTTGAACATAAAAGCTCAATATACAAACAGACTGTGGAATGAAAACATAGCATTTGTAAAAAGACAATGTGCTATTTTCTCCTAATAGGATTCATACACATTTTAAATTTCAGTGGACATACAAGAAAAGAAAAATAACTGAATATCTTAGTGAGAAAGCTTACCAAAACTAACACTCAATCTAGTCATCCAGCAGATAAATTTCAAACAAATGATTACTCAGGTTTTAAAAATCAGCATTTACATTCACTTACAGAAAAATGCAAAATATAGTGGGCATCAGCATCAGCCAAGAGTTAAGCTTACCACAGACCATATGGGAGGATGTCCCCATAGACTGTGTATCTTGTAGTAGCATGGCATCTGCAGTACATAGCAACACTTTATCTCATGTAATACCGCCTTCTGCTCTTAGCCTTTCCAAGTTATAAAACAAATGATTAAGTGATTTCACCATAAGCAGCCTCGTGGAACACTGACAAGGTGGGATGAATATAAGGACTTATCACTCCACATGCCAGGCACCTTGTAAATCAATATATTAAGAGTTACAGCCTAAGTTTATCCTTTTTTTTAGAAAGCTAAATTGTTTTAAAAAAGAAACTAAAAAAGTTACCTTCCAAATTGAGTGGAGGCTCCTGGAGCTCTTTGGTTCGTTACACTGCTTATGCCAGTGGATCAACACATTCAATGAAAACATAATAAAATCGATAACCTCAGTTATCAACAAATGGCTATCATGCTTTGAAATTATTCTGTAAGCCAGACTGCAGCAATGTAACCAGCACCATCCACAACACACAGGCTATAAATCCAGAATGTGTTCAGAGCCATGCACCTTCAACAAATATTAAGAGATCACAGACTACGAGGTGTGTTCACAGCAGTGCACCTTCATCACATACTAAGAGACCACAAACAAACTTTAGCAACCTGTACTATGAGTTGCGGTCTTTAGAGCAGAGGACCTTTCAGTGGGATAGGTGCTCCCTGTAGGCACCATCTCCTGTTGCATCATTGGAATAGTTAATAGAAATGCCACTGATACACACTGGAAGGGAAGGTGGGACAACATCAAGAGAAAGACACTTTCCAACAAAGCCCCTATCTCAATCATGCACCGCAAAAGGATGGCATAATTAAAATTTATTGCAATAAATCAAATACCAGCATTCCTTTTTCTATAGATGTTTTGCCATCGAATACGGCTTTTATTATTCTCTAGTATTAGAATAGATAACTAAATACAGAAAGAAAGACAGAACATGAATGCCATAAAATTAAGGAAGAATGACATGCATTTACGTCTTTAACCTTCCTCAGACAAGGGATAAGAAAACTACCTATCACCAGCCTAGATTCACCCAAAGGAAGAGAGACACAAAAAATAAACTCATCCACTGTTTCATAGGAGTTTTCATCACAGGAGAAAATAAATGGAGAAAGAAAACACACACATTAAATGTTTCTGTTTCAACAAGTTAGTGTTTTCTAACATGTGTTCTTCCCTAAAAAAATTTCTATCCGGCTCTTACTTTGTCCTGTCTGTTGTGGTTTAGGCCAAATCCACCACTGGGGACCCGAGGGACCCCAGACGGGACCGACAGATGCTCCCCTCTACCCCTCTACAAAGAGAGAGGCAGAGGAGGAAAAAGAGACTTACGAGTTTAGAAGAAACTAAACTACTTTAATGAAATATTAATAATAAAATAAAAAGAAATAATGAAAAATATATACAAAACCGTATCAAGCTCCCGAGATGACAATCACGTCACCGGCTGGCACTGGGGCAGTCCCAGGCTGGACTCAGTGACAGACGGGAACTGGATTCCGGATCTGGATTCAGGATCGGGATCACAGGCAGACAAACAGAGTCCTCCTCAGACGTCGGCCATTGAAGGAAAAGCCCGTGACCCTTTGATCCCTCAGCTTTTATACTGAGCATGAGGCAGATGGGATGGAATACCCTGTTGGTCAGTTTTGGGTCACCTGTCCTGTCCGCTCCTCCCTGCAGGTGGGACCCCACTATGCTTTTCTGCTTCCAACCCTCCAACGTGGCAAATAAAGTTGGTTGGCCTTGGCTGTTATGGCAATAAGTGTAAGCAGAGCCTCTCTGCACACCACGCCTGGGCATCAGCTATAAACATTGGTCTTATCACTCTGAGAGAGTGAACACTGCACAATATGCAGTTAATTTCAGTAGTTAGAAGAGGCCCAGCTAAGAAGCGAAGTTACTGAACAAAATTGGTTCTGTTTTACCTCAAACCAGGACACCTGTCCTATGCTTAAAGTACTGAACAAGAAATGCTGTCACAGAAGTCGTAGAACCAACAATATAATAAAAATGTCTTCAGAGTGCTCTGTCTTCTAAGAGCTCCCTTATTCTGCCTGCATCCAAAATAATAGGTCTACCGACAGCTACTAACAGAGGTAGCCCAAGACAGGTCCACATTAGAGGCTTTTGCAGTGATGTCATGTTCTCACACAACAGGGATTAATCAATGAATTAGTCTCGTTTTATAACAACTTCAATTTTAGTACACTATGTCTGCTTTTAACATTCTTCATTGATGTGCGAAGATCACTTGACCAAGCTGTGTTCCATCAAATAGAATCATAGAATCATAGAATGGTTAGAATTGGAAGGGACCTTAAAAATCATCTAGTTCCATCCTCAACCTGTCCATGGGCAGGGACACCTTCCACTAGACCAGGTTGCTCAAAGCCCCATCAAACCTGGCCTTGAACGCTTCCAGGGAAGGGGCATCCACAATTTCCCCGGGCAACCTGTTCCAGTAAACCTCAGAATAAAGATTTTTTTCCTAATATCTAATCTAAATCTACCCTATTTCAGTTTAAAACCATTACACCTCATCCTATCGCTACACTCCCTAAAAAAAGAGTTCCTCCCCATCTTTCCTCTAGGCCCCCTTTAGGTACTGAAAGGTCATTATAAGGTCTCCCTGGAGTCTTCTCTCCTCCAGGCTAAACAACCTCAACTCTTTCAGCCTGTCTTTGTAGGAGAGGTGCTCCAGCCCTTTTTGTGGCCCTCCTCTTGACTCACTCTAACAGGTCCATGTCCTTTTTATGTTGGGGGCTCCAGAGCTGGATACAGTACTTCAGGTGGGGTCTCACGAGAGCGGAATAGAGGGGCAGAATCACCTCTCCTGCCCACGCTTCTTTTGACGCAGCCCAGAATGCAGTTGGCTTTCTGTGCTGCGAGCGCACAGTGCTGGGTCATGTTGAGCTTCTCATCAACCAACACCCCCAAGTCCTTCTCCTCAGGGCTGCTCTCAATCCGTTCTCCGCCGAGCCTGTATGTGTTCTTGGAATTGCCACGACCCAGGTACGGGACCTTGCACTTGGCCTTGTTGAACTTCATGAAGTTTGCATGCGCCCACCTCTCCAGCCTGTCCTGGTCCCTCTGAATGGCATCCTGTCCCTCCAGTGTGTCGATCGTTTCACACAGCTTGATGTTGGCAAACTTGCTGAGGGTGTACTCAATCCCACTGTCCACGCTGCCAGCAAAGATGTTAAACAGCACCAGTCCCAGTACCGGACCCTGAGGAACACTACTCGTCACTGGTTGCCACTTGGACATCAAGTTGTTGACCACAACACTTTGAGTGTGACCATCCAGTCAATTCCTTATCCACTGAGTGGTCCATCCATCAAATCCATGTCTTTCCAATTTAGAGACAAGGATGTCATGTGGGACAGTGTCAAATGCTTTGCACAAGTCCAGGTAGATGATGTCCCTTGCTCTTCCCTTATCCACCAACACTGTACCCTGTCACAGAAGGCCAGACGTAGTTTGCCCTTACTGAAGCCATGTTGGTTGTTACCAACCACATCCTTATTTTCCATGTGCCTTAGCAGAGTTTCCAGGAGGATCTGCTCCATGATTTTGCCAGGCACAGAGGTGAGATTGAGTGGCCTGTAGTTCCCTGAGTCTTCTTTTTTTTCCCTTTTAAAAAGTGGGGGTTATGTTTCCCCTTTTCCAGTCAGTGGGAACTTCACTGGACTGCCCCAACTTCTCAAATATTACAGATAGCGGCTTAGCAACTTCATCCACCAGCTCCCTCAAGACCTGCGGATGAACCTTACCAGTTCCCATGGACTTGTGCACCTTCAGGTTCCTTAGATGGTCTTGAACCTGCTCTTCTCCTACAGTGGACGGTTCTTCATTCTCCCAGTCCCCGCCTTTGCCTTCTTTGACTTGGGTGGTGTGGCTAGAGCCCTTGCTGGTGAAGACTGAGGCAAAAAAGTCATTGAGTACCTCAGCCTTGTCCTTGTCCCAGGTGACCAGGTCTCCCATTTCCTTCCCAAGAGGGCCCACGTTTTCCCTAGTCTCCCTTTTGTCACCGACATACCTATAGAAGCTTTCCTTGTTTCCCTCGACATCCCTGGCCAGACTTAATTCTATCTGGGCTTTAGCTTTTCTAACCTGGTCCCTGGCTGCTCAGACAATTCCTTGTATTCCTCCCAGGCTACCTGTCCTTGCATCCACCATGTAGGCTTCCTTTTTGAGTCTGAGTTTCTCCAGGAGCTCTTTGTTCATCCATGCAGGCCTCCTGGTGTTTCAAATACTTGAAAGGAAATTATTTTTCAAAATTATACGAGATGGATTATCAAGAAATCCAGAAAGTCAAATTTGATATTGCTTTTCCTTAAATATTTTTATCTTTAAAGGTCTTGACTCTCTAATCATATCTCTTAACACAAAAAATGCATCTCCGGGTACAGTAATTTAATCCTGTTTAATCAAGGGAAATTCTTTCAGAGTTTTCTCAACATCTGTAAAATATGTGTACTTTTGGCCTCAGATAAAGATAGCCTTAGAACATACTATATTTCTTCATCCCCAGGATTGCCTTTGATTAACATTCTGTAAATCAGAATTATTTTCTCTGTAATAAATATCTACCTAACAGACTATTTCTTATTGTCTTAGAGCAGAACCAACACAAATGCACTGATTATAAAAGTGATCCTCTCATTTTATGCAGTTGAATACGCTCAAACCTGCCTATTAAATTTGACTGGTGAGGAGATTACAGAGTTTAAGGATTCCTCGTTTGTAAAGCTCCAATAACCTCAACTGGGTTATAGGTCCTGAGCACTCCGCAAAAAAATGATATAATCTCCAAACTTTTGTAGGTTAGTGGTCAGGTCTCAGCAGGACTTGTGAAGAATGCTCTTTTGATTCAAGTGCTAACATTCCACCTGAATTTCTATTCAAATGCTAGAATGCTTTTTGGATATATTCTTCAATGGGATTACATAGAAGGAAGATGCTTTCATGTTTGAAAGCACTGTCTGTTACGTACTGCAGATTGTCTAATATCACTAAAACACATGGTGAGTCAGTAGTCACTTCCTGCCTGAAAACTACCACTCATGTCCCAGTCCTCTTCATGCAGTACAGTCATTCCATAACTAATCATAGAATCACAGAATCATAGAACGGTTTAGGTTGGAAGGGACCTTAAAGATCACCTAGTTCCAACACCCCTGCCATTGGCAGGGACACCTCCCACTAGACCAGGTATTAATCAGCAATGAAAAAGTAACACAACTTCCTTCAGTAGAACAACTGCTAACTCAGTTGATATCTAAAGGGATTAAATAAAAACTTTTAACAACATGTCTTAGTTTAATTTTATGACAAGCCATGCCAAATGAAACACAACCAGGCAACAAATGTGATTTTCCTGAAAAAGGAGGGCCACTCTTTTCCCATTCCAGCCACTGATATAGATCTCTCATCCTCGTTTTCAGTGTGAACATAGGTCTTTATGCCTTGTGGTCTAAACTCAGAAGTAATTCCATTAAAAGAGTTCAATTTCAGACTTCATTTTTGGCATTGCTTTTAATTTTGAACAGAATTCTCTAGGTCTTTTTTCCTACTTGGGCTTTTTTAATAAACCCTATTCTCTATAATTCCTATTTCTGCGCGTGACTGATTCCTTCCAGTTTGGCTCTCAAAGGAGCATAAAAAGATTCAGAGATGTGGGCTGGGAGGCAGAATACTAAGCTTTGCAGAGACGCACTATTTTTTTTTACCGTAACACTGTCACTGATGTATGCAAACGAGATCATGCAGTAAGAACCAACGTCACTGGCCTGTAGCTGGAGATAGAGCAGAAACTCTTGGCTAAAGAGTTGGAAGAACAGATAAAGGAAGAATGAATAATAAAGGTGGAGAAGAAAGAACTGAGCCAACCTGTGCCAGAAGAGATTAATTATTCAGGTTTTTCTAACAACCAGGATGGCTATCAAGCTGCTACTAATCTGTCCCAACAGGTAGCAATTTTTTGCAAGGTCCAGTGAAGAAAGAGACAGTCGGGAGTCTTTTCTCCTATTTAAACTGGTAGCCCAAGAGAAGGTGGATTTTACAGGTTCTGGGAAAGAAGTTTGGTATCAAGGTAATTAATGCTGATCCCAGGACATGTTATGTTTCTCCTCATGAGGGCTTATTTGAACAGCTGTCTTCAGACTTCCCTGACTTGGGGGGCATTTTCTATGCACAGATGCAGGCGCTGACTACACAACATCCAAATAACTCCCCATGATAATTCTAGACTAAGAAAAAATGAGAAACAGCAACACAAAACAACCAGGGGAAGAGTTGCCACATTTGCTTTGATACTGTTGGAGGCTGGGATTAACCAATCCATTCCATTTCACTGTAACAGTCAAGGGCCAAGTTGTCCTGCTATGAAGCAATGGGGAGGTACAGCATGGTGGAAACAGGAAAGCAGTGAGACACATCAACATAAGAAATAGTTTTAATGAAAATAGATTCCTACTCTTTTGTTTCTGTTTTCACCTGGTCACCTGAATTTCCATGCAGACTGGCTCTGAGCTGTAATGCTCTTGTTCTGCATAGGCAGTAAGCTGAATTCCAAGGTATGTCAGCAGGATATAATGCTCCCTGTGGAGCTGCACAAGCTGGCTCAAATGCTAGAGGCAGTATAGCTGCATTATAGAGGTGTTCTGCTACACCTAATTAGACCAACCACTGCATCATGTTGTGGGAACATACCCTCGGAGAGTTCCTGAGATCTGACACTAGATTTCTCTTAGATTTTAATTTCCAAGGTGGTGTATCTTTTGTTGAACCTAGACTGCTCCGCGCCCTTTGAAACACTTTGGATGCAGAGCTTTCCCATCTGAACTGACCCACAATACACAAACCAATCCATTTGTTTGGTGGAGTCCTGGCTACTGGCACAGCCTCAGGCTATTTAATGAAGCACTTCATAGGCATCAGCAAACATGATTGGCAGCTTCTGTTCTACTCCAATAGCAAACCCTGAATGATGTGGAACTTTTGGAGCTATCTCAGTCTTAAAAAAACCTTGTCTTTGTAATGCAAGTTTATTGCACTTGCAGTGATTTCCCACGTCTTCCTACTCTATGATTTACCAAGAAATCTCCTCGCTGTTTGAAATCCCCAGCAGTCCAACAGTTTTATAAACAGATATAGAATCAGAGTACTTGCTTTTCCTGAACCAGAACAGCCACTTGTTACTCATATCCATCATCTGGAGGCTTCCTCTACATCCTGCTCCAAATATTTCACCTCCCAAAGCTATGCTTTCACACTTTGATTTAAAAGTGGTACTCCGGTACTCTGAGGAGCACTTTACACCACAGGGTGGATGAATTTACCACTTCGTATTCCACTAATGTCTACCCTGACATTAGGAACTTCTTTGGTAAGTTTTCAGTAGGTCTGAAACCAGATTTGAATCTTAAGTCTACTGAATTATGGAAAGAGATAAGCCTCTCTTAGCATGCATGCTTTCCTCCTGTACATTCAGTTTTTGTTCTTCATCTAGATACTATCCTATAATATCAAATGTTTGGTTAGGGCATCAGCATTATCGTGTTTATGCCCATGCCTGCTTTAGCTTCACAATCAATCATAACATTTCAGTTTTTGTTTTCTGACCGCTTAGCTAGCTGCCCCTCAAGAATCCTGAACCATAAAATCTACTGCAGGCATACACGTACACATAGAATAGAAATTATAAAAAACAAGATGAAAATGTTCTAGAATGTAATCACAGCTGCAAGGTTGTGTAATTATTTCTCTCGGGAAAATCTGGACTTCTATGCTGATATACCACCTTCTTAAGACACTGGTATGCTTATGTATTGTTCTTAGATTGTAAGGACTGCCATGTATGTTCAACTTTAAAGAATTTTGGCATGCAAGCAGCCTAAATCTAGAGAAATGACAAGAGCTGCCAGTGCTTGAGAAGGAAAAAACACATTGCATTCACTATTGTAAACTTGCGCTTCTCGCTTAACCTGTGCAGGGTCCATGCAATATTAGTTTAGCAATATTGCTGAGCAAAACAAGAGGCTCCTGCAAAACTTTCCATATCCTAAAAGGAATGGAAAACTATCCATTTCCATGTAACCTTGGTTATTTCAGAAGAAATGCTGATCTCATTGACTTACTGCCTGCTTGTTAAATAACTCACTCTCTTTTGATTCTGTTTCTGACTGACAGCCTTCCGTTTCATCACAGACTGCTTGCCAGACACTTCTTCAAAGATTTCAGCATGCATAAGGATATATTAGCATGATAACAAACAGACCTGGAAAGCCTGTGTCAATCAAGTTATGCTGAAACTTACGCACTCCTCTTTGGTTTTATGTCCTCTTTACTTTTCCATACACACCATCTTCTCCAGTAACACCCAGTCAATGCCCAGTATGATGCTCTGCCAAAGCTTTTCCATACACAGCCTTTCAGTTTCTGTGCAGCTTTGAACCATCTTTGCTTCAGACAGATAGCAATGCTTATATGTCACATGTAACCATCAAAAATGAAAACCAGATCTTAAACTTACTATTTCCTTACTTTAAACTCTGAATATCAGCAGCAATTTTAATGGCTAAATGTCCAGATTCAATCTATCACACAGCTGCTGATGTAATAATTCTTTTCAAAAATCAGAGAAACAACACATATACAAATATTTCCAGAAATGTTAGATAGCAATAAAGCAGCCAGTAGCTTGCAACTTCAGCATGCAGATTTACATTGCCATTAAATCTCTTTTGATAGCATTAAATAGGGCCATGATTCAAAGTTTTTAAACACATTCTGTGCTTATTTCTATGGAAACTGAAAGTTTGCTTTCATTTGGAGTTGCACACCAAGCAAGCCTTACAAAATCCATATAACCTATTTCAGAAGGAAAAGTGCTCAATTCTGAAGCAGCCACTTATCACATCGCACCAGAAGTGCTTTCATATGTCCAAACTACACACCTCACCAGCTAAACTCCACAGTGAATGAAAGGAAAAGAAATAACTTGCAGCATTTTCTTGGACACTAAAAAGCCTGTCCCCAAGGGGATGAATAAGACTGACCCCTGAAAACTCTATCATCCATATACAATCACCAACCCCATGAGCTGTGCATACATACGCACAACCACAGACATACTAGCACAATCAAGAACACACCAATGATTGAATTACATGTTCACGGGTACCACGATCACTACTTTTAAGAATCTCTCTTCCAAGAAAAAAAAAAAAAGGTGATCTTCATATTAATAAAAGTTATACAACTCTCACATTATGCATTATTCAGAGAAATACTTCTGCCTGAGTGAGTTTTGAAGGAACATCTAGAAGTGACCACCCCAAATGCCTTTCCCTCTTCCTTGAAATGCACTAGGATCATTTTCAGATGAAATCACAAAACTGTCTGCAAGCGCAAGGGAATAAAAACCATTTTAAAAGCACGCACAGGCAGAAATAGAACAAGAAATTACTTCACAGGCCTGAGTATTTTTCTGAAATTATCTGCTGCACGTTCTTCATTGCAATTGCCAGTTTGTGCATATATACCGAATGCTATTCTACACACAGATTATAGCATAATAAAAATTTTGGTTTGTGGGTTTTTTTAGCGTAGTAATTATATCCATACAGCTGCACCTTCTGATTTAGGTATGGCTATACCTTCTGTACATTTGATTCTTCATACGGTTGTATCTTTTTAACTTCCTGCTTTCGCATCTAGAAATAGATAAACCAGTATAGACCACCTTTACGCTCATGTCAATTCTACCAAGCCACGTTGGAGTAGAGTTTGCTTCTTTACCTGTCTCATTTACTGCTAGGAAATAAATCTGTAGCGTGAACAAGCTGTGAAGGGCAGTTCTTGTTTTTCATTCATGATGGCAGTTACGAACTCTTGTTGGGACGGAATCTGTTGAAAAGGGGATATTGCTCCTTCCTTGGGGAAGGCGCCGAGCCTCCTCAAAGAGAAAAAGGTCAAGCAAAAGGAACCTGCACAGCAGTCCAGAGCAGGGAGCCTGCAACTCATCTGAAAAGGTGAAGAAACGATTGCAAGGAGCAGAACTAGGCCTCAGAGCTGATGGGGCCTTTTTTTCCCCCTGTGGGCCCCACATGATGGTGCCGAGTTCGGAGGTTAGTGGGTTTTCTGGAAGCAACAATCAACTCTGGGAAGGCATTTGTTTAAAAACCCTGCTTATTTCTATTGCCTTTCCTAAGTTCTTTGAATTTTCTTAGGAAGTTAATTAATCCAGTTTTATGCTAATAAAACCTAAAGGTAATTCACTTATTTACTTGTGTATTTAAAAGCATTTTGGTTTTCTTTGAATAGTTCCTTTTAAGGCAAAAGTCTACACACATCTGCCTCACAGCTGTGGCTGACTTGCAGTCCCATGACACTAAAAAGTAAGTTCTCAAATCAGGAAAGCTTCAGATGTTTCTGGCAAAAACAAACAAACAAAACCACCACCAAGAAAAACAACCAATAACAGAATCCAGTTGTACATACCAAGTTGGTCTTGCAACTTCGTGGATTTGGCCATCAATTCAAGAATTCAACCCCCCTAACTTTTACCTCTGACCGCTGTCAGACAATCACCTACCATCAGGAATAAGTGCCTGATGACTAATGAAGTCAGATTAAACCCAGCTATTTGAAACGAGGGAAGCCAAAACCACAGCGCCAATCACCTCTCTGCAGCCCCATTAGTCACTATGCTGTCAATGTGGTCTCAAACTGTGACATTCCTGTATAATATTCCTCAAGTAATTTTTATTCTTACTATTTCTTAACTTAAATCGAACTTTTATAAATGTCTTTTCCAAACATATGCTTTTCAAGTCAGCCTGAAGTTGTTCCTTTCTAATTATAACAGCAGCACAGTGAATGATGTAGACTAGATACAAGGTAATGTTCATGCCTATTTTAATGCCAGAAGTATACCCATACCAGCAGCAATTTCTGGAGCAACCCAAACAAGAAGAGCTGCAGAGGGCCAGGGTGTGAGGGGAACTTTCCTGCAGCACAGGCTACATTTTACTTCCCTTCTTACAACTTCTTCTATAGCTGTGCCAATCATCACACCCATGCCAGGCAATGACTTCTGCCCTGAGAGCTCATTCCCCTCTGCAGTCTCTACGGAAGCGTAGACGTGTCATGAAAATCATCCTGTGCTTCTTTTTCTCAGTTTTATTCATAGAAATATCCTACTTAATCTGATGGAAAACACCAGAAGAGGATTAAGGTAATCAGTCGCTAAAGGAGATTCAGTCCACTGCACTAACAAACAAGAGTTAAAGTGTCATTTTTTGCGTCGTAATTTACAATTGAAATCTCTCTTCCATATCCCAATTGCACTGCCTTTTGGAAAGGCAGGCCTAACTAATATGAAATGTATTTCTTAAATAATATTGGGTTTAATTGCATAAAGTAAAGAAAGTGCATTTCACACTCTTAAATTATGGATTACAGCCTTCTACCTCAGTAGAGCTATGAGATCATACAGTGCATTAAATGTTAATTGGGATATTTTCTTTCAGTTCTTCCTTAAAATTAGAGACATGGAAATTAATTTTGCAGAATAACTTGGGACAAAACTCTCTTCCCTTTTATTTAGGATGTAAATGGCAGCTGTAGCAGCAGTGCGCTTGAATAGCATTTTTCTCTGAGTAAAAAATGTATAAAATTGAAATTGACTTACAAAAATAATTCTGTTTCAGAAAACATGTCAGGAAAATATCTGAAATAATACACTAAACTGGATAACAGTCTTTTAACTGTTTGGGGGAAATTTGCTTGTCATTATTATAGTATTTTCAAAAAAGAATAGGGTTTTTTTTCCAAGAAGCACAAAATGCATTTCGTATGGCATAGGTAAAGTCATATTATCTTAAAGGAACTATTCATTAAACACAACTGCAAACTAAAGATGTGTAAACCTTATAATGTTTCTTTAAAATACCATTCATCCTTGCTCCAGACACTCCTATTTTAAGTAACAGGAGAAAACATAAGAAAAAACATGGAGAAAATTGTAATTTAATAGGCATTATACAGCTAGATCAAATCCATTTTAACTAACAGTATGATAAATTTTTAAGCCTACTGATTAGAGGTTCTAGACCTAACTTCTAAACATAGCTGAGCCATTCAGCAATAAACTCAACACAGTGAGAGATGTATTTCAACCATGACTTTCAGGTGTTTAAAAGATCAGCAAAAATATGGAGACTGAAATCCTTTCTTCACTAGGTTCAGTGGCAAATAGAGCTATTTCAACAGGGCAAAATGACATATGGAAATGGTATTAAAATACCCAGTTTTACTAAAAGTAATGCTGGGACATCACAGCCAAAACCACACACTACATTGCTGGTAGAACTTATTTTTACATCTCCACCAGGTAACACCAGGTTACTTTAAAAAATCAGGACATATCTCATAAATCACTATAACTATCAATTAGTAATCAAAGCTGGTGAAGGGTCCTGAATCACTTTAGGCCATGGTACTAGCAAGACAGCCATCACCTTAGGTGATTAATGTAAATGACCAGGATTGACAAATTGATACTATAAAAAAATTGAGAAATATGCATATCAGAAAATAATATTCATATACATGCTATTACTTTAAAAGCAAAAAAAATCCATTCCCAGCTTTTAGTATTGTCTTCAGAATTACAAATTCTCTAACTAATGTTAATGAGATCAATCTAATGAGATCTTATAATTAATTCTATCTGCACTGTTGCAATGGTATTTCAAGGAATTTATTTAATACACAGACAATTGTTTTCAGTAGTTTCTACAAAGATACTTTAAATGTTGAAGTCATTTTTTTTGTAACACTTTAAAAATTAAGCTAAGTATAAGCTTACATGTTTGATTGTTTGGAAGTAAATATAATCTGTGTAATAACAATACCCAGATGTTCCACCTGTCAAAATAATATAATCTAAAAGAAAGGAGTATGTAAACTCCAGATTTCAGCTATAAGTAGCCACCTAATAGCCTTATGGAGAGTACCACTCCCAGATTCAGAATCGTTTTCCCCAGAATAGCAAATATTCCTATAAATGAAGAAAAATAAAGCTGATAAACTAAGCAGTAATGAAAAAGAGAATAGCACTTGTTGATTATTCACAGAAAATGTGAACTTTAGAATTTCCTGTAGTCAGAAATCTGTGTTTTCTTTCTGCTGAAGCCTTAAATGCTTCTTCATTGGAGTGTTCTATGACTGTGGTATGTTTGCATGATAAAAAAATGACATTTTTTATTTTTTTTTTATCATTAGCTGTCTGCCTTTGAATTATACTGTATATCTTTACAGTGACTTTGTAAGGTCTTCAAATTCTTGTATTCTCTAGATTATAACTGAGCTCTCTATTTACTAATTCATCTTTATTTGCAACGTAAAGGAGTTACAATTTTCCCGTGAGCAGACTGTTCCATGTTTTATTTTCAAGAAATGTGAGTCTCAAGGCAAAATGAGATTATTAGACTGACTTACTCTCTTTCAAAACAAGGATTTAATGACTAACATGCGGCTTTTTACTTCTAATAACCTTAGCTAGCAAAGGCTTCGGTTTAGTTCATGTTACATCTGGTTAAAGCAAAAGCAGAGTGCAAGGGGTCAGAGTAATCTCAGCCACCTCATTCTGAGTCCTTCCTTGGACTTAGAAGCTGACAGAGCTGTGAAGAGGATCTTTCTGGTTAAGGCTGAAGCTGCAAAGAGGAATGAAGTGAAGGTTAGGCGCACCACTGCTTCGCGAGCCACTGATGATGAGAGGTAGCACTGGTAGTGTTTCACAGGTTAGTTCAAGGCTCACATGGACTAATTGTACAGTGTGCCAAGTAGGGAACGTTCCTTCTGCAGCTTCAGATTTCATGCAGAAGATCAATGCCATGTTACGATGTCAAAACTGAAAGGAGGTGAGTCAAGCAACAAAATATACCTGAACTTCAATCCCCTGACACAGACATGGTCCCCGTTGAATCCATCAAACAGCTCATTTGCAATCCTTACTTAGTGCTGTTGTAGAAAGAGGGGTCATAAGATGACTTAATGTATGGCTCAAAAATATGTAAAAATACACCACGACCAGGGAAAAAAACGATTTGAAATGTTTCACTTTTTTGACATGAACAGAGATTCAGTCAGTGGTAATGTGAAATAATCTCCCCTTAGAAATAAAATCATGAGTTCTATTGAAATAGAGGGCTTTTGAGTCTTACACATGCATGATACTCTGCCCTGAATTACATGCACAGGAATAATCCTTTATAAACCAAACTTTTTTAAAAAAATCAGGCTCATTGGTAAAATCTGTCTCCAAAGTCTGAGGTGTCAAATCAAACAGTGTACACTTGATACTTTACCTCTTCCCCAAATATTCCAAATTTTCTTCATACTCGCAGTAGATAATGTTGTTAGAAATAACAATAACTTGTCTAATCTACTTAAATTCCTTACCTGCAAGTATGTCTCAAACTGCATATACGCATTTTGGATTGGATATAGAATCATAGAATCACAGAACAGTTAGAGTTGGAAAGGACCTTAAAGATCATCGAGTTCCAACCCCCCTGCCATGGGCAGAGGCACCTCCCACTAGACCAGGTTGCCCAAGGCCATGTCCAGCCTGGCCTTGAACACCTCCAGGGATGGGGCATCCACAGCTTTCCTGGGCAACCTGTTCCAGTGCCTCACCACTCTCACAGTAAAGAATTTTTTCCTAATATCTAATCTAATCTACCTTCTTTCAGTTTAAAATCATTACCCTTCATCCTATCACTACAATCCCTGATAAAGAGTCCTTTTCCATCTTTCCTGTGTAATCCAAGCACAATAACCATGCAGAAACAAAATACAAGTCGGTTAACTTTGTCAGAAACAATCGACAACTACCAAATGCTCTTTAACAAACTGATAGAATCATCTAAATACACAGAAAGACATAGAAGTTTGGGGCATAATTATTTCCGGGCTTCATAATTCAGTGTATGATATTGTCAAACTCTTGTCGTAATTTCTCTCTATGAAAGCTTATTGTTAAAAATGGACGAAATAAAAGATCACCAAAGACAAAAAGACTACCGACATACAGAGTTATTATTCTGTTATTTTCTGTTCATAATCGTTGACAAAATGTGGGTATGGACAGTGATTAATAGCAGAGCCTTAAGAAAAGCAAGAGCAAACTGATCCCTCTGCTAGCTGGTGAGAACCCTCAAGCACATCAGTATGAGCCGACTGATGTCACCTCACTGCTCTCCTCAGTTACTCACTAGGAGCCTGTTGCTGTATTTTTTTTCTTCAGCAGAGCTAAATAATTCATCAGGGCACGGCGTTTTGTGAGCAGGCCAGACTGCAGGCATCAGGCCAAGACCAAGGTCGCCATGGAGACCTACATGCAGCTTCATCCCCGGTCCCTCCCTTGCCAAGAGAGCCTATGAAAAACAGCATCAGCTGAGCAGCCGTGCTCATTTCAGCAGTGAACAATAGGTACAATAAAAACAAAAAAGAAGAAGCAAAATAAGGATATAAAAGCATCTGCTGTAACTGCGTTGAAGGATTTAAATGACAAAATGACTCATTAAGCAGTTCCTATTTGCACTGATACAACTATTATTTTACATGACAGAAGTACTAACACCCCGTTATTAGTAAGAGCTATTGCTGCTCTTCAAACAAACAGATTATCCTATACATTGCAGATGGCAAATTATTAAAGATACATGCTCTTTAAAACTCATTTCTGTTACTAAAATACAGTTGTAAGGGTAAAATGAAATACTAACACAGAAGTAAGATTTATTGCTTATATTGCCTCTACCCTTTTATAGTATATATAGTTGCTGTAGAATACTGATTTCCAGAGTTCTCTCATCATTCTTGAAAAAGACAGGCATATTTATTTTCTAAACAAAAAAAAAATAGTAGTCAGAAATACAAAAAAGTTGCACCAAATAGGAAAAATGCATTTGAACCGTGTTTATGGAAGTGCTTTATTTCTCAATTAATATTTTTCATGAGCATGAAAACATTTTTGTACACTTTATCAATGAAAAAATGAATATTTATTCTGAATTATTTATAGTAGATCATCTTAACTTTCTAACCTGTATTCTTTCCTTTTTTTCCTGCTGCGTAATGCCATTCTTTGACTATCTTGCTCTACAGGCACCTGTTATTAAACATCACCATATTTTATTAACCCAAAACACCTGTAAAGCGAGGGCCTGGTCATGTTTTTATTAGACATACAAAGTACAAACCTTAAAACAAACTACATTCTGCAATCTCCTAGAATGAAGTTCTTGATTTTTTTCTTCTCACCTCTAATCCCATTTATTCCAGAAACCATATAAAACCACTCCCTTCTGCACATTCCTACATCCTCAAGCTTACGCGTTTATTGGAAAAAGTGATTCTGCGGAATGCTGACATCACACTAATGTAACATAGTACTATATATATAACCTTTGCAAGCCACAGTGTGCTCTCTGTAGGTGATAATGGGAAAATTTACAGTACGAGACCGCAAGCGCATAAGTCAGAGGAGCACATGTCTTCTGTGTGGTAATTCTGAAACCAGAAGAGGACCATCTCTGACTGCTTGCCCTGGAAGGTCCTTACAGGGCCTCCCATTGCCTCCAAATATATACTCCTGTTAAGGCCGCAGAACTCTGAATCTAGTACGGACCGATCCCGTTAAGTTCTTTCTCTATGATTACCAATCTCACCCTCTGCTTAGGCTCAATGCTGTCTAGCAATATTTTTGTCTATCATTTCCCTTCCCAGATTTTTGGTTTACTAACAGCTGTAGTCAAAGTATAGCAGGGCTGAGTGGACATAATAGAGCTCTTCTGATCTCTGATACTTCCACAGAGATTCTCAGTGTTCAAATAAAAATTCATAAACAGAAGCCCCACTCATTTTGCAGCAATGTCCCCGCTGGCAATTGCATGTAGGTAAGCCATACAGAATTTGAGATCAATTTCTCTCGAGGTAAAGCTGATAGATAGAAACTGGAGATGAGTGCATTTCTTGAAAAAAATCTGAGAAAATAAAAGTCAGGCAACCCCTGATCTCAGAACCACCAGGCTGAATTTAAATCCCAGTCCACCCACCAAAAACTACAGTATTTATGTATTTCTTTTGTCTTTGCTGTATAATTATGAAGGAAGTAAAAGAGTTGAAAAACATACCTTTTTAGGTTTTAGAGATTTTAATTTTTTTTTCCAGAATAATATTTTGGCATGAAACAATCCAGAAATCCAGGTACTAATATGTGAATGACTGTTATTGTCACATATTTTCTGGACAGAAGGCATGTGGGACATCTTTTCACTATTTCATCACAAAGAGAACAAAAGTTCCCTTGTCTAGAAAGAGATTACTAAATCACAAAAAAAAAAAAATCTCTGCTGATGCTTTGAAGTACTCTAGACATAAAATTAGAAAAAGTAGAGCTGCTGTGCTCAATTATGAAATGGTAAAAAAATCAAAGGTGAAAGCCTTGCAGCTCAGGTAGGGATAGCATGATCTATTGCTGGAGGCCCAAATTCCACTACAGGAGGAGGGCAGACCTCCGGGTGGAGTTTTCATTCTTGATGATCTAACTGCAGCCTTCTAAGCCAGCTGGCCATTACATTTATTTTCCATTGGATTTGACAGGTCTGGTCTGCCTCCAAGGCTGCACGCAGAACAGCCTGAGTATCATGGATCTGAAGACCTCATTATGAATTTGTAAAAAATCCAGATACGGTAACACAAACACCGGCAAGTGTTGGACAGCTGAGGAAATGTGCTGAATGATTCTGATGCCCACGCTGATTTTATATGGACTAGAAGAGAGTTACTTCTGTTTCAGCCTTCATGTAATGCCAGAGCCAGAGCTTTTATCCTCTCCTGAACACACGTAGCTTGGGAAAAGTTGTTATTCATCTGCCTTAAATTGATCTATTGTTTCATGAATATTGCACTTATACTCCTGTAAATCCTTGCAGCTATTGATGTTAATAAATCTCTTTGATTTTTACAAACTGTTACTTGTAAAAAGAAGAAAAAAAGAAAAAATATATAGCTTAATTTGCTTTATTTCTAAAATGTGCAAAGAAAAGGCACAAATGAGAGCTTGATGAATTTTTCACTTAGAATACAGCATAACTGGACATAGGAAAAAGTATAAAAAGAACAATGACCATGAAAACTTGCTAGAAACATTGTTTGAGATGGATTCAGTGGCTGCTGATGGTCTACATTATAGAAACAAAGAACATAAAGAAAAATCATATTTCCTGATATACCTTTTCTTGTTTTGTTATCGTGATCATATGGGAGATAGAGGACATTGGAAACGGCTTCTATTGGACTTGGTTTTTAGCTACTGGTCTGCTTTTTCAATCTTCTATGTCCTACAGTGAACATATATGCCATTTACAGGGCTTTGGATCCTTTTAACACAGAAGGCGGCAGAGAAAGCATAGTTGTTCATGAGTTGCACTAAATTTCATATTGTCCCAAAGCAATTTCCTCTTTCTTCTGTATACTCTTAGAGGGAGGGACAAATGGGATAGAAGGGACAAGCCCTTGTCCTCTGCCATGGGAAGACACACCTTTAAACAGAGGGAAGCCATTTTCTCCTTTTTTTACAGTTGTTTGGATCTCTTTCCATCTCCTGGTTCCTTTAGCATCCTTTATGCACTCTGCTGTTAGTTATTTGATCCAATTTCTTCTTATTCTGTGTAATCCTTGTAGAGAGCGTGGCTTACGTGCTGGCGTACAATGGATTTTTAAGCTCCCGATTAGGAGAATGTGTGACATAGCGGTCTGACACCACTTTTCCAAAGATATTAATGATGATGTCTGATCCTGGCTCTCTCAGTGATGTTTGGGCAGACTAACTGAGGTCAGTTTCCTCATCTGTATATGTATGACAGGCTAACAAAAGCATCCTAGAAAAATCCAATTTGACAAAGAATGAATGCATACTTTTGTCAAAGGTCTGTTGAAGTTCCACAAGGCTAGAATGGTTCAAACATACTAGTATCAAACAGCATGAAGTATTGTGGCTCGCCTTTAATCACAGAGATCAAATTATCAAATATCACACTTACACCTGAGCTGGTATATATGAGGAAACCTTCTGGAGCAAGAACTTTTGGATCCATACCATGATGCCTCAATGACTTTACCACCAAACCACAGATAACTCATGTGGCATGTGATAGATCCACAGAAATCACTGGGGATAGTGGGATTTTACTGAATGGGATGTTTAAACAAAGAGTGAGCATGTCTAGAACATGAAAGCTGTACGGACTGGAGACTCAAAAAGAACGATAGGACTGTGACAGAGTGATTGAAAAGTCTGTCTGGAGTGACGACTAATATTTTCCCGCATATATATACAACATTTCAATAATTGTCCAATAAAGTGCTACAGAAAGTGCAGAGATAATGCTTTTACACTGCATTATTATTGTTGCGAGAATTTGTTTGCCGATGTTTGTCAAATATTTTGAACAAGGGCACATTTAAATGCAGTAATAAAAAAATACAGTCATATTTAGCTGCTAGGCAACTATGAAAGAATGTAAGGCTCTTCCTCCAGACTACCACCACAACTTCACTTCATCTTGACACCCCATGTTCCTTCCTATGCACTTAGACACCTATGCTTTGGTTCTGCTATTTTAATTGCTGTACAGGTTTTGGCTGGGATAGTGTTAATTTTCTGCATAGTAGCTTTTATAGTAGCTTTTATCATACTGTGTTTTGAATTGGTGATAAAAACAGTGTTGATAACATAGGGAGGTTTTAGCTGTTGCTGAGCAGTGCTTACGCTGTGTCAAGGTCTCTTCTGCTTTTCAGGCTGCCCCACCAGCAAGCAAGCTGGTGCGCAAAAAGCTGGGAAGGGACACAACCAGGACAGCTGACCCCAACTAACCAAAGAGGTATTCCATATCATATGTCATCATGCTCAGCAACAAAAGCTGAGGGAAGAAGAAGAAGGGGTGACATTCGGAGTTATGGCATTTCTCTTCCCAAGCAACCATTAAGCGTGACGGAGCCCTGCTTTCCTGGGGATGGCTGAACACCTGCCTGCCGATGGAAGTAGTGAATGAATTCCTTGGTTTGCTTTGCTTGCTTTCACAGCTTTTGCTTTACCCATTAAACTGTCTTTATCTCAACCCATGAGTTTTCTCACTTTTTTTCACTTTCCTCTCCTCCCTCCTACTGGGGGGGAAAGTGAGCCAGTGGCTGAGCGGGGCTCAGCCGGGTTAAGCCACGGCTCGGGTTAAGCCATGACAATTGCTTCACAAACTGCTAAGCTGACTAGCAAAATGAAATATAGTAAAACGGACTTCCCAGTTAGTAAGTAACCTCCCCTTAGGTCTCTAACCAAAAGGAGTAAAGTGATGAAGGTCTGGATCTACTCATACCCATACTAATTTTCTGGGTTTGGATACGGGGATTTTTGGGTCAGGCTATTGGGAGCCCAATCAAGTGTCTTTACCTAGCAGGCAGAGAAGGTAGAATCAATGGTAGTTTCAGGATATCTGTATTTCTCTCTGTACTGTAGGGCAGATATGCCTTGCATATCACAAACAGTATCACAGATCTATATGTCACTACAGCGACATACGAGCACCTCATATATTTTAAAAGAAAACTTCGCTTGGTCCTTGGCCAAAGAAAGGAGGAGTAACACTGCTGATGCCAATGGAGTGGCAGTGGGGCACTATATCTCACGCTCTCCCCCTTCACATGGAAGGGAAGTGCAAACAATTTGTCCCAGTATGTAGTTCAAGCAAAGAGGTTAGGTCGAAGTAGCAACATTTACACCTTGTTCTGCTGGTAATCATTCAGACTAATTTTGAGTGAGAATAATTTCAAGTTGATGCAGAAATTATGTCCTCGTTTTACATCATGATGAAATATAAGAAAAATATTTCTAGTGATCTAGTATAGATCTACTTGGTACACACAGGTAAGTTAAACACACTGATAGTAATCTGCCACTTTTTTCTGTAAGTGGCTTAAATTGAGACACTACCTTGAAAATTGTCCCACACCTTATCCAAAGGACCCCCCTTGTCAAGTCTCCCCCAGTTCAAGTATTTGCATTGCCTCATTTCATATTTTGTTGTATTTTAACATTTTCTAAATAAACCAAAAGAAATAAGTCTCAATGACTTGAAGCTGCTTTGCCAAGCACACAAGAAACATTTCTGGAATATTACCAGCCACATTATCAGCCTGCAAGCAATAGTCCCCTGCATTACGGTTGTCCCAGAGTTTACAGTGTTCAACCAATAACACTGACGTTAGCAAGAACAAACCCCGTGAGTGAAGAGCATGGAGCAAAAGCAACATGAATCATTCTAGCTGGTGACAGGGGATTCCATGGCTTCAGACATAGTCCCCTCGCACTTGAACTGAAAGCTTTGTAAGCGAAGTGCTCCAGGTGAAACCACAGCCACGCACAGGTCAGAGTAAAACTCCCATTAATTTCAGTCAGGACACAATTTCACTGGAGGAATTTCATTGTCGCCAGTCTTGCTGTATTTTCAATATTCTTTCTTCTACTTAGAATAAAGAAGTGAAGTTAAAAAGGGGAGAGGAAGCACCATATGTTATATGGTAATAACTGTATTTACATAAAGAACAAGGGAGGATCTGACTCTGACTTCACTTTTAGGACAGAAATTGGAAATGCTTGCTGTGGCCTCATTTACAAACCTTTAAAACTGTATGCTGCGTAGACCAGCCCGAGTAACTCAAACTCATAAAAAAAGGACACATGGCAAATTTACTGCATGTATTGCTGATTTGACAGACGATAAATGTGACACAATGAACATTTTCTTTATCTTGATTTCAAATCAGTTAATGCTGCATCACACAGCAGTTCCAGCTACAAGATCAGACATTAGAAAAGTTGCTCATACATATCAAGAACGGGCTTACAAAATGAGAACGGAGGGTGTCAGATCAAGAGAAGACATTTGACTTGCGTAGGAGTAATAAGCACAATAAGTATCAATAGCTCAATTTTGTTTACACAGTTTATACTGAAGACAGTATTTCACAGGGTATCGGAGAAGGCTAATCATATCAATGACAAAAAGCCACTCTGGGCTTTCTCCTTTTCAAGACACTGAATGGTCTAGTTCCCCTAAACACAGTTCTCAATAGTATGCTTTCCCAGGTCAAGGCTAAAGTCCTCTGCCATGTACCAGGCTGAGTTTTATAAAGAGAAAAGCAAAGCAAAAAAGCAGAGGAATGCTCATTTTTCCCCACCTAAGTACTACTCTGAATGTGGTCTTAAAGGCTAATAATGCTAGATCATTGCTGCTACAGGAGTTCAGAGAGCTGCTAGGACATAAAACAAGTTGATAATCCCAGTTCAGTTCCCTAAAATACAGTTCAAATCAATTCTCCGTGGCATCATTCCTTGACAGTCCCAGGAAGTAGCAGTGAAGGAGCCTTGGAAAGCTCTCTGGACTTCCCTTCAGCACAAGAAACTTCAAGCACTGGTCGCTTCTTTTGCCTGAATCATATCCCACATAAACACGGGTATACAACTGTCCACACCCTACAAAGGGGCCTTTGGTTTTCTTACGAAAACGGACACATTTTCCAGCAAAATTTCATCCATTGGGAGACTTTACCCAGAGATACAGACCTGATTGTGAGGCAACACCGAAATATTTTGCACTATTCACAACCTGCAACCTGAATAGAAGTTTGTAATGTGCAACTGCAAACATATAAACTGCAGGGAAGTATTTCACAAAGGCCAACTGCGTAGGTCGTGATCAGAGGTAACAATTAATGTTTCTGCTTCGGTTGACTCTAATCTCTCACCTGGAGACTTGGGTGCTGCTTTCTCCAGCTCAGGTTTGATCAGCTTTGGTACAGCACTGGGTAACTTGCCCTGCCACTAACCATTCTAACCAGTGTCTAGAGACAATGATGGGAAAAAAACATGTCTGTCTCCTCAACAGTCAGACTTACAACCAAGAAAAACACAATCATAAGAAAGCAGAGATTCAAAAGAAATACAGTTCAGGGCAGACAAAGTGTTGACTCTCGATCTAATGTAGGCAACAAATGGCAATAAGATTACTTCAGGCTTTTGAAGGCGTATCTTCTAGATCATACATAAAACCTGACTGAGCCTTGGCCCAATACACCAGTATGACCCTACTGCAGACTGATACTAAATAAAGCCCTGATCCTCAACTTTTTAAATCTGGTTAAATTCTCCTTCTACCATGGAAGTCTCTGGGGCTAACTTTTGTCTGTGGTGCCTGGATGACACAAGTCCAAAGAAAATACTAATATGCAAAAACAAAGAAACAACAAAACAATCAGTTTTCCAACAAAATGTCATCAAAATTTTTGAGAGAAACTGCAACAAATGGTAACAAGGACATAGATGTTCTGGTCCTTTCCCCTTCACGTCTCATCTGAACAGAGTGAATCACCAAGAGGGACAAATCAGGATCAGTTCATTTAAGAACACTCGCAAAAAAGACTGGTCATGTCTAAATTAAATGTGCATGAGACCATTGTCCAGCATGAAAATATTACTGGCACAACAGCTCACCTCCATACTGTTAAACACAGAGTTCCTGAATTCAAATCCTTCAGGAGGTTGCCCCTGGTCAGTACGAGTGCTAGCTGGTCCGTACTGAAACAATGCCTAAAACAATTTAACTGCACAGACAGATAAGTTCGGTGCCTGAAGACTCCTCTGGTGTTGCTTAGCTCACCAACATAGACAGACTTACTCTGCTACTGAATTTTATACTTTTTGAAACATGACGCGTTACCTTGAAACTTAACTCCTGCACGTTAACTTGTCATTAGCTTGGTCTACTGCGTCAAGCAAATCAACAGGTGAAAGAGACAGAAGCTCTATATGATATGAAGCCTTTTCAGTTTACCATCTGTGCTGGAAATTTCTCAACGTAATTAAAGATACTGAAGACTTATACCAATTTCAGTTAAGTCTGTAATGCGGTAATTTAAACTGTATTGGCACTTTTACATAGAGCTCTCCAGAAAACCTGCAAAACCACTTTTATTATTTTAATATATTACACCTAAACACAGACAGATCTCTTTCAAAATTCTTCCAATACTGTGTTCATTCAGCATAAACCCACATGGCATAACTTGAAACTCGCAGTGAACTCAAGGGATATCATCTTGTACGGACTCTGCTTCATCTTATATAAGACAAGGCTTTTACAGCCATCTGGGACTGCACTTCAAATTCTTTTTTGTCTCCAACGTTAATGTGATTAGGGCTTTACATCTGAGCTGGACATAATGACTTAAATTCATTCCAATGTCTTTAGAGAGACCCTTTGTGGGACTACGCCTCAAAATCTGAATCTAACCCTATTAATACAAGCAAAGAGCGATGCCCGAAGGGATTACCTCCTCTGTTCTTTCAAAAGTGGGTGCCACACCATCCACTGTGTTTATCTGACATATAATAGTGTGTATCTGTTCAGCTCTTACTTAGAAATTCATGACTTGCTGTCTCCTTTCTACCCAAGCAATGTTTTCTGAATTGTAGGAAAGAAATGTGGTTGATTTAAAATACCCCCCATTAGAAACATTTATTTGCATTCTTGAACAAGCAGAATCCCTATTGCCAGGTATTCCAAAGGCCATTCCCTGATTTTCAGCTCCCGACTTGTGATAAAATGAACCACTATGGCAATTCTGAAGCTTAAATTTAGATTGTTAGGCACTCAACTGTCTATCATATTGTGTTGCCCCCCTTCCAATCAATATCCATCGAATATGTATCAGTCACTGGCATTTTTCTCATGGAAATATTATCTAAGCAGTCAGCTACTAAGCAGTCCTGTCTTCTTAAATTTCATGTATCTCAATCAAAGTAAAACAAAATTAAATAACAAAATAAAAGAATATAAAGAGAAAAAGCATCTGATTACATAGGAGGAAGGATTTATATTATCTAAATACTCATCTAAAAATTAATTTATATTATTTAAATACTATTATCTAAATTAATGTCCTTAGCTCACAAATTATTGCTAATCTATGACTAAAAGTACATGTCACTACTGATATCGGTATTTTAAAATACTGCTTTTGGAGGTCAAATCTTGAAACTCTAGGACACTGGGTCCTACCTCGCTACAACTCTGTCTCTCACAGATGCTACAAAATACCAAGTTAAGAGTAGGAAATCACAAACTTAGTTTAAATGCAGTAAAATCTCTGCTTTTCTTCTCCTATTAGAGAAATTGATGTACACGTAAAAATAAAAGCTAAATTTCTGGGGAACTACCCAGTCCCTGCTGCTGCAAACGATGAGTAGCTAAGTCGCAGAATCCAACTTAGGCTTCTCCCATGGTCAGGTAAATAGTGATGCCCAAGGCCAGCCACTTAGCCACTGTTAAAGAGTTTGATGATGTTATGCAAATTGTATGTTAGTAGTTTATCATCCTATAGTGAAAAACAGTATGTGTCAGCAGTTAGAAGTACTTTGACCTTTTGAAGTGCCAAGTTTTAACAGCAGCAAAAATAGCAGCAAACACAATTTTGAAGACAATCAAAACTGAAAAGAGGTTTGAAGTGAGCACTGTGGCTAGTGCTAGATAGGTTTCATCTTAAACATTTGGCTTGTTTCCTGAAGACTTGGCTTACCGAATGTAATGAAAGTATTCAGTTTCTTCTTTAACTGTGGATTTCTCATCCTTTTTTTCAGAAAAAAAAAGATGTGAACCCAAAGGCTCAAGAAACAGAAGACAACCAAAAATATTCCAAAAGCATTTTTATGATTTTCAAACTAGTTTGGTTGATTCCACAGGTCTTAATCACAATTGTCAGCATTGAATTAAATATTATTGGAAAAAAAGACTTTCACACATGGTGTCTGAATAGTGTAAGTGACAAAAAGCAATGAAGCGGAGAAGTCAATTGATGCAATATAGTCCACATTTTTGGTCTAATGCAATAGCTATAGAGTCCTTAAGGTAGACAGACTAATGCAGAAGACTAAACATTACAGTCAATGGCTGTCAGTAGAGTCATCAGCCCCACTGAATGAGGAAAATTACTGTTAGACTGAGGGTATAAGAAAAGGAAGGAATTCAGACCTTAACTGCTGATGAAAGAAGTTATACTATGTAAGCCCTTTCATTAAATAGTTAGATCCCATCTCAAAACAAGTTAACTTTTTCTCCCCTATATCACACCTGCTACTACTCTTTCTGGCAAGCTGTTCAAGAATACCACTCCTCTAATGATTTTAAACTTTCTTCTAACTACGAGATTCAGTCCACACATAGATAGCATATCTCCACTTCTTTTTGTACCAATTTTATCCCTTATGTACAAATTAAGCCTATGGATTTTCACACCAATATTTATCTTACATCTTTAATATATACATATTCTTAATATACTCAGCTAAAATGTTTGGCAATTCAGTGCCTTTCAAACAGCCTGGAGCAAAATCTTGGACCCAATGAAATCAATGGCACAATCCATTAAGTTAGAATCTCATCAAAGTTTTCCAGTCAAGACCACTAGACACAGCTATTAGGATAATAACTACATAAGTAAACAAATAACAGTTATGTAAAACAAAATAGATCAAATATGGATGAATTCCCTTCTTCCTATCTCTAGTTTCTTCTTATCACTGAAACATAGGTAGTGCATGAGCTTCAAAAAGAAAGCATGGAGCAAAAGTGTATTTATACTCTCCATTTCTATGTAAATCTGAAGTCTGATGACTTCTTTCAAAAACTCTGTGAATTCTTTTTTCTAAAGGAAAAAAAAATATTTGTTTAGTAGATACTTTACCAAACACCATTACACAATTTTCAACTACACACCTAGCTATTTTATTTCTAAAAACAAGTTAACACCTACAAAGCCCTTGCATTGTAGGACATTTAAAGTTAAAGTCCCACTCTGTCCTTTTCTAGCTATCATGCTAAAGCTAACAGGCATGATGAATTTCTCTATTGTATTAAAGTTGGAACATGAGAAAAGGTATAGTTGCTTTAGGCTGTCCTGTCCTTAGTCACTCGTAACTTTTACAAAACATCACAGAATGTATTGTTCTAACGTTTTTAAAGCTTAGTTTCACCTTAAGAATCATTTCCTCTGCTGCTGAAAATTTAGAAGAGGAAGGGAATATTCATAAAGTCATTAAAAAACACTTTTAATGAAACAGAGTCTTTATTTTGAGCAAAGCTAAAGAAAGAACATATTTCTATAGAATCCAAATCTTTTGGTCCAAATTAAATTGACATCTTGCATGTGGAGAAAAATTCTCAAATATCTCAGAGGAAAAGGCATCTAAGCAATTAATCTATGAAGAACAATGACTCTATCTTTATCAGACTGCTGGGACAAAAAGCGAATTCTCTTGGCAGCCAGGAAAAATGATGGGATTATTCACAAAGGAACTAAAATACTGTTTTTTCTCTAAATGAGCCTGTCAGTGCAAAACAATAGAGTAGAGCTAAATATTACAAAGGAAGCTCTTCTGGAATAAAAGATTGCAGATATATCACTCTTCCTTCTCAAATGTAGACCTAAAAATCAACAGCAGATCTAGTATCCCTATAATTACATGATAGCAGAAAACTTATTTAAATAGTACATCACGTAGCATCACGTACATCACATACTCGTGTATTTCAAAGTTTGGACTTATAAATAAAGTAAATAAGCAAACATATAAATATAAGATGGCCAATAACACTCTTATTCTGACCCAGTTACTTTCACAGTTCCGAAGACCTAAAGCAAGCAGTGTAAGTAAATGAACAAAATTACATACCTGCCTATGATGAGATCTAAATTCTGGCATTAACACAGAAATGTAAATTTCTGTTTAATTAATCCAAATTTTACTTTACATAACAAAAGTACTTGAAAACATATCTAATTGTCCTTGAGGGCCTAGGGCTCTTACCCAAAGAAATTATTAAAATGTCATTTTCATTTTTATCTTCTTGGGGATTGTCTATCAGACAATAGACATTTAGCAAGCTTATTCTTCTAAAATATATTTTCTAATTACTTACTTTTTTATAAAAATGCTGAACATTCTGTTCTCTCCCCTCAAGGGCAACAAATAGCTGTTTAGAGGTTTGTATGTTTAGGAAAGAAAGACAGCCTTTAAAATCATTTATGGTAAGGCATCAAACAATGGTCAGAATCACTAAGTTTATAAAACATGCCAGAAGTATTTGCTGTAAGTTAGGTAATTTAAACAGGCCTAAGCCTGGTCTCATTAAGGTTGAAGGCAAAACTGCCTTGTTGCCAGTGGAGAAATGCTGTGCCCTTTATATCCCTAACTAAATACTTAAAATACATGAGTTCTAAAGATGTAAGAAAGTGTCCTGTTGCATTAAGGGATACATGTTTTTAGTAACGTGCAGAGCACCAGTGTGACAGGGTAAAAATTGTAGTACCATTAAAATGGAGTTCTGCTCCTGGTTTTGTCAGAAGTACAGGTGTCTTGTGTGATCTGAGATGATCTAGGTTATCCAGGGGATGGCAGATACATCATCAAACCTTTAGAAGGCCCATGCTTTTCCGGAACATTATCTAGAGGCCGAGCAAGATAGACCACGGGGCCTAAACAGCACCAGGTACCCAGACAAGTGCAATGAATCCCACCACTACAGAGAGAAGGGATTCAACCCCAAATTACGACATCTGAATGCCAGTGTCTTCCTGGGGTAGCCTCGTAGATATAGGTGTCTCGACACTCTCCACCATCACTTAAAATTGGGAGCAGGATTCAGCTACCTAAACCGCGGTGTCTAGTGTCATCTGAGATGACTTAGGGCATACAGCCTGGCTCCCAGTTGCTAGCCTAAAAAGATGAAGCTTTCATAGGTCCCATGTTATTTCTGCCAGCTTTGTGCACATCTTGGCCAAGGGCACCTTAAATGGTGGTGGATGCCTACATGTAAGCAACTGAATCACACTACTAGTCAATACTAACAGCAGAGTCCAGAAACAAGATTCAGCTCACTGTGATACAGATATCAACTGGTTGATCGGCTGAATCAATCTCTCTGTTTCATTGACTTCAGGGAGCAGACTGTTATTAATATATCGGAAACACATACAGCACATTTGAACACCTAAACTTAAGTACTGTTCTCTCAAGCTGAATCCCTTTCCCAATCTAACCCTGCAGCTTGCACACTTGCTGGAAAATACACCTCTTGCAAATCGTCCTGCACAAATCTCATCATCAGGTTGTAGATCAGCAACCACTTACCCTTCCCACATAAAATATCTTGAGATCCTTGTTTCCCAAGTGTTACATAATCTGCAAGGCATAGACATTATGATAGCTCATATGTGCCAGTGCTTAGCACATCTTTAAGCCTGTATTTGCGACCACACTAATAATGTAATGTGTGAAAATCCAAAATAAGTTTTTTTAACAGGGCATAATATCTAGATATCCATAACACTCCTACTAATATCCAATTTTATTCCCAAGGTAGTAATACTTAAATACAACAAGGCATAGTACTTCAAGAAATTCATCATAAACCACTCAAGCCTTCCTGAGACAGTTTCAGCAATCCATACATATCTACATATCTTTTAAAATCAGGCAGTGTTAGTCCATTACAACTGCACTAAGGATTTCATATGGAGTGCAAATTTAAAGCAATCTTTCATTTCCCTCTGCCCCTCCTGTATTTTTCATTCTGTAAAGTCAAAGAAATACAGCGAATTACCAGTCACTGTGCGCCATCTATGCTCATAAAAAGTTCCTGTCATCTTGGATTATAGAACAGACATCACCTTTATCAGAAATTACCTAACCGGAGCCAACTTCAAATTGCTGCCAGTAGCCAAAGGAAAAGCCTATTGAAAAGAATTCTTCCACTATAGTTTTCCCTACTGTATTTTACTGTGTTTTTTTTCAACTCCCATTTTGGAAGTCCCACCATTGTGGATTTTAAAACGTGACTTGACAAAACTCCAGCAAATAAAGAAGTTAGCAATCCTTCACTGGCAGAGAACTGGGCTCTTGATAAGTCTTTCCCATCTCTAATATCTCTGATTCTATGACTCAATAATGACTGATGATTTTCCTTGGCTGCAGGCAATGGTCTGTGGGAAGACAAGCTGAGGAGAAAGAAAAGAAAAAAAAAAAGAGGAAGAAGAAAAAAAAAAAAGAGATTAAAACAAGAGATAAGAAAAAAGAAGCAAGGAAAAGAAAAGTAAGGAGGAAAGCTGAAATAAGGAAGTTCATAAGGTGAACTCGTGGAACAGGAACCCTGAAGAATGAGACTCAGTTTCTACTTCTGTCATACTTCATGTTAGCATAGCAAATCTCTTATTTCCCCTGTGCCTCATCCTCCCACCATTAAGTTTTTAACATCCAGGTGTATGTGAGCAGCACGTCTGCCTATTAGTGGTGTCTAATAAAAAACATTAATACCTGGAGCAGTGAAAGGCCAATCTTTTATTGTATTTCATAAAAATCCACAAATACTCAAACAAAAAAGGAGAAGCTTAGGTACTATGATGACAAGGCAATATGAATGTTTGTGGAACAACTTACTTAATAGTACATTCATTCAAAAATAGAACAGATTTTAATCTTGCATTGTGTAACATTTACAATCTGATCCAAAATCCATTTTATTTGTTAAGACTTACATTTATTTAAATACATTTTGAAGCAGACTATTTGTTTTCATATTTGGGTAACAAAAATTATCTTATTCAAACTTCCATTCTGAAAGAGAATGTGATACTCTCTATCTTCAGTCATCTAATGGCATCCTTTACATAATCCTACTGACAACGTTCTCTACCAACTTTTGGTACTTACAGTTTAAGAAAACAAAACAAAACTAAAAAAACCACCAGGGTCTGAAGTGTTATAGACATGTTTTTCACATTTTCTGCTCTGATACTTGTTGCTTGAACATATTCAGTACTTGAATGATTACACAGATGATCAAATCGAAATGCTGTATTCATATTTTATGATCTCCCTCTACTACTTTTTATGAAAAAAAAAAAAAAAGCGAGACAGTCCTGAGACGAACGATGAAGATATATTCCTGGCTCTTTTACATCACTTCTCTTGTTCTTGACATGTATTGGTAAAGGCAGCAAATACTCTTCAATTAGTCCAGTTCATATTTGTGCAAGCTAGGTTACAAAGATGGATAAACTATGGGATTGATATGAAGACTTATGATAGAACTGGACACACAGCCCAGACCTCCAGCCCCCCAGCACAATGCCTCAGTCACTTACTCACATCGCCTCCTTTTTCCTACATTTTTAAAAATACATGCAACAGAGAAAAAGATAATAAAGATCTTTCCAAAGTTGACATTCCACGTACAAGCAATGAAGGATAGAAATACCAGAATCCAACACTTCATAATCAATAAGGAAAAATCGAAAAATGGAACACAGCCCTGGGTTTAAAATACATAGAAGTAATGAGAGTGAAAAAAAGCCTCACTTGCCAAGACCAAAATCATGCTGTACAGTTAGCAATATAATACTATTACTTCTAGTAATAATAATAGATTTTCCTGTGTGGAAGACAGCTCATTTATTTTCCTTGCAATTAAATGTATTATTACTATTCTGTGCAGCATGTAAACCACGACATGTAGACAAACATAATCTGGCAATTTCTCTGCAAAGACAGTGGGTCAACGCAATTTCCTAGAAGAGCATCACACAACCAACATCTGAGGTAAGAAAGAAAAATATGACAGGACTGTCACCTTCAGATCCAGATGCAGTACAAAAAGGAAGCAATTTCCTCTTTGGTGCACTTTGTAAATATCCACTGATATCCATTTAAAGGAAGTATGTTCCTTCCCATTGAAAAGGGTGCTTGTTTTTCTGTTTTGCTATCTACGTTTTCAAGAAATTGATAATTTTCTGTCTGCCTTTCAGCTGGTATTTTTCTGAAAAGGGAAGTCTCCCCCTTGCCAACCTGTATTTCACACTTGTAAGTGGAGATGTGATTACATGTCAGCAAAAATGAACAGGACCAATGAAATAAAACTGCTGTTTCTCTACAAGATCAAGAGGAAAAAAATAATAAAGCCCAGATTTTCTGAGTTTAGCGTTTCTTTTCAAATTATCTATACAACTGTGAAAACAGTTCAATTGTTTTGTAAAAGGTAAAAACACATAACAGCATCTTCATGTATTACAGACATGTCATGTGCGTGGGAAAAGCTGATGAAAATCGATATAGATTTGTCTGACAGCTGTTACTTTGTCCCCCATAACCATGGCCTGGTACGAAGAGTACTGGTCAGTTAATACAACCAGAAACCCAAAGCGGAGGGCATCAGTCCTACAGGGACATTTTTTCCCCAAGCTCTGAGCCATCGCATATAGAGGCAAAGCCACTGCTACCAAGAGGTAGCAGCAGAGAGACGAATCTACTTCCACCCTGGCCCTACAGTGACAGATGTTCTTTTAAGACGCAGCTATAAGGAGTTGGTCCCAATATTCCTCCCAACGGACAGAGATATCTTCTACAAATACTCCATAGCACAACAGTCCCATTACACACTGCTATTCCACACAAGGGTCAATCTCAATACGATCCATAAAGAATTAACACAAAAGGCAAAATATTTTTCATCCACAGTCAGAAAACAATTGTCAAATAATATGCTTTACGGATGTTTTCTCACAGTGTAATAAAAACTGCTATTGTTCTACAGAGAGAAAGCATCAAGTGACTTCAATATTCTACAGAGCTATTGTGGTTCATTGCTTCAGCTGCACATCCCCCATCACAGCAGTTTTAATCCCAGAATTTTAAACCCCTTTTCCAATAGTGGGTTCAAGCCTCAGCACTTGAGATTGAGTTGCTTAATGCTAAGCACTGAAATTAACGGGGGATAAATTTCCTCCGGCCCTGAAGCCTTGATCTTGAAATTAACAGGAGATTTTAATCATGAACAAACCACCTGAACAAGCCCCTAAGTCAGTTATGTGCTGTAATACCTCCAAAGGTATGCTAGGAACATCATGATCACAGCTGAAGTGCAGATAACTCCTCAGCTGGTACAAACCAGCTGTTAATAAGTAGAGAAACATTGTACCAACAGTTTCGGTTAATAAGTAAAACTACAGAAATATTTTTTCCTCTTTCTGTAATTTATGTCAATTTTAATTCATCACAGAAATAAATTGTTACCACTTAATTGCTCTTACTATACAGCAAAGATGCTTATAATGAATGATGATAAGCAGGAACATGAATGAACAGTTGCCAGGCAACCAATAAATAAAGGTTCCAAATAGCATGACCTCTCTTTAAAGGATAAAGCTCTAATCATAATTATTTTTCAAATCCATTTCAGTGCCAACTAAAATCATGTTTGCAGCACTAATCCTGGTCTTCCTCATGCAAAATGAAACCAAATCTGTCATTTGACATATCACAGATAACAAATTAAACAGACTCAACCTGCTCCTTCAGATTACGGTCAATAATAGTGTAGTTTGAGGACAGCAAACAGGTTAGACAATAAACTGGAATCCAAAACGGAGAGGTGAGGAGAATTAAGCAATTTAAATAGAGTAATTAAAATATTTTTTTTAAAAGTGACTTTGTTACTTTAAGGATCTTCAAAAAGCACCAATACCAAGTCCTCCAGTGTTTAACTCCACAATATGATCATTTGGTAAAGTAGAAGGATGAGACAGACTTTAAAATACTGAAACCAGATGTGGTTTGAAATGTTTTAAAATCTATAATACCACATTCTCTCTTTATAAACTCTTACAACTCAGTCTCGCCGAGTGCATAAGCAGAGCTGAGGTGCCTAGAGCAAGCGCTGACCTTTCAGATGGATTCAAATAAAACTGACAAAGAGCAGCATAAATCTTAAACCAGTTAAAGAACACAGTATATCCACGCTGAAGAAACAATGAATGGTTATGCAGGAGTTTTACATTATGCCTTCAGAATAATGGAAGGGGGAGAGCTTGAGCTTGCTCAGGGGTTTTTTGGTGGGCTAATAAATTGTGTATTTATTTTAGTAAGATCTCATGTCAGAAAATATTAGGAATACATGTTTTGGTAGGTTTACCTTGCACTACATAAGGTGATTACACAAATGTCTTTATTTAACCATTTTATTTCTTTTCTTTAGTAGGATTGAGAATCACTAATAGCTGTGATGCTTAAACACTAAATAGTTAAAAATTCGCATTAGGAAAATAAGATGAATTACAATTATAAATAAATATGTCTTGCACCTAAGGTCTAATGTACTATGTCAATTGTGAACTCATAAGAACTGGGACCACCTTTTCAATCTGTCTTTGAAAAAAATACAGGCAACAGAATCCATAAACTTCCCTGCAACACTAGCAGCACAAAATAATCTCATACTTTATAGTAGAAAATTGATCTACTGGAATTTTTGTAAACAAGAATTATTGTTTAAATTACCGCAGAGAATGCACTCTGTCAACTAGTAGTCTCCATGTGTATTTTTTCATATCAAATGAGAGCCAGTTCGTTATATAGTAGCCTTCTATGACAGAAAGTATTCTGTTGCCGATCAGACACATAACGTTCCAATTATTTTCCTTATCTAGATATATCTGCTCATCAGAAGCCTTTACAGGAGGTTTTCTGTGTATCTGTATTCCTCAGTAAGCAAATAGGAAATACATCACATTATATCTATATTTTTATTGACTAATAGTTCACCCGCTAACCACCTCCACCACCCAATTCAATAACTCCTCTCCATCCTTCTAATAATTTCACTTTGAACTACTTGTTCTAACAAAAATCCAATTCATTTAGTTGATACCTTACAGAAGAGTGAGATTCAAAATTTAAATAACTGGGAATCATGCATACTGACTGCAACGAAAAACAACGCAGAAGATCCTGTCTATTCCTTTTAGGACACATGGCTCTATTTATACCAAAATCATCTTAATTGCTTCTCCGTGGTTTTGAGCTTGCATTTTAACAAATTATAAATATACTGTGTTGTGCTTGCAAACCTGACAACCAAGCCTACTAGTTGAAAAGTGTGCAAAAGTGATATTGGAGGACTTTTTTCCCCTCCTTTTCAATGACCAGCTGAAGAATTAAACCGGTCTGGTTTTAAGCTTAGAAGACCCAAAGCCTATGGAAGAAAAGGTCATGCATTACCAATCAGCAGGAGCTGGAGGCTAACTGTAAAGTTTATTAACAATGAAAACAACAGGGTTCTCAGCCCCTTGCAACCATGGAGGAAACTGACGGTATTTTTCTGAGCTTCGGATTCCACTCTATTTTGTTCCACAATTTGCAATTTAACTGTCCCACCTCTGAAAATGGGAGGAGAATAAAGACTGTATTGTTTTCCAGCGCTGCTCACACTAAAATAAGAGTCATCTTAAGATCTCCCCTAGGGATTCAAGTCTATATATTTAGCATTAGAAGAAAGAAAATAGAGCATAACTGCCAGCTTGAGGAGAGAGATGATGAAGCATGCTTTCTCTCTAGTGTTTCCCACATCACAGACACAGTCAATGAAACTAGGTGCAATTCTAAAAACGCTTCTGTGCTCAACAGGGTTTACGCAGATACTCAGCTGAGTAAGAGCAGGCAGCGTTAGGATCCAGAGATTAATTTTATTCTAGATTCATGCTGATCCTGTCTTCTGGTATTCTTGTTTCAATAACCATTTTTCCCTTAACAAAATGTTGACATTGTATTTCAATTTTTTTATATTGAATATTTAATAGTAAATTAAATATATACATATTATTTAAATACATACATAAACTAGCGTTAACATTAGAAGAAAAACTCACAAGATAATACCAGCTCAAACAGTACAATATTATGGGTTTTAAGAAAGCATAAATATATATATATATATATGTAGTCTATACGGATGATATTTGTGAAAGATACTCCCAATAAGACACAAAGAAGTTATCTGAGCAACACAAGGTATTATTACTATAATGAGGAACCCAGTGGGGGGGAGGGTGAAGTTGGTTGCTCTATCATTTTTCAGTAACAAATTATCTTCTGTGTGTTTGTTTCAATTTTACAATGAAAATGTTCTTTTAGTAACTATTATTCCATTCACTATCTCACTGATGAACATCTTCCTCTGCTAGTGTACGGAAGTAGTTGAAAATAGTAGAAAAACTCTACATTGATGGACATATTCTTCCGTTAGTGCACTTACTCATTGAAGTTATCATTTTGGACCAAGAATAGTTCAGCACTGAGAAGGGGGAGCTAGCAGTGTAGTCCTCAGTTTTTCTCATGATGTCAGAAACAAAGTCTCACAAAAAATACCACCGGTAATCAGTGAACTTTGAAAATGAATGCTAAAATCTCCCTACACATAAGACTATGCGAATCTTAAACTTCATAATGGTTACTTAAACTATCAGTTTACAGTCATCTCTCACACAGCTTTACCACTAAGCTCTGACTGACTCAGAGTGCAAGCGGGCCCCTCCAGAGTCCCATACTCCATGATCCGAACCCTATTCAGCTACATCTATTACATGAAATACTACATACATGAATACATTTCAAGACTGACAATTCAGCTGTCATCGGAAGCTTAAGGACTTCATAGATGATGTATGGTTAAAAGAAATTTTACAAAGAGACAACCAAATTAGAAGGAACAGTAATGTTCATAAAAGCTGGTAAACTTCAGCTTTGTGTTTTTCTTTTAAAAGATAACATTATTATTTAATATCTTTGAGCTACAGTAATATCTCCTAAGAATTGCCAAACAAACCCGCATTGAAACAAACAAACCAAAAAATCTGACACTACTACACGGACTTTGCTTATCAATGAAGAATGTGGAATAAATGAGACAGAACAACAATAGGAAATAAACAATCTGCATTTTATAATGTTCAACTGGTACTACCCATACTTTATTCAGAGACAAGAAAGAACAACAACAAAAAAAATCTGCTTTCCAACCTTCCTAAGCATTTTTTTCAGTGACATTTCATTCGACTATATGTAAACCACTTCTTTCCTGAACACTACTTTGCATATTTATTCTTATTGTCGTAAGAAATATTTGTCATATTTGCACAATTTACTATTAAGTACAACTGTTTTATGCACTGGGGCTGACAGGGAGGATTGTACAGCACAATACATACATGCTGTTGCCAGGTCCTTTGCCTCAAATTTCCCATGCATTTAGCCTTTGCTGTTCCCAACAAAAAGAAAATTTCAGCGCTATCCAAACAATGCGAACATGGCAATCAATGACTGTTCTGGGGCAAATCTCAGGTCCATTTAGTCCAGGACCATGTCACTAAGAGTGGTCAAAGGCGGTGACCTAGGGAAAAGCCATGTATTAGGACAACTCTTAAATACTAGAGTAATTCCCTGGAACACTCTTCTGGCTCCCAGAAATCTGTGGCTCAAAGGCTGAATTACAAAAAAAGACTGGGACCGCTGGCATATGACAACACACTTTGTTTCAGAAGGGCTGGGAGGCAGAACAGGAGATGGCATATTTCAAAAGGGAGAAATATATGCCCTCATCACACACACATGCTACTTCATTTCCCCCAACAGTATTTCTTGCTCCCGATACTGCCTTTGCCCTCAAAATGTGCTGTTTTCCATATGGACGAGGTGGCAAAAATGAAAGTGTTTCCCTTCTTTCCTCATAAAACCTCCTTCTGACTGGAGTTGGCCTCCTGTTCATATTCCACTTGACTAAACCAATCTTTTTCTCCTCCCACACTAGCTCCATCTGCCGCCCGTCTCTCCAGCAGAGCCAGATGCCAGCAAAGCAGACTACTGTGGGAGGAGAAAGTTCTGTCGCTGGAATTTCTTCCCTACACCCTGCAGGGGGCCAGTCTATGAAGCCTGGAAAGGAGACCGAGAGCAACTTCCTCTCTTCCACACTGCTTTCCCCTGCTCATCGGTAAAGAAGGCAGCTGAGGACATGAGCAAAAGAAGGATAAAACTTCAACATGTGCTCTGAAATTTGCAACTTTAATACGTATATAGCAAAAGTCTCCCAACTGTACTCCAGGCTCGAGCATGGCACACACCGGACAAACATGTAAGAAGACACGAGTCCTGCCCCAAAGAGCTTACAGTCAAACAGAAGCAGAGATGCACATTTGTGAAAAGGAACAAACAAGAGTGACTAGAGCATAGATGACAGAGAAAAAAAGACTAGGATTTATGATCAGGAGAGATCTTAATGATGGAGTAAAAATACAGTACTTTCTGGATAGATACAAGTCAGAGACAGAAGCTATGGATGTGTGGTGTTAAGATGAGAGGAGGATTGCATGTGGCAAGGGAAACTGCCTGTAGGGAGGGAAAGACTAGAACGAAAGCAGACACGGGGAAAGAAAAAGTGATTTCTTTATATGTTTGAGGCAATCTTGCATGAGGCAGATGGAGAAGTAGTACAGGTAAGAACTTTAGACCAAAAGGGAGACAGTCTAGGGATGGAGGAGCATCTGTGGGAGCAGTCTTGCCAGCGATGGTAGCAAGAATGAGTGTCACTGAGTGAGAACAAGAGCGCACATAAAACAAGCAAGTGTGCATATGTGCGAGACGGAGGAAATGACAGAGTTCATTTCTCTGAGAGAAAGAATTGTGGGAACCCAGGAGATGAAAGAGAGTAGAACCAAGAAGGAGTGAGCGTGGTGTATGGGTGCAGCAGAAAGTTTGGAGTGGGGCTGGCAGGACAGAAGAAAGTGAAGGAACACAGGGATCTCACAGAATACCAGTTATGTATTACAAGTTGAAAGAGCACATATAAATTAGAGAGACACATAACAAAAAAAAAATGAATAAGTTGAATAGACAGGGAAAGGAAGAGGGAAATACTTCACATCGAAAGAGATTAAGAAAAAGAACAAATGGAGTGACAGGAGAGCTAAAAGGGAGAAAAGAATACATGCAGAGATGATGAAGTCAGTAAAGGAACATTAGTTAACTAAAGGCATTATGTAAAAACCCCATATGGGAAAACTGGGAGTGTATAGAAAAATTACTGGAAATGGATTTCCACTGAATTCTCACTGTCACTGTAAACTCTTAGGGTTTGCCACATCTAGGTATCCCCACATTTTAATCTTCTTCTTCTTCACTTGGAAAAAATCTGTTTCCTGGTCCTCCACACTCTCTAACTTTTGTGCTGTAGTTGCACCTTTATACCGTTTGTCTCACTATTTCTAGTGGCAACGCTTTTTGTTATGTTTAAATGGGAAAAAAAGATCTTATTTTGTCAAACACTACCACAAAGAAACGTGCCAAAATCTCGAGTTTCCTTTCCCCTGTCCCCACAACGCTCTTTCATTCATTCTTCTTAAAAAATAAATAAATAATAATTAAAAAAAAAAAAAAAAAAGGCTGGGGAAACTCAGCGATACAGCGGTATGTGAAGCCCAAGATACTCCCGGAGCCTTCCCTGAGCTGCGCGTACACACTACGCCCCAGGTTTCCCCTGTGCCCGGGCGGAGGGTCTCCCGTCCCCCCGCGGGCGGCGGAGCGGCCGGGGCTGCGCTCAGCGCCCCTCAGCGCCCCTCACCGCGCCGCCCCGCGCCGCCGGTACCGGCGGGGATCTCGGGATGAAACGCATCCATCAGGCGGGGGGTGACTGAGGGAAGGGAGGTAGGTATCGGCTGCTGGAAAGCCGGCACAGACGTACGCCCTGGCTGCTGGAAGACATGGCTGGATGGCTGTTTGGTTTGATTTTAGTTAGGGGATGCAAAAAAAAAAAAAAAAAAAAAAAAAAAAAAGGAAAGGGGGGGGGGGGGGAGAACACCACACGCTCGCACTCGCATAGGGCTGATCTTACCTCCACATTGAAATACTGCTCCGCTTTGCACACTGTAGCACATAAAATCCAAAGGAAGGTTTGCAAGAAAAACACCCTGGACTGAGACACGAAATCCAACCGGCTTCCAGTGCGGAATGCGAGTACGATCATAGTGAACTGTGCTTCAGCGGATGGAAGATCTCTCCCTTTCTCTCTATCTCTCTCTCTGTCTCTTTGCCTTAAACAAATAGACAAACAAACCAACCTCCCCCCCCAGTGTCGGTGAAGAGCCCGTAGCGCAGGTTCACCCACAGCAGGGGAGGAGGAGGAGGAGGAGGAGGAGCAGACACTTCACAGCACAGGCGGCGGCAGGGTCAGCTCTCGCTCATCCTCACCACCAGTCCCGTAAGAAGGGAATGTGGCGTCCGAGTGCAGCCGCAGCTCCTGTACGACTCCCTTCTGCCCAGCAGCAGCAACCGCCTCCCCGTGTCCTCCTCCTCCTCCTCCCTCCTCCTCCTCCCTTCTTCTCCTCCCTCCTTCTCCTCCCTCCTTCTCCTCCTCCTCCCCTGCCTCCTCCCCCTCCACCTCCTCCCGGGGAAGGCCGGCCCGGCTCGGCTCGGCTCGGCTCGGCTCGGCTCGGCCCGGCCCGGCTCGGCTCGGCTCGGCCCGGCTCGGCTCGGCCCGGCTCGGCCCGGCTCGGCCCGGCTCGGCCCGGCCCGGCTCGGCCCGGCTCGGCCCGGCCCGGCCCGGCTTCGCCAGGCCCGGCCTGGCCTCGCCCCCCGCCGCTCCCCTCCACTCCAGAACGTTCAGCCGGGATCTACACAGCCCCGCCCCGTAGCCCCCTTAAAGGCGACGGCCCCGCCGGGGCGGCTCTGCCGCGCCGCCGCCACACGGCCGCGGTCGTCGGCCCGCCGCCGCCGCCGAGAGCTGCTCAGGAGGAACGCTCGGCCCTTCCTCACGCCAACGTACCGAAGCAGCCGCACAAAGGCCGAGCGCGCCGGGAGGGCGGGCGGAGAAGAGGCCGGCGGGGCGGGCTTCCCTCAGCCTCGGCGTGTCCCCCCACCCGCCGCCGCCGAGGGGACGGGGACGGGCGGCTTGTCCCAGCCCCGGTGCCGTGCGGTGCGGTGTGGCGGAGTCGCCCGGTCGCGGTGCCGGGGAAGGTGGCTTGGCAGGCAGCGGGACGGGCCGCGGCGAGGGAGAAGGGCGTCGTGAGGAGCGGCGGCAAGTTTAAGGGGATGGACAGTGACTCAGGCGGAGAGATGGCGTTGACCGGAATGCCGCCCTCGGTGGGGATCGTTGCAGAGTCATTAAGGGTGTCCCCGAGCGATTTGGTCTCTCCACGGCTCAGGAAGAAAATCCCCAGTCACTGCTGACGAAGTTCAGAGAAAGTGGTGTCGTGACAGAGCGGCTGAAAGTGATGCAAAAGAGCCAGGCCAAATCTGGGTGTTGGGGTGGTTGGAAACCTTACTTTAATACCCGCAAATATATGGTCATATATTTAAGAGGAAACAATGTGTGAAAGACCTGTATCATAGGCAAACTTTATGCTGGATATGAGGATGTTCAAAATGCCTTGTGGTTATGGCAGACAAACTACTCTTGCAGTGATTTTATCGTTAATGGGACAATTTTGTGCAGCCCTTTGATGTGTTATCCAGTCAAAGGAAGGTGGGATGATCCACAACATTCAAAAGCTATTGCAATAATGCATCTTGGGGGAAAAAAGAAAGGGGGAGGGGGGGAAGGAAAGCTTACTGAAAAAAAAAAAAAGGGCAATTTAAAAATTCCAAGGTTTGAAAATTTATCTTATTTCTACTTGTTTGGTTAGCAAAAATATGCAAAGATACTTGATTGTGATGCAAAACAGCCTGGAAGTAAGACATACCTGACAGATGAAATCTCCTCTCGACTCAGATAGTTGAGCTCAATGGCCAAAATTAAAACACTTGCAGATTAGATCTATAAAATTTTGACAACACCAAGTAATAGGACATAGGACTGTGGAAGGTTCTATATCATTTGATATCTTAAGAGTAAGGCAGTTATCTCTGAAGAAGTCATGTTCTGCTTAACCAAAAGTAATGATATTTAAGCAGAATTCCTTATGTGATATACTTTTTCCATGTTAACTGCTCGATCTTAAAGGCATTTTCTGTTCTTCAGGTTGTTAGTGATGTGAATAAAGAAATAATGAAATATAGAGCTGGCAGCAAGCCAAAAGGATCTGTTAGCTCTTTGGTGGCCAGTATCGAAAGTCAAAATGATCTTAACAAATTAAAGAAACATCTTGGAACCATCAGGAGGAAACTTAATACTGACAAATGCAAATTACATGTGGGAAGAAAACCCAAAAAGTAAAAGCAAACGGATACTGGTAAAACAGCAGCACTTCAGAAAAGAATCTGGGGGCTGTAATGGACTATAAAGTAAATATGAGTCAGCAAGGTGATACCATTAAAGAAAAAGATGAGACTGTCTCATTGTGGAGTGTATTAATAGGTGTGCAGTACATCTGACAGGACAAAATAGTTTTCTGCTGGGGATTGATGAAGCCAACTGTGTTTGGTCTCAAACTAAAGACAGTCCAGAGGAAAATAACAAAATATTAAAACATTCTGAAAGTAAGACGTATGTGTGAAGGTTGAAAGAACACTATTTAGTCTGAGAAGACTGAGCATAAATGGTCTCTTTATATGGAAAATGTTGATGTGAAAAGGACAAAGTTATTTCATTCTTTCTGGGTTTGGGATGAAGGAAAAATGAGTCAACTGAATTATTCAGAAAGTTCGGTTTGATGTTAGACAAAATTTTCTAAAATGTGATGGTCGTAGCATTTGGAACAAGATACCACTGGGAGTGTGGAATCTCTTCCACACAGAGGTTTGATAGGCAAGAATATTACAACTATCCTCTCTCCATTTGTGGGGCAGCAGATTGTATTATGAGATCTAGTAAACTATTTTGCTTATAGTATATCAGTAATTTCTTTTCTTTTATTACTTTATGAATTAATCACTCTAACTGGTGTAAAAGAAATACTAACTCACTAACTTTATACTGTCCCTTTCGCTGTTCCTCTTCTCCTAAGGGACCTCCTTCTTGTTTGCTCTCAGCAAGCGCTAGCTCTGTTTTTGCTGGTGTATTTTGTTGAGTCTGCCATTAGTGTAATACCCGGAAATGGAAATAGATAAGTTACTGTAACTGCAATTTTATTCATCTGCCCTGTCAGGACTGCTGTGGCTATTTATTGTGAAAAGCAACGGGCCATAAATACAGCTATCTCCTTCCTTTATAGTGTATCTATTAGAAGAAGAAAGAGAATGGTATGAACAGAATGGTGGAGAACGAAAGCATCTGTGTATTTGTCAGCATGTTTGAGGAAGAGAGAGGGAGACCACTAAGGTAAAGAAAAAGAAAGAGATTTGTAAGGACAATGAGTAGCAATGCGTGAATATGAGTGCTAAGGGAAGAGACAAGGCATATGAAGGACAGAGAAGATCTTTGAAGTGAAAAATATCATTCAGGAATGATTGTGTGAGGGAAGAAACACCAGCAATGATGGGAAAGAGCTTTGAATATTTGTAAGTGGTGGACAGTAATATACACGAGTAGGGTCAGAGCCTCATGGGAAGGTAAAGAAGGTAAGAATAAATAGAAAAGAATTGAAAACTCCATAGAAGGCTGTTAGATGTGTGTGTATGAGATTATGAGAGTGATTAAAGAAAAGACAGGAAAAAGCAACAAAAATGAAAGTGTAAATAAAAAAGTAAAGAAGGAAGGAAGCAGAAAAACGCAATTGGAAAAGAAATGGGAGCTGTTTGTTGAAATACTTGAATGATTCAAGTCGTATACTTTATAAGTGTCTTGCAGATTTTTATCTTTATCAAATACCATTATGATTTTTCTGTTCTTGCCTATGGCAGTTACCAGCAGTAATTAATAAGCAGTGAGCAGGTTTGTAGGGAAGCAAAACTGAAAAACTGAGATTTCCATTTAGTTCTAAAATTTTTAACCTTTTTGAAAGGCAGGAAGAGGTCTGTCTCCTGTGCTCCCAACCAGCCCATTTACCAGCTGAGTTTCTTAGACATTGTAGAATATGTCCTTTATGGATGACTATAGTCACAGGTTCACAATGGATGATTACTAGAAGCAGACATAGATGTCATTAAACATTCCCATGTCCAGCTTTGAACACAGGGCAAAAATCTTCCACTTTACTGTATATCAATTCTGAATAGAAATTCATATCATAACTAAAAAAATGAAAATAATACATGTTGTCCTTTTTGCATTTTGCGTTGCTTAGCTGCTGATGGTACCAGCTGAAACTTTTAAAGAGAGCTTCATTATAAGATATAATAAACTGCAAAAATTGAGAATAGATATCACATATCTCACACATCTATATTTATCTCACACTGCTATATTTAGTTCTTGTTTGCAAAAGTTGTTCTGAACACCTGGCCTTTTACTCGTGGAATGAAACTTTCATAGGTGTGTCCATATGAATTCTGTTTGACTGTTTGAAAAGTCCCACAGAACATGAAGGCAGCAAATGAGTTTAACAGTGTAGGAGGGAACACTGCATTGAATATGTATTCCTGCCAGGATCCCACTCATATTGCCTGTGTTCGGGTATCTATGATTCTTTGTTTACACAAGGTTCACTGTAGGCATAAAGCTATCTGGTCAGGAAGTAGAATTGACTTACGCTGCCAGTGCACTTTTCTGTGTTGTCTTACAGCTGCACCAATGGCTTTCTAAAGAACCTAAGTAAAGATAAACATAAATGACAGTGTAAAATCTCAAACATAATTATTGTAGGGTCACAAGGAAAATTCCGAGTCATAAAAGTCAGTAATATTTCAGGATATTTTGGTTCATGTTTGGTTGCAATTTTTCACAAAGAGCCAGTGAAGTCAGAGAGGAAGAAAGTCTGAAAGTGTAAATTTTTTTTTTTTTAAAAAATATGAAGTTATAAGTTGAATTTCTAATTCATAGACTCATAACATTGTAGAATAATTTATGTTCAATGAGACCTCTGTAAGTCATCAGGTTCAACTGTCTGCACAAAGCAGAGGCAACTCAGGTTAGGTTACTCTGTTGCTTGTTCAGGGAGTTACAAATCAAGTTAATCTAACTCGAGCATCATTTCCTGGTCTGCAGTATGATTTCTCTCTCTCAGGGAGCTATTTTGAGGGTAAAATCCCTTCTGTGAGGCATCTGTCAGGCCTTCAATTGTTTTGGTCTTATTTTGATTGTAGTGACAATGCCCATATCAGTAAGTAGAGCAGGTCTCTCCTAAGCTCCTGAAGGCAGAAGTGGACAAGAGAAATAGGTATAGAAAATATAGTTCTATAGCTGAAGACTGAGGGAAATACATTTTAAAAAGGAGGAAGATATAGTGCAAAGAAGAAATGGCTCCTGGAAGAAAACCATCAAGAACAACACAATAATAATAATAATAAAAATCTCTTTTTTGATAATAACATTTTCATAAGAACTTTTCTAGGAACATGGGTTAACATTGGGTTAGTGAAGAATAGATCAAAAAAAAAATGAACTGAATCAGCCAAGACCTTACTTATTTACTGTGTGTGACTTTTCATATCAAACTTTATTTTCTCTACTTTATAACAATTTTCATGCGTTTTGTCTCCCACTCCTGATACGTTCTCTCATTGCTTTCTGGGTTTTTGGCTCAGTCTGCAGAGCACGAAAGGCCCATTCAAGCATGAAATCCATCAGCGATTTTCCAACATACATATCTCAAACCAAGGGGTTCATAGAATCATAGTATAGTTTGGGTTGGAAAGGTCTTTTAAAAGCCATCTAGTCAATCCCCCCCTGCAATGATCAGGGCCATCTTCAACAACAATTAAGTTCTTTACAGCCAAAGGGTTACAAGTGGTCTATCTGGTCTGCTGGTCTAGTTCCTTTGGACTGTCCTGTTGATTATTCACTGAGTTTACAGTTGTGTTGGAATGGCAGTCCGGGGATTATTGTAAGATCTTAACAATTTGTGTTGAATATTATCGCCCTCATTTTTACAAGGCGCCTTATGTATAAGATTGATATTGTTAACAGCTAAGAGAAGAGCACAATACATGAAATAGAAATAAATAATGCAGGGCAGTGGCGGGTGAGTCTGACAGATTTGAGGAGGAAGACCTGAGGAGCTCTGAGAGAATACTTTGGCATAGCCAAATGGCCTGAAAAGTAACAAAGTCATCTTAGAAATATCCAAGGGTTTGGTCAAGAAAGAAACAACCAGGTGTCTGTCATAAATACTATGTTTCAAAAGCGTGCAAAGGTCAAGTTACTATGTGGCTTCTATAACATAAACACAGGCCTCCGTAACTCCATATCAAGTTGAATCTTGAATGGAAGGTAATTATCCCAGGGTTCATATTGCCCTAACCTGGCTGGAAATTCCACATCAACATAGTTAAAATAAACCTTTTTTTTTTAATTACTCTATTAATTAACCTCCCCAGTTTAAGTGTTCTTGAAACCTGTGTCATTTTTCTTATTGTCCACAGAAATTAATTTTTTATTCAGCTTTCAACACACTATTTAGTCCATATTTTTTTTTCCATATGTTTAGAGCACAAATAAATGTTGGAATTGTTACCTGGGGAAAAAGGAGTCTTGGCAATTGGGGTCTGGGAGAACTAGCATTGCATTTGGCACTTGAAGAGTAAACCTAGGATTGTGGAATTTCATAGATGGATTGCATGCATCTGGCAAATTGAGTAGCAGTAAAATAGATAGCAATGTTAACATTTAAATATCAGTACTGAGTTTCAGAGTTAATTACCAGTGTCATTAATGAAATCACTGCATCTCTTGGAGCTATTGTTCTGTAGACTCAAGAAAAAAATATTAAACTTGGCATATACTTTCAAGGATTTCTTTACATAGTTGCTTTTGCATGAACTGAAGTTTAGGTTCTAAAAAGCAGTTCTGCTGCTTTGGTGGCCCAAGAACTGGAGTTACTCTCCTCTAAAGCATCAGACACATATGACTCCTTAAAATCATTTTAGTTCATACCATTCATAGATGAGATTTTGGATAAACAAGAGCTAAAAGAAGAGTTTAGAGAAGAAAAAACTGCACAATGCTTGTGAAGAGAGAGCAGCATTAACAAAAGAAAAAGTGTTTTGAAAAGGCACACCTGAAAATGTATCTGAAGAGGTCAGCCTGCAGGAAACAGGAGGGTTCACTCAAGGTTAAGCTTATATGTTATTCCTTTCTGCAGTTCAGGTACACCCAAAGTGACAGGTACCTCTCTGATAGAAAGAGGTATTCCAGTGAGAAAGGAAAAGACACACAGAGAGGCGTTAGTTTCTCTGTGTCTATATTTCTCCAACTACAATCTGTTTGGTTCCCCTTTTTATTGGCAACGTTTTCTTCCATGTTAGAGTTAGTTTAGCATCCTTTCACTATAATTGATTAATTTTTTATCATTTGGGAAACAGTGGTCAGGTCAAGGACAACTATAAAATATTGGTCATAAGACTAGTATTAAGGTTTGGTTTGCAATTTCAACTTTTTAACTTGAATGCTGATGGTCTAGTAAGCAACATTTAACAATTTTAGAAGTGCAGCTTTTAAGTGCGGGACTATTGAAGTGTGGGTGTGTTTTTATAAACCCACTTATCCCAAAGGGAAAAAAAAGTTGGGAAAGAGTAGGGAAGGAAAGATTCAGAAAATTCTTTAGAAGTGTAGGGCAGAGATGTTTACCAAGACTACACTATCTGAAAATGCATTGCACACTTACAGGATCTAGTTGCACCATATACACGTGGGCCCAAGCCAACCTCATGCAGCTCAACAAGGCCAAATGCAAGATTCTACATCTGGGTCGGGGCAATCCCAAGCACAAATACAGGCTCGGTGGGCAATGGCTGGAGAGCAGCCCTGAGGAGAAGGACCTGGGGGTGCTGACTGATGAGAAGCTCAACATGAGCTAGCAATGTGCGATCGCAGCCCAGAAGGCCAACCGTATCCTTGGCTGCATCAAAAGAAGTGTGGCCAGCAGGTCAAAGGAGGTGATTCTGCCCCTCTACTCCACTCTCGTGAGACCCGACCTGGAGTACTGCATCCAGCTCTGGAGTCCTCAACAGAAGAAGCACATGGACCCACTGAAGCGTGTCCAGAGGAAAGCCACGAGGATGACCCGAAGGCAGGAGCACCTCTCCTATGAGGAGAGGCTGAAAGAGTTGGGACTGTTGAACCTGGAGAAAAGAAGGCTCTGGGGAGATCTTATTGCGGCCTTCCAGTAACTAAAGGGGGCCTACAGGAGAGCTGGGGAAGGACTTTTTACTAGGGCATGTAGTGATAGGATGAGGGGGGATGGCTTTAAACTAGAAGAGGGCAGGTTCAGATTAACCATTAGGAAGAAGTTTTTCACTTTGAGGGTGGTAAGGCACTGGCACAGGTTGCCCAGAGAGGTTGTTGAGGCCTCATCCCTGGAGGTGTTCAAGGCCAGGCTGGATGTGGCCTTGGGCAATGCGGTCTAGTGGGAGGTGTCCCTGCCTATGGCAGGGGGTTGGAACTTGATGATCTTCAAGGTCCTTTCCAACCTAAACCTTTCTATGATTCTATGATTCTGTGATTCTATGATACATGATTTTACCTATCTTTGGGGAATATAAGTTTGGACCTGATTCAATTTTCCTTTGCCCAAGCTCCTCTGGCTAAAAATGTTCAGTTCTTCTGTTTTTAACACAGTTTACTTCTCAGTTAGAGCAATGTCAATGCTCTTTTCTTACTCTTATAGGTGTTCTTTCATTTATATTTGTTCTGGAAGGAGAGGATAGGGAATGATTTTAAAGTAATTAAGCCTAAACTGAATTTTACTCTGTTCACTTTCCTCATCAGTCGAATTTCACAGCCATCCTGGCTGTTCTTTGCTATTCCAGTGGCAGTCATGACCTTAGGAACCACAATTTAAAAAATTTACATAACGTATGTGAAAAAGGGTGAAGATACTGGTGTAGATGTGATTGTTGGGAAGAGGAAGAAATTTCTTAGAATCTGATGCCGCAGTATTACTGTAGCATTTCTGGAGGGAAGGACTTCATATAAGGAGGTACACTTCAAACCTGTCTGGATATATGATTGTATTCTAAGTGTGTGTAGAGCTACAAAAATAAATTTAAATTAATTATATTTCTAGCGTGGTATCAAGCAAAATTGGTAAAGGAAAAAGATGTGAAGATAAGCGATGGGGCACAATTGACTGTTATTAGCCTTGAAAAGTCTCTTTATACATGGCCACTGATTACAGTGACGTTGGCAAGACAGTGAGATAAGCAGTCCAGTTCTGTGTCTGTATTCTGGGAGGAACACATAGAAAATAGTTAAATTATGGTGCGGACTTTTATAAAGTCTTACTGATTCAGCTTGTTGTGCCCTGTATAACTCAGGTGCAGAAAGGACAGAAAAACTATTGAAGATTTTTGCAACACCACCACCCTCCCTCCAATTTTGCTCTGAACAATGTGTGAGCACAAACACAGTCCTGGTCCTTGTAATGTTTTGAATTATCTTTCTTCAAGAAAGCCACCATTTATATATTTTTAAATTTATATATTTTTTTAATCTTCCTTAGTCTAAGATGTACCAGTTTTTATATCTTCCTCTGTCTTCCTTCTGGGATTTTTCTGGACTTCTCAATTTTATTTTCTTCTAACTTCTCTATTGCACGACACTTCATAAAAGCACAAGAACTGGCTATACCGTATTTCCGTATCATTAATGGGGCTCCCAGTAGAGATCCTAAGCATATGTTCTTACTCATGCATAACTGAAGAAGAAGCAGAATTATGCTCAGACCTTCAGCTTGAGAGAGGCTCCCAAATAGTCCTCATACTTTCAGGATGAAATTTCAAGGCAACCTAACAGATTTGAACACCTAGGTCTCATTAATTTTTATGGGAACTGGACAAACCTATCCCACAGGCATGTTTGAAAACACTAGGCTTATACTTCCTCTATTTCATTGTCCTGTGGTGGAAAGGATGAAACAAAAATGAAAGAAAGGAAAAATAGCAGCATTAGAAAGAGACTTGCTAATACAGGTAATTATTTTTAAAAGTGCATTTACTGCTGTTTATTAAGTTGCTTAGTCATCACCTGAGGCTTACACGGGGTTTACGTTACTTGATTGATATTGCAGTTGCTTAACTTATTAACTGCTCTGAAAGCCTTTTTTACTGTTCATATTCTTTATCATTATTAGCGTTGTTATTGTGTCCAGTCATTCATACTGAAAAATCACCTTCTTCATAAGTGAGAGGGCTTTATGTGGTGAGGGGTCCTTAGACTTTCAGGCCTTCATCTCTCACTGACCCAAAGGCAGATGAAAACATTTGTACTTTTTAGAAAGTTTCTCACGTTTTGTTAGAACATTCCCACTTTTGTCAGGATGCGTAAAATTTCTGGAGGACAGAGGATGACAACAGCATCACTGGAAATATATGGGGTTTTTCATTGTAACACATGCTACAGTTGCTACTCTGTGAGAGTGTGTATCTGTGTGCATGCACACACGCACGTGTGTGTGAGAAAGAGGGAAGGAGACCACACAAGGCAGTTCCAGATTATCTTAATAAAGAGAATATAATGTCTAGCTTTTCATTACAGCTATTCAGAAAGCTTCCAGAAAGTAGAATGAGAGGTGGAGTTCGGAGGCAAAGGCTTCTTGCTTTTCCCAAGCCTATACAGGTGCTTGTCTTCAAATACATGATATTCACACATGTTTAGATATTCACACCTAATGAGTGTGAAACACATGCATGTTATGCTTATGAGAATATACGCACATATATGGACTAACAGAGATAGTAGAGATTACATCATGTAAAATAAATTTTCTCATTAATTATTTGAGCAAGTTCCATTTTACCAGCTCTAACTTTTCAGTCTGGAAAATCAAATCTGTAACTAACTTTACCATTTTTTGTTAACCTAATAAGTGAACTTGTCTGTTATTTATTTATCATTACAACTTTGAGACTGGAGTTCATAGAACAATTTAGTTGGAAATTTATTTATTTTTATGCTGTTTGTGCTTCATTTTTTTGCTTAAGTGATGTTAACATATATATACACATAGTTGTAGTCTTTAAGTGTCTAACTCTAAGATTTGTAGTTGTTTTTCTTCCTTAAACAATGTAGTTCTGAGCAAAGGTTAGAAATCTAAATATGCGCAGAGAGAAAATTTATATTCAAACCATGTAAGTGATCAATAGTCAAAAGAAAATAGTTAATTTTACATTTAGATGAGGATTTCAAATACACCTGTAAGTATATAATCATACAGAAAATATTCAGGGACCATGAATAATAATCAGATGACTTACGAAGCTATGCAGGCTCATACAAAACTTGAAAATTTCCAGTAAATGTTCTGCAACTAACCCGTGAATTAAAAATCATTAGCTTAAAAATTCAGCTCTAAAAAAGTTTAGAGCAGATAGATGCATTTCCAGCTGAGGATTCAGGTCAACGTGCTGTTGACTGGTACTTTCATTGTTTTCAATGGGACTAACTTTTACTCACCAAAATAATTTCCTGTAGCACAGTACAACCAAATACTTTGCTAATGCATAGGAGAACAGATTAATGTATATGTGACATGAGAAACACCAATAACTTTGAAAACTGAATATTTAATTTTTATACTATGAGTTTCAGGTAAATGCAAAGCCTACGGAACTTAGGTCTTTAGTCTAAAAAAATTACTTCAGTATTCAAAAGTTGTTCTGGTATGTATTAAGGGTGTTTTTTCATTCTGGCATTTTACAAATACTTAATAAAATTTAAGCCTTTTTCCTTATCATGCTATACAGTTCCTTGGATTCTTATTAACTTTTTCCCTTTTAAATAATAATGATATAGGTACATGGTCTGCCAACACATGCCACATATTCTTAACTTTTTTCTTAAAGCAGTATCGCTGAACATGTACTTTTCCAACACTCAGGAATTTCAGGTTACTTGACAGTACTTCATACAATGACATTTGGCATCACAGTACTGAACTGGCACTGGGAATCTCCATTTTCTTACCTTCCCATAGGATCAAAACAGTTCACATTTTGCGTTTCAGTTCCCAAATTGACGTAACTGTTTACTCTATATGTTTTAGCTGAATGCTCTGTTCCCCACCGAAGCACTTTGTTGCCATGGTGAAACAAATATTTCCATTTTACTTGGTACATTCACCAATCAGTTTAGTATATGTTTTTCAGGGAGGGCAGCAAGGATTTAAGTCTGAAAATGTGGGACAATGCATGACTAGGTGATGAAAGTTTCCTTTCTTGATGTACAGTTTTTAGAAATCCAACTCCTTAACAGTATACTATCGTGTTGATTTTAAACAGTCTAGAAGAAATTACCAGAAGAACTTGAAAAAATATTGACAAGGTTCAGTTTTCAATAGTTTTGTGTCAAACTGGAAAGGTGGTGCATTTCTATCCCAGTTGATCCTTTCAGGGAAACTGCTTCTCTGAAGGTCTATTCTGTATTTTCATTATTGATTTAAATAATGAAATGAAGGGCGTAGCGATGCAATTTACAAATGGCACAATATTTGTGGAGTTTGCAAGTATTCTGGAGATCAGTGCGTATGACGGAAAAGATCCTAAATCTGGTTAAATTTAATGATGGCAAATACAAGTACCATGCTTAGGAAAGATGTTATATAGGCAAATACAAAAGGAGGAAGAGCAATGCAAGAAAGACTACAGAAAATATAGATGTGCCATAATCTGAGTTAAGGTTTACAAGATGTTGCCAAAAAAAGGTAAATGTCATTCTCGGGACAGAGAATGGAAAGTTAACAGCTCCGAGTGATATTTTTTTCTCCTTCCTAAGTCCTGGCAAGGCTTCAGCTATAAGTTTAGCTTTGGACACCATTCTCTAAGAGAAAACAAACAGAAAGAAGCAACAAAGTGATCAGAGATATAAAAGTGTACGAAAAAAGCTTTGGTCTTGGGCTGAAAATTGGATTTGTATATCCTAGAAAGGAAGACAGTGCAGAGGGCATTTACCATCTATGAAACTGTACAGGTATCATGAAAAGAACATGTTTATCCCTCATCACTGTGGGACAAATTTGACTTAATTAAAACCAAGACATTTCATTTAGGCATATTTTTTTCCTTACTCTAATAACATGTAAACATTGGAAGAGGCTACTTAGGAAGGCCACATAAATTTTAAAAGTAAGAATGTTTCAAGTTAGTCCTGCCTCAAAGCAGAGTAGATTGACCAAATGACTGACCCATTGAATTATCTATTTAATGAATTATAGGTATACAATGCAATCAACATTAAAAAAATAGCAAATTTATATTTGATCTGGATTTAAGTTTGTATAGAACTATTGTTTTTCCATAGGAAGAATTTTTCACTTGTTCTACTCCTTGAGAATGAATATAGGATAGAGAAATATTTGCATTTTTCCAGTTCACATATTAAATTTATTTGTTCAAGATAAGTTTCACCATTTTTCTTGTTTTATTTTTTTTATCAGGAAAGATCCTCGCATGATGGGAAGTTTTGTGGGCTTTTGTGGAACACATTAGTGTGCTGACTAATGGGACTACTCTTTGAAACACTAGTATTCACTGCCTTAATTTTTGCTGACAGAAGATAGATATATTTTTCCTTACCTCTTGAAACTAAAAGCTTTTCATTTAATGATTAAAAATGTACTTGCTTGGAATGGTATGAGCTTGCCATTCTGAGAACACGATGACAATAATATGATTGTGATGTAATTACAGCATGTACAGCTTTGGGAAGTGATGTCATTTTCAGAAACCCATAGCTCCTCATAATAGTTACCAGTATAGTCTCTAAACTTCCCATTACAGATGTGAAAAGAGGAAAATTTTGTCTGGACCCTATACAGATGGCCATAACCAGAGCGCAGCCGTCTTTTACGGCATCTTGTTGCCCTTCTCGAAATATGAACATGAGGATCCTGAATTGTTAAATACATTGACCACAATATCTTATTTTCTAGATCATTTTCCCTATATTGATATATGAATAAGATAAGTAGGTAAGATGAAGTGCTTCTGGTACATGTATATAGATAGTATCTTCTAGCCATTTTTTAATATTTTTCCCCGAGGAATAGATGCCACTTGCCAGGGTACGTGTTGCCATTTGGAGGGGGAAAAATGTGGGATAACTTTTGAACCTTGGTCCACATTACTGAAGACCTGTTAGTAAGGCAGCTGTGAAGTGGTCATTTCAAGATGAACAGTGATACTGCTCATCATATCATTCTTCTGCTTGCTATTTCCTGTAATAAGCTGTGTGTCTTATTTCATAGAATCATAGAATCACAGAAAGGTTTAGGTTGGAAAGGACCTTGAAGATCATCGAGTTCCAACCCCCCCTGCCATAGTCAGGGACACCTCCCACTAGACCACGTTGCCCAAGGCCACATCCAGCCTGGCCTTGAACACCTCCAGGGATGAGGCCTCAACAACCTCTCTGGGCAATCTGCTCCAGTGCCTTACCACCCTCAAAGTGAAAAACTTCTTCCTAATGGTTAATCTGAACCTGCCCTCTTCCAGTTTAAAGCCATTCCCCCTCGTCCTATCACTACATGCCCGAGTAAAAAGTCCTTCCCCAGCTCTCCTGTAGGCCCCCTTCAGGTACTGGAAGGCTGCAATAAGATCTCCCCGGAGCCTTCTCTTCTCCAGGCTGAACAGCTCCAACTCTTTCAGCCTCTCCTCATAGGAGAGGTTCTCCAGCCCTCGGATCATCCTCGTGACTCTCCTCTGGACACGCTTCAGTGGGTCCATCTGCTGGGGACTCCAGAGCTGGATGCATTACTCCAGGTGGGGTCTCACAAGAGTGGAGTAGAGGGGCAGAATCACCTCCTTTGACCTGCTGGCCACACTTCTTCTGATGCAGCCCAGGATACGGTTGACCTTCTGGGCTGCGATCGCACACTGCTGGCTCATGTTGAGCTTCTTGTCAGTCAGCACCCCCAGGTCCTTCTCCTCAGGGCTGCTCTCCAGCCATTGCCCACCGAGCCTGTATTTGTGCTTGGGATTGCCCCGACCCAGATGTAGGACCTTGCACTTGGCCTTGTTGAGCTGCATGAGGTTGGCTTGGGGCCACCTCTGCAGCCTGTCCAGGTCCCTCTGGATGGCATCTCTCCCCTCCAGCGTGTCTACCTCACCAAAGAGCTTGGTATCATCGGCAAACTTGCTGAGGGTGCACTCAACCCCCCTGTCCATGTTGCCAACAAAGATGTTGAACAGTACAGATCCCAGTACCTCGGGATACCTTAGTGTTTGTCCTAAATGTCTATAACCAGGTAGACTACTGACTTATTTTCAGTCATGAAGACAGGGAAGAAGAAGAAACAGCACCTCTGAGCGTGTAGCGCTTTATAAACAACTCATGGCCCATATGGCTAGAAACCTTTCACATGAGTAGGGCAATAGACAGTATGGCATAGAAAAGCAAAGTATGATACAGGTGCTGTTTAGAACAACAAAGTGAGGCATGCAAGGGCATGACCTTGTGTTGAGTAAACTACTCTTTATGCAAGTAATTTTCATTAAGGTAATCTAGTGAATACATGGAATGATTTCTGTAAATATTCATTTAATTTCTTTAATGAATTCATTTCAACATTGTATTTCTTGGTTGTTTTTTCTCTATGAATATTCTAGTGAACTAGAACTAGAGTGCAGGATTGTACTTATTTGGTTAGTTAGCTATTTTTAAGAAACAGTTCATTTAAAGGAAATTCTGGAGAATGTTTAAGGAAGATGAGTCTTGTACCTGAAAACAGAACTAGTCATAGCAATTCAAATACATTGCAATTGGAAACCTCATCAGCTGCAGGTAAATGGAAAACAAACAAAAAAATGTTCTGGGAACCAGATCTCCCCTTTTAAAATGTGTGAGGATACTAATAGTACTCTTTAGTACCATCTCCCCTCCTTTGAGCTATTATCTGGAATTAAGCTGAAGCAGCTCCAGAGACTTTATTTCTGTGGCCCTCAGTCAAAGTCTTTTACTTAAAATTACCTTGGAGGGAGAAGGAAGATAATATTTTTTCATCGTGTTTCTGTTCTCTTACACTACTCATTCATTTTACTCAAAGAATTTGCAATTCTTCCCACTTCATACTGCTCCAAGTGGAGAACAACCCTCTGCTGGCTGCATCATCAGGCCAAACAAGGCCAGAAGCTTCGGGTCTCCTTTCCATTTACAGAGTGTCCTCAGAAGTCCCATCCTAAAATCATGTATAGAACTAAGCTGGTGAAAATGAATTTCTGATTTTTACAACATAAAGATTAAAGAAATGAAACTAACTCTGGTCATCCTGCATCTCTCATATCTGGGCCACCAACAGTTAAGATGAAGATAAATGAACCACTGGTTCTTTAAAAATGTAATCATTACACAACATCTTTGGGGGGGGCGGGGGGGTTGGTTTGGTTGTGTTTTTTTTTTTCCAGCTGTATTGCTATCCTTTTTCACTACTGCCTCCATACGGACTCTGATGAATTATATAATTAGCTCTGCACTAGACCAATTTGAAACTTTGGCTTCCTCTACTTTCAGGTACTTCCGATAATTTTACTTTATATCTAATTGCATGTGAAACTCAGCATACTATAATAGAATGCTCCAGAAAGAGTTTCGCTAATAGTAGGTTGTAAATTTTAAAGTTTTTCCAGCTGTACAAAGTCTGCACCTAGAAGTAGGTAATGGGTAAAACTAAGTCTAACCTTCATGCTACTCCTTCCTTTGCTTGTAGAAGATATGATCAGTCACCTACAGAGCTCAAATTACCTATAAGATAGTAGAGAAAAGAGGAAGGAAAGCAAAAGAATAAAGTGGGGGAAAACCTGATAAGACAGAGAAGCAGCAGAGAGGTAGAACACGAGCTTACAATGTCTGATACATCCCTGAAGATCATCAGTCTTCTCAGGCATCACTGTTTTTAACCATTACCTGTTAATGTCTCTGTCCATTCCTGCATTCTTTGGGAGACATTTTCACTTTTGTGGTGAATGGAAGAAGCAATATCTTCCCTGTTCAGAGTGGTAGGTTGTGTTTGTGACATCCATCTGAAGGCCACTTTCATAGTGCTCCATAATAAGGAAAGAGCAGAGCAGAAAAATACAGAAAAACAGGAAAAGAGAAAATAAGTGATAAAAAAATGATGAGTCAAGCTGAGTCGGGGAATATCATTTTCAGATGTAGACAAGATATTGATTATATGTGGTAAAGATGAGATACCAATGCACCTAAGAGAAAGTAGGAAAAATGATACCATCTGAGAACATCATGATTGGAACAATGGAACATAGAAATAATGAAGTGATAGGATGAGATCAGGAACTATGAGACTTTATTACTGCTTTACTGAATTGCAAGAAAAGATCTTTAGTCTGGAAATTGCCAGGAATATGTTGAAACAGCAAGGACAAAATTACTAGGAAAATGTTAAACAAAGCCAAGAGGTAAAATAAATGGTATCTGTGGATCCAGTCACCTCCCTGCCCTACTAACAAGTGAACTGTTGTTGTCCTCTAAGTCTGATTTTCAGGTCATGAAGAAAACAGTTTTTGACTCCTTTTAAGGAAAAAGGTGAAATCCTGGGTCCACTGAAATTCAAAGGGAGGTCTGTCATATAATTACAACCCAGGGATATGAATTCACACAGTGTATTGAATATTTGCCTTTATACTTTGCTGTATTTCCAAGTTTATCATCTCCTCTGCCTCTTCTATTAAGAGAAATTTCTTGGACAATTACTTGAGCAGTACGTATTTTTATTCCTCAAAGTATCCATTATATACCATCTACAGACTTGAGTTAATAAGGATGTTTTAAGAGGCAGGGGAAAGACTGAGACTGTAAGTATAAAAAGATGTAGAAAGGGTAACACCAGGCAGAGGAGCTTGTTGCCTCTGTATTAAAATAGAAGAATAGACACAGTTTAATGCAATATGGCAAACTTTGTCTGCAGTTTTGGGAAGAGAAAAGGAGATAGGTCAACTAATGAAAAAAATATTTCTCTTTCAATTAAACTAATATACCAACTATATAGAGGAACAAAGAATATTCATGTAGCCCACTGAGATCAAGCAAACCCTACATCAGCATTACTTGACATAGCCAAATAAAAATGACCTTGTTTCTCTTGCTGGAAATAAGTTAAAATCCATGAAGTACATAAATTTGGAATCTTGCTATGAGATAGATGTATGTGCTTCTTCCTAGAGAATTCAAATATCAGGTTAATTAATGTAAAACCACAGATCTAATTGGAAGTGCCTGCAATAAATTTTCAGTTACAGTTGGCTATTTCAAAATCTCATAGAACTAGTCCTAGATTCTTATTCACAAATATTGCTGTAAATTTGGATTCTGTTGATCTTATTCATATAGTCAGTCCATAATTTCATAGACCTTTATGAAATTCTTAACAAGATAAACACAGTTCAAACTCAGTGAGAATGGCAAATTGATTCCTTAATATGAAGAATTCGCCTGAGTAACATTTTTTAATATAATGTAGTGCCAGATCACAGTTAATTATGACCACCTAAAGGCTTGCTTGCTTTCAGTGGCTTGCTTTCAATTGATATAGCATGTTTTATAGTTGGTCCGAGCCTAGGAATAGTACAGGGAAGGAACTGTGTTCATGGCTAACACACACCTTGCCTTGCTCACCTTGCTTACTCTTAGAAGCCATATATATGATGCTTTATATTAGTATGGTGATACCTATATCATGGAGCACTTGAACTGATTGATTTTTTATTATAGCAGAGGGAAAACACTCTCTTGCCAGATTCCACTTCCTTGCTTTCTTCTCCAAGGATGTATAAGATTCACAGTATCTGCCCATACTTTCACCACCAGGTTAACATTATGCACATCCCCCACCCCCAGACATTAACTCCCAGGTAAGCACCAAATCATCCAAGGATGATTTGTGTTTGCCTAATTTTAGATTTCAGTTGTGGAAGCCTCTTCTTTCACAGTTCTTTTGACTTTGGTTGAGGATCCCAATGTATTTTTTGCCTAAATCAACAGTTGCTTTGAGAATATAGTTGGCAAATTATGTAATCTGAAAACAAATTTTAAAGTGTAGATACAAAATAGCAGTTAAATGCCATTGTTAAAAATTGTTTAAAAACTCTGAAATGTGTTTAGAGTGAAAGGTGATTTTTATGAATGTATTACACTTCTGTATGACAAGCAGAATAATACTAGATTACAAAATATTCAGAATAACACAAGAAATACGTTGTAGAAAAATTTAATTCTTTATGAGTGATGCATAGAAGTCCTGTCTGCCCTTAAAACTCAGAAACATTAAACATGATTCATAAAATTCAAGAAAATATAAATTTGTGCCTAATTTACTGATACCAGATATAATTTGTTACGAAAAATTCTCATTTTATTCACTTGTTTGCCAGGGAGCAGCAAGAGCCCAACTGTTCCATTGAAGAAGATGACCCAAGAGCTGAGACCATGTACGGCACAGGTAAGGCAGTGCTGTCTCTGAGCCCTACTGCATCAGAGCAGGGTGGGGAGAGGGATAGGGTCCATCAAAAGTCCCAGATAAGGTGAGATAGTGAGTCAAGTCTGGGGTGAGCCCAGGGATTCCCTCAGGAGTAACAGGAGACAGGGCTGGAAACAAGGCATAGGTGAGAGGTCTATCCAGGAACTCCACAAACCAGGACAGCAGGAGATGGGTCTGGTCTCAGGGACACCTACAATGTAACTCAGGACAGGTCTGGGTGTCCAGGCATGAGCTTGAATGAGTTGTGCCCATGGGCAGAGCGGGTGGGTGAAAGTCGAGGTGAGGCTGCTTAGGGTAGGTAAAGCCTATTAATGCACTCAGGGCCCTGACAGTGTAAATCCAAAGTAATCCCATTCACTTCAAAGCATAAGCAATGGAATTTACAGTAATCAGTCTCTCTCAGTCAAGCTTTCAAGCCCACTATGTGCTAAGAAATGGTTTAGAAAAATAATGAGTAATTTAATAAATATTTATGTTGGTCCTTATTGTGTGACATAAGTCTTATTGGTGGATTCCGAATATTAAAACAACACCCACTGGATATTTAAAACAGATTAAATGACCAAATTATGTTAATATTAGAATTGCTGCAACATTTAAATTTGTGATATTTGTGAAGCCATGTTTTACTCCCATCAATCCATGTTTCATAAAAACTCAGACACATCTTATCCCAAAGAGACTTTCATTGATTCCTGTTCCGAATTAAAATGTACAAAATATAATTCATTTTAGATATAAAGGCCACATTTGAAGGGGTCTGACTACGCAGATTGATGCTTAGTACAATTTACAATGGCAAGTGAGGTTCATTAAACAATGCTGCTAGAAGTCAATGAGTTAAGTACTTACTCTAGTGGGTTCTTTTTAAAATCTATCTACATTTTACTCACCTTAACTATCTTTATTAGATTGGTCCCTTCAATTTTAATCTTTATAATGTCATTCAAAAGCCTGTTATATTCTGTGTATGCCCTGATAATTCTGTAACGCACTTCTGACAATATTTTCTTTTCTTGCCTTTCAGTGCTTACCCTTCCTTTTTCTTTGATAGAGCATTATCCAAGATTTGCTCTCTGCCCCCAACAGAAGCCGTGCGAGTTTGACATGCTGACTATTTTAAGAAATTTAACCAAGCATTGGAGCTACAATAAAACATGAATAATGTCTGAGAGTGCATGAGACTTAATAACACACATACTGCAGCACTGAAATGACAGTCACCTGCTCAGTCTGATTGTATGGTTTGGGCCTTAAGCGGTCGTGCTATTCTTGCTTGGTTGGTGCCACTGCTAGGTGGACTTTGAACCCTTGGTGCAACAGACTTTACTCATTGTTTAATGTAATACAAGAAGTTTCCTGTCTTCCGATATAATTTACATTTTATTATCCCAAACACATACCTTGCAAAAAGTAACTCATGGGATATTTTGCAATCAAGGGTATTTTCTGGTTCAGACTCACCGTTCTATTTTACAGACCCTATGTTTTTCAAAAAGTTTTCAGGATAATTTATACAATTGCAAATAAATAAGTCCACTAGAGGGCGATAACATTGCTAATCTAGTTGAAATAACAACATTCCTGTTGATTAAATATTTAAGTGAATAAGGAAAGGCACAGGAAACCATGTAAGGGACAGGGTGTTTGTACCGACTCCAGGCTGGGAACGCTACTCATCCTGCTTTGTCGGTTCTCCTATTCCAGCCATACAAACTAACACCCAGGGCAGACATTTTCAGATGTGCTGACCCTCTGTTCCATGAGGAGAAAAGGGTAAGTCAAAAGGACAATTTTGTATGTAAAGGACTTCGGGAACCTTATTTTCCCAGTGTAATTTAACCTGAGATGTAGCCCTTCAGTCTTTAGCCTGAACGGTAATCACACATTCTACTAGTTAAAATTACCTTTACTTATATAAAGAAATTGGGAAAGTACAATAGTTATCAAACCATCACCAGTTTCAACCTTATTTAGAAAATCCCTTCCTGACCTGCAAAGTACCAATCAGAAAGACTTACTAGTGTCTTTAAAAAGCTGTCTTTTAGGAGTATATACCAACCCTTAGAGTATGAGAAGGAAAATATGAGTAAAGAATGGGAGAAGAGATAGGAGAGTAGTTTGGAGTCTCTTCCTAAAATGTCTTGACTGGAAGGAATGGCAGAAAGAATATTTCTCAGACCATATTACCCTATGTCCACTCCCCTTCTCCACCTCATTCCTCAGAGCTTTGCTGGGGCTATCACGTACGTTTCATATCCGATGAAAGGCGTAGTAATTTCTGCAGTAAGTGAAAGCATCATTTTCATTTATTTACAAATGAAATATCTGAAATTTGTTTTGCTTCACCTTTCTGATGCAAACCTGGGGGATACAGAAAGTAGATGAAAATGATTAATACAGTGCAATTTCAGATTTGTGCTGGATAGATTATAATGAGGGTTTCAGACATATTACAGATATATTTATAACAGTCTGCCTATTTGTCTTGCTAGGTAAGTCTAATGCAAAACCGTCCGTATTGATAGTATGAAAGTTTTGGTGGAATTACATGTACACTTAAATCACCTGCAAAATACCATAAAACACATCGATCCTATCAGCAGTCTACCATCTCATTTATATATTGAATTCATATATCAATTATGTAAACAACATAGGGTAAAAAGGTGGAAAAAACATCCGTGAATTAGCTTTTGACTATGTGTAAATTAAGCGTAGAAATGAATTATTAGTGATGTGTGAATAACTCGCAATAAGTTTATTTATAGGGTCAACATCTCTTTTTTTTGAATATTGATAAACATAAAATATGAAAACATTTATAACAGAGTGTTGAAGCAATGTTAGGCTCCCCCATTCTCATTCTCACTGTTGCTTAGCTGAACTCCGTGAAAGTCCAGTTCTGATAAAGCTCAGCATAACTGAGATTAAAACTGAGTGAAAAATAGGTATTATTGGTTTCCAGTGAGCTTTTATTGAGAGAATACATTTTTAACAAAGCAAATACTGAATGAGTTAAGAAAGCCTAGAAACTGCAGGATGATAGTCAATAGTCATGGGAGTGCAATGGCTAACAAAAGGTTTTAAGCAGTGTATAGGTGTTCTTCACCTAGAGCTTTCTACTTTGCTGCTTATTACCACAAAACAGGCTTCTGTGCTTTAGCAAGTACACGTAGCATATGGCCTGCTATTTTCATGCCAAAAAATCATTCTTTTATTTAGTTGTTGCATTCTTTAATTTTTTTTTTCTTTTTCTTTTTACCATAATAAGTGATACATTAGCTGGTCTCTTCACAATTAGGGAAGAGAAGCAGCAACTGAGGTCTTTGCAAACAATCCCAATGCACTCATCCAGACTTAGTGAGTTCCAGAGAGCTTTTTTATTCCCTGCATGATTGTTGCTTGTTGTCTACAAAAAATAATACCTTAAAAAAGAAATCTTGAAAATAAATAATCTTCATGAGTACTTTGGAGACCCTCCAGACTCAGGAACTCTGACTACTCTGTTGCAGTTTTAATTCCAAACAGAGCCTTCCATAACAAAATATTGCTAGTCTGTTTGAAAGGAGTTGAACCATGCTTAACAGAGAAAACTAAAACTAAATCTGGATAGTTTATACAGGCTATGCATAATTTTGTCTAAGTTCTATTCTGTTTGGTATTATGACAAAATTATCCCCATGCACAGTGTGCTTTGCTCCAAGGAAAAATTGCCATTACATGCGAATCCTGGGAATAACAGCTGAGGAACGTTGAAGAAACATTACTCAGTAGCTGTGGCATTAGGCAGGTCTCTTAGAGGTCTAGGCCTTTCAGGCAGAGCAAATGTGCGTAAGAAATAAGTATGAAGAAAGTAAGACAACATTAACAGAAAGGCACATGTTAGAATATTCTTCTGAAAAAACGATAGCATACAATTATTAGGAAACAAAAAATTCTGCTAATCTATGTTCAGCTATAAAACTAAATTTGCAAATTTATTTGAACAATTTAAGTAGAAATAAAGGTCTTTTTAAATTTCATCTCAATATTAACGAAGACTTAATGATATCTGTAGCTACTATATACACATACACTTACGTGCAAGGTCTGAAATGGATTAAGGAAATAATAAACATACATACGAAATTATAGGTAAATCAGTTTAAATGGAAATATGTTCCAGATGCCAAAGGAGATGCTGGTAAAATGCCTGGGATGTGACGTCAAAGATGATGAGTAAATAGGGTTTAGTAGTAGCAATGAATTAATCCTGAAAATAAAGTAGCATTGATATATGCTCCAGGAGGAATTCACACAGGAAACTGTAACCTAGGAGGTCGTAACGGTTGTACTAGATGGATGGGGGAATATATTCCACTTGAGCGTTCTCTCTGGCACTGCATAGGCACCCTGTCATGCCAGGGCTGCTGAGTTCCTTGGGCCTTGTGGTAGGTATCTGGTAGCAAGGGAAATGGAGTACAAAACCATCTTTTCCTTTTGCCTGGGTAAATGTTTAGATAAGTCCATAACATCTCTTTTTCCCCCAGAGGTACAGTTTGGGCAATATAGTTTTCCCAAAATATACAGTCCTGGTCCTGCAAGATCATATCTGCATCAATTCTGATTTATCTTAATCACCTCTGGGTAGTATGTATGCAAGAAAAACTGTGATACTGTGAAATATTAAAACTGAGGCCAGAAAGCCTAGAAGGTTTTAATCTCCAGAATGCCCAAGTGAAGTTTTGATGCAATACTCCTGCAGGAAAGCCAGCCACATGGCCTAGTGCACTGAACATTGTTGTCAAGGCACCGTGGGCACCACCAGCCGCAGCTGGGACTCCCTGTCCCTGCCCATGGCCCAGGATCCCATGTCCACCTCCCAGGGCTGTAAGCTCCCTGCCCCAGCAGCGCTGCAGCGGGGCCAGTCTCCAGCTCCCCACAGCACTGTGCTGCCATGGGACCTGCCAAGCTGGGCCCACCCACAGGTCCATGCCCCAGCCTGTCCCCATCCCCATCCCCATCTCCACCCCTGGGGATGTGCCCGATGCCTCAGACTGTGTTACCCTCCATTACCTTCACCAGACACGAACCTGGCCTGTCTACTTGGCTTGACCTCAGACCTACCTGATCAACATGACCTTGCTTGGTGATCTGAACTCTTGGGTGAACCTGTCTGCCATATTCAGGCTGCCCTGCTGCCTTGCTGGGTTGGTGGGACGGGCTCTTTGGCCCCCCACCCTCAGGAAGCAGCTGGTCCTTGCTGTTCCCCAGCAATCGGCTTCTGAGCAAGCTTTCAGTAATAATGATTGTAAATAATACAGATTTGAATTGATAATCTTGAAATGATAAATTCTGCATCCAACTACAAACACGTTGTTCTCTTAAGCTGGTTACTGTCTTCACAAAATCAAAAATACCTTCATTATAAGAATATTATTAAATGTTATGTGAATGAAGTCTTATGTCCCAAGAACTACATAGTCCTGACAGTAAAACTATAAATTCATTCCTGAAGATTTTTGGTAGGAAGGTGTCATACCAACAACAAAAGCTGATGCTTACTCTTATGCAAGTATAAGCCTCTTCTATGTACACCTCAGTAACTGGGTGAATATTTCAGTAGATTAATAGCCCCTATTCTTTGCATATGAAAACTTTTCAAATTAATATTTCAACAACTTAAGACGTATGTTCTTTGCACCGTGTTTTGAAAGGGACCTTAAATACTCTAACCAAGATCTGAATCCAAGTAGCACAAATAATATATAATCTTATATAATTTTATGTTAGAAGAGTGACCTATTTTTTAGATTTCTACCAAATATACATTATAAGTCTGTTTTAAGTGGATTAGTGGGCTTTCTTTGTTGGAGTCACTAACACTTGACAGGAGGTGGAGTAGAAAAAGGATAATCACAGTTTTACTCCTGGTCAATGAGAGAGGTTCCTCCTAAATGACAAAGACTTTAACTTAACATGCTGAACAACCTCTTGAGGAATCTTTCTACACAGATTATACAAGAAGCCAAAGCATAGACATAGTTATAGGCATAGATATATTAGGATATAGTTAGAAGAAATTGATATTTATTTTTTTTTTCTGAAAATGAGTCCAAATTTGTAGGCTTCCTTTACCTAGTATATGATTTTCTGGAAGCCTGAAATTGTACCGTTATGATGCCAGATGTGGTTAGATCATTAAATAACATATTTCTTAAAAATCACAACTAAAATTGAGTGAATCATAGACAGGATAGTTCTGATCCAGATTTGTGCTTAAATTGCATTCTCCACTAATTTTCTTTGTCTGAAAAGTAATACATAAGTTTTCGCCAAGTATCTAGCCTAGTCAGTAGAAAACTTCTGGTGAAAAGGTATAAAGAAATATATTGGTTTCTATGCTGAAGTACTCCCTTTAAAAATTTTTGGGTTTATATAAGTGTCTTCATTTTCTCTGTATGATTTACCAATTAGTTTTTCTCAGCAAATTAAGGCGAGAAATGCCATTGAGATAGTTAGATAATTCTTCCTTAAGAATTAATCTTCAGGAAGCCATCTTTATGATGAGATGACTCAGAAAGACACACAAAAAAAGCAGATTGTTTCAAGAATTCTCGGTGCCTGGTAGTTAATACTCATCAGAAGTGCTGTGGTTTCTTGCTGCCATAATCATTAAAGTTTTCTTATGACTTTGCCATGCACAGCCTTTTGTGTCTAAGGCACAAGGTAACAGCCAAATGAGAGAAGAGACACAGAGTGAAATCCTTAACCAAGGGAGATATAGAGGAACTCCAAAATGTGACTTTCTCTGTCCAGTTCTCACATATGCTTTGACTTACGGAGCTCTCTAAAGCTTTGTAAGGTCAGTTACAAAGGCAGACTAGATTCACCAGTGTGCCCTGCTCTGAAAACGTACAATAACTATCAATAGAGCCTTACTGGGATCTGAATTGTTTGTCATGGTAGCAAATCTCATCTCAATGGTTAAAATATTTTTATTTTTTAAAGGTTGATATTTCACATCTTCATGTCATTAGAAGTTATGAAAGGAATATTCTCTGACAGCTTCTTAGTTCAGTTTCCTGGTATAAATTGTTTGGTAATTCTTAAAATGTGAGAAAATATATAGAAAAATCCTCTGCAAAGGAAAAAAACAAGTTTGCAAACAGCAAAATGCTGCCTACTCTTCATTTACCAACACACACTACCAGCTCTACTTCTGTGTTAAAATATGTTTTTGTCTCTGGATTATACATTGCATATACAAATGTACATACAGTGGTGACATTCAGTTGTTAACTGAGAGACACCTACACACACATATAGTTTATTATTTCAGCAGTCTAATCAGAGATTCAGTCTGATCCATAGTGATTTAAATTAGATGATTTCATTACAATCTGTATCATGGAAGACTTTCTTTACTGTGCAACTTTATGGAGGGGTGAGGAACAAGAAATACTTATTCTAAAGATAAAACCACACAAGACTACTTTCTTACCTTAATAGCAAGATGTTTGACGTCTGAAAGAATTTTAAGTTCTCCTGCCCGCAAATGAGGCCCATTCTGTAATTATGTTCTTAGGTATGTAATTCCTGAAACAGATTTTTGAAACAAACATTCCTAAAGCAAACAGATGAGTAAAAGAATGAAAACAAACACTACATTTTTTTCTTGATGTGCCTCTACTATTACTTCCTGAAGGAAAGACACAAATGGTACCTGTTTTTTATAAACTTAAAGTCTTTTTCAATCAAGTGTTGAATTATGAAATGAATAGGCTTACGCCGTTATAAGAGAAATGCTTTGTGTCCACTATAAAGTAACATTATTAGGCTAAACTGCTTGCAAAGCAATGTCAGAATGATAACAAAAATAATATTTCTGAGCAAGCTACTTTGAATTAAAGCCACTGGCTGTGACCCTTTGGATGACAAGCGACTTGGGTGATTATTCTCGGAAAGGATTTTGTGTGTTGATATTAAAAGAAATTTTCACTAATGTATACACATTATTATGAATAAAGTAACAGGTAAAGTAGCTTCAGGATTTGTTTTTCTCTGTTTTCTGTTCAGACGACTAAGTTAAAATAATAATAATAATAATAAAAAAAATCCTTAGAGTGACCATAACTCTATTTACCTTTTAATGAGTCAATTGTTTCTCCACAGACTGAAATTTATCAGCTTGGATTAACAAATAGATGGACGACAGTGAAGTCTAAAATGCCTTTGTATGTTATCGTATTTATATATACATAAAGTCATCCTATTGATGACTTTACTTCTCTTCTTGACTTTCTTTGTCAAACCCTTTTTTCAGATGTTAAATTTAATAAAATCTGGTTTTATTCACTGTCTTTCACATTCAAGGTACCCTGAAGTGCTTTACAAGATAATGAGACACAAGCTGATCTTTTCAATAGACATGTAAGAAAGAATAGGATGTGTCTGGTTAAAGGAGGGGAATGATCTATACATCCTTGTTTGGGTGACATTTGTATTGACTTCACATGGAACTTTCCTAAATAGCTGTAGGCAGAGCTTTTGCAAGGGGAAGAGAGCCTGAAGAAACAGCCCAAATGTTACCTCTCCCAAGGGAAAAGATATAACTGAAATATCAGTGGAATTTCCCCAGCTCAATCCTCCCAGAGCAGCCTGTGCCAGGCTGTCTTCTGAAGCACAAATTAAAGGGAAGAATGGGGAAAATGCAGCCAGAGCACCAGGATGTATATCTTATTCCTGCTCTCCAGTCACTTATTTGCCCTATACAACATCAGGGCAAATAAATATCCAGCTGGATGCGAAGAGGTGTACTTTGGTTCTGATTTTAGATATTAATGCCTACATCACAAGAGAACTAAATATTGGTAAACTGTCACAGATTCATAAGTTATTTGCCCTTGCCCATATTTCCTGAAATTTCTGAAAATTATTTTGACTTACCAGATACAAACAACCTTTAAACAGTGCAATTTAACCTAATAACTTTGGGCAGCAACACCAAAACTTTCAAATGTAGTGGATGCATGACTCACGCTCCCCATCCCACCATCCTCTGTCCTAGGAGTAGTTTCTAAATTAAGCTTCTAAATTGCTCCTTCAAAGTAATCATGTTGTCATCCTTCCTGTTACTGCTGTATCGTGGCCGTAAGATGTTACTCAATTTCTCTCTGCAAGCATCATTTAAATGAAAACACTTATCTCTGAGAATTGATATTTAAATTAAAGCACCTTAAATACTGTAAGAATTGGCAACAGCACACAAGCACACGGGAATAGAAGGTGAGTACAACTCTGTGTCAGAAGGTGAAAGACAACTCTGCTGTCTGCATCATAGTTAAGCATACTGATAACCGTGTTAGTTTGTGACCAGAGTAGCATTAGACTTAGCAGAGTAGCAGTTATGGCAAGATGTATTTTGAAGGAAGAAAGCAAGACAGCAGCTCATTTACAGCTAGGATTCTTGCAGTACGTAACGTAAATAAATTAATAAAGAGTTTTCATTATAAAAAAATTAATTTATCTTTAGAAACCTGATGTACTTGCATATATGTACTGAGTTAATGTAACTAAAACAACTAGTGCTACATTAGTCGTGGTGGCAGGGAGTTATCTTGTCAGATACCGAGTTAAGAAGAGTATTTGATTCGTGCACAAAGAAGTACTTTGGAAGAGAGCAAAGTGGCACCCTGGAGGGAGTCAACTTCTAGATATCCTGAATTTCCGTAAGTTAGAATTTGCATAGGCAATAGTTTAAAAGCAGCCTGTGAACCAGTACAGGAAAATGAAAAAGGAAAATAAAACTCAAACAGTAAGAATAAAGCGATTTTTCTCCCCTCTACTGCATCGTTCAGGGAAAACAACAAAGGTGTTGGCAGGAATAATGTCAGAAGAGTAGAATATGTGATCACATCCAGAGTGAGACAGAATTTTTACTCAAAATCAAGGTGCAATATGGGTACTAGATACTTGCAAACTTGAGTGTTCTGCCATCTGCTTATAACTGAAAAAAGGTCACATATGTAACATATGACAGAGTTTAAGACAGACTGTGCAATAAATAGCTATAATCTAAGAAAAAAATCTCCAAATAGAAAGGAAATAGTAATTCATAGAGTAAGCTGAAGTGGAAATATATCATAGAATCATAGAATCATAGAATTGTCTAGGTTGGAAGAGGCCCTACACCATATCCCCCAACACCACATCTAAATGTCTCTTAAACACATCCAGGGATGGTGACTCAATCACCTCCCTGGGCAGTCTATTCCAATGCCCAACCACTCTTTCTGTGAAAAATTATTTCCTAATGTTCAGTCTAAATCTACCCTGTTGGAGCTTGAAGCCATTCCCTCTTGTTCTGTCATTAATTACCTGTGAGAAGAGACCAGCACCAACCTCTCTACAGTGTCCTTTCAAATAGTTGTAGAGAGTGATGAGGTCTCCTCTCAGCCTCCTCCTCCTCAAACTAAACAGTCCCAGCTCCTTCAACCGCTCTTCATATGATTTGTCTGCTAGGCCCTTCACCAGCTTCGTCGCCCTCCTCTGCACTCACTTCAGCACATCAATATCTCTCTTGTATTGAGGTGCCCAAAACTGGACACAATACTCGAGGTGTGGCCTCACCAGTGCTGAGTACAGGGGCACAACCACCTCCCTACTTCTGCTGGCCACACTATTTCTAATACAAGCCAGGATGCCATTGGCTTTCTTGGCCACCTGGGCACGCTGCCCGCTCATACTCAGCCGCTTGTCAATTAGAACCCCCAGGTCTCTTTCTGCCAGGCAGCTTTCCAGCCACACCTCCCCAAGCCTGTAGCGCTGCATGGGGTTATTGTGGCCCAAGTGTAGGACCTGGCACTTGCCCTTGTTGAAACTCATACCATTGATGTTGACCCAATGATCCAATCTATCCAAGTCCCTCTGTAGAGCTTCCCTATCCTCCTGGGAATCAACACTCCTGCTTAACTTGGTGTCATCTGCGAACTTGCTGATGATACACCCTATGTCCTTATTGAGATCATCAATAAAGACATTAAACAGAAAAGGTCCCAACACTGAGCCCTGAAGCACACCACTTGTGACCAGCCACCGGCTGGATTTAAATCCATTGAGCACCACTCTTTGCCCAGATGCACCTTGTGAGACAGAACTGTGTTAGAGAATAGAAAGCCTACAAAGAGTCACAGAATCATAGAAAGATTTAGGTTGGAAAGGACCTTGAAGATCATCGAGTTCCATCCCCCTGCCATAGGCAGGGACACCTCCCACTAGACCACGTTGCCCAAGGCCACATCCAGCCTGGCCTTGAACACCTCCAGGGATGGGGCCTCAACAACCTCTCTGGGCAACCTGTGCCAGTGCCTTGCGACCCTCAAAGTGAAAAACTTCTTCCTAATGGTTAAACTGAACCTGCCCTCTTCCAGTTTAAAGCCATTCCCCCTCGTCCTATCACTACATGCCCGAGTAAAAAGTCCTTCCCCAGCTCTCCTGTAGGCCCCCTTCAGGTACTGGAAGGCCGCAATAAGACCTCCCCGGAGCCTTCTCTTCTCCAGGCTGAACAGCTCCAACTCTTTCAGCCTCTCCTCATAGGAGAGGTGCTCCAGCCCTCGGATCATCCTCGTGACTCTCCTCTGGACACGCTTCAGTGGGTCCATGTCCTTCTTCTGTTGGGGACTCCAGAGCTGGATGCAGTACTCCAGGTGGGGTCTCATGAGAGTGGAGTAGAGGGGCAGAATCACCTCCTTTGACCTGCTGGCCACACTTCTGATGCAGCCCAGGATACGGTTGACCTTCTGGGCTGCGATCGCACACTGATGGCTCATGTTGAGCTTCTTGTCAGTCAGCACCCCCAGGTCCTTCTCCTCAGGGCTGCTCTCCAGCCATTCCCCGCCAAGCCTGCATTTGTGCTTGGGATTGCCCCGACCCAGATGTGGGACCTTGCATTTGGCCTAAAGATATATCATTACATCAAAAACTAGCACAGGATGAATTTGTCTTGATAAAAAGCAAACAAACAAAATCTTTAAATAACCTGAAGTCTAGCAGTATCCCAAACCGCTTCAGATAGCATTGAAAAGAATTCAGTATCGTTATGAGCAACATGGGTATGCTGTCCACCTTCTCCAGAGAAATCATTCTCACTTTTTGTGATATAAAAATAAATTCTCTCATATTGAGCTGTATGAACTGTTCAATCATTGACAATTTTTGCTATATGTTTTGGCAGATACCACGAAAGTTGAATGCCTATTGGCAGAATATCACCAGAAAACAGGATGATACCCAATTGTATTAAATTTATTGCCAATACATTCATTTATTAGGCAGAAAAAATGACATCAAGGAAATAGAAATTCCTGTGCAGGTAATAGAAGAATAGTAGGTGGTATGCAGATAAATTGAATATTCAGTGAAATTACTCCAGTCTTCACTTCTTGACAGGGGCTGGTCTCTAGCTTTGCCTTAAACCTTGAGAAAAGTGAAGGAACCCCAGAATAATGAATGGCAAACGACTCCAGCAATTTATAGAGGTGGTTAATTATCTTAACTACCTTAACTTCAGAATACCATGAACTCTTGAGAAGGTTTGGATATAATGATGTGATATGGAAATAGGGAGCAAGGAGCAGCATTTAAAGAAAGAGATCAAATCATAAGAGGGTCACTGATCCTGGACAACCTTACCTCTTCAGAAGCTAGAGCAGCAATACACTATTTTTAAATTGTTTTAGGCACCACTGACAGAAAGCAGCATTTACTAGTAAGTCTCTAGAAACTTTAAAAGGAAGCATACTTAAAGACATGATTCTTAAAGGTGCTTTTTGTTGTGGATTACTTTCCAGAAGTAATTTTTAAGACAAATATAACATATATAGTCACATTATTGGTGTTTAAAAAGTTCCATAAAGAAGCTGCAATGAAGATAAAATGCAGTGAATGATATTAAATCTCTTCAGTCTGGAAGGCATAACGCTCTATCGCTCAAAAAAAAAGCTTTACTATTTTATTTGACATAGCTGGCAGGGTTTCGCTACAGAGGCAGCAGTTGTGACTGGTGTGGGAGGAGAGCATGAACTGCCATGAACTGGCTAGTCACAGTCAGTTCTAGCCAGCTCCAACACCAGTGTGAGTGCTCCATTGTGCACCAAAACTACAGCCAGCCAGAGAAGCCCCAGTGCCATGGCTCTGCCATGTTTAAGAATGAGCAGCAGCCACTGTGGGGGGAACAAGATGAAGGAGATGTTGGGGACATTGCTGAAACACAGCCCCAGTTGAAGTACAGGAGGTTCCCTTTCACCATAAGGAAACACTTTTTCACTGTGAGGGTGACCAAGCACCGGTACAGGCTGACCGGAGAAGTTGTGGAGTCTCCATCCTTGGAGATATTCAAAAGCCATCTGGACACAGTCCTGGGCAAGTAGGTCTAGGTGACCCTGCTTGAGCAGAGGAGATTGGACCAGAGGTCCCTGCCAACCTCAGCCCATCTGTGATTCTGTGTGATTCTGTGTGACAGACCCAGCTGTTGTTCCCTTAGCAATTCAAGCATTTTGCCAAAAGCAGTATCAAACTGACCAAGGGAGCCACTAGGAAAATACAAAAAATTTGTTGATTACCTGGAAAAACAAGGAATGCTCTCAAAGACTCATTCACCTTACAGCAGCCCTCTTTGGCAGGCACAGAGTCTGCTGGAGAGTGGTGGTTAGCAGCAGGTGTTAGCTTTGAATTAAATCACACCCCCATTATCTGCTGTGTTTTTAGACATGTTGCCCCTCTTGTGCAAGCTAGAAGCCAAAGAATATATTTTGTATGCTTCAACTGATGTTGCAGATACTTTTTTTCCGGTCCCTCTGGCTGCAGAAATAAGACCCCGTTTGCCTTTGCCCTGAACGGTGTGCACCTGGAACCATCTGACCCAAGGGTGCAAACACAGCCCTACCATCCACCTTGGCATCATCCACCAAACTTTAAATCAACAGATCTCCAGATAATTTTTCCATTAAATTGGTGGTGTGTTAATTGGAAGAACAACTCCAAAAGTACTAAGTAAAGGATGTGGTAGGTTAACTTTGGACTGCAGTCACTTACCCACCCCCTCACCAGGGAAGGGGGAGAAAATAGGATGAAAAGCCCATGGGTCAAGATGAAGACAGGGAGATCACTTACCAGTTACTGTCACGAGCAAAACGCACTTGACTTGGAGAGAATAAATTTAATTTGTTGCCAGTTAAAATAGATATGGGAAGTGAGAAACAAAGACAAAAAAATAATAAAAAAAAACACCTCTCTCTCATCCACCCCCATTTTCCCAGGCCCAAATTGATTGTCCAGGCTCCTTCATTCACCGTTCTTCCACTTCTCCCCTCCTCTTAAGTAGCACAGAGGGGATTGAGAAGAGGTGGCTATGGTCAGTTCATAACAGTTCTTCTCTGCTGCTCCTTCTTTCTCACATTTTTCCCCTGCTCCAGTGTGGGTCCTCTGTATAGGCTGCAGTCTTTCAGTAAATATCCACTTGCTCCACTGTGATCTCCTCCACAGGCTGCAGGGAGATCCCTGCACTGGTCCTGGATCACCTCCTTCCCCTCCTTCTTCTCTGATCTTAGTGTTCACAGAGTTGTTTCTCACTCTTTCTTTTTCCCTCTTCTTCAGCCAGTGTGGTGGGTTGTGCCCTTTCTCAAATACATTTTCATAGAGGCACCACCAACACTCCTCAGCTGTGTCCTGCAGTAGGTCCATTACAGAGCCAGCTGGAAACAGTTGTTCCTGGCGTGGGGCAGCCCCTGGTCTCCTCTCACAGGGCCACCACTGCAGTCCTCCCCCAACCTTGTAATGTATATCCAGTGAAAGGTCAACAGGTAATCATTACTTTTCAAGGCCAGATTTGCCATTAAGTGTTCCGAACTGAAAGGGTCCACTTAAGAAATATTTTTTTTACTTTTATCCTAGCCATATGGACAGAGACATATCACACCTGAACAAATTGCTCGAGTAAGTGCCTTGGATGCCCATTTGTCATTAATAAGAATGCCTTTTTGATCATTAACAGATTTTGGTGTATGCACATGCGCAGTTACAGCCAATTGACCAAACTTTTATATCAAGTGACCTCCAAAAAAGAGTTATTTTGAGAGGGAAGAGAAACAACCCTTTGACCAGGTCAAGCAGGAGGTAGCCCAAACAGTGACATTAGTACTGATCAAGAAAGAGAGCAATGTAAAGATATTATATACCAGTGCAGGAAAGAACAGCAGTTTGTGGCAAGAAGAGCAGGAGTTTGTGGCAATGAGCCCCTCAAGAGATGAGAGGCAAGCTGTTGGGATTCTGGAGTTGGAGCTCTAAAGAGCTGTACATTTCTGTAGAGCAAGATGTTCAAGCTACAGATGAGGACATTCTGCATGCTACTGAAGTGTTAGGCACAGAGCAGCCACTGTGGTTATACCCTAGACTACCTCTTGGCTTTTTTTTGTTCAAGAATTCAAAACCCACTGGTAGAAGAACAACCAGTGCTAGGTGGTAAAAATGTGTGCTGGCCTTTACCCAGTAGGCACGTACTGGTTCAAGTTCCAGAGTGGGATTAGCTGAGTTTATTAGTCTGTAACCAGTAAATCAATAATGTGAGGAAACCAAATTCCTCAGGCTGTTGAAGCCCCAGCATATGATGAATTAAGTGCTAAAAACAAACAATGGAGTTTGTTTACAGATGGATCTTGTAAAATTACATCAGGGATCAGGGGGTGGTGAGCTGCTACTTGGAATCCCTCCATGGGAAAAGCTGCCACCTGTGAAGGGACTGGAGGCTCTAGTCGGTTTGCAGAAGTAATGGCCTTGAAAATAGCCTTGGAACATGTTCAGGACCATCACTGGCCCCAGTATATGTACATACAGACTCCTGGATGGTGGCTAATGCAGTGTGGAAATGTCTCAAAGACTGGAATCATGTTAACTGGCAGCAGTGAGCAGTTGAGCCTGGGGAGACGGGAGGAAAGTGTTAGTGTTTGTGTATGTTTTCCTTTTTTTCTCAGTACCTGAATCAGTAATCAAAAGTTTGTGTTAATTGCCAATAAAACTTAAGTAAAATTCCTCCAATTGAAAATATTCTGCCTCTGTTGGCAAGGTGGCACAAACAAGATTTTTAGAGGATTGCTTTGAAAAGCAAAATACTGATTCAATCAGCTTGTTACCATACCCTTAGTTCACAAAAGTACTGAGAAGGATACTGAATGGAGGGACAGATCTTAAGGAACAAATACGCCCAATTGCTGAGGGGACTATGCATGTAGCCCTTGCAGATTTAGGAGCAGACAGAAGAAAAATGTATGTTTCACTCTGGACATAAGTAGACTAGTGTCTGGGTAAGCTTATTTGGCATATGTTCGAACAGTAAGAGTGCAAACAATACAGAAGACATATAGCCTCACCAAATTCTCAACCAAATCTAGAAAACATCAGATCAGGATTTAGGAAATATATGAATGACAGAAGGCTAATTTCCTAATTTCTGAGAGACAGTGTATCGGGAGGGCAAAAAATGTGACGAGGGAACTAAAGATAGATTTTGCAAGTTCTGACCTACCTGACATTGGCTCAGGAAATGAGCAACACATTGCAGGAGAATTCAAGTGGTTCAGTGGCATCTGGGAATCTGAAAACATAATGGATAGCAGTAGGCATGCATAATCCCCTGGAAAGACATCCAAGAAACTGATGGCAAGGGCAAACAAATGGAAAAGGGTCCTTATCTACTAGTGTTGGATCCAGCAAAACATCTCCCCAGGTAACAAAGTGAAGTCTGCTGAGCTAGAAAATAATTTTTATTCCCTGAAGTCATCTGGACCTCACAAGAGAAATGACAGACCCTGTCAGTTAAAAGAATGCCAAAGTGGACAGCCCTCGATAGCAAAGAAATAAATGACCCAAGGTGAGGATGTACAGCTGAGTGTGCTTGGGTCCAACCGGCAAATCACCACACAAACAATAGGAAAAGCTAACAGCCCATGTTCCCATGGAAAACAGGGCACATAAAGTAAATGAAGACTGAGAGAATGGTGGAAAAAATAACATGGACAACTGCTTAGAACTGGCAGACAGAAAGCATATAAAGGACAGGAAGAATGTGATGTAGAGTGAACTAGAATGTGACATCCTATGAGAAATGAATTGGCCTAATACATCTATGACAAGGGGTTACATGAGCTGTCAAGTCTTCTTAGGCACCACAAATGCTTCCAAAATCAGACTTTCAAAGACAAAAATATTCTTAGCATTTATGTTTGATAGGAATTCTGAAAATATTTCGTTCTCATTCTGGTTCAGAAATAATCATCAACCTTTATCCTGAAACAGAAAATCTGGATTTAGCCAACTCTACGTCAAACCTGTTTGAAACTGATGGCAAGATCTTTCATTTTTCCACTACATACCATCTATGACATTTTTTTTTAACATCTTAGCTGTTATAATATACAGATTTTCTGAAAATAAACAAAATAAATAACTTAATATCAGATGTTCCCAAGTATGAGTTGTTTAACAATACATTAATTTGGTGCAGATTCTTTAAGCCGTTAATGCAAACACAAAGGGATGAAAAACTGTTTTGTTAAATATAGCATAGGTTACCACTACCACAATCTCAAATTTCCCTCTGATTTTATTTTTAGGTGAGAAATGTTTCATTTATCCTGTGTAATCAATTCTTAAGGATGTATATAGAATATTCTTTGATATATGGATAGAACAATTTGTCCTAAATAGATTATCTGTGTTGTGGATTCTAACTTTAGGTTAGATCTGGTTAGCCATCTAAGTCACTTACAGAATTACATCAAAGTGAAATTTTACAAAATTTGTCATTGCGGTATGAGGGAAGAGCTTACTAATTAATACTACTTATAGATTTCAGTTTATACTTAATTTGTATGGGGAGAACTGAAAGCAGGTTCTTAATTTTATCTCCACCACACTAGCACCGACAGAAGAACTTCAGTGTTACAGATGGAAATTAGCACTGGCAGGTGAAAATTTAATGGGAAACAGTGAGAGTGCATTTAGAAGGGCAACACCTTCTCTAACCTCCTTTCAGTGAGAGTATAAGAGAGCTGACAATGTGGCAGTGCCCATTTCACAGTTTGTCCATTTTTTTCAGGTAGCCTTACTGAATGGAATACTCTCACTTAAATGAAAAGCATAATTGATCCAGTGTAGACGTGCAGGATGGATGATAGAAGTGGTGCCAAGTACTGTAGGAATAGACCAAATATATATTTTGCTGTGAAGTATATGATATGCTGGATGTGAAATATTAAATAACATTACACCATTTTAAAATACAGCCCTAGAGAATCATGATACTTAGGCTTCAGACCACATATACCTTCCCTGTCTGTGAAGTATCTATAGTAAAAGCAATGACAAAGTTTTGGCATATGTAGGCAAGAAATATCGTGGAGGTTTCTTTTTTAGTTTTGTTATGTTTTTTAAAGTAGGCAGTGTTCTTGAACATGAATTGTACCTGTTTTGGTTATTTTATTGAAAAAATTATGCACATATTTTCAAAAATCTCTCTATGTATCTGGATATTCATACACAAGATAAATCTATTCAGTTTTATACTGTTTATGGAATGATATCAGAGATTAAATTTGAATCCTAGTTACCATTATAAATAATATTTTTTTTATAGTTCAAAACAGATGATTAATGTCTTAATATAATTTCCAGATTTTATGCAGAATAACTAACCTTAAGGCAGGAAGATAATCTAAAGAGATAGTTTACCAAACCCAGAAATTGATGCTTATATTATAATTCAAAATAAGACAGTTAGTGAAGGCAATTAACCACTGCGACAGTTTAACAAGAACTGTGGCAGATTTTTTATCACACTGAATTGAAAACTAAATGTCTTCCTAAAAGACACGCTCTAACTAATAAATGAGTTAAAGGGCATGTGATGAATTTCTAGTCCTTTGATATATGAAAGATGTAATTATACTGTACCATGCTTCTCACCTTAAGTTCTCTGAACACAGCCCTTACCTAACAACATACTTGTAACATCTCATCACAGTAGGGATGAACATACTTCCATCCTAAAGGAAAAATTACATGTCTGTTAGTGTTGATTGCATGCTGTGATGTGGGAGCATTTTATGTGACACTCATCACTTCCATTCTTCTTTCTCCCAGTACAGGTTTTGGCTAGTAATAAGAATTTGCAGTCCATAAGAACAGAGAAGCATCCCCTGATCTGGCATACAAAAACTGCCTCTCTGGAAAACAATCTTATATTTTATGTTAGCTGGAAGTTTTATTTTAAATATATGTAGATTAAACTTTGATTTTACAGGTTTTAAAATTGCACATTCATAGACGTGCTCGTCTGTTCAGAGATATAATATAATGTGAAGTACGGAGGGAAGAATTAACAACTTTACAATCTGATTCTACCACCATGTTTTTATTGGAACGAGCTAGCCATTTCACTGTATCATTACAGTGCTGACTTAGAGCCTTAAAAGGTAATATATAATCATTGCCCAGGGAAAAAAAACAAGTGAGGGTTGGAATATAGCTTATCTGTAAGGGAAAGAGAGGGTCGGAAAGAAAGTGGGAAAATGTGGTTACTTTTTTAAATGCAAATTTTAAAATGTTAAAAATAATTTAATTGCTCTGGGGTTGCGTGAACATTATTGGATTAGTCATTAATTCAAGCTGGCAGTGGGTTTTTTAATACCTTTTCTACTTTGCTGTGTGAGGAAACAGATCATTTTAATGGATATTTAAAACCTCAAGATGTATCTAATACTGTAAAAGCTTCAATGTAAAACTGGCAGAGCCATAGTGACGTCCGAATTTTATTCAAAACTGTCTCAATGCAGCTAATATGTCATGTAGAGACCTCTCACAAAAGACAGCTCTTGTTTACGGAATGTCAGCAATTAAGAGTTTGGCCCCATTTGTGCTTTGTCTTCTTTGCTTTCCTTACTTTCCATTTTAAGGTTATAGTTTGAGAGCAGCTCATGTAGAAATTTGCTGTTTCCTTCCAATCTGTAAGGCTTTCACTGAGGATAGTTAAAGAGGCTTTTGAGTAGTTTGGAAACTAAATAATTATTAAATAATGCTAAGTTAATTGATTCCCACTGGGATACATTTTTCTATTCAAGTTTGAACTAAGCACAGACTGAGGCACAAAAATAAGTAATGAACTTCTCTGAGGCACAGACAGAGGACTAGACCTAGTGAGAGGTTTAGGCACACAGAAGTGTTTCACAGGATCACAGGATCACAGAGTGGTAGGGGTTGGAAGGGACCGTCAGAGATCATCTAGTCCAATCCCCCCGCCAGAGCAGGTTCAACTACATCAGGTTTCACAGGATGGCGTCCAGGTGGGTTTTGAATATCTCCAGAGAAGGAGACTCCACATCCTCTCTGGGCAGCCTGTTCCAGTGCTCTGCCACCCTCAAAGTAAAGAAGTTTTTCCTCATGTTGAGATGGAATTTTTTGTGTTCCAGTTTGTGCACATTGCCTCTTGTCCTGCCGCTGGGCATGACTGAAAAGAGTGGCCCCATGGTCTTGACAGGCGCCCTTTAGATATTGATAAGCATTGATGAAATCCCCTCTCAGTCTTCTCTTCTCCAGGCTTAACAGACCTAGGTGTCTCAGCCTTTCAGCATCTAAATGCACCTTTCTATGTAGGTTCCCCAACTGACTCAAAAATTGATGATATGTCAGTAGTACGATCCCAGATTACTCGTCCAGGTTCTGAAAAGGTGCAGGTTTGTTATCCAAGAGCTCCATACACCTGGGAAAAAGCATGCCATGCAGTGCAGTACCATGCACAAACCCACAAGTGTTTCCTGGCATATCAGAGTGTAAAAACCCTGCTGGCTGTAAGCATCCTGGAAACATTTGCTCTGTGTGTTATTTTTTACAGAGTCTTGACTCATAAAATCATGAACATTTCCTCATTTATGTAAATAAACAACCAATCAAAAAAACCCAGTTTTATTATTCTTAATTACGCTGGTCAGTCCTTACTAGAGTCCTTGTAAAAGGTGTCTCCATCCTAACAACAATTAAGGCACTAACAAAGTCTTTGTTAGTGTTCCAACCCTAACAAGCATCAATAAATCTTTTAAACCCACAGGAAATGTATGAAACCCAATCAAAGAGTATGAAATTTAAATAATCAATGAAGGTGAGTAAGCAAAATATTATTAACTGAAATATTACATTCCTCACTTTTTTACCTTTTAATTGTGTGGAATCTTATACAGGAAAAGACTCACTTGACAGCATCTGAAAAACATTAGAGATAACATTAAATATGCTGTTTGTGGCAGAAGAGATACAAGCTAGGCTAGGTTATATTGAGTAGTTATTGCTACTGCAAAATCCAGTCATTTTTCTTTTAATACACGCAAGGGCAGGAAAAAGATAAAAAGTTGGTGAGCCTGAGTCTCAATTGCAACCTAAAAATAAGGAAATTACAAGTACAGTGTGCAGTCTTATCTGTCACGTCCAGACTTGATAAACCTCTACCCTTGCCTGTGAATAGAGGAATGAGTCTGATGTAAGAAAGTTTAAGTTTCCCGACTTACAGAAGTTTTTATAGGCAATCCGTAAGTGTAAAACAATCCACCTCAGGGTTTTGAACCCCTTTAAAAATATTCAGGACTTACATTATACCTGAGTTCATCCTGGCCCATCTCTAATTAGCTGGAGAAAGTGCTTTACTCCTAAACCCTTAGAGTAGTAAGTGATACCTCCTCTTCCTTCAACCTGTAAAAAAATCCAATCGGGATTCTTGTTTAAGCTGTGTAAAGGAATGTGATTTTGACATGTTTTCCTTCCTAACTTCTTCATTTGCTATGGAGACGTTCAAGAAGACTCACTCAACAATGTCATTTCTGGATTGCCTGATACATCATGTACACCATGAGAGATCAAGGCTTTTAAATTTGTATTTTAGTTTCCAGTCTGGTAGGTCTCACATGCCAAACCCATATGTTTCTAGGGATGAATCCAGTTCATTTAACTTCGGTAACTAGCTAATACCTTCATTTTAGGTATCTAATGAAGTAGCAAGATTTATCTCCAGGGCAAGGATGTATTTGTCCAAGGTTAAGCACCTAAATTAGGCAGATATGATCTCACTCATGAGGACTTCAAAGGCACTTACCTCTCTCCATTGACCAGATAGATGTAAGCTTTACCTTTCTAAGTTTGTGGGCTTTTACACAACTGAGATAGAAGGTAAAGAGAGCAGGCTATGCCCTAAGAATACTTTGGGGTCTAGCCTGCAATGCCTGGTCTTGCATTCTGAATTTTTAATTTCATCCCACTTATGTTTTATTCCAGTCCTCAAAACCATTCAGTCATCCTCACGTGATATTTTGTGTTTAAAGTGCTTCCCAATTCTATACCATCAATAAAATTCATTATCAGATTGGCACTTTTGTGCCAAGTCCCTAATGAAATATTTAAATAACATCAGACCCAAGACTAACATTTTAGGAACTTCACCAGTAACTTTCTTCTATGAAGACAAATCTCATTTCAGTTATTTTTCATATTTCATTGGTTGATTTCTTACCTATCATACAGTTCCTCTACTTGTTCCCATTTTCTCTGTTTAATAAACATCCCATGTGACGCTGCATCAATTTCTTTTAGTGAAGAGCAGATTAAATCTGCTGCATTTCTCTAAATGGCTTAGGAACAAAGGAAACATGATCCATTATATTAAATCAGCTCAGGAACTACATCTCAGCAAAGTTTAGTGTAAAGAGATAATAACTTTAAGATATTAATCAAAAATGAGAAGTAATATTCTCAGAATTCACCCAGAGCCCAGACTAAAGTCTTTCCTTATTAAAAGAGGTAGAGAGAAACCAAAACAACGCTATTCAGAAAAATCAGACTAAAAAAATAATCTTTTTAAAATGACAGTTATTAACTGAACTAGTTTTAATGATCTGATATTTAGACACTGATCGGCTAGGTACCCTGCTCCCTTGGCACCCGCAAATATTGGCTCCACAACATAATATGATGTTTTATTTCCCTCCTCCTTGTTCCTTTCTTTCTGACAGTGTGATGAATGATATTGGTGTTGCAAGTTATTGGGTCACTAAAGTTAGAGCACAAACTCATTTTTATGACAGCGCTAAGATATTACTCTGCCCATTCCTTGAAAATGAAAAGAGTCTTCTTGAAGTTGCAACTTTTTCTACATGCACCAAAAAATGATTTCTGTGCTCTCTTAAAAGAGAAATTACTTTGTAATACACATCACATCCGTGTGTCACATCTGACATCTATAAACCCTGATCTATTTCTTTCTAGGTGTTAATGTCAATGACTGAAATAAAGCGCTGCTCCAGAGGAAAGGAATAACCTGGGAAATACAGATGCACCGAGGGTTCTTGTGATTCACTAGCATAGAAATGTCTTACTGGGTCTAGCGATGAATATGTTCTGTATACTGTTTTCCAGCCAAGGAAGACTGTATTTTTTCTTCTGTGAGCAGAAAAACATGAAAGGTTAGTACACTGATGTGTAATAATGCTTATCAGACAGCAAAACCAGAAGTGGGCAAGATCAAGAGCAATTTATTATTCACAAAATATAGGCTTGCAATTCAGGGGTGATCTCTAAGAACAACTATTTTGGAAAAAGTGGATGAAATTTTGGATGCACTGAAGTCAGTGAAATGTTGCCACCAATTTGAAGAGAGATAGAATTCCAACATATTGTTTTAGTCTTCACTTTCACATGTCCCTCTTTTTGGTTCTCTGAACACTTTGTATTCATAGTCCATTACTAATTATTTCATTTTTCAACTTGGACCTAGGAAAATTTGCACATCTATATGTCCAAAGCCCTTGAGTCATCTCTCTGTTTTTTGATTGATTACTTATATGTGCAAATTTATTCTTGAGCATTACCGTAGGAAGTGCTGGAACATCTGTGAGAAAGGTGAACAGGTGAAAGGCAATTACATAGATATGACACAATTTCAATGGGAAACAAATACGGCTTACTGGCTCTAACAGTGTCTCTGTTTCTAAAGAAAACTAGTACTCTTAAACACCCTGAAGGATATCTACTGAGATGCTCAGAGCATGCAGCCTATATGAAGAGGTTAAGGGAGCTTCTTTGGACTGCCAGAGAGAAGACTAAGGGACAATGAAATACCAGAAGGATAGTTACAAACATGATGGAGCCAAACTCTTCTCAGCAAATGTTTCAACAAGTGGAATTAGGATAATTCAGGATGGAAGGGAACTCAAGAAGTCTCTAGCCCAACCTTGTACTGAAAGCATAGTCAACTGTGAGCTCAGACCAGTTTGCTCATAGCTTCACGCAATCTGGTCTAAAAACCTTGAAGGATGGAAACCGCACAACCTCCCTGGCCAACCTGTTCCATCATTTCAGTATATAAGTTTATCCTTATATCCTGTCTGAACCTCTCTTGCTTCAATTTATGTGTGTTGTACCTCATGCACCACTATGAAGAGCCTGACACCATCTTCTTGATGACCTCCCCCTTGGTACTGATAGTTTGCTATTAGGTTTTTCCTATCCCTTTCTTTCTCCAGGGTGAACAGTCTTCCCTGATAAGGCAAGTGCTCCAGCCCCAACTATCATGGTGACTCTCTTCTGAATTTGATTCACTTGTTCAGAATATCTTTTATACTGGGGGCTCCAAAACTGGATGCAGTATTCCAGATGCGGTCTCATGAATGCTAAGTAGAGTGGAACTTCCCCTGATCTGTTTGCTGTGCTGCTGTTCATTTCACCCAGGATACAGTTGGCTGTCTTTGCTGCCAGGACACCCTGCTGGCTCATGCTCAGCCTGCTGTCTATGAAGAACCCGAGGTCCATTTCAGCAGAGCTGCTCCCCAGCCAGGGTCTCCCAGCCTGTATTGTTTCCAGGGATTCTTCTTTCCAAGATGCAGGACTTGGCATTTGTCCTTGTGGAATTTCATAGGGTTCTTCTTGGTCCATTGCTTCGGCCTATCCAGGACACCTTGGATAGCAGTACCTCTCTCAACCATGTCAGCTGTTCCCTCCATGTTAGTGTGATCTGCAAACCTGAGGGGACTGCACTCAGTCATCTCAAGATAATGGTGTTAAACAGAACAAGTCCCAGAGCAGACCCTTGCAGTTCTACACCGTTTACCAGCCTCCAGGTAGAGCACAACCCATTAACCACTACCCTCTGAGCCCACTACCTTCCAACGGTCTTTTCACACATCTGGATTGTAACTTCTTAATTTGAATTCACGAATATTGTAGCAGACAGTATCAAAAGCCTTGCTAAGGCCAAGGTAAATGATATTCACTGCTGTCATCTCCTTCACAGACCTTGCTATTTTATCACAGAAGGCAATCAAGTTAGTCAGACACAATTTATCTTTGGTAAATCTATGCCAACTGTTTCCACTTACCTTCTTCTCCCTTGTGTCCCCAGGAATGCGTACCAAAAGAACTCTTTCTGTTATTTTCCCAGGGACTGAGCAGGCTGACTGGCCTGCCACAGACTGAGGCTTGGAATACTGAGGTTGGAGATTAGGTAAAAAATTTGGTATGGAGTAATGCAGTGCTGGAACAGATGATGGAATTTCCACCTCTAGAGCACATCAAGGCTCAGCTAGGCAAAGCTATTACTGACCTAATTAAAACACTGATGATCTCCTATATTAAAGTAGCAGGTTGGATTAGATGACCTACAAAAGTCTAACTAGCATTTCTATGATGTTATAACTCTTTGATATAATTAATCATAAAATTCATAAGGTTTTGAATATTCTATAGATGCTGGGATCTCTTTGATGTTAAGAGGTATTTATTGCTGTTAATTATAACCCAATTGTCTTGTGGAAATTTACCTTATGTTGTACCACAATCATATTTTCTATGCACATCAGATTAAGCCATTTTATGGCTTTCATGCAGCATACATAGGACTGTGTTTTGCCCATAATAGATTACTTCTGTGTTACTCTGGGAAAAGAGTAAATAGTTAAGGATGCTTTAAGGCAACATTTTAAGTACAGTCAAGAAATCTTTAGAAAACGTTATAGAGAAAATGCACAGCCATTTAAAGGCTGCTTTCATATGAAGTTCACAACTACTCCTAATATTCAGAACAGAAGAATTAGGTGGCATTGTCCCTCCTTGACCACCCTACAGCTTATAAAGACACAGAAAGGACTTTTTAGGATCTACTGTGCAATATGAATGACTGCATTTCAAAGTGCTTTGCATCCAAGGATGACTTAAGTACCTCACAAACGTTATTGAATCCTATCAGCCATATCATACCGATGGGAAAATTAAGAAAGAAATTATTAAAGCCATTGTTTCAAGAGTGGCATTTTAGTAATGTTATGAGCACTCAGCTTCTTACAGGATTATGTCAAAGAAGCTCCATTCAAAAAGACTGTGTTGAACTGACTTTGTGAGAATCACGATGTAGAGGATGTTGTTCCAACAGAGCTGTATTTTCCATCTTTTTGTGTCATTGTCATGTTTGGTAGAACCTGTATGCAGGTGACTTTTTTATATTGCTAATGGGTTTTTATATTTAGAAACCTTTTTTTCAGGTCTTAAATATTGATTGGATCTTCAAAATCAGAATTGTATTGAAACTAATGGGGATTTGACCTGAATAAGAATCTAGTAAAATACATACAAAATCCTTAGATTCTATAGTAATTTTAAGAATTTAATACACCTCACCAAGCAATCTGTTAACATATATTAAGAGTTTTTTTAGAAATTAAGCATGGTGCTATTTCTATTGATTTTTTTACCTTATTTTACATTATTATGTGTTGGAATGCTTTTTAATAAGCTGTATGAAAATTGATTTTCTCTTTTAATGTATCATATTATGTACATAGAAAGGACATGGCTACAGAAAGGGATATCATCTGTGTAGTAAGTTATACAGGCACAGGATAACTTCCAGAAGAATGTGATGCATTTGTTTAAGGCTTGCATTTGATTGTCTGTTTTCATCTCTACTCAATACTGTATTTTCTCCATGATTTACTTTAATTTCCAGACCTTGGGGAAAGACTAACCAACTGCTTAAAAAAAAATGAAATCTATGCACTGGAAAAGTATTTTCTATCTATCTCACACATTGCAGACCCTAGTGCTAGATCTTCATTTTCATCTTGAAAATAATGATCTCACTATAACTACTTTTAAGGCTGGGTTCAAATCTAGGGCAGTATTAAAATGGAATAAGCAGAAGATTTCCATCTCTTGCCCAGCAAAAACTTTGTTTGTCACATTTTAAATCCACTTATTAACCCCCAGTCATGTCCATTGTCAAGAGACAGAAAATAGTCGGAGGGCTCAAAACTGATTGGTGAGCAACAGCCCAACGTTGCGAAACACCGGTGGAAATTCCATTGGGTCTTTTTGTTGCCAGCCATGCCTCTATAAGCAGGTCAGAAGGGAGCTCTAAGGGAGCTGCTTTTCTGACTCATACCCACAGTACTGCCTCCGACTTACAGTCAGGCTTGTTGCTCACCTGCTGCTGGGTGCCAGACGATGGCAGGCGCTGCCCCTGCATGTCCCTCGCTAGATGCCAAAGGGAGCCAGCTTACATCTCTCCAGGCTAGACTTACCCAGTTTGTTATCAGGCCAATCCCCGCTGCTTTAATATTTATCTCTAAGCAAAGGATTTCCACAAAATGAACTTAAAACAGGTTTTTAAAGATCTAAGCTTTCCATATCATCTGCTTACCTGCCAGGAAATGAGGAGTATAAATACTCTGGAATCACTCAGGCTGGACAGATTAGTGGCCCTTGAAATAGCAAAGTATCAGTGAAAAGCAAAAAAAAACATTTTCTCATGTGAAAACTGCATTGTGAAAACAGTCTATAGCTCATTGGACAAAAATAAACAGATTAGTGCCCCATGCAAGTGATGTTTTGTACAGTCTGGGCATTGACATAACAAGCTTATGAAGTTGGGGCCAGGCCAGTTCTGATTCCAGGAACACAGCAAGAGATTGATTAAAGTGAGCTTTATACCATCTGTGGTCAGGTTATGCTTGGTATAGTTCATATATCTGCAAGAGAAGCAATAAATATGCCAGTAGAGACAACAGGTTTTCATGAATTGAGAATCGAAATAGAAGCCGACCAGGAAGATGGCTTCTACCTAGCAGTAAGGATTCAAGAATGAGTGGCTCCGTGTCACCTGTGAGAAAAGATCACCTGCAAAGGAAAACTGGTACTGGAAGACGCTCCCTCAGAAATGAATTTATGATTCAAACTCAAATTCATTCCAATATTTATTCAATTAAATTTGGTATAGGCGTTTTGGCAGAAATTCAAAGTCTACATTAGCAAGACAGTAGCAAAATATATATCTGGTTAGAAATGACTGGCTCTCACCTGTGTTACTCATTAATGAGATTGAAAGTAAAGGCCAAATTATAGCCAGGGACTAAACAGGCACAGTTTAATTGGCGTCAGCGGTATGGTACACACTTATGCCAGGTCTAAGTTTTGACACAAGACGCTCAGACAGAGCAAAGTAGTCCTTTCTTCTCCACACCTTCGGCTAACACTGAGCAGCCGTCATTCCCGCCACAAAAAATACTTGATTCCATATACACGCCATTTCTGATCCATCCACAGCATAGGCCTTGTGCCAGCTCCAGCTGTGGGTGGCTTGGCAGGGAGCTCCATTAAGATCTGAATTACCAGCGCACATAATCACCAATGTCAGTTGTTAAACATGAGGCAGTTATGTCAACAGATAAAGCAGAAAATATATTTTGTGATTAATCTCCTGTTTAATGTTTTGTTATCTCAAGCATCTAATTGGACCCAGAAAAGATTTGCTAGTGCCTATAAGTATTTTAGCACTGAACTCAGAAAAGTTTGAATACTGCAGGAAACACTTTCCATGTTTAAGGGAAGACAAGAAGTGGGTAGCTGAAGACAGTAAAGCATATGATTTAGGCAGGTAAAATAATAATGTGTTCTCAGATCTGTTTACATTGGAGTAACTCAGATACACTTTTTTTGCCACTTTCCCTAGGCTTTTGATAGAAAGCTTTCCAAAATGGGTTATGTGCGGATTTATAGTAATAAAAATATAAGTCATATTTCTAACAGGAGTGTATATTCATGAGTTTCTCAGGCATGTGCAAAGACTGATGAATCTATTCTGGAACAGTATCTTCTTCTTAAAGAGTACCAAAACCACTTTATGCTATTAATTAATGCTATCTTTATTGCATGTATTTTCTGACGGAGTTTATTGTTTCTCATTAAGTTATGATGTTCTCATTAAATCCCATAACAGTATGGGGTTAGACAGTAATGCTAACTGACCAAGCAGCTGTCATGGACTGCTAATATCATCTTCTGACATTGCCTTTTAGAAACGATTTGATTATAAAGTAAGTCTAATAATCCCACTTTTCCTAGAGACATCTTTTCTTACCTAGTCTTCTGTCCTGGTTTCAAAGATGCAGGACTAATTTCTCTTCTAACACTTGGGAAGACTGCACTATTAGAAGACTCTAGTGTCTGAATCTGTGAAAATATTTATTTTGTAGCCAGCTATAGTGTGTGGGTTTCAAGGTCTCAGTGTTTTCAAGCTTGCCAGGTGCAGGGATGAGGAGGAATGAGACCCGGGCATTTGAAGTGCACAAGCTTGTGCCCCCCAGCACAAGCTGGCCAACAGGATTATTTCATACCATGAACGTCACATTCAATATAAATTGGAAAGTTTGCTAAGAAGTTCTGTCTCCTCTTTGATGGCTGTGATCCTGAGAACTCCTTGCCCTGGTGCCGGACCCCTGAGGCCTTTCCTTCCTCCTGAAGCCATAGCGCTCACAGCGTCCAACATTTGCTGTCCACTGTTGGGAGTGCACAGCTTCCTACTGATAGAATTGGATGAGTACAAACTTTGTATATTATGTATTGGTATCGGTATCAATATTGGTTCTTTAGTGCTATTAATGTGAATTATCTAATCTTATTCTATTAAATCTGTTTATATTTCAACCCCCAGTTTTCCTTGTTTTTTCCCCGATTCCCTTTCCCAGGTGGGGAGAGGTCATCGGGTGATAGAATGATTGTCTAAACAACAATAAATTGTTGTGGGTTTCTCAAATCATAACACCTTCTGACACAAGAATATTTTTCAAGCTGTATAATACCAGAGGGAATCTTTGGATGTACCTTTAGATATTCTTTGGAACATTCTTGGCCTAGATTATTCACCTACTTGCAATTTAGTAGTTTTAAGCTTTACTCCTTTTTTTGACCCATTTTATGTAATTTTTGACTTGTGATTTTTTTTCAGGATAGCTCTGCAAATGTTAAGTATACAGTTACTATTTTGGCATGAACATTTACATTCACAAGCTCCCATTAGCTTTGCCCATGTGTGACTCCAAATAAATTTTTCATTTGACCAGTCTAATTCTAGCTTTTTTTTTTCTGGATTTCATGGTTGAGCTTCTTTTGTGTATAAAAAAAACCGTATGCCAGTCTGAGGATGATGTGTCTTTTTGATGGTTTAATACCAAAAAATTTTCCTGGGAACACTAAGCCATAAAGTGGTAGGAAATATTTTTTTACAAGTTATGTACCTCTTATCTTCTTTGTCTTGTACAGATAGATGTTTGACTATTATTTTAGTCATTTAGAAGATGCATTTTTAAGCATTACATTTTCCTTTGCCACATCTTAATAGACCTCTTCTGCTTTGAAACGCAAAATTACTAGGTCCCAAAAAAACCCATATTTTGGACTCTGCGTGAAGCAGTGGCTCTCCAATACAAGCCAAGAACCCATATGGCTGCTTTATTTGACCTTTCATAACAGAATCCTTTCAGATTTATTCAGCTATGCAGATGAAAGAAAAAATTACAATGAGAAGCCAAGTTCACAAGAAAGAGCCATCCATGGCTTAGAGAGCATGAAAGGCTGATTCTGTGCTTACCATGGTGAATGACGGAGACTCCCAAATGCAGGTTCAAACTTTGCCACTGACTTGCCCCTGCCTTTGCCACATCTAAGCTTAGCATCACTGAGGGGTATTCGGAGTGCTTGGGTCATGAGCCCAAGGTGGAAAGCTCTCAATTCTTAGGTTAGTCCTAGGTTTACTGCTCTCTTCAGCCTAAGGCAGTAGAAAACTTATGTCCATGGAGATGACTCTCAGAATGGTCCCATTATATAGAGGCTTAAGCAAAGGTACTTACCCAGCCTCAAACAGAACTATGCATAACATGCATATCCTTTAAGTCAATCTCAAAATAATTGTCTGAGAACGTGTGACTCATGAGTTTTAGAAGGGCTTATAGCCCTGCAGGTTTGTTTTCACCGGGAAGGCAAAGGCTTCACATCTCCAGTAAAACATCGGTTTGTGTTCAACTGTTTGGTGTGCTTCTGATATTGTGAGAAAGTCACCAGATGATTTCTAAACATAGGGAAAACATTTTTTTCCCACACTTCAGTTTTGGGTAGAGCTGAACTATTTTGTGTGAATTTTATCAAATTTAGACCAAGGCACACATCTGGTAAGAAAAATTGTAGCTCAGTTGCTAAAAATTGAGGAAATTAATTGCAAGTAGAAATAGAAATATGCGAAGGAATAGCATCATCTTATTACTAAAAGAGTCTTCTGAGACATGCATTTTACTTGCAAGAGATCTTGAAAAAGCAGTCACATAAACACAATTGCTTAGTAGTATCTAATTACATTATCAAGATACACTTGTCACTGAAATTATATGCTGCAGTAAGTGCAATAATAAATAATATCAGAAAAGGATTTGCTGAAGAAATTCCAAAGGCTGAATCGTCATTTTTGTTAAAATAATTAGATTGGGAAGAGTTTCAAAATTAGGAGAGGAGCCATTCACTTAACCATGTAGAAAGGATTAAACAGTGGTCGTGGTACTTTGAGATAGTCTTTGGCCCATCCTCAACATAGCTAAGAGTATGTGAGTACTCACAAGATTCTTAGCTCAGCAGGAATTTTCTACATTAAGTTTTGATGTTGTTCTTTTTAATTCCTCCCTTAAGTAACATCTATTGGGGGACATTTTTCAAGTCAGACAGTTCATAGATTTGTCTTTCTTTATTTTTACATGATCACCTGCTGTTAAAACTGAGAAATGAAAGGCTAAACCTTAACCAAATGGGAAAGAAGGATGGAGAACGCAGGCTGCCTGTATGAAAGAATATGTAAGGTGGCTGAAATCTCTATGGCACCAGATCTGACATGAAACTTCTCTGTCCCTGGAGCAGCTCATGACATTTAAAGCCATGGGATTGTGCCTGGTGTTTGTCCATCCTACTGAAAACAAATCCAGACCCAGAAGATCTCATTTTCCTCTTGTGTAGAAGACATGATCTTTTTATTGATGGAAATCAAAGCAAGCATTTATACGCCTGAAAGAGTAAAAAAACTAGGGTCAGCGTATTTTGCCTTTCTAATTTCCTCCTTTCTGGAGTTTTCATGTGAGGAGTTGTCATTAAGCATATATAGTGCAAAAGGCTAATAATAGAAGTCCATTATCTATAGACTATTACATTGTACCAAGAAAAGAACGCTTGTTCTTTAAATCAAGCCTTCAAGATCTCAGATTGGAGGGGAAGTCCTCTAGTGTCCTGTTAATTTATGCCGTAGAAACAGGCAGAGTTGTGTACTGTACTATTGCCTATGGAAGAAATTCTAAAAGGTGAATTGGGAAGCTATAATTACCTGCAGGAATCCGTATGTGAGTTAGGAGGAAAACTGGATTAAGATGCTAAGAAAACTGTACTTATACTTCCTCCTAACTACTCCTCTGGGGAATACCTAAAATTCTGAATTTATCAGGCTTGAATCTGGAATGAACTTCACACAGCTAAAAGGATTATTTGGGGGTAAGAGCTCTGGCCATACTTGTGACATTCCTGTGGTAAACATACAGAAATCAAAGAAAAAAAAAATGTGCATTTTTGCTGGATTATGTCCCATTTCCAGTTAACTGCTCATTTTAATTTCGAATTCCTGCTCCTGTGCTATCTCTACTTAATGAAACACATTTTATTTCTAATTTCTAAAATTCCAGCCTCAGAATATTCCAGCAGTATTGGCTCAGAGAAGTGTGAAATGCAACTATGCAATTGGAAAGGAGGCTTGGTGGAGATCTCCCATTCTTGGATTAATTTAGTTTAACAACTAAATCTAAATGATGATGTTTTTATTATGTATTTCACTCCATAAGAACATTTATTACTACCCTGTTTCTCCAGTGGCATCTCATATCAGCTTTAGGCTTCATTATTATTATAAAAGCTGATTGGCAAATAAAGATTTTTCCAAAATATATTTTTTCAAATATATTTCAAATACCAAAATACTTTTCAAATAGATAAGCAACTTATGGACACTACTAAGGCCTAATGAAGTGAGATCCTAAGGTAAATATCACGTTAAGTGACACAATATCTTTACTGGCTTTAAACACTGTTAATTTATTGCCCTCCTGACATTTGAATACTTACACGATCATCAATTTGATAACTTTCATTACTTTAAATGGAAATACAAAAAGTCTTACTTATTCACGTGCAAGAATATTTTTCTTTTGCAAACCCAAACTGGGTGTTGATTGACCTGAAGAATACAAGACTGTAAAAAAAAAAAAAAAAAAAATCCCTTTATGCTTCCTTTGATGCCGGCAATGTATAAAATATACATCACAGAAAAAAAAACAGTAAAGCCCATTCATACATTTTGTGCAATATTTTTCTGCAGGAGATATTTTACATGACAAAACCAGGGTTTTTTTTTGTTTTTTTTTGTTTTTTTCTTGAGGGATTCACCAATCAGAAGGAAAACCATAGTTAGCTTGACAAATGTCTGGGATTTTCCATGACTACATTACCAAATTACTGCTTTCACCCATTTCAAAACCCAAAAGTGTTTATGAATTGTACTCAGAGATGACTAAGCCTGGTCTATCCTTGACTATCAGACAGTAACACGTAGACCAAGGAAACAGAGAAGGAGTCAGAAATTCAGACAGTTTGGGTAAACACAGACACCACATTGCATCTCTCATATTATGTCAACAGGAAGACTGTTACAAAGTAATAAAAATATACCAGACAAGTGGCTACTGTAACTTGTTTTCAAGCTTCTGCTTTTCCTATAAAGCTCTAACATCACGTTAAAATGTTCTCTATCAGCACCTCACCCAGTTGAAAGTACAGAATACTTCATGTGCCAGTGCATGGCAGACTGCCTGGGTAGTTCTTGGAAAAAGGTCTACAAACCTTTGAATTGGATCACCCAACTTTGAGTTTAGTGGAAGCTGAACCAGCAATGAGAAATTTCTTCAGTCAAGTGAAGCTTCTTTAATGGTCACTAAGACTATCGTGCAATGTAAACATCTAGTGTTTGACAAGCATTTGGACACCTTTAGGTGGAAAATGTTATTTAAATTTTAAGTATTATATCTATGTATTTATTCATGAGAGAGGCTGAAGTGGGATTGGCTTTCTGTCAAAAACTGTCAAACAAAAATAGGAATCCTTCTGGATAGTTTTCTTGAGGATTCCTCCTGCTGCCTCAGAGGTTTATGTGGAAAGATTTACAAGTGTATTATGGGCCCCTAGGTAACACATGGGACTAGAAATGGGAAGAATTATATTCTACTAGCACCTCTGACTAATTATTTTGTGATCTTTTACAAGTCATTCTGCCTTCCTTTTCTTTCCTACCTATTGTCAAACTTTTCTCCTTTTGCAAATTTGCAAGGGGAAAGGAGGGAAAGGTTGCTTAGCAGCTCTAATACCCAAATAGCACAATTCCAAGTGATATTGTAAGAATGTCTTCATAGCTTTATAACCTCCTTCAACCTCCATCTAACCTCTATTGAGAGGCAGTGACTGTCTCCTGGTATGTATTTTTGTGATTAATTAAAAAGTAAAATCTGGTGATTCTGTAGATGTTAATGTAATATTGTTATTACTGTTATCACCAGCGGTAATACTATTAATAATTATAATAATGTCGTTACGTGTGTACTGATATAAAAATTTCCTAGCTGTACCTTAGTGTCTCAGCCTACAAGTTCACATAACTGGGAGATCTCCTGGCCCTATGGATATGTCAAAAACAAGCAGCAGTCTCATTTTGATTAGAGAAAGTCGGGCTGTACAAGGGTTGTAATGCATTCTTACAGGTCCTTAATTTGAACAATGGGGTGACCGGGAACCCCAGCAGTTTTATGTAAGCAGCAAGTTAATTCTTTTCAGAACGTGAACCATAGGCCATACATATTTTTGTTCTTGACATTCACACTAAGAAATGGATGCATAAGGAAGATTGTACAGATTCTCTTTCTGTTAGCTACATGTGCCTGTAAAATACTCATATTCGGAACAATCAGATTATAGATTAATCTGTCCATGAAAAATTCATGCTTTGACTTTTCCCTTAAACATTATGCTTTATTGATTTTTAAATGTCACGAAAAGGACATGTAATTATTTAGCACAGAAAAAAACAGCTTTAGATCTTTCAATAAACAGAGGAGACAGAAGACTCATAATAAGGAATGACAGTTCACAGACCTTTTTTCATAAATTATGGAAAAGGAAAAAGAAAGAAAATAAAAACAATTTAACAGATGTAAATCAGACCAAGGAACATAATACAAAATATTTTCTGCTATTATGTGATTGGCTTTTTTTTGTGCGTTCCTATCAGTCGCAATTTTTTACTTTGTGTTTCTTTTTATTAAATCCAATACAAATTATTTTTTCTGGCCAAAATGTTTGCAAACAGAGCATACAAGGTCACATCTATGAAAACAACCTGAAATCTAAATTTTTGTTTGCATGTGTGAGGATTTGCAGTAAAGCTGCTTGGATGTTTAGCCAATCGGGAAAGAAGAACGATACCACATGCCTTTGCTGATCAGGGCATCCAACACATGAATACTCTGTAAAAACAATTCGTATTCAGTCCATAGAACTAACAACTTTTTTAAGAAGCTATTTTAATTCTGAATATTGAATAAATTTGAAGGAACTGCAATCTGCTCACAGATATGCCATAAGAAAAGGATTTAGATAAATTATTCATAGCAAGCCATTCACTCATCTATGTTCTAAACAATATCCTTCAATATCCAGTGTTCCTGGAGGCGTTTATATAACAGAAGAATATGTAAATATACCTTTAAGAGTGGACGGCTCTATATTGTGCTTGAGAAAAGCAAAGAGCTTGTTACTTTAACCAGTAACGCACAATTCAATAACAATATAGTAAAGTAACTTTTACAATAAAATTTCCAGATTTTATTTTTCTGATATTATTCCACAGACCAGTTGTGTAGGGAGCAGTTCAGCAGCTGTGCCCCTGATTTGACAGTGGTTATGTGTCATGACTTTAGGTATAATTAAACTATACCAACCAAAAATTCAAAATGAAATAATGTTTTCCCCGAAGTACTGAAGCTACTCTAATCTACTGAAGCCGCTGAAATATTGCACAGGAGAAAAATAAATAAACTGTCTGAATATACTTCTGCATAAAAAGAGACAAATAATATTTTCTTAAAATGTCCAGAAATCCATTATATAATAAATACTATATGGCAATAACATGATATGGTTTTAATTCTGGAAAACTCTAGAAATCTCAGTTAGACAAAACCTAAGCAGATGGGGCATACATTCACATATAGAGTGAGACCTGAACTGTATATTTGATTGTGTATGGCTAGGTCTTGGATTCATAGTTGACAGCAGGAACGCAGAGGAGTATGGACACTCCCAGTGGAAACAATTCAGGGATCAAAGATTATAACAACAACTTGTTTTTATTTTAAGTAATAAAGCCAAAATCTGAGTCCTGATGCGGCACATGTGTGCAGGGACATTAGTTCTCCTTTTGTCCCCCCCACACCAATCTGTGCCTACGATTGTATAGATGCAGTGACACAGAAACAAATTCTGAGGCATCTGATCTCTGTTGTGCAATTACCTCTGGGTTTTAGCCATTATTTTCCTGAAAAACCCAAAGTGATGATCCAACGTCCCCCCAGAAAAGTGATTCTATGACTGTGGAAGAAATGTAAAATAAATAAACCCCACAGTGAACATTTAAAGAAGCTGTACAATTTATGAGGTTTTGGGCGGTTATGTCTGTGAAGCGACACCTGTATTAGCAAACTACCAAACTGTTCCCAGGAATTTTTTTAGTAAAAAATAGTTACCCTGTGCCAATACCATACCAGGGACTGTGCTAACAATTGCACAACATAGATAATTGCATTCCAGTGCCTGGAAATTCTGTCTCTACAGACAGAAACAAATGTGTCCCATGATTATACATCTTATGCCATGGACAAGGACCAGAGTTTGCCTCTTGGAGATCTGTCTTTGAAAGAAAGTGTCACTGAAGTACCTTCTCTATGATCTACATAACTGAAGAGAAGGTTACAGTTGTTTGCTTCTTTTCAAGGGGCTAGAATTTAAAGCAGGAAAATTATTCTAGTGATTTCATACTGGAACTGTGTGTTACTATAGGGACTGAAGAATGGGAGAGACTCCCAGGAAGACTACAACAAAAAGTGATTGGAAGAGGAAAAGCCTACTGACATGTTTCTGACTGCCAAAGCCAAAAGAAGCTGATAAAGAGAGAGATAAACAAAACGACTATCATGCTTCAGAAGAGAAATTATAATTGTGGACAACATCGCAGAGGATCTAGCTGGAAAGAAAAGCCCTAGAGTGGGGAAAACAGACAGAGAAGTATATAGTTTGCACACGATTTTTTCTAAACTTGTGCACTTTCTGTATTAGCAAAAGAAAGCATCAAGTGTGGTCAGTAGCATTAGGTGTCACTGTCTTTATTTTCAACTGTCTCCTATTGCCTAAGCGCTCTATTTGGCATGAGGGAAAAGTTAAGAGTCTTAAAAAAGGATTTAAGCAGCCAACAAAGCCAAGAACTTACCTATAGGGAAAGAAGTGGGGCTGAAGTGGGGCTCCCCTTGCCTGGGGCTGAGGAGCCTGACTCAGAACTGTAGGGAGGCCTCCTCATCTTTTTCTTTTGTCTGAAACGATCTGTCACTATTCTGGTGAGCACCGAACAGGTAGGTTTTTAGCAGGACTTCTAGCTTTAAAATGTGCAAATTCTCAAGGCATTTTATGAGAAATATTATAATCAGGGGTTTACATACTATGAGTATACATTCATGAGTTTGCAGGACAACAGACTTTCTCTCTGGGGACTTGCCTGAAAAAAATAAAGGGACTCAACTTCTTTTTGTTTTACAATTCAAAGACCGTGATATACTTCAAAGACTTCCATGTTTTCAGGCTATAGGCAGTTACCACATCTCAATACAAAGCTTTATTGTCAGGCATATCTTCTTGGGTTTTTTTCATGAATTAAACATAGCATCCTACCAAATACAAGGAGGTTTCATTTCCAGTATATCATTTTCCATTGTTTAGGATTTTCTGTGGGAGGAAAATCATTGTATTGGTAGAGGAAATAAGTTGTCAAGTAAATATTAATTGCATCATATATGACATTCATGCAGTATTGAGAGATTTGGTTTTAGAGCAGCTAGACTGTGTGGAAAATCTGTAAAGGAACAGGTTTCTCTAGCTTCTTGTTCTTGGTTATAGCTGATGTTAACCTTAGGAGACTTATAGGTAATACACATACGTTTGTGTTAATGTTGAGTAATAAATATAAAGAAACTTTTCTCCAATTGACTTATTGAAAAAATGCCACCTTAGCTTAAAAAAAATGTAGCACTTGTTATTTATGTTTCTGAGAGCAGTGAACTTCCTATTTCATGAAAGAAAATACTTAAGCTAAGAGAGAACAACCTTGAGAGATGTGGAAATAGGATTAGTCTTTCTGTGTAACATCAGGCTACAAGGGCTTACAACAACTGAATCCCATAGAAGGTCTGAAAATTAAAGGGAAAACAGTTTCAGATTTTGTTTTTAAACATTTAGTAAACTATCTTATTAAATTTACTGGGAGAGGGACAAGTTGGTACAATATTTTTGTTGGTCTAAATTTCTGAGACTTGTCAGCCAAGTGATATTTGTCTGACTTCAGTCAAAGATGGTAGGTAATGTTTGAAAGAGCAAAAGGTACTTGAATGGAATGTTCCATCAACTATTATACATAGTACATGGAGTCCCATATGGTATGAGCTTTGAATTGTAGCCTCCACTGAGGCCATCAACACGGCTGTTTAGACATGATTGGATGGGAGATGTAAACTTCATAGTTAAAAAAAAAAAAAAAAAGGATTAGAGAGGAGCTGTATCCTGGAAAACTAATTTCTAGTTCTTGGGAGCACTGAAGATTTTTGAAAAGGTTATATTATCTGAAATACTTATCTTTTTTTTTTCAAAGTAATCAGCAGGATTATTACCTTCTAGAAGAGGTGGTCAAGGCACCTTGAGCCACCACTACCTCTTCTTAAATACATTGGGAAGGAGACTGAAAGCCTGTAGAAATTGCAAGGCAAATACCAGTTCCTTCTGCATTAGATATTGTTTTGTCAGGGAAGATTCATCTCACAAGATAAGTGTGTGCTGAACAAATATGTGTTTTGCTTTCTCAGGGTCTTCTATCCTTCAGTCCCTTCAGATCTTATCATTCCAGCTTGGATAACGCCCCTGTTTCAAGTTTTGCATTTTTCCATTTCAGAGAAAGAAAAATACCACAAAACCAGTCTGCTGGTTTGGAAGTCAAAATATGATCAAAATCTCTTGGGTTTTTTTTTGCTATTATTTCCAGTAGTGTTAATGTCTCTTCTATAATTTCTATTTTAAAAAGCTTTCTTTTTCGATTGTCAAGCTGGAGTTCTCCCTTTCTGGGAAATGAGATGAATCTATGTTTGTTGTCTTCTATGCATTTACTGTCTTCTGTGATCACTAGAGAGATTCTACAGGGGTGCAGCTGAGGTTGAATTCCCAAAGTGGTTTTACACACAAGAGCATACAATAATCTTTTCCTGAAAAACAAAGAGGGTAAGTCAGTAGAAAATTTCACTCAGAGTTTTCAGGTTCTTAAATTTTCCTTGTAGATTTTATTAAGTTGCCATTCAAAACATTTTCCATTAAAGTCTTTGAACTTGGGCTCTGAAAACTTAATTCTGCCAAAGTCATACATATGTTCCATTGCTGACTGATAGCTCTTTAGAAGCAGTCTGTCACATAAAGTTTGTCAGAAAAGAGAATCTTGAATACATCTATGACAACCTTTCATTTTTACTTTTTAAGGTTTGTTTGGTTTTTTTTTTTTCCCCCAGAATTCACACCAGAGTTAAACAGTTATGCCCAGTGCTCAAAATCTGAAAGATTTGAGGCTAGATGCCTGTGTGCTAGATAGATTAACATAATCCAAACACCTGCGGCCAGGTGAGAAAGGGTGGCATTCTGATGCCATCTCATTGATATACCATCCAGTATATTAATCTTCACAAAAAATACACTATTTCAGTACAATACGTGTAGACAAAATTCTCCCTCGGTATTATTTCTTAAAAGAAAGAATAAATGTAGAAGCAAAAGGGAAGCATGATTAATCTTGCATTTCATGGTCTGTAATGCATGATAGTTTTGTGGTGCTGTGAGGATGGGTGATTGGGTGACTAGAGCACATGGACTTAAAGAGTGTTAACTTCCCCTTCTCATGTTTTTCTATGAGGCATTCTATCAATTAAAAAAAAAAAAAAAATTGAAAGGAGTTGCCTGTCCAAGAAAACCAAGACATTCTTTTTTGATAACAGACAGAAAAGATGATGCTGACTTCATCATAGCAGAAACTTACTATGCCCAGGTGAAGTCCACTATCTACTAACACACTATTCTGCTTTAAATTCTATGTCACAAATGTAAAGTGATGCTGTATCAATTTACAATTATAATTCTTGGGCGCACAATATTGCATTTCATGGAGGACATTGCACAGAAAAGAAAACTTGATTTTCTTTGCATAGCACATACAAGAACTTTTTTTTTAAACTATCAGTGTGTGAATTGAAAGATCATAGTATCAGGATTTTATGCTGGGCGGTTTGTCCTTAGAAATCTGAAGCTGTTTGTTTTACACATTGCTACCAAAGTGTAAATGATTACACTTTCTCATACCATAAATGGGCTTTTGAAAAGATCCCGTGATATCCTTTATGTTTCCTGCTAGTTGTCCCTTATTCTGTGTGTTGGTTTTCTAATTTTGTCTCTATATGTCTGTGCTAATTGTTTATTTGTGATCTCACCTACAACCCACATAATGTGAACACAATCATAAAATCATAGAATATCTCAAGTTAGAAAGGACACACAAGGATCAAGTCCAACTCCCTGCTCCATGCAGGGTTAAACCATATGACTAAGAGCATCGTCCAGAGGCTCCCTGATCTATGACAGGTTTGGTGCCATGACCACTTCCCTGAGGAGTCTGTTGCATTGACCGACTATCCTCTCAGTTCCTAACATGCAGTCTGAACTTCCCCTGATGCAGCTTCACTCCATTTCCTTGTGTCCTCTTGCTGGTCACCAGAGAGCGGAGAAGAACCTCCTCATCCACTGACCCCCTTAAGGAAGTTGTAGACTGCCATGAGGTCACCCCTCAGCCTTCTCTACTCCAAGCTGAACTAATCAAATAACGTCAGTTGCTCCTTATAAGTCTTGCCCTCGAGGCCTTTCACCATCTTGGTCACACTCCTTTGGACACACTCTAATAGTTTGATGTCCTTCTTATATTGAAGTGACCAAAACTACACACAGTACTTGAGGTGGGGCCACACCAGTGTAGTGTAGAGTGGGATGATCACCTCCCTCATCCAGCTAGCTGTGATGTGCTTGGTGCACCCCAGGACAAGGTTGGCCCTTTTGGCTGCTAGGGCACACTGTTGACTCATATTCAACTTGCTACGAACCTAAACCCCCAGATTGCTTTCTGCAGGGCTGCTCTGCAGCCTCTCCTCCCCCAATTTGTGTGTACAAGAGGCTGGAGAGCAGCCTCTCATAGAATCACAAACTGTCCCTTTCCATAAACAGTATAGGAAGTGTAGTAGGTTACTGGCCGAATTAATCTTGTATCCACATTACTGGTGCTTTAAAGAGCAATCAGATACGCTCACCTTTTTCTTCCCTTAGAACTGATTGCAGTGACATACTTATTACTTACTTTTTTTTTTTTTTTTTCTTTTGCTTTTTTTCAGTTCTCTCAGTGTTTTTTCCACCGGGGACTGCTTGAAATAGAATTTTTCTTTTCTGTATTGGATGCATCCTTTGTTACAAGACAGGGAAAAGTAGCAACAGAAGGTACAGTTCAGGTACAACATTGGTGAAACTGTAGTAGAAAGAGGTTGTAAATTTAGTGCATATGCTCAAATGAGAAGGGAACCTTCACTTGTCTTCTTCTGAGGCTTTCTCCCTTACAGTTGACAGCCATACTTGTGCTTCAACGTCTACACACAGTGGAAGACCTCTAGCAGAGGATGCTGTAAAAAACACCATCATCCACCCCAGTGTACCCTTAAACTCAAGACTGAAGACGTTTGAGTTAAATCTCTACTGCAAATCAAGCAAGGAAAAAACCTCCTATCTGGCAACTGAGTCATATACACGCATGTTGACTTAGCGGCCAGGAAATCCTTCTACTGTTTGCTTGTTCAATAGTCACATTGTAATTAAAATTGTATGGCCCATTGGAAAAAGCTGGGTGTAATCCCTGCAAGAATGGCCTGTTCTGGAAAAAGAAAGACCTTTTTATCAGCAGCTATAAGCCTTGATTTTCAGGGACTGTGAGGACTAAGCAGCTGGAATGTATGGGAATTAATTTTTCATGGCCTTCAGAGGCTCCAGTTACTGAGGGCTACATGGCCTGGATCATCATGCAATGCTAGTTTCCTGAGGGCTATAGGGTTTGATCTGTCAGAGAAAGTTGCAACTGTGAGCAAAATAGACTGAACTGTGATTTATTACTGTCACCCAACATATGCATGATTCCGCCCTATAGCAGGCAACTGTCAGGGGTTTGCACAACTAGCCAGCTAGGGTATGCCTCACGGTTTGGCTGCCCTAATTCAGTAAATGAGCAGCCATTCATAGCTATGGTTTCATATGGGCTGCACATCTGCTCTTCCGATGTTCATTCTCCTTGCTATCGCAAGGGCTACACAACATACTCCTGGCAAAGAAGAGCCATACGAGGATGCAGAGACCAGATTCAAGCTGAAGACTGATACTGCTCCATTTTCCACACTTTTCACTTATCTGGCTACTTTTATGCCGTACTGGAAGAAGCTCTGGAAACAACCAATATTGCCTATGAACAGTTCTAGAAAGCCAGGTATCATAAACTTTGTAGGGTATGAAATACAAATCTGAATTAATATTAACTGTCTGCAGCTTTTAAATAAACGAGTCATGAACATTCCCAGGACCCTTCTCTGACTCAAGGCTAATTAGCATACCATGTGCTAGTTGAGTCCCGTTAAACTCTCTTGAACTTCAGAAGATCCTACTGGAAATATTCTGCAGCTCACACTGATTCCCAGACTGCCTGGCAACTGTGCAAGAGGGTGGCATGGGCCAAAACTCGGTCAGGCACAATTGTAACAAGTTAGCAGTAACACAATCAAATTTAAGAGCCCAGAAATGTTCTTTGTAACTGTTGCATGTACTCTGTGTATCACGGCTTGCTTGCCTGACATCAGCCAGGGAAGAATTATGGAAGATATGGACCTCTTGAACTACTTGCCAGATCATCCATAAACGATTGCAGCAAAGTGTTGGCAGTGACCTACAGCTGTTGTTACAACTGAATAATATCCCTTCCTGTTGATAACTTATTGAACCTAATATGAAAGCAGAGGGGGAGAGGAAAAAGAACAGAAATCAGGGTAGTAGATATGCATATACAACCCAGCAGCAGCGTGACCATAGCTGATCATGAAGGAAAAGTCCGCTGTGATTTCTCGTGTCTTCATCACTTGGAAGTGTCATGGAACCAGATTCCTCAAAATGAGGAATATCACCTCTGGAATTGCATTATGGGAAATCTTGTTTCTTAACATAAATTGAGAGCAGAGAGATAAGACTTGCTATTGCCAGCTTCTCAATATCCCCTCTGCCCATTGACACTCTGTAATCAGTTATCTTCTGCACTAAATGAGGAATGACCTCAGTACAAGTCTCCACAAATGTGAATTCTCCTTCAATTGGCTCTTCTCCCACATTTGTAGCAAGGTCTTCTGCCATTAGTTATTTGTTCTTCTCAGAAACTCAGAGTCTGAGTGCAACAGGAAGTCATTTATCACCGTTCTAAAGGTCAGTTCAGCCTCCTGTGATTTAATTTCTTCACGTACTTCCTCTCTCTGTATCTGGTCCGTGGTAAACACGCCAGCTTGCTCCCATACATCAGTTTGACCACAGTTGGGCAGAGATCAAGTCTTTTGCAGCAATTACTTTGTGTTCACGTTGTCAGAATGGGCCACAGATAAAAATAAAATTGGGATTGGCCATTCCACAGTGCAGATGGTCACCTGGACCAGCAGTATCGTGTTATTGTTCTTTTATAGGAGCATGCTTCTCAGGGGCTGGTTGGCTTTGAAACCTAAAGAAAACACACACACTGCAGGGCTGGCATTCCAGACTGCACACAGTTCGCAGAGGGAGTGTCAAATCCTCTGCAGTTTGAGATGCACTTATTGTTTAAGACTGATGTAAGATTAAGCCTAAGAGTAACAAGGTCAGAAAATCTCAGTTGTGTGCTCTTGCTAATTTGGCAATATCATTTAACGTGATAATGAGACTGAACTCGCCCAACTCTGTCATCAGATGACTGAGCAGTGCAAGCGTGAACTTGTTAGTGCTAGTTGTATTTTCTCTGTTAATAACTTCTGTTTTGTCAATGTTAGCTACTGTACTATTATTATGCATCATAATATTGTATATTATTGCTATTTACTCAATTATGATAATTAAACCAAAGGCAGTATGACTACCTGTTATTAGTTTCTTGCTGCTGCTTCTTGTATTTAATGTAGGTTGCATGGACCCAAAGTAAGTGTTTTTCCAGCTTTCCTACACAGCATTCTCCTGGAGAAACTGGCTGGTCAAGGCTTGGATAGGCATACGATTTGCTGCGTAAAAAAACTGGCTGGATGGCCGGGCCCAAACGGCTGTGGTGAATGGAGTTAAATCCAGTTGGCGTCCAGACACAAGTGGTGTTCCCCAGGGCTCAGTATTGGGGCCTGTTCTGTTTAATATCTTTATCAATGATCAGGACGAGGAGACTGAGTGCACCCTCAGTAAGTTTGCAGATGACACCAAGTTGGGCGGGAGTGTTGATCTGCTTGAGGGTAGGATGGCTCTACAGAGGGATGTGGACAGGCTGGATCGATGGGCCAAGCCCAGTGGTATGAGGTTCAACAAGGCCAAGTGGCGGATCCTGCACTTGGGTCACAACAACCCCTTGCAACACTACAGGATTGGGAAAGAGTGGCTGAAAAGCTGCCCGGCAGAAAAGGACCTGGGGGTGTTGGTCGACAGCCAGCTGAATATGAGCCAGCAGTGTGCCCAGATGGCCAAGAAGGCCAATAGCATCCTGGCTTGTATCAGAAACAGTGTGGCGAGCAGCACTAGGGAAGTGATTGGCCCCTGTATTTGGCACTGGTGAGGCCCCAACTCAAGTACTGTGTTCAGTTTTGGGGCCCTCACTACAAGAAAGATATTGAGGTCCTGGATCATGTCCAGAGAAGAGCAGCAAAGCTGGTGAGGGAGTGGCTGAGGCATCTGAGGTTGTTTATTTTGGAGAAAATGAGGCTGAGGGGACACCTTATTGCTCTCTTCAACTACCTGAAAAGAGGTTGTAGTGAGCTGGGTGTCGGTCTCTTCTCCCAAGTAACAAGCAATAGAACAAGAGGAAACAGCCTCAAGTTGCTCCAGGGAAGGTTTAGATTGGATATTAGGAAAAATTTCTTCACTGAAAAGGTTGTCAAGCATTGGAACAGGCTACCCAGGGAAGTGTTTGAGCCACCATCCCTGGAGGCATTTAAAAGTCCTGTAGATGTGATGTTGAGGGACATGGTTTAGTTGCAACTTGCCAGTGCGAGGTTAATGGTTGGACTTGATCTTAAAGGTCTTTTCCAAAATGATTCTATGAGTCTAATAAAATATATTCCCTCTCCTCACAAGCCTTTCTTCTATCAATAGTTGGGACTATCACAGAACTGTTTAAATTTGAAGGGACCTCTTGAGATCATCTGGTCTAATCTCCTGCTCAAACAGGGTCAGCTAAAGCTGGTTGCTCAGGACCATGTCCAGTCAGGTTTTGAATACGTCCACAGAGGGAGATTTCACAACCTCTCTGTGACAGTATTTGACCACCCTCACATTAAAAATCCTGTTTTCTTGTGTTCAGATGAAATTTAATGTTTTTCAATTTGTCTCCATTGTTTCTTGTTCTGTCAATGGGCACTACTGAGAAAAGTTTGCCTCCCTCTTCTTCATTCCCTGCAATTAAATATTTATATGCACAGAAAAGTTCCCCCCAAGTTTTTCTTTCCCAGGCTGAATCTTTATCTATATAGATAAAGAAGTAATTAAGGCCTGGAAGTGAAATAAAATACCCTATTCCCAACTGAAACTAAACCTTTTTTTGGAGGGATTTGGACAGTACTAAGCAGGATTTTTTTTATTTGGTTTTGTAGCACTTGTTGTGGTTTTTTTTCCTTTTTTTTTTTTTTTTTTTTCCCCCTGGGACTTCCTTACTCAGATTTTTCATTTGAATTACTGCTATTAATTGCACCTGTTATGTCAACATCACATTATGTCTCTAACCTAAGGAACTCTTTTGTCTTTTTTTTTCCCCTGTAGAAAATTTCCATGTCCTTTGAGTTTTATGAACATCACCTTTTAGAAGGATGACCTGATGTTTTTCTTGTAGATCTTCAATAATGTGGCTACTGTTAGCAATAACCCTGGCAAAGTATAAATAAAAAGTTATTTGCGGTAGTTTTATTTCTAAATGCTAATAGCATGGCAGCAGCTCATAAATCATTAATGATGAGCTTCTAATTACGTGCCAGCATCACAGTGGGATCCAACCTAATACCAAAAATTTACATATTCATGAATGCACCCATACTTGTGCATGGAAGAATACATAATAGAGCAGAAATCAAATAACAGCCTTCATTTTCTCCAAACTGCTATTTGGGTAAATTGCCTCCTTTCCTAACACACTTCTTCCAGGTATGTACCTATGATATATACTCTAATTTCCAACAGTTTTCTTTGGAGTTAGATTTTACGCTGTAGATAGCTTCAGCTTTTCCAAAAGAATGTGTGTAGTCTGCAATGTTATGGGTAATGAATACCTCATATAATTAGTGTCCACTCCATTTCTACTTGCTGACATGAATTTTGAGTTTAAAATATAGCTGGCATATGTTTAGTCTTGAGCTAATGGGCTTTTATCTAAATTTTCTGTGATGTAACTTGGCATCAATATTTAAAAAAAAATCTGTTATTTTTTCAATGGATATTTACAGTTGTCTGGAACTGGGAAAGTTTGTTTTGGACGGTGTAGGTATTTCAATAGATCAACTATAAGGGATAACTTGTAAATGCAAGTGGCAAGGATTGGAGAGAAGATGGGCTTTTTGTTATGTTTTTGCAGAACCTTGCCTTACAGGCCCTAGAAAGCATCAGCTTATCGATGTGAAAGCAACTAGCCTTCTTTCCCAGCCCTGAAAGAATCTAGTGTGAGAGTTTCTTTTGAGGCACAATTTTATTCTCAACAATAAAACTTAAGTAAAACATAAGAACAAACCATTACTTATGTTACCTGCAGATTTCCAGCCCTGGAGACTTGGAGGGTTTTTTTCCTTATGCTTCTTTGTGTGTGATACTCTCTTCTCCATCCTGCTCGGTCTTTGGGTCTAATGTGACAGCTCACCTGCAGATGTCTTTCAAATGAGTCACTTCCTACCTCTGTAATCATTTCCACCTTTTTCACTGGACCCATTAATTGAAAAAGATGTGCTGGCTCCTGACATCCTGTCTCCTAAAGAGAGACAGGCCACCTCAGTACAAGCTACAGTCTCTGCTCGGGGCTTGTTGGCACTGCCGCAATTCAGACACCAGTGATAGTTATTTTAATTGAATGTATCTATGACTAATTATGTGTATTTCCACAGAAGCTATTATTCAAGGATCCCTAAGCAGTTTTTGCAATTAAGAATTATCAAGATTCATATCAAACCTGCACTGTATATAATGATAATAAGAAAATCACTATATCTAGCACTGAGCAATCTCTGTTGTAGAATGTAATATCTTTTAAAAAAATGACTTGCCAAGAAATTCAGAGTGCCTGTTGTCTCTTCATCCACTCCCCACCAACCCCCACAAACTGTAAACCCGTGTCTCCCTCATATACGTAGCTCAGAGGCATAGATTCCTTGCTGCTCCACTAACCAGATGCTGTTGGTCAGACAACAGAGAAGCTCCTCCTGATGGCCCACTTCCCCATTGCAGCTAAACCTCTTGTCATGCAACAAACGGACCCCCTAACACAAGATTCAGCATTACTCTGGGTGATGGGTCTGCTGAGGTGCAAAACAAAAGTTCAGTATCTAAGGGAAATTACGCAAGAAATGTATGGAGTCGCACTTACTCAAAGTATGGCAGGGTGAGAATTACCCAGTTGGTCTGCAACAGTGGCTTCCCTAGTAAAACTTTCTGTCTTTGACAGAGAGAAGGCCTGGGTGCTTTCAAGCTATGTGCCATAAACTCAGTAGTTATAGGGTAAGGAATAAAAAATCCGATCAAACAAAGTCTTTTCAACACCTAAATTTTGAACTGTGCTGCTTTGTGCTCACCCTCTTTAGATTGTCAAAGCAGCCTCCACCCTGATAGAGCCTTCTTTTCTTTTGGCCTATTTCAGTTTATGCTTGAAGTTGCAGGCAGAGCCTTGCTTGTCCTCTCACCTATATATTTTTCCCACTTTGGCTGAATGTAGCATGCAGAGTCCACAGTGGTGTGTCAGTAAAGTTGTACCTGTCCTTTGGTTCTAGAGGGCTCTGGTTCTATCTGGAGGAGCCCGGAACATGGTCTGAAACCAGCAAGATGCCAGCTCTCAGCTTTGGTTCATGTTCGTCATCAGAACAAAACAAGGAAAAATATCTGGTAAGAAAATGTTGTTTTTCATTACCCATGGTCCTTAAAAATACAGATTTTATCCAAATCTACCTTTGATATTCTTACTGACAAGAATCTTAGCACGCATATCCTAGTGAAAAATAAGAAAATTTATTCCAGTAATTATCACTATGCAGTGCTATTGTATAGAAACTATACAATCACAGAAAGTAATACATTTTAAAATATTTTTGAAGTTCACCTTTAATATTATTAAATCAAACATTTGACAGAGGACAACTAATGCGATGATATACTCTCCAGGTTACAGAAACAGGTAACTTCCTAGTGAAATTATTGAAACTAGCAATTGCAAGCGATCTGTTTTCCGGCATACATGATGCTGCAGTGGATGATGATACAGTGGAGTAGAGCAGGTGTTCAGACTTGAAACATGTGATAAGACAGCATTGTAATACGTCAGGCTTACCTATGGTTTTGCCCTAATGATGCTGTTTTTTGCTTATATAAATTAAAGCACTTTTTATAAGCTACTTTTACTAAACCCACTTTTATTAGAGCAACCTCTTCTGTGTTGAGTTAATGTATAACTTTAATATTTAAAAAACCTATTTTGCAAGTAACACTAATACAGAAGTTCTTGAAGAGTTCAGATAAAAAAAATATATCCATTCTTTATCCTTCCGATTTGTCCAAATACAGCTTTCTCATGCCTACTTCTGCCCCAGTTATATCCCTGTGGCTTTTAAGCCTTCATCCTGCTGTGTACATCACTGGTCGTCTCACACACCAGGGAAGCCTTCTAATGTACAGAAATTTCCAGCAATGGGATGTGGCAGCTCAATACTGCAAGGTCATTTAAAGTGTTTTCTCACCTGATTTCCTATTTCCCCAGGGGAAATCACTTATCAGGATAACCTTTTTTCTTGGTTCAAAAAGATTAAGAAACTTGTCATATATGAAATTGGGATTTTTTTTTGACATAACCAGAAGTGCTGAAGTTGGATAGCACTTACAAAGTACAAGCTATCCCAAACTAGGTTGAGAAATGGGATAACAGTTCCAAGGCTGTTAAAGAAAGGAGTTTCTAGATTTCTATAACACCACTTGGAAATCTCTTGTTTAAGGTGCGTGCCGCTAGTGCAGTGTTCAAACTCTCACTGGTTTCACCTGGTTCTGGGCTGGGCCCTTAATTATTTTAAACACAAAGCACAAACCTCACCCTAAGCAAAATGCACCTCTCCCAGTGGAGCTCTGCTAATTGTCAAGGAAAGATTCCTGTGTGAAAATGTCCTTGATTTCTTTATTTTTAAACTTTTGTTGATTTTTAGATGTATATTTTCTAGAAATATGAGCCAGTAGTGTTCTCTTACTCTCTTAGGTCATGTCTACATTTTCTTCTTGTAAGAATATTTTTTCCTGTTGGAACAATGGGATTCTGCTGTGGCTACACATCAGCAAATTATTCAGCATCTGTGAAGATAGTTAATATCACATGAGATCTCAAAATTAATATAACTTATCTAGAAGAAATGAGAGATACATTTGAATGCCTCCACTAAAGCTGTCTTGATTTGATTTTAGTGCTTCTATTCTAAAAGTCATGTTGCTGGGATTAATTTTAAAAAGTTAAGAAAAGCAAATAAGCTTTTTAAATAATCAAAGATAATTCAACATTCGTGTTTTATTAAATATGGACATTGCCTACACTGGAATTAGAATAATAACAATAAATAAAAAAAGCCCGAACCAAAAAGGTTGGAAAGGAACTCTGGAGGCCCTGCTCAAAGCAAGGCTAAGTTCAAAGTTAAACTGGGCTGCCCAAAGTCTTGTCCAGTTGTGTTTTGAAATGTTCCAAAGGCAGAGATTGCATTTTCTTTCTGGGTTCTTACATTCCCATATGAAAGAATAATATATGTGGAAGAGTCTTATAGAGAGTGCTTGTATATATTCATAATGGTGTACATCATATATTTTGCATGTGGTTTTAAAAGCACATACAACATTTAGTCTCATGATTCCTTCTGACATTCAGGTCTACAATTCTATGAATTTTCTATTCTTTGCACTTTAAGACGTACCTAAATGTCAATTATATATGCATTGTTTTCCACTAGTAAGATAGACAATGAATTTTTCATAAAAATCTTGGCCCCCCAGAAGTTAATGGCAAAGATCCCATATGTTATGGTAGGATCAAGGTTCCGCTGAGGATATACATAAAATACAGCCTCTTTCTGATTGCTAAAAATATGCAAATACCTTCAGCAATATAAAAAATGGATATTTTCCATACCACACTATTTACCTTTATTGCAATATTTGTACTATTTCTGACACTTCGTGTAGGAAATTCCTCAAACACTCCGTAAATTTAAGGAATGGTTCTGGTAAATGTCCAGTTGTTATTGGCTCCCAATGTAAGATGAAACATAGGACATATAATACCTTACAGTGCTGTCCTAAAAAATAAATCTTTTTATTTATGCCTTGGACATCTCTTGCTTTTGAAAACTTCTTTAAGTCAAGGTATCACAGCTAGAGCATAATTCCAGACAGTGCTTTCTAGGTCAGTGGCAAAAGTGGTCTTTCTTGAGTTTTAAGGAGGATTTTAGTAAAATTTCAAGCTACTTGCACTTGGTTGAGATTTAAATGAATCATAACAGAGTTAAAGAACAAGGAATAGAACTGGAGGGAATCACTGAATATTGTCATAGCTGAAGATGAAAACAAGAAAGATTCTGTGTGGAAAGAGGGAAGAGTTAGGAAAATTGGGAAAAATCTAGAAAAAAAATAATGGAGAAGAATGTGATACAATTTATATCTATTTTTTTTTTCGATTCACTTCACCTACACTGTAAGACTGCCAGTATGGTCACTGACATAGTTTTTGCTCAGGCCAGACAGCATCCTTACTAACAACTTCTGGCCACCTTTTAGAAATTAGAGTAGGGCAGGACTTATAGAAAATTCAAGTGTTACTGGCCTATTTGGGGGACAAATATTATGTACAGAGGTTGTTACGATTGGTATGAAGGTTGGAGTGATTGGTTTCAGTGCAGACCCAAACTCAGACTAACAGTCCCAGGTACTTTTAGTTTATTAGAATAAATATATCCTTAAAGTATTTTTTCTACTGCATCATACTTTCATCTTTATCTCAGCCCTCGACTTAGATGCAACATAAAGTTTTTGATTACTCTTCAGCTTACTTGCTATTTGAACCTTCTCTGCATCGACATTGTAACTTCCAGTGTGGTGGCACTTTTGGACCGTCCCTGCAGATATAAAGCCTCTGCCTCGGTATGATCCCTAGCTCTTTGCTTTTTAGCACTGTCGAAGAAGCAGCTAAGTCAAATGAGGCACTGTGTGCCTAATATGCTCAAGAGACACTTGCTTACTCAAATTACGTCAGTGTAAGTGGGCTCAAACAAGCTGAGTTCTGGCTGTTCCTGTAGGACAGGAGCACATATAAAGAAGGGGAGGAATTACTGCAGTAATATCTTTTTTTGTGTGTGTGTTTCTTCTTGTTATTTTTTTTAGGTACTGAACACCTGTCATGACCAGAAAATGATAGTGGATGTGGGAAATTCACATTGTGCAGCAGAATAAGCTGTTATTTTGTTTGATGGTTGGAGCTATGGAGATTATATTTGTATTAATCAGTTTCCCAGTTTGTAAATCTAAGAACATTTTAGTGTCATGTTTTTGGTTTCTAAATATAGTTTTCCTGTCTAGAAAGGAAAGATCATGTGTCTCACCTTTATTGGATTTAGTAGCAGTGTAGGGATGCAGAGTTCAATATGGATTAGCTCATGACCGCTGGCATTGCCAATACCCCATCAGTCCATCTGTAGTGGTTTACTGAAGTTCCAGTTGTTTGTATCTGAGGTGCTCATTCATGAGATCTTTGCAATTGCAGAGATTACATTCTCTGTCACATGCATTTATCTCCTCTGATTATATGTAATTCTGTTCTTTTTTTTTTCACTCAAAACTTTTGCATGATTTTCGACGAGGGTAAGCACTGTTTGGCTGTTTCTGTTACAGTGCATGCCTCAGCGGAGAAGAAAAGTGTATTTTAGCAAGTGTCACAATTTTGGCTACTCCAGGAAAACCTCACAAAAGAGCATGGCTGCAGAGATTTAATTAATTCACCAGCTATAGCAATAGTGTCCAGGCCACAGCTTGATATATTTTGGGAGGGTCATGCAGACAAACACTCTCATTTTCCCTGCCTAGACATGTATTCTTTGCAAGTGATTTTCAGCGTCTTCAATCTGGCAATTGATATGTACAACAATTTCACTTTCAGAAGAAAGAGAAATAAATATTCTTCCATAAACCTTCTTAGTCATTAGGATCTCAGGGTGCTCTTGTTATTTTTCAATATTTAGAGTCATAATAAATACTTATTTACTCATTCATCATCAGCGAAGGTGTCTGACATTAGAGGAAGCCAAAAAGCTTTTGAATACACGAAAGACTATGACCAGAGCTCTAGCACAGGACCTGTAGAAAGACCAGATTGTCTTACTTTCAGTAATGTAAGTCCAAGACATTAGAAGACTTACTCTTAATTTGCCCTGATGAACTTGGATTCTGCCTTTGTAAGGAAAACGAATGTTGGAAATGTTATTGCGGTTTTGCTGGTGGCTTTTCAGTCTCCAGGAAAGTGGAATCGTGATGTATGGACTCGGTATTTGATTACCATTTCCTCACTGTGCCTTGGATGTCACTCACTTAAAATAAAATATGATATTAACAAAAATTCAAAAACACAAGGCAACAACTTAGTCCCTTATGATACAGTTTCTTTGAAATTACTTTCAAAAATGTGCACCCCTGCAGTCTGGCTTTTAATTTGTATATTTTCTTAAGCACATAATATTATAGACATCCCACTGTAAGACTGGCACCATTCATAAGTTGAGGGAATGAAAATTCAGTTTGTTTTTATTAATTCATGCAGGAGCAGCCCATGTCTGGTATGCATAGCCTACTTTCGCCAGTTTGTATTTAAACACTGAAAAAGAAATACATTCCCTCTTTATTGCTACAGTTGCTTTAAATTAAAATTTGAAGAAATACAATGTTAGGTAACACAAAGCTTCTTTTATTTCTCTTAAACAAAAAACTTTATGAACATGCTGATATATTTTGTAAACATATTAAATTGTATCTAGCGAATCAGTGGGAAAACATAGCCCCAAGGCTCAACTCTGTGGTGTCTCTCTGAAATGATACAAATAAAGTTATGCTAAAACTATCATAAAAGTAAGGAGGAAAAAAAAAAAAACCTTTTAGCAAGTGCTTACAATATTTTAATATTAATGGAACTGTATTTGCTCAAATGAGAACATTTTGGTAAAATCTTATAGACCAAAAGGCACTGCATTTTCTTTATACAAATTAAAGATAGAGCATTAAAGGTCAGATGTAAAACTGCCAACTCCATTGATTTTACAGTGTGTTAAGATGAGAGGATCTAGCCTGCATGTGACATGGAGAAAGAGTGCTGGTTTGACTGTCTTTGTGAAAGTCTGAAGGGCCAATGGAGCAAACCGTCAAATGAGAAGAGATGAGTCCTACAAAGGCAAAGATATGGGCAAACCTTCAAGGTCCAAGGTGACAAAGGAAAGACATCCCTGAAAGCTCATCAATGGAAATGCCAGGTTCCAACCTCCATTGATTTTCCATCCTGAGCTCAGCCAGCTGCAATGTCAGTGTCAGTCAAATACTGAGGCTCTGGAAGAACAGCAGCCCGTGTGGGGGGTGTTCCCAAGGCTGGCGGTCTTACCATATTTGAAAAGCTGAAGGAGGGGCAAAGGCAGTGGAAAACTATTGCTCTAATTTCTCTTGTTAGTGATCAGTAGTGGTCTCAGTCACTAGTGATAAGGAAAGTATTTTTACTTCTGGTACAACATATTTCTATGGCTCATGAAGTCATGAGTTGGACCTCAACTGCACAGCGCCTTGGATGCAAGCAGTCATCTTCAGGGGAAAGATGAGGTCAGAACGCCTTAAAGTTTTTCAGTCTGGTTCCTGTCAACATAACTTCTCTTTCACTTGGGTTGAAGTTGAAAAGTTGATTAGTACAAATGTCTTAAAAACCTCAATATAAAGACTAGTCTAGCAGTACAATCATGATCATTATTTCTCCATATTTTATTTCTATGAAAGAAAACCTTTTTTTCCTACGAGTACTAATTGAGAAAGAAAAAATTTCAGGAATAGTATAGAAATGTAAAAGAAAATCAGAAAAAACTTTTTTTCGGACTCTGTTTTGGTAAATCTCTTGTGACAAAAGCGATCAAAAATATTTCATGTTTTTAAGTATTGGGAGGAGTTGGGTTTTTTTTTTCTTTTCTGTTTGCAACTCAGCTTGCTTCTAAGAATTGCTTCTACCATTAACAGGGTAGAAGGGAGCTTTTTCATGGTGGCAGCTGAAGGCATTCTGAAATGCACGTTAAATAAGTCAAGGCTGAATAGTAGCACTAGTGTTTGTGTTGCTAGAGTTAGGTTATATTTATCTTCCATTAAAAACTGTTAACTATAAAATACTACTCTGAGCTCAATCTTGCCAAATAAAGTTCAAGCACAAGAGAGTTGCTCAGTTTGATACTAATTTGAAAGAACCTTTTTGTATTGCTTTTGCTTTGCCTCAAAGTAATTATTAAGTGCATTATATAACATAATTTGCCCTGTTTCAAAACCATCATAAAATATCAACATGTTTTACTCCTATTAAACTCTGGTTCAATAGATTGAATTTTACACAGAGTCTTTTGGCATGACAAAGTTTTCTGCAGCTGGGCCAATGCTCTTGTATATTGTTGTCTCCCTAAAGTCCTTTAGTCAGTTTGCATTTTATCTCCAACCCATTTGTAATGAATCTTTGATACCTGAACAGACAAACTACAGGATTGCAGGTATGGTTGCAGAGCAGTAGAATGATTAAAAAAACCCGTGATACATATGGGTATACATTGATGTAAAATTGCAAATGGGGTGAGAGAAGGAATGTCAGAAGGGACAGAGAAACTATCCAGTCTGATGAAAAAGAGTTTAAAAAGAGAGAGAAAAAAGAAGAAAGCAAAATTTTTATGTGACTGTTAAAGGAAAAATATGTTGGCAAGCAGCTCTATTAGGTTATGCAATAGTTTTTAAAGAGAAATGGTATCAAGTCTTCTCATTTGAGATGTATGAAGTTTCAGGGGACAGAAAACTAGGAATTATACTGTAGGGAAGAGTTACATACTGGTAGAGAGATGGACAAAATTATCTAAGAAATGTTTTCCTTTCCTGGTTTCTATGACTCTATGAAAATATTTCTTTAATATTAGAGTGTCTTTCTGTGTGAAAACATACTAGCAAAACAAGCTATCCCCTTTCTCCTGTGAAAAGTATAGGAGATGGAAGGGGAGTGAACTGGATAACAGAAAAGGAGAAATGGCTAGACTAGTTATAGATATAAAAATAGCAGTCAGATTTGAATCTGCATATATTATAGTGACAGGCACTACACACAAAAGAGGCATATTGGAATGTTACATCAGGAAGCAATCTTACTCTTAGCACCGAAGAATAATAATCTCAAAGCTGCTCTGATATTTCTTAGCCAAGCTCCCTCCCGCTATGAGCACAAGCAGAGAGAAAATGTAACAAAATTATGAATAAAATCCATGATACATAAACAGGAGAAAATGGGCTCAGTAGGATAAGAAGAGTGTCTCTTGCATTTTTTCAATTCCACTTCTTCCCAAAAGATAGTGCAGAAAATGACTGGGTGCATATGTTTCCAGAGGGGGGAAATCTGTGAGAAATTAAAAGAGGAGAGTTCAGATATAGGAGGTTTTGTGCAAGTATATCTGAAACAATCCTCACCAAGATATGTGTAGGAGCCATTAGCATGCCATTATCCCATCTGTCAAATCCTTTTGAATACCTTTTCATAAACCCCCAAAGGAATAGACTAGCTATGTTTCAACATCACCTGCTTCCTTTTTTTCTGCAGAACGCAAGTCACCAAGCAGACCAGCAGAAGAGGACCAACTGAGTCATCATCAACAGATTTGTCACTGTTTGTGGTGATATTTTGGGTAGTTGGAATCTGAAGGCCTGAGTCCGAGATGGAAGTAGTAGGTAAGAAAACCTACTACTGCAAAATTTACGTGTTAATGATTCCCTTCACACAGTACTCAGCTGGAAAGCTCAAACTGTAGTATATTTGTAATGAGTATCTATCCAATATCACATATAAGAAAATATTTTTGGGATTACCTGCATGCTGCTTATCTTTAACATTCCGTTTGAATGGAGACAGAATAATAAATAAAAAAAAAATATAATTGCGCTGGCAAGCCATCATTCAATTAATATTTCAAAATACCTTAACCTAGGTGAGTGGGTAATCTGATTTTTGTGTTACAGATAAAGAGACCAAGGAAGAGAGGGACAGTTTAAAAAAAAATATGCATACATCTAAAAATACTGATCTATGTAGTGTTTCAAAATCATTTAGGTGTCTCATTCCACTCAGTGTGCAATTAAAATTCTGCAATTAAAAATCTGACTCATGCAATTAAGAATCTGACTCAAAAAATGGAGCAAATTAGTGCATCCCATCATACATTTTGAGTCAGTGGCAGGAATGGGAAAAGCACACGTCAAACTCGGCGTTTAATCTTGCAGTGAGACCCTGGCTTCTCTGATATGGAGTACAAAATACTCATTGACTTCCATTTTGCCCATAAACTTAAAGGGGTTTTAACATTTTATTCAGCTGAGCTGAGTCAGGTCATCTGGATTTTAAATATCAAGCAAGCATCTTTTGAAGAAGCTAGATGCCAGTGCTTACTGGACAACTTGCATAAAGAAGCAGAAGAGCTCTGCGATTCCAGATAAAGTGAGACCAATTTAGAAAAGCTTGAGGAATAACTGGTCTCACCTGATCAATTTTATAAAGAGATTTCGGGAGATCATTGAAAACCAGGAAAGAAGCCAATGGGACAGAGTAGAAGAGGGAGGTCAAGAAGCAGTTGTGAATGCTAGGTAAGTGTCAGAAGAGGGGAAGGATTGGAACCACTGCCTTTAAAATGGCATTTAATAAGTTCATGGTTTGGCTGTTTAAACTTACATTTGATTTCAACTTGAAACACAAGCTGTTAGCCTGATTGCAAATTTTAATGTTAAAAATGTCTGATACTAGGTTAAATTTCAAACCCAGAATAATCATTTCTGCATTTAAAAAAAATAATCAGCTGGAAAGCAAAAGAAAGATATCGCATTAAAATGAAAAGCAGATTGTAGATATTTCTGTGAACACATGTTCTTTATTTGCTGCTGTCATTTACAGCCTTTGGGTTTTAGTGAAGTAATTTGTTTTTTGAAAAACATCTACTGCATCTGGGTGTTGGTTGCAATATCAAAAACTCTCCATCTGACGACTGCTGACATTGACCCACTCTAGCCACAGACACAATGTCAGGTTATCTTCTCCTCTGGGAGATTTCCACACATTTGTATTGCTGCAAAAAACAGTAATAAAGGAATCATTCTAATGCCAAGCCCAGAGATTTTTAGAGGTCTCTTAGTCCATGCTTTTGTGCATTCAGTATTTGCATGAAAAGAAATAAAGGGAAGAATATTTAAAAATACATGAAATGAAAGTTGAAGGTAATAAAGCTTTCTCTGATTATCTGGTCCTTGAGGGAGGCAGAGTGGAGTGAGTGTAAGTTCCCAAATACTTTCATCCTATAAAGTAAGAATGCTGAAGATGGAGTAGGTTATACTGCTGTTATAGGAAAATATCTTTTACAGTTCGAGTCAGGGGGACTGGAGCAGCCTCTTGAAGTGAATGTGCACAGTTCATCCAGAAGTTGTATGCCGTATAAGGCAGTCCTACTATCCTGCTGTGTCTTACGTACAGCCATTAGGGGGGAATCATTTTGTTCCGTAGGTGGTCCTTATGCTTTCCAATTTGGCTGTGGTGTTGCAATAGACTCAAGAGTTGTGACTTACAACTATGGTTGCTCCAAAAAGCCTATTTTCTCAGTCTTGCTGGTACACCTGTGTACTGTTGATGGGACATTGTTAAGCTCACTTTGTTCCGTGTTGTACTGTAGAGTAGAATTAACTCTAGGGAGAATATAGTAAGGCCAAAATTCAGAGTTTGAGAAAGTCACAAACTACATGTTGACATGATAAATACCATCAGGGAAGAAATCCTGATGATATATATAATAAAACCCTAATGCCCATACTGAGTCATGTCTACGACAGAAAGGTCTGGTGTTTAATCTCAGTGGCCGTGAGCAAATATGTAGGAAGATGAAGAGAGGAGCAAGCACACATGGTCATTTTCCTTAGCAGTTTTCTAACTTTCAACTATTTCATATCTGGGGATTCCTTTACTTCCATACAATTTTTTTAATTAAGAAATCCCCAAACAATTTCTTTCCGTGAATACAACCAATCTTCCCTTTGACCCATACAAACTTTAGTGTGGTACTACATTCAGTGCAGCCTAAAGGGAAAGAAAAGAATAAGGAAAATGTAGCATGTTTCAACCATGTGTTTTTCCTTTCCATCAAATGTATTTCTGTCCTCTTCCTGGCTTATTTCTGTCCTCTTCCTGGCTTACCTGTGGGTCATGAAATAAGGAGGTTGCAGAATACCTCTGGAATTTTTTTAGTCCAACTTCCTGTCCAAAGCTAGATCAGTCCTAATGCACAGTGGTAGAAATACAATCCCTAAGCTAGCTCCCAGCTGGCACAGAAGACCCCTAGCACTGACTAAATACTTATGTGCTCTTTTGTCTCGTCATCTGTACTGCAGTAGTCATCTAGACACTTTGCCTCACCTTAAATAATGAAAGGAAATGAAGTTGATAAAAAGTGAAAGTTCTAGTAGGATTTTACATTATCTAAGCTGATACCAAATTTGATACCTGTGGTAGGTATATGGTCTTGAATTCACTTCTATCTTTTGAGCACCTATTTTGTATTAGTAAAATGTATACTCTAAAAGACCTATGATAATTGTGAACCGAAAGTGCTGTTTGCTTATGTGATTAATTCCTTTGTATATGTTACTGCATTTTCTGTGGTTCTACTTGCTCGAAATTCATTCAAGTAACCTGGGTGTCTGCTTTGGAAAACTTGGTCAATATTGCAATTGCAGTTTCTCAGGCAGTAGGTTCTTGAACAATAAAGGTTTCATTGAACGTGGATGCCCTAGATCAGAGTTTCATTCTGGTATATGTCACTATACTGTCATATACCATATAGGATTATATACACCATATATATCATCAGCAGAACTAAAAAGAAGTTGGAAGCCATAATAGCACAAATCCAGGTTGGGGATTTCATTCTTCATGTGGTGCCTGGGAAATATTCTTAAAGATATTTTCAGGAGAGACATAATTATCTCTGTAATGATTTAAAGAAACAGAACTGGAGAAAAAATTACCTTCTAGATTTATACAGTGAAACACAAAACATGAATGTTCTCATGACAAAGAAATATGCAGAACTACACACAGACAAAGGTTAACAGAGCTCATTAATCAGATAGTTGAACTTATTTCATTTAAGGCTAACACAAGCTGTAATGAATAATGGGGGAAGACAATGAAAATGCAGCTTCCTAGCCAAGATAGTTGTGCAGACAGATTTATCCTCACTTTCTTGACAGTGCTAATGTAATTACTATGAAATGACAATAACATAAGAGTCTTCTGTTGATTTCTGTATTTTATTGTATTAGTCAAGGTCTTAACTTAAAATATGTATAAATCCTTATGTTAATGGGCTCAATGCTTCATTCAAACTCAAAACAAAAGCTACAGTTACTTCTCAGGAAATTATAATAATGATGAAGTCATTTTACTCAGGGGAAAACAAAACAAAACAAAACCCTCCTGTGGAGGATAAGAACCCCGAGGAATTCCATTAATAATTTAAAGACCAATTAGCACTCCTCTGTTAGGAACTTTTACTAATTCTTTAGACAGCATGTTTCTTCTTCTGTGCAGACAGCAAGAATTTCTATATTATTTATGAAAAACAATAAATTATTTTAGCTTTTAAGACATGGAGTGATATCATTAATCAGTTATGGCTGTACAACAGAGTTAAAGACTTGGCTGTTCAGCCCATTTATACAGATTAATTTATCCAGAATAATAAGATTTATGAAAAAAATCTGCAAGTGAACGTATCTATGCATATACATGAAATATATGAATGATATCTTACTAGTTGATACATTTCCACCTAAAAGATAGGAGAGTGCAAGGCAGTATTCTTCTCCCAAGTAATTAACGCGTAAATTTATCTCCAAAAATTCTATTAAACATCGGTATATGTAATGTGACAGACTGGAACTGCACTATCATTAAATTGTTACAGTGCTTTTTTGACAGATGCATGAACACAGTTTCTGTTTATCTGCTCATGTTGTATGACCCTCAGGTAGGGAAGGAGGAATTTTTCATGCTCAAACTGGCATGAACTGGCTTGCTGTAGCACAAGAGTTTGGAACAATTATGCGTACTCACAATAATCCAATGGCACTGCCAGGTAGTTCATTATCATTCTATTGAAGCAGGAGATTCTCACGGTTAAGGAGTTCACAGACAAGTGTAACAGTATCAAGATGTCCAATTAGCCACAAAAGGGTCGCCGATGGAAGTCCTACCACTAACTCAGTCAAGAAACTTCCAAATCCAAAGCCATTTGCAAGCCAGACTACATGGGTTAAAGTGAAAGACTTTATTAGTACATAGATGCTATGTCTATACCTGTTTTTAAGAGCCGCCTCTGGATTTAGTCCACAAAGGCGTTTGACTGAGAGCCTGCGCACTGCCTGCAGACTGCCTGCGAACACTTGGCTCGATGCTTGGTGACAGATCCCATATGCTCTCTGGCCACACCAAGTTTGCTGTCTTGATGGGTGCACGTAGCTGAGTGGTCTTGAGGGTAGCCTCAGGTCTTCCCTCAGCAGACAATACGAACTTACATAGGGAGCCTATATTTTGAACGTTTGTCTAAATTTTGAGGCCTACAACTCATTGTGCCAACCCATACAGATATAACTTATTTTGTGGGTGGTATTGGCATTTCTCTTTCCAATTGTAAGGCTGACATGCCATAAGATGCGTAATGATGGGAGGCTGATAATAGAATTACGAACTGCATATGCTAAACAGTCTGAAAGGTGAAGGTGCAACTTATTCAGCAATAAGTTTCAGACTTAAGACTTACTACAATTTTACATCCTTGAAATACCTACACTGGGGCAGAACTAAGAACAGAGTTTCAGGGACCGTCACAATATTTTTCTGTACATATTTAATAGCTTCATATATAGAATTGCCTAGCAGAAATATAGAAAAGGCAGCATGGCAATTGTGTAGTACTGGTCAAGTAGACCCTCTACTAAGGTGCCAAAAACTATGATTAAAGGTTTCCTATGTCATTTTTCCCTTTTGGGCTAGGTGTTGATGAATATCAGTATGGTGAGACCATTCCTGTGACCTGATTCTCTGTTCTGGATTCTGCTCTGACAGATGACTCTACAGTGTCCACCTTTACATCCCTCAATTCTTTTTTGAATCTATCCCGTAACTCCTTTTTCTGTCACAGTTCCTCTAAAAGTAGCACAGTTTAAGTAAGCAGTACATTTAGATTAAATCCTTGTTTAGCTATAAATCCCCATTTTATTTTCTAATGCAAAGATGAAAAGTTACTCCTTTTTGTGTCACCTTTGAGAGACTGTTCATGTACTGTATCCATATTTAAAGTATCTGTTAGCATTTTGGAAAAGAACTTTTACCCCATGGCCAAATGAAAAGTGTTTAATTTGAAAGTCATGCTGTTCATTAGCTCTCATCCTCATTAACATTTGTCACATTCTCTTACTGCAAGAGGTCAGTAGTTTGTCATTTCTCTTCCTGGAAAGTCATAAGCACAAGAATGTAACATCCTAATTGTCACATTATTTTGTTTCTCAAGCATGGAGCAAAAGAGAAATTAAGTAGTTTCTTACATGAATAAAAATGTATGGAATTAGTTTGCAGATATGAAGAGCACCTGCTAATTTACCTACTAGGTAGGAAGTCTGTAAGCACTGATCAATACAGAATATACAGTATTTAATGACATTAATGCAATTAAAGTCTAATTAAAATACTAAAAAATACAGTTGTTCCTAACAAGCAATGCACTCAAGGGGAAATTTCAGATGCTGGCAAAGGTGTTTGGAATTTGTGTTAGTCTCATGTTCCTGTGGGTTTTTCTTCTTTTGAAATATGTAAGAAGAAACATGAATTGCAAGCAAATCTTCAGTTATAAAAATAGTTTGTCCCCATAGTTCAGCCCAGAGTGAACTTTACATTGTATTACAAGGAAAGGGCAACATTCCTTTGCTTGAGAAGATGAATAATTTATTCAAAGCATGAAAGAAAGTCTAGCTAAATGGAGGTATTATTTTTTGCCTATTTCCTAGTTAGAATGCTCAAATTTCACTGAGAATAATAATAATTTAACTTATTTTTTTAATGTTCACACACAACGTATATTCTCGTTCTCAGCTATCTGTTTAGTGGTCTTATCTAATTCTGTAATAATGCCTCTACTTTTAAAAGTGCACATATCTGAGTCATAAGTGTGTCCATATGTAAGTGTGCGTGAACACTTCAGGAGAAAAAAAAAAGATGAAACTCTATCTTGCATTTCTGTAGCAAGGCTTAGTTCCTTGTATTTCAGGTGCTGAATATGGATGGCTAAAATATACAGAGGGTATTCAGAGGCAGATGTTTCCTCCATAAGGGTATTTTGTTCTATACCTCAGCTGTTGTCTATGAGCTCGGCTTTTTGATTAAGGGACATAAGATACTTCTGAACATTTTTTTTTCTTCTTTCTTTTGGAGCAAAAAGAAGGATGGCATGGTAGCAGTAGCCAAACTGAAATGGTCCAAACCTATTTATCATATACAGACCAGAGTATCAAGAACTTTAGCATCTTCCTTAAGAAAATAAGTACGTCACAAATTATATAAATCAAATTAGATACAAGCTATTTATGTCCAACCAATAATACAATAATGCAATTATGTTGGGTATTGTATGCACTAGCAAGTCTGACAAGCCAATATAAGGTAACATTTTTACACACTGAACAGCTAAGGCTTTAATTTGTTACTCACATCTATAAGAAAAATACATAATTTAAAAATTCAATGAGTAGTGAAAAAAAAAAAAAAAAAAACCCTGTTCAAATTTAGTAATGCTCAACAAGGTAGGCTAGAAAAAAAAGTACTGAAATACCCAGATATTGGCAAAGGTTCTTTCCCTACAGACAAATTATAAAAGTAAGAAGTATTAATTGGCTACAGCCAACAAGCTCAAGACTTATAAAAACATTTACCAGCCAGGAAGCAACTATGACAGATGATATTCTTTCTGTACTTTATCTAATAGTCCCATGCTACTTGCAAATATATGTCACTTGTCCTTTTTATAAAGGATTCCCACTTATACATGTGGTGAGGAAATGTCATTCTCTTTATAACTGGAAACTAGCTGTGACTGAAAAAAAAAAAAAAAAGAAATATTGGGTTCCAGTTATGTATTAAAGTCCACTTTGAATAAAAATAGACCTATATAATAAAGCCAAAATGATGATTATCATACAGCATTTGCAGTGGGTTGGTCATGAAACATGTAAAAGGGAAACCATAATCTGTAAATTCTTGTTCAAATACAATATTTGGGAAGATACATTTTGCTTTCTGCATTTTTAATGCTCAAAAAAAAAAGGTGGTTTATGATATCTTTATTCTCATAACTTTAGTTTGAACCTTTAAACTGTAGCGTTTTTTAGACAAGAAAAATGTCTTTGTAGGAAAATGTTCTTACTCATTATGACAAAAGATATTTGAAAAATAATGTGTCTGTCTCTAAGTATTATTACTGGTAGGGCTTAAATCTTATTGCACATTCGATGCCTAGCGTTTTAACTTCATCTGAACTTGTTAAAGCTTGAATCTATTTGAGTGAATTATCAGTAGAAAGTCTTAAAACTTTTTTCTTGTGAAACGTATTACTGGAGTGGTTCAGAAGCTACCAATATTATTGTAAACTTGTCTTTGTGTAATGCTGAATTCTCTTACTCTGAGCAAAGATCTGACTTGCATTATGAGGATGGGCAACAGAAGTAAGAGCAATGTCGGTTTAAAATAAAAGTTAACATTGAAGATTCAAATCAATGACATGAACAATTGCACATCTTATTGATAATTCAGGTAGTGTCGTTTACTTTTGGGAAAGCAACATTCTATTACATGCCATAGTGTATATAAGCAGTCTTACATCTTTTACAGTTCATCTTTGAATAAATTTACTTTTCAGTTTTATTGTTCACAGATGCATTATATTTCATGTATTTTTGCTTTCTGAAGTAGTTTATTGCATCCTTGGTCAGCATTTCTGGGCAGTAAGATTGCTGTATAAATAAATCCAGTGCAATGACATCCAATGGATGTTGTAGTCCTACAATAGATAGCCCTTGTTTTAGACACCGGCTTAGCTGTCTCAGAAGAGCTAGTTCTATTTTATTCATTATCATTAAATTTATTTAGATCAGGAATATTATGTCATGAAAGTAAAAAAAAAAAAAGATGTTAATAATTTACTTGTTTCCTGTAACTATTTTGACTTGTGTCCCAGTTTTTGGTTATGGTGGGAGAAGTTTTGAAAGTTTTTGGCAAAGTAGCTATTGAGAAATTTTATGGCAATTTTGCAATGTACCCCGAACCAGTTAGAACTTGGTGTTCTAACTGTAGCTTGTACAGTTGTGGCTAAAAATCTGACAAAACAGCAAAATGACAGAGGCAATTGCTACCGAAAAAAACCCCACCCAAACCAAATAAACCCAAAACCCAAACAACCAAGAGGACAGGACATTACTTAACATTTCTGGGTACCCTTTAAGACACTGTTTCAAATTTTAACTGACAACAGGAAAAAGGTAGTGAGATGTGGTCTAAATGGAAGAGTTTTCCCTGCTATACCCTACACCTGGCTGCAGCTTCATGTCCCTTCACTTTCCACCGTAGGACAGACTTGAATAGCTCCATACCCTTCAGTGCTGATCCTGCACAAGCTGAAAGCAGCATGACTTCTCACATAGACTGTGACAGAAACACCATTAAGTCCTTAGACTGTGATGGGCAGGCATGCCTTGAATTTAATTAGTTCTGGAAAGCTTAACAGCCACCTCATGGCTGATTAAGGAACAGCATCATCCATTTCTTCACTGAAAGATACTAGTGCTGACAAAAATCCTTGAGGTGGGTTTAAATCAGGCATAACAGGCTTCCATTAGGTATATGTACTATTTCCTGAAAATAAAATATGACCACTGAACTAGTAAACATGAAATATTGAGGGACTTCCTCTGACAGGAGAGCTCAAGGACAGTCAGTCGGAAAGCTCAGCAATCTGTTCCGTCTGAAACGTCCTCTTGCTGAACAGAATAATGGAATTATCAACTTTCTCCCTGGCTAAGGATCACACCACACTGTGAAGAAAAGCCTCAGGAATAGAAGCATGGAAAATAAATTACAAAAACATGGTTCTGATCAGGATGAAAGAGGAAAACAGCCTCCAAGTTAGATAGTGTCAGAGACAGGATCGTGAACTAGATAGACCTTCAGCCTGGCCCAGAGTGGTGGCTTCTGCATTCTCAGGAAAGAAAAAAGTGGAATTCTCTAGGGAAAAAAAATGCAGAAAAATTTTGCTAGCTGGAGGAATGTCCTTGGAAGTCTTCTTCCACAAGTGCGTGCCCTTTTGCTTGTTGCCTTCCACACAACAGAGAGCTGCTGCTTATTGCAACAAGGGATTCCTTATCAGTTTTATAAGTTTCTCACAGAGATAGCATGCCACTTGCCTTCCCAGAGAGCAGGAAACTGTCCTCTCAGAGGTGCAATAGTAGGAGATCTGAGTATTGGTAGGCACATACTTCCTTAGTGCTGTCTCCCTATGTAATATTTCACCCCAAACAGTATTACTGACATTGTTACCCTGTAAATAATGGTTGTCTCTGTGATTGCCTATTTCTCCTGGATTTTCCTGGGTTGCATTCATATATTTATGAAGTGGTGGCTGCTTTTTGTGGGAGATAAGAAAGAGAAATAAATAAGATTTCTGTGTACTTCCTTCAAGCTCAGTGTAAGCAATGTAAGACTGCTTTCCAAGGACGCTCAGACAGTGAGCAATTTAAATGCCAAGCAGCGAAAGTTGTCAGGAACATTTCATACAGGTTGGCTGGCTTTGAATTGTAATGTTTCATTTAATTTATTTCATTACATAACCACTTTAGGAACATCTCTTAGTTCGAACCTCTCTTACATATTGTCACTCTCTTTCTAAATTTTCTTGATAGAAACTTTAGACAAGGTGAGATATTTGTGATGGTTAAAACAATAAGAAGCTCATAAAAAAATATCAGTGTTGTTTAAAAGATATTTTCATTGTATAATTCCTGAAAGGGAGCCGTTTCATTTTCTTATTAAACTTTCCTAATTTTAACAAACATTTTTCGTCATGGAAAGTGAGTTTTCCCAGACAGAATGTCTGATTTTCAGAGCACAGACCTTAGGTTAATGGAAAACTTCACGAACAGCAGCGTATTTCTTTAAAGTCAATAAATTGTCCATTCAATGTTCTACTTTTGATGGAAAAGTAATTGTTTGATGTTTCCCTGTGCAGTTTAGGAGGACATACACTTCTGCTGCATTTTCACCTTCACAACGGAGGAAAATGTCTTCTGCTAATATGTCAGGGATGGAGCCCTCTGTTGTTAATTCACTTTATGTTCAGGCAACATCTGAGACTCGCTTTATCGTAAAATTGTCCTTAGTGTATATGAGGCCTAACCATCCCTTCCTGCAAGGGATAAAAATGTAATTAAAGTCTGATATGATCCACTGTCGGAGATGGAGCATTAAACTAAACAGCTATTAGATTTAAGTCTTGTGTTACCAAGTCTAGCGTAAATCTCATGATTTAACAACCTCAAAACTATCTTTCTTTTCATTTTATTTCATACAAAGAGCAAAACATTAATTTCTTCTTATTTATCTTCAATGTTCATCTCTTTATTGGTCTCTAGGTCCACATTTTTAGCATGTGGTTATGACTGGGAAGGTTTTTTTTTAAATGACAACTGAGTTTCTCGTACCATAGCGTGACTCCAGAAGCTGTGACTTTAGAAATATTATATATCCCATTATCTCAAATTGTATGAACTGGTAGTATCTCCTGTAACAATTGACATTGCCATTGTCCAGATCTAGCAAATCTCACTCATGATAAAAGTTATTATGTTACAACTCTAGTAAAATATATTATTATTATGGTGGTGTTCTTACAATTCTTCTGTGAATTTCTGAAACACTTATTTATAATTCTAGCCAAGATAATGGTCACTTTTGTGATAGCAATACTTGATGATTTCCGTTGTGGATGAGGGGGGAAAAAAAATTTGAGGAAAAAGTAGAAAACTTATGATAAAACAAATTTCATCTAGAAATGCTAAAAATCTGGAATTAATGGAGAAATATATGAAGTGTTTCCATATTTTTTCTCACTTTAGGGAAAAATACTTGAGAGAATAAAATATTTATCTCTTTCAAAAATTGTGAACGCATCACAGTAATACAGACAGTAACAGGTTTGATATTAAGATGCTTAAATGCAGTTGTCTACCTTTACATGGGAGCTTGGTGTTCAAAACCTCACTGCAGCTGGTGGAGATCTAGGGATCCATTCGATTGCCCACTGAGTGTGCTTTGAGATCCATATGAGACTCCTGCCTGGCTTGCAGCTTTTGCTGTAGGGCCTAGCTCCTGTGTCACCTCTCGACAGCCCCATAAGAATAGTTCACATACCGTAAGACATTTAAAACGACACCAGATGCTTATATTTTGGCACTTGAGCACTGTATCTGTAGCATTACAACTGAGAGGATGAGGGGGGAAAAAACTGTGGTACCAGATATTTGATGAAGTTTTTTTCTTTGTTTTCTTCTGCTTCTTCCTTTTCAGTAACATCCCTTTTATTTCTCTGGCTTCTCATGCAGTTCAAAAATCTAGTGGCATACAATGACACAGAATATACAAATGTTAGTTGTTTCTGACACTATTTTCATTTTCCAATGCCACTTAGTCAACTGAATGAATAAATAGATGGTACAAAAGTGAGTTTTGGTGTGTAGAGATAGGACATGCAATACATTTAATCCTGGAGAAAAGAATTTATGAATAATTTCTTGCCTGTATTATCTATCAACACTTCTGGAGCAATGAATTAACTCTAAAATTATGGAAAATAAACAATAGTAAATGATCCTTTGATGCCAGTGATTAATCCTAGTTTATTATGAACAATGAAAATTTGCATCAGGTTCTTTAGTGCTCATCTGCACTATGTGTGAGAAATGTGAAAAATACACTCTTCAGTATTTGCTTTACTTTCTTTGGTACTATTCACCTCCTACTAAATGTTGAAAAGTTTTCTGTCTGTCTGGATATGGAAATGCATATACCTTACACACTGGGTAAGAGAGAATGACAAAGCAGCAGTGAAAAAAGCCGATCGAAGACAGTTGTCATCAAACTATATCCATGTAGAACATTGCTGTGAATTTCAAATCTGTCACGTTGCTTATCACTGTACGCAAGCGTAGCCTTCCTGTCATCTTGGAAAAGCTGAATCAGAGTAAAGAGACTATGGAGGAGAGTCTATGACTAGATGAGGAAACCACTTCTTTACAGTATTTGGTTTCCCGTGCTTTTCTTTTGTCATAAAGACATTTTTTGCGGTTACGTTACAAAAAAGATCTTGCCAATAAGTGATTTTCTAGACTAAAAGTCCCTTGTCTTCCCGGAAGCGTGTAATTAGCAGTACTTTCAGTCTCCTCTGGATAGCACTTGTATCAATGCGCTGCCCACATCACATACAAGGACATTTCTCCTTTTATTTTCATTAATACATCTTCTTTGCTTTTACATAACTTTGTGACATTTAGAATTATTAATGGCAAGTTTCATCTCTCTTTTTTCCTCTTGTAGACAAGCAAAACAGGAGGTATGTTTCCAATATCACAATTTCAGCTGGTGTTTCTGTGTCCCGCTGATACACTCTGCTTCCTCCCCACGCTACCAAGTGGCCACCTCTTCAGTCACGTATAGGTGGTTCCAAATGAAGGTCGGTAATGGCTGAAGCATGCAATTTCTATTAAGTGCTGTCCCAGAAACAGTACATTCACAAGCAGTATTGCTGTTGGTGGGTACTCAGCACTGAATCTGTTTCTTTTTTAACAGGAATTATGTCTTGGTTTAGACAATAACATTTGGAGTTGTACTGAGTAAAGGATCTTGTTTCCGTTATACAATTGTCCCAAATCTCCATTCTCAAAAGGTGTTTGTACTTTTTTGCCAATAAACTTATTAAGGTATAGCTCTTCCAATGAGCTCTTGGTTGATTTGCGATTAACGTGTGTCACATTTCAGTAATGCCAGTCTGAACTTTTAACTCTAATTAGAGGAAGATAATAAGACATGACTTTTTTTAATATGATGTGTCTTATGTTTCTTGCAGTTAGGCACATTTGACACTGAGCATGACAATGAAATAATATATTTAATATATTTAATAATTTATTAAAATAATATTAAAGTAAAATAAACAATATATAATAAATCAGTCTTACATAATCAAAATAAAATAACGTTGTAAATTAAATAATATAAATATAATATTTTAGGTAATGTATCGTGCTCTAACATAATATGACATGCCAGCAGTGTTAGTGCCTAATATGAAATGACGTGATGTCTAATACAGAAGAAAAACAAGTTTTGAAATGTTGGAATTTCCTGTGCACCAGAAAATTTGACTGTCGTCTGACTCTAAAGATGTAAGAATGGTAAGGGTATGAAGAAAAACTGAAAAATAGAATAAGGGGAAAGTTTGAAAGAACAGACAAGGTGGGGTGGCTCATACGTTGGGATTTGTGAGATTCATCCCCACCAGGAATTTCTAACCCATGGTAAAATCTGTGTTTATTTCCACACTGTGCCCAGTGCACACTGGACATGCCGGCACCAGCCTGGTGCTGTAACATGCAGGAGCAAGGACCGTGTTGTGCCGGCACACTGCAAATGCCCTGGGCAGCCCCAGTGGCTAAAAAACATTAGAGCCTACCTTGAGACAAATACTTCTGTGCTCATTGTCAGGAGCTACTGAGAGCTCAGATTAGGGGCCATGGCTGCTACAGACCAGAGTAAATTTGACCATACAAAGAAAAGAAGGATTTTCTAATCTCTGTCAGACAACTATCTTGCCCAGTAGGGCAGGAAAACAGAGAAAAAGTGCTTATTTTAAGAACTAGGAGTAACAAGATAAATTTGGATAATCAATTTTTAAAGTCATAGCTCTAGAGATGTGCATGTTAATAATATTCTCTACATCTGGGATGTGCTAGCTTAAGGGAAATTCTAGTTTAAAGTAAAGGGGAGATGCTACTTAGAAAAATACTCTGAGGAATGAAAAGAGAGATCAGGGGACAGCTATGCTTTTCATGTGTTTGTTCATTTGAATATTTCCTCTATTCTCAATGTTGTTTCTCTGGAAATAAATATCCAAGGCCTAGACTGTTAACAATCTCAACTTAAAAATGAGGAATTCGCATTTACTGTCTAAATTGTTGGTTATGTTTGGCGCATAATTTGTTTCAATTCAATTGTGTCAAATTGAGGGTGCCTGCCAGTTCTACCCAAGTATTTAACCCAAGGACTTTTATGTCCGGTATAGGTTTCTTGATATTTTTTTGATTCAGTTAGTATTTCTTCCAGCATCTTCAACTACAGGCTGCTGGATATTGCCCCATAATTCAAGAACAGAAAGTGGGGCATTTTGCTGTGGTAGGTCAGGAACATTTTGAATACTATTACATTTTCTAACAAAATTTGGCTTGCTGCCATTTTGGAGCATTTGGGAATTATAAAGATATTTTATATTAGGCTGAATTTTAGAGATCTCCTAAATCCATCAGGATGAAGCTGACTTTCTATGTCTCAAATTAATAAGAAAATTATCCCTTGCAGCTGATATGTTTGCATTCATATATCTCTCTGGGTTATAGACAAACGAATCCTCAAAAATTCAACTGTAAAAAATTCCGGCTATTTAACAAAGTAATTCACTACTTGATCAACAGATAATCTAAAGGAAAAGATAGAAGGCCATGAGTTCTGGTTGTTAAGGTTTTTTTTTTTCTCTCTTAGCAACTAGCAACAATATCTGTTTGTACCCTATGACAACAAGATCCGTAAGCACAAAGTCAGATTCGCTGTAGGCAGCTGATGTTCACTTGAAGGCAATGACCTTATGCAAAGTTTGAATTGCACCGAATAGTAGCTACTTTAACATTTTTTTTTAACTTAATTAGAAACCATTGGATGAGGGTCTTAATTACGGTTGTCATACTTCAAACTATAAAGTAGGAGCATTCTTACATATATTGCTTTTTAAACTGCAGCCCTTAGAATCTAGAAAAAGTACTAAGATTAAAATAACTGGTTTTATTCACAAAATTATAGGTTGCGAATAGAATCCCAGTAGAAATATTTTAACAATACTTTTATATTAGTATTATAACCCATTAAGCCCCTAATTTGTAAAGCAGTGCTTGTTCACAGATAATTAGGCTTTGCAGACTTTTGTTATAGCATCAGGATCAAAGTGATTAATAATAAGAGCAATAATATAACAACAACAATAATGTAAGAAATAATATAAAGACTACTTTGTAATTTTAGAAGGTATATATTTGTCATGCAGTGAAGTTTGCTTACATAGTGACCCATTAAATAATTCTAATTTATTAGTGTTCATTGTAACTAGCTCGGCTCAAAGAGGCAGGAAATCTCCAACTCGGAAAACACAAACTTATATATATGGTTGACATTATTTAATACTGTATTTTCTGAACAGGGTTTCAATTACTGGAAGATATGGACAGTATTACGAATTTTACGAATTATGATGCTCATAGAGTATAATTCAGAGAAAGATAATTCCCTGCTTTTGTGTTTCATCCAATTGATCCTCTATAACTTATTTGAAAGCAGGTGAAGATTTATAACACATTCAAGCTTCAGAACCATTATTACCTGTCTCTGCACAGCATTTGATTAAGCAAGTCTTTGCATACTTATCATTAAAACAAATTCCTGCTTTAATTAATTCTATTTTTTTCTGATTTGGTTAAAGTTACAGATTCAAGTTGCATGTTAATTTTCTTTGGCTTTCTTAAGAATCCATAATAATCTAAGTTTGATTTCAAAAAAGTAATTATTTTAATTTTGTAACTGGCATTCTCCAGTCAAAGAGGCTTTCAAAAGAGGGAAATGATGACTGTTCCTTTTACTTCCTAACTTTTTATTTATAAATAGAAGTGTTTGAAGAGTTTATTTCTCAAAAAAAAAAAAATGTTTAAAACGGTACATTAAATTAGAAATTCTTTCGAGTAGAGGAAATACAGGCTATCTGCTCAATGATAGCACTCATATTCCAAACAATGTATAGCATTTTTTATTTAGGGTCATATTCCCTCAGATTATTTCAGATGTTAATCTCATACATGCAGGAAATTATTCTGTTTCTTGGGGTTCTGTTACTCCTACTCTGTATATTTTTTTAAGCAACATCTAATTCTGCATTCAAAAGGATAACTGTTTTTATTGCCTGCATGCACAGATTTTCAAAATCTATGGTGGCTGAATTTTAGCAAAGCAGAACACTTTTTTTTCAGTATGAAAACTGGAAATGAAAACTGATCTATATCACTGAAGTTTTTTTGCCTGCTTTTCCTACATCACTTGTAGTAACTTTCATTTTTGGTAACATTTCAGAAATTTTGGAGGTGATTCCTTATTGTACAATAGAACTTTGTGAAAATAATTCCCTTTAAATTTCTGTAAGATTTACTCCCAGTAGTAGTAAGTGAAATTATGTTGTAGTGCAGTGCCATAAGCATTAATGCCAGCCTTTTTATTGACAGCTTCTAGAGCTGAGTCACTCTCACGGTGAATGCCTTTATATTGTTTTAGCTTTCTGCAGAGATCTGATAATTTATTTTCTTCTAATATAGTTCCGTAGTGCCAATACTACCCAGAAATCCTGTAGAAATAAAATAAATTCAACACATACAGTTCTATTTCTTTCATACACATCTGTCTTCACATCTTTATACATAGAATCATAGAATCATAGAATTGCTGAGGTTGGAAGGGACCTTTAAGATCATCAAGTCCAACCATTAACCTGTCCTGACAAAACCACTTCTAAACAATGTCCCCAAGTACCACATCTACCCTTTTTTTAAACACCTCCAGGGATGGTGAATCCACCATCTTCCTGGGCAGCCTATTCCAATGTTTAATAACCCTTTCAGTGAAAAAAATGTTTCATAATATCCAATCTAAACCTTGCCTGACATAACTTGAACCCATTTCCTCTCGTCCTATCACTTGTCACCAGGGAGAAGAGGTCAGGCCCCACCTCTCTACAACCTCCTTTCAGGTAGTTGTAGAGATGGATAAGATCTCCCCTCAGCCTCCTCTTCTCCAGGCTAAACAACACCAGTTCCCTCAGTCGTTCCTCATAAGACTTGTCCTCCAGATCCCTCACCAGCTTTGTAGCCCTTCTCTGGACATGCTCTAACACCTCAATGTCCTTCTTGTAGTGAGGGGCTCAAAACTGAACACAGTACTCGAGGTGGGGTCTCACCAGTGCCAAGTACAGGGACATGATCACTTCCCCAGTCCTGCTCACCACACTAGTCCTGATACAGACTAGGATGCTGTTGGCCTTCTTGGCCACCTGGGCACACTGCTGGCTCATATTCAGCTGGCTGTCCACCAACACCCCCAGGTCCTTTTCTGCTGGGCAGCTTTCCAGCCACTCCGCCCCCAGTCTGTAGCGCTGCATGGGGTTGTTGTGACCCAAGTGCAGGACCTGGCATTGAACCTCATACCATCGGCCTTGGCGCATTGTTCCAGCCTGTCCAGATGTCTCTGTAGAGCCAACCTACCCTCAAGCAGATCAACATGCCCACCGAGATTACTGTCATCTGCAAACTTACTGAGGGTGCATTTGATCCCCTCATCCAGATCATTGATAAAGATATTAAAGAGAACTGGCACCAGCACCGAGCCCTGGGGGACACCACTTGTGACCGGACACCAACTGGATTTAACGCCGTTCACCACCACTCTCTGGGTACGGCCATCCAGCCAGTTTACCCAGGAAAGAGTATACCTGTCCAGGCCATGAGCAGCCAGTTTCTCCAGGAGAATGCTGTGGGAAACAGTGTCAAAATCTTTGCTAAAATCCAGGTAGATAACATCCACAGCTTTTTCCTCATCCACTAATCGGGTCACTTTGTCATATAAGGAGATCAGTTTTGTCAGTCATGACTTGCCTTTCTCAAACCCATGCTGACTGGGCCTGATCACCCTGTTCTTCTGCATGTGCTGTGTAATGGCACTGAGGATGATCTGTTCCATGACCTTCCCAGGCACTGAGGTCAGACTGACTGGCCTGTAGTTCCCTGGATCTTTCTTCCAGCTCTTCTTGTGGATGGGTGTCACATTTGCCAACCTCCAGTCAGCTGGGACCTTCCCGGTTAGCCAGGACTGCTCATAAATGATGCAAAGTGGCCTGGTGAGCACTTCCGCCAGCTCCCTCAGTACCCTTGGGTGGATCCCATCTGGTCCCATAGATTTGTGTATCTCCAGGTGCTGAAGCAGGTCCCTCACCATTTCCCTTTGGATTACAGGGGCTTCATTCTGCTCCCCATCCCTATCTTCTATCTCAGGGGTCTGGATACTCGGGGAACAACTCATCCTACTGCTGAAGACTGAGGCAAAGATGGCATTAAGTACCTCAGCCTTTTCCTTATCCTTGGTCACTATGTTACCTGCCCCATCTACTAGAAGACAGGGATTATCCTTGGTCCTCTTTTTGTTGCTAATATATTTATAGAAATTTTTTTGTTGACCTTGACAACAGAAGCCATGTTTAGTTCTAGCTGGGCTTTGGTCCTCCTGATTTTTTCCCTACATAGCCTCACTACCTCTTTGTAGTCCTCTTGAGTGGCCTGCCCTTCCTTCCAAACGCCATAAATCCTCTTTTTCTCCCTAAATTGCAACCCTAGCTCCCTGTTCAGCCAGGCCGGACTTTTTCCCTGACGGCTTGTCTTTCGGCACATGGGGACAGCCTGCTCCTGTGCCTTTAACACATCCTTCTTGAAAAACATCCAGGCTTCCTGGGCTCCTTTGCCCTGGAGGACTGCCTCCCAGGGGACTTTGTCAACCAGGCTCCTGAAAAGCCCAAAGACTGCCCTCTGGAAGTCCAAGGTAGCAGTTCTGCTGACCCCTCTCCTTGCTTTTCCCAGAATCGAAAACTCTATCATTTCATGGTCACTGTTCCCAAGACAGCCTCCAACTGTCACATCCCCCACAAGCCTTTCCCTGTTTACAAACAGCAGGTCCAGCAGGGCACCTTCCCTAGTCAGCTCCATCACCAGCTGCATCAGGAAGTTATCCCTGATACATTCCAGGAACCTTCTAGACTGTTTCCTCTCTGCTGTATTGTATTCCCAGCAGACATCTGGTAAGTTGAAGACCCCCATGAGAACAGGAGCTCATGATCTTGAGACTTCTCCCAGCCGTTTGGAGAATATTTCATCTGCCTCCTCATCCTGGTTGGGCGGTGTGTAATAGACTCCTACTACGATATCTGCCTTGTTGGCCCTCCCGCTGACTCTTACCCATAAACACTCAACCCTATCGTCACCATCATTTAGTTCAAGACATTCATAAGACTCCCTGACATACAGGGCCACCCCCCTGCCTCTCCTTATACTCTACTTTCCATACCCCACCTCTCCATAAAACTCTACTAGATATAAATCCAGTTTAAAAAATCTTATGTATGATTTTGAGTTATAAATCACAGAAATAATTTCCTAGGCAAAACATTACTTTTAAGAGCATTCTTTATTAAGATTTAAAAGGTTTAACAAAAATTCAGATAGAAGATCTATTAAATTAATGTGTTTTCTATTACTGTGCTATAAGGGGAAAAACAGACTTTAAAAAGAGGTTTATAAAAATAAAAGTACTGTACATTTAACATGTAAATTGTTCACCTTCATAAAATTTTAGGGAAGGAATCTTCCTCAACCTGCTATAATATGTCTCCCTCAAAAAAGGAACTGTTAATCTCAGGGGAAAATTGTACGTGGAAATGGTTTCACTGAGATGGTCCATGGAGACTTCAAGCGAAGGAGAGATGGAAGAATTCAGTAGCTGCAGATACGTACAGAATGACTAAAATCTTCTTAAGTTTTGTGTCTTGAATAAAGGCAGGTTATACTAGATTTCAAAAAGCATTTCAAAAGGCCTAAGAAGAGCACTTCATAAAGAGTCGTCCAATAGAAAATTATAGATAGAAAGATTTTGGTTGAATTTAGATTGTCAGAATATATCAAAAAAGAAAAATAGTGATTGACCCACTGAAAAACCAAGCTAAAATAAAATATATTTAATTTCTTTCCAATGTTAGTCAGTCAAGGAGTCATGTAGTTCTAAGACTTATTTCCCCTTACAAAGATTTATTGGCATTAATGTGCTTTAGTTATTAAAATAATTCTGTATGAGGAAGTCTTACTTTCATGGTATAAGAGACAATTATGTTAAAATAAAAGTCTATGGTTTGAAATTTAAATATGGATTATGTTATATGCAGACCATAGCAGTACTATTTCTCTTAACCATACTAAAAATTGTTTGAACAAAGAAGACTGTAAGCCCTTTGATTCAGGTATAATTTATTCTGATTTCCTCAGGAAAGTACACTATCTGCTCATGCTGTGTTTGAGGGCACATGCATGTTTGCATGCTTCTTTCTGCCTACTGTGATTTTTTAGATTTTGAGGAATATATAGACTGATTAGTGTTAGAGACAAAGCTATTCTCCATTCTCTGTGAAAATTTGTGGTTTCTAAACTAAGTTATACAAATGTTTGTAAGCGACTCACAATAAGAAGTTCCTAAAGAAGAGAAGTTCATTTCAGTGCTCTGGTCATCTGAATTTATGATTCTGTTTTCCTCTTTCTGCATATTTCATAGAATCATAGAATTTTCTAGATTCAAAGGGACTTTTAAGATCATCACATCTAACCATCAACCTAACACTGCCAAAACCACCACTAAATCATGTCCCTAAGCACCACGTCTCCCTGTCTTTCAAATACCTCCAGGGATGGCAACTCAACCACTTCCTTGGGAAGTGCTTGATAACATTCCAATCTTGATAACATTTTCCATGAAGCACTTTTTCCTAATAACCATCTTAAACCTCCTCTGGCACAATTCAAGGCCGTTTCCTCTTGTCCTATCACTTGGTACTTGGAAGAAGAGACTGACCCCCACCTCGCTTATTTAAACACTTCTGTGGTGCTTTATTTTCCTCAAAGACTCATAATAATTTTTTTTGGTCCAAATAATGACTTTGGGACCCTTGGGATGAGTTTAAATAATAAAAAAAAAAAAAAAAAAAAGGTTGCTTTTATAATACCTGAATGATATGTCTTTGTATCATTTTGGAGTTCCAGTCAGGTATTTCTTTTCTCTTTTTTACCTGTTTCATTATAGTGAAAGAAAAAAAAAAGAATGAGAAAATGAGAGAGAGAAAAAAAATCAGCTGCAAACCCAAAGTTTTTTTCTATAGCATGGTATTTTACAGAATTACAATGGAAGAGGCATAGTATCCTTCATCTGTGCTTCAGGTGACAACAAATCTGTATTCCGACACTTAACAACTGGCAATTAGTAGTAATTATTTTCATTACAGCAAGATATGCATAGATGGCATGTGCAGCTGAAATTCAGCAGCAAAGCTAACAGGAAAAGGGAATAAAAATGTAATGACTTTTAGATTAAGCCTATGAAAATTAGTTTGGGGGGTAAATATGATGGAAAGTGAGTGAGGGGATACTCTAGCAGAAGAAGAATACACAAAATAAGATACTCAGGTATAATAAAGTGAAAGCATCGGCCAGAAGAAGGAAAGGGGAAATGAAAGAGACAGCACAAACTAGTAATTGGAGAAGAAACATTGAAACTAGAGTGGGAAATGAATTTAGATATAAAGAAAGGAAAAGATGTAAGAAAGAGGAAGAAAATGCAGTTTACTTTAATTCTTCCATTTAGATGATCCTCAGTCAGGGCTCCCTACACTCAGCACACTAAGTCAAAGTTCCCTATGCCCATGCTTCAAGGGATACCGCAGACCCAGTACTCTGTCCTCCACACTCAGCACTCTCAACCCAGAAGTCACCTATGAGTCCTCTCATCGGCATTTTTTGCTACTGCAGCCTGCTTTCTTGTCTACCCTGTAGTATTCCCATGGACACAAAGACCACCAGTCCTTTGATAGGCGCCACAGTCTGCATAATCTGTGGGATATCTGCTCTGTCTCAAAGCAGCCATTGTCTCCATTGCAAGCGTAGGACTCTCTTTGATACCTTAGTTTCAAATTACCTAAACCATGGAAAGAATCATGAGTCATTGCCAGTAAGAAGGTGAAGGTGGCTGGACTGAAGACCTCTGGAAAATGTCTCTGGGTGATATGACTCACATTCACCTTCAGAAATGGTTTTCTTTCTTTTGTGCTGTGTTCCTGATTCTTTTTCTTATTCCTTAAAAGGTACTATCTTTTTGGAAACTGTTACAGAGAACAGGAATCCTAAAGGAAGATTGTTTCCCTGTTTTCATTGTAATCTGTTTTCCCATTTAGAAATGCCTCCAGTTGTGTTGAGAACAGGATGTTTGTCTTTCCTTATCAGCTTCCCACAGAGGATTACTTATAGACTTATACATCCTCCTCTGAACTGGAATGCTCATCTCACGCATAAAGATGTGCTTTTAGGGCCTACTTCTCAAGTGTCACAGAAATTTCTCCCTTAAATTGTAGACAACAATGCTGAAGCAGAACGTGAGGAAATACTGTTCAGAACAACCCCAGTACTTACAAGTGCATATTGATAAATATAGTAATCTTATATTACTTAATTTATAAAATCTATAATTAAATAAAAAGTTATAAGAGGATTATCAAGAATAATCAATATTGAGTTAATATATATTAACATAAAATTCACAAAGACAGTGATTAAATAGTCTCCACATATCACATACCAACTGACCTTAGCCATTTTAACAAATAAAATTTATGGTTTTCAGTAACTCTCAGAAGTCACCTACAGTGCCTTAGACAACATACATCTTTTAGATCTTTAATGGAGGTTAGTGTGATAAGCAAATGACCTTCTGTCTTTGTCATGATGAATATAGAGCAGTGAGATAGTGTAGACATGTGCTTAATCAACTGCTTGATGTTTTTGACACATTTCAATTTGTGCTCAGTGAGTTTGACAGTTGAGCTAGCAAACTGTTTCCCGGAGTAACGTATATTGCTGCTTTTTCATACAATAGATCTTTGTATTCAGTGCTTGTATGACTGTGGGAGAAACTCTACCATGAATTTTAAGAGTCCTTTGGTGGTATGTATAAGAAGAAGGAGAAAAAGGTAGAATGATTTACTGACAGATACAACAGAGAAGGGTCCTTTTTATTGGTTCCAAGACCACTTCTAGCTTTTATTCACAAGCAAAAACCAGTGCATTTTTTCTGCGAGCCTCATTTTTCTAGCATCCAAATCTTTTGTGTATGAAATAAATACATTAGTGATGTCCAGTAAAGTCCGTTAATGGCCTATATTATTTGCTTCTTTTTCAGAACAAACATCTGAATAAATATAAATTGGACATTTTCAAAGCTTTTTGGAGGCTGGTTCATGATTCTATTTTAATGTAACCTGTCTCAGAGAGGCATGGTTTGACTGTCAGTGAGTTGATGTCCACTCTTGGTCTGATGGAAGTCCTTCTGAAGGCAGCAAGCCTTTGGATGCATCTACATACTCTAATATACAATTTGGTAGCCAGTCTCTTGAGTGAGAATTTTTTGTCCCTAGCATCTTGCCTGGGTTCATGTTGTTCCAAAATAGATAAGATAGACTTTGTCAGGTTGGAGAATCATTAAAAAGAGCAAAAAAGGACTTTGAGGGATTATCTAGTCCCTATTAAAAATCCTATACCTAAGGATCAGCTGTACCTATTCCTAAAGCACATTTGTTTAAGTGGCTTTTAGAAAATGTCCAATTATATGGACAGTGAAATTTCCTTATGTAAGCAACTCCTTAACTCTTAACTCTCCTTCCCATTTCATGAGAATCAAAGGCTACAAATGAAACTATTTCTCTTCCAATCCATTATGAGCTCTGAGAATAGATGATCTCCTTCCTCCTTAAAACATCAATAGGAAGACTTACCATTTCTCCTTTTGTCTTCTGCAGACCTAAAAAAATCAGTTCTTTCTTCTTTGTCATTTTTACCAGACCTTTACTCATTTTTCAGAGCTGTCCATTGGACCCTCTCTTCATACTGGTCAGTATTTTTATTTAATACAATATTCAAATGTCGCTCTTCTATGGAGAAAAAGACACTACATTTATTATAGACAATATTTATTTTTATATATCCAAATATGGTATTCACCTTTTGCCAGACCTGCTTATCTATCTACGTTCAGACCTTTTTGCAGAATTGCTGCCTAAGTACTTGTTTCTCATATTTTCTTTTTTTCTTTTTTTTCTTTTTTTTTTTTTTTTGCCTTGGATTGATCATTTCCAGCTAAATGGAGAATCTTTGCACTTGCCAATACTGAACTGCAAACTTCTTTTTTTAAGACCTTTTCTCCGCTTTGTGACGATTTTTTTTTTTTTTAATTTCTGAACTGCATCTTTGTTGACATTTTCAGCTTTTCAAAAATGGAAGCAGAGGTAATTTAAGGTCTAAGAAATTTTCTTGACATAAACAACTGTGTTAAAGAATTATATATTGAAGCTACCCATCTCCTGGGAAGGGTTTCTTAGTGATTCACTCTTTTCATAGTTAGAAGGGACAATAAAGTTATCTTACTTTAGCTTTTAGCTGTTTGTGTTGATTGCTAGAATGGTTTTCAGGTAATAAGGAGAAAAGTTAAGTTGTAATGATAATGTAAATATGGTGATAGAATTTGGATGCAGATCATTTCACAAATCTGTTTAATCTATGTTACATGTGCAGTTCAGGTCTCCACAATTGAAGAAGAATATTAAGATACTTGAATGCATTGAGAAGAGGGCAACAAAGCTACTGAAAGGATCGGAAGGTATGTCCTGTAAGGAGTGGCTAAGGATTTTGGGTTTGTCTAGTTTGGAGAAAAGGAGGCTAAGGGGTGACCTCATTGTTCTCTACAGTTTCCTGAGGAAGAGACGTGGAAAGGGAGGTGTTGATCTCTTCTTCCTGAGATCCAGCGACAGGACCTGTGGGAATGGTTCACAGATGCACCAGGGGAGGTTTAGACTGTACATTAGGAAGGATTTCTTTACCAAGAGAGTGGTCAAAAACTGAAATAAGCTTCCTAGAGGAGTGGTCAGTGCCTCGTGCCTGTCAGTGTTTAAGACGACATTGCCCTTAATAATATGCTTTAACTTTTGGTCAGGCAGTTGGACCAGAGGGTCACTATAGGTCCCTTCCAGCTGGAACTCTTCTCTTCTCTTCTCTTCTCTTCTCTTCTCTTCTCTTCTCTTCTCTTCTCTTCTCTTCTCTTCTCTTCTCTTCTCTTCTCTTCTCTTCTCTTCTCTTCTCTTCTCTTCTCTTCTCTTCTCTTCTCTTCTCTTCTCTTCTCTTCTCTTCTCTTCTCTTCTCTCCTCTCCTCTCCTCTCCTCTCCTCTCCTCTCCTCTCCTCTCCTCTTCTCTCCTCTCCTCTCCTCTCCTCTCCTCTCCTCTCCTCTCCTCTCCTCTCCTCTCCTCTCCTCTCTTTACTTACATATAATTAATATATATAAAATAATGGTGTTTTTGGAAAAATGATTTATCAATACATAGGGGACACAGATAATTTTATAGTACGGCTCTTTGGAGCTTATCCTAGGTGGATTTACAATATCTCTTTTCTGACACTATCTGCAAGATCATACAACAAGAGTAAAGAGGACAGCTGTTCAAAGAAATATAAGTTATTAGCTGAACTGGCTTAATTTCATTTATTTCCATCTGAACTGAGAGATTTTACTCTCCTTTTGGTAATATAGCTCAGAATCCCCAGAGCAGAGGGCATTCTATCTTCACGTAGTGACTACTGAGTTGCAAGAAATTACTGATTTGAATGATAAGAGATGTTCAATTGGGCATCATATAATTAAATTTGATCATACTGTGGACCTTTCCAAAAAGGATGAAGCCCCTCCTGGCTTGTAATAGAATGATTCTGCATCAGGTTTTGATGAAAATATCTAAGTTTACTGGAGGTAGCAGACTTCATCTTGATACATACTTTCAGTCTGAGGGTGAAACACTAATAATTAATATCTGAATATATTTTACAGATGGTATTGCATTTACCTTAGTAATTTCTTTCATATTTCCCTAGCACACCTATGGGACATGAGATATTGTCAAAAGCTTTGCTGAAGTCAAGGTGTATGACATCTATTCCCTCTCTTTCAACTACAAGACCCCTCACCCTGTCACTGAAAGAAACTACGCTGACTTGAAATGATTTGACTTTGACAAATAAAGCGGCTATTCTTCACTTATTCTTCAGTCTTGATGTTTACAAATGGTTTGATTTTTTGTTCTGTGGTTTGTTTTTTTTAAGAATTCAAGCTATATTGACCGATCTGCTGTTGTTTTTCTTTCTTTTTTTTTCCTCTTTGAAAAGCAGGTGGTATGAGAGATATTCAAACTGCATCTCACGTAATTTTACACATCTCGTTTAGATTCCAGAATTAGCTTCAAATACAATCAATGGAGAAGAGAAAAAAATAAAATATCACAAACCAAAAGAGAGTGGTGCTTAAGGAAGCCTAAGATTAGTCTCCGTATCTGCCTGGGAAATGGTGTCTCTATCCTGTGCCTATGTACAGCAACTGGGAAACTAATTACCCAATTTAGACACCCAGATTGTCTAATATGTATTAATACGCTTCTATATTTGCTGTTTGCCAGTCTTCAAGAACCTCACCTGTCCCCCTTGACTTCTCAAAGGTAATTGCAATTATCTTGGATATCTCTTTGCCAGTTCTTTAAGGATATTAGTTAAGATAAAGTTCCTCTTCTATCTGTCTCAAAACCTGTTTTAAAGTCACCAGTTAAGCTATATTATTCGCCTATGGTAGCCTACTGCTCTTGTTGATTATGTTGGCTATCAAATTACAGTTCATCTTTTTAGTGAGATGGCACAAAACACTTCAGCTTTTTGTCTTCTTTGTTGAATAATGACTTCATACCTCCCTTAGTCTTCCTTTTGCTCTAATGTATTTTTGTTTTCCTTTCTTTCTTACATGTTACCTGATGTTTATACATACCATACACGTAATTTAATTTCATTGGTCTTTCTAATTTTGTTCCCCAGTTCTGATTTTTTTTTATGTTTTTATAAACATTTTGAGTTAGTTTCCACTTTCAGTAAGCTTATTCTCATATACGATGTCAAAGCAAACCTATTTGGTGACGATGGTCTTCTACTATTTTTCTTATTCTTTACCCTCCACAATTGAGAAATCCCACTTTCTGCTGCTCTGAGAGCTCCAGATGTCTGATCCCTGGTAAAAGGGAGCAAACATCAGCAGAGACATGTTTGTTTAATTTATACCTACTGTGATATAGCATACTGACTTTTAAGTCTTTTAATAAGCAAAAGATTTAAGAAATGTGAAGTTTTATATTAGAATGACGTTGCTTCTTGTCTCCTGCCTTTTCTGCATCCATGTTCAAATATTTCATTCTTGAGTATCATCTATATCTTTATGGTAGATGAAGGAACAATTGAAGTGACTCAGGCCCTCTTGAGAGATATTTTGCCACTTGGAAAATGGCATTGTCTATGAATTCTCTGTAGACACAATTGTTTCTGGCTTTACACACCTCTAATCTCATAGCTGCTGCTCAAAAAAAAAAATTAAATAAATAGCACTAATGAATTTTACACAACCAATATGAAAAACAGCCTATAAGCTATCAGGTCATACAGAGAAGTTACTTTTGGTAACTAAATATAAGACCTGTTTATAACTCCCATTCCAATATATGACTGATATGCAAAAAGGCACTGAGCCAGGTGTGAAATGGTTGGTCGTTACCATGCAGCTCTCACTTGGCAGCCTGTGTCAAAAGTTTGACCTGAAATGAAAAGCAGTGGCTGTTCTACCAGCAGGTCCTATACACGGGTCTCATATACAGACCAAGCCCTCAACTGCTTTCTCACGCCCAGGGTGGGTCTTGCAGAACTTGCAAAGCCATGTCAACTATTTTCTATTTCATGGATAAACAGATAGCTGACTCATTTTGTTGGGAAATAGTTTAGTGTAACTCTTTAGTATAATAACAACAATAATATGAAAATCTAACTCAGTCATAAAAACAATCATGAAACCACAGAAAAGTATTACAACAAGGTTTTGATGTGGTTATTTCTCTTGGAATCCTCTCTGAAAACCCTCTATGTTGATTAGGGATTGATAAAATAATAGTTTTCTGCTGCAGTATGAAAAAAATGGGAGATTATTACTACTACATTGTTTACTACCATTTATGGTAAAGGAATCAATAAGTAAGCACTTAACTAAGGATATTACGTGTGATAAGTAAAACAGTTTCCTAAAGAACAGCTCATGTTAAAGCAATGGCAAAGCTCTGATGAAATCACTGGCTTGGTGAAGAAATCTGATAAAGTCAATGCAGTTCATCTAGACCTTGCTGGAGGTTTTGTAATGGAGTTCAGTCCAGAAACATAAAATTAGGATGATCTTGTCTTGCTGAGAACACCAACAGGGGAAGATAATCTGATTCATAAAGTGACAATAAGGAATAAAATCCCACTGGAGAGAGGTTAGAAAGAGTTTAACATGAGGTCTTCTTAGCACTGATAAGGAAAAAAAAAACCCAACACATTTATTTGATTACCCTATTAAACAGGTAGAAATGAAGATGTGTTCCAATAAAATCAGTGAAATAACACTAGCATGCAAGTACAGAAGAGAAATATGGTTTAGGTTCCTAGTCTTTTATGGTGCAAGTTGATGATTAGAGGGACTAACAAAGGAGCTCGTTAAGAAGCCATAAACAAGTCAATAAGGATGATAATAGCTAAAATGCTGAGAAAAAAACTCACAGGACTTGATTCACAAGAATGTTTTTCTTTGGTGATTTCAGCATAATTGCAGTGTAAAACTAGATAATGTAGCATCAGCTAAATTGCCACAAAACCAAAGGGACTTAACTGTTTCCCATCAAAAATAAAAAGGTGTGTATAAGTGAAGGGATTCTGGAATTATTCTGTATTGTTGAAATAGGCATTCAAACACTTGAAAAACTTGGGGGGGTTTATGGTTTAACTTGCCTTGTTTTTTTGCCATTAGTTTATTTGCCATATCTTTCATTGTGCCTACTACCTTTTTCTTATGGATGAACAAAAGACCAATACAACTTGAAACTCAAAGTTTCGTGATGTGGAAACTCATTAAAATAATTATTACTAGGAACAAAGAATTCATCCACAAATGTATATGCCAGCATCCTCAGGGACAGCGTATCTTGTCTATTTCATTCTAGGTAACTTGGCAAATTATTCGAGGTCTTCTGTAAAGATGAAGCAGACATCCTATTGAGCTATTTTAAAAAAATTGTCTTTAGAATGCTTATGAAAATTCTATACCTAAGTAACTTGGAACCCAGTGTGACTCCTGCCTGCAATTTCCTATGCTTTGCTTCAACTGACTATTGCAGATCCCATCACAGGATTAGCTCAACCTTTTTTTACATGTGCGATAGCAAAAAGATTAATAACAGAGGACTTTCTTGTTACTTATTAGTCTTTCCAGAGTGCAGACAGAAAAAAACGCTAAAGAAACCCTCTTATAACTTGAAATTAATACCTCAAGTATCGTAAACAGTTATTAACTGTAATACTGCATACATCTGATTAAAATAACTCAGAAAAATACTACAATAAAGGATTTGTATGACATTTAGATAGTCCTGTATCTTACATTTTATTATAGGGTAAAACTAACTTCGAGAGTCTTAGTGTTGGTGTTTACATTTTAGTGTAATTTCTCTGAATCTGTTCATTTCAGGTCAATGCATCTCTCATGGCTTATTTGAAAAAAAAAAAAAAAAAGGAAGCAGCGAGGCCTAGCTGAAAATGTAGTGCCTCAGAGGCTTTTTTCTGAATCCATACTCCAAGATAAATTTCAATCACACAGCAGGCCTCATTTTTAGATGTAAAAGTTTTAAGCCCGGCAGATCAGACCTAGGATTTTTTCATTTATTCTTAGTTCAGAATTTATAGGGCTTAATTGTTGGAAATTTCTGAAGAAAGTGAAGTGTCTGTTTGTGTACTCATGTAATTATGGCTGGTAGCTGTAGCACTGCATATAGCAAGTTGTATCTTGCATTTTGCATTATTAAAAAAAAAAAACCAACAACAAAAAAAAACGCATCAAGAACATATGGCCAAAGATTGAGCCACAATAGGAATTGTGGAATATCTGCCACATGCTAAATATACTCTTGAAAATCAATAAAATTAAATTTTAGAACAGTAGTGGGGGAAATAAATCACTTTTCCATGTTCAGTCATTATTTTAAATAACTATTTCAGTTACTATACTTCAGAGTGAAAATTTAAATCTGGTTGAGAGAATATGAATGTTTGTATGCAAAAAGCTATTTAAATATAGCTAAGTTACAAGTCTCTGAAAATCTCATATTGCTCAACATTGAACATGCTGAGTACAGAATTCATCTTTTTGCATCTTCACTTTACTGACCAGATACCCGTGCACAAAGAATAATTATTGTAATCTCTTTAGGGGCTTTAGTCAATAGAGAAACACAAAACAAAATAGCAATCAAAGCAAAGATGCCTGGATTTTCAGAAAACTTTTCAGAATTTTTAGGATACCTTTTCTTCCCAGAGCCAAACTGACTTTCTGTTTCAACGTTTTCCCCTCTCTTTCACCTAAATCTCCTTCCCTCACTTCTTTCTACTCCCATCAGACTCACTTCGATTCAATAGTTCCTCTCCACTACCTATTTCTTTCTCTGTAGTTTCATTAGTCTTTGGATAGTCTCACCCACAGAAATGACTTCCAGTAACTAACACGGTTTGCTGATTTCACTGTGTCTGCTTTGTGTTGAAAAACCCTAAACTAGTGTTGAAAGAGACTTTATTGTCTAATTAAACTGGAATCTTTTTCAGAAAGAGACTGTTGTATTACAAAACATACTACCAAGGAGATAAAAAATTACAACATGAAAGGAAAACAGAGATTGCAGAGAAATACTGGCAATTCTAAGCATGCCAAAAAGAGGATTTCCTATACTAACCTCTGCATCTTTTTATGTACCTTCTCATAGATTTTGCATGATTACATTTCTCTACCTCTCTACAGGGCTGCCTTTTTATTTTTTTGGTTTCAGGACGACTCAGGTACTGAAATAAGGCTGCATAGAGAGAAATTGTTTTGGTATCTTTGTGTCAAGAGCATACGGTAAAAATCAGGCATCCCTGCCTCTTCCTAGCGTTTCCTACTAAATACTCAAACATTTTGATCCTTTGCAGCATTGTTACACTTTTAGCACTACAGACCATGCCCTTGTAAAGCTGTATAGACTTGTAACAACCGATGACCTGCACCAGGCCTTTAAGCTCTACATTAACAAACATTTTCAAAATATATAATGGAAACAAAATAGAATATACACAAAGTTATAGATGTACTACAAATGATCTACTTTTAGATAGCTGTCAATGCTGTTACCAGTGCTATTAATTTTTATGTAGCAACTAATATTTTACTAATATCATTTAAAAAAGATTAATACCAGCACTATATAATTGACATATGATAAATCACTACAGAGCTATTAATTATTGCAATGTTATTTTTATTTATGTATTTAAAAGAAAAACGCACAGATATTATAGGACAGGCAATAGAGGAGATCATATTGCGGCCTTCCAGTACCTAAAGGGGGCCTGGGGAAGGACTTTTTACTCGGGCATGTAGCGATAGGACGAGGGGGAATGGCTTTAAACTGGAAGAGGGCAGGTTCAGATTAAACATTAGGAAGAAGTTTTTCACTTTGAGGGTGGTAAGGCACTGGAAGAGGTTGCCCAGAGAGGTTGTTGAGGCCCCATCCCTGGAGGTGTTCAAGGCCAGGCTGGATGTGGCCTTGGGCAACGTGGTCTAGTGGGAGGTGTCCCTGACTATGGCAGGGGGGGTTGGAACTCAATGATCTTCAAGGTCCTTCACAATCTAAACTATTCTATGATTCTATGAATAGCACAAACCACAGACCCAGACCTAGTGTGAACCTAGTGTGACCTTATGTGAAATCCCATCATCCGTGTGAATTTCTCCATAAAATAATTTATTTTCAACTGTTGAACAGATTTTATTTATTTTGGTTTGCTTCTTAGTTTTTGTAGGGTATTTCTTTCTTTTATTGCAGTGTCTAAACTAAAAGTGGTGTTGCTTGCCAGGAGTTTTCTTCTTCTTAGAATAGACATTCATAAAACTTATTGAGAAATATATCCTAATCTTTTCAATATCTTTCAAGGGGGGTTAATTGTTTTCAAGATTATCTATGCTTTTTTAAAAAAAATCAACCACAGAAATAGTTCTGGATTCTGATTGATTGGGGGAAAAATAAAAATCTTTACCTAAGTAAAAAAGTGCCATGAAAGCTTCAATTTAAGAGAGAAAGCAATTTTCCTTTGATTTTTTTTTTTTAACAATAAACATTTCAACAAGAGCTGGTGCTGAAACATATTACAAAGCAGAAAAGAAAAGCTCATTTTGTTGCTGTCTGAGCTTCATTTGTTACAGAAAATCAACCCAGAGAGTCCTGTTCTCCAGAACTGTAAGCCTAACGCATTTCACGCATTCTAATAACATAAAAAGAAAATAGGACCATAGGCACTAGCTCTCTACATTCTTGATGAGTTTCTGCTATTACACACTTGCTTCATAAATTATCTGTTGGCTCCAAGCCACATTCAGCCTCCACTTGATGCTCTGATCTCTAAATTGCCAGAGGACCTGAAATACAGGAGGATTCAGCAAGCTGTCTTCTGTTATCATCCCAACAGCTGAAGTCTGGCATGGCAGCACCGCATTTGAGTGGTAGATTGCCACCTAATAAATTAATTTAATAGATAATAGAATTTAATTGCTTGAGTCTCTCCTTTCTGTAGCATCAGCTAACCTGATGAGTAGCTTACATTTTTGCTGACACAGTCAGCAGATGTGATGGCCTTTACATCAGTAATATCACTTTTTCGCCAAGACAGGAGGAAGTCTTTGAGGGTTCACATCACTCTTCTATTTCTGGCTCAACTACCTGTATAGACCTTGTTCAGGCTCCTTTTCCTACACATATATTCCTTGGGAAAACTGCTCCTAATTAATCATCAACAGAGAAGTAGAGAGAGAAACTGTTTTTGGATGACACTGATTTGGGAGCCTGGTAGCACTCCTGCTGTTCCAAAACACTGGAAAAATGGGATGGGCTCAAAGGGCGCTTCTTTTTACAAAACTTGTTCCAGATCCTCCTGTAACACCACATTTTGATACACTAGAGACTGTGCAAACATGTCTTCTTTCACATTCTAAAAGGAATGATTTATGTCTTTAAGACTGGACTTTGTAACTTAAGAACCATATTATTTCTCCACTTTATCATCTTGTCTTACACAAACATTGAGACCTTTATATTTTGGTCACTCCACCGATAGAAATAAGTTACATATATTATATGTAATCCTTCCTCATTACTGTTTGGAGGCAATAGGAATGCAGGTAGGGCATAACTGGCATTGTAACAGCATCTGAAAATCAGTCACTGATCACAAAAACTTACCAGAAAAATTTGCAAGTGAAATATATTAAAAAAAAGGGAAATAGATGAGTATGGGGAAGAACCCAGACAAACAGAAAGGAAGTCAGGCCTGTCGTGATAAGGCCATCACCAGATCTCTTCATCAGGGAAAAAAATAATTTAGTCCATTCTAATAAGGCAAGGATTTTTGGTAGCAGCCCTCTGATTATCATATCAGCTATATATACTAAAGATTTTTATCCAAAAGGATTTACTTTTCTCAGATCTCACTTTTTTTTTGAAAATGTGGGTTTGTAGCAGAACCAAGAAGGAAAAAATACTAGAAATATGTCATATATAATCTGATATGACGTCTAAAATAGATAAGATGTATTTCCAAAATAAGTAGAAACCCCTGGGCATTAAGTTTGGAGCTACTGAGATGGAAAGATTACTCCAGCTTTTGATGGCTGGAAAGGTCACCAGTGTCCAGAGTCCTCTTGAAGAAATATGCCTTCTATACACTCTGTTTGCTTACCTAGTCAGTAAAGTTAGGAACCTAGACAAGGAAAAATCTTTACCCAAGTTTTTGAAAATGGACATCTGTTTTCAATTATGTTTGCAAAAAAATGCAAAGAAATCTTCCATTTCTGCTGCTGGTTTACGTATGTTAACATTTAACATTGTGATATTAACCATAGAAGTTCTACTGTCAAGTATCGTACATGGACACCTGGTACCAGGAGTTTTCTGGTTGTAGTGGAGACAACAGAAAATAGAAAATAGCCTTTTTGTCCCTCCTTGCCATACTTTTGACTACAAGTCAGCAGTATTGCTCTAGTTTAACTCCATTTATGCCCTGCTTTTTATACACTGAACACACTGCTCTTAATTTGTGGTATGTTTGCTGGCACACTCTCTTTCCATGGGGACTTGGGTTGTTGTCAGATTAGTATGGAGACGAGCCTTTTTCAGAACGAAGTCTGAAATAAAACCAATTTCTAGTTAGGTCTTAAGCTAATTCCTTTAAGACCTGGGTGTGAGTTAATTAAGTTTTGTTCATCTGGAAAATCTTTAATTTTAGCCCAGTGTTACACGTAGCAAATCTGTAGTCCAACAACATTGTATGGGTTAGATACAACCTCCTGCTTTACTCCAGATATGAGAGAAAATAATTAATAAGTATTTCTGCCTTCCTGTTTAGAGTTCTTGTACTAAGATTTTTTTCTTGTTTGCTTTTATAAGAATTCTTTTAACAAAACATTACTTCTTTACTGCTACTGTCCAAAAACAGTACAATGAGTTGTAGAAACACCTCTTCTATTAAAATGACTTCTCATCACTTACATGAAATGTTAAAATATCACAAGCACTGTTTTAGTAGTGTGTTAGCCAAGGTAGTGGAGACCTTAACACTGAGGTAAAATATTTGGACCTTTATGCTTAATGTCAAAAAAACCCCAAACCTTAGACAGCTATTTTTTTTCACATTAGTCATAACTATCTAGTTGTCTGATTATCATTTTCATATCTGGGTTGTATTTGGTTTGCACGGCAAGGTTTTGGTAGCAGGGGGGGACTATAGGGTTAGCTTCTGTGAGAAGCTGCTAGAAGCTTCCCCTGTGTCTGATAGAGCCAATACCAGCCGGCTGCAAGAGGGATCCGCCAGTGGAAAAGGCCAAGTCCATCAGTGACAGTGGTAGCACCTCTGGGATAACATATTTAAGAAGGGGAAAAAAACCTCAGCAACTGCAGCCAGAGAGACAAGTGAGGGTATGTGAGAGAAACGACTCTGCAGACACCAATGTCAGTGATGAAGGAGGGGAGGAGGTGCTCCAGGTGCCAAAGCAGCCTGTGATGAAGACCATGGTGAGGTAGGCTGTCTCCCTGCAGCCCATGGAGGTTAACAGTGGAGCAGATGTCCACCTGCACCTCGTGGAGGACCTGACCCTGGAGCAGGTGGATGCACCTGAAGGAGGATGTGAATGCATGGGAAGCCCACACTGCAGCAGGCTCCTAGCAGGAACTGTCGACCTGCGAAGAGAGGAGCCCACACTGGAGCAGGTTTTCTGGCAGGACTTGTGACCCCATGGGGGACCTACACTGGAGCAGTCTGTTCCTGAAGGACTCATCCTAGAGCAGTTCATGAAGAACTGCAACCTGTAGGAAGGACTCACATTGGAGAAGTTCATGGAGAACTGTTTCCCATTGGAGGGCCCCTATGCTGGAGCAGGGGAAGAGTATGAGGAGTCCTCCCCCTGAGGAAGAAGGAGTGGCAGAGACAACATGTGATAAACTGACCGCAACCCCCATTCCCCATCCCCCTGTACTGCTGCATGGGAGAAGCTAGAGAAAATCAGGAGTGAAGTTGAGCCCAGGAAGAAAGGAAGGGCAGGGGGAAAGCGTTTAAAGATTTGGGTTTATTTCTTATTACCCTACTCTGATTTGATTGGTCATAAATTAATTTCCCCAAATCGAGTCCATTTTGCCCTTGACAGTAATTGCTGAGTGATCTTTCCTTGTCCTTATCTTGACCCACAAGCCTTTCATTATATTTTCTCTCTTCTGCCCAGCTGAGGAGGAGAGTGATAGAGCGGCTTTGGTGGGCAACTGGGGTCTAGCAAGGGTCAACCGACCACATGGATAAAGGAATTATACCAGTAGTTTAAAGTGGCTACTATTGAAATGCAGCCTTCAAGGCAGGGTTTGTGAATACTGCCTAAATCATTCAGAAAATCATTTTCACAACTCTTTGGTTCAGTTATCTCATCTGAAAACAATGGCTATAACAATACCTCTTCTGCAGTTCACCACAGTGCTACACAAGATTTAGTCAATAGACCTCTTAGTAATTTTGGAAGGACAAGAAGTATATCAGGGAAAGGTATAAACAAAACACTTCTCCTCAGACATTGGTATTCATTTATATGTGCACATTTAACTTGCTTTACACTTTTATTAGGTAGTTTAAAAGAGGAAAATCTTTGTAATTTGATGACCAGTCATTTATCACAGAATCACAGAATCACAGAATTATCAGAGTTGGAAGGGACCTCTAGAGATCATCTAGTCCAACTCTCCTGCTAAAGCAGGATTGCCTAGAGTTACTCAGGACTGCATCCAGGCGGGTCTTGAAAATCTCCAGGGAAGGGGACTCCACAACCTCCCTGGGCAGCCTGTGCCAGTGCTCTGTCACCCTCACCGTAAAGAACTGTTTCCGTGTATTTGAACGGAACTTCCTGTGTTCTAACTTGTGCCCATTGCCCCTCGTCCTGTCACTTGGAACCAATGAAAAGAGCCTGGCTCCATCCTCCTTCAACCCACCCTTTAGATACTTGTATGCCATAATAAGGTCTCCCCTCAGCCTTCTCTTCTCCAGGCTAAAGAGTCCCAGCTCTCTCAGCCTTTCCTCATAAGGGAGATGTTCCAAGCCCTTAATCATCTTAGTTGCCCTTCGCTGGACTTGCTCCAGCAGTTCCCTGTCCCTCTTGAACTGGGGAGCCCAAAACTGGACACAGTATTCCAGTTGTGGCCTCACCAGTGCCGAGTAGAGGGGGAGAATGACCTCCCTCGACCTACTGGCCACACTCTTCCCTATGCAGCGCAGGATTCCATTGGCCTTTTTGGCGACAAGGGCACATTGCTGGGCCATGGATAATTTACTGTCTACCACAACCCCCAGATCCTTCTCCTCCAATCTACTTCCCAGCAGGTCAGCCCCTAACCTGTACTGGTGCCTAGCATTCTTCCTCCCCAGGTGCAGGACCTTGCACTTGGTTTTGTTGAACCTCATTAGGTTCTTCTCTGCCCAGCTCTCCAGCCTGTCCAGGTCGCGCTGGATGGCAGCACAGCCCTCTGGGGTGTCAGCCACCCCACCCAGTTTGGTATCATCAGCAAACTTGCTGAGGATACACTCTGTCCCCTCATCCAGGTCATTAATGAATATATTAAACAAAATAGGACCAAGTATTGACCCCTGGGGGACACCACTGGTTACAGGCCTCCAGCTAGACTCTGTGCCGCTGATCACAACCCTCTGAGTTCTGTCCCGCAGCCAACTCTCAATCCACCTCACTGTCACCTCATCTAGCCCATACTTCCTCAGCTTCCTAATGAGGATGTCATGGGAGACAGTGTCAAAAGCCTTGCTAAAGTCAAGGTAGATGACATCCACGACTTTCCCCTCATCCAGCCAACCAGTTATAACATCATAGAAAGCTATCAGATTGGTCAAGCACGATTTACCCTTGGTAAATCCATGTTGACCACTTCCAATAACTTCCTGTTCCTCAACGTGTTTGGAGATGACATCCAGAATGAGTCGCTCCATTACCTTCCCAGGGACAGAGGTTAGACTAACCGGTCTGTAGTTCCCTGGGTCCTCCTTCTTGCCTTTTTTGAAGATTGGAGTGATGTCGGCCTTCCTCCAGTCCTCAGGCACCTCTCCTGTTCTCCATGACCGTTCAAATACGATGGAGAGTGGTCTAGCAATAACATCCGCCAGCTCTCTCAGCACTCGCGGATGCATGCCATCAGGGCCCATGGACTTGTGAATGTCCAGCTTGGCCAAGTGGTCTCTGACCCGGTCCTCCTCAACTGAGGGAAAATCTTCCTCTCTCCAGACCTCCCCCTTTGCATTCAGAGTGTGGGATTCATGAGGGACAGCTTTAGCAGTGAAGACCGAAGAAAAGAAGGCATTCAGTAACTCTGCCTTCTCTGTGTCTTCCACCAAGAGGGCACCTGTCTCATTCACCAGTGGGCCTACATTTTCCCTAGTCTTCCTTTTTCTATTGATATATTCAAAGAACCTTTTCTTATTGTCTTTAACTGCAGTGGCCAAGCTGAGTTCTGATTGAGCTTTGGCCCTTCTCATTTTCCCCCTACATAGCTTTGTTATATCTTGATAGTCCTCATAAGTTGCCAACCCCCTTTTCCAGAGAATGTAAACTTTTCTTTTTTTCCTGAGGTCCAGCCAAAGTTCTCTATTTAGCCAGGCTGGTCGTCTTCCCTGTCTGCTCGATTTTCGAGACAAGGGGATGGCCTTCTCCTGAGCTTTTAAGAGCACCTGCTTATGCGTTCTTCAATGAGCCCTATATATATAGAATATGTAGTTTTCTCTGTTACAGGACTTGAAGGCTACAGGGAACAGACAGATAAGTTCTGTAAAGCTTCAGGATAGTGCAAAATGATGCATGAGAACTGTGGAAAAACTCACATATATATATAAAAGAACGTATCTTTGAATTAATTGTTAAGTTCTACATATCACAGCTGGAACTGTTTTGTGATGAAGCAATATAGTAATAACCCAACTTTATAGGGAGTGTTAGAAATGGTAGGAGAGAAACACTCCAGCAATGTACGGACAATATTGGTGCATGGCAATTGCCAGAATCATTTATGGATTCTATTTTTACAGTATTCCACAATAAAAGGAAGGAAGTGTGCTTTTATACCTCAGAATAAAATGTAAAATGTTACAAGAATTTACATGAACAGAAGCATTATGGTCACATCAAGCCTTAAGAGGAAAATATAATATTATGCATAATAACAAGTAATAAAAAGCAGTCTCCAAGATTTTCTTACATTATTTATTTTTTCTAACAGCTACCAAGAGCTATTTATCAGCTTTTAAATTACCTTTTTTAATCCTTCTACTGGTAGTATTCACATCTTGAATATTTGATGTGTTTCTAACTTTTAGTCTGGAAACAAAAGAATGAAAAAGCTTTTGTATTTATGGATTACTTCATTTGATCCATCATAGAAGAAGGGGAATTTGCAGCAATCCTAACAACTAGACAAGAGAAGCCTTACGATGAAGTGCTGATTACTCCATGAAAGTACAGCAACAGAGTGTCAGTCTTGTTCTGAGTTTCATCCCACTGTAATTTATCCATTTCAGCTCACTCAGAGCAAACCCAGTTTTATCTTGAAGAGAAAAAATATATGTTCTCTCAAGACTTAAAATTTGGCAGTGGTGTAGGATAGCAGAGGGGTTAGATTTCAGCACTAATTAAGACATGCCATCCATTCCCTTGACTGTTGTAGGACTGAAAATTTGTCATATTTACCATAGTAGATACTCGAAGTTTATATGAAGCTTTTTCCTGGACTGGGAAACACTCTTTCTGGAGTTCAAAAGGAGTTACCTGAAGCACTTTCTGAAATGATGATGCTCAGATCCTGGTTCAAAGGTAGGACACAGCTGGCTGCAGGTCTGTCTTTCCTTTGTTATACAAGGTCTGTCTTGAAGGGTACTGTGCTTACAATGCTCCTCTGGAGTCAGAAAGCAGCATCATCATGACAGATATTAGAAGATGTAATAGGGAAAGTATTTCCTTCTCCTCAGAACAGGCATGTTTTTTTCTACAAGAATGATGTAGGTAATTCTGCACCTAGCAAGGCCCTTGGGTATCTGTGTTTTTTCCGGTGCTCTACATATGAAGTACACCACGTGCAAACGTAGACGAAGTTTTGATCCAAGAGGAATTTTAAAAGTGGCTAAAAGGAGGCAAATATGATTTCTGGCCTTAATTTCTGTTTTAAAAAGAACATTAAAATCTCAACAAAATCATTGGTTTGAATATGTTATTTTTGCCAAGCATTCTTATGCCATTTAAAACTAAATATGTTGTTTTCAAATGACCCATGCTGTGCATGTGTCTTTGCAGTCTTGACATAACTGGTCCAACAGTCCTGATATAATCTATAAGCCCTCGTCTATTAATCATTTAAAATAAACCTTTGCCAGTTATAAATAAAGACAACTACAGAAGTATTTTAATCATAGCTTGGTGCCAGGCTAAAATTTTGGTTTATCAAGAATTTCTCCGTAATTAATCAATGGGTAGCCAGTCAACGGTACCAGTCCATCATGTATGGAAAGAAAGTACTTATGACCCGATCCCTCAGCTGCAGAAATAGAACCTCAGCCACTATTTTTTTCTCTCACAGATTATAAGTTCAAGTCTTTCTCTGATGTCAGGGCCCTGTGTGCACTAATAGCCTCTTCCCTCCTTTGTTGAGCTTTAACTGATCTCATGTGGTGTAGCTGTGTAACCATGGATTGGGCAACTGTGGAAAGACCTCTGAGAAAGTTGTGAGAAGTATCCTCAGGGGTTACCCCTTGGCCCCTATGAAGAGTCACATGTTGAGTTCTCCTTTCCTTGCAGAGCACCCCACTCTTGTTACTTCTGACACCTGAGAAAAAAAAAAATAAAATCTGGAAATGTAACTTAATTTTCAATACCAGAATGTGTACCTTCCTCCATGGTTCAATGAATAGTTTTCTTAAGGAAAGACTTATAGTGTAGGTCTTTGGCTCTTTTCTGTTAAAGACATTTTAGGGTTTTATCTGGATCTTTTCATACTGGATTTATTCATTCAGGTAATCTATTTTCACTATAATGTATTCAAATTGCTTTATGACTATAATCTCTATTTATAACAGGTTTCCAAAGAATTCTGCCAATCTGAGGTATTGATCCATCATCAAGTGACAGCTTTAGAGTTCCAAGTCACATAAAAAATCTTGTTCAGCATTTTTTCCCCTAATCAAACATCAGAATTTCAAGTGAAGATAGAAATCTTTTTTTTTTTTTCTGAAAGAGAGCTAGACTGCTTTTTTTTTTCAACATTTTTTATAAGAATGTGATGAATTCACTGTACATACAAGTGAAAACAGTAGGTTTTAAAATGATTACAGCAGGACTTTTTAAAGGCTCTGTCATGGAGAGTGGCTAGCTGCTTTCTGTTACATTTAAAATTGCCCACACAAGTTAGGTTAAAAATATTTCCAAATATCAAGGAGTTCTTTCACTTCTCATCTGTCTGCCTGAGCCTTCTTTCACTAGGCTGTTTTTTTTTTTTTTAATCTAGCAAAGTATAAGAATGCCTCAAAGATAAGAAAAACGAAACCAAACACAAAAATGTAAAGACCATTCTAATGATATCGGAAAGTATATTCGATGTCATTATGAACCAAATGTGATGTTCTTCCTTAACTGTAATTTGTCTAATTTACAAAGGAGTAACAGCAAGAATAAAGCATACAAAAGAACACATGGATTTAAAGATTCAGCTGTTGCACAGCTTCAGACATTGATATAGGTGGATTATGTTCTATAACTGAGAGAAACAGCAACTATATGTTGAAAAAAAAATAATCCTGTTCACAATTGCACCTTCTCATATCTAAGGAACAGAGTAGAATTTGAATGCCTTTAAGATAAAGGATGCTTAAGAGTATGTCTGTTGAAGAGGTGAGAATTACATTTAGGGTAAATGACAAAAATTTGTATCTGGAAAGCAATTGTAGCTGCAGAATAAGAATTTACTAACTTGAATGTTCAGTACTTTGGTTTCATGGTTAATAGTTTTAAAATAGGAACATAGAATCATAGAATCATAGAATGGTTTGTTCCCAAACATTAAAAATAATGAAGAAAATATATGCCTTTTATTAACTTCCTTTGTCCTAAAAAAGTAGGAGGGTTTGTAAGTCTTTTCTTACTGAAATATTGCTGTAAGACTAAAACACAGTCTTAGTCTCTAGTCCAACCTCCTGCTTCAAAGCCAGGTCAGCTCTGAGGTCAGACCAAGGTGCTCAGGGCTTTACTTGGTTGGGGCTTGAAAACCTCCAAGCAGGCAACCTCTCTGGGCAACCTCTTCCACTGCCAGGCTCTCCTTGTGGGGGAATAGTGTTCCCTTATATCTGGACTGAATCCCTCATGCTTCAATTTATGTCTGTTGTCCCTTGAACTCCTGTGATGCACTGCTGTAAAGAGCCTGGATTCATCTCCTCAGTGACCTCCCTATAAGTTATTGGAGGGCAGTGGTGAGGGTCCCCAAAGCTATCCTTTCTCCAGGCTCAACAAGCCCTGGACTGTTAGCTTCTCCTTGAAGGGCAAATGCTCCAGCCTCAACTATGGTTGAGTTGACCTTGGTTAGCTGCCAGAGGCCAACCCCAGCTGCTTTCTCCCACTCCTCTTCTTCAACAGGAGAAAATAAATGGAAAATCTTGTGGGTCAAGATAAAGAAAGGAAGATCACTTACCAATTATCATCACAGGCAAAACAAACTTGACTTGAGAAAAATCAATTTATTGCTAATTAAATAAATTTGAATAGTGAGAAACAAATGCAAAACCTGAAGCACCATCTTCCCCTCTCCCCTCCTTTTCTCCCAAGCTCAACTTCACTCCTTCTCTTGCCACCCCTCTGCCTTTTCAGCCCTGAAAAACACAGGGGGAATGGGGAATGGGCGACAGCGGTCAGCCCGTAACAGTACCTCCTCACACTTTCCCCTTGCTGCAGTATGGGTCCTCTCCATGGGCTGCAGTCCTTCAGGCTGAACCTGCTCCAGTTTGGACTCCTGTATGGGCTGCAGGGAAATATCTTCTCCATCGTGGCCTCTGCATGGGCTGCAAAGGCTGCTCCAGCACCTGAAGCATCTCCTTCCCCTCCTTTGGGCCTGTAGGCCCAAACCTATAGATATCTCATTCATCCCTCCTTTGCAATAACTTTTTATTTTGTTTTCCTCCAATCTTCCTACTTTTTTTTTTTTTTTCTGTGGTAATGATCAGGCTGAATGAATATGCTGAAGACCAGGCACAAGTGCATTTTGGGTAGGAAGCAGGACTTCAGTCATCCTTTTTAGCACCACCAGCTCATATCCCTGTACCCCAGAACATGGTGGCTATCAAGCTGCTCTGGAGTCCTCAGTTAGGCTGATGACTAAAAAAGTACTGAGGAATACTTGAAACACAAGTTGTTTTTTTTTTTGTTCCTGCTGCTGATACAAATTAACTAACCTCTCAGCTATCATATCTCTGATGTAGTGGGTACGTGGCAGCTTGATAACCTTTTGTGCGAGAGCTAGGAGTATTGCCTAAGCAATTCTGCCCCTCCATGTTTTGGTCCCCATTTTGACCAAAGACTAATATTAATGAAATGACCTGGACTATGCCTGAAAATCATTGACTTTAACACATCAGCTGTGGGAAACATGCGGGAAGAAATTGTCTTAAGCCTTGATTGTATGCTCTGTTCATGGTTACAAGAGTGGATCAGGACTACATGCAAACAATTCTACTAATATGAAGAGAAATCCTATTGCATTTTAACAGTATTTATTTACCCAGTAAAACAACCTTCCTTTGATTTCAGCACAAGTCTTTCCAAAGAAGAGATTAAGGAATGTAAAACTTCATACTACCATGGAAATATGTATTCAGTGCCTTTACTGAGTCTAATGACACAGCAGGGAAGCCCTCAAAATCCTGAACATACTAATAAACTACTTCTTAAAAGGCCATATTCTCATGGTGACCAAAAAGATCATTCTGAGCTGTTTTACTGAGATCAAACTATTTCAAAACCACAAGGCAAAACCTATCATCTTCTTTCATTTTCTAAAACTGGCAAAAATGTAACATTTCAGCTGTGAGGTTGTTTTTCCCCCCGCATCATTCCACTTTACAGCGCTGACAACCAAGATGTTTATAGTGCTATTAATATCAAACCTGCATATGCGGAGTGACTTGGGGGTTGTTTTGATTTAAATTCTGCGGAAACAAATGTGCTGAGAGCAGGAAAAATGAAATTGGAAATTAGATGCAACTTTTTAATGATGAGGATAACTAACTCCTAGAATGTCAAAGCATGCAATGCATCCTGCAACATTAGGAATTCTGGGTTTAAGAATGAATTTCTTTTAAAAAGTAGTTTAGAGCTCAACCATGTGTTATTTGGCTTGACAACGTTCATTTACAAACAGGGAAAAAACAGTTCTTTTCACCTCAGGAAATACTAGGTGAAAATATAGGCCTTATAATGGCTGATAGAAATAATAGAAATGTTTACTTCTCACCTTAAGGAGACAAAGCAATCCCCTCCCTTCTGAACAAAAAGTCACAGAGAGCTGCAATTGAAACAGGTGCAGATGATTAACTGTAAATAACTACCAACTTTTTGGCAATCTTAACAAGGACAGCAGGAAGGATAAACATCTCTTTATCATATCATTAATTATTGTTCCTATTGTTATTGCTACATATAGTTTGAATCTCTGTGCTGCGCTTCACACTGCACTAGAAAAACAAATAAAGACATACTCCTTGTCCTTGTGAGTTAAAGATCCAAAAATAACCCACTCACGGAAATATTTCTGCCAGGTGAGAGCAATGGTAGGTGGTGGCGGAGAACTATTCTCTGCCAGCTATAAACTAGATCAATGGATAATAGACTTTGCTCTGCCAGACTGATGGTCTGGCACATTTCATGAGCATTAAAATCACATGCAGATGCTGCTAATAATTAGAAAGCAGGAGATCAACATGGTTTAAAAAATCTGCGATGGTATTTTCTGAAATGTTGTTCTGGAAGATTTGCAACGGAAAAATAGTGGGGAATTTGAAGACTAGTGTTGTGAATTTTGTTTTGTGTCAGAAACATAAAAAATAGTAATTTTCCTAGTATTCAACTTTGGCTGTGCTCTTTTGCGTGCTACATAGGATGCAAGATTTCCCTTTGAGATTTTACTACCTTTTGGCATCCTCTTTATTCTTCTGCTTAATTTTTCATTCAGATTTTCTGTAAATTTTCTGTGAACCTCATTTGTCCAAATTTGTTCTGAATAGGTAGAGGTATAGGCATAGGGGGAATCCAGCAATACAAAAACAATGAAAAGGTTTCCGTAAGAAAGCTTGACATATTTCTACTTAACTTAGCTGCGAGTCTACATTTTTATCTCCTTTGACTTTCTACTACTAAACTTCTGTTAGAAGTAAAAAAAAAAAAAAGGATAGCAATTTTTATAGGTCAGGGAAGACTTTACAACTGTGCACATTTAAATATTGAAAATACATGCTATAATAAGGCTCAAATTATTTGCTCGTATTCCACAAGTTCTTGCTGGGCACAAAGAAATTTTAGTACCACGTTCATAGTAATAAAGAAGATGGGAGAAAACTCCAATCATAATATATCCTAATACTTTTATTTAACAAATGAATATGTACTATAAGAATTAGTCTGCCTTTGCTTTTACCCCTTGTCAAATATAATTACATAATTACATTGTACAACAAAGGCATAAAAATACTATCAGTTTCATGTAGTAGGGTTTTATATCCATCTCTTACCAGCATGAGACAAAAAAATATGCTGTCTTTGTTTTCATTATCAATACCCAAGTGACTCAAACACAGATATTAATGATGGTATTGAGTGAATTGATGGGGTTTTAGATTGCATTTTTCCGTCTTTATCCTCAATACCACCACAAGTGAATAAGTCAACAAGATTTCGATATTCAAAAAACAGGGTAAGAACTGAAAACTGAACAGCTTTCGTCAGTTCAATTATTCATCTATTCGTTATAAAGAATGGAACAATATTTAAACAAGTGTTTTTTTCCTTAGATTAAACTTCACGTGGAATGAAAGTGGGCTTCTTAAGGACCCATTATAGCATAATAATGCTTTTGAAACAAAGCTGTATTGCTTTGTAATGTGTCGTGTATGACATATTTAGTTGTATATCAAAAGGCTGCATTCCTAGTGGTCCCATGTGATGTGATTGTCCCTTTTCTATTAATTTATCATGGTCTTTGAGTTTAAGTTCAGGGAGATCACACAGTGAATTCTGTAGTTATGTAAAGAGGTTTTGTGTTGATTTTGTGAGAAGCTGAGAAAGTGCAACATCCACTGGCAGGAGAGAGGCAGTATGAATTTGAATGATGCAAGACCCAAAAATACACAATGAGGAGATTTTCAGAAGAACCTGAAATTTTATATAAAGGTGCATGAGGAGCTGTGGAGGGAGTTCAAGGAAGCGCTAGAACAACCCACAAACATAAGCAAGGAAGAACACATCATCATTACCTGCCTCTCTGCCTTCATTAGTGAAATTAGTTCAGACAGTGCTGCAGTTTGCTCATAAAAACCTCTATCCAGAGCCTACAGTACCCTTTGCAAAAAATGAGAAATACAGTCAAATCACAGTGAAATGCAATAGTGTCTCTACATACCCAAGCCAAAGAAAATGATCAACTGTAAAAAATCAAATCCAGGAACTATCTCTCTTCTCCATAGATACAAGCCCTAAGCATATTTTTGTCTTTCACAAAGTGTGGGTATTTCAGCACGTCCTGCCGATCAGGAAATATTAGGAAGTAATTTGCTCATAATGGCAGCGAATGCAAATCAATCCACTCGAGTAAAATGACGCTGTAGAGGTGGGGTGGGAGAGAATTTGCCTTCGTCTAGAAAAAAAAAAAAAAAAAAAGAGATGTGGATCCTTAATTGTGTGCTGCTTTTCCTCAGACTGCTCGAGTTTGCAGTTCAAAAGGGGTGGCGCTGCATCCCACACTGCCTCTCCTGCAATCTGTTTCTGCAAGGACCATCCATCTGCTAGGTTTAAACAGACCTCCAGTTGCTTATGTGTTTGTTCACAGATGTAGGTAGGAGGTTTGACTGCAGGTTTCTAAAACTCGCATCCAAGATTATGAGACACATTTGCAAACATACTTGCATATAGCAGAGTCTTATCTATTTGCTGGGAAATTCTCTATTGTTTGACTTGCAAATCAGTTCCATTTAAATTGAAACACAGTAGTGATACTTACACACATAAAATGAAATTTGCACAACATCATTTCAATTTAGCCAAGAATTCTAAAATATACAATGACAGAAAACATTAAAGACAGTATCCATGAAATTATTATCTATGAAATAGAATTTATTTGAGAGAAGAAAGATCTGCAAGGGGAGTTTGTTTCAAAAAAAACGTGTTTCTTAAACTGTAGAAAGTGCAGCACTTGAAAATGACATTATAATTTCAGTTGATTCCCAAGGGTCCTCTACAAGTAAATCAATTACTATATTTTTTAACAATGGACTGAATTTGCCTCTTTATAAGAAAATTATGGATTACTGCAACAGTTTGATTACAACTGGAAGTCCTTTCTAAAGGAAAGATTGAAAGAATCTTTCCTTTGGAATCTCCCTTTCTTGTGAGAGCAAGTTCTGGATATTGGAAAGTAAGTGTGGAATACAACAGAGATGGTACAGAACAAAATGCACCAACACATGACTATCCTGTTTTGGCAGGAGGATACTTTGTAGGAAGATGTTACTATGATATTTAGCAAAATACAAAGTGAGACTTTCTTCCTACTCTACCAGCTGCAATAGATCATTAGATTACAGTCCACAAAAAAGATTTGTGTTCACTTGCAAGTGAAACTTTGTGGGACAAGGCTAATGCTATTATTATTGCTGGGTTTTGTGGTTCATTATTTGACACCATTTATGAACGCATTTTGGTTTGGGAAAAAATACTTTACCGGTGAATGACAAGTGACGTGTACATATAGATGATTTTACTTTTATCTTAAACATATGTTTTGATATGTGTCTAAGGGAAAAATTCTTCATTATGTAATGAAAGAGCAGGTTCTTAGTTCTCCATGTAGCTTTTCCTCACATCCAGTGTGATTCAGCTGCTGAGCTGCAGAACAAGTCCAACAGGCCCAACATCTTTAGAGCACAGTTTTGTTCGGAGACACTGTTCTGCAAGATAATGGAAACAACTGAAAAGGAATTCTGTCAACTCCCTAGGCAAGCTGGACTACTTTCATCAGTCCATTTTAAGTATATTGGTTACAGGATAAATGTTAACTTTTATTATCAGTTTTGTAGGATTCCAGGTAGTGCTGATTCTACTTTACACCTTCAATTTTTTACTGATATAATTTTCTTGATGTGAGTGAATTTAAACCAGGATTTAGATCCCAACCTTGCTAGGTACTGAGCATACCTGAGAAGTGAGTAATTTCAGATATTGCTAATATAGTAGGATCTGGCCCATATGCAGGTGGAAGGAGGAGGATAATACATTCAAGATTTCTTTATAGCTAAATGATGTTGTCCATCGATAGATATTTCTGGGAAAATCCTGGAAGTCTGGCTACTGACATTTCATAGAATCATAAAGTTGTTTGAGTTGGAAGGGACACTTAAACACAATCTAGCCTCCTTTAAGTTCTGAAAGACTGCGCTTGATTCCATTGTCTGTGTCACTGATGAAGATATTAAACAGCACTAGTCCCAGTATGGACCCCTGAGGGACACCACTCAGCACCAATCTGCGTCCAGACACTGAGTCATTGATCACTACCCTCTGGATGTGGCCATCCAACTAATTCCTTATCCATCAAACAATCCACCCATCAAATCCATATCTCTCCAATTTAGAGAAAAGGATGTTGTGGGGGACCGTGTAAAAGGCCTTGCAGAATTCCAGATAGACAACATCTGTAGCTCTTCCCTTCTCCATTGATGTAGTCACTCCATCATAGAAGGCCATTAGGTTGGTCAGGTAGGACTTGTCCTTGGTGAAGGCATGCTGGCTGTCTTGAATCTCCTCCCTGTCCTCCATGCGCCTTAGTATAACTTCATCTTTTCTATGATCTTCTCATGCACAGAGGTAAGGCTGATAGGTTGGTAGTTCCCAGGGTCCTCTTTCTACCCTTTTTAAAAATGGGTGCAATGGTTACCTTTTTGCAGTCACCAGGGACTTTACCTGACTGCCACAACTTTTCAAATATCATGGAGAGTGTCTTGGCAACTATATCAGCCAATTCCCTCAGGACTCTGGGATGCATCTCATCAGGTCCCATAGACTCATGTATGTTCAGGTTCCTTAGGTGGTCACAAACCTGATCTTCTTTTACGGAGGGAGCAACTTTTCTCCCCCAGTCCCTGCCTTGTGGTCCATCCACTCAAGAGGTGTGGGGAGAGAGGCTGCCAGTGAAGACTGAGGCAAAGAAGTTGTTGAGTACCTCAGTCTTCTCCTTGTCTGTTGTTACCAGTTTGCCAGTTGTGTTCATTGTGGGGACTATGCTTTCTTTACCTTTCTTTTTCTGGCTGAGATACCTGTAGAAGCTCTTATTATTCTTTGCACCCCTTGCCAAGTTCAGGTCCAGCTGCACCTCGGCCTTCCTGACTCCATCCCTACACAGCCAGGCAGTGTTCCTATACTCTTCCCAGGTCACCGGTCCCTGCTTCCACTGCCTGTGCATTTCCTTCTTGCCCTTTAGTTTGACCAGCAGGTCTTTACTTATGCCAGTCTCTTGCCTTCCTTTCCTGATTTCTTACACCTGGAGATCAAGAGATCTTGCACTCCGTGGAACATGTCCTTAAAGATATGTCAGCTCTGTTCTTCTCCCTTGTCCATGAGGGCAATTTCCCAGGGGATCCTATTGACTAATTCCTTGAACAACTGGAAGTTTCCTTTCCTAAAATTATGGGTCCTGACTTTACTCTTGACCTGACCCACATCTCTTAGGACTGCGAACTCCACCAGTGCATGATCATTGCAGCCCAAGCTGCCTCCAATCTTGACGTCACCAATTTGGTCACTTACGTTGGTGACCATCAAGTCCCTTCTAATAGGGCTGCCTATTTCCTGGCTTAAGAAGTTACCCTCAATGCACTCCAGGAGTCTTCTGGATTGCCTACAGCTCGCCACGCTACATTTCCAGCAGATGTCAGGGTGGTTGAAGTCCCCCAGCAGGACGAAAGCCCATGAGCTCAGTGCCTCCTGTAGCTGGAGTAAGAAGGGTTAATCAATAGGTTTCCCTTGATCATGTGGCCTGTAGTAGACACAAACCACAAGGTTCCCTTTGTTGCCTCGGTCTCCAATTCTTACCTCTAAAATTTCAACCTGCTTGTGGCTATTCTTCAGAGACAGCTCTGCACACTCTATCTGTTTCTTGACATAGAGGGCAACAACTCAGTCCCTCCTTTCTCACTTGTCTCTTCTGAACAGCTTGTAACCACCTATAGCTGCAGATCTGACTTTAGCTATAAAGGGCTGCTGAGTATCACTTCCTGGCAGCTGAGTACCTGTGTTAGAAACAGACAGGTGTTGTAATCCATTTTTTATATTTTTCTTAAGTTCAAAAAACTTGCTTGTTCTCACAAACCATTACTTACCCTTCCTTATGTGTACTGAACAAAGAAGAAGAAAAAGAAAAAGAAGAAAAGGAAAAAAGAAGAAGAAAAAGAAAAAGAAAAAGAAAAAGAAAAAGAAAAAGAAAAAGAAAAAGAAAAAGAAAAAGAAAAAGAAAAAGAAAAAGAAAAAGAAAAAGAAAAAGAAAAAGAAAAAGAAAAAGAAAAAGAAAAAGAAAAAGAAAAAGAAAAAGAAAAAGAAGAAAAAGAAAAAGAAAAAGAAAAAGGAAAAGAAAAAGAAAAAGAAAAAGAAAAAGGAAAAGAAAAAGAAAGAAAAAGAAAAAGAAAAAGAAAAAGAAAAAGGAAAAGAAAAAGAAAAAGAAAAAGAAAAAGAAAAAGAAAAAGAAAAAGAAAAAGAAAAAGAAAAAGAAAAAGAAAAAGAAAAAGAAAAAGAAAAAGAAAAAGAAAAAGAAAAAGAAAAAGAAAAAGAAAAAGAAAAAGAAAAAGAAAAAGAAAAAGAAAAAGAAAAAGAAAAAACCCCAAGCAAATTATGGACCTCAGTAAAAGAGATGCTGGTTTTATGTGTCACCAATAAAATACTATGCCTGAAAGCAGTCTGGTGCAATTGGATGATAATGGCTGCCTATATTTTTAAACATAGACTCAGAAGTGGAAATTATGCCCTTCAAGTGATATATAGCTTCCCATGCTAATTAATGTTCTCTTTTCATTATTGTGACCAGCATAAATTTAAGCAAAAAGGCCCAGATTCACCCAGATATACTTCTATAAACTCTGTAGGAATTAGGTTAGGAATGAATGTACATTGAAGACTTTTCTCATAAGGAGCAAGATGAGCTTCCTGGATTTGTATCATACCCCTGGCTGCTGTCATTAAAGATGATGATCCGAATTTTAGTAGTCGGTTGTAGACTTCCAGTTAACTGTGTATGTCATTGAATTACTGGTCTGAAGTTTCTGCTCTGTTTAGATGACACCAAATACTGGATATTGCAGATCCTACTGAAAAGTTGTCCAAATAAAATAAACATTCCAGACACTAACTGAACAAGTCTGAATGGCAAGTATGGCAAACTTGAGCAATTACGGCCTCCTAAATAAAGAACTCAGCATTCCATACGCTATCTTTTAGGCAGTTTAGAGTCTAATGACCAAACTCTCTATGGTGATACATTATTCTAAGGAGCGGTATGAAACAGTAATGCTATTTTAAGGATGAAGGAAGAGAAATAACAAAGGACTCTGTATTAGCAACTGTGGTCCAAAAGCTTAAGGTAGAGTAGAAGTGGAAGATAGTTTGACAGACAGATGGTTAAAACAGGTGAGTCCCTGTTACTAGGAGGACATCAGAGTAAATTTAGCTGCCATTTATCTCTTAATCCTGTGTTTGTTTGGCAATGAAAGTACCTACCCAATACATAAACACATTTTCAGCTCCTCAATTGTCCTGTGGGGCCATACAAATATAATTTTAGAGAAGTTGTGCTACATTAAAATCAAGTCACAAACGCTTATTAATTAACAATCAAACATCACCTTTCATTTTGGGGACATTTAAGACATACTTTAAGTAGGATTCCTCCCTCCTCCGCTCTTCTGTTTTCCTCCTGCTCCTCCTCCCCATTCTGTCTACAGTATGGTGTCATATGTACTGAGATATATTTGTTTTTAGCAGATTTTAGACATCTGGAGCAAGAAGACACTATATCCATGGAACGGGTCCCTGTGTGTTCACAAGTGTTGATGAAAGAAGCTGTGTTGCTTCAGCGCTTTCTGTGTTAAAGTGCAAAGGGATGTTCTTTTTAAGAGTTCATCTCTCATCATTTTAATTGACTTAATTTCACAAGTCCAAAACACAAACGTGTTGTCCTTAACAAATTGGTAAAAGGTGGTTCCAAATACACTCATGACAAATTCTTGTATGTGATCAATTTAATTTTACTTGTTCATGGTTTCAAAGACCTTAATTTGCTTTTACAAGAAAAACTGACACAACCAGAACAGGGCAGCTGCAGAAATAAAAATTACATTCTTCAAATAATAAAATACTTCAGTAAAACAACAAGCTTGAGCTAGAATCAGCAGAATTATGTGTTTACATTCACTAGTCAGACTCCCTTCACAGACCTGTTTGCAAGTGTGGAACTGATCTGTACTGGTGAAGTCAGAACATGAGTATGTTTGAAGCATTTTTGACCCTGCAGTTAATTGGATCCAAGAACATCCCTTGAGGCACTGACTGTGCATGAGCGCTGGGCAATTTCTGTCCCCTCCAAACAGATCTTTTGCAAAAATGCTGATGAATATTTTCCTAATTTCCATCCAGCTATCACATACTGTAGAATATTTTGCATTGCTGTAAGCCAAAAAATTGAAAAGACGGGAGGGGGGGGAATAATTTTCAGTATTTTAATGATTTAATAAATAGTTTTGCTGTTGACCAACTTGAAGAACAGTTAGCCTTTTTCAGGGAGCATTGAATGTGAGTTGGACAGCTCTGCATTTACAGGGGGAGAAAAAAATGCACAAAAAATCCTACTTAAGATGCAGCTAGGATTTTTTTCTGTAGAGGAGAACAGCTGTGTAGAGCAGCTACTGAGCAGTAAATTCCCAGCCTGGCACTCTAACTTTCCTGTGCAGATAACCCCCAAACCCATTCAGGCAGGTCAATGGAGTGCTTGCTTTTATCGCCATTAACGTGAGTTACAGCTGTTTACAATTGCTGCAAGACAGTCTAAATGGAGAAAGCAAACATTACAACGTTAAAGGATGATCCCACTATGAAATGTGTCTCTGCAAAAATGATATTTGAAGTTCAATGTCTGTCATGTTTTCTAATTTCCCAGTTCAAATATGTTTAGCTTAAAAATTAAAAAGTTTATTCCATCTGCCAGCCCCGTGTATTCAATTTTAAATTGGTAAGTGAGCCTGCTGCTTTTTAGCTCCAAATTCACTCATGGTGAAGATTCCACAAAAGAAATTCTCCTTACGTTTCTGTTCATGACACGTGAATCAGAATACCGCTTTTGTGTGTGGGTTCTCCTATGTGAAAAGGAGTAAAAAAGAAAAACAAAAATCTATCGTTGTTGCTTAAGTAAACAGGCATGGCTTTTGTCTCTTGCAAAAGCTAAGTATTTGTCAGCAATAGCCACTTTTTAAGAAAGAATCTTCTTAGATGCCTAGCTTGTAAATTACTGTGACAAATCCTGTTTCAACTCATCTCTGTCAATATAAAACTCTGGATCCCACCCATATACAATCTGTTGAAACAAAAAATCAGCTTCCATTTCATTTGAGTTCAATGGGAGAAGTTTCCTCAAAATGCAGCAATCCAACTTTTCAGTTTAGAACTCAATCAATATTAGGGCTAAGTGTTGCAGCTTGTCTTGCAAAAGAGATAGGACCGTATATAGCTGGTTTTGAAAGTCAGAAAAATTAGGCTTTTTCATACGTAGAGTTGTGGTCTTTTTTTTTTTTTCCTTTTAGGAAAAAATCCTGTTCTTCACAGTAGGGAAGGAGATAAAATGTTTATGAAAAATCCTAGGTTTTTTTAACATATGTTGTCATAATGGCATGAACATCAGAGGTCATCCTGCTATGAAGAAGATTTGGGGAAGATGACTGTGGAGCCAGTAGGATAATGGAAAAAGAAGCAGAATGTATACATCGAGTTGCTGGGAGTTCCCCTATTACCTTCCTTCTTTCCCTTTTGGTTTCAGAGCAATGAAAAAGGTCAATGCTTCATAAGGTTTCATTTCAACCCCCCCAAAATGACAACAGAAGAGTCTTGAAGAAGTGACTGGGAGACAGTATGTGATTCTGAAGAAATAAGAAGACAAAGCTGACAAAAAGAAAGTACCTTTCACCAGGTAAGGCTTCAAGAAGACATATTTTCAATTTTATGGCCAAAGAGTGAAAGTCGGGCTATAGCTGTGTCTAGATGTAATAAGCACAAGTAAGTAAAAGCAGCATTTACAATAGTGACACCAGCTTTACTTTTTAACTGAACAATATATGCTGACATAACCATTACCTTGCTCCTGTACATACTCAGGAATAAGTGCTGATAACATCAGAAAGAGACAGATTGTGTGAGCAGATTGTGAAAGGGATGTAATGGTAAACTGTGCTGCCGACTCATATTAGATGTAAAAGATAATGCCCTCTGCTGACTGACAGGCAGAGAAGCTATCAGGCCAGAGAAATTACCAGGGTTGTCTGTGGATTTTTTGTATAGACTTACATGTCTTGTTGCCAAGAATATGTTACACTTGACACGGGAGTAGACAGAATGGAAAACTGTTTGTCTGCATATAGGAGGTGTAAAAGAAGAGGTAATTTCCTCCATTATTCTTTTTTTTTTTAATTAGAATCCCTTTGGAGGGAGACAGGCAGAAGTTAAAGAAAACAAGACAACAAATCCCACTTTCGCTAGCATGCCTAGAAAAATGTCTCAGGACATTCAATGTGAATATTTTTTTTTTAAATTAAAAAGAAGAATTCAAAACTGATCCAGCTGTCTCGTACTGTACAGACTTTTCGCAAATATTGTAAGTGACGAGTTTGTTAGCTAGGAAGCTTGAAAAAAAGTGAATTTAATTGCTTTTTTTGGCATTGGCTGGAAGTGAATTTGAAACTTTTGAGACTATGTAATCAAACCAAAAAACTGAGGCTGTTATAGTCCTGCATCCTAAAAACCAGTTAATGTATGGGCTGTGTGAATGCATCTTAGTTAAAGCTGCCAATCTCTGTTTGCCTTTGAGTATCAAAAATTTTATGTGCTACAGTCTGCAGCCCAGGGACTCTTTGTTGGCACAATTTTCTGGGTAACTTAAAATAAATAATATTTGAGAAAAGCATAAATTTCTCACAGACATTTTAGGAACAGATAATGGATGTAATTGTAATAATTAAGGATGACATGATTAAATATGAATTACTACATCAGAAGTGCTAGTCATTGATAATATAAAGGCTCCATTGTTTGCAGCTAAGAAAGGTTTGAAATTTGGTGACTGTAGAGGTTTCTTGCTTCTTGACTTACAGTATGTTAGCTGTGGTCTGAAACAGACTGTTATCATCTAATAGACATGCAGAATTTGGGCAAGTCCTTTTGACAGCTTCTAATTGCTTTACTGGAAGATTGTTAGGGAACATTGCTGGTAATATTATTGAGTTAAAGTTTTCCTCAAAAAATGTTTATATATTTATGAGGCTGCATTTAGAAAGGGATAGTAAGAAAGATATTTGTATTTCCATACCAATTTTCTAATCTTTTCTTCCTTTGATGTTTCTGTAGGAATTGAGTTACTTCACAGGGTGAGAAGGGACAGATGATAGGTTCCTCATTTTCATTTTTGCTTTGTTACTGTGAAGCAGATCTGTAATGACTTCAGGCAAGAGTTCTGTTGCTGAAATTATTACTACTTTAATTTAAAAATGAATGTTTTTTTTTCCTTTACTTTTAAGTGATTACTTGTCTGGGGATATATATGATTTATACTCAAACATTATCATTTGTTATATATTTCTCTGGTGTGATAAAGCATACCAAACAAGCAATAGAAACACTGAGATAATAAATAAATTCATATAATTGGTTATTTAATACTGAAACAGACATACTCTATGGTAATTGGATATGCTTATTAGCATTTGAAATGTGGTAGTAGAATATGCAGGTAATGTTTGGTAGACAGATGTTCTTGTCTGGAAACCCCGAAGGAAAAGTAAAATACTTTTCTATAAATTGTATATTTATAAAATTACTTTAATTTCAAAATGTTAAAAGAGAAATAGAAAACCACAGAGCTGGTTGTAAAGATAACTTTTGAAATTTTTCGGTAGCTGAGTGAAAAATACTTAATTGTCACTTAAAGGAAACAGTGGCTCCAGTGTTCATTAATTTTATTTTAAAATTTTTAGAAAGGTTGTTGTCAAATGTCTTTGCCCATTAACGTTCTTCCTGTGTTCAATAGAATTGGTGGGATTTCATAGCTAGCAATAAGAAATCTGAATTTGCCCTTTTAACTGTGATGAGTTCTTAAATTATAGAGGTTAAATACAGACAGGGAGTTCCTGGTGGGAAGGAGAAGGAGTTACACCTGATCTACTCAGCCTGCTGACACCTCACTCTCTTACAATTCACTCTCTTCACTTCATTTTTACAACAAGGACCCTACAACCAATACTGGAGCCCAAGGCTCATTGTAGACCAGCTGTTGTCAAACAGTATTAAAAAAAATCCCATTAAATAAAACTTTTGGGTTTTATTTCTTGTCTCTAATGTTCTCATAGATATTTTATGTAAGTGGAGAGCAGAAATAAGAATTTTGATGTATGACGTTAGTGCCCAGTTGACCAGTCTTCAATACTTAAAACTTGGGTTACTTCAAAAAATGGAATCTTTCCTTTTTCTTTGGTAGAGCCTGACATACGCACAGTCTGGAGGCAGGAGTACACTTACGTTATCCAGGTTGCTCAGGGTCCGGGTGATACAGAAAAGGTCATCTGCACAGGTTTCATTTCTATCTTCCAACATTCACAAAGATCCTGTCAATTTAGAGATTAAAAAAATGTAACATCATGGTTTATTCCACAGGCTTTGGTGATAGACACACTCTAAAATTTAGAGGATGTCTCACCACTGTTGCGTGGAAAAAAACGAAAGCAAACATGTCACCATTTATTTCCGTGCTAGTCTTCCTGCCACGATTGCTCTGTCATTACTAGCAAATGCCTTGTGAAAGTGGTGGAAATCTTCATTAGAAAAGAGCCAAACATAAGCAGACATAGAAATTTTAAGAAGTGAGTTCCAAAAGTGGTTTTGAAAGTCCTCCTAGAATGGGAATTCAGGATCACAATCACCTTCTTTGCAAAACTGGATTAAAGACAGTTGGTTTTACAGCTTATAATCAGATCAAGCCTTTCCTCAGAGAGGTACAAACATAACTGTTACAGAAGTACTTGCTTCAAATTCTGTTTCCCAACAGAAACCTTCTCGTTGCAGCCTGTTCTCCCCAGTGGCTGAGCTGATGGAAGCGGGGGAGCCCACCTGCAGCCCTGCAAAGACACCTGCCTTGTGCTCACTACATCAGCACATGATGGGAGGAAGGGATTTACAGCAGCAGATCGGCGGCATGCTGCACGTGGTGAAAGGAAGGAAAATCAGGCCCGGGAATGCTTTAGAGGTGCCAATAGGTATTGACCATCACAGTCGAGAATGTGGAACTGCAGCCATGGAGTGGCGATCAGGGACACAGTGGTTTCATTCTTTTCTTTTGTTGCTGGTAAGAATCTTAGCCTGAAAACTTGGCAAAGTTTTTCTGTGAATAAGGACAAGTGAAAAATAAATCCATTATTCTGAGTTGTTTCTAACCATTGAGCTAGACAGCTCTGACTCATTCTGTTCTCATACGTACTGTGCATACGCCCACTGTATATTGGCTGAGCACAGCCATAACCTTGCAGTCAAGACAGTCATGTCTTTAACCCCTTTTTACATTTACTGTGTTGATACTGAAATGCCAGAAGAACTTAATATGGGCTATTAAACAACAACTTCAGTATAAATTAGACACATTCTACTCTATAATCACATACACCAGACTATGTCTATTTTCTTGGAGTGTGCAGAGTGACTCTTTACGTCTCTCAGCTTTTTTTCACTCCATCTTCAGGGACTGGCTGTGATTATCGAGTAATATCTTCTAGGATAAAATATAACTTTAATTCTGTTTAAGTGCGACTGGTCATGTTCAACATTATTGTATAAAGATAAACATAATTTTCATGGCATCTTTAGGTGCCGTGTAAACTTAGGAACAAATCATAACCTTAACAAAGTAAATAGTGAAAATGTGGGATTTTTTAAAGAGATCTAGATGTAAACTTCAGATTTAAACTGTGTAGTAAAAAATGTGTGATTTTAGAATACTCTGTTATGACAATCACAGACATATATATGGGTTTATACACAGGTTATAAGTATATAACATATTTTTTGTATCTATATATATGCTGTATATGTGTTTCATATTTATGTATATGTGTCTCATATAAATACATATACATGTGTGAATCAGGATGTAGAAACTGATGAAGTATTCTATAAGCAGCTGGCAGAGGTCTCACGATCATCTGCCCTTGTTCTTGTGGGGGACTTCAACTTCCCAGACGTCTGCTGGAAATACTACGCAGCAGAGAGGGAACAGTCATGGAGGTTCCTGGAGTGTGTGGAAGACAACTTCCTAACACAGCTGGTGAAGGAACCAACTAGGGGAAGTGCACTACTGGACCTACTGTTTGTTAACAGAGAAGGTCTTGTGGGGGATGTAAAGGTTGGAGGTCGCCTTGGGCAGAGTGATCATGAAATGATAGAATTTTCAATTCCTGATCATGTAAGGCGGGGAGCCAGCAGAACTGCCACCTTGGATTTCCGAAGGGCAGACTTTAGCCTGTTTAGGAGCATGGTCGAGAGTGTCCCTTGGGAGGCAGTTTTGAAGAGCAAAGGTGCCCAGGAAGGCTGGGCATACTTCAAGCAGGTGCTCTTAAAAGCGCAGGAGAAGGCCATCCCCATGTCTCGAAAATCGAGCAGACGGGGAAGACAACCAGCCTGGCTAAATAGACAACTTTGGCTGGACCTCAGGAAAAAAAGGAAAGTTTACATTCTCTAGAAAAGGGGGTTGGCAACTTATGAGGACTATCAAGATAGAACAAAGCTATGTAGGGGGAAAATGAGAAGGGCCAAAGCTCAATCAGAACTCAGCTTGGCCACTGCAGTTAAAGACAATAAGAAGAGATTCTTTCAGTATTTCAATAGAAAAAGGAAGACGAGGGAAAATGTAGGCCCACCGGTGAATGAGACAGGTGCCCTAGTGGTAGAAGACACAGAGAGGGCAGAGTTACTGAATGCCTTCTTTTCTTCGGTCTTCACTGCTAAAGCTGTCCCTCACGAATCCCATACTCTGAAGGCAAAGGGGAAGGTCTGGAGAGAGGAAGATTTTCCCCCAGTTGAGGAGGACCGTGTCAGAGACCACTTGGCCAAGCTGGACATTCACAAGTCCATGGGCCCTGATGGCATGCATCCGCGAGTGCTGAGAGAGCTGGCAGATGTTATTGCTAGACCACTCTCCATTGTCTTTGAACGGTCATGGAGAACAGGAGAGGTGCCTGAGGACTGGAGGAAGGCTGACATCACTCCGATCTTCAAAAAAGGCAAGAAGGAGGACCCAGGGAACTACCCACCAGTTAGTCTCACCTCTGTCCCTGGGAAGGGAATGGAGCGACTCATTCTGGATGTCATCTCCAAACACGTTGAGGAACAGGAAGTTATTGGAAGTGGTCAACATGGATTTACCAAGGGTAAATCGTGCTTGACCAATCTGATAGCTTTCTATGATGTTATAACTGGTTGGCTGGATGAGGGGAGAGTCGTGGATGTCATCTACCTTGACTTCAGCAAGGCTTTTGACCCTGTCTCCCATGACATCCTCATTAGGAAGCTGAGGAAGTATGGGCTAGATGAGGTGACAGTGAGGTGGATTGAGAGTTGGCTGCGGGACAGAACTCAGAGGGTTGTGATCAGTGGCACAGAGTCTAGTTGGAGGCCTGTAACCAGTGGTGTCCCCCAGGGGTCAATACTCGGTCCAATTTTGTTTAATATATTCATTAATGACCTGGATGAGGGGACAGAGTGTATCCTCAGCAAGTTCGCTGATGATACCAAACTGGGTGGGGTGGCTGACACCCCAGAGGGCCGTGCTGCCATCCAGCGTGACCTGGACAGGCTGGAGAGCTGGGCAGAGAAGAACCTAATGAAGTTCAACAAAAGCAAGTGCAAGGTCCTGCACCTGGGGAGGAAGAATGCAAAGCACCAGTATAGGTTAGGGGCGGACCTGCTGGGAAGTAGCTCGGAGGAGAAGGATCTGGGGGTTTTGGTAGACAGTAAATTATCCATGGCCCAGCAATGTGCCCTTGTCACCAAAAAGGCCAATGGAATCCTGGGCTGCATAGGGAAGAGTGTGGCCAGTAGGTTGAAGGAGGACATTCTCCCCCTCTACTCGGCACTGGTGAGGCCACAACTGGAATACTGTGTCCAGTTTTGGGCTCCCCAGTTCAAGAGGGACAGGGAACTGCTGGAGCGAGTCCAGCGAAGGGCAACTAAGATGATTAAGGGCTTGGAGCATCTGCCTTATGAGGAAAGGCTGAGAGAGCTGGGACTCTTTAGCCTGGAGAAGAGAAGGCTGAGGGGAGACCTTATTATGGCATACAAGTATCTAAAGGGTGGCTTGAAGGAGGATGGAGCCAGGCTCTTTTCAATGGTTCCCAGTGACAGGACGAGGGGTAATGGGCACAAGTTAGAACACAGGAAGTTCCATTCAAATACACGGAAAAACTTCTTTATGGTGAGGGTGACAGAGCACTGGCACAGGCTGCCCAGGGAGGTTGTGGAGTCCCCTTCCCTGGAGATTTTCAAGACCCGCCTGGATGCAGTCCTGAGTAATGTGCTCTAGGCAATCCTGCTTTAGCAGGGGAGTTGGACTAGATGATCTCTAGAGGTCCCTTCCAATTCTGAAAATTCTGTGATTCTGTGATTCTGTGATTCTGTGAATGGGTGTGTATAATTATATAAATATTTATATAGATATTTAATTTTATGTATATATAAATATGCATGGTTATCTTGTTCCCAATTCTAAAAAGGAGACTTTATGTGTCCTCAGATATTTAACTTAACAGACTGGAAGTGCAACCATATATTCATCAGAAGAATTAAAGTACATGTGAGAAGAATGATTTGTTGGATTATAAAAGATGCTATTTGTCAGTCTTGAGAGTTTAAATGGTCTGTTTATAATTTGCTTTTAAGTAAGAAAAGTCTGTTAGAACATCTGGTAAGGGTACAATTGAACTTTCCTCTCTAACATCATTCCATCCATTAAATACTTGGAAGGACTATATTAGATGACCTCAGACCATACAACAAGTACAGTTACTAGGTTCAGTGTTTCAGCCTTCATTGTAAGACTGTTTTGCTGCTATTGTTAGGGAGCAAATATTATCTGAAATTTATAGGGGATTTAATTTGTTTCAGATGACATTTTTGGACTTGTATGGTATAAATTAAATGGTACTTTATTTATAAATAAATATTTATGGTCCAAATATTGTCTCATCACAAGCCAGAGTCTACTAACTTTGCTCAAGCCAAATAATCCTTTATTCTACAAGTAAGTCCTGTGACCTGAGCAAGGTATTCACGGTTGGACACTATTTCATTGGTACAGAGATCACAATTTTTTGTGTAACTTGTAGATGGATGACTGATGGCGAAAGGTCTCTGTGTCTTCCTTGTCTTCCTCTGCAATCTAGCTTTTCCAACAAATTCTTTCTCCATCATAGCGTAAAACATCATTATCTTGGCTGTCTGTAGACTTGTCATCTATAGACCATGTCCAGTTCCTCATGTCCAGGTTGTGTCCAAGTCTTGCAGAGTTTCTCTGTTTCTAACAGACAGTTCCATCCTTTCCTCCACCTAAAACTTTCCCAAAGAGTCTACTTACCTGGTATTTAAATGATTGAAAAATCTGTTTTATTCATTGCACTCACTACACATATTTTACTGATTTTTTCCTGAATGCTGTCATGTATTTTTGCTGACCTGTTACTGTGAGCACATGGCCCCTCTCCTCAACTACCTCAAGTTCCCACTTCTCTGTTACATCAGAAGTTATTTGCCTTTGTTTTCAAAGTTTTTACAGTCTTTCTCTACCTTGAGCTTTACTTCTTCTTCCAGCTTAAGATCCCAAGAGGCTGTCTCCTGTGTCTGCGTAACCCAGAGTAACATCGTCTGCCACTCGTTTCTTTGATTTTCAAACCATGCCTTTCTGCTTTCTCCCACAGTGCCCTTCATGCTTTAAAAGAGCTCATGTAGGTACCGTGTAACCTTCCTCTCATCCCTGCACAGAACTTACAGCAGCTGAGAGGTTTGTAGAAACTGTTGATGACAAAGAAGCTTCAGAGTGCTCTGCCCGACTGCTTACCCTGTTGAACGCGATTGTTTAATGTCTTCTTTGTCTTCCTTTGTAAGTATCCTTGAGTTTCTTCATGTGAACCAGAAGTATGCATTGTCTTCCTGATTTGTGTATAACACCCAGCACAGACATCCCTAATCTTTAACTGGAATTCCTGGGGTCTGTGGTAGCAGAAATAATAAATGATAAGAAAAAATAGCTTCTTGAAAGTGACAGGAAAATTAACTCCTGACATATGTACAGCAAACAGCGGTTTGCTGAGACACATTATGAATCACACAGCAACTGAGTTTGCTTGCACGTTGTGAGCTGCTTTATTCTTTCAAATTTGTTCCTGAAGCTAATTGGGCAGATGCTATTTTTGGAGCTACAAATAAAAAGTGTCTTTTATGTACCTGAGTTTCCCAATTCATTGTAAGAGCCTTACAATGGTCTATTTGTAAAATTTACATTTCACAAACTAATTTGTTTGTTAATTAAAAAAGACTCTTACAGATTTACCTCCTATAGTAGTTTGTCAGTTTATTCTTGTAAACATTCTGGACCACCACATTCATCCCTGAAACTCTAAAAGCTAATGGTTAGAAGTGACAGTCTCCAATTATATAGTATTATCCTCTTTAGGAAATTTTTTATTTTATACAAATTTGTATCAGCCTAAAAGCTATAAAATTTTCCTTTTAAATTGTATTACTGAGTAAACAAAGTAAGGTGTTTCTCATTCCATTACGTTTTTTTTGTTTATTTGAGGGGCCTTTGAATGGTGTGTGGTCATGTATATTGCAGGAAGAGTTATAGCATACGCTACAAAACAGTTAAATCTGGCACCTCGATCCTTGCTTTCCTTCCCAGCCTTTCCTTCAGCTTTAACATTTCTGAAATGATGATTCTTTTTTATTACCAGCGTTTAGCACTGGACCTTAGCGTGTGCTCACTGCCACCTCATTCTGCATACCTGAAAGAGGCTCTCATAGGCTCCCCGTTACCCCCCACTATTAAGGTAAATGTGTTTTACCCAGAGGTGAACTGTACTTGCACTCCCAAAAAGCGAGACTGGATGAACTGCACCTAAATGAGAACTACTCCACCACCAGAATGGTCCACTGCTCCTTCAGTGCACTGGTTTGTACTTAATATTTTCAAAATCTGCTTTTCTTTTGAGGTCCAACAGGTTACAGTGATTGTATAACTTTTAACTAACTCTACTGTGGCAGTCTGCAATAGCAAAGTAAAAAAGGAATGAGATAATGACAGAGGCAAGGTTTGGAGAGAGAAGCAAAATAGCTTTTACTGTGGTTGTAGCTGGGAATGTAAACAAGCTTTCAAGCTTCATCTGAAAGAGAAGCAGCAAACTGCAAACTAGTAATGAAAGGATGAGTTCCAAAGTACTTTGGTTTTATCAGTGGGTTCAGCACACATTATATATTTGAAATGAATCTTTGTCCTTTGTTTCTGTCATTAGGTTGTTTCAAAGTGCTGCTTGAAACCTTGTGTGGAAACAGGACTGTTAGGCGGGGAGCAATGTTTTTTTGCTGCAATTTCTTCACTCATCTACAGCGGCATTTAGTGGCTGCTGTGCTGAATAGGATTCATCTTCTTCTCATTACCCCTCATCGGATCTGGTTTGTGTTCTCAGTGCTTCTCACTCCATCACAGCTAGGGACAGATAAGGAAAGGTAAGACAACACGAAAGAAATGGTGAAGGCAGTTGCCTGATCCAACAATTTCTCAGCCCACAATGGTAGGAGTAGCATAGATAACAGAGACGTTTTCATGCAGGGAGAGAAATGAGAAGAGGAAGGATAAGACCTGAATCAGGAAGGGACATTCTTCAAGGAAAGTTTGGAACAGAACAGAATGAGCTAAAAGGGGCTGGAAGGAAAAATAATTTCATCAGAGAGAAGAAGAGAGGAGAAGAAAATCGCAACAGTAAAGGATTTTGACATGACTCAGACTGAAGGGGAAAGAATTTATCTGAAGGAAAAGATCTGGAAAGAAAAGAAGCTGAATCAAAGAACAAAAGGAAAAAAGTGTCTTCTTGTCTGTATTTTTTTTCTCTAACATCTAAAACCAAAAATATCTTGTTTCTGTTGGATATTTATGCCCTATATTTCTTTCAAATAGCAGCAAAAATGACATCACTGGTCTGGACAGGCTTTCAGCAGTTATTGATATTTCAAACCAAATATCTACCTTGTAAGCCTGATGAGAAAAACCATTAATTTTAGTGGTACACATTTGGGAAATTCAGTGGATTTTGTTTGCTTTAAAGTACACAGTAAATTAGCATTTTCTCAAATCTCAAGATATTGACAATATCCAAGTAGAATCAAAACTTTTCTGTCTTTTCTCAGCCAGGTGTTGGGTAGTTGATGAATACGGGATCCCAGAAGATGAAACATTGGCAAGGATTGCCCTGACAGAAACATATATACATTCACATGCAGACAGGGAGTCTGGTATACCAGAACAAGTGGAACAGACGTACCTTGAGTAGGTAGCCTGTAAGTGCTCAGTATGGCACATGTGCCCCGGGTTGCTGAACACACAGTACGTGTGCTTTAGAACTAATCTGTACATAAGCTGTGGTCATTTGTTTGGGGGAATATAGACATCAAGTAGCCTTCGTAGAGAGGTAGCCCAGGCTTCTAGTTATTTGCAAGTTCAAATAAAGTGCAGGTGTTTTTTTTTCTTTTTTTTTTTTTTTTTTACTTCCTGGACAGAATTTCAAGAGTGGACATATCAAAGGAAACCAGTAGGTATACACCCACATAGAAACCTGTCCAGGGATTTATATTTTGCCCTACACGTGGGGAGCTGGAATAACAAAGCAAATTGCAATTGAATGATAAAACTCAGTTTGTAGCATTCTTCCGCACGATAGCATTTACACAAATTTGAGAGAGACTCTTTGATCCTGCATTTCACACGGAAACTGTTGATACAAGAAGAAGAAAGAACTGACACTTAAAAATGTTCTGACCTAACACATCTCTCCTGCTTCCTGCTTTGTTTCTCTCCTGCCTCCTATAAAACTTTCCCTGTATCCAGCTTAAATACAAAATGTGGAAAACATATCAAGATAACTTGATCATTGTGCTGAAGTGGAGCTGTAATTCTGTAGCGCACATCTGAGGATTGTCTAAGAGCTTTTTTAATGTTTGTTTCACATATGCTTTGGGTTTTTTTAAAAGGCATTTAAATAGAAAGGTAACTTTCCACGTTACTGTGCTGTACTTGCCACACACAACAATATACTCTCAGCTCAGGAACAGCCATATGAGACTTTATGGCTGAAAAAAAGAGCAGCTTTTAACATTTTACTTCAACCTAGTAGCAATTCTACAATTCTTCTGCTCTTAAATTTCTTAGATGAGTTTTTCACTGTGTAAAACTATAGGTTCAGAAGATGTGGACTAATTTTTACCTTTGTGTTTGACTAAGCATGCCCGATTATGGCAAGAAATCATGTCAAGGGGTTGAACATATTGACACAGGAGCAGTTTGGCGCAAAATAATCTTCTTGACAAAGCACCTGTAAAGTACAGGATTTGCAGACCAAGAGCTTTCCTTGTTTTGTGCGCTTAAATATTTTGTATGTCTTCATCCACTCACTGCTGCAAATGTGGATGCCATTTTTTTCACTTGCATGGATGTAACAAGGCATTTTCCTTCCTATTCCCATTTAGTATAAATAAACTGATATTTATTTCCATATCACCCTGCTCTTTGTGTTGTAGCAAGTGAAAACTGTGGTGACTAAAAACATTCATCAGAAAATATTGCTTTTTTTTCTTTGTGTCTCCAATCTGCTTTGTACCTACAAAGTCTGTGAATTCTTTTGCTGTAAAGAGAAGCAGTATGCTGCTGACAGCTCAACCCCCAATAATGTCAATCAATAATGCTCCAGGCTAAAAAAAAATATCTGAATACTACAGATTTGGGGGTTTAATTTCATTTCTACTCCCACCCATCAGTTTCCAAATAATCCAGCTTTTTACCTGTTTAATACTTCTTTCTCTGATGCCTAAACAATTTCTCTTATTCTTCAAAGTCCTACCATGCTCTATGACAAGACCTTCCTAACAAGACCCTCAGGAAAAATACCACAAAGATGAAGCTGCAGAATCTCTGTTGTTCTTGCTGCTGTTCATAACTTTTCTGACAGAATAGGTTGTTAAGGGGAAAATGCTGATTTAACAGAACTGAAATTATTAGTAATAACTGAATGGAGGTCTACATACTTAGGAGACAACTTACCTCTCTGAACTCCCATTTCCTTATAACCTGACCCCAGGTGCAGGCTTGATAGTCATTTCCAAGTTCCATTGACACCAATTTTCCTTCCCTTTAGATCCCTAGAGACCCCAGAGCTTCTGAGCATCACATTTACCACCTACCTGATCTTATCATCTGCCGGTCTGGAGGAGTTCAAGGCTTCCCTGGTTAATCAGAGGACCTGACGACCAACTCTTTTTATTTCTGGCTCAAGAGGTTACTGACAAGCCAAGGGAACCAATCAGCCTGGGTGTCCATGCGGTCATTTTGGTTCCAAAATTTCCTGGCTTTTATGAACTTCTTTCCCGTGGAAAGTATTGCTTCTTATTCAAGGTTACAATTTCAACTTCATCTCTCAAGAATTCAAACCCACATTTTTTAACAGAAAAGACTTTCCACCTTTTCACTTATCAACAATTTTCCTTTATATCTAATAGTAGCAAACAGGCATTCTACTTCTTCATTCACATATGACTCTCCTTTAAGTTTATTACTCTCTCCTGTCCAGATTTATCTCATGTAGTACTACCTTGGTTAACAAGGTAATCCTTTGCTCTGTCTTTGCACTTTTGCTACTTCAAGTATCTTTAATTTTCAGCCACTCTTTCTTTTTTTCAGTAGAAGGGAGGTTCTTTCAATAACTTTTCCCATTTTGCAATGGATTGATAATTTTGATTTCCAGAGCACCACTATCTTGATAGGCCACAAGTGCAGGTGCAGGTCTCAGCTTTTATCCAGAGGGGTTTTCCTTTTATCAGGTTACATGGTTGTCTGAGCTGGATATCTCTCATTTCACTCTCATTTTGACATGCAGACATCCCCTGCCATGACCCAAGTGAACTTCCAGTGTAAACTAGGATGGAGAACTGGATTCAGCTTGGTGGCATTGAGCCTTAGCTGCTAAATAAGTAGCACGCATTAAGTCCTGTATTGTCCTGCACTGGTCCATTGCCTGTCTGGCTTCTGAGAAGCTCTAAATTTGTCACATGCATTGGTTGCGGTTTTGTGTAGAAATACAAATTTCTAAGAAGAGTTTGTCTACATTTATCAGGAAAACATTGAGAAGACAGTGATCTGGGTATGGTGATGCTCAAAATATTTATAAACCTTGACATAGTTAAATTTCCACTTTTTCTCCATTAAATACAATTTTGTTTTATAAAATAACCACCGACTTTGCTAGTTGAGCACTTGACTATTTCATATTAAGCAGTCTGACATAAATTCTGTCTATATATTTGCTATACCATAAAAATTGTTATGTCACTTTATCAGAACTCTTAAAGAAGTCTTACCCCACATCTATATGTGCAAAGTAAATTGGAAGAAGAATATAGCAACTTACACATATTCGGCTGGTATGAGAACCAAGCAACGTGGTGAGTGGTGATGTGAAACTCTTGTCCAGTCTAGTCTTGTCTAGTCATGTCTAGTCTTGTCCTAGTTCTAGTTACACCTTTGTGTTGAATTCCTTACCCCTTGGGATTTAATTCTTAAATTCCTAGATTGCTCTGTCTTTGGTGAGTACTTAATCTGGGTATGTGTTCATAATTATTATCATGTTCTTTCTTCCACCTTTTCCCACACAAATGTCAGGGTGCAGCACAAGCCAGGGTTTCCCCAGGGGCCATGAGTGGGGAACCCTGGGGCATCAGGGCAGTACTTCACAGCCGGGATGCATCCCACTGCCCACGCAAGGGAGCAGCACAGCCAGGAGGCAGCTGGAGCAGCTGCAGCCCAGAACATCAGGCACCTCCTTGGGGACCAGGCTAGGTCAAGGCCAGGCAGGGCTGTTGGCCCACAGGCGGGGTTCAGGATCAGGCCTGGTGAGAGGAACCAGGGTCATACATAGCCCTGGGATGGCCAGGAAGGGTCATGGTGATGTTAGCGCCCTCAAGGCCTTGACAACTAGCTTGTTATTGATTCCTGCTCTTTCATTTGCCCATACCTTTATGGTAACGCATATGGTGATTGTAAATGAACACCATATGCCAAATTTGCTCACTTCGTGCCTTAGTGGTTTAATGTCTTTTTGTGTTCTGCACAAAAATGTAGCTTGTCTGTTTCATGCCAGTGGAAAATAGTGACATTTAATGCTGAATTTGAAACTAATCAGGATCTTTTGATCTTTTTGGGTGTTACATTTTCTGAGTGTTTTTTTAGGTACATTTTGAGTTATTCTTCTCCAGAAATTAGGTTTTTGACAAAGATAATTTTTCCCTCCCTTCATCCTTTCTCTCAAATTGAATTTCTTAATGGAATTTTTTTCAGGAGAACTTCAGGATATGCAGGAAGTACAATATAGAAATTATAGTTAGTTTGAGATATCTTTTGCTTGTTAGTTGATGACACTGGAACATTAGTCTGGGAAAAGTTGGTGGAGAAAGATATTTAAAGTAACAGCAATTCAACTGAAAGTTGACTAGTATAGACAAGTTACATATTGCATCCAGCTCAGCTGAAAGCAAATGCAGAAATACACAGTCTATATGGTGTTGCAGTACATTTTGTAGGCTTGAATTCTCTGAGGATAGTAGGAAAAACCTTGATGAACAGAACAGAGAACTAGGCTAAAAGATTATGTTTCTGTTCACTGTCCTCAGACTTTGACCACAGAGAAGTCACTTGGCCAGTTCAAGTTTCCATCTCCCTGTCTGTAAAATGTTTTCTCATCTTTGTAAATCATGGTAAAGCGTTTGTAAATGATGTGAAGTGCTCCTAGATCCCTAGCTGAAAGATGAAAAAAATGCAAGGTTTTATTGGTATCTTATCCAAGTACAAGCAAAAATATGCACAGATGTGCAGTAAGGAAGCTTTGGACAGTGGGCATCTTTAAACGTGTGCAGGAAGGAAGCTGCTTAACAAGACATTGAGAGGCTAAGGCGATGAATGAAGCATAAAGCTGTTGACGACTGAAAATTATCTCCTTACAAAATTTGTTTTGCCTAAGAGAGATGAGTTACATGTGAGCAGAAGAAAAGTTGCATTGTTTTACAATTATGAGGTTTAGAAAATAATTTATAAAATGCAAATTCTGTGCAGGTTCAAGATTGCATCTATGCAAGGTAATATCCTCTCTGGTACTGCACCCCTTCCTTATTATGCAGTCATGAATCCTAATTGGTTAATACCGCATAGAAGTAATAAAATATCTCTTTACAACTAGATGATGAAAATTATTTCTCTGTCTGCCTGGCTTTCTGTGGGATTCCATTGGGTTTGCATGTCAGCTGTTTGCTGTATTTCCAGAAGGCATATATTAAAGCTGTCGTAATCATTTTAGAAAACTTGTACCTTTCAAACCCATGGTGTGAAGTCCTAAAAATGTAAGGAGTACTCTTTTGATGACTTTGGGATCAAAGCCATGAGTCATGCTGGAGATCCAAAGTGGCAGGAGGTTCTGCCAATGTTTCCTGGCAACTGAAGGCAAGTGAATGGAAGGGCCAGTCTTTGCGTGCACCTCAGTTAACGTGGTACTATGCAGCTTTTGTTAAAATTCAGTCTAAGTTGGGATTGTTAAATGCTGCAGTATCTAACAGTGAGTTCTCTTGGACAGCTGGGTGAGGATGCCTGGACAAGCAAAAGGAAACGCACAGGGTAATAGAAGGGGTGTCTTCATGGTTGATTCAGGAACACAGACTTCTTCAGGATGCTGCATGCCAATAATTTCTCCATTAGCATCACTTATGTGGTTTGGACAGGGATAAGCAGAAATGAACAGTCATAGGTAAATTCATAATGCTGTGAGCTAAAACTGGTTAAGCTGCAGCAGTGGAGAGTGGCAGTCTCCCCAAGGAGATGCTCTCATCTAGGCTCATGTTGATCAGAAGCACTCTGAAGTCAAGAGTTTGTGTTTGGTTTTTTTTTTTATATTTGCATGCAATTCAGATGATTCCCTTCCAACCCTATGATTCTATGATTCTATGATCAGACCTTCTTGTCCTTATTTTTGTCTCCCCTCAGGCTGAGAGTGAGATATACAACATTGTCTAGTCTAGAAGAGGGGCTGCAAAGAACACTCAGAAATAACAGCTGAGATGTAATGCTAGCAACAGGCACCTCATAGCCGAATCCCTTGGTTGGCTATGTTAGCATGCATCCTCTAGTCTGGGGAAAAAGAAAGCATGTTACTGCAAAACACTTGTGAATTAAATACTTACACCGTTGCTGTCTTGTGAATACTGCTTCACACCTACTTCAATGCAAATGAAACTAAATCACTTCCCTCACCCATGTCCCCACTCCATAGACTTAATCAGTCTTGTTGCAGAGATGCAACAATTCATAGACCATTTCTAAGCTAGGTCCATGGTTTGAGAAGTAGCTCACGTCCCCATTTGCTGTTTGTTGGGAGACTGGTCTAGCCAAATGTAACCCGAGATACTCCAGACAAAACTGAAATTCTAGAAACACAGGAGCTCAGATAAATAGCAGTGTTGAGAAGACATGCATCTGTTTTGGGGATGGAAACTCTGAAAATAGGTGTGGTGAAAGGAAACAATAGGTCATAATCTGGCAGTTGATCCTAGCCATTTTTTAAGCTAAAACTGTTTGAGGAAAATCATCACTTCATGGATTTGGTTTTGTTCTTTAAAGGCTCGCGTTTGAAAGCTAGTTAGGGTTTGGCAATGAAATGAGACCACAATGCCATAGAAATAGTCCTGTGGCTATAAAGATCCATTTCTCAAGCATATCACTCACTTTCTATAAGCTGTTTAGCCCCATATTTTTACTTGCAAGGGCCAGTTAGAATCTCTAATCCATTTTTTCCCTGCTAGAATGAGTATATACTGATACAACACTTTATTTCTAACTTTGTTGCTGAAACATCAAAGTATTTCTAATGAGATTTTTAAATAAGTGCCTCTTGCGACACAATTTTAATGTATATATCAAATTACCTAAGTATGAAAACAAAGTGCTAAGCAAAAGCAAGTAACTTCTTCCTCTTCAGTTCCTAAAAGAAGATTGTGAAGCAGTCCTGCAATGCAATGCAGATGCCCAAAACTACTTCCAAGTCTTTTACGCTAAGGTGCCTTTACTGTGAAGGAAGAATTCAGCTCCTTTGTATTTCAGATAAATTAAGGAGCCTAAGCTTTTCTATATGAAGTTGATCCCAGCCTTTACAAGTATTAATAGCAAGACATTAATGCTGCAGTTTCAGGAGCATTTTGGAATATATTTATTACGATGGTGATCTGAATGGAAAAAACCCTAATACATAAAACTAAGCCTGCCTTTGGGACTCTAACCACTTGAATTCAGGGACTGTCATTACAAACAACAAAGATATTGGCTTAGTTAATGACAAGAGAAGGTCTAATCAGAACATTTCAGAAGTAAATAATCTGTTTAAGGTTAGATTTGCCCTGAACTGGGTAAATCCCAAATTTCCAACAGAAAATACTCTTCCACTAAATACAAAAACAGTTTAATCACAGTAGCATGCTGCTGTCTTTGAATTTACAATATTCTCACCTTTGTCTCAGTTTTCCAAACTCAGATTTAGTTACATAAAAGTCATCTTTTTCTCAAATGTTTTTGCTTTTCTCTAGCGTAATTAAGGATTGGATTTTAATCTTGAAACCAGACCACTTTAAAAGAAGAAGAATGAATTTTCCATTTTGCTCTCTTAGAATTTAGCAAGCTTGGGGGATTTCAAAATGAACTGCTTTTGCCAAAATTTTTAAACTTTTGTTTAGTAATTTCTCACTTTCAATCAGACATTGCAGCACTGAGCCACTGAATTTTTAATTATATTCCAATAATTTGAAATACTCCCCTCTTTTTTCCAGGCCTGCTGTCTTCAAGAAAGAAAAGACAGCAACTACATTTGCTCTCTCTTAAATTTTGTCTTTCACTTTACTAGTGGCCTATTATTCCCTCTCTTTCTATTAGTTTATTAAATTTTAAAGGGATTTAATGTATTTTGCACTTCCATTTTCCACTACTATATAGGATTTACTTGTAAGAGATCCCATTTTATTCCCTCTCAAAATGGTCATGACTGTGAGAGCAGCAGCGCCTTCCCCTAAAAAAGCCAACAACCTGAGCTTTATGAATGAACACGGGCTTTGTGGTTAGAAAGACCCATTGATCATTAGTTTGAGATTGTTTTTTTTCTTCTTGTATTCTTTGCAGACTTCAATATTAGACTGATTTATTAAAGTTAGTTCAGAGAAAGGATCATTCTTTTAAAAAATAGTGTAGATATAACCTGAGCTTTGAGAGAAGTGGTAAAGGAAGAAAAAAATGGGATTACTCCAGGGATAAGAGGAAGCATGAGGAGGAAAGTAATGGCCAGGTTAAGAGACAGATGGCAGCCAGTGAGTTTAAGGTTGATATTGGATTTTTTTCCCAAATTTTAGCTAGATCTGAAAGGAAAACTGGAAATCACTAGTGATATCTAAACTCATAAGGAAAGGGGAAGGAGAATTGATGGGGGCTGAGAAATCTCTCCTCCTTCTGTGTTCTTGTGTATGAGGAGTTTAACCCAGTCAAAAAAGCACAGCATCAGTTAAATCCACATTTATTGCTGTGATTGTCCCTAGACAAATTCCTAGGGCCGGTATGCTTGTAATCGCAGGCTAATTCATTCTACCTGAACAAGTGTTTTTTCTCACCAGAAGGATGCCCTCTTTCAACGCAGGCATGTCAAAATATCTTCCTTTTTCTACATGATAAACTCTGTTCTACATCTATCCTGCTGTTTTCAGACATCCGTAGGGCATTTGAACTGTATAGTGATGAAACAAACCTAGGCAGTTAGGGAACCACTCACAGACAATTTCAGTGAAGGTAATGAATACATGGTTGGATGCCTTTTCCTGACTGTACCAGTACAGGCAAACTAAGACATTTCTTAGTGGACAATGTTTCTGTAAATTATTCATATGATGCAAACTGTTACTGGGTTGTGAATGTCCCACAAAAAAGCACCGATGTCCTCAGTGGCTTTCATTTCGTAAGGTTTTATCTCTCAGCTTTTGTATAAAGGTATTACTATTTTTTTCTCTCTTCATCAATAGAAAACATCAGAATTTTCTGACTGAACTCTGAACTGTGATTGAAAAATAAACCTAAAACTTACTTAATTCATACATTCATTTGTTCCATAAGAAAAAAAATCTTCACACTTTATATGAAAACCATCTACTTCATGAAAAAGAACTGTTTAGTCAAAAACGATTATACACAGAGAAACAGTTTTGACAGAAAATATTGATCAGTCCCATTTATCCATCGTTCATGCTGAATGTTAATTGGGCATATCTGGAAAAAATATTATATCTGAATTTGGTATCTTTACTAATAACATTATGTAGCTCTGATGCTCAGTGATCCTTTGCACTCAGGGCTCAGCTAGTTTCCCTATGGAAATGAATTTTGACCTCCAAGGATTAATATGAGCGTTAACTAATGACAAACTACTATTGTGTTTTGTATTTGATGTGTTGACAATTCATTTCTTAAAATTCAAATGCTTTCTCACAATTTAATGTAGCCACCTAGACTCAATAATAAAATAATTCTAAATATAATGCTAATATCAAACAATTCTGGACGGAAAATTTCCTTCTACTTCAGGAAAAGCAAAAATGGTTACCTGGATGCCAGTTAAGATCCACATAATTTACATGCATATGTTATGAATTTTACATTTCTATGGGAAACAAGTTAGGAAATGGTGGAACAAGATGGCTTGTTTGGTTTGGGGTTTTTTTTTTGGTAGAACCTTCTTCTGCGTATATATTGTAATTCTTTATCACATAATCACATAGCAATATTTCACAGGAGACGCCTCATTCAGGAAGAATGGAGGCTGTAGTATGGAATGAATCATAGCTTTATTAATAGCTAAGGTTGTTAGACAAAGGAGTGTTGCTTTGTTTGTTAGAAAACTGGGACATGTGGAATCTACAAAGCAGGAAGTTTTGTGTTTATAATAGTGTTCTGCGATCTGGATGCTAAATTCAAGCATTTTCTGGAGTAACTGACGGGTATTTCTTATTTTTCTGCAACTCAGCCTCTGAAGTACATGAAATCCATTGATAGGGCCTTATAAAAGATAAATTGATTGATCTTTGCCGAATATTCCTTTGAATGAATATACAATGGAGAAGCACAGGTGGAAGTGAATAGTTCTATATTTGGTGCAGAATTTTGAATGGTGAGCTGTAAATAATACATGGAAATAAACCCTGACTGAGGATAAAAACCATTTTTTAATACTGTAATTGCTCATTCAGTGCCACTATTCATCACGTGTCCTGAATGAAGCAGGAGTTCTGTGGAAAGAGCAATATGCAGCCAGAAACTTGAATTCTGTGTTAGTAAACACAGGGGGAATTAAAGTTGACCAGATCATCTCACTGAAGTTGACTCACATCCACCCACCATGCTTTACAGGGAAAGCAAACATATGCTTATTTGAACTCATGCATGTATAAATATCTTCAGTGTTCTTTTATATAATTGGCTCCACAATCTGCCAACCAGCGTAGTAAATTTTTTTGCCCCTTTAGCAGGTTTGATGAACAAAGCAACAAAGATTCTCTTCATGGAAGACCAAAGTTTATATTCAGAACTCAGAGTTATCTCAGTGTCCTCTCAAATGGTACTAAAGCTTCATTCTGTCTAATACAAATACCCTATGTGTCAGCTTCATTCATTTCATAATCACACTTGGGTTTTTTTTCAGACATGATATTGACAAATATGACAAGATTTCTTCTTTTGCATCTTCCAACAGATGGATTCTGCTTTTATCAAAAATTCTTAATTCCTAAATGCATGCATTTACAGATTTTATTATCAGCTTTCTTTCCATGTCTATAACTTCAGTCTTGAAGAATCTTCTTTCCTCCTTCTATGTCATCCTGATTGTCTTTCATATTATGTTAGTCCTGTAGTGCTTCCTATTCCTTTGTGTACAGGTCCTTCCTGAAGACCAATAGATAGGTTATTTCATACTACGCAGTTCGCAAGAAAAACCTCATCTTCTCTATACGAACTAATCATTTCTATTATGGACCATCTTCATGAAATCCAAATATATCACATCTATTTAAATTCCTGATCTAAAAAAAAATCCAATATTGGATAAATCTTGCACAATATATCTTCTGTAAATTCAGATTTTATCTTATCTTTTAGCTTTCTTATACTGCAGAAAAAAAAAAAAAAGGCAACACAAAACCCACAAAAACAACATCCTTGGTATTTTAAACCCTACTAACAATTTTGAGTCCTAGTACAATTTTGTCACTTTCTCATACTACTTTATGACATGAAGTCAAGAGTTGCTTTCAGAAGCTTATCTTTTTTATTCAACCTTCCATTTACACCTGATTCTCTTTCCTAGAATTAAAATCTATCCTTTGCCTATATATACTGTATGCAGCAGATATAATTATATTTCCTTGAAAGTAACCTTGGCAAAAAGAAAACAGAAAAAACCCCATAGGCATGGTTCTGGTGGGTTCTATGACTGGCTTCTTTGCTGACTCCAATGTTGGCTTGATTTCATCAACAGTAACATTTTGGTTGCAGTTGTCAAAGGGTCAATTTGCTGTAGGGCTGTTCTGTCCTTTTAGATGGCATTTCATTTTCAGTTGTATAAAAATGTTCTGCCTCTTACATGGTGTTCTACAAATGCCTTATGACATCCATCCTCAACATCTTTTATGGTGAAGCAATGCCTGGCTCCCCTATGTCTGTATTTATTACAGTGTAAAACATATGCAGTGCGTTCCATCCTCTGCATGTGTTTGGCCTGTTAATAAATATAGATCAGTTCACTTCGTATTTCTTTGCAAGTCAGAATTTAAATCTCATTCTGTCCTTGATATTCTGATAAACGTACTTGTAGATGCAGTCATGGCACCATGCTTCATCCTCTTTTCACTTATTCCAAGAATTCACTGTACTTGCTTTCTTGTTTAAAAATATATTTGTAAGATACAGTCATTATACTACATTGCCCTGTTTAATCACTCTTTATTGTTTTTATATATAGCTGTGGTTTATAGAAGCTGTGGTGGCAATGCCTTACTGTGAAAATTCTGTATGGATAGGCCCACAGGCTGGAGAGGCTACAATATGACAATATATTTTGGTAAAAATTCTGTAAAGAAGACCGTCACGTTCTTTTCTTCATGTAACAAATCATTAAGTAGAAGGCTGAACTTGAATCTTTGTTGTCATTTCCAGAAAAAAAAACTGCACCAACCTTTTAAAATAGCTTTAAAGTAGCTCTGTAAATTATAAAATAATTTCACAGAGAGGATTTATTTTCTTCTCCCGATGAAAAATTGGTAGAGAAGAAATCTCAGTTATACCTTTTGAAAGTTTTACACATTTACTGGAAGACACTAGAAAATATGCACTTTGGCTCTTTGTAAAGTCCTGAATTGTATATAATCGACTTGAAGACACATTGGCAATGAAATATTAGATCCAGACTGATTTTGTCATTAGTAACAATTAATTTTACGGTGTTGGGAAAAGCTGGATCACTCGTTGTCACTAGGAATCAAGGCTCAAATTGCTGCAGTGGCTTAAGACACTACAAACCTACAGAATAACGTTGCCACCTCTCTTTGGACCTCACTTGCAGCAAAATTGGCATGAAGTCAGCAGGTGTTCAGCAGTTTCAGTGCAAAGTCCAGCAGTTTAGGTTAGGCTTTTCCCAGCAGTGGGTTGAACCACACAGTTGGATACTGCTGTTGTTGAAAACTCATTACATACTTCATTCCGCAAATATGCACGCATGGGATGACATAATGGCAGCTGAATCTCTGCAGTTGCATGCAGGCACTGTACTTTTAGCTTATGCCATATCTAAAGCAACAGTACCTTGATTTAGATTTCTTTTACTGAGATTTAAGTAATTATAAGAGAGGGTCAATGAGGCTCACAGTATTACCAGAGATCAGCCGATGGGCAATAATTTACTGAGCCACTGCATCTTGATTGGCGTGCGTATGCGAAAGCTCTGTTTCTCTCTCTGAAAAAAAGAGATAATGTTTCCTCTCAGTTCTCAAGAGGACACTTTAAGGTTTAAAGTTTGCACACTGCTTCAAAATGTAAACCGCTACATAAAATTAATCAAGCACTAAAATGATGCCACCCTTTGGAAAAGATAAGTGAACACTTTCGGTCTGCCAGAGAAAGCAAAACAGTCATGCACAACATGAATATTTCCTCTCCAAGACGTGAAAGTGTGGTGTGGATCTCTAAATCCTAGAAAACTGACAAAAGGGTCAAATGTCTAAAGCATGAGAAAATAAACAAAACACACGTTACTGTAATGTCTTTTGTCTAATTAGGTGTATGTGTCTTTAATGTACTGGTGTGTGCATATGTGTGCAGTCGTATAAAATTTCTTATGAATTTGTTGTTGACAAATTACCTGACAGACAGTCTGATATTGCTGTGGAAGTGAACTTAACTCCACAGTCATTCTGTGAACAGCAAGATTTATTCGTCATTTATCAAAGTTTAATATATGCAGTCTGTCTCGCAAAGAGCAACAGTGAGGAAAGGGGAGTGAGGAAAAAAGGAAGAGTGTAGCAGACTACAGTTTATGCTTTTGAAAGTGTCCTAGCTTTACACTGCTTGCTCTGTTTAAAAAAAAAAAATGATCAAAGGACTGGAATTGCTTTGTCCTTTGAGAGTTGCCTGGCAAGTGCTATGTGATGACTAGCTTTTGTGCTGCTCAAGCAGCCGTCTGTTCTGCGCACTGTCTGGACTCTCATTATCGCTCATCTGTCAAACCTGCTGCTGTGAAAAGAGCTGGGGTGGAGGTCAACTTGTAAAGTAGCAGCGGCTGAAGCAAAGAGATGTTCTCTCCTCTTTGGTGAGTTAATTGTCGGTTCTCCTTCTCTAATGCTGTTAATCCACCCTCCATGGCTAAGTGCTGAATGTTGTATCCTTCCTTTGCACTCTGATCTGCCCACAAGAAGTGCTAAAGGAAACCTTTTATTCCCAACAACTCCAGGAGTTTGTTGGGATCCTGTGACTGAGGGATGACAAAGGGATGTTGTTGGTCCTTCTGGAAAATTCAGAAAAGTCAGGTTGCACAGTACCTTTCTTCTTTCAAGATTCAAGCAAGAACAAAGATCTGACAAAGATGTATCTGGTACTTGTCACTGTCTGCCAAGGTAGCTTCATATGCTGGCATTAAACTCATATTGTCAAATTACAGGGCTCAGTATATCAACTAATCAGTTCCCATGTGCAAGGTTAAAATATTTTCTTTTCCACAGAGCTTGTGCCGCTATCTGCTAATCAAAATGCTGCTCTGTTTCAGTGGAGGACACCTAGGAGGAAATCTGCTTTAAGATAACAAGCGTCACCTAAATTTTGTCATTAAAGCCCTATTCTTGCCCTCTCAGTGAGATTCACAAGGGTCAATAAATATCTGCCTGAAACTTCCTGCAAATTCTAAGCCAAAGACCGAAATATCACCAGTAGTCTGGGTCATGATTTTTTTAATAATCAATCTTTATAGGTTTGGAGGGTTTTGTGTTTGGTTTTGTTTGTGTTCCCCCCCCCCCCCCCCCCCCCCCCCCGTAAATAATTAAAGTTCAAATATCCATGGGAGATTGTCATTAAGTGATATAGTCAGACTGAACCCAGAATAAGTTTAATTCTCAAATGCTGCCTCAGGACATTGTAAAATAAGCTGGGAGCTCTCTGTTAGTATTATCTGTTAAAGAGAGCTTGTTGCCAGGCTTCTCAAATCTTTTTTGTCTGAAATTCAGAGATGTAATGTTGATTCAGTGAAACGGTTTTTTGGATTTCACTAAATTGTTCAAGACAATGTTGTGTAAATAAAATAAAGGTATTATTTTATCAGGGACCTAGGCTGAAGGTTGGGCCTAGACTGAAGATTTGGCCTATGTGAGTTATATTTGCCCTCTACAGATTCAATAGAAAGACTACGTGATGACTATGGTTTTTGTTAGCAGGGTTGTTAGTAAGACACCCAAGAAAAGCTGCATCCAGATGTTTCCTTTGTCTAAATGGTGCAATATTATGAGATGGCATGTGGGAACAACTCCATCTTCTTTATTTTTCACTTGGACTGACTACTCTATATGATCAAGTGTATCCTATTTCTAACTTCTGAAAAGGTCCAGGATCATTATCTCTCCCATTCTTTCACACTGCTTAGTAATCCCCAATTGTTAGTTGGAATTTCAGTATCATGTTTGTCTAAAATTAGCAGATAAAGTGGAACAAAGTTTTAAAGAAATATCGCTTCGTGTAACGGTGTCATTTGTTGAACCTTAAGGTTTATTTGAAAATTATATCCTACTACAAAATGTCTGGTTTTAATGTTCTTTTTCTCCTTTTTGACCAAAATAGGTGAAATCTTCATGTCTCACTTTGATTAACAACTAAGGAAACATAAAATGAGAAAAAAGGCAAAAAGGAACAAGCATTGAGTGCTAAGAAAGGCAAAATCTGCCACACTTGTTAATCTGATGAATGTGAGAGAAAACGAGAGATTTTTATGAGAAAAAAGAAACGACCCTTGATTTCCTACAGCCAGACCTCAGTCCAGACCTCCAAATCACCTTTTATAGCTCTACACTGATGAACCATAGCAGGTCTCGGGCAAACAGCCTGAATGCCTCACGGAGGTAGCATTTAACCTGTTCCCCTTCTTTTAGTCATTAATAATCGCAGGCTGTAAACCTGATCACAACCTGGTAGAAGGCATAGGTGCTATTCCAATTGGGGTTGAGAAGTGGGGTGCCCCGTCCCCTGGGGAATACTGCCTCGGGTCCCTGGCACTATCACCTACCCCTGAAGCCCCCTGTGCCAGGCTGGGACTAGGCAGGGGCTGGGGCTGTACCACCGTGAGGGGTCATAATTGGTGGTTGAGGGTTGAGGGAAATGCCTTTTATTTCATATTTGTTGTCAAAAAACAACTAACACGTTCCACAAATTTATCCTGATGTCAACTAAATTTGTCTGGAAAGATTTCTTGGACTCAGGATAGATTTTGTGAGCAAAAGTCCACAGACGAATTGCCCCAGAGAAAGTTGTTGCTAAGTGCTTTCACTTAGGATATAGAAAACAAGGCATTAAGTCCCTTCTCCCTCAGGCCCGGCTTAGAATCTAAAATTTTCATGCATGCTATGAGTATAAGCTCCTCTGAAATTGGGCCTCTCTCCCTTTTCTTCCCCAAAACTCTTGAAAGGCTGTTTTGTTCATATCAGGAACTGAAAACAAATGCCAGAACTCTGACATTTATCATAAGATGGAAATCTTGTTTTCCATCCAGCCATATTCAATACTTCAGGGAAAAGAGACAACAGGCATTCATCTTCATTTTTTTGTGTATAAATTGAGAATGAGATACATTAAAGAACTGTTTTTCTGTAGACTTCTATGGGCTTTGGAGTGGTCAAGAGAAATAGTCGATATTGTCGGGAAGAATCATTCTCTGCAGAAAAACAGAGACAGGTAATAAACTGACTTGATCATTTATTTTCTATAACCAAAGACTTCTATTATCACAGCGAGCTTTTTCTGAAGAACTGAAGTATATAACATATTCTGGCAAATTATTGAGATAGAATAAGAGAATGTGGCTGCTTCAGAATCAATGGAATTGTGTCGTTTTGTACCAAGTCAGCAGCTGTCTCCTGTTCCTGAGGGGTCTTGCTGGTTTAGTTTGGGCATTTGGTATATAACCAAGTTCAGGTGTGATGGGCTACTATAAAGCTTGTCATCTTTGCAGAGAAGATGATGGCAGCAAAGTTAGTCTGAGCAAATAGCTTAGCGTTAGAGCTTCAGGGCACAGCTCCACAAATCCCCCAGGGAGGTCTGAAAAGTAGAGTTCTTATACAAATGTACAAACTTGGGTGTTTGGGGGGAAAAAAAATATAGCACAAATTAATTGAGAGTCAAAGATACTTGGCCTTTTTCCTCATTCCTTTAAATCAGTTGGGTCCTTTTTTAGTTCACCATTTTCTTCTGAAAATTTCTCTTGCTCAAAAAGATAACAAAGAATCACGGGTGTGGTGTTTTGAAGTCTGTGCATGAGGGTTATAGTTACTGTCAGAGACACCTGCCTCAGCAAATATCTCAATGACTGATGGTTAAAAAATTCTGAGATACCTGAAAATTAGACTTTTGTAGTTGTATTTGGTGTTTACTTAACTGAACAGCAAGAGCTATCTTTGTAAAGGTAGTCCAAGTACACAATACTTCTGCCTATTCAAAAACCAATTAGTGAATACTAGGAAGAATTAGAGATATTTCACTCTAAAGCAGTAATTGACAGATGGCATCATTATTTTTCTGAATGAGAGCTCTTCTGACGTTCCTTTGCATTTTCCCCTGTAATAAAGTCATGGCAGGAAGAATGTTAGAGAGCACAAATCATATGCTAGTGAGAGTGAAAAATCTACTTAAATTCCTGTAGCTCTGATTTTAGAAATATTGAATAAATCTGCATTGCCGCTAACTGTTAGCTTTTTTTAAAGTATCTGCATTTATTTATCTTCAAGAGTATTAATTTCTACAGGATTATATAGGGAAATAGGGAGTCGTTAAAGGGTAAATCTGATAGAAATTTAATAAAACAGGATAACAAATGTAACTTTATTTTCTGTTTAATTGAAAATAAACACACATCAAAGGTGATGTGATAACAGTCAAAGCCTAGAATATGTAAAATATAACATATATAATAAGAGGTGGCTGAACTTCATCAGTCTCCCATGTCTCCATGTTTCTTTTTACCCACAGGAATATCCCATATATCTAGAAAAATAAAGCTGCAGCTGTGAATCCAGTGATCTATCTTACTATGCCATTGCAATACCACCACAGATATCAAAGCCTTGGGAATCTGATGGGAGTTGTTTCCTGATATCGGCTGTTGCATTTTTATTCTGAAGTTCAGTATGACAGCATTAAAGGATTTAAAGAGGTGTTTGTCATTGTAACCAACTCTCCCCAGTGCTAAAATATCAGGTGACCGTATTCTTACATATGCGTCTTCCATAAAAAGTAGCTGCAGAAGAACGGATGGCACAGTAAGTTTTTGACAAAATAGCGTGCAACGTGGATTCACATGGCGAGACATCTTTTGGAACAGGCCTCTGCTATAGCTGTGTCTGGTGCCTTAAACATCTGGGTGTCGAACCTTCATTTGGGCCTCTGAACAGTAACATATTCTTCATATACATTACAACAAGTATTTCTGCCTTTAGAAGTGAAAGCAATTTGTTCCATTTTTCACTATATGTGAAAATGTCAAAGACAAAATGGTCACAATAAACACAATTGTAATTGAGTGGTGTTTCCAGTTAAAGGCAATTTTCAACAAGTTTGTGTGCAGCAGTCACTGAAATGCCAATAAATGAGTGACTTGATCAGCAGAATCCGTTATTAACAATGTAAAATATTAAAATTGAATATTGTATTGAAATGATAGACTCTAAAGTAGTAACTGTAGGTAAGAAATTAATTCTAATGATGAAGCCTGGATTTACGGATGTATCTCATCTTACTGATATAAATCAGATGAACTATCTCTATTGCTCTCGCAACAATGTTCTCACAGTAAAAGAAAGGTTCTGTATTTATGGAGAAATTATATTTCTTACTATAATGGTATTGCAAATACGTCCAGTAATGTTATTCTACTTATTCTCGTTCATCCATAAGAAAAGCATAACTGAGTCTACAAGCTGTTCATATTTTGATTTTTGCTGAGATTATTAACAGAACTACCTGTTTATGGACAAATTTCACTGCGTTTCTTGTGTCTGCTGAATTAGTACCAGGGTAAGGTAAAAATTATCTAGATCAAATATGAATGAGTCATCAGGCTGTTGAAATTTTGGAGTACACTTACGAGCACAAAATAAATAAATTAATAATATTGAATGTAAACACTATTTTAAAACAAAAATCCAATTTTGGGGGGTTTTATTTTTTTTATCAGCATACGAAGAAAAATATGTATGGTATTTTAAAAGGACTAGTATAGTGTTTTCTTGTTATAGTTATTTTGTAACTGTTATGCCTTTCAAACATGAAATGTTTACACGTTCACTCCTGCAGTTCTAAATTACCGCTTTAGTTCTGTGAGAAGAGTCAGTTCCCTAAGAAGGAGTTGAAAGTAGTTTTAAAAAGTTTTGGTCTTACGCAACTGAGACTGCAATTCACCATCTCTACCCAGTCACAGATTGTCACGAAATTTATAGGAAACAGAGAAAAAGTAGTTTCTTTTTTTTTTCTTTTTGTTGCCGCCAGTACTAGTGATACATCTCTGAGGATCTTCTAATGATCTCAAAGTTTTTCTTTGGGTGTAGTGCATTGCTTTTGAAGAACCATGTGGGCACAAAAGCATGAATCACACTTACTTCAGGTCATCATTTGCCAAATGGAGCTAGACTTTGCCAGGAATCGTTGATTGGTACTTGGAGTTATTGCTGCATGAAGAAACTTGGGTACACATAGGCTGACTGACAAATGGGAATGTGCACTATCAAATAGAGGATATTTGACAACAGCTGCACACAGAGTTGCGCGAATAATTAATTTTTTTTGGTTCTGAGGCCAAGCAAAAACATTTGTTTTGAAAATGCTGAAGTGAAACAGTAAAAGTGACCAGAAGTGTTTTCCATGTGAAACACAGGCCTACAATTTGTCTGTAACCCATTCATCCTCCCTCTCAAATTGATATTTTTCAGAAAATTGATTTGCTGATAGATAGAAACAAAGTTCTGGCTAATAATGTTCAATGTTCTTACAGCTAGAACAGTCTTTATTTATTCAGAACATTAGCTAACCATGCACAGTAACAATAGATACTGCTAGATACAGTTCTTTTAGTGAAAACTTGAGATTTTACAGCCAATTTACTGAGGGTCTTTTTGCTAACTCAAGGTTTATATTATAATTTATTTTTTAACAGCACTCCCCGGATTCCTCTCAAATGAAATGTGCATTCAACTAGATGTTCGATATGCAAAAGCTGGTTTTGCTTGCTCAGTAGATCTGTTTAGCCACCACATGAAAATACTTGCAGTAAAGCCCCTCTTACGTTTGCAATAAAGTAGCGGAAAATAATCCCCTCGTGGTCTCCTTTGAGGCAACTATGAAGCCTGCAGAGAACAACTATGATGAACAACTGCTTAGACAGTGCAGCTGGCCTGTCCTCAAGGAGGCTCTGGTAAGGTTTTAGTTTATATAGACGGCTCTATCAGATTTGTTGATAACCTCTTCTTGACATGTTAATTGTATGAATCTTCTCTTATTCATACATTCATTCTTTTCAGCACAATTTCAATTTTCTCATCCCCAGTTTTATCATCTTCCTGCCTAAACCAAAAGAAAACAGCCAACATTTTTCACAGTTGGTCCCTTTTCTCAAACCTACTTCCCTCTCCAAAGCCATCACCAGGTTGCCCTTCCACTTCTATTTCTGTGTCCAACAATCTACCTCTCATCTTCCATCAGCGAATTGAATTTCTGTCTCTTCCTCCAAAATACTGAGCTGCTTCCTCCTTTCTGATTTTTCCTTTAAGACATCTGCTTTTTCTAGTTTATGACTCATTCTGGATAGAATATTGTTATATTTCATTTCAATTATGCCGCATCAAAATAAGTGGCACTGCAGAAATACAATTTGCAAGGGGATGTAAATATTGATGCCCTTTTCAGCTTTCAGTAAGAATGTACCTAAAGTCAATTATATTCTATTTTTTGAAAGTGCTCTGAATATTTAGAAAATATTAATATCAGAATACTAATGGGAGCGTGTTCATATTCTTAACTTTAATCAACCCTTGATTATTTAACTTTCTTTGAGAATATAAAGTTGCAAATGTAAATAAAAATAAAGTAGTTGTCTTGAAATAGTTTTCAGATAATTTTTGGCATTTGGTGAAGTATTAACAGCATATGTCCATCAGTCAGCACTGTAAAAGTATGTGGAAGGTCAAGTATGATAATTTTTATGTTATAAAAGGCCCTACTTAACATTTAAAGTTTGCTCTTTAAACACACCATTTTTTTCAGTAATCACATTACCAATGTGATCTAAAATAAAACTCTCTTCAGGTGCCAAGTACCACATTTTATGAAATGGATGTTTTATAGATAAAATTTTCTGAAAACAGAAGCAAATTTCTCTAACATGCGTTAAGAGGTTTTTCACTGGCTCCAGTTGACACAGAAGCTGCTGTGGAAACACTGGCATATGATGACTCATCGTGCCTAAATAGCTCCATCAAGTGAGACAGCTCTCCGTTCCTTCATGGCTAATCTGATGTCGATGCACCACGTAACATGAACTCTGGCTGTTTTCCAAACTGATGGTTACTCGTATTTACAATTAGACAGCTAAATATCTGCAAGGTATTTAAGCTACAATGTGCTTGGGAGTGTTATGCAGCCTGACTTCTCTCAACACTTTGTTGTGCCACTCTCAAGACCCAGAATCACTTAATCTCCCACAAGAAACCTCCAGGTATGCATAGCCCTGGACAGTTAATGAAGTAGCAATTAATGATGATACCATTGCTATGAAAAGAAACTGTTTTGGCTGAGCTACAGATGACCAAAGGCTGAGTTCTATAGTGTGGAAATAATCGTCCCTTTGCCTGCAGATGGTAAACTACAGGAATAGAATAATAGAATCACGGAATCATAAAATCATAGAATTGTCTATGTTGGAAGAGACCCTTGGGATCATCGAGTCCAACCATCTACCCTACTCTACAAAGTTCTCCCCTACACCATATCCCCCAACACCACATCCAAACGTCTCTTAAACATATCCAGGGATGGTGACTCAACCACCTCCCTGGGCAGTCTATTCCAATGCCCAACCACTCTTTCTGTGAAAAATTATTTCCTAATGTTCAGTCTAAACCTACCCTGTTGGAGCTTGAAGCCATTCCCTCTTGTTCTGTCATTAATTACCTGTGAGAAGAGACCAGCACCAACCTCTCTACAACGACCTTTGAAATAATTGTAGAGAGTGATGAGGTCTCCCCTCAACCTCCTCCTCCTCAAACTAAACAGTCCCAGCACCTTCAACCGCTCTTCATATGATTTGTTTGCTAGGCCCTTCACCAGCTTCGTTGCCTTCCTCTACACTCGCTCCAGCACCTGAGCAATGATTTCCAGTTCTCCACAGGACTCACCAATGAGAAACAACAAGATGAAGTTTTAGGATTTTGGATCTAATGTGATGTTAATACATACTCTGTATGCATATTTAACTGTGATCTAATGCACAATTGTCCCTGTTAGTCCTCTGTAGGACCTAGATGAGAACATACAAAAGCAAAACTTAATTTTGAGTTTAGTAAGCCCATTGTCTTTAACTGCGGATAAAAAATGTACTTGGAGAAAAATATCAATTGGTGATGACACTTGGGATAGACTGGCTCTGAGTTTCCTCAGTTCAGGAACCAGGAAACAACAATAGTTTGTAACAATATATTACAATCACAAAGCCAAACAGGTTTACAGAAAAGACAGCATATGTCTCCCTAAATCTTATTTTTCTTCTGCACTCCCACCTCCTTCCCCACTTTGGTCAATTTGAGGTCCTATTTTGTTTCATACCCTTTGTAGTTACCACTTTTACTGAAAGTATTTTGCAGGTTGTCAGAGTGCTGCTACTTCCATAAACACAGCATATTGCGTTCTGTCAGGCCAAATGACCTTCCATTTAGATTAAGGAAAACAAGGAAAGAAGAAAGAAATAAGTAAGCTCCCCATGACAGAGAAAGCACAGTGTTTGTCACTCATTCTGGCAGCAGCTGTCTTAGGCCAAACAGTTTGTCCTAAATAGGATGAAGAATAATACCCCTCCCATTTAAAGACACAGATAAGGAGCAGAAAACAGCACAAGCGTCTCACTTCCAAATTCTGTCATAATATAAAAAAAACGTGGAAAGTTAAGTCTGTAAAGGTGTCCTATCTCAGAGAAATATCCAACAGAATATAACAAAACCTTCAGTGTGCAAGCTGTAAGTCCTGTCTTCAAATGGGAAACCAGAGGGTGCTGTGGGGTCGGAGAAAAGAGACATGAGTAGAGGTTATTTTAAAGAGCTCAAAAACAACATAGAGATGTGTCAAATGGAGCAATATATATATACATGTCACTTCCTCATCAGAGCTACCTCGGGGTAAAAAAGAATTTTGATCTGTACCCTTTGATCTCTAATCCTGAGATTAGAGACAGCCCTGATTTTTGTCACAAGAAACTTTCTAAATCATGGGAAGTATGCGCACTCACTGGCTGCAAAAACAGGAGTATTTGGCTGACAAAGTATTATTGTGGACTGTGGGACTAGAATTTAGGAGACTAAGGTCCAGTTCTTAACGTGATAAGTTAAAAAACCTAGTCTATGAAGTTGGAAGGACTGAAAAGCAAAAAATGTGTATAAGGCTCAGCAATTATTCAAATCCAAGGTTTAAATCATACAGAATTTACATCCTAGCCTTCTAGGAATGGTTTTCACAGCAAACTAAATAGACAGCTTGGAAGAAATTGAAGTCGACATTGATCAGCAAATAAAGAGTTAAATAATACAGGGCTAAATTGCCAAATTTCAAGCTGAGTTTGACTTTGAAAAGGAAATGAAAGCAGATAAAAACAGAACAAGAAAAGATTCTATGGAGAATTTATACATTGTCGATGGGATAGGAAATAAAGACAATTAAGAACCATCTGAATTTAGGCCCAAAGCTAAATGAATACTTTCCCTCAGTTCTCTGTGAGAATGACTTTATGCACACTAAGCAAAAGTGATCACAACAGACATTGCTCCGAGGCAGGTAGCTGCTTTTCTGGAACAGTGAGAGAATTGTCACTCCACTTCACACAGATTTCTAATTTGTCAAATCAGCATCAGTACCATATGACTGGATAAAAGGGAATGTTACTCTTATGCTTAAGAAAGAGGAAAATGTCTTCAAGTAAACTGCGGGCTCATTTCTCTGATCACAGTAATAAATAGGACTTTAAAACATAGAATCATAGAATCATTTAGGTTGCAAAAGACCTTTAAGGTCATCAAGTCCAACTGTTAACCTAACACTGCCAAGTCCATCACTAAACCACATCCCTCAGCACCACATCTACAAGTCTTTTAAATACCTCCAGGGATGGCGACTCCACCACTTCCCTGGGCAACCTGTTCCAATGTTTGATAACACTTTCCGTGAAAAAATGTTTCTTAATATCCAATCTAAACCTCCCCTGGTGCAACGTGAGGCCATTTCCTCTTGCACTATCTCTTGTTACTTGGGAGAAGAGCCCGACACCCACCTCTCTGCAACCTCCTTTCAGGTAACTGTAGAGAGCGATAAGGTCTCCCCTCAGCCTCCTTTTCTCCAGGCTAAACAACTCCAGTTCCCTCAGCCACTCCTCATAAGACTCGTGCTCGAGACCCTTCACCAGATTTGTTGCCCTTCTTTGGACATGCTCCAGCACCTCAATATCTTTCTTGTAGTGAGGGGCCCAAAACTGAATACAGTATTCAAGGTGCAGCCTCACCAGTACACATGTTTTGAAGTTGATAATAAATATAGAGAATTAAAAGAACAAAGGGATATGGTGAAACAAAAATTTTTTGAAAGTTGTTTGACAATCTTTGCTAGATTTCTGCTCTTGTGAAATACTGTGTTGTCCTGTTTTCAGAGAATAATGATGCAGCAGAACTAATTTACTCAGGGAACTCCTCGATGTGATACTGCATCAGAATTTACTTATTATGCTAAAGAAGACAGATAAGGTGGACAAGAAATTGGTTAATGTGGAGAAAAGATACTTGCTTACATTGAAAGAGGAACTTCCAGGCTGGAGAAAGATTACTAAGGAAGTTCCTCAAAGGTCAGCCTTGAGACTGGTCTGATTTAGTATTTTCCTTTTTTATGTTGGCACACACAAACATTCTAACACAATTTTCTGATCATACAAAGTTACTAGACATTGTCGATGCAAAGGTGAGTTCAAAGAATTTAGGAGACACAAAGGACTCGGATGACCTTGAAAGCTGGAGCAATCGTAATGGGATAAAGCACAGTAGTGCAAAGTGCAAAGTCATGCAATTGCAGACTAATGAAAAAAAAGACTTCTCTGTGAATTGGAGGATTATCAGTTGAGAATAACAGAGGAATAAAAACCGCAACTCGGTTAATCCAGAACAGAAAGAATATAAGTCACTATAAAATGTATCTGTGAAGAAATGAACATCCTAATCTTACGAAATAGAGTGTGGGGGTTTTCTGAGAGAGATAAGGAAAGCCCTACCTATTTCATGTGTAAATAAGTCACTGGTTCAAAAAAGCTCAATTTAAGCTATTTTAAAGGAGGGGAAATCCATAGGCAGATAGCAAACCTATCTTATAGTAGAAGACCAAAAGAATTTAAGAAATGCACTTTAGTAAGTGAAGGCTAAGAAGCAACGTGACTCATCTCCAAGAACAGAAAAAGCAGCAAATGTGTGTATGTTAGTCAACACTTGATGGAAGCCCAAAACTAGAACCATCAAATGAATGATTTTCTAAAATATTCTTACAATACAAGAAACTTTACTAGTTTATATATGCAGCTAAATAAGTGGTTGAAAAATCTTTATAACATATAGATACTTATAAATCAGGGGAGTGGATGCAGTGAGAAGGCCTTTGGTTTCGTGTTTGTTGTATATTAAGGAAAGGTTGGGAAATCAGATTACTAAGGTGAAACTGACTTCAAAAGAAACCAGAGTTGCTGAAAACGAACACTGGCAGTCCATTTGTAAAATTATCTTAATATTTGTAATATCCTTTCAGCGTAAAATGAGTTGGTCTTTATTACTTACTCTCATTTCCTTCGTAAGGGTGTCTTAAGTTTCTGAGAGCATGATATCATGGAGTCATAGAACTGTATGATCATAGAATCATAGAGTGATATGGGTTGGAAGGGACCTTTAAAGATAATCTAGCCCAACATCCTTGCCATGGGTAGGGACATATTTCACTAGATCTGGTCCCTGCATTTCAGTAAAGATATGGTCCAATTAGAGAAGGATCAAAAGAGATCAAAGAAATTTTCTGGTGTGCAGAAAAAATTACCAAAATCAGTAACTGAAGAATTGGATTTAGTTGTTCCATGAAAAAAGAATACTGATGAGAGTCTTGCAAGGTTTCTCAAGATATAGAAAGAAGAGAGGAATTATCTGTTCATTTTCCATGTTGGATAGGTTATGACACAATGCACTTAAATATTTCTTACTTGAGGGCATAATTTCTAATAGTAAAAATAGTTGAATGCTGGAGTAAATTGGCCTGGAGGTTTGCAGAATCTGTTATTGTGATATCTTTAAGAACTAAGGCTAAAACATCTGTAAGAAACGGCACAACTATAATCAATCCTGGTTTTAGATAAGGAAATGTATGAGTTGACAATCCTGAACTTCTATGACTCTTCAGAACCAACATTACTTCCTTTATCTCCACTCCCAGACTTTGAGTAGTACATTTTAAAACATGTTTTCATGTTAATATTCACTGGAGTAGATATTTCCAAATAAGATTAAAAGAGGTTTGTTGAAAACAGATAATTTTAAATTGCAAGATACTCTTTGTCCTGCATTATGCTAAAGAACCAAATAACAAATTAAATAAATGTAAACCTACTATACCTTCCTATTTTATATGAGGTTATTTTAAACAGATAAGTGATACAATATCTAAAAGAAAACTAAATTTTTAGAATTATCACAAAAAGACAGCAATGGCAGCCTGTCCTTGTTCATTGAAATTAGTGATTTCATGTAATCTTACCATCTCCTGTCCTTCCTTCTGTTCATAACATTATTGATAAAGATTTTCAAATTATAAAAATGAGAGGTACAAACATTAAAGAGGTAATTACACGAGTTTCAAGTTATTTAGAAGGACACTAATACAGCAATTATTAGTGGAATAATAGTCGTTCCATATATTCCCTTTCAAGTGTCTCAGGATAAACACTGAATACATTAATTACTCTGTCTCAAGAGATAAATTAATTTTTGTCTTGCTTAAGAAAAAGTAAAAAAATAATAATTTGAATATTCAACATAATCTTATTTGCCACTGTATTACAATTATCCAAACTTTTTAAAAAGGAAATATACTTTGATGTATTAAACACAGCAATTATCAACCTACATGACATTTGTTAGATGTCAAGCATGGTTTATTTTGTCTCTGAAAGCATACCCAGAAAAAACGAAGCATTCAGTAAGTCAATCAATGCACTTACTCAATTGTCCCTGAATCTCACCAGAAAAATGAAATGCAGTCATGGAAGTTACAGTATGTGTCTGATGTTCTCAGCCTAGGATAAATCATTGTTTCTTATTATTTCCTACGATGCTTCATATCTGAAATATATAACTTGGCATCTTTGGTTCATTTTTCTTTATTATTCTAGTCTGACTTCAGGCAGTAATACCCATTCACATATCTGTAAAAGGCTAATCTGTCCCTGTGTGCTTTTGGCAAAATACTCCTAAACAGATGAACAGATTTTCACAAGTGAGTTGTTAAGTGGCACTTTATAACTGGAGACATTACTTATTGGGTAAAAAGTCTGAAACGTCTTGACTAGTTGATGTGCTAAGACAAAACAGTACCAAAAGTGCTTATAGCTAATTAAAGTAGTGCTCTTCCCATTACAGAGATTTCTCTGTCTGTCACATTTTTTTTATGTCCGATGCACTGAAATGAACAGAAAGATTCCCATTGTTGGAAGGGAGATTGTTCAGGGCCTTGTCAATTTATATAATCTCTAAAACGTCCCTTTTTCTTTCTGTTTCATCTTTTGAAGCGTCAGTCCATCCAGACTACTTAGCTTGAGTATTTCACTTTTCCACATTTAGTCTTTCTGCCCAGATACTTCTCTTTTTTTTATTGTCCTTTGAATTTTTCTTTCACAACTTGAATGCATAGCTTCATTCACTTTAAGAGAAGCCCAAAGCAGCCTTGGACTGGACTATAGCTATTTTTTGATTTCCAGTCCAGTTTTCTAAATGCATTTGTTTTATTTGGCTCTCAGTCCCAAATCTCCTAGCTATCTCCATGCCAATTTTTGTGATTTTTTTTTTCTTTTTAATGTTTCTCTAACAGTCCAAATTAGAATGCAAATTCCTCAGAGTTAAAACTCTGTTAAATATTTTTTAAAATGTATTGTGCTTACCTGAAGGCTGGTGCTGTGTGAGGATTTGGGGAGTTAGCCCTTTATGTTACAGTGCAACAACTATTAAACTGATTGCTTATGAACAACAGGGCTGAGCATCTCCAGAGCAATCTATGAGCAACACAAGACTCTCTGAAGCCCTCAGCAAAGCGGCTGAGGGGATAGGTAAGCACTTACACAGCTGCTTTTCTTTGGCATAAATCTCATTTTTACTTGCACAAAATTCTACAGATTACGGTTTTACTTTATCCTCTGCATAGATGTGTTGATATAATTAATGACAACTACATCTATTTCAGTGTCAGTGTAAAAGACAAACAGGCATCACAAAATTCCCGAAGATGCAGCAAGGGGAATTAATTTGGTCTCAGTTTACCTGTAAGATTGTTCTAGTGCAGAGTCTGGATAAGGCATATAGTAACTCTTTGTGTCACTGTAGCAACTGTTTTACTAAACAATTTCCAGTGTAAATGGTCCTAAATTCAACAGTTAAAATATTTCAGTCACTAAAATACAAGTTCACAGTACTGTTATCATATTTTATCTGTACTTCTTTGGCTTTCAGCCTCATTTCAATAAATTACCACATTTACAACCTACCTTCAAGATATCTCTGAGTTAAACCATCCCATGTGGCAGATGATGCATGTTGGAAACCTCTCTGGAGGTTTAGTCCAATTAATCATGGAGCTAACGCAGAATGTATGTTTCACACAGCGCTCAAATGCACCAGTGCTCTGTAATTTGCACTGACCATCAGCAGGTTGCTGTGTGCAATTCAGGATGTTGTTTTTAACTTCAGTAATTCTCAATCATTCCCATGTGGAAGAGAGAGCTAAGAGCGGCAAATCTTGTTTTACTCTGGGAAGGTGGTCTGAGTCGTGAATTAATCGTGCCATGGGTGCAGAATCAAACAAAAGGGGTTCAATCCCATGAACTCAAGTTGGCATTTGTGCTAATTCTGGTCACAGGATTTCTGGTCAGCTCAGAGAAAGCTTGTGTCTGCCCATAGACTGTTATGTACCATATTTGTGACAGAGGCACCTGACCCCTTGACCAGACTAGCGGAAGTTTGGTACAGTCTCCAAAGGAGGTAAAGGCCTTGGCCCATAAGTGGGCCAAGAACTCCTCTAGTTTCAATCTGTTCTCTGAAAATCCACAAAGGAGCAGAGCATCGATGCGTGTGAGCTCAGAACTCAGATCATGCGATTAACACATGAATAGCGAATGGCTTGTCCAAGACTCGTTTATCACGGAACAAAGAAAGTTGTGGGTACAAGGAGTCTCATGCATACCTTTCCCATCGCGTGCAATTTGACTGCAAGCCAACCACTTTATTCCATAAATATGACAGCCTAAACGAGCCTTCTTTGAGCTCTCCTGGCTAAGCAGCCTGGCCGCATGGCAGCGATCTCCCCTTGAGCTGGGACGCCTCTCAAGCTTGCTCCTTGAGGCAGAGAAACTTTTTACCAACAGCAGACCTTTGGTAAGCAACCGATATTGCGCATGGCCTTGTATTATGGTAGCTTTGATTGTGTCTTGGTAATTGTGATTTGTGCCTGGCTAGTTTGGAATCATTGTTCAAATGATTGGGCCGTACAGTAATAGAGTGAACCTTGCCACCGAACTCTATTAAGTTGGACTTTTACATCATATTAAAACCCTGTTGCTAATACCTTTGATGGTCATTCTTTAACCGATCGAAACCGCCCATTTGTGACAATATTACATCAAAATAATATCACCTGCAGGGTGAAAAATTCTTTGGCAATCAGCAATTTAAGTCACCAAAAAGAAAATAGTTTGTTTAGAAGAGACAAAGCGGAAATGTGGAAGCACTGGAACTTCAACCTCGCTGAAGGGTAGAGAGCGCTACTGACCCTTCCTGTGGCAGGCAACGTGCTGTTTCTCTCTGTGAGCCCTAGTGCCTGCCACAAAGTCAATTTCTCAGATATTTAAAGGCTGACAAGTGCTGTGTTTAATGTGTAATGTGTCACTGTGATGTCAAACTCACTATTAACAAGAGATGTGAAAAGCACATCCCAAATATATTCAGAAAATTGCTTTATTTTCAGAAACTGCGCAAGGCTAATAGAAAAGAAAGATTATTTATTTGAATGATGTTCACTTGCTTGTACCTCTATCTAAAGATCTGCCACTAAATGCGTGTATCTTTTAAATTGCAATAATGAAATGATACTGCAGTATTTGGAAAAAAATATTCAAAAACTTTGCAAAAATCTACCATGTCACTTCAAAACTCATTAAATTATATTTCATATAACACACATACAATATATATATTACTTAGATAGGCTGTGGCAACATTAAGTATGTAATACGTTGCAACATCAAGAAAAGGTTGCTATACTGTTCTGTTTCTTAGATACTTGGCAAAGCTATAAGGAAGCAACCTGAAACCGAGAAGCAGAAGTTTTATTCTGATGCTTACTGAATACCTGAGACTTTGAACACCAGTGGTTGTCTGATCCAGTATCACTTTTTAATGGCTTTTTTGTCTGCTACTATATGTTTTTCTTCCAGGAGCCACATCAGCTTGGTGGTAACTGACCACTATGTGCTCCTTCTTTTGAAACATATTTAATTTTTTTTTTATAAAAAAGTTATATGCCATTTTACAAAGTCTGGTTATGACATGCAAAATTAATGCCAAAGGCCAACATTTCATTATGATGCACTGCTGGCAACTTCTCTGATGCGGTATGGGAAACTAGTTTGATGTTCATATCTTAACATTTTTTATGTTCTAATTTCTTGTGGGTATTTCAGAATAAGCTTTTTTTGTTAGAAATAATAGTTTAAGTGTTGTTGCTAATATTTTTGAACTTCAGTCTGTAAAATATAGTAACTTACTTAGTGCTTTGGAGATAATAGCTTGTTACTTTCTGAAAATGTGGAACATCTGTAGCTTTGAGAATTCATTATTTTATGTTGTCATATTTCCTGCTTTTCTAAATTCTCACCTACACAAATCAGTATTCTGCAAAAGAACCTCAAGTCTCCTCACAACTTTCATTCCTAGATGCAAGTACTACCAAACAATGTAACAGATACACTAAAACTTGCTATTCATCAAAGTTTCAGAGAAAAGCTTGAAAACATAAGATTTAAGAACCTGGAATAGGAAAAAAGGCAGTACCAATGTACTCTCTTTTGAGAAAAAAAAAAATCTTATGACTTTTTAATTTTAAATTGTGGTATTTATATTCCTTAGTCTAAGACTTTTGACCATGTGATTAATGGTATTCCATATTAATCTTCCAGAAGATTTTGTGATAAATTCTTTACCATCATGGATGACTCCTGGGTTAATCTGTTTGACTGAATATCACAAGAAAGCAGATTTAGTGTACCTGGACTAACATATCAGAAAGATTTCCCAAAATGAGTTAAATATAAATCCTGCAACATTATTTGCTACCCCTTCTGAAAGCAAATCACAATTACAAAATTTTGTGATGATCACTATTCCTTGGGCTTTACTGCAGTGTATTATGTTTTAAAAGGGGTAGCAATTTCCTTTTAAATAATATTTATGTTCAAATGGATATGTGCAGGGTTTGAAATCTTATCTCTTCCACACCTGCAGGGTAAAAGTAAGGACATTTTATATCATTAGAATCTGCAATCTCATCTTCTCACAGAGACTTAGAAAATCCTGCTTCTGGAAAAGACCAAGATTTCAAAATGTATAAAGTCATGGGTTGTTACTGTTTAATATAAAATTATTTTAGGTCATTTTAGATGCTTAGGAGTCCCTTGAAGCTATGAAAAGTTAGGCTTATGGCAAGTAAAACAAATCATAAAGATGAAAATACAAAAAAAAAAAAGAGAATTCAAACAAAAAGTGTGGATGTATAAAGCATTTGAAAGGTGTGTTCTGCATGCACAGAAAACAACTGAAAATTATAAAGCTTTTATTGACACTTTTTTTTTTTTTTTTGGAAGATTTGCACGGCTTGTAGTTTATCCACCCCAAAACTTCTGTTTTGTAAGAAATTACTATAGGTAGTGCTATCTTGTATTCTCTAGCCATGAATCATAAAAGGCATTGAGATAGAAGTGACAAACTGCTAAGTCACTGGGAAACTATATTCCTCATATCTCTTTGCTCACCTTATTTTCACTCTGCTAGTTTGTCTATCTCAGGTTAAACTTCGAACATTTCACAGCTCTGAAAAACTTCAAACAGCTCCCACTTTGGCCTTTTAGAGCAGGTTGTTGTAAAAACCAACATTCCTCTTGACCGAATGTGGAATTCTCTACTTACACTTAGCCCCAAACTTGAGATTTCCCAAAGTCCAGGGTAGACAGTACCCGTTTCAGGAACATTTCCTTTTTACCACTAATTTAAAAGCAGCTGAACTGAGGATACTTGTACAGCTTCCAATTTGTCATAGATGATATCTGAAAGTTACCCATTTTTATACTCATTATTTTTCACGGTAGTGTCTATGTAAACACAAGTTACGTATACACGGTAGTTGAAATATTAATTTAACCATGGCTTTCAGTCATTTCTATGTATCTTACTTTGCTTTGTGGCTCAGCTATCAGACTCAGTGTGAAAGAGTTATATTATTATGTTACATTGCAAGAAACCCGCCAACTACTAATTCTGTCTTCCATTTTGCAAGTCATGAATTTTATGAAGGCACTGGATGTAGAATGACTGATTTTACAACCTAAAGGTAGAAGATCAAATTCTTTTTATGGCAGGAAAACATCTAAAATGGGATGTTTTACAGACCTCTTGTTCTGTTTGTGCTGGAAGCTGAGGTATTTGCTATTTATTCAAACTGTTTTGCTTTTCAACTGGCACAATGTACTCATTCAAACACCAGGATTTAGATATATCCCAGGTCATAAATGGTTCCCTACATTTATTTCAGAGCAAGCTATCAAATTTTCAGAAAAATGACTTGTGTTCATCTTGAGAACCTTAGTATAGATAAGGTGATAAAATTTCAGTTATTATTGTCACATTAAACTTCATAAATGACACTTAAGTATATAAACTTGTCCTAAGTCTTGTAGGTGATAAAAATGAAATTCAGCTTGAAAAAAAATAAAAAACCAAACAGAGGTACATTTTCTCCCGTGTAGTCTTGTTTTCTTTATGGAAAAAGATGTTACCATATTTGGAAACTCCACATAAAACTGGTGGATTTATGTGGGCTTTAGATGATATATAGACCTGTAACTTTCAATGCAGAGGTGAATTTCCCTCTGTGGTAATGTAATAATGTCTCCCATTATTACTCCCATGTCAGCTTGGAATGTGCCTAGCACAGCAAGGACTTGATTCTGATTAATGACTGCAATATTATTTGTTTCATTTTGTTCTTACTCCTAATCAAATTATATAAATACATTTTACTGTTCTCTTCTGAATCAGAGAAGATGATACGCATCAAATGAAATATGTTTTCTTCTCATAACTGCTATGTCAAGTAGAATGGTAAAATCATAAGTATTGTTGTCTAACAGGTACTTTCATACTATTAATGTAAACAAATAATATTTGGCTTAATTTCCAAAATGTGTTGATGGATCCATATACTCTATTGTCTAGTGAATGAAACAGGGTATCTCAGTAAAGTTTATCTCTTAACCAGGATACACAAATATAATCTCATGTTTGTTTTTCTAATACTCTTCCTTCTTTATGGTATACAGAGTGTGATCTTTTCAATTATTCTATATCAAAGAAATAATTTCCACATGTAAACTGGTAAGGCAGGTGAGTTAGAGTGATTTCCACGTTTTCTCCTCCAACAACAGTGCAGTTCTTCCTCTTCATAGTGAGGATATGATCTTGGCAGAGAGCATCTGTCAGCTTTGTGAAATCAATGGAAAGTCCGTAGGGAACAGGCTGTGCTGGCATAGGGTGCCCACACTATTCGTATAACTCCATGCAATGAATGTTCGTGTTTCATCTCTCCTGATGTCAGCCTGTCTGTAAAGACAAAGAGGAAGAGGAGACTGATCTCAAGCATGTCTAGGCTGCGGGACACAGAGGGGAAAAGAAAACAAGGATGTCATCACAGCAAGGGTCTGAAAATCTTCAGCTCAAACAGAGAGGGGAATAGACACGGCAGAAAGGAACAAGGATCAGGCAGCCAGACCACAGAGGAGGCAGAAGACCACAGAGAAATAAGCAAAATTTGCTGCAGCCCAAAATGTCTCTGACCTGGTTCAAACCAAGACCATATGCAAAGACATTCTTTCAAGGAAGAACTATTTATAAACTTTTTATTGTTATGTGTGGTGTGTTGACCCTGGTTGGATGCCAGGTGCCCATCAAAGCCGCTCTATCACTCCCCTCCTCAGCTGAACAGGGGAGAGAAAATATAACAAAAGGCTCATTGGTCAAGATAAGGGCAGGGAGAGATCATTCACCAATTACTGTGGTCAGTTCATCCCACATTGCCTTTGCCACTCCTTCCTCCTCACACTCTTCCCCTGCTCCAGCGCGGGGTCCCTCCCATGGAAGACAGTTCTCTACAAACTTCTCCAACATGAGTCCTTCCTACGGGCTGCAATTCTTCGTGAACTGCTCCAGCATGGGTCCTTCAGGAACAGACTGCTCCAGTGCAGGTCCCCCATGGATCACAAGTCCTGCCAGAAAACCTGCTCCTCTCTCCACGGGTCCACAGGTCCTGCCAGGAGCCTGCTCCAGCACAGGTTTCCCATGGAGCTACAGTCGCCTTCAGGAACATCCACCTGCTGTGGCATGGGGTCTTCCACAGGCTGCAGGTGAATATCTGCTCCGCTGTTAACCTCCATAGGCTGCAGGGAGACAGCCTGCCTCGCCGTGGTCTTCACCACAGGCTGCAGTGGAATCTGTTTCAGTGCCTGGAGCACCTCCTCTCACTCCTTCTTCACTGACCTTGGTGTCTGCAGAGTTGTTTCTCTCACATATTCTCACTCCTCTCCTCTCTGCGGCTGCAGTTTTCTCCTGCTTTTTTTTTTTTAAATTTAATCTTTCTTAAATACGTTATCACAGAGGCACTCCCACCATCACTGATGGGCTCAGCCCCGGCCAGCAGCAGGTGTGTCTTGGAGCCAGCTGCCATTGGCTCTGTTGGAAGCTTCTAGAGGAAGCTTCTAGCAGCTTCTCACAGAATCCACCCATATAGCCCTCCGGTGGTACCACAACCTTACCAGGCAAACCAAATACACTATGCAGACATAGTAATTCTAAATTTTCTCTCCTTTAAAATTCATACTCCAGTGAAACCTGTCTTTTCCATTTAATAGCCAATATTACAGCTTATCTAGAGAAGCTCACATAAAGGGCATGTTCTAGGCACATCCAATTCAAACATTTGTCCAAGTCAATATTCCACCACATTCAACTAGCACTGACTGTTCCTACATATTATGATATCAGAAACTGTCCAACTTCGTAACTACACCACTAAAGTTAATGAGAGGAACAGAGTATTCAGTCATGGACAGAGTTCAGCAACGCCAAGACTATTCTCTGGAATCCAGGCTAACTCTGATGCAGTTGGCTTGGATGTCTCTGTGTTTTCTATCCTATACAGTTATAGGTTTACTAAATGGACAAATTGTACAGGCTATACAGTCACAAAGACCATAAAACAAATCAAATCAGGCTGCAAAGTATGAAAGGAGAAATTATGTCTTTAATGGTAGGATTAAAATATGTATAAGTAGTTTTCCTCTGTTGCCTTAAGGTCATTTAGAGGTTCCCCATCCAGACCTATTCTGGGTTAAATACCTGAGTTAAATTGAGAATAAAAGGATACCAGTCATTAAACAAAATCATTGGATTCAATGTAACAGTGGACCCCATGTAGCTGTGTAAGAACTTTATCCCATCCCCTCTATCTGCATCTTCTGTGTGAATGAAGACATCTATCATCTTCTTCAGTCTGCAGCACAGCATCCCATTCTCCATCCTATTTCTAGCCTGAGAGAATTGAAACTCAAGGGCAAACAGAGCCCTATTGGAAACATCTGAATAAGTGCCTAATGGATGGTTGTTATCAAAGTACTCCCATTTTGCCATCCTCAGACAATTTTATGTTTTGTAGATGGATGGCAACCTTTTTATTCTTTTTCCCAGCTTCTATAATTAACCTTTAATCTTATTGGTGTTTCCAAGTACTCTCTCCAGGGTTGCGGTACCAGTAATACTGGCTATATGGAAGAAATAAATTTACTTATCGGAAAAGTATTCAGATAGAGATAAGAATTCAGTGCAGATGAAGGAAAGAGGGAGATGATAAGTGAATACCGGAGTGTCTTGGATTTGGGACAGATGCAGACACATGCACCCATAAAGATGTGGACGAGATGAATACTCTCAGGCTGTTTACCTTGTCTCAAAACAAAAGGCCTATGGAGAATCCTTCCCTCATAAGGGTGAGATGGGGAAAAGCTCTGGGACTGTACGAGGCAGGATCTTGGGTCTGTGTGGTGACACAGAGGTGCCCACCAATGGGAGATCTCCTAGGGAACCCTGACACTCTCCCAAGTGGCTGCCTGGGTTGCTCTCCCAATTTGTGGCACTACCGACTTCAAAAGTGGCTTCTAGACTCCTCTTAGCTCATCATTTCCACCTCCAAGGTTTAAATTTTCTGCAGTTTATAAGACAGTTGACTTCCATTTCTTCTTGCCTCATCCTTTACATATCTTCCAAAATATTGTTATTCAACATCCTTCTGTTTGCAGATAGTCAATCTAACAAATACTTAATGAAAAATAGATCAATGAGTCTTTCTTTTCCTGTAATTTATTCTTTCTCCTAAAGCATATGTAAAACTGTCAAAAGTGATGTAAGCACTTAATTGCTAAAATTATGTTAACGTTCAATGAAATGTAAAAAAACCCAAATTCCTGCATAATTTTTGAAATGGAATTTCAGCTTCAAAACCATGTAGCTATTTTTAAAAATGTTACCTTGCCTCTTTCTAATCATTTTCTCTGTAATTATGTTCCCTAATTTCTTTAAGGAGGTACATTTAAGTCTGACTAAATTAGTAGAATCAAGACGTCGAAGTTCCTCTTTGCTTTTTCAAATTACACATGACAAAACCAGGAAAATGTGCCATTAAAAAGTAAAAAGAATTGAAAAATATAAACCGAAATGTGAATTTAAGGATATGTTACACACTTCTACTTAGAAAATTCAAATGCAGTCTATATCAAATATTGTTCTTCGGATTAAAAAAATAAAAATCCATTACGCCTGGAGTATAATTGAAAAAATATTAAAAGCAAGGTTTTTGTGTGGGGTTCAGAAAGACTTGAAATGAACAAACTCAAATGCCTGGTAAAGCATCAAGCTCAGTACAAGTTCTTTCATTCTTAACATCTCCCTGATAGCAACACTGGCAAATTCTGCCTTGCATGCATTCACAGTATTTTTGCAGATCAAGATGAAAGGCGTGAACAGAAATCTCAGCTATCACATTGTTTTTGAGAAATGTATCCTATGCTTAAGCTGCTCCATGTATTTCATTAAATCTTAATAAATAGTGTTACTTGCTATTCCATACATTTCTGGAAAAAAAAAAATTTAGTCGTTTAAATAATTCCATAAAGAAATCTAATTCTCAGTTCAGGAGGAATAATTCCTGTCCTTCAAAAAATTTTTGTATTTTATTATTTTTATCTTAGAACATAGGGCTAATCATTTTTCACAGAAGGTTAGTGCTCATCCAATTTCATGGGGTTATTGGTTCATATCACAGATGTAAAAAATGCAAGTGTTGGTTATTTCATCTTTTCTAAAAATACAGACTACTGCAGGACAGAGTAATGGCATTTGGCTTATCTCTCAAGCACAAATATAACTCGGAGACCACTGGTGCATTTTAGGAAAGTAGTACCAATTTCTCATGTAAAACGCCAATCTCATTACAACATTATCTCGGCTGCAGTCCTCCTAAACAGAGTATTAGTACCAACTACTAATATTCTTTCCATTCAATAAGTAAAACGTATATGCAACATTACTGAAGTTTTTCTAGCTATTGGTAGGTCACCTAAGGCCAGGTCTTAGTCTCCAAGCCCAGAGGAGATAAGGTTCAGCACAAGGATTCTTAGATTTTGGTAGATAGGAACAAGTTGAAGTTAAGTTTATCATGTGCTACAGATCTTTTATTTTTCATCAGACACTCAGATAGGGACTGAGGGAGAGATTAACCTCTCATTAATTAAACAGTCTAAAAATAAGGTGCTGAGTCTGAACAAATCAGTTGCCTTGGTTTCTTCTAACCATTGGAAAGGGAGGATTGGGAATTTCAGGCTAGTTTTACAATGAAGTTAATTTTAACATGAGTCCCACTTATTTTAAAGCGGAACAGAAAACTAATTTGTAAGTAAAGCTGCAAAAGAACTCCTTTTTTAATATTTAAGTTTCACTGATATTTCAGTGATCATAGCATACAACTACAGATCCAGATAGTTAAAGATATCTGGAAATGAGTACAAAGAATTTCGTTTCTGCTGATATAAAACACCCTGAGAAAACCAACAGAGTTCCGTGATCCTAAGACCAAAAAAGAATTTAATAAATCTGTATAAAATCCTATGATACATATGTATGTACAGTTGAGTTTATGGGTGACGGGAATAAAGTGCACGCTTCTCCGAGTAGACTGGCCTCAACAAAATAAAATCTTCTTTATGTTAATTGCAGAATAGTTCTTCCAAGTCAGACTATGGTGAGGCCACTGAGTAACAACAGCCACTACACAGAGCACTGCTTTCTGCCAGCCCCTGGCAGGCTGGCAGGCAGGCCAAAGACTTCATGAACATGAGCAATGAATATATGTCCCTGGATGCTGGTCCTGCCTAAGCAAGCTCAAAGCACCATTAGCAGGAGCTTAAAAAAATAATCTTCCAAGACATTAGTCTGATATTTATCAGAAACTCCAAATTCGTTTAAAAATTAGGTTTATTTACAAAAGTCTATGCTTTGTAAACGTGACCCAATTAGTCCTGGGCTGTAGATTCACAAGCACAGGGCATATGAATCCATTTCCATGGCATTAGTTGCTGAGGAACTGCTAATATTTCATTCAGATGTTAAGAGCAAATGTGTCAATCCTGTCTGTCACTGGTAGGAAATGAGCAGAGACAAGTTTTTGTTTTGTTTTGTTTTGTTTTGTTTTGTTTTCCTTAGCAACTGGACTCTTTTCAGCTTTCCTGCTATGCTGCAGCCCCAAATATTATTGCTAAATATGTTTGCTTAACAATAACTGGGATTCTCAACTGCTTTCTAAGTTACTGTGTGATTCATCACTGGGAGTGCAGCAAAACTGAGTTTTTCCAGTAGCTCATCCAGCTAAAGCTCACCTTCTACTCCGATAATATACAATGAGAACAAACAAAGGAGAAATGACTGCAGCACTCTAAACTCTGTGTGAAGAAGGCCCCATTCAAAGGAGCAGGAATATACAGTTATTTCTTTCAAACTGAACGGCTAGTCAAAAGCTGTGGTCCTGTGAGCTATTTTGCTTAGAAGGAAAAGAAGATAATGAAGACAGGTTGCTCTGATACAATCCTGTTGTTATTTACATTAAGCGTGTGAAACACTGCTTCACACTGTACTTGAGGAAATCAAACACTATAAAACGGTCACCACCAACCTCAAGATTCCTTCACATGAGTTCTCTCTCAGCTCTTTCAAAAGAGCTTTTTTTGGTTCTTTTTTTTCTGTCTTTTTTTACCTTTTCTTTGTATCTGTTCCTGTGATTTGTCTCACTGCTTTTCTCTTTCATATATTTAGCTACACGAAAGTAATAGCCTACCCTAAGAAAGGGTGTCATTAGCCAGGTGCTTTATAAAAGGAGCCTCACTTGATCCTGCAAGGCTCTAGAGGGGTCACCTTGCAAGTGTAATTATAATGCATTATCAACATTACACCAATATGCATACCGTATATATTCATATAAACTTTATACACTATATAAAATTCAGCTCGGTGGTCAGTATTTGCAAATACTTTGAGCTGTCATAAAAGGGCAGACTCATGTTGTATTCATCCGGTGCTCATATGAAGCAGGCCAATCATAGTCTACATAATCAGGATATCAGCATAAGATCTAAGTAAGTAAGCATTCTTAACACATGTATAATCATTGCTAGAATTAAGATATCATGATTTCCAACAAAACCAGCACTTGGAATAATAGTAAGCTGTTGGTAAAGAATGCGAAATTGGCTACAAAGAGACAGAAATTCCACCAGCATAGTAGCATGGCATCAGTATACAGCCAAATGTAATGGGCTCAGTGTTGATTCAGTCATACTAAAGAAAAGTAATAAAATATCTGAAATCAGAATGTGTTTCAGTAAATATTACAGCAGCAGGTGCACAAGCATCACTGCCGTCTGCAAAACAGATTCAGCAATGCTTGTTAAGGTGTAGTCTTGATTTGATTTGATTTGATTGATCTAGTGCTCATCCTTTTAGGCATGTATTCATTTCCTTAGTACAGAGCAAGCAAGAGCAGTACAAGTCAGAGAGATTCAACAGCCTAATATTAATAATAATTTAATGCTTATATGGAGCATGTTTTATATTCAAAGAACTGCACAAATATTAACCAACTAAAGCAAACTAATGTTATTCCTTTACTATCTCATCATAATAATGAAGCATATTACTTATTCTTCATCTACTCTTTCATGTTTGTGGCTCTTTGCATTTGAGCATTTTATGGTAAACTCTGGAGATCAATTTGTACAGCTAAGAAAGATGCATACATGCATAATACATTTTACAAATTCCTCCTTAAACAGTGTCTGCTGCAGAATGTAGACAAGCGGTCTTAAAATGAGGCATCCCATAAAGATTCAATTTTTGCAATATTATGAGTTAAGTATTGATGGAACTGAACAAATTTCAGGTAAAATTAGAGCTGTTCAGAATTTTCGTGAGGCAAATTTACTGTCAGAGAATGGCAGTCTTTCAAAAATCTTCAAATGTACAGTCCAGCTTATCTGCTGGGATTTTCTGAGTAGGGAAAGTCCTGAGAGAGTGCTCAAGGGCACCCAACCCTGAGCAGCCCAGTAGGTTTATGTGTCCAGAGTTGAACAGTTGGGGAAAAGTAATAAAGACTAATTCATTGACTTTGTATTTTGAAAATGGAAATATGATAGAAATGCTAAGCATAATTACTCTATGCTTTATTTTTCATCCAAGGTTTCCAGTAGTATGCCTATTGGCTGTAGTGTCCTGGACACTTTCCAGCTTGCCTAAATAATTGCATTCTGCCTACTAATATTTTTGTCTCTCTTGAGGGACAAGAGGCCTTGCAGAGAGATCTGGACAGATTGGAGCATTGGGCAATTATTAATGGGATGAAATTTAACGAGTCAAAGTGCCAGATTGTGCACCTAGGATGGAGTAACACCAGGGACAAGTATGACCTGGGAGAGAGCAGCCCTGCAGAAAGGGATCTGGGGGCGCTGGCTGTCAGCAGGCTCAACATGAGTCAGCTGTGTACCAGCCAAGAGTGCAAACCAAATCCTGGGGTGCATGAAACACAATATAACCAGACGGTCAAAAAAGGTCATGATACCACTGCATTTTGCATTGGTGCAGCCTCACCTCAAGTATTGTGTGCAGTTCTGGGCCCCGCAATTGAAGAAGGATGTGAAGGTCCTTGAATGCATCCAGAGGGAAACAAAGCTGGTGAAGGGGCTGGAAGGAACGTGCTATGAGGAGTGGCTAAGGACTTCGGGCTTGTCTAGTTTGGAGAAAAGGAGGCTGAGGGGAGACCTCATTGCTCTCTACAGCTTCCTGAGGAGGGAAACAAAAAGGTAGGTGCTGGTGCCTTCTCCCTCGGATCCAGTGACAGGATGTGTGGGAATGGTGATAAAAGAAGTGGGGAGATGTGGGAGGATGGACATTCGGTGTAGCATTGTGCTTAAATGATTGCTCAACTAAGAGCAAGTTAGATTGTGTTGAACGATTTCATGGTCTATTTTGCAAATAAAACAAACAAATGAAGATGTTTACATATTTGTCTCTTACATAGCCTGCTAGATGTAGGTCTTGTGAAAGCATGTGGATAATAAAGGGTTTACCTGGCAGGCTAACTCAAGCATAATAATAGACAAAAGGAAAATTCAGGGACAATCAAGACCAAAACAGGATTGCAACATTACTGAAATGAAAGACTAGGAGTGACGGATAAATATGAGAAGGTAATGGAGCAAATACATGCATGTTTATATGAGAAAACATGAAAATGTGTTTGTGCTGTCAAGACTGGGGAGTATTCTGTGCCCATATTTCCCTTACAACCCAATGATTGTGTATTGAAATGCTGTAGATTTTTCAAACCACTTACACAATAACACAATTAGAATTTTTGGAATAGTTAAAACTATGGTGTAATGAATCAATGCTGACAGAACAGGAAAAGTCAACTATCTAACTGGTGGAAGTAACCTATGTCCATACTGAGAACAGTAAGGATTTGAAGTGAACAGAGTGAACAGACAGCAACACAGTTTTGGTGAAGAGGAGGCTCTGCGATAGATTTTAATTAGTTACAGGGGAAAAAAAGGGGGGGAGGTGTGTAAAGCTGTATGGTTTTGCTTTCTTTTCTAGGAAGCTGAGGCTTTGGGCACTTTTATTTTACCACTATGAATCCTTTGCAGTTACTGCTTTGCTGCTTCCTGCTCTAATAATTGTAGCAAGAAAGCTCTCCCATCGAGAATCACTCAGAAGTTTTTTCTAGAAGAGACTATGGCATCCTTCATAGTAGCAGCAGTGTAGGGCACATGGTCACATGCCCATAGATTTACATAGGCTACTAGACCATTGCCCAATGCAATTGGAGGAATCAGCTCTGCTTTGTCAGGCCTTTTGTGCTTTGGACCTGCTTTAGGCTAGAAATCAAGACCATCTGGAAGATGTGTGAGAATCTCTCCATGAAATTTCTGCTTTGTGGTGAGGCAGGCATTACTGTCTTAGGCATGATTGTCTTGAGTCTTTCTGCCCTCAGCTTAGTCCACCAGAGACTCAGGTTCATTGGCACTGAGAACGCGTTCCAAAACTTTCCTCTTTACACTTGTCTTTCCCTAAACAATGAGCTCAACAGGCTCCTGTGGAAGACCATTTTCTTCATGGCGTGTCTTGGAGAAAGTGACACATAGACAAATATTTAAACATATTCCTCTGATTTGATTACTTTTAGGGTCGTTCTTAACTAAACTCATAGAAACTCTCTGTGAAAAACACACAAGTGAAAAGCTGATAGCCGCACAAGTTATTTCTGTAAAGCAGAAGCCTAAAAGTCCTGCAGACCCTTACTTTATCCCTTTAAGCGTTTTAGTGAGTCTGTCCCTTTGAGGGTTTTGCTTTGCTTTCTTTTTAAAGTGTTGGAATAACACCTTTACTTGGGGCTTGGAGCTTAATTAGGCAGATATTACAAAGGGCTTTTTAAAGGTTAATATAACTGCCAAGCTTTATTACTTATCATTTAAGTTTCAATATCAGCCCCAATTTGCTTCTTGCACAAGCCTCACAACATATTGCTATTAGTGCCACATCTTCACTGTCACCTTAGGAGACCCACATGTTTGTCCAGTATTTTACATCACAAACTATGGCAAGGAGTCATTATTTCTTGTATTTGTATAATGCTGAGCAAAACATTACCCAGTTGGCTTCTCTGCAGAGTGCTCTATAAATATTAAGCACCAATTTTATAATCATCGCGGTTATTGTTATGTTTCTTATTATTATTGCTACCATTATTATTATGTAATGACATACTTAACATCTGTAAGCCATTACATATGTCATGAATTTATGTGATACTGTAATATAGTCTATTGAACCTACATTATAGATTTCCTGAGTATTCTACTTACATTGTGTTTAAAGCTGAATTTAAAGTATATCTCTGCTGTATCAGATCAGCATGTGTTGACAAAAAAAAAACCCATATACCACATTGATGCTTCTATATGTCTGCATTAATTCTCTGGTTATTTTTGACTTTGGCATGCTTTCACCAAGCTGGGTGACCCCGTTGGGAAGCAGCGAGAGTGGGCTGCTCTGCTGAGGGATGGGAGCTGGGAGCTGAGGGTGACACCAGGCTGACCGGGCAGTGCCCTCACTGACATGGGCACAGTCCTCCTGTGCTCAAAGCAGGAGAGCAGAGCAGGTACAGTCAGGGTGATCAGAGTCAGCCAAGAGCCCAGGCATCCCCAAATAAATTTGTGGTGGCCAGGAAGGTCTGAAGAGAGGGCAGCGAGAGAAGCCGGGGGGGGGGAGGTCGAGGACCAGGTAGAGGCACACCTGCATGTTGGCTTAGGTGAGGAGCAGGGATAGGGGCTGAGCTGGGCTCTTGAGCCAAAGAGCTGAGGATGCCTGGGTGAGTCCCAAATGAGGTTCTTCACAGCCCCTCTTTGCAGGGCTTTTTGCACAGGTCTCTGCCCTTTGCCTGCACTGCCCCAGAACTCGCCTCCAGCAGCCCCAGCTGAACCTGCAGGAAGCGGGGGACAACCTGCAGAGCTTCTTGGTGCACTTGGGGCCGTGACAGATACATGGTGGTCTGTTGTGGGACTACTTGAATTTATCTTACATATGCTCAGCCCTGCTAGTTAGTTACTATTGAAAAAGAGAATTAATAACCAAGTAATGCCAAAAAAATATATCTCTTTGAAGTATTTCAGGGAACCGTAATAAAACAAGTAATTATTCCAAACACTGAGGTAGTGGTGGGTCACTGCAAGCAACTTGAGGTCATAATGGAGCACATGAACAGAAATGCAAAGCTCATAATATTGTTTTATTTGCTCCTTGTCCTGTTTCTTAACCTTTACCAAACAACATGGCCCTAGAAGAAACTATTCCCAAGTGCAATGTTTCCACTGAGTTTTCTGGCTTCTCACTTTGTGACTATCCCAGTATCCATCATTATCCTCTCCAGCTTCACAGCTCTGACCTCATTATGTCAGGTGCTTTTAACTGCGCTCCTGCCTCCTCTTTAATCATCCCCCCAACATAGAATCATAGAATGGTTTAGGTTTTTGGACTTTGAAGATCATCAAGTTCCATCCCCCCTGCCACAGGCAGGGACACCTCCCACTAGACCATGTTGCCCAAGGCCACATCCTGCCTGGCCTTAAATACCTCCAGGGATGAGGCCTCAACAACCTCTCTGGGCAACCTCTTCCAGTGCCTTACCACCCTCAAAGTGAAAAATTTCTTCCTAATGTTTAATCTAAACCTGTCCTCTTCCAGTTTGAAGCCATTCTGCCTCATCCTATAGCTACATGCCCTAGCTACATGCCCTAGTACATGTCCTTCCCCAGCTCTCCTGTAGGCCCCCTTTAGGTACTGGAAGGCCTCAATAAGATCTCGCTCCAACAGGTCTATGTCTTTCCTATGTTGAGAGCTCCAGAGCTGGATGCAGTACTCCAGGTGGGGTCTCACAAGAGTGGAGTAGAGGGGCAGAATCACCTCCTTTGACCTGCTGGACACACTTCTGATGCAGCCCAGGATACGGTTGGCCTTCTGGGCTGCGACTGCACATCGCTGGCTCATGTTGAGCTTCTCGTCAATCAGCACCCCCAGGTCTTTCTCCTCAGGGTTATTCTCCAGCCTTTCTCCACTGAGCCTGTATTTCTGCTTGGGATTGACCTGACCCAGATGTAGGACCTTGCACTTGGCCTTGTTGAACTGCATGAGGTTGGCTTGGGCCAACCTCTCCAGCCTGTCCAGGTCCTTCTGGACGGCATCCCTCCCCTCCAGCGTGTCTACCTCACCAAACAGCTTGGTATCATCGGCAAACTTGCTAAGGGTGCACTTGACCCCACTGTCCATGTCACCAACAAAAATGTTGAACAGTATAGGTCTCAGTACTAACCCTTGAGGAACGCCACTCGTCACTGCTCTCCACTTGGACATCGAGCTGTTGACTGCAACTCTTTGATTGTGACCGTCCAGCCAGTTCTTTATCCACCGAGTGGTCCATTTGTCGAATCCATGTCTCTCCAATTTACAAATCAGGATATCATGTGGGATGGTGTCAAATGCTTTGCACAAATCCAGGTAGATGACATCAGTTGCTCTTCCCTTGTCCATATAACAACAATCTAAACCACTCCATATTGAATTTTATTTCTATCTTGCTTTTCCCTTGTTCTTGCCCTCTTCCTGCCCGACTAAGCGATCAGAAGGTTCAGAGGGGAAATCCTAGTTTTTACAGTGCTTGGCATATATTTGGGAGACTCAGTTCTGAGCTTGGTGATAAAGTTCATCCTGGTCTGATCCCAATTATGTTATCAGCTGCCTTAGAAAACCTTACTTCACAAGGTAAAGTGGAAAGGAGAAAAGTATGCTGAGGAAGGGAACAGCTGGTGCACTCCTACACATATGCAAGAGCTCAGATGCACAAATTTTTGGACCTGTAGTTATAGAAGCTTGGCAGCTTTAGGTGCTTGCAAGATTTAGTGTGAATGACGACTGGGTGAACCGCATTGTCCTCAGAAACTTGTGTTCATTGTTCATGCCACTGTTATAAATCCTAAAGATCTGTGAAGATGGGCGTCAATATTTTCGTTGGAAATAAGAACATGCATATATAAGTCAGTAAGCAGATGGTGGCTCTGTACTCTTGGCTTTAGTGATAAATTCTTAGTCTGCCTTTTGATTAAAATATGAAATTACGGGAAGCAAGAGGGACCAGGAAATCACAGCTGCTATTTCTGATGTTATGTTTAGTCACCGCTCATAAGTATTGCAACATCTTGGAATTATATACAATTTATACTATGGTCTCTTGTATACTTTCTAAGTTCTTGGGGACTTGGACCTTCATACCCTGACTTTTCAATGTCATCACATGAGATGCTGAGAAGTATGTATTTGTAATGATTTAGGTGTAAGGTTGAATAGGGATTTGTATTATACTACTGTGTCCTGGACCTGTGCTGGTGTATTTGAGTTGTGGGTTTGATAGTGGGAAAGAGATGAACGTCTAGAGGATCAATGAAGGAATTCTGCTTATTATCCCTCCTCTGGACTGGACTCAGTGACTTTACAAATGTGCAGTTAAGTTAAATTACATGCTATTCTCAATTTAAACTATTTCTTGTGCAGTGTGTATGTAAAGGTTGAAAGTTTCTACTTTAACAAACCTACAAAACACCTTCATGGTATGAACATCTCTCAGATCATAAAGACTCTTTTTCCACAGTTCTTTGATAACTCTTTACTTGAAGGATGTAGCATTTTTTATTTCAGCTGTTTTTTTTTTTTTTTTAATCTCATATTTCAACTTGGTATTACTTATTTTTTACTGTTTATTGTACAGGAAGTAGCCTTGATGAGAATTCCAGAAACTTCAAGTTCTTAAATAGATTTATTGATTTTCAAGTTTTAACTCTCTAGAAACTATAGCTCCTTGATAGCATATCCAGGATTAATACATTAGATGCCAAAAAGTGTAATTTAAAAGGTAACAATAGAAACAGCTGTAATTTTCCAGATACACTATGAAAATACCAGATAACTTTTGGATACTATGCTAGAAGTTTCTTCTACTAATGAAATCTAAATGTACAACCTGAAATGAAAAAGCCTTCTGCAATGAACTTAACTTTCAGAAGACTTTAAAACATTTAAAAAGGAAATTAAAATAAAAAGCATGATATTACTTAGAAACCAGTCACCACAACCGCCTTAATATTTTTATTTATATGTAAATGTTAGAAATTCTTTGGAGGAATCTAAAAATTTCTGTATGGTAATAGCATGGCATGTATAAAGTCCTTTTTAAAGTTAGAATGTTTAAAATTTGGACAATCAACATATACCAAAGATTTACTCCCTAAGTGCCCATCTAAAACTAGATCTTAACATGCTAAAGCCCCTTTGATTTCTTGCAACCTTGGCATTTCTTCTGCATCTGTTGATATCATCAGTCTGTAACACTTAGAAGAAGGAAGCTCCATTTCCAAGTCCAGGGAAGAGTGATTATGAATTCAATATGCCAGCAGAGAAATTCAAACAGAGGTCAAGTATCCTGTATCCTATTAGTGTGTGGGATTGCCATAAGTCATCCAGGGTTTTGGGTTTTTTTAAGTCATCTCAGTTCAACTTGAGGAGAACTTTTGAACACATCTGGTTTTAAGTTCAAATTTTAAAAAAGACCACTTCCAAAAATTGACGTTTTTATAAACCACACACAGTAACATCCAGCTTTGAGGGAAACCAGGCTAGCAAAATTCTGTCCATACTGAAATGAGCTGCAAATCTCCAGTTATCTTCAAGGAGTGAAAGTTTTACCAGATTAATCCAGTATCAAAAGCTTGATTGGAACTGGAAGAAAGAGCGTTCCAACCTGGCAATCACTGAGAAAGTATTCTTTCAAATCGATTGAAATTGGTGGCAAAATTAATTCATCATAACGGAGCCAAGGCACCATCTTTGCTCTCTATAACAGTCTTTGTTTTAAAGCAAGAAGTTATACTGAAGCACGGGGGGGGACAGAGAACTGGAAATCATCTATACAGTCACCATGTCAAGTACCCAAGGAGTTGAGTGCTTATCACCTTCATTTCTGACATTGGCTGGCCTATTTCTTTGTATAGCCAGTCCTCTAACATGTTGGTATAACCAACCAAAAAATTAACCTTAATGTTTAGATTCAGAATGCAAAATTGTATAAATAATTAGAAATTTAGGCTAATGAATGTACTTTTTTTTTTTCTAAGTTGTGTACTCTACAGACTTACTAAAAAGTTAGACTATATTGTTTAAAAATATGTTGTCTGTAGATTTTCTAGGATCGAACACAACAACATTCTGCTTCTGTGTAAAGCAACAATAACTTTCTTGGCATAACCTAACACCATCACATTAGGTATAAGTCTTTCTCAATGGAACACTACTGAAAAAGACATTTTCTAGAGAGATTTTAATGCTGAAGGAGGCAGTTCATGATTTATTTCAAAGGCAATATTACTTTCTATGGTTTTTAGTTACTCCTGTCAGTGGAATTTTGAAGATGAAATTGAAATGAAGACTAAGTAAAATTGATTGCAGGTCTTGTTCCTACTGTGTGTTGCATTTTATTTTACTGCCAATAGCACTGAGACTCTAATAAAGTAATTAACCATTGGGCCCTAGAGGTGACCTGATTGAAACAAAACTAAAGGGCAGGAGAAGAAGGGAGACAATAAAGGCAAAGAAACAGGTGACATCTCCTGACATATAGATTGGTGATTGATCTTCTAATTCTGCTTTGGCAGGTAGATAAATATGAAAAATGACATTACCCCAACACAAATGCACACACAATAAAGAAGAATTCCAGAAATTGAACGTGGAAAGGGTGAAGCACTTCAGAACATCTCCAAAGTCCATTCAAATCAGTAAGAGTGTCCTGACTGAGTTTAACAGGATTTTGTTTGGGTTTTGATTGAAACTCCCATCCTGAATGAACATTGTATGCTTAGTTGGAAAAAAAGCATTATTGATAGGCCTTGTTTGATATCTGTGCTCCATATGATTATTCTTCCAGTGTTTGATAAATAATAGAGAGCATTTTAACCTTGAAAGAGGCCAGGAAAACTGCACAGAGATAAAGTTCCATCAGCGAACAGTGTCTATTAGGTAGTGTGTAGTATGGCAATGACTGATTCCCAGGTGAATCACCTTGAAATGTACCTTTCAAATCTATTTGCCTGATAGAAATCTTGGTGACCTCAGAAAGGCAATGTTTTTTCTGGTATACATTTACATATTATCGTTTACATCCCCTTTACTTACAGCTCTACCTAACACTTCTCTTGGAACTTTATTTTAACATTTTTACCTGTAACTGTACGTAGGGTTTATGAAATATTCATAGGATAAGCCAACATTTATATTAAAGAAAATTTTGTGTGTGTGGTTACAGATATGATTTGACATTATAGCCCTAAGAAAAAAAAAAAAAAGATGTAACTTTCATAAGGCCATCAGGTTATAACACTACTCTCAACTTAGCCTTATATAGACCAAAATGCAGAAGCCTTACTTCAACAAGTGCTGAAATAGACAAAATAATGTCTTTAAAGAATGTTCTTACTTTAAAATTCTGCTCAAACCCTCCCTCTACACACTGATATGTCACAACATAGCTGCTTTGTCTATAAAGTAAAATAGGACTATTTTAACATGCTTCAAAGTAAGTTATCTGTAAAAATTCCCATGCTAACTGAATGTTTTCTGTTTTTCCATCAACATAAACAATAAACCATGAAAAGAACTACACAAATGACCTAGCTAGAATATAATAAACTCACTCTTTAACTACGGAAACTCGAATAAGTAGAACTTTCCAGATAATTGATACTTAGTGTGAAATCAGTGAATTTGAAATATTTGTCATATTTAAGATATCCTTAAATCAACTTTTTTTCAATTAGATTGCTTTTCATGTAAAGGGAATGATATCTGAGAATCACAGCCAAATTGTCCCATAGGTACATGAACTCAAGTCATGCTCCACTTGAATATGTTTTTCCTACGCAAATTTTTCTATTTAAGCCTGTTTTCCCATAAGAAAGGAATTGCCAGCATGTAACAGAAAGCACCATCTCAAATGTTGTACACAAGTACGATTTAATCACCTAACTGCCACACGAATAACGTGTCCAAATTTCAGATCTTGAAAAGCCTCTTTCAGTTGCATCCAAGTCCTTGAGGAGACACCTATGTTTTTGACATTACCTCCCTCCAGACAGCTACACTTCAGCTTTGGGCCTCTCAAGAAAGACAATCTTTACTGCCTTTACTGCGCCGAGCAGGCCAGCTTTTCTTTGTGTTTCAGTGTCTGTGCTCCACACACCTTGCCTGCAAGTTGGATTTGCTAAACCAATATTTCTTAGCTTGTGGAGTCTGCAGACCACTGAATCGTGACACACAGGAAGGTACTCTGGTGAATGGCTATAATGCTTTCCCCACAAAATGAACATTTAGGCATAGTTCTACCTGTGTAAACAAAGCAAATAAAAGTGTCTGAGTGTGAAAATAAAGGTAACTCCCCAAAGTTTATAATTGTTTTATTTGCTTCTAAATAAAGCCATTATGGAAATAGTGTCTGAAATAGTCTGTGGGTATCTTGGGGGGAAGGGTCACAAAAGGTTATGAATCTTTATTTTAATATCTAAACATTTAAATTGTTTAAGAATTATTAAAAAACATTTTAAAAGATTGAAAAAAATATTGAGTTAATGTTTCCTTGTTCTTCCTTCACACAGTGTTAACATCAGTAACTTTTTCTTCCCTAAGGATACAGCATCTTGCTGGGAGCTGGTGCCTGGTCTGCTACGTTCCTGTGATGAGAAGCTTTGTACCCACGCTCGGTGGCAAGGAGCCCTACATGCAGTGCACTGAACTCTACCACACACTGAGAACGGGCTTCAAAAGGAGGTAATCTGTGTCATTCCCCTTAAGCCCTTGGATCAGAAAGAGGAGAGCTGCAGCTCCCTTGCTTTGGTCACGAGGTGGGTTGGGAATCCTGCCTGCCAGAGCTGGATCTCTGCTAAAGACCCTTCTACATCAGGGCAACCTTGTTTGTTTTTGTGAGAGCTGTGCTACTAGAAGTGCAAGTAAAACATGAATAATAAACATTCACGAGGTCAGTGATTAAGGAAGATGTCCATAGCCTGCAAGTTACTGGTAATGATGCTCATACTTGATGGCAGATTCAGCAGAAACCGAATCCAAGCTTGCTAATGAACTACATTTTTGGGAGTAGGGCTTACCTTTCCGTAATGGGACTAAGCAAAATAAAAAGATTGAGAAAATTTGTTTTTAAAAAAGAACATTCACTACCACAATGTTTATTGGCACCTTTCATTTAATGTAAATATAGGCCGTAATTCTTAAAGAAAAGTAAGCTTTAGTCTTTCCTGTACACCAAACTAGCAGCTCTACTGGAGTCAATGGCATTGGTGTTTTAATTCACTGAGGCCACAAAATCAGCCCTGCATCACCAAAACTTCTGATTGCATGGAGAAATATTTTATGGCTCCAAAAGAAATTTTAGTATTAATATTGCCATCCACTGTACTCCAGTTTAATAGTTTCAGTCTTTGTGCTGTTTTACCTAAAGACACAAGTTTTTCTGTTAGCAAATTATAGTGAATTTTAAAGATTGTCTCAGGTCTGATTTTTATGTGAGCATGGAATTAAAATTTTCAATTTTTTCAATAGAGCATTACGGCTCTTAAAAATTCATATTTAGTTCTAAATGCCTATTTTTGACACCCAGCAAAAATTTGTATTTTTGGGATGAAGTTTTCAAGTTTTCATCATACTCAATATAAGTATGCGCTTTTATGAAATGTTAATCAAAAAGCATGTCAGATCTGTCTGGAAGGCAATCAGTGGATCAAAGAGCTAAGGAGAAAACTAGATTTTTTTTATCAACTGTACTTCCCTCTTGTTCTTACTATAAATAACTTTGCTCCTGTTTTATATTTAAAACAAACTTCCACTGTTTTGACTTGTCAGTTTAATAGACTTCAATATATAAAAACACACACTAATTTAACAAGATAGCGATCAGTCCCAGAATATTTAATACTTCATTAACTTTCACTGGATGTAGCTCTAACATACATCACTCTGTCCTAAACTATTTTTAAGTCTGGCTTTCTGCTTCAAGACACTAGGGAGAAAAATCCCACATCAGCCTCATTTTAAATTATTTGACAAATACGCATCAGGATGTAACCTGCCACAATTAGGGATGCACAGGTTGTAAAGTTAGTTGCACTGAACCATCTGAAGGTAATAAAAATTACTTATTCTCTGGGACAATCAATCCTTCAATTACCCACCAAAACCTGGGCTTGGATGTCAGCTATCCAATAATGTATCTGTTATTTGTCAGGAAACCCTGCCAGAAGCATTTCTTTTTCCTTGCAGATATAAATATGAAACGCAGACATCAGACACATAGAGGTGTCATTTCTTTTCAGGTCTGCAAAATGAATTTCTGTGTCTGGAAGGTCCCTTCTGCAAATGGTTTGCGCTCTGGGAAGGCGATTTCAAAAGGTCTTTAACAACTCTGAAGTTGGATAATGAGGGGGAGACACTCCTTCTCCAGAGTTACGTTATACTTTCACGGATTGCAGCCACATGCCAGAGGGCTTGGTAATCATTATTCTGAACCCCCATATGATTTCTCAGGATTAAGTGCAAAATAACTGCTTTGAACAGATCATTTCACCCTCCAGTTAATTTTCCTGTGAGATTCGTGAAATGGGACACTTGACAATCGTGTCTTCTGATTCTGGGGAAATGTGATTGGAATAGTTCAGTGTATTGTTTAACACAGTTCTCTGACACTACAGTTATTTCCTGAAATCTTTGTGATATTTCCTATATTTTATATTTGTATTATTGTTTAGAACCAAACTAATCCTTTCCTCTATTTCATGGGTTTGCTGCACAAAGAGTTTGTTGAAACTCTCAGTTTGGGTCAGGGTTTGGTGTGAGCTGGATTTTGGGGATGAACACATTGGTCTATATATCATCACCAGTGGAACTGAACTTCACTGGCAATAGAACTGTGCAACAGATGTGGACATGACAGTCACCACTACCTGCTCACAGGTAAACGCGGATGTAGAGGCGTTAGGAGACCTTCCTCATTCCCAAGGTCTGACACAGATTTTGTGGTTATGTCCATCCTTGCAAACTATACAGGATGAGGACATGGGTTTGAGCATCACCTTTACTGTTCAAGTGTTGGCATACACCTTGCTAGCATTTTGACCCAGACCAACTAGTAGGGTCCCACACAATGAGGGGACATGGTCTGGGTGACAGAATGGCCTCCACGTTGGTCTGAGTATGCCATCCTGTTTTGGGAGCAAGTATTTAGCTGTATGAGATTTGCCAGTTGTCTCAGCAAATGGGTTTGTCAGCTAGCATAGGGGCTTTTGTCACCTGCAAACAGTCGGGGATCCAGACTCCCTCATCTCTTCTGGGGACACTGTCCCAGTCACGGGACATAGGCTTTCCACCCTGCTTCAAAAATAACTTTATGAATCTGCCAAAATGCTGGGAAAGCTTCTTAATTCCTGTGCGAAATCATGGTAACAACGCTCCTCTTCTCGTAAAATATTTTTCTGCTGTATCAGATTAGAACTGAATCTCTGTTAGAGCAGCAATGTTTCTATGAATTTTGCTGAATGGGTCCCTAATCTTGCTTGCGTCCTAATGTGATACATTAATGGATATTAGTAACACATTGTTTTTTACGCAGGTGCTATCTGCACATGTAACTTATTCTCTTACCAAATTATTGGCAGTTTTATGGAGCACAGATATATTTCCCCCTCAACCTTTGAAGTTTGTGTTTCCATGTCTTTGAAACAACTTGATAAGAGTTGTATTTGGTTTACGTAGCAAGGTTTTGGTTGTGGGGGAAAGGGAGGCTACAGGGGTGGCTTCTTCAAGAAGACATCAGAAGCTGCCCTTGTGTTCTACAGAGTGAGTGCCATCTGGCTCCAAGATGGACAGTGCACTGGCCAAGAATGACCCCATCAGCGATGGTGGTAGTGCCTCCGTGATAACATATTCAAGAAGGGGAAAAAACTGCTGCACAACAGCAGGTGGGAGAGAGGAGTGAGAATATGTCAGAGAAACAGCTCTGCAGACACTAAGGTCAGTGAAGAAAGACGAAGAGGAGGTGCTCCAGGTGCCAAAGCAGAGATTTCCCAGCGGAGGAGGTTGAAGAGTTAAGAGTGAAATTTAACCTGGGAGAAAGGAAGGGGTGGGGGTAAGGTGGATTTAGATTTCTCATTATCCTACTCTCTTATTAATTGGAAATAAATTAAATTAATTTCTCCAAGCCAAGTCTGTTTTGCTTGTGATCATAATTGGTGATTGATTGCCCTGTCCTTTTCTCGACCCACAAGCTTTTGGTCACATTTCCTCCCCCTGTCCTGTTAAGAAGGAGGAGTGATAGAGCAACTTGGTGGGCACCTGGTGGCCAGCGAAGGTCAACCCACCACAAGAGTCTAGACTAAGATATTTGAAACATTGCTAGAAGATAATAATTATAAAAAGGTATAGAGAAAGTAATTATAGAAAAATAATGACCACAGCTTCTGCCAATAGTCTTCAGCCTTCTTTTGAACTATTATTCTTGAACAATGCAATGGATTGTTGTCTCCTTTTCACAATTTTCCTAGTCTTTTGGCTTCTTGTTTCTTGAAAGCTTGATAGTATTAACAGTTGTTATATTGTATATATACCTCCACATGCTTAGCCGGACAACAAGCTACAGTGCTGTATACAGGTAATACAGTTGATTTAGACAAGTAATTTTGAATACCAGAAGCTATCTGGAACTCCAACGTTGCTAACTTATCTGCTTAAAAATTAAATTTTATACAATAATTTATGGAAAATCTACTGTAAAAACAAATAAATAGATAAATAAATAAACAACAAGAAAAATCATTGTTAGCTTCTTTCTTTCTCCAGTATAGAGTGGAACTTGTAAAATGTGGGGTTTTTTATCCTTTTGGAAGACCAACCAAGTTTTTTTTCTTCTACAGAAAATGTTGATTTTTAATTTGTTGCCTGAAATTCAATAATAGACTTAAACAAAATTCCTTTCTTAATTTGGAGTTGGCCATATTCTCTACATCCTTTGGTGAGCTGTATATAAGTAAAAGGTGACCTAGATTGCCAAAGATTAATAAAAAAAAAACCACAAAACAATGGACAAATCATAAACTAACCATCCAAACAGGCTAGCAAATGGAAGGCAAATGATAAAAATGAAAATAATAACTGAAGAGGGTTTAACTGGTTGTAAATGAATGTATCAGCTGTGGCAATACTCCAAAAGCAATGCTCAGACTTTTTGCAGAAACATTAAGTGGCCCTTGAATTTAAAAAGTTTGAGTAACACTTCTCTAAGATATGGACTACTGAGATTATAAAGAGTCTTTAGCAGTTTAATGGCTGTCTTTCAAAGTGTAACTAGCTGATTCAGAAACTGCACTTCACAGAAATCTCAAGTTCTGTGTCTTTTCAGCCTTATTTTGACTCCTTTCAAGCAATTTTTATTTTTTCAGAGAGTCATTAGCTAATGGCAGGTCTCGACATCCTCTGTCACTCAGATGCTCAAGGAAGAATGAAGAGAGGATGATTATTTGAAGAAAACAATTATATGGAATAAATTTTCTGAAAGACTGATTTGAGTATCTATATCTAGACCTTGGTCAGAGTTGACAGGACTGACTTTTTTTTGAGCTTGGGCAGCAAAGTGGTGGTATAGGACAAAAACAAACAAACAAAAAGGCTTTGGCAGCCTCTGGTGAATAACTCCTAAGTATAACTCAAACCCAAAGTCAGTCAGCTGCACAGATTCAGCAGGAATTTTTCTGAAAAAAATGGCCCTCCAAAGGGCCATGGTTAGCAGCTTATTTAGCTCCATGTTACAAGCTGGAAAAGATTAAACTGTTTTGTTTTGCTACCCCCAATTTGTTACATGGTTTAAATTGTTGATTCTAATAGCTATTTGCATTTGCAGGAAGAAGGGAAAATTATAGTGATTGCTATCAAAAAGTCAGCCATTGGAAACATTTACAAAATCATGCTATTGGGGATACTAAAATGTTTCTCAGCCCTTACAACAGGAAATAACTGTGGTATCACAGATGCTGCGTCAAAGTAATTGTTGCTAAATTCTGGTGTGTTTTTTTTTTTTTTAAATAGTAAACACAATGGCCACTAATTACAGAGAGTGAAATAATGGAATTGCCATACTGAGTATTTTATTTGCTTCGGGATAAAACTGTTAATTATATACTGTCATTTAGGGTATATGAAGATATATTAACTACCCTGCCATCAACAGCTCATTAGTCTCAACAATGAGGTGTATTACCAATCACTTTCTTCGGAAGAATTGAAAGCAAATATAGTTATTTAACAATTTTGTTTCTTGATTTTGGTGAGCTTACAAAAGTTTTCCGTTTTAATTATTCAGGCCCTGAGAGACAGCCTGTAGCATTTTGCAATGTGTGTGTGGGCAGGACCTTCTCAGTCCTGCAGCTTGCAGTGCAATCTGCCTTTAAAAGTATTTTCCTTGGCTCCTCACTGATTTTTGTGCATCAAGATGATCTTGAATAACCATTTTAATCACAACACTTCTGGGACTTTGGCAGCACCTTATCGGGGTTAAACCAAAGCAGCATATCTGCCATTAGTTTTACTAATGTTTTAGTAAAGCCTTTACCCTTAAAAGCAGCACTCTCCAGACATCTTGCTTGTCCTTCAATTAAGTTATTCTGACACAAAATTGCAGTAAATGAAAGATGAAGACCTATAGTATTTGTTACTGGTATTGGACAATAATGTAACTATGCTACTCTTTGTTCATTATCTGTAATCCAAATCATTCAAAATAACAGTTTAAAAACCATATTTATATTGAAAGAAGGTGATAAGGGGTAATAGTAAACTGCAGAGGTAACACTTTGACTGCAACCTAATTTTAAGAATATTAAAGAAATCCAATAGGACAATTTATAACTTAATTTGCTTCACTCAAAGCAACTGGCTTATACCAAATGATCATGTATGCCAATATGTTGTACTCTTCATTAAAACTAATTTCGTTTTAGAAAGGAAAAAGATTTCCATGATGGACTTTTTTTTTTCTGAAAATGATTTTCAGTTATTTCTCTATTGTACTGAACCTATTTGGAAGGGCCACCATGAACAAAATCTGACTGTGGGGCAAATGGAGTAAAGGCACAGTGAGAAGCAGTAAGAGCAAGATGTGTGCATTGAATACCAGGCTACAGACTAACACCTTTCCTAGTATATGTATTTTATAGGTTTGGCTCAAATGAGACAGACTATATTATAATCAGCTGTGCAAACAAGTAAGTGGAATATATACTGAACCAATACACCTTGATTTAAACCGTTATTGCTTTCATAGTATTGTATTGACTTCATATGTTGGGCCCTACGGACACAGTGTGGATTTGTGGCCATTTAGTGGAACATTTTTAATACAATGTAGAGTACAAACGCAGATCTTGGTAGACACTAATGGGTTTTATGCACAGCTCACTCACAGGCAGCTTTAAGAAACTGTTCCTTTAATGGTCACGTGATACAGTTTGATAGAAGCAACAAGCCAAGTAGCCGTAACTCCCCATGGTGTTCGAATTTCTTAACCTCACCTGAGAATCAGGAGAGTCCCGTTGCATGAGAATGTTTGATGTTCTGTGTGCTGCTTTATCCTTCTGCCAGGAAATATTAAAATATATTATTAAAAAAGATTTACTCTAGCTGTTTATTTCCCACAGCAGTGATAATATAACCTCCTTTTCACCTACCTCATCTTGGATGAATTTCATTCTAGCCATCAAGGGACACATATACGGATGCTGATTCTTGAAGGCTTTTTTTAGTCGGAGTATTTCTGCAAGATTTCTGTTTGCCTTTGGCCATTGTCATTGCCCGTGTATAGCACATGGCAGGCCAGCTATCCCTTTCTGGCACTCCCAGAAAACTCTTGGGATATATGTTCTACTTTTTTACTGCATTTAAGAGCTCATTTCTCATCATCGTGGTATAATGCCACCATAAAATCATGCTTAGCAAGGTCTGTCAAATGAAAATAGCTGATGCTGCATTTATTCAAATATGGTATTGAGCAAGTATGTTTTGCTTCTGAAACAGAAGAATGACCTAGTAGTAGTTATGCACAGAGGATATTTTAATAATAGCAAATTATTAATATTAAGAACAAATTTTGGACAGAGGGTTTTTTCCTCAAGATTATAACACTGTAAAATTTTGCACCGGTTTGAGAGTAACACAGCCAAAAAGATCTCTTTTTCTTCAGTTGCCCATTTGTTACAGCATGGCAAGACTAGCAATAATAAACAGTCACTCTCCATTTCACTGTACTCTCCTGCAATTCCCTCCCCACACCACTGCCTCAGAATGGAGTGGAAAGAAAAGGGGGTCCGTCAATGGCTCTCCAGACAGAAGGAGATTTTCAAAGGGCTCAGCCCTGCTGCAGCTCCGCATGAAGCACTGCCGATTGAGGTTGAAGAGCTTCTCATATGATAACAATTGAGTTTATTTTAAGGTGGAAGAGATTAGAACCCAGAGGTGTCACACTCATGAATTTATTCTCTGGTGCTTTTGTGCGCTGGTATGGACAAGGCACGGAAATTATAGCCCCGAATCCCCAAGCACATCTTTCTGCAGTTCAGTCTTAATTTACTGGCAGAAATAGAGGGGACCATCCACTTCCTTGCCTCCTCTGCTCAGTACTATTTCTCCTTTGTTCCATTCATTTAATTTCTTTTTTATTGTGTGTTGCTTCATTTGTTTAAGGCTCCTGTCCCACACTTCCCCAAAGGTTTTACCACACTCTTTATTACACTCTTTATTACATCTGATTGCAGCTTCATGAGCTGATTGAGTGATTTTAGGGGAGACTGGAATGATGTGAGATTAGCCAAGAAAAGAGAACTACGGGTTGGTAAGGTGAGTAGAGCAAGCTGCAATAAAAGGAACAGAAAGTAGATTTCTCTGAGGACTTGCTTCACATCTGTTAAGAGGAACACTTCTGAAAATGGGCAGTTCATACTAATTTTTCTTTCTTTTAACATACAGCTCCTTCAAGTAATTTGGTTACCATAGATACACTGTTGACCAACTTCATATTCTTAAAGGAGATTAATTAGAGCAAGATGACAAAAAATATTAATATCTTCCAAAGAAAAGACAAAGTTATTTTCCTTGAAAAACCATATTCTTTCTTTTTTTGTTGTTTTAAAAACAACAAAATTTAAGCAAAGCAAATGAGAACTTATTTTTTACAGCAAAACAAAAAAGCCCAACACAAAACAAACTACAAAAAAAATCTCTACTGAGATCCCGTCTTTAACTGCCTAAAAATTAAAATCCTAAGAAACAATAATAGGCCTCTTGTGAACTGCTGCTGAGATGATAATGGTATTTGAAACATTGTTTTCATGAACAGAGCCTGCCTAGACAATGCGTCATTGGTTCATTGTAATTTCATCATGTGTTAGAAACTGAACTCCTGGGGGAGCCTCAGACACAGCGTGGTCACATAACACAAATCAACTTTTTGTATGCAAGTGTACTACACAAAGATGTAGAGCAAGCCACGCATAAACTTGCTTCACTCTAGCAATTGGCTAGCATAGTAATTTTAAGATGCCATCCCAAATTCTCACTCTATGTACTTATGCATTAAAATGGCCTTGGTGTGTCATTTAATGTTACTGAAAAGACAGCAATACAAAGCAAAAATATTGGAAAAAGCAAAAGTCTACTGTTGTTATTCCCTGTCCCTACATACCACTGTGAATCCTATAAGATCAGGGCGCTCTGCCTCTTGGGGCAACAATTGTGGGAAAGGTGAGAAATTGTGGTTTTACTCCTTCCTGCCTCGTGCTTTATTTGTCTTTTAATACAAACCACATCGTTTAGCAGTAACAAAGCTACAGATACCTATGCAGTGAGTGTTGTCTCTGATGTGTGTGGTTTTCCACATATGCAGAGAACTAAAAAATCTCAGTCTTTCACCATCCCAACAGTTCTAAATGGTAAAGCATCTGTCCTTTCTAAGGAATAGAGACATGCCTTTGCTTCCTGTGAAAAGGAAGATATTCTTCAGTGGGAATTCATGGATGTATTTAGTTCCTGTGCAGAGAAAATCTGCTTATATGTAATCTAATAAAAAGTATGTTCGCTTTGCAAGAGCAGACATCCTGTCTGCAATAAACCTTAAAACAAGTGTGTCACAGCAAGCTAACAGGTCCTTCTGGGTATGGACAAGCCAGATACAAAAATCTTTCTATATCTGATTGAGATAGAATCTATAAAGTTAGATATTTACAAAGTCTGCAGCTGAATTCAAGATGCTATGAGTCCATTAGGCAGAGGGTACTTTGGAGAAGGACAGCAAATACGTTAACAGACACCTGGAAAATTTGAAGGCTGCGCTTTGTTTATGGATGGCTCCTTCTGGAAGAGGTGCCAGAATGCAGCCCATGGTGAGTTTTACATTATTGAGTGTCTGCAAATATAGAGATGAGACATCTCCAAGAAAGCCTACAGTCTGTATTGCTTAGGGAGGAGTATTCTATGGATTGAAAGGAGAAAAGGTTGGGATAGCAGGATTTAACCTGAACAGAATCACTGACCAAAGCAACCTCTATTATATTCTGTGTCTGCAATACTCATAAAAGCCTACTCAAACCCATGTTTCATCTGATTTCATGACCTGCTACCCACTGCTGTTCAATTTTTAGCATGGGCAAACATAGGATAAAAAATAGAGGTGTGTCAGAGCTGGATGTTTGTTTGACTACATGGGAGTTTAATATGAATCCCAGCAGACTGAAATATTCTTAGTTTGCAAAATATATTTTCCAGAATAAATGGAAACAAAATTAACAACATAACAATATATACTGACATGTGTAAAATACAGCAGGCTAAATGAATGAAATGGAATAATGCATATGACATATTTTAGATTAGCCAGAAATTCTTCTGCATCGTACCTTCTATTTTATAAAAAATGCTACATTACTGTTTGAATTCATAAAATGAAACAAAAGGTGCTATAAAAGTGTGTTCTCAAATTATGTCTCTTGACAAATGACAAGCCACCCAATTTTCAGATCATTTGTGGGTTTTCTCTTTTTATTTTGTGATACACAATTTAAGACAATGAAGAAATACAATATACTAGACTGATGATGAAAGCGTTTACTTTTGTACATGTAAAGCGGGACAGATTTAGATATTATAAAGTCAGAAAGAACTGTTGTTTTGACTTCCTGTATAACACAAGCCATACTACAGAGTTGAACTAATTCTCACCTCATACGAGATGCACTTTTGAAAAGCATTGAGTTTTGTTTCAAAGTTTGCACTGCTTGGTCACCCACTGTATCTATTCAGAAAGCTGTTCCAGTGGGTAATTATGCTGTTAAACAAAACAAACAAACAAAACAAGAGCACGTGCCCATTTCTGCATTTATCTTTCTTCACTTTCCAGCCACCAGAACCTGTATTTTTTCTGAATGATTGCAGCACTTTCAGCTGTCAAATATTTTTTCCCTAAGCAGGCACTTCCAAGCTTTAAGCCACCCCTTAGCTTTTTTTTTTTTTGTTTTTTTTGTTAAACTAGCACATTGAACTAAGGATTGTGTATAAAAACACAAAACAAAACTCTTTCTGATCAGACCTGCTGTTATAAGTACATGTATGGGAAGGGAAACTTGCCCCAGATACATCTAAGCTGGCACCTTCTTTACTGCCCTGAGCAATATACTGGGGTGTATAACACCCACCCTGAGATCATTCATATGCACAAATGAGTTGCATACTATGTGAGCTCACTATTTCTGGATAGTTTCTGGTATCAGATACACATGTGAAAACTCTAGAACTATACTGAGCCCCCTAATGTTTCTGTCATTTGCATTTTATATTGAACAAGTACAATTTTATTTATAACCCGTAGCACCCTTTGTTGCCTAGATTAGTTCTTGTGGCAGCTACTTTAACTTTCTGTCAAAAGAATGATGTTTTCCACCATATGCAGCATTTTTTTTGTCCATTTCAGGACTGGAGTTGAAATATGTAGCAAACCACTGTCAGACAGACATTTACTGCAGGTTTTTAATGCCCCTGTTCTTTCTCATAATTGTTCTCAGTCTTGTGAAACCAATGCCTTTAGATAGCAAATGTGTGCAGGTGTACAAGCAAGTTCATGTGAAGAATAAATATGCACATTTTCTTTCTCCTCAGATATGAAATGCGAGCAAATCATGATCATTCAAAAAATAACTTTTCAGCTCTCTGATACCTTTCTCTGTTTCTGCCAGGAGGGCACCTAATATTGTTTTTCCCTTATTGGAGAAAATGTCCCTTGCAACGTTTAGGAATTGCACTGTGAGTACATCCTCTTCAGTGGATATAAAAGTGTCAGGTAACACCAAACAAAATGTCTTCAGTTGTGCTGTTAACAATTCTCTCCATTTCATCTTATACAAGCTATATTGTAATGGGACATATAATACTTTGTCAATTAGTGGTCAAGATGATCACACAATGGCATAAAAGGGTAAAAAGGAAGACAATGGGAATTACTGACCAGTCAGCCTCACTTCCATGCCAGATAACACCATGGAGCAGATCCTCCTGGAAGACATATCTAAACATATGGAAGACAGAGACGTGATTAGAGACAGCCAACGTGGCTTCACAAAGGGCAAATCATGCCTGGCTAGTCTAGTGACCTTCTGTAATGGAGCAATTATATCAGTGGATAAGACAAGACTCACAGATGTCATCTACCTAGATTTCTGTAAGCCTTTGATACAGTCCCCCCCAGCATTCTAGACGCTAAATTGGAGAGGGGTTGGTTTGACAGCTGGATTGTTAGATGGATAAAGAACTGGCTGGATGGCCACATCCAAAGAGTTACAGTCAATGGCTCAATGTCCAAGTGGAAACCAGTAATGAGTGGTCTCCCTTAAGGGTCCATCTTGGGACCAGTATTATTTAATATCTTCATCAATGACATAGGTGGTGAGACTGAGTGCATCCTCAGCAAGTTTGCAGATGACATGAAGATGAGTGATGCAGTTGATTCACTACAGGGAAGGGATGCCATCCAGAGGGATTTTGACACGCTTGAGGAGAGGGCTGATGTGAAGCTCAACAAGGCTAAGTGCAAGGTCCTGCACCTGGGTCAGGGCAATCCCCAGTAGCAATACAGACTGGAGGATGAACGGATTGAGAACAGTCCTATGGAGAAGGACTTTGAGATATTGGTGGATGAAAAACTGAACATGAGCTGGCAACGTGCACTTGCATCCCAGAAAGCCAACTGCATCCTGATCTGCATAAAAAGAAGCATGGTCAGCAGGTCAAGGGAGGTGATTCTGCCCCTTTACTATGCTCTTGAGATGCCATTTGGAGTACTGCATCCAGTTCTGGGGCCTACAGTACAAGAAGGATATAGACCAGTTAAGGTGTGTCCAGACTAGGACCACAAAAATGATCAGATGTGTGGAACACCTCTCCTATGAGAAAAATCAGAGAGTTGAGGTTGTTCAGCCTGGAGAAGATTAAGCTCTGGGAGACCTTATTAAGGCCTTTAAATATATAATGGGGACTTATAGAAAGACAGAGAAGGACTCCTTACCAGGGCCTGTAGTGACAGGACAGGGGCCAATGGTTTTAAAATGAAAGAAAGTAAACTTAGATTGGACACCAGGAATATTTTTAATATTTTTATGATGAGAGTGGTGGGACACTGGAACAGGTTGCCCAGAGTTGTGGATGCCCTATCACCGGAAGTGTTCGCGGTCAGGTTGGACTGAGCTTTGAGCAACCTGATCTAGTGGATGACATCCCTGTTTGATGTCCCTGGGTTAGACTAGATGGTCCCTTCCGACTCAAGCCATTCTATGATTCTATGAAGATACTTTCACACCATTAAAAAGCTACATCTCTGTCTTGCTACCTACGGGTACATCAGCCTTTGCCAGCTGCTCTCTTTCTCTCTGTGGTAAACCATTCATTTTTCTTAGATAAGTAGTCATGTAAGTCATACAAACTGCCCTGTTAACTTCATTCCGAACAAACTTATTCTTCAAACACGTATGTTTTCATGCGTTAAAACATCAGTGAGCATTAGAGCAAAACTAATATTATTCTATTTCTTCAGGCAGTGAAATATTAGGTTTTTCCTTCGGTCATATCTCACAGATTTTGAAACAAAATTGTTTTGTAGAAACATGACTCAGTGCTACTGTAAAAATGGAGTCAAGTTTAATACAAAACAACAAAACATTAACAAGCAACAACACTAATCACTACCATATTATGAACTATTGGTAGCTTCAAGCAAATTCTTAATGCCCAATGCTCCTGAGCACTAGTAAGCTGCTGTCTGTATTTCCGTTTCATTTTCCTCTCCACTTCAAATCTAAGAAACTACAGTGGTTTTATTTTCCAGTTAATTTCAGGCTGTGCTGCACTGACAGATTGATCAGGGCAGGCTCATAGGCTCACACCAGACACAATTCTTGAACAAGAGCACCAGGGCCAGTTTGTGCTGGTGTAAAATGCTTCCCACGGAAATGTGTCTACTCACACCAGCCGGTATTTGCTCCTTGTATATCATTATCAGGAAGTCCCAGAACTCCACCAACTCTTTTGATAATCTAAAAACCAAAAGCATCCCTTCTGATATAACATTGACACTTAGATACAAAACTTTGATAGAGCTAAGTTTGATCCATCTGGACAGGAGGGATTTGTATTGCTTATATATGGGGGAGATTATATGGTCTAACTCATGTTTTATTGGCTTCTTGGGATTCATAATTTGTCAAACCAGAAGCAAGGAGGCCAGTGGTTACTCCCCAAATACTAAAATTTCAAGGGAACTGTTATGATAGATGATTACAGGAATACCATTCACAGGAGGGATCTCTCTGAAAAGACTGTCCAACTCTGAATTTCTTTTCCCATGTCATCTCCAAAGACACGTGTGAAGGAAAAGATTTTTTTTTACCTAGTTTAAACCAAACTCACTCTCTGCATCCTTACTCTCATGGTTTCATTGGGGACCTCCTAGGAAGAGTGAGCACAATTTTGTTCAACTCTGAGATGGATGGGACAGATGAAATTTATTTCTTCTTTGTACAACTTGACAGCAAGGAATTTTGTAGGCTTTAGGTGTAAAATCTACCGTATTATAAACTATATAACAAACTTGTGCAATTAAGTGTTTGAAACCTGTAGCTCAAACACAAGAGCTGGTGAGAATTCACTATGCCACTATTACAAGTGAATCCATAAACACAGATATTACTATCACAAGCCCAAAACATTTACTTCAGTGTTAAAACAAAGAAGCCTTTTTCCAATTTATGGTACTCGGAATTGGGGTAAAATGTCTTGTGTCTTCTACATTATTTCTTAACAGCAAAATGACTGGTTTGTGAGAGAATAAAAATTATTCGAAGCAGTACCCAAAACATAAACCGGAAACAAACGTCAAAGCTTTTTCAAATTCACAACAATATGGTTAACTGAAAAACAAACAAACAAACAAATAAAAATGAACACACACATGCCTCAGAATGTGAGAAACATGAAACTTCAGTTATGATTTTTTATTCTTTTTTTTTCCATTTTCTTGGCTGTTTTTATCACAGATGAAAAGATTATTGTCTTATTTCTAAAAGAGCAAAAATTAAGAATCCTTCAGTATCTCTCAGGAAAAAAAAAAAAGAACCAAACCAGAAAATTTTCTTGCAAGACTTCCTTCTTGACATTTTCAAATGGAAATAAATCTTAGACAATGTACAGTTTGACTACCACTAATTATGACAGCATTTTTTTAGAGGACTTTAAGCAAAGTTTTAACATAAATTAGATTACACAAGAGAAATCAGTACTGAACTTTGGGGTTTTCTCTTGTTTTAACATCAATAATGTTAACATTTGCAATCCATGATTGCAATACTGTGAATATGATGATGAATGTATAATGAATATGATATTGTGGATATATTAAAAAGAAATGAACCTGACACCTCAAGGCAATTATATAGGTTTGATTCTTCCCTCCCCCCCCCCCCCCCCGGTTCTGGTTGGTTCAAATGCTATCCACAGAAATACTCTGCACCTGGCTGTTACATGTATGCTTATCTATACATGTTCATTTTCCACATTTAAATTTATATTACATGTGCGTATGCATATATGCCTTTGTATATACATGTATGCCTTTGTACATGCACATGTCCTGATGTTTCTTTTTTCTTGAAAACTGCAACAAAATATTTTATTGGGAAGTAGAAATATATTTTCATATTAAAGGTAACCAAAAATCTTTGTTGTAAAAATAGACTTCTTTTTATATTTTCCTTTTTGAACATTTCTTTGAAATATCTGGAAGAATTAACATAAGGCAATACAGAAAATGGGAATCCTTACTGCATGGAAATTTTGACATTTGTTTTCATTCTAAATAATGATAGAAAACATGGAAGTTTCCTAAAAAATTAATCTGTGAAACATTTTATTTCATTGCTTCTAATAAAAGCTAAGTCTTTCACTGAAATGTTCAGTTTCTGAACTGAAATGATCATTTTGGTTGTTCAGTTGGTTGTTTAAACTTAAGCAAAAATATTTTTAGCTTCACTTATCATTAAAATCTTCCTCTCCAATAAATTGTTGTTTTCCAAACATTTGTTCTCCCATGAATCCTACAGCATGTAATGCTACCCCTGGGCCAAATTCATCACCTGTGCGCATCACATCAGTCGAGCACAAAGGAAGAGGCAGCCACTTGGCAAAGGATGTGGCCAGATCTGCAGAGGGAAGATGAGCCACCCAAACCGCAAGTGACCTGAAGTTCAGCTGTTTGAACTCACAAGGGTTGTTGTGATTTAAGAAAAGGAAACAGTTTTGTTTAAGTCTAAACATCCTCCAATGCAGCATTTCAGTTTTTTAACAGAGAATAATTTGAGCAAAATCATGAATTGTCTGAGGTAATTCTGAAGTCTGTGGAAAGTATACTGTCTCTTTAGGCCATATTGGATAGAAAAATCCCATATCGGTTTTAGCTGATATAATAAAAAAAAGGATGGATTAATCAAGATTTTTCTTTTGCCATTTGCCAATTTCAGTTGACCCACAAAGTGCTCTCAACATCTTCCCTGTTCACAGACATACACTAGAGGCACTATGCTTTACATTTTTGTGGATACATTTCCAAGGCTGGTATTTTAGTTTCATTTACTTTTATACTAAAAGGAGTAATACTTAAAAGAAACCTATTCTACAATGTGGGCGCTATATAAGAATTTTGAACAAAAACCCCAACAGTTTTATAGCTGTAAGGAAGACACTGATCATAGGGTGTTATGTGAAAGGCATCTGCCATTGAAATGCTGAAACAAGATGTTTTTAGAAGTTTAACATGTGTCTATGTGTGCATGTGGGAGGAAAGGACACTGTGTGTTACAGCGAGGGTGTAGATAATTACTGGATGATGGTAATATAAGAGAAAAAAACCCGAGTTGTTTCTTAGTACCCTCAGGCTTACATAGAAAACTGATAGAAGCAGACTGAATGGGGTAAACAGAAGAAAGATTAGTGTGCATGAAGGAATAATTGAAAGCTGCGTTCATGTGAGCGTATTGATTTTAATTATTCATTGACAGAAAACCTGTAGATAAAACACCCGCTAATCTTTAATCTGACAAACCCTCAGGCCCATAAGACCTATTGAGGCTGTGAAAAGGATTAATAAAGAGGTAGACGGAATCAAGAACGATGTGTAAGATGTCCTCAGTGTTCGTTTACTGTATAACTTGTGCAGAGATTTCATAAATTAGACTAAATAATTCAGTTTTGTTTAGCTGCTACTGCTGCATATTTCAGAGTGATATAGAATAGTAATAACAGACATTCCAAACTATAAAAAGGCTTCAATAATAATTCCTCTACCCTTGTTATCTTCAGCAGTTATCTTTCTATTTAAGGAATGGGACAGATGTTTACTCTGAAATCATTCTTAAGAAGGATCCCACATCACAAGTCTTCTAGTTTTTAGTAAAAGTTACAATCATCTCAGTGGTTGACATCGTGATAAAACTGACCTTGTCAAATAAACCTCCAAATTTCATAAACAATAATAATGAAGTAAATGAGCAAGCAAATATGTAAGGAAAAAAGAAAGACAGAAAAATAAATTGGATTTTCTGAAGAGTTCTGGAGATTTGTGTGAAAAACATTGTCCTTTTTTTTTCTTCTTTTGCTCCCAGCTCAGGTATTATTCACAGTTCACATGACAAAGCACAACTACGTTATCCCTACTTAATATTTCATTCAATCTGAAGCTGAAGCATGGAGATCTCTATAGCTCTGAATGTTAAAAGTAGGATGTTTACTGGACGTGAAATAAAACCCTCAAGAAAATTGAAAAGAAATGTGGCTTATTTCAATCAAGTGGTGGACAAGGCCCATTCTGATCTGAATACCCTTTTGCTGCAGGATTCCCCCAGTTGGTCCCAGGTTAGTCTGAGCAGTATCAAAATTTAAACAAAGTCCTGTGGTTTTGCAAAGTGTTATAGAGAAGCTTTAGCTCCAAGGGCCAATACATTCCCCCCACCAAATCGTGACCAGCCCAGTTTAACAGCCTTTCCTGTTATTAGGGCTGCCAGAGGAGCACAAGACAACCAGAGTGAGGATCTGTCTGGGTGTCTAATCCTGTGGGGACCTGGATAAATCTCTCCAACTCCTTTCAAGTCCTCTAAAGCTAGCAATCATTAGCATACAAATAATTAGAGAACTGATACCATCTTAGGCTTTAAAAATGCCTTTGACTTTTGTCTGTCATGCGGCACTTCAGGTGTACCCACGTATATTCACTGGAGCCAGCAAAAGGCATGACTGACATGACTTATATTTGTCATTCTGCAAAGTATAGATTAGCAAAGCAGATGTGCGAAGCCTGGGACAAATCTGGTTGTGCTGAATTTTACCACTAGTGGAAAGAAATCTGCATCTTGCTATGATTAAACTCAGCAGGAAGAGTCACAATAAATTGTGTTAAATCAAGCGTGACCTTACAAAGTCTTAATGCAAATCAAACAAATTTAGAAATGATTTTTCATGGTTAGGCATACAAAATACGGTATGGACAGAACTGCAGGAAAAAAGACAGAAAGTACATTATAATGACCTATATATGGCGTCAACGTTTGCATTACTCACCAGATTTATTAAAGAAGAAGTATATTAAAGTGGTCCTGTTTGTTTATATAAACAATTCTGGGGACCCTCCCCTGCTGAGTCAATGACACTGGAAATATTTAAATCGACATTTTTTACAGCTTGGAGACATGCCTAACTTCTCAGTTAAGCGATAAAGCTAGAAAGGAAAAGGTAGAGAAGGTGTGAAAGGGCACAAATACTACATTTTTCTCTGACACTGTTTGTTAGGTCCGCAATATTACTGTTGTCTGCTGTGTGTTCCTGACAGATTGCTGCTGTAAGTGTGGTAGATAAAGATCTATGTAGTTTGTGCATCCTGGCACTTCTTACCTGTGATGTAGATACCCAGGTATCCAGTGCAGGAGAGGCACAAAATAACTGGGCATGCCTAGAAGTCATTTTTCAAACCCCTGAAACTTTATTGGGTGAAAAAAAATATGTTAGTTTTGAATCTAAATGCATACAAAAGTCAATGTAAGGCAAGAACAGAAATTATAAAATGGCATCTTAAAAATTGTTATACTAAAAATGATACAGTGTGTCTTAGGAATGTATAATACTTAATGGCTGTCAATTTAGTGATGATTCTAATGGGGAATTTAGCTTGATATGTACGAGAACAGAAAGACTAAATGTCTGACCAGATATGCAGTACAGTGTTAGTTGTGTCTTCTCTCTTTTGCTGCCCCTACACAATAGCAGATGCAGAAGACGAAGAGCAAATCTCACAGGAAAGAAAATTGGGCACACTTCAAAATATCTTGTGTTTTATTGATCTGGGGTACTAAATGCTTAAAAATCTATGGAACAGAATCTAGGGGTTTACGTTTGGTCTGGACCTTACAACCATCAACATTTCTCATTTTGGTGGTCCTGTGCACATTGCTGGGCTGTATAATCGTCATAAATTAGGTCCATGTTGCTTAATGTTAACTCAACTGTCAAAAGAGACATGGCTCTTTGGATGGCAATCCCAAGCACAAATACAGGCTCTGCGGAGAATGGATCAAGAGCAGCCCTGGGGAGAAGGATGTGAGGGTGCTGATTGATGAGAAGCTCATCATGAGCTGGCAATGCATGATCGCAACCCAGAAAGCCAATCGTATCCTGAGCTGCATCAAAAGAAGTATGGCCAGCAGGTCAAAGGAGGTGATTCTGCCCCTCTACTCCACTCTCGTGAGACCCCACCTGGAGTACTGCATCCAGCTCTGGAGTCCCCAACATAGGAAAGACATAGACCTATTGGAGCGGGTCCAGAGGAGGGCCACAAAGATGATCCAAGGGCTGGAGCACCTCTCCTATGAGGAGAACCTGAGAGAGTTGGGGCTGTTGAGCCTGGAGAAGAGAAGGCTCTGGGGAGATCTTATTGAGGCCTTCCAGTACCTAAAGGGGGCCTACAGGAGAGCTGGGGAAGGACATTTTACAAAGGCATGTAGTGATAGGATGAGGAGAAATGGCTTCAAACTGGAAGAGGACAGATTTAGATTAAATATTAGGAAGAAATTTTTCACTTTGAGGGTGGTAAGGCACTGGAAGAGGTTGCCCAGAGAGGTTGTTGAGGCCCCATCCCTGGAGGTGTTCAAGGCCAGGCTGGACGTGGCCTTGGGCAACGTGGTCTAGTGGGAGGTGTCCCTGCCTATGGCAGGGGGGTTGGAACTCGATGATCTTCAAGGTCCCTTCTAACCTAAACTATTCTGTGATTCCATGATTCTACGATTCTATGTGGAATTGCATTTATTTGAATCTCTGGCATGCACATTTCTTTGTGCTGGTAGTAGTATATTTTATTTTATTGCTTGCTTGCTTGGTACTTACGATCTGGACATGAAATTTTGGTTTGGTTTGAATAAATTATTCCCTGACTATTGTATGGTAGTTTTTCTTGCAAGTCTTAAGCTATATTTAAATCCCTGGAACTCTGTCATACCCCCTACTGAGAAAGCTTGCCTTTCTGAGTACTGGCATTAAGCAGAGAAACTGAGGGACAGCATACTCTACTTCAGATCACCTCAGCAAATACTTTAGTAGCTTGTATCTCTGTATTTCTGAAAAATACTGTGGCATTACAGCCCTGCTGGAAATCATGAATGTAAATTACTTTATAAAAAAAAAAAAAGCAATATATTATTTAGTACATTTTCAAATAGCTTACTTCAAAGCAGAGTGCATTAATAAACATTAAGGAATTTAAAGCGGTTGTGATGAGGAAATGCAGAGAAGAGTTATGCCTTCAGCTGAAATATAATTTTATTTCTCCCCAGCTAACTAGTCTGCCAATGGAATGCCAGGACACTGCTGTCTCCCAATCAGTAGTAAATGTGAAAAGCTTGATTGAATTCTGATAGAGGAGTACAGGGAACATGTCCTAAAATAAAAAGTGGGAACAATAGGAACACCCTTGCTCTGATCCTGGGTTTCCCCAGTTGTTCAGTGGAGGCAAACTGTTGCAGCAGGTTCCTCATATTACACCAAAATAAGAATTAATAATTAAGGATCTTGCCTTCAGCTCCTAATTTAGCAATGCAAACCACATTGTGGCTTGAGGAAGAATTTATTTTGAAATTTGATAGGAAACTTATTGCTGTTCTTTTTTAATGTGTCTCTTTGTAAATGGAATATATCAGGTATTAATCAACCAGTGTTAATGAGGTGGGCAATCTCTCTGTAATCTGTTTATATATGGGCTTCTTTTCCCACTCTGCAGCATCCCACCTCTTCATAGCTCTTCACCTCATCATTTTCTCCATTTCACTTTCCTCACAACCAAACCCCTGACCCTTCACATCTGTGTCTTCCCCTTTCCGGTGCTCAGGCTTCACAAGCTGTCTCCCATCACAAAATGTCATTTTTAAATTGATCTTTTTCAATCAGCTTTTCAAACAGGTCAGCTGCCACACTTGTGACCTTTTTTAGCCTGACCATCTACTCCATCAAACTCCAGCTTCATCTCCTCCTTAAGGTTTTAAGTGCTCTCATAGTGTGGTTTATTGTTTTCAGAAGAAATATGAAATTGCAACAGGACCCAGCGAGTCAGACTGAGATAATCAACCCAAAAACTCTTGCAGAAGGGGTCTGGAGAGAGCTTCTACCTCACATCTGTGTAGTGTAATTCCACCCTAAGAACAATCTCTTTTTTTTGTAAATGTAAGATACCAGAAGTCAGACCTTCTACATTTTTACTCTTCCTTCCCAGCCGCCTCCTTGTTGTTAGTTTTTATAAATTTCTTTCTTATAGTTCTCCATTTGTTGGATTAGTCATTTCTCACTCTGTTACGAGCCCACTGCTCTGTAATCACCATTAGCGTAAACGCAGCCAGCCCGGCCAAAGCCACGGTGTGAGCTCACAGCCCTCTAGAAGCAAGGCGGGGAGCAGTGCCTGTGTCTGTCCACTCCAGCAGTTCGCGTTTTCCCGAGGAAGACCTTTGGTGCCTGCTGGCTGCGCATTGGCCGTGACCGCTGCAGTAAGTAAAAGGATGCTGTTCATCATCGTGACAGGTCCTTTCCCTCTGCCAGCAGCGTCACCTGGCTTGGGGAAGGAAACTGTGGGGTTGTGAGGAGCCGAGGCACTGCAAGTATCCAGATCTAGAAGACCTGGTAAATGAATTATATTGGCTAGCAAATTCGTAAAAGCACATTCAAAACGAGAATACAAGAGAGTGATGTCACTCAGCCAGCCCACAGTGTGTAGCTGTCCTCAGTTAGATCCCATCGTAAAACCCAATTAAGCTACAAAAAAGGAGGTGTTTGTGTTATTTTTGCATGAAAAGTAAACGTGAAAATGTTCTAAGGGAAAATATGTCCTACCTATGCCTGTACTGAGCAGCTTCATTATCTTATGAATGGGACTGGTCCCTTCAGACTGGTCACTGCCCTGTTATTGCCTCGGCTGGGAGGGGGGTCACAGCTTCCAAAACCATGCATAAGGGAGTGCTGAGTCTGTACGGCAGCTGGGGCAACCATTTCGCCCCCTACATGCACCAGACAGCAGGATGAAGTCCTTACATTTTGTGCTTTTTCAGATATGCAAAGTCCTGCGACATTAATGAAAAAGCTGCAGTAATAACAGTTCTGTAGGAAAATGTTCTTTGGGGCTAGCTACTGACATCTGTGGCAAAGGTCTTGAATACAACAAAGCTTTCCTGGCTGTCTTTGCTTTAAAGAAATTGCCGTTCTTGGGATACCCCTTGAAACAAAAAGTCTGGTTGGTAGATCTCTTCCTTGAATAAATAAATGCCTCAGTGTCTGGATACTGGCTTGTCAGGAAAGACTTCGAGAATTGTTGCTGAGTTTATGTAATATATACTCTAATAATATACAAATATATTGGAAATGCACAGGTTTTTTTATTAATTCAGAGCTTATCAAATTTCAGAAATACAAATTCCCCTTCAAACCAGAAACTCAACAGTTCAGGCTTCTCTAGAATAACAAAGACTTTTTTAAACGATGTTTGAAATAAGTAACTATTCACAGATATATTATTTTCCTTCTTCCTATTTTCACAGCGTAAAGTACTGTCAGAAGAAGGCTTCAATAATAAGAGGCTAAATATATTTTAGTCCAAAATACAGTAACCTTATATGAAAGATAATTTTGTGTTGGGCAGCTTTATGATGAGAGCCTTAAATCACTGTTGGCCCTAAAGTGAGATGCCCCACTTTCTCTTTGGTCTCTTGTGAACTCATTAAGACAGCAAACTTGTTTTTAATTCCAATGACTTGTAGAGTAAGTTGGCCTTCATGCACTCACTGCTCAGGAGAAAAAACCAAAACAGCTTTAAAATGATATTAGAAACAACGTACAATGCAGTGCTTCCTTCTGTTTAGTCTTCCAAATATGTAAAATTATATTTGTATTTCCAAAGTAGCTGGACTCTCATTGATAATTAATTTTTTATATTTTTTTTTTAATATTGTGGAACTTGGTATTATAGAAAATACTTGGCCATAACTAATACCTTGATGGGGAATGTTTTATGTTAACAAATAATTAAGAAAAAAATCAACAAAATTGAATTGCCTTGTGGATCAGAGCCAGAGAATCAATGTAAATTTGTATTTTGTAGATGTTTTAGGTATAGGTCAATGTTAGCATGAATAATAAAGTATTTTGAGATATAGTTCACGTTTAAGCCTAATGGCATCAAAATTATGTATATAAAGAACGTGAAATAAAATATACTTTAGTACAAGATTGAAGTATGTAAAAAGCAGCTTTAAACAATATAATATCATTTAAAATACTTTTATATAAAAAAATCCTGCCACCTTAGCTGTGCAAGTAAAACGAACTGCAAATCTGGCTGCCTAAGTAAACTAATGCGGATGGTAACTATTTTCACGGAGAAGAAAAATGGTCAGACAATCCATAACTTCCTCTTCATTTGGCAATCCTGTACTTTTGATTTACAGAATAATGATCTCATAATCCAGCAGGATTTTCCTGTGTTGAGAAATGCAATGATAAACCCAATGCAGAACCCTGCCAGATGATCTGGGGGAAATTTCAAGAAGTATCTGTGACTTGCCCTCAGACTACCCCCTCTGCAGAAATACGCAGAGCAGCTCCTGGGAGATCTGTTAGTTCTCAGAGCCGTGTCCCCGTGACCTCCCCTCCTAAATTTGAGGTGCAATCTGGCAGAGCGCTAGTCCAATTTCTCTTTAAAGAATGATTTTTCCAGTCTTCCTGGCAATAGAATTGCTTATTAAATTTCAGTGAGTAAGAATATGCAGGAACTTTCTGAAAAAGACAGTAGGGCTTACTCTCATTGTAACCAAAGTCATTCCTGTGGCCAAAAAGGCAGACAAACAAAAAAGACAGATTAGTTTCTTTTGCATTGTCCTTTTCCCTCTGTTATGTAGACTTCAGGTAGTATTTTTTCTTTTGTTTTCCTTTTTTTTTTTTTGTCCACTATGTCTCAATTCTTTTCAGAATGATCCATGCAACATGAAAATTATTTAGAATTGAGAGAAATCTACAGTATAACCCCAAAAGCTCAGGACCACTCTGAAGGACTTTCTGCCGCTTTCATGGTCTCTGCTTATCTTTTTCTGCCTTAGTAGACTTGTGGGCTTCCAGAGGATGCTAGCAAAGAGAAACCATTTCACTCTATATCTTGCTATTTTAAATTCTCCTAACTCCTAAATGTTCACTAATGGCAGGATTTCAGAGCTAAGAAGAGAAAATTTCCACAATCCAGCAGGTACTTCTTCCTAAACCTTCCATGAATTCAAACTCCTTCATAGGTACACCTAGTGAATTATAACGAACAGAAGACCTCGCCGGCAGCTCTGGCTATAAGTGAATAACCTTTATTTATTGCCAAAATACAGATTCATAAGCCAGGACATAGCTAAACATTGGGGAATGATCTCTTTACTTTTGCTACAGTGTCACAAAGGTGAAACAAACACAATCTTCAGTTGACACACAGATTTGTCAAATTTCAAACACCTAGGAATTGGTTGAAACATTAGACATAATTAAAGAGCCACATAAAAATCTGCTAAAACTACAGTCCTGTGATATAAAAATGGAAATAGTTCTTATCAAACACATGATAGAGAAAAACTGAGAGTTTCCTCTTGCAAGCTGGTGAAATCATAGAAAAAGATACTAGTTTAATTGCTATATGCAGGTTTCACATTGAGAATAATTCCAGATGGTTATACTATGCCTGAGAGAATTTAGTTGTTTAGGCAAAGTTTCAGTGATGAACTTATTCCTTGAGTTGCAGGTGTGAATAGCTTTATGCACAACTGCTCTGAAAAACTGGATACAGACAATGGTCTCTGTTGTGAAGTAATCCAAACATTCAATTTTGTTTCTGCATGAGCTTCAGGAATAGGTTTCCTGAGTCATGTTGAAAATAACGATTACTTCCCAAGGTTGAGTTATGTTGTGACCCATGAGCTTTATAAACTTTTGTAGTGATTTGAGTCTTTATATACCTATTGGGAGAGAGATGGGTGAACTGAAAAGACAGTTAAATCCAGAGATTTAACAAAGAAAAAGTCTCTTTATAGGTTTTCTTTTTCACTTATCTGTGCTAAACGAATAAAACAGATTGTAATTGTATGACCTAGTAATTATAAATATGTCTGTAGCAATTCCATCAAAAGAGTTGCACAAAAAGTAGGTTTATAGTTTCTATTTCATGCTTTAACAGTTGAACTTAGAGTTTAAATTTCATGCAGTGATTCTTCAGTGGACGTGTGATTGTCCCTAATAGACATGCTGAGGAGGAAACAGCAAAGGATTCTATGCACAAAAAATCTGGGCTACAGACATGTAAATGCATGAATACACACACCCCACAAAAAATTTCATATGCACCCCAAAATTTAAAAGTTATCTCCTGAACACCAGTATGTTGGTTTTGTTTGTCATTATTTCAGTTCAACAAAACCACAGCATTGGAATGAGTAAGCTGTTCTTGTGTTTTTGGGACTGACACTTTTTCTTATTTGACTTTTTGTGCTTTCACTCTGTCCCACCATCTTGTTGCCAAAAGAATTCCTTGCCAGCATCCTGCCTGTTCCAATCAACAAATATATGTCACGGTTTTCACATAATGTAAAAAAATTGAGAGTACAGTGACACACCCATAGAATGGATATTTATGCTCTCATTGGCCGGGCTAGATCATACCTTTATAGTGGAGGTGCCATTATAACCTTTGCATCTTGAGCAACATGAGACAGAAATTGTAAACCATTCCCTCTGCTGTCAAAAGGAAAAAAGAAACAGGTTGCTTTTGGTGGGGGAAGAGGAGGGGAACGCTGCAGACACAACGGAGCTGCACTTTACATTGATATTCCATTACAAAGGCCGCTTCTTCTAATTTGTGGTTTACTAGAAAGCAATCTGAGTCAGAGGGTCTTCAGTCTGAACTCTGCCTGATGGTGGTATAGTGTATGAAGGAGGGTATCTGGATAAGATAAGAGCTGGCAATAAAGTCTGTCCCCTGTTAAATAAAGTCTGTTCTGTGTTAATTACCATAATCATACAGGAAACTCCCACTCAGTCTTCTGTCCAGCCAGTTTCCCAGAACTTTTTTGCTGTCTGTCTGTATTCTCTGTTAGCTTCCCTTGTACTCAACCCCCCAGTTCTTCAAGGTTTGTTACACATGTAAAGGCCTCTACGCCAGCAAATAGCACAATGTTTCAGTTATATTCCCATGTTTTCTTAAAATACACTTAGTCTGACATATTCCCCTGTATAACCAGGGCTTAAGGAAGGGGGTGTCAAGGACCCATGAAACTAGTTGGCAATTGATCCATATGAAGGGAGGAGGCTGTGGATGTGGAGTCAGCAAATACCACTGCAGAGAGGTAAGCTGCTCCATGGTGTTTCCGTGCCTGAGTCCATCCCATCACCGGAGGCCTCCTCCATGTTTTTCTTTTCAGAGATTATATTGATAGGAAATCAACTGAGCAGTTTTGAGTTCAAACTGCACGGGAAAGGGGGGTCATCCTCCACATCTCTGGTTGTTTGGGTTTTTTTCTGACAAAAACTGAAATGTCACAATGACTCATTTTAATTTGCATGGCCCACTGTCACCCAGGCACTGGTCTATAGAGGTCAGTCCCCAACGTTCCTCTGGAAATGACCTTTAGGAGGCTCAACAATACACCAACTATGTGGAGGAACAAGTATTACTTCCTCCCGTATGGTCATACAGACACAGACGGCTGTTCCCTTCCAGGGAATCACTTATGTGATTACACAAAGACACAAAAGCAGCCAGCCTTGTCTCAAGTCAAACTTCAGAGTAAAGTAAGATTTTAAAAATGTTAGGCAGTTCATGAAAATAAGGCCTTGAAACCTCAAATAGATCTTGTCAGAAATCTATATAATCCACATATATAATGCTAAAAAGCATTTATTTGAGTAACTTATCCCCCCTCCCCCCCCAAACAATATGCCTTCAGACATGGAAACATTAAATCTCAATCAAAATAAGTTTATTTGTCATTCACTGTTAGTGTTAATGCAAGACTTCTATATTTCAGAGGAAAGCAAATTAAGTAAGTCGTCTGCAGACATTGGCTGAGTTTTGGATTTTAATAAAGCCTGTCTGGTCTCTGTGAATAAGGAGCAGTAAGTGTATTTCAAACCTAAGAAATATAGTATTGGTTGGGATTTTACTGTTCATATTATTGCAAGATTTTGTCCAGAGAATGCAATATGTACCTAGGACCTTTTTTTTTTTTTTTTCCAGAAATATTTTTCAAAGGCTTATCCTAAAAAAAGTATAAAAAATAAACAAAATCATTTAATACAAATGCTATTCTCTTGGTTTGGTCAGTTTACAGCACTTTCATTCCAGCTGTTCTGCAACACCTATTTTTATTACACATCTGATGCTTTAGTGGCACTGGAATCAACTGTCCATCATGTTAGTTCAAATGATCTGTTTTAAGAGAATGCAGGTAAGGATATAAATGTGCATATACTGTTAAATATGGATCAGTGAGTATGCTTTATTTCTTGAAAAGATTTAGGTCCCTGCAGAGGAGACCTGTGAGAGTCATTCTGTCTCCTGTGGTCGTCTGGAATAGCTTCTAATACCATCAAAATAGGGGCTGTGTAAAGTTTTTGAATGGTGTCTGTAAGTGTATGATAATACTTTTCAGTCCTCAGGAAACCAATACAGTCAATTGCAGAACTAATAAAACTCCTCAGAGAATTAGTATGTGCTGCAACAGTTCCTGTGTGGCAGCTCAGAAGACGACTTTTAAGATGTAAGGAATCTAGACAATGGCAGTAATAAAACTAAATAAATTTGTGTAGCTGCTTTAGTGATGTTAGACCAGTTTGGTACTGCCCAAGCTGAGTATCACAAATGTGATTATTTAAGTGCTGTTTCTCTCTTCTATATTCCTGACGATCCTAAGGTTGAGTTGCTCTTCCCATTGCTCCTTCCCTTTCATTGACTGAAGTTCTGCAGTGCACCCCAGAATTCACAGGGACATGGTGTGTTCAGCTTTTCAAACTTTTGCATTAAATAAATCAGAAAGTTTCTGTATTCAAAAATGCAGAATTTTTGTAATATTCTGCTTTGTGTGTTAAAAAAATATGCATACCTACAATAAACTTGTGTTCCCTGCACCTCACTTAAAAAATCACGGAATCACGGAGTTTTCAGAGTTGGAAGGGACCTCTAGAGATCATCTAGTCCAACTCCTCTGCTAAAGCAGGATTGCCTAGAGCACATTACTCAGGACTGCATCCAGGCGGGTCTTGAAAATCTCCAGAGAAGGGGACTCCACAACCTCCCTGGGCAGCCTGTTCCAGTGCTCCCTCACCCTCACCGTAAAGAAGTGTTTCCGTGTATTTGAATGGAACTTCCTGTGTTCTAACCTGTGCCCATTACCCCTCGTCCTGTTACTTGGAACCATTGAAAAGAGCCTGGCTCCATCCTCCTTCAACCCACCCTTTAGATACTTGTGTGCCATAATAAGGTCTCCCCTCAGCCTTCTCTTCTCCAGGCGAAAGAGTCCCAGCTCTCTCAGCCTTTCCTCATAAGGGAGGTGCTCCAAGCCCTTAATCATCTTAGTTGCCCTTCGCTGGACTCGCTCCAGCAGTTCCCTGTCCCTCTTGAACTGGGGAGCCCAAAACTCAACACAGTATTCCAGTTGTGGCCTCACGAGTGCAGAGTAGAGGGGGAGAATGACCTCCCTCGACCTACTGGCCACACTCTTCCCTATGCAGCCCAGGATTCCATTGGCCTTTTTGGTGACAAGGGCACTTTGCTGGGCCATGGATAATTTACTGTCTGCAGTATGTGTCATATGTTTTGTAACAAAGTTAGAAGGTGACTTTTGAAAGAATCATATCGATCAAATTTTTCAGGCTGAGGTTGTCGTTTTGTCTTATTTTTCTCACTCTAGCTAGCTGGCAAATGCCATAATTAAGAGGTTTTCAAAGATTTTAGCTACAATTCCAGTGACTAAATTGTCAGAGAATAATATACAAATTATATTTCTCAAAGTACCTCTTTTAAACCTCTATTTCCCTTTAGATGAGATAGATAGGAAGTGCTCACAGTCAGAAAACCCAAGTCAGTGAATACAATACAAATGAACTTCACAGATCATTGAGTTTTGATACCATGGCATTTAGAGAATCCTCTGAAGCAAAATTTCCCTTTGTGTATTGTTTGCATATAAATTAGCCATCCCTAGATATTCTGATCAAACAGAAGTAAGGTGGGTATTGCGATTTCCATTATCTTTGCAAGTGTTTCAGGAAGTGCTTCCTTCTGTTCCTCAAGCCTGAGGGGACAGAAATTAGATACTGAAAGCATAAACTTTTCATGGCAAATCATCATACACAACAGTATATTCTAAAAAGGTTTCTAAAAGAGAAAGAAAAGTGGATATTTTTAGCTACGAGCAAAATATATCTTAAGATCCTTTTAATAGATGAATTGTTAATTTAATTTGATAAATATGACTGCTACATATTGCCTTGCCTATGTTAATGATCTAAAGCAAGATCTTCTTGCCTTGGGAAATAACACTTCATCACCAAGTGTAATAGTTCCCAGGGAATTCAAAGTCATATATTTCAGTCACAAAAAGCTGAAAATTATTGCTTTAGCACTGTTTCAACTTAATATTTTTGTTTTTTCAACTGGTTCAGTTCTGAGTTTATTCACGCATCCTACCTGTGTAATATTTATGGCCCAATCTACGTTTCATTAAACTTGATCAAAATTATATTAGGACAAGAGTATTTTATTCTAACATCTTTTTACCTCTTGACCTTTTTTGTTGTTACCGAAAACCCAGGTACTGTTTCTTACTACATGGTCATATTCAAGTCCCGTTAAAAAATCTATGACAAAGGAGAAATAAACCTTATACACAAAACCCCTTCATAATAGGAAAAGTGGGTGAAAAATTGTTTCTGTAAAAGGAATCAGTAAAATTCAAGAAAAAATGCAAATCAAAAATGTTGGAAATCTCCCTGTTTAAGAAACTTTCTTTTTCTATGGATATTAACTCTTTCAGATAGAAAGGAAGAAAACTGGATGTTCTTTTATTAAAAGAAGTAATTATACCATTATGATGGCAAGAAAAGGGCAAATGACATATGTCCTCTTGTACTCAACCAATATTTTTTTTCCCCTTCAGACTAATTTGTCAGAACTTGAAACTGTCATCTGCCAAAAAAAGAGAATATTTGCTACATCAGAAACAATAGAATCATTCATGTTTGAAAATGTTTCAGACTTTCCAACTTTGCTGCTGCTACAGAGAAGAAAAGCTTTGGAAAGCCTTGGAAGTGAACTCTAGGGATGACAAAGCAAGGGAGTAGCAATGTGATTTATTTAATCCCAGAGTATTACTTAATAATAAAAATATTTTTATTTTTTCATTTTAATATTTTTAATAGGAACTAATTTATATTTTAAATAATTTTTAGATTCCTTTGTCTCATACAAGCAGCTGATCCTTCTGAATTCTTGTATCTTATTGTTGATTCCTCCAGGCACTATGTTTTACAAATACTTTACAAATATTTCTACTTAATGGAAAACAACAACACTTTTAGTGAACGGAAGAGGAGAGAACTCTTTTATCATTGCTTTGGAGAGCTCCTGTATATTTTTCTCCGTGTATATTTTTCTCCATGTGTTTTTTCCCTTTCCTCTATAGAAAGTCTTTTTTACTTTACTTATTTGTTCTTTTGCTACCAAATTTCTTATTTATCAACTGATCTTATAGACTGTACCAATTCTACAATGTGGTAGTCTTAGAGTTTCTCTTTTGCTTGTTATGAAATTTGCTTTTTCTTATTTGTCCAACAAAAGCTATGTCAACAATTCGTTTTGACTGTTCATATCCAATACTTTGTGTGAATTCACATAAAGACAGGTGGATTGGTCCCCTGCTATGGACAACCCAAGTAAGACCTTATTTATGTAGAAATTCAACTTCAAGAGAGATACCTTATATTTTTGTGTATTACACTTGTTATTTTTTTAATTGCTAACCTTTATCATGGATAGCTTCTGTTTCTGGATGGTGTGTCAGCATCCACAAAATCTGTATTTTATGGATTGAAATATCATTTTCAACAATACCACAACTAAGATGATGGCTTTTCTGTAAACTATAATCAGTACAATGAATGACTGTTAGTGTTTCCCCATGAGTGAATATCATAGCATGACAAATAACAGAATAATATCAGTCTCCAAGTTGTCAGATGATCACCACAAAGTTCAGAGTTCTCTGACTTTTTGCAGATACACGCAACAGAACTTTGTCAGTCTCCCCATCATGTATAACGTCACTATATAGGTCACTTTTTAGGTCATGGCTGAGTTGTTGAAACATAAGCAGCCTTCAAAGAACAGTATCTGCATTTGTAGAGCACATCACTACTCTCAAGCCAACTCTTCATATCAATGTCATTTTTTTGAATATTGAGCCCATGTTGTCATTCCTTGTCACCAGTTATGGATGAATCAGTACAAGATAAAATATTGAAAACGATGGAAACCTTTCAGCTTTTAACAAGCATGAAAACTATACTTCTAGATCCATATGGAAAGTTTGCCTATGTTTGATATGATGATTTTACCATGTCACTGGTGCTGACAGCTTAAATAGCCTTGCCCTGAGACTCCCTGACAGACACAAATGACAAGTCATTTATCTGAAAGTGAAGGACAGAACCTTACGGATGAATACATATAATTTTACAACATAATTCTATCAGAAATATCATTCATAAAAAGAAAACCCTCCATCACAGAACTTATACATCTGGCTAGCCAAGGAAACAGTCATTAGTACATGTGCTTCTTCCTAGTCAGATCAAACTTGACTGTTAATTCCCTGTATTTTCTATCTAGATATCTGAAAATTGTGTGTGGTATTTCCTGGGTTCCTGCTTAACCATATGCTACATAACAAAATATACTACAGAAATCCCAAATACTCATGATTTGTATACTAACATTTTGTCTCGCTAAAAAGGATGATTCAGAAAAGTTAAGTAGTTTATAGGACCATTTTTTCTACAACATCTGTAAGGCCATATATATACCTATCACATTATTTGTCTGTTCAGATGTCTACTATAAAACTGAGATTCTCTTTTTTTGATCTGTGCATGGATTTGGTACAATTCATAACCCCCCTGAGAAAATGATTGCAATACCTATGTACTACCTATCATTTATTTTTTACTGAAATAATTTTTTTCATCCATAGATTTCAAAAAAGATTGCACTTTGGCCAACATTATCATTTTATAGACAGGAAAATTGAGTTGCTGAGATTATAAACTACTTCTCCAAGGCACCTTATGATTTTGAAGTATATTCACAAACAAATTTATGTGTTCTTAAGTCCTGTAAAGTACCCTATATACCTGACTCCATGTATACTTTTCAAACACACTGTAACTCACGGCATTTATTTTAGCTTTCGAGCTGACCACAGACTTTCATACCTGATAGTTAATTATGCTTTAGGAAACGCTCAACAAAACCTTAGTTTAAAAATCTTACAGACATTGTCTATACTCTTAGTATAGACTAAGTCTATACTCTTAGTTTTTCATGAAATTAATTTTTGGGTTTTTTTCAGACTTGCCCCTTTTATGCTAGATAACTGTTAAAAGTCAAAAGGGCGTTATGGATACAAACAAAACAGAGTACACTGAATTTAATTTATGATTCTTCTTTATTCCGTATGTTTTTTCACCACTGAGACTTTGTCTAAGCCTGATTTGAGACCCCAGATCCGTAGAAAATTCATACAAAAAGACCATGAGGGTGTGTCTGTGCTATGAGATTGAGTCATTTCTCGTTTAGCTCCAAAGTACTCAGCTCCCTGTCTACACACTATGCAGATAGGTTCGTATGTAGATATCAGTCTCAGCTAAATCAGGTCATTCCCTTAGCAAGAAAACCCTGGTAGAAATGAAGGACCCTATCTGTTTCCAGAAGGCAGTAGAGAGGAGAGCAGTTTTATAGTGGTCAGCCTAGATGCCTCCTCTAAGTATTCTGTATTCACAGGGCAGTGAGTTAGTCTAGACTTAAACAAACCAGCGACCTTCATAGTGTTGCCACAGAGTAGGTGAGGAAGAAACGATCTTCCTCAGCAGAAAAAAAATCAGAAAACCCAAATAACAACAAGTTTTTCAAATTGGAAAATGAGATGAAAATATAATTTTGATTGTGTCAGTTAAAACACCTTGGTAATTTTAAAACACGTGTTTCGCTTTTTAACTTTTCTCTTTATTTTACTTGGGATTTTCAGTTGGATTCAATCTCTATTCATTAATTGCCTTCCAAAACAAAAATAGTGTATTGGGAAAGATATAATATTTTGTTGGAAAAGATATAATATTGCATTTAGAAAATATAGATGAAAGTATTTTGTCATAATCTTCAAAGAGATCTTTTTTAGTTCAAATTATGACATTTGTTGAAAGTGATATTTTTCTGCATACAAGCACAAAATGCTTAAATAAATTTCAGGTAACAACATTTTTTTTCAATAATATATCTGAAAAACATTATTTTAGTTTATGTGTCTCATAAACACTCAAAGACTATTTTCATTCTGTCTCCTGCAATTGTGTCCTCTCTGTCCTTTGCAAGTGAAATTCTTGTTCCTTGTAGAAGTAACTCAAGAACTTCTCTACTTCTCTGTATTTTCTTTCAGCAAGCGTTGTAATAATAGCTTTTGATAGACCCTTTGCAGCAAACTTAGAAAATCTCAGTGTTTCAAATATTAATGTTTTCAAGGGTATTTGTTTAATGCTATTATCAAGCAGTCACACCAAAACACTGAATCACACTATATTTTTTTAAAAGATTATTAACACACTGAAAATCCTTCAGACTCAGTTTCTCTGTTTTCAAAATCTCCAAGGTGTTGATGAAGTATTTAAGCAGTCAGTCTTGGGGAAAATCAAGCTCAAATTTATCTGAAGTTACTACTACTACCTATCTTCTTTGGAAACCTTTAAAGGGTTCACAAACTGAACAACGTGGAAGCTGTTGCTTTGTCTAGCTCTTACTCTATCCCCTCTCTAAGAGGTCTGTGAAGCATCCACAAGGTGGCATTATGTAATACTATTTTTTAGCATTCTTTGATAGATCTCCATGCTGTGACTTCTTGCTTTAAGTTCATGATCATTTCCTTTGGATTACAGTGTTATATGGATTTGGCCTAGTGGACAGTCTTTTAGTTTAGCTATTAAATATGTTTTTCAATTAGGTAGGGCATAAAACATTAAAAAAAAAATATCCAATTCCAGAAGTTTTGTCCATGCTAGCAGTGATATATCTGATTAAATTAAGAAAGGCAGTGTATTATTTTGCCCAGCAGGCTGAATGAATTCCTATTATAGTCAGTTGAAATATCTCCATGTGTTTGAAATAACATCACATAAGAAATATTAGATAAGAGTACACAGACTACAACCAAAGTAAAACTCATTGTTTTAGAAAGATAATTTTATTAACTCATTAAAAAAATTGTACAGATACATTTGAATTATGAATGTGCTCAAAAGATATCAACTTACTTGCTTTATTTTCTTTCCCTCTACTATTACAATATTTTGTTATTGAGCTTATATATCACCTGGATCCACGTTCCTTGATATAAAAGATCAAACAAATATTCCCAAGTCAGAGTTAGGTCAAAATAGAAGAGCCATCCTTGCCCCCGCCTCTCAGAAGCTGTCGATTGTCAGAGTGCTTCTGGCTTTAATTTAAGACAAGTATTGAGGAGTGGTCTGATCACTTCAGGTACTGTTGAGGAAACTTATATACTTACTCTGAAAATAAAATTTAACTAGAAAATTCATGACAAAAAGTATCTTTTCAGATGGCACCAGAAAGTTCAAAAGCTTGTCAAAATAAAAATAAAGTTTTAAAATTTACAGTCACTAAGAGGTTCCAGAAAAGTTTTTAGCTGTAAAATTAATGTTTGGTAGATTTTCATTCACCTGACAGTTTCCCTGCTAAGCATGTTTTTCTTGTAATGTTCCTTTGTGAAGAAAAAAATAAAAAATCTGTTTACTAATTTAATACCAAACCAGAATAAGAATGCACTATTCCTCTCTTGCCTGTGGTAGTTCTTAGTGTGTCAATGCCAAGCATTTAAGTCATTAATTAAACCTCAAAAAAAAAAGAAAAAAAAAAAGCATGAAAAATTACAAGTTATATCAAAACAATATGGATTTATTTTCAAATTGGTTGGTAGGATTTTGACAGGGAGATGTATTCCACAAACCAAAAGGAAGAAATAAATGAAAGATGTTCCTGCAAAAGCTCATATTTTCAAGAATGATACACTGTAGAAAAGCTTCAAATACTGTGGAGCAGCAGTGCAAGTCTATCACTGGTGGCAGGTAAGTGCTACAGGGTCCAAATACCAAGCCTCCTTCTGGTCTGTTAGCACTAAGTAACCTCTGATTCTATCATTATATTCTTGTTCATGCTATGACTTTGTACGGATTTTACAAGATGACGCTAATATACTTTCTATAACACACATATCTGGACTTTGGACAGAAAAGGGACATAAACATATAATAATTTAATGTAGAGATTCTATGAATAATTCAGTATCATATGATCCTGGATACAGCCCTGATCAATCTAACCTAACTTCATTAGTCCTGTTTTGAGCAGGGGGCTGACTTGCTGAGGCCCCTTCCAAACTCAGTTCTATGACTCAATGGTTTATACTAAGGAAGTAATAACAGCAATGGTTTCTACTGATGAAGTAATAACAGCAATTACTTTTTTACCTACTGATAATTTAAAATCATTTATAAACAAGTAAGCGGTGATGTTTTCACTTCAAATGTTTATTATAAATCTCAGGTTTTTAGCACAATCCACACATTAATCTTACCCAACACTAACACCAAAAGCATTAATCTTTAACAGCACTATGTCCCTGGTGAAATTATAAGGTAAATATTACTTTAACAAACAGAATCAAATTTAGTAAATACAATATATGCCTCAGCAATGACTGGAAAAACAGTTTCTGTTCTTTCTAAACGTGCTTTTTAACTGTTAAATTGATAATTTTTATGAGCATTTGTAAATTATAGTAACTTGGTTAGGTAGTCTACAATATATTTAGTGTATGCAATTCTGTTTGCTGACATTGCATTTACAACGTATCCCCAGTTCGCTTGATTTTTTTTCCGTGATTCCATGTAACCAGAGAGAAATCTGTGAATCTAAAACTCAGTAAAGGTTTAGATTTGTTAAGTATCTTTCTTGAGAGTGTTAATAATAAAAAACTTAAAGGTATTTATGAAAAAACTTTCAAGCAGGAAGCAATTCACAGCTTCTGAATATGTAGCCACTGAACATGTGGTGTATGGAGGTACCCAGTAAAAAACAATTTGATTTTTTAAATCATTTATTCTGAAGGAGATACATTGCATCTTAGGAGATATAACTTAAGGAGTGCTCAGTTAGATGAACAGTGAAACTGGTAATGGTATTCTCAACTGAAATAATCAGCTCAGATTAGCTATGAAATAATGCTACACAGGTGTCAGAGTGTGATTGTGTCCCAGAGTAATGATGTAGCCTCAATGTGAGTATGGTTGTTCTCGTATATTAGGTGCTTTAGCAGAGTATGTATAGGCTTGCTAGTAGCAGAGTATATAAAGGCTTACAAAAATAGCACACACAAACAACATGGTGAATATATATATATTTACAGAAATAGCACACATAAACAACATGGTGATTGGTTTAAACCTCTTGCTTACACGTAACGCCCCTCAACCTATGCCCATGGACATAGCACACGCTGATTGTTTTCCCTTCTGCAGTTTCGCTCCTGGACCAAGTTTGCTCCCACGTTGTTCAAAATAGACTTCAAGGACAACGCACGTAGGCCTCTCCGCCTGGCTAAAATCCTGGGTTGCTCATTGGACCTCTCTCCCTCAGGAATTCCTCCACACACAGGCAACTATAAGCGTGGTAAAAGTAAGACAAGAAGACAAAAAAGAAAGTAAAAAGCAGTGCATGGTTAAAATGTAGCCAGTGACAAACATTGCAACTGACTTAGTGTTCAAAAGAATGAGAAACTCTACTGGCTCTCCAAGGAAAAGGAATATGAGTGGTTTTGTATTAGATAACTTAAAGTTAGACAAGCATGGTACCTTATAACAAATAGAAAATTGACTATTAACATGATTGGATTAATAACTATAGGTGAAAGAGGTTTTAGAATATTTTAAGACAATGAAACAAAGAAGAATAACTTCCCACTCTATTCAGTAAGTGCACATGATACCAGAAGAATGAAATCTTGTGATACCTCATTCTAAACTTAAAAAAAAAAAAAAAAAAAACAACAAACAAACCAACCAACAAACAACAAACTTCTCAGAGTTTGCTAGTTATGTTCCACTACAGTGTTGCATTAAGCCCTCAAATTCAGAGATAAGATCACTGAAAAATATCTTTGCAAAACTGTCAAAATTTAGAGGGTCAATGTAGCTCCATGTCATGAAGAGGAATACCTAGTACTACATGCTTCCATTCTGCTTGTCTTACTGAAAAAAAAATACAATGATGGGAAGAGGACTTGGAAGTTAAGATCGGGAAATAAGCATACAACTGCACAGTACAGGAATTTTCTGAAGTTTATAAGGAAAAGACACACTAAAATATATTTGTAATTCAGGTTATATATAATGAATTTATCTCCACAACCGAAGCAAAGTGTGGCTTCAGTAGGTGGTTCACTGTAAACTCTGTCTTGCAAAAAATCCTTTCCTATAGGCAATTATAATGGCTATAATAAACCACACTGCTGAAATTGAATTATTGCAGTTCAACAAGGCCAAGTGCAAGGTCTTACATCTGGGTCGGGGCAATCCCAAGCACAAATACAGGCTTGGCGGGGAATGGCTGGAGAGCAGCCCTGAGGAGAAGGACCTGGAGGTGCTGATTGACGAGAAGCTCAACATGAGCCAGCAGTGTGCGATCGCAGCCCAGAAGACCAACCATATCCTGGGCTGCATCAGAAGTGTGGCCAGCAGGTCAAAGAAGGTGATTCTGCCCCTCTACTCCACTCTTGTGAGACCCCACCTGGAGTACTGCATCCAGCTCTGCAGTTCCCAACATAAGAAGGACATGGACCCACTGGAGCATGTCCAGAGGAGAGTCACGAGGATGATCCGAGGGCTGGAGCACCTCTCCTATGAGGAGAGGCTGAAAGAGTTGGAGCTGTTCAGCCTGGAGAAGAGAAGGCTTCGGGGAGATCTTATTGTGGCCTTCCAGTACCTAAAGGGGGCCTACAGGAGAGCTGGGGAAGGACTTTTTACTAGGGCACGTAGTGACAGGACAAGGGGGAATGGCTATAAACTGGAAGAGGGCAGGTTCAGTTTAACCATTAGGAAGAAGTTTTTCACTTTGAGGGTGGTAAGGCACTGGAAGAGGTTGCCTAGAGAGGTTGTTGAGTTCCCATCCCTGGAGGTGTTCAAGGCCAGGCTGGACGTGGCCTTGGGTAACCTGGTCTAGTGGGAGGTGTCCCTGCCTATGGCAGGGGGTTGGAACTCGATGATCTTCAAGTTCCTTTGCAACCTAAACCATTCTATGATTCTATGATTAATTGCCAGGTCCCGGGATTTGTTTCAGAGAGAGATAGTAAGAGAGTTCCAAAACATATCCAATTAACAGGCTGAGAAGCTAAACAACATGGGACACTCGGGTTTCAGTGCTCAGACATGCTTGTTAATTCTCTTTTATCCTTGTAAAACTAGGGCCATGTTAATCAAGAGAGGCAGTTCCTCACAGAAGTGACCATTTGAAGGGAGTTTATAAGACTGAAGAAATGTAAATATCATGGGTCAATAAATGCATATGACAGTACTTCCCCTCAAAGCTTCTTGGCCTTGAACAATTTAAGAAGCAAACACCAATCTTCTGGAATAAAAAATGTGTCAATTTCTTAACAAACTGAATGGAAAGTTGGGAAATCACAAGCAAGCGAATCAGTATGCAGTTTGTCAAAGCAGTGAGCTTATTTATGGTTGTATTTTAGGTATTCTTTGATAAGGAAAATGAGAAAGTGAGATCTCTAACGCAGTTGCTCGAATTGACAACATGTTTCAGGAGGGTGGGAAACACCACGTGCATGTTCTTCAGAAAACTGAGTACCATAACTGTATATTGATTTTACAGTTGTAAAAGACTGAACAAAGTAGCAGTGCACAAAACAGTATATATTGTGGACACCTTAGAGGTCAATTGGACAATGGACTGTAAAACAACTGAGTGTTAAAATAAAAGGCTGTAAAAGTTGCTGGTACTAGATAGTGAGTGCCATGAAAGAAGATTTATTAGAAATTAGATAACAAAAATTTACCACGCGGAAACAAAAACCCAAACAGATCTACAGATGAGGCTCACTAGGAACAAAGAGAAGCTTGATCCGACAGTGAAGTTCAGGCTTTAAGAGAATATTACAGGCAATTTAAAGGAAAGGAAAGTTCTTTCATTTATCATTTGCAATGTAACGCTTGCAATTTCGAATCTAAGAGCTTTTGTGTGGCTGTATGTTAATTTTTTATGTTGCCTAAAATAACAATAAAACATGAAGTATATTTGAGAAAATTACTTGGCAATGTCCTTCCAGAGTACATAAAAACATTCTTCACAGAGTAATAATGACTTGCTGTGATATCTTTTATATGTTCCATATATATTTCATTTCTCTATCTCCTTCCTGTTTTTCAGAAATGCATCTTCCAAACACAACCGGAATAAAGTGATAATGACATTTTATGTGAGTTCTTTGAGAGGCAGAAATGAACGAGTTTGCAAGTTGGCTATCTCAAGATCTAGAAGTCCTGGGAGTATAGCATGAGACACTGAGGTGAGAGTGGCCTTGGTGTCCTGCAGAACTGTCTGGCTGGAAAACAGCTCAACAGGAAAGGACCTGAGGGTCCTGGTAGACCTGGTCTCTGCTGCTGAGCAAGAGTTAGATGCATGTTTGTACTGATTGTGCTAACTGAATAATGGGTTACGTTAGCAAAAACATAGCCATCAGGTCAAGGAAAGTGATTATTACTCCTATTTCAGTCCTTTGGAGGGAAAACCTGGAATAAAGCATCCAGTTTTTTTCCCCTAGTGCAAGAGCTGTATCAAAAAACAGGAGCGAATTCAGTGGAGGACTATTAAGATCAGCAGGGAGCTGGAACCTTGGTGAGGCCAAGGGAACCAGGTTTATTTAGCAGAAGAGAAAGCTGAGGAGAAACCTAATTGCAATCTTCCTTTACTTAGAGAGGGTTTTATAGACACTGAAGCCAGACACTTGTAGGAGGTGCACAGCAATAGGACAAGAGGCAACAGACAAAAGTTGCAACAAAGAAAATTCCAGTTGGATATAAAGAAAAAATGCTGACATGAGGATGATCAAATACAGAAACAGTTTGCCCAAGGAGGTTTTGGAGTCTCCATCCCTGGAGATTTCCAGAAGTTATCTGAATATGACCCTAAACAGCCAGATCTGACAAAAGCTATCCTTGCTTTGAGAGGGAGGTTGGACTAGGTGACCTCCAGAAGTCCCTTAAAGCTGAATTGTCCTGTGATTTCACAATTCTGTGGTTCTATTTCTCTGTAATGTTAGATCTGCAAAATAAAAAAAAATCAGGGACAATAGATCCCTGTGATGTATTTACGAACCAGCTTTATTTTCAGGATTATCACTCTGTCTTTAAAACTGTGATGAAATCTTATTTTTTGATGATAGGTATATTTGATTTATATCAGTTTGTATGTACCACAGACAAACCAGTCAGAGTTAAAAGAAGCAGTCTCGGGCTTACTGCAAGCATTCTGGGGTAGTACCATACCCGCTAAAAGGCAAACACCACACAGTTTCTCTGCAAGGTTTGATCTCATTTCCACCGCATTCAGAGAGAAAACTAGAAGCCGATGGTTTATAGTGATGAGTAAAGAGAATACATAGGATATGTGGCTCTCATCAGTGTTAAGCTGAAAAATACTATATTTGACATTTTACTCACTAACTCCCACTGTGCTTCTCATAAATTTGCCACCAAAATAACATATCAAGTTATTTATTGTTTTGCAGATTGCAGGTCGTTCAACTTATGGTGGAGGGTTTTAAAAATAGCAGAAATCTGATATGCAAGGGGAATGTTTTATATTCAAGAATAATAAAATGCCCTAAAATGTTTTTAGAGTGATTAAATAAGCTGAAGAATAGTAAATGCTTGCAGGAAAAGCTTTCTTTGACAAGTAGGAGAAACAAATAATGAAGAAGGAACTGTTCCTCATTACATCATTGGGTCATGAAAGGGAACTACACCACACCGGATCAAGTGTTACCAATCCTAAATCAGAGCCAGTATTTTCATAATCCCAAATCTTATCCTCTCAAATTGTGCTTCAGATTTCTTTTCTATAATTCTTTTCTTTTCTATAATTCTTTACAATTTCGTCCAGCAGGGCACTGAAATACAATTACCATAAAATGAGGATTTAAAATCCACTCACTTTTCTTCAAATCAGTGTTATATGAATACTTGGGTTACTACGAGGAAAATTTTGTCACACTGTAGTCTGCTAACATGTGGTTCCTACTTTCTGTGGTACGTAATTTTTTTTGCTTCTTAACATTCACCTACATTTTAATACAATGGAAATGAAGATCATTTCTGTATTATCATTTGAATACTTAAAAATATGCAATCTTATCTCTTGGAAACACCAGACTAATTCTTACCTGGTTTATGCTGAAATGGTTATATTTAACATATATGCATATAAGGAAATATATATGCATATAAGGAAAAACATATACATTCAATTTTGAGTCATGACAGTTACCTGCACAATGGTATCTGTAATATGAGTGAATCCACCTTGGAAGTGCTGAGAACAATTTGAAGGTAAAGAATAGAAAACATGGTGAAAAATCAGAATTCATCTGGTTATTTATGTGGAAATGCTGCACAATGGTGATTTTTAAACTTTCTTTCAGAGATAAAACAAGAAATAGTTGATCTTTCCCCTTAACCTTTTGCCAGAGAAAAAAACAGGAAAAAGTTGATCTTTCTCCTTAAGACAGCCTCTGTTTTCGTAAAGTCAGATTGGATTCCACTTTTAAATTAATGAGAGCATGAATGAACTAGCAATTTAAAATGCATGAGTGTTGGGTTTTGATATAGTTAACATATTTACCGCCTCAGAACCACCACCACCTTGATAGAGACAGCAGGAACTCAGCAGGTGTTGCTTTGACCATGGTTCTGCTTTAATTATGATTGAAGATTGCTGGTATAAAAACAGTAAAAGAAGGCGTTATAAGAATAATGTTTTGACGAGTTTGTGGGTTGGACTTTGGTGTCAGGGTTCAAGTCTTGATTCTATTAATACATTTATTACATGTCAGATATCTTCCCCGTGTCTAAGTTTTTCTGTAACAAAATTACAGATAATAAAGGGGATTTTATTTATAAAATGCAGAGGAGTTGTAGAAGAAAATCATTATCCAGAGTTTGGTTTGCTTTTGCAGTTATTTTCATTATTTTTTAACATAATTTATTTTGCATGTGTGAACTCAGCCTCACCACCCTCCTGGGTGGTATTTTTTATTATGTTGATCTTCCAAATGGATAAACTCTGATGTATAGAGATGTTAATGTCGGCATTTCCACAAGCTCGTGCAGACACAGCAACCCCCTCTGAAAGGGCACAGCATAATCATGGTCCCTACGGGTGTTTTCAGAGCAATGCTCTCCAAAATATCTAAGTTCCTGGAGTACAGAAGAGAAATACTGCACATTTATGGTCTTCACAAATAATACTGACAGGGACAAATTATGTCAAAGATAAATTAATACAATTAGTCCTTCAGATGTTGAGTTTTTCCTGGGGAAATTGTTACTAAGCAAGTTAGACTAATACTGAAGGTCAAATCTGCTGCTAGTAAAAATGTACAGGGAAAGACAAAGGCTTCCGCAGCTCCCCACCAGATGGTCAATAGCAGGGCACCTTCTCTCCCCTGCCCCTGGGACCTTGCACCCAGGTCCACTGGGTGCCCAGCCCCTGTACGGTGGAAATGAGAGTGAGACTCATGACTCGGGTGCAGAGCAAGAAGCCCAATGGAAGACAGGCAGGATGTCCTGGAGCTTGAAAACTGAGGCTTCTGAGCAATACACAGACTCACTGGAAAAACAGACAGCAAGAGCAAGAGCCATGGTGTATACTGAAACCGGACAGAGACAACACAGATTCGGATGAAGAAGCTCCAGTTCCAAGAATACAAGTGGGACATGAGAGGCCAGAGAGAGAGCAGAAATACCTATTAGATGAGAAATTAGAAAAATGTGCCAGATTTGACTGAACAAGGAGCTGGGAATTAAGGGAAAAATGCATATGCCGGGCAAGGGAAAAAAGACTGTGGTTGTTTCAGGGGTCCTGGAGCCATGTAAGATCCTTCTTCATAGGTTCAACTTTATCTTCTCCTTGATTTTACCTGCATTCACTTCTAACCAGTTCTTTATTTGGCAAATATAAACAACAAAGTTAATGTGACTGATGTGAGCAATTAGTTCTTTAAGGTGCATCTGTTACCACTTAGTGTCTTAAATATCATCAACACTTTAGATTATGAGCTCAGTATATTGATTGCTTCTCTAAGGGTCTTTTACTAACAAAAATAACTTACATCCTCACACACTGGAGGTATTTTCAAGATGTAAAAAATGTGTTGCTACAAGATATCAAGGAGAAAAAAATCATTTTTTTTTTCCTTGAAAATACTATAGAGGTCATAGTACAGATGTGCAAAAATGTTTGTTATGTTAAGACACAATATTTTTTACCTTACAGATGGCAGGAATGCATTGTGGTTAACATTTGTTTGAACATCATGCATTTGGCATTTCCTCATAAGACTTAACATTTTTATAACCTGTTTCTTACTCTTGGTGGACTGGATAGATATTTGAACGCTAATTCCCTCACATTTCCCTGGAAAGCCATCCATATTGTACCAGGTGTGCTAAGCAGCTGTGCATTAGGAAAAGGGCAACTATGATTGCCTGCTTCTGAATTTTTGGAAGCTTTGAGATGGTGAGGATTCTTACTTCCGAATGGTAGATGAATCCTCTATAAATGTTTAAGATTAATGACTTTATCAACTGGAGGCTTTCCAAGTCCTTAAGAGCTTAAGGGGAGCATACCCCAAGCAGCATGGTGGAATGTCCCTCTTAAAAGTGATTAAGGCCTGATGAGTAGGTACCACAGTAAAAAAAAAAAAAAGGACAGGAGGTTCTTGGACACCTTCCAAGTCAAAGACGAATCAGAGCAATCCATATAGGACAATAATCCATAAAGTCAAGGTTCCTCCTGAGAAAGGGAAACGCTCATAGAGGAGTTGCCTATATCACAAGATGGTTGTGAATGAGACGGTACATTGTCCGCAACACGCTACTTCTTTGTGGGCACATTTTTGATGTGCAACTATAGAATTAGGTAGATTCACCCTGGAATCACCACTGTAAGCTCTGGTAATGGAGTAAGCCACCTTGCTCTCGCCAAAAACATCCACATGGGAATATAGGACAATATAGTTTGTGCAATGTAAATTCATATTTCAGCTTGTTTCAGAAACTTTCCCTATGTAGGAAAGCAAATTGTATTGTGTTGGGGATGTACTCTGGGAGCCATGTCTCACAAAAAGAGAATAGATTTATGTTTTCAAAGCCCTCATGGCTTTTGGAAATAAGACTTTTAGAGAGGAGTAAATAGCTTTAAGTGAATAATTTGCTCAATATACTTAATCACTATTTCTGTTCTCAGTACAGTTGTAAGCAGGTCAGTATTTTCTTGAAAGTATTCATTATTTGAATTGATTCAGTGAATTGTTTTCCATTCTGGTTTTTCTCTGTGGTTGATCACACAATTCTCCTACAAATACGCTAGCTAAATAATTCAAATCCGAACTATCAGGTGGTTTTGGTTATTCACATACACCATGCAGGCACACATATGCACAGACATTTGTAGGTTCTTAATTCTCTCTCTTTTCTAGTTGGTGGTCAAGCTAATTTTTTTTTCAAATGCTCTTGGAAGAGCTAATACTTTGTCACCAAAGGGGAGATAAGGAAACAGTGCCACAAGTTAGCAAGCTGCAAGACATATTGCCTTGATACAGAGACTCCATTTAATTTCCTGACCCCAAATTCACACAAATCCTATGTACCTATGTAATTCCACATACAGTATGTCCAAAGATCCATCTTGGGCTCCACAGGTGACATTTAATCAAAGCTCTATGAGGACTTAAAAGAACTTGCACACAGAAGAGAAACTGTGCTCAGGGTTGCATTAGCAAGAGGGACTAAACTGCAGATTAAAGGATGCGATTATTTCAATTCAATTAAAAATTGTTAGACTAACTGGATTTTTGTGTCCAGTTTTGATTACACAGTTGAAGAGAGAAGCTGAAAAGTTGGATAGGGTCCCACAGAGGGTCACCAAGATGATGAGAGGGTTGGAGGACCTGACGTATGTCGAAAGGTGGAGGAAATTTGGTTTGTTCAGCATAGAGTTGTCTCAAGGGGTATCTAATTACAGTCTTTCAACACTTTATAGTTAGTTATAGAGAAGACTGATGTACTGTCTTCACAAGGACACACATTGGCAGAACAATAGCAACAGGCACAAGTTGTTTCAGAGGAAATTCTGTCTTGATATTCTAAAAAAACCCTCTTCACCATGAGAACAAGTAAACACTGAAATAGGTTTCCCAAAGAAGTGATAAAATCTCCCTCACTGGGTATTTTCAAGACTCCGTTTGACAGGGCCCTGGGTAACCTCATTTCAGGTCAGGCCTTCAACAGAAGGCTCAACCAGATGATCTCCAGGGGTCCCCTCCAACCTAGACTTTTCCATGATTCCATTATTTCTATAATGTTATGGCATAAATATGTAATGTTCTGGCCAAATAAAATCCTGGTTCTAATTGAGTATTAAAGTGTTACTGAAGGTGTATGGATGTCTCAGGACATAGTCTCAAAAATCCGTGTTATTCCCCCATATGAAACATTTACCAATAAAAACTGTAGTAAACAATGATATGTTCAAGAATATAATTCAAAAGCTTTAGACAACTCAGTTGTTCTTCTCTCTACACTCATCACCTGGCAGATCAGTAGATCTGACCCCCAGAGTCGAATCCCTGATGGAAATGCAGATTTTCTTGACTCTTAATGATTGTACAGTACATTCGTACAAGCCCTATAACTCTAGCTTACCATTTCAAATATTTACATTAGCTTGAAACCAGTGCCATTTCTGGGACAAAGGGCATTTTTCTCCCCTAGCTATTATCATCCAGCATTGGAGATGATGCTAGTGAAGAACACATGTTCACAGCAGTATAAACCCATTTTATGCTACTATATTTTAATGCCTGACACACATGCATTGCATGCTTCTAAATACCACACGCCCGGTGCCATAAAACAAAGATGCAGAGAAAGTTTATTGCTGACACTTCTAAATCATTTTTTTCCCAGTTAACCCAAAAGCTGTAAAGGGTTTAGAAAGTGGTTATAAAACAATATACTACCAGATTTACCAGAGATTTGGTTGCCATAATATCTAATGTGGTGTTGTAAATATTAAGAAGGGCTCTATTCAGCCTGTGCCCGTCCATTCATAGATACATAAACATTAAGGACAGGTGGAATCAGAGCAGTCTGTTAATCTGATCTCTTTGCAATCAAATTTTGCCCCCTTGAGCACAACTTAGCAGTGATATAATTCTCCTGAACTGTACAATGGATGAATATAGCATGATATGCCTCTACAAGTAATCAAGTTTCAAATTTGATTTCTACCAATCTATATCTATCTGAAGGAAATCTGTTTAGTTTTTGGAGCGGCGGTGCTATGAATTTACACAAGTGTGATCCCTACCTGTCCTGTAAGCAGCTAAGGACTAATTGCCTAATCAAACAACCACTAAAATTACCAGTGAAATGCATATTTTCTTCCTAGGTTTGGACCACCAGTACGGGAAGACATTGAAACCAGAAACCTGTGACACTGGCAGAGAGTGGTATTCTCCTTCCATACAATTGAAAACAGGGATAGGAGAGAGGACTTGCTTATCCTGAAGTGTTGCAGTGCATTGAAAGAAGTTTCCTTTACGATAAAATGACATTTTGGAAATCCTAGCTGTAGCAGCAATATATCACCCTAATCCCCTTCATATAGTGTCAGAGCAGAAAGTAAATCCTGTCATCATACACAGGGCTCACCTGCATATGATTTCAGCAGATTTGCTTCTTGTAAACTTTAACCTGGGAGAGGTTTCTTCAGACTGTGTGAAAATGAATAAGAATCTTGATATGAATTTGTTGTTAAACATGTTTCATGTAATATCTGATCATAACAGAAATGCTAGGAGACTTGAGTGACCTCTGGTAACGTCTTTGGAATCATACAAACACTACACAAGTAGAATATTCCTTTTCCTCCCCAATATCCACAGCTTATTTTTGTAACATTTTTGAAAATATACATGGGACTCTAAGAGATGGTTTGCCATCCATGGAGAGAAATTTCACTGCCTAAGCTGAAGGTCCTGGAGAAATCTGGTCAAGATATCCTCAGACCTCTTGGCATACACTTTTGCTTAGAATCACAAAGGTCTGCTGGAAAACTGGAATCTGGACCCTGACCAAACTCTCACAGACAGTAAATTGCAAAAATGTCATTCATTTTATTATAGGCAGTTTACAAGTCCAGGCATCTAAAACAAAGACTTTGGAGGTCTGCCTGGCAATATAGTCGTGCTTTGGACACACCTGCCTGCTGTATTTTGGCCACTGAAATGATGTGCTTGGACGAACAGAATCCTTTGGACAAAACAACTTCAGAAAAAACTTCAGACAAAACTGTGCAGGATTTCAATTACTTCAATTATTTCAATTACAGGGCAGATATTGCATTTCACTCATGAATTAACATTTAAAGGGTTTCCCATTTTCCACTTAGACCCTTTTCGAGTTGCTGCAACTGTAAGAGAAACAGGAAACAGAAGCTAAATGTTGGTTGTTTCAGAGGAGATAACTTTAATTAAAAAGTCTTTTGTTAACAAACAATTTACAAAGCTGTTGCAGCGGTCCCTAACAAGGAGTCTGTGTTAGAAACGGCTTTCTGATACTTCTCCTTCAAGTCCTTCATTCTTGACAGTATGTAAGTCCCCCTCCAACTTCTCCATAGGTTACTTCATAGACCTGTACTTATTAGGGCATTATCAGGGATTTATCAGTTTCACATCTATTCTCATCCACTTCCAAATCACGCATTTCCCCACCATGGCATTGCCAGAAACCTACGTTAGAACTGTAGACAGGTGGCAATGGCAGCATCACTCTATGCCCACATCAGCCACAAGATGGAATTGCCCCAAAAGGCTTTGAACCAGGGCTTCTGCATTGTCCAGTGGCTGAAGAAATCCTGCTGTGCCAAAGGCACTAGCACAGGGCTGCTCTTCCCAGTTGGTCTTGGGAATACTTTATGTCCCTTGCGACTGTAGGGTCAGGATCAGACTGGAAGGAGGAGTAGGGAGGGTAACTTGTAAAATGGCATGAGCTAAGGTCGAAAAGCTCAGTCCCATTTCAAAGACGGTGAGCTGGTTAAAAAGTGTCACTGATCACTGATCAACGCCATTTCTAACAGCATATGGTACAGTATATCAAGGACCTATTTAACTGTTGCTAAAAATCAGGTGTAAGTCTTAAAAAAATTTAGAGTAGATTAAAAAAAAATATACAGACAGACTTTCATCTTAATTGGTCAAACTTTTTTATCAAAGCATGCAGGTCAGCAGCTTCCTTTTCTTTTTCAGATACGATATTGTTAAGATTGTTAGGCAATCAAATAAAACCAGAAGCTTTTGTGGCTTTAGAAAAGCACCAGATACAAAGACCTGTGATAATGCAACAAAAATTGGCAAGAATGTAGTTAGAGAAGTTACTTTGTCCAAGTGCTTAAATTGCAGCCATTTGTAAGTAGCTGCTTGAACTTGAGCTTACAGGTATAAAAATCAGCTATTCTCTGCTCTGATCTGGTACAACTGCTCATATTTTATAAAGTAGCATAAAAATTAAAGTACATTATCCGAGTTCTTATCTCCATATCTTAGAGAACCAAATGTATTTTTACTTAAAATAAAACCCATCCTTTATTATATTGTGACTATATGGATTCTGGAAGTACTTATAATTGAATTACAAATCATCTGATTTGGTATGCTTAGATTTTCTTTGCTCTCATTTACCTGTCACCTGTAATGCTCATGAGGCATCTTATAATTCAATAATTTGCATTTCATAGACACATGAAATTATTGTTTAAAGAAAATCTAAGTAACATAGTAAAGAAAAATATAGATAAACAATATTTTATTAATAAGGACAGATATATGGTATGGTAAGGTTCATTACAAGATTCCTTTTACATTTCATCACAGCATTGTAAAAAAAATATTAGACTCTCATTCATGTTTTGATATCTATATAGCATATGTCTTCTAAACATATCAGTCAAAATTTATCCCTAGTGTAAAGCTATTGAGGTCAGTGGAGTTTTACCCAGGATTCATTTGTTCCATTCAAACTTGTTATTTAAAGTGTAATACAAGGATGCTACGGCTTTATGAGGCAGTAGTGTTTTGAATAGAATTATTTAGTTTATAGGAAAGGTCTTGCCATATGCACAAACTGAATGGAAATAATCAGTCTGTTCACTTTATCAATAGATCATGTTTCAGACTTCTTTCACTTTGAGAAGATGTTTTATTATTACATATACTTCTCATACTTAGTATATTTTTACATGCAAATAAACCTTGAGGAAGATTGTTTAAACAGCTTTCCATGATGCTGCCTTTGACAAACTTCTTATCAACATTTATGGCTAAGAATTCCGAATGAGTTACCTCCATCTTTCTGTTTCTTTTAGACAGTAAAGTTATTTTAATTTTGCTGGCTCCTGCAGAGCTGAGCTTACTTTTATTGTTTCTCACATAAATAAATGAAACAATAATGAATAGTAAAATGGTAACAATTTTACTGCCTGATTTAGTAAAAAGTCTCAATTTGTTGTCCCCAAAGACATAAGGTGCTTTTGCACAGAAAGCCATGTAGCTTGGTCTGGTCGGTTATGGACTAAGATGTGAACTCATTTGTTACTAAATTTAATCTCAGCTGCCAGTTCAGAAAGCCATGGTAACACAATTATTGCATCATGGATAACATCAAATCCCTTCACAGCACATTGAAAACAGAGCAGGCACTATTCTGAGTGGATACATTCCAGGCATTCATGAAGGGATGAAGCAGCTGAATTCTACAGGAGGACAAACAAGAAGGAATGATGCATATGTTGACCACCTTCATTTGAGGAAGCACTGCAGCTGTCAGTCTTGCAGAAGAATCTGGATGTGAGTTACTGGTCTTGCAAGAAAACAGGGACTGTATGAAGATGGCACCCTTGTGAAACTTCATAAAAAATGCATCTTCTGGGGTATGTGAATGGCAGCTGTAAAACCTTGGGGCTATAGTCAGCAGGGTTCCGACAATTGCTGAAACTGATACCATTCATGCACTACCATCAAGCAGGGAAAATAGCCAAGACTTTAGCCCCTCTACCCCACTAGAAAAATAAATAATTGTGAGAGAACATGCATTTAAATATGCCTCCCAAAAAGCGCATTTTTCATGGTCACTCCCTCTATTTTTCTTCTCCCTCTGTGCCAGTGAAATGCTTTCCACAGACCCCCGTTCCTTCTCTTTTGCCTATGACATTGATATTTTCAAAGGAGCAAAATGAAGACTGTGAATATCTGCTTGTCTTTCTTTGAACTTGCTTTAGAACTGTAACAGCAGGTAATCATTTAAAGAGGCCAGTTCTGTAAAGACCTGGTGGTGGCCCATTGTGCAAGCTTGCAATGATGTTCAGGAGGTGGAATGACGTACAGTTTGTTCCTTTCCTTCTCCCTCCTGATTGGCAAATGTCGGGCAGCAACTCAGGATGAAAAAGAGTCACTGAGGGCAGAATAAGTTCCCCTGCTCCACATACCTTGAGTGGATGTGGAGGAAGACTAAGAAATGACCCAAGACATGGTTTCACTTTTTAGTTAGCAGAGGAAGTGTGGCCTCATCGGCACCTGGGGGTTCTGGCTGAGTCATGCATGGCTCTGGCAAAGGGTTCACTCTTGCATCAGAGGAAAAGCCGGAAAAAATTTTGGTTCTTGGAACCGAAGCTTTCTTCCCAGCTTATGCCAAGGCAGTTCAGCTATGTGCCACCCAAAGGCTTGTGACAAAGCCACTTTTAACTGTGCAATTAGCTGTGCTGGCAGCAAGCTCAGCTAAAAGCCTTGGCTCGTGTTAGATAGGGCTAGTCTAAGCACAGACACAACAAAAATAAAAAAGCTGCCTCGGCTGTTTACACTGATATCCTGAGATTTCTGCAGAAAGCCAGGGCTTTCCATTACAGGTAGCCCACGACAGTATCTTCTCTCATGCTACATTGTAATCCGGTGGTTACGTGATTCCTTTACATTGAATCACTTTCACCTGTAATTACAGCCCTTGTTACCCTTTCTTTTGACCCTTTAAAAAAAGAGTCTGCTCACAAATTTAATAAAAATTGCATTCTGTAAAATAGACTTGGGTGAATATTAAATGCTTATTCCTGGAAAATATGTTTGCTCATTAAATTTGACAGTCATTGCTTATGTGGTAAATGCTGTCAGTGCCAAGAACCCTTTGGCAGTTTCTGCCAGCTACATGTCCATTATTTTAATTGCCTTTAACCTATAATCAATATTTTCTGCTTTCAATACAACTAGATGCATAGCTAAGCGATACAAAGAAGAGATTTATAGTCTATTGCACCTTATATTCTGCTCTAATGTGTAGGAGATGCAGCAAAATGCATCATCACGATAATCTTTCCATCATCAAAACTATTCCAGCTTCTTGGGCAACTTTTCACAGGAGAAACCAAAGCATCTGTCTGTTCTACTACAACAAACTCGATGTGTGTTTTTAGGTCACATTCAGTTCCATTAGGGTAAGCTTAGGACTATTGATTAGTAGCTAGTGGAATTTACCTTTAAGTTGTTTGCAAATGAGAATGGGATTCTGCTTGCAAGATTGGATTGCTTTCGTTGACAGTTGCAAAGCTGTGTATGACCATAACAGCAGTTCCAGAGAGGTCACTGGAACCCGTAACACGTATAAAGATCAGATCTGTTCCAGGGATCAGCTATTAGATGCAGTGTCTGACAATCAGGCAAAATGAAGGACTGAAGCACACCATGCATTCAGAGAATGGTGCACATTGTGGGAGTCATTCCGGGTGCATCAAGGAAACTACATCTTCAGTTGCATGATTTTGCGTTTCTGGAGGTTCTTTATTTCTCTTTAAAAGCAAAGGGACTCCACATTTGTCTGGGAAATAAGTAGGTAGCTTTGGTCTAAAATGCATGATAATCTTTGTACCAGTGATATTTGAAAGGTATGACTTCAAATAAATGACGATCCCACCCTTAGCTGAACATAAGTTCTGTTGCTTCTGTAGAGATTACGTCTAAATATGACATTTAAATCAGGACCATTGGTCTCCTGAATCATGATCTGTGAACTCCTTTTCAACAACTGTTTCTACTGAAAGGAAATCATTCTTGGTAAAGTCTCAGCATCATTGCAATTAGAACAAGTAATCCAACTGACTTCATCTGGAGCAGAATTTCATCCCTAGAGTTTAAACTGTTTCTTAGGAGAAATTGTCTGGGGGGTGCACAATTTAGACTAGCTTAATGCATAGAACAATGTAGAAGCACAAGAAAATACATTTCTCAGTGTGCCTAATTGCATCAACGAAATGAGGAAAGATGGGTACGTAGATAACACAAAACTATTTAGAAGGAAGGAGGGGAAAAAACAGCAGAGTCACAGACATGGAAAAAATTGGTTTATGTCTGTTCAATTTCCGTTAAAAAGGAGGTACTATCACTGGGGTGTCCTCTTCCAATTTCTCAAAAGTAATCACAATCTTTTTTTCATGTTTTATTCCCCAAGTATATCGCACATTCGAAAGCATGCACAGTCCACCGCCTCCTGCTCGCGCTCCTACAGCCTGGCATCGGTAACTCTGCTCTCACCGCTGACACAATATTGCTGCTCTGCCAGCTGGCCCAGCACACTTCTACATGGGACCACAGCCCCTCAAGGGACCACGAGTCCATCTCTAAACTGTAGCTGCAGTACTGAGCCAACTCAATAATTTATGTTTATTAATAATGCATCTCAGTGAATCATTACTCCTTTAAATTTTAAAACAATTGTTTTAGCATTTTTAATGTTTGTGTGCCATCGATGAATGACTTATTTCAGCTACAGACATACTGGATTATAACAACAAAGACGCTGGTGCTTAGTGGGCAAGAACAACGAGGTTCTGAGGGGAGGTCAGACTGGTAATTATGTAGGAGGATTAGAGGGTGAAATTGAGCTGCACATAATCATTTGCAAAAGGAAAGGACATACTTTCTCCTGTTGATACCAACCCCCCACTCCGATATCAAGGCAGTTCCCTAAACTATGAAGAACTATGATAACTGTAAGACAAAGAAATTAGATCTGTTATAACGTTATGCCAAAGGTAATGACAATAATACGCCTGGTCAGTAGCTCACTGAACCACAACACATTTGAACTCTCCTTACAAGCACCACATACATTACACAGCCATTATATCTACTGGCGCACACCATAAGACACTATGAGTCATGTATTTCATACAGTGGAACTCATAAATTAACCATGTGACAACCCAAAGCTCTTAGCTGCTATACTAATATTAGTATAGTAATTATACTATATTAGAGAAAAGAAGACTGAGGGAGGATCTTATTAATGCTTATAAATACTTGAAGGGAGGGTGCCAGGGGGATGGGAACAGTCTTTTTTCAGTGGTGCCCAGTGATAGGACAAGAGGTAATGGGCACAAACTTGAGCATAGGAAGTTCCATCTTAACATGAGGAAGAACTTCTTTACTTGGAGGGTGGCAGAGCACTGGAACAGGCTGCCCAGAGAGGTTGTGGAGTCCCCTTCTCTGGAGATATTCAAAGCCCACCTGGACGCTGACCTGTGCAACCTGTTGTAGGTGACCCTGCTCTGGCAGGGGGGTTGGACTAGATGATCTCCAGATGTCCCTTCCGACCCTGACCATTCTGTGATTCTGTGATACGGTGGCTAATACAAACAGCTGCTTCCTCTGATACACTATTTATGTTTTTAAATACTTCCCCTAGGTGACACTTTTGAGGTTTAGTAAAACCATCTTTCACCCAAGCACAGTGTATGACAACAAAGGAGCAAGTCATTCATAGAGCAGCCACATAAACTGAAAATATTGCATGCGGAAAACTCACAGTAGGTTAGTTGCCCAACCACTTACTCTGAAATTAAAGCTTCTGGAGAGCAGTATATATGTCCCAAAAGTATCTATCAGGAATTTCAGACAAAGACAGACAAAGCTAAAAACGCACCCTGTTTGCAATATGTCTTTTTTACCTGTCAGGAAAATACGGTCTAATTTTCCAGAAGCTGAAGAGATAAGTAAAGATATAAAGAACCGGAAAGTATGTTGTCTTTTCATGAATGTGTATGGACTATGTGCCCAGGATGACATGTGCAAATACTTTAAGCAAAATTTAGACCTAGTGTAAGTGGTTTTAGTATCAAAAGAAAGAACAGCAGCCTGCGAGTTTCTACAGCAGCCCAAAAACCTGTCTGCAATGATTTCTACCACTTTTCGCAAGTCCAGCATTTACAGACTCCCTATCCCAATTCCTCCATCCAAGCTTGGCCCACAGTCCTCCTATGCAGGATTAGCATTTAATCCAGCATCCAGCCAACTGTTAAATTGTAAAAGGCATCCTTCCCAAAATGCTGGAAGACCTAGCCCTGGAAGAGCACGACAGAACACTAAGCTCATAAACCCCACTTGCCCTGGGATCTGCAGAAGTGACAGAGCAACTCTGACACTGAGTTATGTTTCTCCTGCTGTACTCTGTTGCAGCACATGTCTCACAGAATAGTCGTGACTCCTATATTTTAGAATATGTTCTCCTTCCTCAGATCAAGTTTTTAGTTCAAAGACTATCCATTTCCCTAGATTCTGCAAAGAAGAAAAAAATTATTAAACTTTGAATAGCTAGGCAGAGCTGAGTGTTTTGTAGTTACCGTACTGTTGTATTTTTCCCTTCAGGTCAAACTTAATTTTTTATTAAAAAAAAAAAAAAAAATTTGAAAAAAATCATTGTTTAGAATTTTCCTGTTAACTAACAAAAACTACAAATCTTACAGTAAACTTATATTGTTTGTTTGTCAAAAAAAGTCTGTTCAAATTCTCTTTTACCTATCAAAATTGTTTTGAAAGATAAACCATTTTAGCCCCATCCAGGCAATTTTTGTTATAATTACCTGAGTAGATCACTCTGATTGTGTAGGGGTACTCCTCTGGTCTGTTGCTTTTAGATTGTGCTCTAAGAGCACAATCACGGATGGAGGAGTAAGTCTGCAGAGCGAAAAGGGTTCAGAAAAGGCCCTTGGTCAGACAACATGACTTCTAGCTGAGCTCTACATCATCTCTCTGTGGGCCATAAGATAGCTACTTACAGAGCCATACAGAATGCATTTGATTGTTGACTTTTATTTGGGTGTAAGTGCAAAAGTTATTTGAAACAATGATTTAATATATTTGGATATACAGCCAGGGAGTTTTTTTGTTATTCTCCATGAATAATGACAACTGTTTTACTCGGTACGCAGATCTCAGTGGAGCAAGGGGTTGTTAGTCAGAGACTGAACAGATATCATAAACCACAGAACTCCAATTCAGCTAATTACAAAATTGCAATAGATCTTGGGTTTTGGATTAAATTAATGTTGCACTATCTAATCTTTCTGCCTGTGCTTAATAGTTTGAAAATGACTGAACATAAGTTTTTTTTTTTTTTCATAGGAATTGCCATAAATGTGTTGAAAAGGACAAAAAATGTATCAAGTTTATTATGTATTTATAATCTGCAAGTACATTGCCAGGTATGTCTCACTGAGCCCTGGGTGAATGAAGCAGGAGTACTTTGTAAGTACCAATAAGAGCTGGAAAGTTAATAAAGTCTTATTTGCTCAATAAAGAAGGGAGTAGGTGGACAAACAGGATTTAGTCTGAATCACAAAGGAGATAATATCTAAGATGCTTTAGGAACTAAACAGAAAGAAAATGTCCATTAGATTGGAAAATTTGTGTCCTTTGTGTTGTTTAATAATCCAGCACAGTTTCAGAAAGCTAACTGCTGAACCCCAAGCTGGCTGGAGACCTCTTATGTATTCTAGATTGATTGAGAATCAGTTTCTGATGTCAGGTTCAGGTCTCTGCTAGACATATGTCTATGCCTCTGCCAGTCATTTGCAGGCAGATTTTTCGGAGGCAGCAAGGGAAGGCGCAAACTCAGTCCCCTTGTGTATTACAATTATATGCAATCAGAAACATCGAACTTGTAAAAGCAACAGCACATATTTAATGAAAATTTAAAAAGGAAAAAGAAAGATGGTATAGCATGAGGCTTTAATTAATGTCACACAAACCCTGGAATGTGGGAAAAGTAAATTCCTACAGGTTACATGACAATTATGCCTCAGGTTTAGCCCACAGGTGTGTGCAGCCACTGGGTGTGCAGCATGTTGGGGCACTCCACCTAAGGAGTGTCCACAGCATTTCGTCTCCTCCAATTACCCTGTGGCTTAATCCAATTTATACGTTAACTCTCTCTCCTAAAAACAATCTTCACAGTTCCCAGCCACAATCCAAAGCCAGGTGTACAGTTGCATAACACTGAATAAAAAAAAAAAAAATTGCAGTCTGGTTCAATGATTATATTTGTCTCGTTAGGACTCTGGAAGCTCTGATCACCTCAGACACGTACCATCCTGCCCAATGCACCAGAGTGGAACAGGGCAGCGTGCAATATCTCAGACATTTATCTCTCTTGGAAGGCCAAACATTCTTTATTTTAGTTCAAGAATTAACTCTATAAGCTGTGTCATAAGGCCGAAGACCCTTCCATAATCCTCCGAGGATCTTTTCCATTTCCTCTTATTGGCTGTCCTGATTCAAGTACATCAGTCCTGAATTCACCAGTTTTTGTGTTCTTTAGATAAAACTAATCTGAGTCAACCAAGCTGCGTATTCATATTCTTCAGCCGTATTCTGGATGTTATAGTAGTTGAATCATCTGTTATTCATATTCATGCACTCAGGTTTTTTATGGCCCCAAAAGAATTTATTCACATTACAACAGCTCCTGTAATAAGTATCCAGCTCAAAAGACCAAATGTCTCATGGCTGTTTCTTGCATATAGAATATCAGTGCAGTATGGAATTTCTATAACGTGTCCATTAATTAGCACTAAATTACAATGCAGCACCTATATAAAAGATGATGAATACCGCACAAATTCATTTTAATTACTGTTATTACACTGAATACAAAATGAAGTTGGAAAGACAGGACCTTTTAAGTGTCGGCAGATGTTTTTGATCAGTGTTTATCTTTTTTGGTATAATTTAATGAGAGATCATATGTTAATATGCAGCTGGAGAAAACTACCTTTCAGACTCAACAAGCCCGAGAATAATTTCCAGCTGCCATTGCATATACCAGAGCTGTAATTACCAATCATCACAGAATAAATTTTAAAAAGCAAAATACCCAAACTAGAATACATGCAAAATTACTATAGACTTAACAAAATGAGGTGGATCTGTTCTTATTTAATTGCAACTGATGGACTTCTTTCAGTCTGCTACTAACCAAAGTTATTCCCCTCAGTTTGTGCTCACTCTTTTCAGTAACACATTTGGCCACAGCCCCTCTGAGTCCCAAACATAATCATTCTTAAAACTTACTCTCCTGTTCCTCTATAAAGACAATAAAATTTTACTCGTTCTCTAAGAAATTTTGCAACAAGTTTCCAAAGTCTGCCAGTCCTACGTTATCGCAACTGAGTAAAGATTAGAGTCTCAAGTAAAGACCAAAGTCTCCATGAAGACATGTTTTTGCAGTTCTGATTTCTGTGCATGGGATGTTGATGGATTCAGAGTGGTTGCACAGGATTGCTTACGCTGTCGATTGGAATCACTGGAGTTTAGTGCCATATTGTAATTGAGGCAAGACCTATAGCATCATCTTTGTACCGTACCTATCCCAACCAAACTCTATAAATTACATTCTGTTTTTTTACAAACTGTTGTAACTTCTTACCAATTGATAATAGTACACACACATGCAAGTAGACTGTAAAAATCAAATTCCTGCCTACAATTAAAAAAAAAAATTTTAAAAGTCTCTCTCTCAAGAACAGCTGTCAATTCAGAGAACAAAACAATTTACATTCTTAGTCTCTCCGGGAATCAAAATAATTCTGTCTCTTTGCTATACATGAAGCCCACCTGTAAGCCACTATATAATATCACCCAAACCCTTCTTTTTTCCCATTCTTAGCATGTACCTCTAAACGTCTTCAAAGTGAAGGTGTGTGTCTCCATTAGTTATGAAGGCCTATGTTATATTTGCATTTTTGCTTAGGCACAGTTTCCTGGGAATTGACATAATCTTTCTTCTTTGATGGCTTGAGTCAACTGATAAATAGCATACGTAGGGAATGTTACCACCCAAGAACACTAGCTATTTTGTCTGCATTCCTACAGCATTTCAGAATTTCATGTGATTGTTTCCAAGGATCAGCATATAATGCACAGCCATCTCTTTTATACATTTTGGCCAGCATTGAAGCTATTCATACAGTAATAAGTCACTCTTCATAACATTTCTTGAGGTAAGTATCCTTTGTCAAAAGGGGCCTTTTGCTGCTATATCCAGGTAGATGGCGAGGACCTCTGAAAGAAGGGCTTCTGTAAGATTCCCCTGAGTAAAATGAATTTCTTTCACTCCTGGGAGTACAAATGGCATGGTGCATTGCCTCCCTTTTCCATCTTCGAGGTGTCCTAGTGCCAAGTGCACTCATTTTAATGGAGAAGGAAAAGTTTTGAATAGGCCATGATCTTTTCCAGACACTCTCAGAACCAAAATCTGAATATAAGAGCTGAATCTGTGGGGAGAAAATTCTTCTGCTAGCTTGGAAATCTGGACAGGTGGTCACATCCCATACAAGGCATTAATTATTTACTGCAAAGATCTGTTCTAAATAAAGAGCAGACGTTATCAATGAAGGAAAATATGCATCTGCATATTGATCTTCTAAACTTCCACTGAAGTAAAACAATCTAATTGTCTTTTGTGGAATACCTCTGGAATGCGCTGAAATCTTCTCTTTAAGAAAAATCAAAGGAAGGAAGAAGGATGAATGTTACCCAGGAGCTCTTATACTAACTGTTAGGGTTTGAGAAACCCACAATCATTTATTGTCATTTAGACAATCATTCTATCTCCCAGTGACCCTTCCCCAACCAGCAAGGGGAATCAGGAAAACCAAGGAAACCCAAGGGTTCGAATGTATACAGATTTAATAGAATAAGACTAGATAATTAACATTAATAACACTAAGGAACCAATATTGATACCGATACCAATATAAAATATACAAGGATGATAGCCAATTCTATCAGTAGGAAGCTGTGCACTCCCAGGAGTGGACAGCAAATGTCGGACACTGCGAGCGCTACAGCTTCAGGAGGAAGGGAAGGCCTCAGGGGTCCGGCACCAGGGCAAGAAGTTCTCAGGATCACAGCCATCAAAGAGGAGACAGAACTTCTTAGCAAACTTTCTAATTTATATTAAATGTGACGTTCATGGTATGAAATAATCCTGTTGGCCAGCTTGGGTCAAGTGCCCGGGTCTCACTCCTCCTCATCACTGCACCTGGCTAACTCAGAAACACCGGGATCTTGAAACCCACATACCATAGCTGGCTATAAAGTAATTTTTTTTCACAAATTCAGACATTAGAGTCTTCTAAAAGTGCAGTTTTCCCACGGATTAGAGAAGAAATTAGTCCTGTTTTGCTTAAACCACAACACTAACTCATAGCAAGTAGCAGCATTTTGAAAGGTAAAGTGCAAGAATTTGTTATGACGCTACTCAAAGACAGAGATGAAACTACTAGAAGACTTTGCCAGTGGAGAAAAATATACAGTTTGAGGACTGCAGCAAGCTTAATCCAGTCCTATACTGGTTTGAACTGCACTGTAAAATACTGGAATAGTGAACATCAAACACGAATTTTCCTGGTATTTGAAATCAAAACAGAAAGATATAGCTATATGTATTCAAGTGTCAATGGAATCGATAGTCAAAAGAACTGGGACTATATACAAAGTAATTTTAGATTACTGATTTTCAACCCTGAGATACATGGACTGCTTCTGGAGAGTTAATGAAAGGTAACCCTCTTTTTTGTCAGTAATCTACATTTTGCTACACAAGGGTTCTGTGTCTTCACTGGAAAATACTTAAAGATCTACAAATAATAATCATTTGTGAGCTGTCCCTCATGAAAATACTAAAAGATCTACAAATAATAATTATTCGTGAGCTGTCCCTCACGAATCCCATACTCTGAAGGCAAGGCGGAAGGTCTGGAGAGAGGAAGATTTTCCCTCAGTTGAGGAGGACTGGGTCAGAGACCACTTGGCCGAGCTGGACATCCATAAGTCCGTGGGCCCTGATGGCATGCATCCGCAAGTGCTGAGAGAGCTGGCAGATGTTATTGCTAGACCACTCTCCATCATCTTTGAAAGGTCATGGAGAACAGGAGAGGTGCCTGAGGACTGGAGGAAGGCTGACATCACTCCGATCTTCAGAAAAGACAAGAAGGAGGACCCAGGGAACTACAGGCCGGTTAGTCTCACCTCTGTCCCTGGGAAGGTAATGGAGCGACTCACTCTGGATGTCATCTCCAAACACGTTGAGGAACAGGAAGTTATTGGAAGTGGTCAACATGGATTTATCAAGGGTAAATCGTGCTTGACCGATCTGATAGCTTTCTATGATGTTATAACTGGTTGGCTGGATGAGGGGAGAGCCACAGATGTCATCCTCCTTGACTTTAGCAAGGCTTTTGACACTGTCTCCCATAACATCCTCATCAGGAAGCTGAGGAAATATGTGCTAGATGAGGTGACAATGAGGTGGATTGAGAGTTGACTGTGTGACAGAACTCAGAGCATTGTGATCAGCGGCACAGAGTCTAGTTGGAGGGCTGTAGCCAGCAGTGTCCCCCAGGGGTCAATACTCGATCCAATTTTGTTCAATATATTCATTAATGATCTGGATGAGGGGACAGAGTGTATCCTCAGCAAGTTTGCTGACTATACCAAACGGGGTGGGGTGGCTGACACCCCAGAAGGCCATGCTGCCATCCAGCATGACCTGGACAGGCTGGAGACCTGGGCAGAGAAGAACCTAATGAGGTTCAACAAAAGCAAGTGCAGGGTCCAGCACCTGGGGAGGAAGAATATAAAGCACCAGTATAGGTTAGGGGCGGACCTGCTGGGAAGTAGCTCTGAGGATAAGGATCTGGGGGCCCTAGAAGACAGTAAATTATCTATGAGCCAGCAATGGGCCCTTGTTGCCAAAAAGGCCAATGGAATCCTGGGCTGCATAGGGAAGAGTGTGGCCAGTAGGTCGAAGGAGGTCATTCTCCCCCTCTACTCTGCACTCGTGAGGCCACAACTGGAATACTGTGTCCAGTTTTGGGCTCCCCAGTTCAAGAGGGACAGGGAACTGCTGGAGCGAGTCCAGCAAAGGGCAACTAAGATGATTAAGGGATTGGAGCATCTGCCTTATGAGGAAAGGCTGAGAGAGCTGGGACTCTTTAGCCTGGAGAAGAGAAGGCTGAGGGGAGACCTTATTATGGCATACAAGTATCTAAAGGGTGGGTTGAAGGAGGATGGAGCCAGGCTCTTTTCAATGGTTCCCAGTGACAGGACGAGGGGTAATGGGCACAAGTTAGAACACAGGAAGTTCCGTTCAAACACATGGAAAAACTTCTTTACAGTGAGGGTGACAGAGCACTGGCACAGGCTGCCCAGGGAGGTTGTGGAGTCCCCTTCTCTAGAGATTTTCCAGACCCGCCTGGATGCAGTCCTGAGTAATGTGCTTTAGGCAATCCTGCTTTGGCAGGGGAGTTGGACTAGATGATCTCTAGAGGTCCCTTCCAACTCTGAGAACTCTGTGATTCCGTGACTCTGTGACTAAAAGATTAGAAATAGGTGGTTTAAATGTTTGCTCAGAAGTACTCTATAGGAGCACAAAAATACAATTTCTGCAGAAACCTGAACATAAAACCAAAATAATGACCAAATTAAAGCAAAAGAAAATAGGCATGCAAAATCAGTAAGCTAAGGTTTCAGGAATAAGTCTGAAGAGTATGAAAATGGGACTTCTAGGACCTGGCAGAAAAAGGAGAGCAAATGCCACAGAGGAGGCTGAAGATGAGTTTCTTTGCTTCAGTCTTCACTAGAAAGGTTAACTGTGACCAGAATTTTAAAAATTAATTTCAATGAAGGGGTAGACATTCAAGCCAGAAGAATAGAAGGACAAGCTAAATAACACTCAAATAAGATAGATGTGTTCAAGCTAGCAAGGCCTGACGAAATCCATCTCAGAACTAGCCAAAGCAATATCTGAGCCATAATCAATTATATCTGAAAATCATGGAAGATCAGTAAGGCCTCAGAGGAGCAGGATAAATGTAGATTTTATCTTTTAAAAGGGAAAAGGAGAACTCAAGGTATTATAGAACAGTCAACCTAACTTTGGTCCACTGTAGCACCTCTCCTATGAGGAGAGGTTGAGAGACTTGGAGTTTTTTAGCCCAGAGAGGAGAAGGCTCCGGGGAGATCTTATTGCGACTTTCCAGTACCTAAAGGGGTCTACAGGAGAGCTGGGGAAAGACTTTCTACAAGGGCATGTAGTGATAGGACAAGGGGGAATGGCTTTAAACAGGAAGAAGGCAGGTTCTGATTAAACATTAGGAAGAAGTTTTTCACTTTGAGGGTGGTAAGGCACTGGAGCAGGTTGCCCAGAGAGGTTGTTGAGGCCCCATCCCTGGGGGTGTTCAAGGCCAGGCTGGACATGGCCTTGGGCAACCTGGTCTAGTTGGAGGTGTCCCTGCCTATGGCAGGGGGTTGGAACTCGATGATCTTCAAGGTCCCTTCCAACATAAACCATTCTATGATTCTATGATTCTATGATTCTATGATTCTATGAAATATTTCTGAACAAATAGTTAAAAGCAGATATCTAGAAGATAATAAGGCAATATAAAAAGCTAGCATGGGTTTGTTATATCAAACTAATCTAAATTAATTCCTTGACAGGGTAAATTGTTTAGTCTGTGTGGAGAAACAGTAAATGCTTAATCAGGGGTTTGGTACAGGATATTCTCATATAATATTTTTCTAATCAAGATGAGAAATTTTGTTTTAGGTGTTATTACCATTAATGGGAACACAACTGGTTGGGAGATTACTCTCAAAAGTGCTATTGGTATTTGACTGTCAAATTAGGAGCATATCAAAGTAGAATTCTCCAAGAATCTATCCAGAGCTCAACTTTTTCCAGGGCCCATGCCCACTCTTTTCAGTAATAATTTGGAGGAAGAACTGGGAAATATGTTTATAAAATATGGAAATGGCATAAAAATATGAATGATCATGAAGGTGTTCTAAGAATACCAGAGGATCTTGAAAAATTAGAGAGTCTGAAAATGACAAAATTCTTTTCATTGCGGTGATTGCAGTTATGGAAGGGAAACTAAATGGACAGTGAATTCCCCTATTTAAGCAACAGTGCTGCAGGAAATGATGTGAGGTGAATACTGGACGAGAAGCAAATTATCAATTTGTGGAGATGTCAGGAAAAAAAAAAAAGACATAACTCTTTCAAGGATGCATTAAAATACAGGAATCAGTTCCTCTGTACCAGTGAGATTTCAGACAGAATTTTTTTGTTTAATTTTCATTACCTCAGACCACAAGAAATATAAGGAAATAAAGGAGAGTCTGAAAAAGAGCAAGACTACTAAAATAATTTGTAAATGTAACATACTAGAAAGCTGTTGAGAGAATCGTGTGTATTTCATCTAGAAAAAAGATTCATCAGCCCTCCATTTATTATGAAAATTTGTTACTAACAGGATTGTAATCAATCGCTGTCCATGCAAGAGGAACAATAAGTTAACTGCTCAATAAAGTAACAACATCCAAGAAAGAAATTGTACTTTATAAAACTTTTTCTAAAAGTAACTCTGGAAGTGGCTGTCTAGGTATATTGAGCAATATCTACAGAAACTCTTACACTTTGTGACTTAAAATCCAATGCCTACGAATCAGCAGTCATCTACAAGAAGCGAATTCCCAGTTCTCCATGGTTTGTACAAGCAGGGTTGGGTGTGATGTCATCCTTTTAGTCTGTGGCAGAAAAATGAGTCTTTAAGGTCTAGCTGGTCCTTTGTGGGTTACCTTGTAATAGGCATTTGAAAAACACACAAACAGGTTTTGGATCTTCTTTGATGTAAATATTCTCCACTGGGGTACTTAGAAAGTAAGATAAATGTGTTGACTCAATTAAGCAATCTCCTGTTTCAAGAGACCTAAGTGTTTTCCAAGTTATTGAGTATGATCTTGCTTTGTTGTTATTAATAGACAAAAGCCCATTACAGCTGTTTTTCCCTTCAGTTTATTTTCACTCGTTAGACAAGTTTCATTTTAAATGGTTCATAATTCATCAAAGGTGAAATTTGTGTCTGACTGCGAGTATATTTCCATTGGTGTGAGAGAGAAAGAAAATTACAGTTCATCTGTCTACCTCCAATTAAGGTAATCAGGATAACCTTCAGAAGAAGGAAGATTGTGTCAATTCTAGTCTGAGAACCAATTTTCCCCAAACTGTTTTCAATGCCAAATGCCAATTTCTGACGGGCAATTATTGCTGCCAGGACTTGATTTTTCCTGGGAATTCTTTTTTTTTTTTTTTTTTTTTTTTTTTTTCACATCAGATGCTATGCTGTAAGCCAGCATCACAATTTTGAATAAAGCAATGTAAATGCTAAATCGTTTCTTTAACCTCTGTTGCACTGTGAACTGGCAATGACAGGCGCTGAACCTTTCCAGCAGAGCCGTAACAAGGGAGCTGTGAAGAAATTTTAAACATGTAGTAGAGTGGAAGGGAAGCAGTGACTGACTGGGAGTGATGCTGATGTAAAAGCCATGATTGCTTTTAAATATGTGTATAAGTGTATGTTTATGTCTCTCTTAAGTTTCACAAAAAGCCGTAGCTTGGAACAATTGCAGTTATTGAGTTTTTCGTAGTCCAAAACAGTACCTGGTCAGTGCATGCAGCTGAAGAATTGCGCAACAGAAAGAAGAAACAGTTTGGGGAGGAAATTTTGTACCTTTAGAGGGTTCTAGAGTAAGAGATAAAGAAACAGAAACAACCTAGGAAGCAGAGTTAAGGGATTTTTCACTCATCCCATGCTGGCATAAGCTGTAAAGCAATCAGATAATAAGTACTTTTATTTATTAATTCCGGTTAGATCTGATAACCTACCAAGTGCTGTAGGGAGCACAGTTCCTAAAAGTCTGTGTAGCGTCTGCCAGTTTTCCTCCCCTCCCCCCTCCTAAAAAAGGGCTTACTGCTTGAAGCCTTTTCCAAGACCCCAGGAAATCAGTGAGACAGTTACCAGATGCTTATATGCATCTCCAGTTACAATGTCTTGCTCCAGCAAAGGCAGCGTGTTTCAAATGGAGTTTGCAGTAGTTACCCTTCATCCAGCAGAATGTGCATTAGGAAGCCTACTTCGCTGGAGAATAGATATTTCCTCCTAATGATTATTGCACACGCTCCTGTTTTGACAGAGCAAAATCACCCGTTTCTGACAAGTAAACTTGAACGTCAATGTGCAATTTCCTATGCTAAGCTCTTGCCTGCGCATAATTCTTCATACCCGTAACCTGATGAAGAAACAAGGAGGATGTGTAGAAGCTGCCAGCAGAGCCCTGCAGCTGTTCTTGTCTGATTATACTACCTTGGCATCAGCCCATTATTTAAAGATTTCTAACTGATGGTGATGGGCAGCCCACTGTGCAGAACAGGCTGTTCTCAAGTGGCCGGTCTGACATGGTTCTCAAAATCTGTGGGAGTCAGGCTGCGCCAAGGATTTATTCTGGATGCCACTGTATTTCAAGGCATGCGATAATAGCTTTTCCAGCAGAAATACAGTACACCCCTAATGAATCCCACAGTGCTGATCTCACAATAACTGGGCACAGTGCTCAGTTATTTGATCAGCATAACCCAAGTACAGTAGTTAATTTGAAGAAAAGAGGAAAAAAAAAAAAATAAAAGAGGTACATTCCATCTTCTTAACTCCATTGCAAGATAGCACATTTGAATAATAGTTTTAATTAAATTAAGTGAGTGTAATTAAGATTAGGCTGCTTCAGGGAAGACAAAACACTGTTTGAGGCTTTTAAAATGCTTTCTTTCCTCTTTTTCCTGAAGACTGTGTTTTGCTGTACATCCTGAAGTCATCTAGTTCATAATGTTGCCAATCTAATAAGCTTCAGGTTTTTTGCCATTGATAATAGCATGTGGCCATTGATGCAGGGAGGCTGCAATCAAATGGTTAATGAAAATAAAACATAATTTTACTTTTTAGCTCGAAAAATGAAAATCTGGCAGCATCTGGTTATGTACTGTGTATCTCTGGACACTGTTTTAGCTGCAATGCTGTTAATACTCTTTCATGCAAACAGTTCTTTATGTTTCAAGGGTTTTATTACAAACTTTAAAAAAAGCCCAAACATTAAACAAGGAATCAACTACAGAAGAAAAAAAAAATTGCTTAAGTTTTGATTCCAAAGAGGTAATGCAAGTAGGAAATATTTTTTTAGGCAGGGATTGTAATTGTGGACCAGAAAATTAGCAACTTGGGAAACTGCCGTGAAGATGCATAAGGGACTAGAGAGTCTTTCATATGAGGAGAGGCTGAGAGACTTGGGACTGTTCAGCCTGAAGAAGACAAGGGTCTTATCTGTATGTATAAATACTTGATGGGAGGGAATGAAGAAAATGGAGCCAGTGGTGCCCGGTGACAGCACAAGAGGCAATAGCAAGAATTAGAAAACATGAAAGTCTATCTGAACCCAAAAAGAAAAAGGTTATTGTGAGACTGTAAAATGTTCACAGTAAAACATGCTGGAACTGGTTGCCCAATGAGGTCATGGAGTCTCCATTCATGGAGATATTCAAATCCAACTGTATATAGCTGCTCTAGGCAACCCTGCTTGAGCAGTGGCACGTTGGACCAGAAGATCTCAAGACATGCCTTCCAACCTCATCAGTTCTGCAATTCTGTGATTGAAGTACAAGTCAGAATAACTGCAGGAAGAGGGGTTTAAGGCCATTCCATGCGAAGACTGGGCAACTGCTGCAGAAGCCATCCTACTGAGGTATTATAGAGAGGCAAGGAAATGATTAAACAGAAATGTCAGAGCAAGAAAGAGAAGTAATTGTTTCAAAGTTCTTGAGAAATCTGACTGTTCTGCCAGTATGGGAATTTCCAAAGATATGAGCCAAGTCTTTGACTGATACAAACAAACACTGTTTCAGTCGAGTCAAAGAATGTGCTTTGGAGTACATCACTTGTAGATTTGATCTGTAAGAATTTGTCTAATAGCAAGAAATGAAAAAATATTAGGAAAAATCATTAATGTTTCATTAATTAAAATTTTGAAGTGTTTTCATCTGACTGTGGAAACTTCCCTACTGCAGAGTCAACGACCAGTGGAATATTTGAGCTCCATTTGCAAGCAGAAATGGTTGAACTAATATATGCATTATTAACTAAGACTTAATATCACAGAGTATCTTCTGCATAAAATTCATATCTTTGCAATTTACATGTTATTGGTCAGTTTCATAGCCCATCCAATTAAGAGAGAGAAAAGATACTACATTTTGCAGCCATGCACCAGCTGAGCTTAAGGCAGGTCACTAACAATCTAAACAGGAAGAACTATATTCATGAGAAAGACTGCAATAATTTTAAAACAAAAATGAATTTTAATTTAGGAGACTTTAATAGGTGTTTTATATGCTGACCAGAAGGACTCGCTTTGACCTTATTCACAGTATAGAAAAAAAATAATCATGGGAATAAAGGTAATAATGAACAGGAAATATTGATGCTGAAGCACGAATGAACATAGTTAAAGAAGCAAGAGAAAGGTAAAATTTCTTGATAAATTCAAAATCTTATGGATTGCAAAATTAAAATTAAAATGTTCCACTCCACTGAAAATCTTCTGTTGTAAGCTTTTACATCTTTTCTAATGGGGCTAGAGATGTTCATCACACTGAAGTTGTGAAAAGAGTAAGGAAGAGAGGTGAAGAAATTTGACAAAGAAAATGGTTCTATAGGCAGGAACACAAAGAAGACACTTAAGTTTCCAACAGCAAACCAACCAGGAAGCTCATCTGAAAATGCACAGAACTCCTCAAAGGAAAAAAAAATTGAGAAGGTATATGTGCTGGCCCTACAGATAAGATTTTTTCTCCCTGATACTTTGTACTACTTGTTTGCCCTTCCTCTCCCTTTAATAGAATTCTATATCTGGGAATAACCATAGAGTCAAGGGTAATAGTGGAGCTCCAGAGGCATTGATAAGCTGTCTGGTAAAGAGCTTAGTATGTAGTACAATGATTCTCTCCATTAGATTTCTATTTAAGTGTGAGAACTGATGTGATCTCCATCAAGGTAAGCAAATTCTGTCTTCCAGGAGGAAGATGAATCAGAAAACATTGTCCATTTTAAGTACCCAGATTTCTTCTCCATGCTTCTTCCTGTCTGATAGCCTACATGGAAGAGCAATATTTGTAGAATGCCTACATACTGTATTGTAAGTTATAAGTGGCCAACTTTATGGACTTTTGGGATGGGACTTGGGGGCTTTGTTTGTCATTTTGGATGTATTGTAGCAAAGCAAGATGAATGTCTGCCAACAGTAGAAACACCAGACTTGTCAAAAGAGGTAATTATAAGTAGGATAAAGGGCAGCTGGCTTAAAAAGAGTAAAAGACATGTAGGCTATATTCTGAGAAATCTTTCTAACTGTGTGAGCGGAAAAATATCTGGACAGGTTGATTAGGGAATTTGTGGACTAGCACTTGGAGTTTCTTAAAAAAAGTATCTGTTGAGATTAAGAACAGAATATCCAAATTTGCATTGGGAAACCTGAGGAGGTAATATTTTTTACATTATTTTAGCTGTACTTTCCATGATTTCTATGAAGGCATAGGCTGATGAGACAAATCAGATGGTCACATACCTTCTCTGCTGCCACAGCACTCCATCACGTGCTTGCTAATGGTACATTATTCCAGCATGGAGCTGCTTGACCCTTAATACGGTTTTTGCAAGAAAGGGTGTTCCTCTCCTATTTTGAGTATAACTTCAAGAACATCAGATGAAAGATGGACACATGCTGAAATAATGAAAAGTGCCCATGTCAATATCGTCATATCAAGGTACTGTATGGGATAGGGTCTCCCTGGGGACTAGGAGTGGCAGGGCTTCCCAGGGTGGCATGGCAGGGCCAGGCAGCCCGTCCCGTCCCACTGCCCCAGCCAAGGAGCAGGGCAGGCGGGGGGCAGCCCCTCTGGTCAGGCACCTCCCTGGGGACAAGGGTGGGACAAGGCTGGCCTGGGATGTCAGACCATGTGGGGAGCTGGAAACCTGAGATTATTCTAAACTGCAATTATCTGAATTCAATTGCCTGGGACTACAGAAGTAATCTTATCAATTAAATGATAAAGGATTATAATCGTGCTATTTATTAAGTGTATCTAAAAATGATCATAAGAGGTAGATTGAAACTGGGTGGGACAGAAGAGGAAATTATTTCTTGCAAAATTTCCTTTATGCCAGCAAGCCATCTGCTCTTATGGTAGAAATTCATTAGTGGATATTGTTTTAATGAAATGCATAGCAGGAAAGTATCAGAAATAATTTCTTGATATTCAAACTGAGGTAAAGAACTCAGTTATAGTGAATGTGATATTTTTCCATCTATATCTATATAGAATGTACAGTAGCAGATCAATGCTCCTGGACATAATTTCACCAATGAAAAAAGGGAAAGATGCTAATTTATGAATAGGATTACTAAATGAGAGCTGCTGTTTCTGCTGTAGAGGAGGGAAAAACAGAACAGCAAACCCGTGTTGTATATATATTTCACAAAATCATAGAATCATAGAATGGTTTAGGTTGGAAGGGACCTTGAAGATCATCCAGTTCCAACCCCCCTGCCATGGGCAGGGACACCTCCTACTAGACCAGGTTGCCCAAGGCCACGTCCAGCCTGGCCTTGAACACCTCCAGGGATGGGGCCTCAACAACCTCTCTGGGCAACCTCTTCCAGTGCCTTACCACCCTCAAAGTGAAAAATTTCTTCCTAATGTTTAATCTAAACCTGCCCTCTTCCATTTTAAAGCCATTCCCCCTTGTCCTATCACTACATGCCCTAGTAAAAAGTCCTTCCTCAGCTATTTATAGTTAATATTTTATATTTTATATTTCCAATATAAATACATCACCCTGAAAAATAAAAACAATAGCAAGCAGATCCTTTACTAAACTAAAACTTGAGGTTCTTGGAGGATCTATTACATTTGTTTACTATTTGTCTTGTTTTGTTTGATCTCTTTATTCACATGTATGTTATGCTATGTCTCAGTAACTGTAGTGAATCTATCAGTTCTTTATTATTATAAGTTATATAGACACTACTAGTAAACAGGACATATCTGATTCTAGGTGTGTAGACCCTACAATCTAGGGCCTTATTTACAAAAGAATGTTAGCTTCAGTATAAATCAATACGTATTGGCTTTATGTGAATAATCTGTTTCATATTCACATTTAGATAACCTTTTCTAATTTTATCTTGAGTTTTAACTTCTGCTTTAAAAAATCCACAACCATATTTCAAAATCAGTAGTCCACTATAAGATTTGTGCTGATGCATCTCTATTTTGAATAAATATTTCAAAACTGTCCTTACTGTACTCCCAATCCCAATTGCTGGTTGCTTACTACATGTTCTCTACTGTTCCGGTTTTATCCGAATAGAGTAACTCCATCCTGCTTAAATACTGGTGCATAATCAGGATCCACTTGTGACTTCATCTTGACAGCAAGTGCATAGACTCTGAGTTTGTTCCTGACTTGACATTATCTGTTTATGTTCAGCCTCATGAAGAAACCCTGGAGTATCTTGCCTTACAAGATAGAGTATGTTCCGTCTCGTTTTACCACTTGTCAGTGAGATTTCCACATCTATAAACTGCTAGCAGACAAATGAAGAAGGAAAGGTATTTCCTGAGACATGTGACACTGAAGCCATGGCAGAAACTCTAAAGACAAACACTGGACTCTCAGTCCTGTTTCCAACACATGCACATGCTCTGAGGACCTTAAATAAAGATTTCCCTGATAAATCGCCACAGTGCATGCCTGCACAGGCAGTAGCATCCAGTGAACAAGACAAAATTACCTTATAAGGTCAAACTCTCCTCAATACACTGCACAGGCATCCAGAGGAGCAACTTTGGACTTACCATGAAGCCACAGGGACAGGAACGTCACGGTCATTAAATACAACATCTTGCATTACTGTTATCCTCAGAACACATAGTGAGGAAATCTTTGTCCTTGGTACAGCTATGGGGAGATGTGTTTGGTAAATACAAAAATATCACAGTGGATGACAGAATTGTCCACCCCTGTGTAGTAAGCCCTTTAGACTTTTTCTAGCTCAGTCCCACATAGCATACACTGAAGATCCAGACATCTGACAGGTTGCTAATTTTTCATCATCTGTGTGATCAGCTATTGACTATTAGCTTCCAAATAATGTCGCTCACACAGTTCTTAATAGAGAAGGAAATGTGTCTGGTCAATGCTAACTGCTGTAGTTCAAAAAGCAAATTAAATAATTGTTTCCTGAAATAAGCAACTTAAAGACCTTTAGCTGTCTCTGGTCATCCCAAGTGCGCAGCACTCCCCTGATCCATGAGGCTGACAAAGGAAGTTCAAGAGGAAGCAGAAGGAGATGCCCAGTCCACCCTTTTCTTCTGTTTCCAAGAGCAGCTAAACCAGTAAGGAAGTTTAATTTGATTCAAAAGCATGTAACTTGAACAATTGCCAAAACACCTGAAATATTCTTTTCATAGTAGTTATCACTGGGATAATAGTGCTCAGCTGCGCTTCCTGCATCGAGTCTGGCAGCAGTTGGAAAATGTTTATGAAACACAGAAAATTGAAAATAGTGCTGCAACCAGGCAACTACACAACGGAGCAGAAGGAGTGGTGGGACTGACTCCAGATTCCCAAATTGCAGCTGATTCCATGAGGTTTCCTGTAATCCAGCATGATAAAGAGCCGCTAATCCCCACTGCCTAGCAACAGAGCATTGACCCCAGATATCTACTGAAAACATGGTGCCTTGATTGTGAAGAAAAATCCATCAGAGAAAAACCCACAACTTTGAGCAATATCTTTCAGAAAATAAGCTGTTTAAATCCCACAAGAACAAACACTGTTCAAATATAACATATTAAAGCAAAACACTGTTCTTTAATGTTTGCTTGTGTGTGCAAGTGCTGCATATAAGACATACTGCTGGGGCAGATGAAGCAGAAACAGGGTTGCCTCAAGGGTTGGAGGGTGAGGTAACCTAAAACATAAAGCTCAGCAGAAAATCATTTGGTTTAGCTTACCTTTTCTTTAATTTCTGCCAGATGGTAGTGTTGTCATGACTGAGATGGGATTTAAACGAGAAGATGGCAGATGTACAAATTTTCATGGAAACTATGGTACCCATTCAGACAGTTTCTGAAGTGCAAGGTGCTAATTTTAATGTATAAAATTATAAATACTTTCAGATACGGTGATATGGAGAACAGTGACCTTGCTATGCTGTTCAGCGTTGACAACAAAGATCAGTGCAGGTATCTGAATCCCTGTGGAAGAGAGGGAACTACCAGCAGATATTTTTCGTCTTGCATCCATGGGCTGCCAAAGCCATTCTCTTTACTATAAGGATACATACTTACAATAAGGTTTATTGAAGTCAGAATGTACCCATGATGATCTAAGTGTTTATACATTGGGGAAATAAAATCATGTCTGCCTTGGAAAGCATATGTGTGGAGTGTGTGACAGGGAAGATTCATATTGGCAAGATAGTGAAGTTGGTCAATTACTGCATTTTGGTGCAGACAAAATAAGTCATCTAGGTTCTTTATGAGCCTACAGCAGGCATTTACACATAGGGAAAGTGAGACCTGGGAGCAGAGCTCAATAAAATTATTCCATGGAAAAAAGATGGGAGGTGGTAAGAATATGCATAAGCTAGAATATGAAAAGTCTTCTGAGTTGATATGCAGAGGTTATGCATGGTGGAAATACACTAAGTTCCTCTCATTCATCTGGTCTTTGTCAACAAGTGCATTGGTAGGGGGGAAGCACAGGGAAAGCAACATCATATCCCATCCCCTCCCTGTTGCTTTTAGGTATCAGGAATGTCACAGAAAACCTTCCAGACGGAGCATCTGCTGAGAATACCGTTTCTCTGATCTTTGCATGGAGCACACATATGCGAATATTTGTACCCTTTCCCTCCCCCAAGTCCTTCCACTGCACAAATTCAATTGCCAGGGACAATCTGAACCTTAATTGTAGACTATGTCAACAGTTTGTCATTTTAAGTCTTATATAACTTGGCAGTTTTCCCTGAATCTTGTCAGTTCTCTTTTTGAGTGTTTACATATGGGCATAATAAATGCTACAGATAGCTGTGAGTGGATCTAAAACTCTATGCCCCGTAGTTTGAAATGCACAGCACAGAAAGCTGTGTGTGATTCAAGAAAAAACACCTCATTTGTCCTCATATATTTTCTTCTCTAAAATGCAGTCTCCTTGGATGTAAAAAAAAAAAAAAATATTTTGTTTTAGTTCTACTTCTGATCATACCTAGAAAATGTCAAATTTCATATCAACTTACTTAGTCGATCCATCCAACACATCAACAAATTTCGTATCAGCTTATTTTCCCTAACTTATTTAGGGAGAAATAGCTCTTATACAGGAGACACAATTTCAGGCATAGCAATGCTCCGCACAAATAAGGCGTGACTTGCATGCATACAGTCAGTCATACCTTAAAAATCTGGAGATTATTTCTCTTGACTAGAAATTTTACTTGCTATCTTCAAGATATCTAGAATGAGGCAAAGCAAAATGATATTTAAGAAATACAAATACCTTTAATATACAGATACAGAGTCAAGAAAAAACTGTGTAGGTTCTTTATGCTAAAGCATGCATCTTTGTTCTGTTGCTGCTTGTGAGATCTATGGACTTCAGTTTTTCATCCCCTCTTTTTGCTAGGCTGCCATCTAACATAGAGCAAATGATTTTTTCTGCCATTTCCCACATGAAGACAGTCCCTCTTTGGATCATGAACAAACCATGAACATTTGTATGCCTGTATTTCAGCATGAGTTTTTGCCTTCAAATGGCTTTTTTGAACATCATGCATGTCCAAAACAATAATTCTAGACACACACGCGTATGGAGTGGAAACGTTTAAGGATAAGGAATGGAACTGTGTGTTATTCATAGGAAAATTAAATACAGACTGATTCATCAAGAATGGAATTAGAACATGAAACTTATGTCAATAATTCCATCTATATCTGGCAGAGCTGCTTGTGAGCATTTTGCTCACAAGTACTTTGTACTTCAGACATAATTTTTGGACCAATACAGATGAAGTGTTGGTGAGAAGTAAACATAAATTTGGTGCTTATACACCATGAAACATTTTTTTTCTCTGTTTATAGCTGAACTATATTTTAATATTAACTTTGATTCTAAGTTACCCCCTGGTAGTCACAATATGAGATAAAAAGTGGAATGGAGGCTTGCAATGCATTAGTTACGAGTTACACTATTCTTTTACAGTACTGGTCATAAAATGTCTGATTTGGAATCTTCACTATTAAATTATGTTACAAATTCTTAAGAGCCCATGAGGAAGAAAGCTTAAATATTGGTATTCAGTTGTGTATTTTACAACTTAGTGAGTTGAATGGGATGTGGTAAAACCTTAAATCTTGACAGAATGACAATAAATCAATCAGTGCTGTAAAATGGTATCTAACAACTGTACCAGAAATAAAGAATCAGGAAAACTTTTTCAAGAATAAGGTCCCAAATTTTGTGTCTACATTTTTTACATCTCAATTTTTCTAAAGTCCTGAGCTAGCAGCTTCTAGTTAAATCATGGAATCACGGAATCATGGAATTTTAAGAGTTGGAAGGGACCTCTAGAGATCATCTAGTCCAACTCCCCTGCTAAAGCAGGATTGCCTAGAGCACATTACTCAGGACTGCATCCAGGCGGGTCTTGAAAATCTCCAGAGAAGGGGACTCCACAACCTCCCTGGGCAGCCTGTGCCAGTGCTCTGTCACCCGAACCGTAAAGAACTGTTTCCGTGTATTTGAACGGAACTTCCTGTGTTCTAACTTGTGCCCATTACCCCTCGTCCTGTCACTGGGAACCATTGAAAAGAGCCTGGCTCCATCCTCCTTCAACCCACCCTTTAAATACTTGTATGCCATAATAAGGTCTCCCCTCAGCCTTCTCTTCTCCAGGCTAAAGAGTCCCAGCTCTCTCAGCCTTTCCTCATAAGGCAGATGCTCCAATCCCTTAATCATCTTAGTTGCCCTTTGCTGGACTCGCTCCAGCAGTTCCCTGTCCCTCTTGAACTGGGGAGTCCAAAACTGGACACAGTATTCCAGTTGTGGCCTCACCAGTGCAGAGTAGAGGGGGAGAATGACCTCCTTCGACCTACTGGCCACAGTCTTCCCTATGCAGCCCAGGATTCCATTGGCCTTTTTGGCAACAAGGGCACATTGCTGGGCCATGGATAATTTACTGTCTACCATGCATGTCAATCACATGCATAATTGTTGGCCCATATGCCTTTTAGCTCGTGCCAGACTTGAAGAGTAGAGAGGAAAGGGGATGGCTCTAGGAAAGTCCAAACAAGCCAATTTTGTTTTCATTCCCTTTGGAGGCCGTGTGATGTTCTGCACTATATGCAGATCTAGGCTAAAATGCTGATATTTAGTCTTTGTTTCAACTATTTCATTACACATCAATTGAGATAACATTTTCTGCATGATTAAGGGAACCACTTTGTTTATTCCAGCAATCTGAATGTCCTAAAGGTGGGAGAAAAAACCAAACCATCTCAGTGTAATTAAGCTGAGAACTGGATTCCACAGAGAAAGACGTATTTATTTGCCATTTTCCTGACCAGGCAGTGGGTTGGAGACAACTTGCTCAATAGTTATGTCGTTTATGGTGTTGACAGTATAGTCTGGTCAGAGATCCTGAAGACTGGGTTGGCTCGGAAAAGTGGGACTGCACACAAAATGATGCACAAGAAAAGCCATCCTGGCCACAGGATTTCAAATACTCTTGGAGACTGTCGATGCAGTAGGCTTCCCTTACACTCTAACAAAGGACAAGCTTATGGTCTGTAATGAGTATTTTAAGGAGCGAAAAAAAATAGTTGTCTTTCATGCTGCTGAGTCTTGTCTATATCTATGCTAAAATGTTAAGCAGTGTCAGAAACCTTCCTGAGCACCATGGTTGTATTTGCGCTTGGACTGTGAGAACAGTCTCCAGGACACGTTTGGGTAAGGTACAAATGACAGCAACGTAAACAATCCCTGGGCATGGTTAAGGAGATAGCATAGACTAGAGGCAGACTAGGGGCTATTCGCAGTAAGTAGTTTACATGAGGCCATGCTGTTTTGGACGTGGGCTTGATGTTATAGAGACAGTCCCATGCCAGTTGGCCTCAGCACCAGAGATGATATTCTGGTCCCATTTGCTTTCCTAATACAGACATAGCCCTCAAGCTCATTAGCTATACCCACTAGCTATGACCATAGATGGTCAGTGATATGTCCTAACTTAGAAATAGTAATGGCCCTAATAAAGGTGTAGAATGTGAAAGAATTTTCTATTGTGGATTAACTAGAAAACATGATTTTTTTTTTCTATTATTCTCATTTTCAAAACGAAAGTGGCATGGCTTTTTCTTTATTTATTGAATTAACTTCTTTAGGACAATTTGTCTGATGTAAGGCTATTCACTTCCCTAACTGGTTAGGAAATGTCATGTTTTTCTCAAATTTAGCTAAGCATACCTGGAAATACCAGTCACTTTAAAGGATTTTAATGCTTGTGAAAGCAAAAGGATACAGTCGCCATAATTTTAAAAAGTTATTTCAGTAATTTCTGTTAATATTATTTGGAGCACTTACCCTAAATGCCAGAAAGATTCTTTTTTTCTGAAATTCAGAGATATCAAGACAGATAATAATAATTAAAAAAAATAATAATACTGTACTCAAAAAAAAAAAATCCTCAAAGTCCAAAACCAACCCAACATGCCAATTAGAAAATGCTGGTCAAAATCCAACTTTTGGACTGAAGTTGCTTAAACAGCAGACAGCTTATCTTCCCTAATGTGAAACCATTATCATAGAGCTGGAGATAGATACTTACCACTTCTTCTTCTACCACCAAGATAGCTTCATCTCATAACAAACAGCTCCCTCTGCATCAGAATCAGATGTGACAAAGACAGTTACAAAAAAAGTGTTTTAAACTGTTCAATGTGAAAAGTGGTTCTTTCCGGACATGGTGAACTGCCAGCTATTATGCTGAACAGTTAGATATTGTTTTTCCATGAAGGTTGATTTATGGAATAGGAATGAATGAGTTTGTTCTTTTTGGTCCTTGAAAGGACATAGTTGCCCCCAGACAGTTATTCTTTTATATGGTCGTGTTGAACTCAGGAGGAAAGGGCAAAAGTACTAGTCTGAATCCTGCCATAAAACTGCCACTTGAGGCAAAACTTAATGGTGTTCATCACGCTAATTACAAATTTGATATTTTTCCTCTTCTATGGGTGAAAAAATCCAAAGTAGAATTAATTTGCAAAATGCATACTTGCTATTTTACACTGTGCAAAATTGTTTCACTACGTTAGGCAGATGTTTTGAACAAGTGGCAAATGCTGTGTTCCACTCTAAGAATGGGAATCCTCATAGCTATACAGGGGAGAAGAAAAATCCCATACAAAGGGGATCCTTTGATGACTTCCTGCCTCCTCTGATGTCTCCGAACACAAAGCCCCAATGTAGAGGGTCATTCCCAGGGCTGAAGGAGGTAGACCTGTGGGATACATTCCTGTGGTCATTTTGGTGATGTTGCCACCCGTGGGTATTCTATATTAGGCTATTATGCTGCCAACATGAATTATGTTGCCCATTTTGTCCTACCACACATGTATTAAGCAGAAATGTAAGACAAATTGTACTCAGAGATGTCTGATTTCTCTCACATTTCTTGTGACAGTAAATCTTTGAAAACAGGAAAGGAAAAGCTACAGGAACTCACAAGGAGCCCTTCCTTAAAGCAAAAAACTGCAGCTTTTATCCATTATATCTGACAATTGAAGCCCACAAAATGAGAATAAGAAAGTGTTTCTGAAGTTTTTCTTAATCATTAGGTCATTTAAAAATACAATTAAAGCTGTTATCTGCAATAGCTTTATTATTAAAAATTGTAATTAAAAATCATCATTAATACAACTGCAGAGGTCAATACCATAAACCACTATACTCCCTTTTTATTAACCTCAACTTTTCCTCACATTTGGTCGACTTTTGCTTAAAACCTTGCCTTCTGCTCCTGGTGCCACAGGAAACAGAGTATTATGGAAATCCCTACAGTCTACTTTAGATGTTCCTTCTGTGGAGTAGGTTATTAACTTAATTAAAATACTGGAAGGTCATATCACTTGTGATTCCTCCCATTGCTTGCAGCCATAAGACAACCCATGGCAGACAGAAGGTTGGTGTAGTCTGTTACTCAGGGACCTCTCCAATGCAAGGAAATTACCAAGAGGAGAGGTGGAAAGATCAGATAGACCTGAATCCACCCTTTCTCTTCCATTCTGTTTCCCCAGCTGAAGCACCTTGAAAGCAAGGCAAAAGCCTGGCTGTTGTTGCACTCCTTTGACCCACAGCTTCTGAAACATGTCTTTTTGCCATACACAACTAGAACAGTCTTTGAGGCTAAATGAACTTGTGTTTTGAGTCTTACTTCTACATAAGGATGGCATTGCACCATGTCCCTCTCCTTCCTAGCCCTCTGAAGTTTAAATGTCACTTAATTTCCTAGTGGTAGAAAACCAGAAGTGCCACTCAGAGGAGCTGGTGGCACTCATTGGTACTCATGGTACTCATTCTATTTCTCCAAATTATACAGTCTGTCTAGTAGTAACCTTTTATCCTATGCAAATGGACATGTTGAGACAACTTCTTGTCTGTGTGGAACAGCACTCCCAAACTAATCAAATGTGTTTGCTTCAAACATGAAAAATAGTCCATGCATCTCCTTTGATAGTTTCCCTAGCAAAGGAATGGAAGATACTGAAGGCCACAGTCATAAATTTGCCATAGATTCCATCTGCAGTGTATGAAAGAAAAGGTACCATCCCTCATAGTGAAGCCAAGTATAGAGTATAGAGTAAGCGCAAAGCTGCAGAAAAGGGAGATGGTGGACATTTATAAACTGTCTTTTATCCTCAAAGCATCCACCTCCTATGGTATTCATGCCAGCAGCCTTTCTGGCTTCTCTTCGCAATCTTTCTTCCCTAACTGAGAATTTTTCTGTTCATGCATTCTAGGACTATTCTCTCTTCCATCAAGCACTGTTTTTCTCCACCTTTCCCTTTGTCCCCCAGTTATTGATAATGATGCTATCTGTGGAATATGATTAGAAGAAATCTTGTCATGCTGCTTTCTTGCAACTTTGTGTTTTCTTTTCTTTTTTTTTTTTTTTTTTTCCTTTGAGCTGGATCTGTTCTTGGCCAAAGAATCTTCCTCCACATCCTCACTTATGCCTCCAGTCTGTGATGGATCTTTGTCATCTTTGAATCACCGGAGAAATATGACATGTCCCTTTGTTTTTTTCCATACTAGGTTTTGACAACTTATTACACAGCTACCCAGTATTCTTTTTTGAAAGCTCCCAGATTCTCTCAATGTCAGCTGGGATGGCTTACATTTTACTGGGCGTGAGTGTTTGCAACACAGGTGTTTACATCTGAGCCATTCACTCTCAGGCTTCCCAGAATTTTCACCCAACAGGATACAATTTATCTCAGCCTAAAGTAGACACCTACGTTTTGTCACATGAATCATACCCTAAACTCCACTGACTACACTAACAAAAATTTTGTTGACTGCGATGGAAGCCTACACAACCAGCTCAGATGTAGAAACTTGTGTTGTAGCCCTTAAAGTTAGCTGCCACAAATGCCACTTTCAGACTTGCTCCTTTTTTTCCCTTTACAATAAAAAGCTTTTTGTCAAGGGGAAATGCACGGCAGGATGGATGCTGGACTTTCCCAGACTGATGTCCTGTGTCGAAGGCAATATAAACTGAATGCAACCTTAGTATAGCTGTGATATTATCTCCCTTGCTTGTCTGTCCTTGAAACAGTGTGAAATGCAGCTCTTTCATTTGCATAACTACTTTTTCAAAAATAGTATGTGGGTCACGAACTCCAGTAGCTCAATTTGAACAAAGTCATTGTTCTTTCTTTTTTGTACTTGATGTTTCCTTCTGGCAGACAACTCTCATGTGTCAGATACCATAAATGACCTACAATAGGTACCAAGCCACCAAGGTGGTGACCTCATGATTCCCCACAATTTTCTGCCCCTGTCCTTCTTCATCACTTCAGTTCTGTGTATTAAATTGACACAGTTGTCTCCCAAAGGCAACTGTGGAAGCCTTTCTCCTGGGCTGTAGTCACCAGACATATTTTCGTAAATATTGCAGAGGTCAGCTTTCCACTAGCAGATTTAATGTGTCTTATTAAACTTTATCTTCTCTGGCTTCATGATGTAAATTTAATTTATTTACTAAGGTGGTTCACTGGCTTAACAAAATTTGATTTTCGAGGCACGCACTGATGCTATTTTTTCTGTGTATGCACATAAATAAATCTGAGGACCTCAAACAAAAAATTCCCAGGATTTCTAGAAGTTTCATTTCCATGGTTTGCTCTTTTGCTTGATTTTGATATCTTGTAACAGAAAGTCTGTGTGTCTTGTGAAAAAATGGAAATGAGATCGAAATATTCAAAAACATGATGAGCAAATGAACATATGAAGCAGTAGGGCATTTATAGAATGGCAGCAATCCAGGGACTCCTAGGGCAATCATGTAAGTTTATAAAAGTCTTCATGCAGTTTGGTCATAAACTAAAATGCCTCACCATGGATAGCTGGTTAACGTCGAAGTAGCCCTCACCCTTTACATGGGGTCTGACCCTTAAATACTTAAAACCTTTTCTCCTTCGTTAAAAAAGAAATGTACCAGCAAGGAACAGAAAAGACAGCAGAACAACTGAGAGCAGCAAGACCAGCGCTGAAAGCCCTCGATAGCTACCCTCAAAAAGAGAGGGCAGTGGCCCGAGCAGTGCGGAGTAGAGCTGTCACAGCAGCACGAAGCAGCGCAAACACAGCCAGGGAGGGCACTTACAATACAACGCAAACAGTGTGAGGAGCCAGCTGACAAGGCTGGTGGCTACCTCAAGGAGTGCTGGTGTCAGACGCGCAGCAGCAAGGCCCGTAGAGAAGCTGGAGGGTTTGATATGATGAAATATACCTACCCTAGAGAAAAATTCAGACCGAGTTAATTGAAAGCTACTAATCTCGAGTGAGTGGAAACAGGAAGGGATTGGAAATGAAAGGTAGAAAGATAAATGCAAAGTTTTGGCCAACAGGAGAGGAAACAGAATATAGGCTAATCTAGTGCACCAGAGTATTAAAACATATGCTTAAATTTTAATGTGCGAGTAATCCCATTGACTTCAACATATGCTTAAATGCTTTGCTGGATCAGGGCTTTAATGTACATTTGAATTAAACTGTAACACGATGATTTAGAAGTCAGCTCATTTCAGGTTTCATTGGCTAACCAGAGCTCTGCTTAACTGACATTTGGAGTGGGGATTTTTAATGAACATCTAGGTGCTTCAGAAAGCAATTACGCTATCATTCAGTAACAGCAGTTTTCTCTCCAAAAGGAATTTTCCATTCAGATTAATATGTTCCAGATTAAGCTTGGAGGACACCATGCTGCTGGGGCATAATTGTAGTTAACATATATATAACACACATATACATGTTATTTTTATATATATAACCCATACATATATAGTTTATTTCCAGTCACTTCCTCGACCTTCTAGATGCTTATCAAGAACGGTTGAAAGTTCATGTAACAGTGCATACCTCTGTTTAATACTCCATATTAAAATATATGCAGCAGAGTTTAAGTAGACTGGAAAGGAAAGAATTGTCAAGGTATAAAACAGAACTAAATTTAAGAAAGTTGTAATAAACTCCTTCAAAATAGTTCAGCTAAAGGTGGCTGGGCCATTGCTTAGGAGATTCTGAATTTCGGTATTCAGAGTACCATGGTACACCAGCTGGCATTGGTTCACCAGCTAGCTAGAAAGAACTTTGGCTGCAGTGTTTTTACTAATCTCTCTCCCCTCTCTCCTTCTTTGTCAGCAATTTGTTGCCGAAAGCAACTGGCTGTTAGACTTACATCTGGGAGCAAACCTAGACTTGATTCTAAAACCATAAGAAGACCAATGAAAAAAACCAGCTGGAATTCATCCATGGAAGCCTGGAATTATTGTATGTGTTTAGGATTAAGCATGCTAGCCTCAGGAAGGAAAAAAGGAGCGTGCAAGTGTGCTGTCAGAAGAGTCTGATACACAACCAGCACACATACTGGGATGGCAGCAAGCAGGCCTAATTCTCCAGCCCTGAAGTGAAAATAAACTGAAGCAGATTAAAAAAAAAAAAAAAAATTGCTAATGTAGGGAAACACATGGCTAGATATGTGGTTAGTGGTATTTGTTGGATTAAACCATTTTCCCCTGAGGCATTATTTCTGATGGCAATTAACATGGCTGGTGTTTTGACAATGCTGCCTTTTCAAGCGAGTCTAATCAGGCCAGTGCTCAGTTCCTGGAGGAAAATGGATAACAGGTGCTAAGTCCAGCTGGGTTGGTTGAATTATCCTGGCTGGCAGAAGAAGACCGTAGCCTAATGTTCACCATAAGAGCAGTCGGGCTACGTGGCTCAGCTCAGAACGTAGTGCCGGGAACCAAACCTGACGCTGAAGGAAGTACGTAAGAAAGACTGCACTGAAGTTCACTATGGATCTGCGTCTATGAGGTTCAATCAGAAGTGAGGGGAGTGAAAATAACAAGTAGCAAGAGAGTACAGTCATTTATAAGATTGATCATTTCAGAAAAAAAGCCAATACAATTTGGGGGGAAAAAAGGGCATTAGTAATACAGTAAAATACCTTCTTTGAAAGTTATACCCATTTAGAGCCTCCTGTCATTACATTTATATATCTGTTATATAACCCCTTGAGTAAAAAATTAGCACATCATTATATCCACCTCATTTCAGGAAAAAACTTGAATCCTGTGCTTAAGTCTCACTGGCTACAAAGGGACATCCACAAATTTCCAATTAAGCACTACTCCCGGCAAGGGGACTTGATTTATTTTGCTGTGCAACGTTCCCAGGTGCCACTAAATCCTTGTTTTAACTCCTTGTGAGAGTAGCAGAGCCCTGGGTGTTGCCATGTCCTAGGAGCTGTAGTGGTGGAAGAGCTGTATGGGGTCAGCACGGTGCTCTTCCCGGGGTAATGAGGCCTCTCCACCATCTCTGCTCTAACATGGCTACTCAGCACCTGGGACTTGAACTAAAACCTCCCTAGAGCAATGCATTATACATGTGAGCACAACATTAGTGATGGACAAATAGCTTCTGGGAGGAGTTCTGTCACATGTGTGTGGCTGGTTAGCGATAGCCACGCTGAATCCTTGGATTTCAGTAGCGCTAATGCAGCCAAGCAGGACCGAAAGAAGACTTTTTATCCATCCTATGTTTCTGCTATATCCCATGCTGCAAGGCTATCGCTATTCTTCTTCAGTGGTTAGGCAGGATTTGCTCACCTCTGCCTTTAGTGCATAGTCAAGTTTCTGTAAAGCCGTTTGCTTTCTCAGAAGCTCTGGAGGTTGTCCACAGCTTCACAGTGTAGACACAGTGAGCCAATAGTGTTAATGCATTACATCCATCCTGTAGGTGCAATGTACGTGTCCTGTTGTGATTTCCAGAATTAAGCCAAACTGAGGACTTAGGGTCAGGTCGGGGGGGGTTTTCTAAATCAAATTACCAGGGGTCATAAAGGGATTTCTCTTTCTCCTTAGTCTGACCACTGTCCCTTTCTAACATCATCTGGCAATGTGGCACCCTCCTTTGATTTCTCCTGCTCCCTTCCTTCAGCACATACAAAATAACCCTCCTTGTTATTTTAAGTCCTTCAATGCTGAATTTGTTGCAGGCTGCTGCTAAGTGTTATTTAGTGGTAGTATTCAGCGTAGAAACTCTGTGAACCCTGGAAAAGTAGATACATATTTCATCCCTGTATATGATTTTACAGGCCTTGACACAGTAACCAGGTGGTGCCTCCAAGTCACACATTCACGCATCTTTATATTTAACAGAATTATATGTCAACCTGTCTTAGGTTGAGATATATCTTCTGAAACAAGTTGCTCCACTTATGTCTTCTCGCAAGATTAGTAAAAGTAGAGGAATCAAGTTACGGTTTGCTGAGCCAATCTTGAGACTTTTCAGTAGAATGCAAATAATTTGTTCTCAGTCCTTGGAGATTGCCACCAACTGAAATTACAGAATAGTTTTCTTTGTTGAAAAGAAGTATCTGCCTGCCTCAGTTCATTCTGTTACTGGTGATGTAGAAGGAAAATAAATCTACATTCTCAACCCTGCTTATCAGTAGTGGCTTGGATGGTGTTACAAGCAGAACTGGTGATTCACATGGTACCATCTCAGGGACCCCACAGTGCAAGAGTGCAGATAGTATAGAGCATTCCTGATGGCACCAAAGTGACGTGAAGATAACAGACACCTCTCAGAAGACATAGCTCATTGAAAAATCTGTCCCCCCACCCCTTAACTACAAACAACATAGCATAGCTTAGCATTAAGCAAGGAACTAAAAGTGGAAACGGACTTTTCCAGATCTTAAATAAGTTTTCAGCATGTCATGTACATAGAAACACATCATCTGAGACTTTTTGTTTTAACCCTGATCCGTCAAAGCCCAACCAAATCTTTGACCATCACTCTTTTTCTAGAATCTGTGCTACATTGGTTGCAGTGATGACACACTCTTCTGTGTTGGACAATTTGTTCAACTTTTATATCTTGAGTTTAGGGATAACTCAGGTAGAAATGGGTAGAAAATAAGATACCTGTCTTTCAAGAGCTGTCTACCTACTAGTAATCTTAAAAAAAAAAAAAAAAAAAAAAAAAAGCCACAAATGCTCAAATCTTGGATTGATTAATAAAGTATTTTTCAAGTATATATTTCTCCTGGCAGAATACCCAAAAACATTGGCTATGGGTAGGAACATACCATACAGTTTTTTTATTAAAGGTGTAAAAATGGTTTCTTCCCTGAAGTGCTCACAAATATCACAGCAAAACACATTGACAAGTTGGACAGGACAGTATTTATACTAGTGTGATAAAAATAAAGCTTATCAAGTGCTATAAAGCCAGGTGCACATTTCTTTGGGGAAGAGAATGTAAAGACAACATAAGTGGAAACAATCAATGAGGGCTTCTGTTCAGAATCAGCTCAAAAGGAAAGGGTACTGCAATGGCTTTTATTCTCTAAGCTGGGGAACTGCCAAAATAGTGTCCTTTTTTTCCCTAATGTTGTCAGCAACAACAACACAGACATTTTAAATTACTTCAAACCATTGTAAAAGCCCTATCAAGATGTCCAAAATCATTTTCGCCAAACAGCTTTCAGCTGCTCTTTTGCAGTCATAACACTACTATACAGGTGAAAAGTTCTAAGTCCTCCTTGTGCTCCTGTGAGTCACGCAATGCTCCAAAGTGCTTCCTTTTCTGAGAAAGTATTTCAGTTTGCCACTTGCAGTTAAGACACGTTTACTACCAAATTGTTGATGCCAGAACTGAGTTTTCCAGCAGCTAATGTTCCTAGCAATCTAACCACGAAATTAAAACTGTCACCAATACAATACAGTTTTTCGCTGTGCTAAATATTTCTTCATCGTGTTTGCTGTTAAAACATTGCAGAGCCGCTAGATGTTTTATTGAATTTCTTGAAAAATCACACTAAGCAAAGACAAAGACCTTAGTCTTAATCTTTAAAACCAGTAATTTCAGCCATTGAATAAAAAAAAAAAAATATTTTGAGGAATGCCAGGCTTTTTTAATAACAACCCACAGCATGCAGGTCAGAAACAGCTTTATACGTTTGCTAGCAAATGTCCATGCTGTCAAAAAGGAAATGTTTGTATTGAATTCTAATGGCCGTGAAAGCTAACAGCGGGATTTCTTTAAATGCAGCTGTCTAAAAATTCAGAGACTAGGCTAATGGGCCCTTTCCTCCGTACTCCTGGGCGGCAAGTCACTCCTTTTACTGCACAATGCAGTTAGCTATAAATCATGCAAACGACTAGCGGTGGCCAGCCCTTAGACCACTGATGGTAGGGGGGTGTCTCACTTTGCCTGTAGGACACATACCTGTCCACATTCTAATGACACTAAGTTGTGCTGTTCGAGCAGTAAAACACACAATTTAAATGTTTATAAGAGATGTAGTTGCTCCCACCTGGGTCAATGTAAAGCCTCCAGTGTAGTCATGAGCAAGGCAGAGGCTAAGCACCACAGAAAACACAGAGTATGGCAATGAGTTTTGCATATCAGATGATGTAAAATGCCCATGGTGGCAAAAGCATTCACATAAATCAGGAGATTTTCATTGCCTGCATCTCCTGAGGGTGCAGATATTCAGTCTCTGAGCGGTAAGATGTTAAAGGCGAAGATGCTGAAGGGTTCTGAAATCTCTGTTCTTTCCTTACCAGCATTTTCCTGATCCAGACAATCTTTTATCAACTCCATTAGCCACAAAGGAATCCTTGCAACTACTGCTATTTTGTTTTGTTTATCTAAGTCAACAGGAGAAGAAACAAATAACATGAGCGAATGTATTTCTCCACTTACTCAATTTGAAAGTTTTCTAGGTCACATCTGCTCCCATTGGCTTCTACCATGTTCTGATACTAAACCATCTGGGAGGTATTGAGGAAGATATCCACAAAGGAATTCTTACAGAGGAATATAATAAAGTGGGTCACTCATTAAAGCTCTAAAATTGAAAACTAAGCAGAAATTGGCCTATATGATAGGAGAAGCACGGAATGTACTGGGATGAGTGGCACTGCATCAGACAGTGGACCTGAAGGTGGGAGTATGCAGAAACTATAGCTTGGAGCCTCCTGCAAGTAATCACATTGACTCACAGGCGTGGGGAACAGGGTTTCTAATTATTTCTTATATCTCATGGACTTTCAGTTCAAATTGTTGACTCAGCCTCCACTTTCCCTCCTTTGTAGGTACAATTTGGAAGGTTTTTTCTTGCTGTCTACAAGGTGGATGGATATTCACAGCAAAATAACATTTAAATCCATCTTCCTTGTCATAGACAACGCTGACAGTTATACAACAGCAAATGCACTTTTTACATTCAATAACAATGGTTCTGTTTAACTCCCAGGACTTGCTCAGTATTTAGAATACACGGCAACTGAGAATATTGAAAAATATACATATAAAAAGCCTGAAAATAAGGAAAAAAAAAAGATATAAATATTGCCTTGCCAACTTGTTCCATGTTTTCAATAGCCATCAATCTGAAATGCCAATCTGAAATTTATTATTGGGAATCAAGCAATAAAGCCAAGCCGCATAAAATTTTGAATGTATTAGGACTTAAACCAAAACACTCTTTGCAGTTCAAATACTCTCATAGTAATCCTTATTTATCATGCTTCTTCAATAACAGAAAATGAAAGAAGAATGCCATTATATTAGGGATCAAATATATCAAGACATGGTACCGTATTGTGATTTCTGTAACAACTTAGAAAAAGTGATGTCTATATTCTTATTTTTTAAAAAGTCGCTGTGATATAGGGCTTCAGAAGGATGTAAAAGAAGGTGACTATTAACAGCAAAAGTTAGGTGTAGATTATAAGGTGAGAGCAGTGCCACCAAGTGGAAGTAAGAGCCGTGTCAGTTCACATCAGAGGTCCATCTCATTCTCTACCGTTTCTGACTAGTGGGTGCCACAGTCCACATGTTTTAAAAGCCAGTCCAAGTTTCAGACAACTGCAAACAGACTACACTTAGGGGTATAGACATGGGAAATGGGATTTCTGTCAATCGGGAGTTATTTGCATTACAGTACACATATATATTAAGTTGAGTAAGCAAAACTGCCTTTCTGCATAATTAGTTTTAAAATCCTGCTCATTACTTGGTCTTTATTTCTTGCAGCAGTGAGTTGCTCTGATTAGACATTAAGCATGTTAAATAATACTTTTGACCAATTTTAATCTGCTTCTCCTTTGAACTTCATTGATTCCCCCTTCTTGCATTAGGAAAATGCTCAAAATGTATAACAAATTATTCATTCCAATTTGCATTATTTGCTGCATAAATCAGAATTCAATTGCATTTGTTAGCATACTGTCCATTCATATCCTTAGAAATGTTTTTGCTCATGTTCGTTTTTTTGGGTTCTAACTAAAATAACTTAGTACCATGGATGTTACTGTACTGTGTTCTGCTACAGACTTTCTTTGTCACCTTGGACAAACGACCTACTCTACTAAATTCATCACTTCTGTCAGCGTTCATCCTTCATAAATTGGGAATAAAATTTCCCGGTATCAGAATGGGTGATGCCAGGATAAAATTTCTTAGTGGCAGTGAAAAGTTGAGGGCCTTTTTATTAGGTAAGGATTTGGAAAATTTGGAAAATCACTTGAATAAAATGAATCAACTAATTAAGACAGGTATTCAGTAGATGGATAGAGTATTCCTATAGAGTTCAAAAATAATTTTCCTTATCAGACTTGTTAACATCTTTCCCCATGAAGTCAGCACTGTAAAAATAGAGACTATTATCTAAATTAGTTTTTTAAAAGTCATCAGAAAGTAACATTGATATGTTCAGAAGCACAGTGGTATTTTCTTGCCTAAAGCCAAAATAACAGTGTTTTCGTTGGTACATACATACCACATCTCACTGAAAAATTTTGTATATGTTTAAACTATGACGGTATGTCAATTCAGGCTGGTTCGGAGTGTTAAAGAATTTCACCAGTTAATTCACCCATAGGTACAGGGCTCATTCCCTGCAGGTTGATCTACTCATTTCATCTTAAAAGGAGAGTTACTCTACATATGCAGAGCATTGATCACTTTTTTTTTGCAGGATATTTTAATTCAGAAATCTGAATCTACCAGGGACCACAAATATTGGAGTAGATCACTTTTTCTTTTACATTCCCAAATCTTGTAAGTTGTAGTTGCAAGGAAAGGACCTCTTTCTTTGTAGAGACAGCAGAGATACCTCTGCCGGGTAGAGTTCTGTGAGGCTTTTTCTCCATTAACCCTGCGATGGGGGGGAAATAACCCTCACATCACCTTAACCCTCTGCGTTAGAGAAAGTAAGGTGGTGGAAATTTCTCCAATATGGAACTAAAGGCATCAGGGCTGAATCACTGTCTTTGTATGCATAAGTAATATGGCTAAAAAGTTACTTTTGTATGCATTTAGAAACGACTTTAAGGGATAGACACTAGATTTAATTTTTCTCTTACTTTTTTCAGACATTCCTTCTAACTAGAGCTTTCATTGGAAAATGAGATTATTGCTTAAAGTGAAACAATTAGATGAATGTGAAAGAAATCCTGCTTCCACAGCGTGCGCACCACTTTTCCACCTAGTGCAGGTCGACCAGTACTTAGGAATTTACCACAAGTCATACAATATTTTTCCCTGGTAGCCCTTCATTTTCAGGGGAACTGTAATCACTTGAGAGTTTGAGACTAAACAGGGAAATGTAAAAATTCAAGTCTCAAACACCACAGACTTCAAAGAACCTAGGATGGGTTATTTTTAGCTTGAGTTCCAACCTAAGTCTGTGTGATGGTCGTTATTCCTAACAGTTTCAGATATTTGCAAAAATGGAAGTGGAAGTGACCCCAGGAGATTCCAACCTTCCACGTCATAGGAGCAGCTATGCCTACAACAATCCTGATGGAAGTTCTTAAAAATAGACAATAAGGAATATTCCTCATATTCCCCTTCTCAGGCAGCCAGGTCTTCACTGATCTTGCCATTAGAAAATTTTTCATATTGCTTAAGCTAGATTAGTAACCATTGTATCTTGTCCTATTTGACACCGGGCATTGTGAAGAAATTAATTCTTTGCAGCTGACATTTTAAATACTTGAAAACCAGTATATTTTTTTCTGCTTAATCTTATTTTGTCTAGATTAAACAGCCCCAGTCTCTTCAGTTCCTTCTCAGATTTGGTGTTTGTTAGATCTCAGCATATCATTGATGCTCTGTGCTGGACTCTCAGCTGACACGCGTCTGGACACAGAGCTCTAGCAGAGGTCAAACAGTGCTAGGCAGAGCAGGCTTAGATTGTGCATTGAGTCTGTTTAACGTGCTTTGAGTCCTAACCCATTTCTTTGCTGTCTTGATAGCAATATGATTCTGTTAACCCATGATCAGTCTGTTCTGGGACAGACTAGATTTGCAAGGGTCCTCAGGTCCTTTCCCTGAAAATCGTTTCCTTGCTTTATTGTTCTCATTCCTGATATTGTAATTGATTTTTCCTAAGAGTAGCATTTAGACCTTGTTTTCTCTGAATAGAATTGCATTTCTTTTTTCCTATGTCATTTTTCTGATTGTTGGGATATTCTGATTTCTAGTTCTCACATCTGTCTCAGATCAGGGTCAAAGGCAGATTTCATAAGAATTCTTTCCATTCTGTCTTCCAACGTGCTGATGAAAACATCAAGGACAGGTATCTCTGGATCCCTCCTTACGGAGCTTTTCTTCTTCTGAAGAGAGCGTGAGTACATTCTATGGCCACACAGCCCCCAGTGCCTTGAAAGGAAAGACAAACAGGAGATATATGTTTCAGCTCAAAACTGCTACATTTCTTACCATCAATCTGTCATGTACTTTTCCAGTCTAAAAATCCTGCCACTTAAATGCGAAATGTGCACTCCATATTGTTATCAAGCTCAGTATGCTTTTCCAACTTGCCCATGCTTCTCACTTACTTGGGAATATTAGAAAAAAAAAAAAAAAAAAAAAAAAACCAAAAAAACACAGCCTTTTTTTTTTTTTTTAGATTCCCACCAGGGAATTCTATTGTGTAGGCAGATTTTAAACATTCCCAAAGTTTTCAATTTTCAGATCCACTGGAAATGGATCTCTACTTTTTTGTATAGTAATAACTTCAATAAACTGTTAGCAGTTTTTTGAATGTGTATATGTAAATATGTGAATGTAACCAAATTTCCACACAATGAGTTTTTTTTCTGAATGTACATAGGTACATCACTATATTGGGGTTTAGGATATCAAACTTCAGTTTTAGTGATAAATCTAACTCTCCCTTTATTGTAAGAATTTCACTTTATGCTAAATCTTAATTAGATTCTTTGTCATGAAAATTTAACAGCTGGGAGCTGCATAGCTTTCACGTAGCTTTTGCATTCACCACCCTCCATGCATATTTTAATTTTTAATTTTTTAGGAGGCAGTAACTATCCTATTAATATTACATTAAACATGTGCATTTTACAAGCTTTTAGAAACACATCGCTGTTCATTGTACTTGGGCAATGGACTCCAGGGGCACATGCAGAAAATGAGTATGTCTTCAATATGGTTTTGTAGTTCCCAACCACAACTCTGTTTTCAAGGAAACAGTGCTAGAATTCATTCAGGATTGCTAAAAAGCCTCACTTTGGCTCTTCTAAGGAAACAAGTCAAGTTTGTGGTTCACAGAAGAGACGTGCGTTTATGTTGTCCAGAGTAGGGGCATAACGCTTTCAGAAAACAAACTCTTAGCCCTACAGAAAGCCAGAGAGCAGCTCAAAGGGTTGGATCCCCCCCATAGCCATCAGCCATGCTACTGAAAGAAAGCAAGGGGGAAGAAAATTGGTTTTGTTCCAGTGAGGCTGAGCCCATCTCAAACGTTCAGCTAGCTCTCGTGGTGGCTGCGTTGGATCACCGCAGCCAGCTGAATGTGGCCAAGGAGAGTAATGGGCAGCACAACATTTGTGTAAACTGTTATCACACTCATGCCTTTATCAAAATGGTCAGACATGGTGAGAATCTTAGCGCTCAACTGTGAATTTCTCTAGGTCACATAAGACTCACACATACACACTGGAGCCTTAACCAGCCTTAACTATGCCTTGCAGTGTTGCCAGCCAGTTTGTTCAGTTTTCTGAGAACATTTGTGTCTACAAAAACATGACTAAACACCAGAATATTTAGTAAGTGAATTTTTCCCTTTTAAGCTTTTTTCTTCTCTGTTTTCTTTCTGACTTCCTGATGATGTGGGACCTTTTCCAACACACTGAAATAAATAGTGGGGCACATCTTGAGGTCAGTTATGAAAGCACTCCAAGTTTAAGCGTCCCCTATTCTGCTCCAGCTAAACAAAGTGTCACTGAGCAAAAGAACCTGTAGATTTGGTGGCTGGAAGTGGCTTATCTTGAAGTCTGAATTCTTTAAATAATAGCTTGTGATAACAACTGTTGTATCTCAACAACAGCTTCAATGCAGAGTTAAGTTGGCTGGTAGTTTAACTCATTTCTGGATGCAGACATCATTTGCTTTGACACTTCGCAATCAGTCACTGTAATAACTAGCCCAGATGATATAGCATCTTCATCACAGAAAAATATACATCTGAACCAAACCATGGGACTCATCCATTCCTTGCGGAACTAGCTGTGTAGAAACTGTGCAGGCAAAGTCCATCTCAAATAATGATACAAAACCATAATAGAAACATGCAAGTTCAGGAGACCATTAGCTGCTGCTCAGAAATTTCTAAAATCTAAATTATAGAATCACAGAAGGTGAAGGTTGTAAGGGACTTCAAGGATCATCTGGTCCCAACTTTCTTGGCAAAAGCATGGTCTAGGCAAGATCGCTGTCGTGGTTTAGGCCAAATCCACCACTGGGGACCCGAGGGACCCCAGACGGGACCGACAGATGCTCCCCTCTACCCCTCTACAAAGAGAGAGGCAGAGGAGGAAAAAGAGACTTACGAGTTTAGAAGAAACTAAACTACTTTAATGAAATATTAATAATAAAATAAAAAGAAATAATGAAAAATATATACAAAACTGTATCAAGCTCCCGAGATGACAATCACGTCACCGGCTGGCACTGGGGCAGTCCCAGGCTGGACTCAGTGGCGGACGGGAACTGGATTCCGGATCTGGAGTCAGGATTGGGATCACAGGCAGAGAGAGTCCTCCTCAGACGTCGGCCATTGAAGGAAGAGCCCATGACCCTTTGATCCCTCAGCTTTTATACTGAGCATGAGGCAGATGGGATGGAATACCCTGTTGGTCAGTTTTGGGTCACCTGTCCTGTCCGCTCCTCCCTGCAGGTGGGACCCCACTATGCTTTTCTGCTTCCGACCCTCCAACGTGGCAAATAACAAAGTTGGTTGGCCTTGGCTGTTATGGCAATAAGTGTAAGCAGGAGCCTCTCTGCATACCATGCCTGGGCATCAGCTATAAACAATTGGCCTTATCACTCTGAGAGAGTGAACACTGTCTGCACAATATGCAGTTAATTTCAGTTGTTAGAAGAGGCCCAGCTAAGAAGCGAAGTTACTGAACAAAATTGGTTCTGTTTTACCTCAAACCAGGACATTCGCCCAGCAATCTGTCTAGCTGAATCTTAAAAGTGTCCAATATTGGGGAATCTACCACTTTCCTGGTGAGATTATTCCAATGGCTGATTGTTCTCGTCGTGAAAAATTGTCCTCTTGTGTCCCATCAGAATCTCTTCAGCAGCAGTTTATACCCATCACCCCTTGTCTTTTCATGTGACTCCTTGTAAAAAGGGAGTCTCCATCTTCCTTTTAAATACTGGAACATGGGGAAAAGGTCTCCCCTAAGCCTTCTTTTCTCAAGGCTGAACAAACCCAATTCTCTCAGCCTTCTCATATATGGCAGGCTTCCCAGTCCTTTGATCATGTTGGTGGCCCTTCTCTGGACCCTCTCCAGCCTGTCCACATCTTTTTTTGTATAGCAGGGACCAAACACAGTATTCCAGGTGTGGCCTGACAAGGTCTGAATACAGTGGGATAATGACTTCTTTGTTTCTGCTGCTGATACCCTTGTTGATGCAACCCAGCATCCTGTTGGTTTTCTTTGTTGCAGCAGCAGCTGACTGTTCACTCATATTGAGGTTATTGTCTGCCAGGACCCCCAGGTCCCTTTCCACAGAGCAGCTCCCCAGCCAGGTAGACCCCAGCCTGTGCTGCACTCCTGGATTATGTTTTCCCAGGTGCAAGACTTTACGCTTGTCCTTGTTGAACCTCTTGTTAACCCACTCTTCCAGCCTACCCAGGTCTTCCTGCAGGGTGGCTCTCCCTTCCAAAGTGCCCAGTTCCCCACTCAGTTTGGTAACATGAGCAAACTTCATCAGGGTAAGCTTAATTCCATCATCCAAATCACTTATGAAAATGTTAAACAGTGTTGGGCCCAACATCAATCCCAGGGGGACCCTAATTATGACGAGTTGCCAGGTTGAAAAGCAGCTACTTACCACCACCTTCTGGCTGCAGCCTGTCAGCCAGTTCTCCACCCACTGCATAGACCGCTTGTCTAGACTGTAATTCACCATTTATTTTAGGAGGAGGACGTGGGATACCATATCAAAAGCCTTGGAAAAATCCAGGTAAGACAATGTCCACTGCTCACCCCTCATCAACCAAGCAGGTTACTTTGTTGTAGAAGGTAATCAGGTTTGTCAATCATGGTTCGCCCTTGGTGAATCTGTGCTAGCTTTTGCCAGTTACGTGCTTCATTTGATTTGTGATAGCCCCCAGGAAGACTTATTCCATAACTTTCCTGCAGACTGAAGTAAGACTAATGGGCCTATAATTTCCTGGATCCTTCTTTGTAGATCCTCCTTGTGTCCACCTAAAGGCTAGGAAGACACAAGTTTTCACTGATAAACTCCTCTAGGTAATCTAGGCATACTTCTGGATACACTTAGAACTTCCTGATCCTTTACATTATTAAGCGGGTAGCCCAAACCTCCGTACACCTGCCAGGATACTCAAAAAATTGCTAGGATTCTTACTCACCTCACCTGCAGAACCCAATGTAATAGGTGTTGCAGGCCACAAATACTGAGGAGCAGCCTCTCCAAAATGCTGGAAAGAGGTGGTATTTCTCCTTCCCCTAATATTATCAAGCATTCAGCGGTTACATCATTGCCACAAGTGCAGAAGACAGGTTCCACTCCTGATTCCTAAATTTCCTGTTACTCAAGTGGACACTCTTGCTACTGCCAGTCTTTTATTCTATGCTGACTGTAATCCAGGTGTCCCATCTTGGCTGTGATTACTCACACCACCCAGCTGGAGGGCTGTGGTCCCTTGGTCATTCTGTCAGTTTTACCAGGAGGTGCTGAAGAAAAGGAAACCATATCTCAGAAGTCACCTAGGAAATCAGTGATGAAATTCAAACGGGAGAGGAAGGAATTAAAGCCAAATCTCACATAGCCTGAGAGCACTGTCTGTCCGTAAGCCCCTGGAAGGCCTTTTTACCAGCTCTTACTTTGGTTGGTATAGCCAGCTCCAGGAAAGTATTAAGGGCTGTGTTTGCTAAGTAAAGTCAAATCTCGTTCTGTGGCCTGATTTCATTTCTAATTCTCTCAGAGAAACTGGGCCTGGGAGACACATACCTCTTCCTCAGTTCTGACTGATAAACCTGAGCGGCTGTGTTCTGGCATTTTTAAAGCAGATTTAAGCTGCAAGTTCTCCACATTGTTTACAAACCTATGCATTCACAGCAGGATGACTGAGTTGTAGGTACCTGGACTTTCAAGGTCAGATTTTTGCTCCTGGTTTCCACCTGTTTAAATAAGAATTATATCTTCACACAACTGCAGAATTTCGAAATTGTTGCCCTAAGTGTTGAGAATTGTGGTGTTTGGTAATGCAGTAAGCATTTTTTATTGACTAGCCCTTGGTACTTTTCCATTTCATAAACGTTTTTTTTATATACGTAACAACTACAGATGGTTATCTGTTTTCTGATTAAATTTATTCCATGGGGAAAATGCTACTGAGTCCAGCACGCTTTGTCATAGATATCTTGGGTTTGACAAAAATTGATACAGGGCAAGGCAGTTTTCCCACGTATTCCTGGACTGCCTCAGTATCCCAGCTTTTGACACAGACCTGCCAGAAAAACAGTGCACTGAGATAAAGGCATGGTACTTCCAGTTTTCCCATTTCCAAGCCATCTTCTTGTAGCCACGCTCCCCGTATATCTGGTGAGCTGTCTGTATTCAGGTTAGAGACCTGGAGATCTTGATGTCCTTTCTCTCCCCTCATTACTCTGGTGTTTTTCAGTCAGACTTCCATATAGATTTCTTCAAGGCCAGGATCCAGATGTTTCCGACCCCTTAGCTCAGGGCAATCCAGCCTGTCCAGGTTGGCCCAGGATCAGGGTGCCGGAGTCCCAGCATCGATGGTATGGGTGCACTTAGCCATGCCAGAGGTCTCAGCTGCTCTACCATGGAGTCAGGCTTTAACTAGGGCCACAAACTGCATGATCTCAGGCTACCACTTAGTGAGATCACTCTTCTTGTCAAGTTTAACTCTACAAATAGCAGAAATGGGCAACTGACAAGAATTTCAATTTCAGTGAGCAGGCACACAGCAATAGTCATTTCTGAAACAGTGTATCAGCATTTTCTGGCATGAAATTTTCTCCAAATTTCTGGCTTCAAGGGAATTTAGGAAAGTCTTTTGTCTAGGTTGTTTGTTTGTCCTGTCTATTCAGCTTAGACAAGAATAAATTGTACATATAAACACAACAGAAAATTTTGCCTCCTTCTAGCATCAGCTCCCTGAGCTTCATCTGAAGCTCAGACTCATACTGCTTCTCAAAACTATTAACAGGATTAACTGCTAAGTTTGGATGCATTTTTAAGTGTATACAACACATTATTTAGAGGCATTTTAAATGCCATGTTACTCAGGAAATGACACTTGCTGTTTTGCAGCATTTTAAACAGATTTATATTAGAAAGTTGTGTCACTTCAAATCACAAGTGACAGTGCAATGAAAACTGCAGTTTTAAAATAACTTTTCCTCATATTTAAAGAAACAAAAATCCTGATCCCTCCTACTTAAGAAAAAATATTTTCTGCACCTGTATACTTATTGTTTTAAAATAATGGAAGTTATCAATTGCACTTTCTGGAATAGTGAAAACATTTTTCTACATATAGGTTGACTGTACTCACTTGAAAGAATATGAGGTGGTTGTATGTTCTGAAAACAACAAATCAGATCCATATATGGAATGATATATATGGGCTGAAGGAAAAAAATACATTAAAATGTGCTATTATTTTCTTTTCTATTAAAAATATAATTAATCTTAAAATCAAGTTGCATTTACTAAAAAGAAACCAAAATTAGTAGCTTTGTTGAAAGGCATAACTCTTCCTTTTCTCCTATAATCCTGTGGTAAAATAATCCATGGTTTGTTATTTTTATTTCTCAAATTGCAAGTTATATTGTTTAAAGAAAAAACAAAACAGTAGATGGTATCAGTTAATAACTGTATTTTTGTAATGACAGAGATTAAAAACTCATTAGAAAGAAAATTTGCAATGTGGTCTACCATGTCAGAAGTCCTGTTCATTTGGTGGCCAAGATGTGCAGCTCCCATCTGAAAAAAAAGTGCAGTCAAATTTTCCTCCAAAAATGCTTTTCAGTGGGAAAAGAAAACAAAACAAAACAAAACAAAACAAACCCAAAACCAAACACAACAAACTCTAAAACCTAACCAAAAATTATCCATTTCTGTCATTATAACACACATACATTCTGATGAAAAACAAAAATGATTGCAATATCATAATTGAATACTTCATCTTTAAAAAATGTATTTTATAATAGTAGAGTCAATGAATTCCAAGAGATTTTTTCAAAAAGTTAATGTCCTGGGACTTTACAGCACAAGTATTAATTCAGGATGGTCTATTGGACATTCTTCCTTTCTACATTGCAAACAGAAATCAGCTTGCAATGTAACCAATCTTCTAAGGGTTCAGCAGATCAAACAGAAGATGGCTACCCATACCTATGGCACAGCTAACCCAAGGGAAAGTCTTTCTCACTTGAGATTTTGTTGGAGGGATCAACAACTGTTGTAGTTAAACGTCGTCCTCTTTATTCCTTTGACTTCTTAACTAATCATAGAATTATAGAATCATAGAATCATAGGGCTGGAAGGGACCTCTGGAGATCGTCTAGTCCAACCACCCTGCCAGAGCAGGGACACCTCAGAGCAGGTTGCACAGGAACACGTCCAGGCGGGTTTTGAATGCCTCCAGGGATGGAGACTCCACCACCTCCCTGGGCAGCCTGTTCCAGTGCTCTACCACCCTCAAGGTAAAGAAGTTCCTCCTCATGTTTAGGTGGAACTTCCTATACTCAAGTTTGTGCCCGTTACCTCCTGTCCTGTCACTGGGCACCACCGAAAAGAGCCTGGCCCCATCCTCCTGGCACCTACCCTTTAAGTATTTATAAGCATAGATCAGGTCTCCCCTCAACCGTCTTTTTTTCCAGACTAAAGAGACCCAATTCCCTCAGTCTTTCTTCATAAGAGAGGTGTTCCAGTCCCCTAATCATCTTGGTAGCCCTATGCTGCACCCTCTCCAGCAGTTCCCTGTCCTTCTTGAGCTGGGGAGCCCAGAACTGGACACAGTACTCCAGGTGCGGCCTCACCAGGGCAGAGTAGAGGGGGAGGATGACTTCCCCTGACCTGCTGGCCACACTCTTCTTGATGCACCCCAGGATGCCATTGGCCTTCTTGGCCACAAGGGCACATTGCTGGCTCATGGTCATCCTGTTGTCCACCAGGACTCCCGGGTCTCTTTCTACAGAGCTGCTCTCCAGCAGGTCAGCCCCCAGCCTGTACTGCTGCATGGGGTTATTCCTCCCCAGGTGCAGCACCCTACACTTGCCCTTATTGAATTTCATAAGATTCCTCTCCGCCCAACTCTCCAGCCTGTCCAGGTCTCTCTGTATGGTGGCACAGCCTTCTGGTGTGTCAGCCACCCCTCCCAGCTTTGTATCATCAGCAAACTTGCTGAGGGTGCACTCTATCCCCTCATACAAGTCGTCGATGAATATATTGAACAGGACTGGACCCAGTACTGACCCCTGGGGAACACCACTCATCACTGACCTCCAACTAGACTCTGCGCCCCTAACCACAACCCTCTGAGCTCTGTCTTGCAACCAGTTTTCTATCCACCTTACTGTCCATTCATCTAACCCACTCTTCCTAAGCTTCCCTATGAGGATGCTGTGGGAGACTGTGTCTAATACTTCTACTAAATGGAGGTTTTCTGCTGAAATTTAGACAATTCGTCAGTATTTCTGGTGTTAGAACACTGGTGGACTGGAGCAATGTTTATGACACGGACAAGTATAGACTCACTGTTTCTGCTGCGATGACTCCTATTCAGTGTATCTACTTTTTTTTTTTTTTAGCTTTTATGCAATAGCTTACTTAAAAATACATGGAAGCAGGGACCGTCTTCTGCTCTGGCATTAGTACTGGTCCCAAATACACTTGGGGTCATAATGAGTCTTTTATAGAAAACCTATTGCTCACATTGTTCCTATTCCTGTCCAAAGTCTGTAAAGCTTAAACGCTAGGCAGTCTGATTTGTTTAGCCCTCTCTTGAACCTAAATGCCAGCACAATTGCAGATGAGCTTAATAGAACCATTTGCAAAGGAATTTAATGAAGAATAAGCTGAGAATCACACAAGTCTACAATTCTATCTGGAGATAATAATAATGATAAAAAATGAAAATAAACCTCTTCTTTATGCTGTGTAAACCCTGTAGAATCGTTTTTGTTTCTAAAGGAATGCATATGTTTTACTGTTGCTGATTAGTATAGAATGACACAGTTATACTAATTTATAAGTAATTTATATATTACTTAAGGACAGAAAAGCAAAAAAAAAAAGAGAGGAAATAATACTCTCTTGTGATGATTTAGAGAATCAATACATCTTTTTTTCTCTCTTTTCTTTTTTTCTCTTCAGCTTATGGGGAATCATTAATGCCATAAAATAATAAGCTGAAGGGGATAGATATAAGATTCATGATAGCTCCAAAATTGGTGGGATCTCAGACTGCATGAAAGGAAATACAAAAACACAAGAGAATTAGACATGGTATTTTCTGATACTTCGAGCTGTGGGGAGGTTTTGCTAAGTAGGCGCTATTCAGATGAGTTATGCCGACAGTCACTGATCAAAAGAATCAGGAACGAAACTTTTATGATGCTAAATGCCTAATGCTTGGCAGAAGTACGGGACTAGATCTACACTTAAATAAATCATGTGAGAATCTGGTGTGATCTGAGGAAGATGTGACTCCCCGGTATATTCCACCTCGGGCATTTCTGTAAACTGACAAAGCCATAGATAGTTACAAAAAAAAAAAAAAAAAAAAAAAAAAAAGTCATCATTCTGAAAAGCAAGCACAAGTGCTCAGTCTACTTTTATGTATCCTAAGAGGAATGTTGGAGCAGAATATGAAATCAGCCTGATTTTAAAAAAATCATTCCAGACTGATCTCCAGTGTAATACCAACAAAGGTACCCTCAGCTGAAATAGTCGATCTATTTTCCTATCACTGTCTCACACTGCTGCTTATTTCCCAGAATTTTACTGTTCTGATATTGCTTTGGGGATTTTTGTTCGCTTTATGTTTGAGGTACGGCAAGTACTGAGAAGTGGTGCCCAAGAGTCATGCCAATTGAAATGGAAAGGATCTCAGTGTGTGTCCATTAAAAGATCTTTCAAGATTCAGGGCTAGTGGGCATACACCAAAACACAAGTACTAATACCAGCTCCATCCAACAGCCTCAGTTACAAACAAATCAATCCTGTAGTGTGAAAGGTGTTGCTGTGCATTATAATGAACAGTTTCTTAGCAAGTGCAAAAACATGGACAAATAAGAAATGAGTAATCAGCATTTAGACCAAACAGAAAAGTAGTTCCATGATGAAAGAGTTGGTACTAAATATCAAACCAGAGGTCACATGAGAAAAGCTGAAACATTTTGATGGGGAAAAATGTAGCTCAAAAAGGACTACATGTAACTGTCTAGGAGATATACAGTAGCCAAAACTGAATTCCAAATATTGAATTAATGTCAAAGCATAATCACCCGCCAACCTAAACTGGTCAGTCTCTGTCTGCCACTGGTTTTCGTAGGCTCATTCTGAACAATAGTGTTCCAAGCAGTGTTGGCATTTGGAGAGTCAACGATGTTATCTGAAATGCAGCACGGGTATAATCCGTGAAGCACCCTGCAGCCTTGACTCCCAGTTGTGTTAATTCTCTCCCTGCCAAAGCTACCAGGTTTTCTTTCGAGGGGAAACAGACTCTAGGAGAGAGGCTCTGATACTTGGGTCCTGTCACAGCGTGCATTCAGGAAATGTCAGCCCCACAGATTCGACAGGTCCAGTGGATAGTGGAGAATGAAGCTTACGAAGCTGGTCTATAGAGTGGATACGGATCTTTGCAGTAGTGGGCCATCACAAGTGTGATGCAGAGGTCCTGAGACCTTTTTTTTTCTTTCTTAGTCAATGTAATGTCTGTTGTGTTTCAAGACTCTCCAAGTTGTATTATCCCAAGGCAGTTCAGGGAAATGTAGCCATGTTATTTCGGTGTCACTGCTCCCAGTCAGACAGCAATATCTCTGCTAACTGTGATGAAACTCTGCCCTCATGCTGGAAGCGTTTTGTTTTCCTCTGCACCAAGCTTCATCGCAGGTCATGGGCTGTATTATCATTGCACCTTGTTAGTTTGTAGGGGAAAAAATAAAGATATTACCTGGGTGTTGTATAGCAGTTTCTCTGTAACTATCCCAGGGAGGAGATACATGAAATGCTTTGTCAGAGAGGAGCGCATATTCTTCTCTTTTCCCAGTTGTCTGGCAAGTGTGAAGGAGCCAGACTCATTTCTGTCCACTGCCTATGAGTACATATATGCATGGTCTGTTGCTCAGTCAGTAGACGCAATAAGCATAACTTAAACATGTTAAAATTGCAAAGTATGGAACCATGCTGAGAATGCAAAAGGAAGGATTGGCCCTGACAAGCCAGAAACAGAGATCAGAAAGCCACTTTCAGCAGACTTATTCTTGGGGGTTCATTGTACACTTCTTTCCTTTCTTTAGATAGCTTAAACTAAAAGCGGGGTAACTTACATGTTTAGTAACAGCAAGATTTTCTCCTACTGACTTGTGCTATGACGCTGGAAATTCCAGACAGTCTAAATTTCACTGAGCTGTCACTAACGGGTTCTCTGGAGGAGGTGACTGGTCACTGACAAAGCCCACAGCAGAGTCAATAACAGCTGACAATAAACCAGCATCTGCACTCATGAGTGTGTATTTCTTTTCCCCAAGACTTAAATTCTGGGACAAAGTAAAACCTGCAGCTCCTTGATGTGAAGGTGGAGAGCACATATTCGTATACAGACAACACAGAACCTGACTACAGAGCCTTCCATCACTTGCTCTTCTCTTCCAGCGTCTCTTAGTGCTTTATTTCTTCATTTCTGGCGCAGAAAACTTGTCTAGTTAGGCACAAATGAAAATCTCACAAATACTGCATACATGCCATGCAGTTTTATACAGATAGATTGCACTATATTTAATTCCAAAGCTTTTAAAACTGACTACTATTCATTAGTGACTACAGATTGGTACGCGTCCCAGCTTGAACTGCTGAAAACCACCTGCTGGGCACCGGATTTTTTGCCGAGCATCAGCATACAACTACCATTTGTCTTCTTATGCAGTGCATTCTCCTATAATAAATTTACGGGTGAAATACTGTATATACATATCCAAATTAATTCTTCCTCAATATTGGTCTTCAGATTTCACTATACGATTGCCAAAAGCTGTTCTGCTCACTATCGTTTTCTACTTGCTAATTAATTAGAGAAAGTCACAAGAAATACCAGCTAAGTATTTTTGGGGGGCTTAATGAATGAGTCTATTAATTTAAGAAGATTTAGCAATTATGCATTCTCTAATATTGATTTCCACTAAATCCTATCTGGAAATTAAGGAGATTGATAATAAAACCTTTTATTCAGTTCCACTACAATAGATCTAATGAATAAATTGGCTGCATGCACATCCTTAGAACTAGATTCATTTAGTAATAAATGGTGCAACACAAAGGAGCACGTTATAATTGAAATTAAGGAGGGGGAAAAAGCAGGTGTAGGCTGAACTCAGTAATATGCTAATCAAACACAATGCAGAAAGGAAGTCTTATGTGGCGTAGATTGGTTTCCCTGGCTTCACAGAATTTCCTTTTCAAATTTCTTTTATTACTTTTTTGCAGCCAGCTCCTGTTTGTTGGGTTCCTCAGCCTGTTGTTTCAGGATGAAAGGAATCTCTTGTACACAGCAGCACACTGTGAGCTGAACCCTGTTTGGTTAAAAAAAATCACGGAATTAATTTTGAGAAAAGACTCTACCTGCTGACAACAATTGTTTCTACTCCAGATTGTTTATTCTTCTTCCAGAGCCCCAAAAGCAGGGAATGATTCCCAAATAATGCAGAATATGCATCATAGTCCCAGGAGAAAGGAGGGAATACATGAAAGAAGAACTGAAAGCAGGAAAGCTCAAATGTTCAGCCTACTTCATCTTCCAGAATGAAAGCCATAATCCATTCATGGAAGGCTCATACCTGTGAGAATTTAACTTCAAGTAGGGCAATCCAATCCATTGAGGTCTTTGGGGAGTGGTCAGCACCAACTATCTCCCATAGCCCCATTGTAAATCATTCTTTTCATTGCTCTGTAAACCATATTTCACCTCACACATCTGAGCAACCTTTGAGGATGGAGGTGAAACATTAAATCAGCTTAGCATTTCCTCAACTCCAGTGCAGAAAACAGCTTAGTTCATTCTTGAGTTGCTTCTAAGTGTTCAGTCAGATCTTTTTCCTTTGAATTTCTCCTTCTTTTTGACTCCCAGCTCTTGAGTGCCTGCTACCTCCTGACTGCACACAGGAAGTGCAATTCAAATATCTAGTAGAAAAGATACTAAGGACCTGATTTTAAAACCCATATAAGTTAATCCATTTAAGACTCCCACTGATTTTAATAAACTTTTGATCAAGCGATGCGATTATTCAAATTAGCTTCTTAAATGTACTGTATAATACATCCTAATTTGCTTTATTGTGTTACAATTCCTCTCTTCTTGTACAAGGGGAAAAATACATGTAAGCAAGACTCTAGCTGTTTTAGACTTAGATATCCAGAGACAAAACATTGTCAACATCAGAATCGGACAGCAAACACCAGAAGTCCAGAGCAATCACAGATTAACGGAATCACAGAATTTTCAGAGTCGGAAGGGGCCTTTAGAGATCATCTAGTCCAACTCCCCTGCTAAAGCAGGATTGCCTAAAGCACATTACTCAGGACTGCATCCAGGCGGGTCTTGAAAATCTCTAGAGAAGGGGACTCCACAACCTCCCTGGGCAGCCTGTGCCAGTGCTCTGTCACCCTCACCGTAAAGAAATTTTTCCATGTATTTGAACGGAACTTCCTATGTTCCAACTTGTGCCCATTACCCCTCTTCCTGTCACTGGGAACCATTGAAAAGAGCCTGGCTCCATCCTCCTTCAACCCACCCTTTAGATACTTGTATGCCATAATAAGGTCTCCCCTCAGCCTTCTCTTCTCCAGGCTAAAGAGTCCCAGCTCTCTCAGCCTTTCCTCATAAGGCAGATGCTCCAAGCCCTTAATCATCTTAGTTGCCCTTCGCTGGACTCGCTCCAGCAGTTCCCTGTCCCTCTTGAACTGGGGAGCCCAAAACTGGACACAGTATTCCAGTTGTGGCCTCACCAGTGCAGAGTAGAGGGGGAGAATGACCTCCTTTGACCTACTGGCCACACTCCTCCCTATGCAGCCCAGGATTCCATTGGCCTTTTTGGCAACAAGGGCACATTGCTGGCTCATAGATAATTTACTATCTACCAGGACCCCCAGATCCTTCTCCTCAGAACTACTTCCCAGCAGGTCCACCCCTAACCTATACTGGTGCTTTGCATTCTTCCTCCCCAGGTGCAGGACCTTGCACTTGCTTTTGTTGAACCTCATTAGGTTCTTCTCTGCCCAGCTCTCCAGCCTGTCCACATGCTACAATGAAGTATTGATTCCTAAATTGTTCATTTCCATTATTGTTTTTACTTATGATTACATTATTATTAATGGAACATGCCATAAGAAACTATCTTGACAGTAATTCATGTAATGATAATAATAAAGATTCCAGTAATACTAATTACATAAAGACCATGTCACAACAGCTTGTTATGGCTGGATAGTGCGTATACACGGGCCACTAAATGTTAATGTTTTGGTCCTCAGCAGTCACTTTGTAAAGTAAGGAAATATTACTGCCTTTGTAAAGATAGCAGAAAGAGAGTAGGTCATTTTCTGGAGCACAGAGAATATCTGTGATAGAGCCAAGGTGAGAACGCAGAGAATTTTGTAAACTATTCCTAGGCTTCCACCATATAGCCGCCTAACTGTCTATTTTCATCATTTGATAGGCTTTAACTTTTTCAGCCCCATATCACAATCACATGTGCAGCGTTGCATCTGACATAACTAACTTAATAAAAATATTGTACTCTACACACGAGTAAACAGATAACCCGCATCCTTAAATAAAATCTGAATTATGTACATTAGCATGAGATCTTAAAGCAGCAAATGATGTATGAGATGTGGAGACTACAAAGACTATCCCTTCTCTAGAAATCACTCTTCTTGCCTCTTTCTTTATGTCTTTTCTCCTTTCAGCCCCATTGCCATAGAAGTAGAGGCATGGACAAAGATCCAAGGACAAGAGGAGTGGGGAAAGAAGCAGTACAGAGGAAATGGAAACTGCCAAACGTGGCTGCTGAGAAAGCAAAGGGGTGGTGAAAAGGAGGCTAAAAAAGATGAGGGGCTGGGGTTCCTGTCCAAGGACATGGAGAAGACAGAGAGTCCATAAAATCAAGCTTTGAACAACAGTGTTACATTCACACACATAGACACACACACACACACACACACACGTTATCCTCAGCCCCCCCTTCCCACAACTGCAGCTCTCTCAGGGTGTGAGGAGGAGGGATAATTCTCTCTCTTACAGTGGTTGCAGTTATTTTAAAAGGCCTCTCCAGTACATTTGCCCTTGCATTTGCATAGACATATACCATGTACTGCTGCTCAGTCTTACATTTTCTACAGATAAGACATGAATATACAGTAGTTTTGGGGATAGCTATTTTGGTGTGATGAAGTCAGCATAATAAAGCTGAAAGCGAGAGAAAACTGCCAGACTTGCATCTCTGATACACCTGAAAGTAGTAATCTCAGAATAGAAATTTAAGTGTTCTGCGAAGTAGTTCAACAGCTAACGGGTTGGGTAATCTCTGCTCCCTCTGCTCCTCATGTACCCGATCCAAGGGAAAATGCATATGCAGTTCTTGGAGCAGGGAACGAATCTGGCTTGCCTTCGGTGCCAGGGAATGCTCCATTAACAAGCTGCAGAATTAGGGTCCCTCATTCTATTTCTCAGACTCCATAAATTCTGTGTCGCTTTCTGTGCAGAACTTGGCTTCAACGGGGAGAAAGAAAGGTGGAGACTGGCTTCACTACAGGTCACAGAAAACCCTCGCACTTAAGGCTCTCTGCTCCTCAAACGGAGAATATATATCCCCCAATTTCTTGCTTAGACTTTTGCTTATTGGGGCATGCATAATCCAATTCACGGTGCATTAGCCGGATCTGGCCCATGGCACACTTGTGCCAAGATTTTTCATTGACAGATCTGTAGTGTAGCTGCTCAGCTAGTGAATTCTTCCTACACGGCTGGATAATTTGTCTCCCTTAGTGAAGAGGCTCTGCGCTCGCTCAGAGACAGACCTACTGCCACGCCATCTCCAAGTCAGAGGAAAGAGGCACCAGCAGACATATGTCTTCTCGTGAGTACCCCCCCACAGCCCTGAACTGCCACTCCCTCGGGCTCCAAGCTAACAGTGCAAAAAGCTGTTCTTCCGCAACCCCTCTTTAGATGAGGGCTCTGTGCTGTGAATCCTGAAGTAGGAGGAGGTGTTCAGGCTAGTTGTGTGTGCAGAGGGGGAGACTGAATCTCTGCTGAAGTACTTTGGCTCTGTGTACAGACAGCGGCGAGAGCTGGCACCTCTGAAACGAATTTCCTGGGAGGATTTGACACAGCACTTCGGTGCCGATGCAGCAACGAGTCCTGCCTTGGTCTGTCACAGATCACTAAAACAGATTACAGCTGTGGAAAAGACAATTCATTTAGGAATTGAGGAACTCTGGTTTATCATGAATAACTTAACAACTAATAAATAAGTAATCTTAAACAAGCTCTGATCAGAGCAAGGAGTTTTTAACTTGGTTTCTTGGAAAGAACCTATCCAGAAATCAGGCGCTCTACACAGCCAAATGTGCAGCAGTTCAGTTACAAAGGTGGTATTGTAACAGGTTTAATAATGAACATTAATCATCTTTCACCCAGACCCACTATTTTTCTCTCTTATCCCGGAATGCCTGCTCTCCAAAAGTACTTATTTAAAAACAGGTTAGCAGAATATGCTGTTACAATGCTTAATGTCAATAAGATTTCAATATCTCATGGAAAATTATTACAAAAGCAATTTAAAATTAATCCCTTGACAACACTTTTGCAAACGCTAAATTAGGAGTGATGAGGATGTCTGGCTGATACCATCCTGTTTCAGCAGCAGCGCTGGACTGGAAGACAGCACTAGCTGATGCTGTGCAGGAGGTCTTCTCTGTCTCTGAGCTGTGTGATTGCGTAGAAATATTGGATCAGCAAAAAGGGCAGTGATGAGAACATTCCATTTTAGAAAGATTTTTACCTTTTCTTTCCACCAACATGGCAGAGTAGAAATATGCTTTTTAGAAGCAATAGCATTGATCTAAACATCAATCGTGGTCACCTTTAAGTTAATTTTTGATAGGATCTTCCACTGCTGAACAAAGACTGCTGTCTTTTATTGGTTCATACACAAAGACTGTATTTCTTCCTTAATTTTACTAAAGATCCAGAAAGACGTGTAGTCCTTCCGCCAAAACTGCCAGTTACCTTTGGCTAAGGCAGTCTTCCTGGAAAATGTAGGTTTCAATCATCTTAGGTGAACAAGGGCAACACATCTGGGACTCTCAGTTGACACCTGGCTATGCACAACCTTCCGAAGCATATGAGCCATTGGAGTGTTGTAAAGAAAGTGAAGCAACAGCAGGAAAAAGCCACTGCCAACTCATTTTTTGTGGAATCCACTGCAGTGGGTATATGATTAATGTTTCAAAGTATGCAACGAGGATTGAATCTCTCTGGAGAACGCACAGAAGGATTCATTGGGTTTTTTAATTCTGAGCGGGCTTAGCTATGAACCAAGCTGTGTCAGAGCTGCCTGCTCCTAACTATGTTCCTTTTCAGCACACTTTCTGTGCTTTTGGTGCTTCATCACAGCTCTGTGAGTTGCATTCAGTATTCGAATATCCCTGAGAGTGTATCCAACCTACATGTGACTGATTGTGATAATGATTTCTACTACTGCTAACGCACAGTCTGGGGCAAGTTGCCTCAGTAGTTAGCCTTCAATTTAGGTATTAGCAAAATAAGATAATAATATGCAATTAACTATCCCACAAGCGTATTATAAGGCTTACTTGGTTAATGTTTATAAGGCACACTTTGGAAATGAAAATGCTACATGCACTAAGTATTGTGCAGCATGGAAAAATGTTTGACTATTTAATTCAGATGGAATGCATGTAACACAATGAAACCATGAGTGTTGGCCAGCATGCAAGAGCCCCTTTGCCATCTTTCATTTGATATGCAAACACTGGATTAAGTTTCTTTAACTTTGGCCAAACCAGCACTCTCAGGAATCACACCGCGTCTCTCCCACAGCTGTAAAATGTTCTTCTTCTTGCACAAGAACATCAGGTGGGTGTTGGTAGTAAGATGCCAATACATGGAAATATTTTAGGTGTACTCTGGGAGTAAGCGTCTGTTCAGTTTGTTAACCACAGAAAACAGAGAAAGAAAAATTATGTATGGTACAGACTTGCAGGTAAAACCCTTGAGATGGTCATGGAGATCTTTATTTTGCCATCCATAATAATAAAAAGAACCTAAACCACAAGGTCCTCCACAGCAGAAGCAGCACGCTTATCCTAGCTAATAAGCAGAGTTGAACTCCTGATGCATGCCATTAATCACACTATATTATTGGTGACATAAATACAAAAAGAGAGAGAGAGATTTTACAAACATGCCATTTACAGACTTAGCTTGCTTATATCCCTGGTTTGCTTTTTTTTTTTTTGGGGGGGGGGGGCGGGGGGGTGTCTTTTCTTATTTTTTCTTTTTTTTTTTTTTTTTGTCCCTAATTTATGCTCTGGTCTGACAATATCAGACAATATCAAATTTTAGCTGTACATGAATCCTTAACATTGCTGAGCTTTGCGAATGTGCATTCTTTTGTTCTCATTGGCCCTTAAGCTCTGTTATGATAATGAAAGAAGCAGAACAACATAGCATGAATGCAGATAGCAACCTGTCAGCAGCCCTGTATTATGCATTGACATAATCTATCAGAGTTTATGTGGGGGTTAGAACATGGGATAGGATAAAAGGGAGAGAAAGAACAAAGAGAAGCCTGAAGGTGATAATAAAAAATGCATGTATGACCCACTGCCTCCCTTGTTTTTTATCTGGTAAAAAGTACATATTGACTTAATTAAGATAAAATCCTATTCTTTAGCATTTGGAGTCTTAACCTGTGTTGCTTTTTTTTTTTTAAATGCACCATGAATATTAAATAGTAGATGACTTCACCTCCCTGCACTAATAGCGAAGCCAGTTGTTTTGAACTCTTGGTCCTGTTTGTTTGCTTTTTATTTCATGTGTGTGCTTTCTCTGTTGACATTATTCATGACGCTGTGAGATCTAATAGAGAGCTGGGATTCGCCCTGAGTGGTGGTGTCTGATGTCCATTTGGAACAAATTCAAACAACCCAAGCAGTCCAGGGAAAACTCTGGCTTCCCTTGTGACCACCACCTGCCAGGAAGCCAAGCCCAGCTGTGACAGCGCATCACAGTCTGGCAGATCTCCATCACAGGAAAAGTATGATTTTTCTCAGATTTAGTTAACTCCTTGAAGATTCTGGCTAGGAAGATGATATGTTGATATGTTGATTGGAACAGAGAAGGTCCAGTATGCTCAAAATGCCTTTTGAAAAATCCGGTGGTTCAGTCACAGAATCACAGAATGACAGAATGGTCAGGGTTGGAAGGGACCTCTGGACCTTGGTCCAATCCCCCTGCCAGAGCAGGGTCACCTACAGCAGGTTGCACAGGACGGCATCCAGGCAGGTTTTGAATGCCTCTAGAGTGGGAGACTCCACAACCTCTCTGGGCAGCCTGTTCCAGTGCTCTACCACCCTCACAGGAAAGAAGTTCCTCCTCATGTTAAGATGGAACTTCCCATGTTCAAGTTTGTGCTCGTTACCTCTCGTTCTATCAACTGAACAGAGCTACTTGGTTTGAAATATGGGGATGAAAAAGTCAAATTTTCACTAGACTTTGCAAAAGATAGAATTCAAATACCATCCATAGCACCACTTTCAGCCTTGATTCAACAGACTTTTAGGTGCTTATTTAACTTAATGTCTGTACTTCAGTGCAAGTGCTTTGCTGGACCAAAGCCCTAGTGAGCATATACCGACTCTTAGAAGTCACCTGAAGGAATCAATTTTTTCTGACACTGAGGCAGGTTTTAAATCATGGCTTAATTATTTATTTTTTCCCCCTGCACGAGGTGTACATTTGTGCAGTCGTTTATTTCCTGGCTACAGTAACTACGGATCAGAGCGCTAAAATGTTCAATGGCTTAACGCGCTCGCTTCATTTCTACTGGACTCTTGCAGCAACAGTGGACAATGGGAGTGGCAGGCTCGCTCTGATCCCTGATGAATGCTTGCCCACGTAATTGTATTGGCTGCAAGCTTGGCACAGTTGGGAGACAAAAGACAATGAGAGTTAGAACTAAATGCAGGTAAGTAGGTCAGGGCTGGTGTCTTCACATGACGCTTGCTTACCTTTTCTTCCCCAGGATCACTAGGGATTTCTTACCTGCATAATCCATGTTTTCTGTCTTGCTCATGGGCACGTTCAGACATTAACAGACAAAAACTTCCTTCAGCCATAGCTTTACTATGAATACTTAGATGCCAGCTATTGTAGCTGAGCTAAGCTTGTCAGCTACTACAGTTGTCTTTATATTGACATTCGCTTTAATGGTTACTTATGCTTTGAAGTCTGAAAAAATTAAGCCAATCACCTCAGTTATTTAGTCTGTGTCTGAAAATACACTGTTCCTGCCTTCTGCTCCTACCGACTCAGTGAGAAAAATGTAAGTATTTGAATTCACTTGAAATCTTATCAAAGAAATCTTAATTTAAATGCAACAACCTCCTGTTTCAATATTACATATGTATGGCTGACTCCTAGGTATCTTGTAAGCTTCTGCAATTGGAAAAACAAATGTTTAACTGCTATCTGTGTAATTGGCTTTTTCTTACACCTCTCATACTGTGAAGTGGACAGGGTTAGCCAGTCTTTTATCCAGATGTGACATAATCAGTGCCTTACAGAGAAAACCTTCCACGTGGACATCACCACCTCTTGAGATGCAGCTAATTAGCTTCTAAAAAGAAGCTATTATAGTCTGCTGGGTATGTACAAAGCAGCTTCAGAAACTACATAATAAATGCCCAGTAGACTCCTATTTGTTGCAGCAAATGTTATATATTTCTCCTCTGCTTAAAATCGTGTGCAATGTTTATAGCAACATTCTGAACATTTTATTTTCTCTTGAGGATATGATAACTGTGTTGATGCTCTTGATTTAAAATAAACAAAGAAATTTTACTAGTCCGATATGGACATGCAGGTCTAGATCTCTAGCTGGAACTTCACAATTGCTTTACTCCAACATAAGTGAGAGTTGCCCTTTACATGGATGAGCTTCCTCTTTCCCCAAATCTGAGCCACATATTCCTGCCATGCATTTGCATCCATGCTGCACGCTAGGCTCGACCAAGAAAATAATCAGGCTGAAAACCAGCCTGGGGAATGGAGGGAGGCTGTGAGGCACAAATAGGGTATTTATTTTCATATGGATTAGTTCCCTGAATTGGGTCACTCCTTTCTTTAATCCAACAGAAATGAATGGCTGGAGATGGGACAGAGGGTAGGATTGGTTGTCTCATTCCACTTAAGTTGTCTTAAAGTGATTATGAAATTGCTATCTTAACTAGATATTAAAAAGGACCTTTCTCTGTAGCTTATGATTTTCTTAGGTACAAATCCAGCAAGGTATTTAAGTAAGCACCTAACTTTAAGTCTCATGCTGAAGTTCATTGCTAAAGCAAGTTCCTAGTGTTTTTGTTTCTTGGCTGACTTTCTGAAGAGCTTGATCAGAGTCAGGGGAGCTATTCTTCTTTGTAACAGTTTCACTGAAAATTATTTAGCCATTTTAAAGAAAATATTCGTTGTTGCTAGGAAATATTGTTTGTGACCTTTTTATTAAGCAGCTACAGCACCTCAGGGAAGAAAAGAGAAGCATAAGCTTGGCAAGGAGTAAAACTCCAGGTCAGATTTGTGTTTTTATTAGCCCCGAAAGAATTGGATGTGATTTAACTGAGTTATACAATATATAAAGCAGTTTGTACATGGGCCGTGGAGTACATTAAACGATAAAATTGGCTGCTTCTGCTGTTCCATTAGTGATGGCACCGGTGGATATACAAACTGAGACTGATACGTCTTGATGCACAAGGAAGAAGGCGGCACATTAAGGAGCATGGGGGTCTCAGAAGTGCTTTCCTAGCATAATGTAAACTAGGATGAAGTTGTAATTCCCTTCTTTATCCTCAGTGAGAATACATGTGAGAGCTTAACATGTTGTTGTAAGGAAGATATGCAGCTTCCCAAAGGACGCTTGAGAGATCTTCAGAATAAGCATTTTAGAAGACGCTTCACTTTCTGTACACAATAGATGAAGATTGCAAAGATGAACACTGTGGGAGGTGGATAAACTAGATTGGGTCATGCCAGATTGATTGCACATATTTAATGATACATAGTGCAGGGCTGTTATCCAGACAGCAGATGAAACAGGACACATTGCTTCATCCATAAAAATTTTCTAAAGCATTCCTTTGAAACCAACTGAGCAAGCAGCAACATGGCAGAAATGGAAACCCAACATGTCAGGTATGGCACTGCTAAGTTTGTCTCTCTAACCTTAGCAGTAGCCACTTGTACATACTTGCTGCAAGGAGGCCTTTGTTACATACAAACACATAGGTTTTTCTCTCAAAAAAGAGACGTGCTATGCATAAATCTCCAAAAGCTGTGCTCTATATCTTCCTCCTTCAACTTTCTGATTTTTCTGATGCCATTGTTAGTGCTCTACTCTCATCTTGATAAATCCTCTGCTTCTGTCTTGATCTTCAAAAACATCTTCTCTTTTCCTTTCTTTTTTACTAAGAAATTTGTCCAAGTTTATATTTGCTTCCTCTATTAACAGATATTATCCTATTTAGTGCACAGGCACTAAATTTTGCCCTGTCTCCCTTCCACAAGATAACTGTTCTCTCAGCCCTACAAGCACAACTGCTCCTTAACCTAGTTCTGTCAGAATGATTTGATTTGTAAAACCCTTACAGAGAAGTGTTTTAGTAAGTTTTAAAAACCAAATTCTTTTGACAGAATCAGGCTGGGGACAGCTACATGTGTAGTTATACCAGAAAATCTGAGTGGGGTGGTAACCTTCAGGGAAGTAGAAGGGAAAAGAGAGTGGCTGGTGATGAGCCACCTACATTATCTCCATGCTTACATTATCCACATATCTACCAACAGCCCTATCAACATCTGACCACATCTTGGCTATTTTGATTTTCATACATTTGTCCAAAATGCCCATCATTGCCAACAGATCTGCAACATACAACCACAATGCTAACATGCCATTACACTCTCTGTCTATAACAGCATTCTCATCTCTTCAGCTGCTTTTCCTTATTCCCTTCTTCCCCTTATTTCATTGCTGATTTCATTATTTTTTTCATACTTTCCAGTTCTTCTCTTCAAAATGTCCTGTCTTCATTTGCATCTCTCCTTAATTCCCTTTCTCAAAGCAGTTTCTCCTCTTCCTTCTCCCTTGTTTTTTTTAAGCTGTGAAGTCTTTAGGTCGATGAACATCACCAAAGTGTGCAAAATGTTGATTGTGTGCTGGTCTGCCAAATTATAATAACAGCAATAGTCAACAGAGTTCCAGCTTGAGCACAGGACAATATGTAATACTGCAGAAAGTAAGCCGAAAAAAAAGAATTGAAAAAAAAGAATTAAAAAAAAGTTTAAAGGAAGAACGCCTGCAGCACTGAGCAATTTAGAAAGTGCAGAACAGCCACAGTCACTGACACATGGAAAGGGCAAGGGCATTTTCAACGACTCCTTTGCCTCAGTCTTCACTGGGAAGGGCTCTAACCACACCACCCAAGTTGCCGAAAGCAAAGCCAGGGACTGGAAGAATGAGGTACTGCCCACTGTAGGAGAAGACCAGATTCGAGACCATGTAAGGAACCTGAAGGTGTACAAATTCATGGGACCTGATGAGATATATCCATGGGTCCTGAGGGAACTGGTGGATGAAGTTGCTAAGCCAATCTCCACTGTATTTGAGAAGTCATATCAGTCAGGTGAAGCTCCCATTGACTGGAAAAGGGGAAACATAAACGCCATTTTTTGAAAATGGAAAAAAGGAAGATCCGGGGAACTACAAGCCAGTCAGTCTTACCTCTGTACCTGGCAAGATCATGGAGCAGATCCTCCTGCAAACTCTGCTAAGGCACATGGAAAATAAGGAGGTGATTGGTGACAGCCCACATGGCTTCACCAAGGGCAAGTCAAGCTTGAAAAATTTGGTGATCTTCTACAACAGGGTTACAGGATAAGGGAATAAGGGAAGGGCAACTGACAGCATCTACCTGGACTTGTCTAAAGCATTTGACACTGTCCCACCTGACATTCTTGTCTCTAAACTGGAGAGACATGGATTTGACGGATGGACCACTCAGTGGATACAGAATTGTCTGGATGGTCACACCCAAAGAGTTGCAGTCAACAGCTTGATGTCCCAAGTGGAGACCAATGATGAGTGATATTCCTTAGGGGTCGGTACTGGGACCATTACTATTTAACATCTTTGTTGGTGACATGGGCAGTGGGATTGAATGCACTCTTAGCAAGTTTGCCGACGACGCCAAGTTGTGTGGAGTGGTCGACATACTGGAAGGAAGGGATATCATCCAGAGGGACATAGTGTTGCGCTGAAGGGCAAAGTAATTTGGCAGAAAATAAACCCCCTTGCATTCCAGCCTGTCAGAGAGGCTTGGGATGGCTAGGCTTAGATTCTGAGTGATGCCCAATTCAGCGTTAGAAGTCCAGTGGAGTTCAATACGTATATCAAACTATCACAATTATGGATGCACTAATAACAGCATACACAGTTTGATCTAGCGGCGTTCCATGAACTAGAATGGCCACACTTCAGGACTTTGGTCTCATTCACTATGAACTCGCACGGCTAGATTAATGAAAAGTGTAGTTTATTGAAGCAACAGATGCACAAGTTCTTTTGGATTGCCAGTGATAAAGTTACCATCTGCAAAGCACGTGCAAATACTAAGGATGTTAGTAATACAGCCTGGCTAAAAACACGTTAAATTATAAAGCAACTCTCTAGAGATTTCTAAGTTTCCTGAGGAAGCACTTGGTGTAGCCAAGTATTTGAATCTTACCCACAAGCGTCCTTAGGAGGGGGAAGAGAGGCTCAGCCTGTCAATGGATCCCAAAAGTCAGGGGTGGTCAGCGATGGTATTTCCCTGACCATGATGGTATCTTCCCCAACATCCCTCCTCTCTTAAGCTATATTTATGCTATTTTTTACCTTTCAGGTGGAGCTTGAGGGACTCTAGTCATACATACTTTTGTTATAATTGGTGTAAAATTTTCTCGCTTCGCTTTCAGAGGTATAAACTACAAAAAAATCAGGGCACAGGCTCCATGAGGAGTGGTCACACCTTGGAGGTGGGTGGCTTTTGGGGTGGAGGTGTGTTTTGGTATTAGAATGAGATTATAGTAAGCAAAGTTCACCCAAAGGATAGCATTTTTTCAAAAAATGACAGATCGTTGGGTCAGGGTAGCAATTAGGCAGCTTATCAGTTCCATAAGACCTTGAAGGGTTCCATAAGACATTCAAGTTCCCATTTTATCACAGAGTTTGGCCATGGTGTCTCCACTTCACTCCATCCCCCATGCCGTTTCTCTTAGAGTTAGCACACAAGACTCCCCCGGTGTCACCAAGATCTAAGGTTGCCTAGGGAACCTCTGTGAAATGTATCCCTTGCACACCAGCTGCACCCTGCCCTGAAAGCTTTCTCGATGCTCTACCTTTCTTTAAAATGTGAATATAAGTTTAATTTCTAAGTCACCTCCAACAATTGTTCCACACCTGGACAGACTTGAGAGCTGGGCCCATGTAAACATTACAAAGTTCAACAAGATCAAGTGCAAGGTCCTGCACATGGGTTGGGGCAATACCAAAAACAAATGCAGGCTGGGCAGAGAATGGATTAAGAACAGCCCTGCCAAGAAAGACTTGGGGGTGTTGGTTGATGAGAAGTGCAATATGACCCAGCAACGTGCACTTACAGCCCAGAAAGCTAGCCTTATCCTGGGCTGCATCAAAAGAAGCATGGACAACAGGTCAAGAGAGTGATTCTGCCCGTCTACCCCACATGGAGTACTGTGTCCAACTCTCAAATCCTCAGCATAGGAAAGACGTGTTGGAGCAGGTCCAGAGGAGGGCCACAAAAATGATCAGAGCACTGGAGCACATCTCCTATGCGGACAGGTCAAGAGAATTGGCATTATTCAACCTGGAGAAGAAAAAGCTCTGGGGAGACCTTATAGCAGCTTGCCAGTACCTAAAGGAGGCCTACAAGAAAGCTGGAGAGGGACTTGTTTACAAGGGCTTGTAGTGATAGGATGAGGGGTAATGGCTTTAAACTGGAAGAGGGCAGGTTCAGATTAGGTATTAGGAAGAAACTCTTTACTGTGAGGGTGGTGAGACACTGGAATAGGTTACCCAGAGAAGCTGTGGATGCCCCATCCCTGGAAGTGTTTAAGGCCAGGTTGGATGGGGCTTTGAGCAACCTGGTCTAGTGGGAGGTGTCCCTGCCCATGGCGGGGGGTGGGGGGTGGGGTTGGAACCAGGTGATCTTTAAGGTCCCTTCCAATCCATACCATTCTATGATTCTATAATAAATGACAGGTCAATCTTGAGACTGAAGAGAAGCTTCACACCAGGAGTGCCTGATGATTTAGACAGAAAAGTATCTGCAGTTCAGGAAACTGAAAATTTTGTAATCGCCCTGTAGCATACAGAGGAGAAAATTCCACCTTGTTTTAGTGGCTGAAAACTGCTGTATCTATGGAAATGAGCTGAAAACTGGTTTTAAGAAATGAATATATGACTAGTCAGGAACTGGTGAAGACTTTTCTGATAACTAAAAGGTCCAATCTCTCTCTGAGCAAAGTAATTTCTGGTGCTGTTTGACTTGAGTAGGAGCAAATTAATGCAGAATGTACTGCACAACCCATGACAGGCCTAGCTAGTAACCTAGAAAATGCCTTGAAGAAAAACACTGAGCAAGTGAAAAAAGTAGATATGTATGAGAGAGATGGAAAGGGAGAAGAACACTGAAATGTAGAAGATTGTAAATGAAGCACATTTTGTTTCTGCACACATGCTGTATCAGAAATAGCTGACGCATTAAATACTTATGGAAATTATGCTTTAAAAGGGGAGAAAAAATCACTAGGAACATTACTGAAAAAAAAAAAGTACAATAATTAGATTTAAAATAAACTAATATTGGGGTATACTCTTAACTTGTACACATTTTCAAAGATACTTTAATTTGTATAAACAGAGTGTCAATCTGTCATTTTGGTTCCCTCTCAGATTCAAATCTGAGTTCTATTTCCTCAGTCCTCCACCCTGCTTATGTACTGATACACAGCCATGTGCCAGGTGGCTCCCTAGGTGAAGAATCACAGGTTGGAGGTGGTCCTGATTCAAGCACCATCACTGCAGCATGGAGTGATACCACCTCTGTTACATGGGGCAGTACTGAGTAGCTGACTCTTTCCGTCATCTTCATCTCTCACTCCGTGCTCCTTTTCTGCCCCACTGAGAAGCTCTTAAAAGCTTAAACAATAAAGGTCCTCTCTGGGTGTTTTTTTTCTATCTTTCCCCCCCCCCCCCCCCCCCAGGACAAGGGAAAGAAGAGTAAAATCAAAGAATGTCATGGTTTTGGAAAAAAACAGCAAAAGGTTTGGTAGTGAAGGTCAGCAAAAAGTTGAAAAATTGGCTTTGTAAGAGGATTTAGACTATAGCGGCAAAAGAATGAGTGTTGACCTGGAAAATCAAGATGCATTAGGCATTTCAGTGCAACCTGGTCAGGTGGAAAGAGCTCTAGTGGTCAAGAGTTTAGTGACAAAAACAGAAGACAAGGATTTTAGTGAGCAAAAAGTTTTGCAGAGCCAGCTGTACAGAGAGATTATAAAAGAAAGAACGTGGCAGTCAAGCCAATGAAAGCAGTATCTCAAGGCTACCAGGGAAAATTGAACAGAAATAAATTTATCAGCTACATAGAAGCAGGACATAGAAATTAACTGTTATATTCAGGGCTCAGGCTACTTAAGAATGGGATAGTAAGATTACAAAATAGTGTTATCACTAAAAATTGTAAATACATTTCTTGTTGTATTTTAAATATAACTAATACATGCTACTTGGAAATAATACATTTAATAAAATTACATCTGACAGCATGAAGTTCTCCTTGCTGTTTTCCCTTCCACCACCCTGTGGGGAGATCACACACAAACTGTTTGGTAGGACTGCTAGTGATGGGGGTTCTGACTACACAGCATACACATTCCCGAACAGCAGGGGAGGGGAGCTCTCCAGTGAGGAGACGGAAGGAGATTTAGATGGTAGTTCCTTACAGTCACCAAATGAGGAACACACAGCAGCAATGTCCCAAGGAGAAATAATACTCTTTCCAGAGGGACTTATTTGATTAAGATATTGCTGAGCGTGAAGGCTATGATGAAAATAACGGAAGAGTCATGAATATTAAAAGCAGGACTTAATACTGGTTCAGGTGGAAGAGAAAATTAGTGCCGTAAGTCCAAGTACCAATAACGATGAAAATGAGTGTGTATATTTAACCACTCATATACCTGTGAGATCACAGGTTATAGCTTCAAAAAGACATAGAAAGGATGTAGATGTCCAGCTGGCATTAAGCCACATAAGTCCAGCCTCAGTACGTGCTAAGTGGTGTTATTTAAATGAGAGACCCTCACTTTGCGACACTAACATTCCTGAAGTGCCCACAGCTCTTCTGCTCCTGTCCAGAAGCTTTAGCATTTCTAATAGCACTAAGCAATTTAGCACTGAGTCAAAGCTTATGGGCCTGTCAGTATCTACAAACACACTTTTGGAGTTGTGCTGAAGTATTTCAGTCTCATTCAGTCAAATATGCTACTAAATATGCAAACAGGTCCAAAAACAGCTGTAAAAAAACTGGTTCTACTGAGCTCCTTCCTACTGTTGAGCATGTCACCTGTCTTGGACTTGGTGAGTAATTCTATGACCATACACCCACCCAGGCTTGGACCACAGTTTCCAGCCATATAAAAGCAGACATTCTCAGCCAACCCTCCATACTCATCTTCACCAGCCCTGGCAACAGAACCAGCCAGTATTCATTTCACAGCAAACATCTAGCTATCTCCTCCTTCTTTCTACTTCTGGTCTCTTCCTACTCTCAATTTGTAGAAAACACAAGTTTAAATCTTTGTGCACTGTCATATGATTTGAATCTATATCTCTTGTCTTCTTTATATTTGAAATATGTTACATATTCGTTGTTTTTGTTGAAGCAGATAACAGAAATTAATTGCAGCTATTTAAAGCATTATAAGATCCCCCACGGGCCTTCTCAGGGTTAAACATCTCCAGGTCTCTCAGCTTCTCCTTGTTATTTCAGATGCTCTGAGCCCTTAATCCTCTTTATGGCCTTTTGCTGGACTTGTTCCACTATGTTCATCCCTCTCTTGTACTGAGGGGCCAAGAGCTGGGCACAGCACTCCAGGTATGTCTCACCAGCGTCAAGCAGAGGAGAAGAATCACCTCTCTCAATCTGCAGGCAATGATCTTCCTAGTGCAGCCAAGGGTGCTGCTTGCATTTTTTGTTGTGAGGGCATACCACTGGCTCATGTTTAACTTGTCCACCAGGATCCTCAGGTTATTCTCTGCAAGGCTGCTTTCCAGACAACTGCCCCCCAGCCTGCACCAGTGTACAAGGTTTTACCATCTCAGGTGCAGGACTTAACATTTTTCTTCATTGAACTTCATGAGATTCCTGTTGGCCCATTTCTCCACCCTGTTGAGGGAATGATCTGAATGGCAGCACAACCCTCTGACATATCAGCCACTCCTCCCAGTTTTATATTACCAGCAAACTTTATAAGAGTGGACTGTCCCTTGTCATCCAGGTCATTAATGAAGATGTTAAACAGTATAGGACCCAGTACTGACACCTTGGGTACAGCACTACTAATTGCCTTCCAGTTACTGGTGGTAACTCGCAACTTCCAGCTGCTGGACTTCATGCCAGTGGTCACAGCCAGTTCAGTCCAGTTTTCAGTCTCACTGTCTGTCCACTTATCTAGCAGTTTTTCTATGAGGATTCTATGGGACACTGCAACAAAATCCTTCCAAAGTTGAGGTAAATAACATCAGCTGCTCTTCCATTGTTCACTAAACCAGTTGTCTCATCATAGAGAGCACTATATTTTGTTAAACATAATTTCCGCTTCATAAACCCATACGGACTCCTCCCAATAACCTTCTTGTCCTTCACATGTTTGGAAATTGTTTCTGGGATTATTTGGTCCATCACTTTCGAAGGGATTGAGGGTGACCAGTCTATAGTTCTCCAGAATCTCAGTTTTGACCTTCTTGAAAATAGAAGTTTTAAAGTTAACTGAGAGTGGCCTTGCAATGGTATCAGCCAGCTCCTGCAGCTTCATGCATCATAAGAGCAATTCTTCCCTGTTTTGTAAAAGTGAAGTCAAGCAAAGCATCTGCCCTTGTCAGCTCCTTGATCACCTGTGTCATGTTGTCCTCAATGTACTCCAGAAATCTCCTGGATCACTTGTGCCCTTCTGTTTTGTCCCTCCAGAGATATCAGTGTGGTAAAAGACACCCATAATAACCAGGGCCAGCAAATATAAGGCTTCTTCAAGTTAATTGAAGACCTCATCAACTTCATTTTCTTGATCAGGCAGCCTGTAAGACAGACCACAACATCACTCATGTTGGTCTGCCTGATAATCCTGACACAAAAACTCTCAACTTCAATGGTTCATCATCCATTCCCAGGCAGAGGTCCAAACATTCATTTGCATATAAAATTAAAAGCTCATTAGTTGCTTACTTTCAAATCCAACTGATCAAATCAGTTCTGCCTTTTTTCTTTTCTATTTTTTTCTCCCTCTACGGATGCCTTTGATCGAAATGATATCAAAGACAGCATATGTTCATGTTCACCATACATATTTTCTTTTTGTGTATGTATGTATGTATGTATGTGTGTATCTATCTATCTATTGCACTGTATTGAGACTATGGAAGAGAGATGGAATGAGAGAGTTAAATGGTTTCTTTTAAGGTAAAAAAAAAAGTTATGCAAGAATAAATTCACACTGGGAGTTTACCTCCTGGAGTGTCTATCTGTTTATAGCATTGTAGAACAGAAGGATAACTCACACAAATTTACTCTATTTTAGCTGCATGTACACCTACAGCTATGATAATTTCCTATTGTGCTTTTAAAAACCTACTAAACTTTTTCTCCTTCACAAAGTTTAGAAGGAAAAAATGTGAAGTCTGGATGAAATTTAACAGATTAAAGCTCCAGCTAGATCTGCATTACTCTAAGCGTGAAAGACATCTTTGATTAATGGTTTCCTGTACCTCATCTAGCATTACAAATCTTGAGTAAATATACCACTAGGACATTAATGTGTGGGATGAGAGTGTATAGAATAGGCTGCATATTCAGGAAACACTGCAGAATTTCCATGGGCCATGGAGCAGAAATCTAATGATCTTCTTCCTTTCATCAGGCACACTTTGTAAATGAAGTTGGCACAGAAATACATGCAGTATTTCAAAATAATTTACCTCTACTGCAGGACCCTTAATGCATTGACAGCACTGCTGTTTCTCGTAATGGCTTAAGAAGTACCCTTTTTCTTTTTAAAGTCTTCTTATACTTTTTTTTTTGGCTTGCAATATTTTAGTTATTGGGTAAATCCATTATGCTCTCACAGCACAGTCCTTAGAGCATCACAAAGGATACGCACAATGGCGCAATTCAAGCCACAGCAAAGTGCTTATATAAAAATTGTTTAACCTAAATTACTTCAGTGTTCATATTTCTTTATCTGCTTTAAACTTGGGGTATTATAGCTTTCATTTTCAACCACATCTTGAATTAGAATTAGATTTGGGGATCAGAGGCAAAGATACTTCACGTTCAGATTAAACCATCGAACCGTAATTGTTGAAACAATAAGCCACAAAAAGCAAAACTTGAAACAGAAACCCAATTTGACTGTGCAGGAATCAAAATGCAAGGCAAAAGATGGTTGGAAGGGACTTCAGAAAATGAAGAAACAGATAATATAAGCCTTAAAGAATATTCACAAGGAATTTAGAATCACATTGTGCATACGACATAGGAATTGTCAATTGCAGGTGCCACTTCACACAGAGAGTGTGAAAATCCAGTTCTCAGATATACTGGGTAAATAAACATTCAACTATAGAGTTTGGATGAAAGTCAGCAAAAAACATGAAACCTAGTCCAGAAGTTCAAAAAAGGAGTCTCTCATCTGGGCTGTCTCTGCCTATGGATATTCAGCTCTAAATATATATGAAATTCATTTGGATATGCAGAATCATAAATCAATTTTTGACTGACTCGTCCAAGCACATATAATATAAGACACCCCCCACGTCAGCGTTTTCTTAGCACTCGGTAGTTTGGACTTCACATGGCATTATAAGATTTTATTTAAGAAATAATATCAGGTCTTCAGTAATACTTTCCACGTTATGTGTTATCACTAGGGAGTTGAGGGTGGGGTGCATAAATCCACCCCTAGACTTCTCATACCTTCAGGCTTCTGCAGAAATCTTTCAGGTTCTCTTAGATGATGATGATGAAGGCCATCTCTTATGTTAGTCAGTGTTTATTCCTCAGAACTGTTGACTGGAAAGTCTAGAGATGTCCTATCAGAGACATAGGCATATCTGACCTACCAGGGCTTCACTCATGCTACCATATATATTTATTTTTCAGAGTTAGGTTTATAAAATGCCACCTTGCAGTAGTCCTTTCATGAATTGCTTTCCATATTAGGTGATCTCCTTTTGCAGAGGTGATCTGCACAGATTGCTTTCTTGGGTGACTTGAATGAAATTTTCCCCTCAGAATAAAAGTCGATCCCTTGAAATGCGAGCCACCAGCTAATTTACATTCAGGGCAGTAGAACAGCAGGCACTTCACAATCTGCAACACTATCATGCTTTTTGCTGTCTTCAAAGGAGAGTGGTTTGTGCTGTCCGATTGACCTGTTGGAGAGGAAGTGTGGGCTGTCCACCCCAGCCTCCTCTCACAGCACCCACTCTCTGCCAAACAATAGTCCTATGATGCCTTTTTAATTGGCTTTTAGACTTGCTGCTGCATCAAAAGAAGGGTGATTTGGCTAATTAACTGTCTCGCTTTCTCCTTGTTCTCTAGAAGAAGAAAATGAAAATGACTCATTGCTAGAGTGGTTAACCTGAAAAAGGCCAAACCAAAATTGTAGTTGGAGACAGCTGGGGAAAAAACTTTGCTGAGAGGACACAGAAAGGTCTGCAGCAATCCCTATTTTTTTGATTAATAAAGCCCACTTTGTTTTGTTACCTTATACGTTCTGGCTGTAATTACTCTACATAACTCTTTCTCAGTGTCTCATAACATAATCATACTCTGCTAGCACGCTCTTTAGGCTTGCCACAAAACAGGAGTCCCCCTCTTAAAAGAATCCCAAAGGAAATTAAGCATGGAAATTTAATAGTTTTTTTCTATCTTAGAAGTAATAATGCGTAGACGCAGATTTTTTTTTCTTTTCCTGTATACTCTCTGGCTTTGTGCAGTATTGAAGTCCACTGTATTATTTCTTATGTGTGGATTTTGCTGTGAATAGAGCAGGACCTTGTGTTCTCTGAGGCGCATACATTTCGGACAAGCCTCTGATAATATAGTAACTCTACATCTGCACGTGCAATCCAAGGGGTTGTACCAACGGCCCACCAAAACTAGATTATCTGTAAGAAAAGATTATGTTTATTAACACTGGTAGAATATTATGTTTGATACTTCGTTTAGGTACAGTTGATTTATCTTTCATACTGCAAATAAAATACACCTAAAATGCAGTCAGCTTATCTCAAAACAAGCAATCAGCTAAAGCAAAGGACACATCTCATTTAAAGAAATATACTGAATCTGTTGCCAATGTGCTTTACCTTTGCATATTTGCTTGGAATTTAGGAGTATGTATTCACTGTAATACTGACCATTTCCACTGAAAGCATAATATTACTACATTCACAAACAGCTGATAGCAGATGTGTCTAACCTGAGCTCAAAGTGCTTTAGGAAAAGAGACAACGCCAGTCATCAAATCTGGGGAAGGGAAACAAGAATCTTTCTGTTGTCCTGGAGTCGAGACTTGATGAAAATGAAATGAGCTACAGAGGTACCAGTGAGCCCCTCCAGAGCAACTTGAACTGTTCTGATGAAGTCTAATATTTGATTCACTGTCACTTTTCCAAAGTCAAAATAAAGCAAAACAATTCCCCCAGTTCAATTCAATAGACACTTCAAAATTAATGACCATAAAGTTCTGAAATGAAAATAATGCTATTGTGTCCTAAGTGATACACTTTGTACTGAGGAACTGATTGGATCACTCACTGTGACAGATTTGTTTTCTCACAGGACAGAATTGAGCAAAAGCTTTGATTTCCTGGATCCCTAAACCAGATATTTTCCTGCATAGGTATCATAAAAAATTCAGCTTTTAGGAAATATAACCAAGACCTTAATGAAGAAAACTTCACTGAATCAAGTCTTGTAAAACTAAAAATTTTAGAAGTCTAATTTGTTTGTGTCTCCTGTTATATGTCAAACTTTGTGAGGAGGACTCCGCTCTGACATACTAGTAACTTCGAATATAATTCATTGCTTTATTATTCAGACAAATGTTAGCAAGGTTTTATGGTCTTGATCATACTCAAGGTGGGATCATGGGCTATATAGTAAAGGCAGTTACATTTTTTGGAATGTTAAAAATTAGATCCAGAGTACATTTTCTGTGATGGTCCCCTCCACTTAACTGTACTAATCTCAACCCTCTTTTTTTAGCATAAGAATGTAATCTAAGTCACTGAATATATCCTATGGGTATGAACCTGTAACACTGAGATCTGCAAATTCCTATTGATTCAGGGCTGCATCAAAAAAAAAACCAAAAAAACAATTGAAATAAATGAGAGTTTTTTAATTGCCTGCAATGGACTTAGGATCAGACCCTTATGTGAGAGCTGAGTGAAGTCAGCACCTCACAGAACTAAAGTTTGCAAAAATAAATTGAACTTATTAATGGAAAACCAAAATGCTTTCATTGTGAATGCTTTATGTAATACATTTGCCAGAACAAAGCCACATTATGTGTGTCTGAAATGATTACTTGCTGCTGGTCAAAAATGAGTATGTATGCAATAAGCATAGAGCAAAAAATTACACTCATTGGAATGAACAATTTATATGACTGATTTTATTAAGTGACATCTAGGGTACTTTTATCATAGAAATTTAGGGATTCTTGTAGGAGTAAGCTTTTCAGACTTTGCTTATAGATTACCAGAGAAGAGTTATATGAAAGGGGAATAGGGATAGCAAATGCATCTTTTGGACTATTTAGAATTGGTGTATTATCCTTTCAATCTATTTTTGTTCATGTGTTCCCATTTTATCTATTTATTTTAAAACTTTTTAAAAATACTTTTCATTATTCGGGAAGGTATATCACATGCAGCTTTGAAACTTGTTTTCCGTTTCTTTTAGTTATCAGGTTTTATTATCCATTCATACATTCAACATGATGGTGGAACTAGAAAAAGTCCAAATTTACTAGGAAAACAATGTCAAATATAAATACCTAACCATCAGAAAATCATAAAATCTGTATTGAATTATAGCTCTTGGAAAACAGTTAATAGGGCAATGTTTCTATTTCTATTCAGTCTAAAGTAAACATAAGGAAGCATCAGATATTGATCTTTACTGGTGATTTTGAGTGATTTCCTAAATACTATGAATTCTTTTCAATATCATACCTAAAATACCCTGCAAGTTTTTTTTTCTAATGTGTCATTCCAACACAACTCTTTTAAATTTATCAGAGAGTTTCAACTCCAAAATATCTGTTTTGAAAGTGACTTTCCGTATCATTTATCCTTGTGTTTGGCAAGTATCCATTTTTTTTCCAGCTTCCCATGCTTTGGCAAAATAATTCATTCCTTTTCTGATGAAACCTTATTAAAATACTAGAAATTTGCTCTGTTATCTGTCTATGGTAAGTGTTATTTTGAATTTTTATATCTCACATACTGCTTTTCTTTTTCTTTTTTTTATAAAACGGAAATGATTTTTTTTAGTCTAGCTGTTGGACTGAAGAATTCCTATTCTGTAACATAGCTTACTTTACAATCACCCTCCACTCACCACTCCATGGCCTTCAAGCGCAAGACTATAGTTGACAAAGATAAGCAAGAAGGCCTTTCGCACAAATATTCTATCTTCTTCCTGATTCCCACAATATGGAAGGAAAGAAGGAACAAATGGAAGGAAGAAAAGAAAGGAAGGAAGCAGGCAACTCAAAGAAACTAGAAAATGCCAAGGTCAGCCCAAACCAGGGAGGTCAACCTCCAGCTTTCCTAACTCCTATGTCAGATGGCTCATATGGTCTTATATTATTTAGCCTAAAATAAACATTTTATAATAAAATTATAAACATTTTAAAATCTGAAACTTATAGGGTATTTGTGGTCATCGTTTTTGAAATAACTCATTGCCCTTTGGTTGAGATTGAGATGCCCGGCTCTTTTGACAATCTGGTCTCAGTTACAAACATAGAGCTTTGCAAGATTTAATCATGAACGACTGAGCTCTGAATTCTTATTAGCCTAATAGGAAATTATGTTAACACTAACATCCTAAGTCTATGAACAACCTTTGAATAAAAGATGAGCAGATTATTTTGAGAAACTAACAACCAGGTTTGTTCTGATGTGGTGGCCTAGGAAAGAGCTTGGCTTTCTTTGTAAGCGTGCTAAATATGCTGATACATTGTGATTTTTTTGTTTTAATTTAGTTTGGGCTTTACCAAGTCTGATACGGTTTTAGAAATTGTGGCAAATTGCCATCAACCTCCAGAAACGCATGGATGATTTAGAGAAGCACAGACACACGGCTGAAAGAATCCAAAGGGACCATGACCTTGCTCTATTGTTTCCCACTGAGGTAGTTGTGTTTCCTGACAATAACCCATGTCTCCACGGCTCCACAATCTCACCGGCCTCTGTACCACTGCATTAATTTTGACGCTTAAGGGCCCAGTCCCATTTTCCATGTAGCACAGGGCAGAAAGCCTAAACTGGCTGGTGCATTACCACAGTCCAGTGAATCCTTGTGCACAGGTAGGAGGAGCTCAGGGCTTTCTTAGCGACATACTCAAGATACCGTGCATCCACCCCTGAGCTGTTGAGTTGTATTGGCATAGCTATGTTGCTTTCAGTTCTGGAGCTTACATGATCGGTGCAAGCTTGGTGTCATCCATACTGTATTCTAACATTAATGGCACGTGTCAGTTTGAACTGTTTCGGAGATGCTGCCTAAATAACAAATGATTCTAAAAAAAATATTTCTTTCCAAAATAGTGAAAAAATAGCCTAACTGTGTTACCGATTTAAACACATATGAAACATCTATACTTTAGGTGTCTGCATAATACATATCAATCCACATTCAGTGTGGTCTAGTCACTTCTAGTTTCTTTTCTAAATGTGTGTGCACACTGATTAACATTTCCGTTTGTGAAGTGCTGTTGGCAAGGTGACTTTGGTCAATTATACGTCGCAGCAATGTAGCACTGCATCAGCTCACGGAATTGAGTCTAGTCTGGTAGCTCCTTTCCTCTATCTCAAGCCATTAAGCTTTCTTTTCCTCTTCTTTATTTCTGTGTCTCATCACAATAAATACAAGGGGAAATGGAATGAATGCACAATTGTAGGTAATGAGCTGGGACTGTTGTTTCTTTAATCTAAGCTTTGATGTTAAAAATCACTGTAGCGAACTCTATCAGTTTTCACAATTAACCTTCACAAACTATTGTGTTGCTTGGCCATTCAGAGATTATTTCAGTATTAAATACAGGTGCAATAAACACTAAAGGAACTAAATGACCTTACTGTGCTTATAAACCAAAACATACGGAGAGATATATTCTGACTATTGCAGCTCTTTAAGAAACAAAAGAATGCTGAAATATTTTGCCTTGTGTATTTTTAAACAGTCTTGAATGTTTATAATGAATAGGTGGTCATATACCTGTTGGAAATTTGTTGGAGAAAGAATTCAACATGAATGCAATACAGGAGTTTATTGGAGGACTTATCAGACACTCTAATCAGGCAAAGAAGCATCTTTGGCTTCCAAGTGCAGCGGTGTTTGACTAATTATGTAAAGCTGACTCTCCTAAATGTGCTGACTCAGAGTACCTCTGTTGAGGCATTCAAACAATTCAAATACGAAACTTAATGTAATTAATTAAATTTGCCTACACATAAGTATTTTTATAGAAGTAGATAGATTTACTTCAACATCACTGGCAAATAGTAAGGCAGCTTTTTTAATTATTATTTTAAAGGGGGGAAATACTCTGGTAAAATATGTCCAATACAGGAGATAACAAATTTTCACTGAAAAACAAGGATGGACTTTGGAGGAGCAGAGTTCTAAGCAATCTGTGGCAATAGGAGAGCCATTAAAAGTTTTAATAATTTGTTTCAATAAACACCTAATAGGCTGAAAACAGAAGAATGTGCTGTACTGTTTTTTTTTCTGGTGTATGTGGATGTCCTATCTTTTTACATACATCATATTTAAAATAAAATATGAATAGTTTGTATAAACTATTATTGAATTGGTGAATAAAGTATTAATAACCTACCTAGTTTCTAACTAATATCCTAACTGTATTTTAATATAGGACAGCTATTCATTTCATGGCCTCGTATATTGCCTAAATTCTCTGAGCTGACATCTCTGCTCTAGAAATCAAGAATGCCAAGTGTATATCACATCTTTCGAAAGGTGCGGCCACCCATCACTGCAGTAGGCAGCTTGCCATAAATATTAGCAAGAGCTAGAGTGAAATTCCAGTAAATGAAGATTAAAGGAAACCACTTTGAAATTGGCTGAGCTGAGCAAAGTAAGGAATTCATGTACCTCCTAACGTTGTAAATCAACTTACGCTGTACAGTCTCTGGCTATTTAATTAACAGCTTCATATTCTGCTAGCAAAAGAAGGGTCACAAGGACAAGATATAGAATATGCAGTAATTTCGCCAAGGTTTGCATTACCAAAATACTGTTTTTTTCAATGAATATATCTCCTGATTTATAGTCAGATAGATTTTTTTAGCCTCCTCCTTTTTCACTATTTATTTCATTTCCTTTACCTCTTTATCTCTACATTCATGTCTGCTTCTCGTGTTCCTTCATAGTCTTAGTAGTCCTATGGTAGCTTATTCTGTTAGCAGTTCTTCAGTTTGATGTACAAAGCTCAAATAAATACAAAATGTAGTGAGGCCCGATGGCATTCAAAAGCATTGTTTTTAAACTGTAAAGGCCATCAGTTCTGTAGTTAAATGACTATTTGCAAATGCAGCACATAAATGTAGATGCTTATTCTTGAGAGCCTTATGTACAAACAAGGATATTTTTGCACACTAATGAATGTGCATCAAATCTGCATAGAAATATCAGAGACTATTCTCAACCCCAGAAACAAGCTGTAGTTATTCATTCTTCCTAGTAAACAATATTCTTAATGAAAAGTTCAGAATGTTCCAAATTTCAGTGCCCTGTGGTTTCACTAAGTCTGGTGCATAAATCAAACCTTTGCAGCTGTATGAGTTGGGAGAGCTTAAGCAGTGAATGTTGAGCTTAACTAAGAAAAGGTTGACAAGAAAAACAAAAATGGGAATTATTCATAGGAAATAGTACAGTGTGATAATTCATAGATGGTAGTTTGAGGAAGCAGGGATTTATAGATACAAATCCCTCCAACCACCTGAAGGAATTGACTTTACACAAGCCTTCTAATAATTAATATATAAAAGAGATCCCATTTTCTTCCAGACATTTTCTGGGAAAAAAATACAGGCAAAAACTAAAATCCTGTCCCCTATCTGGAAATGAAATGGATCTCTCTCTCAGTTTAAAATGAAAGAATACTTTATTGCTGTTACTGTTTTAGTGAGATCCTAATCTGAACTGAGAAACTAGGTATTAATTTAAAACAAATAAATAGTACTGGAGATGGCTGCATACTTGGTAACAGCTGGGTTTCCAGGAAATCCGTTCTTGTTACTGCTTTAGCGTGCTGTGATTGTTGACTGCCACATACAGACATACAGGATGATGTGGAATTCTTTATCCTGAAGTTTTATCTAAAATGAAAGGACTCTGGACTTCCTTAACCATTTCACGAGGGGTTTTTTATATAGTTAAAATGGATGCAAAGCTTATGAAAATAGATTTAAAAATATGGCTTGCTACTAATAACCTATCAGAATCACACTATCAAGCACCCATAATTTAGGACAGTGGCCAAATCTGTGCATGTACCTAAACCAACTGAATTAATCAATTGCTCATACAAAATAAGATTATTGCTTCAGGCGCATTCATGTTTCTTTTTATTATTATTTTTTACTTTCTTTCAGTATTCTAGAAAATAAGCTTCCTGGCAAGACTGTAAGCAAAATGTTAATTTCAAATACACATAATATTCACAAAAATCTAATCTTATCTCGCAAGTCTCAGCATTCAATTTACTGAATTGTATGGTCGTCCAGTTAGCTGACAGTAAGGAGAAACAAATGATCCTTGCAGACCATTGTGCATAATCAAGACTGCTTTCTTTTAAATAGTCACTTATCGCAAATTTCTAGGGATCACTCTACAGCTTTAAAATTATTTGTAGAAACCTTTCCTTACCGAATCTTCTTTTCCCTCAATATTTTCAAAATAGGTATGTAAAATAATCTATGGACAACCCTGGCAATGAAAAAATTAATAAAAGAGTGGAAGAAATAATGTTCTGTGTTTTGAAAGGAATTATTTCCATATCAGTTTCCCAGTCTTTAAACTAGGGATGAATTATTTTTCTGATTTTTATTGTTACTACTATTGACAATTAAGACAGCTTACTTAAGAGTGAACTGAACACTGATAAGGCATCAGTGAAGCAATCCAGGATTTCTGAATGCTCTCAAAGGCTTGTGGGAAATGAGAGCCAAGTTTACTAAAGTGTTCTTCACGCTGTCTGCTCCTGGATTCGGTATCTATTCCCACTATGACTGTCACAATTGGAGTCCACAGTAAAGTCCAGTGTAGCTGGAAATAACTTCCAGAAAAGAAAGCCGGCACAGGAGGAACATCTAAGCACTTGTCTGCTGGCTCCCTGTCTAAATGAGTGGTAAATTACCTAATACAACTTGACTTCAGCCCATGGTGAAAATAAGTTTGTGCTTCTTGCCCACCCACGATAGATATAAGAGGGAATATCATTGTCCTGTTAGCTTTAGCTATGTATTGAAAGAAATGTCCATTTCAGCAGGTGGAAGGAAAAGATCGAGGCCAATAATTTTTTCATGCTCTGATTCATGGAACATGTTGAAGCAATATAGGTCACTTCTTCGCTGTAGAGTATGTATGTATGGTCATCTTTTCCCACCCTTCAGAAAGTCATTCTCTCCAACAGGGTGTTAGTATATGAGTAATACTTAATAAAAACAGATATCATGCCAGAAAACCAAAATACTTCGGTTCACTGACTACTTTCTTTTATTTTAATAGAAAATCTACTCTGCTGCAAGAGTTGGAAGACAAAGAAAAATGAATTATCAGTAGAAACTGTGACAGAAATCTGATTTGAGTGTTTAACATTATGTTTTATCATATATTGGTGTCTAGATTATTTAAACTGTCCCTCATATTTACACACACTCCACACTACAGTAAGCAAATATGCAATAAATGTAAACAAGTTACTCCATCCCTCATTTTTCTCCTGGTATGGCTACCATAAAACATCCATATGACAATCACTAGGTATATTCCTAAGTGTTATTGGAAATCGGTTTGCATGTGAAAAAGCCAATTAATGAAAAACAGAATTTTGAAGAATCTATCAGAAACTGTAGAAGAGATTTTCTGGTTTAGAAAAGACCTTAGCTCATAGTTCCATGATTCTGGGCATTTATATTGAAAGTATAAGACCCCAATTCACGTCAGAGATTATTCAAGGTAACAATTATGCACCACATTTCCATCGGTTTATGAGCACGAACTTGAGTTTAGCACAAGCCATTAGTTCCCTGATACAGATCAGATCATTGATATGCTGTGAAGGATCAGTCTTCCTATGCATGTTTATCTCTAATGCTTCCTACCTATTTATTTCTCTCTTATTTGTCTGTATGTGCATGTATACGTAAAATAAATATCGAGGAAACATAGATAAAAGAAACTCCTAGTCTTTGGGAAAATATTTCTCTACCATGAAGTAGCCTTGTATTTTGAACATGGGAGAAGAAAATGACCTGTTCTTTTGTTGAGTTTCATTATTTTCTACTCTTCTAAGTTGAAGTGACCTGTTCTGTCTGGGTGTTGTTGCTTGTGATCACTAAGCAAGTTCCTCCTGGAACCTATTGATGTCAGTGTCATTACAATATGTGTTTCCACTGCAATTTCAAACATGATACGGTATCTGACATCACTATATTCAATATCACTTTCTCTAAGCACTCTATTAAGCATGTACATCAGTCATCTTCATTTTGTTGATATTTCAAATGTGACCCCTTCAAACAGCCAACATTCCAGATCCATGCACAGCACACAATAAGTGAGACTATGAATTTACTGCATGCCGGTTACTACATGTTAATCCCATCCACGTATTATAGCGGGCTGAATATTTACCTGGGAAGTTACTCTGCATTCTGTAATGCACATGTTGACTTACTTCAAGGAAAGAGAGAAACTTCCCTGCAAACACAGGTCACGAGACATTTAAATGACAGAATTTGTTTTCTGATTCAGAAATCATTGGGGCATTCTGGACCTCTTACAACACAATTTCTGAGTGCAAAGAAAGAGAAACTAAAGCACCACACAACAGTGTTTTGTGGTCTTTAAATGTTTGATTAGTCGTGTAACCTTGACCTCACTCACCACAATGAATTAAAATTCAATTAAAAAAAGGAACTTACATTCCCATGGCTATCCTGGTGGAAAAAAAAAAAACAAGGGATGAAATGCAGCGTTCATCAAAACTAGCAAGTAAATACTGTGGGACATGTACAACTATTTGCATTACGTAAGGATGTATGAAGAGTACATTGTCCTTATATAAATATCCAGTACTGAAAATAGATTACCAATATAAGTATGATTGTCTTTGTATGTATCTTTTATACTTTTCTTTCAGGTTGGCAGGTTCGTTGCTTTCCTCAAGCTCTTCTCTTCAGTTTTCTCAGAAGATTATTTATCCCAATACCTGGATATTACTTCAATGAAAAATTTGATTTCTTACTCCAGCAAAACTCATGGCAGAAAACTCATCCTCACAAAGAAAATGCAGAAGTAGATAGGAATTGCATTTAAGCTTGTAATCATGACATGACTTTTCATTTAAAGTGCTGGAATATCTTTTCCCAGGATATTTTTTGCTTCATTGCTTGTCACGTTTTAGACTTGAAATACCAGCTGATATTGATCAACACCTGAACTGAAGTCTGAGTATCATATGAATGATGTAAAGGAAGAAAATTGGCTGATGCCAAAGGATACTTCTTATTTCAAAGTATTTTTACTGTCATATCCCTTCATTTTTAATTAGGATCCCTCCAGTTTTATGTATCTGTGTGTACGTTTCTTGAGCTTAAGTAGGTTTATTTGCTAAACAGACTTCCTCATGTGAATATTTTCTAACTCAAAAGCACTTTATTTCTGGAATATCCTACAAAAAACCTAATAGACGGCGCTCTGAATGCTTGAAGAACTCCTAATCCTCATGCATGTGCTCTAGATTAACAGTGTATTTTGACTTCTAACATGGGCAGTTAAGAATATAAGAGATAAGAATAAAAATACAGTCTGTCTTAGTTTTAAAAATTTGAGAAAAAGTGTAGGAGTTCTTCCTATACTTTTCTTCCGTTATCTATGTTATAACAGCTCCTGTGAGAACACAGGATAAAAGATAGAGGAAAATATTAAAAACAATGAGTATAAACTGAGTACTTGTTTCAGGACAAATGATCCCTGTGAAATGGTAGAGAAGAGAAAAGTTTTCAGACAAATACCTGTTGTTATAGTTTTGTATAGGAGCACCAACAGCTGCCTGATGAACCTTCTGAATGAGTTCCCAACACTCTGCGTGTACTATTTATAGACTTTCTTTCCATCTTTCTTTGGATGGTTCATCGTCTTCTTACCCACAGTCCAAAGGTGTGTGTTACCTGAAACAAGCTGAGTAGTTTATACTAACATTAGAGATAAAACACAGAGAATGTCAGGACAAACTGGAGCTGACATGGTGATAGGAGTGGTGCAGACAAAACCTCTCGTTTAGTTCTTGTTGAGGAATGAATCTATTACAATCCTTCTTAAAACAATTTTTCAATATGCAGGCAACCTGTAAGCACAGACAACTGGTCAAAGGTTACATTATCTCTAATGAAGGCTTCTTCAAACTCTTCAGAAGAATCTGACTGGTTGTACCCGTGTCAGCCAACTATTCCTCCCGGACCCTCAATCCAGATGTCATGGTACTTGTGTATATACAGCTAAATTCTCTTCTCCCCCCAAACTGGGTGGTTGCATCCAAAACACCTAGTGGTGAGTTCACCCGTGATGTGCTCTCCTCAAGTTGTGCCTTCTTGTGCTCTGGCACTGACTGACACAAGTGGAGTCTGGAGTGTGAGAACAGTTAACAGACCACAGGTGGTGTCCCCATCCTGCTCGCTTAAACAGTACAGTACAGCCTCTTTGTCAGCTGCTTTTTGCAAACAGCTCCCTGAAAAATACATTTCTCCTTTGTTTAGTATGTTCATGAGTCATCCTCTGATTTCCATCCTTAGCCAAATAAGTCTTGTAATTTAGTCAATACTTGAAAATGGCATTCTCCTGGCAGGCCGGTCAGGCTATTATCTCTTAATCAACTCTTACCTGTTTACTTAGAGGCACCACCGGGTTACCTGCCTTTCATTTCCTTAGCAGCTCTGTTGTTGAATCAAACTAACAATTACACCAAGGATCTGTCTCAGTGGTCCAATGCGTTCATTTGGCCATAATTCATAACTGAGTTACCTGTCCTTCACAACTCTTGTCTTTGTTTCTAACATTGGAACTAAGGTATTTTCATTATAATTAACACACCATTTACATGAAATGTCCTCCCTTTGCAGCACTTGGGAGTGCCCAAAGAATAACATATATTAGTTATTTAGCATTTTAGTTAAGTGACAGTTATGAGGTATTATTATTCCCATGAAATTTATTAATAAAAAGGCAGCTATGACAGGTAGACCAAACTGAAGCCAAAATCTCTGGCGTGATTTGTCCCACAGAAAGAACACATGCAGGACTGACCTGATCTTTTTCCTTGTCTTTCATACCTTTCCCTTTTCGGGGGTAGGAGGGGAAGCTTTTGTTTAAACATTCTTTATTTAATGTTACATATTTTCAGTAAAGACATTTGTCAAATTAGTTGCCTAAGCAGAAGATTCCAGACCATTAAGTATTTAGAAAAGATATGTTATGCCATAGTTGTGCATATGTTTCAAATTAAGATGTGGTTCTCACCAGATTAGTGTAGATCATTTTTTTTCTCATTGGAAGGGACCCCAGAATAACAGCGGTCAGGATATAAATATGTTCTGACATTGCTATTTATCTAGAACCTCTTCATCTTATGTGAAAAAAATCAGTGAACTGCAAATCAGATGTTAGTATTGCTGTAGTAAAACTGGCCAAACTGCAGTAATAGTAACTGCAGTTACTAAGTAATTTTTACTCCCATAGAAAATGAGAAGAAAGTTTGAAAAAGAATAAGTTTACTGGTTTTTAAAAAGCTTGATCATAAACATGTTAAAAATGCTGAACCTGCAGCTTGAGCAAACAACAGAATTCAGTTTGACTACAATTTCCAAGACTTATTTACTAAAAAAAAGCCATGATTGGCATATATTTTGGGAATGGAATGGCATGCAAAGCTTGACAGTAGCAGCAATGCTGGTACATCTTAGAAAAAAACCCATGATGCTCGGATTTTACTTCAACAGCTACTATCTAAAATGTAATCTTTTTCATCTGATGCAATTTCATCTTTTACTTCAGAGTTTCAGAGACTGGAACTAATCAATTCTAGAAGTTAGTGTAAGGTTACAGCTCTCTAAATAAAAAATGAAATTCTGTCAAATTATATTACAATGTCTAAGATGAATCTAAGATTCTAATTCTAAGAATCTAAGATTCATCTGAGATTCTTAATACCTAGTATTAACAAACTCACAGTCAGTGTTGATTTGCACACAAATTTGGTGGCACGTGCATTTTCTCAGAGTCACAGATTGGCTGAGGTTGGCAGGGGCCTCCGGAGGTCATCTGGTCCAAACCCCATGCTCAAGGAGGGCCACCTACAGCCAGTTTCCCAGGACCATGTCCAGATGGCTTTTGAATGTCTCCAAGGATGGAAACTACACAACTTCTCTGGGCGACCTGTGCCAGTGCTTGGTCAGCCTCACAGTGAAAAAGAGTTTCCTGTTGCTCAGGGGGATCCTTTTGTGTTTTATTTCGTGCCCATTGCCTCTGGTTGTCTGTAAGATAAATTACTTTTGAAGGAGTATGATATATATCAGGTAGATCATGCCAAAAAACCAGAAGGACCTTAACTATATTAGATGGCATGTTTTGCAGAAAGATTACCACAGAAAAATGACACTGACCTCTACTATCAGCATGTTAACCTCCATCTTGCTTAAAATACTCTTTCCCTTAGTCATATATTTTAATATGATTCTGTCCTTGGGTTAGTAAAAAATCACTAATTTCATGAAAATACATGTTAAATAATCCAATAATAACCTTTCCTCTGACCCTTAAATATAATTATGAACAAACACAGAAATTCTTTTTTTACAAAGACTGTCAGGAGGAGTACTTGCTTCAAAACATACATCACTATGATAGCGCCTCTGACAACTACCAAGCCTTGAAAACAATGGGCTTCGAGGTCTGTTGCACATCATACCTGTTAATTGCAGAACAGATAACTTTTCAGGCCTTAATTTCCAAAAGAGGTCAGTATACACAGCTCTTCTGCTTTATGCTTCTTCTTCTGGGGTCTGTTTTCTAGCAGAGGTCAGCTTCATTTAGAAAGTATTACCTACTTTCTACTTTACCAGAAATTATTTTATTTTGCATACTCATCCACCTTTTCCATCCTTAGTTTTCCCTAATAGAAAGAGAAAGGATGGGAAAGTACTAGTCTTTCTTTTTAAAAAAAGAATATTTCAACTTCTAAAAGATTTGACTCGCGAAAACTTGTTTTATATTGACTTGATAAACACATAAACTAGTGCAGCAGTGGTGGTATAAATCAATGCAAACAGAAACTTTTGTTCTATATTCCCACCACTGATTACGGCAAATGCAAAAACTTTCAAAAATATGATATCGCAACTGTAAACAACTTGGCTAATGTTACTGGTCATTGCTTGATTCTCTGAAATAATACTCATATAAGTGCATTATCTTATTCTGAGGCTCAATCAGCAGATGGAATTGAATTCAAAGGACTGCTTATTTGCAAAGTGTGAATGTGCCTGAGGATCTGGAGTTCAAATCTGGTCATTGTACGTGACCACAATGGAGCTGGACACTGGACTTCTCCATTATGAGGTTTGTTATATCTTACCCAAACTATCTTACAGACTAATTCAGTCTGAACACAGCAGGTCCACTTGTGGAAAAGAGTATCATGGATTTTGTTCTAGACCACAGTTGTGAGGCACATTCAGGTGGTTACCCCCTCTGAATCTCTGTGAAATGACTCAGACCAATGCAGTGAAGACAAAATAAGCCACAGGCACCTACTTAGCTGCTGTCACGTTGCTGTTTTATTCTGCTGCTTGCCAGCATCAGTGGCTTGCACCCCGTCTGAGTTACCAACAGTTGGGTACTGGTGATACTATTTCAAAATGTTGTCCATCTGCCTGCCATAACTGGATCATCTTTCTGTAAATGACCTCTGTGTATACTTAGAAAAATTAGCAATGACATTCATTTATCAATGCAACGTTAATTTCAAGTGTTCAGAGAGTTCCCAATCGTACTTAATCTTTTTTTTTTTTTCATTTTCCTTGCAATGTGCCCCAAGTGCAAGATGACAGAAATTGTGTATCATTGACAAATAAACAAGTTCATAGTTGGGCATATTGCCGGTCTCATTTTTGCAAATTGTATACAGCAGAGAATTCAATGACCTCCCAAAATCCCAAACCTCAAGTCCACTTATACATAAATCATCTCACAATTGTTGCTTCCTTCTTATATGAGGCTGTTTCTCATTTGTTCCTTCACAATGCCATAGATCTTGCTTGATATTATATATCTTAGTTGCAAAGGTGATATTTCCCTTCCCTGAGAACACGCGCAATTAGAGTTGTTTGCGGGACTGACCTGCTGCTTTTTACAATCTGTTTTTCTTGGGTTTAGCTTTTTTCTTGAATAAGTATTCCATCTTTCCCTAACAACATTAATTGGTAGTATATCACAGCCACTGACTCTGTTAGTGTCAAACCCATTGTGTATAATATGAAATAAGCGCAGTGTACATTATAGTGTGTATTACATATTCCTGTATACCTTGTAAAATAATAAAAAAGATATTATTGTGGTGGGGATGTAGTCAGGGCTAGCAAAACCAAGAGTGGTTTTAATTGAGTTCAAACTAGTTCTAATTAAATAAAACTGAAGATATACTTCTAAACCACCACATTTGAAAAATTATGTTGTCTATTAGGAAAATAAAATTAAAAGAGAATCTTTTAACAGAGGAGTGGATATCACTTCAGGGTAAAAAAAGAAAACCAAACTGTTTTACTTAAATGCTTTTTCTGGATTAAATTTTAAAGAAGCAGGTCGAAATCACTGTAGTATTTTTGGATTGCAAGCCATGAGTATAAACACTTGTAAACCTGGTAGCAAGTACAGAGCTCAGGGCATGATATAAACCTTACATGTCCGTGTTGCCACGCTACTGGCAGAACCTAAATAAAAGGTATAAGCTGCAATCATACTTCACACCATCCATCTTTTTACTTCCCAGAAAAAAGACAGATACAGTTTATTGGTAGATGTGTGGTCCAGCCCCGTTAGGGAGATACGTGTTCCCCTCCAAAATTCAGAATTTCTGAGTTCATAGTACTTTCTGAGCACATTCTAAGTCTTTCTTGATAAGTAATTGACTCCTTTTAGCAACGGCTGGCAGAAGGAAGCTGTTAATACTTATCAGTTCTCGGTTCATCAGTTCCCAAACTAAGTCCTGTCTTTTTTCCAGTTTCCTGAGAGAAAGTACTGTGCTATTTGGAATACACTAATTAGCACAAGGCATGAAGCTTTTGTGATACAAGACTGGTAAATGTAAATATGTGTAATGATTATATGTATGTTATATATATGTGTGTGTTTATAAGAATGTAATATTAGGTATAGATATACAATGTATACAAGTTATATGCATAAAAATACATAAAATGCTGTATTATATAGATTATATAAACAATATATAGTATACAGGAGATGTCATATATACCTTACATAAAATACAATAGTATGAAATAGCCTATAATATATTGTTGTTCTATAAAATTATATAAGATTATATATAATGTATTATGTATTCCATACTATGTATCATGTGTGTCATATATAATATATTCTGTATTCTCTATTCTATATGTTATGTGTTATTATAGGATATAAATTATTATATTGTTTGTATATTTATATGTGTATTTAAATAAATGTCCTTTATAAAGCTAGAGGACAATATATAGTGTTAGGAATTGCTGGCTAAGAGTTTTAGATCTGCCTGAGAAATTTTAGCCAGCTCCACTGGCTAGTCAATCTCAATTTAAAGCTGACGTGAGGCACTGGAGAGGTTTTAAAATGCTTTATGTGACTGAGGGCCACCACACTGTACAGGATTACTAAGTTTCATTTCTTGCACTTCCAAACTGGCGAACTAGTCTGAAAATGCTGAAGCTGTGTTGGTTTATTGCAGTGGGACTCAGACGCATGACCAATGTGATTGTGCTGAAGCCGTTTTATTACAATACTCGAACTGTTATATACTTTACTAAAATGTGGGATAGCCCCGTGGCCTGCGTTCATTGGTTTTTAAACTTATGCACACAAACTATTATTGGTTAAACACAGCTGAAACAATACACATTCAGCATCTATTTAGGCATCACGGCAGTTTCAGTATCAGCGTGTGAATTCCTCCTTCGTGTCGACCTTCAGACTGTACCAGCTTGTCTCTTCTCTCTTCTATTACACAAAGTTCATAAGCTCATCATTTCAACGTGTTCGTCGTTTTCCAAAAAGCTTCCCACAGTTTATCACCCATCTTTTGGGAGTATCTCACTCACTGTTATTTCAAAGAGTGGTTAAGTAATGGAGGTGGTAGATATACAAAAGCATTAGGACTGCATACAGAAGAGCACCCCAAACTGCTCTGAGCTGAAAGTTCTTTGCGCTTTATGTTTGTGGTATGTAAATGTAACTTACACATAGAAACTGCAAAAAGATATAAATTGAGGAAGGGTAGAGGTGGGCAATCAGAAGCTAACTGAGTACAAAAAGCTGCTTTCAAACTGCTTACAACATGTCCTTTCTTAGCCATTGCAGTTACAAAGTGCTACATCGGAGGTCACTAGGAAGAGCTCAGACTTTTTATTACCCATCTTTCTGTGGCTTCCTCCCACTGATCCCCTAAAGCCACACAGAGAGGGGAGCTGTACTGCCCAACCTGGAGATGCTGATCGCCAGAGACCCCTCTGACTCTGCAAGTTTTATTTCTGCCTTACACAGTCTGTCTTTGCACAGGCATCAGATGGAGCAGCCTCCCTGTTTACCCCACACATGAGGATATGAGCCCCAGAAGGATCTTAAAACTTTCTTTGAAAATGCACTTGACCTTTCAGATCTTTATTGCTGTGCTGGGTTAGAGAAGGCCTTGGGGCTGGTCTGCAACCTATGCGTACTTGGGTTCATTAGAAAAAGGGGAATTCACACAGCTCATCAGTCTTATGTGGAAGTGCATTAAACATTTGATGCGCTTAAAATAAATTCAACAACCTAAAAACCAGAACGAGTTAGACCTTGGTTACAAGTATTTGGAGAAACAATTACAGAAGTAAAGCATGTAAGGAACCTAAGGAACTGAATACAAAATGCACAGAAGGGAATTGCCTTAAGGCAGGTAATGGCCTCTATCTGCCATTGCAGGACAGCGCAGATTTTATGCTATATTGACTGACCAGATGCCATGGCTTGGATGCCTTAGGGAATCTAAAATAGTGCTAGATACCCATATTTAGGTTATGGAGTCCTACCCAAAGGGTCATGAAACTCTTATTCTAGCTGTTAGGTCTGGATTTGTCATCAAATACTCGAGAAGAACTGAGGTCCTTGCTCCACAGGGCTCCATTTCTCCCAAGGCAGTATTACTGATGCATTTGTTTACTCCTACATGTACTTAGGGCTTCTACGAATTCTGCTGAAGCTTTAACACATGTCTGAAGAACTCCCTTATTTCTCTACTCAGTCAAGAACCTCTTAGTGTTCTCATGTAGTTTTTAGCTGTTTTCTGAAAACACGCCTGTGGCAGTAACTTTCTGAGCAAAAAAGACTGGAAACGTCTGACACCTCTCCTTCTGTTTACTTCTAGCCTCAGGAAATCAGTTGACTTGTGAACAATAAGTAGTCTGAATACAACAAATACTGAAAGAGAGCAGTGTCACTGAGAGCAGAGATTTTGTCTCTACATCTTTTCCTCTCACTTCTGCTTTTGACTAAAAAAAAGTAAGTGGCTACAGTATACGGGTGGAGTGGACAGTAGCGGTCAGAATTAGGAATGAAATTAATGGAAAATCCATCCAGTATAGAAAGCAAATATATGCAAAACAAGGCATGAACAGGTATAAACATTTGTATATATGTGGTCCTTGTATCAAGGAAATCTGTATGTGTAGTACTTTTTTCATAAGTACTACAGCACATACATACATAGTAGGACACTGGGCACTTTTCTGTGCAGAAGATGCACTGTATCAGGTATACACTGACAGATTGCATGTGACATTGCTTTAAATGAGAAGTGCGTTTGACTACATTACAAAGGATTTGAGACTGTTCGCCAGTTTCAGTTTGCATAATTCTATGAATTGTGCAACTTCAGACAGTACACGGAAAGGTGACAGGTAATTTTATAAAGCTAGATCTCATCATTTCTAAGTCATCAATAATCTCCCTTATCACTGACTGACAGTGAGAAAGTGGACCTCTGAAGTTAGACTGTCTGATCCACTTTCTGACATGAAGTATTAGAGTGGCTGAGCTGCAGTTGAGCACTAAGCATCAAAGAATCAGGGGTTAAAGGCTATGACACTACCAGAGAAACAAAAGGAGCTGCAGTGCACCAGGCTGCTGGAGCAACACAATTTAGCCAATAAAATTGTCTTTCTTATCTAAACGAGTCAGTGTTAATTATTGTGCTGAGGTCTAGATTAATGGAATCCTATAATGTAGCTTCTGTCACCTATAGCCCTGACTTGGTCAAATTTTATGTAAATCCTCACCTTCATACATAGAGGGATGCTGTCAGGTTGTGGTTTTAGTTTTGTAAGAAGACATGCATTTACCAGGGACAAGGTCACTAATAAGCCTTTCTACGATTTTTATGTTTACTTCCAATTAAACTACGTCTGATCTAGGGTTTAAAAATATCCCTGCCATGTTTGGAGCCTATGTATTGCAGTGTTGTGCCACTGTAGGTGGAGAGCCTTGTGCCACCCTCCTGCAGATAACCCAGGAGTGACACCTACCCATCTGTTTTATTTCTCCTTGATGAGAGAAACAGAAGATGAACAAGTAACCATTAATAGTAAGAGATAATTGGTCTTCAAAGATCCCTTCATTTATAAAAATTGGAGCTGTTGCATCACAGAAAAAAAACCCAAACATATTCTAATAGAAGCTATTTTTATCTTGTCATTGTCCTTTTAAATAATGTTACGGTGGTAGCATACCAATGCTCAGGCTCACTACTTCTTTTCCAGAAAGACAGTATAGAATCACTGCTGAGTTCCTTTTTTTACAAGAAACAGTCCTGAAAGTGACAGGTACAGCACATGTGGGGCAGGTATGAGACTATATGCATCATGAGATTTCGTGATTTTCTTGGGTTCTTGCTCTGATCTGCCCTGCCTTTGCTGCGTTTGTCGGTTCCTGCTGTGGTGAGCAGGGGACAAGCTGCACATTGTAGGCAGGTCACGAGCAGTGAACTCCTCCCTTTCATGTGAGAAGAGGTTGCAACATGGAAAGGGAGCTCATAAAAAAATAAAAATACAATATCACCCAGCAGACCAAAGGCAGAGCAGGACCAAAACCTCACTGTTCAGGCACATTCATACTGAGTTTATCAGTACCAACTGACAAGCAATGTCCTACTGAGTTTATCAGTATCAACTGACAAGCAATGTCCATTGTTTGGACATCCACGTGTAGTTTGTTTTAAATGCTTACTCAACCTTGCCCTTAAAAGTTGCCTTAAAAGCTTCACCAGAACAAACCCTTAGGCAAGTCCTATTTCTGCCAGGCAAGGGCATACCTTATGAAGGTAAGAGCAGTTTCTGCGGTTTTGTGTAGTCCTCTGGCCTAAAAGTTCTATGGGAAGAGGTGTTTCTTTATTTTTTCTGTCCCAAAGATCTGGTATCTACCCACCAAGCTGTCTTCTTCAAGTAAATAGCTTGCCATGTCTAAATGTTGTTTAAGGAAAATAATTTCCCATGAGGGCCTGAAAAATTTGACACAGCATAGAATAAGATCTCAGGAGGAGTGATTGCTGTTTCAACACAAAGCTGAGTCATTCTGCAGTTTGGGGTAACTTTTATTTACAGTAGTTTCTTATTCATGTGAGTGACTTGTGTGACTAGCTACTCAAAGGACTAATTAACTAAACTATTTCAAAATTAAACAAAGAATGATTATTTTTTTTAATTACTTTTTAGTCACTCACTAAAGTAACATTCAGGAATGAGAAGCTTTTGAATTCTGTTTTCTTAGGTTGCAACAGCCAAAGGGGTAATTATGAGCTTTGCTCCAATTAAACTACTTGATTAGGAACTTCTAGAAATTGAAATATCATCTGAATTCAAAAAACATAATAAAACAAAAAAATATCTGCCATGTAATTTTCCAAAACCAGCAAAAGGAATCTTTACAATATATCAAAAAAAGACCACAGATTTTTTCCTATGTCTGTCAAGTGTGAAGGGAATTGCATACCAAACATCTATTTTAGACAAACACAGTGTTTGTGGGATGAAATTATTTGGGTTCCACTACCAAATCTGCCTTGAATTTCCTATTCATTTGATCATAACTGTGAATTATAAAATTGTAGAATAATTTAGGTAAGAAAGGACTTCTGCAATTCCTTAATCCAGACCCCCTGTTCAAAACAAGGCTAACTTCCGCTAGATGAGGTTGCTCAGAGCCATGTCCAGCTGAGGTTTGAAAGTCTCCTGGATGGAGATTTCACCACCCCCTGCTCAAATGATTATTTTTTTTTTTCTTGTGTCTAACTAGAATTTCCCTTGTAGCAACCTGTGTTCGTTGCCTCTTGCTGTTTCATTGTGCAACTCAGAGAGGCATCTGGATCCATCTTCCCTAAAACTTCTCTAAGTAGTGTACAATTGTGATTCAACACCCTCCAAGCACTCTCTTACCCTGACTAGCCCACCCCAGCTATCCCACAGGTCACAGGTTCCAGGCCTATCACCACCTTGGTGACCCTCCACTGGCCTCTCACCAGTTTGTTGATGTCACTTTTGTTACAGAGAGGGAGCAAAATGGGACACTAATATCCTGGATATTGGGCCATATTCCAGCCCTCACAAGGGCTGAGAAGAGGGGACCCGCACAGTCCCTATCCTTGGAAGTTTACAAGCTCAGACTGGGTAAGGCCCTGAGCAACCCGGTCTGACCTCACAGCCAGAGTCCTGCTCCCATCTTGAATTACCCTATGTCCCTACAAGTAGGGACATGCTTTGACCTGCTGACTGCACTCCTGCTGGTGCAGCCCAGTAGGCAATTAGCCCTGGCCACCTCAAGGGCACATGCCTATCTCATGCCTCTGCTGCTTTTGGGAAGCTGAGATAACAAGGAGTATAATATGCCCCTGTCTCATTTGGGGTACATTCATTATGTTTGAGTAGCAGCAGAGACCCACTTAAATCTATGAACAGACACGGGGTTAGCTAAAAGTTGAAAATGTAAAAATGACCAGGCAGTGGAGGTTAAATATGACATACACAACAATGAGGTTATTTATTTCTCATTAAAAAAGCAGTTTCAATTTTATTTTCCTGTCAACATCTATTAAACTGAAGACGATTCTACAGTGTATGAGTGACAGTTTATTTGTCTATAATAACACTGCTCTCACTCCCCTTCTACCTTTTTCTTTTTTTCCTAAATGAAAAGCAAATCACAAATTTTTGGCAAGTTTCTGACCTTTATATGACCCTATATTTATTTGCCAAACACATGCTAAGGCAGAGTGAAATTGCTTTTATTTCTGATATAGAACTACATGCTCTGTGGCCAAGTACTTTGTTAAGAAATAATACCTGGTCCGTTTTTCATTTTTGTAAAAAGAACAAAGAATCTGTTCATTTTTGAGAAATGAACAATGGACCAGGCATTATTTATAACATCTGCCAAAACTCCAGCCAGGCGAACACCTCTAGTAGCTTTGGAGCGAGGATAATGTTGGCTGTATTTTCTCAACTCCTCTGTGTATGCATGTAGGAATTTCTAAATATGTCGATGGCTTTCTGAATACTAGTAATAAAGGGCAGGAGAATAACACAAAACAATTAATAATGTTACGCACTAATGCACCATTACAAGGCCACCAAAAGATTCAGTGAGTGATTAATCAGCTGAATGGTTCATTTTCCTTGGGGGTCTAATGAACAATTAATATTGATTAATGAACCAATTACTTTTTTTAAAAAATATAAGTTGAAAAGAACAAAGCTGTTGTCTGTCTGTCACCGGATTTTCCCTGTGAAACTAATAAAAATACAAGATAAGAATGGGAAGAAAAAAGATAAAGGTGTAAAGTGTAAGACTCATTGGGTCACAGAGGAAAACTTTAGCACCTCTTTTGATATAAAATCTACGATTATGAAAAAAGGAATCTTTATATTTCAAATTGCTATGCAGAAGTCAGACAGACAGGACCTTGCTGACAGCAGTGGGCCCACACAATGGCCATTAAAACGCAAACGCGCTCCCTTGCTCTAGGGTTTGAAGGATTCCCGCTCTTACGGCAAAGCGTGAGACATCCCCAAAACTGAAAGACTGTCACAGAAACTGCTGCGAAATTGATGGAAGAGATGGACACTGAGATGTCTTCTATCTGATCACCTCAAAGCTTCCTGTGGGACACTGGAGCAATAATATTAAACTCAGCGCTCTGCTTCAACTGTCTCGGCTTTCTTGCTATTTTTTGTTTCTGGAACCATGACACTTACAAGGCCAAATCACTGATATTTTATATAGAGCAGGGGGTAGATCCTGAGGAGAGCTGTCATTTCTATCAAATACCTTTAGGATTTAATTAAATCCCTTTTCAATTAACTCAATCTCCCACAACAAGTGTCTCAATTCCAGCGGTCATTGTGAAATAACTTTTAGCCCAGAGATGGCACAAGGAAGCAGAGAATGTCCTCAGGTAGATGCAACGTGTCTGACCTATGGACTCTTAGGACATGGCTGCTTCTTAGGAGGGTGGCAGATTTTGACAAGAACTCTTGGTGAAAAAGAGAGATCAAATAATTTTTCCACAACCCTCTTCTACTGTATCACTTGGGCCAATGCATATAATAAATATGATATTCATTTGTGGAACACATTTCCTATTCTTTTAAGAGTTTACCGTGTTCCCATGTTCCTGTGACATAACACAAATTCTAATCAGGACAACTATTACTTAAAAATACTTACTGTGATTACTGCAAAGTATCTATCAGAAGTATGCAAAGCTGATTATTGTACTAGCATCTCTTGCCCTCTGGACAAGAAAATAAGGAAAGAGCTTTTTTAATCACAGATGCTTCATAAACACCTTATAGAATGGTAATTTTTTCCTGCTAGTACATGGGCAAAATACAGGTTAAAGATAAAAACTTGGTGGCAGAAGTAATTTAGGAAAAGCAGCTCGTTGGCTGGTGAAGATTTTAGTGTTCTTCAAACCCAATGCTGCTGCTTTTTAAACATATGAGACTTTATCTCACCTACGCAAAGCTCAATTCTGAACTCATTAGTGAGCTTAACAAAACTCCTCTTGCTTTTAAGGGTACTTGCCTTTAAAGACACTCAGGCCTGACGAAGCACAACGGTAGTATGTAAATAAAAAGAACCGGGAAAGGTAAATAGGAAGAAAAGAGATGAAAAGGTACTTTATGCTGCTGCTGCATGCAATTAAAGTTGAAATACAAGGGCTTCAGCAACAGGAGCAAAGCGTAACACGTCGGGGTTTTCTTTTTTCTTTGAACTCTGCAGTCTAGTCCTTTTCTTTGTCTTCCCCCCAGCTCAACAGCCGCCTTCATCAGTGTTCAGAGATAGCTGTGCCTCTTTCAGGTTTCAGTTCTTGAGAGAAGGTCGACAAGAGGCAGGAGTAAACATTAAACAACTCCTTATTTAGTTTTGCTGATCAAATACAAAGCTAAGGATCTCCCAGCACCCACAAATTTCTGGAGACTGCAAATGCTGGTCAGAGGGGCAGGAGGTCCTAGAAACAGAGTTAGTCAGAGGAGCTGAAAAGGGAAAAAAGTAGCTACACTAAAGAGATCAAATGAAAACATGTTAAGTGCATAGGTTTTGCAATAAATATTTTTTTAAAATATCAGTTTAGTATATTATTTCCCAATTATTTGTCTAGTATTTTTTCTATTCCTTTCCCAGCAAAATAGTCCCAAAGGCTAAGGCAATGAAAGATGATAGTAGTTTTTTGTTAAAGAAGAACAAACCCTTCTCTTTGCAATAGCAGCAGAATTGGAGTTGCTTCTCTGCTACTGACACACTGGGCACAACACTGTGGGACAATTAGTGTATCTGTAGTATGATGTCAATCTGACTTCATACACAGGCTTAAATCCCCTCATCATCCACCTGACTACATATGCCCTGGCTCAAGTCTGGCGCAAGCCTGCTGGCTCTTTGGGAGCAAGAGGAGAGAAGCACAATGTCACAATGAAGAGGACGTGCAGAACGGCACCACCAGTTCACACCCTTATGATCCAGGGATTTGGGCCCCGCCTGAAACAGGCCCTGCTCACCAAAAGCTTAACAGATACAGCCAGGGAGTCTCCAGTGAGATGTGGCTGGAAGCAATCTGGCTCTGTTTGTCAGACCTTCTGCATGACCACCGCTTGCTCCCTTCCAGACCTTCTTCTCATCACTTCTGCCCAGCCCCTGAATGGAGACCTTGGCTCCCAGGCATTGTCTCTGCCTCACTGCTCCCTCTTACTTGTACCACAAAATAGAGTGTGGGTGTTACCTTCGGAGTCTCATGCCAGCAGCACAGCAGAGAGGGTCACAGTGATACCCTGTGTAGGCTGGGGCATGGAGGCAGAAGCAGAGAACAGCATCTCCTTCTCCTGAGGTCAAAGGACTAATGGGTTTGTCTTCGCACCTCTTCTCAAGGTAGGTGAACAGGAAGATATGACCGTAAAATTTATTGGAAATATTTTAAAGTGTTGCTATTTCTTGTATATTCGTGTGCTTTTGGGGAAGAGCTTTGTTCAGTTGGATATTTCTGTCTGTCCTCCCAAGTCTTGGCAAGAAATTTCCATTTTCCTTACTACTTCTTTATCTGGGAGTTAATAATGGCTTTTGGCATCTGTTCTTTTTCCGTTTCAAAATACTAAGGCAAATAATTACATAATTAATATGCTTCCTTGGTAAGTAACTTATTTTTGTCAGTCTTTTAAGTCCCACAGTCCTCTTCAGGCTACTTTCTTTCCTTAATGTTTTTGAATCCATTCCCATTTTTACAGAAAGTTCATGTACATCCTTCTTTTCATCCATGTGGTTTGCTTTTTTTTTCTTCGCTTTACAGTCTTAACTTTGGTCTGTAATTCTTTTGTTTTTCCACCATACTTGAATAATTTCCTGCATGAATCATACAGATGATGAACTAAGCTGAATGCTACAAAATGTGGGAATGTAAGATTCCTCCATGAAATAAGGTATGCTACAGTTCTGTAGTTCTAAACTAGCATGCCTGAATTAAAAAAATATTGGTTATCAAGAGCATATATAAAAGCTATGCTACCGAAAATGTGCATAGGCCTCTTTAAATCTCAAGGAAAGTTTGCAATACCTGAATGGCTCAGAACAAGTGAGCCTCATTTTTTCTGTCTGTTCAGGTCCAGGGGTGCATACTCTGTGAATTAGTTTGGTAACAGTATATTGAAAGGGATATCGTTCCGTTGGAACTGCACCGCTCTTCAAGGGGATAAGCACAGATTTATGCTGCTGTCTAAGGAAAAGTAGCCATTCTTACCCTCACACTTATTCTTTCCATTCTCATATTGCTCATTTTAATGCTTCCCATCCCACCAGAACTGATGGGAGATGTATTTCCTTGTATTTGAAACTGGGAGGGAATATACAGTTTTAAACTTACATTTTTAAGATGTTTCATGTTAAAAAAATATGTTGCTGTCACAAGTTTTTCATCTTTTATCAAATCCAAATCAATAATGTAGGTACAAAACCACATTATAATTAAATAATTCTTGAAGAGCTTTCAGAATATTTGTGGTCACTGACTTCTCTTTTCTTCCCTTTCCAGTTTGGCATGATAATTTCTCCCGTGTTTCCTATTCATGGCCTGAGCTGACTTCATCCATGATGGAAAAAATCTACTGATCTTTTGATAAGTTGCTCCTGATTTGTTTTAGTGAAAGCCTAACTTCCAGCTACTCCTCTACTTCACTTCATGATGTCTCATATTTGTTTTCCATCTCAGCTAGGTACCATGATTCCTGTTTTACAATATGCTCATCCTTCACTCTTACCAAACATTTGCACAAGTTCTTCCATGCTTCATGACATCTGAAATTTAGTAACTGTCCTTAACTGGAAGCTTTGCTATAGCAAGTCCTGTCTTCAGACTTTTTCAGCCTGAAGTCTTTCACATAAATGCAGAAAATGCCCTCAGTATTTCAAACACAAAGAAAATTAATAACCTAGAGGAGACTTTCTAACCTACTCCGTGCTGCATGGAGTAGGAACTGTCAAAAAGTAGTCTATTAACTGCGAATAGACTTTCAGTATAGAAGAAACCCATTACTGATATGGCACAAACCTTTTAAAACAATCTCAATTATTGTAAAAGAACAGCAGAGGACCAGTTTGACATTATGTTAGTTTATGACCCACATCCTTGAGAGCTCGAGTATTTCCTAACACTCCCATGATAGTAACTATGCAGCAACAAGTCAAGGATCAAAGACAGCAGAAGAGCTGGTGTTGAAAGGTACGTTTATTGACACAGTGAACTGCTGTCACAAAGAAAACCAAGGGAGTGATCAGAAGGATGCAGGGACACACAGGGTGTCTGAACACAAAAACAATCTGTGAAACTTCACTGAGCAATCTCTGTCAAAATAAGTAAGAAAGGGCTTAGCATTGTATTAGATTATGCAACCTAAAGTATTTTTCTAACTTTTAAAAAATAGTGCAAGATCCTGGTGGTAGGATAACACACCCCCTGAAAAGAGGCAGGAGGATTTTCCTTATTATCCTTGTTGATACCTTTGGTGCCATTTGCAGCAGCTAAAGTTTTAAAGGGCACACAAAAGCAACTTTGCATAGTGGATCTATCATGACTACATACTGGACTAAACAGGGAAGATCATGTAGATACAACCAACCAGATATCAGTGTTTTAACAATAAAAAGAAATCTGCAAGTCTCCATATACAGAAGGGCCTATGGGCATAAGGACCATCTGTGATAGGGTACCGGGAAATAAATCCATTTGAACAAGAACATCAGCAGCACAAAGTGAGGCAACGAATCTCACAAATGCCCAGTGTGGGTGCATATCCACTCCCAGCTGGCGAGGTAGGAACACTCCAGGTTATGGTACCAGCTGAAAAAAACACACGGATGCCGTCTCTATGGATTAGAGAATTAAGGAGAGGAACGTATCTGTCTCACAGAAGGATTTACTGAGTTTCTCTTTGTCTTCATGGCACTGGCAGGAAAGCCCAGGGATGGCATAGCTGGTTACTGCCCCTTTCTCCCCACAGAGCTCTCAGCACTGGCAGGAGGAAGGGTACAGAGCACACGGAATGCACATCAAGAATGCTATACCACTTGCGGTGTTGTCAGCACTGAAAATACACCTTAGGGTCCTTTATTTTTGAGTGTTTGCACTGTGAAAGTCTAGCTTTCAGAGAATAGGTGCTCAGTGGTTTTTGAAAGTCAGGCTCTTCAGTGTGCATTAAAATGAGCAACAGTATTTTGAGACATTTGAAGCACTAACTCACTTCTGAAAAAGGTTATTAAGCCTTTGTCTCCATATATACACACTTAGCAGCCTTGGCCATTGGCCACAAAAATTATTGCAAAAGCCTTAAGCACTTTTAAAGCCCTGACTGTCAGTGACTGGAAAGTTTATAACCTCTCTTGAGCCTTGTTGGTGGAAACATAATGAAATACTGCCCTGGTGCACAGCTGACTTTTTCAGATGTGTGGATCTTGAGTTTCCCGACATCCTTGATTTTTACAAACAGGAAAACTTGCTGTAAATCCTTAGAAAATTTTCCTTTAACCCTTTTATAGACTGTGACGTTAGTTACTGCTGTTGGATTTTCTTCCCCCTGTCTGAGGTAGGGGTAGCAGCTCAGAGTATTACCATGGGCCCTTGTCCTACAGTCTGACTTGCAACAGATTGTTGCCCTTATTCCTTTATGCCATGCACCACTCACTGTATTAAAGTCACAGTAGTAACAATTTTAACAATTTAGTGGAAAAAAAAAGAGGCATAACAGTCATACTATGCTACAAAACAAAGAGGAAGAACTGGGTTCAGACATATGAGCATATCCTACAATTGCATTTGAAAAACTGGGAGTGGGGAGGGCAAAAGAGCAAAGGAATGTACTGAAGCAGATTGAACAGTTCAATACTTTATAGTGATGTGGGTTGACTTAGTTCTTTTGCGTGACTAGACAGTAAATAACAACCATGCAGGTTCTGAGCAAAATACTCTGATAAGTAATTACTATTTCCTAGAAATGGATTGAGCCCGGCACCCCGGAGCAGTTGCATGAGCAATATCTAAAATAACAGTAACAGCAGGGCATGGTAAAATCCAATTGTTTACTCAATTCCATTCTGCTTTGTTCTGCTGTGCGCCCAGTTGAAAGCTGCCTGTAATGAAACACCAGAGACCTACATAAACTCGGATTTGACTCATGTGAAGGAGTTAAGGAGAATTCTCACTGCAATTTAGCAAAGGAGAGACATTCACTTGTTCATCCTCATCTCACTGGATTAACAGCTGTTGTATTCCTAAATAATAGACACGCAGCATGCTCATGCAATTAAAGCAATATTATAAAGATGGCTGGAGAGTTTAGTGACTAAACAATGTTATTTTGATTATGTATTCCATTACTGGCCGCTGTTAAACAGGAAGTATCATGCAGTCATTGAACAGGAACAGAACATTTCAGGTGCAAGGCAATAATTTTTAGAAGTGACAGGATGGAACCGCAAAGGCATAAAAATACTGTGAATTGTCTCTCTGAGATACCGACATAATCAAGGGACTAATATTCCCTGAAATTATGTGAAGTGCCGGCAGCTACCTATGAAGTTGCAGAGGGAGGACAGTGTCATTCACAGATCTGAAGTTTTGGAAAACGTGTGTTTAGGAAAGTCACTTCTACATGTCCAGAGGGTGTGTAGGAAAGGAGTACGTAGATTAGAGATTGAAGAGGTGACCTGGAAGAATTACACCTGGCTGTGCGCTACACAGACCCTGGGACAGGAACACCACTATCAGCAACAAATCTATTTTTTGGCTTTTTCATTCAGTTATTACCAGTCTCCTTCAACAGATGGTAGAGGAGGAGTTTGAGCAATGGTTCTACATCTTTTCTTCCTCTCTTTGCAATCAAACCATTTGAAGTCCTGATGAGCGGGGGAACTGCAGCTTGGAATAGGTCATTTTAGTCATATTTCAGGTCACAAAGACAGGACGCTGCTAGAAAGATGAACAGGTTTTCTGAGTTAGGAAATTCATCAGACTTCTAAAGACCAGCAAAGGCTAGCCTGGCCAAGGTGCAGTAGCCAGTTAAGAAGTTTGTAGATGTACATGTCAACAATACGAGTCAGTAAAATAAGGTGAAAAATTAAACAGCAACTCTAGAAAAAGGAAAAGATTTTAGGAAATGTGGGTAAAGTGTAGGCAAGAGGTTTATACATGCAAAGTGGTCACCAAAGTGGTACCAAGTAAGAAAAAGTCTCAAGGACATAAAGATTTAGAGGAATCCATAAGAAAACATTCAAATTCAATATTACGCCATTTGGAAGTAGTGCAGCATGTAGAGCAAAGAAAATTTAATATGTTTTAAGAATACACATGGAAGCCTGTGCTGGAAAATAGCCATTTCAAGAGGTAAGTCATTCACCGCTCCATAAGAATAAGCCACAGAAAGGAATAGACTCTGCCAAGTTTTCAGTCCACCAACCTCTTCTGAACCCTTTCCTTCAAAGAGGATAGTTTACATCTCCAAAGAGTGACATGTTCTGCTGCTGTAAAGTTGTTACACTGGGATTGTTTATGGGAGGAAACTGCAGAGGTACTGAAGAGATTGGAAGCATAAATGAAGATAACTTGCTCCTAAAAATTCTATGTGTCTTGGGAAACTTCATGCCTTCCATTTTAGAAAAAGAAAAAATTGGATTTATGGCAAATCCAATCCATCTGTCCATCTAAATTTGACAGGTGCTCTTGCTTTCACATTGCTTTTCCAGCTGAGAATAGTCTGGGGAAAGAAAGTTCTGAAAAAATAAATGGAAAATATAATGTCAAGAAAATGTGATTATCCATACACAGTTCAGAGCAGTTTCATCTCTATGATGAAACTCAGGCCTGAGAGTTCCTACATCCCTGTGAAAGGTTGGATGACAGAAGAAACATCTCAGAGGCACAAAGGGAGCTTTTTGGTCCAGCTTCCATTGCAAGTCAGTGGGGCAGGCTCTTCCCCTTCCTACGTGCCTTTGAATTTCTCCTAACAGGCAATGTAGCAGAAATGTTAAAGTTCTGGTGGCCTTTTCTGCATTCAGACATTCATGTTTATTTTATTATGGGTGAAGGCAACAATAACAAGTTAAGGGGGAAAGAGAATTGCTCAGCAGTGCAGTTTAAGATCTATATCAGTGTCTTTTCTTTTAAGTAACTTTGTTTTCATTTCTGAGGAAGAGACGGCCAGTCTGGAATAAAAGTTCCTCTAATGTCTATTGCTCTGAGTCAGTGATTTGTGCTCAGTAGGTGTTCCATTGTCAGGCAAGTTTCAGCAATAGGGCAGAACTGATGAGTCTTTTCAATCAGATTTGCCTGGCCTCTACCAGACTGCCCAGAACATCTGTTATCCCACATCTGGATTTGCCAACACAGAAGTGCCTCCGTTTTTATGGAGGCAAAGATGATGTACAAATAGTGTTATTTTGTCATTCCAAGCCACAAATTTCTAATAAAAGCACTTAGTGCAAAGCCCTTTCATATCAAAGAGTCTATTTCCAGGCTTCAGAGGTCTATGAGGCAGTTCAAAATTTGGTTCCGAGATTCTCCACAGTGCTGAGTGTTATTTAGTTTCTCACTGCTTATAAGAAGGCCACTTGTAAAATCCCGTTGCAGCTTGGATCTTACTTTCTACATATATCTTTGATTTCATAGCTTTAGATGAACCTACGTGTGGGTCTTAAACATTGCTAAGACGGAGGCTCCTGACTCAAAATGATACAGACTCTTTTCAAACCTGAAACTATCTGAACGAGCATGAGCAGTTGTTATTATCTTTCCAAGAGGAAGAAGTATCTTGGATATTTCATGATAGAATTACATGATGTTTACTTATGCTAATGCCTCCTTATTTCAAGGAGGTTTGCTTGTTATTTTTAAAAATGTTAAATATTTTATTAGCTCTGTTTGAAAAAGGAGCATCATGTTTGGCAGGTAACTCCCACACTAATGCCTACAATAGAAGGCAATGTTTGTAAAACAAATATTTAAGGCGTTGAGTGCTTTCAAAGATTAAAGTAGTCTAATTACTTTCATTAATGTTTTCCTGGAGTTTGAGATAATTTCAGTCTTTGACTGTAGTTTAGCAAAGCCACATAACTTTAAGAACTCAATAATGTTAGCATATCATACACAACAAGAACTTCAATCTAGGTTTTTAAAAAATTTCTTTCTTCTGTGCTGTACATAGAAATTCTCCAGAGTTTATTCTGCAAAGCTGTCCAGAATTTTTCCCATAGAAATGACCACACACTTCAGGTTTGCAAAATTCACAGATTTTGGAGGAACTGTCAGACGTTCAGGCTTTCTTTAAGGAAACTCCTTTCCTTCTTCCTCCCATAGAACCTTCAGTTTTTCTGGCATAAAGGTGTGCTGTCAAAGACTTCCCTTCCTGTCTAGAACAGTCCATCATTCAGAGTGAATTTCAATGGCAAGAGGAGTCAAAATCCTGTGGTGACTCCAGAGTTCCTCATATCTGAAGAATAGCCAAAGCGTAGATAAGGAGTGGTCCTGGTTCCACAGATTGCCAGTAGAGATTCCTTAACTATGCAAAATCACCCAGAAAGAGAAGGAAAACCCCAGCCTCAGTACTCTTAAATGAATTACACACTTTGTTGCTCTAAATAGGTACACAGATAGATAGTACAAGCAAACCAAAAAAGTCACAAAATAAAATAAAATCTGCCACAGCATTTGCATAAAGCTGGTGTGAAAGCCAGATTTTTCTTCTGTTTACAGTAAAACACTTGTAAGCTAAACTTGGGACTCAAAAAAGATATTCGAACCTCAAATGTATGTGAAGTTCCCGCCTTAAGGGAATGTGCAAGATTCAGTCATATCCCTTGATATTAAAATGCTAGCAGGCTCTAAATTTTATGGTAGTATCATCAAGTAGCAATGCTAGTAGGTTGTTCTGTGTTCTGGAGCTCAGGACAAGGGATAAAATGTTCCTTTCAGCTTTTGGTCTTTCGTTTCTGAAGTACATGACCTACCCTGTCCAACATCCTGTTACTTCAAGGAAGCTGAAGGCCCTTTTGGACTTACAGTTTTCCCTTACTGAACCTCACATTTTCAGATGCACGCACACCTCAGGTTTTGGCTGTGTCATTGCTAAGAGAGAGGACTGGAGAGCGAGAAATGCTGAATACTTCCAGCCACAAGGGCAGTTCCTGAAATGTGCGGTATGACCATGTGACAGTGAAACCCAGGGTTCCCCAAGCCAGCTGTTGTCAGACCACTTAGTAGGCACAGTTTTGGAAAATGACCTCTCACCATAAAGCGACAAACCCATTCCTCACTTTCCCACAGGTCTGACAGGACCGAAATAGAAAAGATGTAAAACAAATTCCTATAACAAGGTTGACGTACTACCTTATTAAACCTAACACAGGAAATCACTTCATTGATCTGCATTTTGTTTAGATTGCTGTTGACCAGTATCACTTGTAACAGCCATGTGCTCGTGCAGCTGAGAAAGGTGTTACTGTTCCCAGAAAGGATGCAGAGGATTGGATGAGTCACAAAAAGGCTTAGAAGATATAATATTAAACATGACTCATTATATTTTTAATAACCAGTCATTGCTTCTTCCCATTTACAATTTTTATAAAGGAGTTGAAGGCACAGGTTCTGATTTTGCATACTTCCCTGCATCTCACAAACGTCAGTAACTCTATCCCCTTCCTTAGAGGAACTCCAGATCGTCATATAAATATAAAAATAGAATCTGATACACATCTTTCTTTCATTTAATTTTCCTAGGGAATTTATCAAAGTTGTGGTCAGATGTTTGCTATATGATATTCCTGCTAAGCACTAACATCTGATGCAGTGTGATGTTAATGAACAATCTGAAAATATGAATTACAACTGTACACACTGTTACTGCAGTGAATCAAACTGATCATAGCGAGCCCTGCTATCAGCTCTCCCTTTTTATAGTTGAACTTCACACTAATAATGCAGTAGGTTTTAATGCTGCTAATTCAGAAGCTTTGTTGTGCTTCCTCCTGTATATTTCTGCTCAACTAAACAATCATCCAAGTGAAAAATATCCCTTTCTCATTTTTAGAACGTTACCAAAAAAAGCTATTTCTGAAGTTCTTTTACCTTCCTGGAAACTAAAATTGACACGTTTTGAAGGTTAGTGCAGTGGCACCTTACTGACTCTTGACACTTTGGTTTACTAGTCTTCATTCAGATGAGTAAAAATCAGTATATGCATTGCTTCAGTATCATCTTCTGCAATTACATACTTTTCACATAAAAACTTGAGGGCTTTTCACAGGAAAAAAAAGGTAATGTGACAAAAGAGGTAGCAAAAGAAATAGTGATTTTCAGGTAAGACTTAAGCACAAGAAATGTGGTCACAGCCATGCTGCTGTAAAAAGAGCAGAAGGAAAATATTAAGGAGCTGAGCAATTGGTCTGGATTAGGGATGCCCAGAATATTGAAGTTCCAAAGACACAGCTAAGTGGCTCTTCTCTCAAGTTTTAGGAATCAAAACATTCAGAGAGTTTGCTGGAACCCTCTGAGGTGAGAGAAGGTCCTCCGTAGGTGGAGTGACAAACTTGCCCCTCAAATGCTACTCTGCCCTTAGGACTACAGGATGACTGATGGTGTTGGCTTTTATCACATCTTGGCTGTAATCCAGCGTTAACCCCCAGATTTCAGTTCTGAATGACTTTTCACTCACAGTACTGTACCCATGAGAAGTCTTGATCATGACACTGAAAGCATTGCTTACTCTGTATTTTCCAGTGCTTTCTCTTGACTTATGGGGGATGACAAGGAGAAAAATCACAGGAAAACAAATTTCTGCTTCCTGCCAGACAGCAGAAGCAATTCCACGTGAGCAAAGTACACTCCGAGTGATGGAGATTTGGAAAAAAATAGGCATTCCCCTTCTGTCTTCACTGATTAAGTAGAGGGAGAAAATATAGCACCACAATTACAACCTATAACATTGGATTTTCTTTTCTCAAAGACAAAAGTAAAATTTGAATGTTGATGTCTAAAGTGCTCTGGAGGACTATATAGCAGCATAAAAATTGTTTGAACAAATAAACAAAAACTTTGCCATGGATTAGGTAAACTGGGATGTCAAAGGGCCTGAAGAGAATAGGATCCAGCTGAGTGTCCTATGGAGCCAATTTGTGTTCAACTTCCATCACAGGTGTGACAAACATGACACATCCAAAATTCACCAGAATTGACCCACATATGCTGACTAATTTGTGCAATGCGCATACAACACATCTGCTATTCTCAGAGCTGTTGGACTCACAACACATGTCCATTCAGCCATTTACATTTTCCAGATAAAAATATGTGATCTTGTACATAAGTGAATTAGTTAATTAGTACACCACAGGGAAGTAACTGTGCATTTGCTTAAGATGCTGTGGATCTACATATGAAAGCTGTAGTGGAAAATTTGGGGAATGGAGTTCCTGCCTCCCACAGTCCTTAATTCCATAAGATTGACAAGGTAAATCCCACAAGATCTTTTTATTCCATTGTCTTCATCTTCTTAATAAGAGTTGACTAAGAAGGAAAGGAAATTTGTGTACTCCAAAATAAAGGAGATTCATTCCATGAGTGATTCAGAGACTCACTAATGAGAGTAAATCTTTGATGCCACTAGAAAATATTGCAGTATATACAGAAACACATATATTAAATACATGCATGTGGTGTTACAAAGACTCTTCTCTGATAAACTTACATTTTCCCAATTAAGAACAAAATTTAATTTCATGAGCAAACTATGTGTGCGCCTCTTTTTCCTCTTCTGGCTTTGACATCATCCTGCAGCTCTAGTTATTACTGTGTAATTGTCTTGAAATGTAGTTATTGTTAGGAATCGTTGCAGATGTTCCCCATGTAATTCAAACTAAATGAATATAGAATTAAATTACCAGTGCAAAGCTTTTGCAGTGCAAGTTGCAGTAAAAATGGTAAATTATTCTCTCTCTTTAGAGGAAACTATCCAAAAACGTAATGGGAAGTTAAGTAAGCAGTATTTCTTACTCGGGAATCTAGAAAGATTCAAAATGGGATGTCAGAGTTAGTGCTGAGTCGCTTAATATATTGTGCCCATTCAAGAGGTGTAACAATGAAGTACCGTTGCTCTGTGACTCTGATTAGGGAGAAGTCAATAAAAATGCACCAGCAGCTGCCTTAAAATTTATTGGGACCTAGGATACTACCATGGACTGGAGGAGCTTGTGACTATCTATTATATTCCATGGCTTCTAGGACTGTCCGTTCTCTTTGGGCAAGCTTAAAACATGCTAAAGAGCCCGATGACTGTGAGCACTTCCCCAGCCGTCAGACACCACGGAGGCAACAATTATCAAATACATCACTTTGAAGAAGAAGTCTGGAACTCCCAGACCTGTAAATCAGACCAGCCACACCATCTACAATTGAAGGCTCATATTAATATGCAAGTTAGGTACAATGACATGGCAGACACCAGAATTTCAAGTTACATTTCAGAGCTGGTGTTCCCTTAGCACTGATGATGAGTGACACTTCCATTCAATAACTATTCAAAGGGCAACACAGAAACGAAAAGAGCAATTTATAACCTTAAAGGAGGTATGCACCCAAAACTGGGGGTTCAGTAGAGAAGGTGAATCTGCCAACAGCCTTCAGACAAATGTATGCGGATAATAGGGCTCAGAGTGAATCATCAATGACAAAATTGAGTTTTGGGCAGCTGCATGGAATGAGCAGCCCATGAATGTCTCTGCTTTACCTTATTAGTGTCGATTTATTTCTCTTTACAAAACAGACAGAGGTGAGTAGGGGCCATTCCATTCTCAATTTTCTCAAAATGAAGTGTCATTAATATTGTGGACACCTTTGGACCCTGGGCAGGGCCAAATAGCACAATGTACAAATAGCACAATAGTACAAATGAATGTACCAGATGGAAAATGTGAATTTACATGTATTTGAATGAACTTTGGGTTGTTTCAAACAAGCTAGTTTTGTGGGGTTTTTTTCTTGTTTGTTTGTTTCCATGACTATTCTGTATTTGAAACATTTTAAACCATGCTAGGACTGGTACTTTCAAATAGGTCTAAAGTAATCAGCAAAATCTGGATTTCTTCCAACATATTCTTTATCCAATGTTCCAGCATTACAATATTATCCAACATTCCTTTTATTCCTGTAGAAGTCAGTCATAGTTGTAATAGCTCTCCAGGCTTCCAGCTTTGAAAGGTGGAGATTTTGCTTCTTAATGGAACTGAACATTACTGGGGTTTTGTTGTTTGTTCTTTAATATGCATAATTCATGACAGATTTTAAGTGAAATCTGTGTTCTACATTAGTTTCTATCTCTTTTTAGCAGAAGCACTGAGAGTTTAATATCTGAACTTGGATTTACGCCCAAAGTAGAAACTAACGTTCTTCTGTTTCCAAACCAAGTTCAACAGACATTATAGGAGATGATATACTCCAAGTATGTTCCTTGAACTGTTGACTTGCACAGGCTGATTATTTGCATAAAAGAGAAGTGAAGTAGTCAGAGTTTGGCTCCAGTTAGATTATTAATTCCACTGTTAATCCATTGGCTGACTCAGTCTATAGGTACAGAAGGCACATCTTCAGACCATGAAGTTGGGTGATCCTGTCAAGTCTTTCCCTCAAGCCGCACCAGATCGGCAGAGAGGTAACTTCCAAAGCTGTCCTATAGCACCTACCCTGTTCTTTAAGATTGCAGCCTTGTACTTCCTTGCCTTTTAAACCAGAAAAATGTAATTTGGAAACATCAACACACCATTGCTCAAAACCTTAAGGTAGATATTAAAGCTAACTGCTGATATTTTCTGAAATCAATTTATTTAACTAAATTAATAGGTTTATAAATAAAAATGTAATAAGTAATAAATAAGTTAAGTAAATGGGTTGCAATAGGGAAATGTAATTTTCTTTTTGATAAATTTTACTGATGTCATTTGAATCAATCCAGTTGTTATTGAAAAATATTTTTAAGTAGTATATTTAGAAGACTAAATGTTATTCTAGGCCATCATCCCATGAAACCGCAGAGATGCACTCACCTTTCTTCCCAGCAAAAGTTGAGTCCTTAAGTACAGCGTGGACTTCCAACAACATGTGCAGCCACTTTCTTTCAACCTACACTATGTTGTTGAAGAAAATCATCTCATACTCAAGTTTGCTGAGGATACAAAGCTGGGAGGGGTGGCTGACACACCAGAAGGCTGTGCTGCCATCCAGAGAGACCTGGACAGGCTGGAGAGTTGGGCAGAGAGGAATCTTATGAAATTCAATAAGGGCAAGTGTAGGGTGCTGCACCTGGGGAGGAATAACCCCATGCAGCAGTACAGGTTGGGGGCTGACCTGCTGGAGAGCAGCTCTGTAGGAAGAGACCTGGGAGTCCTTGTGGACAACAGGATGACCATGAGCCAGCAATGTGCCCTTGTGGCCAAGAAGGCCAATGGCATCCTGGGGTGCAACAAGAAGAGTGTGGCCAGCAGGTCAAGGGAGGTCATCCTCCCCCTCTACTCTGCCCTGGTGAGGCCGCACCTGGAGTACTGTGTCCAGTTCTGGGCTCCCCAGCTCAAGAAGGACAGGGAACTGCTGGAGAGGGTGCAGCATAGGGCTACCAAGATGATTAGGGGACTGGAACACCTCTCTTATGAAGAAAGACTGAGGGAATTGGGTCTCTTTAGTCTGGAAAAAAAGACGGTTGAGGGGGGACCTGATCCATGCTTATAAATACTTAAAGGGTGGGTGCCAGGAGGATGGGGCCAGGCTCTTTTCGGTGGTGCCCGGTGACAGGACAAGAGCTAATGGGCACAAACTTGAGTATAGGAAGTTCCACCTAAACATGAGGAGGAACTTCTTTACCTTGAGGGTGGTAGAGCACTGGAACAGGCTGCCCAGGGAGGTGGTGGAGTCTCCATCTCTGGAGACATTAAAAACCCGCCTGGATGCGTTCCTGTGCAACCTGCTCTAAGGTGTCCCTGCTCTGGTAGGGGGGTTGGGCTAGATGATCTCCAGAGGTCCCTTCCAACCCTATGATTCTGTGATTCTATGATTCTATGATTCTATGATTCTATGATACTTATTCAGTGTAGTTTATTAAACTGTTTGAAAATTGGGTTTGGTATTTGTATTTTCCATCTCATACCTTTTCTGTGTTTCCAGGTTGCAAGAGCAGGCATAGCTTCCTTGTTTTCATAGGTGGTTTTGACAAACACGGAAGTGTTTGCGTTTTCCTGAACAAAACTTTTGATGAATGTCTGTGTTGCTGTACCATTTATCTGCAAGTTTGTTTAGTGTCTGTTGTCCTTTAATTTTTCCATTTCTTTTTATAAGTATCATCCTCTTTGCCATTTAGATCTTCAAGATGAGTGGCCATATTTGACTTTTTTCCTTCTTCTCTACCACTTCCAAGTTACATCCAAATCTTCTCTCTTCTTTCTGTGAAACACTAAAATCTTCGGTCTCTTGTGCAGGCAATGGTCTGAATAATTAGTGCAAACTTACAGCTGCTTCTGCCTTGATTACTCTAGCCTTCAAATATCTCTTCCCTGACTTTTTTTCCAAAATGCTGATTTTTTTTTTTCAAATTGCTGCCAAAGTGATCTTTCCTATGCATAAATCTGATTTTATCTTTTAAACATACATCCTGAAGTTTCAAACATTGATGTCTTTCTAATCGGTCTTCCTTGCTCTATACCATTTTTCCTGATGACCCCACCAATTACAGAATCACAGAATCACAGAATCATCAGAGTTGGAAGGGACCTCTAGAGATCATCTAGTCCAACTCCCCTGCTAAAGCAGGATTGCCCAGAGCACATTACTCAGGACTGCATCCAGGCGGGTCTTGAAAATCTCCAGGGAAGGGGACTCCACAACCTCCCTGGGCAGCCTGTGCCAGTGCTCTGTCACCCTCACCGTAAAGAACTGTTTCCGTGTATTTGAACGGAGCTTCCTGTGTTCTAACTTGTGCCCATTGCCCCTCGTCCTGTCACTTGGAACCATTGAAAAGAGCCTGGCTCCATCCTCCTTCAACCCACCCTTTAGATACTTGTACGCCATAATAAGGTCTCCCCTCAGCCTTCTCTTCTCCAGGCTAAAGAGTCCCAGCTCTCTCAGCCTTTCCTCATAAGGGAGATGCTCCAATCCCTTAATCATCTTAGTTGCTCTTCGCTGGACTCGCTCCAGCAGTTCCCTGTCCCTCTTGAACTGGGGAGCCCAAAACTGGACACAGTATTCCAGTTGTGGCCTCACCAGTGCAGAGTAGAGGGGGAGAATGACCTCCCTCGACCTACTGGCCACACTCTTCCCTATGCAGCCCAGGATTCCATTGGCCTTTTTGGCGACAAGGGCACATTGCTGGCTCATGGATAATTTACTGTCTACCACGACCCCCAGATCCTTCTCCTCCGAGCTGCTTCCCAGCAGGTCCGCCCCTAACCTGTACTGGTGCCTAGCATTCTTCCTCCCCAGGTGCAGGACCTTGCACTTGCTTTTGTTGAACCTCATTAGGTTCTTCTCTGCCCAGCTCTCCAGTCTGTCCAGGTCACGCTGGATGGCAGCACGGCCCTCTGGGGTGTCAGCCACCCCACCCAGTTTGGTATCATCAGCAAACTTGCTGAGGATACACTCTGTCCCCTCATCCAGGTCATTAATGAATATATTAAACAAAATTGGACTGAGTATTGACCCCTGGGGGACACCACTGGTTACAGGCCTCCAACTAGACTGTGCCGCTGATCACAACCCTCTGAGTTCTGTCCCGCAGCCAACTCTCAATCCACCTGACTGTCACCTCATCTAGCCCATACTTCCTCAGCTTCCTAATGAGGATGTCATGGGAGACAGGGTCAAAAGCCTTGCTAAAGTCAAGGTAGATGACATCCACAACTTTCCCCTCATCCAGCCAACCAGTTATAACATCATAGAAAGCTATCAGATTGGTCAAGCATGATTTACCCTTGGTAAATCCATGTTGACCACTTCCAATAACTTCCTGTTCCTCGACGTGTTTGGAGATGACATCCAGAATGAGTCGCTCCAATACCTTCCCAGGGACAGACGTGAGACTAACCAGTCTGTAGTTCCCTGGGTCCTCCTTCTTGCCTTTTTTGAAGATTGGAGTGATGTCGGCCTTCCTCCAGTCCTCAGGCACCTCTCCTGTTCTCCATGACCTTTCAAAGACGATGGAGAGTGGTCTAGCAATAACATCCGCCAGCTCTCTCAGCACTCGCGGATGCATGCCATCAGGGCCCATGGACTTGTGAATGTCCAGCTTGGCCAAGTGGTCTCTGACACGGTCCTCCTCAACTGAGGGAAAATCTTCCTCTCTCCAGACCTTCCCCTTTGCCTTCAGAGTGTGGGATTCATGAGGGACAGCTTTAGCAGTGAAGACCGAAGAAAAGAAGGCATTCAGTAACTCTGCCTTCTCTGCGTCCTCCACCACTAGGGCACCCATCTCATTCACCAATTAAGAACATTAACAATTAAGAACATTACTTTTAAGAAGTCCTCAAGAAAATATTTGGGGTGAGGGAAACTAATGATGAATAAGCCTTCAGTTCAATGCTATTAAATGCGTAACCATGAATAGAGCACTTTCGGTACCCAGTGTTTACATTAAGGCACACAATGGGGTATCTAGCTGAATCAGAGCCCAAATAAATGTAATTTTAACTTATCATTGTCTTATACATCAGACTAGCATTTCTAGACTGCCAAGAGCATTGTTTGTGCTAAACAAATAACACCCAGCCAGACTGCTACAAATTTTTTCTGTGATGTTTTGCACTAAGAATATCATCTGTCAAAAGATTGCTCTCAAAGCACTTTACAGACATTAACTAATTAGGCCTAATGACACTTCTCTGGAAGTAGTGAAGTGTAATTAATTCCCTTTTGTGAAAAGGGAATTTAAGGCACAGAGAGATCAAATGATTTTTCCAAGGTCATGAAGGATATTACAGAAGATGTGGGATCAGAACCCAAATAGTCCAACCCTCCAAGACTGTGCTTTAGGCACAGGAACAGAGCTATCAGCTGTGGGAGGAGGACAGCTCTTCCTTTCCTTTCTTTGTTATTACAGAAGTACAGGAAATTAATTGCTGCACAGACATGCTTTCTTTAATTCCACACTAATGGCCTGCAAAGGGTGCCTGTGATAGTCCATTAGGAAGGAAGCTGCCTGCCTCCTCCAAGTTCTGTGTGTAAACAGCAGTGAAGAAACTCTGTATTTCCAAGTTATCACTCTGCGGAGGACAAAGTATTGCTCATGTTATGCATTTGTATTGATAATGCCATTTACTATTTATTGTAGAGCTGTGGTTTTAATCCTGTGCATTTGTATTCCTCAGAGTTAAATCTTACAGTGACAAGAAAAAGGCCACAGAATTTCAATTTATGTGTAAGAGGTTATCTCAATGACTTTTGTAGATATGTAAATTCATGTCTTAGCTTTGCTATAAACCTCAAGGATTTTTTTTTACTTTTTTGGTTTTGTTTTTGTTTTTTTTTTTAACTTAAGCTTTAAAGTAAGTGTTTTCCTGGCCTGGACTGAGCCAGCATTGGCTAATAGGAAGAAGGGATGGGTAGCCCCCATCTACAGATAAATGGTAATGCATTATTGGGAAAAAAAAAGGAAGAATATGAACTAAGTGATCTGGTTTAGAAGCCAGCCTCCCTCTCTTCCCTGCTTAAATCCCCAAAGCTCTCCTCTAACTCGAGTATATTATAAGTAAAATAAGTATATATGGTCAGATTTTCAAAGGTGATTAGGTAAATAACTGTGTGGGCAGGTCCTTGTGAGTTCTTGATACGAGTGAGGACACTTGAGTCCCACTGGATAGAGAACAAAGAGAGGGAATAAGCAGTTCCATAAAGACATGTTCTTTGATTTCACACAAACTGTCTTCCCGTATCACTTTTTTAACTGTCTTTGTGCCCTGAGATTTTGGCTGGCTTTTGATTTTTACTCTTAGTAAAATTGATATAATGAAGCAGAAGAAGAGCTTCTGAGCAGGAACATCTTTGTCTGTCTGTCTCTGTAGCTGCTCTACTCCAAGGTTAAGAAAACAGGAACTTAATCTCTGAGCTTTGCTGATTGAAAGTGATTGACTGTCTTTTTTACATATTTTTTAGTGTATTTCCAATGTTAACTGGCTTTCTGAATGGAATTTTCTTGTAGTCCATGCTAAAAGGTAACCAGTATTATCACTGGAAGCCACAGCTGAGGGAGGATCTACAAAGATCTGTGTGTTAAAACTAGCAAATAAGACAGCCTCTTTTCTACTCTCTTGCACCACCTGATAAGAATTTGCACCTCACATTGCACTGATAAATCACTGGGCAAAATATATAGCAGTGAACAAAGAGTTCAACACCTGACATGTGCCCAAAGTAAGATAAATAATTAAATCAATACACTGCAGAAGTATGAAACTTTTTTTTTTTTAAATAGCCACACATTTTTTCTTGTATTCACTATGATTGGTTTAGCAGCTGAACCAGGCAACAAACAGTATATGAAGCAAAAGGCAGTTTATAAAAGGTCCCACATCTGGATAGAAAATTCTTCTTTTTTTCCTATAAAATAAGAATTTATTTTATGAGTTTATAAATTGCAGCTCTTAAACTATTCATTGAGAAATCGACTATAACCTCACTGCGGTTCTTTTAAAAACTACAAAGAAATGTTTCCGTTTAAATGGATACCATTGACTTTCCCCTGCACTGACTTCTCTTCTGACAATTATTTTCCACTGATGCTGTAACTATTAGCAGTGTGGCAGTGCTTGGAACGTGAGATCAAGGTACGTTACATTTGTTGCTGCTGCTGCTGTAAAGCTTTGCTGTCCTCAGTTTGAACCTAGGTGAGTGAAAATGGCTGTTTCAGTAAACTAGAGATACAATCTGCAGGATTCCAGATATCCAGCAAGGTTATTACAGCCTAATATTTTAGTATCTAATTCCAAGGGCATCCAGCAACAGGCAGGGCTCAGAATGACTCCCAGCTGGCAGTGCTTCTAAAAGAAACCAGACGTTGTCTTAACTTGGTTCCAAGTTTACAGACGTAATTGTGTACTGATGGCCATGTGGCTTCTTAAAACAGAGCATTTAAATAATGAGCATTTAGCTTGTACATTAAGGTTATGATGCTAACTCCTTTCTCTCTTCTTGCACCAGAGTTGTCGAATCCTGATCCAAATAATGATGTGTTCACCTATCTTTTCACACAGCCCAGGTGTCACAAAACATCAATGATTTCATTGTCTAGTTGTGTTATGCTTTCAATTTCTCCCAAGATCCAGTATGCCCCATGCTCACTTTACTTTCTCAGCTTCGACCTTGATCCTGCAACTGGACCCTCCCCCCACCCCCAAATAAGCATTAATATATGAGAGAGCACCACTTCAGGTCCTCTCCACTCTGCTCCTCTCCCCCCAGACTCCCCATGTGATCAGAGCTTTCCTAGCTGAGGTCAGCAGCCCTACCCCCTGGTCACCTATAACCTTCAACGGGATGAATCACTGTGCTCAGCTCCTTCACCAGTCCCACCTGGCACAAAGCAGGAGAGCCTGGCTATTCGGAACCAAGAAAGAGGGGAAAAAGTGTTTTGCTGATCATTCAGAAGTTCTAGGAGGGACTCTAAGAATGTGAGGGAATAATTCCTTTCTGCTGTTCCCTGAGGGTAGTCATCCCTCTGCTATACACAGACATTCGTGTACAAGAAAAAGCCCCTTGCGCACGGAATGGGAAACCACAGCCTCCGGTCGTATCCATCTGCCAGATTTCTGCTCCCAGACATTTCAGTGCAGGACTAAAATCCTTCATGCTTGGAAAATGATATTTTTTTTTTTCATTATATTTGTATTAGTCCACTACATATTCCAGAGTGCCTGAACAGTTTGTGTAAAATCTGTAGAGACCAATGAGTTAAATATCAGCTCAACCTGAAAGCAGAGGCTTAAAATGGAGACAGTTCGTCAGCAGTCTCTTCACTTCCTCTCGCTAATAATATGATTGCATTGTAGTACTCGTAGCATAAACTCTTGTAATGACATTACTGGAATTGCTGCAGAGGCATAATATATCCTAAGGTATATTTATAATAATGCTAACATTTCTGATACCCATAAATTTGTCTGTCAAAGTTTTCATGATTAACCTATTTTTCTCCTAGCATATGAGAGAAAACTAGTAATTTGCTGGTTTATGTTTGTGTTTCCATATCTCAGAAACAGATCAAAATTCACTCTAATACTGTAGGATTTGAATTAATGCTTGAGCCCTTAATTTACCTTTCCCATGTGTAAAATATGAATATTTCTCTATGATACATTTAATATCCATCTTTCAAAAAAGCAGCTATAAAAATATACAATAATTTGGAAAAAGAAAACATAAGGGTCTCCAAACTGTATTTCGAATAGAGGATTATGCCAAAACACATAGTATCATATCACTAACAGAGCTGCACTAAAAAAGAATCAGATTAACTGCAAAACCAGATAAAAAATTACTTCATTGGCCCATATTGCTGGGCCTGAGTTGGATGGCATTCAGAAATCTTGTTTGCTAAATGATTGAATAATACAAAAAACTTCTTTGTTGGTAAAGAACTATATTTAAATCAATCTTCTAGAAAACCAGAGGCCATGCCAAAACAGTGATGAATGAATGTTAAAGAAAACGTTCAAATTAAATACTTTAAATAACTGATACTTCTGTGTGCCGGTGGGTTACACCTCATCTGGGTTCAGAGGACTCAAAGTTAGTTTGAGTCACTATCAACTCTGGTATCACCAGTCTGCTATTTACCTCCCTCAATTTAGACAAGCATCTTAGGGTGGGCTCAGCTGCCTCTGAGACTCATAAAGAGGGAGCCTGGCAAACTAGTTTAGAGTAGTTTCTACCCATGCTTAAAGCGGATAGAATAAGGGGAGTTTAATTGTATCTAAAGCCCTGTACTTGTACTACTGATGGGAGTTTTGTCATTAACTTCCAGGGGGACCTGACCATTGCAGCGTGGTATGATCAAACCAGTGAATTTGTGGGAAAGGAGACTGGTCTAAACTTGAGATACGTTTTTCATTATGTGGCAAAATTCCTCTAGTTCTCAGTGACAACTGCTGCCAGCAGTGATTTTCAGCTTCCAAATTATATCTGGCAACATCTTTGCTCAGATTCCACCTAATTATACAGTGGATGTTTAAAGGTAGTTTTTAATTCCATAATGGACCCAGCACAAGCCTTTTTTTGCTAAGAAAAGTGCTGAATATAGACCACATGCCACTTTTCCAGAGATGAGTGTAGAAAAAACTATAGGTGTTGCAAAGCATCTTAGTTTTAGCCAAAGTAATAGCTAGCCAAATTCAATCTATCTGCAATAAGATTTTTTTTTTTTCAGAAGTGCTAATAAATTTAGAGGGAAGAACTTTGTAGGGAAAGCACACACCCAGATACACCCATATGCATAACATGCAGCTGTATGTACTCCATGGAAAGTATGCGTTAAGCTACACAAACACACTCAAAACTTTTCTGGATGAATAGCTGGTGAAGCTGGACAAGATGTCCTCAAGCAGTTGACTTTCATGAAGCAGATTATACACTTCCACTTTTAACACAGACCATGTAGCAAAACCATCCAGAGATACCACGATCTTATCTTTTCTTGAACAGCTGTGTCTCGAGGCTAATTCTTAGCCTTTGGCCTCTGCCCCCATCAGGTGCCTTCTCCATGGTCCAATTGTGTTCTCAGTCACCTGCTTCATCTGTGTTCTCATTGTTATGCATATATCAGCTTTACCCAGCTCTCAAAGTCGCATTTCTTCAGTGGCTCCTAACCTGTTTTCAGCTTGTGCACATATTTCCATTTTCCTGTGCTGTTTTTGGAGGTGGTGCTCCACAAAAGAGCAGAGGACACCTGGTTCCAGGCTCCAGTTCACACAATCAGCTCTTGCAACCTCAGCCTGATGGCAAGTCTAACCGGTCACAGTCCTGACAACCTGCCAAGGTCGGGGCTGTGGGCAGCACAGGCTACTATTACTGGACCATGGGGCAGGAAGACCACTTCTTCTCTTAGTCCTACAAAGCCCTTCTTTCTACAACACAACCTGCATTGGGAGAAGGGGAATGAAAAAGCATACAGCTAAGGAGAGCTGTGTCACCATGGCTCTACTGCTATTTTTCAGTCATTGCTCTTCTCAGCAAGATATATTGTGTTTGTACATGATGGAGAGAAGGTCTTTGTTTACATTATTGCCACATCAGATTGATGGGTAGCTATTTGCCCCTTTTTGTGTCATCTGAAGGTGGGGGTCCCTGAATCTCTTGCTGTAACGATCAGCCTTCACAAGAGCTGGTGCTGGGTCCTGATGCTCTTTATGAACCATCCACCCTGCTATGCCAGTAAGACGTTCCCTCAGACAAGCCTGTAGCGAGCCAGCGCTGTTTTGGAAACCTCAAAGTTTCTGTAAAAGAGCTCAATACTTTAATTACAGCTATCTGAGGCAGTTCCTGAGCCAGGGCTTCATTTTCTCACACAATAAGGGGTGGAGAAAATTTTCAGAGTGGAAGTCATAAACCTCTCCCTTTCACTATCAGGGTCTGAGAGATGCCCAGTAGCCTCTGTGACTCACTCTAATATTACAAATCAGTGGGCTGCCATGATATTTTCAGACGCCTGCTGTCAGTAACAGAGGAGAAATCTGTATCCTGCCTGCAAGCCAGGAAAATAATTCAGGAAATGAAGGTTGCACTTGTGGAAAGTAGAAAATGTGGAGTCAAAATTTTCATTTCCAGAAAATCTTTAATTAGCATTCATACATCAGGAATTAGCACACACATCCAAGTTATTCACACAATTTTTTTTATCTTTTCAGTGCAGGTGCACCAAAATCAGGCTGGTTCCTCTTTCCAGCTCTGAGCCTGTCACAGAGAACATGCAATTCCCTTCGGCAACTACTGGGAACCGAGGACACTTGCCTCATGTTAAGATGCTTATTAAAAAAGAATACCCTAGGAATAAATGGATGCCATCAGTGTTGGGAGCTTCCTTTAAGGAAATCTTATTATAATAACACTGTATGCACCTAAGCTTACAAAAACTATGTGTGTAGGCAGGCATAGACAGGTGAATTCTTTGAGCAGACCTGCAGGTAGTCAATGGACTACCTCACAAATGACAGTTAGGACTCCTGGGCAATACAGAATGCAGAACATGTACTAATTTTTCTTTCTTATCTGATAGAAATGCACATCAGAACACAAAAACATAATTTCAGTTCCTTCATTTGCATAATGTGGTCATTTGGAAATAGTTTCTTTCATTCATCTGTAATCTTTGTAGAGGAGGTTATGAAGTCTAATTTGGAACACTAAATCAATATAGAATTTATAACTGTATCAAAATTAAAATCTCCCACTGCATATGGAGAAACAGAACCTTAAACTCAGAGAACATAAAAAGATTTTAAACCATAAGACACAAGTGTGTACAGGATTTGGTCCAAGCAAAGTCCTTCTGCAAATTCCTGAACAAAGTCCATGGAAAAGACCCAAGATTTTCTATATATTCTCTCTGATGAGAATTCTGCTGCAGTTCTAGACTCAGTAACAAGACTTATAATACGGATTTTCTATACCCATCGGAACTAGTAAGACAAAATTTCCCTTGACCCACAGGTTCCATGCAGTGGTCTCCCTCGCTTGGAGCTTGGGAAAAGCAACCCTATCACAATTGCTGAAGTCAGTGAGAACTTTTACCCTAACATCACTGTTAAATAGCTCGTGTTTATTGCCACTAACTCATTTTGTGGCCTAAGTTAGGTCAGGAAATCTGAAAACCTTTTAAGCCAGGTGTGCGCAAATGTGCTTGCATCCTTAGCGCATACAGTTGTAAGCAAAGAAGTGTTTATGTAGAGAGGTGATTCATCATATACCTGAAGGACTAATACGTGGGTTCGAATTTTGTATTTAATCTAAAAAGTCTCCTGTGCAACTATTACCATTAATAGTCTTTATTAACTTCAGTAGGGGGTCTCTCCAGCTACATGGGACTACATTTGCTGCTTCTGACAGAGCAGAGAGGAGCACCTAGTATGGTCAGTGCTTCTGGGAACCACAGTGCTGCTTCCGAGCAGGGTTTTGTTTTGGTTTGGTTTGCTTTGTTTTGTTTTGCTTTGCTTCATATCTTTACCCCCCGCTGCATCCTGCAGTTTGTTTTTCTTTACTCTTTCCTTCTTTTTGGTTTAATTAAGTGAATTGAAGTGAACAAACAAAGCCTCAGACACTTGTAAATTCCCAGCTACCACAATACTGAGCATTCCGCGTCCGTGGAAATAGCTTTTTGCATCTTTAATTTGCAGGCTGCATGTAATAGGAATGTGCGCAGGGTCTGTCCCACAGGATTATTAGACAGATGAAAAATGCGATGCAGTAATAGTCGAATAAATAGAACAACAAAGCAATGAAAGAACAGCTAGAGAGAGCAGATTATTTGGAAATAGAGTTATATGCCATGTAGCAAGGAACACTATACTGATCCCTTCTGAATTGACAGAAGTGTTGGCAGGAAAAAAAGGTTTTTGTATACATGTGACATCTGAATTTTCAATACACTGGGAAAATTATTAAGATAAATAAATGTAGCCAAGCATGTCCAATTAGTGATTAGTCACTTTCAGTGTTTTTTTTCAACAGTCTTCATTGTGCTAACAAAATCCAAATCAATCTTTTACTATCAAATAACAGATTGGACATTATATGATCGTTGTAATGGTGACCAAACAAAAGAAATTATTTTAATCTTCCGTGTATGGATCAGAAAACACACAAAAAAATATTCAGTCATTAAGTATACAAAAGACTCAGTATGAAAATGGCTAGAGGAAACAAGAAGGTGGAGGGCTGTTCAACAGACTAAGGGTCAACAAAGTCATATATTTGTGCTGACAAGGAACATTTGAAGCAGTATTTGCACAAGCAGACAATCCAGGAAGATGCAAGCTTAAAAATCATGAGTGTTGTGTAGGTCTGCCCTTAAGAATTGCCAGTACTGACCTGGGACCTTGCCTGCTCCTCTGCCCTCTGCTCAGGCTGCGGCATTCACAGGGAGTGGTTTCAGAGCCTCACACATTTTGAAATGCTCAGTAAGTAATGTCAGAGACTTGAGAGTCTCCAAAATAGGTCAAAATGTGACTGACTTGAAATAAAGGGGCTACCTTAATCAAGGAATATTTATTAGCCCCCGACAGCTCCTGTCCGGTAAATTGGTTAGGAAAGATAAACTGAAAAAGAAGCCTGGTACAACAAAATAAAACCAATATCTCATATGTATCTCTATAGCACCACTGATTTTAACTAAGGACAGGAATTTGTCTGGAAGAACTGAAATTCTAAAACTGAACGGTTTGGCAATCTGAAAGAGGAGAACAAAAGGTGGTAAGTGATGATTATTGGTAAAATGTAGACACAACATTTGAGATGGAACAGCAGAGGCTCTTTGAAACTAAGTACAACTGAAAGGTAAGAAGCTGGTAAAAACATTCTGTGAAGCAGATAATCTCCTGCGTCATAGATAAGAGACGGCCATGAGAGCGCCAACAACTTCAGTTCACATAGCACTTTCTCAATCTGCAACATCTCAAGGTGACCTATGCAACTTCTTGAACTGCGGTGATGGGGACCCAATTTTAACTTTGGACTCAATTATAGCATTTACATTAATTATTATTCAATGACAAAGAAAAGAAGAGTTGTTGACAGAAAACGTTATAAGAGTTTGGTTTGGGATTTTTTAACAGCTTTTTATTTGGTCAAAATAGAGGTTATTGTGTATCTTAAAGAACACCTTTGAAGCAATATATACATTTGAAAGAAAGTAGTTAAAATTTACTGTCAACGCTATTATTATATTTGATAGATTCAAGAGAAAATGCTAGGACAATGGAGTAAAAACAAAGATTTTGCTCTTAGAAAGCACTCTGAGAAATGAGTAATAGGATGTGGACACGAACAGCAATGAATCGTCTTAACCTGCCATGGAGGTGTCATGCCACATGAAGCCCCATTTCAGCTCAAATGGCTTGAAAGGTGATTGCTGTTTCCTCAGCAGAAAGAGGAATTTTGGAACAATAAAGCTTGCAAAAGCCTGAAAGCCAAAATGTATTTTCATGCCTGACATAACAAAACCTTTATTTAGTTTCTGTTGTCTGACCTGCCCGACTCTTGAAGACAGCACCATAATAATATTGTGGAAGACCCAACAGGAATTAAAAGCCATATGTATACAAAGGAAAATTAAAACACTTAGAGTCTAAAAATTTTGATGCCTTTTACTGGTATTTCAGTAACCTCTTATTAGACACTAAGAACCTATTTACTGATATCTAAGGTCTGACTCTGAGACCATTATTGTCCTTTCAAAATTTTATGCTGGTTTCAACACTTACTGAAAAGCATAAGCAACCTTGTTTTTCATTTGGACCTTTTGACGTTGTCTTCTCACCCTCAGTTATGCAACTTTGAGCTGTTACATTTTGGAAAATAAGATATTTTAATCATATCTCCTCAGAATTCCTACTGACAATTCCTTCCTCACATTTATTAACACTTATTATTTCGAGATCAGTCAGTTCTGCATCTGCTTGGTTTCTAAGACAATATACAGTTCATCTGCTCATTAAATCCCAGGAGTCATATCCTTATTTAGAAGCTGAAACTACCAATGCAGAGATCCTCTTGTGAGACGTTATTTCTTCCAAGATTGCCTATGGTAATTTTTATTACATATATTTCCTAAAGCTGTCTGGCTCAATTTATAGTCCCTGATGTTTCCACTCTTCTTGTCCTTAAAGCTGCAACATGTTCCTACCTTGCTAGGGATTTCTGTTTTATGGATAGAATGAGATTAGCTCTTGGTGATATGTAGGCACTCGGAAACCATACTATCTTTCCAAGATTACCCCACTAGTTTCCAATCTTTCACTGTTTTCCAGCTCCTGGTCTGGTTCCTTGTCCCCAGATGCCATTCTGCCTCAGGGCACTACCTTCCTTTGTTTCACTCAAAGGTGGAAAATACTTTCTGATAAGTCACCAGGTTCATAACACCACCCTATTAACACTTCAACCCCAAAGCCTCCTCTGAATGCATCGGCCTTGACACTGATACTGTGAAGGTCTAGCAAATACTGCTCAGAAACTTCAGACCCCATCTCAAACGTGACCTGGTACCTATCACTAGGTCTACATTAGAAAGGATTCTGGTCCATCAGAAGCAGATTTATTTGGCAAAACAGCTGCATTGACGATCCTTTTTTGGGGAACTGAGAGGCCTGCCTTAAAGGCAATGGGAAGCTGCGCTTGAAAATGGCTGGATTGTTTTCAGCTGGCAACCATTTTCATCACTGATAATCATTCATAGCAAACTCTTGTCCCTAGAAACTCTTCAAAACAGTGCTCTAAGGAAATCTGCCTGATTGTCCCTGTTGCCAGGTGTGTTCTCTGAGAGACTTCCACCTCTGCACATCTTGTCATGTTTTTCTTGGCTTTTACTGGGTGGAAAAGTGTCAGCAGATTATTTTTTTTCTTTGAAAGGTGCCAAATAGGTCATTAAGCTGGTGTTGAAAGAGTCCCTGGCCACTAGGTTTTGAGGCACGCACAGTCAGATATCTCTGTCATTGTGGAACAAAATACACACACAATCCATCTTCTTTCTGTGGAGAGGAGATGGGGCTTCAGACTGTTTTCTGTGAACCTGTTGCTGGCGGTTGTGTCAGAGTTGTTGCTCTGTGTGTTTAGTTTTTAACAGCAAGTAGTACAAATGCTGTACTGCTGTGGGGCTCTGAGTTGGCTTTATAAATCGCAAAGATTGGGAGGACAATTCCCGAGCATCCGGAAGCAGGAAGAGCAGCTCCCCCGTGGAGTCACTTGTGTCAAAAGGAACTTGCGAACGGGAAATCCACTGTGAAGGTGACATGCCTGGATATGCAGATGTGCTGGTTTATTCTCTCATTTGCAGCTAGTGTTCCAGCCCTGCCACGCTTATCATCCTTCTTCCTCCGTGTCTAAACTGGTCTAAGCTTTCAGAGCAGAAACATCTACTCCACGGTTCTCTAATATGCAAATCAGATCATGTTTACTTCAGCGTTTTCTAACACTGGATAATTTGTACTTTAGCTCAACTGAGACTATTACTTACCAGATTAATTTCTGAATTATAGATATAACCAATGTAATATCCATGTAATTATCCCAGAATTTAATTTGGCCTATTATATTTAAATATTTATGTGAACATAGTCTCCATCCCCCTCCTTTGAATATTTCTTTCTCTCACTTAGATATACAAGATCCGAGGCTGAAAACAGCCTGATTGTCATTGTACTGGAGTACAGTATCAGTTACACTCAGGCCCCCACAGAGAGGAAATCAGCCAGTGTAGGGGGTTCCTTTTCCAAATTAGATTTCTTGGAATACAGAAAAATGGAAAAATACATGAAAATCCATTATTTCAAACATCTGACTGCATTATAAAGCCTCCACTAAAATCACAGGATGTGTCATAATTAAATGGCTTGAAAATAATTTCTTGAGAGCAGAAATTTTATATTCAGTCATGCATAGCAACACATAGGAGTTCTTCCCCTCAAAAAGCTTCTTTGCACTATGTTATTATACTCCCAAGAAAATTGGATCTGCTATGAATCCAAAACAGAATTAAAACCTTTGAGCATCCAAAGGTTTTGTTTGTGGAGATGGAGGTAACTAATGCCTAAATTCCCAGGTTCTCACCTCTGGGGGTTGTTTTTTTCTGTACTTGTGCTGAAGTCGCATGTCAATAAAATGTTTGCTGGTCACCTAAGTACTGGAACAAGGAGGAGCTTGAGTCATGAAGTTTTCCATTCCTCAGACCCTCCTGAGCACAGGTTTCTTCTATGTGAAGAGTAAGACCTTGACTTTCCTCCCGTACCCTCACCCAATATGCCAGAGGTGGCTGCAGAGAATGGAGTCAGCAAGCGTTCCTGACATGAGTCTAGATTCAGGGATGTGAGCCAGGAGCCAGATGTTTCGCAGATAGTGCATGAGACTCTGAACATCTGACACTTAAATAAGTGATCGTCCCGCAGTCATAATTACACAGTGCTCCCTGAGGGAAAAAAACACGGCATTTTTGTGAATCCCTGTAAAAATCAGTATTTCTTCAAATCTAGGCCTAAAACCAGAGGTGAAGGAATCAGGAGGAGCCACTTAATACAACAGCTTCTTGAAGTTGCAGTTTACATTGTTTATGGATGAAGGTTAAGTAAATGTTTGGGCAGAACAACACATAGTCTATTTAAAAGGAGACACAACACATATCACAATCATATCATATCACATCACAACTGTGCAACACCATACTTAGATTAGACATTGAAGTTTCTCTCTGTTCCAAACAGGTATTAATCATAGCAGGAAAAAAGAATCTCTTTGTCTGTCAACCTTAGAGAAAAGTGTTAAAACATATAAAAGTTCAATAAACAGCTTCATGTGACATCAACACTGTTCAGCTGAAAACCTTCAGATCTTTCAGCCCTGTATAAAAAAAACATCACCTTTTGAAATGTACGTACTAGAAGAAATGCAGGGACATGATGGTTGTGAATACAGAAAACTATTTGTACACAATCAAGTTAGGTAATGGTGCAAAAAATTGCTCCATAAATCAATCAGCTCTCTATACTTGTTTCATTAAGGGATAATATAACTCTGATATCATTTCACTAAAGTTGGCTAAGCTTCTCATATTTGATTTCCATCCAATTTTTTTTAGCAGAACTCAGCATTTTAGAAACAAAGGAAAGAAAAAATCCAGTGCAGATGTACATTTTCATGATGTTTAATGCAGAACAGCAAGGTTGCAGTACATTAGTCATCATGGCAAGCAGCCTATGTGGAATATTAACTAAACTTTGAAGAAAAGCTGTATTTGTTTTAAATGCCTGTACTGCTGTTTGCAGAACATTTGAATATTCCAAAGTGAGTGTGAGAGTTATCATTAAGTCAGGGCATTGCTGGCTAACTTCTCCCCATAGGCAAACTTGTGCAGCTCTAACTGACAGTAATACGTAGCCATACAATCATACCTTAGGTCAATTTTTGCCTCATATTGCCATCCTGATTTGTATGAGTTTATTCTGAAAAGCTGTGTACAGAGCAAGAAAGACAGCCGTTGATAGTTCCTGGTTCGTGGCAGCACCTCATTCCTGATTCACCTCCTGCACATTCTCCGCTTGATCCTGTTAACGACCCACAAGTCATAGCAGGTGCTAAGCTCCCTCTGTTACCGTTTAGTTCGGTGCCGTGAAAGGAGATTTTGATCAAAACGTGTGATCTTAATGTCACGTTCAAGATCTCTTAGCTTTTGAGTGAGATGAGATCATGTGGCTCCTTAGAATCAGCCTGTATCAAGTTTAAAAGGGTGCATATAACATTTCACACATACGATCATTAGTCATCTGATATATTAAAAATGAACACACCCTAAAAAGTACCAGCTTACCCCCAATCCTCTGCTTTAATGACATAAAGTAAAATCCATCAGAATATTATCCTGGAGGCTCTTTTCTAAAGGGTAAGTCACAGTATTTGTTCTCAAATGTTCAAAAATTTTACTGATACATAATGGATAATTTCCATTTCAACTGTGGATATATGAAAAATCATGCAAATAAGCAATTGACATGATTATGCTTTTAGTATTGCACAAGCTAACAGTTGTAAAGTAATTTTGGCACTGATGCCATGTTATCTTGCAAGTTAAAGTCATGTCAGGTAAATGCATGTTTTTAAACAGTTTTCTCGGTGTAATCGTATTTTCACTCCCTATTACTGGTCTCTTATGTCTGTATACTTAATCCATTTCTGCGACATAGTTTTGTATATTTTTGGTTTGTTCGTTCCCCAACATTTATTCACTTGCATTCTGACTTACCTTCTCCCTCATGCTGTGATACATTTCTCCCTCTGTTTACATTGTGGCAGACTTTTTCTTTATTGATCTGCTGCTCCGGACGTAGTTTCTTCTCTATCTTGATTCGTTCTTATTTCAGCCCACAAAATAATTAGGTTCCACTTAGTTCTGATGGAGGCGAATCTCACTCAGAAAGGAGTTCTCCAAGTAGCAAAAAGATTTCCCAAGAGTCCACCCTATCTATCAGAGACTCCTGAACTGCTGAGCAATGCACTCCTTCCCATGGTCTCCACCACATGACAGAGTGAAATCTGACTCAATCTCTGCTCATCAGAGTCCCATCTACTACAGACAAGGACCAATGTTATTTGTGTTTCATGTGTTCCTTCGTGTGCCAAACACATCCAGATTCCTGGGTCTGTGTCCACACTGCCCGGTTCACGTGGCGCGCTCAGACTTAGAGTCTGTCCCACAAATCCTTACAGCTCTTTCAAGTATATGGCCCCGATCCTCAGACTTCAAAGCATATTCCAATCTGGATAAATGCATACTACCTAAATCAATCTCCCTGCACTCTGCAGTTTTACTGTAATAGAATATATTTGATTGATTTTTCGTTTTTCTTCTTTTTCCTTCTTTAGTGGAAGGCTTAGAAGCAGGTGTTTTACTGACAGGAAGAGTGAAAAGACATTCCAGTTTTTCATCCCCTATACACCAGGTCAATCATCATCAGAGTTCAGCTAGCAGAATCATAACTGCTGATGGAGCTACCAGAACTGCAATGAAATATGTCTCAGGTTAGCTAGACAGGAGAAGGTCGGTGCGCAGATGTAGACACGGCTTACAGGTAAATATGTCAAAAGAAGTGTGAAGCAGTCGTTGTAAAATAAGGCAACTGAAGGGGAAGAGCCCACAACAGAACATAGACAATGAAAGTGAAAAAGGACAGGAAGAGTGAAGCTATAAACCTGCTGAGTTACAGCGGAATCACTTATTCTTCAGGCCTCATTCAAGTAGAAAAATTGTATATTTTTGAATGGGAGGTGCACTGTGCCTTTCTCCTACTGGGAAAAAGTGGTAAATCTATAATCTAATCAGCCATTTGAATAGTTAAGGTGCTGCCCTGTGTTTAGGCAGAAGCAGCTGGAGTGAATATTAGATTGGTTGAAACCAGAACAGGGACAGCCTGTAATTATCCCAGTCCTCTGAGCCCAGACTTTTATTTTCCGTGGGCAGCTGCAGGATAGCTGGACAGCCACTCTCTGCCATTAACAGACAGATAAGTGATTTTTTTTTTCCATTTCCAAAATCAGATTGATCTTTGATTGACAAGCATCCAAACCCTTCTGTATCATCCTAGTTCTGTCAGAAAGGGAGAGCAATGAAGTTGATTGATGACAAAAAGATACCTGTGATATATGCAACCCAGACAAATAATTAAATACTCTAATATCCAGCCAGGCAATTTTAGTCCAGGCTGAAGATACTAACAGGCAGAGAGGATTGACAGCATGGATGACTGCTTGATAAGGGAAGAACTAATCATGCGTTTCCACCATTCAAATACCTTTCCAGGGCAACCTGGAATCAAGAAGGCAATGGCTCGATCTTGTAGAGTAATAACTGATATACAGGTCTGAAATATCCCATGAAGAGAAGAAATAGTTTATGATCTCTTACCTAAATAGAAAGGTTAACAACCTACCAGGGTCAAAACAGATTGACTTTGCAGAAATAGTTTCAGATCGGGATGAAAAAAGTAATTGACAGAGTCTTAATTTCCTTTAATGGCTCAACAGCCGGAGTTCCTACAGACAAAATAGATAAGGACTATAACGGTTAGAGAAAGAGGTGCCGAGTTCGTAAATGAAGTCAGTGTGGAAACCTTTTCTTACTATACATTTTTTTTAAAGTGAACAGAAAGGACAAAGAACAGGATAAATGTGTTTTACAAATGCTAGAAACATATGAAACAAGATTGTTGTATTAGAAACATATGTTGAGGGAAAATTATGATTACATTGGAATGACAAAGACTTGGTTAAATAAAGCTATCAACTGGGAGATAAAATTACCAACGTATAAATTTTGCAGATGGGTGAGGTAAAACAAAAGTAATGAGGGAGGGAGCAATTTGTGTATAGGGAGAACACTGAATAAACAGAAATAAATGACACCAGGATTTTGGCTGATGCAGCAGGGAGTATTTGAAGCAAACTGGAGAATGAGATATGGAAAAAGTTAGTCCTTGGATCTTGCCAGAGACCTTCAGAAGAGAATGAGAAAGCATATCAGGAAATGTTTTTACAGATGAAGGAAGTCTGTATCAAACTTGGTGTAATGATCCTGTTAGGAGTTCAATTGCCTAGACATTTCCTAGGAAAATATTAGTGGGAAAAAGTAGGAAGGAAGCATGATTATGAAAGTAATACAGGATTGCTTCCTGTACAGGAAAAGAGTAATGTGGATATAGTGACTACAAATGAAGCAGGTATGATGAACACAGTCAAAGCTGGGGAGAATAGTACAATAATTAGTGCAATACCCAGGCTAAAATGCCAATAATACTGTAAAAAGGTAAGTAGCAATTGTATTTTAGTAAAATTAAACTGTGAATGAATATTAAATAAATTAAAAGTAGCCTGAAAGAATCCAGCTCTGCCAAATTCAGAAACACAACCAGCTGAATCTTAAAAGTGTCCAATGATGGGGAATGCACCACTTCCCTGGGGACAATACTCCAATGGCTGACTGTTCTTATTGTGAAAAATTGTCCTCTTGTGTCCAATCGGAATGTCCCCTGAAATAACTTGTATCCATCATCCCTTGTCTTTTCATGTGACTCCTTGTAAAAAGGGAGTCTCCATCCTCCTTGTAGCCACCCTTTATATACTGGCACACGGGGATCTTAGGTCTCCCCTAAGCCTTCTTTTCTTAAGGCTGAGCAAACCCAGTTCTCTCAGCCTTTCCTCATACGGCAGGCTTCTCCGTCTTTTGATCATGTTGGTGGCCCTTCTCTGGACCCTCTCCAGCCTGTCCACATCTTTTTTGTATAGCGGGGACCAAGACTGCATACAGTATTCTAGGTGTGGCCTGACAAGGTCTGAGTAGTGTAGTGCAGGATAATGACTTTATCTCTGCTGGTGATGGCCTTGTTGATGCAACCCAGCAGCATCCTATTGGTTTTCTTTGCTGCAGCAGCTCACTGTTCACATATTGAGATTGTATGATGGTATGTCTAAAGGTGTTCTCCCACATTTCCCTGCTTATGGGGCGTGAGGTTCACAAATGAGCTTGGGTGCCACAAACAAGAAGACAAGGAAATGAGTTCAAGATGTTTTTCCAACTCAATAAATAAATGTGAAGCTGCACCTGCCCTGCCTTGGTCATGCTCCTTAGCCTACCAGCAAAGCCTTCTTTCTTCACTTTTCTCACTGGTTCCAAAGGGCTATTGCTGAACCTTCTTCTTTGTTCATAGCTCCACTTTTATTTAAACTAACAAATGCATTGGAAATTCCACTGGAACTAGGTTAGTTTTTGAATCATCTGTAGTATATTAATTTAATACCTACAAAACTCTTTTGTTTCACACTATCCCAGATTACTTCATTTCTCTCAGAATTAACAAAAAACAATAAAATGGACAGAAATTATTTCCACCCTCCTGACCGTCATCACCTTTATGCGAGGAAACTACTTTTTTCCCATTTTTGTACAATGTTCAGAGCCAACACACTTGTGCTGATTAGCTCAGCCAAAATTGCTTTGCATTCCCGTCTAGACACAGGACTAGATTCTGTCTGAGCAACCATTCCTAGAGCCACAAGGGATCCAGAGGAGAGCTCCTGGAGCAACCTAATAGGGAAGTGGACACATATTCATATGATTTTTCCTGTGCAAGGAATGCAATTCTCCCTCAGAAATGCAAACAGAACTCCTTGGGGTAAAATTCTTCTAAAAAATCCGTCAACTCTGTGAAAAATAACAACTTGGTTATCAGGAAGTTTAAGTACACAAGAATATTCACACATGCAAAGAACAAAAGTCAAGTTGAACCTTTATTAGGTAGCCATCTTAGTCATAAATCTAGGAACCAAGACCACATATATCAAAATTCTTCATCGTGTGTTAATTTACTCCTATTAACTTTCTTGTATGGTGCAGTTGTTAGCTGTTCTCCAATTTTGTGCAGTTGGCCTCTTGGCAATTGACCATTTGCACTATTTGTACAACTGACCATTATACAGACTTTTAACAAAGAAAAAAGTATGTCACTTGTATTGATCTATTAAGTCAATTTCCATCCAGTTTCATCCCCATCTATACTTTGGATCAGTAAATTTTGCATGTCCATTTAAATTCCATCTCAGGACTTTTCAGTCAAAGTCTGTTATAATTTTTGGCTTCCTAAGCAGCTTCCAAAGGTCTTGAAATTATCATCAGATTGAGTACTAAATATTATACAAATTCTACAAAGATATTACTAAATACTGTAGAAAAAGAAGTATGCAACTGCTTCCCTCTAAGGAAAAAATATCTTAGGGAAAAACAGAGAGAAGAGATACATGGTTAAGGAACATCGGTCACAGTATGACCACCTGGATTGCTCTATTTGTGTAGTGTGAAGTGTGGGTATGTGTACTCTGTCTTGCGTAGAACCATAGAACCACAGAATTGTGTAGGTTGGAAGGGACCTTTAAGATCATGAAGTCTGACCATCAACCGAACCTGACAAAGCCACCACTAAACCATGTCCCTCCCTCAGCACCACATCTACAAATCTTTTAAATACCTCCGCTGATGGCGACTCAACCACTTCCCTGGGTAGCCTGTTCCAACGCTTGATAGCCACATCAGTGAAGAATTTTTTTCCTAATATCCAATCTAAACCTCCCCTGGAGCAACTTGAGGCCATTTCCTCTTGTCCTATCACTTGTTACTTGGGAGAAGAGACCAAACCCCACCTCCCCACCAGGAGGCCTGCATGCATGAACAAGGAGCTCCTGGACATGACCAAAAGGAAAAAGGAGGCCTATAGAGAGTGGAAACAGGGGCGGGTAGCCTGGGAGGAATACAGAGGAATAGTTCGAGCAGCCAGGGATTGGGTTAGACAAGCTAAAGCCCAGATAGAACTAAATCTGGCCAGGGACATTAAGACAAACAAAAAAAATCCTTCTTTAAGTGCGTCAGTGAGAAAAGCAAGACTAGGGAAAATGTGAGCCCTCTCCAGAAGGAAACGCAAGAACTGGTTACCCGGGACAGAGACAGAGCTGAGGTACTCAATGACTTTTTTGCCTCAGTCTTCCCTGGCAAGGACTGCAGCCACACAGCCCATGACGCAAAATGCAAAGGTGAGGATTGGGAAAATGGGGAACCGCCCACTGTAGGTGAAGATCAAGTGCAAGACCACCTGAGAAACCTCAAGGTGCACAAGTCCATGGGACCTGATGAGATACATCCACGGGTCCTGAGGGAGCTAGCAGATGAGGTCGCTAAGACACTAGCCAACATATTTGAGAAGTCGTGCAATTTGGTGAGGTTCCTGCCAACTGGAAAAGGGGAAACATAACCCCTATTTTCAAAAAGGGAAATAAGGAAGACCCAGGGAACTACAGGCCAGTCAGTCTCACCTCTGTGCCTGGCAAGAGCATGGAGCAGATCCTCCTGGAAACTCTGCTGAGACACACAGAAAACAAGGAGGTGATTGGTGACAGCCAGCATGGTTCGGCATGCTCAGGGGTCGGCACTGGGACCTGTACTGTTCACCATCTTTGTCGGTGACATGGACAGTGGGGTCAAGTGCACCCTCAGCAAGTTGGAACTCAATGATCTTCAAGGTCCTTTCCAACCTAAACCATTCTGATTCTATGAGTCTGTGATTCTCTACAACCTCCTTTCAGGTAGTTGTAGAGAGTGATTAGGTCTCCCCTCAGCCTCTTCTTCTCCAGGCTAAACAACACCAGTTACCTCAGTCATTCCTCATAAGACTTGTCCTCCAGACCCCTCACCAGCTTTGTAGCCCTTCTCTGGACATGCTCCAGCACCTCAATGTCCTTCTTGTAGCGAGGGGCCTAAAACTGAACACAGTACTCAAAGTGGGGCCTCACCAGTGCCAAGTACAGGGGGATGGTCACTTCCCCAGTCCTGCTCACCACACTATTCCTGCTACAGGCTAGGATGCCATTGGCCTTCTTGGCCACCTGGGCACACTGCTGGCTAATATTCAGATGGCTGTTGAACAACACCCCCAGGTCCCTTTCCACCAGGCAGCTTTGCAGCCATTCTTCTCCAAGCTGTATGGGGTTGTTATGACCTAAGTGCAGGAGCCAGCACTTGGCCTTGCTGAACTTCATACCGTTACACCATCTCTCTTTATACCACAAAAAGCTCAGCATTTCTCTTCCTGGAATAAGTTAATAAATGAGAGTATCAGTTGTTTCCTTATATGGACATGATTGGAACTAATGTTGAGGTTTGAAAGCCCACTGCTCCAGGGATTAAAGCGTTCTTTTAACATTTTGTATATTCCTTGACATTCATGTGTCAGTGTTAGAAGGTTGGTCTCACAGATGTTTTACTCTGAGTTTCTGATAATCCCGCACATTTCTTCTTTCTTTCGTAGCAGCCTCACACTCATGTGCGACAGACTGGTAGCAGCAAGCACTGGTCCCTGCTGTATAATTATCAAGATAGGAAAGATATGAGAAACATTTTAAATGGATACTGCTGAGTTTTGTAGCGATTGTAAAAAAATCTGGGTAGAAACATGTAAGACAGTACCTGTGCAGGGAAAGTGATTAATCACTCTTCCAAGCACCTCAGCACTGAGCCAAAGCATCGAGAAATTAAAAACCCCACAACTTTCAGGTTTGTCTTTGAGGATCTGAATAAAACATTATGTCTACTCATTTTGTTACCTATAAGGCAGTGTTTTCATTCACTTACTTTCCTCCAGCAATGAATAAGGAAAATGGCAAAAAAGTTGGAAAATAATGTCTATAAAACATGAGTTTTGTCAGAGGTAGTTGGCTGGTCTCGTGCCTGAAAACCATCAAATCTCGAAATACAGTCTTTTTAAAAACTTTACTCCTTACCCCAAAGAAGCATAAAATAGTGACACAGGCACTCCCCAAGCTCTGAACACCAGCACATTGAGCAGTGTCTGAGTCACAACAGCACACTGTAGTGTGCCTGAGTAGACATGTTCTCCCACATGGACCCTACTAAAGTTAACAGGACTCCAAACATCTGCAAGAAAGTACATGAGGACACCAGAACCTTAATTATTCCCAACCACTGCACTATATTTATATTCTGAAGTCAAAGTGAGAACTTCATTTTCTGCTTACATTTAAGTGTGGAAATTAATCATTTGGGATTGTAATTATACATATGATGCTCGGGGAAATCATAATAACATCCAAAGTACCACATCTTTAGCCTGCATTTTGTTTTAGACGTGTTAGATAATGCTTAATGAAGCATTTTACATCCTATTAAAGCTTTATAGCACCCACTACCTCCTTCTATAAAATGCTTAGAGTCAATACCTAAGTGCACTTTAAAATCAGATACACGTATAAAATATAAACATATTGTATAATTTTCCTACATGTTAGAGTTAATGCAATTTATTAGCGAAGGCCAGAGCTCTGTGTATTTGGTGCAGTTTTCAAAGTAATAACTGCTAGTGGTAAAATATGTTAGCTGGAGATCAGGTAGCATTTGTGTACTGCTACATTACAGTTACCAGAATTTTTATATATGACTGAAATAAATATACTTAAATGCAATATTTCTTTAATATAATGTACCTGGATGCAATTTCTATTAATAAATGATAATGTTCTATAATTTTTTTTAATTTATAAAAAAAGCATTATTCAAGACAATGTATATACAGAGGCAGAAGGATTCTGGAAGTCTTTATACTTAAACACACTAGTACCACTTGTCAAGAAATACGTCTTTTATGAACAATAACAACACTATTTCAAGAAGTGTGTACTGATCACTGAAGAATGGGACAGATATCAAAACTGGACCCAAACTTTTTAAGCACATGGTTAAATCACACTGATGTTAGTAAGGCAACATATCTCACCCTAGCTAAAGGCAAATATAAAAATAAAAAGAAGGGGAAGGGAGAAATTTGTAAAGAAAATGAGAAGATTACACCCAATTCCATGATGTTAAAAACATAGTATTTTTGATGTACCATAATTTTCCATTTGTTTTAAAATTTACTCTGAGATACAGTTTTAGTTTATTTTCAATAATCATCTGACCCAAGCAATTCATTCCAAAGATATCTTCAGCAACTGTGATTTGATCAAGTTTGAACTAACACTGACGGAAGAGGTAAGAGCTTCATCCTCAATACCAGAGAAACCCACTGCTGAATTCCAAGTCCTTATTCCAAGCACTGATTTTGTCAGAGCACAACTGGGAATAGTTGCAACCTGGGAACAGTTTTTCTACCTTCATTCTTGCAAACCAATGAGCTGAAACTTTCCAGACATTTCAGCTAGAGGCAGGTCACTAACCAAGCAAGTTTCAGCATAAATTATTAAAATTATAAGCAACTAAAATAAGGTTCTCGTGGTATGGTGTTAACGACAGATGTTGTGACATTATGTGCCTGTTCTGCTGGAAGAAATAAAATATAAAGGCTTACTGCTATCTTCGCCACAATTGTAGTAATGAATGGCAGAAATCCTCACCTAACCACCACAAAGCTCTCTTGATAAAATTCTCCAGCCGTACTGATGGAACCTCCTGCCTGTGTTAAAAATTAATATACTTTACTATTAAATAGTTCCAATTAGATCAAGTAGTTTCATGTCTATTTTAGGCATCACTTAAAGCAAATAGTCTGCCATTTCTTGTGATAAAGCAGCCAGTGCTGCTTAACAAGCTAATTTTTAACCAAATCAAACGATATTATTTAACTTTTAATTTATCCCCAGTCAAGTAGAACATTCCCCAAACTTGTTTCTCAAGGTAGCTTTCAATTTGCATTTTTGACTGGAGGGCTTAAAGTGTAATTCAGCCAGAGGCAAAGAACTGGCACAAGGCTGTGGACCACATAAGGCCTATATTGAAGTGATAAACTGTGATATCTTCTCAGTTTTCTTCATAGAACTGAATTCCAGCTTCATCAAGGACTTGAGTAGCGCGTAAAAGTCCTCAAAGCTGAAGCTGTCCATACATAATAATAATTTTTTGTGCAATTAAACCTGCAAAAACAGAGCTCAGAGGGGAGATTATTTTATAAGTTAAATGCCTCCAAACCACTGCAATTAGTAGAATAAATAGGCTTCTTAGACACACTTTGTTTCACAAATATGGGAGTAAGTATCTCATGTGCCCTCAGGATATTGACAGGAAGGTGACTGCAATGTAGGCATCCCCCTAATACCATAGTCAAATTGTTGATTCATCCAATCTCATAATATCTCTCTCCAGCAAGGTCAGTACCTACTGCAGCAGAGGAAGGCAAAAATTTCCAAGGTGTTTAATGGCAATCCTAATGAGGTTTCATCTGTAACAGCTGGCAGCAGAATAGAAGAGTCTCAAATGAAGTCGGTACTGGGGCCTGTACTGTTTAACATCTTTGTCAGCGACATGGACAGTGGGGTCGAGTGCACCCTCAGCAAGTTTGCCAATGATACCAAGTTGTTTGGTGAGGTAGACACGCTGGAGGGGAGGGATGCCATCCAGAGGGACCTGAACAGGCTGCAGAGGTGGGCCCAAGCCAACCTCATGCAGCTCAACAAGGCCAAGTGCAAGGTCCTACATCTGGGTCGGGGCAATCCCAAGTACAAATACAGGCTCGGCGGGGAATGGTTGGAGAGCAGCCCTGAGGAGAAGGACCTGGGGGTGCTGATTGACGAGAAGCTCAACATGAGCCAGCACTGTGCGATCACAGCCCAGAAGGCCAACCGTATCCTGGGCTGCATCAAAAGAAGTGTGGCCAGCAGGTCAAAGGAGGTGATTCTGCCCCTCTACTCCACTCTCATGAGACCCCACCTGGAGTACCGCATCCAGCTCTGGAGTCCCCAACAGAAGAAGGACATGGACCTGCTGGAGCGTGTCCAGAGGAGAGCCACGAGGATGATCCGAGGGCGGAGCTCAATGATCTTCAAGGTCCTTTCCAACTTAAACCATTCTATGATTCTATGAAAAAAAAAAAAAAAATGCTGTAACAGGGCTCTTAATGAAGACAAGGGGAGGGTATCTTCATGTTTAATTTCTGTCAACATTTTTTTCTACTTCAAAATATTTGTATGAATGTTTGACCACTCAGTCTGCAGAAGTCAGACCACTCAGTCTGCAGAAGTCATTTAATTGTGTCTACCCCTTGTACCTTGGCATTCCTGCTCCTCTTCCGTGTCTTCATCTGCAGTGACACTGCTATCAAATTGAAGCAAAATGCAGTGAAGCACTTAGATGCAAAGTTCAGAAATCTAAGCTTCAGGCTGATAGAAGTGATTCAACTGGCTGCCTCTCATTAAATGCTCAGAGAAAGAGAGTTGTTATGCTTCTTTAAGTAAGCTGCTCTTTCAACAGTAGCACAAAAAAAGGAAAAAATGCTCCAGTCTTTAACACTTTCTTTCCAAAAAAGAAAACAGAGCAACTTATGTCAATGCACAGTCAATCATCATAATAATAGTACCTGTCAGCTTGAGCAGATCAGACCTGAAGGATAAAAATATATTTTGCCTTGATAAATTATTTTTTGAAGGATAGGTTTTTTCATATGTATATACAGAGAGCAGGAGGAAAAGGGAATGGAAAAAGAAACCCTCAGTAAGCCAGAGTGGTTAGAAAAGAGGAAGAGGAGGAAGGATGTATTTTGGTTCCCCGTTCTGACAAGGCTCTGGTATACACAAGAAATGTTAAAACAGATGAAACTTCATGATCTTGCTTGAAGCTGCTTGTAGACAACTACAACCCTCATCAGCTTCACACAGTTAGTCCATTAACAGGCCACATTTCGGTCTGCTTACATTACCTAAAGTACCTTCCTATTCAGTCTAAAATTTTCCCAGATTCTTATACCCAAAGTACACTGGGAAAATAAGTCTCTCCTTTATCTACAGCTACATAATCAAAAGCAAAGAGCCACCAGTATTCAGCCTATTTCCCATGACAAGGTCTACAACCAAATCCATCTGTAGGAGAATTGAATGTACTGCTCACTTTCATGTGACCATCCTTCCAGAAAAGAAGAGGCTGGAGCTGTGCTCTGCATGAAACACATCTCAAACGTCCCATACAAGGAATGCAGTCCTCCAACTGAAGCTGGGCCACCATGCCAGCAATGTCAGGGACATGGAGGCTCCATGGAGAGCTGCAAGGGGAAGCTTTACTCTGGGAAGATTTAACTGGGATTATCCTGGAAAATAGACATGCTGAGTGGCTCCCTGGGAGTTAGCGGGGCTTAGGTGGTTATGACTAAACTTGGAGAGATTTAGGCAGGTCGAATCCCATCCATAAATTAGGCAGACTGAATTGCACCCCAGAGGCTGTAAATTTTCGCTCAAGTCTTGAAGAGCTTTCCAGCTAAAGAAACACAGCAACTCCTCAGCAACAAAGACAATTCCAGGGAATTTTGCCTAACCCTTAAGTAGAGTCTGAAAATACCTGTCACCTGTACTGCATAAGAGAAGATGGTACCCATATATTTTGAATCACAAATACCTGAATCCTCTGTCCTTTAGTTTCTAAACACTCATAATTCCTGTTAATTTCTGACTCCCCCTACCCACTGCCCCGGCCTTTTTTCTCCGTAACTGTGATTTTTCCTGCTGCCCCTCTGCTGTCCTTCTTACTTGGTAGACAGAACAAGAGGATGGGGTACGGTTAAGGACTGCAGCTGCTGCCTGGCCCCAGGAATTGTGCAGTAGCCACTTTCTTGCTTGCCTGTTGAAATGCAATCTACCTACATATAACACAGCATCCCAAGCCTCATGCAGTTTAGGCCTCAGTTTCACTCTCTGTAAAAAAGAGGTAAAATACAGCCATCAGACAGAAAAGTGTTTAAAATGTCAAATGGAAGATGCTATAATTGCAATGCATTACATTACAGTTGTACTAATGTCTAACCTTAAACGTACCAGTGTCGGGGAAAGAGAAAAGAGACCAAAAGATTTTAAAGACCCATGGCATTAGAAGGATCTACATCATGTTCACAAAAATGCAGTCCATGGCTCTAGTCTCTGATTTCGGAATGTGCTTCACCAGACCCACTCATCACAGTAGTGATGTTGATCCTATGTAATTGGTTCAAACCAAACTTTTTCCACCGACTTTTTGAGTAAAAGAGATAGAAGTTGATCTGAATAACTGATATGGTATGATGCATTTCTAAAACTAAAGCTGAGGTTGCTGCCTTCATTCCTCTGTGCTAAGTACCCTGTGGATCATTATTTTACCTGGAATAGGCCCCATCTGCATAAATGATCCCATACAAAATGGAAAGAAAATTGTTTTTTGTTGTTTGTTTCTTTTTTTACCTATTTATTCTAGGATAAACAAAATCCTCACAGATCACGACAGTTCTAGCTGTAGCTAGAGGCCCACTTTCCAGTCAATCCCTGACATAAATAACCATGCGTGACAAAGCTGCAGAATAACACTTAATTCCTGGTAACTTTTTGTCTACTAGCAATATCTCCTATGCAATCACCAGAGTAAATCAAACTAATGAACTGCTTAAAAATAAAGTGAAGTATCACTGATAATTTTGGTTGAGTGCAATAAAATTAGTGATGAGTATGAGTTTTATTATTTGGATTGTGAAGTTCCTTTCACAAGTTAGGGGACATTTGGCATCAGAGTTTTGATTCAGATCCTAGTCTTAATTAAATGATTTCATTATTAAACCCTGCTACTAAATGAGTTTGCCTTATCATTATGCTCATCTGTATTGTAATAACTGATAATATGAACAAATCGCTGTACTCTCTGGGAGACATCTGGCAATTTTGATCAGAAGCACTTATATTACTGCAAGGGGAAAAATATCTTTTCAAAATTGGCATTATATGAGCCTTTGCTTGCCTGAGTCATATATTTAAATCATTTATATTTCATTTATGAACTGCAACAGGTGATCTGTACCATCCCTTTCATGCTGGTCTATAGAGCTTGTTGGATAAAGTCTGGTGGAAACTTTTCCATCCAAATCAAAATTTCAGGAACAGACAGTGAGTTTCTCAAATTCAGCATTAGGAAGAAATTAATGTGAGAAGCTCTGTGAGTGCTGAAACATTCTATTTTAAGATTTTCAGAAAAATACTTTTTTTTTGAACCTCACTGACATATTTTCTGTCACTTTATATTGAAAGAAAATCAAAACAAAACACCTTAGAGATTTATGCTTACTAAATATATCAATCCTAAAAAAAAAATCTCTCACAGAAAATGAAAAGAAATCCAATATTTGGTAACTTTGTTCCAATATGAACTTAAACTAGATTTTGAAATCTTGAGTATCAGGAACCTCAAAAGCTCCAAGAGAGAAAATTATTGTCTCTCCTTTTCTGACCACAATGCTTTGCACAGATATCTCACACCAAAACTGTGACAGTAGTCTTCAAGAAAGTGGTGTTTCAGTATGGAAATCATTCTCAGAGATAAAATGAATTACCAACCTTAAATCTTTCAAAACAAAGAGGTTTTCTGAGTCTACTCTGGAAACAAAAAAGTATCCCGAGAAGAAAATTGTGAATTGAATTAATAAACTCATTTTTTTCCAACAGGCTGGGAACAACAACAACAACAAAAACAACAAAACTAAAAAAAAAAAGAAAAGGCACAGTCAAGTGTTGGTGCTGCTATTTTTAATATTTCTTTGAAGTCAGGACTTTGCAAAGTTTCCTTTCTCTAGAAGAACTTTCCCACCTCCCCTCTCCTCTCCTCTCCTCTCCTCTCCTCTCCTCTCCTCTCCTCTCCTCTCCTCTCCTCTCCTCTCCTCTCCTCTCCTCTCCTCTCCTCTCCTCTCCTCTCCTCTCCTCTCTTCTCCCTGCCTGGCCCTCACCTTTGCATAACTCAAAGGTGCATCCAGAGAGGCAAAAGTGTCTAATTTCATAAGCAAATCCTAATTTTACATGGTCACACAAGAGCTTCCAGCCAAGATATCCTTGTGACCATTAATAGTTCTATTGAATTTTTCCTTCTCATCATTCAGTTTTTCACACCTTTCACCAGTATTTCTCATCCGTTATCTTTTCAGCAACACACATACAGTTGCCCTTTAAATATGAACATAAAGATGTTGTAAAGGATGCACTGTGAGATAATAGAGATTGCAAAGCCTCCATCGACAAAAATTGCATTCATGATTGCATTTATTCAGAATGTTGATTGCCATTGAAATATTTTCTTTAAACTTTAAAATTTAAATTTTAAGTTAACAGTTTTTTCCCAAAAATGCAGTTTATAGCTATATCAAACTTACTGTGCAATGAGCCTGATTTAAGGAAGACTTTCCCCTTCCTTAGCTGGAAGCCTTAAGGAGATGGAGGTGGGTGTAATCCAAGCAGTTTGATTCTTCAAGCTACATTACTGAGGAACTAATGCATTTTCACGATCGACTTCAGATATCTCGTTTTGTGTGTCTATGCTAGAAGCCTCATCTTCCTCAGTTCCCCACAGCAATGTGTTTGTTGTCTACAGTAGACATTGCTCCTATTCTCCATATAACCTGGTTCATCCACTGACAGGAGAGACTCCACTCAGAATATTCAAATTGCGGTACGTGGGGGTATCCCAGTATTTTCTGACTCTATTATTATACTGGGCTTGCTGAGCTCTAGAAACAGGTTTTGTTCCGAGCCTAATTCACAGAATCGCGGAATCATGGAATCATGGAGTTTCAGAGTTGGAAGGGACCTCTAGAGATCATCTAGTTCAACTCCCCTGCCAAAGCAGGATTGCCTAGAGCACATTACTCAGGACTGCATCCAGGCGGGTCTTGAAAATCTCCAGAGAAGGGGACCCCACAACCTCCCTGGGCAGCCTGTGCCAGTGCTCTGTCACCCTCACCAGAAAGTTTTTCCGTGTATTTGAATGGAACTTCCTGTGTTCTAACTTGTGCCCATTGCCCATCGTCCTGTCACTGGGAACCATTGAAAAGAGCCTGGCTCCATCCTCCTTCAACCCACCCTTTAGATACTTATATGCCATAATAAAGTCTCCCCTCAGCCTTCTCTTCTCCAGGCTAAAGAGTCCCAGCTCTCTCAGCCTTTCTTCATAAGGGAGATGCTCCAATCCCTTAATCATCATAGTTGCCCTTCGCTGGACTCGCTCCAGCAGTTCCCTGTCCCTCTTGAACTGGGGAGCCCAAAACTGGACACAGTATTCCAGTTGTGGCCTCACCAGTGCAGAGTAGATACTGGCCACACTCTTCCCTATGCAGCCTAGGATTCCATTGGCCTTTTTGGTGACAAGGGCTCATGGATAATTTACTATCTACTATCTACTATGGATAATTTACTATTTACTATCTACTATCTACTATCTACGGGTTGTGGTAGACAGTAAATTATCCATGGCCCAGCAATGTGCCCTTGTCGCCAAAAAGGCCAATGGAATCCTGGGCTGCATAGGGAAGAGTGTGGCCAGTAGGTCGAGGGAGGTCATTCTCCCCCTCTACTCGGCACTGGTGAGGCCACAACTGGAATACTGTGTCCAGTTTTGGGCTCCCCAGTTCAAGAGGGACAGGGAACTGCTGGAGCGAGTCCAGCGAAGGGCAACTAAGATGATTAAGGGCTTGGAGCATCTGCCTTATGAGGAAAGGCTGAGAGAGCTGGGACTCTTTAGCCTGGAGAAGAGAAGGCTGAGGGGAGACCTGATTATGGCATACAAGTATCTAAGGGGTGGGTTGAAGAAGGATGGAGCCAGGCTCTTTTCATTGGTTCCAAGTAACAGGACGAGGGGCAATGGGCACAAGTTAGAACACAGGAAGTTCCGTTCAAATACACGGAAACAGTTCTTTACGGTTCGGGTGACAGAGCACTGGAACAGGCTGCCCAGGGAGGTTGTGGAGTCCCCTTCCCTGGAGATTTTCAAGACCCGCCTGGATGCAGTCCTGAGTAATGTGCTCTAGGCAATCCTGCTTTAGCAGGGGAGTTGGACTAGATGATCTCTAGAGGTCCCTTCCAACTCTGATAATTCTGTGATTCTGTGATTCTGTGACCCCCAGATTCTTCTCCTCCGAGCTACTTCCCAGCAGGTCCACCCCTAACCTATACTGGTGCTTTGCATTCTTCCTCCCCAGGTGCAGGACCTTGCACTTGCTCCTGTTGAACCTCATTAGGTTCTTCTCTGCCCAGCTCTCCAGCCTGTCCAGGTCACGCTGGATGGCAGCACATCCCTCTGGGGTGTCAGCCACCCCACCCAGTTTGGTATCATCAGCAAACTTGCTGAGGATACATTCTGTCCCCTCATCCAGATCATTAATGAATATATTGAACAAAATTGGACTGAGTATTGACCCCTGGGGGACACCACTGGTTACAGCCCTCCAAGTAGACTCTGTGCCACTGATCACAACCCTCTGAGTTCTGTCACACAGCCAGCTCTCAGTCCACCTCGCTGTCACCTCATCTAGCCCATACTTCCTCAGCTTCCTAATGAGGATGTTATGGGAGACAGTGTCAAAAGCCTTGCTAAAGTCAAGGAAGATGACATATGCGGCTCTCCCCTCATCCAGCCAACCAGTTATAACATCATAGAAAGCTATCAGATTGGTCAAGCATGATTTACCCTTGGTAAATCCATGTTGACCACTTCCAATAACTTCCTGTTCCTCAACGTGTTTGGAGATGACATCCAGAATGAGTCGCTTCATTACCTTCCCAGGGACAGAGGTTAGACTAACCGGCCCTGGGTGCTCCTTCTTGCCTTTTTGGAAGATCGGAGTGATGTCAGCCTTCCTCCAGTCCTCAGGCACCTCTCCTGTTCTCCATCACCTTTCAAAGACGATGGAGAGTGGTCTAGCAATAACATCTGCCAGCTCTCTCAGCACTCGCGGGTGCATCCTGTCAGGGCCCATGAACTTATGAATGTCCAGCTTGGCCAAGTGGTCTCTGATCCGGTCCTCCTCAACTGAGGGAAAATCTTCCTCTCTCCAGACCTTCCCCCTTGCCTTCAGAGTATGGGATTCGTGAGGGACAGCTTTAGCAGTGAAGACTGAAGAAAAGAAAGCATTCAGTAACTCTGCCTTCTCTGTGTCTTCCACCACAAGGGCACCCGCCTCATTCATCAGTGGGCCTACATTTTCCCTAGTCTTCCTTTTTCTATTGATATACTGAAAGAATCTCTTCTTATTGTCTTTAACTGCAGTGGCCAAGCTGAGTTCTGATTGAGCTTTGGCCCTTCTCATTTTCCCCCTACATAGCTTTGTTCTATCTTGATAGTCCTCATAAGTTGCCAACCCCCTTTTCCAGAGAATGTAAACTTTTATTTTTTTCCTGAGGTCCAGCCAAAGCTCTCTATTTATCCAGGCTGGTCTTCTTCCCCATCTGCTCGTTTTTCCAGACATGGGGATGGCCTTCTCCTGTGCTTCTAAGAGCACCTGCTTGAAGTATGCCCAGCCTTCCTGGGCACCTTTGCTCTTCAAAGCTGCCTCCCAAGGGACACTCTCGACCATGCTCCTAAACAGGCTAAAGTCTGCCCTTCGGAAATCCAAGGTGGCAGTTCTGCTGGCTCCTTGCCTTGCTTCATCAAGAATTGAAAATTCTATCTTTTCATGATCACTCTGCCCAAGAAGACCTCCAACCTTTACATCCCGAACAAGACCTTCTCTGTTAACAAACAGTAAGTCCAGTAGGGCACTTCCCCTAGTTGGTTCCTAGTTGATTCAAAATCAGTCAGCTCTGATTATCATTTTAGGTCATTTTTCTGTGATACTATATTTTTAAAGCTTCTGTGTAATGTTACTTCTTTTCATTGTCTTCACCAGCACTCCTCCCTTTCATTCAATAACCCTCTCATCCTTTACCCTGTGTTTTGTATAGGGATGTATCATCAATATATCACTTTTCACCACCATTACTACTGCTCCTTTCATATTAACAAGTTGGCTGTTGTTAAATTCCTATACCTGATAAGTTCAAAATTTGCATGCACCTTTCTCCTTATCCTGGTACAGTTGTTACAAATGTTAAAATGAATATTATGAATCATTTATTTGAGAAGGGGGGTGGGTTTTGTTCCTTCTTTTTCCCTCTTATTCACAAAATGAGAAAGAGAATGAGTATCTCTTAAAATCTTCCATGCCTTCTTTGGGAAAAGAAAGAAACTGGGAGCAACATAGTCCACTAAATGTTGGTGGGAGTCAGATGGACATTAACTTTAATGATGAATTCTCTCAGATTATGTATGCCAGTATCTTGGAGTATTTACAATCCCAGATTTTTGAAGGAGTCTTGGATTACCTCTTTACATAATGATAACATCACAGAAGAATTATCAAAATGTGGCTTAATATTGCAGGAAGAATTTACTGTGGCTCCTAAAGAAAGACATTCATATTTTTGTCAGGAACTACAATTTTCCGTTTTCCCTCTCCTTTTATTGCCTGTAGATTAGAAGCTTTATTAGAAAAAACATAATCCTTAGAGAAACAGGTTTCACTTGCTGCAAATGGTCTGTCTGCTCATTTGATTCAAGCTATTTATGCACAACAACTGCTGTGCACAATATATAAAATCCCTTATGGACAGAGGAAAGCATATGTAAGATGTAGACTTCTGGTCTCTTTCTCTCTCTGAAGAGAAGTAATCAGGTAGAATACATACAGGAGGCCCAAGCTGCCTTCAGCTATGTACTGATCAACAACATAATTAATTTGTATTACTTTTGTTGGTCGGATTCCTCTCACACTTTTCACAGTGTAAAAAATGTCTATATATGCTCAGAGACAAAAACAAAATGACCCCAAAATAACGGAAATGAAAATCAGAATTTTCCTTTGAGCACAGTGCGGAGCTGCTCTTTTCCTCTATCTCTTTCATACATGCACGCATACACTGACACAGGTATGAATTAGCTATGCTCACGGAGTGAGACCTGAAGAGTGGGATTTTTCAAAGATATTAATCTCAACTGGACTGGCGTCCCCAGCTATAAATTTGTAAGTTAGAAAATAACACTAACACTCATCATCTTCCCGGAATATCCAATATTAGATGTGCTCCACTGGTAGCTGTGTGCAGCTCAACAACTGTATGCCTTCACAAGGGAAACCAAACAATCCAAACCCTGTCTTTGCCTAAGTCAATTAGATCTGCTCATTTCCTTTATCTGTCTCTCTTTTTCCATGGCTCGGATGAAGGTAAATAATGCTTTTGACCTATGTAAAGAAAGGATTCTTCAGTGAACCCTCCACTTCTGTTGGCCTAGATATTGTGGACCGCTGATAAGTATTCAAACAGGGTGTCCAGGAGAAAGTTACTCATCTGGATGAGTATTCCAGAGGGACTTGAATGTAAATACAGCTTTTTTGTTCAAACACAGATCCACAAAAGAGGATTAGTGAAAATTTGATATAGGTCCTGGTTTGAGCAACACAGGACTAATCTATCTTCTAATGCCTGAGAAAAATGCACTTTTAGAAGACTCTAATGTCTGAATTGGTGAAAATATTTACTTTCTATCCAGCTGTAGTGTGTGAGTTTCAAGGTCTCATTGTTTTTCAACCTTGCCAGGTGCAGGGATGAGGACGAGCGAGACCCAGGTACTTGACCCAAGCTGGCCAACAGGATTATTTCATACCATGAACATCACATTCAATATAAATTTGAAAGTTTGCTGAGAAGTGCTCTCTCTTCTTTGATGGCTGCAATCCTGAGAGTTTCTTGCCCCAATGCCGGACCCCTGAACCCTTCCCTTCCTCCCAAAGCTATGTTCGCAGTGTCTGACATTTACTGTCCACTGCTGGAAGTGGATGGGGCCAGATGGGATCCACCCGAGGGTACTGAGGGAGCTGGCGGAAGTGCTCACCAGGCCACTTTGCATCATTTATGATCAGTCCTGCCTAACTGGGGAGGTCCCAGCTGACTGGAGGCTGGCAAATGTGACACCCATCCACAAGAAGGGCTGGAAGGAGGATCCAGGGAACTATAGGCCGGTCAGTCTGACCTCAGTACCTGGGAAGGTTATGGAACAGATCATCCTCAGTGCCATTACACAGCACATGCAGGAGAACATGGTGATCAGGCCCAGTCAGCATGGGTTTGTGAAAGGCAAGTCATGACTGACAAACCTGATCTCCTTCTATGACAAAGTGACTCGCTTAGTGGATGAGGGAAAAGCTGTGGATGTTATCTACCTGGATTTTAGCAAAAATTTTGACACTGTTTCCCACAGCATTCTCCTGGAGAAACTGGCTGCTCATGGCCTGGACAGGTATACTCTTTGCTGGGTAAAAAACTGGCTGGATGGCCGTACCCAGAGAGTGGTGGTGAATGGAGTTAAATCCAGTTGGTGTCCGGTCACAAGTGGTGTCCCCCAGGGCTTGGTGCTGGGGCCAGTTCTCTTTAATATCTTTATCAATGATCTGGATGAGGGGATCAAATGCACCCTCAGTAAGTTTGTAGATGACACTAAGTTAGGTGGGCATGTTGATCTGCTTGAGGGTAGGTCAGCTCTGCAGAGGGATCTGGACAGGCTGGACCGATGGGTCGAGGCCAATGGTATGAAGTTCAACAAGGCCAAGTGCCAGGTCCTGCACATGGGTCACAACAACCTTATGCAGTGCTACAGGATTGGGGCAGAGTGGCTCGAAAGCTGCCCGGCAGAAAAGGACCTGGGGGTGTTGGTGGACAGCCGGCTGAATAAGAGCCAGGAGTGTGCCCAGGTGGCCAAAAAAGCCAACAGCACCCCAGCCTGTATCAGGAATAATGTGGTGAGCAGGACTAGGGAAGTGATCATCCCCCTGTACTCAGCACTGATGGGGCTCCACCTCAAGTACTGTGTTCAGTTTTAGGCCCCTCACTACAAGAAGGACATTGAGGTGTTGGAACATGTCCAGAGAAGGGCTACAAAGTTGGTGAGGGGTATGGAGGACAAGTCTTATGAGGAACTGGTGTTGTTCAGCCTGGAGAAGAGGAGGCTGAGGGGAGACCTTATCCCTCTCTACAACTATCTGAAAGGAGGTTGCAGCGAGGTGGGGGCTGACCTCTTCTCCCTGGTGACAAGTGATAGGACGAGAGGAAATGGGTTCAAGTTGTATCAGACAAGGTTTAGATTGGATATTAGGAAACATTTTTTCACTGAAAGGGTTATTAAACATTGGAATAGGCTGCCCAGGGAGGTAGTGGATTCACCATCCCTGGAAGTGTTTAAAAAAAGGGTAGATGTGGTACTTGGGGACATGGTTTAGAAGTGGTTTTGTCAAGGCAGGTTAATGGTTGGACTTGATGATCTTAAAGGTCCTTTCTAACCTCACCAATTCTATAATTCTGTGATTCTATGATTCTATGAGTGCACAGGTTCTACTGATAGAATTGGCTCAGTATAATCCTTGTACATTTTATTTTGGTATCAGGATGAATATTGGTTCTTTAGTGTTTTTAATGTTAATCATCTAGTCTTGTTCTATTAAATCTGTTTGTATTTCAGCAAGGCTTTTGACACTGTCTCCCATGACATCCTCATTAGGAAGCTGAGGAAGTGTGGGCTAGATGAGGTGACAGCGAGGTGGATTGAGAGCTGGCTGTGTGACAGAACTCAGAGGGTTGTGATCAGTGGCAAAAAGTCTAGTTGGAGGGCTGTAACCAGTGGTGTCCCCCAGGAGTCAATACTCAGTCCAATTTTGTTTAATATATTCATTAATGACCCGGATGAGGGGACAGAGTGTATCCTCAGCAAGTTTGCTGATGATACCAAACTGGGTGGGGTGGCTGACACCCCAGAGGGCCGTGCTGCCATCCAGCGTGACCTGGACAGGCTGGAGAGCTGGGCAGAGAAGAACCTAATGAGGTTCAACAGGAGCAAGTGCAAGGTCCTGCACCTGGGGAGGAAGAATGCAAAGCACCAGTATACGTTAAGGGCAGACCCACTGGGAAGTAGTTCTGAGGAGAAGGATCTGGGGGACCTGGTAGATAGTAAATTATCCATGAGCCAGCAATGGGCCCTTGTCACCAAAAAGGCCAATGGAATCCTAGGCTGCATAGGGAAGAGTGTGGCCAGTATCTACTCTGCACTGGTGAGGCCACAACTGGAATACTGTGTCCAGTTTTGGGCTCCCCAGTTCAAGAGGGACAGGGAACTGCTGGAGAGAGTTCACCGTAGGGCAACTATGATGACTGAGAGATCGGAGCATCTCCCTTATGAGGAAAGGCTGAGAGAGCTGGGACTCTTTAGCCTGGAGAAGAGAAGGCTGAGGGAAGACCTTATTATGGCGTACAAGTATCTAAAGGGTGGGTTGAAGGAGGATGGAGTCAGGCTCTTTTCAGTGGTTCCCTGTGACAGGACGAGGGGCAATGGGCACAAGTTAGAACACAGGAAGTTCCATTCAAATACACGGAAAAACTTTCTGGTGAGGGTGACAGAGCACTGGCACAGGCTGCCCAGGGAGGTTGTGGGGTCCCCTTCTCTGGAGATTTTCAAGACCCGCCTGGATGCAGTCCTGAGTAATGTGCTCTGGGCAGTCCTGCTTTAGCAGGGGAGTTGGACTAGATGATCTCTAGAGGTCCCTTACAACTCTGACAATTCCGTGATTCTGTGATTCTGTGTTTCCTGATTCCCCTTCCTGGGTGGGGAGGGGTCATCAGGTGATCGAATAATTGTCTAAAGACAAAAAATTGTTGTGGTTTTCTCAAACCATAACAATATATCAAAAGGCTGTTAAACTAATAAAAGTATTGGTGACATAGTTTCAATATTATATGATGCCATTTTTTGAAACCAGATACAATACTGGCTTAATTGGTGTAAATCGTTCGATATAGCTGGAAATAAAAGGTCAAGTAGAAATGTGTTTTCCTGACTGATCTGGTGTAATTAGAAGGAGAAATAGGAAGGAACAGAGCTACCTGTAAAGAGAAGGATTTATAATCATTCTTTTGCCTTGTGTCTGGGTAGCATTCTCAATTTTTTTAATAATGATTCTAGATACTTTGACACTTTCTGTGTAACTGCTCTGCTAAATACACACTGATCTAAAACTATTTTAATAATAATTAAGCAGGTCTGACTTTATTCTGCAAGTGATCTTAACTCTAATTTAGTTTTTTGGACAAGTCAAGTATTTAAAATAATATAGCCAAAACCTTTTGAGAAGTCAGTGAAAACAATGGCTCCATGCTTATGATACCTTCAATTATATTTCACACAGCTATGAGTCATAGTTTCTGCTTTATGACTGCTTAAGAATGACATGACCCCAGAACTTCCTTATCACATTAGCAAAATCACATACGTTAGCTTAAATCATAGAACCACAGAATAATTTGGATTGGAAAGAACTTCTCAATGCCATTGAGTCCAACCTGTTATTCATGTTTTAGCCCACTAGCTGCATTATTTCTTTCAGGGTAGACTGTGTGTAGACCTTCTTGTATTTTTTCTGAGAGAATAGGCACAAACTGAAACACAGGAGTTTCCCTCTGATTCTGTGATTCTGTGAACATCAGGAAACACATTTTCACTGTGATGACAACTGAGCACTGGCACAGATTGCCCAGGGAGACTGTGGAGCAGGGTCTCCATCTTTGGAGCTATTCAATAGCTGTCTGGACACGGTCCTGGGCAACTGGGTTTAGGTGGCCCTGCTTGAGCAGTGGCATTGAACTGGATGACCTCCAGAAACCTCTTCCAACCTCAGAGATCCTGTGATTCTGGATGCTAAAAGACTACAAAGCAACTTTGCAGAAAAGAAACTTGAGGTCCTGGTAACTTAGATGCTACCCCTGCTTTATGCAGAATATTGGCCCAGATAACCTCCACAGGTCCATTCCAGGGCATTTTTTTTCTGCATTTCTATGATATTTTCATGGAATCTTCAAAGAATAGGCTGAAATCTTCCCATTAATTTTCTGCTATTTTACTGAGGAATGATAGAATTTGCCACAGGATAATAATTATTGCATAAGAACCTGAGGTGACACTCCAAGCAGAGAATTATAGAATTGCAATACGTAAAACATACTAGACCTATACCATAGAATCATAGAATCATGGAACAGTTTGGGTTGGAAGGGATGTTTAAAGGTCATCTAGTCCAAACCCTACCCTGTAAAAAGCAGGGACATCTTCAACTAGATCAGGTTGCTCAGAGCCCTGTCCAACCTGACCTTGAATGTTTCCAGGAATGGCGTATCTACCAGCTCTCTGGGCAACCTGTGCCAGTGTTTCACCACCTTCATTGTAAAAAATTTCTTTCTTATATCTATTTTAAATCTTCTCTCTTTTAGTTTAAAACCATTACCCCTTGTCCTATCGCAGCAGGTCCTACTAAAAGGTTTGTCCTCATCTTTTTTCTAAGCCCCCTTTAAGTATTGAAAGGCCGCAATAAGGGCTCCCCGGAGCCTTCTCCAGGCTGAACAAACTCAACTCTCTCAGATTTTCTTATGGAAGATGTATTCCATCCCTCTGATCATCTTTGTGGCCTTCCTCTGGACCCACTCTTACAGGTCCATGTCTTTCCTGTGCTGAAGGCTCCAGAGCTGCATGCATTACTACAGGTGGGGTCTCATGAGAGCAGAGTAGAGGGGTAGAATCACCTCCCTCAACCTGCTGGCCATGCTTCTGATGCAGCCCAGGATATGGTTGGCCTTTTGGGTTGCCAGCTCACATTGTCAGCTCATGCTCAGCTTTTCATCCACCAGTACCCTCAAGTCCTTCTCCTCAGGGCTGCTCTCAATCTCTTCATCGCCCAGCCTGTATTGATACCTGGGATTGCCCTGACCCATGTGCAGGACCTTGCGCTTGCCCTTGTTGAGTCTCATGAGGGTTACATGGGCCCACTTCTGGAGCTTTTCCAGGTCCCTCTGGGTATCTGTAGAGCAAATTATATAGTACCAGGCACTGGACTGTTTTTAGAACAGACCTTGGCAATCTTTTGACCAATGCCAACTCACATGCTCCCAAATTATTCCTGGGCATAATGGGGAAAATAGCATAAGCAGGGTACCACTCCCAATTCACATGCAGACAATCTGCTTTGAAGGGTAGGGGAGTTCAAGGATATAGATAAGGTTTATGGTTCATTTGCCTGGCAATGATGGATTTTTCCTTGTGGAGAAAAAATGCAAAAGGAGAACCAGGGAACCCCAGACCCACCATTCCAGCACACTTTAGGTGGTGTTACTTCAGTTTCACTCGGTCTAATTAACAGACATCTGAGTGTGTTCAGAAAATAATCAAGGGGGAAAATCATGTAGAATACAGAAACACGTTCATTTGTGTTGCCAGGTAGTGGTCTGTACAGCTTGGTTTGAGCAAAGTGGGAGTGATCTCTCTGCTGTTCCTGGCTCTTTCAGCAAGCATAACCAGCAACTTTTTGGAACAGCCAATCTTTTTGCTGAGAATGTGCAGGTTGCTTTGGATACAAGATTTTACTTACCCAAAAGGTTACATGGTCCCGTGACACCTCAGTCCCATGCTGAGGTGGGAGATTTTCTAGGTCTTCTGTTTCACAGCTCCATTCTGCCTTACCTCTTCCTCCTTCCCCAGTAGAAATCTATCCTATTTCGTTCTCTCTTCCCTCCAGCTTTGCAGCCCTGCCCCCTCTCTTGGACCTGCTCTGGCTTCTGTCAAGTCCCTTTGTAAATCACTCTAATTCATTAGCAAGACACAAAATCAACCAGCTTTCTAGTTTTGTTTTCTGTAGCTTTAGCACATTGAAGGGGCTCACAGAGGGATTCGGTAAGCTTTGGGGCCAGTACAAAATAAGCAGCAGGATTGCACGTCTAGGAGTGAGGCAGGGAAGAGGAGCAGAGAACCAGAAGATGCCCCTTTCAGCAGCGTTTTTGTTGCTGGCATCAGACTTTGTAGCATGGAACTGAACCTCAAGGGCTCATACAGGTAGGAGATTGAGGAGTCCGATTTGGATGACACCTTGGACATATAGAGCTGCAAAACAATTGATTCTTCAGGAAAATTAATTGTACTTTGCTAGTGGCTGTGCAAGTTGCTACTAGTGAGCACTGTGTTCCTGTTTTTCAAGTGAAGACCTTTGTATAAAGCAAATAAAAGAAGTGTATTTATCTGCCACCATGCTCCACAGAGAAAGCTGGCAGTGGGAGTTTACCCTCAAAAGAGAATAAAAAATAAAAACTGGCTCTTCTTGCTTGTGTTGTTTTTCTTTGTCCTTTATTCACTTTTATTTTACCTAATTTACTTCATTCGTTCAGAGCATGCAGTCTGAAAAGTTCCATGAAGGGGCCAAACATTCAATCTCTCTGTTGGTTGAGAAGTCTCAGTGGCTATTCATATTCATTTCCTTTCCTCATTCAGCTTCCTTTGCCTTCAGATATTCTCAGATAGATGGTTTAATTCAGGTGCTTTCTATTTTATGCTTTGGAATGCATTAATCATAGAAGTGCCTAGGTGACACTCTTATATGGGAATTAGTCATCTCCTATTCGTTGGTTTGCCAGCAATTTGAGTTGTCTGACTCTCAGACTGATTCAAGAAAGTATCTAATTATCCCGGGAAAATTTCTTTGAAAATATATAAATGGATTTTTCAGTTCATTAAAACTCTGCTGTGATTTCTTTATAGATAATTCTTCCAACAGATAATTGCAATCTATATTTAAATAATGTAAATCTTTATAGTTTGTTAGAACTTTATCCTTCGTCTGGAAATGGCTGAATAGACCCCAGGGATTTTCACGGAAGCTTACTTTAGTTTACTAATGCTCATCTTTTCAGACTGTCTTCAAAGTCAATGGAGAGATAGGCTTCCAAGGACAAGTCAGAGTAGCAGCCTTACTTAGGTGGTCTAATCACCCACTACGTTAGAAGTCTAATGTGTCTGCTCTTCCTTTGATAATAAGCTCAGAGACTTAAGTGGGCTGAGTCAGGATTTTATCCCACAGAGACGTATATATAGAATCTCTTGCAATTTGCTGGGTCTGGGGGAGGAGGTCTCTTGCATCTGAGGTATCCTATATCATGTGTGGATACATGATTATGTATCTTGTACATGAAAAATCACAGAACAAGTTACTAGCTTATAAAGAAATTTTGGGGCTGATATTTGTTGTCCTCATTGTGCCTCAGTTCATTTCATTGTCATCCTCCTATCTGCTGTGCCTGACAGGGTACTGAACCACTAAGACCACCTACAGCAAATTTTAAATAATGAGAAAATTGGTGAGGGAATTTGGAAAGTCCAGAGCTTTGCTGTGGAAGATGATCTAAGTCCACAGAGTCCTGTCATTTTAGGAATGGGTACCAGTACAAAGACAGTAGGTATGACAGTCTGAAAAGGTGATCTTATTGGCAACACACTGCAAAAGTAGTTCACAAACTTGAGGTCGTGATCCCAAAAGGTGGGATTCTTGAAAGCATGACATTTTCAGTCCCAAAATGGGAATTGTTGGACTAGAACAGTACAAACAAGCCACTAAGAGAACAGACTCCCCAAAAAAGGACAGAGAAAAATGGGGGGGGAAAGGTTCCCTGCTACTGATATGCAACACTGGACACTAGACTTTGGATGAAAGAAAGCAAGAGGAAAGAAAAAATTTTGATCTCAGTCTGCTGTGTCTCTGCACACATACTCAGAGAAGAACAAGGCAGTTAGCGAGCAGGGCAAGAGAACATGCAGAAGTACAGTATGGCAATTAATGAACACGAAGCAACTATTTCCAAATGGGAAAGCTGAACAGGTAGTTTTCATGGAAGATGCGGACCCTCACCTACAGGTTGAGGAGTGGGACAGGTTTTAAAGCAGTTAATCAACAAAGGGATAAATCACAGTCTCTTTCCAGGTGGATAAAGGTTACTGCTCTGCCAGGTTTACTTGTAAGGATGAAAAGTGGAAAACAGAAGAATAAGCAAGAGGAAAATGTTTGCTATGCAAAGGCTCAGAGGAGCAACTGACTGCAGACTGGGACTCTGCCTCCCCTAAGGCTGAATGGAGGTGGGCAGGTTTAAGTATTTATCCCTGCCTCATCTGGATGTATAGGGGAACAAACACATACCAGGTAATACCCTTGTCTGGGATGTTGCCTTTCTGCTCTCTCTTCTTGGCAGTGGTTGGAGATAATCCCTCCCCCTTTCAAGTGAACAAAGAGCCCCAGCTGTGATCTGCCTCTGGTTATATTCAAATAGAGTACCTGAGACCCAGTGGAAAAGAGAATGTTGAAACATTAAAAAAAAAAAACTTTTATATATATCTGTCTGTTAAAGAGCCTTGCAAGTCATGTACCACCAGCGGTACTCGTGGTAGACATGCCTCGCCAAACTCTTGCCCTCTGTGTAGCTTTGCACAAAGACCAGAGATGGCAAAATAGCAAGTGATATAATAGTAATCCCTTCTAAGGAGTTCATGGTAGATGACCACTTAGTGTCACTGATTCTGAGTCTGCCCAGCAGCTGAATACGTGAGGGGATGTCAGATCCTCAATCTTCCAGAAAACTTTAAAAATAGCAACTCAGATCAATGCTTTCTTATTAAATTGTACTTAAGAATAAGCAAAGTATATCACAAACCTGTCAGAATGAGAGGCTTGATATATTCATTTTGGGGGCTGATAGATATTTCTTTTAAGTTCCTGTAAAGGTCTACATTTTTTTTGTTAGGAAGTATTATTTTTCATCCAGATCTATCTTTTTTTTTTTTTTTGTACTGTTCAGCTGCATGGAAATAAATCATGTTATTACTGAAAAGTGAAAACAAGGTTTATCTCACTGGGGTATAATAAATCTTGGTTAAAATTCAGATTTATTTTTTTAATGTAATGATTCTATATTTGAAAAATGTTAAGGTTGTGACAAAAATCAACAAAAGCCAGGAAATTCAAAGTTAATGTTGAATTGTGTCCATAAAGCACCTCATTAAGCCCAGTCATTGTATCCCATATGGAATCATACAGTTTCCAGAGACATATGTAATTGTTCATAATAAAAGGGCATATTAAGGACAGAATCAGTCAATGTCCCTGATCCAGCAAAACACAATCCTCGTGTTCATATGCTCTGTAATCTGTGAAAGGTGATTCCACCTGGATTTAAGCAATGAAGCACTCTGCTTAGGGTAATCTGGCAAAAAATGCCCCAAAGAAACAAACAAAGCCTTGAGTTAGGTTTCAATGCAAGGCGTGAAGGGAGAGCTCCATAGTCTCCATCCACTGTGCTTTAATAATAGTCACGATTTTAGAAAATTACTTGTTGATTTAGCATCAGAACTCGTTGCATATTTTTTGCTGAAGGAGTTTCTTAGTGAAAAATTAAAATTTATCAAAAATTCTCACTTATAGTAAGATTTCAGTCATCAAGCATTTTCACTGATCCATAAGCAAATAAGGGCTGAAGCCCTCCAAGTTTTCTTGCAGGGTAACCATAAGGCTGACAAGAACTCCAAAGCTTCTGGAGTTTGTAGCTTTAAAGTAAACCCATCACATGCACTCTCAAGCCATCACACTAGAGTTTTTAGAGCTTTTTGAAGAGACAATTGCCAAAATCCTTATCCCCAAGGCAGGGCTTACACTTGTTTGGATTTTTCTGGAAAATCAGTTTTGATTTTGTTGTTGTTGTTGTTGGTTGCTTGGAAAGAAAACAGGAAAATTTGAAAACTGAACACTCTGTAATTTCCTACCATACACCATGCACCAAATATATGTAATTTGGGGGTTTAGTTTCTTTTTACGTTTTTTTCTTACAGAAGTTAAATTGTGGGGAAAAAAAAAAAAAAAACCAAACAACAGTTTGTCTCTATTTATGAAACACACACAAATGCTGTGTAGCTCCTCTGCTATCCCTGGGAGCATAGTCCAGTACACCATCTTAGGAGGGGAAAGGTAAGCTTGTTTTATTTGGCAAAAGGGAAGGATAAAATGGTTTGGGTTTTAAAATCTTACTTACCTCACCGTGTGCAGTATCTGGGGAGCCTAAAGCTTGGAAAGTGTGGTGTAGTCTGCAGTGATCTCAGTAGTGAGCAGAGAGTTGGTGCTCCCTGAGTCCTGCTGATGGACAGAGTATTGTGTTGGCTGATGCCAGGCTTCGAGGAGGGACTGTGAGGTCACTGGTCAAGGCAACAACCAAGACACGGAAGCCAAGAGGAGCTCTTCTTCCTTGTGGAAACACAAGGACTCAGTGGTCTGAGGCAGACCAGGCAGGGTGGGACCAAGCCTCCATATACTGAGCTGGAGCCAGAGCCCCTGGTGGCAGTTCATCCCCTGAGCACAGAGCTGCTGGGACACCATGTTAGCTGCTGGAGGGAAGAGAAAGCATTGGAAGCATGCTTTAGCCTGGTGAAAATCCCAGGAGAGGAGACAGCAGCAGAGGAAAACAGGGTGGGTATGCTATTGGCACAAATGAAATAGACTGAATGGCTTCAGGAGGACATGGGCAGGAGCTCCATGGGGTGAGGAACCCTCTGTCTCATCCATACGGCAGTGGAGAGAACATGTGAGGCGTAATATGTATGTACATACTGGAACGCTTGAGAGCATTTCTATATAAAACAGAATGCAACCAGGAAGAAACAGCTCAGTGTTGTCACCAGAGGAGATAACGCTCATACTATGCTTGGAGAGTGTGGGTAACCACACCACACTGAATGCTCCCAGAGACCAAGGAACTTCAAGCAAAGAGGATTAGAGGGCTTTGAACTGGATGCCTGTTGAAGAAAAAGGAAAAGTAGAAGGGAAAATATATTTGTTGCAAGAGTTCTGAAAAATTCAGCTACTACTGACCACTTTCTAAAAACCTGGGAGCATTGCAATATACCTTTTGCTGAAATTCTCTCTGTCTGGATCCTGCCTGCTTGAGTCTAGCTTTAGAGGTGTTTATAAGACTCTCTATGGGGATTCAAAAATAATATGCTGAGCAACTGCACTCTGATTACCAAGATCCATTAAGCTGATCAAATCAGGAGCCCCAAAATTGAAATATCCAAAATCATCAGTCACTTTGAAAATTTAGGTAATCTTTTTCCCTGTCTTTTCTCTTTGCCAGATAGAGCTCTTTTTGATCTATGGGCCTTTTACATTTTTCCCCAGCTAAGAGAGATTAAGCTGTAAGAGAAGAGCCAGATCTGATTTACCTGTCACTCAGAATCAGCAGCTTCAGGGCTACGAAGTGTGCAAAGCTCCTTTGAATGGACTGTCACAAAGGCATTTTGAGCTGGCTAGACCTATGTTTGTTACCTTAATGTTTTCTCAAAGAATGCCATCAAGGCATAAGCTTTGTTTTTGATCTAAGGTATCTATAAACTAGCCCAACCGGCAGAGAGACATCCCAGGTATATTAATGTTGTTATTGGCTTAATTTTGATTTGAAGAAATTCATTTGACATTGTCTGGGATTTATTGCACTAAAAACAAGATCAGAAACACAGCCTCTGGGTACTTGTAAATAGTATGTCATGGCCAGATTCAAAATCATTCTGCTCACACTGGGAGTCTGCTGGCACAACCTTATAAATTGATTAGTAGTAGCAAGGAGAATAACACATGGTTAGTGCTGATGTACTGCTTCAATTCAGAGCTCATTTGCCACCACTCATAACATGTTTAGACATGCTACGTCCCTATATTAACTCTCTTTTGACTTACAGGCCTAAAGCAAGATTTAGGCTGAGTTCAAGCACTGCATACAGCAATCTTGTCCACCCACTAAGGCGCTGAAGAGCTCTGAGAGTCTGTAGGGCTTCACTCCTTAGACTAAACGTTTCCTACTTTTTCCTCAGAACTGCCCTAAATGCAGTGACTTGGTCCTTTGATCTTGCTGAGCACCCGAGATCCCCAGGCCTAAATCCGTACCATGGCTACAGAGCAAGCCAGGGGCAAAGTCCAGTTTTTGGACAAGGTACATCCGCAAACCCAAATTCTCCCCTTCTCTTCCCAGAACAGGATGCCATTGTTTAAACCATCTCTTGGGCACTGTCCCTGATGAATGCTACCCCTCTGGCAAGGGTGAAAACTGTACCAAGGAGCATGTTAATAATTAAACAGCCCACTTGACTGCAATCAAGTGCCTCTGTTATTAAGGGGTATAGATACAGCCTTGGACACTACAGCAAGGGGGCAGAGAGGTGTTTAAGTGCTTAGTTTGTCAATGCACACTTTTTTATTCAAGGTAACCATTTAATGCTTTGTTCCTGAAGAATAAAGCAAAGACTGCACTTTCAAACCTGGCTAACAATAGGAATCACCTAAATTCACATGTAATCATCTAATGTCCTGATCTAACGCCCTTTCTCTGAAGGATTTTTTCATATAGGTACCCATGTTCATTCTGGTCCATTATTGGATAGCTCAAGCTGCTTTGCTCATTCCCATTATGGTCAGCATATTTGAAAATAATCTGATTTTTATTTCAGAGACTAAACAGCGAACCAGAACCTAACTTCAGGCACGTGGATTTGAATATTTTGGCCACCACTCTCTGTCTTGACAAGTGCTTGACGATAAAGTTATTCCATCGTTCTGCTGAAGTAACAAACTGATAAATAATCCTCATTTTTCATGTCAGTGCCAAAATGTTGATTCTTTAGGAGGAAGTACTGAGCTAATCATTGCCATGTTTAGTGTTTATTAGCTTAATCTGAGATTTAATTTTTATTGTACTTTAAAAATTGTTCCATTATGCCTAAGCAACAGTTAGATAACTAAGAGCATAATCTCATCGAATAGAACGGTACTAGAAAAGGTTTTGCAAGCAGGAATGATTAGAAGAATTCAAAGTAGTAAAAAAAGTCTTTCTTCTTTTAATATGATCTCAAATCTTGTCATTGCTGCACTATAGCTGTAACTACAAAAGCACGTCCAGAGAAAGGGAAAATGTTACTCACTTAAAATACCAGGCAAACCAAAGTGTTCTAATTTTTGCAGGTATGTAAATATATTAATTCCTTTTGTAGTTTCAGTTCAGAGTGATCATTCCTTCCTTACTTAAACTGTTATATAGATCTCTCCATTCTGAGACTATATTCCACTTCCAAAGTGGCTGGTTTTTGACGATGGATGAAACAAGCCATTACACAGTTCAGTGTGTTAAAGTGCTCCGAGACCCTTTGGGAGAAGGTATTATATGTATGTACCAGAGGTATTATTTCAAGGCAGCAACTCTGCCAAATGTTAAACTGAGACTGAAGCCTTACAGCTGAGTGGTTAACCTCTGGAAACAGGGGTTTAAACTGCAAATGCTGACCCAACCTTACCTCTGGGGGAGCAAACGGTAATAATGAAAAATTATGCAGCTTTCACCTCTTCTCCAAAGACAAAACAAACATTTTAAGCTTCATTTTATGCTCTTTTTCTCCAGTTAATTTAGACAAGCTTGTTGGCAAAATAATAATTCCTGTGCTTAGTAAGCAGTATTTCAACCTTCTGACTCCCATTCAGCAGGAAAATCATGAGGGCAGGTTGCTTTCATCCGTGGTTCGTAAGTAAAAAAGAATTCTGCTTCTCGGTGCCTCCATCAGAAAATACAACAAACTCAACAGGGAAATATGCCAGACACCCAGTGGGTCCCAATGTATAAAATCACAGGAAGAAGCAAACTGAGGTAAAAATGACTGGAGGTGAAAGAGACAAGAAAATTATTATTACCAATTTATTATGTTAGGTTGTTACTTTTAAAAGAGAAGGAAAAAAGAGAAAATTCTCTACAGTTATGTAGAAGGCCATAAGAGAGAGAAAGACAGAATATGTCCTCCTTTCAGCAGGCAGGGAGAAAGGGAGAGTCTGTCCTGCTCCACTTATAACGAATCTTCACAAACTCTTAGAGATAGATGTCATGAAGCAGCCTCAAGTGGTGGGACTGCATTTATTCATCAAAACTGGCTTTCACTGCATGTAATAAATGCTTTATCTCTTCTTGTCTAAATATACCAGGATCTTACTTACAAATAAATGTGAGAGTCTGCTTGAATCTCCCGGTAAGTGGGTCTTAACTACTGATTACTGAAATAAAGGAAGATATGGCAAGGAAAAAGATTACTCAAATGATAGTATTTATCATGCTTCTAGACTCTCCTCTGAGCTTTCCTTCCTACCACAAAATGGTTCCATTGATAAGATAAAACATGATAATTTTTATGCTTTCAAATCAGTAGAAAGTAAAAAAGAAACAAAGTAATGCAAAATTACTGCACCATCTATGTAGTCTGTAGTCCTATCAGGTTCACAAAGGTGCTACACAGAAAAGCAGTTTTCTCTGCCCCATCTTTTCTTCCTCATTAGCTTCAGGCCAGGAGTCTCGTCACCTGACCCTTTGCAAGTAAATTAGGACACCTTCCCACTGTGTCATTGGCTAATTGCTAATGCAGTCCAGCATTTTTTATTTATTCTTTTTTCCAAAAGCCAGAGAAAGAGCTGAACAAGGGTAAAAAATAACAGCTACAGGCACAAATAGACACAAGGGGTAGAAGGAAAGAAAAGCAATCCCGCGCTCCCCATAACTGCCACGGTCGCTTTTCCACTCACCACCCCCTATAATGTCCCTTTCTGCAGTCAACCCCTCAGGCTGTCTCACTGCAGGTGGGGAAAGCTGAGGCAGGATGTTGCCTTCTAGCTGTGGGGAGTGATGAAGCACAGCTCTTGGAGGGCTTCAGGATGAGAAGGAAAATCCAAAACAGAGATTTAAAATACACCATCCCTGGCAGAATACTTGCTGATATATTTTCACTTTTGGGGTGCAAACGTTTGATCTTGCCTGGTTACCTGTTTACCAGGGTTTATTTATCAAATATAATGTTCCCTGGTTAAGGAAAGCATGTCCTTTTTCTATCAGTGTGCGACAACATCTGGGCAAGAGAAGGCAAGTTCAGCTTCAGAGGTCAGTTGGCTTTTTCTGTCACCATTCCTCACATATGGATGTCTCCAAGATGCTCATACCCATGTGTGGAAGCTGTGGATGCAAGTTGTGGTCTGCAAACTTCTAGTGCTTCAAGAAGCTCAAACACATAAGACCAGGCATAGCTGGTCCCTGGAATAATGTCCCTACTGCAGCACTTTCACCTCTGATTCAAAAGTGAGTGAGCACACTGAGTGGGCTGTGAGAAGTTTTGTTGGCACATAGTGATCCATTGACCATAAAAATTTGGGATCCACTAACCTAAAGTAATCTGTCAGCTTCAGACTGTTCTCTCCTGGAACCTATTGACCCAAAATCAGACTTCTTGCTGTGTTCACTCTGTCCTGCTCCCATCGAGTCCAAATAGGCTTCCTGGCCTCTATGTAACCATGCTATCAGAAAGCGAACAAAGATCAGAAAATCAGAAGGCAGAACTGATGAGTAACGAAGGGTGGAGACATATAGTTCCAGTGGGAAAATGAGCTGGAGAGACCTTGCAGTTAAAGACTGGAATCTGTAGTCAGAAGCACACTGGAGGTGTGCTCATGAGAGCTTGGAAACATTTCAAAATCTCTATGGCATTAAAATAAAGCTTTCCCCCCAAAATATAGCTATTTTAAACAAAACACATTGAGGAAGAGTTCCAATGATTTTGTAAATATTCGTATATGAAGAACACTTTTTTGTTTGTTTGAAATGATAGTTGTGTAAGTATTTACCTTATTTTACTGTTCTAAATCAAATGCTTGAAATTTCAATGCATCTTCTGCTTAAGCTGCAAAATTTTGAGAGACTTTTCGCAGAAAACTCAGAAATATTTTTGTTTTCTTCTAAGCCAGAACAAAAAGAAATTTCAAAATCTCCGTATTTCTTGTGAAATGGATACTGCAGATCTACACAGCTCAGTTCACAGTTCAGAGTAATTATTCTCTGTGTACGCTTATGTGTGATGGCCTAGTTTTGCTATTAACTCATGTACTATTAGTTTCCTATCTGGAAAACAAATGCAATGAACATTCTGGCATTTATTCATATTTTATGATCATTTTGCAACTTATGAGGTTTTCTCATTAGGGTAGCATATCAGATCTGAAAATAAAGCAGTCAGAAGATCATCCATATTCAGGTGATGACCTCTTGATATTTCTTTCTGATTATTGTGCTTCATAATGATATTGCTAAATTGGTGTGTATGTGTGCGTATTTGTTGAAATACAATTAAGCCCTGCATCAGAAATGGATGCATTATTTCACATGTTGGTATCACCAAGTTCATATATATACACACACACACACAAATATGTACTTTATTTCTACATAGAGATAGAGAAGGCTAAATTTCCTCCAAATCATGCAGGCATAAATCAAGAGACTGCACAGTATGTGAAAGGGGATGTAAATGTGAAAAATGGTAAATATTTTTAAGGGACATGCTAGGGCATGTTCTTGTAGGTGTGCAATGAACTTCACTGACCACACAAATTTACCACCAGTTGGTGTCAATAAGTCGGTGTCTTAATAAATACTATTTCACCAAATAGGCACACATTTCACCCATTTTTTGGTGATTCTGGGATAAGAAACTTAACTTTAGAAATATCATGTTTTTTAGGTAGTTATTAATAATCTAGGCAATAACCCTAGAGAGTCAGCAGAAAAGGGTCCTAAAAATGTTGGCACCTCAGAAGCTTTCCAAAACTGCTGTTGTATGCATATTCTTACCCACACAAGACTTCATGTACCTTCTCAAGACACTAAATTTTCATGTGACCTCCAAGATTACAAGTTGCAGGAATACAGGTTGTGCTCTGGCCCCAGAAAAACAACCGCGTCAGTGATCTACCAAATAGCAGTCCTTTGAAAATGTGAGTTATAATGCAATATCCAGTTATGGGCTCCCCAGTTGTCCAGTTTTGGGCTCCCCAGTTCAAGAGGGACAGGGAACTGCTGGAGAGAGTTCAGCGTAGGGCAACTATGATGATTAAGGGATTGGAGCATCTCCCTTATGAGGAAAGGCTGAGAGAGCTGGGACTCTTTAGCCTGGAGAAGAGAAGGCTGAGGGGAGACCTTATTATGGCATACAAGTATCTAAAGGGTGGGTTGAAGGAGGATGGAGCCAGGCTCTTTTCAATGGTTCCAAGTAACAGGACGAAGGGTAACAGGCACAAGTTAGTACACAGGAAGTTCTGTTCAAATACACAGAAACACTTCTTTACGGTGAGGGTGACAGAGCACTGGAACAGGCTGCCCAGGGAGGTTTTGGGGTCCCCTTCTCTGGAGATTTTCAAGACGCACCTGGATGCAGTCCTGAGTAATGTGCTCTGGGCAATCCTGCTTTAGCAGGGGAGTTGGACTAGATGATCTCTAGAGGTCCCTTCCAACTCTGAAAATGCTGTGATTCTGTGATTCTGTGATCACTATGATTTCACACAGCTGTTGCAATCTTCTTGTTCCCATAACTGAAGGTACACTCCACAGCAAACAAGAAGCTGAGGTTATCTTTCCGCCAGTTTGGAAGGGTATTGGGTCACATTGTTACCACTAAAATAGTAACCAGGCTGATCTGCAGGATGAATGGACATTCTGATCCTGCCAGACCAAGATGACAAAAGGACAAAAATTCTAATGACTTTTAAAAATCTCACATAAAATGTTTGACTAAAGTTTAGATTTTTGCTCATGCTTTATTCCTTGACTATATTTAACCAATAAAAACTGTTTTTCAAATTGACCATAATTATATCTGAGCGGAGGCACTAGTATAACATTCTGTTACCTTAAACAAATTGTTCATTTTTAACCCCTAACCTCAGACACAGGCCGCCAGGGTAAAATTGAGTTCTTTGTCATGTGAAATTTTTTTAAAACATTGATAATGTTAGATAATTATTGTTTATCTTGATATAATTATTTAATTAATTCCCGTCCACCTAGAATATAATATTTCTGGGTCATGTCCAGATTACACAAATCAGTCAATTTACTCTCATACTTGACTTCTTCAAGTAACCAGTAAACAATCTCTGCTCCTCGTTCTGTTCTTTCTATATTCTCCACTGACCAGTAAATCCCACTTTTTGAACAGGTGCAGTGTTTTGGTTCTGTTTTGTTTTGTTTTGTTTTGTTTTTTTAACAGATAAAAACTAAGAAGATTCATGAGCACCATGAATTCTGAATATTTAATTTTTTTTTTTTTAATAAAGAATTGTGTATAGCAGAAGGAAGCATAAAGTGAAATCTTAGTCACACAGAAATTACAGCAAAATTGGTTTTAGTTTTCATGAGAAGGAATTCTGTGTAAGTCTTCAGGAAAAACTATCAATTTTAGTACCCCCATCCTAATTAAACAAACCTTTCTTCTGTATTGCCTTCCATTATATATGCTAGCTCTAGATTTCCTTTTCCCTGATAGGGAATTGAGTCAGGGAGAAGCAGAGATAACAATCACTGTCTATTAAAATAACTTTTATTAATTAAGCAGTAAGAATTAATATAATCAAACTTTTATTAATAATACCAATATCTGTCTACACAGTACATTCACTTACTCCTCATGCGGTTCACTCTCATGCATACTTGGGGTCCCTTAATGACCAAGTTGCAGATGGGACATGAACCCCAACTGCAGAAGCAGCTCCTCATCCTGATGCGCCAGTGGCTTCTGGTCTGGTGGTCTTCAGGAAGGCCCCAAGAGTCACTCATCCCACCAGGCGTGTATATAACCCTGTAGTATTTCTTCGCAAACTGAAGCCACCAGCTGCAGCTCCCCACACAAGGTCAGAATTGTGCAACTCCTTGCTGGCCCCCATACATGCTGGTGGCCTTCTACACTCTTGTCTGGACCGGAACAGTTTCTATGTTCTTGTAGATCCAGCATGACTGCTGGCCTCTGGAGTTCAGAGTTCATCAGTTCTTGGGAGACTGTCACACGCTCCTCATCTCATTACCTTTCCACTCTTTGATCTGTCTTTATCCAGTAAATATAGCTCTACTCATCTACATGGGTAACCACAGAAGGAACTGCTACAGCATCCTATGCTCCCAGGCCACTGTGGGTCTTCCTTTCTGCACAAAACACTAACGCTTATTTATTATACATATGATAAACATGTAGGAAACAGAGAACATGCTAATGTGCTATGAAATATTTTACAGTTTTGAGTCTGGTACTTAATAATACTTACAGGTGGTGACCATACAAGTTTTAGGTAATCCCACAAGTTTTCAAATAAATTCTGTATATTGTGCCTCCACAGTGTTCACTATCAAAAAAAAAGAAACTGACCCATTTATTTTCTGAGGCCAAGCTGAATGAAACATGAAAAATAGAAAAGAGTTTAAAATAAATTTAATTTTTACACTTATTTCAATTTTATTGATCTAGGTTACTGTTATCCGGGATCATAACTTAAATAATAACAACAACTTAAATAATAGTAACAATAAAACCAAATTATCTGAGGTGATATATTTTCATATTTGCCAATCCAGTCATTGCCCTCGACTATTTCTCCACCATGGAAAGTCAGCTATCCTGCCAATATCTCTGTATTACCTTCTCTGCTAAGACAGGAGACCAGAAATAGATTTTCCATACATAATCCAGTTATGAAGCTGCTTTATTGGAATAAGATACTTTAAATCCCACTGGTTAGCAAGATGCAGAACCTTAAAGTATTCACTGTTCTGAGGCAGATTATTACCTATACTGATCTTCAGGTCAGTAAGATTTTGGTTAAAAAATCTGTACTCAAGGAAAGTGAAAAAACATCTTCTAAAAAGAGAGAAGCTGTTTTATTTTTGATAAATATTTTTTTCATAGAATCATAGAATTCTTTTGGTTGGAAGAGACCTTTAAGATCATCAAGTGGAACCAGTAACCTAGCACTGCCAAGTTATCACTAAACCATGCCCCTCAGCACCACATCTACATGTCTTTTAAATACCTCCAGGAATGGTGACTCAAACACTTCCCTGGGCAGCCTGTTCCAATGCTTGATAACCCTGTCAGAGAAGAACTTTTTCCTAATATCCAATCTAACCCCACCCCACCCCCCCGGTGCAACTTGAGGCCATTTCCTATTGTCTTATCACTTGTTACTTGGGAGAAGAGATCAACCCCCACCTCGCTACAACCTTCTTTCAGGTAGTTGTAAAGAGCAATAAGGTCTCCCCTCAGCCTCCTTTTCTCCAGGCTAAACAACCCCAGTTCCCTCAGCCACTCCTCATGAGACTTGTGCTCTAGACACATCACCAGCTTCATTGCCCTTCTCATGGACACACTGCAGCACCTCAATATCTTTCTTGTAGTGAGGGGTCCAAAACTGAACACAGTACTTGAGGTGGGGCCTCACCAGTGCTGAGTACAGGGAGGCAATCACTTCCCTAGTCCTGCTGGCCACACTATTCCCAATACACACCAGGATGCTATTGGCCTTCTTGGCCACCTGGGCACACTGCTGGCTCATATCCAGCGAGCTGCTGAACACCCCCAGGTTCTTTTCTGCCAGGCAGCTTTCCAACCACTCTTACCCAAGGCTGTAGCGCTGCATGGGGTGGTTGTGACCCAAGTGCAGGACCTGGCACTTGGCCTTGTTGAACCTCATACCATTGGCCTCGGCCCATTGATCCAACGTGCCCAGATCCCTCTGTAGAGCCTTCCCACCCTCAAGCAGATCAACACTCCCACCCAGCTTGGTGTCATCTGCAAACTTACTGAGGGTGCACTCAATGCCTTCATCCAGATCATTGATAAAGATGTTAAAGAGAACAGGCCCCAATACTGAGCCCTGGGGAACACCACTTTGTGAACAGCCACCAACTGGATTTAACTACATTCACGACAACTCTTTGGGCCCAGCCATCCAGCCAGTTTTTCACCCAGTCAATTGTATGCCCATCCAAGCCACAAGCAGACAGATTCTCCAGGAGAATGCTGTGGGAAATGGTGTCAAAAGTTTTACTAAAGTCCAGGTAGACAACAACCACAACCTTTCCCTCATCCACTAAGTGGGTCACCTTGTCATAGAAGGAGATCAGGTTAGTCCACCAGGACCTGCCTTTCATAAACCCATGCTGACTGGGCCTGATTGCCTGACTGTTCTGTACGTGCTACCTGGTAGCACTCAAGATGATCTGCTCCATAAACTTCCCTGTCATCAAGGTCAGACTGACAGGCCTGTAACTTCCCGGATCTTTCTTGGAGCCCTTCTTGTAAATAAACATCACATTTGCTAGCCTCCAGTCAACTGGGACCTCGTCAGTTAGCGCAGTTATTGCTTTTATTGTGGTTTTTTTTTTTTATTGATACCAAAGGAAAACATTTAACTAATTTTAATATGATAGTTCATTGCAGCTACTCAGAAGTTGGAATGTCAGGGGTAAACATGGCAGTAAAAGAGTGAACATTATTAAGCAGGTCTAATTTCGACAAAAACAATATGTCTTCTGCATTTTTATGGAGTTGTAGCAACAAGTCACTGTGATGTTGTGATATCAAGTATATCAAATCCACCGTATTTGAAAAGTGCCAGAAATTATAAAATCATTCTCAGGAGTTGTTTTAGCTTGCTAAGGATCTGTAATCAGGACGATTTCTCCCTTTCTCTTTGCTGCTCAATTCTTCTGGCCATTTCCCATAGTAGAAATCATTAAGAAAACTCAGAAATGCCATGAACTACATTTAAAAAGGAAGTCACATCTTTACTAACTCTGTTCCCATTGCAAAGCACTTCTTTGCTTTGAAAGAGGACCGTGTTCCTGTTGGCTACATGCAGAGAATTGAAATGGGAAAAAATCTGCTTGCGGAAACATACTCAGAGAAGAGACATGTTGTACAGATCCCTAAAAAAACTTCCAATTACCCAAAGATTTAATCGAGCATTACCTGCTATGGACAAATGTGCCTGGGGTATCCTCATACCCTAGGCATGTCTAGCTGCTTTACTTAGACTCTTAGTAGATGCTAAACTCAAGAGCTCAAGGAAAATGCTCAATCCAGAAAGTTAAAAATGTTTCCAATACTGTAAAGAAGTTGGAGGGAATGATGATATATTGCTTTTTTTCTCACACTTCATATGAGCTAAGATTTAGATCCAATGGGCTGATGTGTTCTGCAATCACACTGTTAGAGTTATCTGACTCCTTAGGTAGTCCAGTCCTGTTGCGGGAGACCTACAGTATGGCATCAAAGTGATCAGTGGTAAAATGGGCAGTAAATTGTAAATATCAACCTTTCATGCTGGTTTTACACTTTGATGAGAGCTGAGATAGTGCATTTGAAATAAAATGTTTCTCCTTCTGCACTTCAGCATTTTCAGTTTGGAAAAGCCTAATACATTTCAGGTCATATAGCTTGCTCCCTAAAGTGAGATATTTACTAATTTAGAAGGTGCAATCAAAAATAGCAAGAAATAGGAAATGAAAGAGATAGCAAAATAGTGAGACCTTTCCTGGCGCAATAATCTCTAAGGCTTTGACCCAGCAAAAAATCCTCTCTGCTTAATCTTGAATGTGCTGGCAAAAGTTCCAAATAAAATATCAGGAAAGGCAAACAGATTTCTGCAGCGGAAGAGATTGTATTAACCTATCACCTTGTAATTTACTGAAATGCTTACTTTATTTGAAATTATTCTTCCTTAAAAGCCAGAGTGATTTTTTTCTACCTACTAGAGAGGGAGACAGAGTGTCAAACATTAATATCTTGACAACATTTTTACCTGACAGACTGGAATTAAACTGTAGGTACCATGTTTGGTTCAGGATTCTACATTCATTTTCCTTTGGTGTAAGATTCACCTATTAGTTATCTTGGACGCATATAAATGCATTTAATCGTATTTGAAAAAATTATAATTTTACTGCGTAAGTACTCCGCTAGTTCCTATAAGGTATTTTGAGATCCCCAGGAAAACAACACTGTCACAAACAACAAAAAAAAAAGACAATATATTTCAAAAAATATTAATGATCTCTTGTAGTGATGGCATTTTGTTATAGAAATGCTTGCTCCTCTGTTCTGCTCCCGTACACAGTATTCAAATAAGGTATGCATCTTTTTACAATATTTTGCAATTTTCAAACATTCTTCTCTATTTTAAACATTTTTCTTATTATAATTGACATGAACATTCGTTTCCCACTTTTTCTGCTTAGTTGTTAGCAGTTGTTACAGTGCTGCAATCTGAAAAAAATAAAAGCTTGCTGAATGGCTAAGTATCATATGTTAAATACACGTGTATTCCTTATTTGCTGAAAAATATGTTGAAGTGAATGTACTAATCTAGAAGGCAAACTTGATGCCGATTCCAAATAGAGACAATGATAAAGATGACTGTTAGTGTTAAAAGAAGTACTGCCGGCAAGAATCTTTGCATTATACATCTCTTCTGTTTGTAGTATCTTGGATGCAAATATGTTTTGGGCATATAGAAGGACTGCACTGGATACACACACCAGAGCCATCTGAACATCACTAAGAATATTAGATCTGAAACACTTTTTTTCCAGACAAATTTTCGTGAATCAAAACTGTGTCAATAGGCATTCGAACTTACTATTTTAGCTAATGGAAAATAAAACCCTTAGAGTTGTGGAAGTATACCATGGAAGTACTGGTATACTTTTTCCTTTAAAAAATATTTAACAACTATTCTACATAATTAGAAAGATTGTCTAAATTCACATAGTTTCACCCGCCAATCTAACGTCTGTTTTCCATCTTAGCTTTTTGTTTTTCTCAAAGAATTAGAATATGCTTTAATTTTTTGAGCTGAGGCATTTCTTTTTTGTCTTAATTTAGAAACTGTAGGATTACCTGCCTGAAAATGAACTCATTAGATGGTAACGTTTTGATTACAAGCACTTAAGCTCCCATATGCATACAGGTTCATTAGAGGTTCCACAAAATGAATGAAATCCTGGAACAGTTACTGGTCCATTATGAAAATACCTGTGTCCTAAAACAACAATGGAGATGCATAGGAACTCTTATGTGAATTTAAAAGCATTGTTCACCCTCATTAGTAACATGTGATATTCACATATATACTTATACCTTGACAAACTTTTTTCTTTACTGTCCCAAATACTTGATTGCTGCGCTTTCTGCTAGTCATTCTCCATACCTTGTGTCCATCTTGTTGACTCGGTCCAGAAATCACCAAAGGAGTTAGCTACGCTGTGTCTTACAGGAGACAGCGGGTCTCTGCGGCTCTCTGACCTATCACTCATTCTCTCCATTCCCAACACTTTAAGCTTGTGGTGGAGCATCAAAGAGCTGCTGCTGCATACTTGGTGTTTTCTTTGACATGGTTCTCCTTTAAAAAAGACAATTCTAATCAGACTATGGAAAATATCCAACCCTAAGAGCAAGACGGTACACCCGAAACAAAGGAAATCTAAAGGAAACAGTGAAGCTCAAGGACCCACCTTGGCTTATATAACCATTATTAAGTTTCAGGAGCCAAGTGTTTGCGCTCCTCTAGATTAGAGATGTTTCTGGCCTTCAGCTCTGGCCCTGTGCATTTTGGTCCCACACATCCTTTGCCACAGCTGCCTGCCACTTTCTAACAAAATAGGCAATTGTTGCCAAATTGTCTTGCATCAGCAATGTTTGGGTAATGCATCTCTATTTTATACCTAGAGAGAGAGAATGCATAATGAACTATTGTGCTGAGGTATTTATCTTTGCAACATTGAGAGGGAGAACTTAAGAGCAATGTATAGTAACCACGAAGATAAATAACGCAGCAGGAGACAGTATCATGTATAAAATATTCCCGGCACTCTAGGTTCCATTTCATTATTAGGTTTTTAAAAAGAACCATTTTCTTGGTTAGTTTCCAGAGCTAGCAGTCACAGAGGGTAATTTCAAATTGCTTGAGGCCTTGGAAACAAAGATGTATTTGTGCAAACACTGGCTTAAATGCCAATAAAAAAATGTGAGCAGGGCGCACCCAGCCTTGTAAGTCAATGATACACAAGAGATTTTTTCTCCTCACAAACCCCAGTCTCCCCCAGTTTTTTTCTGTCACGCACCAGTATTTACCGGCTGGATTTCCAAAGGGGGAAAAAAAAAAATATTAGGCGGGGAAAAAAATATATTATGCAGGAAAAAAGATAGCTATCTAGATAAATAGATAGCTTTCTGTAGTGAGATCCCACTGAGATCTCGCCTGTAGTATATTCAGGAAGGATGTGGGACAAAAGCAGGAAGTCCACAGCAGATCAGCAGGAACGGTTAGGCGTTTAGGTGTTAAAGGTTGAATTGCATGGGGTTGCTTAGCCTAAAGAAAAGGAGTCTGGAGGGAGAGCATGGCAGTTACTCCTATACAAATCACTACAAGCAGCTGCAGTAAGAGGCAAAATAAAATATTCTTCGTGTTCACAGTAAAGAGGAGAATCTTAAAAGACAGTGAGGAAGGTCCAGGTTAGGTACCAGGGAAACCTTTGTAATGTAAAGGTAGTAAAGCGCCAGAACAGGTTACTGGAAACGCTGTGAAATTTGCAGCTCTGGAAGTCTGCTGTGAATGTTTACCTAGAGACGACACAAGTGCAACTAATGCTGGTTTGGATCAGGGAGATATAGGCAGCGTAACCTTTCACAACGCTTTCAGACCAAGGATTTTGTGCTGTGTTAAAAATGCTACATAATAAATATATGCCCAACTGTTAATGACAGAGCAGTACAAATATAAAACAAATCATAATCATTCAGCAATGCGTCTTATCTCAAAACTGTGAGCTTTTTTTTAGATTATGGTACCAGCTGGCAATAGCATGATAATTTATGTATCCTCGTTAGTGACAAATGAGTTATTTTATGGTTAATTCAATATGTAGACTTTAGACACTGTGCAGTAGAGTTCAAGCCCCTATTTTGCAACAGAATCTGTTACCTCAGTTAATCATTTGCTCTCCCTGAACTCTAGTTTTTCACCTGTAAAAGGAGGACAACATCTCTTCCGGACTTTATTCGTTACTGTAAGAATACGTGGAACGAAAAATAGAAACCAGCTGCTTCCAGGGGTGGCCAGATACTTTCTTTAGACATACAAAACAATGAATGTCTCAAGATTGAAGTCCTCACTGCCTACCGGATTACGTAATTTTCTTTTATTTGCAGGGTGGAGTGGGTGGTGTTTGTTGTTCCTTTTGAGCGCATTTCTCCAGTTTCCTAAGAGGACATAATTATGGGATTGTAGCAATGAAACCAGGGCTTATTCCAGATAAGAAAATTTGAAGGATGACTAGTCTCTTTGATTCCAACAGATTAAATAAATTATATCCATTAATGTAGTAGTAGACCACTACTTTTTATCAAGCAGCATAAGATGAAGCTAGAATGATTTGTACACATCATCAGAAATAAAAGGCCAGCCTTAGCATATGTATCATTTTATTGCAGTTTAATAATTTCCCAACACACATGAAATGTTAAGATCTCATTTTATGGGTAGCGTTATAATGAAGATTAGTTATTTAATATTTCTGGACAGTAAACACGGCAGATGTCAAAAGTTATTGAACTCTAAAAGTGTTTCTTAGACCAAATGACTCTAATGACCATTAATTGGCTGTGAATAATTATTTTCAGCCAAATATATTTGGGATTACTTCTGCATAACTTGTATGCGCTTTTCCAGTGGGGTGGATGAGAATTTAGGAACAGCGTGGATTAAAAACAAAGCTTTCATGCCTCTAAGGAAAACTCTTCCTGAAATGGTCAGAACCACATGCCTAAAAGTTTTAGACTGGCTTTTTACTCGTGATGGCTCAGCATGCAAGCTTGCCAAGCCGAAGTACACACCTTCCACCGGCATTAGACTCCCACTACCTGGAGACTGTAATGACCTATTAATTCCTCAAATTCGTTCACCTGAAAGTGCGAGTGTGAGAACTGGATCTCTCTCCCCCAGGGGAGAGAACCCAACTCAGACTGTATTTGATCTTATCTGCAAGGCGATTGAAGTGCAGCACTCTGCACAGGTGAGCGCTGTCTCTGTAGGTCCTCCCCTTGGCTCTTCTGTGCGCAGTAGTCTCTGACAGACTTCCTCAGTTTAGTTTGCGGTCCTGTGAGCTGAAATTGGCCCTCTTCTTTCTTTTTGGTAGTGTTAAATGTCAGCTATTTGAGGATTTGTAGCCGTAAAACACTTTTTAGACTGTTCTTTTTTCTCACTTATGGTTAGAGGGAGTGGCATATGTATTTTTAACTAGGAGCTATAAAACCTATAAAAAGACACAAGGCTTAACGTTTTAGCTGAAATACAGTGGAAAAAGAATCTGTCTTAAGACTGTTATTAAGAGCTTGATCTATTTTTCTAATACAAGATTATTGACGAAGTAAAATATGTCTGTTCGTGAAGAATTTGTCCAAAAGCAAAGCATAATATTTCTAATAACTACATTTGGTTCAGTGAAGCCCTCCCCCAAACCAGCAGACTCTTTTTCCCAGTCTTCACAGAAATAAAAAATGGAACACTTCGATTTGACTGAAGAATTTATAACTCATTTTGGTTTTGATGGACTTACCATTTCACATTAAGTTTAACACATTTCAGGATGTCACTATGAGCCTGACATATAGAACAGATATAATAACTTTTCTTCGCTGATGCTCAGTCTTGGAACATATTCAGTGATTCCTGTCATAGCTGGACCCACAGTGTGAGGTAGATTGCTTCGCATGTGTCACAAACGCGCACTCATGCCTACATATGTGCAGAAGCCAAGGCTGTAGAGAAGGCTGGATGACTCACCTCTAGTGCCTCTCACTTTTTTGCCAGCTAGGTTGGATACAGGGGCCTTTTTTTGTGCAAAGTTTTCCAGGATTGTTGTCATCATCCTCCACCTCCTCTCTTGTTCTCAAGATCTTTTTACTTTTTTTCTTACATATAATGCACACTAGGTAGTTCATAAGTCCACCTTGTTTTGTTCCAGTCGTGGTTCTGTTCATGCCATCCTCAACTTATATGAAGACAATGTTCATACAGAAATTGATTAAAATGTCTTTTGATAAAGTGAGACAAACAAGTCTGGTTCACTGACTGTCTGCATTCTACAATATCAGAGATCTAGATATTCTTCAGAGCTAGGATAATCTGTCAAGCAAAAAAAAACCCAAACTACACTTAAAAGCCGTATATGAATCTTTACATAATGTATAGTCTATTTTGACAAGTACTGTCCAAACAATTTGCACCTTTCAGTAGGGTATTGCATAAAACCAATATTTCTGCAAGAATTTATCACTAAAAGAAATTGTGTTCTGTCTTGACAAAAATAAGGAAGAAAGTTATTCCTATTTTGAAGTCTAACAGACTGAGGCTAAGAGAAATTCCAACCCAAAATCTGAGATAGTTCCTCAGGTTCAATGGAAACTTTTTTTTCTGTCATTCGTTTCATTGAAACACAGGGAATTTGATGGGAAAACAAATGGTAGAATAAGATGCACAGTTATTACAGAATCAGGAACATAACCCACACCCACAATCTTCACTTTCAAGTCATTATTTTGTCCTAAGAGATCATGTGCATCCGTATAACTTTTGTGTCTCTCTTCAGATTAATTTCATATTCCCTGTAGATAAATATACTAATACAATACCTTTCCACAGTTGTACATTCAGCAGACCTACTTTTATAACTTTTTGAATGAGCATTCAAGTTTAATTGTTTTTCTTCTTGATTCTTCATTGCAAAGCAATCTTTTGGTGGGTGTCCCATGACATATTTCAAATACTTTGTTACAACACTAAATATTTTTATGGTACATGAATATTAGTGGTGCAATATTATATTGTTATTTATGTGTTCACACAGTTTTCTTTCTCACAGTGCTTCAATACATCTTCGTTGGCTTAGCTTTTTCTGCAGGATGTCGCCAACATCTGCATTTAAGAAATCTCTTGACAAGTAAGGTTACAGAGGTACTCTCTTCTGCGTTTTCATTTGCACTGGGGACATAAGTATTGTGAAAGAAAATTAGGAAACAAATAAAAATGGTCATCTATGCAAATAAATATGGTCATCTGATTGTCTGGAGAAGAATGAACCAAAAGGTGTGTAAATATAGACAAGCTAAATTGTGTATCACAATTCAGTGAGTGATTATTTACACAAGTTTTACCAAGACATTAGCTGTAGAACTATGATTCTTTCCAGTGCTTGATGTGTGGGCTCATCAGAAAGTTCAGGGAGGTCAGGGATGCAAAGAAAATTTAGGATCCAACAGATCTGGTGCTGGGAAGTCAGATAAAAGGAGACTGAGAAAATACTCTTTGGAAAATAATTAATAAACCTAGGCAAAAAAACACTTGCTACCTTAAAGGAATTGAAATGTTTCTACTTTAAATACATCTTCCTGATTATGGCTTTCAGACTTTAAACTGCCAAGTATACTCAGGACATGATATTAGAGTATTGATGACATCATGAACTCTATTATGCTACTATGAAGGGACTTACGGAACCTACCTTATGGGAAATATTTGTGGAAAGCTTGTCAATCACCTCTTAGGGAAGATGAGTTATCTGTGGGAAAACTTCAGAGTCTGTAATAGAGACCTCTATAGATGAATATGCGCTAGGTTTTGCTGAGTAGTCAGTTATGTGTTCTGATGCTGCTTCAGGAATTAGAGAGCCTCTTGCAGTCCTCTATAGCTCTACATCCTTTGACGTTGTGGCTTATGTAAGGATGTGGTGACCACTTCTCAAAAACTTTCCAGATAAATAGTCTTCTCTCTGTCTTCAAGTAAGCACCTGTTCCCTCATTCATTCTTTGTAGTTCCTGGCATTACAGTTTCAAAAACTGTGAGATTCCTGAAAGGAGGAATTTTGAAAATCAAAATTACTGAGGGTTGCCCTACAATACTGGGTTGCAATTGGGAACAGCAAGAAAAGGTGTGGTCCAGGACATCCTTCAACAGAGCTTGGTAATGGAAAAATTCCTTGCAGAAACATCTGGTGCTGTACATCTCAGTGGATGAGATGTATCCCAGGAGACAGAAGAGCAGATAGTACAAAAGGAGGTTGAAACTTGCTGAACTGCAAGAGCGACTGGAGGCCAATGCTGTATGCAGCTTTGTAGTCCAGACCAGTTCTGACTGTGGAATTGTTAACTCTGCTCCCTTTCCCTTGAACTCCAAGATTGGTCCATCTGTGCTGCCAGTGCAGCTGGAATGTCATTAGGTGGGCAGGGATGTCCTGGGGCTTACTGGGACCCCTTATGTTTTGAGAACCTGTGCACTGCAATGCACAGCAGAGATTTGAGATTGGACTCTTGATCACAAGTTGAATGAGTTCTTCTTTGAATGATATGGAGCCAAAGTAAAAATCTAAGTACTTGAATTCAATTTTCTAGCACAGAGCATTGCCAAAGATGAAGTTTTGAAATTTCTCCAAGCATTTTTCTTGAACCAAGCTTGATGCCTCAGGTGAAAAATGACATTAAGCCAGATGGCATAGCTGCAGAAGCCGTATGAGTAAAAAGAGAGAGTCCTAGAAAAGGAAGTAAATTTAAATGCTAAAGAACAAAAATAGAAAAAAAAAACAACTACAAAAAGAACTAAACTACACTACAGAAAGGTTTGAGCAGTGCCCTAAGTTACAAGTAAAATTCAAGCTAGCGGCTGAGAGGAGCCCAGATGATGCAAGAATGAGCAGGGGGTGGACAGAAGGCGGTGAGGGATGCCACTGTACCGTGGCTGGGGTGGAATGTGGACCTCCCCACCACTGACCACGTATGCCCTCAACCTGGGAATGTGCCTACAGACAATCACTTAGAGGAGAAATTTGCACTATACAGAGTATTATACTCTGGCAGGTGGATCACTTGATTGAAGCAATGCTTGTCTCTACAGTCACAGCAAATAATGAAAGCAAGATAAGTATGTGAGTTGGTTGTACTTTTGAAAGGTACTTCTTATTCCTCTCCTTGAAACATAGCTATCAGTGTTTGATTTCTTAACACAAAAGGCAATCACATCGCAAAACGAAGATGAATGTGTCTCTGTATTTCTAACATGCAGGTGCTGAAATATTTCTTTCTCAGTGTAAACACGCACAGTGCCTGAAGTACAGCTAGTCGCAGCAAGTTGATGGGCACTAAGCAACACAAAACAGTAATTCATCAGCATTCCCAGGCTGCAGACTCAAGGCAGAGCAGCAGCTGATAACAGGTGCTTTGTAGTATAAGCCATTATTTGTGTTCAGCCTCTTCCCATTCATTGCTGAGGAATGGAAAATTTGACATTACCGCTCCCTGCAAACTTTGCACAGTTTAAGTCCCTGTTATGATTCTGGTACACTCAGTGTAGGTTGGACTAGAAATCACCACACGGAAGCACAGGTGCAGTTTTTGCTGAAGGATGACAAAAATAGACAGAAAGTTATACAAGCTATGAGGTAGGTGTGCTTCATCTGCCACAACGTGGACAGGTCAACATTCAACAGAAAGAATGAAGGTTGTGTTTTCACGTGGCCAGGGGTGACTCTGTCTGAAAACACAGACGGTAATGGGGTTTTCTGTGAAAGAGAGCAGAGATGAACGTACCTTTTGCACTGGCTCTGCAATAAAAACACAAGATGAAATGCAGACATTACCATACACTGATGCGGGCTTTAGGAGTCCCATTCCTCTACAAATGAAATAGCAGCAACACTTTTTAACCAACCCTAGCCTTGTTTTTGACTTAAAAATATTTGCCTCTGGACTAATCTTGGCTTCTAAATAAAAACATCACAAGAGAGTTAACAGAACAAAGAACCAAGGAGGACTACAATAAGTGGAAAAGCATTTTATCATGGTAGGGGTTTTTTTAGTGTGTGGTTTCAGATAGGCTATTAAGCCTTTATTTTTTTCAAAGTTAAATACATTCTTGTGAAAGTTCTCTCTGTTTACACCACCCTAAGACAGGAATGAATTTTATTCCATTAAAGATTTCTTCCAGGGATACACACTGTTATATAAAAGCAATAAAAAAGGTTACTAAATAATGGTTGCTAAATAATGATTACAGAAAAGGTTTTACAAACAGCAGTAGATTCAAGAGGTCAGGAGTGAAAAAAGAAAGGGATTATTAAGCTAAGTAAGAACAAGTTGCATGAAGAAGCCGTAAAAAGTGGCCCTAATAAGCATAAAAAAAATGAGCACTAGGTTGATATAATCTAGCCACCAATTTAGTTTTAGAAAATATTTTTATAAATTAATTTGTACACCACTAGCAGGAAATTTATCTTCAAAAGCACTGACATAGGACTAATCAAGTAAATGTATGTCTGACTTTCTTAAATCAACAAGTTTTTCATTCGAGTTAACAATAGCTATTTTTCCAAGTAAAATTATTCATAGCTGTAAGCAATATTAGATCACTTTCAGGACAAACAACCTATACCATAATGACCATTACTGAACAATCATAATTTTACCAAAGCTTTCGATTTTGTCTTTATTGTCAGAAACTTTCAAGATTCAGAGCAACAAAGTGTCCAACTACAAAAAAAAAAAAACACCCTAAATAAATTCACATGAACATAAACTGCCTTAAAAATACCCCAAAAATTACATCTTTGGGCTGAACTTACATTCTAATATTATTATCTTTTCTGTTTCTCTTAGGACATCAATATCTCTTAGGACTCCACATTTTATGGGTAATGCAATTAAAATGTTAAATCTTGATAAATAATTTAATAAATTAGTTAACATTAGATGTGTAAACTTTACTGTGAACACTCAGCTGAACATCTTATCATGTAAGTCCTTTCCTATCCAAGACTAGAATTTTCCGTTACTGGAAAGAAAGAGATATTTCTTGTGGATAAAATACTGCAGTTGAGTCTCTGAATATCTGAGTTCATTCTTAGATTCTCAGGTGCATATATCTGTATTGAAGACTCATCAGAGTTACTCTGTTTACATGTTTCAAGTTAGACTTCCTCAAATGAGAGCTACCCAGGCTTTGAAATAATGGTCATGCTGCTGTGGCCTCATTTATTCCATCTTCATTTCCACTTCACTGAGGCAACTGAGAGAGGACCATCGCACAATATTAAGCTGAAGTACTCTAGGAATGGTTTTCCAAACAATTGTGAGTGTCTTTCTTTGCCCTGCCTATAATCCCCCATTGGAACAATTGGATATTACCGGAAGACTACAGGTATTAAAGTGGCATTTCAGTGCTTGTGTTAGTGCTTCATTTGTGATTAGCCTATACTACCAAAGAGTCAACTATTTTAAATGAAAAATACCGTTTCATCTGAGTGAGGGGATGTGCTTGTGGGCATAGGATCTTGGACTGGACACAAAAACCATTTTCAGTGGAACAAACCTGATAGTGCAACCTCCAGCAATTTTTTAATCTATTTATATCCCAAAAACTCCATCTGAGAACTGGAAATTATAATTTTACTCCCCACACTTTATATACCTGATCTGTTCTAATCTCTTGTAGGACCAAAAAAGCAGCTGGTGTAAATGGAAGAAATTTTCTAATTCACTTCAACGGTTTTTAGATCAGGTTTTGAGACACAGGCTCTTGACTGTGAGAAAACAGTCCAGTACATTGGGAACTGTATATTGATTCAATGCGTAGAAGATTATGTTTAGAATATAGTAAATCATGAAGAGGTACAAAAAATATTTTCAAAGTATTCTTTACCTTTCTTCCCTATAATAATATGGCTGTTTCCCCATGTCCAGGAAAGAGGAACCACTGTGTCAGTTACAGCAACGCTCAGTTCAAACTATCTATATGAATAGGATTTGATTCAGCATTGAAAACTGCTGTTGTACAAAGTGCGCTACGGGAGAGCAAATATGGCTGTGTCAGTTCAGTGTCTATGCCACTGAAAAACTGAAGGAGGAAACAGCAAGCACTGCCTAAGTGAAACAGATAATACTTGAGACCTATTAGACTCTGGATATTAGAAAAGTCACGGCTGTCACACCCTATAAAATGGTAAAAACTTGGTAAATAAGAACATTTTGTCTAGCCTCATACCTCTATCTGCCATGCAGCAACAACATTGTCAGATCACAGAATCACAGAATGGTCAGGGTTGGAAGGGACCTCTGGAGATCATCTAGTCCAACCCCCCTTCCAGAGGATGGCGTCCAGGCGGGTTTTGAATGCCTCCAGAGTGGGAGACTCCACCACCTCTCTGGGTAGCCTGTTCCAGTGCTCTGCCACCCTCAAAGTAAAGAAGTCCCTCCTCATGTTAAGATGGAAACTTCCTATGTTCAAGTTTGTGCCCATTACCTCTTGTTCTATCACTGGGCACCGCTGAAAAAAGACTGTCCCCATCCCCCTGGCACCCTCCCTTTAAGTATTTATAAGTATTGATAAGATCTCCCCTCAGTCTTCTTTTCTCTGGACTGAAAAGACCCAAGTCCCTCAGCCTCTCCTCATAAGAAAGATGTTCCAATCCCCTAATCATCTTTGTAGCCCTTTGCCAGACCCTCTCCAGCAGTTCCCTGTTCTTCTTGAACCGGGGAGCCCAGAATTGGATACAATACTCCAGATGCGGCCTCACCAGGGCAGAGTACAGGGGAAGGATAACCTCCCTCAACCTGCTCGCCAATAATGACAACCAGAGGTGAAAATAGAGATCCAGGTCCAGAATGTACCTATTATGTGCATTGTTAGTGGGTATTAATTCATCCACTGCATAAGTAGCTGCAGTTTGCATGATTTCATCGAAACTACAATACACATGTAGTCAATACCCCTCAATCCCATGGTTTCTTTTCACACAGTTGTGATTGATCCTTTTATCTGTAAACCTGATGTTGGCTTTTCATATCAATATTACTCAGCTTTACACTTGTGCTGGTAACAAATTAGTTACCAATGACTGATACACACCTCATTGGAGTCCGTATAAGACCTGTATTGGCTACTGTGGACAAAAATAACATTTTCTTGAGGCTTCTACCGATGCCAACTAATGAACTCCAGCCTACAGAGGAAGTTCCTTGTTAGGCTCCAAGGACATCAGTTTGTACTTGTGTTCATTTACTTTTAGGGACATAGCTAGATTATCTTTAATCTCTGCTCTGTCATATGGTGTAGTGGACCCACTTATGCTTTCCTGTGTTCTTTTTATTTATACAGCTGAATAACCTTTTGCTATTTGTTTAATTTCCTTTACAAAGTCTGGCTCGGACTGACTTTTGGCTTGTCTCACATTATCCCATACTTCTTGATCTCCTAAACATAATTGCATCGCTAAGTAGGACTTTTTCCTGTTCCTAGTAGGGTGTCTACTTACTCCTGTGATTTTTTTTGTGGTTTTTATTCATCCAGTGAGATCCGGAGCCCTATCCTAAAATTTCCCCCAGAGTTCAGAATACAAATTCCACACAGTTTTTTGTCCTTTTTACACAATAAGATTTCAAGCCTCCAGTTGCTACTCTTTGATCTTTTCAATGTAACTGACTCCACAAATTTTAACATGCTCTTTCACGCCCCAGATGCCAGCCGCCATGATATTTTCTCAGCAGTCGGAGGACAACGTCTGGCCACACAAGCAATCGAGAGACATCGTATCTTCTAATAAAATGCATGCACCAGCACACCAACCAGACAGCACATCTTCCACTGTCAGCTTCTTTGCATTGCCCTCTTGCACTACTCTTCGGAGATGACTCACCTAATAATATTCACCCCATCTAGCCTGGTCTCTTTGCTAGTTTTGGACGCATCTCATGAACGTCAGCCTGTCACCATTCAAAGAAGGATCCATAGACCCATAACTGAAGTCTGTTGTATACTCATGAATCTTCTCTAAGAAATTCACCTATAATATCTCACCTTGCACTTAACAAAATTTGGAACTTTGCTTTTCTATACATTTGATCTTAAAAGTATCAAATCCATGGTATTTATGGTTTCAATGTCCTGTCAAAACCCATACATTTTAATGATTAATTCATGTCATCAAATAGAGCTCTTTCTGTCCATATACATCCTATCTGCAGCCAAAGAGGACAACTCATCATGCCCAAAAACTGCTGACCCATTTTCCTGATGATCCCTTGGAAATAAGTAATGGGTCATATTAATTTAGGTCATGTTGGGGAAAGAGGTCATATTAACCACCCTTGAATACCCATCACACTATGACAACTTTGCATACACTCTGTGTTATGCATCAGGCTTGTGCTGGAGGTGACTCATTCCTTTTCAGCCAGCAGCTGCTTCCTGACCTTTCTGTCAAAAAACTTAAGTCTAGTGAGCGCTGCTCCCTTTTGTTGATGCCATTTTCCCTGAGCACTGTCACCTGTTCTTGGTTTGATGAATGTCTCCTTCACCTCTTCCCACTCTTTTTTCGGGCAGAAGTCTTTGTACTTTGTACAGGAAGGGTCCAGTAATTGCCAGCTGACCCTCCTGGCTCATTTCCATGCTGCCTGGCACCACTTCAACACCAGAGAACATTCTTTTGGCTGACATGTGTATTGGTGAATCCCTCTCACTCCCAGGAAACGGTGAGGCCAGAAATGATCCTGGCCACAGCCAAAACAATAGATAGAGCAACCAAAAGCAAACTGACCCTTGGTTGTTTCAAACACCGTGAATGAGTTGAGGCTTTGAAAATGAATTGCATATTGGGCCATACAGAGATGGGCATCAGAATGACTGGAACCACTCGTTTAAGAGGAATCAGAACCGGGGGCTGAGGGGCCACAGCAGAGATGGGTAAGGGGGTTCCAGTGTGGAGGTGTGGAGGGATATAACTGCTATGATGAAGAATTAGGCTGGTAGGAAGAGTAGCAGTGGCCAGGCATGCAGACTTCTCCTCTACAATCATTCTGTACCTGCAAGAATATCTTGAATTCTCCAAATAAGTGAGACAAGACTACAAACCAATAGAGTTACTTCAGTCTGCAAGAGAACAGTGGAAAGAACAGCTGGAGAGGTGCCCATGGCACCAAAAGAAAAATTTTACAAGGTATTTTTAAGAAGTCTTCTAACTGTGCATACTGCTTCTTGGCAAAAAAACTGAACAAATCTTACAACCAATCTTTGTTAAAATGTCACCATCTTTAATGCAAATAGGTTTACTTAGTACACGACCTCACAAGAAGTGCAAACGAGGACTACCGACTAGAAAACAAACCTATTAAGCTTTAAGATGCAGCAAGGACACTGAAAAGAAAAAAAAATGTAAAAATTTCATTAGAAGCATTACCTTCTCAAAATGTAAAAATTTTTGGACAGTAAGTACTGCAAAGCTTTCATTATCAATGCCATTCTTATTGTTTATGCTGTATAATTATCTTTAAGACTAGAAAAGTAAATGAAAACGACTCAGTGAACCCATTAAAACAGCAACATTATCTGAAAAACAAATTCTAATAACGCATAAATTTAAATCTCATAATAATCTCATAATAGGAGAAGAACTCCTATTATTTCAGCGTATACAGTGCTGGCATGGGGTGTAATTTAGCTTGAATCCCACAGCTCTGTCAGACCAACCAATGCCCTGAATGCCTTGATAAACTACAAGGAGAACAGATGCATAATAAGATAACTCAGGCAGCTTGCTAAAGTTTCATCTGCCAGTGGGACACACTTGGTACAGGCAGAGCCCTTTGCCAAGTCTACTTTTTCACACTGTATAGATGGCGGTGCTCCAGCAGCAGCTCTCATCTTCTATCCAGCTGCTACTCGTACACACAATCTCAGAAAGAGATTTTATTGTGCATTAATTACAAAAACCTACAAAGAACAAGAGGACCTACTAACTACTCCTGAGCAAGTCATTCAGCATTTTTAAAAGCACTTTTTAAAAAGTGCTAGAAGTGGCAAAACTCAGCTCTACCCACAGAAATTGTTCAGTAAAAAGTGAACCTTGAGCTCAAAAAAATGTGAGGACTCAATGTCAGAAATCGGGATTAGGATTTATTAAGCTCTAAATTTTTAATAGAAAACTCTGATACTAAAAATATTGATTTTCTTACTGGCAGTTCTTGAAATCATCTGCCTTCTTTATACATGTTTTTCTACATGTGCATTTCCATTGCAGAGGCTTAGCTCCTCACTTGAATTGCTCCAGTAAATTGCCTAACCTTGAATTAGTCATGCTGTGACAAGGTATCTGAGCTTCAGGTGAGTCGGATCTGCTGTCCTTGGTCATGTATATCTCTATGATTTCTGGGAAGTTCATCCCACGGTTCTGTGCATTGCAGCAAACCAAGATTTTCTATAATTTCTTTACTGAAATTATAGAAGAATTTTTCTGAAGTTTCTAGAGAGTATTTTATCTTCCGGGTTCAGCCTGGAGAAAAGAATGTTCCAGGGACACCTTAATGTGGCCTTTCAATATTTAAAGGGGGCTTATAAGAAAGACAGAGAAAGACGTTTTACCAGATCCTGTAGTGACAGTACAAGGGGCAATGGTTCTAAATTGAAAGAGGGTAGATTTAGATTGGATATAAGGAATAAATTCTTGATGATTAGGGTCGTGGGAGACTGGAAGAAGTTGCTCAGAGAAGCTGTGGATGCTCAGTCCCTGGAAGTGTTCAAGGTCAGGTTTGATGGGGCTTTGAGCAACCTGATTTGGTTGAACACGTCCCTGATCATGGCAGGTCCCTTCCAACCCAACCCATTCTATGATTCTGTGATTCTATAATTCTATTTCTTTGCAAAAAGGTGCAAAGGACAAGCAATACCAAAATACCAGCTTCACCAAAAGAGCAGAATATCTTTGCTAGAAGTACTTACATTAAGATTTCAAATCCTCTCTTTTCCTCCATTTCAGCTGTTGCACAAACACTCAGACATGAGGCATAGGGTAGCACTCACACGGGGCATCAAACCTCTCAAAAAGGATGATCAGTCCTAGACTAAATGGTGCTATGAGTTGCCCTTGCAAGGTCCTTGCAATGACTTGTTCCAATGGATTGGGTGAGACTACCCAAACCACTGTGTTGATGAATTCTTGTGATCCAGAGGCTTGCTCTCTGCGGTGGAGTAGGTGGCCTCTCAGGGTCTGTACTGTGATGACGTGATTCTGCATGTTTCTTACTGGATCCCATACCTATTTATTATGAGCCCTCCATTTTGGTATATCTCAAAGTTGTCCTTCATACTTGACAGTACCATGTCTCAGAAATTTGCAGATTCTCTTGATATATTTTATGCAAGAGATGCATATCTTGCATTTTTTAATTTTTCCTCATTAATGCTTTGATTATTTCTGCCATCTACAGAGAAAAAAATTCAGCATCCCATTAGTTTGGAGGTTTCTTTTTATTAAAAAAAATAATAGTGTCTTAAAGTGAAGAAATAATGGTGTAAACATTTATAAATCATGATTCTGTGCTTGCAGCCCAGAAAGTCAACCATATCTTGGGCTGCATCAAAAGAAGCGTGGCCAGCAGGTCGAGGGAGGTGATTCTGCCCCTCTACTCTGCTCTAGTGGACCCCACGTGGAGTACTTCATCAAGCCCTGGAATCCTCAGCACACGGAAAGACATGGACCTGTTGGAGTGGGTCCAGAGGAAGGCCACAAAGATGATCAGCGGGCTGGAGCACCTGTCCTATGAAGACAGGCTGAGACAGTTGGGCTTGTTCAGTCTGGAGAAGAGAAGGCTCTGGGGGACCTTATGGTAGCCTGCCAGTACTTAAAGGGGGCCTATGGTAAAGATGGGGAGGGACTTTTTACAAGAGCATCTAATGATAGGACAAGGGGTAACAGTTTTAAACTGAAAAAGGGTAGATTTGAATTAGATATTAGGAAAAAAATCTTTACTCTAAGGGTGGTGAGTCACTGGAACAAGATGCCCAGAGAAGCTGTGGATGCCCCATCCCTGGAGGTGTTCAAGGCCAGGTTGGAAGGGGCTTTGAGTAACCTAGTCTAGTGGAAGATGTCCCTGGCCATGGCAGGGGGGTTGGAACTAAATGATATTTAAGATCCCTTCCAACCCAAACCATTCAATGATCCTATTCTATGAATCTTCTGAGACATTCCTAATTTATTACCTTAAAACTCCTAGAAAGGAACAGAAATTCTTCTGATATTTTATATTGGTAAACAACTCTCTGTCTCTTACTTTGGCTACCAAATACATGTAAACAGTATAACTGTGAAATGAACTCTTTAAATGCAATACTTTAACCTCCATTAACTAACAACCTTTTGCTTAAGTAATGAAATTTTATCCAAATCCTCCACATTTCTTACTGCAACAAATCGGCATTGTCCAGACACTCTAACTGAAGATTACACATGCACATGTGCTTCTGGTTAGGCATCCTAAAAAAAAAAAGAACTTGAATTTCAGTTTAGGTGTACCCTGCTGCATTAAGCTGGCTGAATCCATATTTTGAGTTTGGGGTTTTGTGAAGCTGAGATGTGATAAACTGTTTCCCTTTTATAGGTCATGAGTAGGGCAGGCTTTTTTGCAATATGATTTCAATCCTAAAGTGAAAGACAATGCTCCCAAGTTTAGTCTGGTGAATTTAGTGAAAATTTTGCTTCTCTAGTGAGCATGGAGTGAAGATTTTTGGATTACGGTCTTGGAGGTTACTAAATTATCTGTAACTTTTTATGGGGTTTCTCAGCATTACAAGGCTGGATTGTGGTGAAAATGAATTCTTTTCATACCAGATCCTTCAAAACAAATACTGTTCATTTAGTCAAAACTGAGATAACTTTCAAACTTTGTAATTTCTCCAATCAGCTATCAACAGAAAAATGCAAGTTTTAGGGCCTGAATATGAATAAAGAAAAAGTTCAGACACAGTTTGGGGAAAAAATGTTTTAGCATGGGATTTTTTTCAGCACAAAACCAGACATGTCAATGATATTTTTATGTCCTTTTTATAGTCAGTTGCAGAGGGAAGCCAACGAATACGCAAAAATTGTACATGTACCGTAAGTGAGCAAATATTCCTCCTATTGCCTGTGCTGTTTGATCTCACAGTCTAGAAGAGAAGCAGAACTATATTTAATGACTCCCGCAGCCAGAATTTCAATTTAAAAAACCATCCCTGAGCAATATTGTTCTTTGAAATATGAAACCCCCATCTCGTTTTCCTGCTCAGAGAGCTTGAAACGGATGACGGCAGGATCCTTCCATTAAATTGCTGACAGGTAGCCGCCTGCCAGAACCCCAGCCAGGAGTCAAATTCACAGGGGTCAGGGGTGGAGGTGAATGTTATGCATCCACAGACAAGTCTTATAATAGGCAAATACAGAAGAGAAGGTTTTCAAGAAGCAACCTCTACAAGGATGTCAGAAGCAGAGATTAGAGAATGGGGAAGATACTCTTGAGCCCCTTGTAATTCCATGGTAGATGATGAATTCTGTAACTGAAAGCAGTCTAAGGATATTGTTAAGTGACAGAAATACTGGAGACATTTTGTCAACATCTCGATTACCAGGTCCACAAAAATAAATTATTCATGTGTTGATCATGTGCTATGTCACCAACACAAAACAGTTTTGTTAGTACTGGCTTTACTATTTCATTTCTTGGGCTGAGTAGCAGATCCTTCACTCCCACGGAAACATTCACACTTTCTGTTTAAAAGAGAAGCTGAGGTTCATCACTGTAATGCAAGTAGCATAAATATAACTTCTTTTGGAGTTTCGTCTTTACCTGTGAAAAAAAATGAGTCTTCATGTATATTCCTGTGTTGTGGCGGTGGTGGGTAAGATAACACAGAAGACAATGCTCCTTCAGCTGCTCTTACCCCAGCAAAATCTCACACGAGTTAATGTGGGATAGATGATAATGGAAAACTGTAGAGCTGGTCAAGAAAAGAAGATAACTGAGTCCAGAACAAGTGCATTGCCAATAAAGAAAAAGTAAAATTAACAGAGTTTGTAGGCACTGAATGGGGTAATAGGGAACCTGGATATCTATAGATGCAAAGCAGGAGCAAAGAGAAAAAGCTTTCACAATATTCTGTGCACAACAGTGATAGTGTTGTGCTGGGGTGGAGCACAGCAACTCTCATGAGGAGTTTGTGTACATTTCCTGTTTAGCATTCCTCCCTATTTTCCCCTGCTTCGTGTTTGTGTGCTTCGAAAGATAGGTGACACCAATTTATACTAGCTTGAACTTATTCCTGCTATATCCACTCTGCAAGGAGCTTATTTAACTTGAAATGCAAAACCATTTCACATTCCAGGACCTAAATGTCTGTGTAGATAGTGGAAGAAGTGAGCCGTTTGCAGTTCAGATGATGGGTTGTGATTTCATCAGCGTTTATTGATAGGAAAGAGTTTGTATATATTCCTGTCCTAGCCAGTCATCTTAACTGAATTTAAAATTACAGTAATAATATCCTTTAAGTATGGCCATCTCTGTTTTATAACGATAAACTTTATTTCCTGAAATCCCTGGTGAAGCATTGTGTTTTCATAACTGGGGTATCTTGATTACATTTTGCAAAGAGGGATTTCTGTGTCTGTCACATTGTAACATAAATCACATATCACGTAAGAATGCATCATTTAAACTCACATAGGTTTATGGCATATGGTGACAGCTCTTCCCCTCTAGAGTCCGCTGATAGTTTGATAATGGTCTTAGACCTTGACAGCAGCGCCTTTAGGCAATTGACCTACATGGGACATGTACTAGCAAATGATGCTGATTGTAAATAAGGGAAAAAATACATGATGAAGATAAATCTTCCTTTCTTACTAACAGAAGAAAGTGGTAAGAAGTGTCCTCGATTACTGATATACAGAGAACTTAAAGAACTAAAAGGCTGTTTACAGTGAAGTGGCAAAGTGCTGATGGAAAATCGCTTTGGCAGCACAAGAGGAAATGAGGAAGTGAACAAAAGACAAAAGAAACAGTCCATGTAAAACTTCCTGCTTGCATAAAAATCCTACATCGACCTTCCTATCTCTACGGAAATTGCAAGTTAAATGCTTTGTCCCTCAGATTTATTATTTTTAAATGACTAAAGTTTATAAAATGTTTCCAGAATTGAGTGGCCATTTATGTTAAAAGCCCCACAGCGTGAGACCAATATGAGATGGGGAATTGCAGAAGTGCCATTGCAACAAGGCATTGGTAAGGCCTCATTTGGAATATCATGTACTGGGCTGGTCAACTATGCTCAAGAAAGATGAAACTGAACTGGAAGAGGAGCAGAAACAATCTATAGGATTAAGTAAAGAGAAAGCCTTACAATGAGATCTTGCAGAGCTTGGGTTGTTTAGCCAAGCAAAATAAAAGACAGAACAGGATATGAGGACTCTAGAAATATGTCTTTGGATGAATATCAAGGAGAGAAAGAATGGCTCAAGCTAAATAGAAGCACTAACATAAAATCAAATTACTGTAAATTGATCATTAATACATCTATTGTGGAAATTCCTTTTAAGAATATCCACATAGGCTACAGGAGAAGGTGAAGCTACATTTGTTTTAAGACGAACTTCAGTAGATGTATGGAAAGAGCTGCATAACAGCGTAAGAAAATGTCTGGGGCTAGGAAGCTGGTGGCTCACTTCAATCCCCCAGACAGAGGCAACTAGAGCCATGTCCTGCGATACTCCTCCTGGACTCTAGCTGCCAGTCCAGAGAAGTTCTTCTACGAGATTTGGGTAGTATTTGCCAGACCTGTACACATTTTTCAGCTAAGTTACAGCATCTCAAATGGCATTAGGTGACCGTGTTTAAGCTTCTGAATCAGGCTGTGAGCACGGGCAATCAAATTTCACGTATGTCATGTGTTATGTAGGCAGAGATATATCTTAAGTACCTGGATATTTGTGAGCTTGCATTGCATTTACAATATGTTCTCAAGGCTTTTTACTTATCACATTTGGAGGCCAGGGAGGATTTCCCTAGGTGAATGCTCTTGTTTCTGGGGGAGACAGGTTTTGCTTTCAGCTTTGAAGCTAAAAACTTTTGCCATAGCTGTGGGGAGGAAGTTTACAAGATACATTTGAGGGTCATAGTGCATTATATTGCTTCAGGCTGGTGCTAAGGGTTAAAGAAGATATTGATCAGGAGAGGGTTTTACTCCCAAGTTTGACTTAAAAGTCTTTTTTCTCTTGCCTTTCTGCATAGAGAGGAAAGTAGTCTGTCTTTGAGCAAGTTTTGTTTAACATATTACTGTGGTAGCACAGAGACTGGAGATGGTCTCCGTTTCTCACTCATGCTTCCCATGGCACAGCTGTGACACTTGGCTTGTATGTTGTGGTTTATATATAAGACTATAAATTCAGTACAGGGTGATGGAGGTGGGTGCTTTGCAGTCTAGGGTATTAGGTACATGTTGAGTCTCTCTAGCCTTTTGAACTAGAGATTTTTCCCCAATTGCCCACAGTTCGGGGTGTTCTGACCTAGATGAACCAGCCTGTCTGCAGATCATGACCTAGATTGTCTCTTCCAGCCATGCTCCTATTTTCATGTCCATAGCAGCACAATAATCGATACTGAATGCTGGGAGAATTTGCATTATGCTGCCCTGAGATTTCTGCGAATTCTAGCAGTCCGTATTTTTACTTTGATTAGCTAGCTTCTAAACTTCTTCTTCCCTGTCTCAGAATAAATAATTGTTATTTGATTTTAGGTGTTCAGTGTTTGCTGTGGACTGGCTCTTTTCAGGAAACATCTCAATGTGAAGGATTTTTTAATTTTTTTTTTTTTTTAATAAAAGTCACATACATACTGGATATAATTGAAAAATTCTCAGGAAGGTGCGTTGCCACAGTTGCGTATTTGAAAGTATCCACACAATTGTAAGTATAAAATAGCAGTGTGCACAGAGAATGTAACCTAGATTATACTAAGTAGTGAATGTTTTATGTGCCATGTGAATATTCGGTTGTTTTACCAGGGGCTCCTATGTGGTTATGAGGAGATAAGTGTAAATGGCCAGGTAGAAATACAAAGCAAGAAATAAAACATTTAGAGATACAAAGTTTCTGTAAAAAGAAAAACCTTCAACATACTTAATATCTGGGAGATTAATGGGAAAATGTATACCTGACTGTCTTTTCCCAGGAAAATTAAACCTGGGGTCTCGAGATCTTGGTCCTCAGTTTCAAAAGTCCCCTCAAGACAGGAGATTTTGGGGGAAGAAAGACAAAGCTACTTCCTGAGACAGCAGCTGCTTCAGGAGGAGACTGAATGTGAATCCAAGTTGTCACAGGAACACGATGCTGAGTCAGAGCACCCTTACGGGAAATGCCCCAGTTTAGGATGGGCGTGGGTTTACCAGGGAAAGTGAGCCAGCACACAAGCCATGACGCTGATCCACCATCCTCCTCACCTCATCAGGATCCTGGTGGAGAGAGCTTTAGCTATTCTTTCCTGTACCTCAGTCATTAGTCACAGCTCCCACCTGAGACCTGGTAGCTGACTCCGTGTGATCCATGCCAAAATCAACAGGGTAGCTACAATCACAGAATGTAGGAACATATTAAAGGAAACAGGAATTACACTAGCTATCACTTCTCATATTTTAGTTTATTGCCCTCTCACTGGAAATAGAGGCTGCTGGAGCTGAAACAAGTGTACACAAGTACAAAAATTTCTCTCTGCTCTGCTGTGGTTTAAGCCACCTTCAGGGGCATTCTAAAGCTCTCTTTGACCTTGGCCTGAAATGGGCTAGAAGTGCTCACTGAGGTCCAGCAGACCTCAGTTGCTTGCTTTCCGGTGCCGAGTTGAGATGGAGACCCTGACTGACTCCATATGCCCGAGCTTTGTGGTCACTGACGTGCCAAATCTGGATACAAATTTAGCATGTCAGCAGGTATGTTGATGACTGAGCTCAGGATGAAAGTTCAGTCATAAAACTATTGCAACTTCCCCTGATACAGAGAGGCAGGGCAGAGGAAGTCTGAAGAAGACATCTGTGTTAGGCTAACAACTGGAGAGTGCTGAATTGTGTGTAGGAAGATTACAGTGTATAGAGTATGGATTATTTTATTGCTGTTTTCTTATGTCATGCAGTGTTACTGTGAACAGTATCTTGAGAAGGCTGTTGAGTCACTGTCTGTTCCTGCTTGCAGCTCCCAAGAGCAGAACAGCAGGTACAGAACGTAACTTGGGCTTACTGAAGCAATCCCAGTTTAGCACACAGGCGTCTGATATCCAAGCTCTCTCTTAAAATTGTAAAATCCACTGGACTCAATCCCAGGCAAGCAACCTCCTCTAAAGTCACATTCAGATTGGATGGTGGTACGGGTGGAGACATGATATAATTTCTTTTATTTCAGAAGTTTTTTGAGCTTTGTCTTAGCAAAAGACTAGCAACATTTCTGTTAACAAATCTAACATCTCATTTTTATGGATTCATTGCATATTTATAAACTTTGGTGTCTCTTCAAAGAAACTGGTAACGCCTCCTTCTGCTATTTTTTTCATGATAGTTACATCAGTTTTAAAAGACCTGATAAAAGAGCTTGTCTTTAGCATTGTTTCCAACTCCAACTAGAGCTTTCCTTATTATGTATCCTCTCCATAAAAAACCCAACTTTTATATCCTGAGAATGTAAAAGGTTCAGAAAAACATATCTAATTCCAGAATAAATGTAATTGGCCTTTTTGTGCATTCAGTCCACCAAAGCACTGCTATCAGGTGCTGCTTTGCACCACGCTCTGGTGAAAAGAGGTCCAATAGAAGAGTTCCCATCCCTTCAGGAATACAGAAACAAACAAAGGAGCTCATTAAACACAGGCTGGAGATAGAAATAAATTTGTATTTCTGGAGGTATTCATCTTTTCTCACATCTGGGAAAGTGGGACTCGGAGCATAGGTAGGATCTTTGTTCCTGACCTGATCTATCAGTTCATAGAATCATAGAATACCAGGTTGGAAGGGACCTCAAGGATCAACTAGTTCAACCTTTCTTGGCTAAAGCACAGTCTAGACAAGATGGCCCAGCACCCTGTCCAGCTGAATCTTAAAATTGTCCAATCTTGGGGAATCCACCACTTCCCTGGGGAGATTATTCCAATGGCTGATTGTTCTCATTGTGAAGGATTGTCCTCTTGTGACCAATTGGAATCTCCCCAGGAGTAACTTGCACCCATTATCCCTTGTCTTTCCCATGTGACTCCTTGTAGAAAGGGAGTCTCCATCCTCCTTGTAGCCACCCTTTGTATACTGGAACATGGGTATAAGGTCTCCCCTAAGCCTTCTTTTCTCAAGGCTGAACAAACGCAGTTCTCTCAGCCTTCCCTCATATGGCAGGCTTCCCAGTCTTTTGATCATGTTGGTGGCCCTTCTCTGGACCCTCTCCAGCCTGTCCCCATCTTTTTTGCATAGCGGGGACCAAAACTGAACACAGTATTTCAGGTGTGGCTTGACAAGGGCTGCATAGAGTGAGACAATGACTTCTTTATCTCTGCTGGTGATGCCTTTGTTGATGCAACCCAGCACCCTGTTGGCTTTCTTTGCCACAGCAGCATACCATTCACTCATATTGAGCTTGTTCAGTTAGTTCATTCTGGTTTTTACACAACTTGAATTTTCACTGACTTTCCTACATTTTGGTGAAGTTGGAGTTTTATAGCTTGAATCTGGAAACTGGGGTAAAGGAAAGAGACTGTAACTTAAGATCTGAAAACACAGTGTAAAACAAAAGGAAGATCAAATACAAACCTGAAAAAAATCTTTGAAACATAAAGAATTTGTACCCTTGAACTAACAACTTTGAATTAAACTGCACAGGCAGTGGAAGCAGGGACAGGTACCCTGGGAAGATTATAGGGACGCTGCCCAACTGTGTAGAGATGGAGTCAGGAAAGCCAAGGTGCAGCTGGATCTGAATTTACCAAGGGATGCAAAGAACAATAAGAATGGCTTCTACAGGTATCTCAGCCAGAAAAGGAAGGTCAAAGAAAGCATACCCGCCCTGATGAGCAAGACTGGCAAACTGGTAACAACAGATGAGCAGAAGGCTGAGGTACTCAACGATTTTTTTGCCTCAGTCATCCCTCACAATCTCTCTCCCCACACTTCTCAAGTGGATGGACCACAGGGCAGGGACTGGGGGAGCAAAGTCACTCCCACTGTAAGAGAAGATCAGGTTTGTGATCACCTGACGAACCTGAACATACAGAAGTCTGTGGGACCTGATGAGATGCATCCCAGAGTCCTGAGGGAATTGGCTGATGTAGTTGCCAAGACACTCTCCATGACATTTGAAAAGTCGTGGCAGTCAGGGGCCCCTGGTGACTGAGAAAAGGGAAACATTGCACCCATTCTTAAAAAGGGTAGAAATAAGGACCCTGGGAACTACAAACCTGTCAGCCTCACCTCTGTGCCTGGGAAAATCATAAAACAGATGCTCCTAGAAGGTATGTTAAGGCACATGGAGGACAGGGAGGTGATTCAAGAGAGCCAGCATGGCTTCACCAAGGGCAAGTCCTGCCTGACCAACCTCGTGGCCTTTTATGATGGAGTGACTACATCAGTGGACAAGGGAAGAGCTACAGATGTCGACTATCTGGACTTCTGTAAGGCCTTTGACACGGTCTCCCAAAACATCCTTCCCTCTAAATTGGAGAGATATGGATTTTATGGGTGGACTGTTCAGTGGAGGAGCAATTGGCTGGATGGACGCATCCAGAGGGTAGTGGTCAACAGCTCAATGTCCAGATGGAGACAGGTTACCCTGAGTGGTTTCCCTCAGCGGTCCATACTGGGACCAGCACTGTTCAATATCTTCATCAGTGATATAGACAGTGGGATCAAGTGCACCCTCAGCAAGGTTGCTGACTACATGAAGCTGAGTGGTGCGGTTGACAGACCTGGGGGATGGGATGCCACCCAGAGGGACCTGGACAAGCTCAAGAAGTGGGCCCATGTGAATCTCATGAGATTCAACAAGGTCAAGTGTAGGGCAATCCCCATATCAATATAGGTTGGGAGATGAAGGGATTCAGAGCAGCCCTGGGGAGAAGGACTTGGGGATACGGGTGGATGAAAACCTGGACATGAGCTAACAATGTGCACTTGCAGCCAAGAAAGAGAACTGTATCCTGCATGGCCAGCAGGTTGAGGGAGGTGATTCTGCCCCTCTATCCCACTCTCATGAGACCCCACCTGGAGTACTGCATCCAGCTCTGGACTCCTCAGCACAGGAAAGACATGGACCTGTTGGAGTGCATCCAGAGAAAGTTCACAAAAGTGATCAGAGGGATGGAAGATCTCTCCTAAGAAGACAGGCTGAGAGAATTGGGGTTGTTCTGCCAAAAAGCAGAAAGCTCTGGGGAGACCTTATTGCAGCCTTTCGGTACTTAAAGGGAGTCTACAGGAAAGATGGGAACAAACATTTTAGCAGGGCTTGTTGCGATAGGACAAGGGGTAATGGCTTTAAAATACAAAAAGGTAGATTTAGAATACGTATAAGGAAAGATTATTTTACAATGAGGGTGGTGAAACACTGGTACAGGTTGCCCAGAGAGGTGGTAGATGCGCCATCCCTGGAAACATTCAAGGTTGGGCTGGATGGGGCTCTGAGCAACCTGATCTAGTTGAAGATGTCCCTGCTCATTGCAAGGGGGTTGGAATAGATGACCTTTAAAGGTCCCTTCTAACCCAAACTATTCTATGACTCTCTGACTCTATGAAACATCTTTATAGCTGTATTAGCCATCATGTGACAAATTCCTTTTGCGCATTAATAAAAAATCAAAATCAATCATGATTTTTTTTTACAAAAAAAAAAGAATGGGATCTTCTTATTCTATTTGGCAGAGCACTGAGCAGCAGGCTATTTACACAGGTACTGTCATCTCACAAGTCATATTTTCTCAAGTGCCGCAGTTGTCCTCTACTTTAATTTTGACTTTCAGGGTACCACCTTCCTCAGACCTATGTCCCTGGCCTTACTGCTTTGCCGGCTAGTGGTTGTATGAATCAGCCTAGGGAATAAAAGGCTGATTTCTGGAAGGCAGACTTGTGGAAGACAACTGATGACGAGTCACAGAAGTTAGTAGGTGTTAGTCATTAAAATTGTTCTTAATGAATGAATCTCACAATGGCAAAAGCAGTACTCACCAGACAATGAGGGAAGTGGCAGGATGTACTCACGCAATGCATGGAAATGACATGACAGAAAACATCATCTAGGTTGCAGCAGCATCTGCCTCTGCTCATTCTACAGAAGTACAAAGGGTTTACATTTATCACAACATAAATAAGCACAGAGAAAAATAAGAGGTAATAAGGTGTGTTTGCTTCCACATGCCACAAATAAAGAGCAGATACATACAAAAGGGAAAAGTAGGGTGTAATGAAGGCTGACTTCTCACAGACCTTGATGGATGCATAGGTGGTTAGGTCTCTTTTGCAAACATCTCTTGGACAGGAGAGAAATTACTGAATTTAAGTTACTTAAGCTATGTCTACCTCAGCAGGTAGTGTGTTTCAAAAGGAGAGACTCTGGGAGGTAGAAGAGTTGGTGACAAGGATGTGATGTGCACATCCAGTTCAAAGGTTTTGCTGAAAAAATCTAATCTGATCCTCCTTGTTCAACACCCATTAGCAGTTGGAGTGCAGACATCTTCCTGCAACATTTCTATCAGTTTAGTTTCTTAAAAAAAGAAATCCGGTCTGCATGCTCCGACACCATTCCACAGTGTGAACTCTGAGGACAGCAGGGCAATTCACAAACTTGCTCCTGATCCAAACTAGAACAATAAGGTCCATAGATGTGTCTACCTTATGTCTACAGTGTCTACCCAGGTGTATCTTTAGGACATTCACATCTGTGAGACTACATTCCCAGCCTCCTCCAATTGCAAAGTAAGATACCATTATTAAGGTATTATAACCCAATAGCTCTTACATTTCTTTGGCTGTGGTTTTATTGAAGCCCATAAAAAAGAGTCATATCTTCCTTTCTGTTAAGGGCCTGATTCAGCATCTGCTGAACACTGTGAAATTCCTGCTGGTGATTTCAAGCAATTGTAGAACAGCCTCCAGGTAAACTACTCAATCATTTGCTTTGAGTTGGATTTTTAAGTTAATTGTTATTCAGTAGTCCTGTTTTGTTTCAGAACCAATGCAGGACCTATTTTGTATTGGCAAGAGTGAAGATTCCTTCTGCTGAGAAGACAGGAGATGGTAGAGAGCCAACTACAGTTTCTGTAGTTCCAGCGCTTTTCTAACACCTTCCAACTCCAACACCAACACCTTGGCAGCTGCTGCAGCAAAGTCTGACCTTAAGCACAGTATCAGTTATTACATCTACTGCTCTCTGCAGTAGCATCTTTTTCCACTTTTGCCATGAGTAGGTGTATTTTATATTGCCTTCTTTCCTCCATGAGCCCAAGTCTGGCAACAGTCTAATTTCATAGCCAGTACAAACACTACTTACATTTAACAAAGAGTCAAATATTCACCTTTGTGAAACTCACAGTTACTCCATACTTCATGTTGGTCTGTCTAATGCTTTTCTTCCCTCTGTGCCCATATTTTACACCATTACATCATGAGGCACGTGACACAGTGAAGTCCTGCCAGCAAAAGCCATGTCTCCGTCTATGGAACATATCTTTTTTCACTCAGCAACTTCTCTGCTGCAATGGGTATGGTTCATATCCTCTAACTGAAAAGCAGGTCCCTGGAGGAAAGCAGTTGCTGCTCATGAAAATACACTGTTAGACAAAAATGATACGTTCATCGGTTTTAATGTTTAACATGATTCCATGATGACCCCCCCATCCACATACCAGGAACTTCTAACCTTGATGATGTTGGGCAATAGAGAGAGTTAGTTAAACAAATGTTCTTTTTGTTCAGCAAGGCACTCCCTACATGTTCTACCATTGAGCTTTTTCATTGCAGAGTAGGTTTGTTTGAAGTAAAACTGGCAGACAATTTTGTGATGAAATAATTGTTTGTCAGAAACTGTTGATGTGTTGAAATAGAAAAGTATTACTGAGAAGCTCTCATGCGACTTTTAAAGGACAAGGCTTATCTGGTCAAACTCAGACGGAAGACAGATGTTCACTGACCTTAAAAGAGTTTCAGGCAGGCACGTGGGAGTAAGAATCCAACCATGACATACTTGCTTTGCTTATTTCAGCCCATGGATCTGAACCTCACACTCCCACATACCCAGCAGGTTTTCTGCTCTCTGGACTATTAAGTCATCTTCCCTTATGCTCTCTCCGAGCAGATAATGTAGTTACCCATGTGAAGTGGAGTATCTCCAACAGGAATGACTGAGAGAAACACAGAGATTTACTCAATAACATGCTTCAGGCTTTTGATTAAAAACTACCATTCTAGGGCTCAAATATCCGTTTCAGTAATAGCCTACAGAAAGGTAAACACATCGAGTGAAATGTAGACAGAAAAAAAGACAGAAGTTCAAATTCTTTGGCATGTTCAGACTGAACAGTGCCTTTAACAGAGGTCTAGATTTCTAGAGTGCCAGCTCTTGAGATGTTACATATCACAGGATAGATAGATCTGACGTTTTTTACTAACAACTTTGAAATGTTCTAATGTCATTTCAAGGTATAATAGCCACACACACACATGCACGAATATCAAATCTGCACAAAAATTCACATGGGAAAATGGAAAATATATTTTTCACCGAGTTCTTGCTTAACACAACTTTCTGTAGCACAGGAGTGGGAGAATCAGTAATGATTTGCACTCACATGATCTTTTGAGATCTCATATTCCTTTAAAAAAGTTAATAAATTCATCTTCTTGGATTCATTGAGGTAGGTATAATCCTCATTTTGAAGATGAGAAAAATGCAGTATGGAGGTAATAAGTTATCCGAATCAAATAAAAAGTCACTGGAGGAACTGCAGAGAGAAACAAAATATATAGCCCTCAGCCTTAACTATGACATTAGCCTTTTCTATAGTGTTCTTCCTTCCAAAGGCATCACAGTCAGAGTTGAAGGGAAAGATGCTCTTTCACCTCATCTATACTGCTGAGTTTTCCCCTTTTCTCCTGTTCTATGAGATGAATTCAAGTACTGTCTGTAAAGCAAGGGAAAATTATCCAGATTGTCCAGTCCTCTTTATTTAAAGTGTATCCCCTAATCAAAGGACTTTGAAGTATTTTGGCCTTGGATCTCCTTTCCTAGGGTTGAACAGACTCTACTGTACATTGGAGAAATTGGGGTGGGGTCTTTTCGTAACAACTTTTTCATTAGAGAATCATACTTCAGCAAACTATTTCAATGAATCATTTTCTTTTTTCCAGTGAAAACACATTTTGCTGAGAAATTCCTAAGCACTTGACTTTCAGAATAAGTTAATAACCTGGACCTAAATCCTAAATTCCTTCCTGAGGGATGTTTCATCCTTTCAAAGATTTGATCTGCCAAATAAAAAAAAAAAAAAAAAAAAAAGGAGTAGTACTAGAAATAACAATGGTTTATCATTTGTATTTAGTTAGGAAAGCAATTTTATTCATATTGAAACTCCCCTAGGAACTTTCTTTTGACTGCAGTGACATCTACTGGTACTCAGAAAATTTTCGGCATACGAAGGCAGAATAAACATGTCAAAATGACACCAGGTATGGGGCCTAGCAGCTTGACGTTTTATTTCTAAGTAGGAGAGCAGAATAAAAAGCAGACGTTCCAGAGTTCAGTCATGTATCCTCCCACAGACTGCGGGCTTACTCATGTTTCTTGATGGAAGAATAAATGGTTCAAGTGGAGAGAGCACAAGTTCAACTCTGTTTTAAAAGGCAAAGAAACTAGATCATTTGATACACGGGGAGCAGGTTGTTGCTCACTTTCTATTCTGGAGTGAATGAAAAGAAAGGAAAAGACTGCAGTGGAGGGTAGTAGTCAGGAATCAGAGGGGTCTATGGAAGCAGCAGCGCTGGCAGAGGTAGCAGTGGGCTAATGCCCAGAGCTGTCAAGCGTCTCCCTTCCTAAAGCATTGAAATGAAACATGAATTCAGTGAAACCAGCACAGTGGTAACCTAAGAAACTGAAATTCTGCACAGATCACCCTTGAGCATCCAGGCCTCGTCTCCTGTTTTGTTTGAGTGGTGCACAGTTAATCACTGCCCCCTCTCTCCAGAAGACTGCAGCCACGACAGCATTGGGGATGTCTACATCTTCCTGCTCTTCGCTAACATAGTCCTTGTTCTGCCTTTACCTTTCAAATAGATAGTGGGCACTTAAGAAAATACAATATAGGAACTAAGGATTTTTATAAGATACTCAGATAGGTATTTTTCATTGTAAATTCTCTCCTTCCATGTTTTGCTCATTTTGAATTTAGCAGTAAATTCATAAGAAGAAATATATATTACAATTACAAAGCATCACAAAACATGCCTTTGAAGCAACACAATGTATAGTAATACACTCGAAAAATATTTGTACATAAGGATCCCCCTCATTTTCTCTCTCAAGCAAACCAAAAATCTTGTACACTTCAATTGCACTCTACTTGATAATATGCACAATGGAAAAAGTATTTTAAAATTTGTCCATTTCTTAATAATGCAGAATAATGGCACATGAGTAGTTTGGAAATTAGTACTGAATACATTCAAATATCAAATGCTTACTTGGTCTTTCTGAAATGACTGAGAAATATATCAAGACATATTGTCCAAAGACAATAATTTAATGCTAGTCAAAGTCAGAAAGCTGCACTGTCTAACACATTAAATTATTCTGTTCCGCTCTGCCTTTCAGTTAAAATCAAGAAGATATATGCTAATAAGAATAGTGGGCCATCTCTCTGGACTTTGCAACCTTCCACATTACCCATGAACCTATCCTGTAGCCATTTGGAGAAGCACTGGGAGCAAATGAGTTATGAGTCATGGGAAGAAGAAAAGGCATGTCACAAAAATTGAAATTAAATGCAAAGGGAAATGACAAGTACTGGAAATACGAGATGCCTAACAAGCGACAGATAGTAAAACAAGGCAAGTGCTGGAAATGGCAAATAATACAAGAAGACAAATACTGGGAAGAAAGCACAATAAAATAAGAGGATAAAAACAAAAGCAGAACTAATGGTGTCATTGATCCTAAGGAATTTTGAAAGGGTAAGAGAAAAATACTGAAACAAGCAAAGCTCTAGGGAAGACGCTAAATAAGGGAACAGTACAAAATAAAAGATCAAAAGATTCACTTAGAGGCTTGACCAGAAGCATCAGAGTTGTCGTTGATGGACTCCTTGACTCTGCCTATTGTTTTTTGTGTACTCTGTTCGATTCTAATCTGTTTCCTGGCATATAAATTCTGTTTTCAGGACTGTGGAAGGTTTTTAAGATCTTTGGTCATTTTTTTTTAAATGTGGGGTCATTCAGACTTTGATTTACACCTTGAGTAGTCTTAACGACTTGCAGAAACTACACTTGCTAAGTAAGGCAAAAATTTTTCCAAGTCCATTTATTGATTCTAAAGGAAAAAGAAAGAAGAAAGCATGAAAATAAAGATAAAGGCCACAGCCTCAGCTGAGATATGTAAGCGTAGTTAGATGGGCCTCTGATTTATATTACTTATAAAACTCACCTTGAGGTTCTGTCACTGGGAGAGAACTTCTGAGGATGACATCTGCTAACAGGACAAGGTTGAGGGGGGGAAACAGATTTGTAATTAAAAGCATTATTTACTCAGCTTAACCTAAGGCACCTTTGTCAGTCATCTGCTCTGAGTCACACTTGACTGGACATTCTGTGCGCACTGGCTTTACACAAAATCAAGGGAAGATACAACAAAACTGAAAAGGCTTAGAAGTAGCTCCACCAACACATTTATGAAAAAGGTTACTGGTGTGAAACTAATACACGAACGTGAGAATATTGGAGATCTTAAGGAAAAGGTAGAAATGAACTTTCCCAACTCTCACGGTCATACATCACAACTAACAATGGGATTAAATTAAGAGTAAAACTTCCATCGTTTAAATAAAAGTTAGCTGCATTGTAGAACTCAGTTGATTTTAGAGGACACTCGTGAAGCACTCTGAGAAGACTTTCCATCTTTAAGTATACGAGTAGCTTTATATACAGGCAGAAAACTAAAAATGTGTGTATGTGCCTGATGGAACAAGACTAGGAATTGGAAATTCAGACTTTTTCTCACTTGCATTAAAAAAATAGTTTACACTGTTGCTTCGTATTTCCAAAGGGCCTTCAAGTGAAGACCATCATCTAAGTGAAGTAATCATCCAAAATACTGGAATATAGACAAGAATCAGCCCCTAAGCATAGCATACAAAGAAATGTATCTTTTTGCCCTTTTACTCAATTTTACAAGGAGCTTTAGTGTCCAGTGAATACGATTTGTCTGTTCAAATGTGAAATTTACCAGGATATTTACCTTACTAACCTTTCTGGGACTTTTTAAAAAATCTCCGATTGGAGGGCAGAGGGCTTAATATAAAATATAAATTAATTACTTAGAAGATGCATGTAACACCAAATTGCAGTGGTAATTCCAGTGTAATTCACATGTAATTCTTGCAAATTCCCTACTGCACAATCCTTTCAAAATATATCCAAGAAAACAAAATAAGAATATTTAAAATGAGCTGAAAAAATGACGTCTGAGAACTTGCTACAGCCTAACATGAACTTTTGCTGAATAATAATACAGATTATCTATTCCAATTACACCCTTTGAAGGGGATAAGAAAACAAAATATGAAATAAATTATGGAGTAAATAAATACTCAAAGAGAAGGTTACTGCAGCATTTCGTACTAACAATACCTTCCATATCGCTACAAATATTCTCTCTTACATAAATGGTAATAAAACCAAAAAATCACAAGCCTCTGTATTTCCTTGTGGAATTTCCTTCCACACACAGAATTAATGCTAACCAAAACAAGGATGGCACGTCAAGAAAAAAGCATTTGTAATTTAGTCTTCCACTCTTTAGTGCTAGAAATCACAAATTTCCAAGTTCATAGTACTATGCCTTTTATCCAAAGATCTTGATGTGCTTCACAAACTTTAATTAAGCTTCACAGCATGCCTACCAGTCAGGCAGAAATTATATTATTTTCAGAGAAAGCGTAGCATGGCCTTCATTCCTTGCACCTCTGCTCTGATTACATACTGCATTCTCTCCGCTGTGATGTATTGTAGAAAAATATGTAATAGCAAAGCAAAAGGCCCCAGTGTGCCCAACTTCTATCAATTTAACTTCCTTTGCTTTAATTTCTTACTTTTTTTGATAATACTTTACATTTAGTCTTGCATTTTTTAGCTTTACTACTGAATACATATGTGTATACCTAAACTGAGGTTACGGCTAAGACATGCTTTTCTTTTTTTTTTTTTTTTTTTCAATTAGAAGGAGTTACAGTTTAGGTTGCATTTTCCCCTAGAATCAACTATGGAAAATATACATGGGAAAAGTGCACAGAGACTACATAGATTTGTAAATCAATTGCTAAAGGAGTTGTACTTTTCAGAGCACAAATCCTCTTTTCCTGCATTTGTAAATATGTAGAACAATATGATCATATTTTCTTTTGGGACATCTGAACACCTTGATAAGAAAAAGTGTACCATATTAATAAGCGATCCTTTCCCTCCTTCAGAGTGTGCCTTAGGGTTTACGCTTCATTTAAATGCAGTGCTATAAAGGATGCCACAGTTTCTCTGGGACAGACTGAGGAAGTAAGAGGGGGCATATTCATTATCTTTTTTGCTAATTACAATTGCAATTTTAGTGACCCTGTGATACATCTGACCAAAAACCACATTCAGCTGGAAAAAGGGGTTCAGATACAAGCCATTTGAACTGAAGTTAGCTATTATATCTATAAATGAGAAAAACACATTTACAAAATATTTTTAGAACGAGCTGCTGGATTTAAACCCAAGTGCAAATACTTTGAAAGGGACAGTTAATTATGAAAGTGTATCATATCAACTCTCCTACGTATCTATGGTTCAGAGCAACAACTAAAAAATGTGGCTGAAATGTAGCAGATGCAGCTCAGTCAACCGAACGTAAAGCAGAAGAATTTACCACACAGTATTAAAACTTTGTAATAAATTTTAATACTTGAAGACTTAAGGAGAAGATCTACAGGACTGCTGTTGAAACATGGAGATGGGAGTATTACCAGTTTCACCCTGGCAGGCGAGGAGATGCCTGTGTCTGTGGTCCTCCTTAGTGTCGTTCAGCGACGAGGAGAATCCAGAGAAAGCTCTCTTTCTAATCTTTTTATGGAAGTGTATATACTTAAACCTTGATTAAAAAGTTATCTGTAAGAATTTTTAGCTTACATGTAGTTATTGTGTTATCTTCTGAGGAAGCACATGTATGCAGGTGTGTGCCTGTATGTTTGTCTGCCTGCGTTACTTTTTCCTTTATGAAAACTTTATGACTAATGATTTCAAGCTATAACTACTAAGTTTTATTTTAATAAAAGAGGTTTTATATATAAAGCTAGATATATCTATTGATCAGATTTATAGCAGGATATATTTAGCCTCCGTGTCATTAAAATGTAGCAGTATCTATGAAGTGTAAATTGCTAGCAAAGGAGACCATCTACCTATGAATCTGTATGTGTAAATCCCATCACCTACAAAGCTTAAACACTTTATAACAGAGCTCGTGGCTGTCCCAAAACCTCCTTACCACCATTCTTCCTTCCAGGAGTACCTGCGCTCCGATTCTGGATGGCATTCCGTCAAAAGCGTCACTTTGGGTTATGCAGTTTTGCTGACGGGCAGGAACTCACTCCAGCGTGAGACGGCCGCAGTGAAATACCGCCTAATTGGCAGCGTCCCCGCAGTTGGGACAGCTGATGGGCTGAGTCTTTCCCGGTGCAAGGTAAGCAGCTCCCAGCCCCATCACTTGCCGCAGCAGCCGGATCCTGCCAGGCGAGAAACATGCCTTAATCTCGCTCTTCTGACAGGTTCATCACAGGGATACTGACTGCTTGCTCAGCTGCTTCGCTAAGGCATAGCCTGGCTGTGCCAGAAAGGGGAAGGCGGTGCATGGGGCTCTCAGCCACGCTTCGTTTGGCCCAGCCCCACAACTGCATCGGCACAGGGCTGCGCCCCAAAACAACAGCCTCTTCCTCCGCTGCTGCAGGGAGCAATGAGCCTGAAACTGGAAATCAGAGAAGTGCCATTATCTCCCTTTCAGTAATACCTTCCTTCAATATACTGGGGAAAAAAAAAAAAAACACAACAACAAAAAAAAAAAACAAAGGAAAAAAGTCTTTCCCAGTCTTTCAGTTCTTTAATTTTATGACATGAATGTTTTCTGCCTACAGGTATTTTGTGTTACATGATGTGGTTTGCCACAGTATTGTTTTCTATGTGTATATCCATCTTATTTTAAAATCCTTTTGCATACAAACAGAAAAATTAAGCTGATTGATTGCTTGCAGGTCACAGAATCTGAACCGAAAAATGTATGCCTCCGAATTCTAGGTATATGCTATTTACCATCTTAGCCTCTGTACAAATTCGATTGACCCTCCTGAGACAGTCTGGCTGCTGAAGACATAATAAGAAATCATTAATATTTTTATAACCTGCAAAATTTTAAAATATTTAAGAACATGCTGTCATGGCAATAACTGCTCATGTGACAGCAGCTCCTAAAAACACTCCTCAATTCATTATATGATTAGCATATATGTGATTCCCAAAAGAACCATTTCATAGAGTAGCACTTTTGAGGGCCTATTGCCAGTGCATTAACAGGTTTGATGCTATAAAATCACTGGAAGGAAACCTCTGTTATGAATAGAAACATTTCCTTTGCAGTGAAGGGGAATCTAACTCACTTACATGATCAAACCCTTTTTGGCCCCTTGGAAAATCTGGTACCTGATAAAATGAAGTAGTATGGGCAGTGCCCCCTCATTGTAGTTTTTTATCAACAACAGTAAACTTTAATCTATTTCTATTAACAAAGTCTTTAAAATCAGGCCAGACTTAATGTTTTCCAAAATGGTAGATCCAGCATTTAACTCACAATAGCACTTCCTCATAATATTCAGGGAATTCTGCTGTTTTATTGATGTGCTAAATAAAGAAAAAATTTGAGATCTCATTTAAAAATTGGCCTCCAAAGGAATATTCTGATCTTCACCTGCAGCAGCATGACATAATTTAAACGTGATTTTTATATGCAAAGGTAGAGTTTCAAAGAAAGGTCTATAACTCCATAATAAATCATCATGAGTGCTTCACTTGTAAAAAGTTGCTTGCCTGAGCATTGTGTCAGTAGCTTAGTTACGTTATACTGCCTGACAGATGTGGAATAGCATTTAACACTAAGACGCTGCTGCAGCGTAAGCTTATTCAGCGCTTTTCTGGTGGCAAAGTGCATTAAGGGTAGAGTTGTTGCAAAGTATCCTGAGACAAACGCATATTAATAAGAATTACCAGGTCTTGCTGGTTCATGGTGACTTTTGTTTTCATTTCACAGAAGAGCGGTGATTGATGAAACTTCTGTATGCGGGGTGTGATCAGGAAAGAAAAGCCCAGCTTTCCAAATACAAGCAAGATCTGTGCGGACGAGACATCAGGGCTGAGCTGTGACTCACCAGCCAGAGAGCGAGGAGTGAGGGATGAAAAAGCAGTGGCTCATCTGTTGGAAAAAAATTGCAGGAAATCACTGCTCCAGGACTGGATCTGTCGCCTACATGATGTATGAGCCTTCAGAGGCAGAGGCAGATGTCTCACGAAGATATCCATAAACCCTATGCTAAATTAATTTTGCAATAGAAAAGCCACAATAATTCAGCTTTTCAGGACTGCCCAATCACAGTCCACCCATCTGATACCCCTTGGACAAGATCCTCAGCCCGCTTTGTTCATCCTGGGTAAATGGGCTGGACCAGAAAAGGTCCTACTAGCTGCTTATCTGCTTACATGAAGACTACTGTAAGACAACTACAGTGGCTGTGCAAGGTCTATAAGAGGAGGTAGTACAAGAATAATGGAGGCAGAGACGCAGAACACAGCCACCAACACTTGTACTCTGCTGTAAGACTCAGCTCTGCCTGAATTTCAAAGGGTCCTCATTTGACTTCTGAACTCAAAACAAACATTTTTTCCTGGCATCTGGAGAGGTAGAGCGCAGTTTTTTATCGTGTGCCTCATCAGGAAGGCTTGTCTTTCAAGAGATGTGTTTCATCAAACCGCCACAGTACTTAGCACTCTTCCCTCAGTAGCTGTTCTTGTTTTGCAAGCTTCTGTGGCTTCCAAGCTGTTCTGCCAGTGATCAAGTAAGATGGAAAATGCAGGGAAAAAAAATTCCCGCTCTTCAGGGTACGTCGTCTTTGGCAAAGGCAGCACAAGCTTTCTCATACAAGCTTTGGCACTACGGGGAAGAGAAGGACAGAGCCGTTTTTTCTACTGCTAAATAAGGTTCCCAGGAGCTCAAGCTACGCTGAGAGAGAACAAACTGTGCTGACAAGCGACTAGTGTTCAAGACTTCGTGCATTTTCTGAAGAGGCCGTAAAAGAAATACCTGACTCAGAGGAATGTATACGTCTGAAATCTCTTCACCCTTTGTAGCCCATGGTTCTTTGGGGCTTTAGACAATCATACCTAAATGGATCTGTTTTTCAGGCACTTGCTGCCTAGGTTTGCAGGGTATCACCTACAGGAGCACACTGAAGGAGACTTTAATCTCTTTTTTGCCCCCTTAAGGCCTCTGTGCTGGCCTGAAGTTAAGTATAGAATATGACCCAAGTAATGCAAATGCTGCATCCCTCAACATTTACTTTGATTTTCCTGTCTTAAACAAATACAAATCAGATAACACACCGGAAAATAAATAATATCAGAGCAATTATTTTAAAATACTTTTCACATCTTTGAAGCACAAATGCAATTATTAATAGCATTTTTTGGCAAATAATTACCTAAGCTAATAATTAATAACATTTTCCAGCTGCTCTACCAAAAAGTCCTGTGCTGTCCTCTATCACTGTAAGATGTACAAGAATACTCAAAATGACATCAAATAAACAGCTCTATGGAAAGTAAAATACTGAAAGACTTCTTGAAATGTGCTTCTGTATGAGGGATAATCACTGAAAATATACTAATATGTAAAAACATCTCCTCGTAGATTTGTAATACAGATGGCACCTTAAATTAGCTAGTCTATATTTTAGAGGGATTCTATGAACAGTAAGAAATGCAGATCACAACGCTTGATTGTATTTATATTCTGCAAGTACTTGAGGAACACGCAGGAGAAAGATCTGTCCCCGAGGGTGATTTAATAAAGCTGATTATTTATACAGCTGTTTGAAATGATGTGTCATGCTGCTCATCTGAAATGTCACATTCACATTCTCACTAATATCAAAACACAGCTAACGAGGCTTTTTCAAGTATGAATTTGAATGACAATAGTGACATCCAGTGGTCATCGTTGTTAATTGCTGCTGTGCCATGAAACCCCTGCTATAATGGTAACCCCAATGTGTAGACAGTATACAGTCCTAAGTCAACTAGCACTGCTTGTACAGCAATTTCGAAGGCGAATTCATTACCAATTGTCAACGTACAGTTTAAATTCACAGTTAAGCATTTTAAACATAATCCTGTGTACAACGCAGCAGAGTCACAGTTAAGCATTTTAAACATAATCTTGTGTACAACGCAGCAGAGTCCATAATGTTCTGACTAAAGCATCTGCCACAGGATGGGCTGCACCCTTACAAGGTTGGCATCAAAAGTCCAAAGAACATGGCCTGAACCATACAAGCATTCACACGTGCATAATGTCAGGTGTGTGACCAGCACCAAATTCTGGCTATTTTTGTCTCCAGAAGTGCTTCCCAACCACTTGGTCTTGGTGCTTGCTCTGGTCCCGCTCAACCTCTACGCTGATGGGAGACCCGCCGCTGCCCATGTGCCCTTGCTCCTTGAATGCTTTATACCTGTGCAAAACAATTGGTGTGTGCGGGCTGGAAGGGTGACAGAGCACACCCTCCAGCCGGTCCCCTTGCTTGGATAAGTTGAGAACCAGCACAACTCATGCCTCAGGGGCCAACCTCGGTACAGCAGCAGAAGTCACCGAGACTAGCTGCACAACTGAAGTTAGTTGCGCACATAAGCGCTCAGGTGGTTGGAGCCATGCGCTTGGCTTTTTGCATGGCTGAGAGGGCTTCGCTGGGTGGCAGGAGGGCAAAGATCACTCAGTAGTCAGGGATACAATGAATGATCATGTGGGTTTTTTTGCTGCTTATTGAATCCGCATTATGTTCCTACTCTGTTGTTTCTTTCTTCCCCCCCTTCCCAATGTCCGTAGCCACAGTGTGACAGAACTTCTCCTAAAATTACCCATCTTTTTCAGTTCTCTATTACTTTTTTTTAATAGTTATTATCATTTCTACGTTTAAAAGTACTATTTCCTCCTTATTGTCCTCGCTGCTTACATGTGAAGGCTGTAGCCTTAGCTGTGAGCGCAGACACCTTCTGACAGTGACAACCTGTCAGAAATCACTGGAGCTTTTCACAGGTGTGGGTGCACGTGTGTAGCTCTCACCCAGAGCACGTCTCAGATAATAATACACTCTCTGCTCAAACGTGCTTCCATATTGTGCCCTGCATCTGCAGACCAGGCCTTTAACAGAAGGGTCTCCTTGGTATGTTGAGGGAACATGCTAAGAGTCCAATGCAAAGACTTTGATCTTCAGATTTCAAGGAGTGAGTGCTATTTTGTCTGTATGATGTGCAACTGCTTCTACACATGGTGTGAAACTTTAGAGGAATCTGAAGAACAATGCAGAAAAGGAATTTCTTTTTATATAGTCGCAATAACAGCCCATATGGATAAGCAACTCCTTTCTCAAAGACACACGGCGTGCGCAAAATGTCCTGTTTCATCTGTTTGTTGTTTTCTTACTCTGATGTCCCCAAGTCATTATTCACTGGTAAGCTACATTGGAAAGAAACAGTTTCCATAGCATTTCTGTAAGAACACTAATTGGGAGCACTACACTAATAGATAGATAGATAGATACAATGGGACTTAAAGAGATGAAAAACACTTGGTACACATGCAGCAGGCCAAGATATCAGACATCCTTCTGCAACTGAGCTGGTTCTTGCACGGACCTGCAACAGTGCCCTCCTTGAATCACCCCAGGGAATGGACAGAAATAACCATCACAAGAGAGCGGGAAGATGGCTCTCAAGCTCCCGAAGGATGTACAAGCTTGCTTTCTGTGGTGGGTTGACCTTGGCTGGATGCCAGGTGCCCACCAAGCTGCTCTACCACTCCCTTTCCTCAACTGGACAGGGGGAGAGAAGACATGACAAAAGGCTGTGTCAGTCGAAATAAAGACAAGGAAGATCACTCAGCAATTACTGTCATGGGCAAAACAGACTCAACTTGGGGAACTTAATTTAATTTATTGCCAATCAAATCAGACTAGGATAATGAGAAATAAAAACCAAATCATAAAACACCTTCTCTGCATCCCTCCCTTCTTCCCAGACTCAACTTCACTCCTGGCTTCTCTATCTCCTCCCCAAAGCGGCACAGGGGGACGGGGAACAGGGGTTGTGGTCAGTTCATCGCATATTGTCTCTGCTGCTCCTTCCACCTCACACTCTTCCCCTGCTTGAGCGCAGGCTTCCCACAGGGTCACAGCCTCCTTCAGATGCATCCATCTGCTCCAGCTTGGTGTCCTCCACGGGCTGCAGGTGGATATCTGCTCCACCATTAATGTCCATGGGCTGCAGGGGGACAGTCTGCCTCACCGTGGTCTTCACCACAGGCTGCAGGGGAATCTCTGATCAGGCGCCTGGAGCACATTCTCCCCCTCCTTCTTCACTGACCTCAGTGTCTGCAGAGTTGTTTCACATATTCTCACTCCTCCCCTCCAGTTGCTGTTGCGCAGCATTTTTTACCCTTTCTTAAACATGTCATCACAGAGGCACTACCACTGTCGCTGATGGGCTTGGCCTTGGCCAGAGGCAGGTCCGTCTTGGATCCAGCTGGCACTGACTCTATCAAACATGGGGGAAGCTTCTGGCGTTTTCTCACAGAAACCACCACTGCAGCTGTCCTGCTACCAAAACCTAGCCACGTAAACCCAACCCAAGACAATAGCAGTTTTGTATTAAGCTTACTATAGTTATTGTAGTTATTAAGCGGCAAGCTTCTGTGTGAGCCATAGAGTTTTGCTGGCTGCACTGCTTATCCCTTGATGTACGTCATGTAGATGCTTACATGCCCAGAAACAGCATCACTGAAGAACACTGAAAAATGAACAGGTAGGCAAGGCTATCAAAACTGAAGCTCAGGTGGACCTGGACTGGGAGCAAAAAGGTGAGCTATTTGTAGCTGGATGGGCCCACAAAACATCGGGACATCTAAGGAGAGATGCAACATACAGATGGGCTTGTGATCGAGAGAAGAACCTGACCACGGAGGCCATCACACAGGTCACTCCTGAACTTGAAATATGTGCTGCAACCAAGCGAGTCACATCAGTAAAGTCTCTCTTTACTCCCAGCGGGCAGCGGCTGGGTTTTCAATATGGCGAGGCCTGGCAAATTGACTATATCGGACCACTACCACAAACACGCCAGGGCAAGCGCTACACACTCACCATGGTGGAAACAACTACAGATTGGCTAGAAACATCCCCTGTAAGCCATGCCACTGCCCAAAACACCATCTTAGGTGTTGCCTTGAAAGGCAAATTTTGTGGCGACATGGTATCTCAGGAAGAATTGAATGAGACAATGGGACTCATTTCTGAAATAATAACCTCATAAACTCCTGGGCCAAGAAGCACAGCACTGAGTGGGTGTATCACACCGCCTATCACTCATAGGCCTCTGGAAAGACTGAGAGACATAATGGACTGTTAAAGACTATGTTGAGAGCATTGGGCAATGGGGCATGGGAGCACTGGGATATAAATTTAGCAGAAACCACTTGGCTGGTTAACACCAGAGGATCTACTAACTGTCCCAGCCCTGCCCAAACAAAACCCCTACATACTGTGGGAGGAGGTAAGGTCCCCATAGTGCACATAGGGAAGTGGCTAGGGAAGGTGGCATGGATTGCTCCTCCCTTGGGAAAAGGTAAATCCATTTGTGGGACTGTCTTCACTCAAGGACTTGGGTTTACTTGGTGGGTAATTCAGAAGGATGGGGAAACCCTCGTCCTTGTGCCTCATTGGGGGAAAAACAATCTGTGAAGTGAGTTGTATGTTGTAGGAAGTAATGTAGCAGGAATGATCTGAACCAATGCAGAGAGAGCTTTGCAAGAAACTGGATGAATGCAATGATGACCCAAACCAAGTCCGCGTTGGAGCTCAACACTCGAACATATTGCTTCTCCTGTCCTAAGCACCCATCTTGACAGGTGGGGCCCAAATCATAGCCTGTTCTTACGAACATTTGGAAGAGTGAAGGAAGCCCATGGACTGGGACAATAAAATCTATCTGCTAAGGGGCAAGATTAATGAGAATGTATAAACCTGCATGTTGGGTACAAAGCTGGTTTAAATATATAGTATAAGCTGTGTTGCTAAGGAGTTCAGTAATGAGAATTAGCTTAAAAGGATGGTTAAAACATGTATAAAGGTATTAAATTATGTGGGACCTGAGCATGATGCAAATGGTATGGAATAAGGGGCGGACACTGTATTGGGTCTGGCTGGGATGGAGTTAACTTTCCCCATAGCAGCTCTCATAGTTCTGTGCCTTGTATTGGTAGCTAGAAATATGTTGATGACACACCAGTGTTTCGGCTACTGAGAGCAGTGCTCCCACAGCACCAAGGCTGTCTCTCCAAATCATCCCATCCCCAAAGGCCAGTACGCTGGGGGTGGGCAAGTGGTTGGGAAGGAACATAGCCAGGACCGCTGACTCAAGCTGACCCAAAAGATATTCCATGCCAAATGACGTTGTGCTCAGCAATACAAGCTAAGAGAAAGGAGGAGAGGAGGGGGCACTCATCATTAAGGTGTTTGCCTTCTGGAGCAACCACTACACGTACTGAGGCCCTACTTCTTGGGACATTGCTTGCTGATGGGAAGTAGAGAATAAATCATTTGTTTTCCTTTGCTTCCAAGCACGGCTTTTGCTTTTTCTTCATTCAACTGCCTTTATCTCAACCCATGAATTCTTTCTCATCTTATTTTCTTCACCCCTGCCCTGATGAGGAGGAGAGTGATAGAGTAGCCGGGTAGGCATCTGGCAGCCAGCCAAGGTCAACCTAGCACTCCTTTGCTCAGAGCAAGACCACAAAGTCAGCTCTTCCCTGTAAGAACATTACAGGGAACAAGAACAAGGTATTTCTGAAAGGACCCAGGTGATGTACAGCCCAATTTATTTATTTTCCTATAAGTGCCTCTCTAGGCGCCCCAGCCATTTCCATCAACAAAACAATAAATCATCTGGATTATTTGTGCTTTGTGTGACACCAAAACAGGGTTTCTGCAAAAGTATGCAAAATCTTAGAAGCAAGCACCTACTCAATAATAGAATAAAAATAAAATCTCAAGTAATGCTCAAAAAATGTAGAATAACCATGTTTTTCAAAGTATGGGACACTTGGACACCTGAAGATGCTGATGATATCTTTTTTAATGGTCAGGCAGACACAGCTCATAAAACAGTGACTTACAGAACAGCAATGTATGATGACACTCATTAACAAGCATGGAAGGCATCAGTGAGTTTAACACCTTCCATAAGCCAACGTGAGAACACTGACTTCTTCCTGCAAGTCTGTTTGAGTCAATGGTTGTATTTAAAAAAATTAGCCAGCTATTAATTGCATAATAAATGAATAATCACAACTCTGAAAGATTTTTAACTATCAGATGTATAAAACCAAGTAATTTTACCTGTCCTTGTCTTTGTTATTTTCTCCCTCTTTCCCACCTATTCCTTGTACTCTTTAATTATCTTCAATCAGTTTTGACTTAAGAAAACAGAATCTACCCATTGTTTTGTTTGTATTACTTTCAGTACAAATATTTCTAACGGAAGTTTAAACCTTTGAGCCCTAAAGAAATAATAATTAATAAAATTTAATGAGTAATTTCCTACAAGAACTTTGAACCCTTCCAGACTTACAGAAGCAGGTTAGATTCAAATTTCCAATCTCAACTTGTCTCAAAAGTTCTCACTGAAGGAAAACTTAAATGGGATTAACTTCCTATTTTGTTACTCAGGAAAGGTGCAATAGCAGAACAAACTTCTTAATTGTTTTAAAACTGCAATATTTTCTGATTTGAAAAGATAACTATTTTTCAGGTTGTGAAAATCTTCTAAAACCGTGCCATCTTGATAGATTTGCCAGAACTAACTTCTTTTAAGAACTCTTCCTGGAATGTCAGTACCACTGACTAAATCGCAGTTGTTTTCTTGGCCGGAATCTACACTATCTTTATTGATGCTTCTATTTGGGGACGAAAAGGATTCACATCCTGCATATTTCCTCTGGTATTTCACCTTTATTTTGACTATATGTACAGCACAATTACAATAGAAATACTGTCAGTTTGAAGGTCATGTTCTAAACTAATTTGTATTTGATGTTCTTAAAACTTATTCTTTATACAACTTTGGAAAATTTGGTTTTGATACATTTGCTGAGACATGGATATACACTAGAGATTTTCATCTATTGGAAATATTTACACAGAAACATATTTCCCATTTACCAAATCAGACCAAATTTGTCTTTATCATTGAAGTCCACAAGGTGGCACGTGAAACATACAAGAAACACACTTGAAAGAAAACAGTAGAAAACCAGTACACAGTTCTAATGAATGACCATTACCTGAAAATTCAAACAGTTTTAAGAAGCAGTCTAAATTTTTTGTGGTGTTTTCTCTTTTTCAGTCCAAGCTCTTTACACTGGAAAAGGAATAAGGTGCACAAGCTTTTTATTAACAAGAAGGGACTATTCTTCCTAATATAAAAGTATATTAGGGCATTCTAACACAGAGACTGGTTCTTGCTACCCACAGAGGTAAAATACAGAACAGTCAGTGTAAACTTCAGAAAATTTCTTCCATGATTTCCATTCAACAGCCTTAAGAACCAGACAGACCATCATGGATACAGCTGCGCCGTGCTAAATCTTCATTTTGATGAAAAATTCATTTAGAGTTTTTGTTAAACTATATTTTAAAACACAGAAATACGGCATCTGGTGCCACTGTGCTACACCATGGAAGGTCTGAGCCTGTTCACACTGATGTCTGTTTGAGTACAATGAAAAATTTTTCACTTATCTCATGCACTTCTGAATTCAGCAGATTCAGCAGATGTCCTTGGGATGCCTAAAAGACACAAACTGTGAGTGTGTTAACTTTTAGGAGCTAGTTTTTGGGGCATCTTCTTTTCATACGTTTTATCCATGATGATAACATCACATTTTCGCCATTGTCAATAAAGAGTGTATCATGTTGATGTGTCTGAATTGCACTCCAGGGAAACATCATCATTCTGCAGATCCCGTGAAGTGCATTCCCAAACCCAAAACCAGTCTTTCTCCCCAGTCCCAACTACCACGTCAACCTGTCTGTGCTATTTTCCCCTGTATGATGGTGAGCTGTGGTAACTCTAGACCTGTTAAATCTTTACAGGCTTTTTATATATTGGCCAAGTGTCAAGAAGCTGATGGAAGACCCCCACCAAAGAGGTCCATGTGGTCCAGCCTAGACACTTGGGAAATGGTCATGCTAATACCTATAGGCATTCAGACAATTTGAACCTGTAGGAGTGGTGTTTGGTACCCTGTGCACATGGGCTGGTAAACGGGGTCCTCATTTAATATCTGTTTTACATATTTATTATTCATTAAAAGATTCCACCTTCATTTGGGGGTTATTTTTTTTTTTTAAGATCGTTTTCTGGAATTTGCCCTCTCCCAAACAGTTACATTCGTGCTAAAAATATGCCTTACGTTATTCCCAGATGACACATGCTAATTACGTATACAAACAGGAAGAGAGGGGTGTGTGTTTATGCTCGAAAACCAAGAAAATGATTAACAGGGTTGATTCATTTTGGCTTACCATAAATCCCTCAAGACATAAGTACTGTTGCTAAAAGCCATGGACCTCCAGCAGGATACTCATCAGGAATTATCCACTCCTAAAATGAACAAGAATTAATTGCACTTACTAACAAAATGACTAAGGCTTGGACCATCATTGAATGGAGTTGAATGTTGTAGTTAACAAACACCAGGGAAGGTTTATTTCTCTCTTGGGAAAAAAAAAAAAAAAAAAAAGAAAATAAAAAAGCATTGCCATAACCTTTAGTTTTATATAAGAAAAATGACATTTCATTAAACAAAAGAGTATCTGTCAGAAATGGTTCAGAATCACAGAATTTGGGCAAGATTTCACCTTGCTCAAGCCTGAAGGTTTTCAAACATGGAACTGGAGCCTGGGGCTGTTCTTTCTATTGAGAACTCAGTCTTGTGCTGTGCTAAGTATGCTCAGTTCCTACAAGTCGTAGCTCCTCATTTCACTTACAGATAGGCTGCACCTAAATTTGATGTCAAGGCATATAGGTATCGTCAAATAAACACACCAATTTTTTACCCTTATTGAAGCGCCAACACAAAGCACACAAAAAAAGCAAATGTAAACAGTTAACATTTCCAGCCCCCGCTCAACCACCTGGTTCTATGCACCCGTTTGATTACCCAGACCTCTCCTTGGAGTCTTGTAGTAAAGTAACGAATGTTATCCTTTATGACTGTCATGACTGACAGCTTGACAGATACTTGGAGAGAACTGTAGCTATTCAAGCTACAGGACAGAGCTCCAACAGATTATGTACTTGTGGGAACTGTAATTGCAGACCTGGGAGATTTTTTTACACTCTAGGCAGTGCTTTGCATCGAATTCGCCACGCTTGTGTAACAGTTCAAATTCAAAATGAGAAAAAAGGGGAGAAAAATAAAATTTGCTCTAATGCACTGCTGAAAGTAAATTTTTCCGTTTGCTCTCAGCTGAAATAATTTTGTGGAAAACACCAAGAATCTCACCATTTTAGACTGAAAATCAAAATAAAGGTTAAAACCTAGAAGTGAGGGGAAGGGGAAAACTGAAGCATGTGAGGAAATACCCCAGCCTAAAAAATGAACGTAGCCTAATCCTGAACACAGCAGACCACTGAATACCTTATACTACTTAGTAAATTCAGAGGTGTCAGGGAATGCTCCCAGGCCCTGGCACTCGAACTTCTACCCGAAGATGGTTCTGTCAGAAGACTATTAGAACAATCCCTTTTGCGTCATGAGAAATACCGGTCTCCTAAACAATCCTCCTGCTTCAGCAGTTAGAGCCAGGAACTACCCTTAACAGGCATTTCTGATGCAGATTCTCTGTTTTGGATGGGTGACAGTCAGCCCGTGCTAGCTGGCCTTGTTGCTAAAGAAATGGTCCAGCACACGTTTAATTTAGTAGTATGGACTCAGCACCGAAAGACCCAGGTTTCGTGTGGCCCCAGAGAATCCAGGACAGCACATGTTGAGGAAGGTATAGAAAAGTACCACGGTGTTATCGTGTCCAAGCAGAATCCATCAAAATCTCCCCCTCTTTCCCTTCCTCCTTCTCCACCGAGCTTTTGCATCTGCATTACTTCCACACAGAACGCTTCGCTGTGCTCATGCAAAGCAGGTGGCGAGGAAGAGGACTGGCATCATAAAATTTCCCATGTCCCACAAGCAAGAGGAGAAAAGAGGAAGCTCCATGAAAATAGCAAATGAACACCGAAATGATTCAAGCGCGGGGTGGCTTTGTTAAACTGCTAGGGCTAAAAGGAAATATCATTTATCTTCAAGAGAGCACCAGAGTTTATCCTGACATTATACTTACGACACATCGTCACCACACGGCCGCCACCACAGCTGTAGCGCAAGATGGAAATAAAATCCCGGGTGACTCAGAAGTATTGTACTCCCGAGCGCTCCCTCCCTCCTTCCCTCCCTCCCTCCCTCCCTCCCTCCAAACTGCTAGAAAAGCTCCTACCAGCTCTGCCCCTCCATTCAGTCAGCCGGGTAGCGTCAACATGTTGCAATAGCTGGGAACAAGTACTTTCATGCAGCTCTCTTAACGCAAAATTGTGTAAACAGTCGTCTAAAACATTAGGTAATAATTTCCAAAAGAATTCAGATGTTCAGGAAGGGCCCAGCTACTGTGTGGCACACGCTAACAAGGAAGCGTTAGTTAAGGCTGGTAGGAGGCTCCATGGGCGATTGCAAAGGGTGTTGGCTTCCACGGACCTCCTCAGTTGTAGCCCTCACTATCAACAGATCCGAGCAAGTGTATCATTATATTGTCAGGCAGGCAAAACAGGATCTCAGCCCGAATCTAAACACCTGATGTTTTGTTTTGGAAAAATATCAGGACTGGGAACGATTTCTCAATGGTAAGATCACACACAATTGAAGAGATTATTACCAAACTCCTTCATTCCTGCTATGTAGATAGTACCAAAGATTCAGACAAAATTTTCCTTTTAAAAAAGCTATTATAAAACAAATAGCCATTCACTTTTCATTTAAAAGCCTGGAAAATACACACACAAAAAAGCAAGGACAAACACATTGTGATTACTGAAACTCATTTTCTAAAACAGGATCCTTTATACAACTCTAAATACATGAACAAAATTCATGGACTATCCAGAGCTGGGAGAACTTGAATTTTCCCCAATGTTTCGGAATATTTCATAGGTAACAAGGTTTGTCATGTTTAAGTCCAACAGTAAAAATATAGTAAAGTTGTATGAGAGATATAACGGTTAAATATGTAAGTCCATGTTCTGACTATTGCCATGCTTTTTATATTACTTCATATGAACATGTAAACAGTTCTATCTAAGTGATACAGATCAGTGCATTGAAGATTAGCATTTTCCTGTCCTCAGGTTAGTCATATCCAATAAATCTTGAAAATGGATATTAAACATTATATGTTCATAGGAAATTATACTAGTGAGCTGAATGAGTGTTCAAGAATCTTCACAAGATATAACCACTTTCGTTATTTGATATTAATCACTTACCATTTGCTTTTTCACTACCTTGCTAAAAATATGGCAGCTTTGTATACAAATCTCCCCTTATTTTGTGGATAAGATAATAATTCCATTTTGCTGAGCCTGTCATTTTAAATCTTGCCATAGAAATGATCCTACTTGCAAAATACCTGTAAATACCACCAAAAAGAAGAAGAAGAAAAAAAAGTAGTTTAAAAAAAACCAAGGAAGGGTCCTGACAGAACCAAAGTAAGGCTATATTTATGAGGCAGGGCAGATGGTGACCATCACAGTCCTGGTGACACTGTTTGGTGGGAGCTATAGGTAGCCGTCCTCTCCGAATATTGCATCACTTCGTACGGGGAGCGCAGCACAAGAAGATGAGGCAGCTGAGGTGGGAGAATATGATGCTCAGGTAGATGTCTCCCCAGCTCTTTTCCAGATAGGTCACAGCTAGGTGGCACATCCAAACTGAGATCCATCCTTGATCCCAACACACAGTCACAGCCGAAGTGTTTGATATAGCCCGCTGGTTTTGATAGCCTTCCAGCTATTGAGATCGGAGAGGATCATTAGATTGCCATCTCTGATTTTCAGTGTAATTCCTTCTGTTTCATTAAACCCAGATATATCTATAAAAGAAATGACCAAAAAGGCTGGACCTGGTGCATATTGGCAGTATAAATTACACTTTCACAACTGGGAACAAACCAGAAAGTTATTCTTTCTAAAAACTGGCATACAAGGAGAAACTGCACTGGAAGGAAAGTATTTGAAACCACAACAAATTGAACTTGATTTATTTAGGGAGAAAATTACCCCTCTTCAGCTAGGATTAAATCAGTTTTTAAAACTGCATCATGAAACTATAGCTTCTTTAAATCCGAACATCTTGCCTTGGCAACAAACAAATCCGTACAGTTTTCTGTGCTGTTGTGAAAGCAGTAAATGTCTGGTGAATTTTAAAAACAACACAAGTGGATTTAGTGTTTAATGCCCATAAAAATGAAGGCACTAAAATTCTTCTGGGTGGAGGGACAAGACTGTAACAAATTACCTCAGAAAAATGAGTCTTTCTGTTAGTACAGACATGCACGTGGTGTGTATTTTTATATACATACGTATGTATATAAAGGGGTGCATGCACATCTATGCCTGACTTTCAGATGGAAACAATGTGTACAAGTTCCACAGACGCACAGAAAAAAAATACCTTTCTGTATTTTTTCTCTTCTCAACATATATTTCTCAATATCTCAATATTTCTCATATATCTTCTCAACAATATTTTTCTCTTCTCAACATCTGTGTGAATACCTGTTTATAGCAGAAATTGAAAAGCTCTTTCCAGCCTATCCTGCCCACGGGGAAAAATGTTAGAGAAGAAATACTACTTCAGCCTGGAAAACGTGTTTAATTTTGGTTGTTATTTTATTTGATCTTTTATACAGAGATACAAGGCATGAAGAGCATTTTACAAGTCCGTATCATCATGTGCTAAACACAGTAGCTGCCCTCCTGGATTTCGCAAGCTGAAGGCTAAGCTCATCAACACAGCTGCCACACTTTCAAAACCAGTTTCACAAAATGCTTCTTAAATTCAAGAAAGAGAATTACGTTCATTACAACACTAATCAAACCACGAGGAATATTAGACACACAAAAAATATCCTCTTTACTGTGGACCTTTGCTTATCTCATTATCAACGTGGACTTTCAGAAAACTCCCATGTGAAGGGAAGAATCAGACCAAAGACTTCTTAACAAGAACTAAAAGGTCAATGTGAGAGTTAAAAATTCAAAGAAAAGAACAAGAGGCAGTTGTTTATCTGCTACATGGTCTAAATACCGTTTCCATGATTTAGAAGTAGTATTTAATAAAAGCTTTTGTTTTATCAAAAGCCTGATCTACCTTAGGAAGCCCACGTGAGTAGGCATCCTGTCTACAATCGTAACAAAGGATCTTTGAAACTTCTCTTTGAGTATGAAAAGTACTTTTTTATTCTTATGTCCATTATATAAAGAGCTATGTGAGAGTCACAGCTTGCTGTACCAGGTCATTTATCACCTGACACAATGAGACAGAGGATAAATTACAGATTACATCACCTGCTCCTTCAAATGTAGCAGCAGCATTGTCAGAAACAGGGTAGACCTCATTAGGCCCCAAAAAAAGTTTATTGCATCAATAACACATTAAAAGGTGATTATCAGATATCCGACCAGTTCTTTTTATTAGTATACAATGCATCTTCTCTATTGTCAGCTGCACATTTTCAAATTGCAGTTTTATGGGTCTGTGCTTTGCTAAAGGCTTCTGAAATAGCACGGAAAGATCTTCTGCCGTGGTCTGACAGCCAGCTTCTGCAACAGGAGGAAAATACAAACCTACTTTTGCTCCCCGGTCCTGTGCTCAGGCTCTGGGACCTAGATTCTGACTTTCTGGTCCACATTCTTTTTTTATCCCGGGATTATTCAGATAGAAATAATCAAGTTAATTTATCCAGAAAATCTACTTGCTCACTGCGCTGGAACTTCCCAAAGATTTAACTCTTCAATGTGATTCCAGAAAACTGGGGTGGAAAATGCTCAGATATGCTCAGGTATCCTCCAGGTAAGCATTGTATCCCATTAACACCACCAGACAGGAACACACAAACCAGCACCAGCACAAGCAGCTTTGTTGACACTGTCTCCATCACCCTTCTCTTATTTTAATGACCACACCTTTGGGGCGTCCATCACGTGTTCTTCACTGGTGAGGGAGCTGCACTTCCTCTGTGAGTGAAGATTGAGCTGCCACTATGGTTGCATAAACAGATGGAATTTTACGAGAAAATGCTTATTTTCTCGATCTTCAGCATACTGAAATCTAATCAGAGTTCACCCTTCAGTCAGTGACTATCCTTAAATCTGCCATTGATTTTTCCTGCAGGTCACTTTGCACACATTACAAGAAGGGACCCTGCTTAACATTTTGAGATACCAAAGGGATTTTAAGTAAAAGTCAGTAACAATGAAAACAATAAAGATTAGGATTTTTTTTACATGTGATGAACTGTTGAAACAAGTTAGGTCTTACACTTACTGGGAAATATAGTTTTGAAGGTATCTCAAAAATGTTAAAAGTTATTAAAAAGAAAAACAATTGCACATAATGAGTGTAATACAAGTTTCTCAGATATGAGGCTATGACCCAATTTACAGTTGGGTCAGAACAGAAAGTCAACAGATACTGTTATATAGCTTTCCTGAACTGCATTACAGCATGGATTTAAAGTCAATTATACAGTTAATCTAAAAATCAGAACACCACATATAATACTTCAATTGACGTCACGTCATATTTGAGTCTTACAAGAGTTAACAGCTTTAATTTGCACTGAAACTACTTTGCATTTTAGCTGCAGTTTATGCCAAGTAATTTCAACAATGAAACCTTAAGTGGCTGTGATGCCACTTATGTCATGTGAGAGAATGCCTTTTAATACACTATCGAAAAAGAAGAGGGGGGGGAGGTCCAGAAGCAGGAATTATTTACTCTAATTTTTCCCTTTTTGTCTTGGGAGCTCCAAGCCACCAATTTATCTTTTTGGAAAACCTGTTTTGGTGTGTCAGCAAGACGCACGGCTCACCACAGCACTACAGCCACAGAACTCGGATCAAATGGAGTACTCCTCTTCCCTTCCCACCCTTCCCAGCAAACTTGCCTTCAAACTCTGACAAACTTGCTAAAGAACTCTAGAAGGCAGCAACTAACTACTTATTGCTGTTACTCATCCTGTATTCCTTTACTGTGATGAAAATACCAATGTTGCTTCCACTCAACTAGCAGAAACTGACCCAGCGTTGTCTTAGCGTGGTCCAAAACCCACTGACATCAATTGAAATGGACAGGCTCTTTAGACAATATATAGCAGTACGCTTTATAATACATATCTTATAGCAACATATAGCTCTACACTTTATAACAAAACCGTTAAATAAAAAACTATTGTAATACTCAGCACTGTTACGGATCTGCCACTTTTTATAATCACAATAATTGTCTTGGGCTTTAACTATAAATGTACATGAAATCAACACAGCACACGGCAAGAGGGTGTGCAAATAACTTTTTCTTAAAGTTTTTAGTATAGTGACATTCATAATCTTTTAATGGGAACTGCCATAAGTATGTGTTTACACAGTGGTTTTGTAGTACATGTTAATATAGTACATAGCACATTATTTTCTTTAGGAAACAAAATCTTTCTTATATATCTAAGTTGAAATAGTTTGACATATAATACTACTGACAGGGTAAATACAGAGAGGGATATGCATAAACAAATACCGCAAACCTGCATGTGGGGAACATTGCATCAAAATTACACTTCTGGGAAACCACCGAGTGTGTCTGAAAGACACGGGCTAAATGAAAACTGAAAATAGAGTAAGTCAGCACTTGCTTTATATGGCTGCTCAGTATGTTAGCAATGCTGCAGCATTTGGAGGGTATAAATCATCCAAGATATAAGAAAACTGGGAAAACATAGCAAAGCTATCTAAAGTACTAGGACCTAGGCAGAACTGAAAAATAATTGACATGCCTTAAAATGCACGCTGTGAAATATTGCACCGTGTCATAGTCTGAAAACTCAGCTCCTTTCCCTCATTGTCTGGTCCATATCCATTAGTGCGAGAAAAGAGAGGTGAAAAGCCACAGACGTTTAGCCCAAGATCCATACACATGGAAAAGCGAGGGATTTGCTCTGTTTGCCTCCATTTCATCCCGTGGAACTGTCACTCCTTGTGGAAAGCTACAGACTTCTAACTTTAAACTTAAGCATTTAGTTAGTCTATGGGAACTTGACTCGGTGAACAAAAAGCCTTGCAAAACCTTCCTGCGTAACCCTCCCATAAAGCGATCACAAACACATCAGCCGGTCAGGCAGCTCGCTCGGAGCGGGGGCAAGGGTGAACTTGCGCTTTCTGGAAATTTCGAAATTACCTTTTTGAAACGCCGCTATCCTGAAAAACCTTCCTAGGACAGACACGGAAGAGACAAGCGAGTTCAAGAGCTAACAACTCTCCTCTCACTTCACCCGAGCAATGAATATACAGCCGGAACAGCACAAATCTCAGCTCCAGAGAGAGACGGGCAGCGCTCCCGGCCGGGCTCGGCCCTGCCATCCCGCATCATCTTTCGGGAACCGAAAATAACACATCCCCCGCTCGCCTTCCGGGCGGAGGAGGATGCTTCCCACCTCTCCCCCATCCCCGGCCCGGGGAGATGCCTCCCGGCACGACGTTCCGTGGACGGGGTGAGGGGGATGCTCCATCCGTGACCCGGGGTTGCTCCCGGCACCACGACCCTGCTCCCCCGAAGGAAGGAGGAGGAGGCTGCTGCACCGGCACAGCTCTCCCGGGGGACTCCTGGCTCGTTCCCGGGTTTCTCCTCCCCGCAAGACTCATCGCGGCGGCTCCTCCTTCCCCGACCCGGGAACCCGCGGGAGGCCGTTTTCCGCGGGGAATGGGAAGTCGCTCCCCCGTGGGGCTGAAGGAGGCGCGGGCTGCCGGCGGACCGGCGAGGAGGCGGGCCCGGGAGGTGGGGGAAGAGGCGGGGAAGGAGGGCGAGAGGAACGGCGTTCCGGTCCCGTCCCCGGCGGCGGAGTGCGAGGATGAGCGGTGGGGATGGTGGAGTCCGGGCGGGCGCCATCAGCTATTCCCTCCCCTCCATCCCTTCCAACAAACTGCCGGACTTGCGTTTTATCAGCCGTGGCGCTTACGGTACCGTGTCCGCCGCTCGCCACGCTGACTGGAGGGTCCCGGTGGCCCTCAAATGTCTGCAGGGACCGCTGCTAGACAGGTAATGGGGGTGAGGAGGGGGGACCAACGGGATGGAGCATTGCGGAGGGGGGCGGCTCCAGGAAAGGGGGGGGGGGGGGGTGATGGGGGCGGCGCGGCTGCTCCCATCATCATCCCCCTCCCCGCCCCCCCCGTAGGGAAAGACTGAACTGAACCCGCCTTTCCCCTAACCCAGGAAGGGGGTCCCACGCTCCCTCTTCGCCCGCGCCACTCCGTGAGTGCGTCCCGTCGGTGGGTAAAGCCGCCACGGGTGGTGGAACGCGGGTTCTGCCGGGCGTGGGTCGAGCTGCCGCGGCGAAAGGCGCCGGCGTGGGTTTCTCACGTTTGGTGGATCGGAGACCGGGTGTCTTGGTAGGCAGCGATGCTTCAAATCCAAGGGCAAAGGACATCCCACGAAGAGTGATTCAGCCTGAGCCAGGAGAAAGCACGTACCAGCCCCGGAGCTTCCTCTCTTTCGGTTGCTGAAAATGGGTGGTTTCAGTCTCAGCATGCGAGACGCTGAGCAGGTTGCCTCTTCGGAAGGTTTGGGTTTTTTTCTTCTGCAGTGCGCACCTTGGTTCCTCCTCCCGGTGGGATTTGCACAGCTCGGCTTCTTTCTGGGTGTGTTGGTTGCTAACCATTTTGCTGAAGTATCAGCAGGGTATTGAAATGCAGTGATTGCTATAGATTCGTTGTTTACAGAGACAGACAGAGAGAATGTAAGAAACATATTACTGTATCCCCTAGAAATTGCTTCTAGCTCCCAGAAGAGGAAGCTTCTCCAAGACAATGCACAATCTTTATTATTATTTTTTTGCCCCAGATCTCACAGTACTGAAAGAAGCTAATTTAAAATAGTAGGCTTGTAGGCCCCCACATACAACTGATATTTTCTATTAGCTCTTCAGCTTGTAGCAATTGCGATCCCCATTTTCCTGGGGCCCAAGTGACAGCATGGAGTTGTTGCTCCATGTAAGGAGGCAGCAGGTAATAATTTTTCATCCATCTTTGCCTCATTCGCTCCCTACAGTGACAATTTTTTATCATATCCATGCAAACTTGCCTCTTCTTAGGCTGTCTGAAGCCTGCCTGGCTGTAAATCTGCCTCTTACGTCTTATCTAGGTGTCTTTAATCCTTACTGCCTCAGGTTTCTTTGATCTAATATTAGGCATTTAGGCAGAGTAGCTTCACTCAAAATAACAAGGCTTCTAGTCTTGTGACCCAATATGCTAGAATATAAGATAAATTGTTTTAAGCTGTCTGACCTCTTATTCCCCATGTGTGTACACAGGCTTTATCTCTGAAATCTTGCCAGAATGAAACGGAATCTCAGTTATGTTTTTAAGCAGGAATATTGTGTTCTCTGATAAATTTATTGTTTGCTTTTTTTTTCTTTACTTTAAATGTTTGCTTAAATCCCTGCTAATACAATGTTTATCCTTTGAACTCAGTTGAGAGAAAACAACAAATATTTTTAGCCTTGTGAGCATTCAGATTAGTGTGACATCTAAGCTGTGAAATTCTGATGAATTTGGGGAAAGTGAGGTAATCAAAATAATTCTACCACCTACCATATATCATGCAAAGCTTGGAAATACTATCAGAAGACTGAAAGCTGTAAGAAATCTGTTATACCTGAGTCACTGCAGCAAGTGATTTGCCAGTTGTGCAATAGGCAACATAAAATGCCATCCTGTAAACGCTGTCAAGAAAAGGGAAGAGTTCACAGTGCAGGTAATTTCCCAAACTGGAAGCCTGCACTGTGCATCCCAGAACTTGATGCATGACCAGCCAAAGAGCAAAGCCAGTTGGGAAGGTATGTGCTAATTTAGGCATTACTCAACGCCCTTCTAGTGTGGAGCAGACAAAGGTGAAGTGACTTACAGACACAGGAATAGACCTCAACACGTTGCAACTCATTTCCCGGCTACAGCTGAATCCCATGCAGATGTGCCTCACAGTCTGGGAAAACCCCTAACTTTCTCAAACCAAGCCTTTTCTGGAGAGAGGAAGGAAGGGAAGGAGTTGTGTCTTTTGTCTCATGCTTTTTTTGAAGGCTGCCCTTTTAATTTGATCATTTCCTAGCGTTTCCTCTAATAGAAGCCTTTTTCCATCACATAGGTAAGGACCAACAATTGCCATTAACTTCACATCCAAATTCAAAGTTTTCTTGTCGTAAAAGCAGCAGGCTTTAGTTCTCCGAGCTTCTTGTTTTCCCTGTATACTGTGACAGCCTGTTCTTTGCGAGGGCTGGATCTACATCGATGGGTCCAGACTGACGTGAGCTCTTCAGTGTGTGCCCCGAGCTTGGTGGACGCAAGCCAGCTCTCAGCCGGGAGCTGCATAGCCACAATAACACGGTGCTGTGCCGAGCAAATCGTGATGGGCATAGCCCTGGCTTGTATGCAGCCATGCCCCAGCACAGCTGTATTGCTTCCGAATCAGGCTGGCTCCCATCCGAAGGATCAGTCTTAGATGCGCTGTAAAAGTCCTGTTATTGCATATCCCAGTCACGTACTTGTACCTGTATCAGTCTCCACTGGTATAAAATCAAAACCTTTTTTTCTTGGAATTATCCCTCGTGGTCCAAGTATCCTCACTGTCAACAAACTCATTTTTTTCAACAACATTTGAGATATAAGGCATGCCAAGTCATTTATAATTTTTAGGGGTAGAAGCATACTCAATCTTAAATAAAACTTGAGCTTCTCAAATCCATGTGCTGCAAGGTCTGAATTTGTGAAGATATGTCAAATTCACATTTATGAGAAGGTTTGACGTGCCAGAGAGCATTCCCACAGCGAAATTCAGGCATCTGAACATCATGAGGCCGGTCTTTTCCTGTTTTTTCCAGAGGGTGATTCAAAGCAGGGCCCCAATTTGAAGGAACAATTTGTGTGAAAACAAAATATAGTTGGTCATTCCTTTTCCTTCAGAAACTGAAGGTGCACTCCTTTAGCCCATATTACTTTAGTGCTCAGCAATGTCCACTAGATTTAAATGGCTGGAGAATTGCAAGTATTAAAATCTCCACTCCAGGAGATTATTTTGGGCCTCAGTGAAAACTCAGGGTTTGAAGATGGGCAGTAAAATAGGACAAATGTTGGTTATTACCATTATGGTTACAGAGGACTGTGAGTGTTGGAGTTCTGAGTGTATTCTTCTTTACTGGAAACATGGATGAAATGTGTGATGGAAACAGATTTGTGTGGTACAACAAACCTGGGGAAGCTGTCTTGTATTTGTATTTGCGGATTCTCATCTGATTTAGAGTATCTTGTTATCCAAACAGCGTAGTAGGACACAAAAGGTGAAAGGTGGTGGTATTGCATAGAGGTACATAATTTTTTTAAGAGAATATAGTGAACTCAACATTTGCTTTGAGTTTCCTAGTATTGGTATGGTAATGCTTTTTTTTGTTTCTTTTCTTTAAGTGATAGAAACCACCTTCTAAAAGAAGCAGAGATATTACACAAAGCCAGGTTTAGTTACATTCTGCCAATTTTGGGAGTTTGCAATGAGCCTGAATTTCTGGGGATAGTAACAGAATACATGACAAATGGGTCATTAAACCAGCTTTTACATGGGGTAAGTGTACTTACAGTCTTTAAATACAATCCCTGGTTGTTTCAAATAGATTGTGATTTCCATACTTAAGGAAAGTAGTGAAGTGTATTATTAATAATATTTCAAATTAAAAGACAGTCATTACTACTAGTAGTTTTTAATGCACAGGTAGACTTTCTGTGTCCCCAAAAGACAACCAAACTCAGAAGACTTCAGTTTTATTACACTTTTTCCTTTAATGTCGTGACCTATAACTGGCTTCATGTTGAATTATTATATACAATCACTTTAAAAATCTCTGTTGTTCTCTAATTAGAATCTGAAATACTTGTGCTTACTTCAGCCTGGGTTTCAGAATTATTGACAATGTAAATAGCACACAAAGATGAGTTTTTTCCCTGAATTTGAGTCTGTCTTTAAAAAAAAAATGAAGATTTTTACTTAAGTTTATGGAAGTCAAATATAGCTAATCTGACCAGATATGGATATTTCTACCAGATCTTACTCTCAGGAGTAAGTTCTTCTGCGCTGAACTCTCAGCTGCTCCCACTAGCTTGGTCCGAGCATCCAGTGTTGCTACTGTAAAGCTGCTGCAGTTGTGTCTCAACAGCACAGCAGTCTGGTCTGTACCTTTAATCAGTACATATCTCACGGCTTACAGAGCTCAGCTGTGTGTTTTTCATAAAGGCATTAGTGTCAATGTAACTTTTAAGACTTCAGTTGAGTTTTACTGCCTTTTTCTTGGTGTATGAATATTTATAAAGGCAGTATTTTGTGCTTAGTTTCACCACAGCTTTTCTTTTTTTCCCCAATGACAGCTGAAGTTAGGATTCTTGCCTTCCTTTGTGTAGTACTTATAATCTGTGGGTTGCAAGTTTCATACAGGAGTTCATCTGTAAATCATATTCCCCTATGAATGAGTAATATAGTAAATGTCCTACATCACGTATATCAGTCGTGAACTATTATGTGAATGCTAGGGAACGGAAACATAACACTGCATGATTAACATTAATATATTTGTTTTAACAGCTAACCAGCTCAGTTGAAATTTTTAAAGGAGTTCATGTAATGTATATTTTAAAAGATTACTGCTTGTCCAAGCCACTTTCTTCCTATTATGAAAGTCTTTGTGTTGTGCTGTTAGATCAGAACAGAGAACTATCTTCTGGTTTTGTGGTTTTATCTTGGCAGAAAGATGTATATCCTGACGTTCCCTGGTGCCTGAGATTCCGCATTCTTTATGAAATTGCTTTGGGAGTAAACTATTTGCACAACATGAATCCTCCATTGCTGCACCATGACTTGAAAACCCAGAATATTTTACTGGATGATGAGTTTCATGTCAAGGTAGAGTTATTTAATCCTTATGTTCTTCAGCATCCAGAACGAGTGAAAGTGTTTTAATTGTTGTAGAGGAGGAAGGGTGAGGATGTGGCCGTACAGAGAGGACATAATTGTATGCCACGTGTTTTCTTCTGTCCTTGCAGACAGAACTTACCAACTTCTTTTGAGAACTCTGCTTTGCTCAAGTGTGGATTTAACCCATCTGAAAAGACCGGAAAGACATAATTTGGGCTGTTTGTGGTATAGCGGTGGCTGATACTCAATAGCAGTGACACTCTCGTATGGCAGCCTTCCAAGGGTGGCTATGTCTGGCCCTTTCTGAGGAGAAAGTAGAAGATAGTCCTGTCCGAGATGCTCAAACAAGTTAGTTCCGGAGGACAGTAGAACCAAATTCAAATGTTAATACCCCATTTAATATTTATCATGCAATATGTACATATATGTGCTGTTAGTGTGGTATAAGAACATATAAAACATAACTGCAAAATCTGAACATGTTGGAAGATTGCTTTTGTGAAGCTTCTTAGAGAAAGGAAACATAAATAGAGAAGTAACATTAGTTTAAAACTTTAATTCTGCCTTTTAAAATATCACTGCCACAATGTGAAAAGGAGATTAAAGTACTTCTGACAAAATGGTTAGATGCTTCCATAACTGCAAGAGTTGGGTTTGTTTTTTTAAAAGATCCTCTGTTTTTAAAAATGATAGAATATACTATTCAAGTAAATGAGAAATAAGAGATATTTTGCACTTAATTTATACCTGAGCGGCGAATGCTTCAGTTGTTACCGTGAGATGATCTTTTTGTGAGCCCTCTGAGCAAAGAGCAAAGATGCAGTGCTGATTTCTTCTTTCTCCATTGCAAAGATATTTTTCTTGGCAGCGAGGCGCCTTACGCAGCTTTGTCTCCGCTCACGCCCTCAGCAGGTCATACCTCCTCCCACTCAGTTGAGCTGGTATTGCCACCTCTCAGGCTTCCTGATAAACCTGACTGGGAAACTGGTCCAAGTCATTTTTTCATCCACTCTTTTTTTTAATCCCTAACAGCACTGGTGCAGTCTGGGGCTCTGCCTGACCACATCTAAACATTTGCTTTGCTGGAGCAATTGAAGGGAAGAGGTTAACTCTTGCCCTGCCTCCCGTAAGGAGTCTCTGGAAGCCCGTCCTTAGGGTTTTTAAGTGTTTTTTTGAGGGTGAAGCAAGATTCTGTAAATTAGGAGAGCTGGCAGGAAACGCAAGGAAGGTTATCATGCATGTCGAATAGAAGAAGTATTGCATATGTATAAAAGTAACACTATTCATAGAGTGCTCTCCCAGATCTACTGGATGAGCGAGATAGCGTGACCAGTTACAGCGAGGAAGGCTCGATGAAACTGAGCTGGAGAGACAAAAAGATTGTTTTTCACTGTGGATTCTGACTGTAGACCCTCCAGAAGGGTTATTTCTGTTATCTTAATTGCCACAGTGCTCGTACAGGCATCTTTGTTGAAAATGTTTTTGCTCTCATGCAAATGCTGGACAAGCGCAGAGCTCGTAGATGGCTACTTATGTTTCTGCCTTGTATGCCGGCCACTCTGCAGCTCAGCCAGCAAGTTTCTTCTGCTGGCTGTTTGTCTCCCTACGAATAACCTAGCCTGACATCTTGCTCCCTGGCTCACGGGTGGCTGGAATGTAAACCAAAGTCAATTCATTCTTTATGTGGATGCACGGTAAACTCTGCAGGAAGGGACAAGGCCCCAGAGTGCACAGGAAACAAAATATTCAGCGACTTTTTGCAGCACAGAATTTCAGAATATCAACTTTATTAATTCGAGATTAATATTTTGTAGTTTGGGGCATGAGGTGGAGGGCCCTAAAATTTTTCTATGAGGGCAACTGTCTCGGGATATCTGCAGGCTGAGTTACGTAGAGCTATTATGATTTATCCGAAATTTGTGCTTTCTACACAACCAGGGAGCTAGAAGTACTCGATGGGTTCTTGTTTGCCTTTTGTAACCAAAGAAAGTGATTTTCTTCATACAGGACAGATTCCCGTAGCAGATTCTCCAGCCATAGAGTATATGAGTCCTTCCTTAAAAGAAGAGGATAGGGCAGTGCTATAGGGATAGCGTGTGTCATGACCTGGGAATGCTTTCTGAACCTGAGCTGGTGTTTCCTGTTGCTAGGACAACCACATACTTTTTGGGTGTCGGGTTAAGGACTTTTAGTGACCTGTTCTTTCAGGCATATTTCAGGAATTTCTAAGAACGGTCAGCAGATAAATCCAGTTTTTCTTCTCAGAACGACTGATTTGTCCTCTCCAGATTGCAGATTTTGGCATGTCAAAATGGCGTGTCATATCCATGTCGCAATCACGAAGTGAAACCTCTTTGCCAGAAGGAGGGACGATTATCTACATGCCACCTGAAGATTACAATCCCAGTCAGAAAACCCGTGCAAGTGTAAAACACGATATCTACAGGTAACTCATGTTGTTCTCAAGTGGGCTTTGCAATCTGAATTCAAATTTGATGTACTGAACGTAGGCTTTAGCGTATCTTCTGCAATTTTCTTATTCTCAGAAGTGGTGCAAGTGTACAAGCAAAATGAGTCCGGGAAAATAGAATTGAGTGGTAGCTGGATTTGATCACCTGTTTCTTTAGAAAACACTGTGACAAGTGTAATGCTCCAGAAATTAAGCTAGAACTACAGAAACAGAGGAGATGATTGATTTCTGTGAATGAGTGTACACACAGAGACAATATAGGGAGGGGAAAACCTGTTCACACCATTGTCTCAATGCACATACCCTTGTAATTTGTCCACATCAATTAACACAATTTGCAGAATGTGTTCGGGGGAAGGAAGGAGACATATTTTTGGAAAGGGGTTAGGAAAAAACAGGGTGATGGGATTGGAGGAAGTATTTAGAGAGATCACCTTAAGGAATAACTTACTTTCTGAAAGTTCAGGTAGATTTGCGTCAGGCAGTTCTGAGTAGTAGAAGTAACAGAGTAGGAAGTAGTAGAGTGGTGTGACCCATGTAGCAAAACAGCAACTGCTCTTAGGATAGTAGAGTTACCATTAGCTGATCTGAAAAGTCTTGGAGAGCTCAAAGATTACTTGAACGATCGTGGAGGGAATTGTCATATGTAAATGGGGATTGAGGTGGCATGAAGAGGCACATCACTGTGAAAAAGCCTATCTCTCTGTCACACCCTACCACCTTTGCCTTCACTGTCTTTGGCAGGGTTGTATTTTGGTGAGAGATGGATCAGTCTCAGAGGGTCTTACTGGCCTCCAGGGACACCGCTATTTCTCTTAGTTGTCCCTTGCCCTTAAGGGGCACACAAAGTTCCTTGACATTCCTATCCAAAGAATAGACACGGTAACACACCTGCTTTCCTCACCCTTCGATGAGAAAGTCTGGACTAGGAAGACATTGAAAATGAATAACGGTACATTAGTACATTACGGGGAAAGAAGTAGTGTGACATTATCTCCTCTGGCTTCTAATTTTAGAGAATTTGAAAGTGTGGCCAGTGGCTTAATAAGTGAGTGGAGATGAGGAAGACAAATGTTTGTCAAAAAGAAAAAAAAATGCGTGCAGAGGAATAACAACCTAGTGGGAGAAAATAAGAGAGAAAAGATCAGTAGAAGAGCTTAGAAAACTGATAAATTCAGAAGGAAAGAGATTATTTGACAAGAGAGAAGAAACTGAGACAACGTTGTAAAGAGGGATGGCGGTTCAAGGCAGGAAGACGTGAAGGTAGAGAGACGGTGAAGGAAATGACCACCAGAAAGGTCACACAGGAAGGTCTGTGCTGAGGGTCAGAAGGAGACGCTGTGAAGCAGAAATACCAAAGGAAAACATGACGAGTGTAAAGAGGGATCAGCAGAAAGTGGTATGCTGCGGTGTAGTAGAACTGAGAAGATAATCTTTCGTTGCAGAGAGATTCCAAACTGAACGAAAGGCTGGATGTCTGATTAATTGACCACAGCAGATACGGCTGAATGTTGTTGCGATATTGAAGCTAATTTGTGAGGAAGGATCTTTCTTAAAGAAACAAATCCGTTGAAGTACAGTCAAGCAGCATTAACTTTTAGAAAAGGAATAATTTGCTGTGCCAAAAAGAAAAGAGCCAGCATGAATTTCTCAATAATGCACCAAAAGCAGGCTTTCTAACAGGGAGGAAGGACTGCTTTTATTAAAAGTTACTGGAATAATTTTTTAACATTGGTGAATGTTAAAATGTGAATGGAATAAGTGGTTTAGAGAAGCTCAATTTATATGATTGATTTTAAGCGTCAGTTGTTTTGTTCTTACTTTTTTTTTTTATTCTTCCTAATTGGTAGCTGTTCAATGATATAATGCTTAGAAGCAGTTAAATGTAGCCTGTATGCAAAATTTGGTACTTCTTAGTGATGTAGGAAAATACTGTCTTTGTGTACAGTTACTTGAGAAGTTGAGCAAACATTTATTCTGATAAGTGTAATTCTTCTTTAGCTACAATATAATTCTTTGCATAGTTTCATTTCTATTGCTTCAGTGGAAATTGGATTTCAGTTTTTGTGAGGTAACATTTTAAAAACTTTTTAATCCATTTTGAATTTGATTTGTTGAAAAAATAAAGGAGCAGAGGTTAGCTTACAAGGATATGTCTGAAATTAGAAATGGGGTTCTTAAGCAGTGAAATATTTTTGCTCTGTCATTTTAGCTTTAAAACTACTGGATTTATTCCTCACACCAAATTCCTATTCTTAAAAAAACAGATTTGGGGTTTTTACATTATTTTGAGTAAGCAGATGTGTGTTCAGTCTGCTGGCTGTAGTCCATTCTGTGAAGTGAATCTTGTGTAAAAGATCTCTCCCTATAGAGAAGATTGCATATGTTGAAAGTATATATGGCTGGGGGGGGTGAGGGGGGGAAGTCTGTATCTTACCTGACTCTGACTTTGTGTTGGGATAGAGGTGTGGGTGAATGCCACCCTCCCTGCGAGTACCCTGTTTCCCGTGTCAGATCCGGACTGGGGAGATGCCACAGTATTGCAGTTGGGACAGAGCAGTTGGGACTCTGGGGCTCCCTTTAATTTGCATGCTGAGATTTAAACTGCATGTATGTTATTCACAACATAGTAGTAGAGCAGAGCTAAGACAGATTTGGAATAGTTTATATGCCAAGTACTTTTCCTGTACTTAATGTTATTAACTAGTTCTAGTTGAAGTCACTGGTTAAAATTCCTGCTGGTTTTCATATATTCAGGTCATTGTTGTGGTCAGCTATAGTCAGTCCCGTGTGTGCATGCAGGATCATTTTAGCAAAATGTCGTTAATAAAATGTAAAGCTGAGCCCATCATGTTACTAAGTGTCAGCAATCTAAAATAATGTCTTCTACACTTTTTATACTTTAAACAGTTATGCAATTATTATGTGGGAAGTGATGTCAAGGAAACAGCCATTTGAAGGTAAGGCCATCTCTTCCTTTAATTTATTTTCCCAGCCTTGCGCAAAGGCTAAACCTGAGACCTGAGTACCTGGGGACTTCATTTTAGAGGTTACTTTTTAATGATTCGACTTGTAAGCTTGTTGAAGAGCACTTCGAGTTACTTTTCAAATTAAACTCTTTTTCTGTATATTTTTAAATTACAATAAAATTACATAAATTACAAATACTTTTTCTTTTGTAAGAAAAAGGGCATAACCTTATTTTGGTGAACTGTAAATACTATGTCTGCAAACTAAATTATTCCTCCTGTAGTAAGCTATTTATATTGCATATATTTCTAATGAATGCACGGTGTCTATTTTGACAGAAGTTATAAACCCCTTGCAGATAATGTACAGTGTGTCACAAGGACAGCGACTGGATTTAAGTGAAGAAAGTTTATCAATGGACATTCCTCATCGAGTGGTCATCATAAGATTAATAGGAAGTGGATGGGCACAAGACCCAGATGAAAGACCATCGTTCTTAAGTGAGTTTACCTTGCATAATAAGAAGAGATTTTAAAATTGCCAGATTTCTGTTGAACGTTGTACTTACAAAGCAAGGCTATAGTCGCAAAAGGGAAATGGTAAACATGTCACAAGATACATGTGCTCCGTCTTATTGCATATGAGAAGGTGTTTGTCTGCCTTCACCATGTCTGCAAATAAGCTTTTATGAATGGAACTATGTGTGTGCCATAAAACCAAGTTGTTAGTTGGAGTCTTTTGCACTTGCCATCCCTAATTTACCTGTAAAAAAGTAGCATATTTTGTTTCACTACTTGCACTTGGGTTTTTTTGTTTATTGTTGAAGGGAAACTTTTTTTTTAAGAAAGGGGGGGAAGTGAAGTATATAATGAGTACTGTGGGATTTATGAGCAAGCTGGCAAACATGCCAACAAATCACTGCACATCAGATAAGCTATAGTGACTTCACCTTGTGTTTGCATCTCAGTATAGATCTTTTTCACTAAGACTTTTATCTTTGACTGTTCCACCGCCCAGACTCAGCAGGAACTGGTTGAACCCATGTGCTTAACTATCTCTTTCCATCTTTGTTTAGCTTTTTGTCCACAAGACCAAATATAGATGCTTTCAGCCTTTTTTACAGTGGATTACAGAATTTAGGGAATAAGATTGAAGTGTGAGCTTGTAGAGATAAGCGTGGCATAGTGTGAACTGGAAACGTTTTGGTTTGATTTTTGCAAACCTGTGTTTGTCACACTTAACCGACACACTCGGTGTGTGTTGAATCCAAATTTATTCCCCATCAATTTATTTTAACATGCTTAATTTTGTAGCGACTTTCAGCTCTTGTTTGGCTATTGTAAAAAGGTAATTCCATAAAAACTGGCAGGAAGTGATCACCAGTTTGCAACTTTTAAATTTGCTCTTGCAGAGTTGCTGTGGTCACATATGTCAACGTGGTGAAGCTAACAGTGGTTCCTGCAGCTGCCTCGCTGTGCTGCTTTAATTTGCGTGTGCTTTAAAAGCTTCCTCCATACACTTTTAGAAAACTAATTCTGTAGGGAAAGCTGAACTGCCTTGGAGAGGAAAAAATGTAGAAAAAGAGAGTTACTGAAATTGTTCAACCGTAGAACAGTACAAAGAGCTCTGGCCTAAACAATTCTATATTTTAAGTTCCTCACTGGTTAGGTTGAGGATGCAATGTCTCAAACCTGAAATACTAGGTTTTTTTAGTTGCTTCTGGTAGGTTTTGTTTTTAGGGTTTGTTTCAGTGGGTTTTTTTAATGTTACCAGTAGAGAGGTCCACAATCTTAATGTTTCATTTATAGCATTGGTGAACAGAACTTTGTTTATTATTTTGAAAACCATTATAGGCGTACATCCTTTGAGCTGGAAATTGTCAGAAAGTTGCTGTTCAGATAGCTTAGAAAGAAATGTTCATAACTTCATTTTTTTGCATCAGTTTGGCAGAGAACAAAATGAGGACACATCCAAACACATACAGCATTCTCACATTCAGTTTACAGTCCAAAATTAATTACACGACCTTTTTTGAGGCTTTCTTATTTTTGCATTAAGACATTTTGAAATGTCAGGTTATTTTGGCATGAGTCTGGTTTGTATCATTGTAAATTGTGGATTATTTTTTTCCCAAGCAAGGAAATATATCTATAATATTTTTTAAATCAAGAATAGACACATCATGATATTTCCTTATGTATTCTTATGGCCACACTGAAAGGATAATTACCTGGGATAGGTACTAAATTGTGAGCTCATTTGGGTTCTGGTATTAGTGCCATGTCTGTAGTAAGATGGTCTTTGAAGAAAACATGCATTGCTTTTTCCCCTACTTTACTATCATAAAAAGAAAGAGGAAGTTGCAAAACTGTTACAAAATTAAGGGAAGTAAAGCTCACTGATTGGGAAATTTTGCAATTACCGTAGCATGGGGCAGGAGGAAACCAAAACATCCAAACACCCTTTTTGTTAAATAAACTTTAAATACAAAAGCTCAGTTAACATGTCTGTTCCCCTTATAAAGAACGGATAAAGACTATTTATCACTTTGTTTATGCATGTACTTGGAATGCATACCTACAATTTAATTATAATCAACAAAAATTAATAGTGCTAGTATTTCAGTGTGGAAAATGGAGTGCCAAACCTGTAAAACTCCCTTTTAGCTGACACAAGAAAATAAAAATCCCAGTATTGAATGTATGCCTTGAAGATGCTAGTGGAAAAAAATTAATATGGGAGAACTGTGGTAAAATTATAGTAAAAAATAAAAAAAATGTTAATAAGGATGCAGTGTGACGAATTGCTAGTATGGTTAAATGGGGTTTGGCGAATGGATGGAGCCCATAAAAATGCAGTAGAATCGTGATATGCCGTCATCCTTTCCTGAGGCTTTGTTGTACTTGAGCACAATTTCAAAGAGACATTTTTATAGTAGGGTCATGTCAAAATTTGAAACACTTCTAGTTTTGTAAACCTTTCAGCATTGGAAAGCAAGGGAGCATAGCACAGGTTGTCACGGGCTTATTGGGTTGTCGTGTGTCTATGTGAGCAGATGGTTTTAGCTTCTCTGCCGCGCTGCCTTTGGTGAGCATGAGGACACTGTCATTTGGGTTCACTGGAGGTGACAGGTCAGTGCCTTGACTATGACCATCTTCTCCAGCCCTGCCACGCAGCACCTATTCTGGATTTTGCTGTGGTGGGGGGTTGTTTGTTTATTTTCCTTATTATAAATATTTAACCCCTCTGCTGGAGTGGGAAGACCGTGACCCACTCTGAGGTCTTGTGCTGTTTGGTCCCATTTAGCAAACCAGGCTTGATGGGTCTATCTTGCAATACAGCAAAGGCACCGATCTACCCATCCCAGGAATGCAAGACTTGGGGTCGGGCACAGGCTCTCTTTTGATACCGAGTGCTGAGGTGGCCGCATCAGGACAGGGTTTGTTTTGGTGATGTGAATCTGTTGCGTTTGTGGCAGGTGAAAGCAAGAAAGATCTGTTTAGCAGCTTTGATATGTATCAATAGCCAAATGACTTTTGTAAATTTAAGAAAGTAGCTTTAGCAAAATGAAAACTTAATTTCCACCTTAAATCCTTCAGCAAAGTACTCTTTCTTTCTTTAGAATGCTTAATAGATCTTGAGCCAGTCCTGCGAACGTTTGATGAAATAGCTATGCTGGAAGCAGTGATTCTGTTAAAGAGATCAAAGGTAAGCGGCTTTTGTTACAGTCATGAGTTGGTCAAATAAGTTGGTAACTTTTGCTTGCAAAAAGTTATCATCTCCTTTGTCATTTATCTAATTTTGTATCTGGCTGCGGCATGTGTTTGTACAGAGCCGTCATCTTGTCTTATAGCAGAAATTTAATGCAGGTAAATATGTCTCTTCCAGTCACTATATGAATCGCGAGGTATTTACAAGAGTGGAAAGAAAACAGATGTGGAGCAGTTATCTCTAAATATACCTCTGAATCCTCAAGAGGTAAATATTTTACATACTGCATTTGGTTTGTCGGCATCATTAAAGATCCTGAGAGCTTTAAAGAGAGGTTGACTTGGTAACGGGGAATTGTTCTGCAGTTTACTTTCCTGTGCAGTCAAGGAAAGGCATAAAAAGTGTTAGTGGAGCCAGCGTGTAACAAATGCAAAACCATATAGGTGAAGATTGTAAAGGGTGGTTAAGCAGAAATAAGAAGGGCATATCCTCTAAGCGTGGGAAAACCAGCGCGTCAAGGAGGAATGCGGCACACAATGTCTGCAACTTGTAAGAGACTTGACTTCTGCTCCCTTACACCTCTATGGAGCTTGCTTATATAGGGTCATATTGATATGCTTTTACATTTTGAATCTCAGTGGTGCTTCTTTTGATTCTTAATAATAATTAAACTTCTACACAAAATTGCTGTCAGCTTTGGAAAAACACAAGTATTAGGATTACATAGATTTCTTCCGTTTGACTGTATTTTAATTATGCTGTCTGTTGAGCTTTTAGATAGCAGGGAAAAGACAGTGACGGGAAAGTACTCTAAATCATTGCAACTTTGTATTTATTTAATGCGAGTTTTCATTATACAACTGGAATCATTTCAGGAAACATATTCTGGTTCCGTACAATGTGATGCGCTTCCCCTTCGGAGCATCTCTCCAGATTTATCAAGAATCAAGTCTGTTCCGAAGTGTAATATCCTCTCATCAGGTAGAGATACTCATGACTTCATACAAACTTAAATTGCTATCACAGCTTTATACTCCCCCTGTAACATTGCACTTGCATAGTAGATAGTTGGATCTTGGCTTATGTCAGAAAAGAGATGTATTTTGCAAACTTAGTGCTCTGGGTAAAAACGTAGAGTGTTTTAGCTCTGATTTTCTATTCGTGTCACTTGAGAAATCCCCACTGCTCGCAGCTTCAGTGTTCCTATTCAGGGTCACAAGCACAGAGATGGCATTTGCTTGTCCCTTCAGACCCTTGGCAGTTTAGTTACTCATTTGTGAACTACTTCTGAAGATAAAAAGGCTAAACATTTTGAGTCACTCCTAAAGTTGAGTAAATGGAAAGTTTCTAATGCAGCCCAACCTCTCGATCATTTTTGGTTCAACAAATAAAACGGCTTCAATAAATAGATTGCCTTGCAAAAGTATCTGCACAGACCTTTTGTAGCTGTCACCTTTTCTAAATAAAAGTTGGCAAAATTCCCAGACAAAACTCAGTTTTGAGGTTTTGCTGATATCAGAAGCCAGAAAGATGCAATGGGACTCCGATGAAATAGCAATACGTGGTGAAACTTAGGCTGCACTTGAGTTTCTTCTCTTGAAAGAATGCAAACATATATTTCAAAAGAACGGCCCATCCTTTGGCTTTGCCGGGACACACAATGGTGTGAAAGTAGACAAGACGATTGACTTCACTGCTATAAAGTAGAGCATCAAAAAATGTGCCGAGATGCTGCAAGACTGGAGATACTCTGGTAAAGGTAGGAGGGCACAGGCAGTTTCTTTTCCAGTTCCTGTTTGAACACATCCACAATTCTGGGCTTGTACTCAATGTACTAGAAAGATATAAATACAGCAAGAATTTCCAGGGAAAATAAATTACGGGAGGCTTAAGGAATTTGAGTTACAGGGGAAAATGGCAGAAAGCAAACGTAGTGTAGTTTGGCTGTACCTCTACCCAAGCATTTATCTGTACACATAGTATAAAAATCTTAAAGATGGAGAATAAATTGTGGTTACCAAGCTTAACGGGAATGTTGTGGTAAATGTTAGAAAATGGATTAGACTGAATATGAGCATGGACTATAAGTGTAATCAGAATAATAATGATAAATGTCAGCCCTTCTTGCTGCTGGTTCATGTTAAAAATTGTTATATCTGCCTGTGGAGGGCATTGATGAGATTGTGGTGGTACTATTAATCTGATTGATCAGTTGGTGATCCTTTACATAGTCACGGCTTAGACTTTGTTGCATGTGCGTATAGATACTGTAAAGCCTGTGAAAATAGTGTCTACAAAACCATGCTACAGCAGAAGTGTTTGTTATTACTTTGCCAATATCTGCATCAGGTAGCTTTATAATGGAAAGCAAGACTGACATATTCCTCTTGCTTTGCCTAAATTAGATGCAATCGTTTCAGGTGAAAATCTGTTCCCAGGTATCTGTTAGCAAGACATATGTTTGGCATGGCACCAAGGCAAAAGTTAGTGACTATAGATTTTAGTGGAGTTGGTTTTTCCACCAATACAATTAGAAGATTTTTCAGCAACTTGCTCCTTCAGAGCTAGGAACTGTCTTCTAACTTTCAGCCTCTTTAATTTTTCTTCCCTAGCCAGCTTATAAACACACTTGTTCTTGGCCATTGCTTTAAACTTAAATAGCTCTTTTCCCATTTTACTTCTGATATAGAGAGTAATCCTTTAATACGCTTTGTTTTGCTAGACAAACAGGATACGCCCTTTTGAAGTCCATTTGTAAAATAAGCTTCTTCATTCTCCTGGTATCCTACTAGTCCTCCCTGTGCATGCTCTAACTTAAGTCATTGGACTAAGGCTACCAAACATCTGTACTTAGTATTAGAAAATAAGTGTGACAAGTGTTTTCTGCCTGAAATAAGAACTTTATTTAATATACCTTAGAATTTTATTTTCTCTTTCTCACAAGATCCTTCATTACGGAATAATCTACGTAGTTGTTTTTTTTTTCCCCACCTCAATTCCAGATCACTAGCCCCGGCTTGAAGCAGAAAGTCTAGATCTCATGTTTTGTGCTACCAAATTTCCACTTCTATTACCCCAGTTTCTAGGTCAACTAGGTTTTGTCTGAGTAACCTGGGTCAACCCCTTCTTTCTGAAAAACATCTGCAAATTTCATTAGCATGTTTCTATTTTTTATGCTGTGGTCACTGGTCAAGTTCATTCTCTCATACTAGTACAATCCCAGTAGTTTGTCTCTAATGGTATTAAAGAGCCATGTGTGCCTAGAGGTCTATAACAATCTACCCCAGTAGAGCTGTTTAAAATCCTTTTCTAAAATGACCTTTCATTCACACCGGTTGTCTCCTAATCCTTTCTCATTCATGAAGTAGATAACATCTGCTGCTTCGCACTATATAGCTCTGCCCAGCTGACTTTCTCTCTCTTTAATGAAATGAAAAGCTAGTTACTATGAGTTCTAGTCCACCATTTTTTAAATAATAACAGTTTCATTTCTTTCACATTTTCCTATTCCTGCTCCTTGTAATTACAGCCATATTCTTCCACAGGTCAACACTCTGATCTAGGAATACACCTTAAAATACCTCCTCTGGATGGATATCTATAAATCCTGAGCTGTCCAGGAGGCTACCTGTTCTTATTGTGTCTTTAGATGTTCATCTGAATTCTTACATGTGCATCTTTATTCTTAGTTAACATCTCTGAAGCTCTTTTATCAAGTGACATCGTGAAAGTTTGAAATGAAAACTATATACAGAAATAGGTGTATGCACTGTAATTGGTTTCTCGTCAGCTGTTATCTCTTCTTTGAGTCACTCCTACTGCTGCTTTCACATCCATCATCTATTTCTGCCATAAAAAAATCCTAAAAATAGAAACTATTAAGCTTTCCACCTGATAAAATCCCCTCTTTTCCCTTTGTTTGCAAATGTTTACATGAAGCTTTCTTGCAGTCATATGCTGTTTTGATGGACTACCGAAAGTTTCCATTGGCTTCCCACTGAATGTCACTATTGGTCTTCGTGTTCTTTCCCTCCACCTGGATCTTTCTTTCAATCTTTCCACCTTTGTTATGTTGCCAAACTTCACCAAAATAAATTAGTTGGCTTTCATGATGACTCCTAGCTACCTCTCCAAACACTTGAAGGAGTTATTTTTTTCTTCCAGTCCCTACAAAATTTTTCTGTCAGACAGGTTTTTTAAAGCTTGCATCTACCAAACTTATCCTCTCAATGTTCTTTTAAAATAAAACAAGACCCCCAAACCCATAGTCAAGCCCCGGTAAAAGATGAGGGACATAAATGTATTCAGAACCTGACTGTAAGGAATAATGTGCTGTATTTGAAGTTAATTTAGGTTGTTTGTGACTTGTTTTATGGAATTCCTCTAAATAGTCTCTGATGGCTGTTTTTTATTTGAACACAGAAGTAATACAGATCACTCTCTTTTTTTCCCCTCCTTTTTTTTTTTTTTTTAAGATGGAAATTCTGAGGGTCTACACTCTCTCAGTAGTCAAAGCACAGATGAAAATATCTCTGTAACTCAGAGCGCCAAACTTCTTATGCATCCATACACTCATTTTCGCTCATCTGAGAAGAGTATTTCAGATGCCTCAAATTCTGCATCGTGCATGCTACGATCATCACCAATTCTTTCAGGTACAGTAAACACTGATTTAATTCCAAGACCCACAATAAGTGTCCTAATAAATATATGTGTGTATGAAATGGAAACTGGAACTGTGGTTCATCTGTAAAATGAAAACAAAGCATTCTTTAAATTCAGAATGCAACTAATTCTGTCCTTGTAGCCTTATATTACAAAGTAAGTAAAACCAATGTAAAATGTGATGAGCAAACTTAATTTCTGCTGCCTGGGGTCTTGTTTAACCCACTCCCTTTGCTCATATTATTTCTCCTTTCTGCTACTGCTGTAGCAGTGCTGCAGTCCAACAGAAGAGGGAAAAAGTTAGCTGGAGCTTAACTCATCTTGTTGCCTGTCACTTCTCCCCACTTTTTAAGCCTGTCAATCTTCCTCTTAGTAATTGTGGGGCAAAGAGAATCATAGAATCATAGAATGGTTTAGGTTGGAAAGGACGTTGAAGATCATCAAGTTCCAACCCCCCTGCCATAGGCAGGGACACCTCCCACTAGACCGGTTTGCCAAAGGCCACGTCCAGCCTGGCCTTGAACATCTCCTTGGATGGGACCTCAACAACCTCTCTGGGCAACCTGTTCCAGTGCCTTACCATCCTCAAAGTGAAAAACTTCTTCCTAATGTTTAAAGCCATTCCCCCTCGTCCTATCGCTACATGCCCGAGTAAAAAGTCCTTCCCCAGCTCTCCTGTAGGCCCCCTTTAGGTACTGGAAGGCCGCAATAAGATCTCCCCGGAGCCTTCTCTTCTCCAGGCTGAACAGCCCCAACTCTTTCAGCCTCTCCTCATAGGAGAGGTGCTCCAGCTCTCAGATCATCCTCGTGGCTCTCCTCTGGACACGCTCCAGCAGGTCCGTGTCCTTCTTATGCTGGGGACTCCAGAGCTGGATGCAGTACTCCAGGTGGGGGTCTCACAAGAGTGGAGTAGAGGGGCAGAATCACCTCCTTTGACCTGCTGGCCACACTTCTTTTGATGCAGCCCAGGATACGGTTGGCCTTCTGGGCTGTAATCACACACTGCTGGCTCATGTTGAGCTTCTCGTCAATCAGCACACCCAGGTCCTTCTCCTCAGGGCTGCTCTCCAGCCATTCCCCGCCGAGCCTGTATTTCTGCTTGGGATTGCCCCGACCCAGATGTAGGACCTTGCACTTGGCCTTGTTGAACTGCATGAGGTTGGCTTGGGCCCACCTCTCCAGCCTGTCCAGGTCCCTCTGGATGGCATCCCTCCCCTCCAGTGTGTCTCCCTCACCAAAGAAACAGCGGCTGTGTCAGCATCTCACCTTTAATGATCTTCTATGTTAGTTGACAGCCCACTGCATGATACACCTATGTACTAAATAACTGTTAAATATGTGCTTAAAAAAAAAAAAACCAAAACAAAAATAAACTTAAATGCATGATGAATTATTCAGAGAGATATTTTTTTCTGGACCGCACAGTAACGTGCAACTTTATAAAGGTCTGCCACATCATCCCTCTTCTGGGAATATGAGGATTGGAACCTTTTCACTCTGTGAATCCTCAGCTTGAGGAAAATACGCAGGAAACTATAGGGATGTTTTCAGTAAACTTCAATAAAAATCCCACTAGAAAGTGAAGTTACCACCTCTCTCTTTTTAGTACCAGGTTGGGTTGAACACTGGAACAGGTTGCCCGCAGAGGCTGTCGAAGTCCCATCACTTTGGAGGTGCTCAAAATTCAGCTGGACAAGGCCCTGAGCAACCTGAGTTATCCCTGAAGTTGGCCCTGCTTTAAGCACCTCCTTCAGGGTTCCTTCCAACCTCAATTACTCTGTGATTCAGATAAAATAAATACTCTAGCCACCAAATCTGTCAAATTGGAACATTTAAATGTGGAATACAATAGTAAAATGTTAAAAACATGTTTAGTAGTCTAGCGTATTTCTGACCAAAGACAAGTTTTAAACAGCTCTTTCTCAGCTTGTTCTTTTTTCTATGGCACTATTTATTGATAGGCAGTTACAATGCTTTTTTTTTTTTTTTTTTTAATCCTCACCAATCTCAGATTTTGTTTTGGAAACCATACAACAGAATGTAGCTCATCAGTGGATCCAAAGTAAAAGAGAAGAAATCATTGATCAGATGACTGAAGCATGTTTAAATCAGTCACTGGATGCTCTTCTATCAAGATTTCTACTCATGAAAGAAGACTACGAACTTATAAGCACCAAACCTACAAGGACATCAAAAGTCCGACAGCTGCTTGATACCTCAGATAGCCAAGGAGAGGAATTTGCCAGAATTATAATACAAAAGTTGAAAGATAACAAACAGCTAGGACTTCAACCTTATCCAGACATTGTATCTAATTCTCTAAGACTGCAGCTTTAAACGTATTCTTTCTGTATGAAGCCATGTGAATATTTCTTACAACACGATTCTTGTTTCTATATAGTAGTTTTATATATGTACCGCTTTGTCTCTACTGTGCCTTTGTAGAGTCTCAGAAATGACACTGAGTTCATCTAGACTGCATTTGGTGAATTACAAATTAATCTGTTGGAGTGCAGTCATAAAGCCAACACTTATTGACTCAATTCATACAAGAATTTTGTTTCTACATGACAAAGAAAAAACATTAAATGTTCCCTATTTTGCATATTTTCTCTTTAAACATATCCTTTCCTTTCACGTCACAGATTTGAGGCAACCCATCTCAACTTGGAGTATTGGGTTTTCTCCCTCCATCTGCTCTTTCCCATAGAGGGAGGAAAAAATCTAGGTGCTCTATTTTGGGGCTTCTGTGCCATGTTTATAATAAATTTTCTTCTTTCAGCCTTACTGGTTACTCCTCCCAAGACACCGGAGAAGAATAGTAGGTGGGAGGAAGTTTACATTGCATTTTTACAGGATTTTTTATTATGTTTTGTTTTGTTTTTCCCATTTTGTTGCCAGGGCAAGCGCTTCAGACCACAGCATAAGAACTTCAGTCCAAAGAGGAGCCCGAGGGCAAGGAGGAGATTGTGTTGATCATCTTTGTTCTGCTAAGAACCGATACATTAGAAAGGGTGCAGCTATAGCCTTTTACATTATTTGGTTACACCCGCCTAAACCCCTCTTGAAATCATAGTATGATGAGATCCACATACAGCTTATACAAGGGAACCCTCAGTTAATACCTCTTTTACATTTCCTTAGTTAATGCCTCCCTTACCTTTGTCATCTGCCATAAATACTTCTCATGTTGCTGGATCAAACTTTTAATTCAACTCTATTTTTAGTACTTACATGATGAGCAGTAGTTTGGGTCTGTACAAAGATCAAGCATGCACTGCCCTGCCAGGCTGGAAGTGATGTGTGGGGGTCTCTCCTGCCATGACCTGCTTTAACCTTCTCTGGACAACAACTCCACCGTCCTTTTTTGTCTGAAGGATGGTGCTAGCATGTTGAGGAACAAATGGGGCCACCTGAGAGGAAAAGGTACGTGGTATTTTTTTCAGCTCATTTCAGAAAGCCTTAACGACTTTATCTAGGTGGCTTCAAAACTAGTGAAAAAACTACTGGTTTTAATTTGTCAAAACACAGCACAGGCAAATGATTTTTACAAGAATAAAAAATAATTACAAATTCTGCTAACACTATATAAAATTTGGGAAATTCCAAACTACACATACAAGAAAGGTGAAATCTGTCTAAGCTACCATATAAAAAGGAGCAGATAAATGAGAAATCCTAAGTGATGGCTGCTTGGAAACCTATGGAGATGGGAGATCTGCCTCATTTCAATGATTGAAGTTTCAGTGTGGGCATTACTGGTTGCCAACAGCTTAGTGTTTTCAATATCTGCCTTAACTTATTTTATGAACCGAATCACAAGAATACAATGTAGAGTTTATTGGGTAGAAAAGGAGTTTTTTTCATTTTTTAATTAAGATTTTGGCATAAACTGGAAATTTGCATTTTATCCTGCTTCTCTCTGAAGGCTATAAAATTCAAACTAGATAGGTGAGACCAGGACAATGGTGCAATGAATGGTTGTGCTTTTTGTAGAGCAGACCTGAAGATGTCCAGCAGGGTCAGGCTCTGAGGAAAGCTGCCAGCCTTGCCAGTGGAAGTTTGGTTCCAGAACTGCATGTTTCATTACACGTCACATTTTAAGCCACATTTCTTCACTGTTAGTAGTGCCTAAAGAAAGATTTGTGTCATGTAGCAAAATAGCATTTCTTCGATGTGTGTTCAAAATTCATTGTCCATTAAGAGCTTTCCTGACTTGTGCTTCTAGTAAGTAGAAGAACAGAGGCTTCTTTAGGGGTACCTTTTTACAAGCTGTTACGTTGTTCTTCTCGTAGGGTCTGCATGAGTTGCAAACTTTGTAATTTATTATTTTAAATCACGTGTAAGAAGGTAAAAGCAGTCCTGCTGTGTGTGAAAAGCCTTGGCCTGCCAGGTTGCACTTGGCCTGCCAGGTGGCAAATGGTGTCTCATGCCTGGGGGTCTGCATCTTCTTCCTATTTCCCAACTCTTTGAAAGTAGCCTCTGCCTTAGAACCAACAGAACTTGAGCACAGCACAGATGCCACGCTTCCTAGCTCTACGTGCTGGGCAGAGCACATGGTGATACCTGTACAGGCTGGCAGACTGACCTGAATCTGTGATTTGTGCTGTTGATCCTTCTCGGTGCTGCTACTGCACCTTCACACCGTTGGCCCTGACATGTTCTGCAGCCTGATAGTGTTTCTGCTGCAGCTTTTCTGCCAGCGCCCCTTGAGCTGCTGTTCCCCGAAGGTCTTGTGGATGGGTGGAGGAGCCCTGGGGAAAGAGTGGGACACATCCCAAAGCCATTCCAGATGCTGCCAAGGCAACTGTGGTAGTTGCCCACCCTCCAATCTCTTCATCGTGGAGAGGACATGTTGGACATAAAAGATGAGGACCCACTGGTAGGACACCTGGCTGAGGGGAAAGAGCATCCTGTTGCTTTCTGAAGTCTCCCTGCTGACTCTTGTCTGTCAGTAGGGAACTAGTTCGGGGTCAGTTAATGATAATAATGATAATAATGATAATTATGATAAATCTGCCCTACAGAGTCACATTCAGGAATGGTGTTGTCATGCTGCTTCAATCACTATGGGCTGCCCCTCTTGATGTGCCATCACCCATAGGTGTCACAGCTGCAGGAAAAGTAATTTTCTACTCCCGGTCCTGAATACACATGCATCTGCATGGCCATGAGTGTTGTTCTAACCAAAACCCAGCCGTCCAAGGAAACCCTGAGGCCACTCAATAGAAGAACTCAGTTCTACCTCCCTCTTCTTTCCTTGGACCCTGAGCCTCCCTCCATGAGGGAGTGGAATCCATAAACCAGTTAGGCACCAACCTGTTAGGCACACACAGATTTCTTCAAGAGTGAAATGGAGGAGGGGGCAGCCACACTCAGGACTTGAGGGATACAGAAGAAGGGGTAAGGAGAAAGCTTTGGGGTAGGCATGGGGAAAGGGAGGTGGAGGCTGCGTGCCTGATCCACACAGGGTGTGTAAAGGGTGTGTGGAGGTGACAGACCTATGAGCCAATACGTCAAAGTCTGCTGCTGCTTCTGTTGTTTAATTCCAGGGCTATGAAAGAGGAACAGAGTTTCTGTGCAACTGGAACACTCAGCACTGATTTTGACTGTGACAGCAAGTCTAGGGTTGGCGAGGACAGTCAGGCACAGTCATGCAGTACACGCACAACTTCTCTGTCAGGAAGCCCAAGTCTGGAGTGTCTGCTACAGTCATGCCAGGTCTGGGGACGTGGCAGGTGGGACCTACTCTGTGAGAGAAAGGGTTGCAGGCGCTCAGGAAGACTACCATTTGGAAAGCAGGTTGGTTGCCCCCACACACCTTCCAATACACAACAGCATTTTGTGCACCCCTCACTTCTTCACAGCAATTCCTAACAGATTTTTCAACTTTTTGCCTCCAAGGAGGAATGATGCTGATGTTTCAGAGCACTGTTCTTGCTGACAGTAAAAGCTTTTCTCTGAGTTCTAACTGCTCATTGAGAGCCTTTTAAAATGCACACATAAAAATATCCTTTTACATGTACACGGGGAAAAACAGAAACATAGGACTATACATATTATTTTGCACTTGTTACCATTAGGTTTCATAGGCCATTTTAGCATCTAGTCACTTAGCAGTGACTGATCCTTGTGTCTGGCTCCCATGCCTTGAGTTAACATGGTTGGTAGAGGTTCCTTGACATGGTCTGCGCGCTATGCTCTGTCCTCCATCAACCTCATGGGAAAGTAAGTAAAGATCAGATTTTACCAAGACGACACAAGTGGTGGCCTTTGTTTGTCATTCAGACTCTTGCAGCTAACGGCAGAAGGTGTTTGGCAGGTTAATTGTAAGCTCATCTTGCAGACGAGGACTGTCGGAGCCTGTGCTGGCTGAGCTGTGAGGCGCAGGGGGCAGAGGTAAGGAACTGGAGGAAGCAGAGGACTTGTTAGAGCTGCAGCTGAACGGTTGGCTGCATCTGGGCAATGGTATGAAGGAAGAGGGCTCTGGAAATAATTGAAGTACCCTTGTTTCCAGTGCAGAGTATGAGAAGCCTTCCTGAGCGGTAATGGAAGCGTAGGCAAGAAACCAGAAACTGTCACAGGCTTATTCAGGCGAGTGTACCTCGCTCTGCTGTTCCAGAAGCAGCTGTGTGTACGTGTAGCTATAACACGCAGAAGAATTGCTATAAGCAGTAAGTTGGCAGGGGAGAGCCCTCACTGCAGAAGTGCTAGTCAAACTCTGCAAGACTGTAAAAACGAATGCAAAAAATATTTTATAAAGGAAGGCACGTTCACTCCTTCACGTTATACATCCCACTTACTTAAAATGCAAATAGGCGTAACCTTCCTTTGCAAAGGAACTAGATTTTGTGTTCACAGAAAAAATGCTCAAGATATGGTTTTCATGCACGCTGCATGCTTTATGATTGCTCAATGCTGATTTATGTGCTGTTACTGTAAATTTGTGGGAAATGTCGAGTAGGATGTAACATTCAGGGTCAGACCAATAGTAATATAGGAAGCGTTAATGAAGAAAACGTTTTGTTTCGTGTTCCGACGTGCAGCCTCTACAGCATTAAAACAAAGGGCTAAAGCTGGCTCAGGAGGGGAATATGAACAATGTAAAGGTGCTCTCCAGCTCTAAGAGGGGGCAAATATCTGATCACAGAGTCTCTCAGCGTAGCACACAAACAAAAAAAAACCCAACAGTTTGATGACCCAAATCAGAAACAGGACAAATTCAAGTTCAAATTTCAGAGTGAAAGTAATTATGCATTCTTGAAAATACACATTCTGGTTTTTTAGGCTATAGTTTAACAATTCCCTGACAGAAGAAAAAGATTTTGAGATGGTAGAGGCTCTGATTAAGGAACGTGGTGCTCAGCCTCTCTGCTCTTCCAGCAGAGAACAACATCCCTGCAAAACAATTCTGTTGCCAAAATTTTTCTTGATATATTATAATGTACGTAACCACAGACTTGCAGGCAGCTGGAATTGTGCAATCTTTCCAGGCAGGCTAAGAGAGCTGTCTGGGATAAATAACTGTCCTTCATAGATAAAAATAAAGCAACTTGGAGGCTGTTTATCCAAAATACTTGCCATGTATCTGCTTTTAATAGTGTTTTGAAAAAAATACAGCAATTGCTGTGTAAACCTTAACTGTAGACCTGTCTCAATCTACCACAGAAAGCATGTTTTTACAAGATGTGACTTTAAAAGGAAAAAATAGGAGGAGCACTGACTTACGATAGAAAGATTTGGGTTGTTTTTATTATTCCTTTGGGTGACTGTGGGTTACAGTATGGAACGTGCAACATGATGCAACTCTCCTGCTTGTTTTCCAGTTGGATTACTGAGGCTGATTGGAGGGATATCTGCGTTTGAATTCAATTATTTCACTTTCCTGTGTGGATTAGTAGCCCGTTCTGAAGAAGGTCTGTTATCTGGTGCCCCAGCTGTGGCTTCAGACTGGTGTCCTGTGACTTCAGACTCCTGAACTGCTGGATCAGCTCCTTCCAGATGCCCTTTGAGACGTGAGTACAAATTTTTGCCTTACTATTGGCCTTGTCATTCATGGAAAACAAAAATCCCAGGGTAGTGCTCGTGCATTCATTAACTTTTTGCTCTGCCCAGAAGACTTTATTTTCTGGATGTTTACTTGTTTCGGTAGATATTGTGCCGCATACCGCACAGACTTTTGAAAAGTACTTCACAGACAGGGCAACATATCATTTCAGAAGACAAAGCTGAATACGTTGGGTAAGTAACTTCTTTCTTCGCTTATTTTTTATCTTAGATTTTTTTTTTTTAAGGCTTATTTAATTGAAATAAGATCTTAACACCAGATCAGCCTGTTTTGTGTATCACGTATCATGTCATAAGTTATCAGAAAAGCCTCAGATACATAATTCTCAGGGAAAGAAAAATAACTGAGTTGATAAATGTTTGACAATGAGTAGCTTAAATTTAAAAGAAAACATACCTAAAAAACAGGAAAACATTAAGTTGCTTGAAATGAAATAAAACCTATGAATTCCAGTTAACTACCATTCTTTGCTAGTCCCCCTACTCTGAAAATCTTTCTGTTTTGGCAAGCTAGGCCACGAAATAAACATCTGCGTCGTGAACAGTGTTCGTTAAAAGTCTCATTGTGGATTTTTAAATTAACAAGAAGGAATTAGATTGCATTTGTTTCACATTAGCATCTGGGGAAGGTTGTTCTTGGTTTCAGCGACACATGGATGAGGGATTTATTTTTTTTCCCCCGCCTTCCTTTTGTCTTATTTCTATCACAACTTGCTACGGAATAGAGAGCAACTGATATTTAAGTTGCGTGCTTCTGCCTGCTAATGACCTCAGTTGAGGTTGTTTGGAGAAGCCACATTCCAGGAGAGTCTGGGATCTTCTTTCTTGAAAGCTCTCATTGATTTTAATATTCATGCTAGTGTAATAAAAATAGCAGCTAAAGGCGAGGCTAAACCAAGAGTGAGAGAAGAGGCTATTCATATTGGTGTTAACTCACCCGTCCTGGTGAAACAGATGTGTGCTTATTTAGATCAGCAGCTAGAGCGTCACTGCTCAGTTACAGTAGCCTTTCTGCTAAAGGAAGCAAGGGTATCACCTACCCCCGGTAAGCCGCTACCTTCTCTTTCTAATACCTTTCTTAGGTTTGGACTACAGTAACTTCTCTCTCAAATATCCTCTGTGATTTGCTTGGGGGCAGGGGGGGGAATGGAGTACTGGGGGTGGAGCGGGTCCCTCCTATGGGAAAACCAGTCTTGGACCACAGTAATGTGACTAAGTATTTTTATAAACATAAAATTTAAAAACTAAAAGCAAATCTGCTCATTTCTTACTGAGTGGGATACGTTTTCTTCAGAGGAAATCAAAGTGGATTTTTTGTTATTGTTTGGGTTTTTTATTATTATTGCTAAAAAGTGTTTTATTTTATGCTGTTTCTTCATAATGCATAATCTTGTTTTGCTTGCCTGATCTCCTCTCACACTGGAAAATGTGCAGCAGCATAAGCTGCCAGGAATAATCCCTTTAAGACCTGTTGATACTCATGCTCAGCAACAGTGTTTTGAAGTTTGATCTATACATTTTTGGTCGTGTTGAAAGCTGCTGGCTCATCTGATTTCATGTTCTAATAGCTATTCATATAAATGTATATCTTTGGTTTGTGTTGTTTGTTTTTTTTTTAATTTTTTGGTCAATCTGCTACACACAGGAAAAAATTATCCAGAGTGTACTTGGAGAAAATAAGAGATTGCTCATGACTTTTAAAATGTTTTTTTACACATATATTGATTTCTAATACAAACATAATTAAAATATGCTACCTTTTGTTTTTAAATGTCATCCTTAATGTCATTCATTTTCTAACTGAAATGAGAGAATATTGGGGTTTTATTAGTTTTATTGCCTGGTTTGACTTTCTATGTTCACTGATGACATAGCAGACTTTCATTATTGAGAAATTATGTGGCAGTAGGCAACAATCACCTAAAGAAAAGGCCATGAAATTATATTAAATAATATTAAGGAGTAAATTTGATGTCCAGTGTGTTCCAACATCTTTGATAGGATATGACTTTCTAAATGGCCTCAATTTCCAAGGGAATCTGCTGAAGGGAATAATATTTGGTCTCTAAGAGAGACCCTCTGATTTATTTACTAGTATTTCTTGAATTAAAAGCTGAGAATCTCAAAATGTCCTAACAAATAGAGGCAGATCCATCCCTCTGGAAGTCTATGTGAGCAGTTCATAAGATGTCACACTTCCATGACCCCTAAACAAGCCTTGCTTCATCATTTGGCAAAGGTTAATTGCCTCCTCAAGAAGGAGGCAATCACTCATGAGGCTGTAAATCCCTGAAGGATGGGAAGCGTCTGAGAAAATCCTGCCCTGCCAAACCAGTCCTGCACTAATTTATAGAAGAACTGTCTTTGATTTCAACTTTGTTTTTCACCTACTATCAAGCTGTCCCTTCCTCCTTCACTTTTCTGTATTACTTCTGGCAGTGGCTTGACTTACAAATAAGTTATTGAGAATTACTTGGATGTAGTCATATTGTTTTCCTTAACTTCTCAGGTGTGGGTCTACAAGTTCCTTTCTGTTGCTCTTTGTGCATACAGCTGGGAGGTAAACATAAGACTGCAAAGGATTTAGGGCCATTAGGCCTGTCTGTGGTCTAAAGGCATTCTGCTTTTTCTCTCAGAGGAAAACTTTCCTCCATTTATTGAGGAAGCCCCTAAGGAAGAGCAGGCCCTGCGTGAAAACAGGGTTCTGAAGTTCTGCAGTAGAGTTCGCTTGCTGACACAAGTCACAGGCAAGTGTTTGCAGCTGTTTCATTTGGCCATCGTTGAGCTGCAGCCTCTGAGGCACATCGGCATGTTGATGCCTGTCTGAATCTCCGATTTCCAGAGAGCAACAGGTCTTTCTCCTTGTCACCGTCCACAGGGACCAAGGGAGCAGGGAGCTTCCTTCATGTCAGGAAGCTTTTGTGTCTTGCTCTTCTTCATACACAAGAGCTCCTAAAATACCTGTACTCATATTTTTGATGCCATAGTTTTATTATTGCAGTAGGATTAGCCTTTAAATACTCAACCGTGTTGCAGAATGCAAAGAACCTTCCTTTTTTAATTACTGCATAAATTAAATCTTTCCATTCTCAGGAAGCCACTCTGAATTCCTCTCTGCTAGAGGATTCACCGTAAGGATTTGTTACCTATTATAATACACGATTTTCCAACTGAAAATCACCACCCCTCCATAAGGAGTCAACATGTTACATCTCTGATGGTTGTCCCCAGCATGTAAGCCCTCCCAGACCTTAGTACTTGCTCTCACTTGGATTATGTGCACCTTCAAAATGTGACCTATAGAGATGCCCAAGTGACAGAGAAGAGTCATGCTCAAAGAGCCAGGCTTCTTAGCTTAAGCTTTTTGGCAGAAGTAGCAGTGATGTTCCCAGGGAGGGGAGATGGCAGCACGAGGATGAAGTGACAGTGAGGGCAGGACTATGGGCCCTCCATAGTCCTCTGTTTTGTTTGTAGGAACGAAATAGCAGAAGCTGTATATGAGGGAAAGGGTTAGATCGTGGCAACGGACATTAGGTATATTCTCAAATTGTTTTCATCACTGCCTGGATGGTAATAGCAGTAAATTCTTTGAATATTTGACAAAAAATTATTCTACTTTTGCTATGATACAGGCAGATCTGTACAGGAGACTATTTGTTATATTTCACTAATTTTCTTAATAGCATGAATACTTTGCTAAGAACTGCCTCAGTCAATCCTTGTTTATTTAAGGAAGGCATAGTCCTGAATAAAGAAATCGATAACAACTTCAACATTGTGACCCCACTGAATAAAATCAGTGCTCTGTCAAAGCTAGTGGGAACATTGCTTTGGCTGGGGTGGGAGCAGGGAGTGACAAGGACAGGCAGAAGCCGTTTAAAAGATTTTGTTCTCAAATTGCTACTTTCTTGCAGTTTTTCAGCTGATATAAATTGGGATAACTTAACTACAGTAAAGTTACACATCTTGGTTATGGAAACTGAACTTCTTATCCTTTGATTCTCAGGCTGTACCTATTCGTGGACTTAATTCAGGGTCTGGTTAAAAGTTTTGCTAATGTGACATCTTTCAAAGTACAGAAGTTTGAACTGTTTCTTCTTCTAATTGTTTTTCTTTCAAAACGGTTTCATCCACAGTCACTTATTTATGGAAGAAATATTTCCCTATACAGCTCTGGTTACACATTTTTAGACATCTGAAATAATCGTTTGTTAGCACAAGAGAGAAGGAAAAAAAAGATGCGCAAAGCATTGTGTTACTTAAGAAAATAATTTAATCTTTACCTTTGTGCTCTCATGAAAGCTACAGATTGTAAAAGTTCTACTAGACTCAAGTAGCATTGCCAGTTTAAATGCTCAAATTGCCTTTAGCTACCGGGTCATCCGCACTAGACATCAAAGTTCAGGTTTGATATCACGTATGCAAGTTACTAGTCACAACCTGCCAATTGCATTACATATCCTACTTTACAGGAAAATAACTTTTATCTCATATATTGGTGAGACTTCATTTCAGGAAAACTTATAGCCGTTTGTTTTGGTCACTACTTGCATCGCTCCACATTCACATCACCTCAGGAACAGCTGCATTTTAAATTCTTACTCCCTTTGAGCTGTACCCACTTAAATATTTGTGCGTTTTGGCTCAGAGCCAAAGCTCTGAATGACTTACATATAATAATATTTTTAAAAAAATTAAAAAAAAAAAAACAAACCCAGATCAGGCACAAAAAACACAAGGTGATTTTAAACCAGCTCTGCTGCTAATGGAGTATTAATACAGAGTTCTGCCCAAATTTCTAGCATGCTGCTGTCCTGATGGGTTTGCGGGACAGCTGTGATCATGGGAGGGGAGTTCTGCCAATATTTCACATAGCTATGGAGAGCAGAAACAGAGCCAGGACGTTCTGGAAGTATTAGCTTGTATTTCTGGTGGCGGAAAGAGGGTGACATTTTTTCCCCTCCTTACTTTCACACAATCAGAAAAAATTGTGTTAGTGGTAGGAAACGGGGAATGCTATCAGGAATTTTAAGGAATATACAGGACTGGTGTATTGGATGCCTGAAATTCCTCTCCCCAGACCGAGGTGCCCTTTTTTTTATTCTTAGAGGGATAAAGTGAGAAGTAAGAGGAGTCACCCGTGTGTGAAGAGGAGGTCAGCAAAAGATGGGAGACTCAGCAGTCAGGCTTGAACACCTACGGGAAGAATTAATATTTAACTTTACTCCAGTGTTCCCTCAGTGCTCCTGCGGTTAGAAAAAGTACCATTGGGATGAGAAAAGCATTTAATCTTTAAAGAGAGTTTGATGTCTTTTAATCTTTAAACCTCATCAGGCCTCATTAGATGTTTGATCAACTAGGAAACTGAGTTGCACCGAAAAAAAGCTGGAAAAGAACACATACATTATTCAGGCCTGCTAAAACAGGCACACTTTACAAAGCAAAGAAAACCTTTTGGGAAGTTTGGGGAGGGCAGATTTTTCATTTTAAACTGGCCATTGACCCACATTTTAACAATGTAGATTTGTGGTCCAATGTTTTTGACCAGTGTCACGTGGAGGAGCTTTGTTCTACATGGAGAACTTGGCTTTAGCTCATAGGATTTTGAGGAAGTTTTCTTTGGAAGTGTTTTAGAGTGTGTGTGGAGGGGGGGAAGGGAAGGAGAAATCAATTTCTTTAGAGACAGGCACCCAAAAAACATCGTTGTTCAAAGTAAGCATCGTTATGAGTCAGCAGGACCAAAGACATGAGACAGTCGCCGCAGTCCCAGCTGTTAGGTTTCCCTTCCCCATCCCTGAGGACCTCAGCCCCAGAGGGGTGTGATGTGTGCACAAGGCTGATTCATCGACGCAGCTACGCAGTTACATCATTTTTCTCAGCTCGCGGAGTCCTTGGATCCTGCCCTGTGGGCACTGGAGCAGGATTGTTTTACGGTTGTGTTTTGTTGGACTCCCTTAGACAAAAGCGTTCCAGGAACAGGGTGTTCAAAACTCAATCCTGGTGCATGCTAGTGGCTTCTACCCAGAAGTCAAGGGAGGTTAATAACTAAACAAGCTGCGCTATACACTGCGGCAGCAATCTCATCTCTAGGAACAGCTAAAGCTCTTTTCTTTATGCTCACATGAACATTAACTTCCCGAGGCTGGAGTTCTTGAGGATCTTTTTCTCTCTTTTCTTTTGTGTTCCTCACAGATCATTTTCAGGTGTATGTGACTTGATGAAACAAATAATAATGAAATAAAGTTCTCTCTGGGATGAGAGCAAAATTGAGGGAGAGGTATAGCTGTGTGGGGCACTCCAGCTGCATTAGAACATGTTTCCAGGGGTACAGTGTCTCTTTCTTCCCTAAGGTAACTTAAATAACATAATGTAGAATTACAATCGAAGATAAATAATAAAGTGAACTGAGAGTTCACAAAAGCTTCAGGATCTACAACCAAGGACAGTGGCCTTACATTCATCCATTAAAAATGTACAGAACAGTGAAAGATAAGAAAATCCACTAATATGCGGTTCCTGGAGTGCATGATAAAAGCAGGCAAAATAATTGTTCTTTGTAGAACTCATGCCTTGTACGCTAATTATCTTATCGGTGTCTCTGATGCTATGTGCATTACAAAAGATGTTCTGTCCTCTCGTTTTCAGGTAATGACAGTTGAGGATGGCAGCCCCCTGGCGAATATGCTGCAACAAAAAATCCAAAACTAAGAATGGAAAAGCTGAAATGGACAATACAGCAGACACAAGTGAAAAAATGCAGATGAAAAAAGAAATCACGTTACTAAATGGAGTTTCTTTAATTGTAGGGAACATGATCGGCTCTGGGATATTTGTGTCACCCAGAGGTGTTTTAATGTACAGTGCTTCCTATGGACTCTCTCTAGTCATCTGGGCGCTTGGTGGGATGTTTTCGCTGTTTGGAGCTTTGTGTTATGCTGAATTGGGAACATCCATCGTTAAATCTGGAGGCAGTTATGCCTATATCCTGGAAGCATTTGGTGCCTTTGTGGCCTTCATCAGACTGTGGTCTTCCTTGCTAATTATTGAACCAACAACCCAGGCAGTGATAGCAATCACGTTTGCTAACTATATCGTTCAACCAATTTTTCCTCATTGTGAGCCACCCTATGATGCAGTCAGGTTGATTGCAGCTGCTTGTATTTGTAAGTAAAGTTATGATTCCTAGAAGTTAAGAACTATAATTGTAGGTGCTCAGAGGGATTTTTCTGAATTTCTATTCCTTCACCTTCTGTGAAAATAATTATTGCCTCTCTCAATCACATTCTTAAGAACTAATAATCTTTTCTTGAGATGGATTTTAATCGGGGCTGGGATTATTGGAGAGAAAAGAAGAATTACAACAATTTGGCTGGGGGAAACTATGACTGCTGATTAAAGATACTTACATCTCTGTGGATCATTGGCCTGATTTGCAGCCCACATTTGGTCCATGCCCTCTCTCCCCTATTTCTTGCAAATCATAAAAGATGAACAAAAATCTTAAAATTCATATAGGTTTAAAAATACTCTGCCTAATAGGAATATTGTCTCTAGAAAAATTGTGTAGTGTAATCAGACACTCCGCAGAGTTGACTTTGTTGTGACTGTGTGTCGTGGGTGAACACAGGGATAAGTGTTACAAATCTGTCCTCCAGTGAATGAACTCCGCTCAGATTCTTTTCCTTATAAACATGGATTTGTCAAGCTGGGCTATGTGCATAGACTTTGAGGCTGTGCATTAGCATGAACTTTTTAAAATGGCTTAAATCGGATAACTCAACAAAAGCTTCCAAAAGGATAAACAATTTTAGCTTAATATAATTTATACTGACAATTCTGAGAAGGTGTTTTCTCTGTAGCCCTGATTCTTGCCACCGTGATGCAGAGGAAGTTCACTTCTGAAAAAGGCTCCATGGCAGAACTTGAGACCATCATGACCACTCAGCAGTCTGAAAGGCAACTAAGCCTATTCCAAAAGACTTTGTCAGCTGAAATTCTCCACTTGTTCAGGAAAGCAGTTATTTCGTAGAACAAAATTTCTTTTCCCGATGTTCTAGATGCACCTCGTGAAATCCTAACGCTTCAGAGAAGCAGTCGGCAAACGCTGATGTTTCTTTAAGCCTCCCTTTTCTTAATTACTCTGGCTGTAGTCTTCATGTGAATCAGCTGCGTGCTCTAGCACCTCTGATTTCTGGGCTGATGCCCCAGGTGTGGCTGGCAGCTGCTGCTCTCTCATACAGCAAATTAGCTGCCTCGCCGCTGACTAGGCTGAGCATCTTGAGTAACAGCCCAGATCGCTGGGGGAATTACAGTGTATTACATTAACAGTGATATGCAATTTAGCAGGGTCAGATAGTAAATTTGTTCCTAGCCTGAACAATTTTGAAAAGGCTCAGGAGCATGGATTTAATTGGCACTTCACCGACATAGTGGAGAGAGCTTGTTTAAATATATATATATTTAAATGAATTTCCTGGGAATTCCATGCCAAGATCCCATTGCCTTGAATTTAATTGCACTCTGCAGCACATGATACATGTTATGTGTCATATACACACGCAACAAACATATCCTTTGCAGTGTTTCAAATAGCACTTTATAGCATTACAAATGTTTCGTAAATGTTCAGTATTAAAAACTTCAGTCAACACTAAATTTATAACAATTACTGATATATACTAGTGTACTTTTAAGGAAGAGGTATATGGTTAAGTTCTACTAAGGAAATTTTTTAAACTATAGAGCATAAAATTTTATTTCAATGTATATGCCACATTTACTAGCGCAAGGTTTAAAGAATTCATTATTTACAGACAGGTTTAAAATTCTATTCAAACCTGATACTAGGCATGAACAATCATTATATAACCATTGGGGGGTTTTTTAATACCAGAATAAAAATGAAATTCTATCCCCATTGCACAAAATTCATATATCAATAGGAAATAGTGGGGACAAGTCAGGTCCCATTTCTGTAAATAGGTCTATTATTACCTTGACAGCTGACAGGACACTGTCAAATAAGTGGAGCCACTCATGATAATGAAGGCAAGAAGTTCTGTGAGCATCTCTAGTTGGATGCTAATTTCCTTGCTATATAGAAAGGTTTCTAAACGGTTTTCACTTTAAGCGTTACAAAACCCTTTTTCTTCCTTTCAAGACTGAAGCGTAGATTATAGGCAGGTCAAAGAAACAGAAGGAAAGACCAACAAGACTCCTGGAGAAGAAATAGCCCACTCTGATCCATGCTTGAGAGCGCCCTGGACCACCCATGCCGCATTTAGCCTGCTGTCTTCTCCAGCAGCTGGGCTTCCTACCTGGTACCCACGCACACCCTTTCCTCATCTACCTCTGTTTTGAATTATGGAGTTGCAAGAGACATAATTTGCCCGTGATGCTCTGTGCGTGTGTGTGTGTGTGCGCGCTAGAGCGAGAGGAGGTGGATACGCGGCTCGGCCCCTGGCTGGACCTGCCACCAGCCAAGCAGCGGCACTTGTCACAGTACTTTATCTGCTCATGGGGGTTTAACTTCTGCAACAAAACTGAATGCAAAGAATATGGCAGAAGGAGGAAAGGAGAATTGATTGATCCCACCCACCCTCTGCAACCACACTACTTTGTTATTTCTATCAGATTCTGGCAAAATTGAGGCTTGAGAGAACTCTGTAAGTACTTCTGTAATCTTCAGATTGGGGTCAAAGCGTGAATGGCACAGCTCCTAAGCCATGGGCACAGAATAACAGCATGCTGGCCTGGCTCCATTCAGTGTCTTGTCAACTGCACCCAGACTTTTTGGTGCAGACGCTGTCCTTACTCTGTATGTAGAGTAGAGCTCAAATTAGCAGAGAGAACTTCAGGACAAACTTCAGTGCAAATAAAAAATTTAGAGAAATCTCATCTTCTGCATGTGAGCAACTCTGCTGGCTTTGATGTAATTTAAAGATTATTTAAAAGGATCAGGAGTTAGTCCTAAAATTCAAAATTTGATGTGTTTTTTTTACCTTACCTACTGCCATGAAAACAGTATCCTCCACAAAAACTATTGTGTAGCTTTTGAATTGGGTATTTCATTCATTTTAGTAAATCTAGGTGGAATTTTATTGTTTTATTTCTTGAAAAAGGGGTGGTAGCTGGAAGGATGTATTTGAAACGTTCTTTATGTGACGTAAAATATCAGTGCTCCTCTCATGCATATTCTTTTTTCTCTACAGGTTCCTTAACATTTATTAATTGTGTTAATGTGAAGTGGGGAACCCGTGTACAAGATGTTTTCACATATGCAAAAGTTATGGCTCTTATCCTGGTGATATCTGTCGGCCTTTACAAAATTGGTAAAGGTAAGAATATTTTTCATTTGCTTAAATTCTTAAAAATGAACCATATATGAGTTTCAAAATCTGTGCGGGAAGATCAGACTCCTTAAGACATACACACAAAGTGTCATTTATTCTGGAAAAAAACTGCCTGCTATAGGAATATTAGAGGAATTTTATGGCTTGCAAGCAACGGGGGGTTAATTATTCTTCTGCCCTTAGAGTGGCAAACCAACACGCACCAAGTCCTGTGCTGCTCAGGCTGAATAGCAAATAGCAGCTGAATTAACATCAGTTTAATGCTAACTAGTTTAAAGCCAGCCTCACTGTCTCTGCCTCATGCTTGTTAAAGGCTAGCGTTGCTACTTGCCCTGTGACAAGACGGCACAGCAGAAATTGCCCGACGCGTCCTTCGCATCGCTCCCCACCCCCCTCATCCCTGCCCTGCCCGTGGCAGAGAGCCGCCACAGCGCCCGGCGAGGGGAGGGGATCGGGGTTGGAGGAACTCATCCTTTCCTTCATTAGTGAGAGGGCGTGCTTGCTCCTAGATACAAGGGAGAAGACTGTAATACTGCAGTCCCGTGAATCACTGTGGTATGGTGAGACATCACAGGACAGACGAGCCGCCCTGTATCAGCAGTAACTGGACCCAACTGAATACACTGAAAAGCTGGAGACTAGTTTATTCCGGTGCTGCCTCTGATCTTTGCATATGACAATAGATTTGATTTTATTAATTTGGGTCTCTGGTACAGTAAAGTCTCTTCCCACTCTAGCTCTGTTTACTAAGCATAGTTACTAAGGTTTCTTCATTTTCCTTTCCCATTAAATTCCTAAATAGGCATGGTATCTTTATTCAGTTAAAATAAAGATGGGTTTGTCTCTTCAATTTAGGAATTGTCTTTTTCTGTTGCTGAAACTAGCTTATAAAACCTAACAAGCGTGCTTGCTTTTCCATGTTTGCTGTCCTTCTCCTTTCCTTGGCTGCAGTTCTAATGCATCAGCTGCTACACTGCAAAGCTACACCAGACTTTAAGAGAGCTTTTTTGTTTAGCCATTATCTGTGCACATCAGTTGTCACTAATTTATTCAAGTCTAAAGAAACCTGAACAAACAAATCCATTCCTAAGGGCAGGGATGTGAAGATGCAGAGGAAAAGCACAGCTTAAGGGCCGCAATTACATGAAGGAGTAGTTCCCCTCATAAAGCTGCTGCAGTTTTACAAAGGTGTGAGTCCATGATGTGACCCCTACAGCAGCTTTCCCCTGTCCCCACAGTCACAAATTTACCCTTGCTTTCAAGTCACTGCTTTCAAAACTCCCAGCTGACCCACTGCTCTGCAGCTGCCACGAGGCGGTTTGGCCCAGGGCCCGTTCCCTCTGCTCGTGCATCCACATAACCCACGCCGGGTCCTTTGCGTTGCTCCGTGGGGCCAGGGAGGGTAAAGGCGGACAGGAAATGTTATTGTGAGGAACGCAAAATGCTGAGGGCTTTTAGTGGTAGTAAAGGTCTCGTCTCTGCTTTGTTTAAGCAGAACCGAGCACTTGTCGCGGTTTAACCCCAACCGGCAGCTAGAGCCACGCAACTGCCCGCTCGCTCCCTCCAGTTTGGATGGGGGAGAGGATCAGAAGAGTTAAAGTGAGGAAAAATCTGTGGGTTGAGATAAAAACAGTTTAATAGGTAGACCAAAAGCCATGCACGCAAGCAAAGCAAAACAAGGAATTCATTCACTGCTTCCCGTCAGCAGGCAGGTGTTTGGCCATCTCCAGGAAAGCAGGGCTCCATCACTCCAAATGTCCCCCCCCATTCCTTCTTCTTCCCCTATTTTTATGTATTGAGCATGACATGATATGTCCTGGAATATCCCTTTGGTCAGCTGGGATCAGCTGTTTTGGCTGTGTCTCCTCCCAACTTCCTGTGCCGTCCCCAGTCTACTCACTGGTGGGGCGGTGTCAGCAGTAGAAAAGGCTTTGAGTGCTTAGCAACAACCAAAACCACCAGTGTCTTATCACACTCTTTCCATCCCAAATCCAAAACATAGCACTATACCAGCTGCTAGTAAGAAAAAGTTAACTCTATCCCAATGGAAACCATGACAGCACTTCAATACAGAAAAGACTGGGAGGAGAAATGATGTAGACTTCTGGAGGAAGCTGTGATCAGGTCAATGCACTCTTTTAAACTCAGCAGCTGTTTTAATGAAAAGAATGGTTATGACATTTTAGCGCTGCTGTATTCCTTCTGATGTGCTCAGATACGCCTCTTGTTTTAAAACAACACTGTGAATGTATCTGATTTTGAATATGAGCTGTCTTGAGTAAAAGAAGCTTTTCTTGGCCCTTTTGGATTTTTTGTTTGTTTTTTTTCCTTCCAACCATTTTCATCCCCAAAGTGGGTGTGTGCATCTCATAGCTTCGCCCTCCTCGGTTCCAACAGTCTCCTGGTAGTTACTGCTCTTGGAAGACTGTATTTCTTTTGTGGTATCTATAAACTCCTTAGTTTAACCACAGGGTGAAGTTATTTCATTTTATGACAAAGACCTTACTTTCTTCCCTAATAAAGGTTTCAGCATGTTTCTGTCTTCCTTAATACTTAAACCCACTTCCATTTATATTAGATAGTTGACTTTCCTTCTGCAAACTCAGTAAGGGCTTTCTTCCCCTTCCCAGAATCGCAGTGAAGGCTCGTGGAGTTTCATTAACATTTCGTCTATTTTGCGGCGTTCTGCAGGTTGTCATCTCAACTGATTGACCTAAACTAGAGGAGAATTTTGAAAGGAAAGATTTTTCAAGTCTCCTCTCTTAATTTTGGGGGACACCTTTGTGGGGCAGAGCATCCCACTGAGAACCAAGCTTCCAGGAGTTCCCCCTCCAGTGGCCACTAATTTATCTGGTGAAAACAGAAGCACAGCACAGATAAGAGGAAGAAATATGAGACAGATTTGGGAACTGAAATTGCATTTCCCAAGTGCCTCTGCCTGGCTGATAAGGCATAGCATGGCCTCCGTACGGCTCCCTCCTTCGGTAGGCTAGACGGCGGTGCCAGGAGGCGAGAATGCCGCAAATTCTGGTAGAATTACACAAGTCACATCCAATTACCAAACACAGGAAAATGTCTTCTGCTGTCTCCCTGTACAAGTGTAGCTGTCTGTACGTCTGACTGAACCTTTCCTATTTGTCAAGTGAAAATATAAGCTGTGCGCTTGTAGAGATAGTAACAAAACCTGGATGCAGTGGGTTTTTATATCCTTCTGGTTAGCTGAGACTTCTAGCGTAGTGTCCTTCTGCTTCACAGTCTTTGAAATGTAACAGCTCATTGCTACCTGCCGTTTGTACAGGAGAAACAGAAAACCTGAGAGCTCCGTTCGAGGGCTCAGCGACAAACCCAGGGATGATCGCGCTGGCTCTCTACTCTGCCCTCTTCTCCTACTCAGGATGGGACACGCTCAACTACGTCACCGAGGAAATGCAGAACCCCGAAAGGTAAACGGGTGCTTTTCTTTTGAATCACTGAAGTGTCTTGGTAAGAGAGGTGATGTCAGGACAAGCCATTCCATATTTGTTTCTGATTGGAAATTAGTCAAACTATTTTTTCTGCAAAAAACCTTCTTCTTTTCCAGAGTAATAAGCACACAAACTCTTCCTGATTATTGTCCTCTTTCACCAATTGTATCGCACTAATAAATCATATTGTCTTGTCTGCACATATGTATTTTAAACCTTCCACTTTAGGCCAGAATTTTTAAAGGAGGAGAACAAATCCCTGCTGAAAGCAGCGAAAAGCATGGGTCCATCTAGCTCTCTAATATTCCCTATTTCTTTTCAGTCAGATAGAACAGTTATTTTATTTTCTACCAGTAGAGTAAGACTGTTTCAGGTTTATGACTGTTTTGTCATGTGATCTTTAGCATTACTGTTTATGAGAAAAATGTTTAATTTTACTAAAGATGAAAGGTTTAGTAAAAAATAAAGTCCACGGTAGCACTGGAAATAGCATCTCCTCCCCTCTGTTGGGATGTCCACCCTGTGGGAGTGGTGTGCCTCACCTATTCAGACTCAGTCCACCTTGTCTGGGGACATACGTAGGTTATGAGTCAGGAAAAAAAATGCTACGGCCATGAAAACACTCAAGTGTGCATTCAAATCTCATTGCTTAAGTGCTCTCTTAAATTGCTTCATAGGAAAGACAGTATATAAATTTTACAGGTATAAATGTATGCTTTTCCTCTAAAACTTGTGATAGACCCAGAAGCAGCCAACTAAGGTGGTTTTGGAATTGTTCTACATATGGCTGCACGTTATTTTGTAACCCCACAATGACTAAATGATGAATTACAAGAAGTGATGAGCTATCCATTCACAAATGTTTGAATTTGGGAACAGTCTTCTATTTATATATTCCTTATTTCAAGGACATGAAATGATTTTGCCATTTTCCTTTTGTAGGAATCTACCTCTTTCTATCGCAATTTCAATGCCTATTGTGACCGTTATTTACTTGCTGACTAATATAGCATACTACGTAGTGTTGGACATGTCAGCTCTCCTCACAAGTGATGCAGTGGCTGTGGTAAGTTGTATAAAGTGATTAAACCAAAAGTTACCGAATGGATGTCACTGCAGAAGAATCTCAGGTAGCATACTTCTCGGCAACACAATTGAAATACTTCCACGCTGAAGGTCGTTGTTTTGTTTTAAACTCTGTTTTTATGTAAGACTACCAGTATATTAGAAGGTGAATATAAAAGAATATATAAAGAATACATCCAACAAATCTGCTCTTGTAAAATCCTCTTATATACTGTGAAAATCCTGCTTGTAACAGTACTTCACTGTAGGATGTTTTTGCCAGGCCCAGACAGAAAGAGCTGTGGTAAGTCTGGGTGGTTTAAGAAGCAGGGGGTTTGCTATCATTCTAGTGTACAGTGTGGGATGTTTGATGCTGCAGGATCACAGCAATATTTCCAACGCAAAAATGTGCAGTGGAATGGTTTTCAAAACCTTATCAATATTCTACAAAAAAAGTACAATTTTAACTCATGGATTACTACAATCGGGATTTGTCAGAATACATTAAAGCCTTCATCTTCTGGAGTTAGGAGATCATCTTCTGTTATCTCATTGGCTTGATCTAGGCTTATATTTTTTCTAATCTTTTTTAAAGGTATCTATCTGCCATTTTTATTTTGATACTGATCAGTTTTTCAAAATTCTAATTTCCCAAGTCATTACTGGGTGTCATAAGAAAGCATGGACTATGACATTATATTTGCACTGCTGTGTTTTCATGGGAGTTTCTCAGGATTGTCCATATACTTAATGTAACGGGACTCACTATTATTTTCTTTTTCTGTTACAGACGTTTGGCGGTGAAACCCTTAGTTATGCTAAGTGGATAATTCCTATAGCTGTGGCCATGTCTTGCTATAGTGGCTTAAACTCATCAATAATTGCAGCATCTAGGTATGAAATATAAGATTTATTTAAAATTATTTTAAAGGAATCATTTATTAGTAATCTGCATTCTTTACTAATGCACTGTAAAAGCGACACAGTTAATTTTTGCCATGTCAGGTTGTTCAATTATGACGGAAGGGTCGTTACGATCTGACGTGTCTTCTCATCAGCAGCGCCAATTGATAAACTAAAGCCACTTGACAAAAGAGCAGCATTTACAACAGAGTAATAAAAGAATTAATGCTGCCTTTGTCAGAAAGCAACAAGCTATTCCTTGGCTCGCTGACTGGTTGAGTTTTCTTATTCTTTTTTTCAGACTTTTTTATGTTGGAGCCAGAGAAGGACACCTCCCTGACAGTCTGAGCCTGATTCATATAAAGTGCTTCACACCAGTCCCAGCTCTCCTCTTCAATGTAAGCAACAGCCCGGCCCCGTGCCCGGCCAGGGCAGCCAGGGGTTCCGACCCGGAGGGTATAACACCTCTCCTCTCCTCTGTGTTTCTCCTGGGATTCTCCTGCACTGGAGATATCTTCCTCAAATGCCCAGAATTTCTAAAAGCCATTGAGGGTGGTGGTGGTATTTTGTCTGGTTGGTTTTTTTTTCAGTGTAAAGAATGGCTCGATTCACGTTCATATGCTCTCTGAACAAGATTAGCGAGGAGTAGGTACAATAGCATTACTTAGAAAACGGAGAATGGCTAAATATGTAACAGTATAGACAGGAGTTGTTTAAGTCTTTATGTGAGTTTTCAGAGTGTCACTGGAGAAGAATATGGCAGGAACATCACTCAGACCCTGCCGTAGGACTGTAGTTATAACAGGAATGACAAAGCACTTAAAATTAAATTCCCGCCGTTGGATGCCTAGAGCCATATTGAATTTTTTCCTGCTATGACTATACAAATGAATCTTGTGACGCAAAATTGAGGGACCATAAGGTATAGAAATAGTGCAAATGATTTTAATAAATAATCCATAAAGCTAACAGATTAAAATAAGGGGGAGGATATGCACAAACAGAGATGGTAGAATCATTAAAAAACATTTCAATGCTGTTTATTTGAACATGTATTTTATTTGGTGCCTTCCATTGCCCTGTGTTACATATGGCTAACGAGTAGATTATTGTGCCGGTCCTGTTTGACATCAAATAATTTACTAAAAGCTATAATGTCATTATGAATACTCTTCTCAGACAGATTCTGTTTACAGCAGTAAGATGAGCTATATTCCCTTAATACACCACCATTCACGTTTTTCACGGTGGATTTTTTTTCTGCTCATCTGTTAAAACAGACATTAAATTCCTGGTATTTTTAGGTCTTTCCATGCATATCTGTGTACCACAGAATTTACTGGTCTCAATATATGAGTGGACTGTGAGACCTTCCAACGGTGAAACCAAATTAAAAGTTTGCTTTCCAACCGAAGCCAACCAGAACAGCAGAGTAAGCCGCTGCCTACAGAAAGCTTCTTAAGCAGCGTTCTCCTTAGCGCAGCAGAGTCTGGGGCTCCTTGTGTGGCCTTCTGAGGAGGGTTTCCTGCCGGTGCTGAAACAGAACTTCACAAAGCTGACACCTCTTCAGCCGAATGTGGTGGTGTCACTGCTACGTTTAAGGAAGAGATACCAGCATGTTTCACACAGCTTATTTGCAGATTTCTCAGAGTTTTAAGTACATCCTTCTTGCAAGGAACTGATCTCCTAACTCCAGGCAACTATCTTGGAAACAGGCCAGTTTATAACTTTACTACCTCTTTATTTTACAAGGCATGTCTTTATTTTCACATTAAAACGTCTTTGTTTTTATTATCTCTAGGGCTTAATGACTTTGCTTTATCTCCTTGTGGAAGATGTTTTCCTCCTCATTAATTACTACTGCTTCAACTACTGGCTCTTTGTGGGTCTGTCTATTGCAGGACTGATATATTTGAGATATACTCAGCCGCATAGACCACGGCCTATTAAAGTAAGTAAACAAGAGAGGAAATGAGCCCTAAAAGCCAGCTAATGCACGTGTTTATGTGATCGTTAATACCACAACCATAATATTCCTAGTTATGTTGTAGACTATTTATCAGCCGTAGAAATCCTTTCAACATACAAGATAAGAAATGAAGGAGCAAAACCCATTTGAGTCTCCACAAGAACATCTGTTCTGGTACTTTTGCTGTGAGGTTGAAATAATATTTACCATTTCTTTTTTCTTTCATTCAACCTTATAACTATCTTTATTTCAAAATAAATAAGGAATAAATAAATGCCTGGGGTTCTTAGCCCCTCCTGGAACAACCCCATTTTATATTGCTCACAGCAGACCGCAGTAGAGCTAGTGATGGGGGCTCCAGAGAGGTTAACACTCTGATCAAACTTACATGACTTAACAAATTCAGCAAAATCCCTCCAAAGCCCCAAAATGCCCAAAATTCTGCCCATGCAGGAGATCAAAAGCTTAAATAATCAAACATATTTTGAGTGTTCTCTTCCACTCCGTAGTGGCATAGACAGTAAAATGCAAATTTACTGACTTATTGCGGGAGAGCGTCTGGCTATCAGTTAAGAGAGGGAGACTGCACAGAAACAAAGCGCGCCTGAAAATTGATTCTAGTTTTAATCCAATGATTGTCCAGAAAACAGGGACGGAAACCCACAGCTTCCCCCAGGCACACAAAACCACGCGCTGGCTCCTGTTTTGCCGCACTCGGTTGGCTCTGTGACCTGCATTTCAGCTCTGCACTCATGCAGTAAAAATTATGAGAAATCCAAATTAACACCCTATCTAAATATTTCTTCCTTGTCGCTCACTCTTCCTGACCTCCCACACCATTTTTAACAAAACATTTTTTTCCCGTTTAACATCGTGATTATATAAAACATGGTTCAAACCAAGGAGTAAAATATCCTAAGCACCTACTGTTAGAAAACCTTCCGTTCTTCCAGAGCAGACCAAATTTTCCTGAAGCATGTTCACACTTCTAAAACGATTGCCCAAAACATGTGGAAGATAAAGATTAAATCTTGCCTTACTGGCAGTTTTGCCATTGACTCTGCTAAAGCAAGGATTACAGTCAGATTATAGATAATGACTGTTTAATTCCTCTAAGCATTTGCCTGCTTAGTCAACGTCACAAGTCTGTATACACTTTTTCCTTTTCTGAAAGGTAGCAGCTGGTTTCATCAACTTACATTTTTAACCTTTATAAGAAATAAGAAATATTTATACCTGTAAACTCTCAGGAATTTCAGCTGGTATTCAAATGTCAGCTCCTAGACTCTTGAGAAGGCTCATTACTACAACCAGTGAAAAATATTGTAGTCAAAAATAAATCCATAAAGAGGTTATTGAAACTTTCCTTGTTGGTGGTATGATATTTGTTAAGTGCCCAGGCAAAACGGTTGTACACCAGTCCATTCATTTCGTGGCATCAACACGGTAACTGAAAGTCTAGCTGAGTTACTTCCCAATCAAGCTTTACAATTAAAAATTTGCAATTTAAGTTTGAGGGAAAACTAGCCATTGCTGCTCAGTCTTAAAGTACTACTTTCAAAGATCAATCTCATACTAATGTGGAAGGGAACTGAGCTTGTGCAGGCCTGACAAAACGGTCAGATATTCAGGTGTGAACCAGATAAGAGGCTCTCAGCAGCAACCACAGAAGTAGCAAATTGTACTGACTGTAGGCAGTCAAAAGATAGTAGTCATATAGTCAATAGCTATATTTTTATTATTGACTTGTCCGATTTTAATCTGCGATGCCTGAAAATAGCATATTTACTGCATCTTTTAATAAGTGTTGGAAATTATTTTTTTTTGTCTCCACAGCTTAACCTCTTCTTCCCTATAGTATACTGTTTATGTTCCCTTTTCCTGGTCATAGTTCCTCTCTACAGCGACACAATCAATTCTCTTATTGGTATTGGTATTGCCCTCTCTGGCATTCCTGCATATTATTTGGGAGTCCATCTGCCATTTGAAAAACGACCTAAATGTCTACAGTGGCTCTCTGGTAAGCAACATCATCTCGTCCTAGTCAGTGCGCCAAAATCTTGAATGCTTGGTCAGAAGACAAAAAGAAGAATTTTTCCTAGAATCGTTTTTCCTTATGAAGTTTTACTATGCTGTATACAGCATGTCTGGGATCATTTGCTTCATCCCATGGTCCTGAAAACAAAACCTTGCATACCTGTACAAAACAGTCCAATATGTGGATATATACGGTCACCTAATTTTTGTGGTGTTGAGTCATTTCAAGATGTTGACTCAATAAAAGCCATGTAGGATTGTGAAGACTAAATGCATGCAGTGTGATACCCTGGAAGGGAGAAATACGAGGACACCATTGCTTCACTTTCTGCCCAAGGAGTGGAACATATATCAATCAAAGCAGTCCATGACTTTTCATAAATTATGAAATAATAAATTCAGGCAATATTGAAAAGCAAACCTTTAATATTTTTATTCGTAGAATCATAGAATTGTCTAGGTTGGAAGAGACCCTTGGGATCATCGAGTCCAACCGTCTACCCTACTCTACAAAGTTCTCCCCTACACCATATTCCCCAACACCACATCCAAACGTCTCTTAAACACATCCAGGGATGGTGACTCAACCACCTCCCTGGGCAGTCTATTCCAATGCCCGACCACCCTTTCTGTGAAAAATTCTTTCCTAATGTTCAGTCTAAACCTACCCTGTTGGAGCTTGAAGCCATTCCCTCTTGTTCTGTCATTAATTACCTGTGAGAAGAGACCAGCACCAACCTCTCTACAGTGTCCTTTCAAATAGTTGTAGACAGTGATGAGGTCTCCCCTCAGCCTCCTCCTCCTCAAACTAAACAGTCCCAGCTCCTTCAACTGCTCTTCATATGATTTGTCTGCTAGGCCCTTCACCAGCTTCGTTGCCCTCCTCTGCGCTCGCTCCAGCACCTCGATATCTCTCTTGTATTGAGGTGCCCAAAACTGGACACAATACTCGAGGTGTGGCCTCACCAGTGCTGAGTAGAGGGGCACAATCACCTCCCTACTTCTGCTGGCCACACTATTTCTAATACAAGCCAGGATGCCATTGGCTTTCTTGGCCACCTGGGCACACTGCTGGCTCATATTCAGCCACTTGTCAATTAGAACCCCCCAGGTCTCTTTCTGCCAGGCAGCTTTCCAGCCACACCTCCCCAAGCCTGTAGCGCTGCATGGGGTTATTGTGGCCCAAGTGCAGGACCTGGCACTTGCCCTTGTTGAAACTCATACCATTGATTCAGTTTGAACTCAACTATCAATCTAACAATTCAATGAAAAAGTTGATGAAAGTCTGATTAAACAAGACTTGTTGTTTAATTACTGAGCTCCTTTTGCCTTTAGCTATTTATAACGTGCTTAATCCAATTGATTAAGGTGTTTTAAGATTTCCCTAATATCTGTGTAGTGCTTTCAAATCCTCAAAATCCATATATTTGTCTAAGATGTATTATAACTGTCTCACATGTTTTTGCTATGTATTACAGCTACAACAACAAAATACGTTCAGATGCTCTTCTACTGTGCTCTGTCAGACCTGGACATAGACATGGAACCCACAGCAGCTAAGAGTAAATAGAGTTGCCTTGGCATTGAGAGTTCTGCCTTGACATTTCCTGTCTGGAGCAATTTTTGTCATCTGAAGTTCTGCCCATGTGTTCAGTTATACTAAAGCACTAACCAATGTACTATGCATCAGTTTGATATCTGTTAATTTGTGCTTTTTTTATAAATCCTAAGAAATAAATTGGTAAATATTTCAAAAGACAGACCAGATATTTGCAAGATTCAGAACCTGAGCTGGGATGTAGAAGCCACAGTGTACTTCCAAAAATGTAACCAAATTCTTAGCCAAAGTAAAAAATACATAATTCAAACTGGTAGACAAGCTTTAAGTTAATGTAGTATTAATGGTAAACTATTCTAATGCATAATTCCTGGCATACAAATTGGACCAAAAGGAGAAAACCAAAGTTTTCAGTCATTTAAATTTTGTTACAAATTCTCATTTTACAATATCCCACGTTCGTTACTCTTTTGCAGAAGAGGAGTTTTCAACAAACATATTATACCATTGCAACTGAAGGACTTTTGCTTTCCAGCAGAACAATCTGCCGTGGAACACTGTAAGGGCTCATGTTCCGTGAGTCGTGTTCCAGCTAGAGTATATTCAGGGAAAAGACTTCACTTTTTCGTAGTGTCCATTGCTTGCCTAGAACTACCAAAGGTGGGACCCCATGAATCACACTAATTTTTCTCCATGGTGGAATTTATTTAAGTAATTCACAAGGAGAAATTAAAACCTACTGATGCTTACAAAATCCCTTGAGCCCCTGCCCAACACTTCAGGCCTCACCAGTTCCTGCTAGTGAGGTCTCCTACTGAGCACGCAGAGAGCCTCCAGTACCAGCTGCCAGGTCTTCACGTCACGTAGGTGTCCATTGCACTACACCCAGCACAGGCACGTGCACAGGAGAAATGCACTCACCAGCAGGTGCCATGAAAGAAAAGGGCAGTTAAGAGCTAGGATCGGTCTTTTGAACATTAAGTTTTTCAGTGTGGCACACAGGAATGTGCAACTAGTCCAAATTGTTAGTCTCCTGAAATGGAAGAGACAATAACTGTCATTACAAAGAAGCCATTCGTCTTGCAACCTAGATCATAAAAACAACTGCTCCAGCTCTAATATGCTTTGCTGATATGTAGTACCATTTGTTATCCCTGTTGGCAAGTCGTACTTCCTTTCTGCAATTACATTTGAATATAACATATATTGTTTCTAATTTGAGTTTCATTACTCCTATTCAATGAACCCCAATTAAGGGAATTTAAACTTATACAAGTCCCTGTATCTTCTAGCATTATTGCCTTTTCATAGAATGGTTTAGGTTGGAAGGGACCTTGTATTGATTTCTGCCCAGAGAAAGAGCAATGGAACAGGGAAGAAGGCAACCATTGCTACTTAAACATCTCTTCATTCCCTCCTCGCATGGTAAGGTCATTTGCAGGAATGTAATTTCATGCATCTACAGCACAGTCTTTGCTGACAGGGCTCCTGTGAAACCTTCTATTTGTATTTCAATACCGTCTGCTGTGGCAGTTTCCTTTCAACGGGTTTTTCTTTTGGCACAAAGTATGAACAATAAAAGTGCACTAAATTAAGGTAAAAATGAAGATATTAGAGATGCGCGTTTTGCTTTTTGGAAGCCACAATTTGTGAGCAATAGCATCACTTAAGCATCGCAATCTCAAGTCACGAAGAGGAAAGAAGACCTGGGGTGTAGCTGAGTTTGCCCAGCTGAGGACATCCCCACGTACTCTTCACACACACAACACATGCCTCTGTTAGAGTATAGCACCATTTTGATCATGCTCTACGATCGTACGGAAATACTACATTTTCGCCCCATCTCTTACAAAGCACTGGTTAATGACAGAGCCACGGTCGCAGACTGCATCAGGGCACAAGGACAGTATAAACCCTAGAAGTCAGTACCAAACTGTCTTTGCCTCCACGGAGTTCAAAGTCATGCTTGGTGCTGAGCTATGTGTCACAGCAGGGCAGCGCTGTACCATCCTCTGAAGCGTTCCCTTGCAGGACCAAAGTTCTAGGTGATTTGAGACACCTGAGGTGACATCTCAGGTGGTAAGAGATAGCAGGCACTACAGGTAATGTAATAAGGGCTACCTACTAAGACCATGTCTATAGAGAATTCAGACCTGAGAAACTTCTTTGTCTGTTTTTTGCCAAAATCTGGTTTTGCATGAATCTGTCAACTTTCTGGGCATGACGCAGAAGCCTTCATTTTCTTTCTTTATGGACAGAAAGAAAGTAGCAGTCAGATACAAGGTTATAAATGTGAATAATATTGTTGAAATTCTCTATGGACATCAGAATCTCAGAAACGTTAACGTGTTTGTTGATTTTTTTCACTCCTTACAAATAATACATGTAAGTTATTGTGAAATACCTAAAGCAAGTCATAGATGCTGAAGTATTTAAATAAATAAACATCTGATCCTTGGCAAATGCTATAGTTGTGTGGTTTTAAAGCATAAAAAGAGTATTGTGAATTAAATTTGCCCTGCCTTACATCTCACAAGTTGGTTTCCCAGGAGAGCAATGAGATTCTAACCTTTATTTGTGTTCTCTATGACACAACAAAATAAGCATTTATGGACAGAAAAAAATTCTGGTTATTCCAAGCGGGGCTCTTTCTCAATGCAGTTATTAGTAATTCTTCGCCCAAACGCTTTCTTTTTCTCAGGGTAAACACATCTTTTTACGCTATACACAGACGCTCAATTATGCAGTCAAATAATGAACACTTTTTCAGAGATCTTGGCATCCAGGCGAAGTATCTCATCATTACATAACCAAACATAAGGAGGAGGCTGTTTGACATGGAGTTTGTCAGCTGGCATCTCTGTGGCAGCAGGGACTGGGGTATGGATAACGCGGGGAGCCTTTGGAAGACGTAGCCCATGAAGGTGCGTAAGGGCAGCCTGGCAGGCTGCAGGGGCAAGAGAGCCTGGAGAGCAGCCCACCTGCAGAGGTGGGAAGGGTCTTTCAGGGGCAAATGCTGGGACAATACGGTACTTGGGAGTAGTACAAGCCCTTTAGGAATCAAGAAAATACAGGACTCTCTGTTTTTATGAAAAATCACAGTTCTTTGACTAAAAATGGGAGAAGAGAACTGGTACCAGATTCCATTTCTGTGTCAGCAAAGGAAAACAGAAGTTGATAGAGGAATGTATCAGCCACAGAAAGCCTGAAGATGTCTGGGCTTTGCGTGAGCCTGAAGAGCCATAAGGGCTGTAGTGTGATCCCCGGGTACAGAGGTGAAGAAATGCCTTCACCCATTAGGTAGGATGAGGATACTGAGGTGTGAAACAACCTGAGAGATGCACGACCTGACACTGGGCCAGGTCACAGCTCTGTTACAGGACAAAGTGCCTTCAGCACGTGTCACTTGAAACTAAAGACTCTTCCTAAAGATCTTTTCTTGAAATTTACCTTTGTTGTGTAATAGGAACTTTAGAAGTATTATTGCACAATCTTTGAATCTGTAGTACTAGATCTGTCAAGTCCCTGTTCTCAAGTTGATAAGCTATCAGGTTTTGTAAATCTTCCCTTTTTTTTCCCCCGCAGGATTGATTTGTGGCTTATGAGGAGTGGCAGCCAGGCAACTATGTGAAGTGCTATAATTTTGCAAGTGGCTCAATAGCTCTAAAATTTAAAAAAAAAAAAAAGAAAGGCAAATGAGGAAAATAAAACGCAAACCTAAATAAGATGCCACAAAATAACAGGAGAATAACTTCTTTGACTTATCCATCAGGAGCCTGGATTATAACCACAAGAAATTAGAAGTGCTTATTTAGAAACATACATTTAATGTAATGGATGTCACTGGAAAACATGAAAGACGAATGGGCTACTGGAATATCTGGTTATTAGCTACCTAGAAAGGTCAGTATTAGATTCAAAGGAAGGGAATGGAATTTGGTTTACATGATCATGGGTTTGGAACAGGAGAGGTAAACATTAAAGCAAAGGATCGTGAGTCGACACTTTTCTAACATGTAGAGGAAATGAAAATTAATTGATCCATGCTACAATTCAATAAAGAGCACAGTAGATATTAGTAGGTGTTTAAAGAGCTGGTCACCCAAAATGTGCTGTGTGTCAAGTGATGGAACTGAATACATTTTGGCATACAAACAGAACAAAGATTAATTCAGCAATATACTTACTTAGTGCTCAGAAATGTTCACTTCACAGAGCCAAAAACAACTGTGAGCCACACTTGCTGGAGGGAGGGCAAAGAAAGTTTAAATTGGAAAAAAAAAAAAAATGCTTGGGGCTGTTTAAGAACATTCTACCTACGTGCAGAGACCGGAAAAAAGAAAGGAACATGCACTGGTTTAAAACCGTAATAAATCCTTCCTCTTTAGAGGGGAACTGCAAAGAGTCATTTAGAAATAGAGCAAAGGCAAATTTGGTGGTAATGACCATAAGTTCATGACAAGCTGCTGAACAAGACACCCAAGCTATTTAGATGTGCTTCTACAACAGCACAAAAAAAAAAAAAGAATTTCAGAACCTGGTTGCAATGACACAGTAAGTGCTTGCGTCAAAATATGCTTGCTGTGATGACATCGCCTTGTTTCTGGCTAGCCATTGCTCTTGTCCATGCAATGCCATCACATAAGGAAAGCTGCAAATTAAATTCACCTTTCTCTTGCTATCTTAGGAGTTAGGTCCCATCTGGCTCAGTGTGAATGTGTGGTCATGGAAGCAGAATTTAAAATTTGCAGTGAAGTTACATTTGACTCCACAAGAGGGAGAACTCCTTTGCTTGATGCTCTCCGGAAAGAATGAGAGCCCGTTGATTTGAGACCTTCTGCTCAGAGCAGCAGAATCAGAGCAACGTGTATATTCTCGCCGATAGCAAAAGTCCTGAGAAGGACACACTTAGCTCCATTGAAGAGTATCTGCTACATATTCTGAATAATGCTGTGTAACAGCCTGCTGCAAATTCAAATGAACATAAGGTTAAAGTTCAAGCATTCCTCTTTCCTTATAGGACTGATTTCATGTCTGTAGCAGAAGACGGATTTCCTCATCCTGTCTGTTTCCTATATATAACAGCATATTTGAATAGCTAATTCAAAAGGATGATGAACATCCTTTCCAGAACTTCCACATTAAGCATAAATAATAAACAAGCTAATAGTATCTAACAGACAATAAATTAGCTATGTTATGGTAATAAATGGAAATGAAAAAAATTGTTCTGTTTGAATGTCTGAGCAGTTCTCAGTCCTCATACTTCCCTTTTTCATCTTTTTTTCAGGTAAAACTTGTGAAATCTCCAAGTCTTTCTGCTATTTGTTAGTGAAGAGCTATTTATAAAGACACCCTTTGGAAAATACAGCGTTTCGGTGAAATCAGTTGCCTGTTGACCTCCTGCCAATATGATGTCACTACACAGGCAGCTATGGCCTTTGTTCTATATATATATATATGTTATTTTTCCATATCACTGTTGAATTTAATTCTGTTTTAACTGCCTTCTAGAGTAATCACCTGGCTCTGCCCACTTAGTGGAACACCAAGCCATCCTTGCCTTTCATCTCAGCTTGATATCCATCTGCTGCCAGTAATTCTCTCAATAAGTTAAGGTACTCTGAATTAACTCCTGCCAGTAATAGCAGCAAATGAATTATACGCACAGTGAGCAAGATCTGTATAAGCAGTGCCATCAAAAGGTAGCAAATGGAGAAGGATATGCAGGTTTCATATTCCTTTCTTCATTTTGCTTATTTTTCTCTCAGGCCGAGCACCCGTATTAGTTGTAGTGCTTGCTACAAATCTGGATGGTAGAGAGATGCATGTTGGCCTACTGACCTCTCCCCATATGTCTCAGCTATTCATTCTCCAAAATGTGTTAAGTAGTAGCAGGCTTGTCAGCGTTCCCACTTTCCATTCATGCCCTCGTTTGTCAGCTGTGCAGAGTTTCTGAGCCCTGTTGGGTTGCTTGCTAGGCTTGGCTATCAGCATGGTGGCACTTGGGTCGTTTGTGGAAGTATCACCTCACACCCTCGCACTGCACGAGCTTTGCCTCTTCCTCCTTCTGTGGGACCTGCATTTAGGCAGGGCCGTTTGGACCAGCTGCATCTGTGGAGGAAGTTACTAATGCTGAAGCAATTCTAGTTGACCCAAAATGTTCCTCCTCACCTTCTACATGACCTTGGCTGTAGTAAGCACATCGGTCCTGGCTTCAGGTACGTCCTGGTTTGAGGTAAAGCAGAACCAATTTTGTTCAGTAACTTTGCTTCTTAGCTGGGCCTCTTCTAACTACTGAAATTAACAGCATATTATGCAGACAATGTTCACTCTCTCAGAGTGGTAAGACCAATGTTTATAGCTGATGCCCAGGCATGGTGTGCAGAGAGGCTCCTGCTTATACTTATTGTTGTAATACCCAAGGGCAGCTCACTTTGTTACTTTGCCCCATTGGAGGGTCAGAAGCAGAAAAGCATAGTGGGGTCCCACCTGCAGGGAGGAGTGGACAGGACAGGTGACCCAAAACTGACCAACGGGGTATTCCATCCCATCTGCCTCATGCTCAGTATAAAAGCTGAGGGATCAAAGGGTCAGCTCACTCTTTCTTCAATGGCCAATGTCTGAGGAGGACTCTGTTTGTCTGCCTGTGATCCCGATCCTGAATGCAGATCCAGAATCCCGTTCCCATCCGTCACTGAGTCCAGCCTGGGACTGCCCCAGTGCCAGCCGGTGTCGTGATTGTCATCTCGGGAGCTTGATACGGTTTTGTATATATTTCAGTATTTCTTTTTATTTTATTATTAATATTTCATTAAAGTAGTTTAGTTCCTTCTAAACTCATACTTCTCTTTTTTCCTCCTCTGCCTCTCTCTTTGAAGAGGGGTAGAGGGGAGCATCTGTCAGTCCCATCTGGGGTCCCCCAGGTCCCCCGTAGCTGATTTGGCCTAAACCACAACAAGGTATTATATTGGCTCATATTGAGCAACAGATGCCAGTGAGCAGGATTTATTCCTAAAATTCACTGTAACTGACAGATCAAATCCTAGATATACTAAATATTGAATTGAGACCTACAAGTCACTAAGAAGTTTCTGCTTCTCTGGGACAGTGCAGATTACCAGACTTCACGTGTGTTTTGGTACAAGAGAAGTGATCTAACTTTCTAAGAGCTTTGAGGCCTTTTGGGGAGTGAGGTTTATTCAGTAATCTATACATTCTATAATCTGTATAAAGAAAGAGTCAAACTTTCATACATGGAAAATAGTCTATAATTTACCTCATGGCTGAAGATGATAACGAATGGAGCAATAAACTGGGAATTGATTCTTGTTCCAGGTAAGAATTTGGCTGTACAACAAACCTTCAGAGACCACAGTACCATGTTACTTTACTGTAAACCTCCTCTTTTGGGAGCTCAGGAGTGACAGATGATGAGTAGAATTGGGGAGATATAATCTCTCTAGAGTAACGAGTATTAAGATGTTTATTCTGTTCAGCAAACAGCAATTATTTTTTTCCACAGTTAGATGCTACACCAAGAATACCAACCGAGTACCTTGCACACTCAAGGCATCGGCTTATTTCTCCAAAAGACTAGAAACCAGGTAAGACCAAATTTCCCAGGACATGTTCAGGGAATCACAAGGAGAAATGCAACTATGATTTTATCCCCTCTCCTCTGCTAGACTGACTTCTGCTCCTATAATTTATCAAGACAAACTAGGTAAACATTTTGACTTTGAATGCAGAAAACATTTACTTTTACAAACAGCTGCACAAGTAATCTAGCTGCTGCCTAGGGACTAGTCATGTCGTAAATGACTGCCAAAACAGGTTTAAACTGTGGGAGTGCAACAGAGAGAAAAGGACCCAGGAAACTGTTCCTTTTTGCTTTAAGGCATTTCACGAGCTGACAACATGAAGTATCTGGTTTAGTGAGTAATTATCAGAAGCACACTACCATAGAATTGGATGCAACCTACAAAGAAACAGCATAAAGATTGCTAAAAATCATGCTGGCTTTGATGGAACTGTTCCAGCCTTCTTCAGCCATTCATACTCTCAAAGTAACATTATTGTAGGTTAGGGGTGAACAGGGTTAACTGATCCTCAAATATCATTATGGCAAGATTTGGTCTAACCAACTCACAGTGGATAAAAAGTCAATGAAAATTCATAACTGACACCACCTGAGGACTTATCCATCTTTTATTTATTTTAAAAATAAATGGTCATTTTTTCTAAGTCTTTCTGGTTTTATTAACTTGCTTTCCAATCGACAGTAATAAAAGGGTAACAAACGGCCCAGCATCTCTCCTAGAGACCTCAGGCTTATCTTACAGGCTGAGTGAATCTGTCACTGTCCACAGCAGTACAGTTCTGCCACCACATCTGGAGTGGAAGCTCTGGTGCTCTCTGACATGTCAGACATCTTAGGGGAGTGGACCGAGTTTGTCCAGTTGTGTTTTTTTAACAGGTGGCCTTTTGATTCCCCCTGCTTTTTCTCTAGTTCCTGAATCTCCCCTTATTTCCTAGTAATAAAGACTGAGCAAGCTTTCCAGCAAGTCCATCAACACCAATCTAGGTGTTAATCAGACTGAATTTCGTAAGAACTGCCACCTCTTTCCCTTTACCTCCTAAGTGATGTTACACAGAAGCAAAATGAGCATAGCTAGATCCAAAAGAAAAGGATCCATAAAATGTGTATGAGCACAGCTACATACTGCGGCGCTGAAGGACTTTTGGTGGCTCATCAAACAGCCCATGCAAAACTCTCCAACAAGACAGTAATAAACTTTCCTGTATGTCTCGGATGCCCTGAGAGGTCCATAGAAGAGCGAGGTGCCTGTGCACCAGGAGCTGCTGTGATTATCAGCCTAGAGAAGGGCAAGCAAAAGGTGACAGTAGCTGAGCCAGCAGCAAACCTGCCACATAAAGCTACCTAAAGACACATTTTAAAAGTGAAATACGGGAGCCAATTTGTTTAGCTTAATGGACTGATTTGCACTTCCAAATGCTGATCTGCTCTTCGATACAACCTAGATATGCCACTGAAAGCTGTGTCATTTTTAACAGACAAAAAGAAACATAACAACTCTGTTTTCAGGGCAGAATGAGGCATGAAGCAGAAAAGAAAGAGGAACAACACAGAGGGGATGCTGGGATTTGCCAAACGGTTTTATGACAGTTTGCTTGGAGACTTCTCAGCGTGCCTAGAAACCAAACCCAGTAAGTAAGATTTCCAAACGGGGTTTCTCAGAGCTAGAGGCCACCATAGAGAAGCTGTTCCTGGATTTCAGTTATTTTCTTGCTTTCCCTTCTCCTCAGGCCCCTGTCTCTTTATGTTGTATATGTTATACTTCCACTGCAAACAGCATGCAAAAAGGATGAGGGCATGAGGGCACCACCTCAGGTAATGGCTTCAATTTAATTTTTGCCATAGTTACATGTATATTGCCTTTCTTGCCCAAATCCTTTCATGGGCTTAGCCAGTTATACCTGTAAGGGTGTTCAAATTAAGGCCAAGTTTTCAGCCAGCTGAAGCCCACCCAAGCCACCGTAGGTGGTTTTGATGGTTGGGGATCTGAGATGTAACCTGTGTGATGACAAGCAAGCTATCTACCTCTTTCTAAGCCTCAGCTCTTTAAAATGCTGGTATCAGGAATTCTTCACAGCAAGATTGTTGAAGCACATACCTTAAAGATAGGATGATGCTTAAATACTTCAATAATGAGACTTTGATATGGACTTTTTATAGAGCTGTGCAGTCTGTAATACATCAGCCAGAATTTTCTAAACTTTCATGTAATATAAAGAATATAGCTTTGCATAAATTTTTCCAGTTACTGTCCATTGCATTACAGAAAGGCTACAACTTCCACTTGATTTCAAAAGGTTTTTAGAATAGTAGCAATCCCATTTCACACTGCTGAGAGTTTCTAGAAAGAAAAAGAGGTCTGGGATACCTAGAAAGGCAGCTGTAATTCGGTACACGTGCATTCAGTACCCACGCTGCGTCTTTCTGTCACTATGGAGAAGGACGTGAAAAGATATTTCTCAGTACCGAGACTAACGCAGCACTTAAAAAATAAATAAATAAATAAATAAAACAGGCCCAAAGCCTTTCCCCTTTTTAGGACATTCCAGCAGCAGTCACCTGGGCGATGCGGGGCGAGATGTGGGGAAGAAGGCTGCTCCTCTGCAAGAGGATGCTGCACTGCCATGGTGGAGCTGGACCACGAGGGGGAGGCCAGGTGGGCTGCCTCCCCCTGCACCGCCGCCTGCCCACGGCACTTGGGCGCATCCCTGACCCTTCACTCTGCTTTCACTTGACATCAACAAACTTTCCCTAATTGCACTCCTCGCCCGTTTGTCAGACAGGGAAAGTGCTCGGGGGAGGGGGGCTAAATGTCATCAGCTTACACCAGCTGCGGTCGTTGCAGTCCTACGATTTCTCAGAGCTCTGCAAAAAAGGCAGAATTGTTGCCTGGTACCTCCCGTGTTGTAGGTTTTATGTCCTGTTGACATCCGTGACATTTTTAAAGCAATCCGCCAATGTTTTATTTAAATTCCAAGGCAGGGCAAAGATGGGGACTGACAGCGGTTCGGCCTCTTGTGTGATTGAGAAGATGTATCAGCACAGGCTGAGGTGGGGTAACGCGGCCTCCCAGATACAGCACAGGCAATCCAGTTCTGCTAACGGTTCAGAGCAGGGTGGTTTTGCAAGGTCAGGTCCCTAGAAACAGGACTCAGGGCAAAACTGGTGACAGTGAGTCACCTTCATGCCTCCAGCACCGCCAGCTCAAGCGGTGGTGGTTTTCAGCTGCCCTATGGCTCTACCACGTTGCTTCCACGGAATGAAAAAAGCTGTAACACAGGCATGGTCGCTAGGAAATAATCAGCTGGGAATGATTTCTCTGTGTGAAGTAGGGCCAGGATATACATTTCTCACCCCTAAGAGCACTATAGGGCACTGTCAGAGAAATGCTGTGCTCTGGCTGATCACAGCCACCACGGGACTGCTGCGGTGCCACGAGCATCTGAGGACAAATGACAACGGCTTGAGCACGGCTGAAGACGATAGGTGGGTAGACCAGGCAGCAGCTGTGCTGAGGATATGAAGGTGGACAGAAGTGGCCTTCTGCACTAATGGGACACATACTCAGCATCCTACAGCCAGAACAAGAATATTCGGAGGCTGGCTTCTATCTGGGTTTAAATAATCCTGATTAAGTAATTCCTGCATTGATAGACTGGAGGCTGACAGTCCTTAAGCGGTGTGAGCTTCGTGCCTGTGCTGCTCAGCTCGAAGAGAGTCAGCAGGACTGGGCAGTGCCCGCGGGGGACAAGGGAGGACAGCAGTATTTTGCTACCAGTATTGTCTTAACTTACTGTTCGAAAGTCAGAAGTCATTCTCGCAAATTAATAAACCTAAAAAAAATCCCATGAGACCTAAATTAGCAGCGTGGGATTCTTTTTCTGTCGGGCCTTTTAGTTTCTCTGTTTATACTTTAGTGGCATTTCAGACTTTCCTCTGCAATAATAATGCATGGAAAGGGTATTTGTTTGAGTAGGTTTGTTCTTTTATTTGTTGCTTTTGGGTTTTAAAAGGAGAGAGTGCTACAGAATCAAAAGATTCAAGTGAGGGTTCAACCAAAGACATGGCATAGTTTAAAGTAAGAAATGCAATTAACAGATTTTAATAATTACCTTCATTGGGAAAGTCAAGGAGGGCAATTACGGTGCAGCTGTGGTCACCCTGCAGTTTCAGATGTGGCTGATGGGCCTCTTCTGCCTGAACCTTCTCAGCACACTGCCCTTCACCTCCTCATTAACTCCTTCCAAAAGTTGTCACAGGAGTACAGAGAGCCAACAGTAAATGAGCTGATGTGGAACCAGGGAAGAAATCAGCAATGGGTGTGCAAGGACATCACCAGTCTTTCTGCGACAGCCATGCTAGCAGACAACACTCAAAGATTTAAGAAAGCCATATATCTGTTTTTTCCCTTTCTCCCTTCATATAGCAGCAGCTTACTTCTTTGCAATTTTTCCCTTGCTTTTTTCCCCTACTCTTCTTTTTTTACCATTTCACTGCCATAATTAGATTCACTTGAGAGTGATTTTACTTTATACAACGGTATTAAGGACAGCAATTTCTTTTCATTGCCTCCTTTTTCCCCTCCTCCGCCTCAAAATTTGCTTTAATGACTTGTCCTAATTAAGTTTGAACAAATTCTTTATTATGTTCCCAGATTTTCTGTGGTGTGATCACTTAACCTGCAAATTATAATTGCAGGTTTGGTGCCCGTGCAGACTAATCATTATAATTGGTACCTGCTACATCCCTTTTAGTTTTTATTATAGCTTTACACTCAAGGAAGATAAGACAGTTCCATTTTAGGAATAAACAGGATACAGTGTCCTAAAAGAACTGTGTTTGTCTTCCAAATGCATAGTGTTTTCATATAATGTATTTAACTTTTTAAAAGAGAATCTGGTGAGTGATATCTGGGTAAGTGTGGTAAGAATTAGATCACAGTTTGAAACAAAACCAATACTTCTGAGCACATTAGAAATGGACCAAAAATCAAACCAATGTTTGTAGGACCAAAATGAGTCACTCTAAATGAAAATTTGACCAAAGGTGTTTTCAAGAGACAGTTCTGACTCACCATTGCATTAGTAAATCTAGTCCTCTTCACTGAAAAGATTAATGATGGATGATACAGGTCTCTCTGTAGTAACTTCACTTCCTTGCAGCTCCACATAATGAAGACGGCTGTTTGAGACCTGAGCTAATGATTTGGTAGGAATGCCCTGCAATGCAGATAAAATTCAAAACCAACAGATCTGAGCTTGCTCTAGGAAAGAAAGCATGAGCAGGAAAGTGAAAGAAGGCTCTAGAACAGTCAAAAGTTTGTGGGTTGTGCGTAGGAAGGTGCATAAATCGTGGATATGTACACAAGCTTCTTGCCCCTGCAACGCTGGTTGACAAACACCATTAAAAACTGCTACTTCTTTTTTAAAAAAGTCATGCTTCTGTAAAAAGTTTCAGACATCAAAAATAAATCTAGTAATCTTCAGAGAACTTGGTTGAAGTTTTAATTGGTGCGCATTTAAGATTTTTTTTTTTCTTTCATTCACTCTGAGCTCAGGTAAAAGGGTAGAAGAAAAGTTACAGAATTAGAAAATTATTTGGAGCTGTGATATTTTTAATTACCAGCGCACCACTGATGCTGGATAAAAATAGAACCACATTCTATCTGCTATAAGTGGCAGAAGTTAATACAAATTGACACTGCTCTACAGCCACTTAATAGTCTGTATAACCAAGACATGAGGAAGTAATTTACAACATTTTTTAATTTTGTCTTTGACTGCTTGTAGTATCTCTTGTGCATTTAACATTTCATTCCCAATACCACCCAGAAACCAGCTTAAAGTTTTTAAGAGGTTATTGACTTAGTGTCTGTACCTATAGTCCTTCATAGACCTAAGTCAATAGTCAGCAGACATTTTGCTCTGATTTAAGTCCAAACCTTTCTCTTTGTCAGACCGAGCCTGACAATTTTACTCTGCATTTTCATTCCGGAGAGTATGTCTGTATTTTATATTTCCGTCTGTATTTTATATTTTCGTCTGTATTCACTCTTACGAAGTGCAGACTTCCAACGGAACGGAGAGTTGCAAAGGCCCCTGCAGCCCTCACCACCACATCGTTCCCAGCAGCAGGACTCTCTAACTTAGCCTTGTGCAGGCTTGATTCATCTGGGGCTTTTCCTGCATACTGCTATGGAGAAAGGCAGGTAATCCTAATGGTGAAACAGTTGTCGGTACCAGCACTAGCTCTGCCCTACGGCCATTTTATGCAGTATATTCCCAGGCTAGTATACCTTTCTCAGTGCAGTCATAACAGGGACGTTCTGCAACTCATCCAGCAGAGTCCAGCAAAGCAGTACTATTTTCTCCCTTCCACATCTCCTTTTCTCTCCAGCTATTCTGCTCCCTTCCTCCGGAGCTTGTAAGGAAACCTCTTTACCTGATTTTCCATTCATTTCCTTCCTGATTTGCTCATTCCTTCTTGCTGCTGCCCCAATGATCGCCAGCTATCGCACTATTCTCTCTCCCACCCTATTTCAGCCTTCCCCCTCCCTTTCACCCAGTCTTGTTCATAAAGTCTGTGGGATACGGAAGTCTCCGGTTCAGTGTTTGCACAATATATTGCACTTGTGATTGCTGGTGACTGTTGCAAGGCTATTTTTCATAATGCATGCAGTCATCCTAAGCTTTCTGCAAGTTCAAAAGTTCCTTATTTCATCTCATATTCACAACCTTTCAGCTAGAAAGCGTCCCTGACCGTTGTTGTAACCATGACTTCACACCATGGAAATAACAAATCACCCCAATGGAGCAAACAGTTTCCACTGGTGATTATGCTACTTTAAAAGGACAGAGAGACCTTGTCGCATCGCAGAATACATCTATACTGTCTAGATAAATTTAAAGCTGTAATAGTGTAGCTACTGCCAAACCTTTCACAATGGGTTACATGCTAAAATAATAAAAATCAAAGCGGGGCATAGGGTCTGATGGAAAGTTTATTTTAGTTGTTTTTACCTAAGGGTCAGCCAGGTCCTGGGAATAGAAACGCTCCGGTGATGCTGGGGAGGGGGCTTTCCCACAAGCGTTTGTAACACAGGGAGGGCCACTGCTGGGATTAGACAAAAGGTAAGTGTTGGCAGTCTGGAGAGGGCCAGGTGGGGAAAGCCCAGCTGCCAGGGGAGAAGAAGACACTGGACTAGCAGGTCCTCGGGAGTGAGCTACATGTCCATACTGACCCTTGGTGGAAACTGGTGGTCGCCCTAGTACAGATGAGAGTGTTCAGAATGGATATACAAACTAAGAAGAGCCATGTTATTTAGAATGAATTAAAATACAAATTAACAAAGCCAGATTTCTTCCAATCCACATGTCTACAATACAGTTTCCTTCAGAAATAAGTAGGCTGCTAGGTCATGGAGTTTGGTCTACTGACTGTATTGACACTGGCTTACTCAACTAATTAAAATCCTCATTAGTGATGTTAACTGAAAAACTGCTATTTTCAGGTCAGGCTTCTGTCTGCGTTCATTTGTATGATCCTGGGGTTAAAGCGCGGGGATTCAGCAGCAGAAAATAGCTCTTCCCAGCTACCTCACCCTCTTCTGCTGCGCCCTTGACAAAAGACTTGATCCCTTTGACTTTCTTTGCCAGGTTGTAACATGGAGGCAAGAACTTCCCACTTGTCAGACACACAGAAGCTAATTTCCCGGTATTTGAAAAATGAGGTGCCAGAGAAAAAGGGATTAGTTTTATTTATTCATTCATTGACATTATTCTGAGCAGTTTGTGAGCGTACACGGCGCGACTCGGTAAATACCCAGAAGATTTTGTGTTGCAATAGATATTAAGCTGTATACACACAAGTGATAAAAGCGCTCTAAAAACCCATGACTGAGGTACCTAGCAGTAATACTGTTGTGTGCAGGCAATACAGACTTGCTTGATTAAAAAAGAAGAGTGGAGGACTTGCACATGGAGGTGTACAGGACTGTATAAGAATACTGCTAGAAGTCAAGTACTGTGTCACCAGCTTCCCCTAAAGCACGCTGATCAAATAAGTTTTCCTTGGCTTACTATGTCTTTGAAGGTCTGAACGCACTTGTGTTCTTTAGGTAATCAGTTCACAGTATTGTGTTTCTGCAGTGCACTTCACGATTTTTGCCTTTAAAGAGATTTTTCTGAGCCACCTATACTAAATACAACTGTTAAGATTCATGCTGATTGAAACAGATGAATCTCTGTGAAATAAGCTGAATGTGCCTACCTAAAAGAGAAATGGTACATTAGAGTTCATGCCATCTACCTCCTCCCCATTCTTTTATGAACAAAGCTTAAACGGGGTCTAAGAATATTTTATAATTTTGTTTCTGTACTGAAAACCTCACCCTGTTATCTTGTCACCAAGGATGTTTTGCAGGTTTTTTGACCCGTGTTTGAATATGTGTAGTCCACAGCTGCAAACACCAAAAACAAAATAGTGAAGAAATCCTCCCTTTTTTAATTACTATATGGCTATAATGCATGACATCTCTTTAAACACTGCTGACTAATACTCCATTTTCTAATTAAGGATTATTATCAATTCCCCTTTTTAATAAAGGGAAAGTGTTATTGCAAATTGCACTTTTATAGTAAGTAGCTTTTTAGCTGTTGCTTTACTGTAGAAGAATTTTATAGTACTCTCAGCTAAAATCCAAATACTTTATAACCCTATATGGGTCATCTGAAATTAAACATTTTTTATATATATCTCAGGTAGGGTATAAACACCCAGACATATTCTGAATCATGATTTCAGAGCCCAAAGAGAATTATCAGTCAGGGAGGGGATGGAAAAAAATATGAATTTTATATATTAGAGAATATGTACTTTGTCACTAAGCCAACTGATATATTAGAAAAATTATTTGCAAAAGAACAAGACGAAGTATTTCTTCAGTCACATATTTGTATTTCTGTATGTAATATTTCAACAGTCCAAAGTGAAAACATTAAACTTTAAAAGCTGTATGGTAGCATTAAAAATGCCTATATTCTGTTCTATTTTCCCTACAGAGCATTTTCTACCTGTAAACCCCAGATAAAAACATCAGTACAGCTGCATCAGTCAACCCAGGGCTGTCAAAGCCATTGAGTCCCTGGCCGATGTAACCCTACTGGCCGTTTCATTATATCAGTGTGAGATAAAGCCTTATCAGTGCAGCAGTGCTCTGGGCCCAGTGACGACTGCGTGCCACAGCTCGCAAGCGAAGCTGTTCCTCCACTCAGCCAAACCCTCAGCAGAAACAGCCCCGCGTTGCCCTGGGAAGGGCCACCTCAAAGATTTGGGGCACAGCGGTGATTGAGGGCTGATGCAGTCTGAGATGGACAAACCACCCCGGGGCGGCCGCACGTCCCTCACAGCGAAATCCTTGTGCCCGCATCCTCCGGAGCACACTGGGTGTGTGGGTTCCGGAGTGTGTCCTGCATGAGATGTAACTCTGTAATACAGGAAATTCCATATGATCTGGGATATCTGTCGAGGCTGGAATCTGGCTGATGTCTGAGCAATGCCCCACAGCGGGAGCCCAGGCCCTGAGCTTGGTGGCCTGAGGGGAAAGAGAGGACCCTCGAGGGCGTCACCCTGGGAGAGCCTCTGCGGCTATAAGCTCAGGGACTACTTGTTTCCAGAGACTGTCTTCCAAAGAGCACTAATAATTAACCTCGTGCTATATGCTGTATTAAATATACATCATTAGCTTTACAAATGGTTTTCCACAATGTGGAAAATAATCACTGCATTTTGAAATGTCTTAGTCCTGAGCCTCGAGGAATCCTACAACATTTTCCAAAGAAAAACTCGGGTGCTTTCACAAATCTGCTAAATAGCAAAAACTATGAACTCACAGACAGTGTTTTCATGAGATTAAAATCTCTCACCACCACCCTGATGGCTCTCTTACTCAGAGTCCACTACTCCCTAAATACTGAGAACACCTGCACACTACAATACCATTATTAAAATCCTCAGGCTTTTCCATGTTTCTCGTGTTTTTATAGGATGGAAAAAAAGGAAGGACATTTTGGGGAACATATTGTCCCAGTTGGAGACAAAAAAGTTCCATGGTATGAATTGATTTGGAAGTGGCTGACTTCTGGTGAGAATTAGAGTGACGCAACTTCAAGGTCAGGAAGCACTAGAGATTAAGAACTGCTGCAGCTCCCCATACTACGTTTTGAATATTATTCTATTTTCCTATGAAGAAGTTATTTCTTCATCTTCCCAAAATACACGGTCTGCCCAGATTTCCTCCCTCCTTACCACTCTAAGTTCTTAACCAATCAACCCTCAGAAAAAGTGTCGCCCAAACTTAGCCCCAGACTGGAAGTTCCTGGGGTCAGTAACCAGAGGCTGCTGAGATCCTTCTCTCAGATGTCACATAGAGAGCCCAGTTTCCCTGCCATTTGCAGAATAACTACTAGCTCTTTTCTCTTGTGTTTCACTAAGTACTACAACAGCTTTGTGGAAGTTCTCCTGCAAAACGCTGTCACCCTCAAACACTGAAGAATTACAAGTGCTTATAGCACCACTTCAGTAAATTTTCTGAGGTTTAATACTAAATAATATTGTTAGTATTACACAGTTTAATACTGACGTTACAAGCATCACAAAGGCAAACTACACGTGTACTATGTACTCAATGAAACTCTAAAGACTTCCCTCTTGTGGAGAACTTGGTCATGCAACGGCAGAACATAGATCTAGAGATTTGAGGAAAACTTTTGGCAGCAAGAGAAGACAACGTGGCGGGACAGCTTTATGACAAACCAAAGAGAACTGGATTATAAATCATTACCCAAATAGAGAAGGCATTTCTTGGAAAAGGCCAAAGTACTATATACAGTTGTCTGTTTACTGAGACACAGATTGGCTTCCCTACAGGGAACAGGACAGTGTGGGCTGTTAACTTAAATGGTGTAGACGCTGTATTTCAGCATTGCCAGCAGTCACCAAGAATGACCATAAGTAACAGAAATGAAAAAGGTCAAGATGTAGATGAGCCTAACAAACGTTAATGATGATCATACACTGATCATCATGTTGGGCTCCTAACTAAACAAAAAGATTTAGGGAGTAGGTTAAATGCAATACTATTAGCAAATCCTCCCCCACAGAGTGATTCAATCAGTTGCATAAATGTCATTTTAACTATAGTGCAATCAACATACTTAACACACAGTGACGCAGACCATACAAAAGCTAATGTTAGCATCATTTATCCTCTTTTCTTGACACTAGGACCTGTTTTTTAAAAGGCAAAGGCATATTCTTTTTGTATGTATGCATCCCCCCCCTCTACTCCGCACTGGTGAGACCACAACTGGAATACTGTGTCCAGTTTTGGGCTCCCCAGTTCAAGAGGGACAGGGAACTGTTGGAGCAAGTCCTAGAACATAGGAAGTTCCGTTCAAATACACGGAAACACTTCTTTACAGTGAGGGTGACAGAGCACTGGCACAGGCTGCCCAGGGAGGTTGTGGAGTCCCCTTCTCTGGAGATTTTCAAGACCCGCCTGGATGCAGTCCTGAGTAATGTGCTCTAGGCAATCCTGCTTTAGCAGGGGAGTTGGACTAGATGATCTCTAGAGGTCCCTTCCAACTCTGAAACTCCGTGATTCCATGATTAATAATATATTTTATCAGACTGACTGCCACAAGTAGAAAAAGAAGACAAAATGTCAGGTAAGCACAATGTTGAAATAGTGTAGTGGTAGCAGCACATCATCAAGCTCTTACACATCATTCTCACTTGCAATTTCATGTTCTGGAACCTACACGCATGCAACCATTCAAAGATGTGTTAGAAATAGCGCTCTCCAGAACCACCCTAATTACACAGGCCCCAACCTCACCAAACCCGTTATGAAAAGCAAGCCGCCTGTGGCCAAAACAAACTGAATATATTTAGTCCCTTCCCAAGTACAAAATGTAATCAACATGTCTCCACTACCGGCACAATAAATACCCCTTAACAAAGGAAAATCCACTCCTATGCTTGTACTTCTGGGGACACAACACATTTCATCAAGTGCTCTCAGGGTAACTACGCTGGTGAAACTAAGCAACGACTGCGCACCAAGAAGAACGAGCGTATAAAAGCTGTAAAGGACAGAAGCACCCACTTATCAGGGAGGGAATGTTTCTTAGAAAATAATCACTGCATTTTGAAATGTCTTAGTCCTGAGCCTCGAGGAATCCTACAACATTTTCCAAAGAAAAACTCGGGTGCTTTCACAAATCTGCTAAATAGCAAAAACTATGAACTCACAGACAGTGCTTTCACGAGATTAAAATCTCTCACCACCACCACCCTGATGGCTCTCTTACTCAGAGTCCTCTTCCTCTCTCTGTTCCTTACCCCAGCATCCTCTTTCCTTTGAAAATATCAGCTACTTTCTCTTTGAGATGGTCTGAGACACAACTGATGTCATAACTATAAGGCAATGCTCTCAACTTGTACTTAGCTTTGAAGTCTGCTGCTTCTATTTCAGACCTGGAGAAGGACTCACATGTCCAAAATCTTGTCTAATTTTGCCAGTGATACAAGCTAGTCTAATAAAAGATGTTGCTTCCACCAACAAAATCTGTCTTGATTATGTCTTCAGGCTGTCATAACAACAGCACCACCACCATTATTCTTCATGTAACATAGTCAATCAGTAGATATTTTATTTTTCTCTTTCTATAAGTGATGCATAAAGCTAAAATAAACCAGGCACTGCTTTTTTTAGACTGATGGCTCAGAGAGAGAAGGAGAGAGCACTCCAAATAGTGCTCCAACCAGCAGAGACGTAATCCAGGCAGAAAGTGTGTGGGGGCAGTGAACAGGCAGGGGTAGAGAACTTGTGGTTTCAAAATACATATACAAACACCTGAATCAAAAAATTAAACTCAGAACCAGAGTAAGGTGAGAACAGAGAGACATGTTCAACCAATGACACTAAATGTCAGAAAATTCATTAATTGAATTGGAATTATTTGTGAGAAACACGTGACAATGTTGAATTAAACTGAATACTATGCTTAAGCAAACACAGAGGATATAAGGTTGAATACTTTTGCTCCCAGGTCTCTTTTTACTTCTTTTAAAAGCTGACATCTGTCAGGAGTGTCTTTTTGAGGAGAAACAGAAGACAAAACTCAGCTGTAACAAAAGGAGGCGATCATCTGCCAAACAAACACAGGGGACAATACAAGCATAGGGTGAAAAAGGACATAACCAAAATAAGGCTGCCACGAGAGGCAGCCTTCGGGAGTGCTTGAGTAATTACACACAGGGGAGAAGGCAAAAAGCAGGAAATAAAAGACATGCAAATATTTTGACTAGATGTCCATAAAGACAAAAAAATGGTGACTCTTAGAAACATGATGTAGATCAGAAGGACCTGGTGAAGGAGACGGAGGGGAATGATACATGGCTTGATCAGCAAGAGAGGAAGATGATTTCTGTGGCAGCATTGTTACAAAATGTCAAGCTTCAGCAAATATTATAAACCTCGGTTGCTTCTGGACCTGATAACTGTTTCACATATCCAGATTAGTTTACTTATTAAATGCCTGATCTGCTGAAGGCAAAACAAACACTATCGTGTCAAACTTCTTTCACTGACTACTGTATTGCTTTTAAGGAGTAACGGAGACCTGTTCCCCAAGTATCTATTTCCTTGAATAAGATGCTTATTTAAAGAGATGCGTGGGACAATCTTCACACATATTTTCAAACATGCAGCTTGGATCCATCAGAGTTTTATTCATACAGTCATTCTTCAACCTTCTTTAAAGGACAGTCATAACAACCAGACATCTGAATTCCAGCATAAGCATGTATCTGTACCGAGCATCATCTTCCACCCAGGTACAGCTGTACTCGATAGGGAAGAGAGAATCAATTTCACAGCGTTGCCGGTGTTATAAAAAAGAGGATTAGTCAAAAGGATCAAGAATGTCTGTCTCAGTGCTCCACTGCATAAAGGAACAGAGCTCAAAACAAAAGCTTTGAGATGCGCATTACCTATTGTATTTGAAAGAGTATTTTGCTTTCTTCCTCAGGGTATTGAGTCAGTCCTGAGCTCTCCAACACTGTCTGAGCAGCAGGGAGGGAGCAGGTCCTGAAAAAGGCACAGAACTGATCAGTGAGAACACAGTGTGATCACAAGATTTTCTGCATTAGTTTTCCTCCACAAAATCATTCCCCTCAACTGCCCTGTAGGGTGTCTTTTCTCTGTTTCAGGTACAGTAACCCTTGTCTTTGATCTTGTTCCTTCCCAAATATTGCTTTGAACTTCCAGGAGCTCATTTTCATTTCTCATTTATATTTCAATGTTTTTATACACTTTACCACACCCATGCTTGCTCACTCTCTAGCACCCCAATTACTTTTCTAAAGTTTACAGTTCTCCTGTAAAAAAAAAAAAAAACAAAACACTAAAAACCAACAAACACATTCAAACCATACAGAATACCTCAGCCTTGATGTCACGAGTCCTTTTCTTTCACCTCTCCAATTTTCACACCACCTACAAGCAACTGCAATGTCTACCTCACTCTAAACCCCCCCAAAACCTAAACTTTGTGGCTTTGAGATGTTTTAAGTATTGTTGTTCATATAAAACGATGAACTTTAATAACAGCCTCACCTTATGAAGTCTCAGCAGCCTTTATGACTACTGAGCCTGAGTTTTATTCCCTCAGGGCATGGACCGTCATCAAGAGAGGGGCCTGCTGAAACCCTACCGCGTGCACAGTCATTCTCTCTGTGCTTATTAGTAAGTCTCAAACATCCCCACAGAGTACTGAGCTAACTACACCAGTGGGTTAATATAAACTGCACAGCTTTTGTCAAGAGGCTCGACAATTGCTAAAGACACTAGCACGTTACAGAAAAACATCTAGTTTCCTAAAGTAACGCTACTATTTCTTGCTTTGTAGCCTACTTCTCTACTGATACATCTTATGTGAATTTCAGATTTCAGTAATTTTTAAATTGCTTCAATAAGACTGTTTTGGAATGGTGTACTATGTGAATATACATATCCATAGGTCATTTAGACGCCACTTGCAAAACTACACGATGCCACAACAAAGCACATACAAAACCATAGCCTACGTGTGGTGTCCTCAGACACGTCTAAGCAAATATAGGGCCCAGAGAAAAGGAAAAGTCCTTTAAGTGCCTCTGAAACCTCCATTCTAAATCTCTCCCCTTTTTAATATTAAACAGCCTTTGTGCTGAACATTTCTGAAACTTCCAAAGAAACTCAAAAAATCTCATCTCTTGAAACATGTTATGCTTCCCCAAATTCTAGAAAGTTAAAGCACAAAAAAAAAAAATCTATATTGCCATGGAAATGCACCAAAAAAAAAGCTCTGCTAAAGGCAAACTCCTGCTTTAAATCTCTGTGGACTTATTTTCAGTTTAGAAGGTGTCCATAGGTAGCCCTTACTGGTGTCCCCCAGTGCTGCAAAAGACCACCACAGGCTTCAGAAAGTCCTCTGCTCGTCTAGGGAATCCAGCGTCAAATCAAACAGGTAGAAGTCATGATTTTATTGCACCACCTTTAACAAGCAGAACGGCCAGAGCCATTTTCTGGAGGTTTGAAGAAAACCTAATTACATTTAGCCAATTCTTTGCAAGTCTGTGGGGAACAGATATGGCCTTCGGAAAACTCAAAAGGGTTTTTTTCATAAGCATTTCTGTTGGACTTTCTGCTTATGTTTTTCATTCTCTGTTCATGTAATCATATTAATGAATTACCCAGGTAGCAGCTTTCCTTCTCAAGAATGAAGTGTCAACTGAGTTCATTTGTAAACTGAAATGTGTCCATTTAGCAACCAAGTTTAAAAAATGCTGTATTAAAATTCCAAAATCTTGTATGCAAAATTAATTTTGGAATTCAGGAATTGTATCAGCTTATTGCAGTAATGGAAAGTCTGATTGCAAATGTATGATGTCAATTTAAAAAAGAATTATTTTGGTAAATTTTGTATTCAAATTCAGACAATTTTTAACAAAGATTTCACTATAGGGGTTCTCGAAAAAGAAAAGGCAGCAAAGAAAATATCAGTATTTTCACTTTTTAATATTTCAAAGTTATGTTCTTAATGCTGAACATCCACAAGTTGAACAGTCTTTTAATTTAATATTTATAGAAATAAAATTGAAAACTTAATAGTTCTGCCAATATAATAAACGTTTTACCGTGTAACATTTATTTTTTATGATCGTTTATGTCTTTAAACTGAAATACAATCTCATTGGTTCAGGTGAGACAACACGACAAAATTTAGTTCTCATTATTAGCTAAAATCTGTTTATATATGAGCTCCTTCTTGATTAACACACATTAAAGCAATTAATGTACAAGAGAATCTCACCTTGCTCGTTGAAATGCATGTCTGTAATAAGACAACTGTGCTGCTCTCTCTTAGGTAAACGAGCCACAATAATGAATTCCCTCTGGGTTTTATCAAAAAAGGGATGAAGGCTGTTGCTTTTTGGCAAGTAGAGTCTGTTGAAACGGTCACGTCATAACGTGGCACCTGATGAAAGGAACATTAAACCAGTTCTGAGATTTGCAGTGGAAACCACTGCAAATACAGTAAAAAAAAGAGGCCTCAGTGGAATATGGCCCCGACCTCAAAAATCATGATTTTCTGTTCTAAAATTAGTTTTTAGTGATACTTGCAGAACAGACTTCTAAGTCATACTTTTTGCTACCTTCATTTTGACAAATCTATTGGTATGAACAGGAGTCTTACATAAATAAGACTCGTGGACTAAAATCTGAAACCATTTGTACCAACAGTAGATTTAGGTATTGCCATTTACGCAGTCACCATCCCATTCTTTTTTCTGATCCTGAGCAGATTGTGCAATGATGCATCCACCAATTAGATTATATTTCTTATTTAAAATATAACTTATGATTAGGCTCTGTTGATGGGTACACACAGTTCATCATTATTTTCTTCCTACCTGGCCGTGTGTAACTTTTTCATTAAAGGAGTGTTGTACTTCTGCTAATAATGTCTTCTGGAGAGTAGTACTTAGACATAGCGTTTCATTTCTACAGCTGTCCTGCTTTTGCACCAGAGCAGACTTAAAATCTGGCCACCATGGATTATGAGCAGAGCAAGCACACACAAATTTCCACCTGCCTACCTGGATATACCATTTTATTTTTCTACAGTGACAGTCTTATGTCACATGCATGGTTTTGGTTTTGGGGTTTTGGTTTTTTTTTTTCCAGGTATTTGGCAAAGCACTAAACCTGAGAATCGATAAAGTAATATTGTAGTAACTTCAACAATGACATATTTTGTAAGCATAAGAAAAAGTAAGGCTCAGAGGCCGATAAGGCTGATAAGACTGAGAATCCTTACAAAAATGTAATTGCTTAGAGCGGCAAATCTGATATGGACACAGTTTTCATAACATCCCTCAGTTTTACACAAATAAATGAAGTTTTGGCAGTATTGTTCACAGGATCTGTCTAGCCACGGTGACTTTCATCACTTTAAGCACATACTTTTTATCATGTACACTCGTCATCTGATTGAATTAAACAGATTCAGTTATTTCCTAGCGGTAGTTAGCTTTGTTATGAAGCTATAATTTACTGCTCTGCTGCACTTGCATGCCGTATTTTTCCCATTGCCCTCTGTTCCAATTTGACAGCTCTTCTCAGCCGATGGCATTTCTAGAAAACAACCAGATTCCAACTGTTTGTACCAAGAGAAGGTCTGGATTCGAGGGAAAAAAAGTGGTAAACACCAGCTACTACCAACTGCAGATTTGGGAATTTAAGCTGAACTCAGCTGACTTGTATGAAACAATAAATTGACTTATGGGCAAGAAAGACTTCTCACAACTCCCAGCTCCCCACATTGCCCGTCAGCAACTGAAGTAGGGTGAATGGTTTGGTTTGTTTCTTCGGAGGAGGGAGAGGGAAATAAAAGGAGGAGGAAAGTAGTTTTTTAGCATAAGCCTCCAAAGAGAAAAGAGATTTAACATAAAAAGGACTAGTAATTGGAGCAAAGTATGCTACCATTTATTTGTAAATTACTACAGATAATAAAAAAAAAATTAAACCAGGTTTAATAGCAATGGCTACACACTGAAAGCAAAGATATGCTGACTGACACTAAGGAACCAAAGGATTTACTTGTGTAATAGAGTACAAAAAACACAGACAGGATGTTCACTCTGTAGTAGGGCCCCCATTGCAAGTAAGATGCTTCAGTATGTCCTGAGAAACTTGGAAATTAAAAAAGTCTCTTCTGGTTAAAAATTATCTGTTAATTTTGCAATGAATGTAATTTTTTTGCTAAAGAAACTAACGGAGCCTTTAATCAGCAAGAATGGGAAGGTTTAAAATCCAATATTGAGAACACTTCATTTTATTGTCATTTTGAACAGTATGTATTACTTTACTTTTTTCTTTCCAGGTTAAACATCTCTTTACTTAAGAGGTGAATGAGTGCTACTTGTAGACCAGTCCGTTGAAAAGCCCTGTGATCATAAGACTATGAGGTTTTCCAGTTATTTGAGTTCCATTAATAACAGCTCAGCTAATTAGCAATTTTAAAAGGATCAACCCACTAACAAATTAAAAGAAGTATCTGTATACAAAGAGAGATTGTTCAGTTTGGCTCCAGTCTTGATAGTAATAAATAAAAGCATCTATTGTGTGAAAGCGGGGAAATGTCTCATCCGCAGCGATAGGGATTCATTTTGGAATGACACAGTCGCAGTTTCTATTTTCTCAGTGTTTTGTGGGATATGTTTTGGTTTCTGCTTATTGAGAGTGAAATTTAAGGTCAGAGGCCAAATGATGTCAAAATGCCTTCTAATCATTTGATGTGACAAGGCAGCTGAGCTGTTCAGGATGCGTCCCAAACGCTACAAATAGGTGCCGTTTAAGGGAATACTGTTGGCGGACTTACTGTTTGCCTGCAGCTCATCTTTCACAAATAAAGTGGCCAACAAGGACATCTCTGAAAATATTGCCATATCCCTCTAAAAGTGGAAATGCTGCTATTCTGACACAAAAAGAGATTGTCGTAGAAAAAGTGGTTCTAGAGGTATTGGCTGGATGCCCCATCGCCCCAAGCACTGTGATGTCTTTCATGGAGGCTATGAAACATTTCAGTTTGCCTTGGATTAGGACACTGGCAGTACACAGCATGTGATCCCAGCCTCAGCAAAGCATTCTTTCTCTTCGGGATACAGCTATGGAGTGATTTTTCCTAGGAGATTAGATGTATCTAGCCTGGGCATCTGCAATACTTTTTTCTCTCACATAATGGAAAGCTTTTAATCAGAAATGCAACACAAGCTAGTAACAGGAGCCCTCTTGGCTTTCTCAAAGCAAAATCACAGAAATAAAACCAAATAAAAAACTCCAAAGACCCTAAACTGGTTCCCTAAATATGCAGCAGACAATTCGTATAACTTGGAGCAAAAAGAGCCACATGTTCCAAAAAAGAGAATGTTACCGCACACTCAAAAATTATTCTAAGGGCAACCACGCAAGCTACCTGCTGGCATAATGTTATCCGTGTATCACAACTGAAAGCTTGTTAAAATAACTTCAGAATTGCTACTCTGAAAACATCAGGGGTACTGTGAGCACAGCACTCTGTCTTCCAGCGGGCTGCTATCAGGCACTGTGGAAATAGTAAATGGCCAAAGCCACAGGGCTTCAGTCCGTAAGCCATGCCAAGAAATTATGAAGTCAGTAGATTTTGTAAGCGAATGCCAGAACAAGATACATAGACTATAGCTCAGCAATTTCCGAGAGGAAGATTATGGAAATACATTGCTTTTCCTGTATTAAAAGCTGTGGTGATCTTCCATTCAAAAAGCTCTGTCATCATCTGCCAGTGCCTGTGATGAGACCTTTCTGTCGTCATTTCATACTGAGCACGATAACCCATTGCTGCCATCAGTAACGCCACAGTAGAAAAGGCAAAATTTTGGCTGGTGGATCTCCAAGGATTGATTTTAAACTTCCCACGAAGAGCCTAAGCACAAATGAAGAGAGTCCTGTAGTTTTTGAATGTAGTTGAAATTATGTACACAGTTATATTCTGCTAAAATAAAGAGAGAATTTCCTCATGTGATGAAGTTTTGTTGCTCTCAGTTAAGTATTTCTAAACTGTATGCTAGATAAATCACAATGAATGAAAGCAAATAAAGGAAAGGTATTAGCACGAACGAGAGGGAAGACGAAGTCCTGTAGGAAAGGTAAGAGTTTAATAGAAGTGACCTGAACACAAATCTTCATATACTGGTGGTCTGAGGGAAGAAGGGTGGGAGGAAGGGATTGGAGAAATAAAAAAAGTTTTAAAGTAGAAAGGAGGAGGAGGGTATATCTGACATCTAAAATTAAAAGAATGTCGTAAGTATCTTCAGGGATTTAAACCAAACTCATGAACAGCTGAGGCTGAGTGGAAACTACTTTTTTTATAAAGAACACAGCTCAAGTGTGAAAATAAGTTAGTCCATAACTTTTGGAAAATAAAAATACAAGTACCATATAATCCTATCATAACCATACAATCAAGCAACTAAATGCAACCAAAAAATAAATATGCTTTTCATACTAAGAATTGTCAAGATTAATAATTTTAATTGTAGCTAGTGATGCAAACTCAGAAAAAAAAAATCACAAAGATAAAATTCAAAACAGGTAAAGCATTGCTTTTTTCCTTCTCCTGTCTCTGATCTATTTTATATCAGCTTTTAAATGTAGAATTTACAAGCATGAGCAGGTCAGGGACCCAAAATGACGACAAGTGCAAATAAGCAAACTCTACAGTATTTACATCACAATTTGCTAAAAATCCTTTGCTCGTTGACCCACATCTTTGCTCCCCAGAAGAGCTGCATAAGGCAACACTCAATAGGAAAGGTGATGTTTTTCATTAAACTGCCTGATACAGACGTGGCAAGCAAACCTCACTGGCTCCAGGTCCATTGATGCAGGCTGCACCTGACCGGGCTCTGTGGGCAGCAGCTGGAAATCATTCCTGATTCCAGTCCCAGGTGGGTTACCGGAGCTGCAGAGAGTCTCGTACTTTCCTTACTCTGCCAGGCCAGTGCAAAATGGGCAAGCCTAAATTCTGTCTAAGAGTCCCCGGAGTTTCAGAACATTTTAAACCATCTCTTCAGTTTCATCTGAATGTGTGAAAGCACAATTGCAGTGCATATAACAGGGAGTTTTCCGAAGGTGAGGTGACCAATATTGATTACAACAGTGTGTATTTCTGCCATTCCTCAGGGTGGGTGCATCAGGGGTGTGTGTTCAGACCCTACATTCCCAAGTAGTTCTGTTTTATGTGTACTGAAACGCTAAAAGCTTGCAATTGTTTGCTGTAACATGCAAAGGCCAGTTGGCCGGCACCAAGAACAGTTAAGCCTTTATTGTTACTAGACTTAACATTTTCAGCAAGGTTGAATGAAGCCACTATCAGTGAGACTTTCATCTGTTGTTTCAGTGATATAGTATGGGCTTTCTAAGCAAATGCAGAGACCTATGTGTGTTACTGAGGCTGAGCCCTAAAGAAAGTTGTAGCAGAAACACTAAGCCACTTAAGGGCACGCAAAATTAAGAGCCTTTGCTTCTGTGCCAATTGTTCACACTAACTTGTCCCAATAGATTTTCATGCAATCCCACTGAGGAGCTACTTGACTTTATTTCCATCATGCGTTCATCCAAAATATATTATTTGAAGATGCAAATCAGTACATCCGGTCACCAGCAAACTATATTTGAATACTGAGATAAACACAGTCTGGAGGATATAACAGCATCTGTTTTTATCTGGTACTGAATGCTGCTTATTCATTTAAAATATAATCATAAATACGTCTTTGTATTGTAGTATTCCCCATGCTTACAATCCAGACTAAGGGATAATAGTACTTGATGCTGTAGAAACAAAGAAGAAAACATGATTTCTCCCTCAAAGTCTGTAGAATTCAGTACTCGAGTGACAAAACGAAGGACAGAGTGATGAAGTTCAGCCTGTAAGCACTAGAAAAATAGATAACATTTGTCATAAGCATTTTTAAAGCATTATTATTAAATATCCATTAGATTTATTTCCCTACTTTTTCTATCAAACTAATTTCTATTGGTTTCCTTCAGACACAGCTGCTAAGGTGAAGCAGGTCTTACTGCTGGGCGCAGGTAATGCTTCATGGTTCATTTTGATGATTTTGATTTTATCTAATTTCACCATCACTGTATTACTCATGCTGATTTCATGCAAAAATCAGATAGCCTGTTTGGGGTGGGGTTTCTTACCTCTCTTCCACTTCTTCCAAAGTTGTCTGCACTCCCACAGTTGAAGAATCCCTAAAGCCATAAAAACTACACCATTGAAATCACAGGTTTCAGTCCCAAAATATGAGTAGGAGGTGGCCAAATGTTTAATTTTGCTGTACAGCCTGCTGAAAAAAATACAGATTTTCAGTGGTGAAACTGCTAATTTTGACAGATTGGAATGCTTTTCAAGGAATGAATATCCTTATATAATACTGACCTTAAAGTTTCTAATGAGCAGCTTTTTCCAGGCTTTCTTTTTGCAATTTACCACAGCTATTGCAGGTGGTCTGTGTCATGGTCAGTCTCCTGTTTCAAAAGCATGTGAGTTTAGCAATTATTTCCTACTATTCCATTTTTCTTTTGTCTTATGGATTCTCTAGTTTAGCTGCATTTGCTACTCCTCACCTTTGATATAAAATGCCCTTTGGTAAAAGAACATATAACACTATGGGGCCAGGTAATTTGCTTGGTTTTAACAGGCTGTATAATGCTGCTTTGAAATCTGAAGGCATTAATGCAATTTAAAAAAAAAAAAAATCAAAAACTTATCTATACCAAAACACATCAGATGTACTCGTGACTTAAAACAAAATAAAAATGTAGGCCTCCTCTTTTAGAAATTGTTATGGAAAATGTTGCTATATAAGTCTAAGGAGGGAACCTGACAATATTTGGATCCAAAATTTGCTTTAAATTACAGCTCCTAAGGAGCATGAAAGAAATTGTGGCCCTTAGCATTTCACACTAAGAGGTCTGCATTTACTTTCAAAATGTGTCCCTGAAGTTGTAATACATTCTGCATTTTCTGTAAATGGAGGTAAAGAGAAACAACTGCATTGGAATCCACTAAATACAGCACATCTTATGCAAACTGCTGCTGTTATTTGCAGCAATGAGAGAGGAATAATCGCACATTCAGACAAGTAATCCTTTACCCCATGTACAAGGAAATCAAACAGAGAGACAAAGAAACTTTAAAAAAAAAAAAAAAAGATAAACTGTACCTCAGTGGATTGTGGAATAATCCATTTATTCTCGGATAGGAAAACATACAGTCAGTACTTATTTATTTATGTGCCTTCAGCTACATGTTTTCTCAAATTGGTCCTTAAAAATGCCCACCGAGTGCACTACATACTTGCTAAAGAAAAACAAACAAGCTGTGAGTACAGTTATTACTGGCAAATGCATCCAAAAATTTTGCCAAGTCACCACCCAAGTCAAATCACATTCTATCCTCAAGCACATGTAAAACCAAGTGCAAGGTGCAGACCATTCCTGTGATCTGAAAAATAACAGGACACAAAACAAAAGACTGAGTTACAAAAGAGCGAGGAAAGTTATGATTAGGCAGGCTTATGGGAGGCTTGATAATATAGTTGCTACATAACAGAAAATCCTGTTGTTTCTAAAGCTTTCTGCAATACTTGTTAATTGGCTGGTTTGCTTCTTGGACTGGATTTTGTCATATTTTTTTTTAGGACACTTATTTGTAGCTAAAGCACAGACACACGCACATAGACAATGTGAACTCCTTTTTGGTTCCCTCTCCTGTAACCTGCAGCCTCTGCTTTCTACCCACTTATCCCATCACAGACTGGCCACACCTCTTATTGCACTATTTAAATTCCAAGATCCTTGCAGTCTTATGACTTTTACAGACATAAAGCAGTTAACAGATGTGACAATTAAAATACCATGACTTAAATTGATACAGCACATTCATATACAACTGCAAAGCGTAGTTGAAGCGTTGTTGCTATAGAGGTGCAGCTACAGCCAAACCTTTAATGGGTACTGTGCTCTTAAAAATTAGAAATCTAACATTTAAAGGGAGAAAACCTTTTGTATGGCTTTTCTTGTGGTTTCCTTTGGTACCTAATGGAAGGAAAGGCAGAAGGCTTGAAATAAGTATACGGTGGGCGCTGGGTTCTGTGGAAAGTAACTTCCCTCAATTTTCAGCAATTGCATCTCCCATTTCATGGCAAAGCTGCAAGTCACTGGCAATAGAGCACAAAACCCCTAGCATTTTCACTTTTGATTGTTATCGTTCAGCTTTGGGAAATGAGAGTGTCAGAATATGGACAGAGACTAACTTTTTTATCATCTTGCAAGAGAAACAAAAAAGCACGGATGTCTCAACTACATTAAAAGTGAGGTTGGCTTGTAAGTGGTTACAAGGATCAGTGAGATGCCAAATTGGCAGTAACTTTACTTTTCACCAAAATATTTTGACCATCTAGTCTTCTTTTTCTTTTCATTCTCACTTACTGAATTTGGTTTACAGCACAAGCTGAAAGGCCTAATCAGAAACAAGGCTCCAGGGCAGCAGTGCCCACCCAAACACACAAGCACGCATCGCTCTCCGAAGAATGTAATCAGAAATAAAATGCTACAAATAGCCACAGCAGATAATAGGAAAAACAGGAAAGAAAAAACAGCTGAGATTCTAAGACCCTACAAGTAATTACATTGCCCAGTTCAATGACTGAAAGCTTCTGTTTTCCTTTTTAATTAAACACCTTTAAGAGCTATTCCTGAATGCTCCATCTTCCACCACTTGACACCCTTTTTTGATGTTTCTCTCCCACTCTCTTCTTCACTTCCCGCTTGGGGAACACAATGAAAGTGTGATTCAAAGAAATGTGTGAAGCAGCGAAAGCAATAGGATGCTTGTCACAGCTGGATTTTGATAGATTAAAGGAGAGAGGAATGCAGAAGCCACAGAAAAAAAAAAAAAAAGTAGGTTGGAGTATAATACACTGTAACATATTGTAACTGGAGAATTTCAGCTGTTTCAGCTCCTGGGGTTTGTCCTTGTTTTGAAAACCATTGTTACCATTCTTTATATGATTCGTCAAATCTCACGTGCCTTCATATATGCCAGCCTTGACCAGTTTGCTCTGCACACAGTCCTCTCCTTGCCCTTTTCAAACATTGGTACGAGTACACAAAGCTTCCCCGTGGATTTGTCACCGTCCCTGAGATGTGCAACCTGACTTTCATAATGGGCAGGTTTGGGAGTGACTGGGAACAATCTGTGTTTCATAACAGAAGAACTGAGAAACATAAAATTCACAATGAATTCAATTGCAATTTTGACATCTTTAAAATTATGTTCCTCTTTTTCCAACATCTCCGAGGACAAGCCTTAGTCCCCTGCACACTCTGTACCGCCAACTCTGAGAAGGCAGCATGAATTGGGCACTGGATGCTGTCAGGAACAAGCTGTATGTTCTTCCATTTCTATCAAAATGCTGTTTGCATCATGGAGTTATATCTAAAAGAAATTAAAGCAACACAATAGAGCTAGCCCCAAGTGTTTAAGAAATTATGAACCAGACCTACAAAATATACAGAGTTGAAATTAATCTATAATTAAAGAGTTGCTTTTGACAAAGTATGATTGAGGCACATTTTCCAGATCTTGGGGGGATAGAGAATTAGATGCAGCCTATATAATAATTTGTCTCCAGGCACTGAACTTGGGTAAAATAATGAGCACAGAGAAAGATCTGGCAGTACCGGGGGGATGGAGCGGAGGGGAAAGTTCTACTCTCTTAAAAAATACTTATTTATAAATAAAAATGTATGTCCTAAAGTCTTTATATAGGAAAAACTCTGAGGTAATAGGAAGCCTTTCCTAATTAAAAATTGCAGGATTGCTTCCCCAAAAATGAATGTGCATCTGGGTAGTTATATATGATATAAAGTAGCATTATTAGTTGTTAACATCAATATTAGCAGGAAGCTTAGATGCTATTATTTACAGAACAAGACATTTTTAATAAAGAAGATAAGATCTACTGGTTGTATGTGGAGGATATCTTTACAGGAGTTTTGCCACAGGCTCGAACTATGTTCTCATTTTGATCAGGTCGGGTACTGAGCTCCATCCATCCCGGTCCCTCCACAGATCGGCACAAAGACACTACCCCAGCATGGGGCTTTGGTTGGTTCACGGCGGGCAGTTTACAATACTGAGGGTCAAGTCGATTAAATATTTCAGGTTTTCATGGACTATCTAGTTTTTGCAGAATGGCCATTCGGTATCATGTTGCTCTTGGAACAAAAGTAGGACATACTGTGCAAAAATACAGAGATGAAGGGTTATCTATCAAACGAGGAGCAAATATATATTCTCTATAATACCTATGTGAAGAACACTACTGCAGTGGGATGATACCATAAGAGGCCGGCTTCACCATGCTTCACTGGCCTAAAAGCATGGTGACATGGTTTGCAATTTCGGCATAGTTATAAACACGTAAAACTGTTTGACAGCAAATTGATTAAAAGGAAGTCACCGGTCAAAGTTTCAAGTGACAGGAATCCACAACCACTTTCACTCTGCTCTGCTGTTGGTTTTGAATCTGCTCCTGCACTGCAGCATTTTGTATTTCAGATCAGACACAGCATGCTTCACATCTCTGTGCAAAATGTTTTGTCAATCGTTATTTTTCCTTAACATAATACAAAAATAACCTAGAATTGGAAGGGCAGATGTTCATCTGTGTATGTACGCACTGGCATATCTCTGATTTTTTTCTTGCAGACAGTAAGTATCTCATGTTTATTACCAAAGACAACTGAAGTTACAACTACATCTAGGAAAGCTTCAGAGCTTTCTGACTGCTTACCAGCAACTGTATGCTTCTATTAGTAGAATCACCCATATATCAAATATTTGCTATGAATTCTTTTTTAGCCAACCAGGCCCAGTTTTATGTTAGAACTCTTAAAAAACATAAATGAAATATATCTAGGCAAAATAACTTGGATAAGAAATAGCGAGGACAAACAAAGCTGATATTCATAAGAACAAAGGTAGATTTGCGTGAACTAATAATTTATTATCTTTTAGATTCTGAACATACAGTCAGTCCTGCTCAAATAAATAAAATAGAGATGCAACATTATGCAACAAACTGACAGTATCTTTTCATAGAGCAATTTGAAATAATTTTCATATATCTTCCAAGTGTATTTTTCATAAATGCTTGTTGTTTTTACACAGGCAGATAGTGCTAACAGCTCCTTCAAAGGTCACAGTAGCAAACTGTAGAACTGCAAAAGGAAACGGAACTTCCAATTATATTTCCAAAAATACCATTTGCATATTTTATCTACAGTGTGTTTCTTATTCTAATTAGAGAGGAGGTAACAATTTTGCTCAGAAAGAGAAAATTCTCTAAATAAAACCTCATATTCATTACAGACTGTAGCCAGATAATTGTATGCACCATTAAAGACATAGCAGAACTCAATCTTTACTTCCCTGGACACTTACTCGTATTACTTTGCTGTGGATAATTTTGTACACCAACACCAGAGCAGTTCACAAATCCAAAGTTAAACACAAACTGTACAAAAGATTCACTTGTCCTACGGCTGAAACAGTTGCCTCAGGGATTAGATTGATTAAGTTTACACAACAGGTCTAGTATATGCCATAGGGTACGTCCTCACCGAGATCTTCCTACACACATACTTATTCTTGCAAACAAATCTACGGCAATTTTGAACTGACGCCTTTTGCCTTACTCAGGAATATGTCATAAAGTTTGCTTCATGTCTTGCAACATGCTGACTTCCACAAACCACCAAATCCTCCATTTCCCAGAGTCTGTAACTTCTGGCCCTAGCGCTTCTCACGAGTTTTTTAAACACTGGAGGCTGCTTGCTCCTTTACATCCTCCTTTCTGGCACCGAGCCCCTTCCCAGGCTCACTTACTGGTAACTAGATCCTGGTTAGCTATTCTTTCCCCCGGCAATATCATCTTTCTAACACACTTGAGGTATACTTCCCATTGTGTCAGAACAACAAAAACCTTTGAATGCTCAAAGATGATAAAGAGTATACAGCTTTCCATGATAATTAGCGCAGAGTCTGATTGTGGGTGATCTGGCAGGCTGGAGTGGTCCCACTCCTCCCCACCCGATTCAGTCGAACTGCAGCCAGCTCCCCCCGTGCATTTCAGCAGTGGCCATGAGAAGAAAGTGATAGCTGCCATTCAGTAAAGTGCAAAAGGTGACTGAGAAAGTTGTACCATCTGTAATTGGAAAATCTGGAGTTACCTTCACAATGAAGTGCTCTCTCTAAATTTTTGCTCATCCTTTTCTCTAGTTATTTGTAATAGGAATGTTTTTTACAGGTTTAGCATCACTCCTCCTATTTCTTCTAAAGTCAGGTAGCACGAACCCCCAACTACCTTGCCAGCATCTAATGCCTATTTAGAATTCTCTTCCTCTACCTTGCAAAAGACAATCATGATTGACTTGTTTTCAAACACACAGAACAACGCTTTAACTGCTCCCATGGAGGGTTGGACCTATAAACTCCTATCCTATATGTCTGACTGGCACCATCAGCAAACTCCAGGTGCTTTGTCCCTTCCATGTGTACAGTTTTCCAGAGATCATTTATACCTCTACCCATCTGTCACATCGTGATCTTTCCGGCTTTCTCCAATCTGACTTTATCCATCAGTTGAAGCAGTCCAGCACAGCATTAAGAAACACCAGTTCCTTCCAAGTGCTAATGACGTTGCCACAGCTACGCAGTTTACAACTGGCTGGGAGTTTTGACCTTGCATTGGCAGAATTCTTCTCATATCCTACTGTCACAGAATACTATGTAGACCTCTTTAGAGATATTCAGGCATGTCTCTCTCTGAAGGGCAGAAAGCTAGTAAAGACCCTCCTGTCAATCCTTCTATACTATTAAGATAACTCTTTGACACAAAAATTACTGCATCTTTATTCTCCAAGCAAGTATTATTTCATTAGTACTTTGAAACATCTGAAGAGAACCATTTGAAAGACTTTTATTCAACTGGCAATGAAAAGATCTCAGGAACCTGCCAGACCTGCTCCTTTATGCCTTGTTCCATAAGCGGCTTTTCTTTTTCCCTCTTGGCAAGTATCTTGCTTTTTTGGCAGGATTTGTTATATCTGCAACAGAACTTCTCAACTGAGATTCCCCCATCTTTATAATTTTTTTCCTTGGCCAGGCAGAAAGTTATTTTGCAGATAGATGTCCTGGTTGCCGTCTTGCTTAACAGTATTAAGAGTAAATAACCTTCCTAATGTCTCCTGGCCTTTCTTCAGCACCTCGTACTTCAGGCTGAGTGCCACAGGCTTGTGGCAAACTTTCTGTTTGCTCACGTGAGGAAAACTTTCACTACACTGTCGCTTACCGGGCCTTGCAGTTCATACATCTTTCAGAGTCAACTAATGTTACAGTGAACAAGTTTGCTATTGATGAGACATCTGTCCTGGCTCAGCTCCAGCACTGAGACAATACATTATTGATCTGGAGTTGATCATAGTCCTGTAGTGACATTTGAAGCCCTGCCGGTCTATTTTCTGCTTATTTTGTACTTTACTCTCATATTGCAGTGGGTGGAGGCACGGGAATCTTACCAAAAAGTTGCAGTCCTTTTCCTTGTTTCCCATGCTGGATTACAACGCGCAGGTTGTATTCAGCACGCCGTTGTTGCTGTTCTTCAGTTACTCACTGACTGTGCTGCTTCTACAGAAGAGGACACAGCCCCTTTTTCCATGCTGTGGGTCATGGCTTGAGACAGCAATCACCTCCTCTGATGCTCCCACCTTACATGTCCACGGGATTTTCAAGAATTCTGCAGTGTCAAGCTGGTACTAGAAAATATTCAGTTATCAGTCAGTTGATCAGGAGAAAGATTATGCTACAAATGTAAAAAAGACCTTTGTGATTCACAAAACCTATTTTTCACCTATTTCCCAGCATCATTGGCTGAGACAATAATGTACTGAGCATTTGCGGAAGAAAAATTTTTAAAATTCGATTGAGTTTTTAAAAAAAAATATTTCTTAAACAAATGCGATTTCATTACCTAAAATAGTATAAAGAGTGTTAGGGAAATAGAGGAAATTCAAATTAGTTGAATGGTTAGCATGGTTTAAAATGCAAAGAATAGGAATATACCTAGCAGTGAGTAACTGCCCGAACCTGTTAACAGAAATGACCAGAACAGGAAATATAAAGCCCTTTAAAATGTGATTAGCGTTTGCATATAGGAGGAAACATTTTCTATGGCTTGGTGTGTTATATTCCCCTCTCTCTTGTTGCGTCTTTAGTGTTAAATCTGTTTTCAATATGACAAAGGTACATCTGAAGACAATATGTTTTATCCTGACACATGGATTTGAAATAAATCCCCAACAAAAAACTAAGGCATTTGAAAAACTCTGACTAACATAGAATTTCAAGGGAACATAGAAATTTATTTCTGGGAGAAGCACATAATTAATTATAATTTAGGCCATCTATGCAGAATACTATTTCGAGAGAAGCCTCAGAAGTGTTTGTTAGGTTTATAAAATACTATCTTTCCAACTTCCTCCTTTGTATCACAAACTCAAGATCCAGTATAACTTTTTCAGTTTTAAATGAAAAAGCGCACTGGGGAAAGACAAGTCCTGACCATAGGTGTGGTTGGTTTTCTCTTCTACTAAAGGTTATGTCCACAAAGATAAGGGCACAAACTAATAATAGTACCAGCATAGCTGAGGTTCTGTGTTATATTCTAGGCAACCAGATTTGCTGATGGGGGAGAATAAAGAGGAGGCTGTGACCAGCTTAAAGCTGGTACTTCAAGCTGAATGTCCTTAATGTGTTGATTTCAAAGTCATCGTTACCGGCGTCTGCCATCAAATAGTTAGTGAAACCTGGAAAAATTTTGCTTGGCCATACCTAGTTTCCTTGAAGCATGAGGTCCCACAGACCTGGACTTTTGTATCTGGGAAGAAGCTGAGCCCTGAATATATGAGCAAAATATTCTGTGAAAAAAAATTAACATTGCCTTTCAGTTTCTGTTGTATTTTTCTGTAACTCGCCTTGAAGGAGAACATGATTTTGATAAAATGGTAGGAATATCCAAGTAGGACGGTCAACATATCTGGTCAACATACATGTACTTTCCTTAACCGAAGGCAGTATTTTTCGGGATAGTCTCCATTTAAAATTTTTTGAGGTAAGAAAAGAACAAACTAAAAGCAATTTCAGTTTGTTGATTCTGGTCTAAAGACATGTTTCACCCCATGCTGGGTTTACCTGAAGATCATTGTGTTTAACTTGCGTTTCATCCTTTCTAAATAGAGATTTTATATCAATATTCTGTATTTCCTCAGTGGTACAACTCAGCTCCTGTGTTGTTCTGCCTTAGGTTCTTATAGTGCACATACCTAACAAATAGAAAGCCATCCTTTTTACTGGGAACCAGACTGATGCTCTTAAACAGTAATTATTTGCTGACTACAGTCATGACAGTCTGTTGAACGCGCAGCCTCGAGGTGAGCTGGACTGTCAGCTACCAACAGCCACGTCAGATACAGTAACTCTACAGTCTTGTAAGATCTTTGTATTGTGGATTTATGGAACAGATTCACAAAGACATTTCAAATTGTCAAGTCTGTATGAAAGGCTATATAATTGTTTAATAAATAAACAGTCATATTTTATTGACATTCTCCCTTATTGCCAAGTCTAATCGACTTAGGGAGAGAAAATCAGGGCAAGATGTGGGTGTCTCAGATAGCAGACTGACTACTATCAGCAGAAGCTGACAGAGCTGCGACTGTTCAGCCTGTGGAAGAGAAGGCTCAAGTGGATTTTATCCACATGCCTAAATACCTGATGGGAAGGAATGCAGAAGACGGAATGAAGAATCACAGGATCACAGAATCTCCTAGACCGGAAAAGACCTGTAAGATCATCTAGTCCAATCATTAACCTAACACTGACAAGCCCACCACTAAACCGTGTCCCTGAGCACTATATCTACACGACCCTTACATACCTCCAGGGACGAGGACTCCACCACTGTCCTGGGTAAGGCGTTCCAATGCCTCATGACCCTTTCAGTAAAAAAATTCTTCCTAATATCCAATCTAAACTTCCCTTGGTGCAACTTGAAGCCATTTCCTCTTGTTCTATCACTTGTTACTTGACAGAACAGGTCAACTCCCACCTCTCTGCAACCTCCTTTCAGGTAGTTGTAGAGAGCGATAAGGTCTCCCTTCAGCCTCCTTTTCTCCAGGCTAAACAACCCCAGTTCCCTCAGCTGCTCCTCATAAGACTTGTCCTCCAGACCCCTCACCAGCTTCGTTGCCCTTCTCTGGACACGCTCCAGCACCTCAATGTCACCTCACTTGTGGTGAGGGGCCCAAAACTGAACACAGTACTCAAGATGCAGCCTCACCAGTGCCGAGCACAGGGGTAAAATCACCTCCCTGGTCCTACTGGCTACGCTGTTCCTGATACAAGCCAGGATGCCGTTGGCCTTCTTGGCCAATAAAAAGACAGAGCCAGGCTATTCTCAGGAGTTCCCTGGGACAGGATGAGAGGCAACGGGCACAAACTGAAACAGAGAAAATTCCACTTGAACATAAGGAAACACCTTTTCATTGTGAGTGTGGTCAAACACCCAAGCCGGCTGCCCAGGGAGGCTGTGGAGCCTCTGTCCTTGGAGATATTCAAAACCCAACCGGACACAGTCCTGGGCAACCAGCTGTAGGTGGCCTTGCTTGAGCAGGGGGGTTGGGCCAGATGATCTCCAGAGGTCCTGCCAACCTCAGCCGCTCTGTGAGGAGGGACAGACTAGACAAGAAATGATTCCTCCCAAACCAGCACACCTGTAAAATCACAATTTAAAGTACCCAACATAACACGTATGAAGTATTATTTCCGAATAGGTGGGTATTAGTCAAAAAGTGCTTTGAAACTTTTTAATCTCGTCAGATATCTGTCCAATTTCCTCATGCGTGCTTCACACCTGAAACCTGACAAGGCACCGCCGGGAACCCCGGGCGGGCGGGGGGGGGGTGGATGGCCGATCACCGCCGGCACCGCAGCCTGCTGCAATTCACCTCGGGGAACCGGAGCCCCCCGCCGCCGGCCGAGGCGAGGCGAGGCTGCAGGTGTCGCCTTCGCTGGCGGCGGGAGGGCGGCGCGGCCTGTGCGGGGAGGCCCCGCGCCGGCGGGGAGGGCAAGCAGCGGCCCTCGCCCTTCTCGGGGGTGGTTGTGCGCGGGGGGGTGGGGGGGGAAGGGGGACCGCGGTTGTAGGCTCGGGCGGCCCCTCCTGCCGCCTCCCCGCCGCTGCTCCACCTTCCTCCGCGCCGGTGCCAGGCCGGGGTTCCCCTCCCCGCTTCCCCGGGTAGGCGGGAGGGGGCGCACACCTCATCCTCCTGAGGGGAGCGGGCGCGGCGCTGCCCCCTGCCTCAGCGCACGGGGACGCGACAGGGCTGGGAGGAGGAAGCGGCGCCCTCCCCTCCCTCTTCTCCCCGCCTGTCCCTCCCTCCCGGTGCTGGCGGCGGCTCCTCCTCCCGCGTGTGATCCACTGCCGCATGTGAGCGGGGAGGAGGGACGGCGCCTCGCGGGCCCCAGTGTGGCGGCGGCGGCGACAGGAGGAGGAGCGGGAGCTGCGGCGCGGCGTCCCCCCGCAGCCTCATCGCTGGGCCCCGCCGGTGCCCTGAGCCCGCCGGCGCACCCCATGCCCGTGTGGTGCTGCCGCTGCTCCTTGGCCGGTCACTTCAGGTGAGGCGGCGGGGGAGAGCCGCGGGATGGTGGGTCAGGGCGGCTGCCCGCCGGCCGCCACCTCCCCTCCTCTCCTCTCCCCTTCCCGGCGCCGGAGCCGGGCCGCCGGCGGAGCGGGGTGAGGGGGTCGCGGGGTGGTGGTGCCGGGGAAGACCGGCGCGTCGGGGAGAGCCGCCGCGGCCGCCGCCCCGGTGCTGCGGCCTCTGCGGGGCTGCTGCGTGGCGGCGGGCGGGCCGCGGCGCTGCCCGGCCCCGCACGCCCCCTCCGGTGCGGCGGCGGGCGGGCGGCGGGCGCATGGCGGGGCCGGCGGTGAGGGGATGGAGGTGGCGGCCCCGGGGGAGGCGGGCTGTGACCTTGGGCAGCGCGGAGGCGAGGAGGACCGTGGGCTGGAGGGAACCCGGCGCCCGCCGATGCTCCGTTTGGCTTCGGTGCCCCAGCGGGGATTCCGGTCCTGGGGGGCATCGCTCTCCTCCGTTACTTTAAAAAAAAAACAACAAACAAACAAACGAAAAAAAAACCAAAACAAAACAACCCAAACCCCAACAATCTGACGGTGTCAGATTTTAAATTTGCTTCCTAAAGTGGCAATTTGAGACCAAATATAAATTCCTTTTATATAACGAGTTTTCTGTTAACCACCCACCACAGTCAGCTTACTCTATTTTTTTTTTTTTTTGCTAAAAGTATGTAGGGAATTCTAGGATCTTTCAAAACTGCTACCTGAAATAGGCGCCTTTTATTTTAATAACTTGCAGTAAATTAAGGCTGTTATTATGAAAGGATTATTATTTTATTTTTCAAAGGGAGAAAAACGTTTATGTATATGCTGTGTGTTTTCTCTTAATGGGTTTTTCACATCAATTAAAAATAAAAGTAATTAACTGAAAAGCCAGACAAAAAAAAGAGGAACATGTTTAGAATCTAGGTGTTCGACATAATGTAATTCTCAAGGTTGTTTGATATGACCAGCAGAAGGTAAACTAAGCACTTGCTTTGCAACTGACTCATCTTTGTGCCCACTTGCATCTCTGCAGGACTAGAGCCATAAATATTTTTACCAAATCCCCACCCCTGCAAAGGTGTCTACGATGAGTTTTTGTCAAGATGAAAACTTTTGGTACTTGGTGGCTTTCAGTGTTGTTCAGAGGTTAGGAAGATGGTGGCCCCTAACTTAAGGTCTTACTGAGTTCAGGTATGATGTTCTTGCAAAGGAAAAAACATCCTCCTGACAACAGCCCTTCGTCTGCTTCATTTGCAGAATAGCTGAGAAACTGCATGTTGTATGTGGATGTTTCCATGCAAAATTAGATTCTGCTCTAAACCAGTTGGGTAGTTTGTGATACACTATCAAAGCTGCACAGAAGCAACATTTTTATTGTTGAAGATTCTTTTGTAGCCTACAGCACTGTGCATATATCCCATAAAAGAGGTTTCGAAATGTTTCTTTCAGTTTTTATCTTCTATCTAGCACAGCAAGTATATTAAAACCCCAGTAAAACATGCATGCTCCCTTTAAGCCTGTCTTTTGCAAAGTGTAGGGGTTGTATTGCCTTCGTTACCTTTGAGCAAAGGCTAGAAAATAATATAGTCTACCTGTGCTTATCTAAAAGCAGAGGTGAAAAAAGCAGTATGATAATTGGATATCCTCTCTCTGTCTTCTACCCATCTTCATGTAACTCATGCTGTTTGTATGTTATGCATCTCCAAGATCACTAAGAGCTAATGTGCAGCTGTAATCAAACAGTAAGCATGTAATTTGTGAACTTTTTTTGTTGTAGTGCAGGAAACACAGATATCAAGTACTTGATTTCTGAAATAAATACAACCTTAGAATAACTCCCAACCCTTTTTAACAAGGAAATAACCATCAGCGAGATGTATTACAGTGTGTGCCAGTGCTGCTATTAGTGTACAGCTCTGTCTCTAGTTTATTTCATTCTTGCCCATTGAGGAAAGGCTTCTGAAATACATAGCAGAAGCTTCAGTACTGTGGGAGTTGAGGTGGCACATAGCGTACATGGCTTCTTGAAGGCTATGGGAATTGGATCAGTGTCTTATGCTTTTGGTCCTGCGTAGAAAATATTTCCTGAAATACTAGAATAGCTTTAAGATATGCAGATTTTTAGGAAATAAATAAGAGTACTTTTCTTTATTAAGTTAATAATTAAAATCGTGTTTGTAAAGAAGAATGTTTAGATCTGTTAATTGGGGCATTTTTACTTAAAAAGTTGTTATGTCTTTATTTTGAAGACTTAATAAAATAACTGCCAATAACAGACTATTTTTAATTTGCCCCTGTCTTTCTGGCTAAATGGATAGTGCGTGCTTCTTCAGTGATCTGGAGAGGCTTCAGAAAGGGCTCCTAATTAATTAAACATCAAACAATATAAAACAAGTCTTTATAGTCTAGAAGCACATTCAGACGGTAAAGAGTTATGAAAGGGTAGATGTTGCAGAGAAAGAACTGAGAAATCCAGGAAAATGACAAGGGGTGAAAGTCTGCTGCGCAGTAGCTGACCCGACTGCATGGCAATTCCCATTACGAGAAGTTTTCTTTTAATACTGGTAAAATGGGCTGTGTCTGGGGCATACAGGGATCATGCTTTTCTCCATCTTCACACCACTGCCGGCTTTAACCAGCCTTACTTCTACCCAAAGAGAGATTTGTTGAGGCAAAGTCCACTGTGCTGCTCAGTAGGTTGGAAGGGATACGAACCACTGCTGTTGTACCGTAGCTGCTCCTTCAGCCCTTGGCTGGCCTTAATGTTGTTAATTGTCTAGGCAGTATGTATCTCTCCTCTTTTGATAAGGATAATGAGGAATGAGTTCCGCTGTGCAGGGGATCAAAATAATGCTTGTTGGTTATACTTTGGCTTTGTATAAAACGAAATTAGAAATCTGCATCTCTGCAGAGCCATCTGTGCCTTTCTGTTATCCTTCTGTAGACTCTCCAGGAGAAAAGAGACTTTTTAAAAATCTTCTGTTAGAAAAGCTGTGCCAAAGAGTAAAATTTTGTAGATTGGATGAAGTATATCAGTTTTAGTCTCGGTTTTGCCAATTCCATAGCTCTTAAAGTAAAGCATCAAACCCAACGTTATTTTTGAAGAGACTGTTCTGACAACAGTTCAGCTGTTTCATTTTAGTTTTCTCCCATCCATCCTTCTTAATTAGAAGTTACAGCGGCCCTGAAACCGAAGGACAGCTTTTGAATTCCTTCGTCCAGTATTTTGGTGACAGCCTTGGGAGGAAGATTAAAAGAATGCCTTTAATAGAAGAAACTGTTCTGCCTGGGGACTCCCTCCTTACTCTGCCTGTAGTAATAATAGGTGAGCTTTTTCACTTTTTAAGATTCTCTGTGACTGCCAATGCCTGCTGCATTAAGTCTTTTATCATGAAATAACTAATGCTTAGCATCCTTACAGTGAAATGTTTATTAGAGTAATACTGTTGGTATGATTAACAGTACCATGAAATTATATTAAGGGACTTCCTGTTTGAGTAAATTTGAATTCAGATGGTGTTTTAACAAAATGAGACATGTTATTTGGCAGCAGATACATGAGTCTTAACGGAAGAACTGTTTTGATTCTAATGTTGGTCTCATCACATAGGGTTGGATTAATGTGGTATGTCTACTTCAGGTTGCATGGAGGTTGTTGATGGTGCACCAGTAGAAGTTTGTGATGTCAGATGGGACAGTGAAAAGCACAATGTAAAATATGTGCTGTATGTTGGTTGGATGCTAACCTCTCATTAATTGCCTTTTTTGTTGTTGTTGCATCCATCAATAATGTCTGAGTATTGTCCCATCTTTTCCAAAATGAAACCAAGTCAATTCAACCAGTTTAAAACAATAAATTGTAGTCTTAATTAAATAGTTAAAGGCTTGTACTTGTAAAATCTTGCTGAATGACAGGATGGCAGAGGGAGCAGACTCCTTAGGTACACAGCTTAATTGAGAGTGCCAGAGCAATTTGTATTGGGCCGAGGTTTCTCAGCAACAGCTGGTCACCAGCTCCTTACTGCCATGACTTGAGGAGGGGATAAAGAAAAGATCTGGAGTAAAGGGGGTTTTCAGTAATCTAGTCCAAAGCTGTTGGGACCACAGCGAACCAACAGCTTTAACTGTACCTGCAGACAAGCAGAGGTTCTGGAGAATGATGTTTGAATGTAATGTGTTCACAGTAAATCTCCACAACTTTGAAAGACTGGTGTTTGTACAGTGCCTGTTCTCAAAGCTCTCTTCATGATAGCTTAAAATAGTTCTCATGTAATAGACTTACGTGGATGTGACAGACGTGAATCACTTGCTGAGTTCTGCATCATAGTTGAAGAGCAACAGTTTCCTGGCATTTTGTCAACCTTAGTATAGGTTTGCCATATGCTGAATGACTCAGTTTTCACTGTTTAGTTTTGAAAATATACATTATGCAAATACCTGTGCTTAATACTTATTTCGTCTAGAGTGCCTTTCTATGTGCTAACACCAAACACAGCTGCCTTGACTATGTCTCCTTGAAAAACACATACGTTGCCCAGATGCTTTTTCACAGATACATTTGAGACACTTCACAAGCTGATCTTCTCCATTGGCAACCTATTATCACTAATTCATTGGCTGTCTGAAGAGCCTTAAAATGGATCTAAAATGATTTAATTATGTGGTAGAAGAATACAAAAACAGTTGTCATCCCCCCATACACACACAGACACACACACACTTTCTACTGTTTTAATCTTCTCCATGTGATTCCTGTATAGCTGGAGTTAAACATACTTTTAGCTTCGTAGTGCCATCATTCTCTCATTGCACTATTTTGTTAATCTGAAAGAAAAAGATGGCACATTTAACTTAATGATGGAGCGATAACTTATATTCCCCTTTCTTTAACTTCACTATCCCCTTTTTCCCTGTATGATGCCCAATTTAAGATTTGATTCTAAGCTTGTGCTGCATATTATACTGCAGTTCTGTGTAGAGTACTAAGCTACTGTGATAATACTAAGTAACTTCTGTGCTATACCTGTCGTCAGGAAATTGGGAGGAAACGGATACATTCCATTTGAATGAGTTGGGATTGAAGAATTTCATGCTGGAGCTCTAAGTCAAGAGGATATTCTGTGCTAAATAGTTTCATCTTCTGCACTAGTTTGAGTAGTTTGAGCATTACTGTGCAAACGCAGTGTTTTAAATTTTCATCCAAATAACAAGACTGTTATGAGGTTTGAAGTTGATTATTTGCTTTAAATTTAGACACATAATGTAAAGATGATTGCACTGTAGTTCACTGTTGGTGAGGAGAAGCTTCTACTGCTATCCAAATATCCAAAATATTAACTGTTCCTTAAATGAACAGGGTTGTGGGGTTTGGGGGTATATTGATTGTGGATCTAAAGTTTGTGTAATAGTAATATCTCTCAGTTGCGATCAGAGCTGTTATTGGAGGCCTTGTGTGTAAATAAAGAGCAATATCCTCATTTCAAAAACTTTGTTGTTTTTCTCCCCCCCCCCCCCCCCCCCCGCCCCCGGATTTTCTGAGAAAATCATAGCAAGTCTAATTGCAGACCATGCAGCTGAACCTTCATCTTGTGTGTTCGTGAGAGCATGTCCACAAGAGAATTTCTTTCTCTTGGATTCAGTCTGCTCAAAGAATAGGAACTGGGATCAGCTCTCTGGATGGTCCCAGGGGAGCTCAGTAATTCATCTTGATGTCAATTATTGGGTACTTGTTGCTGAGTTAAAATTAACCATGGTTTTTGCAGGCTGAGCTAGTTTGGAAAACAATAAAGAATTACTAAGTTAAAAGCCAAAAGATCAAAATCAAAGAAACTGGCCTTAAGTGTTTCTGGTACACTTGCTGGAATGTCAGGGTCCAGATCAAAGACATACAGACTTAATTAAGTTGTTTTATGTATATGGCCAACTTGTCAAAGAAAGCCAAGTCCCTTTAGATTTCCCTAGCTGAACTACCTTCCTTATAGTACTAAAATACCCGCCCATAGGTCAGGAAGACCCTCGCCCAGGTGAGGACCCTTCCTCTGTGCAGGTGCAATAGTGTGAGAAATTACAAAGAAGATACTATAATTATATGCTAATTGCTAACCAATCATTGCAACTGGGAGTGTATAATTACGTAATTCGTGTGTATAAAAGATACTGTGGTGATGATTTCTGGTGTGCTTGATTTGTGGAAAACCACCGAGCACCCAGCCTTGCACAACTCTGAAAAAAATAATCAGCGTCTCTCCTGAGTGTGTGAGAGTTGGTCTGTTGCACAGGTAATGAATCTGCTGTTCGGACAACAGCCTTAACATAATCCCATCCTCAGTAGTTTCCTTGGCCCTTGCCAGCCTTTGTTTTGGCAACTTTTGTTATCCATTTGGTTCTTTTTAGTCTTATCTGGCAGGAATAATCTGTATCATGGCATCCTGGGATATGGCACACATTTTTGTCTTTCCATTGTGGACTAGCTTCCTTTACACCCCAGTAGGGAAAAAAAAAATATCTAGCTATGCGCTTGTAAAAAGAAACAAAATTCTTTACTGTGCACAAGATATAATTCTAAAAATAGCTAAGAATTTACTCGGTTGTGGGAATGCTTGTGAACTATAGGCATGATTAGAGTGTTTTCACAACTTCATATGCTTTTGTTATGGATGGTTTCAATGTATTGCTAAGGTCCTCTCTCACGCCCATCTCATGTGGGAAGGGGGTGACAGGAGGGGCTTGCATCTGTTGTGAGCTTTACATTCCTGGGCTGAAGTGTACCCAGCTATCTCATGCTCATCTGTTTGTGGGAGGGTAGAACACTGTGAGGAAGAGCGTTTTCACTGAAAGATTCTTTATGGTCTTTTTTGTAAATGGCAAAATAGGAATTGAAGTGGTTTGGGAAATAATAGGCAGGATCACCAATATTTAAACCTTTTATTACAGACTTTTTGATTTAGCTGTCTTGAAGATTCCAATGATGGAAATCCGTGGCATTCCTAGGCAGTCTTTTACCAGTGCTTTATGGTCCTTACAGTACATAGGCACTGTAATGCCTTTATTTTTGACTCCTTATTCAGGTGCAAAAACTGGATTGTTTGGTAGGTGTCACTGTGCAGTCTCACATATTTATTCAGGTTCTAGGCCTTCAGAGAAAACATGCTTCTTGAAGATTTTGTATAACTTAACAGTCTCAGCCTTGAAGAACTTATCTGTAGTGAGCCTATGTGATTTTCTTGAAGCCCATGGTTGTGACTGGTCTATGCACACAGCATTGTAATAAAGTATGGGATATACTGTCACTGGGGACCGGAGTGATGAGTGTAGCCTGGTGGAGGAGGGGAAAAAGAGATCCCATGTATGAAGAGACTGGGAATGAACAGCAAACTGATGGGGGATTTAGGGACTGGGAAATGAGATAAGGGAGAAGAGACAGGCATTAGAGAAGTGGGATTGTTAACAGGTGATGGAAATAGCGTGTGCAAAGGTGATGGGGAACAGGAAATGATGGGTGAACTCTTGAGATCAAGAGTTGAAACGGTAGGAGGTAAGAGCTAACATCCTAACAATGAGTGCTATATGAAAACATGAATAAATTAGTAACTTTAGCCCAGAATTTGAATAGTGTGTGGTAAATATCATGGGTGCCACTCTAGATGGAAAACAAAGACAAAATACTGAATAGTGCCTCATTAGGAGAACACTGTGCTTTTCATTCAGTTAATGAGGAAGAGGAACTATAGAAATAACAGTACATAGTCACATGTTTAAATTCTGTATCATAGCACGTACTTTTCTGACTTGTGCTTTCCCTAGCTTTAGATATGTGACTTCTGTATTTGCATATTATAAATATGGTCCCCTACTTTGTTTAATACTAGTCAAATAAACAGAAATAATTACCTTATGGTAGTGTTTTGGTCCCATTCATTTCACACCTTTAATAACATTTTGAAAATAAGTTAGTCTATTTAAATTGCAATAATGCACATATATTAATTATAAAATGCTACAGAAAAGGATATAGAAAGATGTTTGAATTGATATTGTTGCTGAATGATGAATGTAGTCTTACATGGTTTTCTTGTACCTTACCACTTATCTACGGTATCTGTCTTCACTCAGTTTTTACATTGCTGTTGCGCTGTGTCTGTGACTTCTCACCTGATTTGCAGTCTGCAGCTTTCTGCTTATCTCTTTCTTCCTTTTATTTTAAGGGCAGACCTGAAGAGCATATGCTCTAGATTGTCTTTCTGTTCTGTGTTTTACAGTACCCAGTGTAAATGGGAATGCAAAGTTGTAAGATGGCAATTATGTTTAGATATCACTGTGATTGACAGGCGGACCAGATCTTATCCATGGGACTGTTTTCACACAGGAGTAGTGAATTTGACATACTAAGTTATGAAACTTCTTTATTTGCATTTTGTTCCATGGTGTAAACAGTCATACATGTGTTTCTTGTTATCTGAAAAAGATTTTGCTCAGTTTATTTGGAGAAATTTCCTATGGTAGGATTTATTTTACTGTGAAGTTCATAAGCTGCTTTGAATCAGGGCAGTATTGCATTGTACTGCTTTAGTATGATTTTATTCCTGCTTATTTAGTGACTTCCAAACTTTAGATTAGTGATATTTTCATTAAAGCAGTAACTTCTTTCTTTAATAGGAAATGGACCTTCGGGAATTTGTCTGTCTTACCTGCTGTCTGGATACAGGCCGTATTTATCTCCTGAAGCTATACACCCAAACCCCATTCTACATACGAAATTAGAAGAAGCTCGACATATCTCCATTGTTGATCAAGTAAGCTTTGGTTGCCATCTTGTCTAGCTGTTTTCCTACTGCAAGCCGGATTACAAAACAGTAGGCTTTCTTTAATGATCCTGTTTAAAATGCTTTTGCAACTTAGGTTAAGTAGTGCCATAGACAAGAGAAGGCTTAATATTCTCACCCCACAAAGAACTAGACCGCAGTAAAGGTCAGTAAATGTGTGGCCTCAACCAACTAGCTTTATCTCTTGGCCTCTGTTTCTCCTACCTGTAAAATAAAGGCCAGTATATACCTTCTCCAGAGGCTTGTAACAAATTATATGTAGGGCACTTCAGATGAAAAGCAATGCATTTTAAGAACTTATTAAAAAAAAAAATTTCTGGAAATTGCATTGTGAAAAAACAGCCTACTTACCTAATCTTATTTCTAATTTATTAGTAAGTTATTTTGTTATTCTGTTAATTTAAATAGAATCAACTCATGATCATTAGATCCAACCCTGAGGCATGTCATGGTTTTTGTGGTTCTTGAAGGCTTTTTGTGGTTCTTGAAGGCTTTTTGTGGTTCTTGAAGGCTTTTTGTTTGTGGTATTTTTCAGTTTTACAATCTGCCCTTTGTTGTGTTTTTACTACTTGCCAAAAGTGTCTAAAGTACTACTTGGTCAGTGAGTAGCTGATGCAGGAGTTCCAGCTCTTGTGTCCTAGAATGTTTGGGCACTCTGATCAAAGAACACGTCGCTAATGTACTACAAGTACACGTACTTCAAGTTCAAATCTTCCTAAATAGTACAATTCTCATTAAGACTTTATTTTTGCTAACATTAGGGACATATATCCTCTATAAACACAACTCATTTTTCTTTTCTGAAACACCTTCAGTGTTTGTGTTGTGCTCACACTTGCTCTTGAGCTGTATTTGTTATCCTCGTATACATCCAGTTTTTCTGTCTGATTGATTAGTTAAATTTTCTCCATTATTTTTCTGCCCACTTGTCCATCTGTTTGCCATGTTGTCATTGTTTTCTGCTCACCTCACTATACTCCTGATGGATTACTCACAATGCTATCACTAACTGTATTGCCTGTGTGACTAATTTATTTGAAATACAAACATGCATATGTGTTTGTAGTGGGGAAGTAGGGGTTGTTTGGCTTTGGGGTTTTGTTTGGTTTTTTTTTTTTTTGTTTTGGTGCTGTGCTGTTTGCATGTAATGTTGATATTAAGTCTCAAGGTTTACTTTTTTGGCAGGAGAGTAAGTTGTCTAAGCTTTTGGCTACACGTTTCATGTACTTTGTCCTCCCCCGATCCCTTGATATTTTCCCAGTTAAACTGTCCTGTCTTTATCAGGAAAAATTGGCCAAATCTTTCTTCAAATCTCTATTCTCTCTTCAAATATTTGCCATTGCATTGTGAGTTTTTTAGGATATGGCTAGTTAATAGATGCTGAAATATGAATGTTTTACAAAGTTCTAGAAATTGTTCTTAACATTAACTGCTTAGTAAATAAGCCTAGTTTTAATTATTTTTTTTTAAATAATACTTATAATACCTCCATTATTTCAAAATATAATAAAGTTAGTGTTCGAACTACCTAAGAGCTGTCAAAGGAGCTTTTTCTACTTGATCTTTAAAACTTAATGTTTTTAGATTCCAACTTTGCTTTATCGAAATGGGGCTCCTACAAATACTAGCAATTCTTTGTTAAAAGCAATCCACTATCTATATATATAGAAGTTACTGAGTTGTTCTGATCTTTGAATATTTGTCCCTGTATTTCTTCTACAATGAATTTCAAATACTGACCTGCCCCAGCATAGCTGTGTTACTGACATGCAGTTTTTAAATGAGTGAAATGTATTGTTCAGAGTTATAGATTAACTGAATCATGGCAGTTATTTCTGAGAAGAGTTTTGATTGAATCTCTACATTTAAATACTTAAACTCTATTTAAAATGCAACTTGAACTAATTGTTTTTTCCGTTGAAATTCAACTTCTGCGCATCAGAATAGCATGATGAACTGTAAAAATTGCTTGAACATACAACTTACTTTCATACTTTAGGATCTGGAGTACCTGTCTGAAGGCCTCGAAGGACGCTCTTCAAACCCAGTTGCAGTGCTTTTTGATACCTTGCTTCATCCTGATGCTGACTTTGGGTATGACTACCCACCAGTTTTGCACTGGAAGCTAGAACAACATAATTATATTCCCCATATAGTGCTTGGTAAAGGACCACCTGGTGGGGCTTGGCATGTGAGTAAAAATTTGATACCACTTCTAGGGTAACTTGACAATTTTGTGGTTTTGGGGTTTTCTTACTACCTTTTCTTTGGGGGTTGGACCAGATGATTTGGGGGTTGGACTAGATGATCTGCAGAGGTCCCTTCTAACCCTGACCATTCTGTGTAAGTCTGTTTTAGATAGTAATGGCAATTGCAGTTTCAACTGCTTAATTACCAAAGCCCAAATATGTTGAGGACATGAGAAAGGAAGGAAAAAGTTGTTCTTCATGTAGGAATTTGTGATCATGGCTGCTGTCTTAGTGGTTTTTTATTAGTTTAAATTTAATGAATTGTAATGAAGAGTACCTTCTGACTTTTTTTTCTCGTCTGCATTGTGTCCAGGTGCTTTTTTACAAAATCTTAAATCTTACCTTGTACATGTGCTGTTGGTTTCACATTTTTTTTTATTCTTGTTTTATCTTTTAAATAACTTGCTTTTCGTTTCCCTTTCACTTGTCTCTTCACCTTCTGCTTTTTAGATCATGTAGTTGCTGATTAAATTGGCATCTAACTGTAACATAAATATAGTTCATCAACACTTCACGTAATGTCCCTGTATTATGTTATGTTCTGGTATTTTATTGCTCTACATGAGTACAATGAGAAGAACTTAATTGTGTTTTACATAAATATATCCAATTGAAATGTATCTGGTTATGCATCTTGTGTTGTTTTTTTTTTCTCCATAGTCCATGGAAGGCTCTATGCTGACAATTAGTTTTGGAGACTGGATGGAATTGCCTGGCCTTACCTTTAAGGAGTGGGCAGCTAGCAAACGCAGGTAAAGATGTATTTGGGAAACCTAGTTGCTATAAGAATCCAGATAATGTTATTTGAAGAACTGGAAGACATTCAGACTTCATTGTTTACAGGAAGACTTCTTGTTTTGTTTATTAAATTGCCTAATGGCACTGAAAATTATTCTGCTGTGTGTACTCAGATGGAAAAAATGGACAATGGTCAGCCAGAGTAATTGCTGTGAGTGCATCCAAAGCATAAATACTAGCAGTGGTGTGCTTTAACAGCATTTCACAAAGAAGCACTGTTACTGTAAGCAGTTTTGGTCAGAGTTCAGGGAAGATTGAGGGAGGAATTTAAAATCTACGGAAGTATTGGAAGTTCCTCTTTCAACATGGATGCAACTTAAGTTGCTGTGCACACTAGCTTTCTTGTAATTCAGGAAGTTGTATATATCAGTATTTGTTTTTACAGGCAAAGCTGCAGCATCTGAAATGTTGCTATCTATGAATTCTAATTTTAAAAGCATAATTCAGCGTGATATTTTCTCATAGTAAGTTTCTTGAAAAAAATTTAGAGAAGAAAAATTACTGTCTCGTATAAGCTCACTGTTTTTACTTGAGTTGTACAATTAGTTCATAAAGATCTGTGTCAGCAGATGAACCTGGGAACACTCTACATAAGCGTCTTCTAAAATTTTCCTGCCTTTATTCTAGCAAAATTAAAGGAAGTTGTTCTTGTACCACGTATGGCAAAAGAAGAAGTGGAATTACTTGGGCATATGTCTTTAAGGGCAGACTGTTACTCATTTCAGGACACTTATAGTGAAGAAACTGTACCTTTGTTCTTTAATCGCATTCTTAGATAACCACAGTAATCTTGTCTCCTTATTAACTGAAATCCCATAAGCTGCTTATTATCTGAAGCTAATTTGTTTATATTACAGTTTTCAACAATACTAAAAACAGAAATACTGACGTGTGATACTACAATTCAACAAGCATATTTAAAGTACTAATGATACGGAAAACTTCTACTCATGTAAAATCGTTTCCTCAGTCTCACTGTAACAGGTGTAATACTGTTGCATTATCCTCTTCAATAAATATCTCATCAGGTGTTTCAGCATAGTGATCTGAACATTTAGAAGTACATATGCTATTATCTTGTTAATCTATGAAAGTGAATAGTCCAATTCCTTGTAAAAATGCTTTTAAGCATAATTCAGTGGCAATCCTGATGTTCACTACTGTTTCTTTTGCCTTCTTCCTAGAGCTTACTTCGAAAGAAGCAGCAAAATTTGTGCACCTGTTCAAAATAATTACATTTTCAGCTTTTTTTTTTTAAATAAATGAGAATGCAATAAACATGAGAAAAGCATAGATGTAATATCAGGATTGCAGTGCAATAACGTTTTTTATTGGACACTTGGACATCATAATCTGGTTTACATAGTTGCATTAAGGTTCTGTGTCATACTTTTTTCATTCCTGTGATATGGAACTACTTAATTTGGTACTTACTGAGCTTACCTGTACCCAAGGGAGAGGTCTTTTGCGAAGTATAATGAAGAATACTTGGCTCAAGTAATATATCGAACATAGAGTTTCAAAATTAGCACTTAACAATTACTATGATATTTACTTATATCCTAAGTAAGTGTATTCTCACCGAGTACAAGTTTAGCCAGTATTGTATTGCTGACAGCTGTGATGCTAAACTGGCTTTTTAAAACGCTTCCACAGAGACCTACCATGATACTGTAGAGTTTTGTTACGCTAAATTTGTTAATCACCATACCACTTTACATTGTAAAGATGTACAACTATTAAAAAAAAAAAGGTTAGCTTGTCTTGTCTGTCAGGAATCAAAAGAACAAATAAAACAAATTGAATGCTTAATTGAACTTAGCGTCAGTTATACTGAGCAGATTCAATCCTCTTAAATTTGACTGTCATGTGGTATGTCATATATGATATTGAAATTGCTGTAAGGTCTAAATATTAACTGGAACTATTCAATTTTCTTTCAGAAATATAAAGAGTGATCGAGTAATGCCAGAGGAAATAGCTTGTTATTATAAACACTATGTTAAAGTCATGGGCCTTCAAAAGAATTTCAGAGACAACGTTTACATAACATCAGTCTCCAGGCTTTACCGAGGAAAGGATGATGAAGATAGAAGTCAAATAAAGGAAAATATTTCAACACAGCATTTGGAAATGGAAGATGGACAGAAATCACTGATTAAGAGAAACTGGGAAGTCAGAGGTTATCAGCGAGCAACAGATGGTTCTCATGTGCCCTTTTGCCTCTTTGCTGAGAACGTGGCTCTTGCCACAGGAACCTTTGATTCTCCTGGCCGACTACAAGTTGAAGGAGAAGACTTTCCTTTTGTGCTTCATTCCATGTCTGACTTTGGAGCTGCTATCAGCAAAGGAAAGTTACGTGGGAAGGCAGACCCTGTGTTAATTGTAGGTGCTGGACTTACAGCAGCTGATGCAGTATTGTGTGCCTACAACAACAATATCCCAGTAATCCATGTGTTTCGTAGAAGAGTTACCGATACAAGTCTAATTTTCAAACAGTTACCTAAAAAGCTTTACCCTGAATACCATAAGGTCTATCATATGATGTGTACTCAGTCCCATACTGTGGACTCTAATCTACATTCTGCTTACACTAGTTTCCCTGAACACAACGTACTTTCCTTCAAGCCTGAAATGAAATGTGTTCTTCAGAGTGCCTCTGGACTGAAGAAAATTTTGAAGTTTTCTGTAGCCTTAGTTCTGATAGGTTCTCACCCAAATCTTTTCTTTCTAAAGGACCAAGGACATAGCATAGGTCATCATTCTAATCAGCCCATCACATGCAAGGGGAACCCTATAGAGATTGATCCATACACTTATGAATGCACTAAAGAAGCTAACCTCTTTGCTTTAGGCCCTCTGGTGGGAGACAACTTTGTACGGTTTTTAAAAGGAGGTGCATTGGGCATTGCACGATGCTTGGCAATAAGACAAAAGAAGAAACATGAATTGATTGAAAGTGGGGATGGAGGAGGTGATGGGGTACCATAAATGAGACCTGAGAAATTTTCACATACAGAATTACAGACGTAGTCTAACAGAACACTCACTGACAGCGAAAGTTGATAGCAGTCACATTTCTGTTGTATACAAGTAACCTGCGCTTGTATTGCTTGGTAAAGGATGCTGATACTATAATATTTCACCTTTTCAAAATACAAAAAATGGATCTGCTATTACAGCTGATCTCTACTCAACTGGAATTACTTCCAGATAAGCAGAAAATGAGACTAACTTGTATTGACTGGCCTGTCATCTCTTGCTCAGCTAAACGAGCAGACTTCCTCTGGGAAAAGCAATGCCTACCAGAGTGGCTTTACATTTTAGTGTCAAATGTGACAAAATATTCTTACCATGAAATTAAAATAACTTCTAAAAGCAGAAAGCTTGCTTACTACAAAGTGATTCTTGGTCCCAAAGCAAATTTGGAGCCTTCTGCTTGAAACAAAGATTTTATTTATTTACCATAGTAATAACAGTAATACTTGGAATGAGCACTTAGTAAAGTGGGTTTTACCACAAGAAGGATTTCTGTAAACAAGAAGTATTCCTCAACAGCTATAAATTATCCTACTTAATAATTGGAATAAAAGAACAAGCATTCCCATTTAATCTTTAACGCATGATTTGACACAATCCATTAATGTGTTTTCACACTATGCCTAGAGTTGGGTGAGTGCAGAAAGACTAACATGAGATGTTCCCCTACAGTGATAATGTACATTTCTGAGAATACTCATTAACATAAACAATAAAGTACTGATGTAAGTGCTCTTATTACAGTGTCCGTATAATGAATACCTAGTGTACTACTGAAAAATTAAGTACTTGATAAAACTTAAGGTTTTTTTGCTTCCCAGCTCAGGAAGACTGAATGGGATCACTTGACTGATGAAGGTGGGTGATAGATTTTTCTCATCTCCCATTTGACCAAGTATTGGTTATTTCGCTTTTTTTCTAGAGCAGCACGTAACACTAATACTGTTTTAGCCTGCAGTTTCTGAAACTTGAAAAAGGGTTATATCTCACAGCTGGCTAGAAAATAAACAAACCAAACCCAAAACAAACATGCCGTAGTTCCTATAAATCTTAAAGTTTGTTATGAAAGATAAAGACGTATACTACCTCTGAATTGAAGTTTCACCTTTCTGCTCCATTATGTGAGACTTAGATTTCATTTGCTGGATTTTAGAGTAGTTAGTTTACCTAAACACACCTGTGGGTTATTCACCACAGTGAGGTAAGCGACAGCTAGTTAGAAAACTTAAGTTATCTTCCAGAACTTTCAACAGACAAAAGTGTTTGGTTTTAACTGATCTATTACCAGACATTTTAATTCAGGTCCAATGCAGTGGGATAGATGTTATTTAATTTAAATTTTTGTTTGGGGCTTTTTTGTGTTGAAGAAAGTCATGTTAGTTTAAGGTATTGTATTTGCATGATTAAAATCTCCGTATTAGAACTTGAACAGATTTTAAAAAGGAAATTAGGCTTAGAACTCGTGAAACTGCTAGTGCTTGCTGGTTTCCTAGCTGTCTAATTTTTGTAAGTTGTAGATACCTATATGCAATAAATGCCTGTTTTCTGTGCCTACTGAATTACGGGGTTCTGTGGCTACTGCAGGCCTTTATGCACCTGAGTAAGTTACTCAGACTTTGGACATAGAAGTTGGAAAGGTAAAGCATGCAAAGAGTAAAATGACTGTATTTTCAATGGAAGTCCAAAGTAATTTATGAAAGGATGCTACTACTAATAATAAATTTTAGTTTAGAGCCAACTTAATAGCATAAAAATAAACACAAATGAAGCGACATTTATATTAATTTCTGCATTGCCTACGTGGTTGGATTTAACCATGCATTGTCAATACTAGTTAAGATACTTTTTTATACTGGTATTTGAGCTGGTGTTAATTATGCAAAGTTCTAGGCTTATTTTTTTCCTAATTGAATTGAGATTCTATAATTTGCCTTCTTTGGCAGAAACTGTGTATATATAAATCTATCCTAAACCTGTGATACCTAATAATTTTAACTGAGAATCAGTGTTATAAGTGCTAAATACTTGATTACAGAACTTTATTGCAGTTAATATATTGGGAATACATCTGCGCTGTGATTAAATTCCTTCAGTTTTGTGTCAATATAAATGTCTGAATACAACATATCTTGGCATGTTACTGCTTTTTCATTTGCCATGTGAAACATTTAAAATGCCAACAAAACAAAAGAAGCAATTTACTTAAAAGTTATTTTGCAAAAAGGTGGAAAAACCCCAGCCGTATCTCTAGCCTCAGCTGCTGCAGCTACTTACAAGCTGTGTGTGTTGTAGTGACAAAATTTGTAGCAGAAAGTTTTGTCCTGTTATTACACAGGTATCTCTCACTGCAGTATTGGAGCATCTTGAGGTTTAAGTCCTTTTTTTTTTTTTTTTTTTTTTTCTTTTATCAATCTTGCCAGTATTTTTGAGATTAAAAAAAAAATTGCATGAGACCTCTTAGTTGGGCAGAGAAACTTTCCCAGTTGTTATATTTACAAAGGCTGTATAAAAATACTTTTTTCAACCAAGACTTTACTAAAAGATCATCCTGTTTCTTCTAGGAATTGCTGGGTTTACAGTTGTAGCTGAACTTTCTCACCTTTGGGTTTGTGATTTTGAGAGAAATTTCTGGTTTTCTCCTCTTTGGTATTTTGAGATAATAGGAGGTGAAAAAATTCAAGCTTTGCTTTAGGATAGTTTTACCTAAAGCATTATATCAAATGTACTGCATTTATTGTGGATTAGGTGTTGGCACTGAATAGTTGTCTTTTGGGGAAACACTGTTTCTCAGATTTAAAAAAACAAGCAACCAAAGCAACCACATTTGAATTTCCTTTATGTATGTTATAGTAGTTCCCAGAAGGGAGACTTTGCTTCTTTCAGCTCTTTTTTCACTGAGAAGGATAAGTTTTTAAACATCGTGGGTTTAAAAAGGATGCTTACTACTTAAGCTTTATTACTAAAATACAGACAGGAAGAATGTAATTTTTAGCTCAAGGAATTTAATTTGGGTTTATAGAATTTGAAAAGGTATGTTAACCCATACTGTGTATTTTCTAATAGGATAGTGCGAAAATGTGTCTTGCGTTTGGGTTTGGTTCTTAATGCTGAATGTGTCTCCCAAATAAATTATTGCTAAGGTCATTTTAAGTAGTATCCAGCTGTTGAACTGGGACTAAGATTTGTCGTAGCAGATTTCCCTAACAGTCTGCCTCGTATGGGATTATTTAACAATAGGTGCTTGTTAATGAAGGCACCTGATGGGGCAGTAGGAAACAGCACAGCTTTTCTTTTGGGTTTCCAGTAGATGATTGAGTTCTGCTTAAAACATTTGCTACAAAAGAGTAAGGCTAAGTTTTACCCTAGTGAGTAAATGCAGAGAATCCTTTCTGCGAGTGATCCAGAGAGAGTGGTGACAGTAACATCAGATGCTTCTCTCTCTTAGGAGCACGCATTGCCGTGGGCTACCAGCCTGGGCTTGCTGGGGAACGCATGGAAAGGGCATAGCTCCCAGAAACGGCGCCTATACATTGAGTATGGGACACCAAAGCGCGTCCCACAGCTGTAGGTCCCTAGTCCTCAGCACTTAGGGAATTGTTGGGGCATACTACATTTTCCTTCTGTCCTGGTGAGTGTAGGCACCTATTTTGTAATGATTAATTTCATAGTGACGCTTGCATAATGAAAAATACTAATTCTGTAGAAAGAGATGGCTGTAGCTTCCTTCTCTCACAGCTCAAGAACTGTGAAAAGAAAACTAGAGCCAGAAATCCAGAGAATTTATTCAAAGCTAGAGGAAATTAAATTAAGGCCCAAACTTTGAGGCTGTGCTGACCTGCATGTCCAGTGGAAAGGAAGAAAAGGCCATTTTTAGGCCAACTGCTCTTGAGAGAGAAAGGGTGTAAAATTTGCAAACTTCTAGTGAGTCCTCACTGATAGCAAGCAATGACCAGAGAGGAACGATGGGAGGAAAGCAGCAAAGAATCTGAACAATATGAACTGCAAATCTATAGGAGCTGAAGTGACTCCATGCAGCATTGATAGGCTGGTGGTCTCCCATCCTCTAGTGTCAAGGTCTGCACGCTGTAACTAGAGCTCTGGGCTGGAGCTGTTAGTCTAACATGTTGCCGTATGTTTTTAATTGGCTATTAACTGAAGTTACACTGTAATGCAACACGTACATATGAACTAGAAGCAATTGCATTTGCTCCAGAAGCTGTAGGAGTGGCTCAGTAAGGTGGAGTGCCAAGAGATGAGACTTGGTTGCTCCAGGACCATATTTTCTACTTCTGAGAAAGCAAGCGGGTATTTTCATGTAATAGCGGAACCTGTGCTGTAACAGTGCCAGCTCCCAAACAGCTCTAAACAGCAAGATAACACACATATGCCTTAAAGGCAGCTGATCATTCAATTTTATTATCATCCATATAGTAATGATTTCCTTTTGAAGAAGTTACAAAACAAGAAAATGGTAAGAGGTTTATACTCTTACATTTTAATTTAGGTAATATTTTAGACCCTTACAACAACAATGTCATCATTTTGGATTATTTTTTTGAGGTGAGGGCAAGATGGCAGCACAGTACCTCAACTGATGTGAGAGCTTTTTGGACATTTACTTCCCCCTTTCCCCCTTGCCCAACCTGAAAGAGAAGTCGTGCTTTCTCTGAAATGACCGTAACACCTGATTCTATTTAGCAGAAACAATGGAAACTGAAACATTCCTTTACAGCAAAAGGAAGGCTTTGGTGACCTTAGGGGTACAAATTTGAAATGAGGATATTGAATTATGAACAGCTCTTTTCCTGAAAAAGACTGTATTTTATTTTGGGGAATATGGTACACTTGAGGCAGTTTAGTTTATTTTTGAAGCTTGAATTACACAAGGAATTGTGAGGTCAAGGATGAATTTGGTGTGAGGAACAAGGATTGGGGGGGGGGGGGGGGGGGAAGCATTTATAGTATAATTTAGCGATTATAGTGAAGCTAAGCACTGTTTTAAAGATGGGTTTGTCCTTGCAGACAGTAGAACATTTCAGCTCATTGAGTTCCCATTACACCTGCCTGCATGCTACCTGGTTTTCTAACAAAGATAATTTTGTCCTTACAGGGCATACTAAGTCAACTCTTAAAACCTACTGGTCATCGGTAGTCATAAAAACTAGGAAAAAAAAAAATATACTTCATACTTGTATCTCTCCTATCCTTTTGAAATGGCTTAGTCTGGAGACTAAGATAATCTAATTTGCACTTTCCTCCTCCATCTCTTTATTCTGAGATCCCTGGGAACGTGTAAGAATCAGCCTACGCTGCCTGCAGTGCATGCTTCAGGAAACTTTCGAAAATTCAGCTTCATGTTCCTGGACACCCTCTATAGGCTCACATGCCAGCATAAAGAAAATGAACACCTAGGTTTGTTACATATTCACAAAATACTATGGAATCTGGCATTTTAAGGTTCTTTTTTTAACTAGGTGTATAAGGAAAAAATAGTTGTCCACAAATATAAAGGCGGAGGCAAGGTGATCAAAGAGACTTCATACAGTTCCAGGGGACACTCTGAAGAGAGGGAAATGGTTCGTTTTTCATGTGTTTGGATTCTAGGACCAGCTTCTATGTGAATACCGAGTTATTCCTGTCCCAAGAACTGATCCTGCTGCCTTATATCTACCTGGCACAATTTGGAAAGTGAATACTCTCATCTTGCCTGTCTTGTTAGGTCTGGTATGCTGGTTGTGGAATTCCAGTTCTAAATGAGATAAAGGCTTTTATCTTCATCTACCTACATGTTTGTTCACACACAGGATACACCCGCACTTGGAGATACTATGTAAATGTCATTTCTGTGTGTCATGCCTCAGTTTTCTGCTTTTGCTGGAGTATGCTTGGGTCATGCCCTTTTTTTCAAATGAGAAATGTAAATGTGTACAGAACATCTGCTGTCAGCTGAAATATATTCTCCTTCTGAGCTGCAAGCGACTTGTGAGCAAAACCTCAGCTTTGATTAGATGATAAACCTACCTGAGGTTTGCATGCTAAGCTCGTTTTATCTTCATGTGTGAAAACTGATGATGGACTGGAGACTAAAGGAGTAATATTAAAGCAGTTTTGCCTAGAAGCAAATTATTTTTGTTTGGAGAAGTGCGGGAACTCTTAAATCAAAGGAAAAATTTATAAATTGGGAAGGAAGAAGCATTCGAAGAGCTGTAGTGTTTAGAAAGAGGGAAAAAGGTGTTGGTTTGCATAGATCTGGTGCTGTAGCCAATGCACGGGAGAGATTCTGATAGTCAAAGCTGGGGCAGAGCAGTATGGCTAGAACGCTAAAGCAAGTGGCAGGGAAAGGTGCTAGTTCGGGAGATGTGATTTAGTCTAGCATTTTTGTAACTATCTCACTGAAATATGGTTACGATGGTTATCAAAACATTGTTAGAGGGAGAGCGAGGAATAACAGTAAGGAAGACAGTTCAGGTTTTGCCACGTTTGGCTTAAGTTCTAAGGAGACACCAGAACAATGCAATCAGAATGTGTGAATCAGACACCAGATATGGCCAAATGTGAGTGAGATAAATTCAGGGAATGGAACAGAGCAAGAGAAAAGCTGCTTTTATGGGAGGGGGAAAGACAGGGTAAAAATAAGGACTGAGAAATCACCTGTACAAAATGGAGTGGAAATAGGGGGTTGGAGGTAGGTCTATAGCAGAGACTTCACCTACTGTCTCAGTTACGAACTGATACTTGATGGTCAACATGTGGAGTAGAGCCTCTGGGACACATCAGGAACCGAGGCAAGGAAGGGGGCTTAGCACTCTGGAGGAAGTCGATGGGGAGGTCGGTGGATGAAGGAAACAGAAGCTGACTGCATGTAGGAACTGGTGCGATGCCACAGGGGAGGCCAGCCTTGCTGCACCAGCCCCCCCTCTTCTGGGAGAAAAAGGGGCAAGCTCACGGATGTGAGCAGACAGAAATAGAAAACAAACTTCCACAGTGAAAATATCTTGGTAGTCTTGCCAAAAAAAGGCAGTAGCTTCCCCAACTGGTGTAGGAAAGATTGGAAGTCAGCTGAAACATGTGTGACTTTTAAACTGAAAACGAAGCATCTTCCTGCAGGGATACAGCACCCCTCCTCTATTTTAGTGATGCACGGAGTAATTCAATCCGCTTTAAACTGTGTTCAGTTAAGCTGCTGAATGCAAGAGTGTATTTTAAAAGCCTTGCTAATAAAAAGTATATTAAGCTTATGTATTGTGTGCATCTCCTTCCTGTGAGCTGTGTGAACAAAGATAACACATGCTATAAAAACGCAATCCCAACAAACCCTCAAAGAAACTTTGTGTTACACAGAAAAATGCAAGAAACGAGATATGAAGATAAATTTCCGCTTAGATGTATTTTTAAGTGAGGAGCATCATTTTGTCAAAAAGGTAGGTCTGCTTGCAGATTGTGGTTTGAGGCAGATAAGAGAAACCTTAGATGTTATGTCTGAGTTCCTGAACTTTTTTTAACTTTCTAAAGAAAATCACCACCGCAAAAGTTCTCTCAGAAAACTGGTGAACTGAATGTTGAAACCACAGGGCACAAACAGCACAGAATGAAAACGGAGCATGCAGCAAAAGTTTTGAACTGCAGAATGCAAAGCCAATAGCCCTTGCTTGTGCTCACAGCTTTTGCTGTACCTACAAGACTCTCTTTATCTCAAACACCTAAGTTGTCCCACTTTTACCCTTCTGATTTTCTGGCCCCATCCTGCTGGGTTAGGCCAGAACTGTATGTTTTATAAAATAAAGGAAAATTCAAGTCAAGTTGATGTAGTAGTTCCAGGAGTAAGGCAAATACTGATGTAATTTATTGGATGTTCAGGCTCCCAAGATGTGAATCACGTAATCACATCCTTTACCATCTACCTCAGAAACTTCAGTAACAGAAGGCCCAAACCAGTAAGCCAACAAGCGTGTTTCTGCTCGTGTCTGGAGCTGAAAATCTTGACAAAATTATGCTAAAATGGAAGGAAAGCTTCAGTATTATGAATAGGATTTGTTACATGGATTTGGAATTACAATTCAAGCCACAGGTAAGGGGTAGAAGTTTAGAAGTCTAAGCTTCTTTTCTAATGCAAGCATAACCTCATGTTGCAATAGCGAAAGGCTCAGGTTCATAATCTACAGGCTTCTCATCAACCACACAGCAGATGCAACTGAATTGGAAACCAAACTATCACCTATTAGGCACCCTCAAGTTGGACCCAAAACAGGAACATATGCTGTGTCTATCTCTAGCCAAGTGCTGATCCTAACTTTGGTTTTTTTTTTTTTTCCTCAACACTACTACCACACCCCCCTCCCCTCTCGAGAGCACACAGCTGCCTGTGAAAGACTGCAAAGAAATCTGAAGATTATGTTGGAAGTGTCAATACACAGAAGACATCTCAAAGATCTATAAAGAAATCTCCCATGGGTGCTCCCCCAGTCACATGGCGGGTGAGTCCATCAGTCCTAATACTTTTTTATTTTTAGTTAGTGTATCAAAGCTGCTAAATTCAATGGTCTGGGGAAGCTGATTTGAAGAGCCCTAAGTCATACAACGTGAACAGAGTGGTCTCAGATGTGCCACCAAGGTATCCTGAACCCCAGCAGACTACAGTCTGAGCAGCAAAGGACATAGCATTTACTTTCTTGTAGAAGGCCCCTCTGTACATTGTATCTTCTCAGAATTTCTAAGGTAAAACAACGAATTCTGTTTTTCACGACTATAAACACAACCTTTCTGAAGGATCTTGTCCACTGATATTCTGCTATCCAAGCTATTTGCCTGAATTTAGTAAGAACAATCAAAAAGGTCATCATCAGCAATCTGCAAGAGCTGCCCCGTTGGACCAGTGGGTCTTCAACAGGAAAACCTGGAGATTCTCATTGTGACAGTACAAAAACTCACCTGAGAGTGCAACAAGCAGCAGTCAGTACATCTTCTCCAGCAAGTAGTTCAACCACTGAACCACAGTCTTTTTAAAGGTATTTGGTGGACAAGATTTGATGTGCCCTGTGATGCAAGTTACAATACCAAAACATTTTCATGGCTATCGCTGAACTGAGAGGTATCTATCTCGCACTTTGTGTATCACTCTGGACATCCCTGACCAAGTGATCAAGAAGATGCCATGACAGACCTGAGGAAACGCTTGGTTTTAAAGACCAAATATTTTCTGAGACCGTGCAATCATGTTGACTTCAGCATATCTGGTATCTTGATATACACAGATCTCACAGTGTTGTTCTCCAGATATGATACACAATGGAGTGGCTTGAAACAGCTCAGCTCACCTTGCTTACATGTTCTGAGCACTTGCCAGAGGAAATAGTTTTGTTAATAAGTACTTAAATTCAATTACATCAACCAGGTTACTTCCTCACACAAGGAAGGCAATCCTACCATCCCACCTCTTGAAACTGGATGCAATGGAGCTACAGTCCATCTTCATCTGTATGTGATGGCTTCATCCAGCCGAGCAGAAAGTCTGGAAGGCTTTTCTCGCCATGCTTTCAGGAGAATCCCTCAAATTCCAAATTCTCAGATCATTAAGATGAGCTCTCCCAACCCAAGTATAAGTAGCTGTTTCATAGCTTTCACTGTTGACATAGATGATGGAATTATTTTGAAGGGCAGAGTTTTACATAGTGATTGCAAAAGGTAAAGGCACGAGAGGAAAAGTGGGTCAAATAATTTAAAATCCCAAATTGGAGTGCAACAGCTCTGTAAGACTTCCTCTGGCTTGGAAGCAGCTTTTAACAAATGGACACTCAAACAAGTTGTTTAAAATGCAAATGAAAATATGATCAAGCAAGAGAAAAAAAAAAAAAGCTGTTTTTTTCAGCTCCAAGTTCTTCTGTACCAATGGTATTTGCTCTACATCATGAACGACAGAGAAGGCTATCATGATCGGATATCAGCTGCATTTAAGCCTTTCTCAACAGATTCCCAGTTCTTAAGACAATATCCATGAAAATGTGCTGAAGGTGGCTGCTTAACTTCCTGTTCTCTCCTTCAGAGGAAAGCTCATTGGTTTCTCTTGACCTGCAGCTTCATAACTGGATAATGGACATTATTTCCAATAGCAAGGGGATTCATTTGGGTTCTCTGCCACTAGATCTAGAGCTTTCAAGTTTTTCTTTTATTTTTTATATTTTCCAGGGAAACTCCCCCCACAACCCAACCAGTTTTTTAGTTTGTTTTTTTTTGAAGTCTTATTTTGGGGGTGTGAGTTTTTTTGCCCCACTTGACTCCTGGAAACTATCAAATTCAGTCTTTTTCACCTCTAACTTGAGTCTCATTACAAATAAAAACAATTACAGAACATGAGACATCATTATATCAGAATTTACTCTTCTGAGAACATACAAAGTTATTTCTCATTTAATACTACAGGAAAATACACAGACTCTCATAATCTGATGGTTCTCATCAGGCAGCTTCTGGGCTTAAACATCTTTTGTTCTTGAACAAACAAACACAGCTCTCTTCTATTTGCAAAGGAAAGGAAAAATGCAGAAAAAGAAACTGAACTTGCCTCTCTCCCTTCCCAAGAAACCAAAATTAAAATGCTTGTTGCTGCTGCAATTATTTTTTTTGTATTTTTTTCAGAGTTTATAACAATGTTCCCAGTCTAACTGTAGGCTGTTCAAACAAATATTGAAGATTTGAAGACATAATAGGGTAAAAATCACTGAATTTACATTTGTTTCAAATCTGCCATCACACAAAATCGGTGGCTGGCTGAAAATAATCTGATGTCACCGACTTCAAAAATAGGAAGAAGTTTGACCTTATCAATATTAAATACTTCTTGCTTACTCAGATACAAATTTCAAGTTTGGTCTATACTTATTTATGAAGTCTTCAAAAACCTCCACCTCAAGACAAAGTTGACAATATAAAAAAATTATATTAACAAGCCTTTCTGAAAAGAAAAAAGCCTGATTGTAACTTCCTTTCCCCCCCCCCCCCAAATAGTACTGATAAGCAAACATTAGAAATAAACAGCCTAAAATGAAATCCTATGTATCTATGGTATTTTACTGAGCATTACTCTTAAGCAAATAACATTAAGGTCTTGAAAAAGTGCAATCCGTCAGTACTGAGCAGTGAAAGAAACATTTCTTTTTCTTTAATAAAAGGGAGACTTAAAAACAAGTCTTACAATAATAGATAGTTCAAACGGCCATATGTAGTTATATATTATACACTGTAACCAGCAAACCTAAGGGACAGAAAGCAGATTTTGCTAGAGAATCACTGTAAATTCAGGTCACAATTTATCTTCTCCTTTTCACATTAGGATCATACCTGCAACAAAAAAGAAAATTTGTCACAAATAAGTAAATCTTAATGATATTCAAAGTTAATAATGTGATGTAAATAGTTTTATTATACATTCATAACAGAGGATTGGTCAGTGTTCAGTCCTTTCCCCAACTGCACTACCAGAATTAACTAGAGATGCTACAATTTGACTTAAGAATGCATAAGCTAGAACCTTTGCATGAACTAGAGATAACCTCTACTAAAATTTTCACTGACTTCCTAGCTACTTAAAATATTTAAATCTGATGAATGAACAAGTTTCTCCGAGCCTTTAATGTCCCAAAATTAAGTTCCTTACTGAAAAAAAAACAAACAAACAAACAAAAAAAAACAAACCACCACAAAAAACCCCACCAACAACAAAAAAAAAGGGGAGAGAGGGGAAAGAGGTACTGTATATTCACAGCAATGTACCAACATTTGGCCACAACTCATTCAGACAAAACCCTTCTGCTGCTTCCTACTCCCACAAAAAGAAGTTCCTTGCCTTACCTTCCCCTTTATACAGCTTCTGATTGATTTTTGGTAATTTAGATCTACTTTCTGGATATACTAGTTACCCAATTTATTGCCATATGCTTGTGGTTTGTCTCTGCTTGACACCGCTATCACTTGGCCTTCTCTTCCTCTCTATTTGTGCTTCATCTCCCAAAATCCTGTGTCACTTCTTTGAAATTCTGATGTGTTTTGTATTCATGCGTGAATAACTTATGGACACAACTCAATGATCAGGCAGTTTTGCTTGCACTAATTCTGCTCTCATTCATCAAGATTTTTTTTGCTTAGACAGGAAAATGTGACAACTTGTGAGCCAAATTACATCACCACATAACTAGAAAGGTATTAGAAGTCACTTCTGTTGCTATACGTCTCAGACTACTGGCAAAAATGAAATGTGTACCCTTTGAAAGAAATGCTCTATTATTAACTGTTAATTACAGAGCAAGCTGTTAATGCAGTAAGAGTTTCTGAACGGCTCTTACACATGCTGATATGCAGTATCACGTTTATTTGACAGTGATTTGGACAAAAACATCCTTCCTCACCATACACATTTTTCCACCTAAATGCACAATTTTTAGTTTTAGTCAAATGCACGGCAGGTGAGAAGTCAAGCAGTGGTTGCTTGTTTCTTCACATAAAAACTAAGAAAACAATGAAATCTTTGCTAAACAAAATGAGATCCTTATATATAGCAGCTTTCCAGTATCTGAAGGGCCCCTATAAGACAGCTGGAGTGGGACTTTCTACACGGGCATGTAGTGATAGGATGAGTGACTTCACACTGGAAGAGGGCAGATTTAGAATAAATATTAGGAAGAAATTTTTCACTCTGATGGTGGTGAGGGACTGGAACAGGTTGCCCAGGGAAGTTGTGGAAGCCCTATCCCTAGAAGTGTTCAAAGCCAGGTTGGATGGGGTTTTGAGCAACCTGGTCTAGTGGGAGGTGTGCCTGCCCATGGTGGGGGGGGTGGAACTAGATGATGTTCAAGGTCTCTTCCAACCTAAACCATTCTATGATTCTATGATATTAAAACTCAAACCAGTTCTTTGAATTTATTGCTATAGCATCATAACACATTAGTTCTACCATTTAAGTATGTCCCGGACACTGAATTCCATTTTGAAGGAGAGGGGAGGGAAGAAGAGGGGCGGAAAATAAGCAGATAGTAGAAGGGCATCATACATGATGAAAACCTGCAATCAGGACACCAAGAGCTTCAACCCTGTCTACGACTATCTGTGGAGATGCTGACACTGACAGTCATGAACATCTTTTTATGTAATCTCCCCCACCTCACCTCCAGCCATTTTCCATGTTAAATGAAGCCTGGATGATGTTTTCCAGACAGAAAGAAATCAAACAACATCATCAGAGAAAGGAAACTGTACAGTGCCTGTAGCCCAAAATGAAAAAAGGACTACAGAGATTCCACCACCGTGATTGAATGCACAAAGAAACAAAAGACTTTGCTGGGAACAGGGAGTGAAGGATACAAAGGGCTATTACTGAACATAATCCATTTATCTGTAGTCTTGGCAGATAGTATGATGTGCCTTCCCTTCCTCCTCTATCTCAGTATGTACTCAGCAGCAGTTGAGGACTCAGCTTTTCTTTCTAGTTTATCTTTACCTTGGAGTACTGCATGACTTTCTAATGGCATCTTCAAATGCCATTTTCATGGGAAATTTCAGCTGTTAACATTAGCGTTAAGCCAGGTAGTTTTACTCAGGACTAAGGACAAAATTAGAAGCAGGTTACAAACTGCTGAATGTTAAATTGTGTGTTTTCATATTTTTGACTGTGGAAACTTCCGTTAAGTACAACTAACCTAAATAAATTGGAGTTGAGGTAAAAACTTTCTAAGCATCAATGCATGTGAATTATCCAAGTTTCCACTGCTGTGTTTTGAAAGGCTAAAATTAATCAAGATATTTTGAATCAATTTAGATTCCACCACAGCAATCAAGCTGCACCATGTTTTTTTTATAAACGTCTTCATAACTAACATATATTTAAAGGCTGTATTGCAGATGTAAAAACTGGATAAAGTGGCAAACTTGACTTAGAACTTTTTTTTTTTTTTAATTAGAAAGTGGTTATAAATCATTACATTAGGATTACCGTTGAAAGTAACTGGACAGGAAATCAACTGAATAGGATGATTCTCTCTTTCAAAAGAGAGATTAGGGAAAGCAGTAGACAACTGAATTGAGGGTTATTGAAAGAAAATTGCTGAAACACTGTGTTTTAGAGGCATATATAATGAATTATGGCAAAAAGCAATGGCAAACAGCCAAGGCAAACCAAAGTGAACCTTCCAAAGAAATCTCTCAAACTCCTGTGACATAAGCACTGATTAGGACAGAATTAAAGACCCTACTACACTGTCAAGAGCATAAAATGATCAGTGTAAAAATGCCTCCTCTCCTCAGTCTGAAAACTGAAAAGATGGGTAAGGCATTGAGGGAGTTTCTAACAAGGGGAAAAAAAAAATAAAGGTAGGAGCTCCTTCACTGTGAATGGGTTTGAAAGTAGCTTAAGGTCTCAAAGAAAAGGAACACAGAGGGGCTATACTGAAAGACTTGCTAAGGTTTGGGTTTTTTTTTTTTAATTTTTGGTTTAAATTCTGGGAATCATTACTTCAAAGATCCAAATAGAGAAAGCAGTCCTGCCAATCACTTTTTCACAGAACTAGTATTTTGTTGCTTTAGCTCCCTCAAGAGACTCAGCGCAGGGACAGACAAGTGCCATGGCCAGAATGAAAAAGTGGCAGACCCCATCGCTTTTTCTTCACAGTTCTGATGACTGACTTAATTGTAAGATCAAAACACTTCATTAGGCTCTAGCAAACACTAATGGTGGAAAGCCTGACACCAGAATCTCTTCCAGCTTTTGTGAACAATCAAGCTTGTGCATATGAGGCAGGAAATAGTAAGAACATCTCAAACAAAAATATTGCTAAAAACTTTTAGCAAGTCTAAATGAAATTGAAAAAGTTTAAGACATTAAAATACTGAGAGAAGTTATCGAGTCATTTTGGGTATATTATGTTCATGGGAATACATGGAATTCTGACAAAAATAGCCAAAGTAGTCTTTTACAAAATTGGAATTTGTCTAAAAAAAAGATGTGATGCAAAAAAATACACATTTTTTAAGTCCAAACATAAAAATCTTACCTAAACAGATCATCAGCAAGCGATTCTTCTCTTGCATGTCGGTTCTGTTCCTGAGAAAATAAGCATATTGAATATTTGACATTAAGGATGAAGCTAATGAACAATATAGAAGAATAATATATTCCTGCACAAACACAGTTTTTCCTGAAGAAATAAGTTTTCTCTACGTACTCTACTCAGTGCATATTCACATGAGATAATATATTTCGCTACTCAAACTTGGCTACTGCTACCAGCTAACGGAATGGATTAGTTTGTGCAAGATATCAATTTTGGTCAGAAATACGTTTTTTGGTTTTTAAGCATCATTATAGAAATATGGAAATTTTTATCTGCTCATCAGTGTGTATAAGGAATTTTATTACAGTTATCTATACCTACGAATTATCAGAAAAAGAGATAATAAAAAACTATTGCTGTAACAGCATCTCGATCAGGCTGTGGAAACAGAATGTGACTCATCAGCAAGTATTTTTAAATAAACTTTTGGAAAATGAAAGTGCTAGAGAACTGCTATGATAAAATATAGCATTTTTTAGAACTTTTATATACAAAGGTGAACATTTTTACAATAGAAAAAAATACTATATTTATTCTTACTATATCTCTTCAGTATACTCCAACAGAATTTTACTCAGGGATTTTCTGTGTTGTTTAACAGCAGAATATCAATTGTACTGTATAACAATTTGAACACAACTAACCATATAGAAATTCTTCCTAGCTCCCAGTCACATTTTTAGAAATCACAAGTTTCCATAATGCTGATTTTTTTTTAATAAGCAAAGAAATTCTCTTTTAGGTTATTGATTTTGCTTTAAATCAATATTCCTGCTTATATGAATGTTGCATGTAAAATTAATTCAAATAATCAGCAAGAAGATGAGCCTTACCACTGTCCTCTGATTTTCAGTAACTTTTCTAATGTCTATGTTCCTATGAGCGTGTGTAGACAGCTAATTGGCTGAGGTTTTATTTCAAAAATAAAATTCTGAAGTATTTCAGAATGACCACAGGTTGGTATGACCACTTACATAAGTCAAGCTGTTTGATCATCCTCAGGAAATAATTCCTTACCTCCATTTCTTGCCTTAACCAGTCTTCTAGTTCTGAATTCTTTTTAGCATGGTGAGCAATCAAATCTGATCCTCCAATAATGTATGGAAGTTGTCCTTCCCCTGGATAAGCTACCTGCCAGACAATAAGTTCTTACAATTACAATACAAGGCAAGCACACTGCAAGTACAAGGTCTGTTTTAACAAATTCAGAAAGTCTATTCAGATATCACAGAAGAAAGTCAGCCAGGCTTCCTCTGAATAACATTTATCAGAGATTATATTTAAAAGACACTGAAGAGAAAAAAAGCATTTATAGAAAGCTATTAACTCATTTTCCCGAAAGAGACAAACAAACAAAAAAACTGACAAGTTATGTATGCTAAATAAATCTGATAGTACATTAAATGGAGTTTGAAAACATTATAAACTGTTTTTTACTGAAAGAATCAATTTTATCCTCAGAATGCATAAGCATCTATTGCAAAATGGTGGAAAAGACAACACTATCAGAAATTTAAAACATTATCTAAAAATGAGAGCATACTCCCAGAAAGCTGGAAGTTGCATTATGTGACACTCACTCTCTACATAGTCTTTTACTGAAATGCATTAATGCATTTCTAGTAATCCTATATTATTTTTTTGATTGTTTGCTTTCAATATGAGCTGAAGTGGTATTTTTACATTGAACACAAAGAATTTTCTTGAAATTACCTTCAGGACTCAAGCAAGCAATAATCTTACTTTTGTAAAATACTAGATTTAGTTCTATTTAGAAATTGAAAATTTATTAGATAAAATGCAATATTCAGAACCAGCAAATGCTTTATAAGTAGGTTTTTGGAGAAGTCGAATTGCTAGCTTTTGGAGGTATAACCAGAAGTTATGGAAGGCATCACTTAACCACTTATTCCAAGTAACAGCTTTGAAAAGAGAGTACAAGTATTTAAATAGTCTAGCACAAGGTATGCCTTTGTCAGCCTGGTACTTCTTCAGTCAATTAGCAAAATATTTATTAACAGTATGATATTGGTTTTATATTGTTTCTTTCTGCAATTACTATCAATTAAAAAAAATATCTTTCATAACATATTTTTATAATCTGAAGGCAATACTTTTTAGTCTTTTTTAATACTGCCATCTTGTGGCAATTTGAAATACATACTAACCTTTTTGAAGGTTTTGAAATTTTTCTTTCCTCCATAGCTGGTATTTCCAGTAAGCTGACTGTTCTGTCTTGGATGGCTGACAACCAGTGATCTAAACTCAGTCAACAGAAGTCTGCTAGGAAGATTGCTGGAGTCACCTTGCAGTTCGTTGCGCTTTTTGTATGGGAAGAAAAAGGAAGGAGCACTTCAAGTGTGTAAACAGAGAGACAACATATCTAACAGTATAAACTTTAGAGAAAGAAATTATCATGAGCACAGCTGATGTGAAAGTTAGGATTGCAAAAGGGTGAGGGGAAGCAGCAGCAATGCTAAAAGCCAAGAAGATCAATGTACTTCTCAGCCTCCTTATATACTACCAATAGAGCTGGGAGCACAGTAAATTTATTTCTTTCATATTTACATCTGTTGAAAAGAGAGGATCGTTAAGAACTGCAGTAATAATAACAAAGTCAATGTACCTCATTTCACTATGATTTTACTTCAAGAATTTTTTTAATTAAGCTAATGACTAAGAATTACTTCTCTCTCCACCTTGCCTCTTACTCTAACGGAAACTCCAGTTAACTCCACGGAAGACAGTTGTTACGCCTTCAGCTCAATTCTAGGCTACAAATTTACCATTTAGGCCAACTTTAGGGCTGCAAGTTGGATCTGATCAACAAAGCAACTTTTTCTGGTGTATGAGAATGCTCATATGCCAGCAAGGTTGCATGCACACTTTGCTGCTTGGGGCTGGATCTATATGGATGAAAAAGGAAGTCTGGGTGCAGGACAAGTTCACAAGTAATGTTAAACTACTTTCATGGACAGCTCCAGCCCAGAGGCAGTACAGCTGTTTCACAGAAAAGTATAAATTTGAAGTCCTGTAATCTGCACTTTGGTGTATCTGCACAGCATTCCCTCTTCTTGCACTGTTTTCTGTACGTATGTGAAAAGGTTTTATCCCACCCCTTGTTGTCTGGCTACACTCTCCTTTATCCCTACAGAATCTTTCCATTTCAGTTTCATTTAGCCTAGTCTCCTTTTCCTCTGCCTCACTGCCATTCCCAGAAATTCTTCCCTCCGTCCTTCCTTCATCTCACCTATAAAAAAGTTAGCATGCTATTTACTATTGTTAATCAGTGTATGTTACATCTATTTTCTCAGCGGTCCCTCTCTTCCATTCTAGCTGTGATCTCCTTAGAACAGACAAAGAGATTGTGTTCTTAGCTTACTTCTTAGAGACTAGACAACAAAAGCATCTGTACAAGTGTTAACTGCATTGAAAGGTTAATACAATTAGATTAGGTTGCTGTAGTTTCAGTCATTTTAAGTATCCATCCAAACGCCATTACAAAAGCATGCAGATGAACTACAGTTCACTCTATCTTTTCACAGTCAGGAAGTTGGACAGGACTATTCAAATTTACACATGATTATTTTAAAGAGTACAATCTTCAGAACCTCCTTTACTCTGAAACAGAATCCAAGTACTATATGGTCTTAAAAGCAAAATTTTGATGCATTTTCTTCATGATTCTTCAAGTTTACTGTTCAAACTTCTTACCAAGACTGGTGACTCTAGCTTGATGTCACTTTTGATTTCTGAAGTTAGAATCGATCCAAGTTCCTCTTCTTTCTATTTGATTAAAAATTATTTAAAATGTAACACTGAAATTAAGTACAACTTTAATTACATAAATTGTTTTCTGCTCTTTACAGTGGAATAAGCAATGAAGCTGGTGAGAGATCTAGAGCACAAATCTTATGAGGAGCAGCTGAGGGAACTGGGGTTGTTTAGCCTGGAGGAACAGAGGCTGAGGGGAGACCTTATCACTCTCTACAACTACCTGAAAGGAGGTTGTAGCGAGGTGGGGGTCAGTCTCTTCTCTCAAGTAAAAGGTGATAGGACAAGAGGAAATGGCCTCAAGTTGCACGTGGGGAGTTTTAGATTGGGTATTAGGAAAAATTTCTTCACCAAAAGGGTTGTCAAACATTGGAACAGGTTTCCCAGGGAAGCAGTGGAGTCACCATCCCTGGAGGTATTTAAAAGACAAGTAGATGTAGCGCTTAGAAACATGGTTTAGTGGTGGTTTTGGCAACGTTAGTTTGACGGTTGGACTTGATAATCTTAAAGGTCCCTTCCAGCCTAGATGATTCTAAAGTATCAAGAGAAGAGTGTTACACTGGTCTGAGCTAAGGATGCACACACAAATACTAATTCTCATCTGATCCATGGTATCTTGCAAATTCCAGTTACTCAATCATACATTCAAACGTTATAATTACAGCACTTAAACACTGCCTACACTGTATAAGAACTGACTAGACAGTAAGCTTTAATATATATATTTTAAATAAACAAAAATCAAACCTGTTCCTTCTCTCTTATTCCCCTGTGCATTGTTAAGAGTCTACTTTGCTAAAGCTCTCAATACTGTTTTCCTCTACAAACCTCCTTTTGTGTTTTGTTGGTTTTTTTTTTTTTTTTTTTTTTTTTCCAAATGAAGTGGCTACTGTTAAATCAAAATCCATTGTTTTCTTCATTTCTCTTGGAAAATTGCCTTATTCTCAAAAACAAAAACAGAGAAATAATCAAGAAAACTAATCACAAGCTGTGTTTTGGTTTTTTTGTTTGTTTGGGGGGGGGGGTGCAGTTGGGGTTTGGTTGTTTTTTGTTAGTTTTGGGGGTGTGTGTCCCCCAAGAGAACATTAATGATCCGAATTGACTCATATAGGAATTTTAGTAATCTTTCACATGATATCTAGAGATTCTGACTTGAAAGATGTTGGACACTACTGGCATATTCAACAGAAGAGGTCAACTAAAACTTTCTTCAGAAAATTCATTAAAGATAATATAACTGAGTATTATTTAGTATAAATATCAACATTATAATTAACACACCAACATACAACATGAGAAGTTTTTCTTGGACCAATGATATACTCTGATGTTCTACCTACAGTATTCAAGGAAAAAGACAGGAAAACTTTCAGAAAACAAGCAGCTTTCAATTCACAAAGAAACAATGTCCCAAAGAATGAAAGACATTTAGTTATAACACTGCAATGTTCACATGTAATAAATACATCATGTCAATTTTTAGTTCAGAGTGATTTGAGACATTTAAACAAACAAACTTTACAAAGCCGCTTTCTGTATACAGGTATCCTTAAAGGAGCTATCTGCATCCTTCTAACACAGCTGTAAATGTCCAGATCAGGCACTTGAGAAGAATATAACTTACCAGTATTTTATTCTCCTCTCTCTGCTTTACATTCACTTCTTGAATGCTGCTTCCTTTGGCTTCCAAACATTTTTTTTTTCGTGTATTTCCTTGAGCTTCCTGGTCATGATCTGCCATTTCATCTTCCCAGTCTAGGTCTCTGCTTCCAAACACAATTTCTAGTGCCTCGGTATCTTCAGATAAATCGTCTAAATCCTTTCTCTTCTTTGGAGCACGCTTTTCACTAGAAGTAGTTTTAGTGTCTGTTTTATCACTTACTAGTTTGTCACTTCCCCTCATAAACTTTATACCTCTGTCTCTTAATGCAAAATTTGGGGTTTGGTCCACGATGTTACCTTCCTTTTGATTCTGTTCTGCTTCGCTGTTCCACACTGATGAAGCTGTGCGTTCAGTGCACTTGGAAACAGGCAATGACCTTTCCTCCACTTTTGCTAGTTTGGGTACAGATGTTTCTTCTCCTTCAGCTCTTTCCCTTAGACAGAAGGCAATTACAAAAGACATAAATTACAAAAGCAGTTTTGAACATGACCAGCTGCACACACAACATAACAGCTCCCTTGGGTTTTAGTGACTGCATTGTGAAATTTGAACATAAGTACCTTTGAGGAAAAGCTTGCCATTCTAGAAAGCTGATCTAAAAATTATCTTTTTAAGTATGTTTTGAATTAAATGTACATCCTTTGAGTTAAAATTATTTTCCAGAAACAGCACCAACATAACAGTAAGGGAAGTGATGTCAAGAACATTTCAACATACCTTTTTCTAGCTACCTGGAAGTAATTTGTGATTGAGTTAGATTGGTGACGTGAAGCACACTCACTAGATTTACCAGCTTCTGAAATTTTAGATGGTGAGACAGGATGACTTTTTTGACTAAACCCAGATGTTCTGTTCACTCTAGGTATTGACGATCCTGCATTTATACTGCCGATTGTGGTAGAGTTTTTCTTCACAGCAATTGTATCCTGGAAAGCCATTTTCCCTCGTCTATCCATCTGGGGAGTATTCTCTATCTCCATACTACATTAGAGAGAAAAAATATTAAATGAACACACAAGAAGTTACCACAGAGATACACTGTAGAATACTTTTTAAAAAAGCTATACCTGCACTTTGAACACACTTGTAAACAACATCGGTGTGCTAAAAAAGAACTGTAAAATCCACTATCATAGAATCATTGAATGGTTTAGGTTGGAAAGGACCTTGAAGATCATCAAGTTCCAACACCCCTGCCATAGGCAGGGACGCCTCACACTTAGGCCAGGTTGCCCAAGGCCATGTCCAGCCTGGCCTTAAACACCTCCAGGGATGGGGCCTCAACAACCTCTCTGGGCAACCTGTTCCAGTGCCTTACCACCCTCAAAGTGAAAAACTTCTTCCTAATGTTCAATCTAAACCTGCCCTCTTCCAGTTTAAAGCCATTCGCCCTCACCCTATCACTACATGCCCTAGTAAAAAGTCCTTCCCCAGCTCTCCTGTAGGCCACCTTTAGGTACTGGAAGGCCACAATAAGATCTCCCCGGAGCCTTCTCTTCTCCAGGCTCAACAGCCCCAACTCTTTCAACCTCTCCTCATAGGAGAGGTGCTCCAGCCCTCGGATCAGCCTCGTGGCTCTCCTCTGGACACACTCCAGCAGGTCCATGTCCTTCTTCTGTTGGGGACTCCAGAGCTGGATGCAATACTCCAGGTGGGGGTCTCACGAGAGTGGAGTAGAGGGGCAGAATCACCTCCTTTGACCTGCTGGCCACACTTCTTCTGATGCAGCCAAGGATATGGTTGGCCTTCTGGGCTGTGATCACACATTTCTGGCTCATGTTGAGCTTCTCGTCAATCAGCACACCCAGGTTCTTCTCCTCAGGGCTGCTCTCCAGCCATTCCCCGCCAAGCCTGTATTTGTGCTTGGGATTGCCCCGACCCAGATGTAGGACCTTGCACTTGGCCTTGTTGAATTGCATGAAGTTGGCTTGGGCCCACCTCTCAGCCTGTCCAGGTCCCTCTGGATGGCATCGCTCCCCTCCAGCGTGCCTACCTCGCCAAACAGCTTGGTGTCATTGGCAAACTTGCTGAGGGTGCACTCAACCCCACTGTCCATGTCACTGACAAAGATGTTGAACAGTACAGGTCCCAGTGCAGACCCCTGAGGAACGCCACTCATCACTGCTCTCCACTTGGACATTGAGCTGTTGACTGCAACTCTTTGAGTGCGATCATCTAGCCAGTTCTTTATCCACCGAGTGGTCCATTTGTTGAATCTACGTCTCTCCAATTCAGAAACCAGGATATTGTGTGGGACAGTGTCAAACGCTTTGCACAAGTCCAGGTAGATGACATTAGTTGATCTTCCCTTATCCACTGCCGCTGCAACCCCTTCGTAGAAGGCCACCAAATTTAACAGGCATGACTTGCCCTTGGTGAAGCCATGCTGGCTGTCACCAATCACCTCCTTGTTTTCTGTGTGTCTCAGCAGAGTCTCCAGGAGGATCTGCTCCATGATCTTGCCAGGCACAGAGGTGAGACTGACTGGCCTGTAGTTCCCCTGGTCTTCCTTATTTCCCTTTTTGAAAATAGAGGTTGTTTCCCCTTTTCCAGTTGGCAGGAACCTTGCCAGACTGCCACGACTTCTCAAATATGATGACTAGTGGCTTTGTGACTTCATCTGCCAGTTCCCTCAGGACCCGCGGATGTATCTCATCAGGTCCCATGGACTTATGCACCTTGAGGTTTCTCAGGTGGTCTCGCACTTGATCTTCACCTACAGTGGGCAGTTCCCCATTTTCCCAATCCTCGCCTTTGCGTTCTGTGTCATGGGCAGTGCGGCTGCAGTCCTTGCCAGTGAAGACTGAGGCAAAAAAGTCATTGAGCACCTCAGCTCTGTCTCTGTCCCGGGTAACCAGTTCCTGCGTTTCCTTCCGGAGAGGGCTCACATTTTCCCTAGTCTTGCTTTTCTCACTGACGCACTTAAAGAAGGATTTTTTTTTGTTTGTCTTAATGTCCCTGGCCAGATTTAGTTCTATCTGGGCTTTAGCTTGTCTAACCCAATCCCTGGCTGCTTGAACAATTCCTCTTTATTCCTCCCAGGCTACCCGCCCCTATTTCCACTCCCTATAGGCCTCCTTTTTCCTTTTGGACATGTCCAGGAACTCCTTATTCATCCATGCAGGCCTCCTGACTTTTCTGCCTGCCTTCCTCTTTGTAGGGATGCATTGCTCCTGAGCTTGGAGGAGGCGGTCCTTGAATATTAACCAACTTTCTTGGGCCCCTCTTCCCTCCAGCGCTTCATCCCATGGCAACATACCAAGCAGATTCTTCAAGAGGCCAAAGTCAGCTCTCCCAAAGTCCAGGGTGGTCAGCCTGCTGCGCACTTTCCTCGCTGCCTCAAGGATTTTGAACTCGACCATTTCATGGTTGCTACAGCCCAGGCTACCCTTGAGTTTGACACTGTCTACCAGCCCCTCCTTGTTGGTAAGAACAAGGTCCAGCATAGCTCCTCTCCTCATAGGCTCCTCAACCACTTGGAGAAGGAAGTTGTCCTCAATGCAATCCAAGAACCTCCTGGATTGCCTATGTCTGTCTGTGTTACCCTTCCAACAGATGTCAGGGTGGCTAAAGTCACTCATGAGAACCAGGGTCTGTGAATGTGATGCCGCTTCTATCTGAGGGCTTCATCCACTCGGTCTTCTTGGTCCAGTGGCCTGTAGCAGACCCCCACTGTAATATCCCCTGCTCCCAATTTCCCTTTGATCCTGACCCATAGGCTCTCAGTTGGCTCTTTATCCATCCCTAGGCTGAGCTCCATGCATTCCAGCTGCTCATTAACACATAAGGCAACACCGCCTCCTCGCTTCCCTTGCCTGCCTCTCCTGAAGAGCCTGTAGCCTTCTATGCCAACACTCCAGTCACAGGAGTCATCCCACCAAGTTTCTACGATGCCAATGAGATCGTAGCCTTGGAGGTGTGCACACATCTCTAGCTCCTCCTGTTTGTTCCCCATGCTGCGTGTATTTGCATAGAGGCACTTCAGCCGTGTCTTCTTTGAAGCTGACTTGGCTGGAGCAGCTGTAATTACTTTGTGCTGCTCTCCAGGCAGCATTCCTATGTTGTGTATTAATGATGCCTCCCCATTGGCTCCTGTTGGTCCAGGAGCTCCTGGCTTGTCTACGTAAGACTTTGAGCATGCTGCAGCATAGCCAGCACATTTCAGAGCAAATGGCTGCAGGCCCTCACCAACACCCCGTTCCTCTTTCCTTGGTAGAACACCCCTTGGCTGGTCACAGGCAAACCCAACAATGCCCCCTTCCCCTGTCGAATCCAGTTTAAAGCCCTGTTAATAAGCCCTAATTTGGGGGCAAAAACCTTTCTCCCTCTTTGAGTGAGCTAAGCCCCATCTGCTGCCAGCAGGCCTATGATAAATATATTTTTATAATTGGGAAATGGCTTGAAAATTTGTAATAGTTAAGACAGTCAAATCAGATATGCAGTATCTACATTTGTATCCAAGAGTCATATAAATCCCATGTGATGTTTTCTGTTATCTACCACTAAAAAGCAGAAATTATGTCACTGCAAACAAGTGACAGCAATTTAGTAAGTGCTACTTCTAACACCATATATCTCTGTTCACGGCGATGATACAGTTCCTCTCCCACAAAAGGGTGCTCTATTTGCAAGTATTAGCTTAGAAACTATTTCCATGAATACTTTACCATGTCTGCTCTTCCATTTCTGTATCAGCTACGTATACTGTGCTGTCATCTGCAGCAGTTGGCATTATGGTTTCATCCACAGCCAAACTCTGAGAAATGGCTCGCCCTGCAACAGCTGATGCAGAAGTACTTTCAGTTACAGCTGCAAGAGCAACACAAGAGAAGAATTAAAAGGTTAGTATCATATCTGTGATTCTCTGTGTGTGTTATCACACATCAGTAACTGATCAGGTCAGGTTTTTGTAAAATGGTCTTAAAGCAATTTTAATAAAAAAATAAGCAGATTTCTTAATTAAAAAAAATATCAGAGAAACAGTTCTACAGAAACACATCCTGGGATTCAGTTTTAGTTAAATATTCCACTGAATTAAGTCGTGGAATTTTGCTTAAATAAAAATGAAGCATAATAGGAAATCGTATATTAATATGGACATAATGCAATTAATAAATCATGCTATACATATTTTATGCAAAACTGTTAGAGAACAAAATTCCTCACATTTACTGCTTTATGATGATCTCTAACATGATTATTATATTATTTCTACTAATACAGAACCAACACTTGGTATAAAAAAGCCTTAGAATAAATGTCTTCGACAACCAATGTCTCATAATCCCCATAGTCAGGGGATAGCCTTAAAACATCTTTGCTGCTCTATTTAGTTAATTGCATTATTTCCTGTAAAGCAGAAAGAAGAGCATATACAACTGCTTTTATATTGTTTGCCCTTTCACTTGTCCTTGTCTTCATATACTTATGTTTTCTCCAAACCAAAAGATACTAACATTTACTATTTTAACATAAATCTCACCGTGCTGCTAGACACAGTTTTTTTCTTAATTACTACTCTCCTCTCAGCCCTTTACATTATTCCTGCATCTCATTCTGATTGAGAATATGACAATGCTATCATTTCAGACAACCCATTCTTTATGAATTCATTCATTAATTTTTCCTACCACTGTAACCTATAGAGGAATAACCAATAGACACAACTACGTTTCCTCCTTCAGCAACTACATTTTGTTTATGTTGCTATTCGTTGTTCTGAGACAAGATCAGAGGATGAAGTCTTGTTTACAATCCCTTTGATTTGCAACACATACATGGAAGTTTCTTTGTAATTCCCAAACAATAGCATTTGTTTACAAATGTATTTGCTAAGAGGGAACATAGCTACCTTTAAAAGCCCGATATACAGTTTGTTTACACAATTCAATCAGAAAACTTAATTTTTATCCAATTAAATCGTTCAGATGGGAAACAAGAATCATCCTTTCTGATTCATTCAGATGTCTGCAGGGTCAGTATCTTTAAGTTTAATCTGAGAATTAATTTATTTTGTACTGTTTTCTAAACTAACTGGGTAGACAACAGAACAAATACAAGTAACTCATACAGGAATACCAGTCAACCAAAATATTTTTCAGCACTCTGTCAGTACTGCATATGTATCTTTCTCTCTTCAAAATACATTTTTGAGTAGGTGATGTTCCTATATGTAAAGACAAATTTATGGGGGTTTTGTTTGATTTTTTTTAAATTGTAGAATTTGCTACCCGATACAACACTTTGTAGAACAGAATAGAACCTAAAACTATACACATAACCAACAATTTTATAGAAAGAAAATATAGACTAACAATTTTGGAAGAGGCATGACAAAAACTCTCTCTCGAAGATTTTTATTATTACTGTATTAGCAAATACAAGTTAAGTTTCAAGATGAGACTTGGAATGTCCACTCCCAAACTATTACTTTAGCAAATGTGGCAACCATGTCTCATTGTTTTTACTTCTTGCATCAAGATTATGTTTGGTTTTGAACTGGGTGGGGGGTGGTTGAATTTTCCTAAAGCAAATTCCTTTTTGTGGAGAAAAAAAACCAAACCCAACTCAAGCCTTTACAAATTAATTCCATTCTCATTCTCTCAATTTCTAACACTCATCTTTTACCTCCCTGTTACCCCAGTCTCTTCATAAAAGACAGAATAGCATAGAATTCAGACACAACATACATATTAATTCAGTGGCCACTAAAAATGCGAACTTCTGAAGATTGTTTTAGTGTACCTTTCCTTTAAAGATCAATGTACTATGTGATTGCTTTTTATGCTAATTTTAGATCTACTACTTTTTTATTTACATCTAAGAGTCATATAATTTTCATTGCAGTTTATTGCAAGACCATTAAAAAATAATTACCTCTTTAGACTTGCATACACTTTTCATACAGTGTCATTCTATTTTAGTGGTCTTGCAAAACAAAAGAACTTGAACGTTAGCAGTTGATGGCCCTGTATGAAAAGAAATACTGCCTCTTTAATGCAATAACTTATTGCTGCCCTTCTTCCAATTACCTTTGTTACCAGGCTGCTTTTGAGGGTTGCAGTATTTTTCTGTGGACATGAAGATAACAGCCAATCCAATTTCTGCCTCGGGAATAGCCCTGAGATTCTTGCTGTTGATATACAAATAAAGACAAAAAATTAAAATACATTTCTCAATACAGATTCAAAGATGAATAGGCAAATGGTACAAAATGTTCCATTTCTCCTTTCAAAAAACATCAGTGTACGCTATGATTTTTCACAATACAGGGAGTCAGTATAATTATCCATTATCATTATACCTACGTCCTATACATGTGAACTACCATGTTTCCTGCTGCTGTAGCCGCTATCTAGTCCCAGCGAACTGGCCAATGCATGTCTCCCTACCTGATTTCTGGACATTTAACCAACTGTCTCTACCTCTGATTCAAAAATGTGTGTTCATGAAAAAGTGACTTGAAAGATTCGAGCACTTCTTACAAGTCAGTCAGGCACACAAACACCTCTTCTGTACTACAGCTACAAGAAGAGCTTCAGTGCAGCTTTCTCTCTTTAGCAGAAAAAAATCAGGGGAACTAGGTTTACGTATTAGGTTAAAGATTGGGATTTTGTTTTCTTTCATTGTTTTAATCAAATGTCATCATGAAAATCCTAACATCTATAAAATATGCAGTTTGCCCTCTCAAACAAAAGCTGACACCAAAACAAAAACTTTTTCATTAAACAGAAGCTGCTCTTCAGAAACACTGTATGCAAATAATTAGACAGCAATGAACCCACATGACCTCAAGGTGCCATCTCATCTGTTTTCCATGAAATAAATATGTATATTTGCTGAAAAAAAAAAAGATCTATTTCCTATTCTGAGAATATATTAATGTTTAACTTGTTTTAAATAATAGAAAAAACCACACTTGCTATCTGTAATTTCAAATGAATTTTTGTAGAATTGGATCTTCCAAAAAAAAAAAAAAAAAAACCAACCCCAACAAAACAACTCCTATCAAATCCTCACAGAACTGCCAAGTCTTTTCTTTCCTGCTTCAAGAAATTTTAGTTACTATGCTAAATATTTAAAGCAAGGAAGAAAATGCCCTCTTTATAAGCATCCTACTGCTTAAGTATGTATGGAAACACCATGACTAAATCTCCGCAGCAACTCTGAAATTACCCTACCGCTGTACAACAGACCAATGCTGCACCTTTGCAAGACAGTCAGAATGGAATCAGTCCAGTTTCTCATGGAGTCTGATCCTGGGATCTGAGAGTTTGTCAACCCCACATCAACAACACAAACTCCAGGAGAAACAAGTAAAGATGTTTCTTTTCTTCCTTCTGTCATCAGCTTTGCTTCCCCTCCTCCAAGAATAACTGCTGGACCCAGTTTCTTGTGCTAAAAAGAGAACACAAATAAAAAAACATCTTAAAATACGGTCAGTTTAGAAGTATCAGTGTAATGAACTATCAGCATAAGGCCTATCTCTGGTTTACTAGTGTGCATGTGATGTGTTCTGTTTGTCCTCCTGTATTTCATCTTGCTTAGGCCATTGTATCATAAGAAGATAAATACACAGAAATCCTTCTTTCCTGATGAACCCCAGAATGAGTGTGAATTCACGGAATCTGTGCTTAGCCACCCCTGCAACATTTTTGCAATGTAAAACTTGATTACCTGCTTAGCAGTTAGGAACAAAAAAGTTTTTCCACTGAATATTTTTTTCCTTTCGTGATGCTCAGATAAATCCAGTTTTTCAGTGCCAATGGAAGGCTCATCAACTGGAGGATAAAAGCTACGAGAACAGAAAAATAAAGTTACAAAATTCAGATTTACCTATCAGTACTGAATCACAGTCTTTTCTGTTTTAGAGTAAAGCTCTGAGGTCTGCATTGCTCTGTTAAAACTATTTATATATATATTTTTTCAAGAGATTGTTAAGAAGAAACAGAGCCTCTAATTTCTCCACATCTAAGCTAAGACCAAGACTTTCTACCTCAGTAACTAAGAGGACAACATTTTAGGAACATGTACAATCTGACCACTTTAAGCATCTGCTGCATACATATCCACTTTCTCCACTAACAATACTGACGAATGAGATTGCAATCTCATTCTGCACTTAGTCTAGCTAATAGTAAAACTCCACACAAAATTAGGCATCTTGCTTCCTCTACCCTTCAGGTGGAGACAGACACTCCTCCTCTTCTACTGGATCAAGAAACTGTGTACCACCACACTAGATGAGAGTCTATCAATATGACAGAACATACAAGTACATTTTTCCTGCTGGTGGGATACAGAACTGAACCGATTCACCCTGCAGATTCTCAGCTGTTTTGTCCAATACAAGAAAAGTGACCAGGAGTTCAGCTGCAGAACAGATTAGGCAGAAGTCAAATTCTACCCTGAAGCTCTCATTTTTGTCACGGCCTGTGGTCTCAGCTCCAATTAACGATGGCATACTCACATCATGAAAAGCCTCTAGAGTCAAGATACACATCTAACTCATAATTTCAGGATAGTATTTACAGGATCTGAGACACATATTCACTACTAAACCAGTTCTGATGGAGCAAGGTAAAGCCACATACTAGAAAGAAGGAAAACTATAGGTCAATTTTAACCGTACTATACTATATCTGTACCCAAACAGCAGTTTATACACATACTCTGATCATAGAACTACTTGCTCAGGTGGCCAAGAAGGCCAACAGCATCCTGGCATGGATCAGGAACAGTATGGTAAGCAGGACTAGGGAAGTGATTGTCCTCCTGTACTCAGCACTGGTAAGGCTCCACCTCAAATACTGTGTTCAGTTTTGGGCCCCTCACTACAAGAAAGACATTGAGATTCTGGAGCGTGTCCAGAGAAGGGCAACAAAGCTGGTGAGGGGTCTAGAGCACAAGTCTCATGAGGAGCAGCTGAGGGAACTGGGGTTGTTTAGCCTGGAGAAAAGGAAGCTGAGGGGAGACCTTATCACTCTCTACAACTACCTGAAAGGAGGTTGTAGCGAGGTGGAGGTCAGTCTCTTCTCCCAAGTAACAAGCAATAGGACAAGAGGAAATGGCCTCGAGGTACACCAAGGGAGATTTAGATTGCGTATTAGGAAAAATTTTTTCACTAAAAGTGTTACCAAGCATTGGAACAGGCTACCCAGGGAAGTGTCTGAGTCACCATCCCTGAAGGTATTTAAAAGACAGGTAGATGTGATGCTGAGAGACATGAGCTAGTGGTGGTTTTGGCAGTGTTAGGTTAATGGTTGGACTCGATCTTAAGGGCCCCTTCTAACCTAGACAATTCTATGATTCTATTTATCTTTATTCTGACTGCTGATTATACATCCTTCTCATACTGCTATGCGGGAAAGAAAAGATGCTGAAACACACTCCCAAAATATGGTTTAACAGCACAATAAATTACATATAACCACAACATGTATACATATATACACATAGATATGTTTTTCATTTCTTTTTCATAACTTATGCAAAGATTAGCAGATTCTAACCAAGAAACACACTCCATGAAATGCTGAAATATTTTGTTTCTGAAAAAAATGCACCATCCACAAACATATAAAAATTCTTCATACACTATGAATATTCACATTCTACTACATCCAAATATGTAACTCAATTACGATAGGCTAAAGTGTACTATGTAATTACAGATAATTTTAAATAATTGTTGTTCTTTTATGTTCTTCACAATCAATTCCTGAAGCTTTACGTACACAATGGAAATTAACCAGCCTGAAACCAACAAGTTTTGAAAAATTAGTATTTGGTAAGTTTCAACAACCAGTTCAAGTCTGTTTACAAAAATATGGTTGCATTGAAATAGATATGATGAAGTCTACTAATTGTAAGAAATAGATTTTAGTTATCAGGCCAGAAGACTTCTGATACTGTGTACCGTAGAGGCAGTTATTACCTAAGATAAATACAGGTGACATAGTAATCTTTAAAGACCAAAGGACAAGTAAAAAGGGAGAAACAGCAGTCCCCATTACTTTGGAACTGGACTATAGTTTCTATATAAATATATATTTCAAACCTCTGTTTTTCAATTTCAGCAGGGAATTTCAACAGATCATCTCCTCCTCAGAGAAACCTTTGATTTTCCTTTGAAACTTTTATGCAATGCTGATCTAAGCTCAAAAGGCAACACAGTGTTTTTCATTGGATCCTGAAGTGCTCTTTGTACCCTCTCCCCATAAGCTTTCAACACTAACACCGTTATCCAGAAAAGTCCCTCTACAGTCTTGAATCTTTCAATGGATTTTGATTCTTGATGAGTTTCTGCTAAAAGCTCAGTTACTTTCCTACTTTTTCAAAGCCCTGCACTATTTACACTGGACTTATTTCATACAGGGCTGCGCTTATGCAGCCATTAGTGAAATCTGCAGTCATTGTTCTTCTTTGCATAGGTTATCAGAGAGGACTGGGGTAATATACTTCACCATAAAATGCCTCAAGTAAAAACCCCCACATTCATACACGAACTGCAGATTTACAATTCTGTGAAGTCTCAGTATAAACAAAAAGAAGTTTTATTTTTTTTTGAACTTCAAGATTGTATTTCCCTAAGTTTTTTGGGGGATCAGATTTACAGTAGTAATAAAGTTTTAATTAAAAGTGTCACCCTGTATCACCACATCAATATACCTTTCTTATTTCATACCCAAACTAGTATTGCCCCAAGTTGTTTAGTGTCTCATAGATGTACCAGCTCAGATCAGCTCTAGCTACAATGCACAATGTAGAGATTCCCTGCGAGAGTTGAAAGTATTTTTGGAAACTGAATGCAAACAGCTGCTAAGTAAATTTTCAGTATCTTCCCACAAGCTATATGTTAAAGATACCACCTATGTAAAATACTGTTATTATTTTAAATATAGATCTGTGTATTACACCAACTGTCTCATTTAGCTTGATGTAAAACTCCCTCTTTGAAAGCTACATAATGGATATACTTCCAGTGTCACTAACATTTAGTCAGCTCAATTCCTCTAAGGGTCTTAATAGCAAAAATATTTCAAAAAGGAAAACATATCCCTCTGGTTCTATTTTAGGGAGCACTTCACACCTCAATTGTACTATCAATTCTATATTAAAGGAATGGACAATGTGCACACTGGTTTCAAGAGCCCAAGTCACTGTTTACTTGTTACTGTAACAGACAGTAACGGTGGCCTTACAGCTAGATAACATTAGACCAAGCAAATTTCAGATTGCACAACCAATGGCTAGCTTTTGATGGCTTGTATTACCTGTACTAAAAAAAAAAAAAAAAACCAACAAAAAAAACCTGCCAGAAAACCTTAGGTCCAATATTTCAGAGAAGACTCTAAATAGTTTGTTTAGTTTTCTCACATCCTTACAAAACAATGGAGAAGTATACATAGAAGGAAAAGTTACAATTCACAAAGATTCCCCTTCTTCTGAAACTGAAGGCCAAATGAGCTTTAAACCACTCACAGATGATTCATTTGACATATTACATAAACCCCTGCAAATGTAAAACAGCATCTAGAAATTAAAGAGAATTTGCTACCAATTGCTCCAGATCGGCACCTGTATTGTTCTAACAAAGTACTGTCACATTCTGTGAAATATATTTTATCATGTAGCAAGTGCAGCTTATTGTGACTCCTCTGCAGCTTTGCCTCCATCACTATGTGTGCACCACTGAGGTTTGTTTAGCTGCTCTTTTCCCCTCCGCCCTCATTCTTCAAACTATTCTACCAATGGCTATCATCAGACACACTAAGGAAAATAAATTAAATTGCTATGTCCTAACACATATGCATGCGTGTATATCCATACGTGTGTAAAACCAACAGTAACTTCTGTTCTTCACCACTTATTTCCCCCAGCTCAAATGTCTGGTGTCCAGCCTCCACTTGGTTAAAACAATACATCCAAAAAAATCATAATGTCTTGAATGCATTTAAAGTAATTTCACAGATTTTTCTCCCTGCTAACTGACATTAAAAGTTCAACATTTTATTTTTCAAACGCCAAGTCTTCTTACAATTTCCATTCATGATGTATTTCATTTCACAGTATCTTCCAAAGCATGCAAAGAATAGAAGCAATAAAAAACCCCCAAGTACCCATGCAGTTTACCTTTTAAGAATACCCACTGGAAATTTCTCACCTGCATAAATCATGTTCACACAAAAAAACAAAACAAAACAAAAAAAAACCACAACCAACAAACAACCACCAAACAAAACAAGTCTCCTGTCTCCCTTTTCAAGGTAAAAATAGTAGTAATACAGGCTCAGATCAAATTCTTACATACAATAATGGGATTGTTCTACACTTTTCTACATAGAGAAAATAACCAAAAGGGCTATTCTGCAGTACTTATTTATTCCAAAGTAAGAATTCCTTTTTCAAGTTAATTTAACCATGAAAACAATGAGCACTTTATTCTCATACAGTGAAGACCAATGCACATTATCTGTTAAGAGATGAAGTAAGACTAATTAAAAACCCCTGCTATTTCAAGGAATTCAATGGTGAGGCTAACTTTGTTTTGACCAAAGTTTACTGTAAACTCAGTAACTAACTGTGTACTGGGAAAATATGTCTACACAATGAAATAAGCTTACTATACTTTCTTTTATAAAAATTTAATTTTCTGTATTTTAATGTATCAACTCCCAAAAGAGTTTAAATGTTTTGTTGGTATGCTTGAAGCAACAAGGTTGTATTTAGAGCTAGTAACATCTCAAAGTATATAGTCAATTCCAAGACTTCATTTTATAACTCCAGGGATCACAGCAAGAAAATTGCCCGATTATTAAAATGTGTGTCGTATTAAGCATTCTTCCACAAATAAAAGTTATTGTGAATCACGCATTCTGTCAAATTTGATCAGATAAATGTGTAGTTATTTGATAATGTAACTCCCATAAATTTAATTCTGTAACACTGACAACAGAATACTTACTTTTCACGATTTGGCAACTGTTGCCTGGACTGAATAGCTTTGATTAATTCAACAAAAAACTCTGGTTTTATAATTGGTCGACCACAAACCAAAGCACATATAGTCTGAAAAGACAGAAAATATATATTTACTGTATGGAAAAAGTTCCGCTAGCATATGTTTCAACTGACATTAGATTTTTAAGCTCATAGATGTGGAAAACATCACACAAACAAACAGAACAATACTGAATTTTGCTACTGAAAAACAGAATTGTTTTGCTTCTAACAACCTAGCTTGTCTTGATCAAAGTTATGAAAGTGCACCAGGCAACTGATGAAAATCAGTAATAGTCTTCAAAATTGGCTTTTTTCATTTGCTTTCCCTACAACCTCCCATCAACACACACCTCTTTCTAAACTTGGAAAAGGAAGAGTTGACTTCACAGCTTTGTAGAGGAAAATCTTGAGCAGGTATAAAATTTAATTTGCATTTATGGGAATGCTGCAGAGCAACACCACCAATACACAAAAGCTCAACATACCTTAACAGTAACTTTTACTGATACCATTACAAGGTGAGTACACTCTTTTGTCCATTCATTCACAACAAGGCCTCCAAGCTGCTGGATGGCTTGATTTAAAGCAGTTTTCTGAGCTACATCTAAACAAGAGGAGCAGACAACCAAAGGTTCACACTCTACTCTGCAAAGAACAAGTAAAAGAGAATTTCTTTAGTTATTTCAGCCAATCGTTATGATGAAGAGAGCTGATTTAAATAACATGTTTTGTCTCAGGTACTCTGAAGGCAGGGGGGTGGGGGGGAAGACCCATACTCTTACCTAAATCAAAGACTGTGCTTTACAATTTCATGAAGAAAGTAAATAGTGATTTTTATTCAGAAAAATTAACTACATTTTGACTTGATGTCTGAAGTATTTCTAAGGACTTTTGGGTCTTTCACAGACATCACATAGAATTAGTGCTTCAGGAACATTGCAAGGATGGGGAATATCAGAAGAAATTGAGTATGTGCTTCCAAAGGCATAAGTGCACTCTACCAAACAGTCTGCAAACAGACTAGTATTTAAAAAAAATATTAAAGTGTTGTAGAATACAAGTTAAAGTAACTTTTTCCTAACACTGCCATTATCCTTGACCATAAACCTATTTATATTTGCAGATCATCCATATGGAATCACAGCATATCAAATTTTATTATTTGATTTGGTTTAGCCTACAAAGCAGAAAGAAATTTAAATAAACTTTCTGGTGCAACAGTCATGATTTATCTAGTCTCATGGCATGATTCATGTACCACATTTCAGGTAAGTTTATCTAAAATAACAAAAATAATTTATTGTAATAAGTGGAGGGTAATGCCATTTTTTCCATCAAATAATACCAGCAGCAGTGACAAAACTAAGCCAAATTTTAAGGAACAAAGACAACTTCTGGTTGCTTTGATGTTGATTTTAATGGTCATTAGAATTTGTTCTATTTACCTGCCACTTTACTTTAGGGAGTGCTTCATATATTCAAACAGATAGCACTGGCTATCATGTTAAATTTGAAAAATTAGCAAGTTGGGTTCACTAAAGAGAATGCAGATTGTCCTGGTTTGAGGTAAAACAGGACCAATTCTGCTCAGCAACTTTTTAGCTAGGCCTCTTCTAACTACTGAAATTAACAGCATATTGCACAGACACAGTTCACTCTCAGAGTTGCAAGACCTATGTTTATAAATAGTTGATGACAAGGCATGGTACACAGAGAGGCTCTTGCTTATACTTATAGCTGCCCTTGGGTGTTACAGCAAACTTTGGTTTTGCCCTGTTGGAGGGTCGGAAGCGGAAAAGCACAGAGGGGTCCCACCTGCAGGGAGGAGCAGACAGGACAGACCACCGGGTATTCCACCCCATCTGCCTCACACTCAGTTTAAAAGCTGAAGGATCAAAGGGAAGGGTCAGCCCTCTTTCTTCAGTGTCTGGCACCCAAGGAGGACTCTGTCTGTTTGTCTGCCTTTGATCCTGATCCCGAATTCAGATCCAGAATCCAGTTCCTGTCCGTCACCAAGTCCAGTCTTGGACTTTCCCAGTGCCAGCCAGTGACATGACTGTCATCCTGGGAGCTTGATACAGTTTTGTATATATTTCATTTTTTCCTTTTTATTTTATTATTAATATTTCATTAAAGTAGTTTAGTTCCTTCTAAATTTGTAAGTCTCTCTCTCTCTCTCTCCTGCCTCTCTCTTCGAAGAGAGGTAGGGGGAGCATCTGTCCTTCTGCCCAGTGGCCGGTTTGGCCCAAACCACAACACAATGTACATCACAGCAACAAGCATTCAAGGGCTAGTGCTGCACAAAGCATCCTCCAACTATGTCAGTTCTTTTCTCATTACATTATGACCAGCAAACAAGGGCTCAGACAAGCTCTCTCCTTACCCTACACTCTCCCCCCTTCTTTGCCTAAGATAGCTTGAATACACTCACTGTACATGATATAACATCTTGTAAAATGCCAATGCTTTATTATGAACAATTTTAATCTCTTAGTGTCAAAATAAATTATAAAAATATGTAATGGAAAATTATTGCAGAAGCAGGTGTGGAATACAGGCAAAATACTACTCATCTCCTTTGCTTTCTAAAAATCCATCATTTCTGTCTCACTTCTTGAGTTGTATGATGTGCTAAAATACTCTTTTCAAAAAGGGCAATTTTCTACTTGATATTTTATAATCAAAGCTCTTACCTAAACTTGCTCTCAAAGACTCCAAAATTGATTCTGTCACCAGACTGCAAAGACACTGAAGTGCCATTAAGTTTTGATCCATTAACAAGGGTACCATACTTAGATTTATCTGTTACCGTTAATATAGGGACAGAGAGAGACTGGCTCTGAAAATAAACAAAAATAAATCATTATAGTTTATCAGAATTAGTTTTACAAGAAACAGGTTACTACCATTACAGATCAAAGCAGTAGATAAATAAGAAAAAGCCCACAAAATACCATCTTAAATAAAGACTTTGGGCAATGACACTGGCTAAATGTAATTCTTCATCTTCTGGTTTTCACTGTGAAAGAATGAGAGAAAACATACATATTTTTAGCTTCAGAACTTCTGTGCTTCTTACACCAGTCTTTTTGGAGGCTGTGCACGGCAATCATTCACTGGCCCAAAGCCTCTACCGGCACGATTTAGCAAGGCTCTGAGATTTACTATGATGCTTTTATCTACCATTCAGCCCTGGCACAAGTGCCCAAGTCACCTTCCCTCACTTCCTCCCACAAGCACTGCTAGTCTTCCACAAGCTGCAGGGCATGGTGGCATCAGCATGTCTTGAGAAGAGGTTAGACACTGTCATGTTTCCCAAATACTTAACAAGCCAGTGCTAACACTGTCAGCTTGCTTTTATGAAATTTTGACATGTAGTTATACACTATTTGCAGTATTAAAAGGACAAATAAATCTTATGTATTTCATTTCAAACCCTATACACGGTTGCATAAATGAAATTCCTGCTGACTGGCTTCAAAATGTCCTTAAACATTGCAACACATAAGTGATAGTAAATTTCTGCTTGCTAATTCTCCTTAGGACATTTTTATTTTCAGTCCCCTAAGCACATACAGAACTAATGGTGTGGAATGAAACACACACTAAGCCTGCAGTAAGACAACTGAAGGATTTGGCAGAACCAAGACCTAAAACTTGTCTATGTAATGAAATTTAATTGCATAATTTTCCTGCTATGATTATTTTAATACAGCCTCCTAGTGAATCTTCACTCTGGGATAAAAGGGAGCTTGGACCAGCGGAATTATGCCACTAAATTTCTCAACATAGGCAAGTAATCCTGAGAAAAAAGAAAAGTCAAAATTAAGAAAAGGCAGGTGATCAATGGTTCAACTCCAAGCATAAAACACTAGTGAGAGTGAAATCAGAGTATGTATGGTCATGGCAAACAATTATCCATGTAGTGTATTGATAATGCAGTAAATGTTGGCTACTTACAGAGGTTGTTTCAGGACGACTTACTGTCAGAACTGCATGACTTCGACTGATGGACTGATCATCCTGAATTAATATTGCACAATTTTTGCGTCCAACAACATATTCTGTACCACTTAATAGCCAATATGGCTCTCCTGAAAATGAGGCAGAAAAATATCAATTTATAAAAAACTCCATAATACCCAAAGCACTGAGGAAACATTCAGAAGTTTGTAGTATATCTGAAACTCAACTTTGCCATGCATCATTTAATAGGCTGATTAGAATTATGCATTTACTTTATAGACGAAATCTCTTTCTTCCCCTCTCCCTTGCTTTGTGCATTATAGAAGGACACATTTTATGATAAACAAAGCAGTTACAGAAGTGGCAGTATAATTTTTAAGGACAATATATTTTTACTAATACTTTGCTTCTTAACTTTTCCCTTGTATTACTTCTTGAAGATTGTGTTGCATATAGAGTAATAATAATAAAAAAAAAGCATTGTGATGCAAGATAGCTTTTCCAAAACACAAGTTTTAAGAGTACATAATTTAATTACGTAACTTAATTAAGAAGTTCAGAGGAAAATGTCCTCCTAATGAATATAAGATCAGCAACGTAAATGAAACTGATACTTGGTAAGTTCAGTCTCTGACCCATGCTTTAGCTCATTCTTGGTAACTGTCATGTAGACCTCATGGTGGCTTTTCAGTGAATGGCTTGACAATATCCAAAAGGTGTGTTACCTACTGGTCAAGAGAACCAGAAATGTTTCTTGATGAAAATGAATGAATAGATACAGATTAAATACTAGTTATCAACCTTGGGCAGGTAAGTTTCCAAATATGAACAGTGCAGAAACGATCACCCTGAATACAATGAACAGTATCAAGTATTTTGGCTCTTGCTCCGTCTTACAGGCAGTAAGAGACAACTCAGTTCATTTCAACAGGATTAGGTACTGTTGCCACTAGGAGATACACCAAACATCCAAAATTCACTCCCAATGAATTGGGAAATAAGAATAGATGCAATTGTGATAGGACTGATTGTTATACAGAAGAAAAAACATTTAAGTCAAGAAGAAATTTGTGTATTATATGGTACCTATTATCAAAGTTATCAATGTATCAAAGATCCTATGGATAAGGAAACTGATGAAGACAGGTACAACGGTGGTTTAGTTTCAAAACTCTGCATCCAACAAACAACACGATGTCTTAAGTTCAACACCTGGTCCTTGAAACATCAACATATTTAGGCATCTTTCTGAAAGGAGCGACTCCTGAGGCTGATTTCTGCCTCAGAGCTCAGCTCTCCAGGTAGTTCAGAGCAGCGCTCTGCGACCTGCTCCACTGCTGCGGCAGCACCTGAAGACACCCCACACGGGCTGGCAAAGGAGCTGTGGTCTGCGTTGCCCGAGGGGAAAACGGACGAGCGCCCAGAGCGACGAGGGCTTCTGTCACCGCTGGTCCGCACCGGACCAACGTGGCTTTGCCCGGGGAGCCCGCCCGAAGCCGAAACGCCGGCTCCTGGCGCCGGCACACCGGGCCATCCCAAGGCAACGGCCGGGCCGGCAGGTTCCCGCCTCACCCGCCGCAGGCGGTCAGGGGCCGCCGCGGGCCACCAGCCCGAGGCCCGGCGCTGCCCGCCGCCCCGGGGATCCGCGCAGGCGCAGGCCGGGGCGGGGAAGGGCCGGCGGCACGCGGGGCCCGGGCCCGGCCCGCCCCGTCGGCGGTGGGGTCCGGCGCTCCCTCACCTTTTCCTGCGGCGGGCACCAGCTTCCACATCCCGGAGGGGGGCGAGGGGCGCCTCAGCGCGGGGGGGTACGGGACGGTTCCGCTCAACGCCCTCCGGCAAACAGGGGCAAGGCCGGGAAGGGAAGAGAAACCCCCTCCCTCGCTCGCTGCCGCCGCCACGTCCCTGCGAGAGCCGAGCCGAGGCTGCGGCCGCGCGGCGGGAGGGGAAGAGAGAGGAGTGTAGCGCGGAGACCGAGGGCTACCGGGGCCCGGCAGACAGTGCAGCCGGGGCTTGGCGCGCATGCGCGGAGAGGAGGGCCGCACAAGCCCCGCCCGCCTCGGGGAGGTCCCGGGTCTCTGAACCAGCCCCGTTTGGCGGCTGCTCCGTTCACCTCTTCACAGCCCAGAACCCCGTTTCAGCCCCCGGGAGCTGCCGGTCCCCCCCTGCCCCGTGACAGGTTGGGCCGGGACTGGGCCCGGGGCAGGGCGCAGGTGGGGGCCCCGGGTGAGGCGGGGCAGGGCCGGCAAGGCCTGAGGACACCCCCCCTTTCCCCCTCCCCGCGGCAGCCGTGTCCCGCTGTCCGCCCCTTCGTAGTGCGCCAATACCCCTAACAAAATGCATCGCACGCGGAACGGGAAATACTGCAGAGATTCGTCTCTGAACAGAAAGCAACTTTGGGATTAAAAAAAAAAAAAAAAAAAAAACCAAAGAAGAAATAAGCTTACTAGGATTTTAAAAGATGTGTAGGCGTGGCGCCTAAGGACCGGGTTCAGTCGTGGTCTTGGCAGTGTTGGGTTTGCGGTTGGGCTTGATGATCTTTAAGGTCTTTTCCAACCTAAATGATTCTGTGATCCTGGGAGTTTGAAGGCCATTCCACAGGTTACCAAAGACTTGCTACTCTTATTACACTGAATTTTGTGGAAAGGAACAGCAGAGGACAGGTATGGAGAAGCTATATGTGAGTGACCCTGGTCACACACATTGGAGGTATGGCTCAAAATACCCATTTCTCCTTGTGCTACGCAGCTCATGAGGAGCAGGGTGTCAAATTCCTCATTTCATAGACTCATATAATGGTTTAGGTTGGAAGGGACCTTGAAGATCATCGAGTTCCAACCCCCCTGCCACGGGCAGGCACACCTTACAATAGACCAGGTTGGTAAAAGCCCCATCCTGCCTGGCCTTGAACGCTCCCAGGGATGGGCCATCCACAACTTCTCTGGGCAACCTGTTGCAGTGCCTCATCACCCTCAGAGTGAAAAATTTCGTCCTAATATCTAATCTAAATCTCCCCTCTTCCAGTTTGAAGCCATTCCCCCTTGTTCTATGGGGGGAGGATTATGGACAATTTACATAATCGTATCGGCCAGCAGATGGAGAGCAAATTTCTTCCTACTTGGGCAATTGGCTTGCTTCTCAGGTCATGAATATTGGTAATTGTTTGCCATTTATCTTTGCAAAACAGCGAAAGCTTTTGGAGGTATGTCCACAATTAAGAAGTTTAAGCATCAGAAAACCCATGGAGTTGAAATGGAGTGAGAAAACCCAGGATAACACTTTTCTAATCGGAAAAGATTCATTTAAAACATACAGAAATGTAAATACGAGCTGTCAGTCAAGAAATGTTATTTCTGTAGAATCACAATCTGTTTAATCTTCATGTGTTATAACTTTAAGTATCCTTTGTCCTTAAATGTTCACTTAGATACCTTTTTATATTTTCCTTTCTACACTTCTTCTAAGATAAATGATCTCAGTCTCTTTAATCTCTTTTCTTGTGAATTTTCTTCATTTTCATTGCTTGTTTTTTATTCCCTCATAATTTTGCAATTTCAGTCAGTTTTGAGCTAGGATGACCAGAAATATAGAGCGTATCCTAAATAAACTATTGCTCAACTTTATATAACTGTACTTAAATATTCTCTGTAGTCATTATTGTGTGTCTTATTTATCCTATTGGCTTGACTTTTGTGATCACAACCTCATATGACAAATCATCATCATAAGAAACTGTATGAATCCTCTAAACCCCATTATAATAACTTCCAATTTCCTTGCATTTATCCAATTTTATTTTATTTTCTGGTACTGTGTTTTCTCATTCATTTACCTTCTAGACTTCTTGAGTTCTTGCCGTCTCTCTGACCCCGATTCACCTGTCTCTTCTCTAATATTTGTTGGTTTTCTACTTGTTCCTTTTTTCAGTTCATAAGTAAATGATTCAGCAAAGTCTGAAGCTTGGGAGACTAACAGAGCAGAAAGAGGCATTTCAGATATTCATATGGACTGCAGGCTTAACTTGCATATAACTGGTGAAATACTACCACAGGTGCTATAAGTTTCTTTGGACAAGGTGGTCTGAGTGGCAGAAACAGCTTAGGCACTCGAGTTTACAATGAGGACTCCGGTTTCTGCTGAGCTTTACGTTATGCCACTTGGCCAAACCCTTGAAAGTCTAAATTATGCCTGCCAGCATATATTTATTACGTTTTAGACATTTCTGTAAGAGATTATTGAGATACAATTATCTTCACAGAAGACTAGCGCTAGTTAGACACTTTCAGATCGTGCTTTTCTCGGTGTTATGGTTTTTAATTACTTTTTCCCCCACAGGTATTAGATTTACAGCCTTACAATTTCTCATGTTACCCTACAAGATTTTTGAAAAATCGGGTATTTTCTACACTGTAAACTGACTTACTTTAAACCAGAGATTGGATGTTTTAATATTTCAGTTAAGCTATTCTTAAACTCTTCCTAAACTTCTAAATAAGCATCACTCAAAACTGAAGTAGGATTTTATAAAGTGGAGTAATAGCACCTATTAGGCCAATTTATTTTCCTTGTAAAATGCACGCAGTCTGCCTTCAATAATATTTTTAGATCGTGAGACACGAAAGTGTTATTGTAGTTTAAATTTGTCTGCTTCCTAGTCTTGGAGACCACTTTCTTCTTATTACCAAAGAATAACAGGCGTGCTATAGGCCTGTTATTAGGTTATTTTTATTTACTTGTTATGAAAGCTGCTGAAAAACATTTTCTGAAATTTAGTTTGGTCCTATCTTTTTGCTCACTTTTATTATGACAATACAGTGATTCTTCCAGAAGCAGCTGTGTGGCTCATTTGTATCTTCTAATGCATAAAAGGTTTGCTTTTGTAGTTTGTTGCCTCTTACTTGTTAGCTTCATTCCAGTGAAGCTTTCTAAATTCTATAGTATTTGTTCACTTTAAAACATCTCTTGAACTAAATTCAAGAGATACTCCCTTTCTCCAACTTCCTTTTTTTTTTGTTCAGTGATTACCTATCTCTTGAGATTCAGTGTGTTTTGAATTCAACTGATTTGAATGAAATATTACTTACAGTGACTCTTTAACACATTCCAGATATTTGACATATGGCTTCCATGATACTGTGGGAACTTCTGCTTGGTGATGCGGCACTATTGCTTCAGTGACTGCTGGACAGTGTCACACCCCACTCAGAACAGCGGGGGGAAGTGACTCAGATTCACAAATCCACAGTGGTGTGGACTAAGGTGAGACAACTCTCAAGGTCCGTATACAAACATTTATTAGATTCCCACAGTGATTAATACATGTTTTAACTAGGTCCATGATAACTGGTTAGGTATATAACAAATTATGGCAAGCAGTAAGGTATGTCTTGTGTTACTTAACAAGTCTAAGAGAAAAAGGAAGCAGAGGGATAGAGAGAGAGAAAGAGAGAGAGATAAAAAGAGATCACCGGTCCCGGTTCCTGCGTTGGTCCAGCCAACAAGGGGTCTCTGGTTTGTAGGAGCGCTCCTCTGTGGATCCCCCCCAGTGGCACTTATTTTCCCCTTTTATATTCACTGTATCAGTACAACCTGCCCTATGGCTACGGTGGCAGTTTCATCTCAAGCTTCACAAGTTGAGCAGGAAGTCCTGTCTCCACAAGACTTCCCAACCCCAAGCACATCCTGTGCTATTCAGACGAGTTTTCTTCTTCCCTGAGTCATGCAAGAGGTAAGCTAGTGTTAGCCTTAACAGTCCTTTGAGCACAAGGCCTGCATTATCCAGACTCCACATTATCCATCCTGCCACTACAGCTACATTTCAAGGTACTTGCGAGTGTTTGAGACATTCCTCGGAGAGACTCAGAGGGCCTCCGCCCCCTCCCCTTATCTCTCCTCAGGCTGCTTCTCTCAGTCTTTGTTTTAGGGAGTTATAAGTCATCTCTCACAGACAGCATGCAGGACCAATAATTATGTTATTGTTGTTGGCACAGAACTTACTGTGCCAACAAACAAGAGCATCAATATTTTTCTCTAAAATTTGAACATTGAGCTGTTTGACTATTTTTATACAGGATGCTGATGACTAAGCCTAAGGATTTTAGTTTTGATGCCTCTGAACTCCCATAGCAGTGTGTATTCAGTTTTCCCTGAATTCTTAATTCAAAACTACAGACCCACTGATAGGTTTGTTGTCTTTCATGCCGAGTATTGTAACTGTGTAGATTCGTTGGTGTGGTCTCTTCTCCTCAGAATTTGCAGGTTTCTTGAATCCGTAGGTTCTTACAGCTACCGTGCTACCCCCTTTTCTGAACTCAGTGCTGAATTCGAAAAGAGGAATCTCAGGTTTTGTGGTAAGCCTTGTTGGGCAGCGGCGGGCACGGCGCAGGGTGTTGGTGGTGCGGTGGAGCCAGTGTGGAGCCCCTGGGATGTTGTGTCCGAGCCTGGTCTGTACAACCTCACCCCGAACCAGGCTGTGTGTTAACGCACCCCATTTGAGAATCCCAATTAACAGACCGCCCTGCCAGCGCTTTTCTTGTATTTCTTAAACAACCCCTTTCCCCTGAAAATGCTCGCCAAGAACTGGCAAGACCGCTTGAGAGGAGCCATGCTAAGGGCACAGAGGGCAGCTCAATTCCTGGGTTTAGATCCCACACGGCAAAAAAAGATATATTGATATTTATTGTCCTTCAAATAGCACTGAGTAGATGATTTGCGAGGGCCATTTGTCCCTCAGCAGCTGGAAGTTGAAGCCCCGGGGCGGTGGCAAGGGCCGAGCCCCTGAGGCCAGCGGGGTCCCCCCGGTTGTGTGCTGCAGCGACGGCCTGGCTGGTTTCCCGACCTCAGCAGCTCAGGCGGGACTAACAGCGGCCCCCCTCCTACCCGGCGACCGGCGGGACGGCCCGCCGGCCCCACCGCCTCCCGCCCCGGGGCGGACGCTGGCCCCGGCCACGGAGCAGGCGCACAGGTCGGCGTCCGCCCCCACCGGCCCCTCTGCGGGGAAAGATGGCGGCGGCGGTGCGGCTGGGGCGGCGCGGTGTCCGTTGCGGTGCCGCGGCCTGCTTCTCCTGCAGCGGGCGGGTAAGGCGCTCCCTGCTCTGGTGGGGCCGAGGGCGGTCGGTCGGCGCCTCGGTGTTGCTCCGCCACCTGCTCCCTCGCTCCCCCGGGGCTGCCCGGGCGCCCTTGTCCCGTCAGAGGGCACGGCGGCTCTGTGCGGAGGGTGCTGCCCCCCGGACTGACGCCGCTCTTGACACGGGCTCTTCACCCCCCCCCAGCCGCGGGGAAAGCCCTCGCGGTGTCGAGGAGCGGCCCAGGCTTCAGCGGAGCTCCGGCTGCGGGGGCTCGGGGAAACAGCCGAGAAATCCCCACGGGGGTTGGGAGACCACCCCGGTTCTCCTCAGCGCCCGGCGCCACCCGCCCCGGCCCTTACCGACACGGAGCCCTCTCAGAGGTGCGGCCGGTGCTCCCGGGGACGCGGCCCCTGCCCCACCGCAGGGCTGTTCCCGTTTCTCCCCCGTTGCGGCACAGGCAGCGCAGGCGTTGCTGTCGCCTCTTGGGCCCGAATAGCGAAGTTACGCAGTGCGATTTAAGTGGGGTGCTGTGAATGTTGCCGTCCCAGCAGTGCCATGGCTCGTTGGTGTGGGTGTTGCTGGAGGCCATTCCCAGTGGGTTCTGCCCAGGCACAGCGCGTCTGACTGCCTGTGTGCTTCCGAGAGGGCCTTCTGCAGTAATTCCATTACTCGCTTCCACCCACCCGGGTGACAGTTGTTTTTTGGTTGGTTCACCTTTTTTTTTTTTTTTTTTTAAAGTTGTTTCCTGACTTCTTTATATCTCTGGTTACACCTGAGGTTTAATTTAAAACCTCCACCTTAAATAGTGGGATGATTAAATTGAGTGAATCCTGTCACAGAAGCACCTTGTGCAAGCTAGGAAATGAAGCCATAGCGGTCTCATGAAAAGATTGCTGAATTATACTAACTTTACTTAGGTTGCTTGACACCATTACAGTAATTTATTAATTATGGTGCAGTCTTCCTGCCTCCTGTTCCTGCTGTGGTCTGCTTCCTCATATTCCTCCCCCGAGCAGGAGGGAACCTGCTTACATGGTTTCTGTAGTGGTGAGCAAGAGCAGTCGGCTGTGTCCGTCACTAACAGAGCACCTGATCAGGGAGACTCAGTACTGCCTCGGCATTATCTCCGGTTATCTCCTTATACTGGAGGAAGAGGGAGTCCAAGGGCCTTCCTCTCTGCTATGAAGTTCTCCAGAGGGAGCCCTTCTCTGCCTGCATACCTGAAGAGAGATAAGATGAGCAGGGGGACTACTCAGAAAGACCAGAAAGAGAATCTTCACGCTAGTATTCTGGTAGTCTGTGAAAATAAGAAAATTCTGGTTTTGTTGGGAGAATTAAAAAAAAAAAAAAAAACAAAACAAACCATGAGTATTTTAGAGACATTTGGTGGCAGATCTGATCTGTAAAATTTTGTAATTTCAGAAAAATGTGACATTCTTTGAATTTTCCATTTGGTCCATTTTCCATTTGTGAGAAGCTGTTGCACATAGCTGAAGGGTCCATGTTCAGGAAAGAATCCCTAAAGTACACATTTAGTATAAATGCTGTAGGACTCGCTGCACTGTTTTACGATAATTCTAGCTTTAGTTTGAGCTTTTTTAAATTTTTGTTCTACATAATGCCCACAGCTCTTCTTCACTCTTAGTTTTTGTTTCATCATTTCTTTGGAACATGAGTTATATTGAATTGGTAGTGTAATTCCATGATTGTTCTCTCTGTTTTCACCTTTGTTACTCATGGAAATGTATTATCACACAGAAGGATTCACACGCATACTTTCTCAGGGCAGCTTTAAGCTCTGAAACCCCCTATCCCTATGTATTATAGCTAAGGCATGTATAGATTATTCAGCTACCACTAAAAATGTTGTCTCTTGATTTTAGCGTTGAAAATGTGAATTAGTAAATAGAACAATAAGTTGTAACATTTTCACTATTTTAAAATAACCTTTCTTCTTCCTGTCAACCTACTGAACAATTCCATGTTTTTATCAATGCCTCCATACACAAGTAACCACTCAAACCATTCAGTCTTCTTTCCTAAAACTATACTAGACATTTTTGTATTCAAATGAACATTTTAAAGGCTCAAGTACAAATTATTATTAGAGAAAATAAATATAGCTCATATTCTTCTAATTTTTTGCACATCAAAAAAAAAAATATTCCAGTTTTGTCATGCTTGGAAGTTTTTGCAGCTTCAGGTTAAGGTTACTTTTGTATTCTAAATAATTTAGGAATTTCTGAATTATTACTGTAATGCTGCTGTCCCAAAGCATTTAATTCAGTGTTTAGTTAAGGGCTTGAGTTAGTTCAGTGGTTTAGAATGCTAGAAATATCCTCTTGGTTATTTTTGCTGTGTCTTTTTTGGTGACATCACAAATTTCTCATTGCATTAATGGAATGTTTTCTTACTAATGTGGATCACTAGATGTAATATTGAATTTTCTTCTCTTTTCATGCATGTTTTTAAACACATACCAACCATATGTCTTTTTGCAAGGACCAGTTCATCAAGGGCTAATTTGCTGTAAATGGTATTTCAGATGGGACAGAGTGTAATGCTGATAACCTAACTTTGCACACTTTTGTCTGGGAGACGGCATAGGTTTGCTTAACAGCTCCAGTAATGACTGGGACAGGTCTCATGGAGTTTGATTCTGCCCCATTCTCCAGTAATGAAGAACGTTTCATTGACTACAATAGTAAAGGATGAAAGCCTTGAAGTGACTACTGAAGCTTTTGAGTTTCTAAATACATACATATGTTATCTCAAAATCCCATGGGTTTGTTAGGGCTAAACTCCTTATGCATAAAGTACAGCATGTATGTGAATCTGAAACACAAATCCCTCTGGGAGTCTGTAATTAGTTAGTAATGGTTTTCTACGCACTTTAGTAAAAGTGACAGACATTAGAATAACTAACTTTCAAAATACCAAAAATCATGATTGAATTTTTTTTTTTTTTTCAATAGCTCTCTAGTTGGAGTGGAACATCTAAAAATAGCTCTGGTGCTTTCGTAGTCTACTATTAGCATTTATATGAAGGTCTGTGTGTTTCAGTATAATACAACGTAATCATTCTTACATTCAGTTTATAATAAGGCAATTATGGTTCTTACCTCCACTGTTGTAAAAAAATCTAATCTTGCATAACAGTCCTGTATACAGATAGGAGAGAAAAATAACTTTCCTCTTTTCTTTTTTTTTTTTTTTCTTTCAGTTTTTCAGCCGTGGGCCAAATGTGCTGCATCAAGACAGCACTGCACCTCAAGCTGCATTCTTTTCACCTCTTCAAAAAGTGATGTTGCCACCAAATATGTTTCAAGGGAAAGTGGCCTTTATAACTGGTGGAGGTACTGGGATTGGCAAAGGGATGACAACAACTTTGTCCAGTTTAGGTGCCAACTGTGTTATAGCAAGCCGGTAAATATTAATGAAGATGGTTTGGAGCTTTTGTTTAGTGCTGAATGAGTCTGTTGTCTTCTTCATAGTGGATCTTGCTTACTTCTTCATAAACTGAATATATTTCTTCTATATACTAGTATTTCAGTACACTTTTAAATTATAATGGCATATTGTAAATACCAGAAATTTGCAGATAAAGCTACAAATGTCTAACAGTATAACCAGCAGTAGGAAGAAATAAACTAAATTAATTTCCATGAAATGCAGCAGCAAAATAAACAACCCAGAATATTAGACATAAATTTCAGCTAAAACCTAAAAGAGAACAAAAATTTGAAATAACTGTTATTGAACATTTTGAATGTATTATTGCAGGTGTTCTTGATTTGAATTGTAATAAAGAATTAAAGCCATTCCTCTTAATTCTTATGACTTTAGAAACAATCTTGGTTTTCTGTTAATGAAGATGATCTTTCTACAGTTCTCTTAAGTAGCACTACAGTAAAGACTAGAAAAACAATCTAATTTTTAATCAAAATAAGTAAAAGCGTTGTGACATTTGTCCAAACAGTGGTTTAGATATTTAGTTTTAAGTCTGAATATGCATGTCCCCTCTAAAATACTAGTAGAGTAGTAGCTAAAACTAAGTTCGTTATAATTATGTACTCAGAATGAAAATACTTTTTCTTAGCTTAAGGTAGTCTCTTACTGTAGTCACTTCTGGGTTGCTCTGAAGTAGCACTAACCAGAAATTACTTTAAGATTTCTTTCAGAAAGTTAGTGACTAAACATAGTTTTTATCTTAAAGCTCAATTTTCATGAAAATCAGCTATCTGCCTGTGCGCACACACATATTTTAAGTGTAGCTCGTATTTGCTCTGAGAAAAATTATCATTTATTAACCTGAATTGTAATTGCATTTAATTGAAGTGTATACTTATTTCTAGGAAGCTCGATGTTTTGAAAGGAGCAGCAGAAGAAATTTCTTCTAAAACAGGGAATAAGGTAAATTTTTAAAGAATTGTGAATATGTTAGTTGTTATACTTTAAATGGTTATAGGATTTTTGTGCATTTATCTGCGTCTGTGGGCTTCTTTAATATGAGTGATATAGTTCTGAATTCTTACTGCTGCCTTTCCGTTATTATATAGGTTCATGCCATCCAGTGTGATGTGAGAGATCCAGTTTCAGTTAAGAATGCTGTTGCTGAAATAATCCAAGTGGCAGGACATCCTGATGTAAGTGTTCTAGTAAAACAAAAAAATTTCAGTTTCTTCGTTACTGAAAATAATCTGCATAGTAGGTATGAACAAAATTAGTATGATAGAAAGTGAATAGAATCCAAAGAAACACTAGACAAAAAGTGGCAGTACTTCAAGATAAAGCTAACATTCGCAGTTAGACTAGTTACCATATCCTGTGGTTCTTAAAATACTTAGTGGCCAAATAGACAACGTTGTGGTCCTTACTCTAAGGACTAACATTTTCTTTGTAAACCGTGGGGCAATTATGATGGGATTTTTTGAATTAATTAAGTGAACAGAATATTGTCTTTAAATCCTCCTGAAAAGGTGACTTAACCTCTGCTGATACTGAATTAGACCTGTTGATTATTAACAGAATGTCTCACAAATTGGAAATTGAAGTAATAATAAGCATCGTCTTTGGTTATTGCTTAGCTTATTAAACTACACAAAGAAGGTTCCAATTTGAAGACTAAGTTCTCATAAAATCAAGAAAAAAAAATTCATTCAAGCTAAGCTTCTGGTTTTTAATAGTTTGGTGCAAAACATAGCTCTTTACATCAGACTTGCTTTGAGAAGGGTGATCTGGTGGAGTCTGAACAATGATAGGCACCAAATTCTGATTTGATTGTGAGAGAAACAACTCGGATTGTGCTAGCTTATAGGAAGTGTAATGAGCTTGTTACCATTGATGTAAAGGGTAGCCAGTGAGATTTAAAATGGTTTGCTGTAGATTTAACTGTCACGTGTATTACAGACAGTTTGCATTCATTGGTTGCTTCCTATAGACATGGAAGAGAACCTACTGAATTGTAAATGTGGTAAGAAGTGGACAGGCTATTTCTCACAGCTGTATGCTGTAACAGTGCTATAAAATAAGGCAGCTCACTATTCTGATTTGTAGACAAGATACCCTGGATATTATTTTGACTACTAGTTACTGCAGTTTTTGGCCAAAGCACATAATGATCTCTGGGTTTTAAGTGTGTGCAGAGAGGGAGGAAACTTGGGGATGGAATGAACAAAACAAAGCTAGAAGGAATATGATACTGCCATTAACTTCTGTCTTTGAGATCTCACCCACATGCACAGTGGCAGTGATACACAGGCTTGCAGTATTCATAAACAGACGTGTCATGTCTGTCACCAAGAGAAAAACTAGACAAAAAGAACTGAATATTCCATTTACTCTGCAGACTCTTAAACACAGACTATATGAAATTAAAGAGAAAGGAAATGCTTATAAAGAACAGTCCTCTTGTGTCCAGTCAAAATCTCCCCAGGAGTAACGTGTACCCAGTACCTCTTGTCTTTTCCATGTGACTCCATCTTCTTTAACACATCAGTTTCTCTAGGAGGAGGTTGTGGGGGAACCATGTCGAAAGCCATGGAGAAATCCAGGTAAACAAAGTTCACCGCTGGCCCCTTGTCAGCCAAGCAGGTTACTTTGTTGTAGAAGGTGATCAGGTTTTTCAAGTGTGATTTGCCCTTGGTGAATCTGTGCTGGCTTTTCCCAATCACCTGCTTCATTTGTCTTGTGATAGCCCCCTGGAGGATTCATTCCATAACTTTCCCAGAGAATGACATAAGACTGATGGGCCTACAATTTCCTGGGTCCTCCTTTAAGCCCTTCTTGTAGATGGGGGTGACATTAGCCTACTTCCAGTCTTCTGGGATGATCTTCATGACTTCTCAAAGATTATGGAGAGCAGCCTTTCAATGACATCAGCCAGTTCTCTTAACACCCTTGAGTGGATAACATCAGGGCCCATTGATTTGTAGCGGTCAAACTCCTGTAGTAGTTTGCATACCAACTCTTTCTTAACTGGTGGTGGGTCTGTGTTTGCATCAACCTGGATTGTTCTTGGGGCCCAACAGTGCTAGTAGAGACAGAGGTGAAGAAAGTGTTGAGAACCTCTGCCTTTTCAGTGGTGTTCGTGACAAATTCACCTCTCCTGTTTAACAGTGGGCCAGTATTTTCCTCCTGTTTCTGCTTGTTTACGTACCTGAAGAACTCTTTCTCATAGTTTTTGACATCTCTGACCAATTTCAATTTCAATTCAAGCTGAGCTTTTGCTTTTCTAAATGTATCTCTGTACGCCCTGGCAATGCCCTTGTAGTTCTCAGCGGGTATTTGTCTGCTTTTCCATCTCTGGTATGCTTCTCTCTTGGTTTTGAGCAGACTCAGAAGCTCACAGTTAAGCCAAGGGGGTCTCTTGCTCTGCCTGCTTCCCTTACCTTTAAAGGGGATGAACTGGTTTTGTGCTTCCAGGGGAACGTTCTTGAAAAACTCCCAGCACTCTCTAGCTCCTTTATCCTCCATGGAAGCTTCCACAGAATGCCTCTCAGCTGAGCTCTGAGCAAGCTGAAGTTTGCTCTTCTAAAATCTAAACCCTTTGTCTGAGGACTAATCTTCAGCGTGCTCAGCAGAATCCCAAACTCTACAATATTGTGATCACTGCAGCCAAGGCTATGACTAACCGAGATATTACAAAGCAGGTTTTCTTGGTTTGTGAGTAGCAAGTCCAGCAGTGCCTCATTCCTGGTTGGCACATCCAACATTTGTATGAGGAAGCAGTCCTCTACGCATTGCAGGAACTTGATGAATGACATGTGGGCTGCTGTCTTGTTCTTCCAACAAATGTCTGGGTAGTTAAAGTCATGCATAAGAACCAGGTTCTGTTTACCCGAAGCCTGCTTCAGTGACCCAAATATTGCTGCATTGGCCTTTTCATCTTGGTTTGGAGGTCGGTAGCAGATGCATACTGTAAGATTCCCCTTGGAGAGGACCTCTCTGATCTTGACCCAGAGGCATTCAATAGGGCTTCCACAGTCACCATAGTTGACTTCTATATATTCAGGGTTCTTCTATACATTCAAGGTTCTCCTTAACTTAAAGTGTGACTCCTCCTCCTCTTCTTCCCTGCCTGTCTTTGCGAAACAGCTGATAGCTATCCATCACAATACTCCAGTCGTGTGACTTGTCCCGCCATGTTTCAGTTATTCCTGTGATATCATAACTTTCTGACTGGGCACGGAGGTCCGGTTCCTCCTATTTGTTTTCCAGGCTGCATGCATTGTTTTACATACACTTGAGGTGGTTGGTCTTCTGGTTCTCATCTTGAGAGGCAGCTAATGGACATTTGTCACTGCTCTGGCTGGCCTGGCTTACTCTCCAGTTGGTTGTAGTGGTGTGAGCATTGCCACTTTGGACCCTGCCCCCTGAGTCCTTCAGTTTAAAGTGCACCTCACCAAGTTGACCAGCCTGCTGCCGAAGATTCTAGATAGGTGGATCCCATCCCTCCCTAGCAGGCTATAGTCATTGAAGAATGTCCCATTGTCATAAAAGCCAAAACCCTCATGACGGCACCAGCCACGAAGCCAGAGGTTGATTTGCATTATATGTCTATTTCTGGCTGCACCCTTTCCTATAACTGATAAAATGGAAGAAAAGATAACTTGGGCACCAGTACTTTTTGCTTACACCCCCAGGGCTTGTAGTCTTCTTTGATTCTGCCCAGGTTCCGGCTTTCAGTGTCATTCATGCATTCAGGCATTCAAGCAGTCTGTGCTTTTGGCAAGTTCTGTGATTCAGTGATTCAAGTAATCTCCTCAGTATCTTGAGGTGTTTGGATATTTTTTTTTTCCAAACTGTAGGGAGGCCTTAAATTGTATTTTCCATCTGTATGTATCGTTTATGGCTGTTGTATTTTATTTATTTTATATTCATGCAGTATGGGCTGTGCTCTGTTTTGTTACTGACAATTCTAATGTCTTAATTTGACCCAGAAGTTCTTCAGAACAAAGACTTTGTTTTATGTGCAAACCTACATTAATTTGGGTGCCATTCCATAAGTAATACACCATTTTATTGCTTCAACACATTATATTATTGTTAAATACACAAGATGTGGCCACATAATTCTGGGTTAGAAACTGCTTATGTGATACTTAGTCCCCTTAAAAAATATATCTAACTTGCTAGCTTGAAGGGCTAAGCAAATGATATATCAAAAGTATCCTCAGCCTGATTATTGTTTGTAGAAAGGCAACAAGTGATGATTATACATCTATTTGAAAAAAGTTTTGTAGTAGTTGCCTGCAGTTCACTAAATGATAATATTCTCTTTGTCACGACTGACAAAACTTCCTGTTATGCAGCAGTCAGCTAATCCAGACTTTAGTTATCAGATTACCTGAACTTCTTTTGCTTTTATTCCCATGCATCCATTACCTTAAATATGGTGCGTCACCTTGGAATTTGATGGGGACGAACTTTTCTGTTCGGATGCGCTTGAGACACTGTGGAAAGTAGCAACTTAAGTCACCCTCTACATTTACAGTTCCTCAGTACTAGATGAGTTACTACAGCAGTTTAGAAATACAGCTCATTTTCTGTTACTGATATGTATCTGTGCTGCAGATGTTAAAATTTCTGATGGATTGTTTTCCCTCTCTCCTTCTCTTTCTCCCTCCCTGCCCTGCACCTCATTTGATGAGGTTTTTTTACTTGTCTACCTGGAAACACTAAGATGCTCCTTGTAAATTCTTTGCTTTTCTCTCAGGAAAAATTATTTTCAGTTAATTCTCAGGTTTTTCTTCATGTGTTACAGGTTGTGATAAACAATGCAGCTGGGAACTTTATTTCCCCTTCTGAACGACTTTCTGCTAATGCATGGAAAACAATAACTGATATTGTGCTTAATGGTACTGCTTTTGTAACTCTGGAAATCGGAAAGGAGCTCATTAAAGTACAAAAAGGTATCTTAAGTTTAAGATAAATGGTAACTAAGCATGGTGACATAATATTATTACTTGCTTTCATTGCCTTACTATTATTATAGCCAATTTTGAGAGTTTGAAAAGAAATACAATTTTTCAACACTCTACATCTTTTCTAGAAAGAAACTTCATTTTGAGTAAAGCCATACTTATATATCACACAGGAGAACTGGCTAGCAATTACTTCGTTGTAGAATCTGCCCTTAAAATTGGACCCAGAGGCTGTGAAGTTGAATATAAAAATCTGACTGCAGAGTACTAGTTGTAAAACATTCTTAAAATTTAAAAAATAAGGCTTTGTTTAAAACATGTGCTATTATTTTTTTTGACTCTTCTATATCTATGTTGGTTTCATCAAGCAACTGAACATGTGGCATTTATTTAAATGAACAGCAGGTCAGCATATCACTTTGAATTTTTCTTCTACACTTAAATAAGCAAAATTCACAGCTGTAGTATTTGACTACTAGCACTAGACAATATTGCCTTTGAGATAATTTGAAAAAGAAATTCAAAACTGAAATCAGTATTAGGTTTTATTTTCCCAAGTATAATTCTTAATTCTAGACTACCTAGGAGTTTAATCCAATATTTTGGCTTTACCTTAAAAATATGATAGTTCTTTGATGTACTGTTTAGCCAAAGACTTACTTAACCAGATTGTTGTCTTTAAGGGAAAGATAATGTATGCCCTTCTGTGTTATATCATAGATCATGTACAAAGAATTACTTTCATTTTACATTATCTTCTAGTTATGAATTGAAAAAATTGAGCTTATTTTTTGATCAGTATGATGTCATCTCAAATGACGTTTAAAAGCCGTGAGGTATATTATGGGTTTCCATGTGCCCTCACTTCTGAATCCTTCTTTCTAGGTACAGCCACTATGTTGAAATAATCCTTTTGTGTTTGCACTGTATTTCTCTAACTCCTGAATTAGTTGAGTTTCTTCAAAACTCCTGTCCAAAAAGTATTCAGTGGGTTTATACTATTTAATGATAACAACATAAAGTTAATATTGTTTCAGTGAGTCTCTAATAGTTTTGGTCAGTTGACAAGGTATTTCCCACATATTTTAGCAGCACATGATAAAGTCATTTCCACCGTTCTAGTGCTAATATTCCCACATTAAAAACACATCCCCCACTCTGACTTACTATATCATTATAGGAAACTATTGTAATGGTTTGCTTTATGGTCTTCCAGACCTTACCTCTATTTATCCTGTATTTTAAAAATTCTATGATTTAGTTCTGAAAAATGTATAATTAACAATCAACTCTAGATGACTTCAAAGTTGTTCCGTGTTTTTTTGCCTGTGTTGATTTTTTCTTTTCAAAGTCTCTCACTTTTTTATAAAAATAGGGTCCATGGTTTATGGATATCTGCTGGCATTTCTGACAGTGCTTGTTTAGGGTTCTCTTTAGTTTCTCTTGTGTAACATTACTGTAATTTTTTTATTTGAGTCTCTACTTCATCGTCACATACATTCTATCAGTAACATATATTGTTTTAGAAATATCCCTTGGGTACCTATTCTAATCAAATTATTTTTAAAATACAGTAAGTAGAACAGTTATTTTAGTTACTGTGGCGTAAGTAGTGAACTTTCATCTTGTCCTCCAGTTACAGTAAGTTCATGCTACTCACTGATCAGACGATTAGAATTTTCAGGCTTCTATAAATGAAAGATTAAATAAACAGTTGCAGCTTCCAGTATTTTCCATAATGTTTTTCCTAAATCTGGTATAAAATACAACCTATAAAAGAAAGTGGTCTTTTTATAATACACTTTGCTGTGATGATAATGGGAAAAAATGCAGGTTAACTTTGTCATAAACTCTACTTCAGAAAAAGCTTCTGAAAACTTCTTTTAACACTTTTTTATTTCTGCATGAACTTTAACTCAAACACTAAATTGTGTCATTTTCAGATTATGCCAAATCTAATGGTTAATGCTGATTTTTTTTTTTTCCAGTCAGGAATTGATGAAATTAGGGCAAATTACCTGGCTAGTGACTACTATAGTAGGGCAGCTTCTAAAAAGACACTGTGAGATCTTAGACTTTCACTCCAGTTAGACTGATTTGCACATTATCGGTAGAAGCCTGAGGGTTTAGACCTTTGGAGCCTAATCAATGCCTATGTACACTTACAGAACAACTCTTAACCTTCATCAAGAAGAGGGAACTGAAATAAAAAAGCTTGAAAGCAAACCTTCCAAGACTACATTTTTAAAATACCTTTTTGCAATCCAGAGTGAAATGGTATTCCTAACACTTGAGCTGCAAACTTGTGTAGCACTGAAGTTGCTTTTTACCTTAAGTTCAGAGTTTGATCTTCATGCATTTCATGTTTGTTCGATGTGGTTTGTTGTTTTTTATTTTTTTAATGTTTTTGCAACTTCCAGGAGCAGCATTCCTGGCTATTACAACAATTTATGCAGAGAGCGGTTCAGGATTTGTGTTGCCGAGTGCCTCTGCTAAAGCTGGTGTAGAAGCAATGAGCAAGTGAGTAATACAGCAAAACGTGTGTTCTGCTTTTCACATCCTTGAGATAGGGTAATTGTTGGAGCTAGTTGGTATAGTCCTCCTATTCCATTGTAGCATAAGAGAACATTCTAGCCTCCAGCATTCTAGCAAGAAAATAGTATGCTCACAGCTTTTTACAGAAGTTAAGTATTAACTGCTATTATTACAGTGATTTTTATCACAAGGACAAGTGGATGATTTTTATCACAAGGACAAGATAGGGACAAATGGAACTACTTTTTTTGGTGATAGCAAGTTCTAAAGCTTCAGTTACAAATTTTTGATAATAGGATTCTCTTGCACTCTCATTGGCAAATCAGCACTTAAAGACAGTTATTAGGGGAACTGTTAGAGGTCTATAGTGCCTTCTGCTTTCTTTTGTCCCAGGAAAAGATGTGCTTGTATTTGGGTGGAGTATACTGTTGCCTAGTTTCATAAAGAAATGTGTTTCCTGTCACTATTTTAAATTAAGGTCTGCAGTTATACTTAATTCCGAACAGTATCACATGACGCATCCAAGTTACTCAACAAACAAAAGGATTTCTATCATTATTAACTATGGGACAGTCCTTCATAGCAAATAGATCCTTCTCTGCACTTCATCAGAAGGAATTGAATAGTTTGGCAACGTTTTAGTAGCTGGAATTCTTTATCCACAAAAAAATGAGGGCATGAGTGGTGGTCTTGATTTCTGTTCTGTAGAGCTGTAGCTGAAGCGTGTGCTTTTCAGAGACTTTATGACCGGGCTAATTCATTCACGGTAGTAGATGATCCATCTGAAGTACTGCTTATGCAGAGAAAATGTCGCCATAAAGCAAAATTATTTGACTGCTCCCAGTCTAGAATGTAACCTCTGTTATGTGTTATTTCAAAACATCTAATGCGAGAGCTATGTTGAAGATGTTAGAAATGTATACTTGCGGGATACCAGAGAAAGATGGTGGCGTAACAGGTGTTTGTCAAAGAGTTTAGGTGTCAAAATCATCTGTATGATTTGCGAGGGAGAAAGAATTGCTCCTTAATGTTGCTTTATCTATGATGCATCTATTAAAACAATATTTCACTGTTTGTGAATGTGATTTTTTTCTTCTCTGAAATGTTTTTGTTAAGAACAAAACAAGCCCTTAAGTAGAAATGCCTGTTTCAGGAAAATTCTGGTATTTATACATTTGATTCAGTTTAAAATAATTTTGGGGTTTTTGCTGAATAGCATTATTAAAATATTGTGTTTAAAATATTGATGCATTTTGTTAATGAATTTTTAGGTCTCTTGCGGCCGAATGGGGTAAATATGGCATGAGATTCAATGTGATTCAACCAGGTCCAATAAAAACAAAGGTACATAGCATGAAGTAAAACACAGCCTTGAATATGCATTGTAGTGCAGACTTAACTTTAAGATAGTCTAACCTTTTCTATAACTGTTAAATTTAAATATGATTTCCTTGGTAGTCAAAGACTGTGATGGATTATTGAACACACTACCTCTCAATTCTTTTGTAAAATAGAATTTGTTGAACTTCTGAAACCTGCCACTACCCCTTCTACTACACTAACATAAATGAAACATTTTTCTAGTGTTTCAAAGAAATGATATATGAAAATATTTAATGTTGATTCTTATCAACTATACGTACCTAGTTTGTTGAGTGAAGTGAATTGTTACACTTGGTAAAGTAAAAGTGCCTATTTCTGCCTGAACTCTTAATTTTTAAACAAAACATCTCATCAATTCCAAAATTTCAGAATCTCTTTTAGGTATATGAGAACAGAATCTCGCTAGCTTTGTTGAAAATCATAAAACTAGAAAGAGAAAAACTAAGTCAGCAAGGAAATGTGAAGCTTTGATATGAGTGAAAAGGAGGACTGGAGGGTTTGAAGGAAGTAATCCAGACCAGCTGGAACAGGAAGAAAAAAGAAAGCAGTCCTGCAAGAGGAGAGAGGAGGAGGCGTTTCACATTGAATCAAAATATTACATTTATGAGCAGTAACAGCTAATAATGGTATTACTACTCCCTGTAAAATGTTTCACAGTTGGTTTTGCTGCTGTTTTCGGGGTAGGGGTGCAGGGTTGTTTCTTTTTTCTTTTTTCTTTTTTTTTTTTTTTGTTCCTTTTTTCCTCTTATCAGTTTAGATGCTACACTGGACAACTCAGTTTTGCCTTTTTTGACTGTAAAGAAAGGTAAGTGGCAGTATCAGCAGGGTTATAAGAATGTTGAAACAATATTACAGGATCAGACCAAAAGTCCTCCAGGCTTTGCATATGGTGGATTTTTAGGCAAGGGTAGAAGAAAAACCTTTAATGACATTTCTTCTTTATGTCTCCAGCCTCTAGCAGTCTATGGCTCAGGGAGTTTGATACAGCTGATATATCTTCATATTGTAATCATCTGGATGGATTTTTTTCTTCCATTAGTTCATTCTGTTCCTTTTTGAATCCGTATAAACTTTTGGCATCGACTATATTGCGTGGCAAGATCACTTTGATTTATAAATTCTCATAATTTTTGGCAAGTTAACTGCTTTAAATGTCAATATTGCTACCTCCTGTTAATGTTTCTGATTTAAACTAATAGCATATATCCCAGTTGAGATACTGTGTGGTCTTTATTATAAAGTACTACATTTGTCAGACTGATTTCAAGTTAAAATTTCCCTGAAAGCATAAAAAGGCAGACTGGCTTTACCTAAAACAGTATATTGCAGAATTGAGTCTTTCTGCCTTAGGGGCTACATCCATGTCTTTAAAAACACTGTTGTAAGTCAATATAGGAAAAGAAAAAAGCATACAAGTGCAATACCATTAAGCTTATAAACTGACATTTAAAAACATGGCAATAGAAGACATAAATGGTGTGCGTACAGCCATGATTACATAAATTACGGTGTGCTTTAACTCTCATAACTTCAGTAACTTAAGACAAATGTTATTAATACATTTCTGATTTTGCCTGAGGAGGTTGTTTCTTTGTGGAGGAGCCAGGGAGAAGTTTTACTTACTCTGTCATGTATAATTTATTTCTGTCACTTTCCTGCTCCTCTTCTCCCCTTCTTCCTCTCCCCTGTCCACACAGCAATTTTGAGTCTTGCTTATTTCCTCAAATCTTTAATAAAGGTGTTTGGGAAACAAAGATTATATTAACCCCTTTTTGTTTTTCATAGCTAGATGGTGGGTGACTATCCCAAACGTGTTCAGTTCCAGTTTGTCATCCTCAGTAGATGCATATCACTGCAACAGGGATGAGTTGTTTTCTGTTTCCTACTTTCTTCTTCATCCTACTGACAAAGAGAGTGTGGACAGTTTACTCAGAAATGTTAATTTCCATATTGTTAATGTGGAGTCAAATCTGTGTTAGATTTTAATTTCTGATTTAGTTATAACTTTTTTTTTTGTTAATATTTCTCTTAATTCTCAGGGTGCTTTTAGCCGCCTTGACCCAACAGGCTCATTTGAGAAGAAAATTATTGAGAGGATTCCCTGTGGTCGTCTGGGAACTGTAGAAGAAATTGCAAATCTTGCTGCCTATTTGTGCAGTGACTATGCAAGCTGGGTTAATGGAGCAGTGAGTTTTGGTTGATCTTGTTCATACAATTAATCTGATGATGGTCTTGGTTTTGCTGATAGTTTTTAAAGCCCTGGTTTCAAACATGAAACAAGAACTTTTACTTTGAAGTTCTTTACAAGTATTATTAACCTTTTAATCGTAATGTGTGGTAGTTAGTACCTTTAAAAAGAACTTTTCAAAGTGATTGAATTACATTATTTTGAGCATGCCAAATCAATAAAAATTGCTTTCGCAGTTCATCACAGGAGAATGCTGCAGAAAACCCACAACTATTAAATACACTGCTTATGCTTTTTCTAGGTTATTAGAATGGATGGTGGAGAATATGTTTCTATGGCAGGAGAATTCAATGATTTGAAGAAGGTATTAAATTCCTTGCTTGCTATTTACATTCAAACAAATACTTAGATATGTCGTTATTATATGGAATTCTAATAAAACATTCTTTTCTTTTATTAGGTTACTAAAGAGCAGTGGGATATGATGGAAGCAATGATTAGAAAAACAAAAGGCTCTTAAAGTACGTAACTATGATGGAAATTTTTGGAAATAAACCACTACTTTTCATGAATGTTTAGAAATAACTAATTGAGAAGTAACCTTCAAAATCTTTTGTATGCTGATTTCAATAAAATGTTTTGAAATTGTTGTATTTTGAATATAGCATGTATATTTTTTTCCATTTACAATCTAGTCTGTTGCCAATAGTGAACAACAGTTGTTCACTGAAATTTTATTGTTCTTTAGATTATGTTTTATATAGCCATGCTTGGTCTACAATTAGCTTTTTTTTATTTTTTAATATTTCAGAGGATATTTTTCTTTCTCGGATATATGGAAGGGTCTCTTAATATTGTAATTCCGATAGCATTTCAGGACTGCCATAACTGAATATAACTGTCAATCTGAGGAAAAACTAAGAAATTTAGGTCTTAATCTTCACACAAGTCCTAAACTTGCAAATAACAATGTTTCAATTTACCAGCAGGACTACATACACTGAGATAGGATGTAATTCCTGTGGTTACTTAGAAAACCTTGAAATACATAACTGTCTTGGTCTCATCTTTTGCTGACATTTTCAGTCTGTTAATTATCTTATGCTGAACTTTAAAAATCGTATTTAAGGACTGGAAGTGCGTTTCTAAGGAGCTTGCTCTTTGTCATGATTAGGTTAATGTTCTTGAAAATGAGAAACTAAAAATCATTTGCTATTAACATGTATGTGACTAGGGGAGTCTCTCCACAAAAAAATGGTTTACGTAAGACTAGCAAAGGTCATCAATAAATGGGGACTGAAAGCAGTGAAACCTCATTTGTTGAGATTTACAGAAATCTCTAGGTTTCATTTGCATTCACAGACTGGTACTAAAGAAGCTTTAAGATGGCATTACCTGTGAATCTAGTCAGTTTATCCATCCCAAATAAGCAAGTTATTGAAAAACAAACAAACAAAACCAACCAGTGTTTATTGCTGTCCCTCTTTTAAAATTAGGTTTTCCAGGTTAGGGAGTTGCCAGTCGTTTGTGTCCCCCGCTTCAAATAATGGATGGATTTCTTCAAAGAAATTAACAGACACTGTCTTTTACAGCCTGAAATCCATGCCTTTTTTTTTTTTTTTGATTGTTTAACCCCAGCTCCAGACCATCCACTCATACAAGCATGGCCATAGCTGTGTGCTTTGACACTGATACAGTGATTTAAGAGTCAGGAATATAGAAGCAATTGCAGGATGTCTTCCTTCAAGTGCTGACAGCGGTTTAGCCACTTTACCTACACTTCAGGCCATACTTATGCCAGCATCTGGCTTTGAAATCATTTGATCGCCTTAATGCAAAGCTGAAGCAAGCTAATATATGTTCTACTGAAAGGGTGGACAATATTAGTGCAGGCTTGCACGTGCCATCTTTCTCCTGAGAGTGATGATGAGGGGGGCTGAATAGCTTTTGTGCCACTGATAATAAAACAAAGCAAATATGTTTATCATAGCAGCCTTCAGGATGTCTCTTAAACATAATGTAAAGCTTTTTTATAGCATCTTGGGTTTTGGTAGGTCTACTGTCAAGGTCAAATTCTGACATGTTACCCGTGTCTTTTCCTCAAAAAGTGATTTAATTGAAAAGTTTGGCCCATATATATGTTCTTTGCTTGTTGTCCTTTGCATATACTTGCATTTTCATTTCATATGGGACACAGTTGCATGTAAGGCTTTGAGACTTGGAAAAAAAGTGTTTCAGGAAAAAAATTTCGAAGGTATGTTTGTGAACTGTGGTATAAACATGTATTTTTCTGTAGTATTTAGTAGGGTATCCTCTGGAGATAAAAATAAGTTCCCGTTGGTGTCTCGCATCCACAGGTGTGTACGACTTGTGCTATAGGAAAGTTTGTCATGTGGTTGAAGTACTGGACTGAGATTGAAGATAACCATGTTCAGTCTCCAACATTGGCACAGACTTTGTGTGACCTTAAGTTATTTCTCTTACATCTGAACAGCAGGGCAGCTACACTTTGTAGCATTCCCTCAGGAACTGATCATCTGAAGCAGAGAGACTGGCACATTCCTTTTAGCTCACAAAACACAGGGGCTGCGTGGGGCACAGGTGGAAGAGATCAAGAAAAGAGGCCCATTCCCAGTCTCATCATCAAGTTAGGATCAAGTCTATGCTTGGCTTTGGGGCTAGGAAGCAGTGCTGGCTGCCACATATTCTTAATCCATCTCTCTTCCCGGCATATAAAATAATAGTAATAATACTTTTTTGTTATAATTCTATATACTATTTAATGTATTTAGGTATTGAAAGCAGAGGTATTTTTTTGGTGGGGGCAGGGTGAGATGGAAAAGGAAGGGCAGCGGAGAAAAGGGGGATAAGCCAAGCCCAGCTACAATTATTTTTTCCGAAACATTTCAGCAACAGGTACACAGTGCTTAGATGTAATGCCTGCTGGCATAGTAAATGCCAGAAATCCATTATGTGGCTTAAAACACAGACCCACTATTCTTTGGCTCAACCACCATTATAGTATTACTTCGCCTGCGTATGTCCTTTGTTTAGAAAGTAAACTTTTTGGACCTCAGTTCAGAAATGTTTCCCTTCCACAGCAAAAGACAGTGGGTTCCTCTGCAAAAGTACTTAAAGAATTTCAAGTGCTTTTGCAGCTTAAAATTAATACTGCTTCTTGACCTAAAATTAAAGAATGAAAAGATCTTTGTCTTTCCTTCATTGCTTTACTCATCAGAGAGATTCAGCCCAACTTTGCGTCCAGGAGAAACTGGCTGTAATTCATAGCGAACCTTTCAGGGACTGAAGCTCTTTTCTAAACCATCAGAATTACTGGAACATGTCCTTTAAGGGTGGGGTTTTTTTGCTTTATTTGATAAGGTCAGAATATTGAAGGGAGCCTGTCCTGTAAATAGATACTGGGTGTTTATTCACAAACAGAACATTTATTACTTGCAGAAGCAGGTATTGCTTCCAAAGTATCTTCTTCTACCTGTTTACTGTCCATAGCTAAATGAATTATTAATTGTAAAGTGACAACAAAGCAGTGGTAGAACCAGAAAGCACATTTTAAATTGTAATGAACATCGATAAGAATAGAGTCTATTTTATCTTACCTTTACTAATGATGTCCATTGCAAACTGTGCAGGTTAGTTGCTTTTAGATTCTGAGCATTCTGCCTTGACAAGATATATACAATGTGGTGATGCAGGTTTTAGAAATGGCATATAATGTTTTAAAGAGTTATGTGTTACTGGATAGTTTATAAAATATTTCCTAATATTTAGACTTAGTTAAGTGAAAAAACTTAACTCTGATCTAGCTGTCCACTTCTGCAGGAGAATGGAATAGTCTGGCTTGGATTCATTTCCTTCATTAAAAGAGTTGTTAGTCGTGTTAGGGAGAGGGACATTACTATGAAGAGGTGAATCTTGAACATCTTGAGTTTATATTTTACCTAAATACAGTTTAATTATTTGTTACTGAAGTGGCAGCACATGACAGCTGAACTTGGGAAATGGAGAAGAGGAAGTAGCTTTACAGTGACTACGTAACCCAGGTGGTGTCTGGCTGGGCTTGGAAATTCCAAAAAGAACCTGTTCCTAAATGCCCACAAGGATGAGACTATCCTGAAAGCGGCATAAAATATCCCTAAATCCCTAGAGGTGCCCAATCCATAAGCATGCTCCGCAGTTGTGTATTGCAGACACTTACTGCAGGCCAACATAAAGCATAGGCATCACAGATGCTTTATTCCAAACATAGCAGAGATGGTGGGAGACAGTATCCACGTTAAACATGCTGCCCTGGGTCTTTGGCGTTCCTGACCCTACCTCAGATTGCCGGTGAGCCACAATGTAAAGGGGAGTATGAAAAAGGTACTGCTTTGAGGCTTAATAATTTTATGGAGATGAAGTTGGAGGGACAAGAAAGTGGAGGAATGAGTCAAAAAAGGTGATGGTATACATTGGAGATCGCAAAAGGAGTCAGTAGGGTGGCAGAGGCAGTTTAATTTTCATGGATCGCAAGGAAAACTTTCCTGGAATCCAAGTACCTTTTTAAAAATGACTTTTGCATGACCTGTCAGTCAAAAGTGTTAGCGCTTCCAGGAACTCAGCTCAGAGACACTGGCAAAGGAGGATTCATCGTCTGTTTTCAACTAAAAAGTAAATCTTGTCTGCTTGAGGCAATCTTGAAATTACCCTTTTTATTTCAGTTGATGATTTACTGTCTTTGAACCTGTCTGTTACAATTTCTTAGATCAATTCTGTGCTGTAAAAGTGGTATTGTATTATAGTGGAGGCTTATAAACAAGTTACGAAAATCATTTGAGGTTGCAAATGAAAGAGATTAGTTGCATTACCTCTTCGCTATACCAGAACTGCTATCAATCTTTGGTTCTCCTATTTCTGGGAATTCCCTCCATTTGTATATTTCAGCTGCTGTTGAGAATATTGCTATTATTTATCAATTTGAGAATCTGCTTTGCAGGCAGAAGACGACACTATGTGAGGGAACTATGGGTTCCTACCTGGCCGTACTGGCTTCCAAGTTCATTGGCACATGAACTGCTCGTTTATCTTCCCTTTTTTTCACATGCTGAGAAACACATAAGTAAAGACACTGAATTGCAAGGAAATGTGTATCTTTATCTAACTCCGGGGAGCATCTTGTGTTGTAGCTGGTAAACATATAACCCCACTTTAACCAAGGTAAACCCCCCAATCTTTAATGTGACAATTTATTACGCAGTAAAATAAAATGATCTTTGGGATTTTGGTGCATTGCCCTGCTTTTAATTGGTGCAGAACAACTTCAGTTGATTTCAGAGGGAATTGGAGGTGCTCAACACTTCAGAAAATCAGGCCACGTATATTTGGGTGCCTAAATATGGATTCTGAGCCTCCTCATAGACACAGCGAGTAGGTGCGGATTCCGCTGTGCCTCCATCGCCAGCGACTGTGACCATGATTATGATGAGGGCTTAGTATAAATGCACGAGATGTCAAATGGAAGTTATTCAGAAAAAGCTACCGTTGTCTAATGAAACAAAGACTTAATCCTAGTTTAAGCGGAGTTTAGCAGCAACATGTGCGTGTTTTTGTCAGACGAGGTTCTTCTTACATAAAAGCGCTGCCAGGTCTCAGCATCCTGATCTGTATTTGACATTTGCACATGGAATACGCTGCTTAGAAATTCCGTAAGCTTGTGTGGATAATCTTTTTAAAGATGCATAACTAAGTTGTGAACAGAGGGGGATTAGACCTGTGCTGTGATACCAGTGCATGAACTGGTCAGGACAGAACAGCGCAGCAGGGAACGAAAGCCAAATCGCTCGCTTCAAGGCCTGTGTTCGATCCCGATTAAGTCGTCGGTGAAAATTGGCATGATATTCTCCATAATGGGCAGTGGTTTGTACCACGGCTGCCAGCTGGGTGGCATTGGTGACTTCGGATTAGGTGTGGCCCCCGCGGTGGGCTGATGGACTGTGTGGTGGGCAAAGCTGGAAGCAGGCACTCGCCCTGCCTGGCTCCATACTGTTAAGCTTTACATCTGTCAGCATATACTGCATTTTTGAAGGGTCTAATAGTTACTGGACTTTTTTTTTTTTTTTCTTTTTGAGCATTAGTAAAAATGTGCTGCTTTGTGCTTTAAAACGAATGGAAAATCGCCCTACTTGATTTGAATAGGAAACATTTTGTTAAGTTTTCAACTGTATACGTTTATACTAGAATGGGGTAAAATTTTGCACAGCTTGCTTGTTTGCAGTTTGTAGAACTGTGTTTGAGTATTTATTAGCTTTAGTGCTTATTAATTTGAGTATTTATTTAAATAAAATACGTATTTTTAGACCGTAAAATTGTTAACAACTTCAGTAAAGTAGATTCCCACGGAGCTACCTGTCAGCCAGTTTCTCTGTTTAGCAGGAATATGGCATACCTGCACTACCTCATGTAATTAATTTTGAGTATGCTACTATTTTACTTTCAACCTTTTTTTTTTTTTTTTTTTTTGGTCACCATCTACCAGAAGAAAGAAGCTTGCGCTCCTCCCTATCGTCACTGCTGTCGTTATTCCAAGACTTGCTTGCCCCAACCCTGACATTTTTAAGAGCTCTGCCCAGGGGTGTTTTAGACATTTAAAAACCTGGAGTTTTTACAGCAGTTTTGAATTACCCATATTCGCTACGCTTTGCTTTGCACTGACATAGTAGACACCTTTGCTAGAACTGGGGTTTTAAATTGCTGTCTTTTAATCCAAGTGTTATTTATGAGAAATTATTGCAGGAAACATCTGCCTGGGGAGGGGGAGTGAGACCCTCTCGCTGTGTCGTGCTCCGCAGCAGAGCCAGCTGGTGGGCAGCAGCAGTAGGAGGAGGTTGGCTTCGGAGCGCATCTGTGACAGGTGACTTTACTCACGTTCAGGAAGACAGACTGCAGTTTCTGTGATGACTTTTTGTCAAAACACTTTAAACACTTCAGCTTTCACTGTAATGATTTTGGCAAACAGCCACATCATGTTTTTACATACAGGTTTTGTTTTTTTTTTTTTTTTTCTTTACCTTTACATTTTTAAAGTGTTAAAATAAGGCAAAATCCAGGGGTTTAAGTGCACAGTATGAACAATATCAATCATTTATTGTACTGGTATGCAGATTCACTGTTTCTTCACTTAACACACACAACTGCATTTCACATTGCATAGAGAAAAGAGGAGAACGAGAACAAGCCGGTGAGCAGTTAAATTATTAGATTAAAAATTAAATTAAAGATTAGAGATTAAAGCGGTGAGAATGAGCTAGCTTAACCTCACTTTACTTTTTTTGCGGCTTTTTTCAGCAAGGCCCCGTCCTGCACCACCTACTCCGTAACTTTCCAAGGCTCAGACTGGAGAGAGCCCAGGGCCGTTAGACCGTTCCTGAAAGGGTATTTAGTTGCCTGAGTTCACCTGAGGAGTTCAAAGGTTCATTTCAGTGGGAGTTCAGGGACTGTAATCTTGAAGGGTGTGGGCCTCGTTGTTTGAGACACATTTCAAATAAAATGCGTGTTTGCTTCTGCTTGTTAAGTAAGACACAGGGATGCATTTGAGAAGTTGTATATAACTAATCTGCTAACGTGGAATTGCTTCTGAAACGGTTCTACACGGAGGCAACACGGGTTTATTGGCTTTAAGACACAGCGCAGTCTCCTTCCTGCACCAGTACATACTGGGAGCAATGGCCTGGACATTCGTGGAGTTATCTGGCGTAAAATTGGTGTAAAGTAAAAAGGGAGCCAGGCCAAAAAAAACCAAAGGTGCAAGAAGACAGGGCTGTTTCTATATTATAGTTCTCGTTTAAAAAATACCTCTCTAGCATAGTAACAAGCAGAGCTCACCACGTGAACTAAATTAATAAACTGGTATAAAATCTGTACTACACCTTTTGTTTCGTTTAGTGTTAAATTTTAATAATATTATTATAGATTAGTAATTCAGTGTAAGATCCAAGGAGGCACATTTTTTTACATAGTTATTTCAACCTTTACATGGTACAGAAAAAAGAATCCAGGAGACAGACAAACTAGACACCAACAATCTTAGGATATTAAATTTAATTATAGATTACACAGAATATGATGTAAAAACAGCAATTTACTAGAATAATTATAACCTGCAAAATGTGAAAATAGTTTAGAAAATGGATTGTCATATTCTCTGACACAGCAATAGTCATGAAAGGTACACTTATAATATCATATGTTAATCTGTGTATTAACTATACTACCTGTCATTTAGCCAGGATTCCGAGACAGATTAAAGGCATTTATTTCTGAAGTGCCTGTGTTTAGATTCAGTAAAGCTAAATAAACAGCTAGAGTGAAAACACTGTATCTCTTTCAACTACTGCATGGAGATCTATGCTGGATAAAGGCTTTGTGGATATGCTGTGAGTTCGTAATGTAATTATGAGTAATTGAAAAACCGCAGAGAGCACAGACCTGCAAGTGGGTGGTTTGACAACTGAAAATATTTCTTAGTGCCTTGTTAAATTTTGGAAATCAGACATGCCAACGTCTCTTTCCTATTTCAGACCTAGATCATATTTAATCCAAATTCACGTTTTGCATTTTAAAAAAAAACGTTTAGTTGTAATGGGGAAAGATAATCTGTAGAACTTTTTGTTACATAGTTCAACAGGAAACGTTGCAGGTGTCAAAGGATATGATGACCACAGCAATGTCAGCAGGTTTCATTTTTTTCCGGCCGTGTTTATGAAAGCAAAAAAAAAAAAAAACAACCAAAAAACCAAAACCAAAATCAACCCCGACATATTTTAGTTTCTTTTTGAATATACAGACTGGCCCAAACATAGACATTCTCTTTATCAATCTTATTGTTACAAAAACTGTACATTACAAACAGTATAGAAACAAACTGAAAGGAATGTGCCACACATCCTGGCTAATTTTCTATATGCAGTTTAAAAATACAGCCTACTCCCTTATAGTGCACAGTTATTGTGTAGATAGAGTACATCACTAGTTAAGTGGACATGATAGAAGAGTTCTAGTTTTCCTCAGCACAGAGAATAAGAGCCAGTTCTGCTCGGTAAAGCTTTCCTCCATCAGACAAGGCCATGATGCTTTTCTTGTACGTCGCAAGGTTGTTAATGTCTAATTCCTATTTAAAGAACAGATAACGCTTTACAATCCTGTTCAGTTTACCAGCATGAACAAATTTGCTTCCAATGGCAGAAAATGAGGGAAGAAAAAAAAAAAAAAAGAGGGTATTCTCAGCCTGTCCAACAGTAACACATTGCAAATGTTGTTTATGTATTTGTATGTTATCCATATTATAGCCATATGTTCAATTGGTGATAGCTGATGTCTCAGAAGCGATCTTTTCACAGTGTCGCTTTATAATCACAACTCCCCTGGTTTGGGATTTACACTGCCATGACTTCTGCCGACTTTTTTAGTTGTACTTTGGCTTCAGGAATTATGACTTGGAAGCTCTATATTTATCTTAATTGGGTGGATTAAAGTGTCCTTAAAATCCAAATTAAATCTAATCTCTAAGGGGGGAAAAAGCCCTCTAGGATTACCTTTTTGTTCTTTTCACAGAGATCCTTCAGTAGTGCGTCAAGTTCATGTTCATCTATGTAGCCGTTGCCATCCTGAAAAAGAGCATTAAAGATACCTTTAAACATTTATTTTTCATTTTAGAGGATATAGCTAGTTTTCCACAAATTCACAAAATAAGTGCCATCAAATGACACAATGGATAAAAAGTTTTTTTGAAGACTTACTTGATCATACATCTCAAAGGCTTTATTGAATTCTTTTGCACACATTTTGACACCCTAAATGCCAAAATGAAAAAAAAAAAAATCCATTAGTGACACCAGCTATGTGTGATGGTAACAGATTACCTTAAGAACATGAATTTTCATACCTGAAATTTAATAAGAAAATTTTCCTGTACAGGGAGTAGTCTTCGGAGAGAAAAAAAAACCAAGCTCAATATATTTAACTGTTTCAGTAGTAGCAATTTGTACATAATATTTGTTATGAAAAGAGACAGAAGACATACCTGGCCAGTTCAGTAAGCTCCAACTTTCCATCGTTGTTTGCATCAAACATCCTGAGCTGAAAGAATATAGAATTTTACGTTACTAATCAAAATTAGCCAACATAATGAAGAAAACACTTCTTTGGAAAACTTAAATTCAATGAAGTTTAGCCTTTATTTCATGCTGAAATGACGGCCCCGAGTTTTAATGTCACATTTGATGCATTATGTGTTTATTTAAAGTACTGAAGAAGTAATTTATAGTAATTAACTCTACTGCAAAAGCCTGATAAGAAACCAGATGAACAATTCCGGTAAACCTACTGCCAGGTACGTCTTAACCTGCCGACAGTGATGAATGTCCCATATGTAATTTTTTAAAAATGAGAGGAGTGTTGACATGATAACATTTTACTTTTGACTTCATGTCATGATCTGATAGTAGCATCGTTATTCTCTGTTCATAAAGGTGAAACAACAGTCAGCTAAAATTCAATAGAATCCAAGGCGTTCAGTGCCTTAGACAGAAAATAGACATTTCATTCAATTGGCTGTGAGGTCTAAATATTTAAGTAAAGATCAGGTTCTGCTTCTGTGATCTGTTTCAAGAAAAGAGTGAACAGATGCTGTAGACGATCATATTTTGTTGATGGTGTGGAAATGGGAAATTAAATGCCTCCGAATAGTTATAATTAAATTACAGAAATAAATATATTAATGTAATTTGACAAAATATGTGAATGCTATTTCTAATCGTGTTTAATCATCCACTTGTATTAAAGTGTTTTCCTTTGAGCCCTTGAAAGCACGAGCTCCTGCTGCCTGAGTGGCACAAACAGCTTAGATTTGCTATTAGAAGTAGATGGAGATATTACACCTGCGTGGAGCTTCCTCTCCCTGTTTTAGGTCTCTATAGTTCCCTTTTTCTACTTTCAATTTATTGAAAGTTTTTATTGTATTATCTATTATCTGTAGATAGTGTTATCTATTATTTTGCCTTTGCTGTATAAAAAGAGTCACAAAAGCAGCAAACCGTACAAAAAATTGTTAGACGTTGTACCGAAAACACCACCACCCACACTCCATCCCATCACTTTCAATCACAGTAATTTTAGGTGTAATTTTTAGATAAGAGGGAAAGCGGCATCCTGTACTGAGATAACCGTATATCCTTCTAAAGACGGAATTAATGCCACGAAAAAAGAACCAATTTCGCTTGGTTAATACACAATAAATGGCAAAGGAGACCAGAAAAAGAGACCGATTCTATAAACATTAGTTTCTACGTAACACGCTGGTGGCTTTTAACCCTTCCTTTCCTTGTATAAAAGCATCTGCCTTGCACGCATTTCCTATGCGAGGAGATTTGCCTTTGGGGGAGGGGAGCAGTGGCAGCGGGGAAGTCAACGTATTTTGCATTTTGATGGGTCGTTAGTGGCTGGCCGTGCCTGCCGGCAGCTGCTCGGGACCCCGTGTTTTCTATTAGTCGTCTTTTCTAGTTTCTGAGGAGATTATGGGAGAGCTGGCCTTACAATTTCTTTCTTCCTGCTGTTAATTCTTTGTCACTGTGTCCCTCTGCAGAGGCCAGAACTCAGAGCACACTTTAACATGAAGGCTAAAAAGGTCCCTGAATGAAAAGGGTATTTTTTATCTTCACCGGTGAGTAAACAGTGACAATTCCAGATAAACGGTTTATACTGGTACAACAAACCAGAAGACGTTTTCCGGGAGAAGCACAAGTTTTGATCAGCCATTCTCAGGCCGATCTGAGGGCTAGTGCGTTTACCTCGCACGTTTTTGATTGCTAAAAATATTTTATGATGAAACCGAGTTAGTAAAACAAAAAATGGAGTGTTACACATTTCCTAAAGACAAGAATTCTGAGTCTTTTTTTTTTTTTTTTTTCTTTTCTTGAAACATCCACTCAGAAGCCAATACGGATCCCTGCCACGGAGCACCACAGCTGGGGGATGGAAGGAGTGCCCCAAGGACGGGCTGATTTAAGGCCGGGGAGGTGACAGTTTTGTTCTAGTGTTTATCTAAAACATCAGTTTCTCCTTCTCGAAGGGGGGAAGAAGGAAAAAGTGAGATGTTTGTAAATCTGATAAGAAGCCACCGTGCAGTGATGGCTTTTAAAACAAGAGACAGACGCTACAGCACTGAAAGAAGGCAAAACATAGAAAGTAACCCCAAAATAATTTGATCTAAACCTAATAGTATAATTATGATGGGTACAATTTTTCTCCCATGAACTGTGGAGGCTTCAGTTTTACAACTAATGCACAGGGAAGCATAACAGGGGAAAATAGTACGGTATGGTCTGGTGTTATACAAATACCAAGAAGATTCTAAATTCCTGAGCTTTTTTTTTTTAAGCAGCACTGAAAACTGCCCGTCAAAGCTCTGTAGCTGCAGAAGTACTTGCGGTGCTGGATGCCACAGTCGCCTCTCTGTTGCAATGACATATTTCGCCTAATTAGGACCTGGTGGGGCTCCAAGTCATTTGGAGCCTTCCAGTGGCTAAAGATAAACAGAGTTGGGATTCATCTACTCTTGATGAAATATGCCCGTAAATAATCTTACCATTATTTCTGTGTATTCCGTTAGCTTTGAGTCTTCAATCTGCTTATTTGCTTTCTGTAATAAATCTTTCAAGAAGCTCTGTTAAAATAAATAAAAGAGAAATAGGTGAATTTTTATCTACAGTATAAAATGCTTGACTTGCTAACTTCAGATGAAAGTAATGGGAAATACTATTTTACTCCCACTTTAGTATTTACTGCTGAAGTTCCAAATAAGTATGAAAAGAAGTAGTAATTAACAGCTAAGTATATAACAGTTTCTTTTGATCGATTCAAGTATACTGCACAGTTTTATTTGGAAAAAGTGACTCATAAAACTTTCTGCATTGTATGCCATTTGTATTGTGAATTTGGAAAAAATAGTTTGGCTTTCAAGTATACTTCTTCCTAATCAGCTCTATCAGTAAACTAAACTAATTAACCTTGAGTCTCCTTGAAAACTGGGATGCCTAATCACTTCTTGCAACGTAGGAACAATTTTACAGAAACGATCAATGATTAATCGAGTTTTCTCCTTGCCTATGGCAGTACCCGGCGCTAGAAGTGAATGTTAACCTATGTTGCTCCTTCCTACCTTGTATTTTCAATGTGTGCAGCCAGTTTCATTGGATCTTTTTTGAATCAGCATTTGATATAGAATCACATGACTTTGAATGAGAATTTGATACAGTATCACAGGACTTTAAACACCAGCCATTCTTACTTTAAAAAGTAAGATTTTTTCCACACGTTCAGGGGTTTAAGTTTCTGTACTAGATCTGAGATGTCCGTATGCCTGTCAACGCTCAATGAAGTGCCTAATTACTGTCATCAGTTGGGGTGTCATTATCTTTCTGGAATTTTGGGCCACATTTCAAGGCAGAAAACGGGGTGGCTCTTAAGAAAATCTGTGTGTACGTAGATGACTTTCTTGAACTTGAATGCAGCCATGTCAATAGTCATATGATTAATACCCCCTATAGTTCTTCCAGTCTGGCCCCCTCCATGCTGGGAGGCCTTCCTAGTAGTTTGTATGTGAAGAACAAGACTGAAATGTTGTAAATGGGTGTTATGGATCTATGTCTAATCTTGTGTGCTTTGATGGAAAATAGAACTGGAAAGGGCATAAAAAGGCTGTCCAGTCCATCTCCATGTCTCAGGACAGGATCATCTATATCTAAACTTCCTGAGTTACTGTCTGATCTGAGCTGCTGCCAAACCTTTCCTAAATACAGGCAGTGATGGAGAGTCTGCCTCCCCCTTAGGCAACGTATTCCACTGCTGTTACTATTGTTAGAAAGTTTTCCTGATTTCCAGCTTAAATTTCTCTTACAAAGTTGTAAGTGGGTGTACTCCTCACATAGCAAATACTTAAAATGTTTGAGCTTATCAAGAAATACTGATCTAAAAACAAAACTGGACATTTATGCCTTATTTTCAACACATTAAAAGGACCTGTTTCTCTGAGGCGGACAAAATCTTGAAGCACAAGAGAGATGGGATCATTAGGGGTCCTGTTAAAATGTCTTCATTCTTCAGCTGGTCCTCTATCAGCCCTGCCTTTTTAAAGGCTATTTTAAATTATAGCAGCTGGCAACACTCCTTAAGGCACTGTCTAACAGCTGGAGAGTTCTCAGGTGCTACCTGCATGGCCTCCTCCCGATCCTACCAACTTTAGATACACCAACCTGCGACCAGCATCTCTCCTATGAGGAAGGGCTGAGAGAACTGGGACTGTTCAGCCTGGAGAAGGCTTGAGGGGACCTCATCAATGTAGATAAATACTTCAAGGGAAGGTGCAAAGAGGACGGAGCCAGGCTGTGTCCCAGTGAGAGGACAAGAGGCAGTGGGCACAAACTGAAACGTGGGAGGTTCCCTCTGAACATCAGGAAACACTTTTTCACTGCAAGAATGACCGAGCACAGGCACAGTTTGCCTAGAAGGGTTGTGAAGTCTTCATCCTTGGAGATATTCAGAAGCCATCTGGACATAGTCCTGGGCAACTGGCTCCACGTGGTCCTGCTTGAGCAGGGGGGTTGGACCAGGTGACCTCCAGAGATCCCTTCCAACCACTCTGTGATTCTGTAACACTGTGATTCAGCATCTACAAATCTCTGCTTTATGACTCTGGTTTTAAGGTTTGTTAACTGTGCAAAGCTGAAATGGCTAATGGAATAATCTCAATTCTGCTCGTATTTGTGTATATTAAAGCTGATTCCAAAATGCCACCAAGGTGACCAAGCAGGGGCAACACAATTCCAGCTGTGTTAGCCTAGGAAACCGTAGGGTGATGCAATACTTGCGAGAGCATGATCTGTCCGGCAGCATAGTGATCAATGGTAGTGATGCCCTTAGGAATAAAAAAGAACAAAACAGCCCTCCTCCCTAATATACCAAAAAAAGAACAACCTAGCTTTCAGAGGCCTATCTTGCTTTCTTAATCTTTCTTACTTCTAAGCTAGAGTACCCGCTACCTTGAGCCACTGGAGACAAACATTGATCTGAATTAAAGCACACTTTAAAAAACGTTGATCCGATTAGAGTTTCACTTTAAATAATTTACTGGCGATAAAAACATCAGCTAATCATAGTGCGTTCCCGTCATGTTTGGAATGCAAAAACATGCATGGGCGAGTATCTGAAGAAACAGATAGCAGCGCAGGCTGTAATCCAACGCCTGTTCTCGTGTCGTGCGTAACCATAGGTGTTGGTTTACCTTAAGTTCCTCAGAATCAATGAAGCCACTGTGGTCGCTGTCATACTTTCTCCATGTCTGCAATCAGAACGTGACTGCTTTAGTGACGTATTTATGGCAAGCGGGTCTCGGATGATTTTACCAAAGGCAGCTTTTCATACTGTACCTGCATAAAGTCTTCGCTTGACTTTAGCTGCTGGCACCTGAAGAACAACAGGAAATTCTCTTCCGTCGGTAATATCTGAGCAAGCTGTAACAGAATTTAAGAAAGATTAAATTTTGATTCTTCATTAGGCCAGCTGAGCCTGTAAAAGAGTGTGAAACTTTTAAAAAGAGTATGAAATTCTTTGTGCTTATACTGCCCTATTTTGGCCCCACAGGAAGCTTCATCCTCTTAGCTGAAATGTTTGGAAGATGCCTCCGAAAGGCTTCTGGCTTGCAGCTTTGCCATATTCATCCAGGTCAAACAGAACTGAGATCCGAGAAAAGGGAGTGAAACGGCACTTTACTGAAGGGGGAGCTGGAGAAAGAGGGGGGAAAAAATTCACCCCTGCAGGGTTAGGATCTGCGGTGAAAACCTTGGAATCAGCCTGAAGGGAAAGCGTAACACAAGGAGGTTTAGAGGGTAAGCGTGAAGGACCATGAATTAAGAAAGTGAGGAAAATGGACTACTCACAGATACTGAGAAAGAGGAGAAAGAAACACTGACATGAAGAACACGTGCGTAAGGTAAACAGAAAAATATGTGGAAATGCCAGGAGGAAAAAAGAAAGCGGGGAGGGCAAGGGGATGGCAATTGGGGAGCATGTCAAGCAGAGAGATGTGTTCAAGAAGAGCTATAAATACCAGAAAGACATCAAAAGGGCTTCTAGCCCTGCAAAATCAGGGATGGTTCTTCAAGTGCCTCTGCTCTACAAAAGCCTTTTTTAAAATCAGACATTATTGTACTGATTATTGAAAATGTTCATTTACTATAACTCAATTTTGGCAAGTGACAAATGTAGAAGATGGAGAGTATGCTGTATAATTTAATGTAAAATCATGATTTGTTTTTAACAAAAGCCCAATATTTTTTTCTGTCCTCAAAATGTATGAAATGTGTTTTGATTAAAGAAAACTTTTTTACTTGAAGAATAGACCAGCTGTGCTTACTAGGAAAAGAAAGTGGAGAAAGACAGACTTCTTAGCTGCATTCTTTTATGAAAAATGACATCTGCAGGCTTCCTGGAGCCCCATCTTAAAATTTTGATTCAAATTTTTGGTTTTCTGCATTCATTTTCCACCCTCAAATCTCTCATTCTGTCTGTTTCAGTGCTATAGCCTAATTGCTCAGGCTTTTTTATTGGGTTCCAGCGGTGCCGTAGGTGGCTTCAGCTCTCCCTCTCACCCTACAGGCACAACAAGAGGATGGCGACAGATCTCTTGTTTCTCTGAAATTGTCTGTGCAAGGAATCAGTTATATTCTTCAAGTGTAGGTACAACTGAAAAGACACATCAGAACACTCTCCTTACAGAAACGGAGCAGCTGGTGACAGACCGTCAGGGCCGTCAGAGCCTTCTGAGGGCTTTTGCTAAACGGCTGAAAACCAAACCCAATCAACTTAAACAATGTGTGTTTGTCAGCAGCTTTCGAAACCTACTCCATTATAAATAGCATATACGTGTGTGGGTAAGTACATGTTCATACGTATGTAATCGCTAACTGTGTGCAACTTAGTACTGATTTATGGAAAAAATCCTTTATTTCTCCCATGACAGGGGAGCTTTGATTTTTAGATTAAATCAACATTCCCACTCAATAACAAATGATGAATGGAAGAAGAGATTATAAGAAGAAGAAGCAGAGTTTGGGGGAAGGGACTGATTATGGCAGTGGGGAAGGGTCTACATGTGTGGGAATTATAAATAAGACCTAGTTTCTGGGACCTGTGTAGCTAAGTTTGGTGAATTTTGCAAGGCTACTGTGAAATAGTACAAGGTGCAAGGGTAAATGTAAAATAGTAACATTCCAAAGAATCATTAACAGCTTACTAGCAGTACCAAACAGTATTTGAGGTACAGAATATATTACTGGAAGAAAATTACCTTATTTTAAGCTTTGCAAGTCTCAGAGGAAAGCATAGGCTTTTGCGTTACAAAGATTAATAGCCCAATATCCAATATTAGCTCAGGCTTCTGCCAAAAAATGCCTTTTGTGTTTTCTTTCTTTTGTACCCTTTAGTGTAACAGAAACAATATAGCTAAAGGCAAGTCCAGTTCTCCAAGCTCATGCATCAAATAGCATTAAATTGCTTTTTTGTGGAAAACTCTGCATTATTGAAGGAGGAGGAGATTGTGTGGAAACTGGCTCAACCTCCCAGTCCCAGTTATACCACTAAGAGAGGAAAGATGGAAACCCGGTGCTATTTCTAATGGTGACTTCTTTGTGAGGACAACCATAGGGGGACTCTGTGAGCACGTTTGAATAAGAGCGCAAACAGCTCCGAGTGCGTGTATGGCAGCAGTAGCGGTTTAGTGAGCATTTCTGGGAGCTCCGCTGCTTTTGTGGAGAATGTCGGCTATTTCTGCGTCCTGAGTAATAGAGGACAACCACAAAGCCTGAAGACTGGCTTGGTTCCTCTCTGCTCAGTGCAGGCTGAGGTACATCTTTATAGGTTACCTAGCAGAAAAAATACGCTCAGTACTTAAAACAATATCAGAACTATTTTCTATAAATCATTCTCTAAGCAAATTCTGTTGATATCTAATCCTATTTAAAATTCTTTTCTCCTAATACAGTGAATTTGCGCTTTAAAATCCTACAAGAGAGAATAGGAGTACAAAGAACATTTTAGGTTAATAAGTAGTTATTTTTACAGCGTGAGTAAGCTTCAAATAATTCGAATGTGGAATTACCGCAGTCCTGAGTTTCAAAACCTTGGCTTTAGCATCCGCATTTTAGTGAAAGCGTTGGTCTGAATGAGTACAAAAGGTGAAAGAAAGGTCCCTTACGCAATGACAAGCAAGTGGACAGGTCAGTCTCTGCCTTTAGCTGGAGGGCACTGGATAAAAGCTCGTGAACTAACTGCAGCGTGATTGCAAAGACAGAATTGACACTTAATCTGAGCTGAAAATCCACTCCTTCCTCTGTGAAGCCACCCAGGCCTCCTCTTTATCTCACTCAACAGACCTTTCCTGAAAACTCATTATTCACCAGGACCTTTTCCATCAGATGCTGGGGTATACATGGTGATGGGTGGGAGTCTCAATGGCGTTATATAATTTCTTTTTAAAGAACATTCATACACTTCTTCAGAAAAACTATTTCCTGTACTATGTAAACGGGAGCAATCTGGAATTACTGGACATTTTATTTATAAGGAAGGAGAATCAACTCCAAATACCAACTTTAATATCATCCTGCTCTGCACGTACAGCACATTTCATCTGAGTCCCATCAGCACTTTCCAAATCAAGCTTCATGCTGATGTCGGTGAAATAAAATATAGCTATTGGGTTAGAAAACGGCTATATTAAGGGAGAAAGTCCCTTCAGCCGCTGAACGGCGTACTGTCACTATTCGGCGGCTTCTGTGGATGCTGAGCATGCTTGGCACTTCACTGGGGGTGGTGAGCACTGCACCATGTCAGGCCCTATCGGATTTGCTCACCTTTACCCACTAAGTCAAGAGCAGAATCAGAAATAGAATTTGAAAGGTAAAACTTGCAGTTATCTTTCCTAAGCAAAGAAAGATAGTCTTTTTCAGGCACTGTTTACACATTCTTCTTGCATCCAATGCTTGCTATCACACGTATTCAAAAATATGAAATTAAATAGGGTTCTTTAATACCAAATGAATAAGCATTTGTCAGTCCAAACCCAAACAATTCGTTAGTCCAACTAAACACTAGTTCTTTTTAGATGCAGAACTATTTGTTCAATGCTAAGTATTGTCAAAAGATGCGTTTTTTAAAATCAATTATAGCTGCAAGAGAAACAAACTGTTCGCATTTCCATGGTAGAGTCATAATTACATACGCATTTAAATGAGTATAAGCAATTCAGACACATGACAGAGGAGAAAAGATAACCTGAAATCATCTATTATATCAGCAGTGATACTTCCTATTGACTTTTACAGATTCTATTCAGTCCTCTATTTTAAAATTAGCTACTGACCCAAAGTTGGTCACTGTAGAAATTTTGCAGACCTGGCTTGTTTCCAGCTGTTTCTTAATTAGCTCTCTAGGTCAGATTTCTTATTATCAGAAAAAAAATAAGTATATAATAGCATTTCATAATAAAACCGCAGTCTCGCTGCACTCAGAGTGACATAAATGAGTCATAGATTTAGGCTTGAAAAAGTGACTTCTCAAGCCGTAACCCAGCGAACTCTCCTTTTTGACTTGCAGCACTGAACAGTGAAAGCAAGAAAAAACACAACATTTCCCCCCCGTCCTAGCAAGCTGTCTCAATTATACAATTGTTGAGCTGCTGTATGTGTAGAAGGGGTTGGTTATCTTTGCCCTCTTTAGAAATTAGGTATAAGGAATAGGGAAATTTTCTGCCTGAAGTTCTGTTACAGTTCAAGAAAGGAATTCGTAAGAAATCGTGATCTTTCACAGGCTGGATCACAACTACTGTTAATTTTTTTTTTTAATTTTAACGTGATTAACCCGCTCTCTTACCATATATGTACTTTTTAGAATAGACTGCTTACAGTGCCTGCCCACTTGCATTCACTTATGTGTTATCCTAAGAGTGGTGACAGAGCATTAGTTCAAAATCGTAAGTGGAAATAAATCAGATTTACCTTTCACAATTTAAATTTCTAAAATAAAGTTCTTATCTGCTTTGCAGGAAAATGAAGTTGCTGTTGCTGCTTATTTGTACAGAATAAACCGTGCAAAGTTAAATAAAGTATAGTGAAATGTCTGTAGAGGGGTAAGGAACACCTTACTTTTTGTTAATGAAAAAATTTCATTAGTGAAAAAAATACCAAAGGTCTTAAGACAGAGGGAGAAATTTCCTGTGTAACTGAAGAACCGAAATATTTGCATATTATGCTCACATTGTTCTGCTCTAAATGTGTTGTCTACAAGGAAACATGTCAGTCTTTTGTTATAAAGTAACCATCTTACCTCCACTATTCCTATCTTTCCATCAGTAGTCTTCCCATATTGGTCCACAAAAGCTTTCATTTCAGGTGTTAAATCCTATAAGGTTACAATCAGAGAACCATTACTTTAAGATACAGAGAAACATATATAAACTTACTTGAATATTCTATTAGTTGTCAAATAATATATTAATTTTCATGAATTACACTTACTGCAGGTAGATTCCTCAAGTTTAAATGAAATTGAGTATTTTTTTATCATGAATAATGTCATTCTGATTTTACTTCCTAAGGAATTATATTATAGTCAGTGTGAATGATTGGCATCTAAATACTTAGAACTATTTTAGTTTACAGGATGAAAAATTATAAAGACAGATGTGTTGGAAGATGCGTGTAACAGCTCCTTTGTTTAAGAGGGTGACGGTGAAGTTCATAGGCAATTATTACTCAATTTTCTCAGTTTTCTTTTTTAAATTAGCAACTTGAAGGCAGTGCAAAATCTTTCAAAATAATGAACATCTCAGTATAATACATCTGAACACCAAAATAGCCTTTCCACGTCTTTGAGTTGATTTTTCCCGAACAATGGATGCTATTTTAGCCTTAAAAGAACTCATCACGATATCGTATTTTTCACTGTTTAGTATTTGGTTATCATAGAAACAGAGTCAAAATGTCACTGCTGAAATGCAGAGAGGCAGATTTAGCAGGGAGAATACTTTGAGCAGTACGTCAAATCTGACAGAGTAAAGCCTGCATAATTGTTCTTCATATAAATTATGGTCCCTGCTACACCTCTGTTCTCTAAAGGCTGTTTTCACTCTAGGCTATGGCAAAGGTGCCAGGCTTGGAGTGAATATCTAAATATTTGATTTCACACTTCAACTTGACTTGCCTTGCTTTAATATGAGCTGCCATGAACCTTCAATACTGATAAAACTTTTAACTTTCTTTGTATTTCTTCTAGGTGTGAGCTAGTAAAACCATGCAGCAAGAATCAGGACTACAGTGATATTAAAATAATGGGCAATTCTATGGTTATAGGTGAAGGCACAGCAGACTGTGGAAATTAAAGGTTTAGCTGCTATAACAGATATAATTATATAGGACCTAAGTGATTCTCTCACTGGAGACACAGGGAATCTCAGCTGTACGAAGTCTGTTGTAATTTGTCCCAAATTTCAACTACCAAAGCTAACTGAAATGTCAGTTCCTTGTAGCTGATACAATCATGGCCTAATATCCTATTTCTGTCAAAGTCATCCATGGCAGGTTAGTAATTTGCCGTGGCTTTAATTAGAGATGTGGTTTATTAATACAATGCAATTCAATGTCACCTTTCATCTGATGATCCCAAAGTGGGGACAAGTTTGCTTAGCAGATAGAATGGAGAATTTAGACACCTGGATTTTAATTAGTCCTGGTTAAATATTTTACTAATCTTTCTAGCAGGAGCTCCGCAGTGGCAGACAGTGTCCAGCCGTTGAAGAAGACACAGCCGGTTACAGGTTAGAACAGGATGCTCATCCTCTAGTATGTTATTCATAAAGCGGGTTGGTTTTTTTTTTTTGGTGTTTTCTTCACCTGCTCTTGAGCTGCTTGATGAGATATTTGAGTTATATTATTCAAATAAATGTTTTCAGTCAAAAAAAAAACTTGCCTAAATTTAACTAAGTCTAGTCCTAAACTTGATAAAGATGCAGTGCTCAATGTTTGAAATTAAGAAACTTGTGCTTCGCGCCTCAGTCTCCCCTTTTAAAACATGAGACACTTATCCAACCAAGTGGAGCTGTAGAAAAAAACCAGCTTTCTTTGATAGGATTTGAAAATGTAAGGATAGATGGCACTACAGAAACACTTACGTGACTGTATTCATAAACATCTATTAAATCACATATTTCTGGGCAGAAATATTATCATTGTCTACATATGCAGAGAAAGTGAGAAACAGATGTGGAATAGCTCGGGCAAGACCCTTTATCAACCTCTGTGTTAGTCACTTTTACCCCACAGTTTCTTTTGGCAATTGGCATACTCTTCTCTAAATAGAGAAGGTACTGCATGAACATGAGGCACAATAAATGGAAGCTATTCTTATATACTTATACAGCTTTTATCTTTAGAAAAGAGGCAGTTCTTTGAACATGTCTGAAAGTGTATCGTATCGATTCATTATCTACCACAGTGCACGGAATGAAAAGACAAATTGTTATCAAAGAAAAGCCCAAGCCCTAAAACCTCCCAGTACACATCCACCCTTTGGGGCTGGCGGGAATCAAGCTGCATACTCCATCTGAGAGAAAAAGCAACTGTGAAAGTACAAGCTTACCGAGTGGATTAATAAAAGCATAAGAATTAGAATATAATTAGAACAGTTCTGTAGTTGGGAAGAATACCGGGAAATGTTAAGCCACCCTATTCAATGAGAGAATCAATGTGATTCTGTAATGCATATGGCATGACTGATGTAAAATCCAGCTATGAAGAATGCATAATTGAATATTTCAAAAATAGTGAGCAGGAGAGTGACCTGAAATGCAGAAGTTAATGATGACAAAGAAGCTTTGGGGTGTTAAAAGAAGGACAGCCGAGGAAATGACATATAACCTACACTAGTTTCTCAATGTGTCCCTTCTGGCAAAAGAATAGAAATTCAAAGTTACTGAATTAGTATCCCATGAGACAAGACATGAACTAATGAGATGCTTGTTTGGCAAATGAGCCTTCAAATCCAAGAATCAGCTTAGATTTGAAACCTAAGATGACATAAATCCATACCCCAGAAAAAGACTTGAGGGATGAAGGTAACGTCTACCAAAGGCAGAGCCAATGGAACAAGTAGCGAATTTGACGTTGCTACTGTACGTTGCTACTGTACGTTGCTCTTTTCAGCAGAATGCTCCAAAATTAGGTTTGAATCAGAGAAATGGGAAAGGGAAACCTGATTAAACACCTGAGCATTTTTAAAATATAGTGTGAGATGCAAGCAGAGGTTATTTTTTTTCTTTTAAAAAAGGCATAAATTATGAAATTTGTAGCAGATAATAATAAGGCTTTTCTGTGTTACATTGAGCAGGCTCTGTTTTTAAGAAGAGATGCACACTTACTTTGAGGGAGAAAAGAATCTGATCTTAAAATGAGATACTTTTTTCCTTGAGCTTCTAGTTATTTTTTTAAACTACTGAGTAATAAATCAGCACTTCAACTAAGAATGCTATTCGTACTAAATATACACAGACTTTAATATCTTCTTTCTAATGGACATCCTTAAGTTTCCTGCACTTCAATACAAAAGAGAGATTTGTTCTGTTACTTGAAAGGTATTGAAGTTGTGTTTGATCTTTTCTGTGGAGGAAAAAGAACCCCTCTAAAAAACACACTCCTTTCCCAATTTTCTGTTTCTTTTTGAGTTGGTTTGTTCGATAAATTTAGTTTAAACTTACTTACACTCATGAAAATGAGTGGCCACACCAACAGCTGTAAGAAGAATTAACCGGCACCAAGACTGCAGTAACATTAGAGGCATTGCTGGGAGACAGATTTTCAGATGCACGAAGTTTACACCCATAAAATTAATAAAGTACCACTTTCCACAAAATGAATAAATATGCATATTTTTTTCATTTACTCCTAAAATATACAGCAACTTTTAAAGCAAAGTTAATTATTGAAAAGCCATTGCTTGATTTGGAGGTATTCTTATACGAAGCAGCAATTGATTTCCCCCATGCACACATGCCATCGAGTTAAATTAGAATTTTATTTTCTGTTACTTCAGAAGTCTTTTAGCATAGATTGATTTAAATTGATTTCATTAGGTTATATATTTGAGTTTGATGCTAAGTGGCCTGTTTTAGAAACCAATTATTTTAAAAGCAATTTATTTCTTTAAAAGGTTCACTTTGGTTTTAATTCAAATCTTTACATGGAATCTTTCATTTCTTTCACTTCTTTTTTTTTTTTTCCTTTCTTTCTCTGTTTTTGGTTTGGTTTGTTGTCTTTTTTCCCCATGTGGGTTTAGTTTGGAGGAAATTTATAACTACTATGCAGAATTGTTTTGGCAGCATTGTCAAAAACTTTTGTGTCCCTCTGAACAGTTTAAACTACCAGGGTTAGGTACTCATACTCCTGGTGTATAAAACCTGTGAAGGGCAAAAAGTGGTTAGCAATCATCTGCAGATCCATTTGCTGACCACCAAGGGGCAGAAATGCATTTCAGCCCGTACTGCCCATTAGGTACGAAACTAAAACAGAGCCCAACTAACTTGGAGTGTTGTTTTGTCTTTTTTTTTTTTTTTTTTATTCTTTCTTTCTTTTTACTATCGGTACATATCTGTCTCAGGTAAGATTAATTGCAATGGGATAAGGTTCCATGCAAGACAAAAAGATCACGTCCATGCATTTCTTGACTTTTCTTTTTAAGCACCGTAAGAAGCATCAGCTCGTAGCCTGGCAAGATGTGAATGGGACCTGCTCTGCGGGAAGGTGGACTCTGCCCTCGCCTTTCCAAAGCAGACGGTTTATTTCATTTGCAACCTGCTGATTTCTAACCGAGCTACTTCCCTTTGCCTGGTGAGGCAAGTGCATGAACCGTGTGACGGCAACAGAGAACAGAAGGAACCGGGGCACTGGAGTTTGCGCAAGAAAACTCTTCTTTCCCAGAGAAGATGGAAAAGTGGGGCGAAACGTTAACCTACCAAGCCTGCCTTCTTCCGCGCCTGCTGCAGCTCCTGGATGAAGTTTTGTAGCTCCTTCCCATCCATGTACCCATTGCCTACAACAGAAAGAGTTACGGTTGCGATCACCGCTCCCTCCAAACTCTCTCCGCTCTTCAGCGCTGGCAGGGACGTCTCCGACCCTTCTGCTCCCTCCCGGCGGAGCGGCTCCCTGCGCTCCTCGCCCGGCACCGACCCCAGCCCCTGACGGCTCCGGGGCGGCGGGCGCGGAGCGGGACCGGGACCGGGGCTGCTTTCGGGAGGGGAGCGGTGGGGTCCCCCCCACAGCCTCCCGCGGGCCTGCCCCCCTCCGCCCCCCGCGCCCCCGCCGCCCCGGGGGGAAAGGAGTCACCGTCGGAGTCGTAGTGGTGCCAGATCTCGAAGAACTGGGCGGCCGAGATCTCCACGCCCTGCAGGTGGGTCTCCGCCGTCATGGTGGGGGCGCGGAGGGGCGCGGAGGGGCGCGGCGGGGCGCGGCGGGGCGCTGTCCGCGGTGCTGACTCTGTCCGCGGCCGGCGCGGCGACAGCGGCGGCGGCGGCGGTGGCGGCAGCGGCGACGACGGCTCCGACGGCTCCTCCCGCCGCCGCCCCGCCGAGGGCTATTTATGGGGCCGTCCCGATCGGGCCACTCCCCCCGGCGCTGCCCTCCCTCTCCGCCGGGCCCGGCGCAGCCTCCCCGCCCGGAGCGGGGGGGGGCCGGGGTCTCCCGCCGGCGGCACCGCGGCTGGGACCAGCCCGGCGGCACCCTCCCCCGCCCCCGCGGCTGAGCGCTCCGGGGACAGTCGCCATCTAAACGTGGGTGCGAATGAGGGGTCTGCTGGTGCCGGGTGGAGGCCCCCGAGCAAAGGCCCCGGGGCAAATGAGCGGTGGGTGACACAGGAGTTATTGCGGGTCCCTCGCTGTAGGAGACTCTGTGCATGAGACGTGGGGGGCAGAGGGCAAGCGGTCTCCCGGTTTAGCCATCGGGTTTCCATCTGGAAAAGGGTCCTGGGTGTCAGAGCACGGGTAAAAGCACTGCAGGGTGTCCCGGTACCAAAAAAGCCATATGGGACCCCATGTGGGGTGCAAGGAATCCATTTTTCACTGCTCCGTTCCCAAACCAAACCTGCAGATAGCTCCACACAGGCTTAATCTTTGAAGTGCTGCAACACTTTAAACCAATATTCCCACTGAGATATCATGGGATATTGAGATATCCATATTGAGATAGCATGGGAACAGGCATGGTAGATTTGAATATACTGCCCTAGGAGGTAATTTCATCCCAACAGTTAAGTATGGAAGACTTTATTAGTAGGCTCATTCCTTCCCAGTATGGAGGTGTGAGGGACACTACCACAGTCATTTCTGACTGCAAGAATGTTTTTTGGTAGACCAGCTCTGGAGACTTGTCCTCCTATAGCAGTGGGTTGGTGAGAGGGGACAGAGCAGCTTACTAAAGATCTTCCTTTTGTCACAGGATAACATGGTATTGTACTAGTAATAATGATTAAGTCCCTTTTGGGATGACTCATTTTAGTCATTAGGGTTACCTGGGTACCCTGAAGCACTGAAACTGCCTTTCTCCTTCCAGCAATATCTCTCAGATGCTACACGGAGTTAGCACGGTTTGATGGCCAAGATGATTGGCTGACAGGACATTGCCAAATACAGTAGGTAGTATAGTAAGGATGGTGCATGAGAACAGCTGGAAAACCCAGGAATCTCCATGTATCAAGTGACTGAGATGAGCGACAAACAGTGGGACAATAGTGTGTTAAGACTCACATATAGCACAAGGATATAAAAAAGATGGAATAATGCAGAACAGAAGACTGCAAAATGCCAAGGGGGATGGATAACCCAGCAGGATGAGAGGTGGATGCTTAGTTAAATGCTGACGTGTCCTGAGAGGGATTCCAGTAGATTGGGTGGCTGAAATCTTGTATGCATTATGGAACAAGATGTGGGCATAGTGATTAAGTAATCATGAGACCTTATACTTGATTCCCTCCATCTTTCCATTCTCCTGTTTCTCCACCTGTTATGTGCAGCTTTCTCTCATTCTGTTTCTGCTGTTTGGCTGTGAGTTCCTCAAGAGATACATCATGTTGGTCTGTGTTTTGCAAGCTGCTGAACAAAGCAGCTAAGATGAAAGACACAAAAATCTGATCATTAATCCCTTCAGTTAAAAACGTTTGTATTAGTGAAAAATGTTCAGAATAGTTTTACAGCCACAAATACCATCATACACTTGCAAAAGGACTGAAGAAGTTTTAAATATTTCCTTCGAATCAGGCTTTGTGTTTCTCCGTGTGAAAAAGAAATAAAATTCATGGCTGGGTCAGTTTCCCATTAGGAATTGTTTTTTGGGCATGGCTTTCTCAGAGTAGTAAACTTCAGTGGGAGGCAGATCCTGAAACTTCTGCAGTCTGCCTGCCTCTTGTCTTGAAAGCAAAAATCTGAAACTAATGTGTTTCCATAAAGTAGCAACGATGACAAAGAAAAGGAGAGAGGAGTCATGAGGCTTTTTTTACCAGGAACAAGTACATGGCAGGGTCCTGGCCTCAGCGAGCGGTAGCACAGTGACTCGAGCCCGGGATTATCCTTTGTACCTGGAAAAGACAACGAGGTGCCAGTGACGCAAGGACACTGGAAGGAGACAAAGGTGGAACTGGCAATCCCATCATTTTTAGATAGAAGAGGTCTGTGCCAGTGAGGCAACTTCTTACATTTGCCAAGCGCATTGAATTACTCCGTTCAGTGCAGAATTTCAGCTTCCAGCAGCATGCATGAATGGAAACTGAGCACTGAACCTGTTTTGACAGTCCTCTGACTTGCATCTTGTGTTGATTTGCTCCTTGCTGCGTACCGTTTTCCAACGGCACATCAAATCTTGTGCTTGTTACTTTTCCCTGACCCAGAAGCCTGTATCTGAATGGGAGAGAAGAAGCCAGCATTGTTTGGGGCCAGCCCAACCTTGCTCATCTGACTGCTCAGACTTTTAAATGAACAGGAGCTGTAGTGTTTACATTTCCAGAAGTTCTCAGAATAAAATATTTTACATAGGTCATATGTGGCCAGGAGGGTTTGAAGAAAGTCTCTCAGGAACTTTCAAGATATGCTGCTTCTCCTCACCAGGAATATGTAAAATTGCGTGCGGGTAGGATACTTGGACACACTGACCACTCATTATGCAAATATCTACAGAATCAGGGCTGTCGACAGAGCATTTATGCATCGTTGTGCATTCTTTGTAGAACAGTATATTGAGGTGAATGGGTTTGTGTGTTCTCGCTGCTGCACTTGAAATGATCCTGCACAGGCATAAATGTAGCAGACGCTTCCATGCAAAAATAATTACTTATATAACTAACCGCACACCATATTTTCATGATTAATGAATTACCAAGCCGCCATTCATATTTAATCCCACTGGACTCTGCTTCTTATGCAAAACTAAATCGGAAACTGGTCACTTCAATTCCAAGAAGCTATTCATTTCCACTGAAAGAGGAAACACTGGAAAAGATTTAAAAATGCAGATATATACAGAATGTGATCCATAACCCAATGAAGTCCATGCAAATTTTTCCAGTGACTCAAGAGGGCTTTATACAAGACAAAGTTCTTCATATTTTCAGAAATTATATGTATGGTGATATGCATATATACACATTGATTAATGAATTACTTCTCTGAGAAGCCTAAGCCTTGTCATTTATTTTAGCTAGAGCTACTTGAAGTTCTCCTTACAAAAATGAGCCAGATCCATATCTGGCAGAAGTCAGAAATGCTACTCTGATGCCAGCTGGGAACTTGACCCAGAATCTAAGTGGCTATGATTTTCTTTGGAAACATTTGTTGTTCATAGCTGTTCTTCAGATGCTTTCCATTAATAATTTTTTGTATGCGGGTTTTCTGAGACTTCCTAGTTCTGACTGCTAGACTTCTATCTTCCCTCTCTGAAGAGTGTCTAGCTGTAATATTCCAAGGGTTTCTCAAGATGTGTGGAAATCAAACGTGTCAATTATAATAGCAATACAAGCTAAAATATCCCCGAAATAAAAGCAAGAAATAACAGGATAAGTAATTCTCATCCGGAAAGCACCAATATTTCAGCATCACAAACTTGGATTTTGTTGAGCAGAGACCAAAAGAAACCCAAATGTAAGAACTTTCACATGAGAAACATGAACAACACAAATGCTCTGCAAGGGCAACAGGATTTATTACTCAGTTATTCTCAGCCCACCATCAGAAGATACATCAAAGGCACGGATCATTGTGTCACCTCTCTTCTGAGAGCCCAAATTCATGTGTGGTCTTGAGGTGTGGCTGAATTTCCTTTATCAACTTCTTCTTTCCCATTTGATGCTTGGTGATAATTAGCAAGACATTAATTCTTGAAAGATGTAGAAGGAAATTCTGATCCATGGCTGTTATTCCTGTAGAAAGTCATCACGGTGAGAAGCATTTTGAAAGAAGTGATTCTCTAGATTTCAATTATAGCCTTTTCATGATTATATGATATGGACAAAGTCTCTCTTACACTTTTATACACTCCCACATTAAAACGTTTCTGAGAAACATCATAACTGGAAGGGTGGATAAGGTTTTAACCAAATGTTTAGAATTCGGGATCTCTTAAGCAAATACAAAAAGCAGTCTCACCCTTCATCTTGAGCCAAACCATGTGAATATTAAATACTTTAAAGCCAATAGTTGCAGTCTTTCATAAGAGAAAAAGGATGTAGATGATGTTAATTCTGAACAAGGGCAAACACCTGTATCTGTACAGAGTCCTGCTAATGACCATCTTAATAGTGACAGATGCACAGACCAGATGATAGGTAAGGGCTGGTGCTTTATAAAGTAATCCTGGGGAACAAAAACCTTGGGAAGACTTTTTTTTTTTTTTTTTCAGATAAATCTTTGGTCCAGGTACTCAGATAAGATCCCCAAGCTTACTCCTGATGTGTAAACCAGGCAGAAAAACCAGAACACTGCTGGTAACTGGTTTGGGCTGCGGCAGAATTTGCAGAGGTAACGCTGGGCTCTAGAAGGCAGCTTCAAGTTGTGTGCGATTGCCAGCAGGTATGGCTGGCTGCAGGTGGAGACACGTGGAGAAACGTGTCTTTTCAAAATATTGGGACAATACTATAGAATAATTTATTGCTTACTTTTTCTTTATCTACATTTCAATCAGTATTTGCATTCTTTGAAAATTAAAAAGAAAATGCAGCATTGAAGTGCACATTCTGTCTTAAGCCGGCCTAGGCTTATAGAGCCGTTATGGTGAACCACTATTTGCGCAGGAAATACGTTATGTAAATAGTGATTTACATGACCCTTCACTGTTATCCAAAGACAGCATTATATAGAAATATATTTTTCATGCCCCAGACAGAATTGTCCAAAATCGTTTTAAGGGCATGAAATGTATTTTAATGTAAACTGCAAATTGGTGAGCCACTTGTAAATTCAGATTACAGCACATCCCAAGCCTTAACCTTCTGACAGGTGAAGCCAGGGCCCAATTCATCCCTTTTTAACCTACTTTATGCCCTTACAGGCTCATCCGTAGCTTTCCAAGGAGCAGCGTGCTGATGACAAGGCAGTGCTCAAAAACAGATTCCTCGGTATTAGAAGGCCCAAAGTCCATGCAACCATGCTTTGCTATGTCTTCCCACCCTGTATGTTCCTTGGAGCCGTCAGAGCATTTCATTCTTCACAGTGCCGCTCTCTTCCTTCAAGGACCATGTGGATGCCCAGCACAGGTCTCGTGGGCAGCACTGGCCTGGCAACCTCCCTCCAGTCCAGCAGTTCCCAGGGGCAAGGAGCGTGACAGCCTGTGGCTCCAGGCGTGGGGGAATGGCTTTTCTGTTTGAAGGAATGCAACAACATGTTAGTGCTACGGATACATGAAAGGCTGTACGGGGTGTCGATGTATCGGTGCCACCAGGAAAAGCACCTGAGGTGGATGGAAACAGTTTGATGCTCTACAATACTATAGATGAACGAGGAAACCAAGAAGAAAGAAAGTGAAACCATGCAGCGTTCTTGTATTTAGCTCCAGCTTTTCCAAGATCATGCTTAACTCTTTTCTCTTGTATTTTGCAAGCAAATACCTGCCTAACTATGAGATTTAGAAAAGCCCCAGGGATGACCTAGCTCATTCCAGAAGGCGGCAGCTTGGGGATGACCTAAGTCATGCCAGGAAAAGCAGCTCCTCTCGCCCACCTGCCACTGTCCCGTAATACCTTCACATTGGTGGGGTGTGAGGCGCTGTGAAGTTACCGCTACCGCCGAAGCTACCCCTGGCATGAGGAAATCTTCTGCTGTTGCCTCGAGCTCTCTGCCTGACATGGACACAGTGGGATGGGCAGCAGCTGGCTGGACCCAGTGCTTTCTCTGAGAGTCTGATCCAATCTTTATGATGATTTTCAGTGAGTTTCAGTGGGATTTTTGGTGGCTTATGTTGCTGTACACCAGACCAGGATTTCGTTATCTTTCTACAGTTTGGATAATGTGTATTTGCATGCAATTCCAAGCAAATTCAGCACAGTTTAGTAGTCTAGCAAGTCGTTAACTGGAACATTAGTACTACTGCTGCTGGTGGTGGTTGGTTACCACAGCTTTCAGAGACCCATTGTGTGAGACGTCTTACTGGGAGACTGCTGGAAATTTAGGATGCTTTCCTAGAAGGATTGTTGGTGTCTTTGGAGGATTTTAGAGCTCCTTTTGAGTATTTAGGACACTTTTGCTTTACCCTACCCACTCAGACTCTGTCTAACCTACAGGGCAGCACACATGCTTTGGCTGAGCATTAGCGCCGCAACGGGAGGAGAGCTGGGTGTGTGTCAGTGGTCCCCGTTCCCAGAATCCTCACTTCCTGAGCACTGGCTTTTTTTTTTTTTTTTTGGAAAGAAACTTGAGCTGACAGCTGAAAGGAAACTGCAGAGTACGCCCACAGGTACCGCAGCCCGGGTGAGTGGTGGACCAGGGCAGCGGGCGGGATGCACCCTGGGGCACACCTGCTCTGCAGCCCTGCAACATCCATCGGGCATTACCCTACTGGGAGGAAAAGCTGACTGCGTGACCAAAACTTGGCGGTGCAGTTTAGGGGTATGTTAGAGGTGATGGGATCCAAGCGAAATGGTGTTGTGTGTCCATCCCCTGTGGACAGAATGGGAGAAAAATGCTCCCCTCTGTTCTCCGTACATCCTCTCGACTGCACTTAATGCTCTATAAGAAGAGCATGAATGACGAGAAACACAACCTGTGTCCTAGGGTAGTTATGCAGGATAAAAACATACTGTTAATTTGTAACTAGGAAATGCATTGTTCTTCAGAAAGGTTGAATTAAAAGTTTAAACTGGAGGTTTTTCTTGTTTGAGCTCGCAGCACAGCCCTATCCCGTCTGATCTGTGTGCTGCAACATAACATATCGCATAACATATGCGACAAGGTAACAGTTGCTTGAAAAAGTATTCATTTTTTGCAAAGTTATGGAATATGAAGGTGTTTAATAAGTAGCCTCAACCTTTTGTAAATGATGGAAAAACTTGTGTTACCTCATTCCGAATTCTTTTATTACAGTTATAGGTCAACCCACACAACTTCAAAGCCATAAAATTACATGGTGAGAGTCTCAAAGTGTAATATGGAAAAAACAATAAATAAAGCAAACAGTATTATAAGGTGAACAGGTTCATCTATAAAGCAAACAGTATTATAAGGTGAACAGGTTCATCTTTCGACTCTCCTGAACTCCAAACTAGCTCAGCAAAAATGACGTAAGCGCCGTTGTAATAAAGTTCTCAGTCCCTGCATGCTGCTGCAAAGCAATGTGAGTTCCTGGTATGGACAGAAATCTGTGTGATCAACGATCACTGCGACTGGAAGTCTACACAAGCAGGCATGTAACTCTCTTTGCTCTTTCCCTGCAAAACACCAACAACTGTAGTTCAGCTGTAAGGTCCATTCTTATTCATGGCTCTCACTGAAGATCAATGGCTGGTAATCTTGCATATCTAAGGGAGAATAACTCTTCCATGTGCTATTTATCTCCCAAATTATATGAGCTCTTTTTACATAGACTGCTGCATTCTTCTATTTGTTGTTTTCTGGTTTTGTTTTTTTTTTTTTTTACTTTTCATATTTCTGCTGGCCTATCTCCTTTCTTACTCACAGATTGAAAAATATGTGTGATTTTATCAAGAAAATAGAAGATTTCATTGGGAAGGCAGACTTGCTAACAGTATTTTCCATCCCTCTGACCTATTTAAAAAAAAAAGTTTAACATTCTTAAAAAAAAAATTTACTTTGTAAATGAGTCCGAGATCAGAAAAGAGAAATTTAGTAAGGGTTCTCTTTATTAATTCTCCAAGGCATATCACTTCTGAAGAGAATTGACAGCTACTTCGAAGTAGCTCCTGGAAATGATTTCAGCGTCTGATAAGCATAGTGACTTCTTGGAAGCTTGTAAATGATACATTAAAAAGCATTTATTTTGTTTTATTGCAAAATTCGATCCATTCTACCTGTTTGCGGTAGTGTTCAAGATTAGAAGCTTTCCTTCCAACAATTCATAACATAACCACTTATCAAAATTGTCCAAGGTTTGCAATAAAATTATGATGAGCAGGTTAGATATAAGAGCTGGAGCCTTTTCTGAGCAAAGATCAGGGCCTGGCCTCATGATCGTGGAAAGAAGTGACATTTACAACAGCCAGAGAATGGAAAATGTTAGCAAGTTAAAGCAAACAGACGCTAAACGTTACGCTTTCACAACACAACAGTGCAGTGTGTCCAACTTGTTATCAGTTTACAACTTTAGCCTCACAGCCCTCTTTCCAAACTCACAAAGTTCTTTGTTCCTTCTTGATCGAGATCGACCTGGATCGCAAGGCTATTCCCACCGTGCCTCGTGCGATACCGGCGGTGTGGGAGCCAGCAGAAGTGTCGGGGCTGTGCAGTGCGACCTGCTGCGTTATTTCTCATCAGTGAGAGAGAGTATTTAGCACCTGCCATGAAAAGATTCTGGGGAGGGCTTGCTTTCTGTCCTCAGCTAACTCCTCCTCAACTGGAAGTGGCTACCAGCAGCACTGCCAGTTTGACCAGGTGGAAGCAAGGTAAATCAGGAAAAGTTCATCCTATATTTAAATAGCTATGAACAAAGCAAAGAAATGAAATGAGAAAGTACATGTTGCAGGCATATTGGCTGATTAGGTCTTGCACTCAACCATACAGGAAAAATGTGTCGTGAATACCTAAAATGACCCCCGCCCTGTCAGGGCAGAAACTTACTTGCCCAGGTGTTTTTCTCTCAGTCTCACCTCATTGCGACACAAGACTGACCTCAGCTCCAGGTTTCTAGTCCCCCGTCTGTTTGTGAGAGAAGCACGGGGACACTCCCAGAAAGCCTCTTGTCTTCCACAGTCCCACCAGCAGGATTTCTGCACAGGTTTTCCTAGTGATCCACCGTTAGCTGCGGTTGGGCTCTTCACCTGGAGCATGGAAATCCCACATGTTCAGGTGACTGGGATGGCTCCCGGGTGCCAGTTTGTCTGCAGTGAACCTATCCCAGATTCACTGGGAATAAGAATAATAGCCAGAGGTTTCCCACAACTTTTCAGCAACGTCTCGGTGGCTGTATCCTGTCGCTCAGTTTCAGAATGACTGTTTTGAAATGTCTCTCCCTCTGCTTCTCATCATGTCCCTACTCTTCCCACAAGGAGGAGAGTAAGGAAGAGCTTGGCTCTGTGCCATGGAAAAGCATGGAAGGCAAAAGTGGCACATAAAAACTCTCCCCACAAAATGAGGTCCTCTGCAGCCTGAAAAAATATGTGACTCTGTGGCCAGAATGTGCAGAGGAAAATCTCCCAGAAAGTCACAAAGAACTGAATAATCCAATTGGGAAACAGTAAAACATGTGAGCTGAACACCAGCAGCACTGCAGTCTGACAGAGCCTGTGTTAGACCTGAAGGAGGGCCCAGGAACAGGTAACCTTCTCCTTTGACCTGTATGGGGGTGAATTTCTCCAGCTATATATACCAAGACAAACAACTCATATTTTGGTGCAGACAGAGCTCCAGTAAGTGCTTTTAAAGTCATTTTGCAGACTGAAGGACAGACATGCCAGAAAGTAAACATCTGTGCTGGCACTGAGCTCCATTCAAGTCCGGCAGTTGCCCAGTGGAGCTTATGCTTGACTAACCAAAGGCTTGCTCTGTGGGGACCCCACATACTTTAGAGCAGTCTCATTCTGTTTTTCCATTCAAAATTGTGCTGTTCTCTTTATTTCAGGAATGTCCTACATGCCTTTTGGGCTGACTCTTCCCCTCTTCTCTGTGATGTTATCTAGGGTACAGATAAGTGGAGGAATTAGGAGTGTTTTGCATGGCTGCTCTTAAGATTTTGAAGCACTTAGTCTTTACCTGTGAGAAAAGTTTGCTAACTTCAGCAAGCCGTTCCAGCTCTTTTCTAAAGACTTACCACAATCTTTTTTTACTGTATATTTTCCATTGACAAGCCAAGTTCATAGAGCAGGATTAATCTTTAATCTGTATAATTAACGTTTCAAGTAACCTGAAGACGTATTATTAAATATTGCAAGCCACGTTTCTTCCCTGGATGCCAGGGCGTGGCTTCTTTTAACTCAGAGTGACAGTGAACATACGTACGTCTGGCTTGTTGATGCTTTCCATGTTGGTATAAAAGCCGTAGTACAAAGGCCTTCTCTCGTTTCTTACACAGGACTCAGGTTCTTCCCTTTTGCTACCCATAAATCTCCAAGGTCATCTGTTCCTAAAACTAATGTACAAAGCAGATCCAATTCAAGAAAGTGGGAGGAGGCTTTGATTTCACAGGATGGCATAGTGGGCAGGCTGGATTCTTTAGGCGACAAAGTCGGCGGAAGCTTTCTTAATGGTGACTTCTTCAAGGGGAGATCACCAGTAATGAAGATTCCTGATTCTCTGTGTATTTAAAAGACAGTAAGGCACAAGCACGCAGAAACAGCATGCTCCTAAAACGCTGACGAGCAGAAAGTATCTGGGACTTGTATGTGGAAGACGTGGCCCAGGAAATCCCACCAGAGTGACCCCCTTGGGGGAGCAGGTAGCTGAAGTTTAAGCAGGATTTTTGCACTTATTCTTAGTGCGGAGCACAGGAAAGAGCTGCTTCAGTCTGGGAGGAGTCTGCAGACAGTCTTGAATGTTGTATGAAGGTCTTTAAATCTTGAGAAAGAGCCTTTTTCATTAACTAATATGGTTGTAATGTACATATGCCAGTAGCTCTTGGGGCCTTATTCATTCTTCCCCTGTCAAATGGTCCCTTTCCACTATGCAGAAAAGGAAAAACATGCTTTTGGGAGGCAGAATGATGGATTCATTTGATCAAATGTTTCTGCTTGATGGTTTTATATGCACAGGCAGCTCATACCACCTGGTGTGTGCAGCAACCTATAAACATGGCCATTTGTGTCCCGCACCAGGGAGGAGCAGGTTGGGCCACTGGTGACAGAAGCTGAAAGGACCAGGGAATGTTCACTTCTTCCCATCCCAGCCAGGAGGGATGCTGCTGAGTATCTTATATCATGAGAAAACTGAAGAGTGTGGAACTTAACCTATGAAAGTTAATTTAAAGAAGAAAGGGCCCCAAACATGTTTATATAATAAGGAAATATCTTAAGACTTCTTCTGGACAAGGTACATTTTCCGCCTGAATTCCAACCAATTAAAAACCTTATTTCTTCAGTGTTCAAAACTTCTGAGGGGGCAAAAGTTTTGGGCTTCTGAGTCCCGATGTTGTGATACAGAAATCTTGAGTTTGAGTAAGTTTATTAATAATGTAAGATAAATGAATGCCGAATGTGATTTTCTGTGCTTTGAACCAAAGTTGTTAACAAATGCTAGAAAACAAGTAAATATCTAACACTTTGCAGCTTAGTTTTTGAAATAGGTCTTTCTTTCACCTAAGAGTAGGAAAGCCTGGCAAAAGAATAATATGTATTGTTTTATCAGATTGCCTGATACACTCCAATTTAGAGATTTATATCAGGCTCCGAAGTCTATATCTAGGCACCTATGAACACACTGTATGACTTTCCAAAACTCAAGTGCACACAAATCCTATTAAAGCAATGGAAGCTGCAGATATATTCACTATCACTTCATGAAGGCATTTTTCTGCTGTCAGAAAAGTTTATCATCATCATCATCATCAGTTTTAGGGTCTTTTATAGTGTGGACTGTAACTCAAGCTAGGAGAAGGTGAACTTTTTCCTAAACCTCCTAAGTGTAATAAAACAATTTTTTGATTGGGGCTATAGCTAATTTATGATTTCAACTGCAAGGACCACCAAAGCATGCACATAACTGGGCCCAAAGAGTCTCCAAATTTAGATGTCTGATTTTTCATTTAACTCCACTGAGCTCAAGCGATGAGTTTTGAGAGTCTAAAAATTCCCTATCTCTACAATTCAGTGCAGGCTATATAATCCTCAAGGCGTTAAATCAAATTAGGGCCAAATCTTCCCAGCACCAAAAGAGAGTCGACTAAATGAAGCGAGCAGTCTAAGATAAAACTAGTCGGATCAGACATAGTTAACTTGAATTACTGGAGAAGATCTATTTTAAACTTAAGATTAACAAGTTCATATTGCTGCGGGCATCACACTATCAGACTGGTTAACACCAGTTGCTCTCCCGGACGTGCTCTCCAGATTAACCAGGCATGAAGTAACAGAACCTAAATATAGGTTTCTATTTTTATTAGCAGGTGTTATCCTTAACAGGTAAAATTCTCATTCCTTCTCTTGGTAGCATATAAGGTTTTTATACAGTCAATTGCTTTAAAGCAGAGACAAAGCAGTTAGGGAGTGGTTACTTAAGTATTTTAAATTAGCAAATAAAAGTGTTTGGAACTGTGAGAGGGACTTTGGTGCAATCGTTTTAGTAGCTCTCCTTGACGATGCCGAAGTCTTTCTAATGCCTGTAAGTACGTGGCATTTATAAAAATGAGTTAAATCATTGCTTATGCAATGCTCTCAGCTGTCAGGGAGTGCTACTAGGGGAGATGTACCTCTGCTTCAGTCTCCGTTATCAGCTTTTCCATTTTTTTTTATCCCTCTTTGGACCCAGATCCTTTTCTAAGCAAATATCTGTGTATGATTCAGAATATTCTGGTTTTGGAAGGAGATCCCAATTTTTTTTATTTTATGAAAGCAAAAAGCCAACAAAAAACTTAAAACATGTCAGTTTCTGTGGTTGCTAGAAAAGAAGAAAATTAATTACTCCTGTTGTTTTTTTTCCTCAGTGTTTTAATCAGGAAATGGGTAAGGAAAGGCTTCCTTCAAGATTTTAGCAATATCCTGGTCTGACCAGCTCCGGCAGCCTTGCCTCAGTAAGGCGCCTTGTTGCCAGTGCCAGGTCGCCATGCCCGAGGAATCTCACACCATTGGAAGGAGTCCCAAATCCCGCTGCTCTAACACTCCCCAGCTTGGCTCTGTATCATCCACGCAAAGCTGCCCTAACACCGGCTTAACTGGCCCCAGCTGGGCAGATCCACTGGCTGAGCAAAATCAGTTTGACAACTGCCATGACACCTCTGTGGACCAAGGTGGCTGGGTTAGGTGAGCGAATGAGTCTCAGTAATTAGAGAAACCCTTCAGCAGCTCTCATGCCTGCTAAGAGAAGTAGGGGAGGCTGGGAAAATGGTGAACCCCCAGGTCAGGGGGGCACAAAAGCCACCTTAGCACCCCCTCGTTATAGTGACGAGCAGTGCCAGGAGGTCTCTGACTTAAAGCTATATATTTGTATTAATGGCTTGAAACCTAAATCTGTTTATTGCACGGTAGTCTGCATTTGCTGTTGGATTAGTGACAGACCTCCTTGTAAACGGGTCGGCCAGTTTCTTATCCCCACTTGCACTAAAAAGTGTGGATTTGGGAGGGAAGAACTGCTTCTGCAGAGCAAAGATAATAATCTAATGAAGGAAGGGGATTCAGAAGTAGCAATAAGTGGGAATCACTTCTATGTCAGCTGCTATTGTTTGTAATTCCCTGGCATTTACAGATTCAAGACCTGTAGGATCAATATTGAAGATTTTGGCATCTGTGGTAAATTATGCCTACAAAGTGGGTGCGTGTACCTCGTTTCCCACAAACCCCGTGTTTCCTCATTTGTATGCAGACAGAGCTTAGAAAGCCACAAATTTGTTTTATATCTGTCAGTACAGATGTTGCCTGCAGAGCAAGAGTCTGACCTGGCAGGAAGGAATCCTGTTTTCTCAAGAGGGTTTTGAGTAAGGCCTGAAAAGCATTTTTTTGGAGGGTGGTGGTGTGCAGATTTGTCCCATTGTTTCCAAAGGTATCTCTCAAAGCCATCCAAGACACTATTTCGTGCTTAGTACACTTGGATAATTTGAAATGCAGGAACGGATTAATCAGCCTTCTATGATACATGACATAAAGTTCATTATTTACATAGTAGACAGAAATAGTTCCAGTATATTTGCTTAATACAGGGTTGAATTAAATCGTCCTTTTATAAGTGAGCTTCTCGCTGGTGCTCTGCATCTGGTGAAGGACACTAGAGCTCTTGCCATGCTGGTTCTGCCTGCTCATAACCCTGCTGCCAGAGCTTATGGGGTGACAGCCAGGTATGCCTTTGATGTGACAAATTCTCATTATCCACCAGAATCTCTCGTCTTTCATTTCTTCTGCATAACCAATGAATCTAGAAGTCACTTGGGTCTATGACTCACGTTTGAAAATAAGATTACAAAGAGCACAGGTAAATTTTTCAAGGATTATTTTCAGATTTTCATGGGTGATTCAGGGCTAAATACTCGACGAAGAAAAGCAATGTTTTTCTTGGTGTCCAGGGTGGACCATAAGTCAACTATCAAGCTGGGGCACATGGGTCCTCTGCCCCGAGTCCTCTGCTCCAGAGGCTGTCAGGCCTCCTGCTGCTTGCCACATCTCAGACCCCAATACTGCTTGTCTCAGGCTCAGGAAACCTGCTAGCGGAGCCCCAGATGCCACTCTTCCCTATTTTTGTCTCCCTCAAATCCCTCTTTCTTTAGTGAGGGGCACGTCAAGCCGGGGAGAGGAGAACAATTCCCAGAAGAACTCCAGTTGCTCTGAACTCCAGTGAACTCCAAATGTTGTGGACCCTGGTGGAGCAGCTGTCTTACTTCAGGATTTATACCTCTCTCTGTGCTCTTTCGGCATCACCAAAAGCGGTAAGAGCAGGTTCTCCCTCTCCTTTCTGCCCCTGTACTCAGTCGCAGGGGGAGTGCTCTCACAGCAGGCGGTGGGGTGCCGCAGGCTGGGGCTCTCCTCCATCCTCCCCTTGCAGCTGGTTGACACTGCATAGTGTACCCGCGTGCTCCTTCATCCAGAGTGAAGGAGCATCATCCCAGTGGCTGGACACTCACCTGAGTGAGAGGAGAGAGCAGGAGAAGAGGGACCTGCTTTCCTGTCCCTGCTCCACTGCTGTTCAGGTAATGGCAGGAGGCAGGACCGAAGCACAGGTGTCCCATTGCCCACAGGAGCATCTAGAGAGTAATGCTTATCTTCTGGACAATTAATATTTAATCATCCTATATAAAATGAGCAGCTCCAACAAGAACAATTGCGAGTGGGCTTTCTTCTCCCTCCCCCACCCCCAAGAATATGTGGTAACCTGAAAGTGAGAGCTTTCCTCCCCTGACAAGCGCGAAGCACCATGGATTCAAATCCTCATGGGCAGAGCAGGAGGGTATAATCTCAGCTCCCACACCCCAGTAAATGCTTCACACACGCTGATGGGTAAAGACCAGGGTGTGGGAGCTTCCCTTTTTTCTGGAATCAGATGCCTGCCTGGCCTTGTGTTACAATAACCCTTGACAAATTTTGCAGGGTTATTTGAAAAACTCAGTTCTGTGCCTGCCTTATTCTTAAGTCTTCTTTATACCGTAAAAGGAGCCGTACGTATTCCAAGGGGAAATGCTTTAAAGTGCTTTGCCACCGTACCGTACAGCCAGCCTTTAGGGGCTGTCTTGTCAAGCCCTTGGGAGCGGGGTTGTCCCCATCAGACCAAGCACTTTGAAAATTTCCACTTGGGTTGTAAGAACCTCGTGTCCCTGCCTATCGGCCAGGTCCTAATTCTGGAAGCAAAGGTCAGAATACGTAGCCAGAATATTTACTGATGCAATGGCTGGGTTTTACGAGGTGTGCAGCGAGGACTCTTTTTAAGGAAAGTACTAACCCGTTAAAAATTGTACATTTTTAGACTGGAAAACTTAGACATTTACCATCTCAAAGTATTTTGCTGCCCAATTAGTAGAATGATAAGATACATTCTTTACTTTTATGGTCAATGAAGTAAAGCCTGTTCTCAGGTGCTGTGCTCTTAAGTGGCTGCCAATCGCTAACATGAGACTTTAGACTGATTTTATCCTTCTGACGTTCAATGGAACAAATATCCCATAGTTGGCAGATAAGGATCACTCCGGGATCAGTTTCAGTTTGACACAGTTGTTTCAAAATGCACCTTGGGTATATTTTTTCCTTTAGACTTTATCTAAAAAACTAATCTGTCTGGCTAATGAATTAAAGGGGTCAAAGGAATCAATGGTCCTTATTTGCATTCATTCAAATGAATACATACCTGTTTCACTGAATAAGGAGTTACAGCTCTGGTATTCATAAATACCTGATACAGAATGAACATCATTCAGTAAAAATATTCTGGTTTTCTTGTTATGAATTAACATACACTGAATATAAGTATTTTTACGATTAAAAAGATTTATCGTGTGAAAGTGATCTCCGGACAGGTAAAATGGTGCTATTGAAAGGAAGGATGATTGAATAGCTGAGGTCCTGCTGTTAGACATAGGAGGTCTGTGCTCGGTGCTCCCTGAACTGACGCCCTGAATGGCTCTGGGAGCTCTTCGGAGCTCTGGTGCTTCAGTTTCCCGCTCATGAATTTTCTTTCTTAGAGCAGTTTGGTGAAAATGAATACCTGAGAAGTTAAGGATGTCAGATCTTTCAGTTGTGCAATATAGTAAGAATAGAAGACCACTACAAAAGAAGAAAGGTCAGTCTCTTTTAAATGGAATAAAGGAATGTAGTGGGAAAACAGGAAGGGCTGACAAGGCTTTTTTTGTTAAAGTCCATCTTGTTTTTCCATGACGTGCTAAGCTAGGTCTGGCTGTCACGTGGAAGGCTACAAGAAACCTGATTTGAAAGCGCATCAGGCTGTTTTCAAAACTGTGCAGTACCTAATCATTCTTGAGACCACTGGAAAACTGGGCTACATTCTACTGGAAATTATTTTATGTATTTAAGGTAATGGAGTTACTTGTCTGACTGCAGGCTGCAGGGTCAAAAGGCTCCTGACTATTCCTGTAATATTTGCTCGGAAGAAAAAGACTCCGCATTTAGGTCCCATTCCTGCTGAAGCACACCTGCTTTTAATTGTAAGGGCATGGGATGTCAGCTGGCAGGACTTTATTAGTGTCAGCGAGACGGCTTGGGTGGGAAACAAAACTCTTCAGAGCAAATCTCCTTTATGCAGAAATAATGGATGTGTCAGGACCACACAGTTCAGTGCCGTATAGAGAACCCTGAACTGTTTCTGCTCTTTTGCCTGGGACCACAGGAGCCAGGTAAGCTGCGTCAGCCAGTGTGGAGAGCTGCACTGGCATGGCCCTGCTGAGACAAAAGGGTTCCATTTGCAGTAGCGACCAAATGTGAAACCCTTTCGGCAACCCATTTTAATTCTGAGACAGTTACAAAAATGTACTCCTCAGACTATCTGTGGTAGTCTTTTATTGAAAATTACTTGATATAAACCACATAGTCAGTAGCACTCGGGTGTCTTCTCTCTCAGAGGAGCACCCTCAACCGTTAGCCAGAGAAAGTGTTTGTCCCCCTCTTCCGTGCAGAAATGAATGGCTTTTACAGCAGGAAGGACATGCCTTTTTTTGCAGCCCACAAAGCTGCATAGACAGGGCCCTCTCATGCTCAGAGCTCAACCCAGTCAGGACAAAATCAGGAGCTAAATGCGGATCTCTGCATCCCAGATATCTGCAGACACCAACAGGGGAAGCAGATCCCCATCAGAGCTTTGAATGAAAGGGCTGTTTCATGATCAGTTCAGGAAAGGAACAAACTCGGAGCAAGATTCAGGAATATTGTGGCACTAGCTCAGCGTTAATTAACACCCAGTGTAACACCTGGAGTCAGAAGAAGATTGCCTGGTACAACCCGATGACTGAAAGGCCACCTCCGCTTCCCTAAGGACCTCAGTGCTTACCTGTATGGGAAAAGATTTTAAGCTAAAAGTCACAAATGGGGAGAATCCTAAGACACTTTTCTGGGGGCTTTTCTGCTTTGCTGGCTTAGGTGGCCTTCCCCTGGACTACCAGTTTTTGCAAATCTCTTTCAGAAATGCTGCACTATTTCCAGCCTGTGTAAACCAGGCAGGCTCCTTCCCCGGGGGCCTTAGATCAGAGGGCTGGGGGGCAGCCGTCTGCGATCCCTTGTCTGCCTAACCCCCTGCTAGGATTAATAACAATAGTTCAAAACTGAAGGCATTCAAATCCTGTCTGTGTATAGAGAAAGAACTGAAACAAATATTTAATTCGATTTAACAGCAGGGCAGGAAGAAATGTTTTACAGAGCTCCAAGAGTTTTCTGTTGGCTTTCTCCATGCATCATGCCTTTAAATTTCTTCCTTCCAAATTGGTGAAGATTTAAGGATGAGACTCCTCAAGCTCTTTTTATCTCTGTAACAAGTTGTGGTTTTAACAGGGGCCGTTTTGGGGATACTGGAGAAAGAAGAGGGAACATTGGACTCTGGGGACACATTTCCATAGGGTAATGCTATTGAGCTGCTAGATTTGTGCGCATCACTGCGCCTCGGGATGAAAGGCAGGGAGGTGTTTGGAAAGCTACCTACTCACTCAAGTTATTTGATTGAAGTTTGCTATTACCTGCATGTGCACACAAAGTACTCATTTGTGTTTATAACTGCTCTGTGCAGGTTTTTGGCAGATGTTGTGCTGTTACCCTGAAATATGGCTCTTTGTTCTCCTTAATGAGCCAGAGCTGTTAATACCATGCTGTGTTTCAGATGTCTTTTTGCTGGTCAGTACTCACTGCCCTCCTTGCTCCAGCAGAAGCAGGCACAGAAGCGATAGCAGACCACTGCGCCTCCCACTTATCTGATGTTACAGACTGGCAAAGTGAGGAGATGTCTGGGAGGAAGAGCCATTTTCTTTTAATCAATTATTAACTGGTAAGTCACCCGGGTCAATCTTTGCTCAGCAGTTGAACGAAACTTGCGAGCAGGTTTTTGAGCAGACCGAGCTTAGCTGAAACCAAGTGAAAGGAAAATCATATTCTGCGCAAACCTACTGAAAAATTAAGCAGATGGCAAACTGCAGAGAAAATAAAAATGTTCCCACTTATATTCATAGAAGCGCTCCTGTCCTAAGTATCAAAAAGCTCTTTAGAAACCTAGAAATACGTACAGCGCACAGAGACTCTTTCATTTTTCCCTTAGAGACAATAAGAGAACAAAAGAGGCCTTCTTATGACAATACCTGGCAGCACTGCAGTGAAGACTACTCTATCTAGTAGCAAGTTATGTTGGCCAAATATAACTAGCTAGTTATGCTTGGCACAGTGTTGTTACTAGTGCAGCTGCTTTTACTGTGAGTGATACAGCACCTGTAGCTAGTACATGTAGTCAAAACACTGATGATCTTCATCAACACAATACCCCCTAAAACAGAGTGCACAGATGCAGTACAGAAAGAAATCCCTCATTTAAACTCTTTTCTCCTTGGGAAAAAAACGCGAAGCTACTCAGTTGCTGCTTCTTTCCTTGCAATAAACCCCACCTGTTAATCTGATAGAAAGAAAGATGTCTCCAGTTTAGTAGTCAGAGTAGCTAGGTACTCTGACAGAGGTCACCAAAAGATGTGTGTCATTAAAGGAAATAGGGCCAAAGTTTTGGATTTGCCGTGACATTGGGTGCTAAGCAAGCATGATCCAGATTAAGGTTCATCATAGTAAGTATCCCAGTTGACCTGCTGGAAAAAGTAATTCCCGTAAGTTCTCTGTGGAAGAGCTGATATATGTTCTCTAGCTCTGAATTGTGGGTGAGACGACATACAACTCTGGCCACTCTTTAATAGCAGGCGGACTTTTATGGCTCCACAATGATAGCTTTCTCAGAAGAAGCCCTCTGGGACCTCAGATTGCCTGTCCTGCGTGTGCCGCAGAGTTTAAATGGGGACCTGATGTAAACAAGCACCGAACATTTGTTAGAGGTAATTAAATGTTCTCAGAACACTAGATTCTCAAAAAAAAAAAATACAGCTGTGCATAATTTTTATGGTTGTCTTCAAAAGAGAATTTACTATACAGTCAACAAGGTGTACAGTTAATGAACAGCAAATTAATCAAAACATCTTTCTGATAATGTGCTTGTCTTCAACTTACATAAGCATTACTTTCAGCAAAGAACTTGCTAATGAGTTTCCTGCCACACTAGGACTTATTCAACAGAGAAAAATGAGAGATGCACTGAGGGAACTGTGTGAGGGTGTGATGCTTCTAATTCATCAGAGCTATTCAAATGCAGTCCTTCTCTGAGCAGCTCCAGTGTGAAGCTGTCTCTTCTATACATTACAAATATGCTTTATGCAGTTTTATCTACTTTAGTGCTTTATTTTGGATCTGAAGTGTGTTTTGAAACAAATGTCCCTATTCACGATGACTGTGCTTTGGTTCCCATCATGGAACAGTTTTTGAAGACATGAACTGGATTCCTTTCACGTGAAACTAAAGGGAAAAATGGTCCCTAGTAGCATAGCTAATGCACTGCATCCACTAACAAGTCTTCAGTCCATGGGACCAGACTAGAGCTGTTCTGAAGAAAAAGGCAAACCAAAACCCTGGGATGGGTGCTGTGTGGATGCTGGGTTCTCAGACTCTTTTACTCTTTGGATCTGCTCCCACTGATCCACACCATTAAGTAATGGAGATGTAGGCTGCATCATCAGTACCATACCTACTAAAGGGAATGACAATGTGTTGCTTCGACCCTTGCTGAACCGAGCTAGCAAAGCTGCTGCTCATTCTTGTGTGTCACTTTACATGTTTTCTGCTAATCCAGTCATGTTCTGGACCTCTTCTGTGTTTAATCAGCAGACTTGCTTAATGAAATGCAAAGGATAACATCTGGCAATCCCCCTGAAGTCAAAAAGGTTGCAAAGGTGTCACTGCAGACTACTTGAAATGACATGGGGTTCTCACACAGCAACTTTGTTTGACCTTAACTACCTTATTAGTGCTGGTGACATTCAAGTAGGAATAATGGTTTTAGTCCTGACCTTGGCCGTGCTGAGTTCTCCAGACTGTGAAGTGTGTATCTTGCGTGTGCAGATGATCCAGAGGATACAAGTGGATCCCAGCAGTACTACTTCTAGATAGGAGAAATAGACTTCAGGTAAGGAAAAGGCTCAAGCTAAGAGACTGGAGATGGATATTACTGTGTAATTAATGCTCCAAGAGACTGAATTCAGGATTCATAACGATAAAAGAATAAGACTATTCTGTTACTAGAATTCTGTAATTATTCTGTGTTAGTCCCTAATGTGTGGGTCAAGCTTTTTGCCTACTGAAGTTCATAAAAATATTCTATCTGGCATCAGAAGGACACAGCCAGGGCCTGTTAGAAATGAAGAGCCCCTCTGCCATATGTGCATATGCTATCATGTGCATAAACTCTAATGCACTCACTACTTATTTTCTGGAAATAATATTTATCTCTATATTTCTGTATCTCTGTATATCTGTATATAATTGAAAGTGAAACCACGGTAGATTTCAGTGGCAGTAGTACCATGATCATTTAGTAGAAAAGTCCTAAGAGTGTGTGTGGCTTTGCAGGGAAAATCCTTCAGACTTTCTGTAGGATGGGCTCTGGCTAAGACCGCTCTGCAGTGCACTTATATGCCTTAGAACACAGACCGGGTTTTCAAACTGCAGATGGAACTGAAGCAAGTGTCTCTTTTCAAGTTCATTTCGCTTCCAAGCCATCTCGGTAATGCTACTAATGAATTTCTGTCTCTATGTATATGATATTTCTGAATGTCTATCACCAGGGTATCTAAATGTCATTATAAATTTAATGAACAGCTGCTGCCCATTAAAAGTAAGTGTAACTTCTATTGCTTAAATTAAACTAGTTTAAAGTAAAATGAGCATTTAGGTTAGGCAGGTGTTGCTGCTATTTATATCCAAAAGTCAAATTTCTCCTAGACCGAGGGCTGGTTTCAAAATTGCACTTTTCCTGCGACTGTTATTTTGCCACAAAAAGCTCCATAAATTGGTATCTAAAGTGCAGAGATTATAGAGGTGCCTACATCACAGTTCTGGTCATCTCTAAAATGTGGATATTCATGCCAGAAGATTGAATGGTCTTCTTACATTAGGAACTTACAGCATTTGCCTTCTTTATTTCCAATTGATGATACTACGCTGAGGTTAATTGGGCCATTCAATCGTGTTCTGCCACCCTGTCTTTCCTTAAAGGACTTAGTCAGATTGCCTGCTAAAATTCTTATTGCCTCTGTAACAAATCTTAGTTTTACTACTGCTGGTCTAGGAGCAGAGGAAAAGGATTGGAGCAGCTCCACAAAAGAATCAATTAGCGTCTTCGATGCTTTTTTGAATACTCAAATACCAGAGCTCACAAGGGTGTCCAGAAACAAACTTGGTTAGGGTAAATATGCCAGGACAATTGTAACCTCTCTGCTGGGTAATTAATAGCAGCAAACAGGGCCAGGTTCAGTATATGTAGGATTGCTCTTCACAAGTGACTGAGCAAGGTCCAGCCCCAAATCTCAGAGTGGTCCCCTGTGCAGGCAGATCGTGCCCCCGCTGGCTCTCTCTAATTGTGGGAAGTCTGTTTATTAAGGCAGAGAAAATGGCCACAATTGGAGGCAACTAGAGGAGCCTGTCACACATGCACAAATATTGATAGCATCTGCGAGTCAAGAGGAAATGGTGTTGTGAATAACTCATTTAGCATCCTTCCTCTTCACCGCTGAGTATCTTGCATCACTCTGCTTCAGACATCCACCCCACCCTCTCCTCAGCTTAGCTCTGCAAAGAGAATCTCTGTGAAGGTCCCTTTGCCTGTCTCGGGTCCTCGGGGAGCTTTTCTGATCTGGCTGTGAGCTGCTGCTCCTTAGTGATTCAGCTGTATGAAGATGTTGAGAAAGCAGGAGTTGATAGTAGAGTCCATGAGCGATGCCCCAAAGCCCTAGCCCTGAGCACTCCCTGGCCTGCTGGAAGCTGTGTGAATGTCCCTGCTTTAACTGTGTGTCTGCGAACATTTCCAGGTTGTTTTCAGTGCGTAATTTTAATTATCAGAAGCCTCAGAAGGGTTTTGATGCATCTGGCCGAGCAGATCTGGAAACAAATTTCCCCTGAAATTTGAATGGAGAATCTAACTTTTCCATCATCTACCTGCAATGGTTGGAACCTACATGCATTTTCACTGCACACCTGGTATAGGATGCTTGGCAGAAGTCTGGTGGAAGAGCTCTTTTAGATCTGGACAAGCTGGGGCTATCCCAGATGACAGCAGATCCAGCAGAGCTGTCCTGTGCAGTTTCTCCAAAGAGCAGATGCCCATCGAATTCACCATCTTATTCAGATGGGGAAACGTAATCCTCCTCTTCAACAGTGCCACAGCCTCCCCTCGTTTTCTTCTGCTCTGGGTATCGGGCTATCACTGGCCTCATTAATGCACTTATTCCTTCCTGAAGATCCTCTTTACGTTTGACCTAATATTTGCCACTCTTATTTTGAGGACAAATAAATGCTCTGGGTTTCTTTATCAGCCTGGCGACTTGTTGCTTTTGAGTGGCTTATACGTCATGCTCGTGTAATTTCTCAGTCTACTGGGAAATTGTCCTTCTATCCTTATTAACTTTAAACTTGGCATTTACTGAATTGCAAGGGAGAGGCGGTGGCTCTGTGAGGAGGTGCCTGACGTCTGGCCACGGTATAAGAGAGCAGGTGCAGATCTCAGTAGGGCCAGTAAAGAGTTCATGTGGCAACATGCCTGAAATAGAAAAAGGAAGGACTCAGTGGCCAGGAGATCTTTTCCAGCCCTGTGTTATTTTTGCACTATTCTTTGCCGGATTAGGAGGTTCATCTCAAAGGATGAGATACAAAAGACAGGTAAGAAGACTTCAGTACACCGCAGCCTTTACATCAGTTGTTGTGCCAAGCAGTCTCTCACAGATTGCCTTTTTAATTGCAACTAATTCAGTAGCAGCTGGGTTTGGTTCACCCTTTCCATGTAACTTCAAGTGAACGAGGGAAATGATTCAATGATCAGTGACAGCAGTCACCAGCAGCGTATATCGTGTATTGTCACCCCGGGCCTTATCAGGCAACAGAGGACTACAAACAGAAGTTAATTTACCATGTCCAAACACCCTTCTGTGATGTGAGAAAAAAGCCTGATCTTTTACACATCCTGAAGCCATGAAAATGCATGACTGTCCTAGAGCAAAAAATTTGAGGCCTATTGCTGATGAATGAGACATACAAGACAAAGCCATGGTGAGGGAAGCCCTTGAGGTAATGTTGTTTGACCTGGAATGTGGAAGTTTGAGGTTTTGCCCAAATTGTTTGGGAAAACTGAGGGAGTTAGTCCAGGGTCTCTAACATGCTTAAAAAGGCTCTGAGAAATGCAAAACTCCTTTATTCAAATTTCCTCATTTAATGCTAACACTGTGTCAATGGGTCTTTTCAGCAGGTTTCAAGCGTGTCACCTTTCTGCTCTGGATGAAGAGCTATTTCTTCATCTGGCTGAGTTCTGAATGTGAAGACCCTGAGGTCTATTTCAGATGCCGTGTGCAGCAGGAGTGACTTTTTAAATCATTAGAGATATATATACAACGCATATATATACAATACACTACAGCTCATTAGTCTCACTGCAAACAGTTTTCCTTCAGTGGAAGTAGTCATGCAGATACATATCCTCTCCAGCCACTGAACTCATTGTCAGCGTGACCTTGGCAATATTAATGCAACATCAAAGTGGAAGATCTCAGTGCCAACTGCAAGACTACTGTATACGTTAAAAAAAAAAAAAAAAGAAAAAGATAAGCAGCTCTGCTCACTCCCTCCCCAACAGACATACTTTCTTGCTCCTCGCTACCGTCTGGGTTATTAATGGACTAAAGAGGGGCAAAGTGCTGTACAGAGTCACTTCTTCCATGAGGAACTGTTTGAAGGACTATTTATTGGAGACAACTAACATGATGGACAGAACAACCATATTTTTACCTTCCTCATAGCAATAAGATGTTTTCTTAATTACAGGGAACTGATTAGGAGCAAAATGCTAATCAAAGAATACTGGGCAGTGAGCTGAATCCTGTTTAGCGCCAACCTTGAGGTGTTACAAAAAAGTGTTAGGCAGTTCAGAACATTAAATACATTTTGCTGCCTCAGAATGTAATTGATTTTGTTTAGCTCCAGAAAGGTTTGAAAAATAAGGTGATTTTTTTCACATTGCAGCAGCTGCACTGGTGTGAAACGTTAATCAATTCTGCATGATTTTTAATTAATGGCCCCCAGTCCCTAAAAGTGTTGTACAATGGGAGTGGTTATCATTTGCACTGTACTACTGTATTTATCTTCCTTCAAGAAAACATAGACAGTGTAAGTCAGGAACATTGCTCAATATGAGAACTGGGCTCCTGAAATTTAAAAGCAAAATGACCACTGTGGTTATGTCAGTGGCTCTGCAAAACCCTTAGTCAGGGAAGTGGCATTCAGAAATTCATGTCTCAGGCTTGATCCATTGCGTATCCCATCTCAGAAAAGTTAAAAATTATAGGGAATTTAGCAAGCACAAGGTCCCCCCACGTCCCCCAACAAAGTAGAATTGGGAGACTAAAGACAACATCATCAAGAAGAACTGAAGCTGTAAAAACAGCAGCAATCTGCTTAAAAAGAAAAAGCAATACAGTAAAATTACGAGTGCACGTAAATTGCTTCTTACCAAGTACACAAGGCACTGGAAAATCCTCTGTAAGGGATATTATGCTTTATCTTGGACATGCGTATTGCTGCAATTAGGTAGTTTGCTCTTTAACTCGAAATCATGAAGTGTCTGGACAGTAGTATCAGAGCTGGTTGTATTCTCAATTCCCTGCTGCACACTCAGCAGGAATAATTTTACCGTTCTCCTTTATGAGCCTTTGAGCCATAAACACCTCCCCAGCTTTCCATGCAGAGCTCTGTAACTGGATAAGCAGTGAGTCCATTAGCAGTCCAGTTGCAGAGAAGGAGCTGGAGCAAGTGTACTCCTCTGGAAAACTATATGTCTGCCATGTACTAGCCGGTGCAGACCTCTCACAAGGTATGACAGCAATTTTCTGCTTCACCACCACCATGTGAGTAATTCAAGGGAGGCAAGAGAGGGGTGGAGATCAGATAAGCAGAATCAACCTACATTTTTCTTCCCCTTGAAACATATAGACATGTATATAATAAACTTTTAGTCCCTCAATAAGTGGTTCACACCCCGTTCTTATTAGAAATACTTAAAACTGGCACAAGGTGATGCTTGGATTTTGACTTCTGTGAAGTGTTCACTTCCATATGGATGGAGACTGACATCACAAACTCCACGACCATAGCTGGTCCCCAAATCTGACAGCCTCAGCTGGGACCCAGAGCTGTAACCAAACCTCTTAGCTCAGAGATGGCTCTTTCTGCATCAGGGTTGATGGGAACTGGTGGATCTGCCTATACAGGGAGCTAATCTTCAGAGGTTAAGTGCAAGATGCTGGTTATCTCCACCATTTTTTTTAAGAGTGTTAAATTCACTTGAAAATATGAACAGTGTCTTGGAAGACTGAGTGTCTTGCATCTTCAGCTCTGCAGAATTTTCTGCTGCCTGACTGTGGGATGGTGTGACAAACTGTCATCGATGTGACAGGTTAACAGAAAAAGATTTTTACAGGCATGAGACCCCCCCACAAGTGTGTGGTGGGAGGCAGCAATGCATGTTTTTTTTAATCAAACTTCTGGCAATTCAGTGAACTCGTGATCTTAAATATGCACCTTTTCATATTCATTGCGTGAATCTGACATGGCCCATTTCTATGGGAGCATTAGGAAGGAAACACACACCTTCACTGTGCGAACGTGCATCTGGCTTCCTTGCAAGTACCACCTTTCTTTCTTCATTCGTACATTCATGGGACCATGGAGAAGAATTGCTCAGCAGCGGGCATGAAGGGACAAGACAATTATTCCTCCTCTTCTGATGGACAAATATGGTTGAACAATTTTCAAATCTAGCTGTTTAAATCCAGATTGCTTCTCCGCACAGACAGTCTCTTGGAGGAGAGAGATAGGAAAGCAGAAAGAATTTTACCACGAAAGGAAGAATTTTCTGTTCTACAGCTGGAAGAGAGACACATTCCAGTCACACATCCTCTCCATGGACCTCTAAGGAATGGTTCCTCCATTGGCCAGCAACTAACAGAGCTCTCTGGGGTGTCTGCAATCTCAAACTGTGTCAAACAGACAGTAAAATTTTATTATCTACTATGCTAGACTGTTAAAACTACCCCCAGAGCAGCCCAGGCTAGCTGGCACTCTTCCATACAATTCCCAAGCAAGTGGGGGTTAGTCCGAGCTAACGACTTTTGCCAATACACTATTTGTCTTGGAGGCTAAGGAAGTTTAGCGTCATGGCCAAAGGCTGTCCAGTGGTGGAGAAAATGTATAACGCTAGTGTAAATGTAGCTGGCTGGAGGGTCAGTCTCTATTAGAGGATGGGTGGTAAAGCTCTAAATGACGGGTGCTCTGCTGGTGTAATAAACTGTGTTGCCGTTGCTGAAGAAATAGTGGTTTGATTTTGGGAAGAGACATTGAAGCACAGAGTTTATCACCGGGAACGGTTTTGTAGAGAGCTTTATGGGTGTTAAACTCAGCTGGCCAGAGGGTACGTGCAGGTGAGACACAGGGACTGTGATCCTAAACGTAAGGTGTAGGTGGAAGGACAGGAATAAGGGAAAAGCTGATATCAGAGAGGGTGAGTAGGAGGCCAGAAAGTGGTTGAAGGTGCAGGTACATCTGGCTTTGCTGAAGCAGCAGGCACACCATGACTTGTTTGTTTTACGTTACCTCATTTTCCACCAGGCCTGCCCTGGTGGAAATTAGCCCACCTGTTGGGTCATCTGCACGACCCACAGAGACGGAGGAGTGCATGGGAGGCTACCGTCCTCCTCAGGAATTTTCCACACTGTTGTTAGCACAAGCAGACTTTGATCCTGGGCCGCACACAAAGTGCAAGGTGTTAAGGAACACAGCCAGATCCTTGCTTTGACCCTTCTTCTCCTCTAATGGGAAGACCGGTTCTCTGTGTCCATTTTCTCAACGGACCCTGCTAAAGAAGCAGCCATGTGTTTCCTGGAAGAAAGTTATGGTATAGGGGAGGGAGATAGAAGAGAAATCTCTGCAGCATTAAGTTCTTCTGGAAAATGGGGTGATCATCAGCTTCAGCATGATGCAAACTCCAGCACCGACTCACTGGGAGCATCTCCTGGATGAGGCTTCATGAAGCTATCATATTGCAATATGTACATGGGTGGGTTGGAGGTGACTGGAAATTACACTTGGACTGGGAGTTATGTTTAGGATCTTATGTACAATCACAGAGTGTAAATGACACATGACTTTCTAAATTCTTCTTATTAAGAAATAAATCATAAGGTGATTGAGAACACTTTGGAATAATAGAATAAGAGCTGATTCAACAAATGAGCCGTGTCTAGAAGCACAGAGCATGAATTTATGCATCCGACCAGTGTAACTAGATTTCTACTTCTTACCCACTCATTATTCTCTTTTCAGCAGGAATCTCACGCTAAAAGGTATGACTGGTTTAAACGTGGTATCAATGGGAAAAAATACAAGCTTCAAGCCTCCTTTTTTGACTCCAGCTTTGTTCTCAAGCTGAAGCACATGAAATCAGGACGGGATGCATGGTGAGGCAATATACTGGGGAATGCAATATCTTATTAAGGGATTTGTGAGTGAAAAACTATAACCTTCCTCGATCTGCACACATTCACCCAGTGTAAAATAACTGTTACATCCTGAAAGTAAATCAGCATCATGAGATATGGAAGCTACGTACAAGTTAGTTATGCCCCCTTCTTGATGTAAGATTTTGGGAGTCCAACAGCTGTTGGAAAAGATAACTACCTGATTCCTATAATCTTCACAGCTAAGGCTGACTTCCATCTCACCTTCTAACACAAAGTGTCATGCTGCACTACTAAGAAAGTTTTCAAGGTTTATGTACAGGAAACTGATGTGTTTGCATTTTGTCTCCCCACCCTGATGTCTATTTTCAGGGGAAAAAACAGCTGCAGTATTTACAGAGCAGTTACAGACACTACAGGCATAGTGTATCCGAAGTTTGGGTTAGCACCATCAGCAGAATCATGGGATGTGGGAAGGGTAGGGGAGAGGCATTACATATGCAAGGTAGTGCAATAGAAGAAGCCGTATTGCTTCTCTTCCCAGAAAATTAGTGCTCATTCTTCTTCTTCTTTTTTTTTTTTTTTTTTAATTATGGGAAAATCTTTGATTCTGGTCCCTGAGTGCTATGTGCAATGTTGGTTTGTTTTTGTTTTGTTTATTTTTTCCAAAGCAGGAATGCAAAGGAAAGAATTAATTTGAGCTCCTGTTCTTTACTAACATAATGCATCCTCTTCAAGGAGCTCTTTGGATACTAAATCTGTGGGTCTTACTTTCTAACCTGTTTACTTACCAAAGGAGATGAAGTTATTTGCCTAGAGTACAGTGAATGCTTTTGAGGGTGAGGGTTAAAGCAAAGGATTTCCTCTGTCTTTCAGCTTTATATCAATTTGAGACATCCAGCCTGAAATCCTGAGATCGCAAGTAGGGTTTTTCAGGCCTATGTGAGATGATTTTCTGCCACACAAAATTGCTGCGCAGCTGAACTGATAAGATTTAGGGGAAGCTGAAGCTTATAGAAGGCAAGGACTGTGCTCTTGAACCTGGAGAGGAAAGCCTGCTTGCTGTAAGTCCTAGCTCAGAAGAAGGACAATTTGCAAATCAAATTGGCTCATGCCCTGGTTGACCCTGATATTATGACGATATGTACAGAGTGAAACCTCTCTTAGGAACAAGAACAGATATCACAGAATATGGTAAATCCTGTATTTTCCTGGAAGATAAGGGAAGAGAAGATAATTGTGGTTGTCTCTTACTGTATTTCTCTCCTCATCCAGGAAGAATAGATCTTCAATGTCTTTTCATTTTTAATCAATAAATAAGTTATTGAAAATACAAAAAATTAGATAGTTGTTTTTTAATTATATCCTATGTCCCGCCTGTATTTCTTTTTACATGTGACCTTTGCTTCTACCTTGATCTTCAAACCTTTCTCCCTCCTTTGCACTTTTGTAAGGCTCCAAACAATCTTGCTGGTGTAAAATGGACCTGGTTTTCATGTGGTGTAAGCCTTGTAATTAGGACTTTGGGTGCTTTCCTTTTAGAGTGAGTGAATCAAATCTGACGCCGATTGGCCACAATCAGATGTTTCTGTCTTCTAGAAGTTGTCTGGAGAGCAGTGTTAAATGCTCCTCATTTCTTTCCTGATGGTGAGTGTCTCAGCACAGAAATGTCTGACATTACAATTAGTTCTTTTGCTGACAGTTTCAATGGAAAGACCCAAGCCAGAAAGGACTAGAGACCAGACTACCTTAGCAGCAGTGAACCACTTAGCTATGGAATCCACAGTTAGCCCAGGATTTTCCAGAAAAGGTAAATTAAGGGCTTTTCTCAGATGTACTGAAGACTTAGGTGTCCATGTGGTATCTTGAATTCAAGGGCAGAGCACCTGATATTCACCCCTGCCAGACCTGGTTTCTTTATGCAATGAAGAGAAATGGGAGCTGGATTCAGGCTGCCCTCTACAGCTATATAATATAAGTGTTTAGCGTGAACCGGAGAGCTTACCATGGCCATGCAGCAGCAGGGCTCCTTATGCAGTCATGGGGCTGCCTGGGCAGTCAGGACAGACAGCGATCAGGAAGGTCAAAATAAAGCAACTGCATTGTTCCTGGCCACCCAGGCTGTCACCGAGCTGGATGTCACATAGTCTGCATCGCCCTGAAATGGGGTCTGCCTCTTGCCAGTGACTGAGGGTGTAGGTACTCGCTGTGATTTGGGTCCTGATGCACCCTTGCTGCTGCTGTGCGTGGTGTCAGGGGCCTCTTGCCAGAGGTAAGACTAGTGCCCTGCATCCCCCTTGGTGGAGAAGGTGTTTACTGAAGGTCATCGTTGTCCTTCAATATAGGCTTAGCTTAAGTTAATAACATTGACCATTTGGCCATCTCCACAAAGTATCTCAACTGTGTGCTCTGAATAACCCTGCCAAGGCCAGGAAACTACATGTAAGTGATACAACACCAAACGTTGGGCAACTCTAAATCATTGCATTGAGAAAAAGAAAAAGTGTCCCTTTCCCTTGGAAGTTATTACTACAATTCACTGTTAATCGCATGTTCACAGAGTCCAAGTCCCTTCCTCAATGTCTTTGCAATCTCAATATTAGTGACATTAGCAGAAGTCAGCAATGAAAATGTTTCCCTTAAAGCAGCCTAAAATCCACCTCTTTCACTTGATACACAAACACTGTTATCACCCACGTTTGTGTACGATTGCAGAGCATGACAGAGCAGGGAGGTGCAGGTGAAATCCTTTGCCTGGTGCCACTCACTGGAGAGCTGGAATTTATCTCTTTTCACGCTTCCTGATTTATCAAGACAAAATTGACATCAGCTGTTGAAAATGGCTCAAAACTGCTGTTCTTTGACAAAAAGTGAGTCATTCATGGTTAAGAGGAATACGATTATCTTTTAAAATTCTTTCTCCAAACAATAAACAAGCACAGCAGCAATACTGTTTTTTCTCTTCTGTGCTCTTGTTCTCTGTTCTCTGTTCTTTGCTTTATTTCAACCTGCACAGCTTGGAGCTGGTTGGGGAATATAGAGAGCATTCACAACTCTTACAGAAATTTGTGTGATTTGTGGAAATTCATTGTGTCTTCAGCTTCCGTCCTGTTAAAGAACTTCAATAGGATGTGCAAAAAACCTCTTTTCTTTGCATAAGCTCCAGCTGAAGCTTTTCACTCACCACTTGAGATGAGTCTTTAACAACATGTACTTCATGTCATTCATGCAATAAGTTTGGGTTCAGGTTCTGTGCCTACCACAGACATGCTATAAGCAACCACACCTCAGTACTGTGGTGAAGCCTGGTGCCCCAGGTCCAGTTAAAGCTTCAATAAGAAAGAGCGTGGGTCTGGTTATACGCCAGCCTTGCAAGGCTATAAATATTTCCCTGCCCATTTTGGGGGTGCTCTTATTGCTCAGTCTTTTCAGTGGTGTCCACAGTGGCACCTACCTACGTTCACAACAGCGTAAAACATGCAGTGGAAGGGCCAAAAGCAAGGCAGACCAGATTTACAAGGTCTCTTTTCAGGCATATGGGGAGCTAAGACCTAGGCATTTTTCAGTGTACTCCAGCAGCTACGTTAAATAAGATTATATCTGCTCTGGTGAAGCTGTTTTGCCACCAATTTCAGGAGGAGTTTTGGTAGCATCCCTAGACTATGCTTAGAAAGCTGATTTCAGTTTTGTAAATAGCGATGATTTCAGATGGAATATTTATGCCTACAAAAAAGAATCTAACTTCATTAATGACACACAAAAAATTTTTTGCTTCCATGGCAAAACAGGAGAATAACTTAAATGAAATATTTGGGGGCTGGTCTATATTTTCTGACGTATTGACATAAAGTTAAAGTTTCCTTAATTTTGAGTCTGCTGAACTCTAAGTTGGCTTCAGAATGTTTTGCTGAGTCTGTGCATTGAGGTGGTTCATTAACAAACAGGCTTTGAATGCCTTTTTTAAGTTTAGCTTTTTTAGTGTAGCTGAATTTATTTAATATTTTAATTCTTGGAGAATTTAAGCCACCTTCTAAAACTGTATTTTTGAGTAAATAAATTGTTCACCTAAAAAGTCCAGATAGCTCTGTGTTAGTTGGTCTAATGCATTCACCTCAGTGAGTTTTTGAATTACATCCAGTATTTTTTAATAAGTGATAGACCAAGCCCTAAGGTTTGAATGCAAACCCACACCTTATGTCTTCAAAGGTTCTTATCTGGATGAGGTTTGGTGTTATGACCATCAAACTCTACTGTGAAATGAAGCTATTACTGAACATGGAGATCAATTGAGCATCTCAACGGATTTTCAATGTTACATCGGTATGAATGGAATTAAGCCGAAATTGGCTTTGCTGGGATCTGCCAGTTCTAAATAAAACTTATAGCAGGAAAATCCCTGTTGCGTACCGCATCAATTCATGTCAGTAAACTGAATTTGCAAGAGACTCAATGTATAAAAAGATCAATGCCTCCTTGGGGTTTTACCAGCTTCTTTTGGCAAGACACTCTTAGTACCTAAATGCCTTTAACCTTCACTGTAGCCCTTATATTTTCTCTGATATGATGTATATGGGATGAAGATATTTAAAACAGATAAGGTAGGATCTCATGATTTGCTTTTCTAATTGCCTTGTATGATGTGTAATAGGGAAGGAGAAGGACCAAATTTGACTACAAAGATAAAATAACTTTGGGTAAAATTGCTAGCTAGAAAACTGACAGGGCTTTAATCAGCTTACTCATTTAAAAGGGATCCAAGTTCAGAACAATTATGAACAACTAATCTTCACTCTCCAAGCTGACAGACTTTGCCTCTTATGAAGTCTATACGGAGAGGTAGGTGAGACACCCAGGTTAGCCCAGTGTGTTGTGGCAAGTGGATCTTTTCATGGATGGTGCAGAAGGTCCAGGGATGACAACCATGGATAGCGGGAGCATCAGTCTTAGATGAATTCTAATTACTTAATTCCACCTCTGTATTTTGTATTTACCAAACATCTCATATGCAGCTCATTTAGGCACCACCCTCACCTTTGCTACCCATCTGTAAAAGACATGAAGATTATATTAGTATAGACTCCTCTCCAAATACCAGCTAGGATAAAGCTGACAAAACCCAGGTGTGATTGCCACCAGACCCTGGGTTCCTCTACCTTGTATTTGGATGAGAAATCTGCAGACAATACCAAAATTTGAGTCACATTGCAGACCTATGTAGCCCAGCATCCTTCTCTGATGATAATCAATGCTGGGAAAAGTATACAGAAGGGGCAGATATGTCATATGTCCTCCAAGATCTCTCCAGCTTGCCGAAATTTGAGACTCAAGTATTTCCTGGGCCAAGGTGTTTAAGCACTTCCAGTGGGTTCCTCTTTTAGTATGCATAAACCTATATAGTGTGGAAATAGATTCTGAAGTCTGGAGACTGCATCTGTCTCTTCACTGGGCATCAGGAGCAGCCTGCGGGTTTTAGTCACAGGCAATTCATTTAAAAGCACCTACCTGTACAAATCCCGCTGAAACCAACAGCTATGTCCACGGTACACGGAGCTGTGATCTGCCTCCCCCACACCTCCTGCAGATGGAGCTGCCTTGAAGACAGCCTGCCTGAGGGCACGGCACACGTTTGGGGATATGGGACCTGTTGGGATGTTTGAGTTCATTGCTGTGTTCTGGCTGCACGGGTAGCCAGCTTTGCAAACTTTCAGCTTTAGTTTTCCATGTTTTCCTGGGGCAGCCATCAACACACAAATTTAGAAATATCACTGAAAATTAGGTTCCTAAATGCCTCATCCTAAATCTACCCTCTGCAAAGGATAGAAGATGATTTTGCCTTTTCTACGTGCGGTACTATGGATAGATGCAATACTATTAGTAAGGCACACAGCTATTATAGTGACAGAAGAAGACAGAATGGAAATCCTAGGTCCAAAACCAAATTAAAAAGATACCAGCTTGAATCCTAGGAGCATTATGGATGCATTTGTGGTACTGATTTATTTACCTCTTAAAGGAAGTAAACTGTTTTACTATCTCACTTAGAGCTAATTTGAGAGTTTCTGCACAATTCTTCTTTGTATGATGCAGAGAAACCTCATGATTCTTGTCAGCTTTCAAAAAAAAAAAAAAAAAGAAATCCCTCTTGCATTTTTCTTTCCTCACAGGTTGCTCTGGACATGTGGTTCACCAATACTAGTGCTCCCGGAGTTAAAATGTTGACAGTTTGTATTGCATTTTCCTGTTACCAAATATCATTTTATAAAGATGAACACAATTCCCTTGAGTCTGTCCCTCCAGTGTCTGGTTCCTTGCTTCTGCATCATAAAATATTACAGTTTGGTCATTATGGCTGTCTCTTCCTAGTCTATTTTTGTGTAGGTTATCTGGGGACATCCATAAGTCTTTGATTTCTGTTACCCAATTTAGCCCCAACTTCACCAGTGAAAATTATGAGGGTCAGGGAAAGATTTTTTTCTTTACACTTAGCAGCTTGTGACATAACTTACAATTTTCATCAAGCCTAATTCAGAAGGGAATGCAATAATGCAATATAAGCCAGTTACTAAACTTTTCTATCTCTGAAGGTCTCCCATTTCACAAGAAGAGAGGGGTCTAACATGCACAAAACTGGATTAGGAGACTTTTTGAAAGAACATCCACAGTAGCAGTGATTCCCAGCAGACAGATTATCTCACTATAGGACAGTCAAAACTACACAGTTTTGTAGGTATTTTACAGATCACTCTGCTTTGGGAGGCTCTGAAATTCTTTACGACCAAGACTGTTAAGTATTCAACACTGAATATATTCAGTCAGTTTTGTAAGAGCACGCTCGGAGTTGTCAAACTGTAAAGGCCTCTCAGATCTATGGAAAAAAACTAGCTTGTGGGAAATAATAATTCAATATTGGTTCAAACAAACATTTAATGTGAAATAACAAAACACTGGCTGTTAATATTTAATGCAAGGACATGTAGTTTTGGCTAGTGTCAGCAAAACCATGAGAAGACACTGAACTACCGAGGAGAAAATTCATTTAGCTAAATTTAGAACCTCCTCGAAATGACAGAAACTCCCATTAACTTCAGTAGAGCCAAGATTTCGTGCAGAGCTCCTAAATTTAGTACAGAACTTGAAACATTCATAATTAGCAAACTGGGAATTCTGAAATGGTGGGAATGGCTTTATTTATTTGCCCGCTAACTCTTACTCCACTGTAATTTGAACAATCATTCATTAGAGGAATGGTTCATCTGTTTCCCAAGTTATATTCTTAAATCTTGAGAAGATTTTTGACGGAAGATTCCCCACGTCTTGTATTGCTGATGGGATTCTAGCATGCTTCTTGAAGCAATAAATGGTAAGCTTCCTTCAAAAAATCTGTTTTGATTTTCAAACAGCTGACGATAGCTTGTTCCCTGTACCAAAGCAGAAAAAAAGACATACATCCTTTGTCAGTGTGAGCGTCAGTGTGAGAAAAATGTGGATCTACATTTTCATTCATTCATGTCTGGCTTCCACCCAAACACCAGAAGGGATTTCTTATTTCCTCCATCAATTGTAAACCGGAACGAGCTTGTATCTTCTTCCTCTTGAAAAGGCAGCTGTCGGGCAAATGGGTTCACGAAAAAGAATGCTTGTGCATACTCTGCAGTCAGCTTAATCCATACGTCCACAAACTGTGAATTGTGCAGAACTGGATCTCTATCAGCTGACCTCTTGCAGGCAGAACTGTTAGCTTCAATTAAGAAAGCACAAACACAAACACTAAACCTGCTGACGGGCCTGTATGCAATTTCACCTTCTTTGGGGCTTTTTGGGGGGGGATGAACGCAATATGTAGGCTGTGAATGGGTCAGTCAATCTTTGCATTTTCAGGGTCAGCCAAGTCATATCAAAGACTGACTAGGTAACTGTGGTAACTTTGGTAAGCTTTTCCTGGAGCTTGTTTCGTTAACAAAATTTTATTAGGAAATTTTCTGTCTCTAATAGCAACTACATAAAATGCCCTCCCACCTACTTTAAACCTTATGCAGCCATGTAAACCTGAAGAGACTGCTCAAATGAAGGGTAAACTTGCTTACTTTGTAGGTAGTGGTCTTTAATAGTAGATATGTGGTCTTCATCTATGGCTATCAGCATTGCATAAGAAGTTATTTCTACGAACTGTTTACATACTTGCTGCTCTTACCACTGGTGGAATGTCAGCTGAGCCATTGGTGGCTGAACACGTGTGAAATACTCAAGATAATGTGCATCTCATATTCACAAGTATCTAATTTTAATATTTTTCACTCGTGAGAATATACAAAGTGAAGAATGAACTCACTGGCTTGAACCAAAAGATTGCCTGGGGAGTTGCGTCTCCAGCAGCGCCCAGTAAAGCAAACCTTGAAGAAAATGTGTAAGAAACAGGCATGACTGGCTGATGCTTCTCTTCGTATACCTTCCTGGCTATCGCTCCTTAGTTTATCCTCCTTCCCTATCACAATATCTCCATTTCCAGAAACAAAGCTTCTTAGCAATCTCTGGAGTAGAAAGTTGCATCTGGACTACAGTATATTCATTCTCCAGCAATCTGTTGAGTTTCTGAGTGCACTGATGTTTTGGTATCCCTAACACCCTGTGGCAGAGTCCCACCATTCAGCTATGTCCCACATGAAAGAGAACTTCTGTATCAAGCGTGCTGCTCGGTAACACCACCATTTTCTGAAAACCTGAAGCACTTGAAAAAAAAAAAAAGGACATCTCATACTAATTCTCTGTAATAAGGAAGGCATCTTTCCAGGGAGATACTGATTACCTACTGGCGTATAATTTGAACAAGGTGTATTGTACCAAATTCATCCTCTTTGCAATTTAATGCCTGCCTTCCTCTAGCATACATCTAATTTAGGGATATCTTGTGCCTATGATATAGAGATTCATACAAACGTGTCATAAACAACTCACAGTTCCCTCCATCTCTGGTCACTACCTCTGCCTACTTTGCCAGGGTGTTCGGAAGCTGCTGAATGATTGTTTCCTTTGCCATGGTAAGCTGAGAAGAACAGGAGCCTCTAGCAAGGTCTGCCACATGCTGACTGGGAAAATGAGGCTTTCAGAAGTTCCCTTTGTCCTTCGCTTGCCACCCACCCACCCCGCTCTCCAGAGCACAGCAAGCATTTTTTTTTTTTTTTGGTAAAGTGATAAAGCAGGTTTTTGTCATCCTATCCTTCTCCATATACTTCTTTTAGCAGAAAAATAATCCAGCAGCAGCAAGAAAGCTATGTTTGTACGAGTGAGCTCCTTTCAGCAACCTGGCTGAAAGGACTTTTTCCCTTCTTCCCCAATTCTATTTATCCAACTGCTTAAGAAAATATATGTTCTTAAGCAGAAGTTGGATAAATTTATTTGTTTTTTCTTTGTTTGTCTTCAGGGAGAGTCAAAAACCTTCAGTTTTTAGCAATCTTAAAGCTTGCTAATGAGAGGTTTAGTTTTCTAATTGTAGTTTCTGTGCATTAAATACAAAGAAGCATATTTTTGCTGCTGCTCCTCTTTTTCTAAAGAAACAGTTCTTTTAGTCACCTTAGGATAGTTGCTCAAAAACAAAGGCACAGTGTCACTAGTCGCTTTTAACAGTCTTGGGTTTGTGTTTTACAGCACGTGCCGTATGTGGGTGTTGAATACCTCTGAAGGCAGGTGAGAAGTGCCATTACAATACATTGCTGTTGAAGGCAGAGTCACAGTAAGACAGCAAGCACCCCAGGCAGAGTCTTAGTTTAATTTCCCAGCTAGGATGGGTGTGTGGCCCTGCACAGGCTGGGCCTTTTGCAGGATGGTTCAGCAGTGCTTCCCATTTCAGGTGACTAGAACGACCCAGATTTGATGGCAGCACCTCTGCTCTATGTAGCCTTAGAAGCCTCCAACACTCCTAGGGTGCTTGGAAAGGGATCAAGCTGGACATGATTTTAGGTCCAGCTTTTCCTCTTCTACAAACTTTGAGCGGATGCCAAAGGAGCTGGGCCTTGTCCTTGTGGTTCATGGCTTCCTGCCGTGATGGGTCCAAGCGCTCAGCTGGCTTCTGACCCAACAGCAAGGCAGGGAAAGGGCAGAGTCTATGTTTACAATGCAGACGGTCATTTCCTGGCTGTGCAGCTCGCTCCGCCCATGGCCACACTAAGGAGTACAGGGACTGTGCGAGCCCAATATGCAACTGGCTTCTTTGCTGAAAAAGTAGAGGAAGCTGTTACCCATGGATAACTTCATGAGTGAAAGACATCACCGCTTGGCCTGTAAAAGAAAGGGGAACAGGTTTCTTAGGGTTTTTGCAAGCCTTATACAACTTTTGCTGCAAGTGGGTTTTCCGTAAGGCACTGTGAAGACCATCAGGACTATGCATGAAAAGCCAGAGGAATTTGACTGTCTGCTTTTAGAAAGCATCTGCCCACTTCACTCAAGATCCTAGGACACCGTCTCATATAGTTGAGGGTTACCACTGAGCCTCAGAAGCGCCTTCTCAGGAAGTAACATGCCTGTTGGCACAATCTCCCACCAAGCTGAAAGGGACACATTATTGATTGGGAATGATCCCTAACACATCCTGACCCCTGAATCATCTGCAGGTGTTATCTTCGGGAGTGCTGTTCCTGTGTTGGGCAGTTGCAGGATGGGCAAGCCACAGGCTTGTGCTTGTTCCCTAATGTTTTTAAATCACATTTCCCAGAAGTGTGTTATACAGTTCTGAAAGGAGCAGACAGAGGCACTTAGATACTAGAACAGTAGCAAACCTGATTTAGCCCATACCACACCTGTACAGGTCTAAATTCCAAAAGCTGGTCTGCTTTGACTCAGAACTGGCAACATGTTTCAGACCTTGCACTTCTTTGGGCTCTCGGTTCTTATCTGATGAAGAACCTGATATATCTGCAGGTGCTGGTGCTCCTATTCTTGCAGATAGAGGGTAGAAGCATCACATGTCATGGCATCTTGTTGCCTCTCCACAGTTACCGTATACTTTGCCAGCAGGTCAGTGTCCTGCTGCAGAGCAGGGTATTTCATCAGGGGATGCACCAAGGATTCCCACCCCTATGAACGCAGAGCTCTGGCAATCAGTCTGGTGGACTAGGATACACCTAAAACGAGTCACGTTTCCCCACGTAAGGAGCTGCGTATCACAAGGGATTACATTGCAGTGATGAGTGCCTCAGATATGTTCGTAAGGGTTAAAGATCCAATTGCACCAGTGGGAGGAGTGCACACAGTCTCTAAAGCTAGCCCTGCTCGCTACTTTTAAGGAAGGGAAGGCACAAATTTGCCCACTGCAGACCTGCGAACTTGGGTTACTTGGGGATCCCGCAGTCTCTTGGTACATTTTGGAGCAATTGGGAATCTTTCAGGACAAAGCATGTGATGAGGATAAGCATTTAGAAACACAGATGTGTACCCTACATTCCTAAGACTCCAGCTGGCAAACTGAGCAGCTGCTGTCTTTCTCTCTGTTCCTTATGCTCTTGTGAATCCAGCCCGTGATTTCGGCCTGTTTCCTGGTGCCCCCAGACTATCTCCACAGCTAGCCTGGACTAAAAAGACCCTTCCGACACATGCACTCCTTCTCAGACCAGGGACCGGCAACTTCCTTGATTTACAGAATAATTCCTCTTTCCGCTGCCAAACAGTACCTTCAGTACCGTGGAATATTTCATCTACTTCCACTTGGGAAAACCCCCCACCCCTCCAGCAGTCTTTTCTTCTGGAACATTTCTGGCAAAATGTCCTCTGAAGTCCTCAATACTCTCCAGGCCTGAAGAAAACACATAAGCATTGTTCCTTTCCCTAGGAGTGGAAAATGTTCTGCTGCTGCCCATATATCACTCATTGCACTGTGAGGTATGCTTAGACCTTGCCAAGGATGGAGAGTAGATGAACCGATTAACCACCGTGTTGGGTCCTTGCTGAGACTTTGGGGAGTAGTGCTCTTCTCTCAAATACAGTCTTTCATGCATAGGTTCTTTTTCTTGCTCATTATGCCTGAAAGGTTATAACAGAAAAGTTTTGAAGATATTTGGACAGCTATGATTTACATGCAGAGATGACAGTAGAATTCAGTTTTACCAAGCCTGAACAGCGGAGATATTTTTTTTCCCCTGCCCTTATTTTGGATAAAACCTTAATTGGCTAATGATTTCTTGGACATATGTCTTTGTTGTTTTTTCGGGTTTTTTTGAGGATCCAGAAGATCCATTTCCAGTCTTTATATACCTAGACAGTTTCTCTTATATTCTACTTTCTCCACACAACTTGCAACTTTCCCATTTTGAGGTTCTGCTGCTGGCCTGTAATTGTTCTTTGGTTGAGATTACACTTGAAGGTCACTGGGAAACAGTTCCTCATGTGCATTGCAAATGCATACCTATTAGGTAGTGTTAACTAGTAATCATTACATTAGCTCTTTTCTAGTTCTGACAGCCATATCTCACACAATCACAGAATGGTTGAGGGTGGCAGGGACCTCTGGAGGTCATCTGGTCCAACCACCCCTGCTGAAACAGGGCCACCTACAGCCCAGGTCTGTGTCCGGGTGGCTTTTGAATATCTCCAAGGGTGGAGACTCCACAACCTTTCTGGGCAACCTGTGCCAGTGTTTGGTCACCCTCAGTGAAAAAGTGTTTCCTGATGTTCAGACGGATCCTGCTGTTTTTCACTTTGTACCCATTGCCTCTTCTTAGTTATTCTGACTGCAATTCAAACTGTTAAGCTCCTTTTGTGAAGCCCCAGAGTGTTTTTGTCCTTCCTTTCTGAGACACTTCTGCAGTCTTCCATAGTTCATCTTAAACACTTCTCCTTGTGGTTGAAGCTTCTCCAAAGTAATTACGAAGATCAAGAGTTTGTGGATTCACAACTTCCATCACATTTAAGGGCTAATGTGTTACTATTGCCTTTCAGTCAGGAGACTGGACTTTGTTCTTCTAGCACATATTTACACCCAAAATAGAGCTCAAAGTATATGTTAAAACATGAGATTTCTTGACTAGCAGTCACTTTAAAAGTTGGAGTGGAAATAACAGCTGTTACTATTCCTATTTAAGAAAAGCCGTAGAGCTGCTTGCCTTTGTGTTTGATGCTCCAAGCAATAGATGTGCTTTTGTGCCTTGCTGAGTCCTGCTGTGCCCTGATGAACCCCCTGCAGCTACTGTGCACTCCTCTGGGTTTGAAGATGAAGAAACAGCAAGTTCAGAAGACACCCAACATAGGGTCCACCTATAGGGACAGAACTTCCCATTTATTTTCAATGTTCAGACCTGAGCCACGAGTTTGTATACTTGTTTGTGAGGCACCTGTCTATGCAAATTCCAAATCAGCACGAGTAATCATTTGGGGGATGTAACAGGTTAATTTATTCCTCTGCATGTTTTATTTGGTTCCCATTTAAAACCTAACATTATTCTTTTGCATTAAAACCATTATCAGATTTCTGGAGTTAATGAGCCAGAGACATTAGAACACATCACATTTTCTTCCACTGAGTTGGAAAAATGTAGTCATTAAAGAAAAGACATCACTTGTTATTCCATGGGTCTAAAAGTTTATTTATTTATTTACTTATGGCGAAAAATGAGGAGAATGGCAACGGCACATAGTTAGACCTGGAATGTCATATCTCAGAAGGAATTGTACAAAGTTTAGAGGTATTTGAAATGTTGACCACTGTAAATATCTCTGCTTTTAACATTTTCTCCAGCTCCTAAATGGGGCGAATGCTGAGTAAAGTATCAGGCTCTATCAGTAAGGTACAGGCTGCGACGCCAGATGCGGTTTGGTGTCTGGTGCATCTCTTTGCAATGCCACAGCTCTGTCACTGGCTGCCTGGCATTGTTTAACATCACTGGGGATTCGGGGGAAAACCTCTCCGGGCAGCTCAGTGGAGAAGTTACTGCTGGAACGGGGCATATGGCTTTCTCTGCAGCTGCTCAGTGCTAAGCTCAGTGGTAAACATATAGTTAGCGCGCATTTATGGACATGTATGCAGGTGTAGATACATCCTAAATGAACCCATTTACCCACAGCAAAGAATATTTAGTAAGTTAACAAATAAATAGTACATCCTGATGACTAAACAGGCATTAGCAATGGAACAGACTAAAGGAACTAACCTTTTCAACTCTACATCCAGTGATTATTCTCAAGGTAAAGCTATCCTTTTCAGTTGTTGCATTAGTTACTTGAATTCAAGGTTCCTGAAGATGCTGCAGAAATTTCTGGAAGGACACAGAGTGTGCCAGCAGTGCCGCCTGCAGTGTGGCACTGAGATACCCGAGCTTTTCCTCATAAAAAACCCTCACTGTGGTCAAAGGAATGGGTCAAAAGCAAGTCTCTTAGCAACGTGCCATTCCTTGCCATTTGGGGATGGGAACAATGGGTGAAACTGCGCCCTGGAGGATGACCCGTCTCCCCCATCGACCTTGTTGCCCCGCAGGTCCTGCCCACAAGTGCAGGCATCTGCCACACAGGAGGTCAACTTCACCATGGAAGTGAGTCCCATTGTCCACATTTGAAAGCAAGTCTGAATGAGGAGGTATCTCCCTCACTTGTTTAGGCGTGGAGGAATAAGTAGTTAAACTATTTAAGTGCCACTTGATTTGTATCTGTTTCAGATTTCCACAGATTTAGATTCTACATGATAAAATGAAAACAAAACCCACAAAGATTTGTTTAAAAAGGGCAAGGTTAGCTGCGAAAATGTTGCTATTAAAATCCCAAATACCAAAAATTTAACAAGCACCAAAAAATGACATTTTTTGTGAAATTGCATGAACTTCTCTGAGTCATTCTGTCCACTTGTCAGCACCAGACTATAAAAACACTGACCAAAATGAAAAATTACTTGAAAAATTTCAACTGTAATTGAAGAATAATTTTAATTGAACAGAAGTTAACTAGATCTAATACACTCTTTACAGAGTAAGTTTCTGAAATGAAGAAAGTCCCGTTAATTTAGAGATGAGTTCTATTTTGTTCAACTAAGCACTTCCCAGAGAGCAGAAGGATAAAAAGATTTAAAGCCTCACCTCCACCAAGCCTAACATCCAAACCATTTTTATTTAACAGTTTATTAAGCAAAACAGAGCTAATTTCTGCATGTCTCTCCTTAGAAAGTAATAGTGCTGAGCTCATTATGCCTTCTCAAACATCAAAGATATGAAGAAATCAGCTCTGTTTGGGTCTTTTTTCTGCTGCAGGGAATCTTAGCTGGGCAGCTGGGATTCAGTAGTGTTTTATTCATTTTAATACCTTACTCTTTAAAAATTAAAGGCATTTTAGTGAATCTGCTGTTCCCAGAACATTGTGGGAAACAGAAAACAGATATTGTAGCTATTTCTACAAAAGTCTGCTATTCAAATGGCTTTCAGCATAGGAAGCTTGTTTTCTTTGAACTCACTTATAGTTCAAATAACCTCAAAAAACCAGGACCTTGCTCTCTGATTTACAGAAATAGCACCTGAACTTGTATTTGCATTTGCAAGAATGTAAAGAATTTATTTACTCCTGGATTTTCTGTCAGACATAAAGTCCACCTTTCTGAGACCAGTTTTCATCTAATTGTATCAATTAATGAACTAAATGGTTCCTTAAAGTATTTTAAAAGCAAATGCCCATACTAAACTTTAAAGAAGGTGTCTCCGATCTGATCCAAATCAGTAGTTTTCATTTGGTACTAACACTAATATTAAGGAAAGACATACAAGATTCTTGGTGTGCAGTATACGTATGCATAAGCTAAAATGTTTCACTTCTTTCTCTTTATAGAGAAACAAGTGTTCTGCAAGCCACTCAAAAAATTATCTTAAATTGTCATCAAATAGCTAGATACAATATCTAATGTGCCAGTAATGAATGCCCACAGATGATTACAAGGATAAAGTATTTTTACTACAGTGGCTTGCATTTAATAAATCAAAAATAAGATGTCAATCTGCAAAAAAAAAAGGGATTTTAAGAGACATTGGAAAAATGCAATTAAACCATGCATGCATGCATTCTTGCTTTTGTGTATGCCAACAAACAGATCTATTTCCTGTTCTTTTTCATTATCTCCTAAATTAATCACAGAAAATCTCACTATCATCCATCTGTTCATTGTGGTTGTCCGGAGCAGTAGGAACAGTTTACTCATATTCTTCACCAATTTCATGATCCCAACAGCCAAACCAACCTTCAAGGACAGTAATCTGACCAAACATGACCAAATAAACCTTAGACCAAATGATAAACCACAACTTCTTTTAATGGCAGCAAGACCATATTTACATAAATAGCAGTCCAAGATATCAAGATGGTAAATTTTACACACCAAGTTCCAAAGATAAGGGGCACCTGTGGAGCTCGGTGGGGTTTGTTACCCTCTTACACATCCAATCTCAAGGTAGTTTGACCTATGCTATTAGTATCAGATGATGATTCTTGTATTCTTCAGTGTGATAACACATCCATTCTGTAGACTAGCCATCAGTGTTTATTTTTAGGTCACCTGTCCTTCCTGTAGACTATCCATCAGGGTGTATTTTTGAGCCTGCAGACTGACATTCATTCTAGACACAGTACTTTATTGATGTGTTTCCAAATGTGGTTCAAGGTAGCCTTACTATACTCTTGATCGCTCATTTATTTTTACTTTAGGGTTCCCAGATTTCTCAGGGTCCCTCAAATTTAAATTAAGTAGCAGAAGTAAAAAGTATGTATCTCTACATGTGTGTATTTATAAACAATAATTTTATATCTATGTATAACACCTTTCTAACTACGTGCTCTTAATGTGTTAACACCTGTCTAATTCTGACAATGTTAATGTAGGTATCAAACCTCTTTACTCATATTCACTGGATTGTCTTGAGGCTACAATGTACCACAGCCCTCTGCCTAAGCTTCCTGCTGGATTTAGTGGATCGGAAAAAAGAAAAGGACTACGATGGCTGACCACTGATAAAGTCGTGCTTTTTTCAACTTCAGTGCTGGCATGAGTGCTTATGGGAAAGGATGAAGAAGAGCATTTGGTAAGGAAAGCTATCATGCTCTAATCCATGGAAACAAGGCATTGCTTTGCATGTATCTTGGAAACAAGAAAATTTGGATAGAAGCAGAGTTAGGAAAAGGGAGACAGTGGGTTCAGACATTCGAGGGGTGCTTTGTAAACAACCACCACTACTCAGATGGAAACGCACTGCTTTGTCATGTGGCCGTCTTGAGGCACAGTTGGATTTTTATGATCTGATACGGCGGTTGTGCCACTTTGTTTATTAACTGCCATTGTTAATTATCATATAAACTACCATAGTTTATTAACTGGTAATTTTTAAAAACAAATCGACAAATCTGGCCTGCATTCACAGTTGGTGGATATCTTGTCTATTTAGTTAGTGGATTTGAATGTCAAAGAAGAATTTGAATGTCTGAAAAGACTGGGAGCATTTTCTAGCCACTTTTTTTTGTTATGGTGTACTTGTGTGAGTGGGTACAGGAAGGTGCCAGGGCACTGGTGATTCAGTCCCCTCAATAAATTCTTGGTTATGCCTAGGCATGGGTAATTGCTTCCACTTTGGAAGGAAACAGAGGACTGAGTCTCTGGCAATGGGTTTCAGTTTCAAGCCTGAGGAACATGAAGAATTTCTGAAGGAGAGACATATTGAGTACAGGGATTCTTGCATTTATTATCCTCAGGCCTGTGGGGAAATAGAACATTTTAACTGTGTCTGAAAATTTGTTTGCAAACTGCTGACCCAGAAGGATAGCCCTGGAAATAATTTGTTATAGGCTTCTTGGTGAACTAGTGCATTAGCTGACAGGCGTCAGAAGTGCCTAGACATCTTCTGCTGCTGGGAGGAGAATGCAGTTAGTTGCACATATCCTCCGAAAACAAGAATATGATACAAAACTGTTGCAATATTCAGCACTGGAATCTATGAGAAACGTAATATGATGATATAGCAAGAAGTAAACAGCACGGGGCATGCTGCTGAGTGGGGCTGCAGGACTTTGGGACTGGTGTGCTTTGTTAGCCAGAACAATTATGTCAAACTGTGGACTCATGTAAGAGAAATCCCCAGGAGAAGGGTGGTGAAGGCAGCTTTACAGCTGCTGTGCGCCGATGGAGCTGGGAAAAACATCCTGGCCCTGGAATCGTAATTCTAGATAGCCGAAATTCTTGTGTGGCTCTTTTGCAAGACTTTGTAAACACAGACTGGAAATAAATAAGTGCCGTCCTGTACTCTGACAACAACTGTGTAAAGAGGAACTGGGTAAATATAAAATCATTATATTTTTCAGAAGATGATATATGTATTTGTTTTCTTCACATGAAAACGTGGCAATATTCTGTAACAAAAGGAAAGGCAGATGCTCACTCTTGATGGTTGATGGGCAGAAAGTATAAAGCTTTCTCGTGTGCTCTACAGCAAAGTCTCCATGCACACAGAAGACAGAAAACCTGTGTGGGTCGGAGGAATTTTATTTATATGGCATGTCTAAAAAGCTCTCTGCCAGCCATGGGTGAGAACATATGCAGATACTCTGGTAACTGTTGCTCAAGGTAGAACAAGATGTTCTTATGAGCTCCTGGGGAATATGGCAGCATCCTGCCAGCCCTGAGGGGGATGAGGTCTGCTCCTAGCCCAGTCCTTTCTCTTGATCAGTGATGGAAGAACAGGGTCATGATGATCTCTCTTTCCCACAGCCTTTCCTAAAGCGAACTTTGGTGCGCATGGTGCAGGAGCAGGGCCTGTAGTCCGTAGAGGGTCTGGTCAAGGGGGACACCCTGGGAGGAGCTGCAGCAGATCATGAAAGAGCTCCTTCTGCATGCCCATCCTGGAGCATCTGCCCACGTGTGCGCTGTGCCTGGGTAGCCTGAGTAATAATAAACTAAGAGCTAAGTGTTAGCAGAATGGACATGTTTTTTTTTGGCTTGAGCTGAAACACCATGTGAATAGCAAACTTAAAACTCAGTTTCTCTTTTGCTACTCTCTCTCCTGTCAGTGGTTCTCACCCTGTATGCCATGGACCAGCTAACAGGGAGGGTGGACTTGGCTCAGAAACTAATGTCACTAAAGCCCTATGGCTACAAATTTTGTGATGGAGCTGGGTGGAGCAAGACATTGCCCAGTAAAGCATTGCAGATGGAGCAGGTACGGGCGAACACAGCGTGGCATGAAAGGCAGCTTCTCTGCACAGTGGGCTCCTCATGTGCCCATTTCTGCGTACTCGCTTGCCTACAGAGGACTCTTAGCCCCAAGATTTTAAGAAAAAAATTTTAAGCCCCAACAGGGCACTAGGTTCCATCAGAAAGCTTATGAGCGTTGCACGTCTCCCTGCAATTTGCATCTTTCAAATTCCCTCTCAGCCGAAGTCTAAGCAGCAGCAAAGCTGCTGTGAAGAAAGCTCCTACATTTCCTGCTAACCTGAAATGCTGTGAAAGAAATCTTGGATTTCAGTTTTAGAAAGAAATATTTGAACACAGAAAAAAAAGAACATTTATTAAGAAAAAAGAAGTTAAATGGTCTGCCTCATGGCAGCTGAGCATTAATCTGTCCCTAAATTGCTTGTATGTATGTGCTGTATTATGGCATATGTGGCCCAGTGAAGGAGAACAGCTCACAGATCACTGTGATATCAGGAGGCACTTTTAACTACAAATCTCATGAAATACTGCTGTGGGTTAAAGAGATTGCAGGTCAATATTCAGTAAAGTAAAAATTAAGTACTTCAAAATTTGTGTATAAATCTCATCCAGAAATGGGGATTGCCCCGTTCAGCGCAAAATCAAATATTAACAAGAATTTACTCTATAAATTCTAACTTTTAACAGCTCCAACGAGTATTAGCACTCCAAACTATGTGGTTTCACTGGAAAATTAATCAATCCGCTAGCAGATTTTACTGCCACAAAATATACAGTAAAGCTTCGGGCAGCCTGATTACTTAGCCCAAACTATAACTCTGTTACCAGGGGCATCTTTTCCGTCCGTAGCACTGTGGGAGGGAGCCCGCAGCAGCTGCGCGAGGGCACAGGGCAAAGCCCCCGCCGGGCGGCGGGTACCAGGCCATCGTTCTGTGCAGCGGTTCTGGGCAGAAATCACAGACCCAGCAGCATGGTCCATCAGTCTGATCAGCTGCAAGATGGGTTGTATAAAATGATGAACAGAGTGGTTTGACTTGGTTGTCTATAGGAGCGGGTAAGTGGATCTGATGATGCAAGGACTCTTGCAGGCCTGTATGCCGATATCCCTGTTTCATCTATGCATCCTGGAGTCATTCTCAATGCAGGCTCCTATTCCGAGAAGCCTTCAGGACACCTCTCCAGGGACATAGCTCAAGGAGTGCTCTCAAAGGCTGTAGCTCCCCAAGTCTTCATGTAATCATATTGGTTCATACAAGTGACTTTCTCCACTGCTTTGCATGGGCTACCTCCCTCCTCTCTGCAGAGTTATCCCCGGTTTGATTTTCGTCCTAAGAGATCATAAGCCTTTTTTTCTAAACAGATAATTTGTTCGTTTTCCCCCGAGTTAGGATACAATTTCTTTACCTTCATCTACATCAGGTCCCAGGACAATTACTGGTAAAACACTCCACCGCACCTACCATAGCTGGTTCCCGTGCAAGACACATGGGTGTTACAGAATTAGACAAAAGAAAGTAAACCGGGGCAGTTTAGCTGATAATGCTGTTTCCTTGTAAGGTTATAGAACGTAGCAATGTGTCCTAATGAGAGAAATCTCTCCTTTATCAAGGGAAAGCTATTTTTAACCGATTCTTTTAATTGACTTGCTGTAACTCCTTACACCAAGCAGTGAATGTTGTACCATCTCAAAATGTTCTTCTTCTCTGACTTCCTGCAAAAAAAGATCTGTTAAGAATATCTATCATTTTTGTATGCTAAAATCAAAACTGAAAATGTGGATTTTGACTTTAGTTCTGGCATGAGTCACTGTAGCATAGTATGAAATTAAAAGGAAGCAAGGTCTTTATTTTTCATTTACTGTCCCTCTTGCTCTCTCTGCAAAGCTCTGTGTGTGGATGTGATGTGGAAGAGAAAAAGGTGACTAAGGGTCTCAAAAGGGTCCAAGTGAAATGGGAATTATTTTCTCATTTCTGTCACCTCCACTATCCTGATTCTGCTGTATGAGGGCCTATTTGTTTTACCACTCCTTTTTAAGAAGGTTGTGAATACGTGAGAATCTCTGTAAGCTGAAGTCTTCCTGATCTTTACATGGGGATGGAAAGGGAGAGGGTGCAAAGGGAGTGGATCCAACGGGAGAGGATGCTTTCTCTCCATTTCTGAGGGGATCTTGCAAAGGCCAACCTTTGACCAAAGAAACTGCCGTCAGAGAAAGATACTCACGACTCCTGCTGCCTGATGCCCTACGGGGGATGTTTCCCAAGATGTTAGTGTCACCTGAGGGGAGACAGACTCTCTTTAATCCCATATGCCAGGTTACCAAACAAAGATGGCAGGTAGTAAGGCGTGGGCTGTCTGCCTTTTGTATGTGGGTATATTATTCTTGTATCGTGAGAGTTTCAGACATTGAAATGCTTCCAAGCATTTCCAAGAAGCAGAACGCTTCACGGTGCTCCCTCCGGGACAGATTGTTCTGCAATACTCTCTCTTTGAGCTGAGCCTTGAAGTTATATTTTAGCCATATATGACCAAGAAAGAGTTTTTTCTCTGTATAAATTTAAACTTATGTTTGCCTAATTTGAAGATAGTGAGAAAGCTGTTTTCTTCCCTATGCACAGAGGGTTTACTTGCAACCTACAACAGAGCAATTAGTGGTACAAAGAGTTAGGTGCATAAATTTAATCCCCTAGATAACAAGTACATATTAGCTGCATGGTTATGAATTAGGTGTGTTATATGTACAGAAACCCTGTCCTCTGGACAGTCACCAAATTTAAGAGCAATCTGTTCTCTATGAAATGCTCGGATTAAAAAAAAACAAAGTGGGATATCTCTGTCCATTTACAGTCCAGGAAGTCCTTGCATCTGATCTGACACAGGTTATTTTCAGATATCTTTTAACAATAAAAGTAGACCTCATCAATTATGATGTGGGGTTGCAATATATGCTAGTAAGCAGCACTAACATCGGAGGACTGTACTGAGCAATCTGTTCTCTGCAGAGCAAGGCGGTAGTACATAATCAACTTAAGAGCTCAAGTTCATTGACTTTCAGCAGGGCTCAGTTTCCTACACCGCTAAACCATGAGATAATTTTGGTGAGCCTGAATGGTGCTCTCACACCACACCCCTCCTCAAAGAGTTCCTGGGCAGTGTTTTTGATAAGGCTATGCATACAGGGACATAGCACCACAGCCTCTCTCACATTGCAAGATATAAAGCACCTTCCCCATGACCTGGAGAAATCCCTTCCTACACACCTGGAATTAATAAATTCCTTCCTTCTATCTTAAGCTGCTCAGCACACCTTGCTGAGGGATATTTGGAAATGCTACCTGCATGTTGGCTGGCCCCCCATGCCCCTTGCCTGGGGTGTAGTGCGTAGGACATATTTGTTCATCATCTAACAGCTGATGGGCCAAAGTCATGGCCTGCTGCATGTCCTGCCACAGCTTCCCAAACTGCCTGCAGTCAGCTGTGTGTTCTTACTAGCATTAAGGGTTCCAAGCAATCCATGAAATACAGATATTTCATAGGTCTTTAAAATAAGTAGCTGGGATCTCACCATGCTATGATAGCCGCTATACGTCTTGTGTCCCCTGGGGTGAGATGCGAAGGCATGTGGACATACACCATGGAGCAAAGCACAGCTGCAGGGGCAGCCCCTGGAGAGCACTGATGCCTGAGCTGCCTCCATATTCATCTCGCTCTGAAAGAGTGCCAGGGAGGGAACTAATGTACATTGAGTGTGAACAACCAGAGACTGTGGCAGCCTCAGCTGTGGACTGTCACATTGCAGTAACGTAACGTAGATGCTGTATCACCAAATAGGTTTTTTTTGCAACCAAATGCTGTGTGTCCTCGTGAACATACCAAACAATGGGAAAGTACTAAACCAAGAAAAATTTTCCCCTCCCTTCCACATGAACATTGTCCTTTCATAATCTTATTTCCTCAACCTAAGTAGTCAAAACATCCAACGCACCCCAACATCTAGAACAAGCTGACTAGTGCCTTCCCAGAAAGGACTGCATCCTTATCAACTTGTCACACAATAAGGGCATAGCCTTTCTGCTGGTTAACTGTGGAGTTCTTTTTGGCTCTTTGTATTTTTTTCACTGTGTTATCCCTAGAATTATCAGTCAGGTGGAGGTTTTGGTGTGTGCATTTTTTAAATTATTATGCTGTGGGATGTGCTTAAGAGTATCAACATTTCAATCATCAAATATCAATACTTATGATACTTAGCTTATTGTTAAGTGTCAGTGTCACCTTATTGGCAATCATTAAGCCAAGATGAGTTTTAGTCTTTGTATAGTTTTACTCTTTGCTGTCAAAGAGACAGCATTCATACTGCACGTGCATGAAGTGCAACACTCAGTAGCAGGAAGAGCTCTTTTTCTTTTCCTATGGACATATAACTTTTAAATTATTTACACCTACAAAACATTGCATTACAGGACTTGCAATGGTAACAGAAAATTTTCAGACAAAATGAAATCTGAGCAAAGCCTTTTCTCAGTATTCTAAATCATTTAGATTACAGAAAATATTATATTTTTTCCTAGAAAAGATTTCTGTACAGATAGAGGGGAATGGTGATTAGCTTTGCAATGATAATGAGACCAGTAGTTCAGTTCCTAAGGGTATGAAATGTTCATCTGCTTTTAGAGTACAGTGATTGCAGAAGAGTCATAAAATCTCCTAAAGCTGTATATCCCAGTTAAGACCGCACGTCTCTGTTTCTTGGTAAATATAGAACAACCTTTTAAAATCCCACTTCTGATATCAGAACTCCTAGGATTTTCCAGCCAATACCACACCACATCTCTCCAAATGATTTTTGCCTGAAGGAAAACTATAAACAGCCTTTTCTACCAGTTAAGCGTATTAACTGAAGACCACTGGAAATCTGATGCTATCTTTTCTGGATCTGACATCGGTTACAGAAATCTCACAGAATCACAGAAAAGTTGAGGTTGGCAGGGATCTCAGGCAGTCGTCTGGTCCAACACCCCCTGCTCAAGCAGGGCCACCTAGAGCTGGTTGCGCAGGGCTGTGTTCAGATAGTTTCTGAATATCTCCAAGGATGGAGACTCCACAAATTCTCTGGGCAACCTGTGCTGGTGCTCTGTCACCCTCACAGTGAAAAAGTGTTTCCTGATGCTCAAGAGGGAACCTCCCGTGTTTCAGCTTAGGTGCTGTTATCTAGTGTTTCAATTTCAAACCCAACCTGAACATACTCTTATTTGTCAGATTTACGTTCTTGTTACAGCGGCGAAACAGCAGATTTCTTGATAGCACTGTCCCTCTTGCTGATGAGGACATCAGCTCTTTTATTGTTAGCACAATGATGGTAACTCACAGAGTTGAAAAGGTTCTGTTGCTGTAGCAGCCACCTTATGCACTCACGTGGTCTATTGTGAAGGTATCAGGATATCTCAACCTTTTACTATTCTAAACTTCAAAACATTTCTGTGAAATATGGCAAGGTTGTTATCTTTATTTTGTAGCTGAGAAGCCCAGAAACAAGAGAAGGTAAGTAATTTGTCAATGGGTACCCATATGCATAGCCACATTGGAGGAAAGCACTGATCCCACTTTCCAGAGACTTCCCTGCAGCCCTTGCTCACAGGGAGGGTACAGCTCTTCTCCTCACCTGACAGCGATGATGTTCTTCACCAAAAAAAAGACTTTATATAGTGCTGGCTGGACAAAAACTTTCCCTGATGTATCTCATCTTCTGTCATTCATGATGTATGTCACCATAGTTCACTGAGGACATACCTCAGATGAGCCTGGTTCACAGACAGAAGTACTTATTTTACTAGGATAATATTTCATTCTGAATTCTAAAGTGAAAACAAAGTGTTGGTGATATTTACGTTTTATATCTAGAGTATTTGATCCAATATTTAAGGTTTTTCTTTTCTTATTTGCATGTATTCTATGGTTGTATAAAAAGACTAAACAAAATACTCATCCAGAAATAAATCCTTCCCATCAGATAGATTTCAGGCTGGAGAAACTGAAATGAAATATTCTGTACTGTTTTTAGGCAAAGAGAACCAGCACATTCAAATCCAGTGAGTACTAGCTATGGGTACGGTGGAAAATTACAACTAGACTTTCATTGTGTCAAACCTCCACTGTCTTCATTAACTTAAAACTTACAATATCAGCTTTTCTCCTGAAAATGGTTCCATGGTAGCAGAAATTGTGTAAAAGGTTGTAACAGGCTCCCTCTGACTTAAGATCAGACAACAGGCTATAACTGTAGCAGGCATTGTATGAGTTGTTTTTTTGACAAGAACATTTTTCCTACCAGCCTCCATCTCTACATCATAAAAGAAAGTGGTGGTATTAGCAATCACCTTCCTCTTGTAAGTCCTAACAATAATGTTAGCCAAACTCTGCTGCCTATTTGTCACTCCTAACCAGACAACTCTCAGGGGAAATGAATAAGGTATGAGAGTTTGGGTGGTTTGTTTTTTTTTTTTTTTCCCTCGGTGCTTATAGGCCAGCTATTTTTTGCTGGGAATAGGAGACAGGTCAACTGTTCCTCTAACTTCAGCTTTCATAGCCCAGCAGCTAGCCAATGATTCGAAGATTTGTTGTTGTTGTCAGCCTAGATTTGTCTAAATGCCAGTTCTCCTCCTGGAAAGGTACCTTTATCATCTCTTTCTGTCATGGTCAGTCTCCTTTTTTTCTGTTGGCACCCAGGTTCTCCTGGCAGATACATCCCTGGTGGGATTCTGGAGTGTTCAGTGCCCTGGGGCTTCACTGGAAGTTGCGATATTATCAAGTTCTCAAGATCAGGCATAAAATCAACACACTTGACATATTAGAAAGGATGTCTGAGTTAGACCTATCAGTTGCATCATTTTTATCAAGTTTTAGAAACAACTTACCAACATCCTTCAGTAGATGTTTGTAAAAAAAGTATTTTCTGCCTTGAACACTAACTTTTCTTTAGATAAACATATGCCTAAAAATAAACATGCATTACTTAAAATATTTTTCAACATTAACTTTGTTTTATCCACTGAAAAGTACAGAATCACAGAATCACAGAATCACAGAATTATCAGAGTTGGAAGGGACCTCTAGAGATCATCTAGTCCAACTCTCCTGCTAAAGCAGGATTGCCTAGAGCACATTTCTCAGGACTGCATCCAGGCGGGTCTTGAAAATCTCCAGGGAAGGGGACTCCACAACCTCCCTGGGCAGCCTGTTCCAGTGCTCTGTCACCCGAACCGTAAAGAACTGTTTCCGTGTATTTGAACGGAACTTCCTGTGTTCTAACTTGTGCCCATTGCCCCTCGTCCTGTCACTTGGAACCAATGAAAAGAGCCTGGCTCCATCCTTCTTCAACCCACCCTTTAGATACTTGTATGCCATAATCAGGTCTCCCCTCAGCCTTCTCTTCTCCAGGCTAAAGAGTCCCAGCTCTCTCAGCCTTTCCTCATAAGGGAGGTGCTCCAAGCCCTTAATCATCTTAGTTGCCCTAACTACAGTGTCAGCAAAAAGATACTGGCATATCTGTAGGGTTTTGCTACAGATATAATGTACACAGATCTAGTCATAAACAGGTTGAGATGAACCGAGTTCATCTCAGCCCAATAACTGAGCAGGAGATCTCTGGAAAACTGAGGTAGTGAAAGAGTTATGGTGAAAGCCTCCATCCAAGGCAAGCTTGGCTGTGCATGCTAAAAGGTGGCCAGGATTCTTCACCACCTCTTGGACACCACCTCTGCTGTTGTCCTGGGGAGCCAGACGTCTGCCAGTGATGCAACACAAAAGCATACAGCGATGTGGGACTGTGTACAAGTATATATAGATATACACTGCACTCCATCATGAAACATGGGTGCTTCTTTTCCTCCTAGATCATTATTATGCCCATTACCCATTGTTGCATCCATTTCTGAAAATGGTTGTGTACATCATGAACCGAGTTCTCTTTTTCTAGCAAGCCACTGAGTGTAACTTCCAAACTCTACAAAACACCACTTCGTGTCCACTCAGGGTAAACTATTTTCCTTCTGACATATCTCTGCTAATGTCTTCTCACTTTCCAGGTCAGGTTCAAATCTGACGTGTCACACTTTGATGTCCACCCTTTAATTTCATCTCTGTGTACATATGTCACAGTCCACTCCTCGGTGGACGCATGATGGTTCGTTTCAACTGTGATCCCGAAGCGCAAAAAGAAATGGTGTCAAGCCCAGGAAGTTACACTTTCAACACACAATTACTTTATTGGTTCTGCCCGTAAAGCAGCATGCGATAGAAAGGAAGGATAATAGGAAAGATGAGGTAAAAAGGGGGGGAAAGAGGATAATAGCTACCACCACAGGTCCACAGGCTTCCCTAAGGTCCCGAATCCAGAAGGCGTTCCGCTGCTTCTTCTTTGACCATCATGATCTCTTGGTGGGGAAGATCTTCAAAATTCAGTTACTGAGGAACCATCTTTTATGCTAGGCAGCACCCCTTGCTCCTCCTTGGACCCACCTCCACTCCACCTCTGTCCTGTGGAAATGTGCCAATCTCCTCCTGTCCGGAGTAAGGCTTCCACACATGCTCGGAGAGGAGTGTCTGAGGTGTGGTCAGCTTTGGAGGTGGGTAACTTCATACCAGGAGGTGTGTTTTTATATTATAATGACATTATAATGAGGAAAGTTCAACTGAGGTTCAAGATTTCTTCATCGGTGCTGGCACAGCCAGTGCGATCCATCTTCCTTGACAACAGTTATGCGGTTTTCTTCGCTTTGCTGCTTCAGTAAAATAAACTTGTACAAGGTAATGACACTGTTCGTACCTTCGTACCATGGTAACAACACTGTTCATACCTCAGTCCCTTCTCCAAGGTTTCCACATCTGATAACAGCCAGCTCAGTGAGCCACTGCAAACTTATGTCAAGACGTTAGTCCAGGTTTTGGGGTCTAGTCACTCATGACAGTGTTGAGACAATACTGGTCTTCTGATCGACTCTTACAACTCTTCTCATATTTTCTCCCCATCTTCAAGACAGCAGAGACTGCATCTTCCATCTCTTTCCATAATGCTTTTCTTTTATGCCTCCTGCTGGAAGCTCTTATCCTCCACCAAATAGCCAATATCTTTCTCATGAAGACCTCTGTCAAGCTTTTCAGCAACAATCCAAAAAATGAAACAATCATTGCTTTCCTTTGTGCTTCGGTCATTTCTTTTTTTCATAGGGTAGAAGTTGAGTTCCTTCTAACGTTAAGTTTGTCTCATGCCATGCTTTCTAGTGGCTGAAACTATTAAAATGATTGTAGACAGCAGTAAATATTTACCTTCATGACTTCCTTGCTATCTACTTCCCTTCTGAAAGGAAAGCTCTTGGAAGTCCTCTGTGCTTTTGGTAGCACTGATGCTATTACTCACGCTGCCTCTGAGACCTTCCTGCAGCTCCCCATCCTTCAGTGTGCTACGGTCACATTGCTACCCCTCAAATAGCTACAATGTGCAATTAAGTATTAGCTCTTGCTTCCTTTCTCCTCTCACCCTTGATTGTCTCTCCATCTCATACACATCCACCTTATTTTAATGTCTCTTATGCTTATAATTCTATATCTAACCCATTGAGAAATCTTTCTCCTTTGAATTCAAAAGCCCACTTCTCCGTTTCTCTGCTGTGGTTTTTTGACTGGCACAAAGTATGGCCAAATTCTTCCCCGAATGTTTTGACTAAATTTGTTTCTGTTGAAGACCTTATACCATAAGTGCATTTCAAGCACAGTTTTAAAAGACACAGTGGTATAGATGTGAAGGATAATATAGATGGAAGCTGAGGAAGTAGAATATCCTTTGCCTCACCGAAGGACAGTAAGCGTTCAGAACTGGATATATGCTGAGCACACAAGGGTTTGTTTTTTCTTTTCATTAAAAGGAAAGGCATTATCTGTAGGCATGAGCAGGGATTCGTGCATATGCAGTGGGGAATACCACTGACATTGAACTGCCTTCTTGGAGAAAAGCTTAAAAACCTGCTTAGGGAGTGCCTCAGCTCCAAACAGCTCTGTGCTTACTAAAAAGGCCTAAACTTGCTGATATACATAAACAAGTCTATGTATCACGGGGGTCTATATAGCAACACAGAGACATATCAAGAATATGTGGTTATTGGTACACAGGCACCTGAGAAGACCTGACAGAAGGAAGATAATCTTGGAAAATTGAAATAACAGCATATAAACTATATAGGAGAATAGGAATTTAAGAATGAATTGTTCCAGCAGAGGAGGGGTGCTATACATTAAGGAAAGTTTGGAAGAAGATGAGTGAACTAGATTAACACACAACATTCTCTATCAATGCATTCCTGGAGATGGCACAGCATCCCCAGCAGCTGCTATTTCATGCCTGCATGAAGGGTAGACTATGAAGCTGTCCTATAATAACGCAGGGGGGGGGAGAAACCACCTGGACTGTGACTGCTGAGGGACTTACTAGAGAAGCCACAAAGGCAGACACCATGCTGATAAAAGACAGGTCTCATTCCTCCCTGCTTCCTTCTGCACCTCCATGCCTAGGTATATGCCCCAATGGAACATTATGCCGAGGCCACATTTTTGGACATCATAGGTGTTTTAAAGCTACTGTCGCTTGGAGAAGCTGGTTAGAAAACCCACAAGCAGAGAAGCATGATTTGATGGGATCAGCTCACAGGTCCTAGTCTGAAGCATTATTAAACATCTTGTAATGCTGACTTCAATACACTCATGTTCAGCAGCCATGTAGAACTGAGAAAAGCACCCCAAAATACAGGGGGAAAACTCCTAGACCCACACTCCAGTATCTCTTATCTTCAAAACCAGGAACGGCAAAAAAATTGTGTAATTCTTTCAAAGGAAATGACCAAGTCCTGGTAAGAGAATAAAATGATTGCAGGTGGCAGAGAGGTTGCATAAAAGCATTAGATTAGAAGCTCACAGTAAATATACTCCTGTCCAAAAGAAGTTCAAAAGGTCAAGAGAGACTGTGCAGTCATGCAGCAGAGCAATCACATTTCTGCGAGTAAGGACTGCCCCTTAAACTGTGGAAGCAATCTCCAAACTGGATAACTGGAAATATCTTATACTGCGGCATGCTGACTGTAAAACTATTGCAAGACAGGCCAGAAGGAGTTCGAGAAACAGCTAGTTTAAGACATGAATGGTAGTAACAAGTCTTTTCCAGGCATATCAGAAATAGCACGTCTGTTAGAAAACTAGTAGGACCACAGAGTAGTTGAGTTGTAAAGGGATTTCTCAAGGAAGATAAAGAAGTAGCAGAAAAGCTCCATGCAATATTTGCATCAGAAGTCATCGTGGCAAAGTCTGGGTCTGGTTTTACCTCTCAGCCTTTCTTTACAGAAGACAGAGTAGGCGAACTGTCTCAGTCAGAAGAGTCAGCAAAAGACATTTTAGGACAATTAAAAAAAAAATCAATAGAGCATCGTCAGTGCTGATAGCATTTGCCCAGTGGGTCTTAGATAATTCAGATTTGAAATGGTCATGCTCTCGGCTGTGCTGTATAACCTATCACTTAAATTGTCTGCAGTACAGAAGGAAAGGGAGATAGCAAATACAAAGCTATTTTTTAATAAGGACTCCTGAGGAATGTGAGAAACTACAGACTATGAAGTTGTACTTTTGCACTGGGAAGATGATTGGTAGAAACTGTAACAAATAACCTAACTAGCAGTATACATGAATCAATATGATTTAATAGGGGAGAGTTAACATAGGTTTTGCAGGAAGAAGTAATGGGTCTCAAACCTGTTTCAGCACACAGAGGACTCATTAAACATTGACATATCACTAAGCTAGTTTATTTACTGGGCTTGGTTTTCAGAAAGGCTTTTGATAATATACCTTTCCAAAAGCTCTTAGAGAAAATAGGTTGCTATGGGGTAAGAGGGAAGGTCCTCTGCAAGAGTCATAGCTAGCTAAAAGGTAGGAGAGAGGACAGGAGAAGTGAACAGTCTTGAAAGGGCAGTGATGGTCCTGCTGGATATATTCACACATGAGCCAGGAAAGGAGTTACATAAGGTGATTGTAAAACATAAGTTTATGTAAGTTTCCTGACTCTACAAAATTATTTACAGTAGTTAGAAATAAAACTGATCACAAAGAGCAGCAGAATTAGATTGTGATACTGAACAATTGTTGAGAGCTGCAAAGAAATGCACTGAAAAAAGTAACCCTGGCACTAACTATTACTTAGTCAAAAGATGGCTCTTAGGTTTATTGTGGTTTTTTTTTTATGAAAATGTCATCTCAATACTCACTATAATTCAAAATGAAAACACAAGATTAAGTACGATCAGGCAAGGAGTAGAGAGCCAGCCTTTAAATGTCACTATAACAACACATAAACTCAATTACATTCCCACGTTCTGGGTTTTGGTTGCCTCACCTCTATGATACAGAACAGACACAAACAAGAGCAAGGGGGATGACCAGAGGTACAGCATGGTTTTCAAGAAAGACAAACTTAAAGCAGGGCACACAAAATATAATTATTCTGCAACAAGTTCAAAACGAAGCAAGTCAAGTTTTGTCAAACTGCACATCCGAAAAAGTCATTGCCAAAGAAACGTTTCAGACACCAAAGTAAAAATAAGTTTGAAAGCAGATTAGATGAAAACAGAAAAAAGTCCATTAAAGCTTCACAGTATAAAGATGCAGGTGCCATGTCTTGCTCAGGAAGCCTCTAGTCTGCAGCTTTCTGTGAGCGGAGAAGGTAACTAAAGAAACATTGCCTGTCTTCTTCTTATGCTCAGTGAATAACCAGTACTTAGGACCAAGATAGACACTCCTTGTTTGAACCCAGTTCAGATGTTCTTATGTTTTAAGGTGTGCAGAGAATCAAACTGTGGAGGACGCATCCCAGAAAAGGTCGTGACAAGGTTTTCTGCGATTAAAAATGGTAACTGCTGTTCCCACTGACATCCATGCAACATTTTTGGGGGGAGCAGCAGCTGCACAGTAGGTCTAATGCTGCCAAGCTGTCAAGCAACTTCACGTGCTGTTATTCCAGGTGTCCTGTGGGAAGTTATTTAGGGATGTTTTTGCACACAAGTCGTAACACACACTTGTGCAGACTTTTCCTTCTAGAAACATAGCAGTATTTGATTAATAGTGCATCACTATTTTAACTATATTCAGTCCATTGTATTTAAACAGCTGCTGCCGTAATCTCTTCATGCAAATATTTGCTGCTTGACACTCCTGCTTCTCATTAAATACCAAGATTGAGGAACATCTGCCACTAAACCTTTTTTTAAAATGATCCAGTAGAAGACTTATCAAGACTTATTTCTGTTAGCTTTGTAAAGCTCCTTCTGCTGAAGATCAGTGATATGTTAAAGAAAAAAAGAATTATGTCAGGCCTTCTGAATACCCACTTTATATATTCATAAACACTCCCAGCCCAAAATCAATCTGGGTCATAATCAGTTTACTTCTTTACTCAGCCATGGATAATTATTTCAAATCTATAAATGTCAGCATTCTGTATGATGATTAAAACTCTTGATGGATCTGAAAGTCTCAGCCACAGACTGCAACATGGAAGTTATTGCAATGATTTATTTCTATTCTCCTCGTTACGCTGGCTTCAGTTTTCACCCTGTGGTTGAGTCGTTAACTTCACCCAGACCACAGGTCTTTCCTTTTCCCTTTGTTCTTTTGTCCTCATTCACCGAGTTTCTCTCTCAGGCGTTGGCTTTTTGCAGGCGGAGGGCCACATCATTGAGTGCAGCTTTTGCTCAAGAAAAGCCTCATACAGCGCACAGAGATTCCCAGAGACTGGTGCACAAACCGGTGCATAAGTGTCATAAGTGTCCATAGTCGTCCCTCAATGCCAGGGTAGCTTATCACATTTTCAGTCAAAAGTTTGGTGATGAGAGAGCCCAGCAGCCGCTCACAGATCTTAAGGGCTGAGGATGACTCACCCCAGAACACCGGAGCTGTGTGAGTGCCGTTGTTTGTCACCCTCTCAGGCATCCCCCGTGACTGACACTGCAATTTTCTGACCTCGGTTTCAAAGTTCAGATCAAGGAATCAAGCCTGGGCTTAACTTTCTGTTTCGTATTAGGCTTCTATAAATACACTGGCTTTGCAAATGTAAGCATTACAGCCCTGCCAAATCCTTTCACAAAGAACAATATTATCTCCCACTCTTTTTCAACTATTATTTTTTTTTTTTGCTATCTTTTGTGAAGTAGCATATTTATTTTTAACATAACAACAACAATGGGACATCTTTGTATGTATATAGGTCTAGTGTTTCAGAAACATTTAATAATGAAAAGATGCGGTGCTCTGGGCTGGGTTTCAGTGACTGCCCAGTGTTCATACTTCCCTCCAGCTTAAGTCATCTTTTTCCCTGCTAGGTGCAACATGGCCTTCAGTACCAAGTTACCACTGTAGAGGGCCTTTCTCTTTGAAATGTTTAATTATCATCTGCACTGTGTGGAGCAGTTGCATGAGCAACCAGTGAGAGTGGCACTGCCAAATTTCAGGGAGTCATACCTCATGTCCGGGGTACCTACTGCAAGGTGACAAATGATGGGAGGGAATCAAACCTTTCATTCACCTTTCTGCTGCAGTCTGGATCGTGCTGGGATATCTGAGACACCAACAGGTGGGATCGGGATCTCTTTCTTCAGCAAGTCTTTAGAGAACAGAGTCCTCTCTGCCTTGTCTCACAAAAATTATTTACCAGGAGGTTTCAGCTAAATTCATATTCATTTATGGCTATTTGGGACGGATGAATAAGTTTAAAAGGAAGGTGTGGAGATTGCTCTTTTCTGGAGTAGCATTTTGGTGGCTAGCACCTTACTACGATTGCTGCAGCCGCTGCTGCGCATCTTCCTTTGGGGACAGCTGTGACAAGAGCAGGGTGTTGCTGCTCATGAGGCTGATGATTTTCCAAGGTAGGGAAAAGCAAGACACCCCTCGGTGACCTGGCACTGCAAATCCTCTGTCTGCGGCATGTTTCCGGATTAGGGCTGAAGCAGGCAAAGCTCCACTGTACAGGAGCCAGCACGGTTGATACCTTGGCTGTAGATTACAGGGTTATGCAACGAGTGAAGCAATCCTGGCTGGCAATATTTTTATGATGTAAATTTAAATTCGGCTCTTGCCGTGTGAAAGACCGCGGTGTAAGACAGTGGTGTGGCTTCTGGTTGCTTAGCTCCATGCAGCTCTGTTTAGCAAAAGTGTATAAATAGCTGTGAACAAATAGCCATTCAAAACTGTCACCAGCAAATTACCGATTCTCTGCCTCTTGCCATGAGAGCATTAAGAAGTATTTTAGATATTTATCAAAAAATAAATCCCTCTTTCATGAGAGATGAATAAATTTTCTCAAGTGTTGATCTGCACTCTTATACATTTATTGAATATATTTGGCATGTGAGTATTTATAGTCATTCCATACACGCCTATAAACATGTTGCACAAAAGATATTTCAAACATGAAATGTTTATGATACATATAACATTACATTGAGCCTAGAGGCAAACAATTTTTTAATGGAGGCAAAAAAATCTGCATTGATCTGTACCTCTCTCAACAGAGTAATGCCTCTTCACAAAGTAAATAGTTTCAAATGAAACCCTGGAGATTGTTTACTAATACCATCCTCTTATATCATCCTTAGAGAAAAAGTGAAAACTATCCTTCTAATCCCACAGGTCTCAAAAATTAATACCCCCAAAAGCTCACTGACAAGCACATCAAAGGCCAGGGTTGGCCACTACATTCCCTTTACACTGTTTGTTGTTCAAAAAATTTATGAAAGAAAATTAAGAAACTGGTTTACTGTTGGTGATATCTCAAAAGGTATATTAGTTTCAAAAATAGGAACAGCATTTTTGTTACAACTTTAATTTCTGCCATCTGGGACAAAACGTTTTGAATTTGAAGACCTAGATTGAGCAGTTTGCAAAAAAAAGGAATCATTGTCATTATTTCCTGGATGAGGTGATCGAGTGCACCCTCAGTAAGTTTGCACATGACACCAAGTTGGGTGGGAGTGTTGATCTGCTTGAGTACTGGAAGGCTCTACAGAGAGATCTGGACAGGCTGGATCGATGGGCTGAGGCCAATGGTATGAGGTTCAACAAGGCCAACTGCCGGGTCCTGCACTTGGGTCACAACAACCCCATGCGGTGCTACAGGATTGGGAAGGAATGGCTGGAAAGCTGCCTGGCAGAGAAGGATCTGGGGGCATTGGTTGACAGCCAGCTGAACATGAACCAGCAGCATTCCCAGGTGGCCAAGAAGGCCAATATTGTTCTGGTTTTGATTAGAAATAGTGTGGCCAGCAGGACTAGGGAAGTGATCATCTCCCTCTACTCAGCACTGGTGAGGCCCCACCTCAAATATTGTGTTCAGTTTTGGGCCCCTCACTACAAGAAAGACATAGAGCGTGTCCAGCAAAGGGCAACAAAGCTGGTGAGGGGTCTAGAGGACAAGTCTTATGAGGAGCAGTTGAGGGAACTGGGCTTGTTTAGCCTGGAGAAAAGGAGGCTGAGGGGAGACCGTATCACTCTCCACAACTACCTGAAAGGAGGTTGTAGAGAGGTGGGGGTCAACCGTTACTCACTAATAATAAGTGATAGGACAAGAGGAAACAGCCTCAAGTTACACCAGGATAGGTTTAGGGTGGATATTAGGAAAAAGTTCTTCACAGAAAGGGTTGTTAAGCATTGAAACAGGTTTCCTAGGGAAGTGGTGGAGTCGCCATCCCTGGAGGTATTTAAAAGACAGGTAGATGTGGCGCTTAGTGACATGGTTTAGTGGTGGTTTTAGCAGTCTTAGGTTGATGGTTGGACTTGATGATCTTCAAGGTCCCTTCCAACCTACGCAATTCTATGATTCTATTTGTGACTATTTCCTGAGTGTCCCAGGATGAAGCTGGTCCAGGGAATTTCTGTGATGGGGGAAAACATTTTTCAATGACATGTCATGCTGGTGTTTTCTGTGCAGCCTCTGTTTCTGTAAGTAAATTAACAGCCTCTTTCTGTGATAGGGACATGAATGTGGGGAGGAGAATGCGATGGAGGTATGGAAGGGGTCTTTAAAGACTACAACAGCGATAAGGCTGTGAGGCCATTTTCCCCATCATGGGCCCCATGGAAAGATTAAGCAAATTAGCACCCCTCATAGAGGAGTAAAATGAAAGAGTAAGAGAAACTGGAGTGGGGCTGCCTCTGTGACTGTTTCCCTGGTAGAAATTGCTGCCTTATGTTGTCTACAGATTTCCTAATATTAGAAGAGGACTGGAAATGAAGGTAGTGTAGCATCAGGCAAATGGAAGCTTACACAGAAGGTTTTTCCATTCCACTGTCTCCAAGAAGAGCTTCCTTTAATCTTATTATGGTAAATCCAGCATCAGGTCTTTCCCTGACGTTGTTTTGACAAGAGAAGGGAACTGGCCCGAAGACTGTCTCTATATTAGTGAATTATCAGCGACAGGAGTGCTCTGAGGCCATTGGTGCCTGTCCTGGTCCGCAGTGTGACTTTCTGCACTTTCTGAAACACCTCCCGAGCCTGGCTTTGGGGTTAGCACAGGACCAGTCCTAAGAGGAAACATGAAGTAAGCCGTTCCTGCACTTTTGTGTTCTCCAAAACGTGACCCAAAACTATGGAAATTTTTTCTTTGCCTCTGGTTCTCTGCCTGCCTTTTTTTATTTTTGATCGCTGTCAGCAATTCTATTAAATAGATAATATCCCCATAAGCATTCTGCAGATGCCAGAAAGAAATGAGCTATTAAATATCAGCCATTAGGGTGTAATTCAGTCAGATGCTTTTTTTCTGGGTTTGCTGCAAGTCTGATGGATAACTACCCACAAAGTTACCCTTAAGTCCCATCTTACCAGTGCCTCTCTGCGGCATCTTCCTCAGGACATCTCTTTTTACTGTGTTATGATAATTTCTTAAAAACTCCATTGAATGTATATTTTCTTCTCTATTTCCTTCCTCTTAAAAGGAAGTGTTCCAGCTCTATTTAATTCTTCTGACCAGAGGTCAAGCTGCTTGCGGAGGCCGCAGACACACTTGGATTAGACTCTTTGCAGCACCTGAGGGAAGAAAGTGCAGCAGGCGGTGGCAGGCTCTGCAGGTGAGCTCTCAGCAGGAGGAACTGAGCACCGAGCAGCTGGTGGGGATGGCACAGCCTCATCTCAGTCTGAAGTACGTCTGAGCACTCACACAAATTGCATTTGACTTCTGGGGCCCTGGGGATGCCTGTCGAACAGGGAGAGGACTTAACAAATAGTTTGTAGGGTTTTTTTGCCCTCAGCCTGTACGTCTGTGACTAACTAGGCGTTATTAAACACAAGCTCTGCAAATACTCAGATTAGTGAAATATAGCTTGCCAGGAATGTATATATTGGGTTTGCAAGCCACCAAAAGATTCAGCAAATAACTTACAAAATTATGTTGTCAAAGCCTCACCAAATTCACACAAGCTCAAACTCCGTGGCTTTGAACAGGGCTAACCAATTTTACATTCTGTCTTATTCAGCAAGTAAATTTAATCTTGAAAGTAAAATAGGAAAGGCTAAGGTAAATCTTATTCAGGTTAATCTTCCTTCAGGAATGTTATGGCAGTGGTGAAATCAACGTGTTGAAGACAAAATATGCCACTTATTTCTGTGTGTAAAGACCATCTCCGGTAACATCGGGCAGGATGGGTACCACTGCTGTAGCTGTGAGGCTTCACCGTCTCCCCTCATCAATACTGCCTGATGCTGGTTTCTCCCGGGAGCAGGTTAGTCCATAGCTGTTTACCGTGAGAACTGCAGCTCAGTCCTCATCACAGAAAAGCTGCTCCTTGTCCTACAGACCCTGGTACTGCCTCTCTTCTCATGGCAGTATTGCTATGGAGGTGTTTATCAACAAGCCAAGCAGTAAGATAATATCTGAACTGTTACGACAACATGCTATGCTCACTACCAGAGAACAGAGTTTCCACCACTAACACCTTTTTGATGCTTTTAATTGGAAACCTCATAAATAATCTTTTTTTTTTTTTTTTAACACATCAATGAATACTTAACAAAAAAAGGTGAATACACTCTGTTACATTGCTGGTTGTGTGATACTCACTCCTTAGGATAGAAACCCAGGTGGTAGGAGTCATCGGGAAATGGCTGGAGAGCGGCCCTGAGGACAAGGGCCTTGGTGTGCTGATTGACAAGAAGCTCATCATGAGCCAGCAATGTGTGATCACAGCCCAGAAGGCCAACCGTATCCTGGGCTGCATCAGAAGGGTGGCCAGCAGGTCAAAGGAGGTGATTCTGCCCCTCTACTCCACTCTCGTGAGACCCCACCTGAAGTACTGCATCCAGCTCTGGAGTCCCCAACAGAAGAAGGACATGGACCTGCTGGAGCATGGCCAGAGGAGAGCCGCGAGGATGATCCGAGGGCTGGAGCACCTCTCCTATGAGGAGAGGCTGAAAGAGTTGGGGCTGTTGAGCCTGGAGAAGAGAAGGCTCCGGGGAGATCTTATTGTGGCCTTCTAGTACCTAAAGGGGGCCTACAGGAGAGCTGGGGAAGGACATTTTACTAGGACACGTAGCAATAGGATGAGGGGGAATGGTTTTAAACTGGAAGAGGGCAGGTTTAGATTGAACATTAGGAAGAAGTTTTTCACTTTGAGGGTGGTAAGGCACTGGAGCAGGTTGCCCAGAGAGGTTGTTGAGGCCTCATCCCTGGAGGTGTCCAAGGCCAGGCTGGACATGGCCTTGGGCAACCTGGCCTAAGTGTGAGGAGTCCCTGCCCATGGCAGGGGGGTTGGAACTCAATGATCTTCAAGGTACCTTCCAACCTAAACCATTCTATGATTCTATGATCAATGTCCTCCCTTCCAGGGCACAGAGTCAAAGAGGAATTCAGCATATAGTCCTGTAAGCAAACATCACAACCCCAAAGCCATATAATTCAATCCAGGTGCAGTTTAAGATGCTAAGATTAGGATTCACAAACAGACACATAGCTACTTATGTCTCTGTAACTGAGAGGATATGTGATCCTAAGACTGGGATGGCAGCACCTACAGTACTGAGTAGTGGATGCCATCCCCGATGTATGACAGGGAGGTACTCAAGTATCTTACCACAACGTTGGGCAAGGAATTTCTGAGACAGTGGTATTCAGAGCTTGAAAACATTTCTTGGACTTAATACTTAAAATTCATCTTTGATATACACAAATAACTTCATTTCCTTTGAAGGAGTATCTGAAATGCCTCTAAGTGCCTGTGTGCATCCTGTCCTACATATATAAATCTATTCTTTAAAAACACATTTTGTTTCAAATCTTGCCCTGAATTTTGAGGCTCCAGAACCAAGCTTCTTCTTTTATCCAAGACACAGTATTACAGTTTCTGCTTGCACAAATTCGTATCTGCTCAGAAACATACTAAAATCAAAGTCATCACATAAAGCAAGGTTAAACTAAGACAGCAATCTGTCTGGCAGGTGAAAGGCTGCTGCTTTATTTACTGAGCCTTATAATCTCTTGACTTGCAGTTCACTGCCGGAGAAGATTATGAAAGAACTACAGCCCCTATCCAAGTGTTACAAGTCTATATTTGGTATCGCATAGAACACCTATAATAAAGGATGAAAAAGATTGCCAAGTATGAAACATTACCTAGTAGGTTGACAGACAAGGTCTGGAGCTGCATTTTGGAAGACGTGAAAAAACAAGTTGGCATTTATCAGTATCAACACAGACCCTTTCCTAGCTCTTTCCTATCACGGTTCAAAGCCATGCATGAGCTGTATGAACTGAATTAAAATCAGAGGGTGCCGCACAAATTATTTAAACACAGATTTGGATTTTCAAAATTTGATAACAGGACACTTTTAACGATCTATTTTTATTAATTCATTAATAATTAACTTGATTGTTATACACACATGGGGTCTCCGTGGGCTGCTTCAGTAGCTCATTGACTGTCCTCAGGAGGCAGCCTTGGTGCCCTATTACCTCTGTGAAAATCAGTGTGACCAAAATATGCTTGTGTGAGAAGAGCTGAAAAAGGGTAGAAGTCTAGCCCACAATTTACATGCAATCTATTACGCTTTTGGTAATAGCAAAGTGACAGTAGAAGTCCTTTAAAACACCCCAAAACATTCCTGTAACTGAATTACTGGTGTGGGCTCAGTATTTTGGAGTGGGCTGTGACAGTCTGAGGTACAGAGAAAGGCAAATCACTGGCAGAGAGCGCTGAGTCAGCATTACCCGTAAAACAGCCCAGTTATAGGCTGACACATTTGCAGAGAAAAATCACAGCTTTTTTCTTTCGTTATTATTATTTTTAAAAGCATGAGCACGGTGGGCCTTCTGCTACTATTTCTAGCCATGAAGGGGAATGACTGACCATCTTCTACAAGATGCAAAGGATGTCTCCTTACAGAAGCTATACGTACATGTACTCTCACAGCGTGGGCTAGAAAGAAAACCTAGGGATAGATTAGGAAAGAATTGTAGCAAATATTAGTTGTAGTTGGGCAATATTTAGTATCAGCCTTCAAAAACTGGTATTTTCCTCTCCTGCTTATTTTTTCTCTGTAAATGCACAAGTAAACAAATTATGATGGAAATAACTGCAGAAATTAAAAAACAGAAAACTGATTAGGATTTTCTGTTAAAGTGCAAAACTTGAGCCAACTACTCACATTGTTTTGAAGAACTATGACTGTCCTGAGGAATGCATCCTGTTAAAACTAATCCAAACAGCTTAAATATTCAGATATCACTTTGCTATCAGCAGTTTCATGAGAAGTTTCTGATCTGCAGTATAAAATGCTCTAAAATATTGATAACTAATTTAAAGCACACAAAAGCAAACCGCAAGCTGTACCATGACAAGTTATAAAGCGAAATGTAGTTAATTTGGGAAAATATGTCTCATCAACTATTGTTCCCTAGGATTGCAGGAGAATCAGTTTGATCGCAAGTTCATAACAATGCATCTTCCCATCTTGATGCCTCTGGAACGTTGGTTTTAAAAGCAGGGAGCACTGTCACAATAAATATCTGCTGCATGCACAAGATAATAGACACTATCTAAACGCACATATATAGGAATTCTTGCCTTACAGCACTTTGGTTGAAGACTTATTTGCTCTTTTACTTGCATGTATCAGACAAGGGAATATTTGCCACTTCAAATAAGAGTGGCAGAAATTTAATTCCCTCATCTCGTTGTCCTGTTGTCCACCCAATCTTGAGCAAAGTAGAAACCTTGGCTATGAAACCAAGGTAAAGGATAGGAGGCGAGCTGAAACCAGGCTGCCAGGCAGTGCCATCTAGGGGTAAGCCACCAGGACGGTGTCTTCCGCATTATTCACGCTAAAGAGGCCAGACCTATAGCTGCTGTAGGATAAAATACCTCAGGGCTTGTATGCCCTAAAGCTGATATGGTTTTCCAGCTCTGTAAGACGGTGGAAAAAGATGCAAAATATCACTTACGTCCTTACAACCTCATTTCTGTAACAACACCTCCATGAAAGTCCTATAAAAATCTCTGTAGTACTTCAGTGGAATTATGTCATGGTTTAACCCCAGGCAGCAACAAGGACCACGCAGCTGCTCACTCACTCCCCCCACCCCAGTAGGGTAGGGAGAAGAGGGAGAAAAGGAGGGGAAAGGAAAAAACTCGTGGCTTGAGACAAAGGCGGTTTAATAGAACAATAATGGAAAAGGAAAATAACAATAATAATGACAGTAAAAGAATATGCAAAATAAGGTGATACAACACAAGTTGTTCTCACCACCCGGTGATTGGTTTCCCATCCCATCCCAAGCAGTGATCACAGATTCCTGCCCCCCAGCTGACCCCCATTTAGGTACTGAGCATGACATCTGTGGAACGGAACATTGCTTTGGCCAGCCTGTGCTGTCTATGCTCCCTCCCGGCTCCTATGGGAAGCTGAAAAAGTCCTTGACTAATGTAAACATCACTTAGCAACAACTAAAACAATATATGCTGTCAGCATTATTCTCATACTAAACCCAAACCACAGCAGCTACTAGAAAGAAAATTAACTCTATCCCAGCTAAAGCCAGGACAGATTATTAATAATGACATCAAAAAAGTTTGGGGGATTTTGGTAAAAATTTGTATTACTGGCCATACAGGTAGAAAAACAATAAAATAAGAGTTCTAGTAGGATATTCAAAAAGTGAGGGCAAAGATCCTAGACAGTCACCAGAGGTTCTCTGTCTGTCTGTTTATGCACCTGACTGCCTTAAAACTGGGTTCAGTACTTGGGGTGAGATCCTCCTACATTGTGAGGTGAAATGATGGGCTTTCTGGTCATTTGATCACGGCAGCAAGCAGGAGCCCAACACCCAGATGAGATTAATGGGGAGGTTGCAGCCCTTCTAGATGCTCCAGTGCCTCTCTTGGAAAGGATGCTCTTTGGCAAGACCCAAATCCAAGCAGCTCCACTCAGGTGATGTGGAGGAAGATGGTAAAATATTAATTCTTTACAGTGTGAAGCCTCTTCAGACAGCTGGGTGAGTGCTCTGGTGTGTGCTGGGAGAAGAAAAGTTATTGCCGTAATCAAGACTCAGTGCAGCTACCTACTCTGTTTCTTAATTTGCAACATAAATAACATGAAAGCTGCAAAGATGCTGACATGTTTAATGCAAAGATTAAGTTTTATTAGGGTTTACTGCAGCACAGCTATAGAAGCCATAGCCAAAATAATGGTTTTCTCACTTGAGAAAGTGTGTCAAGACGCAGAAAAGATCACTGCCCAAGGGAGTCTTTGATCTTGACACAATAGAGCGGTTAAAGAATGGAAGTGTTGTAATCCCCTCCTTGTAACAATGAGTGGAGGCAAAAAGAGATTAAGTGGGTAGCCCGAGGTCATATGGGAAGGTCTAGTGCAGAGCCAGGAACCAAAGTGAAATAAGACAGCAAAACAAAATACAGTCCCGGTGGTTTGAAGAATTCAGACCAGAACCCAGGGGCAATTATTTTTTAGGGAAGGTAAATTAAGTACTGGAACAGCTGACTGAGGTGGGTCTTGGATTCACTGTCACACCTGAATGCATCACACTCAGATGGGAAGTCTTTCGTACATGCCATGACTCCACAGGAAGATACTGGCCTGGTGCAAATATGACTCAGTGATTTGCAGAGATTCATAAACGCCCACCCACTGTTGCTCTGCACTTTGAGAAGGTCTCTGGCCTGTGCTGCGCAGGAGTACGTGCCAGTTTATCACAACTGCCATATCTGACCTTTGCCTTTAGGAATCACGAGTCCCTGCTCTGTCACAACATCTCCGGATGCCTCTTCCCAGAATATTAAACATGCTAAAAATCAGTCTGTTACCAAGCAGCCTAATGATGGATTAGGTGCTTACCGCTGAAAATCTTGGCTAGTTCTTGCAGCAGACAGCAATTGCCATGGCTACCCCTCACTTTACTTCTTGGGACTGATGCTGCACTGTCCTGGCACCACTCTAGCCCTCACGTGAATGTGAGGGTTGCCTGTGACGCAGCATCAGAGGAACGGACTGACAGCTTTTGCAAATCCCTGCTTTGCACTGCTATAAACAACCACAGAAGATGCAGGGGAGCTTTGAATGGAATAGCTGATCTTCTGAAAAAAAAAAGAAGTGAGCTGTATTAGGGCCACTCCATGCAGGGCACTCACTTGCCAGGCACACACCGTGGTGCCCAGAGTCTGCTGCCTCTGCCAAGGGTAGCACGTGCTGCTTCCAGCACAACTCTCACCGCCTTGTCTCACCCCAAATGCCCGTTGGCTGGGAGCAAGTCCTGTCTTGGCATTAGCGTGTTGAAATCTGTGGCCTGTGACACACAGAAGCTCAATTAGATTATCACAGCTGTCCCTGTCTGCGTTAAAGTCCATTATTCTAAGCCACTAGGTCCTCTCCCTTCCCCCAGCCTGAACTCCTGCATCACTTACCAGAAGAGGAAAGCCTACCATGTGGAAGTAATAACTGTAACCGCAGCTTATGTGTTTCGGTGACTTCCCACAATAGAAAACTGTACTGATTGATTGATTATAGATGTTAACTGTAATTCTATAATGCTTTTCAAAACACATTAAACAGCATAATATTATTGAGTATACAATTATAGGTGGCGTGTTTTTTCTACCTAGCTTCTGACTTAGGTAATTAAAGGTGTAGGGAAAAATCAATGAAAAACATAAATTCAGAGGCAGATAATTTGTGAAAGCAGTCAGCCTTGTCTTCTGAAAGAAGTCAGCTCTGGAATTTATTTTCATTTTGGTGTCTGACTCTTCCATCTTTACGTATTCCTTGAAGGTAGATCTTCATTTCTAGCCTGATCACTTGGCATTTAGAATAATTTAAAGGTAAATAATGACATCTTGGCATATCGCGGCTAAGGAACTGTCCCCTTGCCCTGTTGAGACAACTGTGTCAGGGCTGCAGGATCTGAAGAGCACAGGATCACGTCTTCTGCTGCAGTCCCTGTTCCCAAGCTGACCTGGGTATCTCCATTAGGCACTTCACTGAGCCATCTTCGCACTGAATGTGCACACACCTCCTGCAGAAACACTCTTCATGTTACAATGGCATGCTTGGGAATTGCACAAATACATTGTGCGCTGCTTCTGTGTAAAAGAAAGTCCTACCACCACATGGGAAAAATAGAATTTGTTTCAAGAAGGACAGTTGACCCTGACATTCAAAGTCCATCATTAAAGCAATTTTAAAAGTCCATCAAACAGTAGGATGGTACCGTGACCACTACTTCTGATAGCCAGCTTCAGGACTGCATACTCACTGGGAATGTCTCCATTGTAACACAGTCCAGAATGAAACAATTTCCAGAGCTCCTTCAATAAATAAAGATACAGACATGCCAGCTAATACATTTATTCATTGTCACTTTTTGCTGTGACGTGGCATTTATTGAATGAATTTGATCACAGTGGGATTGCATAGAGATTTTGCCTATTTCAAATCTTGCACTCTAATGTTACAGTACCATGTATATAATGAATAGTTTAGAAAGGAGAGCAGAAAATTATTTCATTCCTGTCTTAGAACATAAAGACCTAGAAGACACTTCATCAAATCGTAGGAAGGGCATTTTTAAAATGCATACAATATATATTGAGATATTTAGCTAAAAGATATATGTAGATATTTATGTCTGTGTGCATAAAAATAATGATATTATTTATAAATTTTATAGAATTGTGTAGTATATATTATAGTATATATAACACATACTACACAACATATATGTACATGTACTTCTCTGTAAATTAAACCAAAGCCTGCCACGAGTTAGGCAAGATGTGACCTAATGGTTTTGAGATTTGAGATTAATGGTAATGAGATTTCCTCATACATACCTACTTTGATGTTTTGGACAGTTTTTAGGGAAATTCACAGGAGTGGCTGCTCTTAGATGCAGGAAGCTCGTTTCTTTGGATCCTCTGCCTCGCTCAGCATTACTCTACCTTGCATATTCTGCTGATGTGCAAAAATACTGCATAAAATGACAAATGCCATGCCTTGGACATTGCAAAAATAGGTGTAGAAAGAAACGCTCAAAGTATTCTCAAGAAGTTATATATGAATATCTCTGGTAATAAAGGTCTGTGTACTGTTTTCTGACATGGTATAGAATTAGTCTGATACTATGCTTAATACATGCTGAAGACCCGTATCCCGTAACCGTGCACTCATCTCAGCATCAAACCCATCATTTCTGAATGAGCTACGGTATAACTTTTAGAAATATATTCAGTCCTGAATTAAGACTTCCAGTGATGGAGAACACACCAGCTGTTAGTTGTCAACACAGATAAAAATAACAGACTTTGTTTCTAGACTTAGTTCATTCACATTTTACTGCTGATCACTGAATCTCACTGTGTCTTACTCTCCTGAACAGAAAACCTGTTTATTATCAAAGGTCTGTTCCCCATATAGATATCTGCAGACAGAAAGCAAGTCACTTAATTTCTCTTGGATGAACATTGCAAGTCTCTCTCTCTCTGGCATGTGTGCCACATGGGAAATAATTTTGCAACTCTCTGTTAAAAAACACTTTCCATTTTCACTACAATCTCTACAACGTAAGACCACCACGAGTGGATGCTGTGTCAGTATCGGTCCTGTTACTGGCATTGCACAAATGTAAAACCATCCCCATAGTCTTCTGAGAAATTGTCCTGCTGGTAACGTCAAGTGTTTCTTAGCTAAGAGCCTTGCATGGGGAGCTCATGTTCAAGTGGTGTCCACCAGCACCATAATCAGGCAAAGTGGAAATGAGACAGGCAGGGATGGAAACAGGGCTAATGAGGAGTTGACGTCTTCTGAGTCCAGGTTTTCGGGTGTACACACCAGCTACCCCTTCTCAGATGAATGCCTGCACCACCAAGCTGCTGTGTATTTTGGCATGACAAACTGCTCTGGCGTACAAGTATCTAAAGGGTGGGTTGAAGGAGGATGGAGCCAGGCTCTTTTCAATGGTTCCAAGTAACAGGACGAGGGGCAATGGGCACAAGTTAGTACACAGGAAGTTCCGTTCAAATACACGGAAAAACTTCTTTACGGTGAGGGTGACAGAGCACTGGCACAGGCTGCCCAGGGAGGTTGTGGAGTCCCCTTCCCTGGAGATTTTCAAGACCCGCCTGGATGCAGTCCTGAGTAATGTGCTCTAGGCCATCCTGCTTTAGCAGGGGAGTTGGACTAGATGATCTCTAGAGGTCCCTTCCAACTCTGATAATTCTGTGATTCTGTGATTCTGTGATTCTGTTCGCTCCCATGCCCTGGGTTTTTTTCCTAAAAGACAGATCCTAAATGTATTCAGATAAAGTGTGGTCTAAGCAGGCTAAGAGGCACTCTACAATCCCACTCAAACTTCCCATTAATCTATCCTGTGATCTAACCTTTCACATGCAAGTTTCTGAGGTATTTTTTTTACCTCTATATTGTGTGTGATAGGGAAAAAGGAGAAAACGGGGTTTAGGTTGGGGTTTTTTTTTGTGTTGTCAGGGTATGAACAACTACAATGTAAACACTTCTCTCCCATCTCTGTTTCCTGGGCAGAGCTGTGGAAACAGTCTTTCATGTCTTTCCCTGATTTGGAGAAGATGAAAATAGCCACACCTCAAGCTTTCTTCCTTTTCCTTTCTTAATCATATTCACCTCTGCTTTGCAGGCCTTAGAGACATACAGTGAATTCTGACAGTGACTTTGTAATGTAAAAATTAACATTTGTCTGACATCCTGTTAATGTGCAATGATAATCAACTGGAGACTTCTGATCTAGTAAGGTTTGAAGGGAGATTAGCACAGGATGGACAACCCTTTTAATTGATTAAAAATGATAAGCGGAGAAAGAGCAAGCTGCTTCCAAAATCCTACAGCTCAGTGGCCAGAAGAGTGTACACAGTATATTTTCTAAATCCCCCGGTGACTAAGACGCTTTGACTAATATCTCCCCTGCACATTATTTCTCACTTTGGGAATACAAGAGGGTGCAGGTCTCAAACTGGCAGACCAAGAGGCGTAATGATGTCTACAGCAGTTTTGTGTTCTCCTATAGGGAAACGTCAGACAAAGCATATGTAACAGATTAAAAGATCAGACAGCTGCTGTAGGCTTGCATGTCAGAAAATCAGCTTTAGTTGTTCGGGTATGAGAGAAAAAAGGGATGATGTATTTGCATCTCTGTGTTTAAAATGCACATGCATTAGGGCAACCTTTTAAAATTATTTGCCAGGGAAAGTACATTCTCAGTAGCACCAGTAAGAATTACACCTTTAGGTTTACAATTATCCTTTTGAAAGCTTTACGGTAAATTTTAGATACACAAAGGAAAAATAATTCCAGTCTGGTTTTAAAGCCCTTGTATTTGCTTCCTGCTGAGCAGAAATATACAAAAACCCAGAACAAAAGCAAACCTAGCGTGGTGCAGACACTCCTGAGAAAATGGCTAGCGCATATCTTCAACATAAAGCTATAGGAGAGAAAATTTAATTAGGGAGCACCCTGGTGGTCAATTAGTGAAAGGAAAAACTTAAATCTGATGATGTGTGCACAACTATGACTTTGGCCATCAAAGGTACTGTTCATACAGCAAAAAGAAACATGGTTTAGGACTGTTATTGTCCTGCACGTCTCACTGACTGTTGCCATATAGTGTGTACCTTCAAGAGCTGTTGGCAATATGTGAGTAAGTGCACGTTTATATACCACGGTGAAGAGGGAAGAACAAAACCCTAGACTGACAGATTGACAAATCTGATGCTATTTTGTATTCTTGTGTTGTGTGGTTGCTCTAGGGACACAGGATCCATCGCAGACTGAGTCACTGCGCTTTTCTACTTGCTCAGCTAGCTGCTCTCCTTCTGGTTCAGTTCATACTGGTAGATATTTTTTTTTCCTGTGGAATTTAGAAATGCTGTCAGTGGGGAGGACTCCTTGTACAAAGTGCTGCACAAATACACACCCCAAAGAGAGTCTGCAACTCAAAAATTACACAATTCGAGAGAAAGCACAGGTACACACAGTGAAACACAGGGAATAATGGGATAGTATTTGACAGAGTAACAGACAAAAAGCTTTGCTGTTGTCGAGGGTTTTGTTTTCTTTGAAATAATCAACTCAAAGGAGAAAAAAAAGAAGAAATGTGAACAAGGAAAATGAAGTGGATCTGATGTATTTATGGGTACTGTGAGAGGGAGACACTAATAAGACCACAGCCAGACATTCTTGAAAGTCAACTGTTGATGTGTGGTGTGATAAGGAAATGGGAGCTGCAGAACACCATCAAAGCATCAGGCTAGGCTGGTGACCACGGGGAGTGGGTGTGAGCAGGCTGGGATTGCCTCTGCCAGTGTACGTAGAGATGTTGAATTAATCAGCCATTAGACACCAAAAGGCTGGGGAAGAGTTACAGCCATGTGGGCAAACCATGAAAGAGACAGAGAGCTCTAGAGAAAGAATTTCCGATACAGGCTGAACAGGAGAGTTAAGTTAGGGCCAAGGCCACTTCTCACAGGTAGATGTGAGAAATAGGTAGGGTCAGCATTGGTGTCTGTAGGGGTCCCACAAGAAAACAATAAAAAAGGTGGGGAAAGGAAATTCAAAGGCCTCTCTCAGCTTTGTTGGCTTTGACAAGACATCTACATATCTGGAGGGACACACTAGAAACGTAGGTGGGGTTTGTAATTCATGTACATTAAAACACTGGATCCATAAACTATTTCAGTGGAGAGAGCAGCTACGTTTGTGTAAGTTCATAAAGATATGAAGAGGGAAAAGTGGAAAGACCAAAGCATGGAGCTCTTTGGGGATATTTGTCTCTAAAGCCACAGTGAAGGAACCCCAACCGGACAGCAAATTTCTAAACGTGCCTGTAGGCACATTCCCCTAGGAACTTTATTCTGGGCTATTTGTGTACGCCTTTAAGCAGCAGTATTCACGCTGTTTGTGCAGCAACCCTATATCCTGTGCACAGCAGTGTTTTTATGAATCTCTGAGTCAGTTCTCATTCCATTTCATGCAGCTTTGACTTGCTGTCAGTATAATAAGTTCACCAGTCACCTATGCTGGTATTCTTATTATTGTCTGCCTTTAATGTTCTTCTATGCCATCACTTCTTCATGTTATGCATAATCTGGATCATAATCAGTCTGTGTGGACAGCTATGTCAGTGAATGATGTCTACTGATACCGTGAATGAACATCTTTACACTGTATAAACGAATACAGGCTTGCTTTCATCAGTCTGCACTGAACACTAACCCATTCATATTGTGACTTACATTTCAGACGACCTACCTATAGCAAACAATGGGCTTTAGTTTCTCTCATCTCTTTTTGAAGTTGAAATGTTGAAATACAGGCTTTTCTTCACAAACCCTTTCTTCTCAAAAGAGGGGGTCAGGTTGTTGATAACAGTCTTAAGCAAACCATGTTTGCTAGAAAAGGAAGATCAAAGAAAGCGTACCACCCCCGACGGGCAAGACTGGCAAACTGGTAACAACAGATGAGGTGAAGGCTGAAGTACTCAACAACCTTTTTGCTTCAGTCTTCCCTGGCAGCCTCTCTCCCCGCACCTCTCAAGTGGATAGACAACAAGGCAGGGACTGGGGGAGTAAAGTCCCTCCCACTGTAAGAGAAGATCAGTTTCATGACCATCTGAGGAATCTGAACATGCAAAAGTCTATGGGACCTGACGAGAGGCATCCCAGAGTCTGAGGGAATTGGCTGATGTAGTTGCCTGGCCAGTCTCCGTGATATTTGAAACATCATGGCAGACAAGTGAAGTCCCTGGTGACTGTAAAAAGGGAAACTTTGCACCCATTTTTAAAAAGGGGAGAAAGGAGGACCCTGGGAACTACAAACCTGTCAGCCTCACCTCTGTGCCTGGGAAAATCATGGAACAGATGCTCCTAAAAGGTATGTTAAGGCACATGGAGGACAGGGAGGTGATTCAAGACAGCCAGCATGGCTTCACCAAGGGCAAGTCCTGCCTGACCAACCTAGTGGCCTTCTATGATGGAGTGATTACATCAGTGGACAAGGGAAGAGCTACAAATGTCATCTATCTGGATTTCTGTAAGGCCTTTGACACGGTTCCCCAAAGCACCCTTCTCTCTAAATTGGAGAGATATGGATTTTATGGGTGGACTGTTCAATGGATGAGGAATTGGCTGGATGGTGGCATCCAGAGGGCAGTGGTCAATGGCTCAATGTCCAGATGGAGACTGGTGATAAGTAGTGTCCCTCACATGTCTGTGTTGGGACCAATACTATCCAGTATCTTCATCAGTGACATAGACAGTGGCATTGAGTCCACCCTCAGCAACTTTGCAGATGACACCAAACTGAGTGGTGCGGTTGACACACCTGAGGGATGGGGTGCCATCCTGAAGGACCTGGCCAAGCTTGAGAAATGGGCCCATGTGAACGTCATGAGGTTCAACAATGCCAAGTGCAAGGTCCTGCACCTGGGTCATGACAACTGCCAGTATCAATACAGGCTGGAGGACGGAGAGATTGAGAGCAGCCTTGAGGAGAAAGATTTCGGTATACCGGTGGATGAAAAGCTCGATGTGAGCTGTCAATGTCAATCCTAAACTGGATCAAAAGCAGCATGGCCAGCAGGTCAATGGAGGAGATTCTGCCCCTCTGCTCTACTCTGGTGAGACCCCACCTGGAGTACTACATCCAGCTCTGGAGCCCTCAGCACAGGAAAGACATGAACCTGTTAGAGTGGTTCCAGAGGAGGGCTACAAAAATGATCAGAGGGCTGGATCACCTCTCCTATGAGGACAGGCTGAGAGAGTAGGGGTTATTCAGCCTGGAGAAGAGAAGGCTGCAGAGAGACCTTATTGCGGCCTTTCAGTACTTTAAAGGGGATTATAAGAAAGATGAGGACAAACTTTTTAGCAGGACCTGTTGTGATAGGACAATGGGTAAGGGCTTTAAACTAAAAGAGTCTAGATTTGGACTAGACATAAGGAAGAAATTTTTTACAGTGAGGGTTGTGAAACACTGGCACAGGTTGCCCAGAGAGGTGGTAGATGCCCCATCCCTGGGTACGTTCCACGTGAAGTTGGACGGGGCTCTGAGCAACTTGATCTAGTTGACGATGTCCCTGCTCATTGCAGCTGGGTTGGACTAGATGACCTTTAAAGCTCCCTTCCAACCCAAACTATTCTATGATTCTTTGTCTTTCTCTACTAATTAGATCAGTTGCTGTTTATTCATCCTTCAGACTATTTAGCAATTATTTTATCTGTTTTTAATATATTTTCAAGTATTCATGGGATGATATATCAAATGGGCAACTAAACTCTACCTACTTCATCTCCTATCTTTGCATAACCTACTAATTTTGTAACAGTCTTACAGCACCAGCTGTTCAATATCCGATTATGTTGTTTGTTGTTTATAATTCCTTCATACTTACACATTCAGATTTTTTCTCTTAATATTTATTCCACCGATGACATCTAGACTTCATTTTGTCAATATCTGGTTTAACGAAGCCTTTAATACTTCATAATTGATCAAACTGCTGTCTTTAAATATCAGCATCCAGGTTGTCATCAGTTTTATCTTCTTATTTAGCAGTAAACCTCTATGATACTTAAAATGTTTCCACGTATTATTTGTAAAAGACTTTCTGACTTCTCCCAACTTTTTTTGTCTAGAATTACCTCATTATATCTTTAATTTTTTCTTTTCCTATAACGCTTTTCTCGTTGTATATGCAGTTACCCAAGTGTCCCTAACCTAGTTTCATTGATACACTTCATAGTCACATTTCTTAACACTGGACATTGGCCCAGCTCTCTAATGATCTTCATTAGGTCCTGTATTCTTATTTGTGGTAACTTAATGTCTGAGTCATCTTCATGTTTGAATATAAAATTCCAAGAAGCTCTTGGCACTTCTTAGACCATGTGCTGCTGAGACTAGGTAAGCATCGTGAGTGTGCTTTGCTCAATTATTTGTGTTCGGTCCTAAGCTGACAACATGATTATTAATTACATTTTGCAGAATTTCAGTTCTCTTCCTGCTAATTGGACTGGGATGCTAATGGCTGACCTTCTTTTCAGTCTTTTGCCCCCGATGGCTTGTCTGTTAAAAGACCACATCTGACCACTTGTGTAATTCAGTGTGTCTTGTTACTGCAGCTGCTTAATTAGGAGTCATGTCTTTATAATAAACTACATAGGCAGAATTAATTTCTCAGAATTTCATTTACTGAGAGGAGCTGGAATGGGGATTTCACTTGAATCATTTATGATTTCATCTCCTTGACAGATGTTTATAAATATCTACACCTGAACTGGAAATAATGTTATATTCTTATTACCTGCTTCCAGACATTATTCTTAATCTGCATGTACATCTCACAGAAGCCAATGATTTTGATTTGTTGAAAACTTCCCTTTTTTTAATTGATGTCTAAATATTAAAGTGACCATTTGTTCTGCCTTCCCTCAAACTAGAAGTCCAGGGTTTCTTTCCCCTGAGTTAACCATCACATTGTTAACCATAAGATTTAGCTGTAGGTGAAAAATTCATTAGGTTCTCTCGCTTTTGCAGTGGATTGCAAACTTGGGCTGTTGCCTGTCTGTGACTGAAAGTCTCCAGGAGGCAGCCCAGTCTGTAGAGCTTTCCTGTATGTCACCACCAGGATTCCACAAGCTACCAAGCATCATGCATGTACCCCTGCTGGCTCCCTTTGAGATGCTGGGACAGAGACCAAACATTCAAATACACTGGCAGAAGAGGATAAGCAACAATTTAACATGACTGAAGTAAATATTAACACCTCTTAAAACACACCATTGTGTTTCATATGGCTTACCTTGTGGTAGAAACTATTAATCAAGGCAATGGGATTTCAGAAAAGCAGTGTCAGATAATGATGCAAAGTGTTTGGTATCCTGTTACTGCCATTTAATCCAGCGACTATCTAGTGTAATATATATAGAAAAATCCAGGAGAAAGAGGTCTTTGGGCTCCATCACTTTGGCTGAATACCTCACCACTAGATAATACAGCCACACTTCATTTCTCTTGCTTTACTGGCTGTGCAGTGGCTCAGCTTCAAGCAGTATTACAGAACGTGCCTTTTCTTGAAGTCAGTATGGTCATTGTTCTGGGGTCTGTGACCACAAGCCATTGTGACTTGTGGTCAGAGTGCAGTCTTTGGATTCAAATCCCTCCAACAGGGAAAATCCTAAATGAGTTTCTTTTGGCTAAAAGAGAAGTGCTCTTGCTATTTGGATACTGGCAAAAGATATATTGGACCTGCTCCAGTAAACTTTTTAAATTAACATATCAGGAAATTTTAGCTATGCTTACATATTTTTTACTGGATTAAACCGTAATCATCTCTGACTAGCCTTTGGCTTCCACTGGTGCTTTGGAAGGAGAAACTCTCATGGATCTTCAGACCAAGAAGCTTCTAAAACATGTAGGAGGCAGTTTAGGCACCACGAACTGAGGTGAGTCTGGGATGGCTTCAGAGGTGCCTAGAGGCTTTCAGGACTCTCGTGAATCAGACTCTGCTGTCAGTGAGAAGGCTTTCTGCCTGGCAGAGTTGCTTAAATTCTGCCAAATTTAGGCAAAGTGTAGGTGTAGGTGTAGTGTAGGTCCTTGCTCAAAGGAAATAATACAGCAAACTCTTATGTCCTGACTCACTCTGTGGACCTGACACAATTACAGAATTTATAGTGACACTCCCCTATACTGAGGATGCTGATGACCTGGAAAGGTTGAGGTTCTTTCATTGTTAGTCAACACCTCACTCAGACAGCACTTGCATTCTTTAATTTCTAGCTAAGCTTTTTATGCAAATGTGACTAAGCAGTACAGCAGGGCAACAAACCCTTTTGTTGGTCTCTAGAACAATATTTATAAGAATTAACATTGTGGAAACAATGTTAAACTAAAAATAATCTGATGACAAGACTAATCATTATAGGAGCAATACATTATAATACGTTATGACCAAAAATCCGGATAATGAGTTAAATAAGGAAAAGCAGCATAAACATTTAGAGATGAGCAGTAATGTCTAAGAGTAATTTATAATTGGAAAGGATATGAGGTTTATTGAGCTGGATTGCTACTTTGGCTAGTGTCTGAGGGTGAGAAATTTCTGCAGGGTTTGCTATTGCATGCAATCCCCCTTATTTTGAGAAATGCTGGAAGAACTGTTCCACAAAGGAAAGGTCCAAGGATGAAATCTTTTTCATCCTACAAGCTGATCTGCACAGGAGATGCTATGAGCATTGTCTGGGATAAGGAAGGCTTGGTGGGCGTCCATTCCTGCTGAAGGGGAGCAAGGTCAGATTTCCAGGGAATCACATCAGGATTGCCCCCCAATCACCCCCATATTCCCCTGTCAGAACATGCTGTCTCCATATCAGCAAAAGAGCTCAGGACTCTCTTGTAGCTTCAGGGATGTGGCAGCAGGGTGGCTAATGGGCAATCACCTTGGCAACCCTTGCTTAGTCTTCCTGTTCATGTATCTCACACTTTCCAAGACAAAGAATGGATCTTTGTTTCATTCTAGTGTCATATTTTGGGGGCAAAATTTCTGTTACTTAGTGGCTATTACTTACCCCACACCATATTCTTGACGAAGACCTCCAAATAGTTCCCATTGTAAAGTGAGGTTCCCATGATTTTTAGTTATCAATCCTGTTTCTGAATGTGAGACTGCCTTCTGCTTTTATCTGTATTAATGAGTTCATTACCTCCTTTTAGATGCTGCGACCCACTGACATTTTGTTTGCCATGTAATTCGTAACCAGTATGTCAGGACATCTCGTTGTCTGAAGATATGTCATAGATTATTTAGATGTTGCAAAGCAGATGGACTGCTTTCTGAAAAATAGGACTCTGAAGCTTAATTTTTAAAATTTTTTAAATTTTTTATTTTAAATCCAAATTAGGTCTCATTTCCCACCAACCTAAACATTTTATAGATGTTTTTAAAATGCGTTTTTTCATTGGTGCTGTCCCACAGCACTAATTTCCACTTTCCCCAGTATCTTTTTTTTCTATCTTTACTGAAAGAGAAGTAAAACATCTCTCCTGTTCTTCCACATCAGACTTGCCGATATTTTCGCTAAAGGACTTTTTCTCTACGTTATGTATGTGGTTGTATCAGGAGGCATGGGCACATGCTGGCATCTGACATTTTTGGACAGTTTTACCAACTATATATAGTAATCAAAAATGGAAACATTTTACCTGCCAGCATGCCAGCATGCCCAGGAAGGCAAGGGATCCCAGGCCAGTGGGTGCCCCTGTGGGTTCAGGAGTAACAATGGGACATCAGTCCCTCCTTAGGAGAGAAGGGGGGGAATGGTGTCAAGCAGGGGTGACAATAACTTTAACGTTACTCTTACCATGTTGGAAGGAGGATGGTGATTTACTAACAACTTGTACTTGCAGCTGGACATCAAACAGACCTGTCCATCTACAGAAAATAATGATTTCTCTATTCAGGCATTTCTTGTGACAAGGTGAAGAGGAAATTGCCCAGGGCACTTCTTTCGTGTCAGTCAGGCAAGTTCCTTGGCTCTCTCATGCTGTAGCTCTTGGGATGCTTATGGAGAAGCCTTCACAGGTGTGAAATGCAGCGTGGGGACACATCAAAAGCCCACCTGAAAGACAAATAATTGCATGATGGAGATTGGCATCACAATCCTGAGACAAATATGATCAGACTTTTCATAATAATCAAAATACCTGGCTTCCACTGTTAATACCCCAAAAGCTGGAGATGCTGGTGATCATCCAGTCCAGAAAAGCATGGCTCTTCCTTCATTTTCCAAAAGAAAACAAATGGTTGTGTTTCCCATTCTGTGCCATTTTTGCCATTCATCTGTCTTCAGATAAATATTTGCTTCCAACAATTTATGCCCTCTCTCTCGGTTTGGGTTTATAGCTTATCTGAATTGGTTTCACATATGGTACTGCAGAGGGTTTTGGTAGCCACAGATGGTGCATCTGCAAACATTTGAAATCTGCTTCACTATCCAAACCTTTAATACTTGTCAGTGTCCCAAAAAGAGTTAGTAAACGCCTGATGTAGCTATTCCATCATAATAAACAATAAGGGATAGTGAATTGAATGAGCTGTTTGGAATGAAAGAATCAAAGAAATCTTATCCCCTGATTCTGTAGCTCCAGCAATAATATCAGGAAGAGAATCAACTCACAGCAGGTAAATTAAAGGATAAGTTTTAGTTGGCTTTTCTGAGCTTCACATTCATTTCCTTTGTTTGATTTCAGTCAGACCTCTGTAATTAAATGACATTATTTCTATGTTAGCGTATTAAGTTTTACTGCTATTAAAAGAATACAGGGGAAGAATTTGTATATGTATTGCCTAAAAATACCAAAGTCCACATAAAAGAAAAAGCAGAATTATTAGGCAGACAAAACTGACTCATTAAGAAAGGCACTTACACAGAAATTTAAAATGATTGTCAGATATTTTTTATTTTCTGTGTTACATGAGTACCAGTACCCAGCTGGGCTCACCCTGGCTGAATCCTTCTCAGACAGAGACCTGTTGGTGGGCTGAGGTGGGGAGCAGGGAAGGGCAGAAGCACAGCCAGCCCCTGCTGTAGTACAACGTCAGCCCAAGCAGGTAGTTCAGCTGAAGGCTGTTGCCCAGATCCTGTCTACATGGTGACACTGTCTGGCCTTTGCTTCAAAGGCAATTCTGCGTGTCCCTGTAAGTAAAGGTAAGGACAGGGAGAAACACTGTCCTCTGTACTCGTGCAGAATTTTTGAAATACAGAGTGCCTTTAGCCCCATAAGCTCATCAGCAGTCCTGGCCCCCAGCTCTAAAAATTGCCAGGATGACTCCATAATACAGGGCGGATGGCAAGGCAAAGAAAAAGAAAAAGACTTTATCCCCATTTTGCAAATGACAAATTGAAGTCCTGCGAACACAAGTGACTTGCCCAAAGTGACATAGAAAAATCTGTGCCAGAGCTATGCCGTACTTCAGGTGAAGTGTGCCGAGGCCAGACTGAGCTGTATGGTGGGAAGCTCCTAAGAACAGACACATGGAAGGGTGGAACCAGGTGGATAGTAAATAGAAAGTTGCTCCCACAGACAGAGTTATCTGGAAAACTCCAGAGTTGGGAAAAGAGACCAAGACAGAAGGTAAGGCTGAGCTTAAGAAGAGTGGAACAAAGGAGGCTTGGAAGTCAAGAGCAGACCCTGGGATGGGAAGAAAGGGAAGCAGGATATAAGGATTTCATAGATCTGCTATGGTTAGAGGAATGCACAGGGAAATACAGTAAGTTTGGCAGCTGCAACTTTGCTGAAAAAGAAAGGAGAAAAAAAGAAGGTAAAAGAAAGATGAGTCTATTTCTCAAGGATGAACGATAGGGTGCAATGGTGCCTTGATAGAGTGTGTGTACATTTTGCAGTGAAAGAGGGAGCCACATTTGTCAATGGTCTGGGTGGGAGAGGAGAAGGGAATGAGTCCCAGAGCTGAGGCCACAGCAGGATGGGCAGTAAGGAAAGGTCTGTAACGGAGTCAGTCATTATACCCAGTGCTGTCCTGCTCAATGAGCACTGAAAGAACCGTGACATCCCTTCTGCTTGTGGACATCTGCTTCCTTCAAGCCTGCCGGGCTGGGAACTGCAGGGAAAGGTGAGCAGCAAGCTTCAGGCAGGCAGGAATGGCAGAATAAACAGGCAGTGGCTCGTGTCTCTCAAAGACATGGTCTTCCTTCCCAGCCATCGATAACAAGCAGGTTTAATCCCCAAGCTTGACAGCTTTTCTACAATTTGCTTGAGAGTGAGTGTATTTGCTGAGGACTCCCACACCCACATGTAGACCTCACTTCCTAGACTTTAAACGGCTGTCCAAGGATCATGACTTTGAGCAAGAGTTACTGTGCAATCAAAAATAGCATATTTCTGCAAGCAGGGGAATGAGAAGAGAGACTGAGTTTCTCTCTGACTGTACCAACTTTCAGATTTACACAGTGCAGCTTGAAACCATAACCGTTCTAATGAGGAAAATGTGCAGTCAACTGAACATTAACTGTTTTGGACACTATTACTGTAAAAATAAATAATCAACCAACTTTATCTCTGAATAGAAAACTCTGCAGTGGGAAGACTGACTGAATAACTGACATGATTGCTGAGGAAGAGATGGAAATAACAGTTTACAGTTCACAGGATCTCAATGGACAATCAACGTGGTAAATTAGGATGTGGCTGAAATTATAGATATAGTAATTAAAATTAGCTATGAATAATAAAACACAGTTCCTCTACAATAGAATAGAAAGTGCCGCTAGACAGAAACAGAATAATACTGTGCAAATGTACAGAAATTTTAATTTTTAAGAGAAGTTTGAATTGGCAAGAAATGTGTTCAGTATCTCCACTGACACTTTTCACAAGCTTATAATAGGCAGCCGTAAATTATTGTTGGAGAGGAATTTAATTTAATTGCATCTCAGCCTTATGAAAAACACTTTCTGAAGCATATTTTAAAGTCAGTGCTAAGGTGTCTCTAAATTACCACTCAGATGAAGTCTATTCATTTTGGCTGGCCGCAGTTTGACTGTACTCTCCTCTTTAGTCTACTGCTCTCTTTTAAATTGCAGAAACCTTGTTATGAACAGAATATCCATAAGCCCTGCTGTTCCAGCACAGCGGCTATTCACAACCAAAGCTGTTGCTGCTTTTTACATAACAGGAGAAAATTACAAAACCATAAAAAGTGTGTGTGTGGTGGTGGTGGTGGTGGTGGGTGTTATTGGTTCTTTCTCTGTTCCTGCAAAACTCCTCTGGCAAGTCACTGTCAACAATGTGGTGTGGAATGTAAGGCATTAGTTTTTTCTAGCAAAACAATTTCCACATTTTTAAAATCTTAAAGTGTAATGTGATTGGGCTGAATGAATCAGGACTGCAAAGCTGGCCAAGAAGCCCGTATGACATTAGATTTCTACTAAAGCTATAGTTTCAGATTCAGCAGGCTCTATAAACATGTCTGATTTCAAGGTATGGAGACGGTATGACTGAAGTCCTTTTTTGCCAAATCTGATCTTAAGTAGTTCCTCTTAATCAATTAATCAATGGTGAACATTCAGGCTTTCCAAAGGTAAAATTTTTCTGCTAGAATCACATGCATTCACGTTGAAAGTTTTCCCTTTGTCTTGTACAAATTCCAGTGACACGATGGAGGACACCTCTGGCATCTCCAACGCTTTTCAGCTGATGGGAATCTCAACAGAAAATTTTGTCTTAGATGTGTGCATGTGGACATTGGTAATGCAGTGGGGCTTTAGGAAAACAAGATCATGCAAAACACCAGTATAAGTTATTCATTATCAAGATAATACCAACAAGATAGGAGCATTCAGTTGTTATACACTGGAAAACAAGAAAAAAAATGGCCATTACTTTGCAGACGACCTTTTAACTTTCTCTGAGAGTGGCTGTGTACGTCCGTGAGTGGACGAGAATGCTGTGACACATGCTAAGCCTGCTTATCAACCCCAAGACACAGAAGCCACCCCCTATTTAATGATAAAAACTGCTTCATCATAAAAAGGAGGGTTGAACACATGGGTATACCGACCATATGTACGTTCTCATCACTCCCCCTCCCCGACCGAATCCTCATCACTCCCCCTCACAAACCAAATCAGAGGGCAGCCGGAGTGTTGGGACTCTCTAAATTTCATTTGTTCCAGGGGTAGGTAACACTCTCAAAGACTTAACTGAGGATTATGGAACCCAGATGGGGATGGGCTCCACTAAACCCCAGGGGAGACTCAGTGCTGGAGGATATGATAGCAAATTTGAGTTTTGATATAAAAGCATGATTATCCCTGCAATATGTCTTTTTATCTTTATTTCTCTTGTACTACATGTATTCTGGCAAATCTTTGGGTTCTCCAGCAGTTTGCTAATGATCTGTTATGTTATAAACAATCTTGTTTAGTTTTGTTGGGTTTTTTTTATTATTTTTTATTGAGCTGTTTCTAATGATTCGCAATTAATTATAACAGCTCTAAATTTTCAATTTAAACTAGTTTAAATTATTGCCCAGGCTTTTCCCATAGGCAGAGGCATGCTAGTAGTACAGTACTGGTGAATCAGATTTAATGGGAATTTTGAAACAAGCATAGCTGCAATTATGCCCAGAGAATCCCTGCCAACTTTTTAATGGTTTATTTTTATTGTAAAAGCATCTTTTAAATACCTTTGTTTCTCCTGGGATGGAAATTATAGTTTTACAGTGTTTCATGCCAAATTTTTACCTAATATGTTACTTAGCCATCTATTTATCATTACATAAACGTCGCGAGATGTATTTCAATAAAATAGAGAACCAATACAAGATAACATGCTGGAATTAAAGGTGTTTGTGTTGCTATAATACATCCAGTAATTCTTATTTTTATGTTACTCCTGATATTTTAAAGTGCTATGCAAACAATAAGTGAATCATAAAACCTAAGAACTCATTATTGCTCTATCCTTATTTTATAGATGAGGAAAAAGAGGGCACAGGAGCGCCCTGCCCATTGCAACAGTGGAGCAAAATGAGAAGTCCTGAAAGTGTTTTCTGAATAACAACCCATCTCATTAGAAAATTGTCTTTGAATTTACTTTTGTAATAAGATCTGGACTTTTTCTTCCTTCACGATGGATCAAAAAAAAAAGAGAAGGTGTTTACATTTTATTCGTCACATTGATAAATGCTGTACGTCCAAATTTTGAACATTCTTCCATTGCAGCTTGAAAACCCAGTGAATGCTAAGCAGTGCCAGTCAGCACGTGATAACTATACCTGCATCTTTCATGCGACCCCATTATGCATATTAGATGGGCTCTGAAAGCTTCAATTAGTACATTTGAAGTCCAGCCTCTACATGAGCAACTGGCTGGAGTATTTATTTGTTTATACAGATGCCGCTGAAAACAAAGCAATAGACGCAGCAGGAAATAAATTAGATATGTAAATTTTTTCTACCTGATTAACAGGGTACAAGAAGAATTAAGCACGAAAAAAACATGTAAAACATTGGTGGATAAAATGGGAACATATTCATGACCACTTTTTGATCATGAGATGTTATCGGACAGCAAAAATACTACTTAGATGTTCTGAATGAGGCACAAGGCAAATATCTTTGAATATGGTTGAATGTATTTTACTTTGGTTATCCTCGTCACAGGGAAACCATGATCCACTGACACGTGATTCTGAATCTCACACATTTTGTTAAATTCAGCTTTAGCAGTATGCTGGGCTGAGGCTCCAATCATACCTTTGGCAGTGGTACCTCTCTTATTTGGTATGAGTCGAGTGTGACACCAGTGATTATTACTATCACTATTTGCATTTTAGATATTTATGTACTTACCTACATCTCACTTTTGCAGACTGCGCTAACTGTGGCTCCCCCCGTCTCAGAATGGGTATCGCAGGAATAAGAAGGTACAAAGAAGAAATGTTTCCCCAAGAAATCTGTTCCACAGCTTGACATGTGGCATCCAGGGATTACCACTGCCGCTATTCACATCTTAAATGCTTACATACTTACTTATGTCACACTTAAGCAAGTGTGGAGTCAGATCAGGTTTTAATATCTCCTTATCTTTCTATTTAATTTGACCTAGCTAAGATTTCCAGACCCTACACCCAGCAAGCAGCCACCTGGAGCATGCCAGAGGACACCAAAGCAACAAAGACACTGAATGTCAATTAAAAAAACTAAAGGTATGAATGATTTTCCATCCAGGCCTAGAAGGATGACACTGGAAGTGCTGAATTTTAGGAACATTCTTCTTTTCTCTAAAATAGCTACTGAAGTAATTATAGAATAATCTCTATTATACGACTTGTGAACACCGTTGAAGATCACTATTTTTTTCCCTCGGTGATGTGCATTCCCATTGGATTGCTCAGAAGTGCAAAATATATTTGTTTAGGCAGGAGGACTCCTGCTAATTGTTTGATGGCACTTGCTGTGCTGGAGAGATTTAATATTTATGTTGTTGCTCTGAATGCAATGCACTTCTGATTCATTTTAATGTTGTTTGGATAGCTGTGAAGAGAAATAAAACGGCACAATATTGTTTTCCTATGCTGCTTGCAAAGTGACATAATTACTGCAAATATTGCCTGAGATACCCACTGAGACAATCAGGGGACTTAATTTTAGACGAAGCAATGTGTATCTGCAAGACTGAAAGCAAAACGGTGCGCTGCACTGATGGAGGAAGTGTTGGAACAGAGATCGCTGAGCACCAGGTTATCTGCCTACTCACTCCCAGCCAGAGGTTACATATTTTGAGACAACTGCCAATTTTTATGTCGGGCATACTGCACATTGTTTTACTTCTGTAACTCTCCTTTACAAATAACAGCCGAGATATTTGTGTGCTAATTGATTACTGTTTCAATCCTTCACAGAAAATGCACTTGTTATCGTGAACAATGAGCCGTTATTCCTTCAGAGACATCATTTGTAGGTTGATTGCCGTCTTAATGTTATGAAGCAGTCTTTCTGTTAGAGAGAGAAATGAGAAATTTTATGCTGCTTCTTAATTTTACACGTCTCGGTGCGAATGTGTGTCTTAGCGTCACTCTTCATTCAGAACAACCACTAATTTCCCCAAACTTCTGCCCACTCCTCCAGGGGCAGACCTTGTTCTTCCCTTTATCCATGCAGGCTCGTGTAATATCAGGTCCATTCTTCACAGCCTTCCTTCTCCCTCATACAAATGCTCATTTACCTTACAAACGCAGAAGTTTGGTGCCTGGACCAGCCTGTAAAAGGGCAGCTTGCCTCCTAGCATCGTGGGAGGAACTGTTCAGTTCACAAAACCATTTGGTCCACTGCAGAGGTGGGATTCCCACCCAGAGGCGGGAGGAGGTGAGCTATGCTCACGCTGCGTGAGTTCGCTTGGGTCCCATGTAGGACCCATGGCATAGCTTAGAGTGAACTCACGTGAGGCTGGCACTGGAATTAACAGTGCCCTTGTAAACGTGGAAGTCTCCGGCACTCTCAGAAGAAATGCACTTGCATAGATGCAAAGGCTTGGTGGTGAAACACTGTAGAGCAGCTTTACATCTCGCTGTACACTTGAGCATGTCCTGTTACTTAGAGGTAGGTCTCCTCGCAATGCTCAGAGCTTCCTGGGGGAAAGGCCAGGAGGCAATTTTGTGAATTTCACAGAAATAACTGGGAGAAACTAAATTAGATTCTACATTGTACCTTTGGGAGTTGTTATCCGGAGGAAAAAATCTTGAGGGGTCTTTTGATTGTTTCTGATTTGCATGATCCTTGGCAGCTCTGAAACACTCTGGATTCAGAGCATGGGATGGATGTATCCATCTTCCCTAGTATCCTGCCACCAAGCAGATGAAAGCAGATGCCCAGAGAAGAGAAAAAGAAAAGGTCAACAATATAATGATATTTCCCTAGAGTACTTTTCTTGCTTCAGGGAATCCCTGAGTCAGAGATGGTGCCTTTGTAATCAATAGTCCTGATGTTTTTTTTCTTTGGATAATTTCTTCAGTTATCTTTTGAAATCATAGACATGCTTTGCACCTGAAAAAAACTTTAGATTACCTGCACCATGTGACAAATTAATTCCTTTCATTTGCACTGGGTCTGCCATCTGCTTACTTCTGTTATCCTTTAGTTCTTGCTTTGGCAGAGACCATGAGCAGCCATTCTCGATGCACCTCTCTGTGAATTTTTTTAAAACGTGCCTCCTCTCCCTACTCCCCACTCTGATTTCTATCTTTGCTAAACTAGTGTTTGCTTAGCTGCTATTCCTATGGATGGAAAGTGTTCCACATTTTTAAAAATAGTTCCGTATTTTTGAACATCCCTGTCACCCTGCTCTCAAACTTTCCCAATTTTACTCTGTATTTTTTTGCGATTGGGGGATGAGAACTGCACAAAACAGTTCAAGATGTGACTGAACCATGGATTTATACAGCTGGGTAATGACATTCTCTGCTTGTTTCAAAGGCTGCTCTGTCTTAAAACTGATTATCCAGCGTAGCCTTGCCAGCCCCTGTATGCATATTGTTTGGAGGCCTGTAATTATGTAAGAGTCTCAGCTTGCATTTATGAGTTGCATAAACAATTTTCTAGCTTTTGTGACTAGAGGAAAAATCTGCAGGCTGTAAAACCTATAACTTTGAAATCAGAAGCTAAGAGAAAAACAAAGATGCATTATTTGGGGGGTGTTGTTAGATTTCACTCTTTTAAACTTGATTTCATGACTGTAATATTTGCGTGCTTTTTATTAGTATTGCAGTATTTTGTGCCACGTGGTATACAGATTGGATGAGCTACGCTAAATAAAGCTCATTTCTCAGTGCACGAGATATACTGCTCTCCATAGATGGGTTCCCCATCTCCTCACCCTAGCTCCATACCCGGCATGTCCTTACGTTTTGGCCTCTGCGTTCTCCCCACAGTCCATCTCTGACTGCATATAACCTGCTAGTAAGAGATTTTCTTACACATGTGAATTCCCGAACCTGCCCAGGAAGGGTTTCCTCTGCCTGCGAGAGGAAGGGTTGAGCTGGGATGGCTCAAATGGGCTCTAGGACTTGCAGTCTTAAGGGTCTGGTGTCACAGCAGTATTTGGAAACAAGAGCAGGGACGATAACCCCTCCACGTGACTTATTTTACTTCTGACAGCGACATGTCAGCAGCCAAACTCCTTCCTGAGAGCAAACACCCAGTCCTGCTGATTTTTTAAAATAAATTTCTGCCTCCTGCCTGTATTCTGAGGATCATGTCTGTTTGTTCTAGCTCATCAAAGTTAAGGTCAAATAACGATGCAAAATAATACCAGACAAAAGAGCTTTTATCACATGTTGTAAACCGCCTATAGAAGGAAATAGAATGGATATAGGCAAAACAGATAAACAAGGGTTAGATGTAGCTATAGGGAGGGAGCTGGTATTAAAGCAGGGTCCTTGTCAATAAATGCCAACCAATTTAATCTGAAGTGCTCTTTCCCAGCTGTGTAAGGACTCCGAGTGATAGATGTGAAATGAGAGTGCTAATGGAGCAGGTACTTATTCTACAGTCTTGTTCTTCTTCGTAGAACTGTAATTAGCTGCATGTCTTTTTCAAGCGGTGTTATTACTATTTTTATTTTTATTTTTATTGACCCTTGAATCCGATCCAAACAGCCACAATGCTTTTTTGGACTGCTGACATTACTTACTGGATGCTTAGAATAAGCTAAATTAAAAGTAGATGTGCTGTTCTATAACTAATTGAATAAATAATCTAGAATGTGCAAATTTATTTATCTATTTATTTCTCAAGACAACAGGTCCTTTGATTAGCCTTATCCAAATTCAGTTTCCAGTAGCTCTCCTTGGAAATGAAGTAGAACTATAGGGAGTAATGTGTGTGCCTATGTGTGCACATGTACATTTTTGTTTACATCTAGGAGGTTGAAAACTCTGAAAACAAACTTAAATTCAGTGATATCATTCCCACTGGAAAAATACTGTCATGTTTCTGATAAGATATATATCTTTAGTATCTCCTACACTCATATACCTTCTTGTGATGTTGTATTTTGAACAAATCATGCTGAAAGCTAACGGCCATTCGTAAAAATATAAGGTCATTGTAACCTGCAGGAGCAGAGATTCAGAATTTCTGATGCAGCAATTGTATTTATACATTTAAGTTAAGGAGGCTGAACTCCTGGAAAATTACAGGTCTTGTTTCCACTAGTTTAGTTATGAAAGTTGCATGAAAGCGTGATGGCTATTTTCTGTGCAAAATTTTTCAGATCCACTTTACAGTTCCATCTTCTACTGGCCTCACTGACTCTGGAAGACTTTCTCCTTTAAAAAGCTTTATTACTTTTTATACTAATTTAGCAAATTGTTTCTGGAAAACTTTTCTGGCTTATTACATTGTGATTGTATACATCAATTGTATACAGTATTGTATACAATTGTATTGGCTTTTATAATTATTTGTGCTTTTCTAAGGGTGCTTTTTAACACACAATATCTTTATTTTGTCATCTGTGTTGTTTTCCTGCATGTGTTTGGTCTTTATGAAATTCTAATTTTAAGAGTGTATATATGCTCTGAATCACCATTGTGCTCTCATTAAACATTCTTCATGGTTCCTTCAACAGCATTTGTTCTCCTTACTCTCAGTAATTTTCTTTCAGGAAATTCTCCTGTTTCTATTCAGGACCTTTTTTTAACACATGCCCATGTCAAATTCTTTTGTTTTTTTCTTTCCTACAGAGATAGTCGCTATGATAAATTTGGCCCAGTCTTCAGCTGCTATATCTTCAATGAGATCCTACGTACTGCTTGGGAGCATACCAAAAAAGTACTTCTCCTCTTGTAGACTTTCTGACTAGTTTCTTCATGGCTCCATCACTGATGATGTCTAAAAACATTGCTGTTTTCTTTTGGTTTTTTTTTTTTTTTTTCTTTTCTGGCTCATCTTAATATTTGGTTTTTGCCCTCACAATCTCTCTTATTTCCCTTACCATTTTTTACCATGCTCATTGTCCCTATTTCAGTTGGGTGATGAGTAGTGAAGATACAATACTCTTCCTACCAGGCAAAATACTTCAGATTCAGATTTCCACAGAATTCACTTTACCTGTCTTGAAATATTCTTCAACATCCAGACCTTCATCAGTGAAGCCTGCCCTGGCAACCTTATATGCTTTGCATCACAGAATTATACTGTCAAGTATTTTCTTGATTGTCTTCCTTTCAACAAGCTTTTGAACTGCCTGATCTAGCAATACCATTGTTTAAAGCCAATATTCCACTGCAACTTGTTCTTTGAAACAACATTTGTGAAGTTTCTTTTTAAGAGCAAAACCTAAAACAACACACACAGGAAAAACAATAGAACTGATAATTGGCTGAAGCCTGGTTTCTTCTCATGAGCTCTCTTCAGTGACCAATAAAAAATTCTGTTGGTGCTACTAAAGTGGAATTTAGTTATGATCAGGTTTGCTGCCTGGAAGTTAGACAGCATATAGATAAGGTGAGACCCCACCTGCAGTACTGCATCCAGCTCTGGAGTCCCCCACATAGGAAGGACATGGACCTGTTGGAGTGGGTCCGCAGGAGGGCCACAAAGATGATAAGAGGGATGGAATACCTCTCCTATGAGGACAAGCTGAGAGAGTTGGGGTTGTTCAGCCTGGAGAAGAGAAGGCTCCAAGGAGACCTTATTGCAGCCTTCCAGTACCTAAAAGGGGCCTACAGGAGAGCTGGGGAAGGACTTTTTACAAGGGCATTTAGTGATAGGACAAGGGGAAATAGCTTCAAACTGGAAGACAGCAAGTTTAGATTGAACATCAGGAAGAGGTTTTTCACTTTGAGGGTGGTGAGGCACTGGAACGGGTTGCCCAGAGAAGTTGTGAGAGCTCCATCCCTGGAGGCGTTTAAGGCCAGGCTGGATGGGGCTTGGAGCAACGTGGTCTAGTGGGAGGTGTCCCTGTCAATGGCAGGGGGTTGGAACTCGATAATCTTCAAGGTCCTTTCCTACCTAAACCATTCTATGATTCTATACCTCCTAATGATAAGTGCACTGAAATGCTAGCAGAGGCTAGCAACCAAGGGTACAGAATCTCCTTCACTGACGACTTTTCAGAAAGATAAACCTTGCACAAAGGGTCTTGTTCTGTCTCAGTACAGTAAGCTAAACCATGTCATCTCTTCCGACTTTAATTTCCTAACTCAAGTAACTTAGTTAAGCTTCCTAACCAAGTTTCAAACTTGCATAGTCCAAGTAACTTTTCTGTATGCCACAAACACAGCCTGACACTGACAATGTTTAGATTTCCTCTACTGTAAAATACAGTCCTCAGGCCACGGTGAGTCAATGGCCTAGCCATTAAAAATAAAAACATTTAAAATAAACACTCTTTGTACTAGAACTTTTGACTCCCACATTTCCACTTACAGAAACGTTACTTTCAGAATACTTAATGTAAATATTATTGCAAATATTACAATTTTATATCCCACAATCTGTTTTACACTGATTAAAATGAAGAGAGGAAATGTGAGAGACACATAGACTTCTGCATTTAAAATAATAATTCAAGAAATTAATCTGTTTTAATAGAAGTAGTTCATGAATTAAAGATGGAAAATTAAGGCAAAGAAAATGGGGAATCTTAAACAGTCCTTTGTTTGGGTTCAAATGATGCCCTCACTGCAGTCTTGTGATGACACCTGGAACTAACACATAAACGGTTATGTTTATCCCCAGATTTAGTACGTAAATGTGAGTATTTTTGAGTGAAGTTCATACTAACTAGGAAAAGCAAGACTGAGCATAAACAATTCTAAGTGACCACCCCTTCAGAGAACGTGCACTCAGGTAAACCCCGCACAGTCTCAGGGAGCAGCAGTCTGACACCCTCTGCTTTGCTTTGCTTCAGAGACAGGATGGTCCACAGAGAGGACACAACCACCCAGCAGCGGGACAACAAAGCACGCAGGGTGCTCTGGCGGATTGCAGTGCCTCTGTCCCCATCCCTCCTGGCTTCAGCTCATCTTGCACTGAAATGCAGCCAGTCTCCATGGGAACCAGCATCTTCCCCTCTGCAGGAGACCTGAGAGCTGAGATCCCTGGCTCTGCTGCTGCGTAGGTGCCACTGCGAGGGATGGGAAACAGAAGTGCTCCTGTCCAATATTCACTGTTTTTTTTTTTTCCAGTCCAATGGTTGGATAAATGAAGCTCTTAAAATGGGAATAATAAAAATACCAGAATCTGTTAATTTTTGCTTCAGCAAGTGGAGGTCAGTGCTTGAGTTAGCAACGGTCTTCCTTCTCCACCTCAATCTACTATGAAAGATTGCATGGCTGGACACATACCTATTTCTTTCTGAGCAAACCACTTTCACATGTCATCCAGTTTAGTCATCCAGAAGATGATAACCACAGAAACTAAAGTTCCTGCCCAGAAAGAATGCTAGACATAAATACAGAGCAGGGAGGGAAGTGGCCTGGAGTTCTTCTCATTGGTTTCAAAGGAAAAGAAAACATTTAGCGTGAAAGTATTGATCAGATGAAGTCAGTTGGAGAAGTTGTCTTTGTCACCGTCTGCTTCCTTGAGTTGAATGCCTGATTTCTTTGCATACAGCTACTGTTCACCTCATAACACTTATTAACAGATCTACCTGTGAAAATACATCCCTTTATGGTCAGCATCCAGCACTGCTGGAGGCTAGCCTCCGGGCAGCATATATAATCCTAGAGCATGGTTCATGTTGCTGGATGGCTTCCCTGTAGAAGAGCTTGAACAGCAGCGTGTGGGTGCACCGATTTACAATCACAAAACTTTGCATACAGTAAAGGTAAAATCTTCCAGTACAAAGTATTGTTTTTATAGCATAAGAATCTTGAGATCACACCACGAAAAGCTCTTTTATCAACAAATAAATGCCTCATAAAAAGGATATGTACTCTTTATTCCCCCCCCATTCCAATGACACTGACCTTCAATAGCTATAATGATTATAAGTAGCCTTCTTTTTAGCACAGTTTTACATGATACCAAAATAAAAAAAAAAATCTCCATTTTTTCTGTTCGGATTGGGATCCTCTTTTCACTTGCCATGACACGTATTTGCTTAATTAATCGAAGCTTACTGTCAATCTGTGTTTAATTCCCTTGGTAAGCTTGCAGATGACACCAAGTTGGGCAGGAGTGTCTATCTGCTTGAGAGTAGGATGGCTCTACGGAGGGATCTGGACAGGCTGGATCGATGGGCCGAGGCCAATGGTATGAGTTTCAACAAGGCCAAATGCCGGGTCCGGTCACAACAACCCCATGCAGTGCTACAGGCTTGGGAAGGAATGGCTGGAAAGCTGCCTGGCGGAGAAGGACCTGGGAGTGTTGATTGACAGTCAGCTGAATATGAACCAGCAGCATTCCCAGGTGGCCAAGAAGTCTAATAGCATCCTGGCTTGTATCAGGAATAGTGTGGCCAGCAGGACTAAGGCAGTGATCATCCCCCTGTGCTTGGCACTGGTGAGATCACACCTTGAGTACTGCGTTCAGTTTTGGGCCCCTCACTACAAGAAAGACATAGAGGTGCTGGAGCGTGTCCAGCAAAGGGCAATGAAGATGGTGAGGGGTCTGGAGAACAAGTCTTATGAGGAGCAGCTGAGGGAATTGGGGTTGTTTAGCCTGGAGAAGAGGAGGCTAAGGGGAGACCTTATCACTCTCTACAACTACCTGGAAGGAGGTTCTAGCGAGGTGGGGGTCGGTCTCTTCTCCCAAGTAACAGGAGATAGGACAAGAGCAAGTGGCCTCAAGTTGCATCAGGGGAGGTTTAGATTGGATATTAGGAAAAATTTCTTCACTGACAGGGTTATCAAGCATTGGAACAGGCTGCCCAGGGAAGTGGTGGAGTCACTATCCCTGGAGGTATTTAAAAGACGTGTTGATGTGGTGCTGAGGGACATGGTTTAGTGGTGGGCTTGGCAGTGTTAGGTTAATGGTTGGACTCAATGATTTTAAAGGTCTTTTCCAACCTAAATGATCTTACGATTCTAATTAATACCGTAGAATACCTCAGAATAAAGCACAAAAGGTAACAAAATTCAAGGTGTGTATTCTACCAATGTGCTTTTTCTTCATAATAGCCTTTATGATATAATCGGCAAGAGATTTGTCTCTCCAGTATCTGTAAACATGCATTCCAATAACGTCTATACTATGCTGAAGTATTTGTGCTGCTGGAAGTTCTACATGGAGAGAAAGAAAAAAATGGAAACAACGAACCAGTATTTCTATGTCTGGTATAAAACATTCACTTTTCTAGGAAAATAAACATGCATTTCACATAGATAGAAAATCTGAACAATATGATTCCTTCAATTTTTACATTCTTTCTCAGAAATACATTCCCAACAACGTGGTTCTTCATTAATAACATTAAAACAGAGTTACTCCTTAGTTATAATGTACTGTAATGAAGATAAATTATTTCCACACAGCTATTAAATGAAGATCACAAAGGACTGGTAACACTTTCCCTGAACTTTTAATTAGAACAACAGTGTAGGGTTACAAACATGGTTCAGTCCTGAGAGATGTTCAGTAGTCAGAGCGGTGTGAGGCTATCTTAAATAATCTTTTTTTCTTTCTGGAGCATCCTGCTACATACTCAGCCCTGGTTCCAGGCTGGTGCTTGGCAGGAGTGCTTGGAACCATCAGCTGACTCCAGGCATGCCAGGACATACCCATAAAACCTGTGTTACCCAGACAGGACAGGCCCACAGCATGGTAGATGGGTATCCGTTTGACATCCCCAAAGGTCACCAAGACTCAGTATCGGTGAATTCAGATAATCACAAAACAAATGACCAAGGAGCAGGAGCAGGGGTTGCAGAAGGATTGAGTTTAGAAAAGACTCCAGGAAATGCCAATCGTGCACAGCCAAAAGCCAGCTAATAGTGCATCTCCATTTCAAGTCTGAGAATAAAGGCACTAATCCCTTTAATTACCAACCGCACTGCACGTGAAACACTTTACAAGATAACTACATTCTAGGAACTGAGCTGCACAGACTGCGAAAGTTAACTTTTTTTCCCTTGGATAAAAAGGACTGTGTAACGATAAAGGAACTCCTGGCATTTGCTGAGGCTCTTTCCTGAAAGCACTAGCTTTTGTCTGAAGATTGAAGCCCTGATCCTGTAGAGAGGGAAATGAAACCTCCTGAAGGCTGATGGTTCTTCTGGGCAGTCCTTGCAGGATGGCAGCACCGACTTGTTTTTCATCTGTTAAAGTAACCTGCTGTGACCCATATACAACCCATGTCTCACAGGACCACCTCAGATGCACTATTTCCTCCACTAAGAGTTACTGCCTCTGACTCAGTCGATGGCACAGAAAGCTTCATCCCCTTGCAGGCAAATTACTTTAATTACTTTCTGCTGCTAACACTGGCAGCATGAGGTACCTGAGAGCAGATTTATCTGAGCCATGCCCAGTTAGACTTTTGTCTCCCAAGTGCAACACCAACTCCAGTGGGGCAAAGGAAATGCCAGGACTGCAAACACAAAAGCATTAGCTTCAGTCTGCAAGGGTTCGCTTCCCCTACTCCTTTCTTCTCCCAACAGCTTAGTGGAGATAATTGCTATTTGCAGACACTCTCCCTCATAAACCCGTTTTCCTACAATGTGTAGCATCCTGTTTCTTCCAGTGTTTGCAAAGACGCTTTCAGTGATAAAAAAACAACCCTGGTATATAACTTGCCTCGGACCCAAACTTCATAGAAAAAACCTACACTGTCAAAAAATAGGTATGTCAGTGAATGGTTCGCAATCAGTCGAACACAAGAAAACAGGTAGGCTTTGCCTGGCAGTCCTGACTACATGTATTTGCTCTCATTAGTCCATGCTATTTTGCTGTTGTTTTCCCACTGTGAAAATTGCTGTATGAATCCACAGTGGCTCTTCCAGCTGGAAATAATATATATTACTTTAAGATTCTTGGGAGGAGCAATCATTTGTAATTTAGTCATGCTGTGTCATTCCAGGGCAAGCAATATGATCTGACACGTTGTTTACAGTATAAAGATGTAGCAGAAATAAACCTGGCATGGTATAGAATTATTCTGATATTGAAAAACTAGTGCCCATCAGTACATGATAGCCACCAGATATGAAACAAGGGGGGTGGAAACTGGGTGGAAACCGGGTGGAAGATAGATGTTGCTACAAAAATCACATTTGAAAACTTTTCCCTCTTTTTAAAAATGACATGGATTCCAGGGGAACCTCACTTACAGCCATTGACAGAGATTCTTCTTCACCGCAGGTGATTTTGTTGAAGATCTTTATGGTTACTACCACCTTCAGCTATGCTGTGTTTTCTCTGGCTGGCCTTCCACCTGAGCTCATAAAATAAGCCATAGAAAACCACAGCAAGAATGAGAAAGAAGGAAAGTAGACAAACCACACCTGATTTGGCAGAATATGGCACTAATGTTTTGGAAAGCACATTTTTTTTCCAAGGACTGCTGGAGAAATTATCCTATAGACTGAAATGATGCTGTGGAAAGGGCAGTGTGACCCTTTTTTCTTGATTCCATTTTCTGGATGAGACATTATCACACAGCACCCATAAAACCTGATTCCCTGGCAGTTTTTTTCCCTGAATACACTAACGCTAATATTTTTAGCAAAGTTCAAGGTTAGGCAAGTAACATAATATCTAATTAAAGGGCTCCTCAGCTTCTGGTGGGCCCAGTTTTATTTCTGATCCTATTTCACTTCCTGTTCCTCTGTAGTGCTGTTGCACGTGTGTGGGGTGAGATTGAGCTCATGTTAAATTTCAATGTCTGTGTGTACACTGGGTCTCTGAGCTCCTGCTACAACAAATGATACTCTTGTCCCCATTAGATGGGAGGCCAGCGAGGGGTGCAGATGGTCACCCACTGTGGAAAGTAGGAGCTGCATCACCTCCTGGGCTCTGGTCCCTAGACCTCCATGGACTAGGGACTTCATGGACCCACTGGTGGGTACATTTTGGTATCGTAATGTGCTCAGTCAACCTCATGTTTGTGTGCTCAAGTAGTGAGTGAACCAGTGAAGCAATTCCCAAAGGTGCTGTTTTCTGTCTACTTCTGACCTCGCTGTAGTCAACTGAAAAACTGCATGTCCAGCTAACTGTCCAGACTCTTCCACAGCCAACGGGAGAGAGGTGACCACAGGCAGGGAAGCAGTTTGACACCTCTGCTTTGGTGTAGTGAATCACCTCTTGAAGGTGCTCATCTCTCTCCATCACCTCTAGAAGGATTCCCAGACAACTGGCTTTCACTATGTACTGAAATTAAAAGCTGGCATGATGAAAGTCACCCTGCACCAGACTCTCTGGAGCAATATATTGACAATAGCTACAGGAACCTCACTGTAGCTGGTGGCAGAAGCATTAGTTCAGTGCAAGGAGATCTTTTCAGTCTCCAAAGCCAGCCCTGATGCGTCCATGGGGTGTGGGAAATAGATCACTGTATTCATTTCTCGTTGATGGCTGTGTCAGGGCGGACGGTCATGGGCACCTCTCCAGGGAGGCAGCCTCACACAGAGAGGTTGAGGCTGCCAGCAGCACCGAGGCCTGTGGCATTCCCCGTCGTCGGTTTCTGTAGACAAAGCTTCAGGCTGCTGAGGGCAACCTATGTGTGGTGGACATGGCAGCACCTGAATGAAAGGTACTATGTATATATGAAAGAATTTCCCATATTAAAAGCGTGATAGGGATTATGGCTAAGATCTAATTAATTGCTGACCTCGGTTCACTCTGAAGTCAGCTTAGTGGCCATGTTTATTTCAAAAGCATGATTTGCATCTGCTCCCTGCTCCCCTCTGACCCGAGTGGTGTCCGAGTACCATAGCCAGCAAACAGCGGATGGCAGCATTCGTCCTCCACATGCTGCTTTTACTTGCAACTCTAAATTAAAAGACTTATTTTGCTACATTCACAAAATAATAGAATGCTGTACAAGGGCTACTGAGACAAGGGAAATATGGAAGGTTTCTTCTATCACTTCTCTATATACAGATGTTTACATAATGTATATTCATAACAGTCCTTCATAGAGAATACACTGATCAGTATATGAAACATAACTTGACGCTTCTCAAATGTTGCACACACATATAAAGAAAAAGAGGAAGTGTACAGACAGATATGCCATCTAAATGTATAATATTACAGCTTTGAGATCTCTGGTTGTGTTAGTTGTATTTACTGCCTGTAAGCAGTCTTTCCCGTTAAGTATATTCATTGCATCGTACTCAAGCCAACATTGCTCAATATTCATTAAGCCTACAAATTAAATGTGAAGAATTAAAATTGGATAATCTCACTATCCTGCCATCTGTTCCTTGACTTGAAAGTAGCAGAGCATCATGCTGCGGGGCGTTTGTTTGGGTTTTTTTTCTCAAATATTCACTGCAGACAACAAACCACTATAGAACCCCAGGCACACAAGCTTCAGGACGGTGCCCAAAATCAGACTGGTTTATTGCAAAAGCTTTGGAACTGTTGTAAATTCAGCAAGAACACAAAGAAGTGTTTTCTGCCAAACGCGCCCGAAAGCCACAGTGGAGTGTCCGCACGGTACTGCCAAAATGCACCACTGGAGGGCGGCGGCTTTGCTCCCGCGCAAACCCCGGGTGTTTGTGGGGTGGGCAGGGTATTTTTTTTTGCATGCAAAGTGAATGCTAGCAAACTTGAAAAGGTGGTCATATAACATTGAAATTCTTCATCAGCCAGCACGGCGGGAAATCGGCTTTGTAGTCGGAGCTCTCGCATGGTTGTTTTGTTAAGTCGATGCAGCCAGAGCGATTCTTTTCAAACATTTTGATAGTTAGAAGTTTTCCTCAAGTTTCTTGTAAGATTTCAGTTTAAAATTGAAGATACCCAAATATCATCTTGCTTACCTCAGTGAAAAACACTTATATTATTCTTCAATAACTTTTAGAACTAAATTCAAATTTTTCAACCTCAGTACAAGCCATTGATGCTAGTATTTTTTATCATCCCATATTCCCAGAGATTGGAGGAATGACTAAGGGAAAGGCACACTGCCTTTCTGTAGTGATTATCCAAAGGGATAATTAAAATGCAGGTAAAGTTAAAATACAGATTAAAATTTTCCTATCTAGAAAAGGTAAACCAGGCCAGCAGCATCATATGACACTACCCCTAGAGATCCATCGCCTGATGGGAAATTCAGCTCTGAAGAGAGGGCCAATAAAAGTCTAATTTTAGTGCAGAAGTCACTTTTTTTTCCAGACACAGAGTGAATCAAGGCTAAAGGGGCATAAAGGCCATCTTTGTATTCTCCTTTTCGAGCTGTCATAGCTGCAGATCTGATTATTGCTATAAAGGATCACCTTTGATAATTGCAGCAAAGGATCACCTTTGCTGAGGGATGAATTTCACCCTAATGTGGAGGCTCCAGTCCTTGTTCCAGTGATTCAAAAAGGTACAAGGCGACTGTCGGGAAAGGTTAGTGACCCCTATTAAAACAAATAGACTATGCTGGGTACTTGGAATTCCCAGTAACTTTTGTTACTTTTTTTTTGTGGCTTCTGTTACAGCAGGATTCACTTTTTGATCTCTGCAAAATCCTCTTCTGAGCTCTATAAATCCTTAGTATCGTGATGACCACATAAGATTAACTGCAGTGAAGCGGTGGTGGAGCAATCTCAATTACTGGGAAGCACCTAGGTAAGAAAGGTTAATAGGAACAGCTAAAGGAAGGTGTATATGACACTGAGCAGTAGTAAAATATTGTTTTGGAGGCATATGTCATAGAGAATCTCTGCCTGGTTTCCCTGTTGATGTCTGCCTTTACCTACCCATTCCTTCAAAAATAGTAATTCCTTTGTGGCTAGTAATTACTGATTACATTTCATGTGCAGATTCATCCTCTCCCCTCCTCCAAAGAAACCTATCAATAATGTGTTCTTATATTATTTTCTAACGGTACAAGAGATTTTCTGCCAAACTGCAGATTTCCTTTTAAGCCGCTATCTGTAGTAGTTTAAAGTCATTTAAAATCATGTCTGATGGACACTTAAATGATAGTGCAAAGACTTAGAACAGACATAGCATCATGCTAGTGTTTTAAGGAGGTTCAAAAGAAGTCTGCTCCATTAAATGATTCACAAGGAGAATAAAAGGTCAAGGAACTTCTTCTCATTGCATCCCTGTAGTCTGAAGGTCTATTACACTCTGAAGTCTCAGGCAACTTAGAACAAAACCAAACCAAACTGTACAGCAGCTAATTGCACTTCAAGACATTTTTTTAAAGGTTACAGCTGGAGCTGGACAGGAACTGGGAGATCTGACGAGACACCCACCCCTCCCCGTGCACCACAGGGATCGCAGGTGTTGGAGCTGAACTTTGCAAGTTGAACTGAAAACTGTCGAGCTTTTTATTCATGACACAACAACAATGACAAGAAGAAATCTCCTGGGTAAAAAAGGGGTCCAAATAAACTTATCCACCAGTACATTTCAAATTCTGGGATAAGGCACATCAGTATATTGCTATATATTCTGATAGCATCTAAAATAAGACAGGGAAGCTTACTTGAGGGAGTACAAATTACTCGAAGCATACACTGTGTTCTGACATGTTTTGTAACCTCATGTGAGGCGTTCAGTGTAGACACCACCAGTCACTTCCTGGGGCAAGATCTTGAGTAACGCTGTAAGGTAGATTGCTCCTGTGAGGGAAAGGGTCAATTAAAATTGCAGTGTCAGTTTGTAGTCTGTGTTGTGCAGGGGGCTGTTTATATGTGTGTGTGTCTGTCTGCCTACATGAGGAATTTTGACTCCCTGGGAGTCTTACATTAAGATGACTGTATATATTTGCTCCAAGCATTGTCGTCCTGTGCAGCAGCAGATACACTGAGATGCCAGAAGCAGTTGCCCCAGTTATCAGCTACCCCACCCAACTTTCTCCTGGACGTTGCCAGCTCCCAGTTGAGTTGTTTGAGAGGATTGTATACCCTCCCCCAGCCTGCCAGCATTTTTATCTCCATTCTTTAGCATAGTTGAAATGTTATAGTATGCAGGGCTGTAAATATGGCAGCACGGATGCAGCCACATGGTGTGGTCCAATGTTCCTGCGAGGGAATCATAGAATCATAGAATGGTTTAGGTTGGAAGGCACTTTAAAGATCATCGAGTTCCAACCCCCCTGCCATGGGCAGGGACACCTCCCACTAGACCAGGTTGCCCAAGGCCACGTCCAGCCTGGCCTTGAACACCTCCAGGGATGGGGCATCCACAGCTTCTCTGGGCAACCTCTTCCAGTGCCTTACCACCATCTGAGTGAAAAATTTCTTCCTAATATCTGTTCTGAATCTACCCTCTTCCAGTTTAAAGCCATTCCCCCTCATCCTATCACTACATGTCCTTGCAAAAAGTCCATCCCCAGCTTTCCTGTAGGCCCCCTTTAGGTATTGGACGGCTGCTATAAAGTCTCCCCGGAGCCTTCTCTTCTCCAGGCTGAACAGAGCAGACCTGCAGAGAAGAGGCAGCAGGAATGTGACAGAGGAAAGCACACGAGCTGTATTACCAGCCCAGCCAAGACTTGTTTGCTTGACACCCTGAAACTTTTGCTGTGTGAGTGTTTGATGACACTATTGCAAACATGAAGGGTTTGACTCACATGTTTCTGCTACACCACCCCCAAGGGAGTAACGTACAGCCACTCCAGAGCTCTTAACTAGGTCCAAGGACTCTCTGAGCTCTTGACTGGGAAGGAGCAGGAAATAGTTACAGCATCCCATCTGTTTCCCCTGCATCACTTGGGATTTAAGATCAATAAACACAAATGTCCGATTCAACGTTGCTTTCAGCTGTGTTCAGGTTTGATGTTGCCAGGTTGGCCTCAAAGGTCCCTGCTACAGCCCTTTCAAATTGCTTGCCAAACAAGATGAATAGCTGTGTGGACAACCTGCAGAGCTGTGGAAAGCTAATCAATGCCTGCCTCTTTCTCCAAATGCTTTATGTGCTTTCACAGGCAGTGTGAAAGTCAATATCCAAACAGGAGACCATTGCCACACGTTGTCATGCCCTTCTGAGCAATTGTTTTTATTTGCAAATGGCTTTTCCTTCCCCTGCTCTTTACGGCAAAGCGAGTCACGTACATACTGTCAGGCTCTGGCCAGATGACATGATGCATTGTGTTTCTTGTAGGCCCCTGTGGCTAAATCTGGAGAAAGCAAGCATTAAAAAATAACCAAATCCAGGGGAGGATGTTGATAAATGAAGAGAGACCAGCCGTGGTAGGTTAGGTAAGATTACTGGGTTTCAGTGGCAGGCAATTAGAAGGAAATGACTGACAGTGAAATTCATCTTACTTAACTTTAGTCCTCCAAAAGCCATTTGGTCTAAACTTGTTGTTTGGGATGCAGCCCACGGAGAGACACGCCTCTTCAAAATGTGATCCATGCCTTCAGTGGAACGTGTTTCAGATGGGAGAGGTGAATTACCTGTTGAATGTACCCGTTCTTCCATGTGGGCAGCAGCAGGCATCTCTGACCAGCTGCCAAAATTCTAGAAAGTTTAAGAGTCCTCCCAGGACCCCCAGCAACTCAGGGAAGAGCATGTACACATTGATTTAGTGTAATAGTCTCTGGAGATGTAGGAGCTTAAGCTTCATTTCCAAGGATTGTTTAGATAGCAAAACACATCATGGCCTTGTAAATCAAGAGACTAAGGCTTCTATACACCTGTTGCCTCTGAAAGTGGGGTCCAAGCTCCTAAATTGCTTGATCCTTTGGGAAATCACAGCTGCTTCTGAAAGACTTTGAAATTAATAGCCCTTGCATCACACTGCAGTAGCTTCAAACAATATGTTGCATAATCTGATAATTTGAAAAGGTTACTGAAGGATAAATTTTTGTTTTAACTTGAACTCCAACAAAGCATATATTTCCTGACCAAAACAGTTTCATAATTTTCAGATAAATCTCTCAGTAGGCAATATCAAGTTATTCTCTAAAATTTCAGTTTTTGAGGGAATAAAATGCCTTTGAAAATGGTAATACTGCATGTTGTGAAGCACTTTCTCCCCTTTCTAAACTGTGGAAGAGGATGGTGCTCTTAGCTCCTTCACCCCTCCACAACAGCAGCCCTTTGCTCTGAAACATTAATTTTTTAACTATGCAAATCTGTATACCAGTCTGTGAATTCAGACCCAGACTGTGGTTTGTGCAGCCCATTTCAGGAACCTTCTGCCTCTAAAGGCATGGTAGGAATGAAATTTTTAGATAGAGGCTGTACCTAAGATTACATCCTATAGGAATAAAGCTAATGTATACTATAGCTATGTAAGTTCAACGAGAAAGGTTCAAGAGCACTTGATTTCTAGGAATTGTCACCAGGTTTGTGGATCTCAAGGTTTGCCAGGGTGTTTGTGGTTTGTGTTTTAATCTAGCAGCACTGAACAGTAACTGCTTTCAGTAGTTGCTCCCTGAGAAAGCACATCTAGAGTGTTGCACAAGGACTAAATTTTGCACATCTTTCTATACTTACAGAATAAAAATCCCCCAAATTATTTCAGAAACTGCAATCTGTCAGGACTTTCAAGTCCTGCAATCAGAGACTAAAAAGAATGGGGAAAAAATATAGAAAAATACAAAAAAAAAAAAAAGAAAAGATAAATAATGATCATGCTGGCATACCCAGATCAGATGAGCCTGAATAGGGATATAATTAGAAATCATAAATAATTTCAAATACAAATGGAAATGTGGCGTAATTTAACCCCAGCCGGCAACTAAGCACCACGCAGCTGCTTGCTCACTCTCCCCAGTTGGGATGGAGGAGAGAACTGGAAGAGTAGAAGTGAGAAAATTCATGGGTTGAGATAAAGACAGTTTAATAGGTAAAGCAAAAGCCATGCACACAAGCAAAGCAAAAGAAGGAATGCATTCACTACTTCCCATCGGCAGGCAGGTGTTCAGCCATCCCCAGGAAAGCAGGGCTCCATCACACATAATGGTTACTTGGGAAGAGAAATGCCATAACTCCAAATGTCCCCCTTCCTTCTTCTTCTCCCAGCTTTATTGCTGAGCATGACGTCATATGGTACATAATATCCCCTTGGTCAGTTGGGGTCAGCTGTCCCAGCCGTGTACCCTCCCAGCTTCTTGTGCACCCCCAGCCTGCTTGCTGGTAGGGTGGTGTGAGGAGCAGAGGAAGCCTTGACTCTGTGTAAGCACTGCTCAGCAATAACGAAAACATCCCTGTATTATCAACACTGTTTTCAGCACAAATCCAAAACATAACCTCATACGAGCTAATATCGAAAAAAATAACTCTATTCCAGTCAAAACTTGCACAAAATGGAAAGACTTCAGGATAAAAGAAGAAAATAGAATAAGAGTAAGAACAGTTGCACTGGCACGTGCTCTACCCACAATGCACTCTATAGCCAACACACTAAGGACCCAGGGTAATATTAGAAGTGCTCGATCGTGTTGATATATGTAATCAAGAATCTATGGAAACACCATATCCTCACATTACCAAACCACACCAGTCACCAATTCGTGCAGCTACTAGATCTTGAGAGGTGAAATAAGTCATAAGGGATTAGGAATAAGGGACAAAGAGTTTGTGTGTGAAAGCACGGAGAAGGTACAAAGACTCTTCAACGCTACAGATATGAGCGACTGTAGTAAATAAACTCTCATAGAGATGTAAAGAAAAATAATTCTCCAAGTAGCAAAGATCAAAAATTTACCAGAAAGGATAGTGCCAAGTATGTGCAAAGTCATAGAATCGTCTAGGTTGGAAGGGACCTTTGAGATCATCACAAATACAAAACAGGAAATTAAAAATAAAGGAAGGCTTTTGGAGAAAAACTTTCTAATAGTTAATGCTCAATATATTGAGTCATTTGCAATAACTATGGCTAGGGAAATCATTATCCCAAAGTTTGCAGACAAGAAAAGCCAAGTGAAAATGTACCATACCGAGGAAGTAAGCAGTGACTCACGGGAAGAGCTTCAAAATAATGTAATACTAATTAAAAATAAATAGTTGGTAAGGCAAGGTTGGCACTAGGTACAAAGACAAAGCAACAGCATCCACACAAAAGCAAACTGAATGCCAAACACGCAATATGAACACACAAAGCTTCAACAAAGCAGCATCAAATTAAATTATATGATAGCATGACCATTACAGTGCTAAGATGAGCTCAGCCACAGCACAACAAGGAAAAATATGCAGACTGAAGGATTAGACATTGCAAACAACTCAGAAACTATGGCTTTCACCTGAAACTAACGCATTCACGGGCTCATTGATACTAAACCTTGATGAATTGTTCACACCACAGACAGAGTGATTCATCCATCCAGGCTGGCAGGCTGTGAGGCACCGTGTGGCAGCAGGACACTGCTGTTGTCACATGAACTCCTTTGGAAATTCAGGCCAGGTCAGACCCAGCTGAGGAAAGCTAGTTATTTATGAAGTTGTTGTTTAGCTATATGTGAGAATAGAGGCTTTAGGGTAAAATAGTGAACTGCAGAAGAAGAAATTATACACGCACTGTCTTGCATCTCTCTCTACCTCCACCATACTTGAACATCACCATCCCTTCTAAAAGTGATTTAGAAAGTTTAATCTTATTTTTCATTTTCTTTGTAGCCTTTTAATTCATACTGATAACATATGTGGGAAAACACTCGGCTATTCCTGGTCTCCCAAAGCCATTACGTTTGAGAGAAAATAAAACACTAAGACAGGCCAGCAGGGACAAAATCTGTGTGTTTTATGGGTCTAAGTGAAAGTTCATCTTTAAAAAGGCCACATTAATGTTTTGGTTTTTTTTTTCACCCTCCATTTTTTCCTCTTTGCGACAGTGCTGAACACTGCCAGCTGAAATGACTTCAGAAGCAGCTGAAGCGATCACCACAGTGGGCCAGCTGAGCTGGCCACAGCAGTGGGTCAATGCCAGTGTCACAAGTTGTTTGGTTTAGATGGCTGTATTTTTGCCAATGAAATGTGAAATATACCTACTGGGATATTCCTTTAAAAAGAAAATGATCAAAAACCCTTCTCAGATATTGTATAATAGAAGAGGAAGAGGAAAGATGACTGATATACCCAAAGAGCCAAGGAGAAGTCTTCACCTGGTACTTATCCTTGTACAAGAGACATTTATTTTCATTAGCTATTGATCTGCCATTACTTTCCACCTTTAGAATCCTGAAGTATTCCTTATTTGTTTGGGGTTTTCTTTTTAAACTGTTCATGCTCCTACATTGTATTGTATAAGAGTCTTTAAATGTTACCTGACTCTTGCAAAAGTTAGAATAATAGAATCATAGAATTGTTTGGGTTGGAAGGGACCTTTAAAGGTCATCTAGTCCAATCCCCCTGCAATGGACAGGGACATCTTCAACTAGATCAGGTTCCTCAGAGCCCAGTCCCCCACCTTGAATGTTTCCAGGGAAGGCATATCTACTACCTCTCTGGGAAACCAGTGCCAAAGTTTCACAACCCTCATAGTAAAAAAAATCTTCCTTTAGTCTAAACCTACCATCTTTTAGTTTAAAGCCGTTACCCGTTGTCCTATCGCAACAGGGCCTGCTAAAAAGTTTGTCTCCAGCTCTCTTACAAGCCCACTTAAAGTACCGAAAGGCTTCAATAAGGTCTCCCCAGAGCTTTCTCTTCTCCAGGCTGAACAACCCCAACTCTCTCATCCTGTTCTCACAGGAGAGGTGATCCAGCCCTCTGATCATTTTCATGGCCCTCCTCTGGAACCACTCTAACAGGTTCATGTCTTTCCTGTGCTGAGGGCTCCAGAGCTGGATGTAGTACTCCAGGCGGGGTCTCACCAGAGTGGAGTAGAGGGGCAAAATCACCTCCCTCGACCTGCTGGCCACACTTCTTTTGATGCAGCCCAGGATACGGTTGGCCTGCTGGGCTGCAAGCACACATTGTCAACTCATGTCCAGCTTTTCATCCATCAGTACTCCCAAATCCTTCTCCTCAGGGCTGCTCTCAATCTCTTCACCCCCCAGCCTGTATTGATACTGGCAGTTGCCATGACCCAGGTGCAGGGCCTTGCACTTGGCGTTGTTGAACCTCATGAGGTTCACATGGGCCCATTTCTCAAGCTTGGCCAGGTCCCTCTGGATGGCACCCCATCCCTCAGGTGTGTCAACCGCACCACTCAGTTTGGTATCATCTGCAAAGTTGCTGAGGGCGCACTCTATCCCACTGTCATTGACGAAGATATTGAACAGTACTGGGCCCAGTACAGACCCCTGAGGGACACCATTTGTCACCGATCTCCAACTGGATATTGAACCATTGACAACTACCTTCTGGATGTGTCCATCCGGCCAATTCCTCATCCATTGAACCCATCAAATCCATAACTCTCCGATTCAGTGAGAAGGATGTTGTGGGGTACTGTTTCAAAGGCCTTGGAGAAGTCCAGATAGATGACATCCATAGCTTTTCCCTTGTCCCCTGGTGTAATCACTCCATCACGGAAGGCCACTAGGTTGCTCAGGCAGGACTTGCCTTTGGTGAAGCCATGCTGGCTGTCTCGAATCTCCTCCCTGTCCTCCATGTGACTTAACAAAGTTTCTAGGTGGACTTGTTCCATCATATTCCCAGGCATAGAGGTGAGGAGTTGCTAGGTCCTGTGCAATAACAAACAAACAAACACACAAACATACAAATCCATGTTTTGGATAGATTCACTGTGCAAAACACAGCAACATGACAGATAAAATGTTAGCTTTGGCCAGACTCAATCCTGGAGTAAATTTGCATGTCCAGCAGTCAAGCTGCTCTCAGGATCATTCAATCTACTGATGCCACTGCTTACTGTGGCCTGGGTACACTGTTCCTGAACACTTAGATGTGATTTCTGTGCATTGTTTGCTACTTCTGCTTTCAAGTGAAACCAAGTGAAACATCATTTTGAATGAATGAATCCTGATAGAAGGAACTATTGCACTGCATGTTGCCATAAAGGCAGTTCCAGAGTGCACCTACCCACTAACTGCTTCCTGCAGTTCCCCAAGACACAGGCAGAAGTAGGTGAACTTTTAGTGTTTTCATTGTCTTCCATTCCAGTTTCACAACAAACACCTTCACTTCTTCCCCCCCCCTCCCCCCCCCCGCCAATCTGAGGTTTCTTGGATGAAAATCTACTCCATATTATTGCTTTCAGATTTAAAGAGTTAGTGCTTTTTTCCCCCAGGGTACGTGGCCTTGCAATGTCACTTTTCAAGGTGGAACAAATGGTCGTTACTGAAAATTGTAGGAAAATGCTAAAAATATTTCCAGACCCTTTATTCTAAATTGTCCTATGGATAAAACTCTGCTTGTAAGTGAAAAGATTCACTTAGGCAAAGCATTTCTTAATCATTTGGGTAATGGTAACATGATATCTAGCTGACTTAACAGGTCACATTTATGAACATAAAAAAAGAATAACATAAATGCCCATGTGCACAGTTATTTTAACAAAAACGTCTCTATAATGAAACCCGCTTAGAGAAGTGAAATACAGTGATTGGAATGAAAGTTTCAAATCTCATTGCAATCAAAGGGCACAAAAATTCCCTCTCAAGTTAAAGTGAACTTTCCTTCAGTCATGGCTAGATAAATTGCATGTTTGTCACCCATCTAGTGATACTGCTGTGCTACTGCTGTGAGGTAGTAGTACAGAATAGTGTCCTACCAAATATACAAGCAACGTGCTGATTACAAACAAGGAAATTTGGGGGAACATCTTTTCCCCACAAACGTGGGATCAGGAAGTCCAAATTTCACATTGTCCTCTAACAAAGAAAAAATTGGCTATTTCAGTCACAGGAAAGTAATATGTTTTATCAGGACATTTTACATATGCTGTATTTCAGTCGTCTTGTTTTTTTCTGTCTTCATTTTTTTCCACTTAGGAGATAGATTGAGCAGTTCTGGTTTGAGTCACACTCTTTTCTCTCTTTCTTTTTCACAGAAAAATTTATTCACTGTTACCATGGAAATGATTTCATCTTTCCAATAGTAGGATTCCAGCCCCGCAGTCTTGATTTTGTCAATATAGTGTCCAACCCCTAACATCCCTCCTTTATTAATGTCACTGTTAGATGAGACTATTTACCTATGTAAAAAAAAATAATAATCTTTAAGGCATTTTCTTAAAGGGATTTTTTTTATTATTTTCTTGGCCATTAAGTTTGGATACTAAAGCTCTCATTCAGTTTCTTATCCTACATGGATGTGATATGGAAACATAACACTACTCCCTTCTCTGTCCCGTGTGGGCAGAATACCACTGAGTGACTGATCCTTATTCTGAAAGGACACAAATGGGCATAAATGGACATAACCCACCAAGAGAAGAAGTAGGCTTTGGCCCAGTCTCCTGCCTGGTTCAACATGGCAATCAACATGGCATGGAGAGGAGCAAACTGCAAGGAAGTACATTTGTAGCAGCAGGATATAAAGCCAATCGCCTCCATAAATGGCCTGTGTTATTCGCCATAATCTTGTTTTACAACCGAAATTATGACTGGACTGGACTTTGGTTGCCCTGGTTTGTTTGGCATACAGTGTTGTCAGTACTTTAAGTGCTATTAGAAAAAAATAATTCACTAAAGCCTCAAAGAATTTGCCAACACTTGGAGAGATGAATGTTATCTGAGTACACCTCCATTTTCTGTCATTTCTGTTTTCTTATAAAGTCAGAAACATAACATTAATAGCTTTTACAGTGCAACAGATCATACAAAACCTATCTTCATTATTTATTTCTTCTTTACGTGAAAGTAAGCCTAAGAAGATATTTTTAACTAAGCAACATATTCTACAAAGCTTCTAGTAACCTCATCCAACCTTTCAGAAGACATCAGTTTACTTACAGAGGAAATATTAGAACTATTACTTTGATTTTGAGAAGTCTGATATATTCCTGGGAAAGGTAGCTTAACTTCCCAGAAGTAAAGAAGTGGTGGAAAGGCAGCAATCAAGTAAAGAACCAAACAAGTAAACTTATTCCATTTTTTAAAGTGTGTTAAGGTTTCTGGCTTTGAAGTTACTGTGAAGGTAGAAAGGAAAAGGAAGCCATATTTTTGAGATTAGCGTACCATTTTCTGCCCGGCCAGGCTTAAGATGTAATGTCTCTGTGCAAATTTTTGGTGCCTCTCTTCCTTAAAGGAGAAGGAAGACCCTGGGAGGGTGAAAGCAGGGGTCTAAGGAGGGTTATTTTCATGGACTTTTAGTGACTCCACTGCCCTTCATGGAGCTGATTCTATTCCATGGCCCCAACCATATTTTCTGCAGGTCACCTTTGTGCTGTGCTGGTGAGGAGAGCGGGCTCGGGGAAGGATCCGGCATGCACCAGGGCTAACCCAGGGGCAGAGCAGAAGTATGCAGCCAGGGGAGAGGAGGGAGCAGGAACTCCCTCCTCCAGCAGTGAGATGTAGCTCATGTGCAACTTCACAAACTGAAGCCATGAACCGAAGTAGCCACAAGCCAAACATCTCTGCTTCCCCAGGCTGCCTTCCCCACCACAATCCTCTCCTGCCCACACATGGGAGGTGAAGGAAAGTGCTGGCAGATGGCTTATGCTTGCAAATGACACAATTTCACACCAGTTGAATTCATGTCCTGCAATCACACTGTACACTCATGTTTCCCAAGGTCTTATTTTAAAATGCTTTCCACTTGTTTGATCTCCTCTTCTTGAAAAGACTGCCAAGGTGACGTGTCAGCAATTTACTGTTGAAATTCAAAGGGAACTGGAGAAAAAGAGATACTTAACAGATAATACTGCCATACTTGTGTGTATTTAACCCATGTCCGGCTACAAAATTGTGCACCACGGTGGTAAACCTGTAGCTCAGTTAATGCAGCCGTAGGTTGAGAACTCCCAAGTAGAAGACACTGAGTGGGCTGAGAAATAACTCACTACTAATGAATGCTTTTCTCTAAAAGTGAGAGGATTAACAAGTGCTTGTCCGACTTTATTTCTTACTATGCATAACTGTAGTCTTGTCAGATACTCAGAGTCACAAAGTAGAATCATAGAACCATTCAACGGTTCCAAGTAACAGGAATGGGCACAAGTTAGAACACAGGAAGTTCTGTTCAAATACACGGAAACACTTCTTTACGGTGAGGGTGACAGAGCACTGGCACAGGCTGCCCAGGGAGGTTGTGGAGTCCCCTTCTCTGGAGATTTTCCAGACCCGCCTGGATGCAGTCCTGAGTAATGTGCTCTGGGCAATCCTGCTTTAGCAGGGGAGTTGGACTAGATGATCTCTAGAGGTCCCTTCCAACTCTGATAATTCTGTGATTCTGTGATTTTGTGAATAATTCAGGTGCAAAGGGACCTCTGGAAATCATCTTGTCCCAACCCCCTGCTCAAAGCAGGTCCAACTTCAAAGATACATTAAGTTGTTTAGGACCTTGTCTAGTCAAATTTTGAAAGTGCTTTTCTGTTTAAAAGCTTCCTTTTTTAGGAGATTGTTTCAGGTTTTCCCACATACCCTTCTGTTAGCTCTCATTTTGATACAGGATTCACATCATTAATAACACAGAATAACAGTACATTTGTATTACTCTTTGAAACTCCTTGTTGTGAAAAACATAAGAAGCGGCATTAACTTATTGTCTTACTAGTTCCAAAAGTACGGACAGCCCTTCATGCAGTCATGACTCAGTTCATTATTACAAGGCTATGACCTGACCCCTCTTGCGGTTCCAGCAAGTCCTCACTTTCCTAAACTTCTGCTACGTGCAAGCACCGGTGACGAAAGGCTGGACAAGACAGACCTCCAGTCTAACCCTGTATAGCAGATTGATGTTTCTGTACCGCTCTAGAAGACAAGTACCTCACATTTGTAATCTCCAGTTTGCTCAGCTGATCATGAGCCTGACAGTCCTCTAGGAGACGCTGCTGAAGCCCGGTTCCATTGTTCTTAGCTGCTTTATGTTCAAAATAAGCCATACACCTGACAGTCACTGGCACTGTAACCATCTCCTTACCTTTGAGGATCAGCATGAGTTGGCTCCCCGTTGGCTCTATCTCTCAGAGTGAGTTTGAGCTATATACCACGAGCTACAAGGATGCAGTATAGCCAAGCAAGGAAGCTGGGACTCCATCCTTTCATGGCTGCGTGCTGCAAAAAAAAAAAAGACCGACATTTGTGACCCCTCACTATTGTGCAGTAAGTAAACCCAATTCAGCCTCCTCCCAAGGGCCCTGTCTGATGAGCACTTCTGTCCCACTTGGAATAGGTAATGGCGTAGCACAAGGTTTCCCACTGGATTTTTCTTTTCCCAGTCTCACAGCTTTTTCATATTTTCCTGGTGGTCTTTTGGGATAAAACGGACCTGGCATTCCTGAGTTTGTATCCCCATCTCTCCATCACTGTTGCTGGCAGACTTGCCAAGGGAAAGACACAAACCCTAATCCTCCTTTCAGCTGAAACAGGGTTTTGCTGTGTTTCATAAGGCAGATGGAGGCAGACAGAATACTTTCAGACCAGCTGACGGAGAGCAGAAGCAGCATACACACACACACAAACACAAATTATCAGAGCTGCGTAAGAGAGTCATGATTTCCTCACAATTTGCTATGCTTCAGCTGTGACTCTTGCAAAACACCAGCCCCAGCCACCGCACTTGTGGAGAATAATAATTTCTCCCTTTGATGTTCACCAGCGGATTTTAAGAGTCTGTTCGGGAGCTGGTAAAGAGTGATTTAAAGTTCAATCTGTTTTTTGTTTGTTTGTTTGCAAGGATTGCATGTCTGACAGCAAAATATGAGATTTCTCTTTAAAGCATAATAAACTTCACGTGTTTTGATGAAAATGTTCTGTCCTGTCTTTGGTTGTACTTCAAAAAGAAGTCTCCTGGGCTTCTACTCCAAAACAAGGCAGTGATGTGGAGAAAAGCAATCTGGTCAGCTGTAGCACCATTACTCCTTTTTAAGCCACATCTCAAAGCTGACTCAGCACTCTTTTAAGTGTGAGTCATCACACTTAACCTTCACATCACATCTTCAACCTTCTGGTGTGTATGGTTCGAAACTCAACTGCTGGATGAAGTGTACCGACCTTTCATTAAAAATCCCCTCATTGCCCATCTTTTTGAACAGAGAGGCATAAAAGTTTCTTGTTAAAGCAGCCTCTACAGGGAGGGATAAATTACCTCATTGATTGAAAACTTAAAATTAGCAAGGCAGAGCTGATGAGTGTGAATAAATGTGTCCTTTTATTATTTTGGGGCTCTCTGCACATGGCATGTCATAATATTACATTAAATTTTCAGATATCTTGTTGCCTTCTATGGCAAAAAATAGATAGTGAGAGAAGAGGGAAAACCATCAAAGATAAGAAATGTCTGGACGAAAAGACTATCTGTTCCATGATGCTGCACATTTCGACTGTGTCATTCACTTTTTATTCAGGCTCAGTGACAAGCGACTGGTAGAACACAATGTGGTGGTGTGCTGAGTTCTGGCTTGGCTGCCTTGGCTGTTGTCAATGACTGGGAGATGGAAAAAGGAGCTGATAGCTCTAATGGTAATAAAGGTGACCGTGATGCTTCCTGTTGTATTTTCAGCTGCTTAAAACTTTGCAGACTTTTAACAGTTAAGGTGGAAGTTTTCCATGCTGTCTTTCTGCTTCTGGATGACCTTTTTCTTCTTCCAAGTTTCACCTAACGTAGTCTGGCTATTTCTGATGGAGGAGCTTCCAGTTTGGCTCATAGTAATCCACAAAACCCAAAACTGGGAGGAATGGCTGATACACCAGTTGAGTGTGTTGCCATTCAGAGGGATCTGGACAGGATGAAGAAATGGGCAGACAGGAATCTTGTGAAGTTCAGTAAACGGAAATGCAAAGTTCTGCATCTGGGGAGGAGTAACCCCAGGCACCAGAACTGGCTGGGAAGCAGCTCTGCAAAGAAAGACCTGGATGTTCTGGTGGACAATAAGCTGACCACGAGCCAGCAATGGGCCCCTGCAGGAAGATGGCCAACAGCATCCTGGGGTGCATCAGAAAGTGTACTGCCAGCAGGTGGAGGGATGTGTTCCTTCTTCTCTGATCACCACTGGTGAGACTCATCTGGAGTGCTAGGTCTAGTCCTGGACTCCCCAGCGCAAGAGAGACATGGAGTTACTGAAGCAAGTCCGAAGAAAGGCCACTAAGGTGATTAAGGGATTATCTTGCTTACAGGGAGAGGCTAAGCAAGCTGGGACTATTCAGCTGGGAAGAGAAGGCTCAGGGTAGATCTTATATGTATGTATACCTATAAGAGCAAATGAGAGAGCAATGAGGAAGAGGGTGCCAAACTCTACTCACTAGTGCCCACTGAGATGACAAGAAACCAATGGGCACAAAACTCCATCTGAACATGTGAAAACATTTATTTGCTGTGAGAGATGTTGTGGAGTCTCCATTCATGAAGATACTCAAAACCCAGCTGGACATAGTTCTGGACAAACTACTCCAGCTGATCCTGCTTGCGTAGGGGGTCTGAACTAGATGATCTTTAGAGGCCCCTTCCAGCCCCACCAGTCTTTGATACTGTGAATGAAGAAATCTTGCCACCCCTTAATTTCTAGATTTGGAAAAGGAATTTTAAATGTCTTTACAGAAGGACTCTTCTGCTATCAGTTGCCTTCCTATTTCCACCAGAAACATTCTAAATTCACAACTTGTTGAAGTTTCCAGGGATCAACAGAGCCTGGCTGGAATTTGATTAATGGACAAGCCCTTCAGGCACCTCCCGCAAGGAGCACACACTGTCTCTGGGCTGCAAGCACCAAATGAAACTTACCCTACATTTGCTTCTTGGGGCACTGTGGTACAAAGCTCAGGCACTGAACAGGGCTTCTTCAGGCTTGCAAGCTGCCCGAATTGCTGGTGCCCCAGATGGGAAGAAGAGGAAGAAGCCTAACTTGACTACAGCAAAGTGATATACCCCTCACAGGGATATTTTCTCACAGGAGCCAGAGAATGAAGTGGAAAAATTCCAGTGCAGAGGAACAAAAGAGAGTAAAAGGTTGTAGCCTAGTGGAATTTGAGGGTCATGGGACAGACTGCACCCAAATGCAGATATAGAAGGAGACCAAGGGGCGGTGCCACAGAAAACCTGAGCTACAGCATTTCGTGAGCTTAATGTGATTGAGCAACTGATTACTTTAACACACAGTTTTGGAGCTAATGCACATCTTCCTCCCCGCCCCATACACAGATGTATACATGTGAATTCTCCCCACCAGGCTCATCAGATGAACCCTCTTAAGATGCATTGAAAAACCCAGTCTTAGTATATAAAGTGCTATAGGATCTTTTGAGATAAAATTCTCTAGAGTGTCCCATTCATTTCCTCTTCCTTACTTTGTGGAAGTACTTAGTCTTTATATAATATTCAGCCCTGATTACAGGGTGCAAGACTGTTTTTTTCTGTCTAAAGAACTACTCATGAAAGAAGGCTAGGTTTGGGTTTTCTGCTTTTATGCACAGCAAACATGCAATTTTGTTACCGGTAGCAACAACCAGCTCAGAAAATGATTAGGCTCTTAAATGACTGGGTTTTGTGAAAAAAAAGCATAAACAGGAAGGTGTGGGCTGTTTCTGGGGTTATAGAGACTGTGCTAGATGGAATTCAGGGAAGATTCAGAGGGAGTGAGACTCCTACACCAGTTTCCATGTAGACTCTGTTAAGTCAAAGGAATTCCTCCAATTTTATGAAATTTGCAGAATTGTAATTGAGCGTAAAATTTGCCCCTTGCTGTTTTTCAAGGCTAAAGTGGGATTTTATCAAACTAAGTGATAACTCTTTTGCAATTTTGAAAGGTTAATTATATTGTGGAGCAATATTTTAATTTATTCTAATTTGTCTCATCTGGATTCGTTTGCCTAATAGTTTTGCATATCTTTGCATTCATTACAGTCCATTAAGGTAAAACCTTTTAACAAATACTCATTTGTGGCCACTTTCACCCCTTTCCGCATGAACCTCATTCTTTCCCAAATGTCAAACTCTTTAAAAATCTTGGCATGAAATGTCACTTTTCTGTGAAAATAAGTCGCTGTATTAAACATTTCAGATCTGGCATGGAATGACAAGTTATACAGAAGTCTCATCCCTTTCAAGCAGAATCTCAGGGAGAACTTATTGTATTTTGTTTTCTTAAAATTACGGTTTTCTCACTAGTTTTTAGCACCATGCTTCTTACAAAAGCCAGTGTGTCTACTGACCACAGTTTTCATCTGACATTATTTGACGTGACCAAATAATGGCCCAGAAAGAATGCAAGGGAATTTCTCATGCTTTGGTGGAGCACCCTGCTCTTGCCCTGTGCAGAGCAGACCCACCAGTCTCACCGGCGCTCATTCATGACTCATGATAACGAAGAGCGTACATAATGGCTGAAAAGACTCTCTGAGATGTTATGTAGGGGACATACTCAACCATGGAAACTTGAACTGCTTTGCGTCAACTTTCATAAATGTTGTGAGAACAAGTCAAATATTTTATTTTGTTATTTGTTATTTGCCGCCTGCTTCCTCGGGTGTGCTTGTACTCTGCAAATATACAGTAAAAAGATATTCCTTGCCTTAAGGGCCTTGTAAGTTTAGAAGAAAAACAACAGCAACAGGGTACAGCAAACAGACACATGGACACCAGGAAATAACTAGTTAAAACAAGTCAGCAAAAAATGCTGTCGAAGTAATATGTAATTTCTTTATAGGCACCATAGCAATATATGAGATTGTGCATTCACCTGGGTCTGAAGTGGCCATTTAGGGAAGCTGTTAATGATAGCTGTAAAGTGATAAAGACATTTTTTAAAGTCCAGGTAAAATTGGAATAGGAATCTTTATTGAATTAGTTGATATTTCCCAAATAAGCATGTGAAAAATATATGAAATAATACAGCACTTACTATTGCACAATGCCTTATGCTGTTCTCAGCTCTGTACCCTTTCACGCAAGTTTTTAAGAATCTCAGTAGCGGTACTTTTCTGCTTTTATTCTTCCATTATCCCCATGGCCCTGCACCTAGAAACCCCAATAGCATTGTCAGGGCAAATTCTCATGGGAAACAACTACCACTTTATCCCTCTTTTATCTCACTTCTTACCTCCTGTTTTGTAGACCTTAGCTCATATTGGAGTAAAAGAAATGTATTGAATAACAAAGTACCTAGCAGTAATTTAAATATACAATCAATATTATCCAATAATTTATGTGCACGGAAGTTTAACAAGTAGCCAATGTGCAAAATTTGCACCCAATTAGTATACTCCAGTCAGTGCTAATAGTGCCATAAGTGGAAACAATAGGAAGTATGAGAGTCTCACAATGAAAAGCATACAGTGCTAGGGAGAAAACATGACAAAAACATGACAAAATCATCATTATCCTCATCATCTTCATCCTTACCACCTGCTGCACTGGACAGCCCAGCCACTGCCTCCCAGAAGAGGCACCTGGGGCTCTATCTCTACTCTTCCTGGCTGGGCACAGGGAAGAAGTTTCCCTAATCCCTTCTCTCTTTCTGTCCCTGCCCCCCTCCATCCCCTCCCCCCTATGTTTTGATTTTTCTCCAGAAGTAACTTGCACTGTTAGAGTGGACATATGTCATTATCTACAGACCACACTAATAAGTGTCTCTGCATGTGAACCTGTCTCACTATCCTTTGTGCAACATCAGCTTTTTATCAGTTTTACTGTCTACCTTTAGAAATACTGGGCTTGATGTGAGGTTTTAGTATCTTCTGCACTGTAACGTAAAGGCTGTTTATCTGATAGAAGTGCCGCAGTGTATAGTCTGTTACTATACCCTCTATATTTGAATCGATCAAATCAATTTCCATCTTTTCTATCTGATTTGCAGTAATCCATTATGTCCTGGACACATAACCGGGACACATTAAAATCCTCCCCCTTCAATACCTTGTTGAAAATAGCCTTACTCTCACTTTTGGAAGATGATGCCAATATCTGCACGGCATCAAAGTATGGCAGTTGCAATTTATTTATCAGTGCATTAGGTTTTAACCACAGCATGCCCTCTCATCATCCAAGAAACAATTGCAGACTAGAGTATTCTATCTATATCATTTCTATGAATAATATGTATAACTGAATTTAGTCTATCACTTGATATTATTCTGTCACATGAATGTCATGGCAAAGGAGCTCTAAAGCGAACAAAAAGAAGAAAAATTACAGTCATAAGGTAAACAGTTCCAAGAGAGAAAGAGAACCACACGTTGAACATTCATTGGAAAGCTTTTTTTACCAGGTACTAGGGAAAGTAATATGGCTTGTCGAGACCTAATACGAAAAGAGTATTAAAGAGCTAATGGACTTCTCCTGGAGGGCAGATAAAAGAATTAGCCTATAGGCCTGTTTGGGAGGAACAGAGTGACTGATATGTAAGCTGTAAAGGATGGCTTAGGCAGCTGGATCAGCCCCCACACTGAGTTTTAGAAGTTTCCAGCATAAAACTCAGGCACATAGGCCTTACGCTACCCTATTTCACACTGCTCCATAGCTTTGACTGAGCAAAGGAGACCTGTTTGAAGAAACTGTCTTGAATCATTTAACGTGACTGAAAAGCAAGATAAACCATTTATCACAGAATCACAGAATGGTCAGGGTTGGAAGGGACCTCTGGAGATCATCTAGTCCAACCCCCCTGCCAGAGCAGGGGCACCTACAACAGGTTGCACAGGACAGCGTCCAGGTGGGTTTTGAATGTCTCCAGAGTGGGAAACTCCACAACCTCTCTGGGCAGCCTGTTCCAGTGCTCCACTACCCTCAAAGTGAAGAAGTTCCTCCTCATGTTAATATGGAACTTCCTATGTTCAAGCTTGTGCCCATTACCCCTCGTCCTATCAATGGACACCACTGAAAAAAGACTCCTCCCATCCCTCTGGCATCCTCCCTTTAAGTATTTGAAAGCATTAATAAGATCCCCCCTCAGTCTGCTTTTGTCTAGACTAAAGAGACCCAAGTTCCTCAGCCTTTCCTCATATGAAAGATGTTCTAATCCCCTAATCATCTTCGTAGCCCTTTGCTGGACCCTCTCCAGCAGATCCCTGTCTTTCTTGAACTGGGGAGCCCAGAACTGGACACAGTACTCCAGATGTGGCCTCACCAGGGCAGAGTAGAGGGGGAGGATGACCTCCCTCGACCTGCTGGCCACACTCTTGATGCACCCCAGGATGCCATTGGCCCTCTTGGCTGCCAGGGCACATTGCTGGCTCATGGTCATCCTGTTGTCCCCCAGGACTCCCAGGTTCCTTTCCACAGAGCTGCTCTCCAGGAGGTCAGCCCCCAACCTGTACTGATGCATGGGGTTATTCCTCCCCAGATGCAGTACCCTACATTTACTCTTGTTGAATTTCATTAGGTTCCTCTCTGCCCAACTCTCCAGCCTGTCCAGGTCACGCTGTAAAGCAGCACAGCCTTCTGGCGTGTCAGCCACTCCTCCCAGTTTAGTGTCATCAGCAAACTTGCTGATGGTACACTCTATCCCTTCATCCAGATCATCGATGAATATATTGAACAGGACTGGACCCAGTACTGACCCTTGAGGGACACCACTTGTTACTGACCTCCAACTAGACTCTGCACCACTAACCACAACCCTCTGAGCTCTATCCGTCAGCCAGTTCTCAATCCACCCCACTGTCCATTCATCTAGCCCGCACTTCCTAAGCTTGCATGTGAAGATGATGTGGGAGACAGTGTCGAAAGCCTTGCCGAAGTCAAGGTAGACAACATCCACTGCCTTCCCCTCATCCACCCATCTAGTCACTTCATCATAGAATGCTATCAGATTAGTCAGACACGACTTCCCCTTAGTGAATCCGTGTTGACTATTTCTGATAACCTTCTTTTCATCCAGGTGCTTTGAGATGATACCCAGCACAAGCACAAGCTACTTTCTAAGTAGTCAAATCATGGGATTCTGCCTTCAGGCAGGTGAAGTGAAAGAAAGCCCATCACCGGGAAGATGCCCATGATGTGTGAGATGCGGGTCACACTGTACCAGGGACAATATCTTACTCAGAAAACATCTGAGGAAGATGTAGGCATGTTTTTATTGTAGCAGCTCAGGGGTATGTCATGGAATTACTGCAGTTATGGGGCTCACATTGTCGCCATATTACCTCATAACTTGCAGTCTGTTCATCCTCATGAAACCTATGATGTGAGATAATGTCATGGTTTAGGTCCTCAAACCAGGACCGATAGGGCGACAGGTTTATTTGGCTGGTATTGCAGGCCAAATTAGGAATTGAGGCTCCCAGTGAAATGGCAGGGAGAGTTGCATGCCACCAGGACACGCTGATAGGTAAGAAGATGACAGAAAAGGCTTATTTCTTTCCTAAGGAGGTTTGCATAGTCTCCAGAACTTGCTCCAGCCTAAGGAGGAAAGCCATATATTTCAATATTTTCCTTCTTGAGGGAAAAAAAAAAATAGAAAATTACAATTAGTCAGAACAGGCCCCCAGAGGTCATCTCAACTAATAAATGTTGAAGAGCTCCAAGAACAGAAAATCCACCCTTAGTCCCTAATAGATTTCATGTGTGTATCACTCCTTGTTTGCTTCAGTTTCTGAGTTTTCTACAAGAGAGGTGGAAAAAATGAATTCCTTGAAGTTCTTCATAACTCAGTACTAGCCAGTAAGTGTTGCACGCTGTCAAAATAAAATTTTTTGAAAGCACTGAAATTGAGGAAATAGTAATAATGGTGTTAGAGAAACAAAAACTATTTCCATAGTAAGACACAGCACATTCATAAGAACATGACTCAAAATTTCCATTTGCCAAACTAGTCCTGGAGGTATTATAGGGAGGAAAAAGGTTCAGTCTTCAAAAGTAAAAGAAGAAGCTGAACTATTGGAAAAGCCTTGGTGACTTCAAAGCTCAACACAAAACTTGTCTGCATCAAGTTTTTTGAAATGTAAAATTCTAAACAAGTAAGCGGTATTTCAAAAAATTGAACTGTGAAACTGTGAAACATTACTCTGTATCTCCAATTAATTTCTCCCAATGTCTTAACTTCATTATTTTTATTATTTTTCTTGTCCTGTTTTTAATGAGACCTCACCTGGAGTACTGCATCCAGCTCTGGAGTCCCCAACATAAGAAGGACATGGACCTGCTGGAGTGTGTCCAGAGGAGAGCCACGAGGATGATCCGAGGGCTGGAGCACCTCTCCTATGAGGAGAGGCTGAAAGAGTTGGGGCTGTTCAGCCTGGAGAAGGCTCTGGGGAGATCTTATTGCGGCCTTCCAGTACCTAAAGGGGGCCTACAGGAGAGCTGGGGAAGGACATTTTACTGGGGCACGTAGTGATAGGATGAGGGGGAATGGCTTTAAACTGGAAGAGGGCAGGTTTAGATTGAACATTAGGAAGAAGTTTTTCACTTTGAGGGTGGTAAGGCACTGGAGCAGGTTGTCCAGAGAGGTTGTTGAGGCCCCATCCCTGGAGGTGTTCAAGGCCAGGCTGGACATGGCCTTGGGCAACCTGGCCTAGTGGGAGATGTCCCTGCCTATGGCAGGGGTGTTGGAACTCGATGATCATCAAGGTCCTTTCCAACCTAAACCATTCTATGATTCTATGATAATAATAAGTTGTGAAAAGACCTTTTATACTGGAAAAAAAATAATTATGAACTTTCAGAAGGATTTTAAAATTCTGGGATTCATCCCTTTGAATCCACATTCAGAGAGTAACTTTATTATAGAATTTTTCTTTGGATGATCTTCATTTTCAGATGTTCCTTTTGTTTGTGCTAGTCTTTTAAGCAAAGCCATTAAGTAAAAAGAAGCCAAACAATCTCAGACTTTTAATGCAAGCAGCTTTTATCAAGAAAAAACAGTTGTGAATAATATTATGTTTTCCTCTAACAACCATTTAGTTTATTAGCTTGAATTTTTGAGGACTATTCAATTATTTTAAGCCTGCTGTATTTTACAGCGCATTGCCGATGACATGATGAAAGTATATCAAGGTCATTGTTTGTGATTGACGTTATCACTGTTTTCAGTTTATTACAATTTTTGTGAGCAGGAAATCCTGATGCTGTCAAGTCAAGTACCTACGGAATTGCTAGAGACTTATACTGCCATCCTCCTTAGGCAGAAAATAGATTGTTCTTTCACTGTTGAATAATCTGATTGACATACCTACATTGAATGGGCTCCTTTTTACCAAGACAATGAATGCCATCTCCCTTGTCATATTTCATAAATTCCACACAGTTGCATTACAGAAATCTGTAAGCATTGTGAAATTATGAATATGGCAGAAGGCAACCATGGTTGGCCACTCTTTATAATGAAGGATGGAGTTTAAATTAATTCTGATGATTGTGATAGATTTCCATGCTGGCATAAAAACTGTCACAATCTCTTGCTGCCTTTTTAATGGACACACTCTGAAATAGATATTTCAATGAAGCAATTTCTTTCTGCTAATTTAAAACTTTTTTTTTTTGTTAAAGCTGTGATACGTATTTCAAATTATGGTACCAAAGAGAAAGGATGCACAACCTCTTCATAATTATTTGCCATTGAACAAGAACAGTTCTTGTCTTCTACTTTAATGGACCAAGAGAAAGAGTTTTGTGTTTAAAGAACTTTTAGGTGAATCAAGTGGCCAAGTTTCAAGTGAGGAGAAACCTGGCAGCCTGTGGTTTGAAATCCACAGCTCCAAGTTAGATGCCTCAGCTCCTGAAACATTGTATAGGATAAGGTAGGTGTCAGGATCTGTATAAAGTCAGAACCTGGAATAAAGAGTTGCCAAAGCTGAATGTATGTTATAGTAGGGATATTTCTGTTCTACAAGGCTGAGTGGTTGGCATTTAGTCACTGAGCGAAAGAAAATCTCATTGATGGCTGAATATCACTTGGTTTTCAATGTAAAAATAAATGGGAGCAGGGAAAAGCCCCACCAGAACTGAAACTCTCTGGAAGGGAGGACAGCATGAGAATGTCAAAAGAGCATTTCATCCCAAATCACAGACGATCAGTTCCACAACACAAAGAAAATTAAGAAAGGAAATGGCTTTGTTTCTACTAATACTTGATTCCTCATACCTCATTAGCTCTGTTTTTTTCAGGAAAAGGTGACTATGAAAGTTTACAACTGATGCTGAAGGCACCTGAGCTCCACCTGAAGAAGAAACATGTGAGAAAAAGACATTTGTACAAACTTCAAAAGGAAAGTGAAAACACACAAAGCTTGTAAGTTAGCAAAGGAGTTGGGTGGGAAAGGATCTGTGGCATGATCAGCAAAGCCTGGCAAATAGTGTGGCCCAGCGCAAACGGACCTGTTGAGGGAAACGCTTTGTGTCGGCAACTCAGTGTCCACACTGCATGTGTTTCAGAGGGTGTCTAACTTGGTCCCCTGGAGTGGACACCCATTAGCAGCTGTAGTGAAACAGGTGCACACCCAGAGCTTACCTTCCATTCTGGTTTTAGCCAGAAGGAATTCAGTTTCTTTGTGATGTGAAGCAAAACATGGGAAGCGGAAGAGGAGATTAATTTAAAAAACCCAGTTGTGACCTGAAATAAAATGCTAGTGTAGCTACGCCTAGAGTTCATCTGCACACAGGTAGATAAGAGGTAGTCAGTGTCTGGGCAGGACTCTGCAGATCTGGGGAGATCTACACTGCGTGCTTGCTTCTTTGAATCTGTTGGCCTGGCATGGAAGAAACTCTCAGCTAAATAATTGTCAGGATGATTTTTCCTTGTTGCCATTGGGGGATAAAAGTGACCCTTTTCAGGTATGTGAAGCTGTTTGTTTGACAAGCTCAGAGCAAATATGCTGCTTGGGCATTGGTTTATTTGGAGGCTAGATGTGGGGCTGACTGTCTAGTCTAGATTGTTCTTCATGTTGGTTGTTAGTGCATGAATTGGTGGTTATTGTGTGCAAACTGACACATGGCTCTTCAAAGTTCGAGAAAAATATTTTTTTTCAATAGGCCACTGATTAGATGAGGCTGAGTCAGAAGGGTATGAGTCACCACTCAAATGACAAGTGTAAATTTAGTGCCTAGGGGAAAGGAGGAGGCTTTTAAAAGCAAACACATTGTTTGGAACTGAAGAAATTGAAGCCAGGTCTCCGCCACAGGGCTTTGCTGGCATACCTGTATTGTCTAGAGGTGTGAGAAAATCACCCACAGAGTTGATTCTGCTCTGTTGGCAAAGACACAGGGTGAAGACACAGGGAGGCTTAAAGAAAAGTGTTTGTCACAAAGCTGTTGCTGTACAGGCAAAGGATATAGCTATGAAAAGAAAAACGCCTTGGGGTAAGATTTTGTGAATGCGTCTTTGGGGTGCTCCTGTCTCAATAAGCCTCTCAGAAAGTGGGAATCCCTACGTCTAGTTTCAAGATCCTGAATGAATTTAGGCATGAGCTAGCTCTCAACTATGCAGCTGAAGTGTTTGAAGACAGGAAGATCGAGGTGCTAGGGAACGTTGACCCTCAGAGTCAGGGCTCAGGCATTCATAGAGAGCAAGTTGTTAAGACTGATGTTTTGAAGCTCAGTGTCTCAATTTCCCCAAAATATTGCTTTGGATAATTACGTTCTTTAACATCACTTCAAGGAAACAGGAGAAAAGCCGTCTAGATAAAATTGTCAGAAGGTGGCTTTGAAGCAAATTATTCCAGAGTAAATATCAGTAGATCACACCAAATTGGCACAGCATTTCAAGTGAGATCTAACACGGCACTCACCTGAGTTCCTGAGTGTCAATGAACATTTTGATTAATGGGTAGGTTGATGGAACAGAAGCGCTTACAAAGTGCATAGACATCAATGCACAAAGCAGACTGTAAACACCACCGAGAAAAGGATTAGAATTCAAAATAATTACTTAGGACAGGAAAAAAAGGGTTTGAAAACAATAAACAATATAAATCAGTAAACAGCAAAGACCAACTCAGGGAAAGAAAAAGGCAACTGCAGAAATATATAGAAAAAGAAAAGGTCAAAAAAACCCCACAGATGAGCAAAACAGTATCTTGGAGGAAAGGCACTATAGTCTATTGTGGACCACAAACAGTATGACAGGACTACAATGCAGTGTTGTTACAAACAAAGCAAATCGCCATCCCAGATGAACAGGAGTGTCATCTGCAGAACTTATGAAGCAATTAATCTTTTTGTCTCCGTGTAGCTCGAGGCACTAAACTTTACGAGAGATGCAGTCACACTAAGAAGAATAACAGGAATGCTGAGAGACTTAAGAAAATGTGATCTATCCTTCAATGCAGAGTTAATTCAGTTTATTTTTGGAATAAAAAAGAAGTATGGGAGAACATGATAAAAATTCCAATATTGAAAACGTAGTTGAAAGGGTGGTGATACATTACTTTTCATTTCCAGGGAGTGAAAGAAAATAATAATAATTAATTTTCTGTAGGGAAAAATATAGTTTAGCTATTATGAAATGTGTTCCTAACCACAAAGATCAATAAACACCAATAAACTACCTAAGCTGTGACGTCCCCATTACTGGAGGCTTTAAAGACCATCTCAGGAAAACATTTTTGGGGAGAGTGTCAGGGTCCTTGGTCCTCATCAGAACAAGGACATAGTCTCGGTGTCTTATGAAAGTAACTTCCAACTTTGCTATAAAGAAAATGAACCTTCCCAGGGGCAAGCAACAAAAGCAAAATGAGCAACAGGCACAGGTTGCAACAAGGGTGATTCCAACAACAGAAAGGTTTTCTCTATGTGGGCAGTTCAACGCTGGACAGGTTTCCCAGAGAGGCTGTAGAATCTTCAAATATGGAAGTATTCAAAGTTCTGCTGGACAAGGCCCTTGCTGCTGCTTTAAGTACACGATTGAACAAATGACCTCTGGAGATCCCATCCAAACTAAATTTTTCTATAATCCTGTGATTCTATTGTTAAGGCTTGTATATGGAAGGGACATGTCATATCACTCTGAGTGTAAAATGTTGCTTTTAGTCCAGAGAATGAAGAGTGACAGTTGCCTATATTGGCATTAGTGATGCATTATCTGCAGTCTGTCTGGGATCTTTTCTGTAAAATAAAATAAGTTATTATCTGTAATTATCTTCAATCTACATGAACAAAAAAATTCTGCATTAAAATACCTTTCAACTCCCCACCCATCCCCACCCCTTTCTCTTTAGATAACCGAATGTATTAATATTTTTAATCAGAGAAGAACACAGAAAAGAGCATTATCAAAAGCTGCCTTTGGAAAGTGACTTTACCGATTTGCCTTTGATTCCTGTCATCAAGTAATTAGCTTTAAAATTACAATGTCAAAATGGTTGGGGGAAAAAAAAACGCAACCAGAACTTACCTTTTACTCCATATTTTAGCAGGAAAGCTAGCCCTAGACTTGAACTGAACTTGATGACATTGCTATGAGGTAATTAGAAAGGCAGGAATCTCCTTTACTATAACTAAGTTCTCTCATGTGTAGGGTTAGCTGTTTCCTACATAGTTATTATAAAAGGTTCCTTGGACACATAACATGCTGTTTTCAATAATGTGGATTTTACCATCAGCTAGAATAAAAGTGTGCTCTTTGTTTGCAGAAGTTACTTTAGACCTACGTGAGCGTAGATGAAGGCAGCGTTTGGTCCAGTGCCATCTGAAGCAAAGCACTGGGTTAATTTCAGTTCTGACTCCATGCACAGCAGGTCATAGGAGATGGGTAGGCAGCCAGGTATGATAGCAACAAGCTTCTAAATCTACCAGAAGGCCCTCTGCAGACCTCTTACCAGTGAGTTGAGAATGGCATCAGTCATTTAGAAGGGTTGTCCGTTTTCCCTTCACTGGATCTGTAGACAACCAGTTGATCTTATGTCAGTGTTGCTTTCCAGGAGAGAAAAGTTACAAAATGATGCTTGTAAAAGCCCTCAGGAACACAAAAAGACATGCAGAGAATCAGCGGTGTAGGAGACAGTTCAAAACAGACTTTGAAAACTTTTAGGAAAACTGTAGAGCAAGGATGCCTGCATATGCAAAAAAAAAAAAGATGCCTTTTATAACCAGTTTGGAAATATCCGGTGTGATCACAGCACAAAGGAACAAGAAAGAAGGTTCATAGACACGAGATCTATCTATGACAGTGAGGGGTACCGGAGTTTCAGAACAGAGGAAGGATAAACTAAATGAATTAACTTGGATTTCCAGCAGTTCTCTGAGGACTGCTTGAAGAAGAAGTTAAGTCCTCTTCATGTGGCCTGTTTCCCAGGAGAACTGCAGTCAGTGGTAAGTGAAACTACTCAGGGAATATCATCATTGTGTTCTGAGTGCAGGACGGAGATTAATGCCTAAACCTATCTAGCACCTCACAGTCTTTGGACACAAGCTTGTACACAGAGGCTTTGGGCCACTTTGAGGGTGTGACAGAAAAGAGTTTGTTCTACTTCTTAACCTGGGCCCAACACATGCCTATCCAAAAAGTAGGGAGCCAAACTAACTGTGCTTTTCCTATAGGGTCCCATCCCCTCACATCTACCCTTATGCTGCCACTATTTGTGTTGTTCTGACCTCAGCACTTCTGAGTCCTTTTCAGGAGCCATTTTGACTTAGTCTGGCAGAAAACGAAATCAGAAGAAAACACCTACTCTTGGGTGAACAAATTCAAGTAACCCACAGAGGGTTCACCTGCTGAGTGTCAGAGCCAGTGTAGCAAAGCAAAATCACGGCACAGGTCTAGGACAGATGGAGGATGAAAAGAGAGCTCTATGCAGGGAGCTGAGTGACTGTCTCAGTCACTAAGACGGTAAATCAGTTCAGCTGCTTAACAGATCTCAGCCTTAGACACGTTTCTTGGAATTCAGTGGCTCCATAGGTAACTTCTTCTCTCCAGAAACTCTAAAGGGAACCTAGAGGAACTAGCTCAGTCAGTCACCTCCCTGTTAGATACTTACATTAGTATATATTAGACACCTTTACCGGTATACATCCCCATCCTTAAGGTAACGTAACGGGTTCAGTATTGCATAGATAACCTGTTTGCAAGATTATCCCTAGGAGGATGAGGCGTATTAGTAGTCTGAATTCTGTCTTCCTTTCATGTACTGAAATCATGAGGTTGCCGCAATTAGCACACTAACCAAATATACATTACTATGGACACACTGAGATGGATATGGAAGCAGCACAGGGAGCCTGCTAAAGCAGAGGTTCCCGGTCCTGCTTCCTAATGCCAACACAGTAACACTAGTGACACCTTTCAAATCACACACTCCAACCTAAAGCACATGAGTCACAGCCAAGATAATATCACCGACTTAGATGCAGTGGATTCAGTTCTCATGATTATTCTCCAAAGCCAGTCAAGACTCTACACAGGACTTCATGGTAATAACTAAAAAACTGATAGGATACAATAAACCAGCAGCATAAATTATCCCAGCACCAGGGCTTGAAAAAGAAACCAAGAAAGGCCATCCTAATGACATTTTCAAAAGAGTTGTCAGGTGTTTTGAGGTATATAGTTGAATGATCCCTGAAGCTAAGGCAATAACATGCAGAGCTGAGATGTACTGATGGCTTTCCTAAAGCTCAAGTGATGTCACTGGCCAGATCACTTCTGAAGTCACCACAAAACCAGCAGCCTAAGGAATGAAAGAGGTCAAGTCATTGCTGAGTTAGGCTAACTTGGACAGGAATTGTTTGACCTGCTGAAGTTGCCAAGTTGTACTTACGTTTAGCTGAGTGTCTGGGACAAAATCCAGATTAAGTGCATAAATAAGGTGTTCCAGTGCCCAAAGTATATGCCTTTAGTATCACATCTTCTCTGAATAAAAACTCAAAAAGCCTAGCTTTTCCTTACAGTGATGCCTAAAATAGCCATAGGAAACACCACAGTCAGTCTGAACTTGACTTTAGGGGAGTGATTGAGGGTTCCAATGAGGTGTCTAATTAGTAGGACAGTTAGACTACACGGGGGGGGGGGGGGGGGGGGGGGGTGAAGAAGGAGAGCCTAGACACCACATCTTCTACTTCCAGGTTAAGGGCACAAACTAAGGGGATATAAGAGAGCAACAGGGAGCAATACCATTGCCAGTTTTCATGGCACCTATCCTGCACCTTTCCTTGAGCACTTGTCTGAACTTCAGGATGCCCACAGGTCCCTCTTGTTTTAGGAAAACAGTGGGTAGGTAGTAAGTATTGAAATTTCGTTCACTGGGCCTTTGAAATCTAGAGTTCACCTGATTTATACAGTGTGAATCTGCCAGTTTTAATCAGTTCCTCACAGTCAGATTACTCGCAGGTACTTTAGTGAGAACAGTCTGGGTCTGGTTAATTCTGTGTTTTAGCTTTTCTGCTTGCCATGATGTATACTGCAGAGAAAAATCTCTTCAATCAACTGCAAAAACTCTGCCAGACACAAATGTGAGCACTGGATCAAACAATGAAACCATGAGAAAAAGTGAAAATTAATCTAGTTTTCACCTTATGATCTTCCCATTTCTTACAACCATCATCTCCTCAAGCTGCACAACAGCTCTCTGAAGAGAAGCAGGTCTCAAACGGAGGCTGTTTCACCTCTACTGAACCAAAGCTACTCTGTGGCAGGACACAGTGACCTCAGGAAACAGAGACTGATGCTATAGCCACGACAGACACAAGAAGACGGCTCTAGAACGCAATCAGCTGAGCAGGAGTCAGTGCATGACACCCACATCGGTGCTCCGCCGTGCAGGTAGCACCATGCCTGTTTCAACAGGCGATGCTCCTGTGTATTTTATCACGCTCAGAGGGCAGTATCTCCCACTGTGTTAAGAGGTTATAGTGGGACCTTAACTCATTTATTACCCAGAAGAAACATCACTGACTCACTGGTGTCCCGGGGCAGACTTACTCCAGCCTGACTATGCATATCTTCAGAGCAGAGCACAAGGGGATCTGCTGTAAAGCCTTTTGCATAGGACTGTTACCACCAAAACGAAGGCAAACATGAAAATTATGATGGTCTTTTAAATCATAGGGCAGCACTATGTAAGAATGTCTTCTCCGTTTCAAGTTGAACCTGGTCCTACCTACATCACTGCAAAAAACATATTAGAAAAAAATGATATAACTTGGACCTGCGTAATGTGAAAGAACTGCAATTAAAAATAAAGTCCTGCCTCCTCCAAACACTGCAATTACCTGGCTTCCACAGTGTTGGTTCCCATTGTTTCTAGGTTTCCTATTGCCCTGGTACCATTCACTGGGAAAGGCGCAACTTGTGTGTGGAGGTTAGATTCATTATTTGAGGAAGTAGAAGATACTCTGTTCAAATTCCAAAACAGATGAAGGACTTCCAGTCAAAGATGGACTTGGGAAAAGAGAAAGCAGAAGAGTTATTTTTTCCCGGACTGGGGATGGGGGGTGGAGTATTTAAGAGATGGAGGTTGGTTCTCTATCTACCCTTTGACTTCACAAGTAGCAAATCTGTCTCCATGAACTGATGACATTTATAATGAGACTTACTTACTACACATTAGGCTACATCTGTAGTGACACTATGTACACTAACGCACCTCATAAACCAAAACCAAGCAGCCCATAAATCCCAGCCAGTTTTACCACCCATAGGGCTAGAGGCTTTTGTCAAGTCCACCTTAGAGTCTTTCTCCTTTAATTGCTCAAAACTGACTGCTAGAGCCTCAGCACAATTATGGCTGGAAATAAACTATGTTACACAGCGATTGCAGTTCATGATCGGTAGCCATGGTAACACCAAGCAATAAGGCTTAAAAAAGGAAATGGCCTTAAAGGGCAAAAATGTGCATCTTGAATCCAGGCAACCAGCATAGTGAAGCGGTTTTGTTTCTTCAGAAGAAAAAATTATTTTTTTGCTGCCCCAGTTAATATTTTAGCTTCTATTTTAAGGCAATTAACATCTTCGTTTGCCTTGCAGAAACTAACACTCATACATTTTTTTTTTTATTTTCAGTCGCATGCTCATTAAAGCCTTCATATTTAGCTGTCTATTGCTTGAAGCACTCATATATTGGGGTCCATACTTCCATGTGGCCCATGATATCAATAAAAACTCCCTCTCACCTGAGCTTTTGCTTTTAGCTTGTGATTTGTTGTTACATGTTTATTTTGGAGAGCAGTGCAGGCTTGGTGCCTGTTACTTTAAAGCAAGAAAATCTACGGTAAGATTATGTGATTTTGGTGACATGTTCAGTATTTCTCAAGCCCAATCCTGAGCTCCTCCCCCTGTTGCACACCCTATAAAGCTAGCCTCAGTCCCACTGCCTGTAGTCGTTTGGAAATGTGGGGTTTAGTTCTTTAAATTCTTTCAAAGCTTTCAAATCACCACTTTTATTAGTTCAAACTGAAAGTGCATTTTTTGCTCTGTGTACAACATTGAAAGTTCAAGAAAACCAAATGGTCAAACAGCTGCTTTTCAAAGAACTGCATAAATTAACTATAAACAAACATACCAATCTGTTAGGTCTGTCGGTTTCTGTAATAGGAGACAGATATCATTAACTTTCTTGGGCGATCATCATACAGAAGCCTAAATATTTGATTTTACTTTTTTTTCCCTCTATCTAAAAGCCAGATACAATGCCACAGAATAAAATTATACTGGTCTGACCTGATTTGCTCTAAAGAAATCCAAGTCTGCTGCTGCTACCCATCCTCTAATTATTTTTCCAAATATTCTAATCGTTTCATTTGCTGTTGAATTTTTTTCAAGGGATTGAAGTTAAACTGACTATAGAACAGTTACTGTATGATCTCTTGGATCCTTTTTTCTCCCCTTCACTAATGACAGGTCCTGGTAAATAATCCGTTCTTGCCAAGGGCACAAACTTGTTAATGGTTCTAAGAAGCTTCCTTCCTTCAGGTCTTCACGTGGGAGGTGTCCCTGCCCATGGCAGGAAGATTGGAACTACATGATCTTTAAGGTCCTTTCCAACCCAAACCATTCTATGATTCCACGATTCTATGACTCTATGATTCATGCATCTTATGATAAACACTGTCAGACTCAGCTGAGTTGAAAACACTTAATTTACCTAATTCACTCTCTAATTTGTTCTTTCCATATTCCAGTCTGAGACCTTACCCCTTTGTTGTTGCCCATAGCTGTATTAGGTCACAGTTGACCTTTTTGGTGAAGACAGGCTCAAAAACATATATATAATTTGCCTTCTTGATGTCCTTCGTTAGTCACTTTTCCTGCCCATTAGTTAGCAGAAAACTATGGGCTTTGGTCTTCCTCTTGCTTGTAATGTACTGATTGAAAGTGCCGAGGATTTCTCGTCATTACTGATGTTTCCTCACAACTATATTTCACTTATGCTTTGTCCTTCTGATGTTGTTCCTACTTGCTCAGTTTGTCCTTTTATATCCATCCTTAGTGATCTGATCTACTTTCCACTTTTTCTGTTCTCTCTTCGTGGGCTTGATATCAATGAAGAGTTCACAGTTTAACTAACCTGATCTCTTACTACATTTTTTATCCTTCTGCATTGGGACAGCTTGTGCTTCTGCCTTTAGTAGTGTTTTCTTGAAGAATTGCCAGATCTCTTTAACACCTTTGAAAACCCATTGACATTTCCAGAAATGCTATGCAATCCCAAAGATACTCTTCAGTAGAGTTTTATGTTTCCTTCAAAAAGGTGACACTAAGCCTGGATAAAAGGCTCGATCTACAGTTTCAGAACAGGCAAGGCAAATAACCTCCTGTTAGGTGTCCCTATTAAACCTTTCCAAAAACATTCTTACCCAAAAAGGACTGTGGGAGACCTTCACCAATGCAGTTCTACTCTCACCAGATGGATCTTTAATTGGAGAAATAATTCAATCCTTCCAGGAAGAGAAAGAAAATTAAAGAGTAAAAATCAGTTATTTTTTAAAGACAGGCTGAAACTCGAAAACCTTTACTTTTCCTTAGTCTTGGGTGGTGGTTGTATTGTTTTTTCTAAATTTAATATACTTATGATAGTCTACTGATCAGTTTATTAATTATTTTGTGCAGAACTATGAAATTTGTTTGGTTTCTCCTGCATTTCACATTGCTTCTTTACTGTAAATGCTATGCTTAGGGTATAACTATTTGCTGTTAGAGGGCAGTTGCTCTGGTCATTATAGTACTGTCATACTGGAAAAACAGTCACACCTTCTTAATTATGAACCTCTTGTTATACACAGTTAAAGCAAACATGTTAGAGAATAGATTTTAATGAAACTTCTTTGTTTTACTATGTGATTTTGAGTATGCAGTACCTTCAGTGGTCACTTTAAATTCTCCACATTACTGCATCCTACTCCTTCAACTGTACTGATTAAAAGGAGATAATATTACGGCGGGTAGGATAGTCATCAATTTCAGCCTCTAAACCAATCAATAACTATAAGTCTAGATGATTTATGAGTCCTTTCACTCTAGAACCTAATCATTCACATACATTAATGAATTTATTTTTACAGCACATTTCTAAATCACTGTCCTGCTCATAGGAAATTCAAGGAACAGGAGACCAAATGAACAGGGTGTGGTAGAGTCATGAGCAGAACTAGGGTCTCCATGATATTCTTACTCAGACACCAAAACTCTCCTTAGACTGTAAACAGATTGCCTCTTGTGGAAGCGCATAGGAGCTATAGGGGATTACTCAAATGCAGCTTTGGGTACCCTGGGAATTCAAACTCCTATCATTTCCCTATGGAATCTCTGGGGACTCAGCAGCACCCCCTGGAAGTTTCACTTGCTGTACAGAGGGGTGAGGATCTTAATTCTACTGCCCAAGTTTGACACCTGAAGTTAGACTGCCTGAAGTCTTGATTGGAAGGCAAGTTTGCAACCTACAGAGCTTTCTTCATTTGGAGATCATTTTCCAGGATGCTGGATACTAAGGGTGCTTCACAGAAAAACATTTTTGAAATCAGTTAGCCCTTCTTAGTGACTAGTTTCAGTTAACCTAAAAAGCATTACAGGGAACGTCACGATGGCCAAACTATGAGAACACTACAAAAAAAACCACCCATTTAATAAACAGGCTGGAGTAGCACAGCATGAATAAAGGCTGAGAGCTGTGAACACAACAGACCTTTGCAGACAATGGGAAGACACTGGACCTTAATAGAGGAAGTGAGAAAAGTGAAGGTGAAGCGGTAACCAAATCACGGAATCACAGAATCACGAAATTTTCAGAGTTGGAAGGGACCTCTAGAGATCATCTAGTCCAACTCCCCTGCTAAAGCAGGATTGCCCAGAGCACATTACTCAGGACTGCATCCAGGCGGGTCTTGAAAATCTCCAGAGAAGGGGACTCCACAACCTCCCTGGGCAGCCTGTGCCAGTGCTCCGTCACCCTCGTAAGGTGTAAGAAGAATTTTTAAGCAATGGTGCATTGTGATTATACTGACAGATGGAAAAGAGAACTGCACTGAACTGAGAGAAAGAGACCTACAGAAATTAGGGATGATCTGGAATGCATACTGGTAAAACTTGTCAGCAAGAAACTATATCTTTATTTTGTAACACTGGGCTTAGGAAACATCCAACTTTCCAGCCTGCAAGCAGATGCCAAACCTCTACCCTGTTTGTGTTTTTAACTTGCTTACACATTGATTATCTTTGGACTCAGAAACTTGGCTAAATGTTTTAGAGACCAACTGCAAACTGTTCACCAGTGGCATCAATGCCTGGTTCACAAAACTGTCTGACAGCAGAGCTTCCTCATACATAATTGTACTATTTAATTCTGCAGAGTATCCTGGAATGGTTTATGTGAAAGACGTTCTATGTAAGCAATTACACATTACAGCTGACTTAACAGTCACCCCAGAAGTAGAGCAGATCTGTTTTCAGAGACAGATAACTCCCCGTAGACAGCGTATCTCCTAGGCCTAGCTGTGGCTGTGTTTGAAGGAAAGTTTTGGTGATCTTAGGGGATTTTTATCTTACAGGCAGCCTGCAAATGCTGCTGTAGTTCAGCTGTGCTAAAGAAATTGCACAGTATATAGCTTGAAAATAAAGGCTGAGTACCTGGGGCAAGCAATAGCAGTAGATTCCCCCGTGCAAATCTATCAGCGAACCAAGACCAGGACTCATTGCTCCTTTAATTCCAAAACAGTGCCTGTTAGTGACATAAACCAAACTATAAATTCTAGAAACATAATTCTAAAACCATGGATGTATAAGTGAGAAGTAACTGAGACTTCTCTGGTTGTTTGCAATAGGTTTTACCTTCTTTGGAGTCATTTTTGTGTTCCAATACATCCACATACCTCTTCAGAATTTCTTTCTCCCACGCTTCTTTCTCCCTTGATATGCAAAGCTCTGATTTGATTAAATCTCACAGAAAGTCCGACTTTGGTTGTGCCAGCTGAAGGCACTGGGCACCATAAAGGAAGAAAGAAGCAGCCAGATTACTGTAGACATAGAAGTCAGAAAGTCTGGGTGCCACTTCTCTCCCTGCATTGCTGCAATGCTGCGAAGAATTAGAAACAATAATAAGCCATTTCCCAGGCATACTACAGAGGTTGACTAAGTGGGTTTTTAATATCATAGAATCATAGAATGGTTTGGGTTGGAAGGAGCCTTTTAAAGATCTAGTCCAACATCCCTGCTGTGGGCAGGGACATTGTCCGCTAGATCAGGATGCTAAAAGCCCCATCAAACCTGAGCCTAGACAATTTCAGGGATAGGGCATCCACAACTTCTCTGGACAACCTGTTCCAGTGTCTCACCATGCTTATAGTAAAGAATGTCTTCCTTGCATCTAATCTAAACCTACCCTCTTTCCATTAAAACCGTTACCCCTTGTCCTGTCACTACAGAACATGGTAAAAAAGTCTCCATCTTTCTTATAAACCCCCTTTACACATTGAAAGTCCCCAATAAGCTCTCTTCAGAGCGTCCCTTCTCTGGACTAAACAACTTCATCTCTCTTTTAAAGCAAAGATACTTTAGAGTATGTCTTTGTATGCACAGTAAAGGTATAACATTTGGCATCAGGCCAGTAGCTTCAAACCCCAAACCAAAAAGCAGGTCCCCCCTTCACTTTCGAGTGGCCCCCCCCTTCACTTTCAGTTGTCAGCCCCAACCATTACTCCACACTCTGTTGCATGACAGGGGTAGCACTGGTCTGTGCCAGAAATAGAGACCTAACTTCTATCCCCAGTGCTGAAAGTGGCTTTTCAGGTGACATGGAGCACATCAACTGATCCATGTGCCCCTGTGCCCTCACCAGCAGCAGGGAGGGGAGTAGGGAGGGAATGACAGCCTTCTCTTTTGTAGAACCCACAGGGTAGATCAATGTGTTATCAATGAAGTGCTGTGTAACAGCCACGGTTTTGTATACACAGTACTTTAGACTGGTTCACTGACTTCCCACTTTGTCACGCCTTTGAGGAGAGAGACAGACTGCCAGTTCAGAGACTAAACAAGCAGGAAGAGGAGTGACAGGGGAGTTTGAGGTGGGAAACAATGAGTTTGTGTAGCACGAAAAAATCGTATGGACTTCGGCAGTGGCAGAAAGAGGGGGGAAACAGAATTATGGAGTGGGGCTGTAGCACTGAAAACTCTATATATTGAAGTGACATTATGGAAGTACAGTCTGAGGCAGTCTGACACAGGCACTGGGATCAGAGGGGCAGTCGTGGAAGCCTGTTTTAATCCCCCAGGATAGCTTTGTGATGCAGTGTGCACCATGAGCCAATAGCTTAGGAGGACACCAGTGCAGACATCGTGATGTTTGTACCCCTCTCCTAGGGGAGCTACACCATAGTGCCTGTGGAGAAGCAGGCCCAGGTCAAGACACAGATGATGACACTCAGGAGAGGGGGCAGATCTCCCTCATGCTCCTTGCTGCCTCGGGGCTCCATTTCAGCTTCTTGGCTGCTCTGGGACTTTGATGTGCCTCACCCAACTCATGAGGGGACCACAGGGACTCACTAACCAGCTGGGACTTGCATGTCAGAAGATAGAGAAGGCCAAATGTTCACCCATATGAATTAGTCATTGTAAGAGGGGAGGAAGGAGTGAGGCAGTGAGTGGCAAGATAATACAGGATGTCAATTTGTGCGTCTTGCACTCCACGCATGAGCCTTGACACCTCTGCACTGGAGGTGTGCTGCTGCAGGAGGACCTGCAGTGGCACCTGTACAAGAAGGTCCCTGCAGATGTGACCTGGGGACACCAGGCTCAAAGGTGATTCTGCTGGACAGCATGTGTGTGGAGCCCTGAGGATGGGGTAGAGCAATATACCAGGTTCTGCTCTTTTCTGCACCAGAAAAGTGAATTTCGTGCTTAAAAGTCTGAGATCTGACAACCCCCTGTTAGCTATGCCACAGCTCCTGTCCTAGTCCCAGACGAAGCAACAAACTTTGCCCTCGTAGCCTCCTGGGCACTCAGATAATCCACAGGAACCTCTTCTTTTGTGTCACTTTGGAACAGAAAATGTTTTGAACTCCACCTGCACAATGAAAAGTACAGTTCCTACCCTACCAATGCAAGTTTTGTTGCTTTTTTTTTTTCATTTTGAGCCAACAAGGAGAGGAGCACTCCTGGACCTAGTATTAACCAACACAGAGGGACTGGTGGAGGACATTAAGGTTGGGGGCACCCTGGGCTGTAGCAATCATGAAAAGATAGAGTTCAGGATCATGGGCACTACACACAAAACAACAAGAAGCAAAATCACAACCTTAGACTTCAGGAGGGCTAACTTTGATTTCTTCAAGAAACTGCTTGGGGAGATCCCGTGGACTAGGGCTCTGGAAGTCAAAGGGGCTCAAGAAAGCTGGCTGGTATTCAAAGACCACTTCCTCCAAGCTCAGGATCGGTGCATCCCGAAGAGCAAGAAATCGGCCAAGGGACACAGGAGGCCTGCCTGGTTGAGCAGGGAGCTTCTGAACAAGCTCAAGTGGAAGAAGGAAGTTTACACTCATTCGAAGAATGGCCTGACCCCTTGGGAAGATTACAAGAATGCTGCCAGAGTGTGCAGGGATGAAACAAGGAAAGCCAAGGCCACCTTGGAACTAAACCTGGCAAGGGATGTCAAGCTCAACAGGAAGGGCTTCTTCAAGTATATTGGAGGCAAAAGGAAGACCAGAGAAGCTGTGAACCCACTGTTGAATGAGACAGGAGCCGTGGTGACAGAGGATGCGGAGAAGGCAGAGTTATTGAATGCCTTCTTTGCGTCGGTCTTTACTACCCGGCCGAGCCCTCAGGAGTCCCAAGCCTTGGAGAAAGTAACGGGAAAAGAGGAAGACTTCCCCTGGGTTGAGGAGGATCAAGTGAGGGACCAGTTAGGTCAATTAGATATTCACAAGTCCATGGGCCCTGATGGGATACACCCGAGAGTGCTGAGGGAGCTGGCAGAGGTCATTGCTGGGCCACTCTCCACCATCTTTGAAAGGTCGTGGAGAACAGGCAAGGTGCTTGAGGACTGGAGGAAAGCCAATGTCACTCCGGTCTTCAAAAAGGGCAAGAAGGAGGACCCGGGTAACTACAGGGTGGTCAGCCTCACCTCCATCCCTGGAAAGATCATGGAACAGCTTGTTCTGGGCGTCGTCTCAAGGCATGTGGAGGAAGAGAAGGCTATCAGAAGTACTCAGCATGGATTCACCAAGGGGAAATCATGCCTGACTAATCTGATAGCCTTCTATGATGGTGTGACTGGATGGATAGATGAGGGAAGAGCGGTAGATGTGGTCTACCTTGACTTCAGCAAGGCGTTTGACATGGTCTCCCACAGCATCCTCAAAGGGAAGCTTAGGAAGAGTGAGTTTGATGAATGGACAGTAAGGTGGATAGAAAACTGGTTGCAAGACAGAGCTCAGAGGGTTGTGGTTAGGGGCGCAGAGTCTAGTTGGAGGTCAGTGACGAGTGGTGTTCCCCAGGGGTCAGTACTGGGTCCAGTCCTGTTCAATATATTCATCAACGACTTGGATGAGGGGATAGAGTGCACCCTCAGCAAGTTTGCTGATGATACAAAGCTGGGAGGGGTGGCTGACACACCAGAAGGCTGTGCTGCTTTACAGCGTGACCTGGACAGGCTGGAGACCTGGGCGGAGAGGAATCTTATGAAATTCAATAAGGGCAAGTGTAGGGTGCTGCACCTGGGGAGGAATAACCCCATGCAGCAGTACAGGTTGGGGGCTGACCTGCTGGAGAGCAGCTCTGTAGAAAGAGACCTGGGAGTCCTGGTGGACAACAGGATGACTATGAGCCAGCAATGTGCCCTGGTGGCCAAGAAGGTCAATGGCATCCTGGGGTGCATCAAGAAGAGTGTGGCCAGCAGGTCAAGGGAGGTCATCCTCCCCCTCTACTCTGCCTTGGTGAGGCCGCACCTGGAGTACTGTGTCCAGATCTGGGGTCCCCAGCTCAAGAAGGACAGGGAACTGCTGGAGAGGGTCCAGCATAGGGCTACCAAGATGATTAGGGGACTGGAACACCTCTCTTATGAAGAAAGACTGAGGGAATTGGGTCTCTTTAGTCTGGAAAAAAGACGGTTGAGGGGGGACCTGATCCATACTTATAAATACTTAAAGGGTAGGTGCCAGAAGGATGGGGCCAGGCTCTTTTCAGTGGTGCCCAGTGAGAGGACAAGCGGTAACGGGCACAAACTTGAGTATAGGAAGTTCCACCTAAATATGAGGAGGAACTTCTTTACCTTGAGGGTGGCAGAGCACTGGAACAAGCTGCCCAGGGAGGTGGTGGAGTCTCCATCCCTGGAGGCATTCAAAACCCGCCTGAACGTGTTCCTGTGCAACCTGCTCTAAGGTGTCCCTGCTCTGGCAGGGTGGTTGGACTAGACGATCTCCAGAGGTCCCTTCCAACCCTATGATTCTATGATTCTATGATTTTGCACCCTGGACTTGTGTTCTAAAGCAGAATGAAAATAATATATAAATCCACCCATAAAATGTACCTTGTGTGCAAAATAACAATCAGAAAATAATACATTAGGTCAATGAAAATATTGTCTTTCACCAGAAATTAGATGTTTCATTCCGATTTTGGCTACTTTGAATCATGAAATGAAAAACTGATAAGGAAAAATAATTTGAAAATAGTAATGATTAACACTGAGCGTTAGACTGAATCAAAATGTTTTCTCCCCAGTTTTCCCTTTAAGAAAACTTTTGTTTAGCACATTTCAGTGTTTGAGGTGATGGACTGAAAACTATAATGTTGCAACTTCAACAGTGCTTGTATTTTCTCCATTGGATAACTAACAGCCATTCTACAACATGCACTGGAGTGCAGACAAGCCAATAAATCTTATTCCAGAGCAACAAGCCACATTACTCCATTGCTTGCCTTGGGAATTTCTCACTTAGTCCCCTCTGCACCTTGTAGATCTGATCAAAATCTCACAGCATGAGCTCTGTGCTCTGTCTTCCAACCTGCTTTTGTCCCATATGGCTGGACAAGCACTTGATTACATGCCTGGCACACGCTTGGACACTACAGACATGAAAGATTAATTATATCAAAAGTTGGGAGCGAGGACTTCAGAGGTTTAGAGGTTTTAGAGGTTTTAAACAGAGGTTTAGAGAAGTCAAAAAGAAGAAAGAGTGAAAAGTAAGAAAAATAGAGAAAACAGGTTGGAATTTTGCTTTCTAACTTAAGGTGACAGGATGAGTGTGGCCTTGTAAATGTAAAAAAGAATTGTACATATAAGTGTACACAGAGAAAAGCATTTCACCATATATACGGTGAAAATTACAGAAACATTTGGCTTTGTAACAACTTACCTGATGCTCTGTACTGCCTATCAGCAGTGTCTTCTCTGAAGTGTAGGGTCATTTTGCCTTTAGGAATAAAAGAAAATCCTCTGAGACATGTTGAAGGTTTGCATATTCATCCAGGTCTGGGGTAGGAAGTGCAGATGTTTTCATTAAGGGCATGTGGTCTTTCAGAGATAACTAAATAGGCCACAAAAGAAATCTTCTCCAAGGAGGCAGACAGTTCAAAGCTCCCGTTTGAGAGGTTTGGTATGGAAAATTATGGAGTAGTTGCGAGCTACAAGTAAGCCATAGCAGCCTCTGGAGGGCAGGTCTGCTTTCAGTGAAGCAGTCCTTCAGAGCTGACCGGAGCCCAGATCAACTGTCTGTCTCCCTGTTCGAACCTCCAAAAGTTACCTTGTGGCTGCCTCAGGCCAGTTTATTAGCAGTGCATCTGTACCTAAGCAGTCATTGCTATCTGTTGAAGCTTCTCTCTTCAACACTTAATTGACATTTTTCATATTAATCCACAATTTCAAGAAATTTAACTATTGAAGAAACATTATAGGGAGTAAACAATTTTATTTGATTTATCCGTGACAGAAAATCTATCATGCCCTAAAGCTGAACACTCCGCTTTTCTTCCCCTAATACTGGCATTTCCCCACCTTTTCATCAGTCACTGCATTGCTCTGGGCCTTGTTAAAATATGAGGTCTTTGGGGCATTGATGCTGTCCTTGCAAGTGCTTAGATAGCTCCTGTGTTGCTCTAGATTTGTCTGCACAAAACTCATCCAAAAAATAAACTGAAAGCGCATTAATAACTTTGCAAATCAGGTATTAAAAGCTGAGGAAACACCGGGATTAAAATTTGCCCCATTGCACCCGTGCTTATGTAAGAGAATGTAATATGAACACATTCTCCTCTCCTCTCTTCCAGAAATAGGTGGATTTTCACAAAAGCTTCAAGAGATGAGAGAGTCCAGTTATCCTTATACAATGGATGATAGAGTCCGGTTAGCCCAGTTATCCTACCCCAATAACGACAAAGACCTGCAGCACAGAGATCAAACAGAAAATTATCAACTGACTCGGGGCACCCAGTTTAATATGTCTCAAAGCTGCTATTACAATAAGTAAGAAAAACAGCATTGCTGTACAGTGTAGGTCCCTGTATCTCAATTTGTAGCATCAGCTCAACAGTAGTGCTGGCTGAAAGATCTCCAAAGAAGCTACTGCTCTGCCAAATCTTACACTCTGGTTCTGAGGCAGAGAGACGCTAGAACTTTTTTTCTTTTTCACCTGCGCTTAACCCCGTTTTTGGTTTGGTTTTTTTTTTTTTTCTATGGTCTAAATCACTAAAATAGCTTAAATATTTTGGCTGAAATTTGAAAGAAAATATAATCAACCTGAGCCGTCTCTCAACACAGGAAACTTCAACCCAGGGGAAAGTTTGGCTAAATTATAAGCATCTGGATACAGTCTTACAAAAAGAAGCATGAAGCAATGCTGACAGTAGGTGGAGCTAGAAGCCTTCCCAGTAATGTGAAGGTGCTTACTTTTGGACACAGTTATGGAACCACAAAGGAGATCAATATTGCAGCACAGGTATTAGCTCTTCCTTCAAAATCACTTGTCTTGCTGGGGAGAAAAGCAGCATCATGACCCTAACACAAAGTCTGTCACCCTGCGAGTAACAACAGGCAGCCAGTCAGTCGGTCAGGCAGGCAGCCAGAAGGGTTTCGTTCAGCAAGAGCTGTCTTCTCACTGTGAAGCAAAATTATGAAACAAATGGCAGTCTACTGAAAAGCTCTGCTTTGCCTTGAGGCTCCCTGAGAAGCAGGTGGACAAAGCCACGCTTCCATTTAACCATAGCATCTTCCATTTGGCTGGCAAGAAAAGCGGTCCTAGGCAAAAAAGAAATGATGCCTCAGCAAATATAATAATACCTCAGCATCTGCAAAATGGTATTTCTGACTGTGAAAATTTCCTTCCAGAGCGATTTCAGATGAGGCAAGGGAGTTTCTCTTCTGAAATGGTACAGAAAACTGAAAATTAAGTTTCTAACCTTGCAAACACACGGCTGTTGGCTTTCTCTTCTTGCATTTTGTTTTATCTCTTCTTATAAAGAAATTGTTCTTTGAGGATGATTCAGGTTAGTCCCTCCACCCTTCCCCAGCTGGATATGTGTTAAAATTAGAGTCATAGCTACAGAACTATTTCCTTTCTCTGCAAGACTCTGTTGCAGATCCCGACTGGTTCTCAGCCCAGGGCAACCTCCTGGTTGCTTCAGTCTTTGTACATGTATAAAAGCGCATACAAAATAGGAGCTCATATGATTTCATTTTAGATGAGTTCAGTCTCAAACAATTCAATAGATACAAGTATTAGAGACAGATGAGGCTGTTCCATATATTCCAGTTCAACATTCCACTTATTGCAGTGTTATACAGGAACTGAACACAGCCATAACTAATTTTATTTCCATTCCCTTCCTGTTCCATATCCCTGTGGATAATCTCCCAAGTTCCCTTAGATCCACTAAAGAACAACGAGCTTTCTAGGTCATGTGCTGCAGTATCTGATGTGTAGACAATGTCCAAAGAGGAAAGCTTCCTTACCTTGGAGATTTTGCCACAGAAAATGGTATAGCAGGACTTAGCTCAGAATAAGAGCCCAAACACCCGGTACTCTGAGCCAGAAAAATGCTAATTCATAATGACTGTGTAAAACCAGGACGATGTTAGGGACGATGTTGATACAGACAAGTCCTGCAGTTCGAGCAAAAAGCACTTCTGTCCATTTATTATTCACAGCTGTGAGTCCCTTCAAGGCGGCGTTGGTTCTTTCCAAAAGCCAAACTGAACTCAGTAGATTTTTAATGTATTAAATATAGAACTATATAATATACTATTAGTATATATATGTATATATTCATATATATATATATATGTATATAAATATTTAAAAAAAAATGAGTGAGCTATCCACGGTTTTCTTTTAAACAATAGTCTGCTGGTTGTAGCAAACCTCTCTGGAAAGTGTAAGCCTAACTCATTTCCTTCCTCTCCCTGAGGGAATTTCAAGCTACAGTTCCACTATTCTGTTCAAGCACCTTTAGCACTCAGACTGAAACTATTCTGCAGTAGGAATAAAGCAAAGTCATCAGCCTTCCAACACAGCTGTATCAAAAAGTGCAGAACAAAATTCAGGATTTATTGGTGGTTTCAGGGCCTGGAGAACCTCCAGGGAAAAGATATCCAATGCTCTCATTTAATTCACAGAATCATAGAATCATTTAGGTTGGAAAAGACCATAAGATCATCGAGTCCAATTATATGAGCCTACTCTATTTCAGGTTTTTCTTCCTATGCTATTTCCTTCTTTCTCACTCTGTTTTGCATGTGTGTTGGGGGTTTTTGCATTGTTGTGTACGTTTTTTTTTAAATCCTATAAAAGTCAACTCTCGCTTCCAAGAATTTTTTTCCCCTGAAGCACTGAAACTGCTATAAAAATGTAAACAAACAGATATTGCTAAAATGGTAGGTGTCACTTGCACACAGTACAGCGGAAGCTGACTCATTTTACTCCATAATGTGTGTCTCACTAGTACCAGTTATGATCCATAATGTGATCTGAATTGTGATAGAAAACGCATTTAAAAGTCAAATACTTGTTATTTAATATTGTATAACAGGAAAACAGAATTAAGGGTACTGAAAAACAATGAAATTTCTGCTTTGCTCATGCTATAACTTGGGTTTTCCTTCAAAGCTGACTTCTATTCACATGCAAGAATCACTAGCAGAAATCTCAGGGCTTGCTGGGCCCCCAGAAGTTGTCTTATCGGAGCTGAGAGGGGCTGGAAACTTTTGAGGTTTCCAGTTTCACTCATCAGAGCAGCAATAGGATGGATCTCAAAAGCAGATTCTTTTGCAGTCCCTTTGTATAGACTTTTTTTATCCCACCAGAATATGTCCAATGGAGCAGCTCTGTTGCAACAGTAGTTCCTGTGAAGAGAAACTCATATAAGAAAACATATCTACTTCTGCAATTTTTTCTGCACTGCATGAAAAGAAATGAAATAATCAAAAGAGCATTTTAGTGAACATCTTTCACATAGAAATTATTTCATTTCATAAGGACTCCTCACACAGAAAATGCCTGCCACAGGGACAAACCACAGTGTTTTCTGACTTTTAATATATTGCTTTTTTCTTAATTTTGGATTATTCTTTATAGATATTATTATAAAAAGCAAAGTTCTAAAGACAGTGCTAAAAATAATTGGGCAATATGTAATTTATGCAGTAAAGGAACTAAAATTATGTATTACCATGATTGCTTCCATTTCTCAACAATTCTCATAGTAATTGTTTATTTTACTCTCTAAATACATAAATAGAACTGTAATAAAATAACTCTGAACTCACTTAGCTTTTGAAGAATTAAAGTTTCAGTTAGCGGCAATTAGGGTAGCTCCCCGGAGTCAAAAAGTGGTGCTGTACATATATATGTCACTGTAAAGAATTGAAATAAGGCCTATGAAATAAAAAAGCTGAAATCTTTGCTGTAAGAAACAAGTTGTAACTCGAGTTAGGGACAATGACTGCAGATACAGATATCACAAAAACAAAATTAGCTACCCTTCCCTTTCAAGATACCCTGTGAGTATGGAAGTCAGAACTTTCGGGGCAGAACAGGAGAATAAGGTACGATAATGCAGAAAAGGTGAAATTATACTTGTAGGTTGCCAGGGATCATAGCCCTCCTAGGCTTTTTAGAGTTGTGAGATTTCAAGAAGCTAAGAAATGGAAATCAACTTTCCTGACTATTGTTTTGGGGTTTGAGTTCAAATGCATTACAATAAATAATTCGGAATACTCTCCAAGGTGTTACGTTTGAGTGGCAAGTAGCACTTGCCAAGTTCTTTCATAGAAGTAGTACCTGACAGAAGTAGTACTCGATAGAAATTTTACAGAAATAACCAGTATGCAAGTAAAGCTGAATAAAAGCCAGCATAGTGTCTGGCTATGCCTTTTTTCATTTTTTACTGGGTTACATCATCCCAAAGAGCCATTCAAAGAGAATGAAACATTCATACTTTATTTGTGATCTCCTTATAAACAGAAATACTGTCACGCCCCACTCACAAGAGAGGGGGGGAAGTGACTCAGATTCGCAAATCCCCAACAGTGTGGACTAAGGTGAGACAACTCTCAAGGTCCATACAAAAACATTTATTAGATTCCCACAGTGATTAATATATGTCTTAACTACATCCACGATAATTGGTTAGGTATATAACAAATTATGGCAAATGGTAAAACAAAGTATGGTTAAGTGGTAAAGTACGCCTTGTGTTACTTCGCAACAGATACACAACAAATTATACCATGAATTATAGCGAGTGGTAAGGTATGCCTTGTGTTATGTACTTAACTTTAAAAGAAAAAGAGAGAAGAAAGAGAAACAGAGGGATAGAGAAAAAGAGAGAGAGAAATAAAGAGATCGCTGGTCCTGGTTCCAGCGTTGGTCCAGCCAACGGGGGTTTCTGGTTCGTAGGAGCACTCCTCTGTGGATCTCCAGGGAAAAAAGTCTCTCTCCGGGGAAAAAGGAGGTCTGCAGGGGCACTTATTGTCCCCTTTTATGTTCGCAGTATCAGTACAACCTGCCCTGCTTTTACAATGCTCATGTTTCTCTCCCCCCAGGTGACGAGTAGCATGATTTGGGTGGAGAGATGAGTCCTATAATCATGTATGTTTAGCATGATCTGCATAATCTTCATTAGCATATGCAGGGGGTGAATTATAATATGCACTTTGTGGATAATGAGGCAAAGGTCATTATCGGACACAGTGGCCCCGAAAACAAAGAAACTAACAAGCTTCACAAGTTGAGCAGAAAACTTTGTCTTCACAAGACTGCCCCCTCCACAGACGCATCTTGCGCTGTCCTGATGAGTTTTCTCTCCTGGGTCACACAAGAGATAAGGAGGTGTTAGCCTTGTCAGTTCTTTGAGCACAAGGCCTGCATTGTCCAGACTCCACATTATCCACCCTTTGGCTACAGCCATATCACAAAGTCCTTGTGAGTGTTTGAGACGTTCCTCAGTGAGGCTCAGAGGGCCTCCCCCGTCTTTTGCTTCTCACCATTTGTTTCAGGGAATTTACAAGTCATATCTTGCACTAAGTAAAAGATGTAATGACATAAATAGATTGTATTCTAAGCTTATTAGTTGAATATGTAATAGTGTTATATGGAAGCAACATATTGTCCAGCTGGTCTTGGTCATAATCCACAACATTTTATACGATTACATATATTTGCAATCAATTAAGAAAATAAACAGCAGGTGTGAGTTAACCATTTGCAATGTGAATCTTATTGTAAAATGACATTTCAAAGTAATGTAAGACTGCATTTTTGTCTGACATGAAATAGCATATATGAAAAGAAAAATTCTTGAACATTTTGGGCTTGTGAGTTCTTAGATCATTCAAGTTAGAAGGTGTCTCAGGAGATTTGTAATCCAAGCGCTTGCTCAAGGCAAGGTCAGCTATGAGATCTGATGTGTTAAAGAAAGCTCAGGAAATACAAAAATACATATAGCATATTCCTGGTTTCCATTATTTTGACTTGATCTTTTCCTAAGTTTTGTGGACATAGATCTCTGGCATGTGAAGTCCCATTTACTTGGTACTCACTCCACATAATCTGTAATGTAAAAGTTGGAGAAAAAAAATTTAGCATCACATTAGTTAACTGAAGTCTATTCTCTCAAAACACATTTTTCAACCTTTTAACAGATACTCCCAACCCTGATTCCGCATGAAAAGCCTCACTGCCAAGATCTTTGTTAGCTGTCATTAATAGAAAGCAAAAGTTACTGTTGTGAAATGTTGGATAATTTACGATACCCCCACACTTCACTTGAATTAATTATTTCTGGTTTCCCCCAGAGATTCAAGAAGAACACGACACGTATTCTTAAATGTAGTTATACTGGTGGTTTTAATTTACTTATTTTGCATATGTCTTTCAACCCATCATTCTTTTTTCTCTTTGAAGGGAAAACAAAAGAACTATTGCCTTCCTTAAAAACCATCATGTGTCACATGTTTTGAAAAGACATTGCTCACACAGAGAAACTGGACTAGATTCTGACACTTAACTGCATTGCCATCAATCTGCAGGGGCTCCACTGTCTGCTGGTTACAGATAAGCATTCCCTGGTTTCTGAATCTCTGGTAGAGCCTCAGATTCCTGTCATCAAATCATCTCCTGCTGACCACAGTTTTAAGGACATCATAACAAATTGGGGGGAAATATAAAACCAGCATTCTGGTCAGCCATAGTAATTCTCTTCCCCGTTCTCTTGAGCAAATTCAAGGGCATCATTTAACTGTTTCAAGAACAAGCAAGTGGGCTTTAACGTCTGCAACTTCACCTCAGACAGCAGGTCACTCATCATCTTCTACTGTTTTCCAGTGTAGTGATTAATTTTGCATTTTCTGAGTCAATTTATTGGTCCTTTCCTGTCCCCCACCCCTTTTACATAACAGCAACTTTTTCAAAGTGATTCACTTTTGCTTACCCAACAGAAGTTTGCAACATCTTGTTTATCATCTCTTGTATCAGCTGAGGATACGAGCTCTTTAGAGCTGTGGTTTTTCTTGTATTTGGAAAACTCTTTGTCCACTGTTGCTAAATCAAAACTGGTACAAGGAAATACTTTTACCCACAGTAAGTGCATAGCCGATGAAACTTGTATCTGAAGGAAGTTGCTCAAGAAAGGAATTTAATTTAACTTAGATGGAGCTTGAACATCTTGTATTGCTAACAGTTTTAATAGCTTATGCCAATGAGCTTCTGGAAGAAATATTAACCGTCGCGATGCAGACCCTAAAACAAACTCTTAACTCTTCTAGATAAGGACAAATCAGAATTTACGACCTCTGATTATGACAAAGCTTGTACGTATTCCTTTGAAACATCTGTGACTGGCCATTCTTCAAGGGACACCACCAGACTAATTGCACTTTACAGCAATTACATTGCCTTGTATGGCAAATTTCTTTAATAATATGTCTTCAAGGGGGGAAAAATCTACCTCATATCACTCCTGATATTCTTCCCTGAAGAACTGCACAGTCTAAGAAAGTGTGTGTTGGCAGAAACAGTACAATTTTCCCCAAAAGCTGATATTCTGCTTTTGTGTCAAAACTCCATTTCACAGAGCAGTTTAAGGTGCAAAGCCACAGAATATTTTGAAGAAATAAGGTGGAAAATAAGAAAGGAGGTGGAAAATAGATAATTTAGGGTCACCTTTCCCTCTCCATCCAGATATCAAACACATTACTTCAGGACAGAATAACATATTTTGAGCAGAAGCTCTTAGGTTTAATGAGAAAAAAAATAGGCCTACTTGAAAGACGAAGACCTGTTTCACAGAGATGTCAGAAATCAGATTGAAGGACACTCCACTAGAGATATGTAAGTTTTGGTCTATGACCACAGACATAGTTCCCTTTAATGAACTTTGCCAAGAAGCCTAGAGTTGTCTAATCACAATAGTAATAGCTCGTAAGTTAAGAAGCCAATAAGACACATGCAAATCGTCAATGAGAAATTGCTTAGTCCAGGAAAACTTTCCAAGTACCTGAGCATCCCCATTGGCATGAAAATTCAGCAGGTGTTTAATGGCAAAAAACTGAAAAAGGCAAGTGCATGAAATAAAAACAATGTTTTGATTAAATATTTTTATTTCATATTAATAAATAATTTAAAAATTAGAAACCAAGCCAGTTATAATTATAGTGTCACAAATCAAATTTCTCACAGTAAAAAATGAAGTTTCCTGGTATTACCAGATTAGCTATACAAGCGTCTGAGACCTTGTCTTGATTACGACATGAGTGCTTTTTTCAGGTCACCAGTCATAGGATGGCCAAGGAAGACTGGTACATGACCAGCACCTATTTAGTCCCCAGAACTCAGAACTGTTGCTTGGTCTACTGTATGCAGCCATCTGACAAACAAGTGCATTATTTCCTTCCATTTTTATCGCAGTAACACAGTGTAAACAGTTTAATAGATCAAAAGTTATAAAGCTCCAACCTACTAAGAAAATATCCTTTTCCAAGAAAAAGATGTAAGAAAAAAGCCGTGCAAGCTTTACTACTATCAGAACTATCTTCTAGCCAACATATTAATGGAAACAATAAAAAACCCGTATTTGTCCATGCTAGAAGTTTAAGCACTCATGGTGCTTCAATCCATATCAATGGATATTAATCAAGTGATTTAGATAAACCACAAAAAAAAAACCCTTTCCGATTGTTGGGGTGATGAAACACTGGAATTATTGCTTGCAGAGCCTGTGGAATCTCCATCACCGATAGTTTTAACAAAATGTTGCACAACCTTCTGCCTACCACTGGTTCGCAGATAACTCAAACGTCCTTGGGGAAGAAAGATGGGATAGATCATCTTTTAAGGCTCATTGTAGCTCTGAATTTGTAGTGATCCAGAATCACTCGGAAGCTTTGGTTCTTCTCTGAATAATGCTGAAATTTTCTGTAAGGAAGGTATAAATTCATCCCTATTCTAATCTTTACAGCCCCTCTGTTAAGATAAGAAAGTAAAAATACTATCAAAGTGCTTATGACCTTACTCTGACTTTAGTAAAAGAAATAAAATAAGATCAATGATTTAAATTATGTTTAAGATTTCAAAATAGATAAAAAAGTTAGTGCACACTGTATGAACAATTAGGTCATTATTTAAATTGCAGCCAAAACAAACCCAAACTCCAACATGTTATTACAAAACTGAGCCAGGTGAACAGATGGAAATAATACTATTAAATACTTTATTGCCAGAGGTCATGTCACCAACAGCCAACAAAAGGAAAACCTTGAATAGATAAGAGACAGACATTTCAGTTAGGAAACAGCATGCTCTGCAGGTGGTGTAGGTAGACATATTGCTTCTTAATTAATTCGAATCATTAGTTTATTTTCTTGATTTGACACTTACTATCAGAAATTATTCCTGTTGACTTTTGACTAAGATTTGTTTAAAATTCCAAAGAGTTATCCAAGATTAACCTAATAACATCCTAAGTGGACAACAATCAAGAACTCTGAATATGAGATAAAATTGACCTTTCTATTGTTTTAATATGAGAATTTTTTTCTATTGTTTGCCCTTGTAGATGTTTTGTGTGCAAGAATATTGGAAGTCCAAGCCTCAACCACTGTTTTTTTCTGGCTACTGGACACAGATGTCACTCCTGATTGAAATAATTGGCCGAAGAAGGGAATCCAACAGTAATAAACTTATCTGCATTTTGTGTATCCACAGACAATTTTGGCAGTTGTTTTCTAACCTTTTAAATGTATTCTCAGATGCTGCAACATGTAATTTTTCCTAATAAAACAAGATATACATATGCACATTCTAAAAAATGTTATGAAGTACTTCTACAGATGCTACAGATAGTGAATCCCATAGTTGGCTATGCTATTTTTTCTCCTGTTTTTCTTCCCATTATAAGCCTGGCAAATTTTAACTGTTCAGACTCAAAAGTTTCATATCAGGTCCTGCCTCAGGCTGGATTTTGCTGGAAAAGTTTCCATTCAAAGGACTTTGCTGTAGCTAGAGGAAACAGGTTACACTTATGTTAAAAGGTTTTTAAAATTCATGATGGTTTGCTGAAAAGATCAAGCTGCTCTGTACATTGAAGCACTTGACATTTGACAAGAATCCTCCTGTGTCTGGGATATGCCCTTTTTTAACCCCACGAAAATCCACCCAAATATGACCAAATGAGAAGATTTTGAAAAATCTCAGTATGGTCAGTAGAGACTTGTTACACGCTGGCAGTTTCCAGAGACACCATCTGTTCTAAGTGTGTTTCATCCCTTCTCACCTTCTTCAAGCCAACCAGACATGCCATGAATCATTCCCACTGAGTGACTGTGTGTTGTGCCCTTGGGGGTGTGATGTGAGCAGGAGCAAAAACATCTACCTGCAAGCGCTCTTCTTGTCTGCTGAGGACTGTTGGGTGGAACGGAATCCAATATTGTAATGAGTCAACTAGAAGTTGCACAGTCTCTTTCTTCCCACCAGAACAAGTTGAAAGCAAAAAACGGGCCCAAGATTCACAGTCCTTTAGACTGCCTTTTAGAGTTTGATTTTATCCTTTGGTCTATGTGGCTTGTGCCACTGGGGCAACGAATATGTAACACATATTGTTTTCAAAGTAGGGTTCTAGAAACTCACCCTGTCCTGGCCGTAGTTCCCCATAGGAAGCTTATGGGTGCCTCCCATAGTTGAGGCTGTCAAGGTAACACAGAAAACAGGTAGGGCAGACACAACTGGTCACTGAAAGGATAGTGTGTGTATTCTGCCTCAGTTGCACCTAGGATTCTGCAAGAGAATAAGGAAATAAACTAAAATATTAGGACTCACCTGAGTTAAAGTTTACCTGTGGAGTTTTACTGTTTCACTTTCTTCACGCATTGTGGCATTAAGCAAGACAGTGTTCCTGTGGAGTTCCATATACTCCCTTCCTTAACAAGGGATCTAGAATGAATAAGCATTCATTTATAATAAACTTTATAAACCTCTACTAAATATAGGGTGAGACTTATAAGGTTTGCAGCAAGGGAACTAAAAGAGCTGTGATTGCTTTGCAGATGTAGGTTGGACCAGAGGTGCCCAAAGAATGGCCAATAAGCCAAATCCAGCCCGCCATACAGTGCATTGACCTATTTGCTCCATGCTGCCTTCTCTCTCAAAAGGCTCAGGAAGCACTTGAAGCGGGAGACATCTACCAATATGGGAGGAAACATTCACAGTTCTGTGATGAATGTTTTGGTCACAGCATAGGCACATGTCTGGTGACATCACGGGTGTGTAGTAGGAAGTTACATTGTCCTTCTACCTGGAGCATCCTGAATATCAGTAATTTATATAACTGCCATCATGAAAAAAGTAAATTCTCTTTCTACCATTGCCAACAGAGCTCCCATCACGTAATCCAAACTTTATGTAGAATGTTGCTTGATATTTCTGAGATCTAATTTGTAGGAGAGTAAGTGGTTGCCATTGCAGCTACAATTTTGACTTTTAAGATTCATGTTAGCTATACTGTACTGAGAATGAATTAGAATGATCTATGTTCTCTCTCTTTCAGTCCATCAGCCACTGCAAAAGAAATAACCTGGAGTTAAAAGTGAGGTTCTCAGGACCGTAATGCTGCTGAACTAAAACAGTGAACTGGCCCAGTGATTCAGACACATTTGTTCAATACAGTACTAGGACAATACTGGACTAACTTGTGTAGCCTAGTATTAATTCACTTATTATTTTTATTTTAATTTGTTATTAATTCATGTCTAATATGTGATTTATTTATAGTATTATCTTCCTCAGCTTGCATAGAGGACTATAAAGTTTCACTTTTCAAATGAAGCAACTTTGGTCCTGAATACCCTTTCCACTCTTACAAGTAGAATAATTGTATTTTGGTGGAAGTGGAAGGAAATTGAGTAACTGTACCTCAGTACGTTTTGGTATTATATCTTTTGGTGAGAAGATGATCTGGCCAGATCATCAGTTTGCCTTTGTTTTTTTCCCCAGCCATAAGCAGAATTCTGCTCCTGAAGATGAAGCATAATAACAGAACCCCAAAATTTTCAGGACTAGTGTCCCATACTGAAGAATTGGTGAAGGGTGGTATGTCTCGCCTGCCCTCTAGACCTATGGCAGGTTTCCCCTTCTAGGGAAACGATGTGACAAAAACTCTGGAAGAACTGGTGAAAGCTCTGGGCCCCTTATCCTGTTGCAGGATCTCTCATGGGGAAACGATAATTTGGTCTTACCACAAAATATTTTCAGGAAAAATACTTTTTGATTTTTAAAGCTCAGAGCAGTGGAACAGCAAAAAAAAACCCACTAACTAAAGAGAAATAAACTTTCCATTTCTTTCCTCAGTCTTAAAGGCACTCAAGGAAGTCTTTAGCAGTCCTATTGGACTTCAGCCGTACTACACAACTCAGTAAAATTAGTAATTATGTAATTTATTGCAGTCAGGCCTGTGGCTGAAATTAACAGTGGCTTGTATTAACCAGATCAAAAATTCTTCTAAATCACGGCCTATATATAAAAGATTTACTTGTGTAGCTCCTTAAGTTGATGTGCCTTTCTGGAAGAGGAGGTGCTTGCTACTTTATTTTGAAGTTACAGCAGTTAAAGCCCTCATGTGATTTTAGAGATAGCCTCTACTTGTATTTATCTTTCAGCGCGTGAACAGTCATACCAGTTTTTACATGGTTTACACTGCATAAAACTTAGCAGAACCCTGCAGCTTCCAATATGCCAACCTTGCTGACACAGCACAGCTTCAGTTAAGATAAGCCCTATCAGACTGGTCACATCACCTTCTTCACTAGGCTTGCTTCTTACCTGCCAACACCTTTCTCAACATTTTTTATCTCCCAGTGTGGCAGCCAACCCTCCATAATGTGCAATAGTCATCCTGAGCCTGAGAAAAAACATTTTCTCAACTAAAACTTGTGAATACTACTGCTTTCTGCAAGTATCGGTGCCCTTGCTGAAAGTTTGGCTCTTTCTTTTCCTCCTGTGTCCCCAAGTGCCCTAAATGGAGTTCAGCTTAGGTGTTCAGTGACATGACGGCTTTGTTCTTTAAGGCAAAAAGAAAAGATAAAACTCTCTCTGATCAGCTTGCTAGCATTGTCCTTCTAGAGTTTCATGAAGCTTTGACAAGGGGCTTTCACATGGTTTTAATAAATTGTATGACTCAGCACAACTAAAGCAAACTACAGAAGGTCCCATTCTGAAGTCCAGGGTCATTTTGGCCATCAGCCATTTCTCACTCACTTTCCACCTTTTCAAGAAGTCATTACGCTATCTTCCAGTCTGGACCTTCTCTCTTTTGAGCAGGGGCATAAACTATGTTGGGACTTCTCTTTGTTAAAAGCAGCTCTTAAGACCAGGATAAATTTCACTTAAATTAAAAGTTAAAGATAAGTTTCAGATCTCTTACCTGTGTCTACATGTCAATATTTACATGTGAGCTAGGCGTTAGCTACTATTAAAATTTATGGAAATCTAATCAGTACAGTCAATAGGCCCTAGAGAGTGATTTGACTTATCCTAAAGTAGATATCACAGGCTTGGTTCAGTTGTTGACGCACAGGCAATTAAAGCCACTTCAGGTAGCTCCAGGCTTTGCTGCCTGGCCTCCTGCCACGGGGCCAAGGCCACTGCCTGGGGCTGGCTGGCAGGACCAAGGGAGAGACCCTTCTAGGGTAGTAGTTTGGTGTCAGGTGGGAGACCTGGGGCACTTCACGTGGCACTGGGAGGTCAGATGCAGGGCAGGGAAATTAACTGAGCTCTACGTGTCTAAGTTTCCAAGTTAGTAGCTCTAGAAATCTCCTTATCATGAGTGGAGACAAACAGGAAGGTTCAGATGGAAATATATCTGACCTATTTTAGGATTAGAAAAGCTGACCTCTGGAGACCACAATTTGTCCCTATTGGCCCTGAAGGGAGCCTAAGAGTGACTTAGTCAGACCGAGACATCTAACTCATAGGCGTCAAAGGAGGGACTCAGCTATCTCAGCAGGGGTGTCTACAAGCACATTTGACACTACCAAGTATGCCATTTGGCTTCCAACTACCCCCTCAGAAGTGTGAAGGCCTCCCATAAGTCCTGCATAACATTTCCAAAGCTATGCAGGTGTCCTGGTCATGCTAGGGCATCCAATGGCATTGTGTGGCTCTGTTCACATTACCCTAAATTTAAGCAACGTGATTCCCATTCTTTGTGTACAGCTTAACTTTAATTTTAAACATATTTTTTTCTTTCTCCTATAAAATAATTTGCCTTGCAGCCTTTCTTTAAATTATTGGGAGGTCACCAACATATTTTTACATCAATAATAAAAACTAGTTCTATGCAGCTCTGCTTATACAGTCCTCATCTTTGTTTGATCGTATGAAATGGAAAGCGTACATATATAAATCTTAGACATAGACACCTCTTGCTTTCATACAACTATTTCTAACCACAATATTATTCTGATGTCTGGAGTGCCCCAGCTTAACACACTGACAGCTTTGTAAGCTATTTCTTGTATTCTGAGAGGATTTCCAATTTTTTTATTGTTTGGTTAAGAATCACAGATGCTCATCACACATATGAAAACCTAAACACTACCCTTGATATCAGTCTGAGGTGAGATGACCTACTTTGCAGCTCTTCCATCCTTCAAAAACCAAATCCTCACCTGAAGTTTTTCTCAAACTTTGTTAAGCTTTTTTTTCCCCTCTTTTTCCTTATTAATCTCCCACTTGTATCAAACTGAGTCAGTTAATTATCTGCATAGCTGACAAAAAGGTAGAGCATAATATTCTTCTCATGAGTTAACACTTTCCAGGTTTTCTGTTAACTGTGCACTCATTTAAAAATACCGAGTGGGATATGAATGGGATAAGGTCTACAACAACATAGAACATTTGGTATGCAGTACAGCAATAATTTACAAATATTTTAATCCATTCATGAAACAGACAGAACTATATAATCATTAACACGCTTGTTCTCTAAAGGTAATAAACTCCTACGGGCAGGATTTTGCAAAACTAGAAAGCTTTCTAAACACCTGGGATTGCACAAATAACACCACCAACCAGAGCATGGACAGGTTGATGTTTTACACCTGCCCTGCATACACGTTACTGAAGTCTGGGTAAATTCATGCAGGTGTCTCTACTTACTGGAAAAATAAGTAAGTAATAGTAAAGGGTGATTTCATAAAAATCACTCAAGGATCATTTTGAAACTGCTGTTTCAACATATTATCAAGTACAGAAACAGTGAGTTTGCAATGACGCACCACGGAAGCAATGAAATACAGTGTATGATATATACAAATATGTAAATTTAAATGTAGAAAATTGAGAGACTGGATTAGTTGTACGACAATTGAAAACAAGAACCATGCTGCCAGATTCCAACCTTTGAATAAGTCCGCACAATTCATTTTATATCTTCTTGCAAGTTTTCTTAACTTACCCATCTAAGTTAAGGAGTGCTCCTCTGCAGGTGCCAGTTACTTTATTAAAAATAAATACAACTTCTATTAATCCTCACAGAAGTATCAGGTGTTAAATGAGAAAACTTTTTAAATTGTGTAATAGCAGTACAACGGATTGAAGAAGAATCAATGAAAATACTTTCTGTGAAAATCTCATATAAAGAAACATTCTTCCGCAATGATAGACAGATTTTTACAATTTTCTTAAAGAAAAATAAAGGAAGCTTATGTTAATTTCAGAATGCCCCATATAGGGGAGGGGGAAAAAAAAAAAAACAACAGAAAAAGCAGCTGTGATGCAGCTGTGATGCAGCTGCCTCTGAGGGGGCGGCAGAAGCATAGGGGCTGCCTTGAGTTTTGCTGGGTGAGCAACTAACAATACCCCAACTAGCAGCTGAGAGGAAATATTTTGGGTAGTAACAGCGGCTCTGAATAATTGGTGACAGACTGGCTTCCTCAAACCACCTTGGCTGCTTTGGGCCACTTCTTTTATCTCGCTTTAACTTGTCATCTTTTATCTCAGAACGGATACCCAGTTCAGCGAAAGGAAATATTGAAATGAAACTGCTTGCCATCTCTTTGTGCTTTCCAAATATGACCGATATCTGAATAACTGTCAGCAGGAAAAATAAGAGTCAAAAGAGCTTTCGGTACTGATTTCACCACTATCACGCTTCCATAAATGCGCACACACACATCCGTATGATTTCCATTTATAATTGTGAATGTCATATGTGTTTTCAAATATATTTCCCTCAAACCTCATCATACTTTCTCAAACATATTTTCCCCGTATTTAACAGAATGATGCTGCAAGGAAACACCACAGGTGCAAGGGACAGCTTGTGTGTGTTAAGACAGAAGGTGGGGGATTAGCTAATGCGAAGGTCGAAGACTAAGGATTTGATGATAGAAAAATATAATATTTTGCCTGGGAATGGAAGGATTTAGACTGAAGCCAAGATGTTGACTACTTCGGCTTTAATCATTAAAGAAAATCTTATTCCTCCCACTGTCCTCTAGATCTAGCTGCATTATTGGCATTTTCTTAGAATTTAGGATGAATGTAAAACCCCCAATGTATTTGTTGTAGTTTGTATGCAGAACTGTCTTTGCTTTGCATGAAAGGTTCTGTCCTTCGGTAGGGATTACATTTTTATTCTCAAAGTACACAAAAGATTATTTCAGTGTGATAGCGTCAGAATAATTTTGGATCCCTGTGCTCCTTTGCTGTCACTAAAGATACCCCATCTCTTTTCCCCACACATCTTCTGGCAAAGCTTTAGAACTCAAAATTACATTAAAACGCATTGACATTGGGGGCTGGAATTACAGTAACGTGGAAACACCAGTTCTGTCTGTAAACGGAGAGTCCGTCTTGCGTGGGCTCAATAATGCAAAAGTAAGAACACCACAAGTGTTCCTGTGAGCTATGTATGTTGCTTTCCCGCTCAAACAGCCACAGGTAGACTTCAGTGGAAATTCATAACCCTAATAATCCTCCAATTTCTGAAGTTCATAGCTTTCTGATATTTTCTCTAGGAGGCTGTCCTCTTTCAAGCTTGAGTCTTGCCCAGAATGATGTGCTTTTTTATTTGATAAGTAGATTAAAAAAAACAGCCACACAACAGCAGGAGAATGAAATTGCAATTCTCGACTAAGAAATACTTGTATCACCACGCCTTTTCTCTTCCACAACCTCGTAGATTGAAGTTGAAAGATGAATTTAATCTTGAAATAAGTGCTCTGAAGGACTTTCTTGTGGAAGAAACTGTTCTTTCAGTTAAAAATAATATAAAAAATATGTATGTCTCATATATGCATTTTAGCTAACCTTACATGAGCATGCACGTAACTTTGCTGAACAACAGAATCAACATCCTCAAGGGTATTCAGGTATCTAGCTCCATACCTTTGAGCATTTGGGACTTAGTTTTTAAAGTCTTTAAATTACTAACCTATAATTAGGATCACTTTCAAAACACGTCAGGTTAAATTTCTATTCTTGGTACCCAGTTTATGGTAGAGAATTAAGGGAGGCCCCAAATTTTGTTCCCACACCTTAGAGGAAATGTCTTTCAAAATGATCTCTCTTCCCATAACTTTAGTGGTGACCTTTACCCATAAAAGAGTACGATCACAGTTTCTAAGCACCCCCCACAGATACATATTTTCTTTGGTGATCTAGATTTGCAGCTGTCTGTTTCTATAGTTCTGCAGAATACCTTGGGTCAGTTCCTCTGAATAAATCCCAGCTTCTCACTGAGCCTGTAGCATAGCTTCTCTTACAGGCTGTTTTTTGCTGAATTCTTTCCCCATTGTCATCACAGCATATACCAGTTTCTTCTCACAAGATGCTGGGTGCTTGTAACCATTTAGATTTAGCACACTGATATTTTAAGGTGTTGCTGTGAATGCATAAGCCAGCAATTCCCTCCATTCTGCATAGCTAATGATCACTTGATCGCCGTTTATCTATTCTGTCATGGCTTCTCCAACAAGAACAATGGATGAAAAGGAATTATTTATCATGGGTTTGGCAGGATTCCTCAATATTTTATATAGCTTCTTAGTTACCAATATGGTTTTCAAGAAAGGATCAACTCTTATTGATACAGATCTGCTTTCCAGTTCACTTCTTAAATAGTCACCCGTTTTATGTAGAGCTATACTAACGGCCATTGTAACTAATTCACAGAATCACGGAATTTTAAGAGTTGGAAGGGACCTCTAGAGATCATCTAGTCCAACTCCCCTGCTACAGCAGGATTGCCCAGAGCACATCACTCAGGACTGCATCCAGGCGGGTCTTGAAAATCTCCAGAGAAGGGGACTCCACAACCTCCCTGGGCAGCCTGTGCCAGTGCTCTGTCACCCTCACCGTAAAGAAGTGTTTCCGTGTATTTGAACGGAACTTCCTGTGTTCTAACTTGTGCCCATAAGACCATGTGCCCATTCAAAAGACTGTTTCCCTCAGAGAGCATATTCATTGCCATGCCACTCTTCAGAAGCTCTCCTGTGGCCTCATATCTCACAAGAGGATGCTGAAATATTATTGAACACTCCTGAAGTAAACAGAACTGAATTCTTTCTCTGTTGTTCTCTAGGACTACATTCATTCTTCTGTGCTGCAATGGATAGCTGAGCTTTTGGGGAAATTGGTGAAGAAAGAGGCTTTGGTTTAATTTGATTTCTGGGAGGTAATTATGTTTGTCAATTCTCAATTCTTCCAAAAAAGAAAGGTATGTTTGTTATGGGCACCTGATATTTAAGAACAAGCAAGAAATAAAAAGTAAATGGCTTGAGAGACAATGAGAACATGAACTTGCTTTTGCTAGATTGCTTCTCTAAAATTTCAATGCTGAGAAAATGTTGCTTTTTGCTAGAAAGGGAGCAAAGAAAAATACAAATACACATCCTCCAAATATTCTTGCTGTCACCCAACAAGGACTACTACTTTCAGAGTCTTCTTAGAAGAAGACCTGTGTAACAGATAAATTTTAAGCTTTTGGGACATTTCTGAAGAGTATCTGAAGGAGGTATGCCGCATCTTCCATAAGTAGGATGCAGAGTGTTGCTTCTACTCATCTCACTGGCCAGATCAGAGCAGTAGTTATAGCTCTATTTCCCTTCTGCTGCTCCTCCCTTCGTGAAAGGCCACTGCTAAACTAGGACAGAAGGTTGTGTTCTAAGATGAACTCACCAACATGGATTTGCAAAGGGCTGTCTGCTTAGCACAGACAAGGAAAGTCACATTTCTAAATCACATCACGGACAACCTTATGGATCTGAAGAAGGGTATTGGAAATAGGTTGGAGGAACTATAAGCTAGCAGTAAGAGACAATCAGCCTGCTTCAGAAATGTTTTAAATTACATATGTCAAATTAGGCACTGACAGCACAGGAAGATGGCACACTTGCAGCCATTTATTACATTTTTTGCCTCTAATGGAAGCAAGCAGCTGCAGTGATCCTGCCAGCACTCTGCTTTTAGTTTGAAAGAGAATAGCTATGCTTGATGTTGGGTTTCAGTTTAGAGCAAATGAGTCATTGCTACAGCCAAAGATAATAGCTGAACTGAGAGGATATTTCATATGAACTCTTTTTCTCAGAACTGAGTACCTGATATGACAAAACCCACATGTAGCACATCCCCCCTGCCTTGATGGAGGATGATTTTAATCTTGAATAATAACCTATATCTTTTCCACTGATATTAAGTGAACCACCAGCTGATAACACCTAATATTACTAAGCTTTAAAGCGTGGCAAGAATTTATGTTCTGGCCTTCTTTTCTCTTAAACTTCTTCTATCACCATCCTTGAGAAGTGTCCCCTCTAGGACACTCACCAGCCTGATGGACTGGCATCTGGACACGACTCCTTCAGGCTTCACTTTTATACTTGGGTAGGTGTCACATGCACACAAAACCCCTCAAAGGCCAGGGAACTTTTGCCACTGGTATTGCCTCACTCGCCCAGTTCACCCTCACTCTGCCTTTTACCCCATGCCAAAGAGCCTGCAACCTCTTCAGCTACTCTAGTCTTCAGTCTTCCCTGGATTCTGAGGAATCCTACTCGCTGTCTGCAAGTTTAACCTTGTCACCTACTTTTCTAGTTGCAATATCCAGAGTTCATGATATTTTTGAAGCTGGTGTGCCAGCATTGATCAGAGATTTCAGTCACAGTGCTGTTCAGCAGACAGTAAGAACTTTACCTGCATGTCTCCTTTTGCTTCTTCTCTCCTTTGCTGTGGGAAAGGTTATTTGACCTAACTTAGTTCTGGAGGAAGGTCTGACTAAAAGGAGGCACAGGCGATGATTTGACCACATCCTTCATTGAATTGTACAAATATACAAAGGCCTGCTTTCACAAGTGATAAGAAGGATGTTGCAAAACTAGCCCGATGCAAGGCACCTGGTAGACTTTGGAAACAAGCATCCTATCTGTTCTCAAGTAGTCATCTTACGTCCCAAGGAGTGAATATGCATGCTTGCTCATTCATTATTTCTCTCCAGGACCACAAACGGAGACAAGCTTCTATCTGTTCTTATAGCAGCTTTCCCCTTCCAAATCCAGAAGGCTTCATCTGTTTCACAAAACGTGGAAACGCATTACTAGTTCTATTTTTCTGGAGTTTTTCTCTTGCAGGTTAGGCCAGGGAAGATAGACTGGATGTCTCAGCATTGTATTCCCACCTCGTCCTAGCCTCACCTATCCTGCTGCATTCCCTGTTCACCGCATGTTTCTCCCTACCTAGGCCCATAGGACAAACATCAGTCCCAGAGAAGTTCTTGGGATCCATCATTGCAGACCACCTTAAGGGAGGCACTGAAGATCAGTAGGAAGCCTCGTTTTCACGGTTTGTCTTCTCTGAAGGGTGGCAATAAGCCATGGTTGAGCACCGGTTGAAAGAGGGCAACATAATACCTCTGGCTATCCTGCAGTTGCCGCTGCCCTGCCTTTTGGCTTTCCTTTCATATCCTGAGGGTTTATAGCCTTGGGGGAGCTAGTGGAGGGAACAAAAAAATCCATTGCCCTAGTTAAAGCTGCGTACACCAAGTTTATAAATTCAGTCAGAAACCAGAAGACTTCCCAGCAAGATCCCAAAGTTTTCACAGGACTTGCACAGGACTTGCAGCAAAGATGGGCTCAACAATCCAGAAAAAAAAACAATGACCAGGTTTTCTAGGACAAAGCTTGAAGCTATCACAATCAGCATGGGTTTAGTAGATATAAATTCGCTCATTTAGGGTTTTTTATTTTATTTTATTATTTTATTTTATTTTATGGTAAGTTTGTATTTTTATAAGCCTCCATAACTTCTACCTTCAGGAGTAGTTTTTGTTTCTGCCCTTTCAATATACATGTTTTTCTATTACAGCTACCCATGACTACCTCACTGCAAAACTTACAATTATGTGGCACATCACAGCCTCGCTTTGAGCTTTTTCACTAAAGGACTTCGAGAACCAGAGTGTTTCCTAAGATAATTCAAGTGAGCCATGATCTTCCCTTCTCTTATCTTCAGGGAATGTATCTAGAGACAGCAAAAAGGAAGCCCTGAAAACTTTCCCAATGAAAAAAATCTCATGGTCCCTTCTACATACCTAAAGGCTAATTACTGTGACTGTGATATTAAAGCATTCTCAAAATAATTTTTTTCTGCTGACATACAATAAAAGCTTTTAAAAATATCTCCCTTTACCTTTCATACTCTCACAGAGAAAACTCAGCTTGTTGAATTTCTAAATGTTAATCCACAGCTCTTCATTCATCATATTTATAATATTTTTTCACATTAGCAGCTGTTATGTAATTTTCAGTATATATATGCCAGCTTCACTCACCTGTCTGCGTGCATAGTTGCTGAGATTTCTTGAATATCTTTATGAACATGTAGAAAATGCTCAGACTATTCAAAGTTTATAGACAAATTCAGTAACCATGAAATTCTGAAATTGTCAGGGAAAGCAAGCTGGTTTTGCAAATGGAAACAAACAAACCCATGCAGTTTTATATCAGTTATCTCTAAAACATGTACAGATTACAATTTCAAATTTGCCTTATGCGCATTAGACACTCAAGCACCTGAAGTCCATTGAGAAAATATAAAAAAGGAGGAAACTTCAGAAATAAGTTTCTGAAATTAGGGTTTCCTTAACATATTTTTAATCACTACCCTCATAAATGGAAGGACCTGTTAATCTGAATCCCATTTCAACTGACTTAGGGAGATGCGTATACACTAGCAGTTAGGTGATTTCATAGCAGTAGGATTCAATAGCTTAAAGCTATAGATAGTTTGTGAGCAGTAAGTATCCATTCTTAGGAAAGGACATTGATGATCTGAGGGTAAAACGTTTACTGATATTCTAATTAGACATGATTTGAATTAGAGTATCATACTGAAGTCCATTCACAGCTGGATCCCTGTTACTGTAGCCACTATGTAAGTAAACAAGATGAAAAATACCTAAACAAGTCTTTGGATAGGAATTAGATCGGTGCTCTCCACTTACAGCATAGAAAGAAAAATAAAGAAAAAAATCACATGCAGGGAGGAGAATAAAGTAAAATAAACAGCAGTGTGGCTTCTATTTCCCTTCCTTAAACCTGCCAGATTTTAGAAATTGTGCGTTTATTTTGTACCGTGTACATTTTTTGCCTGTCTCTTCATCCTCTCCAGATTCTTTTTATACTTTAAGTAAGTCAAAGTATAAGTATAAAACAGTGCTTTAAGAACTTGAAGGTAGATAGATATACAGTCTGCAGGCTTGCAGCTGGAATAATGAAAGCATCAGGCCCTCTGACTACCATGATATGCCTTGGGCCAGTCAGCTCATACCTAACTCTGGACGGCCTGAGGCCAACAGTAACCTAAGTTTCTACCAGGACACCCCCAAAGTGCTCACATGCCTCATTCCGGCAGAGCTGCCAGCTATTGAAGCAGCGATTCTACAATACACATGCTCTGGCAGGACCTACCACTTTACAGGCAGGGCCAAATTAAGTTGCTGTTCTCGGTCACCAGATTGCCTTTTGCCCTGATGGAGGGGGAAAGAGAAGGAAGTAAAAGCAGAGTAACAGAGTAAGACTGTCCCTACAGATACCTACCAAAGCAACTGTCAAAGGCAGCACTTCTGTTTCCTATTTTTTTTCCACAATAACTGCTCCACATAACCAGACCCTTTCAGATGGCTGATGGCTTCAGCATTGAAGACCACCGCTGAGTGATGCTTCACACCCATAGACAGTTCTGCCAATCCAGAAAATATTTCTTTGAAAGTGAATACAATTTAAACGTATGTTTATCCTGTGTCGATGACTTTGCATTTGTTAAGTACTGTGGTCACCTGATGGACAGAGCACTCCCCTTTTCTGTCCCCACCCACAAACAAAGGCCAGGCATAACTCTTCTTCCACCTTGAACTCTGTGCTCCTTAGGATTTCTTTGAAGACTTTAGGGCAGATAATTTAGTGGTGGTTCTGACAGCTCTGTCAATATCAGTTTTCATTGGTTTGCCAAGATGGACACCACTTCACTGAAGCTTTATAAAACATGCGTATTCATCCTCTCAAAGCCAGTAACAACACAAGATGGTCTGGAAAAAGCTCTGCAGGAGAGTTTCTTAGGCTGCAGCCTCTAAGGGGGCTCAAGGATGCCCATAGGCTTGGACTGCCTCTGGTCCTCCCTTTCCATTTGACCCTTCTCCTATTGCTTTTCCCCCACTGCTTTAGCTGAAATGACTCCACACCTCCCAATCCAGACCTTTTCATAGCTACATCCTCCAGTCTTGTCCTTTGGTCCAACAGCAAATGTCCTCTTCCTTGAGTACACCCCAAAGTCTTTTCCTCCCTAATTAAGAGGTTTTTAAATTGGGATGATGGGGGTGGGTGGGAGCCAGAATATTGTAAGCGACATAGGGAAAGAAGTATGAAAACTAATCCATCCATACATAAATAATATGCTGCCGCTACAATATTGCATCAATTCTATGTTCATTATATAACACTAAAAATAAAATTTAATTCCATTGAGTCATGACCGAGGAAACAAATAGGAGATTTTTCCCCCTTTCTCTTTACAAGCATTGGTCCCATGACATTGGGATGTTGCCCTCTTTCCCTTGTCTTCCTGCAACACCAACTACCCTTACTCCCAAGAGGTCGTGGGCAGGACTCTCATCCCAAATTTGTGAGAAATTCTGAGCAAAGCTAGGGACAAGAACTTGACTGCAATTCCTTAACAAAACCAAAGCAGAATATATAAGGTGTTAGCTCTTTCTATGAGACCTAGGACTGCTGCGGAATGTAGGCCAATTAAATAGACATGCCAATGTGTACTAATGTCTTCTCCAAGTGCTTTATCTGGCGCTTCTACCTTGCAAGCATGTTGGAGCTGGGTGGTCTTAAGGTGCACTACAGCCGTTTCCCGCAGTTACTTTACCTGACACACAGTCCTGGCAGTGTTGTCATTTCGATTTTTCATACTTTCCTTACACAGCTTTAATCACTTGTCAGATAATAATCCTGGATACCAAACCACTTATCTATTTTATTCTTATTTTTTTTAAATCTGAGTAGGTTGTACTGCCCTATAAGCTCCCCAATTTGCTTAGACTTTTAAGCACTAGTCTCTCTTCCTTTAGAATTAGTTTTGGAGCCAAAAATAATAAGTGATTTTATGCCTTTATTTGCTATATTACAAGTTTGGGTAGTTTTTTTTTTTTTTTTTTGGAGAAAGGGTTATTTTGGCATGCCATACGGAAAACATTTTAATGGAATGAGAAATGAAAAATTGCCTGTAGAGGACATGCCTACCATGCAGGCAGCTGAAGAATTAAAATTCAGCTTGTTAAGAATATATTCTGACAGACATTTTCTGGCTGTAAATACTGATTTGATTTAAAAACAACACTGTGGGGACCTGTCAAAATTGTTGACAGAAAGCAAGCAGGAAGGCCAGTGTGACTTGCCTTGCCTTCCAGGCTCCTTAGCTCTCAGGATGGAGAGATCTGTAGTCACCGGTTTCACTGGGAAGGGAGAGGTCGAAAGTGCTGACCACCTGCCTGGCTTCCTGGGCACCTTCTCTGGCCACGATTTAGTTCCCTGACCGCAGCATTTTTGTTCTCCTAAGGAAAAATTCAAAAAACTTTCCATCCCATGGAATATTTCATATTTCTAAACTGTTGCTCCAAATCAAAATGGTAAATAAGTTGAAAATGGAAAAGCTTCCCTGAGTGTCTAGTCACACATGGTTTGTCAGACCAGTAATCTAATAAAATGGAGGTTAGAATCATAGAATCGTCTAGGTTGGAAGAGACCCTTGGGATCATCGAGTCCAACCATCTACCCTACTCTACAAAGTTCTCCCCTACACCATATCCCCCAACACCACATCTAAACATCTCTTAAACACATCCAGGGACAGTGACTCAACCACCTCCCTGGGCAGTCTATTCCAATGCCCGACCACTCTTTCTGTGAAAGGTTCTACCACTGAAGCCTGAAGACACATTATTTCCTGTATGCTGTTTCCACTACCTTGGGTGATTAAATTGGGCCATGCCCACAGTAAGAATGTGGGCATTGACTTTTAATAGAGATGGGACTTTACCTTTTTATGTAGCTAAAACACTAGCTTCATAACATAGCTCCAGCCACACACAAGCCACTAAAGAGACCATCTATGTAAGGCTTGCTGTTCATTTCCATGCTCAGCCAGTGGTAATTCTTCTAACGACTTCAGTGAAGGTTGAGGATTTCACAGGAAAGTGGAGAAAAATGGTTAAATGTCTGAAAAGATTTACATGGGAAACGAACAAAACTCAAAATGCATACAGCTTAGCTAAGCAGTGACTCAGAGGGATCTGATTGCCATCCACAAATATTCCAGAGAGGTTAAACACGTGGGTGGGGAGGAACTACTCAGGATAACAAGGGAAAGGAAGCAATATGATTGCAGACAATTTGGACTGAACTGCAGGCATATCTTCTCAATAGCATGACTGGTTAGACTGTGGAACAATTTGCAAGTGAGACGGTGGTGGTCTCAGCATTTTGGCCATTTACTGCCAGATGGGGAAAACACGTGGTGATGAATAATCCTATTGTAGAAGTAGATGGACCTCACAGAGTTTTCATAAGCTTTTTCTATTTTGCTTTCAAGATTCTGGGATCTCAGGATAAAAAAGTAGAAGCAGATGAAAAAGGTAGAAGCAGATACAGTTTTACTCTTGTTTGCTACTTTAAGCAAGTATTATCTCCAAGAAACTGGAATTATTTTCATTTATAATTCTATGCCATTGCTCTTTTTAAAATCATCCTATTATTTCATTCCCTCCAATATGAAATTTCCTTAGTTTAATAGCACTGAATTAAAATGGAACTAAAAGAAGCATAAACCATCTGCATTTCTTCTTGCTTAAAACTAAATAGCAACCATTATGCCAAACAAATAATATTTAAATAGGCTTACAGAATGCTGTAGTTACACCAGCACTAAAAAATATATATGCACATTTTCATCCTTTTCTGTCCTTGGGTAATGACAACATTAATGACATATTTTATACAGCACTGTTCTGCTGAAAGGAGATTAATTGCTGCACAAACTAGTTTCACAGACGACATACAAAACACATTTCTCTCATAAGTGTTAGGCGGTCGGCTAAAGGCTGAAGAGAGCATAGCATTATAGCACTGGGTTTGTATGGCTTGGAGAGAAGGATGCCTCCAGACGAAATAGGAGCATCACATAGGCCAGGGCTGAGCACATTCCTTACATCAGTAATGACTTTTGGGACCAAGGGTGGCACGAACAGCATCGCCATCTCAGCTCTGCAGGAACGAATGAGAGATTTTGAAGTGCAACGTGTGCTTTATTAAGTAGAGGAAAGGATAAGGTAAAATTTGTACCATGTAAAGACAGAAAGGAAAATACTGACCCAGCCTTAGGATTTGAAAATGTCTGTTTGAAAAAGAATTTGAAATACTGGATTTAAACTCCTTGAAGAGTGTTTTCTAGGGGCTGTGGTAATGCACAGCATAGTAACGGATGTCATACTCTTATTGTGGCCTTCCAGTACCTAAAGGGGGCCTACAGGAGAGCTGGGGAAGGACTTTTTACTAGGGCATGTAGCAATAGGACGAGGGGGAATGGCTTTAAACTAGAATTGGGCAGGTTTAGATTGAACATTAGAAAGAATTTTTTCACTTTGAGGGTGGTAAGGCACTGGAACAGGTTGCCCAGAGAGGTTGTTGAGGCCCCATCCCTGGAGGTGTTCAAGGCCAGGCTGGACGTGGCTTTGGGCAACCCTGGTCTAGTGGGAGGTGTGCCTGCCTATGGCAGGGGGGTTGGAACTCGATGATCTTCAAGGTCCCTTCCAACCTAAACCGTTCTATGATTCTATGATTCTATACTCAGAGGCATGATTCCCAACTCAGACAAGCTACATGTCCTGATGTATTTACATTTCCTAAAAGCTGGCCTGTGTAACACAAGCAGAAAGAAAAATCACAATTGCACCAGGACTTCAACTTTGTGAACCAGCATGCTCCATATGTTCTTCTTTAACTACCCACACCTTTTCCAAGCCCCTTACCAAGCCAGATCTGAGCTACAGTAGAACATAGTGAATGGCCATGAAGTAAGGCCTAGATATCAAAAAAATGTAAATTTTATTCATGCATTGACATCTCTCTCCAGAATTTTGGTGTCCTTAGTCATCGAAGTCTTTCAAAAACACCTACCTTTAAGCTTAGGAAATGTTTGGAAGACAAAATGTGCTTACAGCTTAGCACTTATGTAAATGAGAGGAAAACAGGGCAGAAATTGTCATATCATACAATTCATGTTAATTGCAATTCATGCTGTCAGATAAGCGTTCAATATAAAACAACAGAACAAAGATAGGTGAGAGCAATAGAACAGGTTTCCTGGGATAAATGACTTCCCAGGAAGAGAGTGAAGGAGGGATGCTCTGTCCCAGCCTTTTTGTCTCAGCACTCCTGGAGTATAGAGCAACACAAAAGAGGTCATGAAACAAAATGAGGACAGAGGTGCTGAAAAAAGCATTGAGCATCCCTAAAACATGCAAAAACACAGTGACTGAGGTGCCAGGGAAGAGATGGAAGAGCAGAAGTGAGATGGAGGTGAAATACAGCTCAAGCTTCAGCTGATTGTCCAAAGAAGCACTCACTGTGGACAACACAGCATGTGGGCAGATTGCTGGAGAGATGAACGTGCAAAGCTAGAAACCAGGGTAAAGAGATGGTTACAATAATTAAACTGAGAGGATGAAGTGCACGACAAAGACTTTAAAGGTAAACTCAGGAAGGTTGCAACAATATTGGCCCAGATTCCAGGCTTCCTTCGACACAAAGGGACCTTCACTTTTCCTAGGAAGGGCTTAAAAAGCAAAAGCTCTTTATATTTGGCTAGCCACTCTGCTCTCCCCCAGAGGAGCTCTTAAACATGAATTTCTGAGTGCTGGATCCATCAGCCCCTCCATGAAACTGGCTCCTGATGCAGGGAAACTCCTGTTAGGGAAACAATTTACAATCTCTTGTTATTGGCAAAACTGATTTGGAATAGTTTCCATGCCTTATTCCTTGCCTTGCCCACAGCTCAGGCTCTCCCTGTGATGTCTCTTCAGCAGCAGCCCCAGCACATTGCTGCCCACATGAGGCAACAGCCACCCTGTGAGGACCTGACTATCTGAAGGCAAATCAGTCAGATCAGGCTGGATAAGTAGCCATGCTACACCTATGTCTGCATCATCTTTTTTTGGAAGGAACCTCTAGAGATCATCTAGTCCAACTCCCCTGCTACAGCAGGATTGCCCAGAGCACATTACTCAGGACTGCATCCAGGCGGGTCTTGAAAATCTCCAGAGAAGGGGACTCCACAACCTCCCTGGGCAGCCTGTGCCAGTGCTCTGTCACCCTCACCGTAAAGAAGTTTTTCCGTGTATTTGAACGGAACTTCCTGTGTTCTAACTTGTGCCCATTACCCCTCATCCTGTCACTGGGAACCATTGAAAAGAGCCTGGCTCCATCCTCCTTCAACCCATCCTTTAGATACTTGTATGCCATAAGAGTCCCAGCTCTCTCAGCCTTTCCTCATAAGGGAAATGCTCCAAGCCCTTAATCATCTTAGTTGCCCTTCGCTGGACTCGCTCCAGCAGTTCCCTGTCCCTCTTGAACTGGGGAGCCAAAAACTGGACACAGTATTCCAGTTGTGGCCTCACCAGTGCAGAGTAGAGGGGGAGAATGACCTCCCTCGACCTACTGGCCACACTCTTCCCTATGCAGCCCAGGATTCCATTGGCCTTTTTGGCAACATATCAATTAGATGTAAGGCATTTGATATTTTAAGATTTTAAAAGATCAGGACTAGTGATGTTGTAGAAAAGTGGAGAGAGAAGAGCTGAAGTTTGCCAGAGTCAAGCACAAAATAACAGAGAAAAGACAAGCATCAAGATTGCATCGAATTTTATAATGGCTAAAATCTTTAGTGTAACTCCACTTACTTCAGTGACTTCAGGGTGTGTTTGGCCCACTGGATAGATAATGGTCTACACTCTGGCTCTTGTATTTCTACCATGTACTTGGATAAAAGGAGTCTGTGTAGCTTTCTGCCTACTGCTCCCGAGGGAAAGGTGTTTTATTATAACTGGAGCAAAATGCAATGGGGTCTGCTCTGTACCTCTCACAAACTGAAGCCAAAGATGACTGTGATGCTCTGAGATTTCATACTTTGCAATCATCCAAATGTAAAAAGGGCTGGAAGCCCTCAGCCATAAAAAAGAAGAGGAGAAACCTATCTGTCTTATGCCTTTGTTGCACATAGCTTTTCATTTTAGGCCTCCTTTAATCCAATATAGCAGCCTATAAAATAGATCTCCATTCTACCGTCTCTTTTAAGGAAAGTCTCTTGATGATTTTTTGTTATCTATTTTTGCTTAATTGGATTTTATCATATTTTTGCTCTTCAAATTTTCTCTCCTCCTTAGGCTTTCAAGCTCATTTCTCCTTTACTCTTATCTACACCCACCAATCCCTTTTCTTCCACCTACCCCATGTCTCAAATTCTCTCTTCGAAACAAAGACAGAACTCAAGTCTTTTCAAGTCCTCATGTCTATAAAAACCTGTACAAATTCACTCCCTGATCCTGGGTGCCTTTTGTGTTATCAATTCACTTTGTAAAAGATTTAAAGATGCATAAAAATCAGTTTTAATGGTAAACATTAATGTATTTTTGTGGAATGTCTAAACCAACCCAAAATCTGAATGCCAAGAAACCTGAGAAAAATTATAGAATTATCTTTGAGAGCAGCAACCAGAGTCCACTCTGGTGAGACCCCACCTGGAGTACTGTGTCCAGCTCGGGGGCCCCCAACATAAGAAGGACGTGGACCTGTTGGAGTGGGTCCAGAGAAGAGCCACAAAAATGATCAGAGGGATGGAACACCTCTCCTATGAGGACAGGCTGAGAGAGTTGGAGTTGTTCAGCCTGGAGAAGAGGAGGCTCCGGGGAGACCTTATAGCAGCCTTTCAGTACTAAAAGGGGGCTTCTAAGAAAGACAGAGAAAGACTTTTTACTAAGGCCTGTAGTGACAGGCCAAGGGGCAACAGTTTTAAACTGAAAGAGAGTAGGTTTAGATTGGAGATAAGGAAGAAATTTTTTACAATGAGGGTGGTGAAACACTGGAACAGGTTGTCCAGAGAAGTTGTGGATGCCCCATCAGTGGAAGTGTTCAAGGTCAGGTTGGACAGGGCTTTCAGCAACCTGGTCTAGCAAAAGGTGTCCCTGCCCATGGCACGGGGGTTGAACTAGATAATCTTTAGAGGTCCCTTCCAACACAAACCATTCTATGATTCTTTAATTATTGAATTTCTGAGATCAGTAAATACTGTCCATATTCCTTCCATTCAGCAGAAAAGTTGACTCTTCTTCAAACTTCCAGATCAACACTCTTGAAGGCAAAGATGGCAAATCAGTTTCAATCACAGTTGCTTGGTTTCAGCGTTTTTCAAGAACTTGGCTTTCCCTACCAAGTAAAGATATCAACTAATGGTACAGTGAACGCTGTTAAATGCCTGAAAGAACATGGGTTCTACTACTTTCTTTCTTAAACTGGGTAGCCGTCTTGTCTTAAAAAGTATTGCTTAGCCCCTTTTGGGGAGTCTCACAAAAGGATTTATAGAAGATGCATGTGAGAAAATGTGGGCCATTAGTATATATAGCAGCAACAGTATGGCATAAAAGCATCTTCACTGTTATTAACCTGTGTTGTCCCCATTTATCAGCTGTGATTTGTAGACAAGTGTCAGACATTTAGGGATTCCTAGCTGATATAAATTTCAAATTCCTGGGTGAACTGTTACCTGATTTTCACTTAGTTTTCCATCTGAATTCCTATACTGGTACAAAAGAAGTCCTAACAGAACAAGAGGGAATGACTTCAAGCTCCAACAGGGTAGGTTTAGACTGAACATTAGGAAATAATTTTTCACAGAAAGAGTGGTCGGGCATTGGAATAGACTGCCCAGGGAGGTGGTTGAGTCACCATCCCTGGATGTGTTTAAGAGACGTTTAGATGTGGTGTTGGGGGATATGGTGTAGGGGAGAACTTTGTAGAGTAGGGTAGATGGTTGGACTCGATGATCCCAAGGGTCTCTTCCAACCTAGACAATTCTATGATTCTATGATTCTATGATTCTAAAGTGGCCACTAGGGTTTCTCCTTCAGTTAGCAGGACCAAAGCTGCAGTCAGAAATTGGAATTCAATAAAAAACAAAAGAACAAAATTTTCTTAATTTTTTACTGACTCTCATAAGAACAATTAATTTTCTGGAATTTAGGGAAAGGCCCCTTCTATTGGAACTACAGCTCACTTCTTTTTTTCCTCTATTATTAATTAAATCACATGCAGAGCACAATATTTCAGACAAACTTCCATTGCATTAAAAGTTCAGAAACATGGTTCATTTTGTATTATAAATGTGTCAGAAGAGCCGTTCTGTACTCATCACAGATGGGTATGCCTCACTGAAATATTAAGTCAAACTCTGGGCAGGCCATGCTTCCTAAGTTTCAATGTGTATTGTGGCTACAGCTCAGGAGGTCCATTAGCAGTGTCTCTCCTCACAGACTGATAAAAAATGCTGTGTTTTTTTTTTTCTTATCTGGAGTAAAACAGGCATTAGCAGTCAAACAGATTCTTTGAATTTAATTAAATGAAAGCCCTACAGTAAAGGAGAATAACTTCCAGTTGACCCAACATAACAACAACGTTCTTCGTAAGCATTTGAGATAAAGCCCTGGTGTTCATGCAAATTACTATCTGAATAATAAAAAATGTTTTATGCATATGTATGATTGAATAAATGAAAACTGGGAGTAGTAAACTTCAAAACAAAACCTCAAAACAACTTTACTGTAAAGCTGTTATAGCTTGTTTTGGATACACTGAGCTGAAGATTTCCATTAAAAAGCAAGATGCGACATTCCCCTGCAGCCTTTCTGAGCACGCTGGCTAGGGGGTTTTGGTTTGCTTTTCTTCTTTTGTTAGAGCTAGACCCAAAATCTCAAAAAAAAATCTTCAGAAAATGCATGGGTTTGTTAAAAATAGTGTCAAAATGACAATGTGGGAAAGGACAATCTGTCTCTGTGCATATTTGGCATAATAGTCGTATATGGCGAAGGCTAGTGCAGTTGGTCAAAGGGAGGTGGAGGGGAGGATATAAGCATGAACTTCACTCAGAACCTTCCTTTTATTCCTCTCAAACTGCATGTGAACCAAAGCATCCTGAAAATAATGAGATATGTAGATATTTTCAGGCTTCTGAAAGAGCAGAATCAGCAATGCCAGACCACGAAGGGCAGTTCTTAAGTGATTTCCAGTCATTTTGAGTGAAAACATTAGAAATGTGGGGTGCGCAGCAATCTGAGATCACAAGACGTTCCAACATTGTTAAGTGTCTTAATTTTCCACAGTCAAATGTCTTTAAGCTTATTTAAAACTTCCCCCCCCCCCGCATTGGTGGATGTATCCCTTGTCACCGAAAAGAATCGTCCCTCAATAATTTCAGCTTCTGCAGAGTGAGATCTCAGTCCTGCAACATTATCTGCGTGAATAAATGCAGAGACACCTGGGTTTCACTGAAGAACTTGCCCCTGTTTTTTGGCTGAAGGCGTGATTAAGTGGTGTTCTTTCTTGACTCTGTGCTGTGATAATAGAGTGTCTGGGTCATTTTTCTGCCAAATAGATGTTTGAATGGAGGAAAACCAAAAATCATAATATAAAGATTTGCACCAACTTCTTGGACTGTTTTAAGAACTAATTTCTGATAGTAATTGGCCATTATCTGAATACTCAGAAACACCAAAGACTTTGTGTATTAAATTCAGCATGGTTATTTCAAAATTATCAAATCCACTTTAAGTTTTGTTTTCAGGTCCACCGTAAGAAACCTACACCTCTTTCAGAGATGGTGTAATTGACATAAAACTGTGCCTTTTGACTGACATTTAGCTCAAAGACTTTTTGGATGCATAAGACAGTTTCAGCAGGAGCAAATGAAAAGTACTTCCCCCCACCTGCCCGAAGTGCTCTTCAGTGATGAGGAACTCAGGCTCACTGGTTTCCTGGGAAGAGCAAAAGTCCGCTGTAAGATAATAAGAATAAGGCTTCCTGAAAAGAAAGACATGGAGAAAAAAAACAAAAAAAAAACAAAAAAAAAACCACCACAACAAAACCCAAACATTCAGTGATTTGCATCGAATGCTTTGAAAGGCTTGTGGCAAGAACTCCATGTTCTTAATGGGTTATTTTTCCAGTCAAACTTTGGAAAGTCAGTTCAGTATGATGTAGCTGACTTTAATGTCAACGAAAAAAAATAAAAATAAAAATAAAAGGCAATATCATTTGGACACCAAAATGCAAAATGAAAAATATTTTCCTCTGCCAAACATACTTTAAAGACTACATTTCGAACTAGTTACTATGACTACCACAACGCGCTTAAAGATATCGGCTTTAAAACGTCATCATCCTGCCATCTTGTGCCAATTTGAGGTACTGCTCACAAAGTCTGTATTTAATATTGAAATTATGACTGTTTTAAAACTTGGACATTTATATCGCTAGAAAAATGCATGTTGCAATATAAACATCAGGTTTTAATCACTTGGCATTATTAATATGCTATGATGCTGAATGCAAATGATTAATGCATATATATAAATCTGATGCAATGACTCTTTTACTTCAGACCCAATGTTCTATAATATAAAACAGTTGGAAAACAAACAACTAACTTGATGACATCGGTAACATCAACACTTTACTCAAAGAAAAATGGTTAATTTCAGTCTTGGGCTTTCCTCCCGTGTCCCAGTCTCATTCAACTCCAGAATGTGTCCAGAATCACTCCTCTTGCACCCCATTGCTATACTAAACCAGCTGTATTAATTAGGTATGCTGGGCAAGATTACCCAGTCTCAGCAGACTGCATGCAGCACAAGGTGGGAAAAAGAGGGAAAGCTTTTTGTTCTCTTTAGGCTACAGAAACCCAAATCTCTTTCAAAGTCTGGGTGCGTACCCAGCCAGCTCCCAGCTCTGTGTCACAGCAATACGTGGGCACAGACCAGCCTCTCCCTCCTCTTCCACAGGGAGATCCCCAAGCGCATGCCCTTAAATCCCAGTAAGTAAGCACAGACACAAAGGGTTTGGTTTTTTCCTTCTGTAGTCCTGAACAGCCGTAGGACCTCATCTGCTTGAAGTAACAACCCCTCAGTTTCTATTCTAACCGTGAGGCTGAAACACTGATCAAAAACCTTTCAAGCCACATAAATTAGCAGCCTCTTTTTTTTTTTTCACTTCTTTAGTGCTAGACTATGTTGAGTTTGCATTACCCTCCTAACCCCCCTTGCTGACAGACGCCAGTTTGCTGTGTAAATGCAGGGCTGGAAGAGAGAGACAATACGTTGCCAGCTGGCCAACATGAAAGTGAATTCACACGGCACTGATCTGTACTCCTGAGCCACCGAGTATATCGCTCTAACCATGTGAATTTTTTTTAAAAAGCTCAAAATGGCTGAAATAGCTCAGGACCCCCAGGAAGAAAGCATAAAACCTCAAACTCAGAAGGTGTGATTGAAAATATACCACTGAAACTCTCTAGCCAGCTGTTACTGATGAAGCAAAATGTTCACTGAGAAGTTATTTAAAATCTCCACAAGGAACCTGAAATATCCCTGTTCCAGCTGAGGCAGGTTATAGCTGCTAACTATCCATGTATAACCTTATCAAGTAAGATAACTCAGAAACGGGAAGCTGTGCTACCTCCAGAGCGGAGCAACTCAATATTGCCTGGGCTGATAAAACATTTTCCATCTGTTGCCATCCTGATTGCACGCATTTAGGCCCTTCCAATGGCAGCCAGCCACTGGCAAGCTCTGTACAAAGTTCTAACCCCAAAAGCAGTTCCATTTCTCCATTTAATCTTCTACCCTATTTCCCCTTATGATCCCAAATGAGATTAAAGGCTGCCACTAAGAACAGTTCTGTCAGAGGTGACCAGCACCTCTAGCCCTCCCCTTCTCTTTGACAAACTGATGGATTTTGGTGTCTCTGCTCTGACACCGAAGACCCAATAGGGCAAATAGTTACTCACACAAACGGTCCCATTGATTGGAGAGGAAGTAACTTCCACAGATTTGCAGAATGCCCTCCTTCTGCTGCGCATGCTGTAGCCACTACTCAGCTACTCAAGCAGCTGATGAGAAATTAATGTAATTAAACTTTCGGGGCAAAAGACCAATGGGTTTACAAGGGTGCGAGCTGCGCGTCTCCTCTGCAAGGGCTAACAATTCACTCTTCAAAAGCATTTTACCTCAACCATTTATCTGCTTATGTTTTACTTCAAGCAAATCTAAATTCGTGAACTGGTCAAAACCAAAGCCTGTACTAAGGACTACTCTTCCCCTCTACTCTGCTCTGGTGAGACCCCACCTGGAGTACTGCGTCCAGCTCTGGAACCCTCAGCACAAGAAGGACATGGAGCTGTTGGAGCGGATCTAGAGGAGGGCTACAAAGATGATCCAAGGGCTGGAGCACCTCTCCTATGAGGGCAAGCTGAGAGAGTTGGACTTGTTCAGCCTGGAGAAGAGAAAGCTCCGGGGAGACTTTATTGCTACCTTTCAGTACTTAAAGGGGGCCTAAAAGAAAGCTAAAGAAGGACTTTCTACAAGGGCACATAATAATAGGATGAGGGGGAATGACTTCAAACTGGAAAAGGGTAGATTTAGATTAGATATCAGTAAGAAATTTTTCACTCAGAGGGTGGTGAAACACTGGAACAGGTTGCCCAGAGAAGTTGTGGATGCCCCATCCCTGGAAGTGTTCAAGGCCAGGCTGGGTGGGGCTTTGACCAACCTGGTCTAGCAGAAGGTGTCTCTGCCCATGGCAGGGGGGTTGGAACTAGGTGATCTTTAAGGTCCCTCCCAACCTAAACCATTATATGATTGTACATATGTATGATTGTTCTTGTGGGTCCAGGCTAATGGGACCTGGCAGGCTCATTTAACCCTCTTGTTTAATTTATGGCAGCAGAGATACTGAAGTCTCCTCATCTTGAAAAAGCACCAAACATACGTAACTGACTCAGCAGTGATTCCTGACACAGATTATTGCATTTGAATGCTGCAAATTTTCCCCCACCATCCCCTCAATCCCCATTTTACAACAGGAGCTGTCATCTCTGATGAGCATTTCCGCTGCCTTGCAGCACAGGAGAGCTCTCTCCTTCCTCAGACCATTAGGTTTAAGCAATATCCAAATAAATAATGATAAAGTTTCCTGTGTTTGTAGTGTGTTGTAGCATAGAATAACTTGATAGAATGACAAAGGCATAACAGGATTTTTATGGGACAGAGGAAAAAAGGCAACCTGGCGCTCATGTCTGATCTGCTCCACAGACCTGTGCTGCTCACGGGGCAAGCCCAGGGCAGGTGAGTGACCACCTCCTCTCTACAGCAGTGTATTTGGGTCCGTTTAAGTAAAGAATCTGTGCTAAACAAAAATGACTCAGTGGGCCGTTACACAACAGGCCAGCTTTGTTCACAGAATTTAGCTACACCAATAAATCTGAGTCATGACTTGATTGTAGTGCTGATAACAAGGTGGGTGGTAAAGAGAGAATGCCTACAGGTTTGAAAAATAGGACCGGTAGAGATCCCAAGAGGTCATCTAGACTAGTCTCTTCCCCTGCCCAAAGCAGGAACAGTTGCATGGATACAGTTTTCAGATTACATCCACCCCACCAGTTGTTTGTTAAGCTTGTTCTCAAAAAACCTCACTGGTGATGGGGACTATGCATTATCCCAGAAATTCTATTTAGTGCTTCTCTGTTCTTACTTTCTACTTATTATTATTTTGTACTGTCTGAAAAATCTCTGCAACTTTATGTGTAGTTTCTCTCTTCTGTGTTCTGCTTTGGTGTATTATCATTTAATTCATAAAATGTGCAGTGTTGCCGCTTATTTGAAGGGATTTCATGGGTAAATTTCTATTCTCAGCAATTCTGGATCAGATTCATTGCATTTGGCAGAATGGCTGTCACATTGCCTCTGAGTGGAGACCCTTATACTGTGCAGTGCCTCGCTGTTGGACACACCATGGGGCATTTCCTTCTTTGATCTTTAGAACTAATGTTGTCCAAAAGTCTCCCTTAAGAATTCACATGAACATTTTCTGATGCGCACCCAGGTGTAAAAAAAAAGTCATGATACTGAAGAACATGCGTCTGAAAATATCTGTTTGCTTGTGCAAACTGGGAGGTATGGAATGTCCTCCGTAGATCTGCAAACAAACCTTGCAAGCTGCAAGCTGGGTGGGCCTTTACACTTATAGCCTGTGCTGTATCATTCGCGCATTCACGTGAAACCCTTTTATGAGCCAAAGAACAACTCACTTCACTCCATACTTCCAGTCTTATACTTCACAAGGTGTCTGGCACTTAAACAGTGTACTTGTACACAATATTTGTGCAGAGGGGTCGTAGGAGCAAGTTGAAGCATTGGACCACACAGCTCGTCTGTTAGCCCAGTCCCTGGCTCTGTATTGAGATGATTCAACAAAGTGCCTTCAAGATGGGCTAGCCCTGAGCAAGCTGAACACACCTCACTTTTTATCAGCTGGCCTTGCGGTAATTGCCCTAACATATTCAGCAGAATTCCCCCATCCTCTCTGAAACTCCTCATCATACAACCAAAACAAGAGAAAAAACATACAACTGGACAAACTGCACTAACCCTGTCCCCAAACAGATTCAGTCAACAAAAGCCACTCAGAAACACATTGAGCTGGAGCCAGTGTTCTAGACTGAGCACAGCCTGGCTTCAGGCCAAGACATGATAGACTATCCATTCTCAACCCTGGCCTTCTCTGAGGGCATTTTGCTGACTGCAGTGTATTGCTCAAGAGAGAGGGCAGGGGGCTCAGGAAATACCTTAAAATGCATTCAGTGTAGGAATGGAAGGAGTTGAAGTCCTCCTCAAAGGGGTCCTGGAGAACAGTGGTGGGAAGTCACAGCTTCACCAAGGGACCCAGGCCATTCCCATGCAGCATCTAAATGAAGGCATCAGAAGAAATAGAGAAGCATCATGGATGCAAACGCAAACATTTACAAATTTCTCCTTGTCCTTCACCACATAAAACAATGCCTTTCATTGAGTTGGCTGGAAAAGATCAATTCATAGATTAATAATAGAATAACTAATAGCTAGTTAAATCTGAAGAGTATTATCTGAGCTAGTAGAAGAAAGTAAGTGTAGTGGGAAGTTCGCAGCTACTGAGGGAGAAAACCCTCTTGGCTGAAGGTAACCGACTTTCAGTGGAAGGGCCTTTTCTAAAAAAATACACACCTGAAAAGACAATGCAAAGTTCCCACCTCACCATCCAGGACTAATGTTTTCTGTCAAATCTCCAAAGCGAGAACAGCTAATCCTCTGCATATGAGTAGATGCTGACCCAGCCTTAGCACCTGCCTTCAGCACTTACTGTCTGAACTGCAGCAGGGCACTATTACTGAGCAAGATCGTTTCTAACTTCATGTCTCCCAGGTCTCTCCAAAGCATTCAGAATGGTGTAGATTTCCATCTGCGTGACATTCCAGGGCCTGGGATAGTAAAATATCCTTCGTGGTTCCCAGCATGCTAACATGCTGCACAATCATACTCTAACTGGCTGTGGGTATCGGGGTGAACTACATTGACATGGGAAACAGAACTTTCTTACAACAAACTTCAATATAAACCCAAATTCGTCTGGAAGCTTTGGAGAGCATTAACCCATCCCAATAGGAATGCCTACAGCTTTGACTTTTCTCTTGGTGCCTGCTAAATAATTGGAAAAGTCTTTCCCATAGGCATGATCCGAGACTGAGAAAATAGCTTAAAGGGAAATTTTGTTTCTATTTTGCTGCAAATTTTCAAATATCTGTCAGGAAACCAGCCTCAGCTCCATGGCTTCTCCCAGCCCGCAGTCGGCTACTTCAACCCCAATTACCCAAGCTCTCCCAGTGAGCCTAGCAGCAACATGAGCATCTTTTGTTCTATCTACACCAACACATCCTTACTGCAGGAACTCCAAAATACTGTCAAATTTCAGCAGAATGAAAATCATCTAGGTATTTGCATTTTCATCCTGAGTGATAAGGCAGAAAAAAAGTCACCTGAAAATTCAGAATTTGAGCTGAAATGTGGAGCAATTCCCATGCAATTACTGCTGCTCCGGAATAGACGTTAGTATTTGTTGCTTTTGCAGGGTGACAGAGTGGCTTTGTTGCGATTTATCCTTTACTCCAGAGGTATGCCATTCTGCAAGATAATATACACAAACTATATTTAAGTCGACCTCACAATTTCCCCTGTAGCTAAAACACAACTGAAGGAAAAAAAATAACCACCAACCTACCTTAGTTCTATAGCAAATCATTAACACTTCCCATTAAGTTGAACAAGGAACAAAAAACATTATTTTGAACTTTATGTGTGAAATTACCAAACCTTTTAATACTGGCATCATTCGTTGTTTCTCTGCAGCTAACTGAACAATTGTACCCCCGCTATCGGACCTGCTGTCTAACTCTTATTTGATTTTCTGCTGATTCTGTGCTATATTTCCCCTTTCTACATTACATGTACTGTGAGGCCTTTGTTCCTGGTATCAGATTTAAATATCGTTTTGTTGTCACTCTTGCATGAGGCTGATGCGTGCTGACTGCTACTCGTTGTTTCAGTCCCCACAGTAGTTCGCATTGCTTTAGTTTGCGAAACCAGAAAACGTTAATTTGGGCAGCCTGGTCAATGACTCTCATTTGCTGTTGACTATTATTACTGTTCGTCATTACTATTATAACTAACTCCTCTGTTTATGGCAGTTTTGTCCTCAAATTACCTGGTAGGAAACTTTTGTACCTTTAGAGGAACAAAGGAGCAAACAAAGCTGCCTTATCTGCATTGAAGTAACAGTTGGAAAAGCCCTGCCAGATCATCAAACTAATCACCTGGTAAGTATGGGACTATTGTCTCTATATCTGTCGAGCTGTCAGCAACCTGAAAACCTGGAAGCAATTTTATTTGATTGCAGATTTGGCTTTTAGCTGCTGCTCCACAACCAGGCTGTGATTCTGGGCAGGTGGAACCATGTTTCTGAGCATCAGGGGTTTGCAGCGAGAAGCCAATGCTTCAACTACCCGTCCCTGGTATTGCAGCATGCTGAGCAGAACCAGGGTACAATACACTTCTCGGATGAGCTTTGCTGAGAGTTAAAGCTCCCCAAAAATACTGAACGCATCTTTTTGGGTTAGAAGAGATAATCTCACAGCACTTTACGCTTTCTGCGTTAGTAATCTTTTTATTCCTCATTTCGTGTGTTCAACCCACATTTGAGACTTAGCAGGTCGGAAAGCAGAGAGGGAAGGCAAGACTTGCAGAGCACGAATTCTTGAGAATCAAAGGTAGTTGTGCCAGGTGCCCACAAACTGTAAAGCCAGAAGTCATCTTGGTGACAAGGTGATTACTCCCAGCAGCCATGTCATATGTACACCCGAAGTTGTCTGCACTCAAGAAAAAAGAGGGTACATATTTGAAGGAATATTCGGATATAAGATTTTTAATTCATCTCCACTGAAGGAAAAGCAATCTAAAGGGAACACAGAGTTCCCTCTGCAGCCCGCAAACTGTGGGCAAACAACAAAAAATTGCTGATGTCTTGCTTTGTTTTACATAACAAGCAGTCTACATGGTAAAACTGGCCTACCGTTGCACCTGCGAGAAGTTACAAAAGCCAGCTTTTCTGATTTACTCATATAATGTATTTTTTTTTTTGTCTAGAAGATGGGATAATGTACATACATACAAAGAATTCAAAAGCAAAAACACCGGATGAGGCCCCTGCATCCCACACCTGATTACACCGTGCAGAACACACACAGCAGTTCAGAGGGCAGCACTGTGGAGTTACACCGACGAGGAACGTGGTCTGCTGCAGCACCAGCATCTTACTAATCTTTACTGCCAAAGCATCTCTGGTTCTTGGAGTATAACACAGATAAAGTGCAAAAACTCTCATGCACATTAAGAAAATATGGGGAAATTATTGATTTTGTGAAAACTTCGTTTCCCAGCCATTCTTCAAGACTTACTGCAAATCTAGCTTCTCCTGTTGCTAGGATTATTTCTGTTATAGTATTTGACATAAAGAATAATTTATCAGAATTATAACATGCATACATGAACTCAGTTGTATAACTCAGCATTTACTGAGCATTATCCTTTGTTGTGCTAATGAGGATTTTGGCTTCCTTCTATTTTCATTGTCAAGTCACTCAGCTCAGAGACAGTCACAGCAGTCGTTTACAGAGAGAGACTAAGCTACACGGCAGTATGTATCAAGACGCAAAGGATCCTATCTAGTGACAGCTGCAAGGGGAATTTCTGGAAGCTGAATGCAAGCAGTGAATAGAAACATAGGCAGAAATTCGAGCAATAACATTACAGTGTCTCTGTGATTTAGAGTGACCTATTTTACCTCTGATCATAGTCACTAAGGGCAGCAGCTCCAATGATATGATGGCACCGATGCTGTCACCTGGCACTTCCCAGCCTCGGGGTGCTCCTGGAGTGCTTTTCACCCCCGTCAACAGCAGGTCCGCAGGTCTCTGTGTGGGTTTTGGACACATCTATTGCTTTGTCCTCTGTGGATGAGAACCAGTTTCCACACTAATGCTTCCATGATAAACTACGCAAAGATTTGGTGAACATCATAAGCAACAGTCTGTCTGTGCCTGTGCAGGTGATGCTCAGTACCTTCTGGCTTCCCTCCCTGGAGCTGTTTTGCCTTAGACCTTAAAACTCTGCCTTCAGCATGGAAAGGGGTTGAGTTTTGTTCTGACAGCAGGATAATTACTGCATGTTAGTTAGACTGTTGCAAAGTCCCAGTGGCACCAAGGGCACTGCAGTCGTTTTGCTAGGTTGATAGATAATGTCAACACGAGTGCTACCCCACTGCTCAACTTCAGGCAAGCCATAGGTACCTAGTCTAGGAGGCTGGTCTTCTCCTACTGTTAACAAAGAGAGAGGCAAACCTTTCCAGAATGCAATTCAGAAGAGGAGCCAAAATTAAATGCATAAAGTGCACATGACCCTGCCAGCGGTTCACTTTGTAGAGATGTCTACAGTATTTTACCTTCACTAGCATCTTTGAGTCTGAGGTGACACTGAGTCTTTCTGAGGGGACACTGGCCTTTTATGGCAACGAAACAAGGCCCTTGTTGTAGCAAGTCCTTGTTACAGTGGCATTCCCCACTTGCTCGATGCATTACATTTCCCTAATGTCTGTACAGTCACTCCAAAAATGTCCTAATCTGCTTCACATCCAAATATGCACGTCTCCAGATGTAATATTTCCACTCGCATCCTCCAGTATTCATAACTATATATATGGGAGGAATATTCAAAACTGTAATCTTGGCATGCCCCAGACTAGTTCAGGGATGACAAATATAACTTTTGATCACACTGTTCATGTGGAAAAGTTAGAACAGCTGCTGCTATTTCAGTTCTCACAGGCAGGGAGTTAAATTACCTACAAATAGACATCGCCAGTGTAACCCAGAAGGCAGACGGCACTGGGAGCAGCGCTGGTGCGACCTGCCTCCCCACAGACACGAGGGCTTGCAAGGGGGTATAAAGAGATAAAGCTGCCCGCTGTAGTGTTTATGTTAGGGGAAACACCTCCCTCTCACCCCCTGACCCTTCAGAGTTGGAACCAAGGTTTCTGGAGCACCTTCATGCTTTCTTTTTGTTGTTGGTTTGCTGGTTTTTTTTTTCGGTTATGCATCTCAAAACACTCAGGAAGTAGTGATGAAAACCTTATCCAAAGAGTTTACTGACCATAAAAAGAACTCAAGGACAGAACACAGTGAAATAGATAAACCTTGCTGTAACCATTTTGAAATATGACTCATACGGGTGGTTAAAGAGAGGGAAAGCAAAACACATTCATCTTAACGTTTAGAGTTGATTCTGTCCCCCCAATTTCCTTGACAAATCCTGGTCCTACCCCATCAACTGTAAATATGCACCTGTATAACAACAGTAACTAAACTCCAGCAGCTGGACAAAGAAGTTAATATTCTTTGTCAGAGTCAGCCAGTTCATTTTAATGGTATATGTGGGATAATGTTTTCCCCAAAAAGTAATTTCTTTTATTAGCAAGAATATGAAAATAAGGTCTTAGAAATACCTGCACAAACCTATCGTCTGACTTCTGTCTTTTTCCAATTTGCTACGAGCTACTCTCCAGACAGTCAGCAAAAACATCACAGGATTTACACAGCCAGCAACTCTATAGTCAATGCAAAACGAATTGCGATGTAGGAACAGGAGAAAAACCTGACAAAAGAATTAGGTAGGACTGTTGGAAAAAAATTAAATCAAACAACAGTTCTTAGAAAAGAGCAAATTTTGAAAACAAAATAAGAGTATTCTGTGAGAAAAAACTCTGTGAGAAGACTTCTTGGAGAACTTTGTTCAAAAATAATTTAAGTCTTGGAGAAATTATTAATCATTAGTAGAGAGTTGGAAAGTAAAGATGCAAGAAGCCTAAGAGGTCATCAGCCTATTTCCCTGATACACCAGTATTTCAAACTGTCTGTGCTCTTTCAGCACAAGAACTGCCTTTGAGGTGTACCTCTGAGATTTTCTCTGCTATAGATGTTCATGCAACACACGTGAACAGAATCAAAGAGATGTCCTAAACTAAGTTGAAGATTTCGTTCCAGGTGAGATTTAATGTCTTGTAGAGTACATTTCATCAGGCAGGTCAGAATGAATATAGTGATTAAGCAAAGCAATATTTAGTCCAAACTTACACCCTAATTGTAGTTTTATAGTGCTAATTACTGTCAATTTGTACGATCCAAAACAGACTGCTAGACGGTGACCTTCAGCTTCTCATTTTTATTGATCACCAAAAGAGCTTGATTGCAAAGGTAAGAAGACATGTTTGTCATTATACAGTTCCCATTTTTCCTTATTTCTTTGAGGTGACAGCAGGTGACTCTACCTGGAAAAATGAATGGGAATACAATTTGTAGAAATGTCAACCAGGTATTGCTTCAGTGCATTTCTCTAGCATCAGTGTTAAGTGCTGTGCGTTGTAAATGTTCTTCAACTCACTGGACTGTGAAACTAGTTTGAAAGAAAATCTTGAATTTTGCTTACAAAACCTTCACACTGATAAATTTAATTTACTATCTCTTTCTGGAAACAACAAATGTACATTAAAGTTCTGAAACAATGACAAGTGCAGAGGAAATGACAAAATGACAAAATAATTCTTATTGACAGCTTCCTATCTGTCCTCATTCTCTGCTCATTTTAAGCCTGTTTTTCCATTTTGCAGGGATTAATATTTAGAAAATAACTTTAAGCTTTAATTCCACACAATATAGAGGCATCACAAACATGCAGTTATTCTGTCAGAGAAGATATCAATGATTGGTTTAAAGTGTAACATTCCCCATATTTATTCATGTGGCAGAAAAGAGAATGCAGCTACATAAATACCTGCATAAATACAAATCAGCAGAGACATGAAATATATATATATAAAAAAAAGAGGAGTCTTAAGAGGAAGATACTCTTTTGCTTTACCTATTGTTTTCCACTCTAAAATCAAATAATGCATTCCAGAAATCTGTATTAAGTTCTGATCCTGCAAACACTTGCAATATCTTTAATTTTGATTAGATGCCTTGTTCCACAGATTAGTTCATTTAGTTCTCTGTATGATGAAATTGCACGATAGAAAATCTTGCCCAGCACTCATCTTACCATTCTCTCAGGCTTTGGTACTGAGATGGGACAAAACCAAGTGCAATGCAGCTTAAAATCAGCACATTCCCACTGGAGTTAGAGAAATAAAACACTTTTGCTCTCCTGAGTAAAGCTAAAGTACTTTGAAAAATATTCTTAACTCATACTCCTATTTGACACTCCCCCAAAGAGTTATTTCAGAAGATGAGAAAAGAAGCTCTTAGGTCCCCTGTCTTTTTGGGTGTCCTAAATTGACCAATATACCACAAACCAAGAGGGAAATGTATAACACACCTGAAAAGTTCTCTTACAGACTGGAACTGCTCTTTAGTTTAAAGAAACTGGACCAGAACGATCAGATAAAAATACATCTGTACTAACATCCTGATTCCAGAAGTGTCAGGAGGCAACCAACTGGAACAATGTTTTTCACTCTGCGACATCCAAAAACTATTCTAAAGGATGCATGACTTTTAATTAAGAGAAGGAAATTTATGTTTACATTCACTACGTGGAGGTCTAAAAATTTGCAGTCTGAAAATCAAAAGTCTGGAAATCACTACTCTGAAAATCTCCAGGAAAAAAATGCATCAATTCAGTTTGACAGAAGCAGTGGATCTCTGAATTACTACATGAAAATAGTTCGTGTTTTGACTTAGACCTCACTCCAAATGTCAAACCAGTGTCCATATATGGATAATTTTTTCTCTTAAGTTGCCTGACTTACATAGACATAAATACATTCGTCATTGAGCCGCCTAATCCCCTGTCTGCTTAAGTCTATCATGGTTTTCTCTTGAGCCTTCTTGATTAAGACTTCTAAAGGGTTATCCTAAGAGGTAATAAAAGAAGCTGTCATATTCCCCATCCTTATTTGTCCCCTAGATGATGGCCATTACATTGCAGCACTGAGGAAACTGTAGAACACCAGATTGCTTTGATCTGTAGGCAGAGCTGAAAACTAAATGAAACAAGCTTTGTGATTCCTTTGGTCCCTGCATTGTCATGAATTTATAGAATACATTATAAGCAATCAAAATTATACCTGTGCAGAATATTAAGAAAGATTGTACTGGTTTTGTCTGGGATGGAGTTAATTTTCTGCATAGTAGCTTGTATGAGGCTATGGTTTGGATTTGTGATAAAAAGAGTGTTGATAACACAGGGCTGTTTTAGATGTTGTTGAGCAGCGCTCACACAACGTCAAGGCCTTTTCTGCTCCTCACACCGCCCAGCCAGAAGTTGGGGAGGGGACACAGCTGGGACAGCTGACCCTGAATGACCAAGGGGATATTCCATACCATATATGACATAACGCTCAGCAATAAAGGCTGGGAGAAAGAGGAATAAGTGGGGACATTTGGAGTGATGGCGTTTGTCTTCCCAAGTAACCATGAGGCGTGATGGAGCCCTGCTTTCCTGGAAAGCACTGAACACCTGCCTGCCGATGGCAAGTAGAGAATTAGTTCCTTATTTTTCTTTGCTTACGTGCATATTTATTGCTTTACCTATTAAACAGTTTTTATGTCAGCCCATGAGTTTTCACACTTTTACCCTCCTGTTTCTCACCCCCATCCCATTGCAGAGGGAGTGAGTGAGCGGCTGGATGGGGATTGGCTGCCTACCAGCATTAAACCATGACAAATATTCGTGTGGCAGTAACACTCGAGCTCTTTCTTCCTCATCCTGGTTAAGAAAAGATACTCCGTCCCATATACTTGTAGGTATTCCAGCTCCTGACTCACAGTACAGTTGAGTCAGATGTAGGAAACTACATACCTTTGAAGATCTGAGCCTTGGGCTCTTACTACGTTATATACAAAACAAGAAAATCTACTGAGGACACCAGCTATTTTCTTAATTGGCGTTTTGGTTTCAATACTTTTTAAATTAATACCAGCAAGATGGAAACACTTGTTTTGATCCCCAGCTGCAATCATTTAAAAAAACTATCCCTTGTCCCTAGCATCTGGCGTATCCATACTGAAAAGTACTCATGGATATTTTGACTTTAAAGCCACCCAAAGACAGAAACAGTACCTTGTTTCGCTGCTTCTTGCCAGGCAATCTTTGACATTTATCCTAAAAACACTGTAATAATCTTGCTGCAATCATGCTGACTGGAGAATGCACATAGTGAAGCTGTACCTGCTGGAGCCTCACAACAGCTGAATGGAAGAGATTTAGACCAGGAAAAAGCAGTTATAAAGTTGTATCCTGAAGTAAAAGAGCAAAGTCACATGCCTAAAGACTAAACTTGAGAAAAAGTTAAATCACCGACATGGAGAAAATGTGAAATGTCCAAAACAGGGCATCGGATTTCTGCAGTGTGTGAAAATATTTGTGAGTAAGATTTTTGAGGGAGTGAGTCTCATGAGCTTGGAATTAAGACCTGATATGTTGGTTTAACCTACAGTGAAAGTTATCTCATGCTTTTAAAAGTAATAAACATAGGTCATATATAAATATAAGATAACGAATAGGTTTGATATTGATTTAACCTACACCAGTTTGAATCAGAAGTGCTAAAAGTGACCTTAAAAAAAAAAAAAAAACAAACAACAACAAAAAACCACACACAAAAAAAATCCCGGAGTCAGAAATATTGTTGACTTCACTGGGAAAGGCTCTCACAATACTATCCAAAACAGTATCCAACCTATGGTTAAGATTTTAAAAATAATAAAAATCTGGCCAAACCTAGGTCTGTAAGTGAATACAAACTGTGAGTTCAGATTCAATACCACCTTGCTAGTGGACAAAAGAAGTGCTGTAGTTTGAAAAAAAACCAATGAAGCTGACAGTAACAAAAGTTATATTTCTACAGGTAAATATTAAAGAGTGCCAAGAAAAATTCCCAGGCACCAGAACCCAATTTTCTCTATGTTTAACTATTAGAAAAGTCCCTAACATTATTTTGACCTGGACCAACTAACACCTTCACAAACAACTTATGGGCACAAGTCAGGAGTTAGCTCACATCATGACTATTCCCTGCAGGCAGCTTGGAGGCAATCATCCTTTTTTGGAGGCTAAACTAGTTTAACAGTTGGACGTGGGCTACTCTGTGCCAGTTGGTCTCAATGCTGGAGAACATTCCCAGACATATTTAGTGTATGAATACCGACATAGCCAAATATTCCAGGCTGTAGGCACCTGAAGCTAAAATTATTGCAAGAATGTGACCTGCAGATCTTTAGAAGCAATTGATACACAACAGCAGCATATGAACTGATAAGTTGTCCAAGTGACTGAGGAGTCCTGAGAGACTCCACAAAGTGTTTTCTCCTGCAAGAACAACTTCCTTGCAAACCATACATTTAGCTACATTATTTATTTTGTCACTCCAGCTAAAAGGCAACAGACTAAGACTGTATTGTTGGAAATAGAAGGGGAAAATAAAAAGTCTCCTAATGATCAGAAAAGAAATCTAGTACTTACAATAGAATCATAGAATCATAGAATTGTTTTGGTTGGAAAAGACCTTTACGATAATTGAGTGCAACCGTTAACCTGTCACTACCAAGCCCACCACTAAACCACGTCCCTAAGCACCACATCCACATATCTTTTAAATACCTCCAGGGATGGTGACTCAACTGTTTCCTTGGGCAGCCTGTTCCAATGTTTGACAACCCTTTCAGTGAAGAAATTTTTCCTAATATCCAATATAAACCTCCCCCGATGCAACTTGAGGCCATTTCCTTTTGTCCTATCACTTGTTACTTGGGAGAAGAGATCAGACCCCCTCTCACTATTTCCTTTCAGGTAGTTGTTGAGAGCAATAAGGTCTCCCCTCAGCCTCTTTTTCTCCAGGCTAAACAACCCCAATTCCCTCAGCTGCTCCTCATAGGACTTGTGCTCCTGACCCCTCATCAGCTTCATTGCCCTTCTCTGGACACGCTCCAGCACCTTTATGTCTTTCTTGTAGAGAGGGGCCCAAAACTGAACACAGTATTTGAGGTGGGGCCTCACCAGTGCAGAGTACAGGGCGAAAATCGCTTCCCTAGTCTGCTCACCACACTGTTCCTGATCCATGCCAGGATGCCGTTGGCCTTCTTGTCCACTTGGGCACACTGCTGGCTCATATTCAGCTGGCTGTTATGGGATTGTTATGACCCAAGTGCAGGACCCAGCACTTGGCCTTGTTGAACCTCATACCATTGGCCTCAGCCCATCGATCCAGCCTGTCCAGATCCCTCTGTAGAGCCATCCTACCCTCAAGCAGATCAACACTTCTGCCCAGCTTGGTGTCATCTGCAAACTTACTCTGAGTGTGCACTCAACAACCTCATCCAGATCATTGATAAAGATATTAAACAGAACAGGTCCCAATACCGAGCCCTGGGGAACACCACTCGTGACCAGCCACCAACTAGATTTTACTCCATTCACCACCACTCTTTGGGCACGGCCATGCAGCCAGATTTTTACCTAGCAAAGCGTACACCTGTCCAAGCCATGAGCAGCCAGTTTCTCCAGGAGAATGCTGTGGGAAATGGTGTCAAAGGCTTTACTAAAGTCCAGGTAGACAGCACCCACAGCCTTTCCCTCATCCACTAAGTGGGTCACCCTGTCACAGAAGGAGATCAGGTTAGTCAGGCAGGGCCTGCCTTTCACAAACCCATGCTGACTGGGCCTGATCACTTGGTTGTCCTGTATGTGCCACGTGATGGTACTCAAGATGATCTACTCCATAACCCTCCCCAGCACCAAGGTCAGACTGATAGGCTTGTAGTTCTCTGGATCCTCCTTCTGGCCTTTCTTGCAGAGAGGCGTCACATTTGCTAACCTCCAGTCAACTGGGACCTCCCCAGTTAGCCGGGACTGCTGATAAATGATGGAAAGTGGCTTGGTGAGCACTTCAACCAGCTCCCTCAGTACCCTTGGGTGGATCCCATCCAGCCCCATAGATTTGTGTGTGTCTAAGTGATGTAGAAGGTTGCAGCCACTTCCCCTTAGATAATGGGGGCTTCATTCTTCTCCCCATCCCTGTCTTTCAGCTTGGGGTTGGGTACCCAGAGAACAACTGGTCTTGCTATTAAAGACTGAGGCAAAGTAGGCATTACGTACATCAGCCTTTTTCGCATCCTTTGTCACTATCTTTCCATCCACATCCAATAGAGAATGGAGATTCTCCTTAGCCCTCCTTTTGTTGCTATCAGATGGAGGAAAAACATTACTATCCTCTTGAAAGTTCGTAGGAAAATATGGGAGTTTTTGTTAAGTAACTATGTTACCATTGCTACTCTCCTCGTTACATCTGAGAGCTTTTGTTGCATGTGTGCTTGACTCTTGGGCGATATCTACCCCCAAGTGAATGGGAAGTTTGAATGGGAGTTTGGCAACAAAACAGCTGGTTGCCAAGCCAGCAATATATCTGCATTAGCGAAGTGTCAGGAGAGCTCGCTACGTTAGAGACACAGGCCTGTTTAGAGTAGAGACATAGAGTGAAACCTAAACAGCACAATGTATTTACTTAGATCATTAAAGAGTTCCTGCTTGTGATGATGGCAGAGCCTAGTATTTCCTTTTGGCTTGCTGAAGGCTACTAACAGAAAACACAGGGTTCGGGAATGTAGGTAGGAATTAGGTTGAATTGGTGAGATTAAAGAGGAAACAGTACTAGTTCTACTTCCAGCGGCACATTCACCCTGCCCTGTCATCAGGGGAGCCCAGAAATATGATCTCATGTCTTTGATGTTGGTTAGAAAGTTTACTCTTCAGATCTCAAAGCTCCAGACAGCAAAGGATGGGATTCATTCAATGAAATGTGGGTTACGCCTGGGATACATCTCAGCCAAGTCACCACAGGATCCTTCCATAGTCCTGCAGAGAGCGGGGAGCTGGGCAGGAACAGCAAGAACATTTCAGGGATGGCTTCATTTCATTCTCAAGCAGACACCCTTTATGTGATGAGATGAATTGTACTTTAATTTCCACTGACATTGCTGGGAACCAAAGCAACCAGACCCTTAAAGTTAGGCGAGCTCAACCGGAGGAACTGTTTTGAGGGTCATTGCAGTGAATACTCACGAAAGGCATATATATACACGTGAGCATAACTGAGTTCAGTGCAACAAGTCAGATACCAGAGAACGCTTTCTACTGCCCAGAAGCAACATAAGCATATCCCTTCTTTGCACAGACTTGGTTTAACTGGTACTAACTGGAAAGCCCTAACCTGCAGTCAGAAAAGGTATTTGACTGGTAGATCAATAACCCTGAGGTCTTCAGGGCACCCTGTCGATCAATGTGGGCACTGAAGGAACCTAAAGCAGTTTCAGACCTTTGAAAAACAAAAATATTCACAGATTTATGAAGGGTACGTGTTTTATATAAGAGATTTTTCACGTATGAGCACAAAGACATCCCCTTTCAGACACTGGAGTTTGCAATGTAGCTACACAAACATGCTCAAGTAATACTATAACTGTCTAGCTGGTCTTCCAAAATGGTCGCCTTACTCTCCATTGACTCTAGAGATAGCTGCAAAACCAATCGTTGTCTTGCAGGAATCACTAGTTCAGGCTGATCAGTCAGATTCTACCATGGCATGTATAGAAAAGTCAAAAAAAGGCTGGAAAGATAATACAGGACTAGGCCTGCTGACAGTAACAAATACTTTTGGTGCCCGTAAGTATCTACCATAAGCTTTGATTGCAGGAAACCAGGGAGGCTGGGGCAGCTGTTTACATTTTCCCTTCATATTCCTTTGGCTATTTAAGACAATAGCGCAACGAGAGAGGCGCTGGTGCTATCGATACACGTGCATTCTGCTCTACACATGGCTGACACTATTCATTATGCGCTTCTTGTGTCACAGCCAAAACTCCGAATATTTTAGTTTGCAAGAAGTCAACAAAATGTGGAACCGTGAAGTTTCAAGTCCTCTGAAACACACAGAACTCATTAAATCTGTTTGTGGGTTGTCACCCAGGAAGACTGCACAATACTGCAAGGGAAAACAAGCTAGAGAAGGCAGATGCCTTAACAGCTACTAATTAGAATCTAATTACTCTTTCAATTACCTTTACTCACCACTCTCAGTCCCCAAGCCAGCTACTGACAGACATCAGCTGTCCATGTGGCGTTCTCATCCAGCACAAACCCTACTGAGTGTGAAATCAGATGAAACACTCTTACACCAACATTAGCAGCGTGCCTTGTAAACTCGCTGCAGTAGGAAGGTATGCTGAATATTTCATGGCACATGTCTGTAGCCAGCGTCTCCTTTTCGAGGCGATACAGATACCATATTTCTGCAGGATTTCAGCCCTGCGTAGCTGTAGGCGAGTGATTAAAGTCTATGTACAAACACAAACACACAGCCAAATCACAGTCATGCTGGACTAAACATGGCTTCTCCCATCCTTTTACTTGAGTTCAGGCCCCTGCTGTTACAAGCAATTTTGTCATGTGATAACATCTAGCATCAATCCTTTCCTTATTTAAAACCAGAACAGGCTCCTTGCACGCTGAAGGAATGAAACACAAATGCAATCCTTATTCCTCCAGGGAGAGTCTTCTATATATTCTAAGGAATTGCAAATCCCCAAATCCCCGTCATCTAGGCAGCTACATACACCTGGTTATTACTTCTCATAATTCTCACAGTGCGTAGAGTCCTGCTGCAGCTACAGGATCCCTCTGTAGCGGGTCTGTAGCTGCTTGCACGGCGAGCGAGCCCACACTGTCACAACCACACAACATAAGCACATCAGAAAACGGAAACAATTTCTATTTACAGATGAGGAACAACAGCTGAGAGACACTTCCCCCAAAACACAGGAGACAACCTCAGATTTCCTGCTTTCAGCACAGCGCTGTTACTGTGGGTCTGCCCTTCTTTCCCCAGAATGACGGGCATCTTTGCTTGTAAAGAAACACATCTTAGCTTTGCGGGGACCTGAGTTTTTGAAGCTCACCGAGCAATGTGGCTGTTTGAGACATGAAGAGTTAGTCAGCAAGAGAGAGAATATCCAAGTGTGGCTTTACCGTGACAGCTACCGTGGGGGTGGTGGTACCACTGGGCTGCGATTACAGTGGTAGTGCTGCAGCCCACAACAGCTGCAGGACGAAATTGTGCTTGTTTAGTGCCTAGCACGCTCTGCCAGGCATCATACGCGTGCCGTAGGCTCTTTCAGAGGTGATTTGACCAGGCTTCGCTGTGAATCTGCCTTTTCTCCATCAGTTTCTCAGAGCATGCTCTTCGTCCCCAGAGGAAGGGATCTATATTCCAGCAGGACAACAGTGGGCACGCGAGGTGGCTAAAGGTGGCGTTGAGATGTTCAGCCTGAAGGGAGAAGGGACAGTAATACCAAGCAAGGAAAACCTGGCAACTGTCCAGAGAGCAGGAGAGCTTTCCCTCTACCATCCCGCAGCGAGTGAGGAGGACCTCGTTGCCTGGCAGATCTTTCCTCCATTTTAGATTCATCTGCCTCAGCTTGGCTGAGGTCTGCAAGGCTCACGTGACACAGAGCAATGGAAACACTCCTTCAAGGGGTACCCTTTCGCTCCTGTAAAGCAAGCAGTACAATGATTTTCAAAATACACAAAGCTAAGAAGCAACAGGGAGCGATCTCGAGCATTCATTCTCTCAACTACATTGCTAAATTACCAGAATGGTCCCCAGCGGGGTCCCCGGGCTAACCAGCACTCTCCTGAAAAGCTTCCAAGTTGAGTTTGGGAGTTAGTGTGGCTAGGGAATTCATCCAGCTTGGGCATCTCCACCCTGTTTTAGAGGACAAGAGGGTTTAGCTGTATGGACGTGGACTGTTCATGGTGTTATATCACAGTGGCAGTGAACAGTCTCAGGCATAATTTATTAGTACAGTCGCAGCTTAACTCTGTTAATTATGGCCTGTCAACCTAGTTGCCAAACTGTACAGCTCCTCTTCAGATAGCTCCAGTGGAAATAAATCATTAGCAGAAGAGATCAAAGAGAAGAAAAGAAACTTTTGCTGTGATTCCCCTTGCTTCTTGCATCCACCACAGACCACAAGGTTATTAAGATCAATAGTCATTTGTTTTCCTGCACAAATCCCTGTTTGGGAAGAGGTGGTCGGGGAGATTACGAACTGTGGACCAGAATTCCCCCTTCTGACCACACTAATCGATCTCTCCCGTTAATTAGCCAAACTTGGTTATCAACATAAGGAAGCTCCTAATAAGACCCAGAGGTGTTTTTTTTTTTTTTTAATTCTAAAGAGAGATGACTACTGATGTGCGCACAAATAGGTCAAGCTAGTAGACAGAATATAAAGCAGTTTCCTGTCCCAAAGCATCCCTTTTGAAGAAAAATCATGATCAGTCTTGCATCAATTTGTTTTCTTGTTACAGACAAATTTGGGGTGCATGTAGCAGCTGACCAGATCTTTGCATTTCCTTCTGCTGCAAGTGAAAAGCCGGCGAACAGCATTACAAATGCAAAACACACTGTGAAAGGAGAAGCAGCCCCACTGAAGAGACAGGAACAAGTCCTGCTGCCACAGGAGTTTAAAAGAGTCCTAATCCTCAGAAATCCCCTCTCCTTTCAAAAAAAAACCTCAGAAATAAAAAAGTCCTTAACAGATATTGACCTTGTCAATTCAAAGAATCCATTTTGAGAGTAGGGAATGAGGGAAGGGAGAAAGATGCTCAAAATGAGCACAGCACAAAAAGCTGCCTGTCTGCCTGTATGTAACCTACCTACCTACCTGAAAAATTCCTTATATTTTTAGTGAACGGTGTGGGTTTTTTTCATTCTTTCTGACCTAGACTGTAGCATACTGTTCTACAAGAGGTGGATAGAGGGATTCACCACCTGCAGCTCACAATGAATCTACATACCTTTTTATTATTTCTTATGCAATTTTTCTCCACCGCATATTATTCTGATTATTAAAGGAATGGTATTTAGATAGTGAAATGATTTAAAATATTTCATTTAATTTAACGCAAGACTTTTCTTTGGGGGATATTGCACTACTTTATTAAGCCATTGTTCTGCAAAGATGCGTGAGCTTGCCTTTACTGGACAGACCTCTCTGCTGGGTTCAGACCTTAATTATGTTAAGTCCAAACTTTGACATTTTCCAGAAATGTTGCTTGGAAGTTCATACGTCTATTCAAAGAGGAGGAAGGATGAAGGGAGAGGCAGCTGGTTCTTTTCTATTATTCTTTTTTATTAATATTGACCAAATATTTGTTGAATTTATTTGCCATCTCTGAAGACGAATGCAAAGAGAATGTTTCAAGCAATGTTCCTGCATCCTATTAGATTTGTAAAATCTAAAACCCTTGAACACATGCAGACACTTGGAAAATGAGGAGGTTTTTTGATTACACAGAACAAGGGGAGAATGTCAGATACAGTGGGGTTCTCTCATCCCTCCAGCTTTGAATATTTAGCATACCGCTTTTTCATCGAGGCGTTTTCTTAAGCCTTTAAGTAGGAGCTAGAGTTTTAATGCATCTGCATATGAACTTACTGATAAAATAACCTTAAATTTATATAAGATTAAATTATACAACTGGTTTTGCTTTTATCTGCTCCAGTTCCAATCTCTTACAATGAGATAATCCAGCTAGTTCCAGAGTGGGTGCCATCTGTATTATAATTTATTATTAAATCTGCAAACTGTTAAGTATACATCAGAGGACACAAATCTAAATATAACACAGAGTTCTTGGAATCCATGTGAAGTTAATACTGTAAGAATATTGACACAAGATAATAAAGCTTTCTTATTACTTATTGCTACTACTTTCTTATTGCAAAATTTCAGCCTTTCCAAATAGCGGGTGAAGACTGATCGTGCACGCTGCAGACTACTGGAAGGGATTATATCCAAATGGAATAAAACTTTATCCCAAGCCAATGTACAAGCCGGTCTTTGGCCAGTAATGTCATTGCCTTCAATGACGAGTGCTTCCCTTCACCTGCTGTGAATCAGAAACATCCTTAGAAAGACAAATGTGTTGAGGGGTAAAACTAGGATGCTACCAAATGCAACTGCAAGCCTGGTTTGGCCGTATGTCTTCCTAACGTTCCTCCCTGCAAAGACACAAGTACAGCATCTCGAAGTTAGTTTCACAGAAGCACTCCCAGGGACCACACTTGCAGCCTGATTTTGCAAGGATGGGAATTTGAGAAGAGGGTTTTTTTGACTTGTAAGTAAGCAGACATGATGTCCCACAAAACCCCTTCTGCAAAATTGTTTTACAGCTTAAAATTGCACTGCTGCTAAATTTATTTGGTCAGAGCAAGAAGAAATGTATTTTGAAGTCCAAGATGCCCTTGTGCCTGAGATCACAAGGCTGTGAGCCTACTTAATCTGCAATCTCATATATATATATAATATATATATGAAAAACTGATTTCCTAACCTCTTTGTTCCACGCCTCCTCTCTCTTCCTGTACGTAGCACAAAGAGTACAAGAAAATGTGTCAGCACTACCTTCAACAGGATCATCTCAGACATATGCTGAGATCTCTCTAGAGCAAAGCGAAACCATATATAGAAAGCAGCCCTTTGCTTTGCATTACATTGCAGCTCCAGCTCACAAGCCCCACATGATTTAGGTTGGGCAATTTCAGATGTCAGTAGGGAGCAGGTCTGGTTCGCTGTCCAGTGTTTCAATACAGTCACAGCCTTCACTTGTGATTTATGTTAAATTCAGTGTAATTCCGAGCTTGTTCTGCAGCCTGCATTTGAATGATGACATCGAGGTAGATTAGGGTTTGGCAAGATTTCAAGAAAAGTATATCAAATTCTAATTCTTTTCTTCCAAACTAGAGATAGGCATGCCTGAGGCAACTCAGCAAGACAGACCCTCTCCAAGATGCGTGACGCCTGTATCACAGCACCTTGATTCATCATGAGTGAAGATTCCCAAGACCTGCTGAGCTCAGAAATCAGCGGGAATTGGGGTCAGGGAATTGCTGCTTTGCAGAAGATGCCAGATCACACACTGATCTTCTTGTGCCTCACTGAACGCTGGGGAAGACTGAGCGATCCAGATGCTAGCAGGTCAGAAGTCAATGATAAGATCACCCCCCAGAAGCACTGGTAAAGGTCAGAAACATTCAGCAGTACTGGTCGCTGAAGTGCTTTGGGGACCCCTGGTACACAGCTTCACACATCCTTTATGCACCAAAGTACTTTAGAAAAACTGGTCTCTGGGTATCTAATGCTTATTATGCAAAACAGGACTTCCAGTGTTCTTTGAGAAACTCAAATTAATTTCTTCTCTTGCGTTGATAGCATTGCCATTGTCCTCCTAGTGTCAAATACTCAGTATCCTTAAACTGTAGAAAAGATAAAGCAGTTGCTGAGACTGCACAGCCCTATAAATGCCTCACAGCAATTTCACAGTACTTAAAACATTTCTTTGCAGGTGTTCAGACATTTGTATTAATTGTTGTTATTGTTGACAGTTACCTCTATGAAGAAAAACACTCTGCTCTGAATAGCTGCTATTCTGGTATTATTTTTATCTGATATTACTTTAAGCTGATACTTGAAAAAACAGTTTAATAATTCTAATGGCATTTACACAAAAATGTTGGTATGAGATAATATATGATGTAGATACTTCATTTAAGCAACTAAATACAACAATTCAAAAATTCAAGTTTTGGGGACATGTCTAAGAAGTTACTTCATAAAATGGCAAAAATGCATATTCAGCAGCAGGATAAAAACAAAATTAGTCTGAGATGTCACTTTGGATTTCATATTTTTCTTTGTTCTCTAGCTGTAACGTAGCCAGGTCGGCGTTTGGAGATGCCTCTCTTCTCATCCATGATCTTCTTACACAAATAACTGTTTTACAATGTAAATATGCGAAGCATGTGCATTTCATTGCGATTGCAGAGGGACAACAAATCCAAGGAATCGTGCGTTTCTTTGACCTGCAGGGCTGCATGTACGAACATGACTTTTTACACTTCTGCTGTCTACCCAGCCAAGTTTCCCCATTATGGTACCAAGCTCCCCAGCACCAGCCCTCACACCAGCATCTTCTGCTCATTCCAGCTGGGCTCTTCCAGATCAGGCCAAGGCAGGAGGAGACCAGCAGAAGTGGCTCTGAGGGAGCCGTGGCTCCCAGCTCCCATTCAACCACTGTCTTTGACTACGTAACAAGCAGGCAAGAGAAGACAGAGCCAGACTCTCCTCAGAGATGCTCAGTGACAGGAGCAGAGGGAACGGACACAAACCGCAGCACGAGAAATTCTGAGAAATTTCACGAGGAAAAATTCTTTCACTGTGAAAGTGGTCAAAGACTGGACCGGGTCTCCCAAGCCTGTGGATCCTCCACCCCTGAAGATATTCAGGCCTCAATTAGACATAGCCATCAGGCAGCCTGATCTAACTGGATGTGATCTGAGCAGGGGCTGGACTGGATGACATCCCTTCCAATCTTCATTGCTCTATAATACTACAACTTGGAGACAAACTGCTTTTCAGGAGTTTCAGCTGATCAATATGATCAGCTGATTAGACTGAACATTAGGAAAGAATTTTTCACAGAAAGAGTGATCGGGCATTGGAATAGTCTGCCCAGAGAGGTGGTTGAGTCACCGTCCCTGGATGTGTTTAAGAGACGTTTAGATGTGGTGTTGGGGGATATGGTGTAGGGGAGAACTTTGTAGAGTAGGGTAGATGGTTGGACTCAATGATCCCAAGGGCCTCTTCCAACCTAGACAATTCTATGATTCTATGATCTCACTTGTTTGAGACAGAAGTTCCCAACTTGTACATGATGATGCTCAAATATTAGGTGAAATAAGTGTGGGTTTTTTTTTTTCAGACAAAACTCATGTCTTCGGCAAATGTAATCACATGTTACACCTGTACAGAGCTTCCATCAAGGGTACCTGAAACACTGTAAATATCATTAAGGATAATAATATCCATTATCAGATAATACAGGTGCATCTCCCAACATTCCTTTACTCAGGTCCCAGACTGGTAAGAGGGGCTGATGAGAGGCAGGGATTGTTTGCTCAGGCTCATGCCATGTTACGGCAGCTGTACATTTGGTCAATTCTGAGATACAGAAGTGGCTCATACACAGCCAGCGGGAGCGCAGGAAGAGGACACCAGGTACTTCTGCACTACACACAACCCCAAAAAACTGAATCCCCAAGGACTTTTCCCCACGAGAATCTAATCCACATGATACAAATCTATCCATGCTTCACTACACAGCTACCTTTCCTTTACTGTTTATCAGAGCAGATATAATGAAGAAAAGTAGATTTGTACCAACATACCTGCCACTTATAAAAGCAAATTTCTGCCTTGCCTCAAGGTTAATATTCAGTAACCTTTATGAGTCTGCATTTTCTGCATTGTTAATACATTCTTCTGTGATGCCCTCTCCTTCTTCTACTCGGGCTTTAACAAGTGAAAAGGATTAAAAAAAATAAAATACATTTAATCCATTCTCTAAGGAATGACTCATTGAAAAGGGGAGAATAACCTCCTCTAATTATAGCTGCCAGGATTTTTACCTCCTGGTAAGTATGCTAATACTCTTGCACTAATTGCAACTTTTCCCCTCCTCCTCCTCCTCCAAGTTTTCAATTCCGGTCTCAGACTGCTTCTTTATGAAAACACTTTTAAAACTCATTCCCACAAGGCTCTTTTCCCCAGTGCAAATGCCAGCGGCTCTGGGGAGTCCAGGGTTCTTCCTCCAGACCCTGCCATTTTCCCACCTCAAAGCTTGTTTTAAAAAACACTGTCGTACCCGACTTAATCTAAGGAAGCATCATTTGCAAGGAGAGAGAGTGTATTTCATTAGACTGACTGGTGAAGCTGGAAAAAAGAGATTCCTCAGCCATAAGAAGCCAGCCACAGGAAAAGACCTGTTCAATTAAGTGATAATTAATTAAGTGATAACCATACAACGTCTGGTAAACCACTGTGGCTGACATGGGGCTAGGGAGGAAGAGGTGTGCTATATCTAGTGAAACGCAGTTCAATTCACAGCACCAAAAAAGACCAATAACTGTACTCTTGCTAAAACCTGGGTAAGACAGACATCATGTTACAACCAGCGCAGCCTTCCCACAAAATGCAACAGAGGCAACACAAAAGGCTTGCAAAGTACCAATTCGTGTGACGTTGGAGCTGCACACTCACATGCAGTTATTGTTCCCACAGTTGTGAAACCCTAAAGTTCAGCGCAATGTTAAGATGACTGGAAATCAGTGACTCAATACAGTGTAAGTCAGAAGGAAATCCCTTCGTGGCTACCATAGTACTGCACCATAGCACATCAGTGGCTGGAGAACTTCAGTTTGGGCAGAAGGCGCTGAGCATGGAAAAGATTACTACAGTTGGATGAACACATAACATCATCTTGAACCTCAATTTAGATCCGCAGAAGAATACATAGGTAATTCATTCACTGGTATGAATTTTACCAGTCCTGAATGTTTTTTTTTGGGTGGTGGTCATTTTGGTTTTGTTGTTGATTTGGTTTTGGGTTTGTTTTTTTTTAGAGTACAGGGAAAGAAAGCTACTCAGAAAGTAGTTTGAGAATGAAAGACACAAAGTAACCTCTGGCTTCAACCCAGAAACCTCTGCCTCCCCAGCTGGTGGGAATGAGAACTGGGAGCGCACAGCTTTTCCTCACCCAGCCACCACCTGAGCCAGGCAAAGCAGAGCAAGGCAAAAAGGAAGCCTTTCAGGCAGGCAAACCATCTGCCACGTAATTCTGCTGCAGAAGGTATCAAAAGGGCAGCAACACACGTTCCTCTTCTGATGAGAGCTACCCACTGCTTCCAGTTTGGACTTTGCTAGCCCAGGTTATAAAAGCAGACCCTCGATGCAGAGGTACATATTCAGCAGCCCCCCAGAAGCTGAGATGTTCTTACTCAGAGCTCTTACTCCAGCTGCTTCCGAGACACTATTCCCCATAGCTGTGAAAGATATCTGAAACAGTCATAATAAGCCAACATTCAAAAGAATCAGCAGTACCTTTGTATCATTGCCATTCCAGCATTACTTGCTTCCAGTAGTACCACCCCCACTTCTCCCCACTCCCAAAAATCTAACAAAAAGACCCACCCCTCTATCATTGGGGTGCTTCATCATGTACTGAAGCAAATTGTTACTCCCTCACAAAAATCACAGTCAGAGAATTCATTAAGTCTATTCCCTCACCACCTACCATTTCTCACATTAAATGGAGAATATTTGTGATCTTAAGCAACCGAGTCTCTAAGGCAGAGAGTGAAAATTTGCTATTAGAATAGCCCATCACCACAGGCCTTTCCTGCCTTCCTCCCACCCACCCACAACCTTTAAGGGAAACAGTTACAGCTCACTGGGAGCAGAGGGAAACACCTCACATGCAGCAAATCGAGCTCATGCACGTTGCCCTACAGAAGTTCCTCCTTGTGCCAGGTGTACCCTCATGACCATCACTTGGTACCTACATCTTTGCACCCCAGCTGGTCTTCTCCTGTTACGGGAAAAACTAAATCATTCTATTTAGAGAAACATCAGTGAAATTTGTCAAAAGACTATTTTAGAACTTAAGAGGTCTGAAAGACAAAGCATGCTAAAACTCTCTAGAAGAGAAAATGCTGACCTACCTCTAGGTGAGGCCACCCAGCTGCCCACCCGTGGAACGCAGCAGAAGCTGTCAAAGGATTTGGCAATTAACAAAACAAGGCACTTATGTGTATTCACAGTTCTGGCAACGTTAAGGTTAATTTAACCTCCTCAAACTTTGACTGCTGTGGTCAGACTGTGATTTCTTCCCCTTCAGCTTGAAAGACTTGCAGCTCTCTAGATTCCCCCTCCTGCAGATGAGGAGGGATGGGAAGCAACGCGCTGCAGCCACCAATGCCAAACTGTGCTGCTCTGCAGATTGGATGATAAAAAAAGGCTTGCCTTGCTGACCTGAAGATACAGGTTTTACACCCTCGTGATCAAAGCGGGCACCTAATTACCTTGACTCACCTAAACTAACGTGTGCCACATCTTGGCAACATTCTCATCTCCCAAAAGGAGAATGAAATCTCCCAGTATTCAAGTATCAGGATCAGGACAGAACAAATCCTTCTTCTGCTATCTTGCTAATAACCTTTTTGCTAAAACAGAACAAAAGTAACCAAAACCTTTGTACAATAAACCTATTCTGCTAATTTCTTTAGCAATGTATCTAAAGGCCTAAATAATTAGAAGGAAAATTAGAGGGTTTTGCCCACTCACGACAGCAGATCTTGCCCAGCTAATTTTCCAAATTAATCAAGAATCCAGATCCAATCAACTTGGCTAGCAAGGGGGCCTCAACCTACATTTATGAACACAAGACTTCATTAAAATATAGTTTTAAGTTTAGCAATATGCCAGGATAATCTATTGAAGGAGGAACAGGACGGAAACTGCAGATTCAGTTATTTCTTGCTACTTATCACTAATAAATTAATATAAATTAAAAATCAATACATCGGGATAGTGCGAGACAAATGGTAATGTCCACAAAGAGAGGATGTGTTAAGACCCATCATCCCTGTGCTGCCGGGCACAGCGCTAATTCTGCAGGACTGAAAAGGACAGGAACAAGCGGAGGCAGAATTTGCATCAGCTTCCCCTCTGCACTCAATTTCCTATTCCCTCATGCCAAAACCATCTTCTTCTTATGTAGACGGGACTGGTACCAACTTTGAACGTACTGTAGCAAGGAAGCCTGTCACACAGCTACTCAAGCTATTTTCTTCTGCCATTAAGAATGGCCACAGAGTGAATGGGAACACATTTATAATATTTCATCTTAAAGCACTGTATCCTGGATTATTTGCAAGGCCACTGATGACTCCAATAATCTCGGCCAGTCAAAAGCCAAATCATACCAGTCTTGGGTGGAAAGCTGAAAATGAACACAAAGGATCTGATACGTGACATTAGCCACACACCATCTAAGAGCAGCTTTTCCATTCTTCAAACTTGACCTCAACACCACTTGTTGAAGTTATTGTGCAAAAAGCACTATGAAAATAGTATATGAAGCTCTTGGATAAAGAGAGGTTTCCTCCCAGGTACTTAGTATGAAGTTAAATTTTGACAAATTTATTACACAGTTGCTCTTACCACAAGGAGGAGGAAGGAAAACTGGTGCCACACAGCTGAGAGAGACTCCTCCTTCTATATGACCTGCAATTTAGGTACATTTCATATAGAAAACGCAGAAATTTCACCATCATTGCAACTCAGAAAATATTCATGAAGCTGACCTGCCACATATTATTTGAACTGGATTCATACCCTTTTATTTTTTAATTGCACTAGGTAGGGAGATTATCTAAAAATAAAATAAAAATGCATCACTTTTACTGCTTTTACTTTCAAAAAATATCAATCCTCTTCTGGTCCAGTGGCACGTTTCTCATAACCACACATATGCTTATTCTTCTATCAGAAAGGCAGCTACAAATACCTAACCTTCAAAGTATTTAACATAAATAAGCATCTTTTTAATTTAAAAAAAAAATAAAAATCAAGTGTCTTTCCCTTGTCAGTAACTCCCCATCCACAGAACTCATCCTTAAATCCTAACTAGTTACTCCTTTAACACAGAAAACTACCTTTGCATGCATACATGGAGATGACACTACTGCACCTTCTTTGCATCTACTTCATAGCAACCTAAACATTTAATACATATTCCTTTAAAGAAATTTGAGTGAATTTATTGTATAAAATTATGATTGGCATGGTACAGAAAAGTTCATTTTAATGCACATTTCCCATTAACTTGTACACAAATATTACAAGTATCAAGCAAAATGCAAAAGTCTTAAGAACTAATTCCATACTACAAAAGTATTCACATAGTGAAGTTACTCTGGTTACAAAATGTCATGGAAATAAAAGCACTTCAAAATACATATTTGGGAAATGTTCTCGAATAATCAACACAACCTTAAGTCAGTTAAAAAATGCAAAGAAAGAGATACCCTCTTCAAAACACTGTTGTTGATTTGGCAAGATGGAGCAAAGTTCAGATCAGTTCATTTGTTGAAGGATTGTTTTTTCCAAGAAACAAAAAAAAATAAAAAACCTTTAGTTAAGAAAGGGCTCAATTATACTATGATGACAAATAACGCCATCAAAAAGTTATCTGGCTCTCTTGTTTTCGCACAGGAGCTGTCAGAGGCAGAGATGTGTAAATGAATACTTCCAGGTATATACAGATTGCCTTTTCAAAAAACAAACCAACCTACCAAACAAAAAAGCCCAGATCCCAAAACAACAAAAAGGAGAAAATCTGAACTTTGTTGTTTCATTGAACTAGTTCAGTTTCTTAGGTCACAAGACCCAAGAACAGCGGTCTGCAAAGGATACATATTTCAAGAACAAAATTGAACTTCCACTACCGAGGAATGAGTAGATGTCAAGTTACGCGAGTACCGTACATCCTCACAGTAAGGCTGTTAGAGGCTATCAAATCTCTGCTTCCCAACGACCTTGAAGACCTGCTATTCTCAACAAGACAAAAATGCCACGACCCTACGAACAGCCTTACAAAAAGGAGGCACAGTCATATTGTTAGAAAGTAACACAAAATCTTGAAGACTGAAAGCGTCTTTAAAAACTTACACAAAATAATTACAAAATAAGCAATACATTACACTATTTTTGTGTCCAATGACTTGCGTGTGTTTGAGCAATTGAACATTGGTACGTATATCTACATGAAATTCACACATACAGGACATCATCTTCAGGTGTTATTGTTGTTTTCCTTTTACACACACACAGGAGTTATTATCAGGTTATCCAATCTATTCAAATGCAGTGAAAAACAGTCCACAGCACACGTAAAAGAAGCATTATCCAATACAGTGTTGTCTTGCAAAAATGGAGTCAGAATTCCTGAGTCTCAGAGACATTACTGTCCTCCTCCATTACTGGATTATTTATTTTTTCAAGGAGAACTTCTAGTTTTCATTTCTTCACTCTGATGAAATTTATAATAGATCGCGTCTTTTAAAAAATGTAAAACTTTTAGAAAAAAACATGCCAACCAAAGTGAATTTTTAAAGCTTTTTAGAGGGAGGGGGGATTCAATTACAAAATAAAGGCCACCTTCATGTAAAATTAGTACTGCCAGTATCCCATCATTCTGTTTAAAGGAGAGATTTAGCTCCCTGTTCTGGAAGCCTTATTACATGCAGTCATGCGAGTTGAAAAACTCCATCCTTTTAGCGATTAAAAATACTATAAATAGGACTAATGTGGAACAGCCCTTTGTTACAGTCACCAAGGTGGCCAAACCAACACAACAGTTAGGTCATAACGTCTCCTTCAAACATTCACTGCAATCTATTATAACTTCTGTATTTTCCCTTTTACTTTGCATATTACACAGTGTAACTTAAAATGTTATTTAAGAGCACTTCAGTCCCACAATGTAGGATTTAAGCTTGTGTGAATACATATGCATGGCTCTGCAACAATTTTAATGACTTACAAAAATACATTCAACCAAAACATTATATAGGGTTCTCTTATTTCAAAATCAAAAATGAAGGAAAAGCCAAATGGTCCCATCATTAGCTAAATAATACTCTCCAAGTTCTGGAAGCAATTCCAAAGCAAAAGCACATTCAAGAATAACATACATTGAATTGCATACTTTCTCATTCATCTTTATCAGTAATAAAATTCTACTGCATATAATTATTCAGCCTTATAAATAACGCTAAGCAGAAAAATATTTACCTCTGTGCTACTTTTCTCAGTTTATAGAAGCATTTCTCAGTTTATAGGAGCAAAGGAAAAAAAACCTAAAGTGCAGACTACAGGCCATGACAGGCATAATAAATGACCAAAGGTGCAGCCAAATTTGCAGTTACATCTTAAGTTACTTCGCCACCTTTCTTATCTTGCTAGAAGTCACCCCGTGTGCAATTGAAGAGCTGGTCGGTTGGTTTGTGCCACAGTACAACCTGTAACCACTTGTAATTTTTTTTTTTTTTAAACTAGTTGAATTGTCCATAGATATTTCTAGGCAATAGCTTAGGTTCACAAAACCTTACTTTACTAATACTTGAAATCACACAATATTAACACCTCCTCCAGAGAATGTTACTGTCCTCTTGTTGCAGTATGTGGTTGAACCACTGATGCTCGGTTGACTGTCTTTAACAAGCGATGTCTTCATTTCCATTTCACACGCTATAATAGCCGCATTCAGTTCCACTTGAGCTCGGTGAACAACATAAAACATGAGTCCTATGCTTATGACAATCTGCAAATAAAATAAAAGAATGTTGTAGGCTATATAAACTGTAAGCAGGAATACAAAGCAGCTGTTCTGAACAAAACAAAAAGTCATCGATGCAAAGACTCATGGAGGCATCTGTTGACTCAATGCTTCCCAGGCAAGACATGAGAAGGGAGATGAACTTAACTATTGAGTGGCTCTAAACCTACATACGCTAAAAACATAACTAGCGTATCAGAACATAGGTATTACACGAATTGAAAAGATATTTTCTTCCCATTGACATCCACATCCTTGTTAGAAAGCAATCCCTTCACTTTCTCTTTTGGCAAAAATGTTTCCACAAAGAAACAACACAGTGTATTTCTTTAAGTCAAAAGGGCTATTTTCCACTTACCAAGTGAATAATAGGTTGAAATTGTACTGGGCATCTGCAAATTGCAAAACAGCAGAGATAGGGGATGATGCAGATCAAAGGAAATAAAACTTCTTGTCCTTGCCCCTCTGGTGTGGAAGACAGCAGAGAGCAGTAGTGCCACTGTGCTTTCCGAGTGTCAGGACTAAACAGGACACAATCTGAGTTTCTGAGCGACTTAATATAGTCTGTATGGGAAGAACTTGGTTTCTGGAAGATGGCTCGGGGAGGGGGAGGGATGTTGGTGGTGTGGGATTTTCTTGTTTGTTTTAAGGAGGAAATATTGTACAAAAGTAGGGTTTTGCTTCAGGTTTTTGCTCTGAATTTTATTGCTAAGAGTTTTTAAATTATCACCACAAAAGTTATCAGGAATAAATGTGGACAATTTTTGCTTAGAAATTACTCATTCAATGATATTGGCAAGCATTGCACTCCCCAGAGGCGGCCTTTGGTTTCATTAAAACACCACTTAAGTTTTCAGCTTAAAAATAAAACCTCCAAATAAAAATCAAGCTGTCTCATAGTGAGAGTCCCTTTGAAACAAGCAAATTCCTCTGCCTTTCTAAGAATGTTTTATGAAACTAGCTGGAATCTGCAACTTCCTTTCAAAAAACCCAAAATGTTATATTGTTTACAACAGAACCTAAAGTTTTGAGTCCAAAATCATTGGACTTCATCATTAATTGGTATGGCTGTGTTTTCTTTAACATTAAGGACTATCGCTTAAAACATCTGTCAGCATGGCATAAAAGATGCTAGAATATCATTGAGTAAGATGATTGACAAGTATGGTCACAGGATAATTCCATCTGGAATGCATCTTGGCAGTCTATAGCCCAACCTGCTGCTCAGAGCAGGGCCGGCTGCAAGATCAGATCAGTTGCTGAAGACTTTTGTCCAGTCAGGCCTTGAAAACTTCCAAGGATAGAGATTTTACCACTTCTCTGGGCAACCTGCTCCGCTGCTTGACTACCCTTGTGGTGAAAAAGATGTTCTTCACTAATTCAAGTTATACATATCAAAAGCTGGCCAATATAAGAGTCAAAAAGAGACTACAGATACCAAGTTCTGAATATTTAGGAAAAATCCTATTCTAAAAGCTTACACAAATATTTAAATTTGACTGGTTTTAGAAATATTACTACCAGTAGCCTAGCTCCCTAGATGAATAATTAAAAAAATATATATATACACACAGACAACCATGAAATGTGAAGAATTTTTAGAGCTATTTACTAAATCAAAGTCCCATCCAAAGCCCAACCAGGCAAAGCACCAGGCAGATGCCTGAGAGAAAGTGGGAGAACACAAGTAAATCCTCCACTAACAGGGTCCCCTTCACTTATTCAGTCAGGTCCCAATGATTGCTCTCAAGGAGGTGATTATTCCTATTCAAACATTCAGCCTCTCCAGCCAGCGCTTACTTGAGCGAGTCACAGTTATGTTACAACCTATATAATCTACAAAGGAGAGTCAATGTCATTAAAAAAAAAATAATAAAAAAAAAAAAAAAGAAAGGAAAAGACCACTAAAAACTACTACCCTGGAAATAACATTTCACTACTAAAATGAAAGCTGATCAAGTAACCATTTATTTCCTCTTTGATCTATCGAGGCTATTTACCCCACATTTAAAAAGGCACTTTTAATACTCATAACCTTGTTCTATGAAGCCTATAAATTATATGCTCCATTTAAGAGCACACAAGTTTCAGGCGGGGACGGAGGGAGAGGAGGTTTAAAATGGTCCTAGACTTAGTTTTATATCTCAGCATTGTTAAACATCAGCTTTATGATTGTAAAAACTGAGGAAGATAAATGACTGCAGTACCAACTGAAAGTCTGCAAACCATGGTAACTGCTGGTCACACACAGCCTGAAGTACTGACACTGTCAGAGGAGGTTTTAATATATAAACTGGTTCTGAAATACTCACGACCTCTGCACTCATACTGGTCGCAGACTTAAGGCTTACCCCCAAAATTTATTGAAAAATTACTTCATCAGCTAAGCTGCATACTTGTCATGAATTTACTCACTTGCAAAATTAAGATATTCCGATTTAGGCATCAGCAAAATGATATTTCTACAGCACTTTTCACCCTGAATACCCATTCGAAATTGTGCGCGTTCAGTGCTAACAGTGAACCCTGCACAGGTGCTAGGTCTACAAACCCTGAGTACACTACTTCACAGATGGCAGCACACGGGCTTTTGTGCAGGGGTGGTTTGACAAGTCTAAAATTCAGCAGGAGATTACCACAGGGGGGAAGAGAAGACAACTTGACAAAACTGGGACAGCAAGAGAAAAAGAGAACACTGAGTAAGTTCTGCTTTGTGTCACGTGAAGTATGAGAGAATTAAACTTTTCTAACAGAAGAAAACAAAATCAAAAGAAAACAAAAGAAACCCATTTCTCTGGGTATCTAGCAATCGATAAGCCCTTCGTGAAAAAGAAACGTCAGCTCAGTTTTACACAATCACTGAAAATACCAATAACAGAGTTGTAAATTTAACACTTTTAAAAACCCACTACTTTTCAATACCATATGCCATACTTGCTCAGCTCTTAGTCTGTAAGACTTCAGCTGCCTCAGAATGGGGAGCTGTTATGCCAACAGGGAGCAGCAGCTCTTAACCCCCTCAAGACATGCATTCCCCCAAACCTCCTGCAGCCCACCTCTTTTGCACTGGAAGCTGTACAACCTGAAAGGCAAATCAGAAATACTGAATCTCTGTGTCTCACACAGAGATGAGACACGGGCATGCAGTTTCCAAAGCAAAGATTCAATGACTTGAAGAGACAAAGCTACAGGAAGGAAACTTATCTACTGGCTGCAGAAGAAAAATTCTGTCTTGAATCCCACTAGTACAGTAGATGGGCAAGAAATTAGGGGGGTATAGAAATAAACTCAAACACAAGAAGATGACTGCTTCCAAGAGTAATTGCTTATACAAGCAGTCACAAAGAGACTGACATTCCTGTTACCAAAGTCTATGACAGCAATTATTTTAACTTACCTGTAAACTGAATATAAAATAGCCACTAACACTTTGTTCTGCAATCACATCCTCCATGGTGCGCAAGGTAGTGCCCAAGTACGAGTTCAGGAGCTGAGTAGGAAGCAGCCCAACTGAAGAAGCCATCAGGTAGTTCGGTAGTGACAAATCTGTAATCTGAGCAAAAGACAGTGTAAGAAACTGAGAATAGCTCCAACACAATCTATGCACACAAACAACAAGACAGCCGCTCCCAGAACCATCCGTGCAAAATAATGAAATAATTCTTACATTCCTTCACTGAAGTTTTCCACTGTGCATGAATCTAAGATAATACAACAAAACAGTACGTGGCTAGTTTTCACCCGGCCTTTTTAAAGTTACTAGGTTTTATTTCATCTTACGTTACCCAACATCTCTGTGCAAAAGTCATTAACTAAGGATGCAATTACACTGTTCACTGAAGATGTTTATTTCTTCATGGTGAATGAAGCCCTACAATTTATGAGAATTTGCTTGCGGGAAGAAATTGCTTTATCAAATGTGAAGGTCTAAAGCAAAAATCTATTTCCTTTGCATTTTACATGTATGGCAACTGATGAAAGAGTCATTGTTCAAAATGTCACTGCATTAAATATGATCTAGGTCAACAGCATGGCAGATACAATTTGCCTCTGCAAGGTAAGTATATAGCTCATTAAGATAGATATATATCTATCAGTGATCTCTACCTATATCTATACCAATACACATGGGTATCATTAAGATTCTCTACCAAAGATACTTTACATCACACTTTAATTAGTGAACAAAATAGTACACGTGGCTGTAGCTTTTGTTAGTGTCTCTGGAAAAAACACTAATAACACTTTAAGGTATTTTCCTCTCTTTGCTGTGAAATTTCTGTTCTGAGTCAGTATGTGGACAGTTTACGTGGGAACAAAGTACGCAGTACCAGCTCAATTAGTATCAGCAGCAATTGAGAAATATTAAATGCATGAGCCCATAAGATATTCACACAAGAAAAATGAAAACAGGAGGAAACTATGGGTTAAAAATGAGTATGAAAACGTCGATTTTGAAACAAGCAGCCTAAGGATTTTTCCAGACAATTCAGTTGATCACATAGTGATAAAACAAGTTCTAATTAAGAACAGACCCTAACACTGGGAGCCTACACAGAAATTATTGACCTTGACAGTTTTGTACAATGTCGAAGACAAGAGAATAGCAGCAAAGTTACTCATTTCATCATGCTATTCTTAAAATAAACTTTGGTTACTATGAAAGTCACAGTGCTGAATTCTCAGAGCTCTAAGCACCATCAGTGGAAAGTTTTTGGGAGGAAGGAAGGGCAATGGAGGAGGAGAATGCAATGAAGCATAGAGATTAAGAATAATTCACTGGAACAAGATCCAATAAACCAATTCCAAATTTCACACTGCAAATTATACTTCCCACAGACTGAAATATATACCAGCACCACAAATAATACATTTCCGTCTCTATACAAAATTAATTTAGATTTATAATGAAAAAGGACTACATAATTATGTCAGAACCTGACATTTGACCAATGCTTTGAAAAGACTTTTTTTTTTTGCTTTTAAACACTATAGTAATCTGGGCCATGTAATAAGAATGCACAAGCAAAACTTCCCATATTGCCAAGGGAATGAAGGAGCTGCTATTAAAAGTCTCTGAAATACTAATGCCAAGGAAAGATTTGCTAAGTAGGACGCTATCATTAAATCTAATGGAGCTGGGAAAGTTCCCAAAGATTACTTTAACACTCCTCTTTCATTTTTGTATATGTATTAAGGACATTTTGGTTGCAGAACAACATATCTGGATCTGTCCTGAAGCAACCGGACCTCCTGAGCCATGACAGAGACTGTTTCCAAATGAAGGGGAGGCCGCCCATGGATACTCTGGACTGCAACTTGTCCTTCCCACTAATCTGAAAGCTAAGGGGGGGGGGGGGGGGGGCGGAATTCACAGGTGCCCTCGTAACTCGTGGTTTGCAAGGTCTAGACCTACAGTGGTATACCTTCCATCAGAACGCACAGGAAGCAGACAGCATCCCTACCTAAGAAACCTAAGGAATTTTCAATAAAACTTACAGTTTTCCATATCTTTCCTTCTATGAAATTTACATGTTCTATAAACCTGCGAGACTGGGTTCTGTGTGGCCAAGCTGACAAACAGAGGCTACCAGGACTCTGTTTCAAGTGAAAGCTCAAGCCAGCAAAATTAATAGTGAAATCCCAAAGCAAGCATGGACACAATTGTGTTATGGGCCATACCGATGTATTTAAATAAAATTAAGAACTACCTAGCTGCTCTGGTAACAAACGTATTAGCCAGAAACTCTCCCATTAAGCCTTGGACAGGCTTTTTCTGGCAGAACTTCTGTATATTCTTTGCAGCTGACACCTTTGGTTCAGTACTGTCAAAAGCATTAATGCTTGTGGCAGGACTTTGTTGGGGGCCCACATGCCTTTGGGGATTGCAGCAGATTTCTCTCCCCTCAACTTACGAATCCCCGTGTTTCGGATCAGGTAGGCTTAGCAACTAAGAGCAAAGGACAATTCTGATAGTCTTTATGTCTTCATTTTGAAAAAAAACAAACAAACAAAAAAAAACAACCAAAAAAAACCCACAAAAAAAAACCCAAACCAAAACCCACCAAAAAAACCCCCAACCAAACAGAAAAAGTAGCAAGTGAAAAAACGAAGCAAAATCAAAAATAGCTGTCAATTTTCCAACAAGCAGAGTAAGCAGCCTGCATGTTCCTGCAAAGCAGGAAAGCAGGTACCATTTCTTCAACTCTGATTTCACTGTGTGCATTTCTGGAACCAGAGATAAATACTCAGACACTCAGATTTTTTTAGTCATATTATTTCTTCCATGTGGTATTCTTCTTAAAGATGGAAAAACAGAAATATGAATTCTGATCTAAGCTACACCTGGCACTACAAATAATCAGTTTGCACAAATCTCACTCCAGGGACCCACTAGTGGGAAGGAGGTGATTACCTGCATACCAGGCCTCCTTACAGACCTGCCCTCAAAACACTCAGATTTGCCAAGGGGCTGTGCATGGGCAAACACTTCAGTAAGAGCTATCAGCCCATCCCAGCAGCCCAGGCCACCCTGGCACCACAGGAGCAACAACTAAGCAAAACCCACTCAAAGAAGAATACAAACATGCTTTCAGTTAACAAGTTTCTAGGTCTTCCAGAAAGGCAAGTCAATGCATTACCCCACTGCTCCTACTATCAGCGCTTTCCCAAAGAGCAGCAGAATGACCTTAAGAAGCAAGATGTTCATGTCTGGCTGGTGAGAACCAAGGAATTAATGTTAACTTTCTTCTTGTGCCATTTCAGATAACATGATCCCGTTGCTCATCAAATGCTAAGAAGCTCTTCCTTCCTTCTGAACGTTCCCCTGCAATTCAACCTCCCCAAAAACCTCAGCAGATGGTACACACCACTGAACAAGTGCTTGTAGAAACCCATTAATCCCAGCCCTGCAGATGACCCCTCTCACTTCAAGGTTATGCCTTGCCCTGGTCCTCACATGTCACTTCCTCCCCTCTTATTTAAGTATTCTCAGTATCTCCACTTTACTTATAAATATGAACATAGAAAACATGCATAGATCAGACTGCTGGAAAATTAAAGATGCATAGGTTTTCTTAGGTTCACTCTTCTTTCCTCTACAATTAAGAGCAACCCTTTCCAAATTAATTGCTGAAGTTGATGGCACAGTGAAATATACAGATGGTTAGGGCACCCCAAATCCCCTTGCACTTTAAACTTAAGTAGAGCATTACGTTTGCAAATAAGTCAGATTTCAAAGAAATGACAGCTCAGTCTGTGTAGGTAGAATTTTGTCCTCTCGATGTAGCCTAAACTTGACTCACAGCGGGAAACTGCCCTGAATTCCCAGATTTGCATGCAAGATTTTTATTTTTCAGTAATCTAGTAGTTCATATGAAATGTTCTTGGCTAAAAATTGAACACACCGTGCTTTATTTGACTATGCTGCAAAATAATAAATACTGAGTAATAAATGCAACCCAAACTAATTTTAGCAGGCAACGTCCAAGTTATTTGGCATACTCAAGAATATGGTTTCACCTCGTTTCCTATCTGTTATTTTAACACCGAAACCTTCCACTTGGAAAGAAAATGATTGAGCTTGCAGTACTTGGAGAAAATAAAACACTGATTTACAGCACCACTTTAATATTGCACTGGCCTGAATACTCTGCTGAATCGCGTTTCCAACAGAATGGTTACGCCAGGAAGGAAATCATTTTAATTCGGTAATTCTCTGGTCGGTTCTTCAGATCCGGTACTACCCTACAATGTCTGTTGACTACTTCAAGTGACAGCCAGAAGCTGCGAACAACAGAAGGATAACAGCTCTCCCCACTTCAGAAGGGTCACACTGTAGCAGGAGCTTCATCTGCTACACCGGGACCTCGGGCTCTGGGGAGACTTTGCTCCCGGCTGCGCAGGTCTAAGCTTCCTCAGTCCTACAATAATATAGGTAACTAAATAAAACAGCTGAGGTTCTTCTCATTTATAATAAGTAAATAGTTAAAGGATCTGCTTAAATAGAAATGATAAGTTGCTACAGCTTTTACGAACAGAGATTGTAGCTCTCAAGATTAATGCCCCAGCACACACAACTCCATACGGAGCAATTTTAACTAGTTGATGTGGGTGTTAACCCCTACAAATTGTGTGAATTAATTCTTTTTTAAATAACAACTTCGGTATTCAATGACCTACTCATTTCAACCAGATAATTCTATCAAAATTAAGCAAGCGCTTCAGAAAGGTACAGGCTCAGGACTGCAGACGGGGGAAGGAAAGCGTGCTGTACGAAAGTGACAGACCAAAACACTTGTTTCGAGGGTCTCTTACATTAAGGAACATAGGAGTTACTGTTAAACGTTTAAAATATTTCACAATCCGTTTTGCTGTGTTTTGATTTCACCAAGTTAGCAGACACAACTGAGGCGCAATACACAGCCAAAAAACAGATCCTTCAGACAGCACTCAGGAAGAGCTGAGGGTCTGAAACTGTCATCATCAGCATGATGGTACTCAAAAAGGCCACCCTCCATGTTCTTCTTTACTTTCTCCTCTAAGAGGAGAGAACAAAAAGGCTATGGATTTTAAAAATTATTCTTAAAGCGTGCATCAATCTTCATCTAAAAGTAGAAAAAGCAAGACTGACCCTTTTCCAAACTCAAGTTTAAACTAACTTTCAGTACCACTCTGATGTACTATCCCTTTTCAGCCTCAAGCCTACGTCTTGCTGCTGTGCCCAAAATACGTGACCTCTCTCGTGCACACGGACTTAACACCCTGTATGGATTTGCCAGATGTATGCTACAAACATCAACCAAACTGAGCAAGAATTTTAATCTGTCCGCTTCTTTCTTTCCGATATGATTACATTAAGTAGTTAGGGAGTTCTGGCAAGGCTGCTTAAAAATACGAACTTTTCCTCCTCCCACTCCGATAACTTTAAAAACACAGGCACTTTAAAATTGTCGAGTTCTCCGTAGATTTTGCTCCACAGCACCGTGGTGCTTCTTTCTAACACCAGATCATAGTCTTGAAAGCCAGAGAGCAACTCTAACGCAATGCCACTGAACAAGGCACCTCAAAAACCTGCCTGCCGTCCATGTGCAAGCACAGAAGAGCCACTAGCAAAAGCTGGCGGGGGAGTCGCTTTTACCATTATTAAAAGAGAAAGAAACCAAGGTTTCTTCGCGGGAAAGGAGGCGACCTCCACCAGCGACACCGGCCACCATGCTGCAAGCCATCCTTCCAGCCAGAGCTTCTTCCTTGGCCGCACAGCCCGGGGTTGGGACTCACCGCAAAGACGGCGTTCTGCAGCCCGAAGGGGATCGGGGTCAGCCGTGCCAGAGCCACCACCTTGAGGCCGCTGCCGCCCTCCACGACGCGGACCACGGCGCTGAGCGTCTCGCTGCCCTGGATCCTGGCCCGCGCCCAGCGGGCCAACAGCCGCTTGCAAGCCACGTGGGCGACGAAGGTGCCGACGAGGACGCCGAGCACCATCAGCCCAATGCCCAGCACGAAGCCGTAGAGGTAGCCGGCGGCCACGTTGAGCAGGATGTAGCCCCAGCCGCAGGGGAAGGACACGACGATGAAGCCCACGGTGAAGAGCAGCACGCCGGCCAGGCTGTCCAGGCTCTCGGCCCAGAGCAGCAGGTCCCGCAGGTACTGGCGCACCAGGGCCAGCGAGGCGAAGCAGAGGGCCGCCAGGACGCACACGCTGAGGCAGCTCTTGCACCAGCAGGTGCCCAGGAGGCAGCAGGAGCAGCGCCAGCCCCGGGCCTCGGCCAGCCCGGGCCCTCCGCCGCCCGCCTCGGGCAGCTGGCACAGCAGCAGCTCCGCCGGCGGCAGCCCGCCCTGCTCCGCGTAGGGCCCCAGCAGCAGCCCGCCGGCCCCCGCCGCCTCCGCCGGGACGAAACCGACGGGGTCCCCGCCGCCGCCTCCTCCTCCTGCCGCCGTCCCGGCGGCTCGGGACAGCCAGCGGCCCAGGTCCTGCCGGGCCCCCTGCGCCGCCGCCTGCTTCACGGCCCGGGAGAGGAGCTGTAGCGCCGCGGCCCCCGCGCCCCACATCCCCCCGCCCCGCCGCCCGGCTCTAGCGCCGCCGAGCCGCCCAGCCCCGTCGCTCCCCGCCTCCCCACGCAGCCTGCGGGCAGGGGCGGCCGCTCCCTCATCGCCCCGCCATGGCCCGGCTCCCGGCGGCGGAGCCCAGCCGAGGGCCGGGCGGGGGCGGGGAAGCGGCAGCGGGGAGGGCCGGGAGGAGGGGGCCGCGCTTCACCACCACCGCCGCCGCCGCGGGGGCCCGGCGAGCGGAGGGGCCGCGGCGGCCTCCGCGCTGCCTCCCGCCTCGGCCGCGCCGCCGGGGCTGTGGCGTTAGGAGGCGGCGCCGCGCTCTCCGTCCCGGCAGTGGCGGCCCTGGCGGAGCGCGGGTCCCGGCGGGCGGCAGCGGCAGCAGCAACCGCGGCAGCGGGGCTCCATCTCCCGGCGCGCTGGGCTCCCGCTCCCGCTGCGGGAAGCGCCTTCTCGGAGCGGCGGTGCCGATGTGGCAGCCGGGGCGCCCCTCGCAGCGGAGGCGGGGGGGCAGGGGGGTGGGCGGGAGAAGGAGGCTGGGCTCCGGCGGCAGCAGCGCCCTGCCCCGCTGCGGGGCTCGGCCGCGGCCCGCCCCCCGCTCTGCCCTGCCCCGCCCCGGCCGGGCGTGCCGCTGCCGCCCGCCCGCCGCAGGCTGCCGGCGGGCCGGGGGCCGCCTCGCACGCCTCCCTGAGGCGGCCCTGGGCGGCAGCCCCGTTACCGGCTGCCCCTCTGCTGTCGTCCTGCCACTCTCTTCAGAAGCCCTCACTGACGGGAGAGCCTAAACCGGCGGGATTTGCAGCGACCGTGCGGAAAAGGTGGTGGTTTTCTGTCAGAGGAGCGCAGGGCTGAGGCGTCTCTACCAGGTGGTTACCCTTCAGGCTCCCGTGACATCTCCCTCCCTTGCGTGAGGGCTTTGTTTCCCAAACACCCCGGTTTTCGCTCCTCTTCTCAGCCGAGACAAGCCTCTCCCAGCCAGTGGCCGGGGGCTGGGGCCGAGGGCTGACGGCCAAGGCCCCTGGGCGCCGCGGCTGCTGCGTGGTGCCTGCGGCATCTCCGCACCAGGCCGGCTCGACTCGCCCGAGTTCTTGGCTCGCACGGCTGAAGGCTCAGACACGCTTTCAGGTGGCTTGAGCTTGAGTTTTGAGCCACTGCTCGAATGAAAGAACCAGCCTGAATACGCCGTGAGGGCTTGATTTCGAGGGGTGTTTTCTCAGGAGCCTCACCGGGGCTCGACAGCGTCGTAGGTCACCGCTGCTCTGGCATTACTAAGGACAGGAGCCATACAGTGCGGAAAGAGGGTTGCTTTCTTTACAAGACTTAATTGTACAATGCGCTCCTGTAGAGTTATATCCCTCTGCTGGGAAATTCACAAGCATATATAAAACGAGAATGTGTGTGGGAGTTGTAAAGGTTAAAGGGTGATTTGAATAAACAAACCCCTGAATCTCAAAATGAAGAACGTATCTTACAGAATGTACTGTAAATATGTTTGCTTGCAAAATATGCTGTTAGAGACAATATAACTTGGACAATCCAACAAAGCAGCCCAAGAAAATGACAGATTTCTCTGAGCACCACGGCAGAATAAAACAATCCAGGGAGGCTCAGTACAAGAGGGAAGTTGCAGATAAGTATCTCCAGCATAATCTGCTTTCATGCTGTCACCTGTCTCTGAATGTGAGCATTTGATTTTGCATGTGCAAATCCATAATAATAATAATAATAATAATAATGGCAAGAAAGCCCTGCATTGCTCTTTTTAAAGGATGATGGGCATACTTGTACATTCAGTAAGGCATTTCAGCAAACTGGGGATGGCTGGAAGTTCAGTAGAAAAACAAGAAGGCAAAATACTAATTTCTGGGTTTATACTAAGAGCATGTATGTCTTTGATGTGGCTTCAGCTTGTGTATATTTTTGTTCAGTACAGTTGCTTTCATAGAATAGGAAAAAGCCTGAGTGGAAATGTCTACCGGAGTTACATGTTTTACGCTGCCCCTACATTTCTGCATTTAAAGTGCATAACCTTGTTCTCAGAGCAGGAATGAATCTCCTGCTGCTGCTCCTAAAAGCTCTGGGGTTCTGTATGTATAATCACAGAGAACATATTTAAAAGGGACAACAAAAGGGTATGAGGAATATAATGGTTTATCTAAGTGACAGTCCTGATATTAGACTCCAACCTATAAAAATATTTTATCTAGTTAGTTACTGGAGATGCTTCTCCAGTCCCTAGGAATATAAAGGCTGAAACTCCTTGACCTCATCCATCGCCTGGCACCGCTAAAATAGTTAATCCTGGAATTGTACAGATCCTTGGAGCAATAGCTCAGGAAGGAAAGGCAACATGCAGTCAGATGTTAAGTGACAAACAACATGGTCATGGAGCAGGAGCTGAAGCATCTTTGGATAAACATCCAAGCAAGGCCGCAGGAATTCAACAGGATGCCATGGAGGTGGGAGCCTCTCGCGCATGCAGAGCGGATACAGCTACAGAGCTGAGAGGCAGCGTCAGCTGGCTCCTGCGAGTCTTCCCGGCGGGCTCGTACCGTCTGAAGGGGAAAAAAAACAACCTCACACACCCTTGAAATTTCGCCAACTGCTGGACAAAACGGTCTGCCTTCCAGACTTACTGGTCAGTGAATCATAAGATATTCCCATACTGTGGATGATGTGGTTGAAATGGTCCGATGAGATAAGCAAGGCAAGATCTGTAAGGAAAAGCAGTTATCTTTTCATGGACCAATCACTTACAAAAACACGCAAGCTCTTGAGCACACAGCTCCTGGACAAACACTTTGTGCTCCAAAAGATAGCGCTTTTTTTTTTTTTCCCCTAAGTAAGTTAGTTGATTTAGTGAATAACTTCCAACAAATGTTGTCTAACCTGTTCTTTAAAAAAAGCACTGCTGGCCTGGCTAGTGTCAAAAATTATTTGAATAGGAATAAAAATTCCAGGTTTAGTACATACGGATTTAAATGATTACATTGCATCAACTAAAACAGCTCCTATACTTCCTCAGGCTGAGTTACGTAGATTCTATTAAACTCATCTATTATTTGAGCTGATTTCTTACCTTTCTTTATATTTTAGTTTTGTATTTGTCAGTGAATAAATTTAAATCTGAGAGGCACAGGGTAACAATCAGAGGACTGTTCTGCTTCAAGAAAAGGTGTATCAATAGAACAGTGCTCTCATGATGTAGATTGTACTGGATTTTGAAGAATTTTTGCCATGCAGGTGTTTTTCCAGGCCTGTGTTTTAGGTCCAGGATGTTTCCTTGATCTGGCCTGAGCAGCTGAGAAATACTATTTTGCATTTTGAAACTCTGCTTCACCTGTCTCATTTTTTATTTCAAGGAATATTAGCATGCAAACACACCCAGATAAGCATGTGAGTCATTGAAGTGGAAGACATGACTCATGTAGGCCCATAAAACTGGTCCACTCTGAATAGAAGTCCTGAAGCCAGAGAGTAGGGTACATGGCCAGTAGGATACGTGGCCAGTAGGTCAAAGGAGGTCATTCTCCCCCTCTACTCTGCACTGGTGAGGCCACAACTGGAATACTGTGTCCAGTTTTGGGCTCCCCAGTTCAAGAGGGAAAGGGAACTGCTGGAGCAAGTCCAGCAAAGGGCAACTAAGATGATTAAGGGATTGAAGCATCTCCCTTATGAGGAAAGGCTGAGAGAGCTGGGACTCTTTAGCCTGGAGAAGAGAAGGCTGAGGGGAGACCGTATTAATGCTTACAAGTATCTAAAAGGGTGGGTTGAAGGAGGATGGAGCCAGGCTCTTTTCAATGGTTCCCAGTGACAGGATGAGGGGTAATGGGCACAAGTTAGAACACAGGAAGTTCCGTTCAAATACACGGAAAAACTTCGTTACGGTGAGGGTGACAGAGCACTGGCACAGGCTGCCCAGGGAGGTTGTGGGGTCCCCTTCTCTGGAGATTTTCAAGACCCGCCTGGATGCAGTCCTGAGTAATGTGCTTTAGGCAATCCTGCTTTAGCAGGGGAGTTGGACTAGATGATCTCTAGAGGTCCCTTCCAACTCTTCCAACTCCGTGATTCCGTGATTAAGCTAAAACATCAAGAGCTAAAATAATTCTGAGTCACAAGCTCTTGAAAACTGCCCATCGTTATTTCTGAATTGCTCTTTGGGAGGGAGAAGCAGGGCTTTTTTGAGAAGGTGATATTAAAGACTGTAACTCCAGCATACTCCTAAATGCCTGTGCTGTTTATTTCTGTCAGTGTTCATGTGAAGATCCTTTGGTGTGAACTGCACCATTGAGTAATTTATGTCACAAGTAACCATTCTTTGGCCACAGGAGGCTGTCACTGGAAGTTCCTCCATCTCATCTGCAGTCTTCCTTGGCCCATGTTCCTTCACATCCACATGAAGGAAGGTGCATACACTTTGCTCATGCAAGGAATGTACTTTTTGCTGTTTAACAGAAGATGAGTTGCAAGGATTTGGGGGATGATATTGGCAAGGAGAAAGCCATGACCAGAGGAATGATTCTCGTAGGTCTTCAGGCCATAGGTTGGGCACCACTGGTTTGGGCCATCATATTTTAAATACATATGCATTCATGGCTTTGACAAACAGAATGATAAGTATGCTAAAGGAAAACAAGCCATCATTGTAGCTTTATGTGAGATTGGTTTCATTTCCAGTGAAAGCTGAAGTTGCTGCATGAAGGACGGGAGGTGCAAAAGGAAAAATGGTGCTATTGGCAACTTACTATCATCCAGTGTTTTAGTTTTCTGGACAAATATCGATCAAGATGTAACAAAGCTTACATTGCTTTCACCTTCATCTAGATCAGAAAAGATCTTTAAATAAAAAATCCAAGCATAAAAAATGAAATGCCCATAAAACTCAATAAATGTATCCATTAAAGGGTATTACTTTTTAAGTCTTAGGGTGGGAATCCAGACTGTGTTATTTTGCAGCTTGATTGATTAAGTGTCTACATATAAGACTAGAAACTTTATTACTTTATTTATAGTCCCAGCCTCCCAGATAAGTGCCATACAATCATGTTAAAAACGTTGAATGATTTGATATACTATCATAAGCTCGTATAACTCAGAAAATGAATGTTTTTATTTTCATACGTGTTTGAACATAAAAAATATGGTTAATACTATGATTTTACAAGAAACGTTTCAAGCAGATTTTATTACAACTATATGTAAGGCATGAACAAAATTTAAACAGAGTAAGTGATGTGCTGAAATACTTACATCGAATGGAAGATTCTGAGACATCACTCTGGTATTAGTTATTATATAAATAATGACATACCTAGAAAAAGTCCTTTTCAGTAGAACTGAGGATTTATGATGACTTGCATGATATTCCTTAGAGTGTCCTAGCCCAGAAATGGCAAATGAGAAACCTTAAACATCCTTACACATAAGGCAAAAATGCAGCTATATACTTGGTACATCTATAGCTGCTGCCAGCTGTTGCAGTAATGGAAAACTTAAGCTAGTTCGCCTTGGAGACGCACATGGGATTCTGTCTTGCAAAAGGATATCCTTAGGTTGACAGAAGAAACTTCCGCCAGTTTTTCATTCCATGAAATGACTGCTTTGTTGCCAAAAGACTGCGTTAGTCGGGGGCTGTTGGTGTAACGCAGAGTAGCCTAAAGTTTGTAAGTCACGAAATTGCTCAGGAAGACAGGACTAGCATTGGCAGTTCTACGAAATGGCAAGCTATAGAAGAAAGACCAATTTTATTACATTCATAGTGTCCTCCTGAATTGCAGTGCAAACATTACATGTACCTCAAAATGTTAACCGTGTAATTACTTCTGCCAGGGTCACAAACTAGGAATCTACATTTTCATGCAGCAGAATACTTGAGGCAGCTCTTGAGAGCACTATACATTTAGAAAGTGTGCTTTCAAAATGAATTTTGGCGATCATGAAATAAGGTATAGCAAGCAAAGCATATCTGAGGAATAGGAAACTCTCTTAGTAAGGTATTTTGTTGAGGTTGTTTACCCATAGATTCTTCTCCACTTAAAAGCAGCTAAAAGAAGTGTATCTAAATATATTCCATGCTGAGGGCACTTTTAATGGGAAAATGGAAATGTTAGTGTATCCTTAGTGTTGTGTTTTCATCAGTTCCCACACATCTTTGGCTTTCTAGCAATATACTTTGGTATTCTTCAACAAGCTACCACATTCCTTTTGATACAGCTGCAATGCTGTTCATCCAATACCATACGTAAGAGCTATATCTATCTCCTTTTATATATATGCTTTTGAAGCATACTGGACTAGGTCGCAAAGCAAAGCAAAATAGACTGCATTTTCACTATTTCCATGGCAAGAGTATAGACCTAGCAGGTTATGGATGGAGGTCAGTTTCTCCTAATATTTTTGGATCAGGGATTTTTGTAAGAGTATTTAGCATCAAAGGTTAACCTAAGATCCAAAGATTCTGTTTTAACAGCACAATAATATTTGACTGAGTTTTACCATTAAGCTTTATCAAGCAGCTTTAAGGTTAGCTTCAAGTCAGCACTGAAGCAGAACACTGTATGAGTTTGTGGGTTGGATAAACAAACACACATTGAAGTTTGCTGGTACAAAGCACGTCACTGATCTCAGTTACAGCAATCTAAGATCAGAAAGAAGCTCATGGGTTTATTTTTCATATGTTGTCTTGATTTATAATTAGCTTTTACTTAGCAAAGTTTGAGCAGCCCTTTCCCATCTTTGTTGTTATTCCTTTGTCTGAGAAACCACAGTGTGGTAACTGCCAACGGGCATTGAACATAGCAGGGTTTTATGCCACTGAAGAAGGACGAGGATTGAAAAAAACTCAGCTTCTAAAATCAATGGCAGAACCCTTGTCTGAGTGTTATGCTATATGAGGCATTGTTGCTGCATCAAAGCCCAATTGTATCAGTCCACATGTTTACAAACCTTGTTGGAGTCTATCTACTAAATTATTTATTTTTCTTAGTTTCCAGCCAGACTAACTGATGAGTTACAAACCTCCTCCAAGGGAACATTCACAGGATTTGAAGCCTAATTCACCTCCCATTTTAATTGTTGTCATAGAATTGTTATGGCTGGAAAAGACCTATAAGATCATCAAGTCCAACCGTTATCTAACTCTACCAGACCCACTTCTAAACCAAGTCCCTGAGCACCATATCTAGACAGCTTTTAGATACATCCAAGGATGGTGATTCAACCACTTCCCTGGCCAGCCTGCTCCAGTCTTTGATAACCCTTTCACTGTAGAAGTTTTCCTAATGTCTAACCTAAACCTCCCCTGGTGCAACTTGATGCCATTTCCTCTTGTCCTCCTTCTTCATCTTCTGGTCTAGCCCCATGCAAAAGAGCATCTTGACTAGAAGCCCCAAAAGTCAGAGGACGGTAGGCAGCCCAGCTCTCCTCTGCTGTGTGGTTTAAGGGAGAGGCAAATTATGGCTGAGCTACTTCAGCAGCCGAGACCAGGAACACAATGTAGTTCCAAGAGCAGCAATCCATTAGGTACGCAGTAAAGATTTTGCCAAAGGCTTGGAGTATTGTCTCTTTCTTTTGAAGGATTCAGTAGTCCTCAGAAGGCTGTAGCAGGCACTCAGGAACTCATAAGAGGTGCTCCACATCAAGCAGCTTAGGAGATAGACACAGAATACAAACAAATGATTGATCAGATGAGACAGAGAGGGCTGACAGGACAGGTTAAAACATGAAAAAGGGCTGTGTGTTCTTTTCAGACCCGTTCCCCCCCCCCCCCAGTCACAAGAGGTGCTGTAAACATAAAAATGGTTTTCACTACTACTTAAATGGAGTTATACAGGAGAAGGTACAAGAAACAGGGCAGGTGGACAGGGGCTGTGCATGAAAGAGCCTGCGCTCTCCGGCCCCAAAACCACTCTGTCCAAGGCAACCTCCATGCACCGTTTTCTGCATTTGAGGGCAGCTTTTCCCTAACAAGAAGGAAGAACCTCTAACGCTGTAAGAGACTACCTTGCACACAGTAATTAAGATTAGTGTGTTTGCTGCATATGGAGCCTGTGTACAGAGTAGATCCCTATAGGGCACACAGCTTAGGCAAGTAGAAGGCATGGCAATTTGGACTTTTGAAAACAAACATTCCCAAATTGCACCTCTTACAAGGTTCAGCAGAGCCAAAATAGCTGTGTTAAAAAATATTTAGACATGCTGAAACTATTTATTGACTTTGAGACTGACTTAAACTGTTCATACATTAGTACCCAAGAACACGTGTTTAAACCGAAGTTATTTAGTAAACCCGGTTTAAATGATAATGATAAATAAAATCAGAAAAAGGCTTGCAAAGAAAGAGCAGCACATGAATTTTAATCGTATAAGGAAATACTTTGCTCTGCCGTCTTTTTACTGTATCCTGGGCAAAATTGTGCTTTCTACAGCCGATAAAACCCAAATAAATATTGTAAACAATAGCATACAGCATTATTAAACACACAGAAACGTTATACATGTCACTGGTAGACATGTTCAGGCAAAGACATCCACAAAACCTGAAAGCGCCCACAGGTTTTAATTGCTGTGCTCTACAGCTCATCTTTTCTTTAGCTCAGATCTTTACCTGGATTTAGAGTTTGTTTGTGAAGGTGGTTGGTTGGGGTTTTGAGCCATCTATACTATTGCGGCTCAATTGTTACTATAACAGTTCTGATTTCAACAGTTTCCACTGGCTACAACAAATTTTTCAACAGTCTGGCTCTCCTGTACTTTGCATCCTCAAAACACTAGGTAAGTATTTTTTGTTGGATTTATTGCCTCCATCTCCCTTGAAGCACTTAAAATTACCTTTATAAAATATGCATACATTAAATTGAACAAATTGTGCATTTGAATCTGCTCTAAAGTGCTTTTCAGGTCAATCGGGCAATACAGGCAGTCTGCAAACCCAGCTATCCCCTTAGAAAATAAGCACATAGGCAGCATGTCAAAGATATCCCAGGAAGATGATCTGAGCCTCAAAATACAGTCTTTCCCCCCTATTCCTCCCAAAGTAACAGAAATGATGATGCGAGCCATTTAGCAAGTCCTAACTTAGGTAGAAGATTTCTTCTTTATTGAAAGAGCACCTTAAAAGCTTTCTCCAGCTTTGAACCATCTATCTTTATAAAACCTCTATGTAATGTTTGTTTGCTTGTTTACTTCTGGTGATCAGAAATAAGGCAGAAGGGTCCAGTTAGACACAAAGGGAATTAGTACCAAATCTGGGATTTGAAATCAGTGCTTTGCTCCTATCACACAAATTCAGATTTTTGTGAGTTCTTTTTCTTTCTTAAAAAATTTAGAGAGGATCTTTTTTTTTAAGAAAAATATAAGTTTGTGCAATGAGAAAAGTTCTCAAAATTTTCTTCATGGTTTTTCAGTTTCTTTAACGTATTCTGAAATCACTGTTTCAATGTAGTTTGTATTCCTTCATGAAATAGCACGTTTTATTAATATACAGACACCTCGTACAGCTCCATCTTTAGGAAAATGTTAGCTTTTGTCATTATGTATAGTCCCCGTGGTAACACTTAACGTCATCCTTTATTCCTCTGGTTTCCTTCCTCCTGCCTCCTCTCTGGCATTCTGCCTACGGCCATGGGGTAGCAGGCGTATATTATTTCTTCAAGCAGTTACAGCAGTTACTTCAGACATGCATATCTCTTCAAATTAACTTCTCCATGTCCCTTAGCAGCTGTCGCTGCTTTATCACTTTACTGCCAGACGGGCAGCAGGCACCAGTCCTGAGCCAGGACCAGCCGAGATGCCATTCCGTCCTCAGAGCAGCAGCGCTGTTAAATTCCTGACTGGAAACTGGAAAGCTAATTAGCTATACTTTTTTATTAAAAATTACTTTCATTCTTCTTATGTATGTTATTAATAATTGTTGTTAAGACGAGTCTAATTTTGTACCAAAGGAAATACGGAAGAGCTATTACGTGGACATGTACGTATGATTCTTTCATGGGTTCTGAATGCAACTCCACTCCAGCACAAAATCAGCCTTAATCTCAAGTATTCCTAATTTTCTTCTTTATGAGTCAAGGTCTTCCAGATTCGTCTCACACTTAGCAAGATGTACAAGAATATTAATTTTTTTTTGCTGTGAAATATTTACTTTTTAAAGTGTGAACTCTACCTCACCTTCTCTAAAGTGCACAAAAATTTCCATAAAATAATTATTTCACAGGGGGATAAAAAAAAAGACAAAAATCATTAAAATACATTTGGAGTTGACTTTGACATTTAATAACTTGAGCAAATAGCTACAGTGTGTGATAGCAACATTATCCTTCAGTATAAAAAGCAGACTGAGTTACACTGCTAAACCAATTACATGTACTTTCATGATATTCTCAAACACACTGTATGGTTTATAGGAACTAACATGCTATTTGCTAATTATGGCTGGAGTAAAACCATGGCATGCTCTATTATGAGCCTTTCCATTCCACAATAGCTTATTCCAATCATGAGAGGCTGTGATGCCTTTTTTCTTGACCTACAACTTCTTCTGTAACAGATACCTTGATCAAAGGTGCCAAAAGAGAACTGCTGGACTCCTGCAAAAGCCTTTACTTCCTCACAAAGCAGATGTTATAAGCTGTTTCCTTCTAGATCGCCTTCATCAATTGTATCATAGACACACACTCCAGTAATGGCAGAGAAATAAATTACCTCTAGTCTGAACTCGTGGGCAAACTGTACTTGCTGTCCCTCAGGACCTGTACTACCCTCAGGAGCACTGACATCAAATGTGCAGATATCCCAAAGTGTCAAGACCCAGTTCAAACAGGTAATATAATTTATTTTATTAATTGTAAGGAAATTTGTGTTATGAATGCAAACTACTTGTCTGGCTTATGCCTGGTTAATGTGCTACTAGAGGTTGACAAGTATAGAGGAGGATCACGTTTTTCTTATTTGCATCCATGGCATTAAAAAGGTATTGGGCTTTTTTTTGTTTGTTTCTATGTTTGTTTTGTTTTGCTCTAGCTATTATTATTTTTCCTGGATTTTTTTCTTTCTTTCTTTCTTGCATGGAGGTAGAAATGAAGTCTCATCAATCAGTCCCTTAAAGAAATCAGAAAACTGGCAAGAAAACTGATGTGGAGTGTTGAGCTTCTGTTGAGAGCAGAGATCTAGTATCCTGGGTCTGTGTAAGACCTTCAGTCTTTATGATTTCACCCTCTTGTTTGCAAGTTGCCCCTTCCTTTAAAATTTGTCATGCACTTTAAACTTTCAGCCCTTCAGATGCTTCATGTTACTTTAATATCCACTAGTCCTCCACTTGCCCATTTGGCCAAAACTTGCTGGGCAGAAAGCAGACTACGTTTCTCAGGCAATACCTTCGGAAATTGTTTCAGAATTAAGACAACTGATCATAAACTGATCTAGGACAAGAGGAAATGGGTTCAAGTTATGTCAGGGCAGGTTTAGATTGGATATTAGGAAGCATTTTTTCACTGAAAGGGTTATTAAACATTGGAATAAGCTGCCCAGAGAGGTGGTGGATTCACCATCCCTGGAGGTGTTTAAGAAAAGGGTAGATGAGGTGCTTAGGGACATGGTTTAGGAGTGGTGGTGTTTTTATCAGGGTAGGTTAATGGTTGGACTTGATGATCTTAAAGGTCCCTTCCAACCTCACTGATTCTATGATTCTATGATTCTATGATTCTAAACTTGCTGTGTAGTGATAAAGTCAATCCCAGTAGCTTCCCAAGAGATACAGGAAGCTTTTTGCAAAGTTACCCTTTACAGACACATCAAACACAAGACCAACTCATCGCACTGGCATTTGGAATCCATGAAATGTTTATTTATTTTTTATTGTCTTGATTTTTAAATAGCATTTTACTTAGCTTAGTTTGAGCGGCCCTTTCCCATCTTTTTTGTTTTTCCTTTATCTCAGAAACTACAAATATAGTCCATCAAATGTAATCAAATTGCTCAGGCATGATTTTCCCTTGGTAAATCCATGCTGACTGCTCCCAATCTTCTTCTCCTTCATGTTCTCAGAAGACTTTATTTGCACTGTGTATTTTTTACATAACATGCAGAAAATATTTAAGCAGAGTATATTTTTATTGCTGCTACACCTGTCTCACCATGTTTTATGGTACAGTATGTATACTATGAGCACTGAATGTCACTAATGCACAGCAAACACAAGCAGGGCTGGATCCAACCCTGATCCAGATCTGGGGACTGTGCTGTGCATGAACCTTCACACTGTGTGCCTCAATCCGTTTGCCACACTGGAGGAGGCTAAAGAAGGATGGACAGGGAGGAGGAGAAGGTTAAGAACCACGTTACCTGTCTGCCCTATCTCCCTGCCACCCTGCCTCTTCCAGTAAACCCTACCTGCAGGGTATTGTCCTCTCATGAAGAACTATTTCTGTACATAGGTAACAAACTAAAGGAGGGAGATTAATAAAAACTCTACACAACAAGTAGTTACATAGCTGAAGACTTGATTTGATTTAACAGAGCATTACAATAGCTCTAGGACAAGTTATCCTCCTTGACGTTAGAGGTTTTACATGAGCAGAAAAGCAGGGGAACGCAGAAGGAGTCAGACTTACTTGGTCTTCCGTGTAACAGAAGGCTGCTTCAAAAGCAGAGACAATAAAGTCGTTGTAACTCTGCTGCAACCAATTACAAAGTTTCTAATTATGAAGGATTATTTAGGGTTTCCCCCAAGGAGTTCTTTTTAAAGAGTATTGGAGATTATCGCTAAAGACCTCTTCTAACCTGTCACACTTAAAAGCATTCCAGCTTCTCAGATGTGCTGCTCAAGGGAGCTCTTTCTATTTTATTGATATCCACTAGAGAAAAATAAGCAACAGCCAAGTCGTAAAAAGGTTGGGGTTTATTACTTAACATTACAGCAATTTGCTGTTGCTAACCTCATTGGAAAATTACAAGGAGCTGAAAATGAGTGGATGAGCTGATTCACTGGGGAGTATGATTGATTGCTGGTGGGAAAATAATGAGAAGCCCCAAGGACACACACAGCAGAGAGAAACTTCAGTAAAAGGAGAGTTTTAAAGAGAAGCATTCTATTTTTCCTCTTCTTTTTTTTTCCCCAAAAGCACCCAACATCTTCATGGCACACTTTGATCTGCATAATTTTGCCTAGGTTATTTTCAGACCACAGAAGGCCCTTCTTCCTGCGCGAGAGTGAAAAGGCTGCGCTTACCACCCCTGGAAACAGCTGTAGGATTCACAGTTCACCCAGAGCTCCTAAGAACGTAGATTCACATATGTAGGCTGTATTTCCTTCTGACAAGGTAAAACCGGCTGGTTTGTTAAGAAAAGTCTAGAGCAGATCATCTGTGATTGGAGAAAGCAGATATATGACTGTCCGTGTGTGACTGGACGAAAAGCTGCTCCTCCACGTGCCAGGATTTAGATGAGAGCAAAAAGCACGTGTAAAAAGCCCCAGAATATTTCCCCGCCCGTTTCCTGCCCTTGCCCAGACTGTAACAATCTCCGTGATTTGGAAGCAGAACCGAAGAGGGAAGGTGTGATTTCAAAGCAGCACAACATGGGGGAAACATTCAGTGTGGCAACAGGGTCTGCTGTGCCCGCTGTCCTGCGGAAGAGCAAAAATGTTGCCCGTCCGTTATGAGACGCTTTCAGATTCAGAGTGTCTGTGGCAAAGATGACCACTTTGTGGTCTGGAACAGCATCTCTGCTTTACCCTGAGGGGAAAAGAAGGACGATCTGGTCAACTGAAGGGACATACTACAGAGCCAAGGGACTTCTCCTTTCTCAGAGCTCAAGCAAGACAAACACATGCCAAGGGATGATGAAGGCGCTTCATACCAAGATCTCAGAGAGGGCAAACATGCGTGAGCGTTAGAAGAAAGCCATGCTGGAAGGAAGCCAACCAGCCTGTCTGTAGCAGACCTTTGCTTTCAGGGGAACTCGGGAAATGGGTGAACTTTCTGGTTCTTCCTCACTGCTGACGTATACAGGTGATACCGCATTAAGTCTTACCTTTTAAGGTATAAATTACCACAGAAACATGGTTCTCCATTTTCAGGTTTTTTTTGGAATTAAATTTAAACATACACTGTACTAGCACAGCTACTGTTACTACTGCAGCAGTTATGGTTTATTTCTGACATTTCCGCAACAGAGCAATTGAAAATTGAAATAATGAACCTGATTTTAAGACAGAAGAGCCTCCTGTAAAAGAAATAATCTCATCAGCCTTCTGAACTGAACAAAACAATCCTGTTTCAGTGCAGCGCAGACCAAAATTACTACTACACCAAGGTGACGTAAACTTACAGATGAGCCTTATGCCTTCCCAAGGGACTGCCACACAGGAGCTCTCCTCAAAGTATTTTGGAAGCCCCACGTCTTAGATGCTGCAAGTCCCTTGATGGCACCGCTGTCAACAAACACACACAAAATCACCTGATGGTGTACTCTCTACTCTGGCAGCAGAATCTGACACTGAAATATACACCCCAAGATGTGGAGATAACTTTTCTTGAACAACTTGGCTGGTGGCTTCAAGGCAGCATTACCAGTCGTGCGAGACAGCCTGTATTGCCCATGCGGCTCTAGAAAAGGGGAGCAATTGTAAAGGGATTATTCCCAGTGCTTACTTCAGACATCAAATTTCAGCCTAACTATGTAACCAAAGATAAAGAAAACAAGGACTGTGTCATCATTAAGATGTTAATTAAGTAATGAGACAGGTTAAAAATAAACCAGGAAATTGTTCTTTTGCTTTTACTTCCCATGTTTTTATTAGCTAGCTGATGCAGGCCAGCTCCAGAAAAAGCACTTCTTTAAAAATTGGACAAAAATCAAAAGATAAATTTGAAGGCCATCTCCTTTTGCAGCTCTCACAACAGACTCTCTTCAGTGTGCAGTAAGACTCCTTTAAAAATATTACAAGTCAATCTATGTAAGGATGCTGTGTACCTTTTAGGAGAGACTCAGAGCAAATCGTATCTGCTAGAGCCATTGTGTCCCACAGTAATTTATTCTGTCTGTCCTCATCTAATGTTCAGAATATCAGCACACCAATCAGATTTTCCCAGAGAGCATATTATTAATCTTTGCATTTTATAAAAGTGTTGAGTTTAGCTGTATTGTATACAGGATGAGCCCAGGATCCTGTCAAGGATCCCACAGCCCAGCAACATGAGGTCTTCTCAGAATAAAAATGTCCTTTGGGATTTCCTTTACCATATGAGAGGGAGGAGAGGGAAAATGCTATTAACTGTAATGGAAAGAAGAGTGAATTACACCGATTACAGTGGCTTCTATATGACCAACTCTGAACCAGTTTCAGGCATGAAATTGGATGCATACACCTCAGCAGAGGGAGTTAAGCTCACACTTCTCTCCCTGGAGCTCAGTCACTCCCTGAATTAGGCCAGGTTCCCTCCTGGGAAATCCCCAGGAATGAGCTCTAATTGCCTTATCCAGAGAGATTTTGGCCATGGTGAGCAGAGGCAACCGTGAATGAGACCTTGATACAAACCCTTAGTCTCTTGTCGATCTCTAGATACTTTTTAGAAAGTTTACCCATTCCGAGTGGCTATAATTCAGCAGAATTATATCTTTCTATAGGCTATATAGCTTTATACAGCCAGCTTTAGTGCTGGGGACTGAAGAAAAAGAAAATAAGAATACCCAGAGCTGGAGAGCCTGAGAGAAGGAGCGATGCAAATATAGCACATCCAATAAAAGATGTGCTTGTGTTTGAGTTAGATTCTGTTGCCATTTATGTTTAAAATAATCTGATTAGTTTGGGTTTTTCGGCACCTGTAACATTCTTTTTACTGCTTGCCAAAAATAATTTATTAAGCTTTATTCTTTGTGACAAAGGACACCAGAAAGGGAAGCCATGGAGAAAAAGATGGGAGAGTAAGCTTTGAGAAATACGCATAATATTCAGCAATGTGTTTGTAAGCATTTCTAAGTACACCTGAAGTCTTCGAGAGACCAGGATTTCTGGCTCATGAACATGAGAAACTTCAGGAACTGCTCAGCTGGGAATGACGGGCGGAACAGGCCTCACAGGTGTGCCAAGTGGTGGGGATGCCTGAACCCTTGTGGTATCCTTAGCAAGGGAGGAAACGAATATTTCTGTAATTTTGCCACTGATTAAGTATGAAACTCAAAGTGAAATAGAGTGTCTTGATGCTGTTTCCCTGCTCACAGATGTTTCCATGCATAGTTTTGTCCATGTTTACTGCAATGCCAACAAATGTGCATCAAAAGCCTTTCTACTGCTGTTTTTTCCTCAGAACCTCTGCCAAACCATACAGTTGATTGTTTTTCAGTGTTTACAGACAGTTTGAGAGTCTATAAACTGTAGTTCCTACAATATACACACAAAACCAAAGGAAAGAGAGGAATAAAAATGTCTTGCCCACTTTGATGGCAAAATTGTCCATACAGCAAAGAACTATAAATTCTTTTATTCTTTTCTTTTAAGATTCAACAGCTGCCAAGCTCATACTCTGCTAAACTCCACTATTTCAAAAATGCAGTGATTTAACTGCAAAGGATTTTGCCGATGAATTGGAGTGCCATCCCGTTCTGAAGCTGGCTTTTCCAAACCAGCTTGTACAGCCCGTCTTGTATTTGGCTGTAGAGGTTCTCCCAGCCCCAACTCCGACCCCATCTTCTGGATGTAATGATCCTTCCTTGTATTCTCTTCCTTCTGTTGTCAAGAACCACTTTCATCCTTCAAACTACAGAGATGTTAATTGGTACTAATTAGATTAATATACATGTTATAGTTACACAAAGGTCTTGCCAGTGGAACCTGGGAAAGGAAGAGGGAAGGAAGTGGAGGAAGGAGAAGAGTGTTTTTTTGTGGAAACCACTTCACAAACACCAAGGACACTTATAAATACATAAAGGGAGGGTGCCAGGTAGATGAGAACAGTCTTTTCTCAGTGGTGCCCAGTGATAGAACGAGGTAATGGGCACAAACTTGAACATAGGAAGTTCCATCTTAACATGAGGAGGGACTTCTTTACTTTGAGGGTGGCAGAGCACTGGAACAGGCTGCCCAGAGAAGTTGTGGAGTCTCCCACTCTGGAGACATTCAAAACCCACCTGAACGCTGTCCTGTGCAACCTGCTGTAGGTGACCCTGCTCTGGCAGGGGGGTTAGACTAGATGATCTCCAGAGGTCCCTTCCAACCCTGACCGTTCTGTGATTCTGTGTGACACCTCTGGTTGCTATTTCTGAAGTACAAAACCAAAGCAAAGACTTGCGTTTGGACCCAGAAGCCTGGCTGACACCAGTACTACTGCCAAATAGTTAGGCCATCTTGGGAAACTCTTTTACTAAGCAGTGTTCTCCATGATCCTGTTGTTTTCTCATGTGAGTTACTCAGTGAAGTGGGCAGAAGGAACAAGTCACTGAGTGAAGGAGGGAGAAAGTCTCCAAGAAGAGGGAGAATTAAAGGCTGTTACACACTGCCCAGGTGCAAAAATTCTTCTGTTGGAAAGAGCACACACAGCTCAACTGAACTGTTTCTCTCCAAAGAACTATATTGGTGTCCTGGTTTGAGAGACACAGGACTAATTTCTCTTCTAATACTTGGGAAAACCACACTTTTAGAAGACTCCAGTGTCTGAATTTGTGAAAATATTTACTTTACAGCCAGCTATGGTGTGTGGGTCTCAAGGTCTCAGTGTTTCCGAGCTCGCCAGGTGCAGGGATGAGGAGGGGTGAGACCCGGGCACTTGACCCAAGCTGGCCAACAGGATTATTTCATACCATCAGTGTCACGCTCATTATAAATTAGAAAGTTTGCTGCAAAGTTCTCTCTCTCTCCCTTGATGGCTGCCATCCTGAGAACTTCGTGCCCTGGTGCCGGAGCCCTGAGCCTTTCCCTTCCTCCTGAAGCCGTAGCGCTCGCAGTGTCCAACATTTGCTGTCCACTGCTGGGAGTGCACAGCTTCCCTCTGATAGAATTGGCTGAGTATAACCTTTGCATATTCCGTATTGGTGTCAGGATCAATATCAGTTCTTTAGTGCTGTTAATGTTAATTATCTAATCTTATTCTATTAAATCTGTTTATACTTCAGCTCTCGGGTTTCCTTGTTTTTCCCAATTTCCCTTTCCCATGTGGGGAGGGGTCATCGGGTGATAGAATGATTGTCTAAATGACAACGAATTGTTATGGGTCTCTCAAACCGTAACAGTTGGTCTGGGTGGATATTAACAGGAATAACTGTAGAAGACTTGTGGGGGGAATGAAGCAGAGCAGAGCCGTGGTAGCCAGACAAAAAGCAATTACAAACTTATACAGAAAGGAGGGGAGGGCTGTGTTGGCATGGATTTAACAAAGGATGGTGAGGTGATGTAAGCAGAGCAATAGGAAAATATTATCCTAATAATGCAGTTGCCATTACCACTACTAAATGCTATATTATAGATAATAATGAAGAATCAGTCACCATCTTGATACTTAAAAGATAATTGTCTTACCCTATGGCTGTAATGTAAATGGAGAAGTGCTAACCCAATTGAAATTTGTGCTAATCGTACCCTTCTCCTGTATAGGTTTGCTTGAATTTGCTTATTTTGGAAACAAAGCAAAGCTTTAACTTCATTTGTTAAAACTCTATCGACAGCAGAACTAGCCGGTATTTTACTCTGCCTCATGACCTATTAGTAAAGTTCCCAGAATCAGCAGATTTCCAGGTGCAGAAGTTTTAACTGGCCCCAACGCAAGGGACAGAAGTGACTTGTGGGATGTGAGAGTAACCATGAAATAACTAGCTCTGATGTACATCCCAATGACGTATTCCACTGGGGGATATTTACCAATTTATACCAGTCAGATGTCCTGAAGGTCCCCAGCATTAAAATTAAGACAACATAGTCAGGTTCAGTCGTCACTTACAACAGTACAGGTCTAGATCGACATCGGTATTAAATTTATATCAGCAAGAGAATAAGACACCAAGAGCACTCAGCTTTTTCTGGAAAGACACAGAACAAAAAATGTTAATATTACCTTTCCCACAAGATATTACATTGTCAGAAGTGATGGGAGAATGGAGAATGTGGCTACTAATTCACCAGCCTTAGAATGAATTTCTAAATTTTATTATTGTCTCCACTGAGACTCTCAAATTATTTCTGCTATAACATCATTGCAATTATTTTCAGCTGCTCAGAAATTAGAATTTGTAGAAAAATTCTGACTCTTTGAAAGTTGTGCTCATTCTGAATGGGAACAAAATCAACTTTTTATAGTTTCTTAAATCACAAGTTTCTGGAGGAGATGCTGTTTCAGGAAATTTGAAATGCATTACCCTAAGATAATTAACTAGTAAAGATCTTTGAGTTTCAAACATGACAATTTATTCTGGAAAGGGTCAAAATTAATCACGCTGATATTGTTAAAATGCTTTTCAATTCTTTTAATCAGAATTTCATGAAAAGCAACACATCTTTCAGATGGTTCAGTTTTTAATGAAGCTTCATTTCCCGAAGAAGAAATTTTCCTACAGTAAATTTCTTACCTGTTTCATTTTGTCCGTTGTTTTATATACTCTTTTCATCTGAAACTCAATTATACAAATGCTGCAGACAGACACTTGTATCACCACCGCTGCCACTTTTTCTAGGTGTGCGTCTCTTACTCCATCTGCCAGTACAAAAGTGTATTACAACACAATTACAGCTCTATGTATATGGCATTTAATAGTTTGACGATTATCTGAGGGTTAAATATTGATACCAAACTATACCAGTAAATGCTCTAAATCTACAGTATACCCCAGCTTTAAATCTAGTTTTCTATGTTTGAAGTGAGCGCTAGCTAAATGAGGCCCTTCTGCTTTTTAAGAGGTGATCAGAGACAAATGGGTAGATTAGGAAAAGGAGCTTAACTAAAAAAATTTGAAGAGAGGAATGAGGCTTGAAGTTGCAAAATACAAGACAGTATCTCAATTAAGAGGAAAAAGCTTCCCAAAGAACGGATGTACTTAGAGCATGGTGAAAAAATTAATTGGTTCTCTTTAGGGTAATAGGGAATTAGGGAGAGGCCGGAGTCGCATTGCAGACCTGTTGTGTAATTTCCCTGTCTGCTCTCACGAATGAAGTGGATGGAGATTTGCTTTAGCTGGAGGTCCATTTTCCCGAAGACAGGGAAAAGAACTAAGAAATGATGCTCAGCTGTAGGTACAGGCAGGACACAGCAGGGCCAAAGGGAGTCAAAGCAAAAGATTTGTGGGTGGGAAACTGTCAGAGGTAACCACTGACAAATATTTGCCAGGCTGGGTTTGGTAGGTTCGGGCCCAACATCTGCTCTGAAGGACAGGAAAAAAAAACAAGTGTAAAACAAATACCGACACAAGAATCAAGGTTTATTTGCCAGAGATTACAGACATTTATTACTGAGCACACAAATGGAAATCTGACCTTTGGCAAGAAGATATGATTAGACAGAGTACGCACACTGCAAACAACGGGGCTTTCCCACCGAAGGAGGATGCTGGAAGAAGCAGCGGCTGAAGTACACTGGGGTTATAAAGTGGAGACCGACGCATTCTGCACGCATCTCACCTGCGTAACAAATAATGCACGTTGTCCTTGGGAGGAGGAGAGGGTGCACACCCTCTTTGCAGCTCTGGCGCCTCACCAAGTTGGTGAGACACATAAGAACTGGCCACAGCCTCTCCAGCAAGCCCAGGCTCTCAAACTTCTGCAGACGCATCTTTGCCCTTGCTTTGGATAGTCCAGAGTTAGCAGGGGAGTTATTCCCAGGCTCCCACAGACGGTGGTGATGTTCTTTTACTAAGGGCTGCTTTAGTGGCTTAAAAATGTCTTAGATATAATTTGTTTCCTTTTCAAGTGAGATCTACCTGATAAGTACTTATGTTTACTGTTCAACTGCCTGTACACTCCTCGTTGTTGACAACACAAAGCAAGAAGGAATGGTAAATCTTAGCTGTTAATTAAGGCTATGCTGAGAGTTAAGGACTGTGCCATAAATGGCCATTTTATTGACCACACGCAAACCAAGGAGCACCGCACAGACAGTTTTAGTGTAAGCTACAAAAGGTGAAAGGATAGTTTATATAACTCATCCGTCAGCTATCCTTAAGTTCCGTGTAGATGTTCCTCTGGTGCCTGCCACCTCCCAGGCAGACTCCTGTTTTCCAGGTACGTCTGCTGAGCAGGTAAGCAGGATCGTCAGCACCAGGATGGTCAGGACCAGGATGATCCTGTGGTGGTTCGGGCAGTCCGTACAATGCTTTGCACAGTGCAAAGCAAGAAGGTTTGTGGGAAGGAAGCTGGCATGGGGATAACACCACTGCGGAGGCAGCTGAAGAGAGACACTCCTCTGGACCAAGGCCCTGGGGCTATGAGAATCTTGTCTGTTATAAATAAAAGAGACATCAGCTGGGTTCCTGCAAATGTTTTTAAAAAAAAGAAACATAAAAGGGAAAAAATACAGCTGCCATACATCTCCATAAACTTTCTCATCCATACAAAGTTTTCAGAAATTAAATTCCCTCTCAGTCAAGAAACTGGAATTGTCTAAGAATATTCATGTTGACAAATCAAGTGCTGAATAAAGACAGATGGGGAAGGGATTAAATCTGGCACTTCTGTAATTTTTTGTGCATTGTATCCATCACAGATTTTTTTCTAATATTCACCAGAATTAAAGTTTCCTCCTGTTAATCTTTTCCAATAATTCAGTCACTTTCTACCTGGAGAAACAGAATTAGGACCCAACAGCTCTGAGATATTAAAGACCATCCAGGAGGAGAGAGGAGCATCCAACAGACGGTGCCAGCTTCTGCAAACAGTGCCCACGCTTGTCTTCATATGGCTATGGGGAGAGCGTGTGAGCACTTTCCCTCCTTTAATTTGTGGTTTGTAGAAATTGATAGCCCATTAGCAGGTATCTTAGGTCGTCATCCTGTTAACTGCTTGCATGATTTAATCAAATACACCGCAAATACTACCAACCCTTGTTAACGCCCAAATTCTTATCCCTGAGGAAGGCTTAATATGGGCAATGCTCTTTGTGCAGATGAAGTTTGTACATGTATGCATTTTTATTTCCACTGCTCTCATTTGACCTGTTCATATCCTTTCAATTGCAGAAATTTAAATGCATAATGGAGGGAAAGAAAAGAATATAAGGTGGGAACCAGATGTGACTGGTAATCCCCTTTCATGCACCACAGCTTTCTAAAGACTAAACAAAATTGCTGAATGTCATGCAGGAATAGAAGACTAGCTTTGCACAGCTTTAAATCTCTTGTTTTAATGACTTAGTAGGTAAGACTCAGACTTTCTAAAGCTTTCAATTTCAGAAACTCACTGGGAATGACAAAGCCAACAAAACAAAGAAGTTTTGCTGTTCAAACCACCTCCATCCTGTTTCATCAAATTACAGTTCTGATTTTTATTTAAATATAATAAGCTCAAAATGAGTTAAAATGAACATAGGTACCATTTTTATACTTCAAAATACGAATTAGAGATTTATAAACTCTGTTTTCTAAAAGGGTAAAATAAATTTCCCGTTCCTTTTACATTTTAAGGGAGAGTGACCTGAGTATTTGTCGATGTCATTTTAATGTTTTACAACTTTTGTCAAATGCATTATTCGCAAGTTTGATTATTTACTTTTTTAGTTCTGAGCAAACACTTTAATGTGGAAAGTTGGAAAGATTATTCAAATATTATTATTCTATTCAACCAACTCTGGTCGAGAGCCAGAAGAAGGGATATTTGCTGAAAAGATGCTGTTCTAGCACTTTAATTAGGAGAGACTGGAGAAAATTCCCTAAAGCTTTTGGCTAGACGGTATTAGGCTGCAGCGTAAAAAATAAAATCTAAATTAAAGGAGGAGCACTCCTCTCACAGCAGATTAGAGTTCAGACAGGAGACCAGAGCGCACCTGCAGCCTGGGTCGTTTTGCTCGAAAAGTGAAACCAGTTTGGGGTTTGTATGCTTTTTACAACAAAATTGCAACAGACGAGAAGAGAGAAATTACAGATCTCTGGGAGTTAAGACAAGAGTAGAATGTTTAAAATAAAAATCTGAGAGCCACATGCTATTCAGACATTCAATAGCAGGGTCCATTGGAGGCAGAGCATTCACTCCTGTGGCCGGAGGACAGCCGGTGGCAGTACCCAAGCAGCCCAGCCGGGACAGGGACAACCCCAGTTCTAGTCCCTTTGCATGCGATGTTTCTGTCCTGACTTCTCCAGTGCAGCCTGCGACAGATGTGAGCGCAGCGTTTCCTAAGGCTGTAGCCTGAGCTATACCTGATCTGTAGATTAATGGAGTTCAGCAAGCCCAGCTGTTAATCTCCCGCTTTTCAGGAACACGATATGTATATTTATTTATACTCGCGTTGATACTCATGAATTTAAAAGCAAATGTGAAGGGAACAAAAGAAAACCATTAAAGCAGAAATAAAAACGAGACTCGTGGGAACTCTGATTTTTAATTAGAAACACTGCACATCTATTATAATTCTAGCTCACAGAGGTTAATAGAAAATGAGATCAAAGGCAGCATGTGTTTACCAATGGTAGATGATGCCAGACTAAGCTTCTTTGATGTGCTAACAGATCTGAATAGGAAATGCAGATCTCATCTGTCTGAACTTCAGGAAAACATTTATTGCGCTGCCACTTGGGATCATAGCTGTTAGATGAATGGGAAAGGAACTCATAAAAAGAACTGTAAAAGTGCATGAGCTTTGGAACAGGGCAGATGACAATCTGATTCTGTTGAAAGGAAAAAGGCAATGCTGGAAGGAGGTTAGAAGAGGAGGTTAGATCCTCGAGGATTTGTGGTGGGTTCAGTCATCTTTTGTAGCAGTGCTTACACTGTTCCTCCTCCCCATCCTCTGTGGGGTCCTGAGGGTTTTTCTAACCAGATGCTCCAGGGCTGCTCAGCAAATGAATGCAGTGCTGCCCTGGGCCATGGGCTGTCACCCAGCTGGTGGGAGCCCACATGGCAAGCCCTGTCCCTGCCTCCTTGGGAAGTCCTCACCTCTGCTGCAAATGTTTGCCCCAAGGAGGGCTTCAGTACACAGCAAGTGCAGGGGTGGAGATGCCTCCTCCTTTCCTCAAGCAGGGACACTTTCAGAAGGGCTCCGCAGGGCCACACAAACACCACAAAGCCTTTGGGACTCAAGTCCAATTGGTAGCACTGCCAGGTCATCTTTCAACTGGTAAAGAAAATAGGTTCCTGTGTTGGTTGGAAGCAAATAATGAACACAGAGCTTTCCTTCTTAATCATAGATTTTTAAATTTTAAGATTTTTAATTAAAATTGCAGATGTGACAAAGCAGAAGACTGTAATATCATTTGGGAGGAAATAGAGGACCTTAGGGAATGGAGTCACAGCAGTGCAATGAGCTTCCATCAAATATATTGTAAGGCCATGCCCTTTGGACCTGCAATAAGATCCGTGTTACAGACTAAGAGTTCATTGTCTGGGGAGATGATGGACCAAGGATGGATTTTCAGAGACGATAAGATACCTAGAAAGTATTGTTTGAGCTACTTCTAGCAAAAAAACATATGGCAACATTTTCCTTGTGAGCTACTTCTGGAAGATGGCATAAACCCCTTGTCCCTTGCTTTGAAAAAGAGGAGCAAATGTGAACCAGTGCAGAGAAAGCAGACGTGATGACGGAACTGGCAGCTTTTTAACTATCAGGGAGAAGGTTGTCTCCCAGTAGAGGCAAATTAGAGCATATGCAATTTTAGCACAGCACCTAATCAGCCACCTTGAACATTGCCATCCTAGAGCAGGAAAAAGCAGCTGTAAGGTATTTCTAACTTGCAGCTGGACACACAGAAGCCCGAGGGATACCAAATTGCATGGCAGTAAGTAAAACCACATGTGCTCCTCTCAATGGAAGAAACTGCTCTCTAAGCGTGGGTTATTAACGCTGGGATTAAAAGGCCAGTCCCACACCAGAACAAGAAATTTCTTTGCTCTGGACCAGTGAAACTGGAATCACATCTTTCTAGCCCCTGCAGGTCCATCTGCTACTGCTCCTAAAACCAAGAAAGCCAACAAGAAACGCAACAAGCCCACAATAAGTAACTTCCACCAAAATTCAGATCCACAGCTGAAGCTCCACTGCAACAGCAGAGGGTTGGTTATAAATCCTCTCCTTTGGAAAAAAAAAAAATGCATGACCATATAGAAAAACTTACGTACACTTTTGCTGCGCATTATTGAGACTCCAGGTAAGACACGTGTGCGTTTTGAAGGTGAAAAGACCTCTGGCTGTTACCACAATCGTAGCCCTTGCTCTCCCTGCCAAGCCAGGAGCCTGCTGACCTGAAACTTTGGTTGGGGCATGTATCCGTCTGTGAAGCATCCTTTGCTAAACAGAGTGCTCGGACTATCGCTTAAGGGGGTGCCATTCGATTCGTGCCACCTGGGCTGGGGCTGGTGACAAGTTGTTACACTTCTGATTAATTTCCAAGCTGCAAAACATTACAGGCTTTGTGCAGACCACAAGATGGCACAGCTGTAGTAGCTATATAGAACTGGAGAAGGCAGCCCAGCATAAACAGATCAAAAATAAAAATTAAGATAGTATTTAGTATCAATTAGAGATGGGGGGGAAGTCAGCAAAAAATATCCTCTTATTTCTAATTGAAGGACAGTGTTTTCTGAGCCCATAAACAACAGACAATGCTGAAGTTTCTATTTTCAATAATCAACTGCTTATATATTTACAAAAAAAAACCAAACCCAAACATTTCAAACCAGAAAGGACTTTTGAACAAGGAAACCAGTTTTGTCTGAGATGTAACAGAATCCTGAGACTTTCAATTATTTTCAGTCAAATGTTACAATGATGATGGAATAGTTTTTTAGTGATTTTTTTTAAGCTGGAAAATTCTTTAATGCCAAAAAACTCTCTCTATCCCACAGACAATTCCATTTGCAACCACTTTCAATTTTTGAATAGCAAATGAGTTTGAAAACAATCCCTAATTAGATGTCAGATACCGATGACCTTTTGAAAATAGTCTTTTACGATACAACCCACAAGGCAATGAATGCACTCTGTGAGACAATAATGTCAGTAATATGGATTTATGGGATTCAGATTCACTGCTGAGAATGACCCAGAAAATGTTATGGAAACTTAACCCGATCATTACTCTGGCAGCATATCACAAGGAACTGGACAATATAAGTTTATTATCTCCAGGATATTTGCTTTTATTATCCCCTAAATACTGAGGAGATGATTTGAGGTAAAGAGAAGAAAACATACACTGAGGACTATGCAGGGAGGTGGAATTTCATTATGTTTATGTTGGGGGGGGTGGGGGGGTGACAAAAATTAGGTGATTTGCATCATTCACTAGTGACTTTTGCCATTTGTCCTGCAGCTGTTCAGCATCTAGCGTAACAGGGTGATGGCCTGTGATTAAGATTTCTAGGGGCGTCTGTAATAAAAATATTAACTTTCCATCTGTTTATGTACTTCCGTATTCATCAATAATTTTTCACAAATGCCAGAGATTTGGAGCAGTCCCATTGTGGCAGAATCTAAACTCATCTAAAAACTGATATATGTCCATCAGGAATACCTTTATCTAGTCATCTAATCAATATCCAAAAGGGAGGAAAATCATAACTTTATTAGTCGGGTCCTCCTGTAGAAAATCAGAATGCCTGATTAGCATTCAAATGAAAAACTGGCCTTTCCAAATTTGCTACATTTCATCCCAGCAAACTGATCCTTTTTTTTTTTTTTTTTTTTTTTTCAGATGAGATCTGAAACTTTAATTAGCAAGATTTTCATTTGGGTTGACAGTCTTCCTTATTTTAACTGCGAAATGCCTGTGACAGTTCTTGCTATCCTGGTATAATATTTATAAGGAATGTCCTAGTAAGGAAAGATTTAAGTCACTGACATTCACTAATAATCATGAATATGATTTTCAAAACAACCTGGGGGATTTGAACACGTAATGTTCTTCCCCCTCTAATTCTTCCCACACTTCTGTCATTATCGTCCACTGCAGTATTGTGTCTGCTTCAGGGTTCAATCCTCCAAACACAGAATGCAGTTCCAGGAAGCCTGTAATGATGGGGGGGACACTGAATCTTCAGAGTAAAATCTTTCCCAGGGAAGGAATGCACAGTCAGAGATCTGCAGGAAAAAGGAAAAGGAAAAGAGGAAGAGGAAGAGTAAAAAAGGAAAAGGAAAAAGAAGGAAAAGAGGAAAAGGAAAAAATGAAAATGAAAAATAAAATGAAAAAGAAAAAGAAAAGGGGAAGGGGAAGGGGAAAGGGAAGGGGAAGGGGAAGGGGAAGGGGAAGGGGAAGGGGAAGGGGAAGGGGAAGGGGAAGGGGAAGGGGAAGGGGAAGGGAAAGGGGAAGGGGAAGGGAAAGGGAAAGGGGAAGGGAAAAGGAAAGGGAAAGGGAAAAGGAAAAGGAAAAGGAAAAGGAAAAGGAAAAGGAAAAGGAAAAGGAAAAGGAAAAGGAAAAGGAAAAGGAAAAGGAAAAGGAAAAGGAAAAGGAAAAGGAAAAGGAAAAGGAAAAGGAAAAGGAAAAGGGAGAAGGAAAAGGGAGAAGGAAAAGGGAGAAGGAAAAGGGAGAAGGAAAATGGTGATTGGTTCCTAGAGCTGCCATGCTAAATGCAATGAAAGGAGTCAGCTTCTTATCTCCTACTGTTAGATCCTCTACTCACACCAGCAGCATTGCTTCAAGGTGCTTTCTGGAGCTCAACTGACTGACACCAAAAAATACAATTACTCTTTTCCTATATTAGTGTGACTCAGCACAGAAACAGACCAAAGAAGTATAAACTGTCTGTTTATTTTTTAATGGAGGGTAATAAAGAGTCTTTAAAATTTCACAGAGCGGACAAGTATCCCATGTAGAAAACTCAGTCATTTTTAATGACAGTTTTAATGTGATTTGTACAATCTGTCCCTAAATGCTAAAAATGCCTCTCACAGTGAAACACATACAATGTCCCTGCTGTTTATTGCATCCTTTGATGACTAAGTTGGTGTATTTTGGCCTTTGTAGAGTATATGCAGCCTAAGATCTTGTTTACAGTTCCCTGCTAGTATTGCAGTGAGTGGGTGCATTTTGAGATCATAAGTCTGTCTGTAGAATTTTGTTTTCCTGCCCCTATGTGTATAGTTAGGTACACTGATGAGGTCTTCCCTGAGCCTTCTCTTCTCCAGGCTGAACAGTGCCAGCTCTCTCAGCCCTTCCATGCCAGCTGGAGGCCCGTCACTAGTGGTGCACCACAGGGACCGATACTGGGACCAGTACTATGTAACATCTTCATTAATGACAAGGATGATGGGACAGGGTGCACCCTCAGCAAGTTTGCAGATAATTCCTGGATACAGGGGCTCCTAGGCACACCAGTGCTACTAAATTATTTGTCTGGGACCCTACAGAAAGTCTGTCATATGGCCAGGAATTTACCTAGTTGTCTTGGGGTTGGGGTAGCATCATGGCATCGAACCAGCCTTCGCAGGCCTGGCTCCAGGATAACGACAGCATTAGTGGGATGTGTTTGTCTAAATCACTCACTGCTATTCTCAATATCAAATCCCACCTGTAAGTAGAACTTCTTTGGGAATATTTTATGTATAATTTCTCCAGCATTCAGAAGCAGGCCAAAACTTTGACTTTCATTACAGGAAATTATCTCCATTTCTAGTACAGAGTTGCATTTGGATAGAAATTTCTCCAAAGCTGCACTCTGTTTGGATTAAAGATTTTGTTCTGTCATTTAGTAAAACTACTTTTTTATTTCATGTAGACACCTATTAATTATATTAATTATTGACCTATTAATTGCATTCATTGTTGTTAAGATCAATAACAAAGAACATCACATCCTAATTTCCCCCTCTTTTTTTTTTGCATTTTGTTGCATTATTGACCTTAGCCTAGGTTTGAACGTGGTAACAGCTGGGGAGCAAACAGAGTGCTTGTCACCGAATGCTCTGGCAATATAAACTTGCTAGAGATTTTTTTGAAATAAGATGGCTCTATATCTGGTTTTTTCTGCAAGAATTCAGTCCCTGAAAAAAATCCTCTGAAAGCAAAACAGAGTATCAGCCACACTTGCAACGGTACGATCACAAACATCAATCAAAAAGACACTGAAGATCCCTTGGCTTTCCTTCGGGTGACAAGTACCAGGAGATGTGCCACCAGGCTGTGAGCATTGCCCGTGGCGGGGAGAGAGGGTTTCCCTCAGACTCTGTAAGCGCTGCTGTAAGTGATGAGGTGACTGAGCTGGAATAAGGCAGGTGGCCGTTTCTGAGAGCAGAATTTCAACAACTGCCAGGGGTTTTCAAACTGAAAAGCAAAGAAAAGAGCTGGCATCATCACCTCAGGTACTACTTCACGGGAGATGTGCACCTCAGGAGCAGCAGCAGCCTGGGAATGGTAGAGAGAAAATTCTTCATTTCACAAAACCATTGGAATAATACAATTTTTCTAGAAAAAATAAAAAATCCAAATTTTCTCCAATCCAGCTATAGAAATGAATTTGAGATACTCTTCTCAGATCCATGATCTTGCTATTTGATTCATGTAATTAAATCTCTGTTGCAGATGAAGGATGATGGCCTGCACCTAGAAAGATGCCTGGGCACCTAAAGCAGAGCTTAGGCACCAAAGCTTTGCCATCACTCCACGTCATGGATCCCAGACACTCTCCTCTCCCAGATCGCTGTGCTGTCTATTACACGTGCATACGCGCTTATTTCTGGCCCAGTTGCAAGGCAGAAAGCCTTTGGCATTATTCTCAGTGGCAGTCCTCAACCACTTCTTAATTCAAAACATGTTACTCATAGGTTGGCATTAGTGGGAGGGTACGTAGGCACTGAAGAAGAAAAAGTAATTATTTACACACCCCAACAAGCCTCAAGGACTTGAATAAATTAACCGGACTCCTAAAATTACTCGGTAGTCAATGGCTTTTTCAGAGCCGATATAGACCAGGACCCTTAAGACTGGACTTAATCCTTTGGTGGAGCCTCACTCCCTTCTTCACCTGTGAGGAAAACTGTCTTCCCAGGTTTGACAAATAATTAGCAACTAAAGCTTTTCAATACAAATAACGTTATGATCGCCCTTCTGAAAGGGAAAGGAGCTGGGCTCTATGGAGTGCTGAGGACCATTGCCTATACCTGAGTCTGACAGGTACTGTGAACTGGATCTCTTTGGGTTTGGATTAAATATGAAATTATTTTTAGCCACAGGCTAACAATGGCAGTTTCCTTCTACCTTTTTTTTCTGGGGATGTTGCAAAGAATGAAAGTGCATCTTTTTTACTCTGCTGTTGCATTGTTATGCTTCTGACTCTCTGTTTTGATCTTTTCCTTCGTTCCTTTTCTTAGGTCTTATAAGTAAATATCTGACTTACCCATCCAGCCGCACAGCAGGCTTTTTTCTCAACATGAGCCGTAGTCTCTGCTGGATGCCCCATTACAGTCATTTTTATTACACTTCTTGCTTCCAACATGCTCCTGCAGGGCTGGTCACAAACAAAATGTGAATAGGAGAGTCTACGTGGTATATTAATTACCATCACACATCTTATGAGTTTCACATGTCCCTACAAAGTTTTCCTAAAATCTACGGAATTGTCTGGATCTCTGTGAAACAGCGTGTAAAAAATAAAATAAATAAATGTGTGTTACATCTTGCAAAGAACAACCGATATCCCCTGTACAGTGATGTGCATATAGTTAATTGGGCGCTTCTAATGCACCGCTGTGAGTTACTGACCCAGGCCGGTTCCGTCTTTACTATGTTTACCTTTATAACGATAATTGTCTATCCCAGGAGTATTATGTGTCCCCTACAGACAGAAAAGGGGGTGGTAAAGAGACTGAGGTTCATAGCTGCTGGTCTAAAGCCTGCCTTAGATGCCAAGAGATCCCAGGTTTGGTGTTTCCCACTGGCTGGGAAGAGTCTGTCAAAGGCAAGGAAGGAACCATTAAGAAAAATTAGGCTTGGGAACCTACATGAAAACTGGGTTGAATGAGTAGGTCTTCAGTGATTTTTCCCAAATATTTATAGGAAAAGCGTGCAAACAAACAAAAAAAGAAACCAAATCATATTCTTGTGCAAGCTGTGGGGTTTCCTCCAGCAGGAGCTCTTACCAACACAGACACCAGCATCTCCCTGAATTCCTCACGTATAAGTACGACTTTACCTGACATTTCTTCTCCTGGTGATTTAGAAAAGAGCTCTGATACACACAGACAGCGTCCAGCTTCACCTGCTGAGGTACAACCAGCATCCCAGTTGACTGTGCTGGATTGCTGTTGGAGCGCACGGTGGCTCCAGTCCAACCTGTGCCTGGGTTTCGTTTCCACCAAAGAGGGAGTGTGGGACTAGAGGGAAAGGAGTGGGGCAGGAGGGGTATGGGAGCAGACTCAAGTCTTGCCCCAGAAGGGCTCAGGATGAAGGTAAAGTGAGCTCCTGGAGCTGGGGGCTTTGAAGTGGATCTCATTCAGTGAACTAGATGTAGCCACACACTGGGTTGACCCAACGTTTTTCCAGGCACATCATCACTCCTTTGGGGATTTAGTACATCTATTCTCGCTGTCACTAGCACAGATACCGTGTGGAAGGGGACTCACTTTTCCAACCGCATAATCCCATTCGTGGAAACATGGAGCCGTAAAGATACCGGCTCCTCACTTGGATCAGATTACTCCATGCGCAAGACACAAGGTGATGGAAGAGGAAGGTGGCCTCTAGCATCCTCTGTTGTTGCTTATATAACAAGCCACAGCCACACACATACTAACTCTGAAATTTCTCTGGTTTCACAGCTTATGATCAAGAAAAGTCACGTGGAAGCTGTTACAGAGGACAGCCCTTGAGTACTCAAACCAGAGGCTGCTTTGGGGTTGGCCTACAGAGCACCAGACCAGGTGGTCAAACCGTGGCAAAACAGCATGTTTTGAGAGCTGAAGGGAGATATCGTGTTACGCTGACTCAACTCTTTACATAGGTACCATTCAACTCCTGCGGCGAAAAAAACACCATAAAGCAGATCCATTTCCTTAGCCAAGGGCAAATAATACTTTTTCCCTACAGACCCATGGGGTACCTGAGCGTGCAAGTGTTCTGCTGGAAAGGTTGTATTTTGACATAAGCATGACATAGTGTTTTTCCTGTATTTAGAGGCAACACGCATAGCTCACCATCATGGAGTGATTTAGAAACTTGATTAGACCATTGGGCAGCTTGCGTTTCCTCAGTCAAAAGGCAGCTTTGCCGTCTATCTCCCTCAGCGTCGATGGCTCTTGTTGCACAGCCCACTGCACAGTAAGTGTAAAGTAGTTCTTACTGCCACTTTTCATTTGTTTGGGTTTTTTTTTGTCCCAGATAAAAGGGCAAAATCATTAAATACTGGCTGACCACTTCATTTCACATGAGTGAAGATGTTGGTACAGTAGGCTGATTTCCAAATAAAAGTTTAATGATTTGACACGCGGCAAGAAAAAGAGCAGGCACTCAGGTTTTATCCTCATCCGCACACGAAACAACTTTATTTCTTGTAACAGATGATGAGCAGCATGGGTCTGCGGCCGCAGAAGGGAGAGTATCACTGAGTCCTGACCTCTGCTCGCCTCACCTGGCTATTTTACAAAGCCATCATCCTCCCATTAAGGCAGCAAGTACCATACCAGTACTCCCACATCACCGGGAACCACGCGGCGCGTTCTCCTCTCCACCTCACAGCCTCTTGCTCAGAGACAGAGGGAAAACATCGAATGAATAGGGCAGCTGGTAAAATGCAGAGCTTTCCCCCTGCTTGTGTTGTTAAAATTGAGATATGACTTCAAATAACTTTAAAGCAGTATAAAAAAGTATCACCAGTAAGTTACGCATATACTCTACTCAGATTTGTTTGCTCATCTGAACCTGAAAACTAAATTCTCTAAATGTGACTACTTACACAGTACTTTCACGTTCCTATGTCATGCAAAGGTGATTTGCAAATAAGATTTTTAATAATGGAAATAATGCTTTCTCATATAATAAAAGGTCTATGAGTTATTTTTGCTTCTTATGATTTAATTTTAGCCCTAAAAATATCAGGATTACACCATTTTTTTCTTACGGTTTTAAGATTTCTCTAGGCAAACAAAATATTCACAGCGAATGTGACTAATCAAAGGGGAAAGATACTGGTTCTTCAACAGCAGTCTTTTCATTCCAAGATAGTAATCAGTCAATAAAGTTAAATAGGTAAATTATTGTTGTTGGCGGTGGTGTTTTTGTTATAAGTTAACAGAAACAAGTCCTTCTACAGTCTAAAGAAGCTTCTCCTTACCTCCACTCACCCTCCTGGCTCTTGAGACACCCTTTGGACTTTTTTTTTCTTTTCTTTCGCTGGAAGGAAATACATACCCATACTTCCATCGTAAAAATCAGATTAAAGAAATTATTTTCATTATTATTAAAAAGCAAAAAACAAATAGCCTGAGACGATTTTCCCTTCTCTTTTTCAAGCCATCTTTAGCAAGTCAGATAAAATTTTTCTCCCCCTGTGAAATGCCTTGTCTTTCCTTTTGGAAGATTCTCTTTCCCCTCTCTCAGGCTTTCTTTTGAAATGTGGAAAGGAAGGTGAAAGAAACAGGAACACCTACGCACAGCAAGTCCCACCACAGCCAAGGCTTTTCATACATGAAGGTGTTTTAAAGTAAAAATGCCGCTCTGACGTTCCTAATATGATAGAAGGTGTCCAGTATCTAAAGGGGGCCTACAGGAAAGCTGGGGAGGGACCCGTTATCAGGGAGTGTAGCGACAGGATGAGGGGTAACGGTTTTAAACCAAAAGAGGGTAGATTCGGATTAGATGTTAGGAAGAAATTCTTTCTTCTTAGGGTGGTGAGACACTGGAACAGGTTGCCCAGGGAAGCTGTGGATGCCCCATCCCTGGAGGTGTCCAAGGCCAGGCTGGATGGGGCTTTGAGCAACCTGGTCTAGTGGGAGGTGCCCCTGCCCATGGCAGGGGGGTTGGAACTAGATGGTCTTTAAAGTCCCTTCCAACCTAAACCATTCTAAGATTCTATGATAACAATATAATATATGAAGTATAATATGTAATATTATTGTGATATAGAATTGCAATTGTGGTGTGTGGTGGGAGAACAAAGACAAAGCCCCCGTTATGATGTCCATGTAATAACCTCTTGGCATGGGTGTGAAATAACACGGGGGGGAGCTTCCCTCGGACCTACTCTCCCCCTCACCCCGCCGTCCTCCTCACCTGCTCTCACCCCACAGACCCCACTCCTGCCCCATCGCACACCTCCCCGCTTGCTCCCCCCCAAAAAACCACCAGCACTCCCAGGCCCCCACAGGCCACTTTGAGGGGTATATTATATTCGGGGACCTTATTTTCAAGCCCGGGTGCTTTTGCAGAACGCAGCCCGCAGGCAAAGCATCCCTCCCCGGGGCCGGGGGGCGGCGGCGGGGCCGGGGGGGTGGGGGAGTGGGGGGTGCGGACCGCCCCTCGGCCCCGCCGCCGCTGCGGGCGGTGTCGGCGGCTGCGGCGGGCGGATGGCGGCGGAGCTGGGAGCGGGGCTGCGCATCTTCCGCGATGTGAGTACGTGGCATCCTTCACATGAAGCCTTCCCTCCAGCACAGACAGCAACTGCAAGCGTCTGGGGGGGGAAGGAGGGGTACGGGGCCGGGGCGTCTTTTTTTCCTGTTTTGCCTTTTTTTTCTTGTCTTTTTTTTTTTTTCCTTTTTTCCCCCCTTTTCTTTCTTTTTATGTTTTTTTTTCTTCTGGAGCCGTGATTTCTTCCCTGGGTGGAAGGGTGTGAAGCCCAGTGAGGCAGCGGGTCTTTCCCTTTCCCTTTCCCTTTCCCTTTCCCTTTCCCTTTCCCTTTCCCTTTCCCTTTCCCTTTCCCTTTCCCTTTCCCTTTCCCTTTCCCTTTCCCTTTCCCTTTCCCTTTCCCTTTCCCTTTCCCTTTCCCTTTCCCTTCTCTTCCCCTTCCCCTTCCCCTTCCCCTTCCCCTTCCCCTTCCCCTTCCCCTTCCCCTTCCCCTTCCCCTTCCCCTTCCCCTTCCCCTTCCCCTTCCCCTTTCCCCTTCCCCTTTCCCCTTTCCCCTTCCCTTCCCTTCCCTTCCCTTCCCTTCCCTTCCCTTCCCTTCCCTTCCCTTCCCTTCCCTTCCCTTCCCTTCCCTTCCCTTCCCTTCCCTTCCCTTCCCTTCCCTTCCCTTCCCTTCCCTTCCCTTCCCTTCCCTTCCCTTCCCTTCCCTTCCCTTCCCTTCCCTTCCCTTCCCTTCCCTTCCCTTCCCTTCCCTTCCCTTCCCTTCCCTTCCCTTCCCTTCCCTTCCCCTTCCCCTTCCCCTTCCCCTTCCCCTTCCCCTTCCCCTTCCCTTTCCCCTTCCCTTTCCCCTTCCCTTATTTTAAACTGGTTTTACCGTTTAAAATGTTAATGAGGGCATTGAGTTTGCATCCAAGGGGGTGCAGGTTAGCCGTTTGGGGTGGTTAGGAAAGGCGCTGGGTGAAAACGCTGTCACTTTTCAAAATACATTGCTTGGATTTTTATTATTTTCTTTTTTTTTCTGGGCTTTTCACTGAAGAGTTTCTTGTGCTGCAAAAGTTGTTTTTTTTTTTTCCCAAACTGTGCAGGCTCCCTCCTGTACCATTAGACCCTGATGGGTTTGAGATGTCCGGGGTTGATGTGCAGATTAACCCTGAACCCCTCAGCCCTTGAGGGGGATCCCAGCGAGGTGCCCTCCTGTGCACCCTGCCATCCTTCCCCTCAGGGGTGCTGTGCCAGACCATCACCAAGGGCTCAGCATCTCACAAGACATAGCTGTCAAGTTTTTTGTCTAACCTTGCCCAGCACAGTGTTTCTTTGATCCAAGGCAAGTCCCGATAAAAGGCAAACTCCCACCCAAAGGTCTCTAAAGTATCCCCTGTCCTTGATGAGACCTACAAAGCTGCAGACCATCTCTGCTACCAACTCTGATCTACTTCAAACCAACTTTTATACTGGTGTTAGTCCACAATATCAGCTGGAAATGACATGTTCTATATTAAAGGACCCTTTATCCTGGTGTTTTCTCTAATGTGCCACACTAACTTCCCCAGTCTTTTTCCTCAAATCATTTCAAGGCAGCCCCCATCTGCTCATCTCCTTATTTTTCTAGCTTCCATGAGAAATCATTTAAATTAGACTCTTTGTTGACTTTTATTATTTCCATTCAAGTGTATATTGGAAATGCAGCTTTTTTGTCTCATAAATACCACTTGTAAGAGAAACAGGAGAATTACAGGCATACATCACAAAGACAGAAGAGAAACCCAAGTTGCCAGGAAAGAGTTAAAAAACATTAAATGGAGCCAACTGCCCAGTTTAACTCAGCACACTGGGTTAGGAAACCGCACATGGTCAGAATATCTGATAAAATGAAAACTTCTGATTTCACACAAAGAAAATAAATATTAAATGAAAATTATTTGTTTACTTTTCAGCTATTTCTTAAACCAGTGTCAGGTTCATATTTATAGAAAAGCAGACGCCTTTCACAAAGCTGGTGAAGAAGAGAGAGGGGGGCTGCAGCTGTAGTGCTGCTCTCACATCTGGAGGAAAACCTTAAATTCAAACTTAGTCTCTGCCCACTTCAAAGCGGGGACTGGACTCTGGGGGTTCTTCCTGCTGTGAGAGTACACTCACGTCATAGATATCTGGGGGTGTGCAGCTTTGCGATTCCCCCTTAGTGAAGTACCTCCACCTGTATAAACACATATATATAACCGTAAATTAGACCAGGCAGCAAGAGCCTGGCTGTAAGCCTGCCCGGAAAGGGCAAGGCGCTGAGGTCCTGGTCCCACTGGGAGATAGTCAGAGACCTAATGGGGGCGATACCTGACTTCTAAGGCAACCTCCTCCCTGGTCTTGTGTCAAAGTCCCTATCAAGCACCCAAAGGATTTTAACATTTCTTTCAATTTGGGGTTAAAAAAAATTAATAATTAGTTAATCCAAATTTTAAATAATAATTAATTAATTAATAAATACATGCGATTTAATTAATTAAAATTAATTTTAAAAGAAAAAAGAAAAATTACTTAGGCAGAAACTTTTGCCATCCTTCACCCGTATTTATGGGGCGCTTCTAGTTGCTTGAAACTCCGCTCCTGCAGCTGTCCTAGCCCTATACATCCATAAGCCCGCCCCGAGCAGCCAGCGGCGCTCTTGCTCACGTAGGAGTCTTGCCCAAGGTGTGGGCTGCGTCACCTGCTGTGGCTGTAACACCTCTGTGGGTCTGGACGGGCCCTTGCTGCCCGTGGCACAAGTCATCGGTCATCGGTTCATATTGCTTGGGTCCACGCTGGGCGTATTTATCAGCTCGCTGAAGCACACCTTGCTCTTTCCCATCAGACGTGCAGCTCAGCCCAGGCACCTGCGAGGCGAGCAGCGGGATTTCAGCGCTGGCCCCTTTGGTATCCATCTGCCCGGGGGCACCCGCTGTTCCCTTTCACCAGGTGGAACTGGGCAGAAGAAAGCCGTTAGATCTCAGAGCGCTGTGTTTCTTCACCCTCCCCAAATTTCACAGATCTCTCCACCTCCAGGTGAAAACCTGCAAAACTTTTCAGCACACTGGTTTTGCCGTCTGGTAACATATAGTTCCTAACTCCAGAGCAGCACCAAGTCCTACAGGTAGCACGGAGGTGGGTCCCTTGACAAACAGACTGACCCGTCCTTCAGGTCACACAAAAAGGAAACAAGGCTGCTTGCCAACGAGACAGGAGGAAGACCAAAAACAGTTCCCCCAAAAATCCAGCCAAACCTGCCAGGAATCTAGAATTGTATTTTACCCGTTAAAGATTGTACAAAGATTTCTTATTTTGTTCTAATAATGCTTTTAATGATCTTTCCTTTGCTCCGCATTTAGTCTTTTGTTCTCATTAGGAGAAAATTTCCAGTTTAAGAGTAAAAATTTAAAACCCCTAAACGGTCCAGTCCTCACTCTGCAAATTGAGTCACAACGTATTATTTATTTGTATATATAGGGAGGAAAGATTTCATCTTACTAAGTTTATTTCATACTTTATGTGCTGTAAACTAGGTCCAATGCAAAGTTCAACTTAGGCACCATCAGTGAAGTCCTGGATGTGGCTCACAGTTCTGTTAGTTGCCCGCCAACCCCACCCTGCAGAATACAGTCGTGAAGATGCTCCAACAGAGCTTGGCGCCTGGATCTCATTTGGTTTCACCTCTAGGAGCAGAGCAGTTATGGCATGTGCTGGACAAGCTGTTTAAATACTACTAGCAGCTTATCAAACTGGAGAACGTTTCCATTGCTGTCAGCTCTCAAAAATGTATATGCCCATTTTGAAAGTCTCTACTTTAGTGATATTCATAGCAGCAATAGAAACTATATTCGGAAGATTTGCTTTCTTCCCTTGCCTAAACTTATTATAGCGTTGCCTGGACAACTCCCCATTGCAGTTCAGGCTGAAGTAACTATGGGGGCTATCTCTGGAAACATAGCAGGGTGACAACGGACGGCAATTGTACATGTCTGAAGTGTCACATGGTGACCCACGCCACAGCAAAAACACCTCATCCAGAGAGCAGGGAACAAAGAAACTGGAGGAGAGACCCTCTATCGCTTCCACTCCCTATCCCTGATCCTTCCTTCAAAGCGTGCACTAACGTGGTGGTACCTGCGGTGGGATTCCAGCAGGCACAGGCGGGCACGCCGGAGTGTCACCAGGTGCTGGGCCCCCCCACCGGTGGCAGTGCTGGGCCTGGAAGGTTCTGCCACCTCTCCACGCAGGATGCACCCCTCGGCATCCTCTTCTCGCGCTTTGCACGAGGAGTCCCAGACTCTCTCCTGTGTATTTAAAGAGCTCCTCCGGCCGGTGGCGTTTGCAGTGGGGAGAGGAGGCAGACCTGCACATGGGGAGGGTTAGCTGAGGGTTAGCTGGGGTCACGTACAGGTGGGATGGCAGAAGTACCGCAGGGGAGGATCCGCAGCAGCACCCCCGCGCTGCCCTTCCCTTCCCACCTCATAAACCTCTACGCTTTCCCTCTCCCCTTCCTTCTCTGTCTGTTTTCTACTCCCTATCAGAGCAATCCTCAAATTTGCTCCCACACAGCTGATCTCACTGCCTCCCACACCCAGTCTGATCCCTTCGTGCCACCCGGCCCCTCTCCTGACTTATCCCTTTGCTTCCCCCACCCACACAAACCCTGAGTCTTTCTCACCATCTCAGATGCTCAGCGCCCCCTCCCAGCTATCATCCTCGCTCTGCTTCTTGAAACCACTTCTCTCAACCCCGAATCCAGTATCATGGGAGCCATATGGTATCAGGTTTTGTGCCTAAAGATGATCCCTATAAGCCATGCACGAACTCAAAAATAAAGCTGGTTCTTATTAGGGTCTTGTTTTTCAGTCCACACAGCACAGGAGGAGTTAAAAAAAAGCAATACTCTGAGGAAGGATGGAGACACACGAAGAGCTTTCGAATTTTATGCAGCCTTGTGAAAATATGATGTAGAGCTCAAACTATAAATGCCCACTGAATACAGCATTGTGTGCTATTAATCCATTAAAAAAAAAAAAAAGAAAAGTGATTCTGTTCTCTCTCTCTTTTTGTTTAGATATTAAGAAGAGCAGACAAGAATGGTAAGGCTGATCATGTGTCTTCCCCCTCCCTTTGGAAAAAAAAAATCCATCATTGATTCAGCATTTTAAGTCATGTTTTAAACATCCTAACAAGAAAACCAGCCATCCCTCATATCATTTTGTGTTTTCTATGGGTTCAATGCACTGCATTTTGTTGTGCACTGGTTCATCCTGTGGGTTCTTTAAGGGCAGATCTTGTGCTTTCACAATTTGGCATGTGTGTTTGATTTGCACTTTGGGTGCACGTGGGTGTTTTCTTAGTGACATTGTGTTCACAAGAAGGTTTGAAATACTTGTTAGTAGTTCCAGCTTATTACTTTTTATAAACACCATAGGCTATATCCAGCAGTCAGACTTGCTTCCTCCATTTGGCAGTTATGTATTTGTTCAGCATGTCGGTCGGCAGAATAAAGCCTTGACTGTTACTCACATATTTATAACACAAAAGTAATGAGGTTTTTATTATGTTCCTAATCAAAAGTTTTGCCCTCATGCCTACTGACTGTTTTTCCTTCCCCATATACTTTTTCTCTTGTTTAAATTCCAGAATTCGGAGCATAGTACTGTAAGGCTTCACAGATGCTCCAGTTTGGCCTCAGCAGGGGACGGTCCTTGCTGTAAGGACTACAGGGGCAACCACTGGATTTTTTTTTCTGCTGGTATGCATAGTCATGGTCTTGAACCTGACTTTAACTCCTTTTCCCATCTCAGAATTGCTGCGCAATTTTGAACCGGTTGCATTGTCATTTTTGTGCCACATACCCCAGCAGAGAAATGAAGCCGCTACCATGTCCCTGTGTCACACAGAGTGTGAGATTCGGTATGTTTGAGGCTATGAAGGGCTTCTGTAGCTCTGCATTTACCATAATAGTACTTATACTTAACTCAGATAACCAAATTTAGATCTTACAGGAGGAGAAGAAAACACAAGCTTGCAATTATTTAGCACTGTAATACTGAAGTATGGGAAGAAGGGAGGTGCAACGTCATGCAGAGGTGTGGGCCAGACTTCGGTCTTTTCCTGGAGGCATGGAACAAGGTCAAACCCACAGCTCAGACAGGTTTAACCCTGGCAAGCAATTCCCAATCAATCCTCAGAAAACAGGTATTATGCAAGTTTGATAAAATATACATTCAGGTATTGTCCTGGTTTGAGGTAAAACAGAACCGATCTTCCGTTCAGTAAGTTCCAAACCACAACAGGTATCTGAAGGCAAATTGAGACCACTGAGAAAATCAGAGAGAATAACTTTCAAGGAAGAACTGTTGGACAGCAAGGGGCTACCAGACAGTCTGATGGTATAGCTGAGCCTGTTGAATAACTGTTTACTGTTGCTGAGAAGGCAATCCCACCCCACAGCCCACCTCCGCCTGTGGATTTCTGCCCCAGCCTGTGTATGGCAACTGGCACTTCCCACGACACCATGGCAGGCTCCTTCAGGGAACTCAGGAGCCACAAAATCCATCACTGTGAGAGTTTTTTTGGTATTGTTTCTCTTATCTCCCTCAGTCAGTCTGCCAGTGCCTTGCAAGGGCAGTGATGAGGCAAGTTGAATCCCAACGTGAGGGCTGGGATGGGGAGGAGAAGGATCTTCCCCTTCAGCAGTGCCTTTCCAGCTTAGCTACGTGCCAACCACAGCCAAGCTCTGCTGGCGTTCCCCACAGACCTCCTTGTGGTGTTCGGAATAGATGTTTATCTGTCTGCCCTGAGGACCGATGAGAGCCAGAGCGCATGGTGCAGAGCAGTGGTCATCACCCCTGTGGAGTCAAAAAAGTCCCCGCAGCTCCCTGTCCCTGCCCTGGACTTTGAACTCATGCTCTGTCTCAGCTCTGGTGGATCCACAGCACTTGGGTGAGTCAGGAAGGCTTCCAGTCCTCACTGGGGTTACCCCACAGCTTATTATGTGGCTATTAAAATAGGGGAAACAGCTCACACGATCAGTGACAAATTTGCTAGTTCCAGAACAACACGAAACCACATCAGCCCCAGAGGCTTTGGTCACCGGTGTTCATACCTATATATGGATGCTATACAACATATTATTGGGAAAAAGGTGGCTCCATTCAGTCGCTTTAGGTCTATTAGTTTAAGTCCATGAACTTGAAATGGCTTCAACCTTTTACGTGCTTAATTGTGTTTGCTCAACCGCCAGTTGCCCGTGGGACTTCCACTTTGCCGATCCAGCACTGCAGAGGCTCGTGCCACACTAATAGGGAGGAGATTTGTTTTAAGGCTGGGAAGTGAGGAACCTTCTCAGAACGGTTATGGGATGTGCGAACACTTACCTGACATGTTTACACTGTTGTGAACACAGATTATTAGCTTTTGTTAATGACGAGGATACTTACACTTTCAGTGTCACCAGTGCCACCAAATGTATTGGTTTACAGTAACAAATAGTGTTACTGTCTGTGACGTGCCCCTGTTAAGTTCTCCCATACACTTTTTATTCTCTCTGTGAGAATAAAATACTCCCAAAAATTTATCATCAAAAACGTTACTAGGTACTTGCTTGACAGCAAGAAAAAAGTAAATCCCCAAAAGTGGATCAAGCTGATAAATAGGAGTATTACAGGAGATAGCAGTCTTACTATGAATTTAGGGACTGTGGGACTTCAGGTTAGACTTCCGCAACACAGAAAGACAACTATTCTTGCAAAGACAATATAAAATAAGAGATCAAAAGAGCCATGAGATCCTGTTGAATTGCCATTACTCAAAAACACAACAATAATTTATGATAGCTGGGTTTAATTGAGAAATTCCTTTATCAAACAGTCCCTATTTGAAAGAAACTCCTTTATCAAACATTCCCCTATTTGAAAGAAGCCGTACAAATGTTGTTTCTTTTGGGGTGGTGGTTTCTTCCTTTGCCAGCCCAGGTACATATATCATTCTGTTACCCTCCCATTTCTGGAACTATCAGCTGTGCACAGCTTCCACGAGAGGATCAGCTTCATAAGCTCTATCTATAGTTCTTATTTCATGGCTGAGCAGCTCCGCTCTGTATGGAGCAGACCCACATTCCTCCCGTAACTGAAAAGGCCATGTGATTTTCTTGAGGGAGAACAAGGCATAGGGAAGGAATATCGCATTTATAAGAAATACATAGGTCATAATATTTACAAAAGCAACAGAAAATCCCGAGGGGAAAAAAGCAATTTCATAAAGGTGAGATGTTGCACATTGACCTTTTTGGAAAGGAGAAGTTTCAGGTTTGCCTGTCAAAATGAAATTTTGGTCAGGTTTAATTTACAAAACTCCATGCGTTCCAAGGAAAGCATGTGGATTTCACACAGAACTCATTTGGAAGAATTCCAGCTAAATGGGATGTTCTTCGTTTATTTCATTCCTTTTGCTATTTAAACCAAAATCAAAATCATTAAATTCCTCTCAAAAAATCTTGTCCCTAGCCTGCAAGGAAAGGTGTAAAGAAATGTGGGAAGCTGACCCGCTAAATGCACTCTTTCCTAATCAAGAAAATTTTTACCTCTCATCTCACAGACAACAGTGGTTGCCCCACGCACGTGTGGCTGCAGCACCTGTATGTGCTCGTCTGCATGAGGTGTTTCTCTTGTCTTCTGATATGCTAAGAGGGACATGGGGCACCCCATTAGCCTTGCAGTGATTTGCAATCAAATGAAATTACATCCGTTGTTGGTCAAGGTCACCCAGACCTCCTGACCATGCAGGTTTGACACGTGCCCTATTAGTTTAGCCTCATGCCATAATTCTTTCCTGTTAGCACAGGAATAGAAATTCAAATATAGGCTGTGTTGCAGAAATCCAATCACAAACATTCTGACTGTGAAATTGAAGAAGAAAAGAAGGTAATAATCTACCAAGAATGCAACTCTCAATATTGCAAGAGTAACAGTCTTCCTTCAGCTGAGGGAAGGTGCTTCAACACTGATGGTTCAACACTGACCAGAGCCAAGGAGTACCACAAAGTAGCTAGAGAGCAGTGCTGTGCCTTTGCCTGCATCAAGGTGGGGATCATTTCTCTTCCCATCTTCCTCCTGGGGAAGAAGAGGGTTGCTCTTCCGTTTTTTCAGAGTCTACCTACTTTATCATCCCCAGCTTTTTCTTGGGGGCAGCCTGGCTGCTGCAGATCTATTCTCTTATGACAGTGGAAAAAAAATGACTCCGAGCCCAGTGGCTTGGTTGTGGGCTCTTGAGTGTATGCACCAGCACAACAGCCACCCTCCTGTTCTGGAGGGTGAGCTCCAGAACAGCGTGAGCCTCCCCTCCTGCTCTGGGAACATGGCATGCCCTGCCATTTAAAACTCCCCTTAGCACTTTCTAGTGTGAAAAGAGCCATCCAGTCAAACCTGGAGGGAGGAGGGAGTGACCGCCAGCTGTGTCCTCCAAAGGGAGGACCTCTCAGCTGTCTCTCTCCTCCACAAGTTTAGAACTGGTATTTGATTATGGCCTTGTTCCAAACTTAAAGCTCCTGCCCCCAAACTCTCAGATCAGCTCCAAGCAGGAGCCCTAAAAAGGGCAGGTCTAATATGATGGGTTTATAAAAGATGGTTTTTATATAGATACTGTCATTGACTTGCAAATTCAGCTCAGCTGTTATGAAAATGCACTGAGTATAAGCTATATCTCAAATATTCTGTAAGGTCCTAAAAGAAGATATTTGAAAATATCATAGGCAATATCTGCTATAGAAGCAGATTTTCCCCCCCAAAAATAAATAAATCTTAACCATAAGGAACAATATGCTGCAGGCAGTCAAGAATGACTGCAACCAAATGAGGGAAAAATAAAAAATTGACTAAACAAAAAAAGAGTAGAGCTCCAGAGATGGCCAAACCTGAATATCAAACACCCAGCACAAACCAGCAACAAAATGTTATTAATGCCAGAACCAGCGTATTTATGTCTGGTTTCATTTTTTTCTCTGACATTTCAAACAGGCACTCACTGAAAGCCTTTTTTCTCTCCAAAAAATATATCTTTTATAATGTCATTGAACGAGAATCTATAAAATGAAAAATACAGTCAGATGAGACTAATCTTCTCATTCTGTTGTATGTCTTCATTCAGCATCCTCTGATGTCCATGATACAGAGCAGGAGCATCACTTTTAAATGCAGAATTCTAAAACTGTATAAAATAGCATGATAATGCATGCAGTAGAAAAATTCTTGTTGATTGCAGTGATCTGGGGATTTCTGTCCAGCTCTAAAACCATGCAAACATTAGCCTGACAAAAAACTGTGGGTCATAAATGAAGGGTTCTTTAAAATAAGGCAAGTGCAGCAGTAGCATCCTATCGCTTCCTCTGGTGTCAGGGATTGATTCCCAGAGCATACGCATGTGAGTTGCCCAACAAGATTTCCACAGAGTAACCAAAAAGGCACCGAGCTGCCCCTGTACGATGATCAAATGGAAATCTCAGAACGCTCACTCGAGTCAATTTTGTACAGAGCAAAACAGGTGTTTTCATATTCATTATTTATTGACAGTGCCATTGCAGGACAAACACTGACTTTGTAGGTGAGTATTCTATCTGCTGCATCAGCTCATGTGTCTTCAGGTGAGCTCTGGCGGGACGATAGCTGCCTCACTACAGCAGTCCTCAGACGGTGACTCCTCAGTGGCTCTAGCTTGTAGCCCAGAGTGATAATTTGTGCCATCCCAGAGGAGTGAGTGAATATGCCTGCAAGAGGCAGGGGAGGCACCTCAGGAAGGGGATCTCTTGAATCACCCGAAAGTGAACTGTCAGGGTTGGCCTGGAGGCTCTCTGAAGATTGTCATTTAGGAGATTAAACTTTTTTTCAAGGAAAATTTCAGAGTTACACCAAAGCAAGGCGTGCCAAGTGCCTGATTTCGGCATTTTTTCCTAGGCCGGTGTAATGGTCCACTCCTCGGTGGATGCGTGATAGTTCGTTTCAGCTGTGATCCCGAAGTGCAAAAAGAAATGGCTTCAAGCCCAGGGAGTAAAGCTTTCAACATACAATTACTTTATTGGTTCTGCCTGTAAAGCGGCTTGCAACAGAAAGAAGGAAGAATAGGAAAGATGAGATAAAAAAGGGGGAAAGAGGATTATAGCTACCACCACAGGTCCACAGGTGTCCCTATGGTCCTGAATCCAGAGGGCGTTCTTCTGCTTCTTCTTCGACCGTTGTGGTCTCTCGATGGGGAAGATCTTCAAAATTCAGTTACTGAGGAACCATCTTTTATGCTAGGCAGCACACCTTGCTCCTCCTTGGACCCACCTCCACTCCACCTCTGTCCTGTGGAAATGTGCCAATCTCCTCCTGTCTGGAGTAAGGCTTCCACGCATGCCCGGAGAGGAGTGTCTGAGGCGTGGTCAGCTTTGGAGGCGGGTAACTTCTTACCAGGAGGTGTGTTTTTCTATTATGACACTATAATGAGGAAAGTTCAACTGAGGTTCAAAATGTCTTCATCGGTGCTGGCACAGCCAGTGCAATCCATCTTCTTTGACAGCAGCTATGTGGTTTCTTTCGCTTTGCTGCTTCGGTAAAACAGACTTGTACCAGGTAATGACACTGTTTGTACCTTTGTACCATGGCAACGATGCTGCTTGTACCTCAGTCCCGTCTCCAAGGTTTCCATGCCTGATAACAGCCAGCTCAGCGAGCCACTGCAAACTCATGTCAAGACGTTAGTTCAGGTTTTGGGGCCTAGTCACTGATGACAGTGTTGAGACAACACCAGTCTTCTGATTGGCTCTTACAGCCAATATCTCCTAAACTGGAGCCACAACATCCTGACATCTCTTGAGGTCTTCAGCTAGCCCACAGACTGCCCCCAGCAGCACTGCTCACAGGAGGCTGCAGCAGTGCATGGGGTCTCCCCTCCACACACATGGACTGGCCAGATATGTCACAGCATGACAGGGTGACCCATCTCTTGTGCCCCTTTCCTTGAGAAAAACAGCTACGTGCAGGGATCTCTTGGGGAACCTCTATGCGCCATGATACCCACCCAGAAGGGACAGGTTTGAGCAGCCCATAGTGGCCCCTTTGAGCTATACATTTACTGGATGACTTTACAGAACATATCTTCTCAATGGGAGCCAGAGCACAGAAATTCTCTGAACTGCAGCATCACTGATTTGAGCTCCCAGATTACTCAATCAGCACTGCTGAAATGGATTAGTAGGGCAAAACTCCTGTAGCACAGCCTCCAGGGACTCTCGCCACGCCGCTGTTTGCTTCCTGACCATCTGGATCCCCTGCAGACACCACCCTGGATCCTGCCTCAGAGCCCAGGCTCTGCCTGGGGTGAGATTCCCCATCCCACCTCCTTGGGTCCTGCAGGTGCTGCAGGGTGGACTCTCTGCTCCAGATTCCAAACCTTATTATTTCTATAAAGATAAAATGACTGCTTTTAAATCTAAACCCTCTCCCTGTTAGCCTAGTCCCCTTGGAACCACTTGGTTACTTACATGTGCTAAGCTTTTCCAGCATAACAGCTGAAATAATGGCTCAAAATCATAATTTCTGGTTATACCAACACTCAATACAGATCAGAGTCAGTGAAAGCTTAGTGCATTTGCCCAGAATCTTTAAAGCTTCAGCCCATGTCTCTGCGTTTTCTTCTGCGACTCCTTACGCCTGGGACCTAGTGCATATTATCAGCATACTTTTTGGCACACTGAAAATTATTATTTTGGCAGCTTTTTCTTGGTCTGATTGCAGCCTATGTGCCATATGCCAATAAATCAGGTGTTTTTCAACTTTTTGCATCTGGTTCAGTCCATCTGTGTCTGTTGCCTTGTGTCTCCCCCCACTACCTTGTTTTCTCTGTGTATAGGGCAACATCATTTAGCGCTCAAGTGCTTTGATCCAATTCCAGGTATGGACAATCAGTTCCTTCCAAAAAGGTAAGTCACACAGCAGATGCCCGGGAGCAGGTGAGCTGGGAGGAGGACCCACATTTACTCTGTCTTTCTACTGTGTTTGCTTCAGCCATGCAGGGGACTGCAGGCTTCAAGTTCTCCAAAGGCAGCCAGATTTCAAAAAGCCGTAAAGGACCATTACTATTCCCAGGAGGGATTTAGGAAGGCAGCTCCCATTGAGAACTGTGAGGGCCTGGATGGGGCTGTGTTTTTGGCCCTTGCCTTTCTCATGGCAGAACTGACTGCTTCATTTTGATCACCATCATTTCCTAGTGCCTTGTATACCTTCCTGGGGAATAAATTCCTTCTGCCACAGGGCATTTTTCTATTTATTGGTTTCACTTGTTACCTCTTCTTGCTTTGCAAATTTTTGCCCTACAAAGGCAGAGGATTGTGCTCATAGAGCCCCAGATCCTAAATAACCCAACTGCCTTGGCAGCGTGCTCATTGCCAGCCTGGAGGCAGGTTGGGCACCATCTGGTTGGACTGGGACAGTGCCATGGGCTCTGCTTTCCATATCCCATGCCGCAAGGTGAACCCCAGGATGAGCTTTAGCCCAGTGGGGTCTTTCCTTCCGATTGCCATAGGGTCTTCCATGTGGCTCTTCCAATTGCCATAAGCTCTAGGGCTGCCATTCAGCCGTACCAGCTCCATCTGATGTGGCTCCTGCTATGGAAAAACTGCTTTGGTGATCCTCCGTGGGGCCCACAGGCATGTTTAACTGCTAGGAAAGGCTCACAGTCTTAACAAGAAGCCTGAAATAGATGAGAGTGGAAGCTGTTTTGTTGCCTTCCAGCATTTGCTGGCATGTCTGCGAGATGTCCTGCTCCTCTACATCACTTTAACTTCCTTCTCTGGCTGCAGAGTCACCATTTGCCATCATCTTTGGGCACATACGTGCTCTTGTTCATGATTTGCTTGATATCTTTTCACTCACTGAAGCCATCTTTCAGCTCAAAAAGAGAGTATGTGTGTGGCTTTCCTTGGTCAGACATGCTGTTGTCTATTGAAGCCATAAGCTATCCAAAATGCATCCTGGAGATTACTAGTGTTTCTGGAGCGGACTAGCTGAGGAATATCACTTGTGCCCATTTTACACATAAAAACATCTATTCAATAGAGAGGTGAATTTGACTGAAATGGATGTAAGAATGCAATTGTAACCCAAAGGAAGGCTCCTCTAAAACACCGTGTAAATATATTTCTAAACTTTCTAGTGCTACGTGGGGAGATTCATTTTATTATTTATATTTTTTTCTGCCAGCCAGGAGTATTTTGGCTCCAAGGAGGATGGGCAACTGTGCCTCTTTGTGAAGAAACCCTGCTTTTGAAAGACATCAGAGAAGATAGACAAAAGCAAGCAAGGCTTGCAAAACAGCTTCTTTGAGATAACGTTGCCAAGGCAAACACTGCTGAAGATTGATTTGTCTGAGCAATGCGTGGCTTCAGAGAAGTTTGTCTGTCATGAATCATCCATCCCCTGTAGCTTTGCCAGTGACAAGGATTGAAGCATCTGTAATAAAGGTTTCTGCTCAGCTGCTCTGAGGCACTTAAATCGGATTGTGTTTATCTGGGCGCTCCGAGGGCAGTGAGGTGTGCCCCAGGGAGGCAGCGCTGACGATACGTAATGCAGCCTTTAAAATAAAATCCATTTTTGACACTTGAAAAAAAAAATGGCTAGGGAAACGTGTCTTCATTTAAACAGCACAAGGAGCGCTTGTTAGGGGTTGGGTCTGAGCTTCATCTGAGCACTGAGGAGGCGCAGGGGTGACCTGGGCCACCGGCAGCTGAGTCCCCAGCTGCACTAGCAAAGTAGTTACACTCATACAAAATGAGAGAAATCCACTGGAGAATCAGGGCTTTTTTCAGTAAACGTAACTCTATGAAGTCTGTAACTGCATAGGTTCAAATCTTCTTGGCTTTTGCCAGCAACAAGCTCAACCATGTGTCAGTCAATGTCAATAACATTCCAAATGTTTTTGAGAATAAATAGCAATGAAGCAAAAGGCAATGTCTGCTCTTGGATGGTAAAATTTAAAAAAATAGCTAAAGTGCCCAATCTGGCTGTTGACAGATCATTGATTTTCTGAATTGATGTGAAACCAATGATCCTGAAAAACGGAGATAAACAGACAGATGTTTCAGGTTTTGTGTCATACCCAGACTGTTCTGTAAGTAAACTCATAATATGTTTATCTCAGAAAAGGAGCCAAAAATCACCAGTTTCTTGAGTATGTGTATAACTTGCATGCAAATCACGCTTCCCAGCAAAGGCTAAAGCTGCACAGGCAGTTTGATTAAACAATCAATTGTATCCATATAAGCCAAAGGAAGCATAGCTGTGAAAAGAAGCTCATTTAAACACAGTCAATATTTGATATTCCTTCTCTGTAACCAGTGCCAAATGGAAGATGTTTTTAGATTCTCAATTAGGTAATCATGGCAGTTCTGTCAAAGAAAATTGCCTACCTTCAACAAAGTATTGTGCCATCTTGGTTCTTAGCTCTTGCAGATCCTGACATTTTATTTTGATCATAATGATGATTATCCCCAGCTACAATCTGCCTTTTCATATTGAACATTTCAAAATGTTTTTGTTGAAGCAGACATTCAATTTGTCCAATTTTGAAACGACTGGAAGATTACATATTTGAAGCCATGTTCAAGTCAAAGAAATTAGGAAATAAGAGCAAGTAAAAGACTGAGGAAATGCCTCAGCTCTACTTTTCAAATCTCTATGCTGTAGTACAGCATGCAGTTACAGGATTCAGATACTATCTTTATAATAGTTTCTTCACCACTATAAAATTAGGCCACAATGTATTGTAGATTTATCTAGTGCTTAGGACATTGTAGTCTTATCCTCTATGGTTGTTTAGTGCCCTATGAGTCATTCAGTATGTTACTGAAGGAAGAGAGAGAGTCAGGAGAACTTAGAGTTAGTGCTAACCAAAACAGAGTTATGAAGCGTTAGGCTCTGAAAATATTATCTATCCTTCATGCAAAGGGCCAAACAGTTTAGATAAATTATTACTTAACTGCTGTTTAAACATTTCAACTTCTAAGTAAAAGCAAACGGTGGATTTTTTTCTTCGGTGTTTTTTTGCTGATTATCAATCTTGCATTTAAAACTCACTCATATACACTAGTCAATGAGGAACAAATTGCCATAACTGTTTTAATGGAGTTACGGCTTTGCCACATCCTGACCCATGTACTTCTTCTGAAGTCATGCCTGTACAGCAAAGAAAAGAGGACACTTATTCATCAGCTGCTGTTGAGGGATCCCTGATGAAATCTCGTGGACTTCTGTGAGGTCAGCTTTCCATTGGCAAACGTCTTTCTTTCACTTTTTTAAAATTCTGTTGACAAGCATCAGTTGGTTTCTTGCATCACCTTCTAGACAATGTCATTCAAAGCTCTATCCAGGCTCTAGCTGATTTCAGCAAACAGAATTGTCTTACATTTCTTCTTTTAATTGATTCCTTCTTCTCAGCCTTAAATAATTGTTAAAGAATTTCACCACACTGTGGGTGCCTCTAGGTTTGCTTTATTAACAACTCAGAGTTGGGCCATCACCTCAGTGAGTGGCCAGTGGCTAACAAAATACATCTTCTGTATGTATGATTCTACACAACATTACATAATTGATATGTAATCATAAGGGCAAACTTTGGCCTTTTCAAACAATTACTAGGGGAAATCCCGTGGACAAAGCTGTTTGAAGGTAAAAGTGCCCAGGATAGCTGGTCAGCATTCAGGGACTGCTTCTACCAAGCTCAAGATCAGAGCATCCCGACACGTAGGAAGTCAAGGAAGGGAGCCAGGAGACCTGTGTGGCTAAACAGGGAACTGCTTGGCAAGCTCAAGTGGAAGAAGAGAGTTTATAGATCATGGAAGGAGGGGCTGACCGCTTGGGAGGAGTACAGGGCTGCTGTCAGGGGATGCAGAGAGGTAACTAGGAAAGCTAAGGCCTCCTTAGAGTTAAACCTGGCAAGAGGGGTCAAGGACAACAGGAAGAGCTTTTTCAAATACATGGCAGATAAAACTAACACCAGAGGCAATGTAGGCCCACTACTGAATGGGGTGGTTGCCCTGGTGACAGAAGATACAGAGAAGGCAGAACTACTGAATGCCTTCTTTGTCTCTGTCTACTCTGTCGGGGGCTGTCCTGAGGAGTCCTGTTCCGCTGAGACCCCAGATGAAGATGAAGTCAAGTCAATGGATGAGTTTGCCTTAGTTGATGAGGACTGGGTCAGAGACCAGTTAAGCAACCTGGACATCCATAAATCAATGGGTCCAGATGGGATGCACCCACGGGTGCTGAAGGAGCTGTCTGAAGTCATTGCTGGACCACTCTCCACCATCTTTACCAAGTCTTGGGAAACAGGTGAGGTGCCTGAGGACTGGAGGAAAGCAAATGTCACTCCAGTCTTCAAAAAGGGCAAGAAGGAGGACCCGGGTAACTATAGACCGGTCAGCCTCACCTCCATCCCTGGGAAACTGATGGAACAGCTTATCCTTGGTGCCCTCTCAAGGCATATCAAGGATAAGAGGGTTATTAGGGGCAGTCAGCATGGCTTTTCCAAGGGGAAGTCATGCTTGACCAACCTCATAGCCTTTTATGAGGAAATAACGAGGTGGATGGATGATGGCAGAGCGGTAGATGTGGTCTACCTTGACTTCAGTAAAGCATTTGACACGGTCTCCCACAGCATCCTCATGGCTAAACTGAGGAAGTGTGGACTGGATGACCGGATAATTAGGTGCACTGGGAACTGGCTGAAGGAGAGAAGCCAGAGAGTCGTAGTCAATGGGGCAGAGTCCAGTTGGAGGCCGGTAACCAGTGGAGTGCCTCAAGGGTCAGTACTGGGGCCCATATTATTCAATATATTCATCAATGATTTAGATGAGGGAATTGAGTGTACTATCAGCGAGTTTGCTGATGACACTAAGCTGGGAGGAGTGGCTGACACGCCAGAGGGCTGTGCTGCCATCCAGAGAGACTTGGACAGGCTGGAGATTTGGGCAGGGAATAACTTAATGAAATACAACAAGGGAAAGTGTAGGGTCCTACATCTGGGCAGAAACAACCCCAGGTTCCAGTATAGGATGGGGAGCTACCTGTTAGAGAGCAGTGTAGAGGAAAGGGACCTGGGGGTCCTGGTGGACAGCAGGATGACCATGAGCCAGCACTGTGCCCTTGTGGCCAAGAAGGCCAATGGCATCCTGGGCTGTATTAGAAGGGGGGTGGTTAGCAGATCGAGAGAGGTCCTCCTTCCCCTCTACTCTGCCCTGGTGAGACCGCATCTGGAATATTGTGTCCAGTTCTGGGCCCCTCAGTTCAAGAAGGACAGAGAGCTGCTGGAGAGAGTCCAGCGTAGGGCAACTAAGATGATTAAGGGAGTGGAGCATCTCCCTTATGAGGAAAGACTGAGGGAGCTGGGTCTCTTTAGTTTGGAGAAGAGGAGACTGAGGGGTGATCTTATTAGCGTTTATAAATATATAAAAGGGGAATGTCATGAGGATGGAGCCAGGCTCTTCTCAGTAGCAACCAATGATAGGACAAGGGGTAATGGATTCAAGCTGGAACACAAGAGGTTCCACTTAAATTTGAGAAGAAACTTCTTCTCAGTGAGGGTGACAGAGCACTGGAACAGGCTGCCCAGGGAGGTTGTGAAGTCTCCTTCTCTGGAGACATTCAAAACTCGCCTGGACGCCTTCCTGTGCAACCTCATCTAGGTGTTCCTGCTCCGACAGGGGGATTGGACTAGATGATCTTTTGAGGTCCCTTCCAATCCCTAGCATACTGTGATACTGTGATACTGTGATATTTCTGTCTGGCAAGCTCTTAGTGTTTCTTTAAAGTCTCCCAGTTCTTCATTCTTCAGTAGTTCCAAAAGTTCATTAATTTTCAGCTGACTCTTATCATGCCATTCCAGTTCCTCTTCTGAAGTTGTAGCTCAGTGGTCATATAGTCTTCAAGCACCTCCATTCCATTGATCAACTTTACACAATTACCTCTATTCTTCAACCATTCTATGATTATTCACAAAATATATATAAAAAATCTAACAAGGCCTAAGTTATCTAAATCACTTAAAAGCTTATTTCTTTTACAATTGCTTATTTCTTTTACAATCATATACACAGGAAAAAATTAGTTGTGCTGACTGTCATATGTTTAAAAAGTCATTGTGATATGATTAGAGGCCAGAGTTAATAGAGTCTAATGCTACTCGTATCCCAGGGTCCTGCTTTCAAAAACAGAAAATAGCCTAATTCTGTCCCCCCGTGGGTGGGACAGGCTGTCCAAATTGCAGTACATTTTATCCATTTCTGATGTCACTTAAAAAAAAAAAAAAAGAAAAGCATAGGAAGTCTGCAGTACAGCACTTTACCTGGGATTTTCAGGCATGCATAGATGCGGTGAGATACAAGTACGAGCCCTTCTTCAATGAAATGGTGAATGGTGTAGTATTTATTACAATACCCTTTAGAAATCATTGATGGTTGTGCAGAGTTTGATCTGACAAAAGGAGGATAAAGCTTTGGTCTTAAGTGGCAGCATCCTGAAAATAACAGATGAATTAATCTTTGCTTAACACATCTCAGCGCAAGGATTTTGCTTCATGTAGTCGAGGCCTTGCTATAATTAAAGCTAAATTAAGAAACAGGTGAAACAGACTCCACTAAATAATGTAATATAGATTGTAATAAGGACTGACTCCTCTTAATGCAAACCCATTACTGTTCTTCTGAATGTTATCATATGGTACTCCCCCTCCCTCTGAGGCCATTAGTCCTGTAGACGCTTCTTAACTACATGTACATGTTTTGAAGATGATCAAGACCCATGTGGTGATGATTGGTTTTGTCCCAACCAAATGAGAACAGCAGACACTTAAAAGATAAAGTCAACTTCTTCATAGTTGGGCTTCACTGTATATTACATGGCCAATCCAAACTCCGTCTGAAAATTCATCTGAGGATTTTGAATGAATTCTGAAATATGTTCAAAACCATTTTTCTCATTCCTAAATTTTTGTGTAATATCTAGCCAAATTACATGCCAGCAAATAGAAATTCGTTTTCTACGCTGGCCAAGAAAATGAGCTGAAATTCTTTCCAGCAGAAGAGGACACAAAGCCGGCTTCCTATTGCATGAAAGGCGAACTTTCTTTTATTTATTTTGTTAAGTCCACAGTGAGCATAGAGCTTTTTGAGAAAGACGTATTTTATGAGGAAAGAGAGAACCAAAATTCTGGAAATCGGTGTATTGATTAGTGTCCTTAGCTAGAGAGCAGAGCCAGGGCCAGATCCCTACTGCTACTGAATTGTTCACTTGAGTCTCAGTCTCCCGTGTGGGAGGCAGAGAGTAGAGGAAAGAAAGAGGAGGAAAAGGAGAGGGAAATAAATAGCTCTAGATAGCTGAAGAAATTTTCATTGAACTAATACATTCTTTCAACAAATGTTTTCATTTCCCTGCATTTTCTCTGTCCCCATCAGTCTTAGGAGGTCACTGGTCTTTTATGCAGAGGTGAGGACGCTGGCAGGGAGCAAGCAGGGGAAGCATGGGGCACGACAGGGAGAAGCCGCAGTGAATGGGATCAAGGCAAAGATGGGATTGTATTGATGTGTTTGTCAGTAGAGACTTACCAAAACCAACTATTTTTGCTTGAAAGATGAGAAAAGGAAGAACACCAGAGTTACCAGGCAAGCTGAGAACTCTGATATAACAGCTGATGCATTTAACATCGTGTTCTTTATATGTCTTGATCAAGTATGTAAAGTTTTTACACTTAATCTGAAGAGCTAACGTTTTTTAATAACTTCCTCTTCTACTGCATGAAAAAAACAAGCAAAACCGTAAATGAAACTAAGGCACTTTCCATTTTTTCATTGTTTCAGATGATGGAAAACTGTCCTTTGATGAATTCAAAGCTTACTTTGCTGATGGAGTTCTGAGTGGAGAAGAACTGCATGAACTTTTTCACACAATCGATACACAAAATACTGAGTAAGTGTCCCCTTCTTACAATTAGAGTGATACTCTCTGTACCTGAGAATGGAAAAAGAAGACATCAGGTTGATTTTAGAAAACAAGTCTGAGAAAAAAGCTGCTTCAGGGAAGCCAGGCTGTGTCAAAGGACTCTAAATTGTACAAGTGAAGTGTTTCTAAACCTTGTAGAAGTATCTACATATTCCAATAAATGTGAGTTGGGTACTGAGAACACAGGGCAGATACTGAATGCCTTTTTTGTTCTCCACCCTAGAAAGTAAAGAAAAGGGCTTGTGGCTTCCTTGAGGCTTAAATATGAGTTCCTCAATTCTTGGTTCTTCTTCGCTGATTCACTACCTGAGATGAATACTTGGAGCAGATGTTGAGCAGAGAAAAAATAAATGAAACAATCATAGTAAAGAGCACAAAAAGCCATCCTGTCTGGTGCTGGCATGGTTATTGTGTTGATGTAGTCACTTAGGCTGTTTGGACAGCCCCATGACTGTTTGGACAGCCCTGTGACTGTTTGGCTTAACAAGGCCTCAGGTTGAGGGTGTGAAGAACCTTACTTACTGCTTTCAACACAGCTGAACTTGTGCATTGCATGCTCTCTTAAGCTAACTTTTCCTTATCTACAGTGGTTAAGGTTAATTGAAAACTGGATGAATGGCCAGGCCCAGAGGGTGGTGATCAATGGCACAAAGTCTAGTTGGAGGCCAGTAACTAGTGTTGTACCCCAGGGGTCAATACTGGGTCCAGTCCTGCTGAACATCTTAATTAACTATCTGGATGATGGGGCACAGTGTACCATCAGCAAGTTTACTGATGACACAAAACTGGGAGGTGTGTCTGATATGCCAGAAGGTCACGCTGCCATCCAAAGTGACCAGGGGAAATGAGCTGACAGGAACTTCATGAATTTCTACAAGATGTGCAAAGTCCTGCACTTGAGGAAGAACAACCCCATGCACCGATATAAGCTGGGGGCCACCCAGCTGGAAAGCATCTTGGCAGAAAAGGACATGGGGGTTGTGGTGGACACCAAGTTGAACATGAGCTAACAACGTGCCCTTGCTGCAAAGAAGGTAAATGGTATTCTGAGTTGCATTAGACAAAGTATTGCTGGCAGGCCAAGGGAGGTGATCCTTCACCTCTGCTTAGCACTGGTGAGGCCACACCTGGTGTAGTGTCCAGTTCTGGGCTCCTCAGTACAAGAGAGACATGCACATGCTGGATAGAGTCCAACAATGGTCCACAAAGATGATTAAGCGACTGGGGCATCTCTCCTATGAGGAAAGGCTGAGAGAACTGTGACTGTTTAGCCTGGAGAAGAGAAGGCTTGGGGGGGACCTCTTCAATGTATATAGATATCTCAAGGGAGGGTGCAAAGAGCCAGGCTCTTTTCAGTGGTGTCCAGAGACAGGACTAGAGACAATGGGCACAAAGTAAAATACAGGAAGTTCCCTTTGAGCATTAGGCAACACTTTTTTACTGTGAAGTCGGCCAAACATTGGCACAGGTAGCCCAGATTGATCATGGAGGCTCCATCCTCCTGGAAATATTGAAAAGCCATCTGGACATTGTTCTGGGCAACTGGCTCTAGGTGGCCCTGCTTGAGCAGAGGGAGTTAGACCAGATGATCTTCAGAAGTCCCTTCCAGCCTCAGCCATCCTGTGATTCTATGACTGAAAAAGAGAATTAACTCCCCTTTTATTTGCTTTCTGGCCATCAGCAGTTATTCGCAGCAAATGTCTCCCATTTATTGTCATTTAGGAGGGTGTTACTGAGCTAGTGGTTTTTAAATTGGACTATTCCCGGGGCAGAGAAGGGCCCAAGGAGAGGCCGTTTATTTCTTTTGTGAAGAGGTTATAAAGACATCATGTAACAATAATGGAGTGGATTGTGATTCTGTTTACAAGGAGCAAGTACACAATAAGTCAGTATTGCTTTTCTCAGCTGCATAGAGGGGAGCAACAAGTGTTAAGATGTTATCACAGCCCTGCTCCCAGGTAGGAGCAGTGTAACAGGATCTTATCTCATCCAATGTCAAACTCTGTTGTATCTCTGGAGTTTTTTACCTCCCAAAGGAAAAAAACCCAACGCGCTGTTATTTTGTATTTCATCTACCTCATAAACATCCAGACACTACATCATGGTAAGACATTAGTAGCCTTGTTCCTCAGACACATGAATTTGGTCATCACCTTAATACTTTAGGACTCTCCTGTTACCCCAGGTAGCTCCAGACAGGCCTTTCCCCTTGGCCAGTTCTTCCTGACAGTGACTCTCCTATGGCTTTTTCTACTTTGGATGTCTGTGTCACAGCATCACACCCCTTCTTGTTCCCCTCTTCCTCAGCTTGTGCCACTCCTCCTCCAAAAACACCCAGTTCTTGTGCCAGTTGTGTATCAGCCCCAAATGCCGACCCAAGCCCAGGCCCATCACCCTGGATGCCTGTTCAATGACCAGGCGTGATGCTGGCCATTGACACGACAATTCCTTGCAGCAGAAGGCCTTGCAGCTGAGGGCTCTTTCAGGAACCATCTCAAAGCTCATTCTTCTGAAGGAACCTCACTGAAGGCCTTGTGTGCTCAGAACCTTGCCCATTTTTTCCACCATTATCACCTAGTCTAATGAATATATTCTCTGTCCTTGCAAACTTTGCCTCCCTCTAATCCAGGTGGAATTCTTAAACAACTTCAGCTTTTCCAGAAAGTGTGAAGAAAGAAATCAATTGAAGTCTGAAATCTGATCAAAGTTGCACAAGTGTATGCTAGGGAACATGTATGTCAGTTTATGATCAATTATGAACATCTTCCAGGATGATAAACACCAAGATTTTAAAAAAAGTTTCTAGGTTTTCATTAGCCAATATACAACTATTAAAAAAAAAAAAAATTAAATTAATTCAGATATTAACTATTTAAACTTCCTTATTTCTAGCCATTGAAATATACAGTCTATATGCAGAACTACATTTCTTTGCTGTCTTAAGAGCTTGTATGCTTTTTTTGCAAAGGTGTCTGAAGTACTTTTCATGAGCAGTATTGTCTGTGTGATTATATGGAGCCATGAAATGCCTACAGTTAGGAATCCTCATTTGGATCTGTTCTCTGCAGTCCTAAAAGCATTCAAATAGACATCTAATTCATATAAACAGAGGAATATATCCCTTAAGAGTAAATGCCTAAATAACTCTGTAGATCTATTTTTAGCTCTGATCTCCCTTATGTTTCTGTAAATCAGGCATAACCTCCCCAGAGTCATTAGATTTAAGACAGCACAAATGGAAGTATGGAATTGGACTCTTAACCCCAAGACCATCCTAAAGCATCCGGTAGCCATCCTGTGTTGAAGACTCTTGGTACTAGAATGCAACAAAGACTGAGAAACAGGTTTCCCAGATGTATTGTTCTCTTTAACAGACATCACAGGAGAAGCAGCAATATGAACAGGTTAACTCTTATCATAAGAAGAGAAGACTGTCATTATTTCCCTAATTTCCCATATTTCCCTAATTTGTCAAAAGTAGTTACATGCTATAAATTCAAAGCAGAAGGTTGCAGAAATACTGCTAAATAAATAGGTAAAGTGTGCAGAAGAAATGTGTAACATTTTAAGTTCCTTGAGTTTCTTAAAATCAGTGGCAAAGTCTGAGAAACAACTATGATCTTGAACAAATACAACGCATGCAGTCTACCTAATCCTAGCAAAATGAATCACATGCGTCTTGGAGCACCATGGGAATTTGCTTAGCAGATTAAGAGCCTTCACAAAAAAAAAATAACCCAGAGTCAGACTCATTTCAGAGTCAAAGACTCATTCATACAGCTTTGGATTTCCTCCTGTGTACCACGTATCTGCATGAGAGTGGTTTTATTTTACCATGATTCCGTTTGCCTGCATTTGTCAGGGAGCATCCTGGTAAGGGCAAATATCCTCAAGGACTATGTAAGATTTCTAAGAAGAAAGATAGATGTTCTACATCTATTTTTTCTTTCTTTTTATTTGTAAAGCTTTTTTTTTTAATTTGTAAAATATTTTTATTTGCATTTTTTTTTATTATTTTTCTCTTTAGCAGGGAATATCTGGTCCTAAAATATATGTAGAAAAGTGAGAATAATACTACGTTTTTCCTCCTGGGAGATAGGCGTACCTGAAGAATAAGTGCGACTTTGTCGAATGCCACAGTTAGTTATTAGCTGAGAACAAGTAATGAAACCGGTACAGCAGCCGTCTGAGAGAGAGATCATTCTCACTGTCCAGGAAAACACTGGCAAAAAACAGAGTGCAGAAGTCACAGAGAATACGTACTGTGAAGGATCATATTTTCATGTATTTCAGGGAGCTGAACAGGTGGAAGAATAAGCAAACCTACTAAATCACCTGTTCCAACCAGAAGAAAGGGTGCTTTCTATTGACTGGTTAACATTTGTTATAGAGTAGAACCTGGATATAGATAATAAGGAAACATGCTTAAAGCTTAGATTTAAAACAGCAACAAGAAGCTTTTTGAGCATGTGTTTTCATGAAGTCTTTAACTGATAAAAGGCTTAGTGCCTCACTTAGCAGCCGAAAAGCCTTGATCTTTAACAGAGGCAAATGTATTTTAAAAGCTTTCCCTTGGCACCTTTGAAAGGTTTTGAGAACCCTGCCTTCATGCAGGCAGCAAAATGGAGCATGCCAAATATCGGATATAGCAAAGAGGGACAGCATGGGCAGTATAATATAAATTCCTTGTTAGTACAGCTTTCCAGCAAAAGTCACATGAAGCAGATATAATAAGGAGGGGAAAACTTTACTCGCTGGCATTTGCTAAAAAGGGCAGATTACGTAAAATGTCTCAAATTAGCCAGCTGGCTAAGAAAAGCAGCAAAATGTTTATTGAACCTTGGGAAGTTTTGTAATGCATGATTGTACATATCAAACAATCCCCAAACCACCTATTTTGTGATATTTTCACTTGCAAATTACCCAAGGGAATGAAATTAAAATCATGGTTTGTGCCTATAATTGCTAAGTAGTTTACAGCTGTTTTTTAGCAGGGGAGGGTGAGAAATTCCACTCGGTTGTGTATCTAGTGGGAGAAGATTTGCACAGATTATATTGTCTTTCTTATCCAGTTAAAATACTGACTTTGTTAAACTCTGGGCAAATCGTTTATCTTCTCTCTGCTTCACTTCACTGTTTACAAAATGCAGACTGTAGTTCCCTATCCCAGAAATATTTTGTAAGCATTGAGATTACGCAGTGATTTACGCTATGCGTAAAGGCCTAGGACAGAGATGACTGGGGAAGCATGTCATGATCTGCCGGGTCATTGCCTGGAGTATCTCAAGATTTCCTACCCAGCTTGTCACAAGAGCAGACTTTGGGTTGTTTCTACCCGCATTAAATCTTTTAGCTCTGCCAGCGTTCAAAACCTCCCAGTCTGTGTGCGTGAGTCTTTGTACTTCAAAGCCAGAAGATAAAAAAGGAGAGGTGGCCTTGGGGTGATATCCACGGGCTGCAAGCTCAGGAAATCTGAATTCCCTTCTCAGCCCTACTGAAGCAATCTTTAAAAAAAAAAAAAAAAAAAAAAAAATTCAAAGCATAAAAGACTTACACTGGCTTAACACTTTTAAAGGAACTAAATTAACTGGGTATTAACCCCCCCTGTTACACGGGTCCTACTGTCAGTCTTGTTGAAGAGAGACTTAGAAGATTATTAACTTTTAAAAAGACCAAGCCCAGCTAACATAACATACCTGTAACAGAGCAGATAGGCTATGGAAAACTGCTAAAATGAGCAATTACCATTTTCAATGTGATAGCAGGGCAAATAATAGGGGGTTTAACTTCCCAGTAATTAAGGTCGCGTCTGCCTAACCAACTACCATCTCTTCACCTTGCTATTTGGTGCAGACAGGTGTTAGCTTTTTACAAAGCAAAAGAAGAGTCAATTGGTACTGCAGTGACCGGAATCACCAGGGAAAAAAAAAAAGATGAGTAGGAATTAGTTACCACCACATAAAGTTCTCAAAAGATAGGTGGAATAGGAATTCGTTATGCCAGGATGAATTCATATTTACAATTAGTTTAGAGTCTAAAGTACAGCTTATTCACCCAGGATCGTCGCTTTTACTGAAAATTTGCATTAGATCTTTCCTCAGTACATCATTTGGACATATATTTTTCAATTTATGAATATACTTATGTTAGGCTGGCTATTTTTTTTTTTCTATTTCATAAAATCTACATTACTTTTTTATAACATTTTAAACATTAAATACCGGTTAAGACGCACCTACAAATTGATTGCTTGATTGTTTAAACTGTCATTCCTTTTTCCTTTTGGTACAGACTGAAACAAATGTATAAATTAATATGCATTAGGTAAAAAATAGATTAATAATGATGGACAACCAGATTAGGTAAAGCAGTGTGTCCATGCAAAAAGGAAGTGGTTTTTCCCCCATATTTTAGTACTGCTACAATGTTTTACCTCTCTTGAAGGTGTTGTAATACAAGAATTATATTTGTAAGAGCTGGCAATCAAAAAGATAAATTGTAACCAGTTGAATTTGTGGAAGGGTCTTCTGTTAACTGAACCGTAAGCCAATATAATAGTTTTTTGGAAGTGTTTCCCAGGGCTGTCAGGGAGGGTGACAACACACAGCTCGTGGAGGACATGGTTTGCAGGTCATAGCTGAAGTAATTTTGAAGCTGAAGACACACATGCTCAGCTGTCTTGGAGTATCCTAGTTATTAATTCCTTGGTGAAGTGAACATGAAACACTCATTTTGCTTGGGTAGCAATTTGTACTACCATGGCACGAGGGTAAATCAATAACACACAGCTCAAGGCAAAGGCTATCAGTGATGGATGCTCAAAGCCATCTGAAGACAGGAATCATAGAATGGTTTAGGTTGGAAGGGATCTTAAAGATCACCTAGTTCCAACCCCCCTGCCACGGGCAGGGACACCTCCCACTAGATCAGGTTGCTCAAAGCCCCATCCAGCCTGGCCTTGAACAATTCCAGGGATGGAGCTTTCACAACTTCTCTGAGCAACCTGTTCCAGGGCCTCACCACCCTCAGAGTGCTAAATCTACCCTCTTCCAGTTTAAAGCCATTACCCCTTGTACTATCAGGACTTCACTAGGAGAAGTGAGATGGTGATATTTTAAGTACTTTAACAACATAAGCATCATTCCTACTGCCTAGTTTGTATCTTAACATTTCTATGAGTGCTCATCTGGTTTCTAAATCCAATGTGTGCATATGTTCAGGGCAGCTCCCTGGGGGTTGTAATACTGCTGAAGAAACTATTTAAACTCCCAATTATCCCAGCTCAGAAAACCACAACTTGTGGGGTTAGCGCTCTCTAAACAATTAATAGATTGCATTACCTGAACTTCACATCTGCCCTTACTGAATGCTAAAAAGCGTGCATACAAGACAGCTTCAAAGGAGGTGGTTTGGTGGAAATATAGCTGTTTGGCTTACATGTATTATTGCCTGAATAATTGTACTGGAAGTAGAGAAAAGTATCAGCAGCACAGGATTTTTCATACACGGAGAGAAGTACGCAGGAAAAGTTTGGAATTTGTGGCTTATGGGGTGAATGCTTTTACAGCCCATTTCCTAGGTAAATCAGCCCCTGCCTAATTTTAATGTCAACTCTCACGAGCCCATGTTTCAGCAGAGCAAGAATCCCTGACATGGTTAATGGTTTAGTGAATAGGTTTTAGCAGTCATTGCAAATGTAAACCTCCCTTTTATTCTTATCCTTCTCCCTTCCCTCCCCCTGCTCATAACTTTTATGGAAATTGTTTTTGCATAATGGCTTCCTCAGGGGAAAGGTGTCAGAAGATAATGAGAAGATTTGGCAAAGTTACAAATTAAGAGATATGCAGAAGATCTCGAGGGGATTCAGTCTGCAGCACTGCTGGAGCGATAGTGCGATAAATGCTTCACTGATTACTGACTCATACGAGTCAGTGGGGAATCAGACTTGTTTTTCTCACTTTTCTCATTGGTAAAATGAAGTCCTCAGCCAGGACCTTAGTTACAGGGTAGGAGGGATGGTAGAGCTATTGAGGCAGAGCTGGGGCACCGGCAGCCTCCCAAAGGCAGGTATCCCATTAAGCCTTTGTATGTGGGACAAGTTAAACTATTCACAAGCCAGAGATGAGATTGGTGAGGACCTGACAGTCTTGGCCACCTGCAGCTCTGAGCTTATGGTGGTCATTTGGGAGAGTCTGTCATGCTGCATGTACGGCACGTGTAGGGATGGCACTATGGAGAGACGCCTACTCTCACATGTGTATGTATCAGCAGGGTGTCTAAGAGTCCGTTATAGTCAATGAAGTCACCTAAGAAGTAATACTGCTCGCCCCGGCTTCAGCGCTGTTACCCAGGTGTAAGGCCTTTAAGATACTCCCACCTGAAATAATAGCACAAGGTGGACAGGATAGCACAGGAGATGCAGTTGGGACATTGGTGGTGGGAGAATTGCTAGAGCATCTGAAACAACACTAGGTACCTGTGTTATATCCAGTTACTCAGGCTCCTGCTAGCTGGTCCATGGAAAAGCCCCCAGCTCCGTTCAATGCAATGGGGTTCCTCTTCTGGGCAGGGGAGGTTGGACACCCAGTACATGTATGGACATCTACATTTAGGACTCTGAGCCCCAATGTGAATCCACCTCCCTCCCACCTGCCCAGGTCTTTGTTATCAGAGCCCTAGCTCTTCCCTCGGGTCAAAAGAGAAATGCTGAGATCATCTGACCTAATAGCAAACTCCAAAAGGATGCCGATTTGATGTCTGAGAGCAAGAGGTTGGTTAGCATTATGCTTGCCATTATGGGAACCCATCCGACTGCATGAGCCTGCAACCCAGTACTGTGCACTCAAGCTAAAATTAAATGCATGTTGTATGGGACCCCCGTGCTTCCTTCAAGACTCCCTGGTTGTAAAGGTAACAACAACAAATCCTCAGTAGATTAACATTAGTCGAAGGATAGTAATTATCCATGCTTTGGATGGTTTGCTTTTGTTTCAGTTGGAAGGCATGTTTTAGTCTCATGTTATTGCTAATTTATCACGGTTCAATACAAGTGCACAGAAAAAAAATAACGAACTTCTAAGTACAATGAGGAAAAAAAAGAGATTTATTAAAAACAGCATGAGATACAGACAGGCTCTTTAATGAGGTGAACTGCAGGTGAGTGAAAAGTGTTTTTTCTAGAAATGAATGATTGAATGCAAAAAATTGCAGGTGGAAAATAATACATTGGATTTTGATCAGTTTTTAAAACTAGATCCTTTAGGTTAAATAAGAATTTCAGGCACATGGTGCAACGCTGATGTCAAAAAGTGTGTTTGCTACTACTTAAGAGACATACTTGCAGCTATGGGCTTTAACTGTCAGACTTTTCAAGCCAACAGCTACAAAAATCAGTTTGGAAATGAAGTACAGAGAAAAAGGCAAGATACTGATCAGAATAAGCTGATTATATAGTTTAAGATTTCGTGACTGAACAAAACAAGTTCACTGAGAATGATTTACACAGTCTTGATGCTGACGGATCCTCTGGTCAAACAGACAAGATGCAAATAGAGTTGCTTGGAAATTTTCCATATGAATGGTTATTTTTAATGGGAAATTCAGCTTTCTGCAGAAAAAATATGAGACTCACTCACACTGGGAAAGTCAAATGGTAATGAGTCGTTTCAATTGCATTGACCTAAACGGAGCTGACCTAGAATGTTTCATTTCAGTTCAGTTCTTCAGAAGTTACCATTGGCTTCCTAGCAGTGAGCTCACTGCTTAATGGTAGGTGTAGTTTGAGGGCCTAGTCCCTTCCATGATCTGGGTCTTCCAGAGAACCACAGCCATTTTGGCATCTTTATCAACGTGTGCATTTTCAAGGAGTTTAATAAACCAAAATAAACATATTATTTTGTGTAACGATAAAGAATTTCATCTCAATTAAAAAAAAAAAAAATCATTTTGGGGAAAAACAGAAGTTGAAACACTATCATCCTCTACAGAGTGAAAACTCTGAAATTTGCTCCTTTTGGAAAAAGAGCTGCCATGATGTTACCTCTCATCTCCTCCTTTAGATTGGTGTGATGCAGGCTGTATTAAAAAATCTCAGCTCTGTAGCCCTTGTATAGTTCTCTGCAGATTTTAGCACGCACTGCAACTTTTAACAATATTATTAAGACTCTTTCAGCAACACAGAGACTGTTCTACCTGAGATGGTAAGGGTGGCTAACCAGATATGTAGTCATTGCATCCCTGTAAGTCATTGCCTAATGCAAAGGGCTATAGGGTTTTCTTTTCAGACAAGTTGTTAGTCAGTAAAAAACCCATCATTCTCTCCTGCAGTCCTGCCACACGCAGAGCAGCAAGTGATGATTCTGAAGTGATCGCCTGGCCTGGAGCTAAGCATAAGCAAACTAGGCAATTATTTAGAGCAGCAAAATGCAGGACATTAAAACAACCGTGACCCCACTGCCTGTATCAGAACCCCGAAAGCCAAGCTGGCTGCTGCCTTTGAAAGGCCAGAGGGTGCTGCCTTTGAAAGTCCAACTAGCCCTGGGGTTGAAGAGCAGCAGCGTCCTCAGGGCGGTGAGAAGTTTGGCTTCCCAGGGACCAGCCCCGGGAGCTCTGCACCACTTTTGCCCCTTCCTCCTCTCCCTTTTTTGAGGGAAGAGGCCAATGGCTGGGCTTGTCCCAACTCCGCATCCTACTGACGGGAAAAGGCACTTTTGCCTCCACTGATAAGAAACCTTGAACAAACCTGAGCGAAGAGGTCTTTGCTGTTGCAAAGGAGCTGTGAAGCAGAATATCCTTAAAATGGAAGTACACACATAAGACTCCTTTGCACAACACTCTCTGTAGTGTTGGAGCACTTATCTCGTTTTGCTGACTTGAAGTGGGATGGTATGCAGGCTTTCTTGTTGCAAAGAGCTTACAGCTTTTTTTGGCTGATATTGCCCATGGATGACTATTCAGGTACCCTTGCACAGTCCAAGTAACACGTAATTCCTTTCAGTGACAAATTATATGCTTCTATTTAACACTAGGAGATAGCAGCCTCAATCTTTCCTCCCTAAAACCAAATTTAGCAGAGAGATGTGCAAATGGGACCCAAAAAAGAGTTGGTTCAAGCCTCTGAAATAAATCCTTCTCATATCTGAGAATGAGGAGAGATCTGAAGAAGAAAGCAGTATCTTTCTCCAGCTATGGCAATCATGGCAATGAATTTCCTAAATTAAGTTAATTCATGAAGTCTTTCATATGCTTTAGATGCCAGAGGCTGTACTTTATATATATATATTCCTGTACTGAAGATATGTCATAGAATCATACAATGGTTTAGGTTGGAAAGGACCTTGAAGATCATCAAATTCCAACCCCCCTGCCATAGGCAGGGACACCTCCCACTAGACCAGGTTGCCCAAGGCCACATACAACCTGGCCTTGAACACCTCCAGGGATGGAGCCTCAACAACGTCTCTGGGCAACCTGTTCCAGTGCCTTACCACCCTCAAAGTGAAAAACCTCTTCCTACTGTTCAATCTAAATCTCCCCTCTTCCAGTTTAAAGCCATTCCTCCTTGTCCTATCGCTACATGCCCTAGTAAAAAGTCCTTCCCCAGCTCTCCTGTAGGCCCCCTTTAGGTACTGGAAGGCAGCAATAAGATCTTCCCGGAGCCTTCTCTTCTCCAGGCTCAACAGCCCCAACTCTTTCAGCCTCTCCTCATAGGAGAGGTGCTCCAGCCCTCGGATCATCCTCATGGCTCTCCTCTGGACGCACTCCAGCAGGTCCATGTCCTTCTTATGTTGGGGACTCCAGAGCTGGATGCAATACTCCAGGTGGGGTCTCACGAGAGTGGAGTAGAGGGGCAGAATCACCTCCTTTGACCTGCTGGCCACACTTCTTTTGATGCAGCCCAGAATACGGTTGGCCTTCTGGGCTGTGATCACACATTGCTGGCTCATGTTGAGCTTCTTGTCAATCAGCACCCCCAGGTCCTTCTCCTCAGGGCTGCTCTCCAGCCGTTCCCCACCAAGCCTGTAATTGTGCTTGGGATTGCCCTGACCCAGAAGTAGGACCTTGCACTTGGCCTTGTTGAACTGCGTGAGGTTGGCTTGGGCCCACCTCTCCAGCCTGTCCAGGTCCCTCTGGATGGCATCCCTCCCCTCCAGCGTGTCTACCTCGCCAAACAGCTTGGTGTCATCAGCAAACTTGCTGAGGGTGCACTCGACCCCACTGTCCGTGTCACCGACAAAGATGTTGAACAGTACAGGTCCCAGTACTGACCCCTGAGGAATGCCACTCGTCACTGCTCTCCGCTTGGACATTGAGCCATTGACCGCAACTCTTTGAGTGTGACCGTCCAGCCAGTTCTTTATCCACCAAGTGGTGCATTTGTCAAATCCATATCTCTTCAATTTAGAGACCAGGATATCGTGTGAGACAGTGTCAAATGCTTTGCACAAGTCCAGGTAGATGACATCAGTTGATCTTCCCTTGTCCACTGCCGCTGTAACCCCTTTGTAGAAGGCCACCAAATTTGTCAGGCATGACTTGCCCTTGGTAAGGCCATGCTGGCTGTCACCAATCACCTCCTTGTTTTCTATGTGCCTCAGCAGAGTTTCCAGGAGGATCTGCTCCATGATCTTGCCAGGCAGAAGTGAGACTGACTGTCCAGTAGTTCCCTGGGTCTTCCTTATTTCCCTTTTTGAAAATAGGGGTTATGTTTCCCCATTTTCAGTTGGCAGGAGCCTCGCCAGACTGCCACGACTTCTCAAATATGATGGCTAATGGCTCAGCGACTTCATCTGCCAGTTCCCTCAGGACCCGCAGATGTATCTAATCAGGTCCCATGTCACTGCCTGTTCTTGTGGTCCAGGGAATATACGTGGACCTTCTGCTCATACCTCTGCCTACAGGTGCCTTTCCTCCCAGAGAATGGTAAGTGTCAGGTCTGTGGATGGGGCTATGGATGGGTGGAAGAGCTTTAATCTTCCCTCCTCCCTGGCTGGCCCCAGTCCACAGCTGACAGCTGCTTTGCACTCCTACATTTTGGGCCACTTCCAGAAGTACAACAAATAGGCACTTTTGTCACAGTCCATTCAGGTGAATTTGCTTATGTTTCCGTCACTGAGCAACAGGTATGATCAACTTTGTAGTGATCAGGACTGCTCAGTGCAATATTTGTAAAAGTCCTTTAGCAGAGTACTTCAGAGGTCAGGAGCACCTCAGGGGGCTGGAGCACCTCTCCTATAAGGACAGGATGAGAGAGTTGGAGTTGTTCAGCCTGGAAAAGAGAAGGCTCTGCAGAGACCTTATAGCAGCCTTCCGGTATCCAAAGGGGGCCTAAAAGAAAGCTGGAGAGGGACTTTTTACAAGGGCATCTAGCGATAGGACGAGGGGTCATGACTTCAAACTGGAAGAGAGTAGATTTAGATTAGATATTAGGAAGAAATTCTTTACTGTGAGGGTGGTGAGACACTGGAACAGGTTGCCCAGAGAGGTTGTTGAGGCCCCATCCCTGGAGGTGTTCAAGGCCAGGCTGGATGGGGCTTTGAGCAACCTGGTCTAGTGGGAGGTGTCCCTGCCCATGGCAGGGGGGTTGGAACTTGATGATCTTCAAGGTCCTTTCCAACCTAAACCATTCTATGATTCTCTGAACAATAGGTCATGGTATTAGGTAGGGAACATTCTAGACATGAAGTGAGATGTGTAAGAGGACTGCATTTTGTGGTCAGAAAGCAAATTGAGAGCAGAAGTTTAAAAAATGGTCATGCGGACAAGACATGAATGCATTTGGCTGCACTCTGTGCTTCGGGTGCTTATCAGGAGTGGAGTGCTGGCATCTGGATGTGAGTCATCCAGCAAATATCGCAAATAACATGTTCAGTGTTGCCAGATTATAGGTCTAAGCAGAAGCATCCTTGGCACACCTACCCACTGAAAGGCTGAACAGGTGCCCACCATAAACCTCAGTACTAAGTTGCAGAAACAGCCCTCTGTTGTGCACCTCACTCCTGTACTATTAAACGTATTCCAAACTTCTTTAATTGCTTCTGTAGCATCCAGCAGGGAGCTCAAAATTGTTTGTATACACAAAAAGATTTTCTAGGTTTGTACATGACTGTGTTTGAAGCAGCATGTTGTTATTTCTCAGAATGAAATAATCAGTGACACAAAATTATAGTTTCCCTGCCTAGAACAGCATCCCCTTCAAATAGGATGTCAAGAACAATGGAGCCTCAAATGGTATTTATAATAGAGAAGGAAATACTATGAATACACTAGACTGAAATCCATGCTCTTTATGTCATTTCTACGTTCTGTCACAGATTTCAGGAAAGCTGCTGCACAAATCACTTTGGACAATGATTTTCTCTTTCTTCAGGTGCCCAGTTCTAAGTGAAAATTAATTCAGCACCTAAATACTTTTCCATTTTTACTTATAGTCCATTTGCAGCTGCGTCGCTTCTGTCAATAGGACTAATAGCGATGTTATGATGACAGCAATGCTGAAAGCCTCTGAGCCACTCCCTTACTTTATCACTACCACACTGCTGAGGATACTGAAGAAGAACAAGGACCAGAATGGATTTTAATGTGAGATTTGAAAGAAGGGCGTGAATTTGGCTGGCTAACAATGTGAAAGGCTGTTTTAAACACAGTTATCAAGCTGTACATTACAAAATGCAGAAATGCGTTTTACAAAGAGAAGGCATTAGGGCAGCTGATGTGAAAGGGCAGAAAATGCAGGGACAATGAACAAAGAGCAGGCATCACAACAGCAAACTCCTGTCATTTAACATCATCATATCCTGTCACTGCTTTCTGATTTGGGCAATTTTCCAGCTTTCAGGGTTTCAGTTTGAGTTCAAGGAGGGAACGCCTGGACTGTTCCAAAAATGACTGCTGAATGGCAGAAGTGGTTGGTCAGACACATTTGATCATTGGAGCCATAGTGATCTGTGGTGAACAGCCTCAAGGAGTCGCAGACAGTTTTTCCCATCTCATAGTTTGTTGATGTAAGAGTTAAATTTCTCTCGGTGCTTCAGCACCGATTCTTACAGACTATGAATCTCATTATACCTGCCACCAAGGTCACTGGAAAAATCAGATGCAAACCCCATTTGCAGCCATCCAACTTGGCCCATTCAAATAAAGATCAGGTCACCTTTAGTTAATAAAAATTGTGGGGGGAAAAATCTCATATACCTCATCAATTAAAAGTGTTCAGAAGCTTCTATAGCCCTGACTATGCAAGTTTTTGTCAACCAAGGAGCCTGCGATTTCTGTCTGTTTCTCTCCCTTATGAAATAAAAGCCAGATGTATGGAAGTTAGCATTGGTGAAATTGACTTCAAGATAACACTGTGTCATCATTTTATTAAAAGGTCAATAAAAAAATCCCATTAAAAAGATAAGTGAAAAAATCCTAAGTGCAATCAGCCATTCAATATTCACCCTCCAGCAATATTCAAAAGGACATTCATGCTTTTAAGTTTCTTTAATAATCAGTTTCTTTTCTTCCTTGGAAGCAAGTCAATATGCTAACTTTCAGAATTGAGCTGTAGGTCAAATGGTTTATCTTTTGCGTATTAAAGCCTCAGCGAGAAAATATTGCTCGACAGCTGATCAAGATGAAATCTGTTTGAAATGCAGAGTTTTGAACTGTATGGAATACTTGCACACATTTATGTATTTATATAATGTTGGGATGGGAATATGGCAATGCAAGTATTCTTTTCACGTCACTAATTTTTCTGAAGTTATTACTGGTGAAACTATCTGTATGGCCAGAAAGATTTTCAAATTATGCATGCTGATGGGCTGTGTCTGGTTTTACCCTCCTACTGGAGGATAGTCTCTCCTGTGGAGCGCTACTGGCCAGTGAAGATTGCAAACAGGAGAAATCTGATGGCTTTTCCCCTCTTTTAGCATGAAGAGCTGAGGTCTCTGAGCCATGCCATCCAGCATGGCAGCCACAGAAAAGGAACACAGGCAGAAAGGTGGGAAAAAAAATAATTCTGATGTTAAGAAGGACATGAACCTGCTGGAACAGGTCTAGAGGAGGGTCACAAAGGTGGTCAGAGGGCTGGAGCACCTATCCTGTGAGGAGAGGCTGAAAGAGTTGGGGCTGTTCAGCCGGGAGAAGAGGAGGCTCCGGGGAGATCTTATTGAAGCCTTCCAGTACCTAAAGGGAGTCTACAGGAGAGCTGGGGAAGGACTTTTTACTCGGGCATGTAGCGATAGGACGAGGAGGAATGGCTTTAAACTGGAAGAGGGGAGATTTAGATTAAACATTAGGAAGAGGTTTTTCACCTTGAGGGTGGTAAGGCACTGGAAGAGGTTGCCCAGAGACGTTGTGGATGCCCCATCCCTGGAGGTGTTCAAGGCCAGGCTGGATGGGGCTTTGAGCAACCTGATCTAGTGGGAGGTGTCCCTGCCTATGGCAGGGGGGTTGGAACTCGATCTTCAAGGTCCTTTCCAACCCAAACCATTCCATGATTCTGCCAGCACTAGGACCACATGCGTAAAGCCTGAGGAGCTGTGACTCTGCACCATAATGCCCAAAGAGGAACTTCAAAGGGGGTTGTCGGTGAGTAGGAAGGTGCCAGTGGGAACATGATTTGGAAGGGAGGATGTGCCTTCAGCCAGCTACAGCATTCGGCTTTGGACCAGCCTCCCTAAGGCAGCAGAGCAAGGCCAACAAAGGCCAGGCACTCACATCTCCTGCTACAGTGCAGGCAGGGAGGCTTCATATCCCAGTCAGGCTAATGTTTGAGTCTGACTACTTACCAATCCAACAGAAAACTACTAAGCTCACTAACCATCTATCCTCTTATCTTTCCAGCAATCTTGACACAGAAGAGCTGTGCGGTAAGTTCCTTTTTAGGCAAGAACATAATCTATGCCCGCAGCGGCCCTGTGCGAGTGAACATACCATGTGATAAGATTTTTTTTTTTTTCTGTTTAATCTTTGTGGCTCAGAGAGAAAATAATTTCCATTGAAAGAACTCCTGGGAGACTGCAGATGGCTTATAATCTCTTCAGACTCTTGTCATCCATTACATGCAGAAATTGGTTTGAAGATATTTTTCTTAATCAATACTTCACATTCTCTGAGCTTCAAGTTCAGTTCTGATATAAATAGAGATATCTTTTATATTATTTACCTTTCACGTGAGATATTCTTTCTAGCTAAACACTTTCAAAGCTATGAGTCTTTTGTCAATTTTAGAAAAGGTTATAATTTTTGTATCCCACTGGAGGAAAATTCATTATGTTGCTCTAACTCGATCCAGTAAGAAGTTTGACAAGTTCTGTCATCCTTCATCACAAAAAAAAAAAAAAAAACACAAAAAAAACCCACAAAAACTTCCTACAAGGCCTAAAGTTTGGCCCAGTTACCCATTTCTGTGCCCTGTTCTGAGCTGTGAGTCATTTCCCCAACACCCTGTTTGCTCTCCGGCAGATCTTACAGCACCTGATTTAGGAGTGCTGTTTGCAACAGAAAATTTCTTCAAGTCCTCCCACAAAGTGTCAAAAAAACCCAGGCGTGTTTGCCAAAACCAGCCTATTTCTAAGAGAAAGATGGCAGCCTGATAAATTTTCCAATGGTCAACAGTGTTGAGGACCTGTAAAAGCTGAAAATACTGTCAAGTTGAATTGCTTACCCACTGAAGACTCTACCCATAGCCAAGAACCCAGTGAGAGGCACCTCAGCTGCTGGCTTCTAAATATATGATGAGAGACTCAGCTGAAGTGAATTGGGCTGTGATGACTTCTGCTGGTTGAGAATCTGGCCAAAATTATATAAACCTGGCCAAGGAGAACAGGGGATTTTGTTCCACAAGGGGTTTACTGCTGTTGACGTTGTGCTTGGAGGCTTATAGGTTTGTTTTGCACCTGACCTGACTAGCTACCTCAGGCCAGCCAGAGGGCTGAGGGGGTTCTTAGCCCGCCACTGGCTGTTTACTGCCTGTTTCAATTAAATATGGGCTGCTTCGGCTGCCTTTTAAATTTTTCATAGGTTGTCACTAGTGTGTTTCTCATCTGTGAAGCCAGTCCTGAGTTTACTCGACACACGTTTATGCTAGTGATTATACAGCTCCCTCTGATTTATCTCAGTTCTCCTCAGAAATGAAGCTTCGCTTCCAGGATACTCATTCACAGTACGTTTTCATTCTAAATCATTTCATTCAACCTTTCAGCAATACCCAGTTTTGTTGCAGTGCTCCTGAAACCTTATGCTTTCACGACTCCCCTGAGAAGCCCATGCTGACCTCTTAAAAGCCTCAAACTATTGCTATTTATTATTTCAAAAAAACCTCCTGTCTAATTTTGTTCTTCCCGTCTGCCATTTGGATGTAGTTTTCCATGTTCTTCCAGGTGATCTGATGTCTAAATGCCTTGTCTAGCACAGACTCTAGCTTTAACATTTTCTTTCTTTCTTTTTCCGTGCTTTCTTTGCTGTGCCTCCCTCTGTTGTATTTTGCCGCATCGACCAAATGGGAACTCGGGTCATGATTTCCCAGGTTTGCCTCCTCCTCTTGCTGTAATCCCCCTGACTGAATTATGCTCCCTGATTTTACACCAGCTATTTCTGTTAAAATGTCCTTTGCTTTGAGCAGCTACACAAGGACATTCTGCAACTTGTGCTATTTCCATTTTTGTTAAAAGTATTTTGCATGCATTGCATTTGATGAAAATATAATCACAGTACCTGGGACTAGAAGCTTATCCGGCCAACTCATGGTCTTGTCATTTCTTAGAGAGAAACAACCGGTCTCAGCTGACCCCGACTCGCAACAGCCCCCACCTGATCTTATCTCCTATAAGGGCTTTACCAGAATTATTCATTTTTGTGTCAATATAATCATATTTAGTACATACACATGAAAATTTCATCTCCTACTAGTAACTGTAAAGAGGCTATTAGACTGAAAATCCAGTTTAGAAAGAAAATGTAGATATTCTGAAAATACGTCTGTTTCAGCTTAGACTGATATTTTAAATTTTTGTCAATTTGGCAACCCATTTATTGAAGTAAAATGATTTGAAACAGTGATTTTGATATTTTGAGTGCTCCAGGAATGATTTTGAGGGAAATAATACAAAATTTAAAAATAAAATCATCCCTTTCATTGTAACTCCTGTTCATTTTTTATATTTAGATAGTTAATAATACCATAACAGAATTCAAATTTGATAAAATTGCTATTTAATGAAATATTGATTTGGGGTTTCTTCTTCTTTTAGACTATTTTTCCCAGCACTTAGGAGAGTATGAAAATGTTCTATCTGTCTTGGAAGACTTAAACATAGCCATACTGAAGGCAATGGACAAAACAAAGAAAGTAAGTAAAAATTGTGAAATTTTCTTTACATTGTATACTTTGTTTATTTGAACATGTAGCCAGTATTTTTCTTATCTAGATAAAGTTACTAATCCATTTTAAGTTCTTCCACATATATATGTTCGTAGCAAGAGTCCAGTAGGAAAAAGCTTGTCAAAATGGTTGAGTATCAAAGCTGTAAAGCTCTTTCTGCAAAGTATTACAGTTTGCATATAACCAAAATTGTCTTTGCAAATGACCTGAAGAATGTTCTTCATATTGTTGTACCAAGAGAGGGTTCCATGTCCTGTGCCAAATGTGGGTATTATCCGCATGTCAACGTTTGAAAACAGTCTGAATTTGAAAAAATAATACAAGTTTTTTTTAAGTAGAAAACATGTGAGCAAAAGATGCTAATGACTTAAAAGTGGTTTTGTCAGGGTAGGTTAATGGTTGGACTTGATGATCTTAAAGGTCGCGTTCAACCTCAGCGATTCTATGATTCTATTCTGTGAAATTAGGCAAGAGTCATCTGGAGACATATTGAGGAATCATATTTAAGTTACTGTTAAATGTAGATTCCAGGATAGTTTAAAAAGATTTAAAAGGGCTGTAATATCTCTCCCCATGTTCCCTGAAGCTGAACCCCAGTACTTTTATGATTATAAAACCATCCTGTAGGCAGCATCTGTGCGTCCCGACTACTTAGTCCCAAATAACACTGGCCAATGTGAAGCACTTGAAAGTCTTGTTGATAGAAACAACAGAAGACATAAAAATTTGGGTTGAATGAAACATCCAGACCAAGAACAAGATTTGATTTCCATTTCAGGCATTTTAAACAGAAGCAGCGCTCACAGTCAGCAAAGAGGAGGTGTTAGGGCTGTAGCCCACCAGAGGGGCATTCAACCCAGAGGCAGGAGATGTTTCTCAGGAGAAGAAACTCAGTTTCTTCATCTGTCCATCTGATGGGGCGTGTAGCCATGCTGCAGGACGTGCTAGGCGGCCAATCCAATTGACACTCAATTCATCATTGTCATACCTGCTCATATGTTCATACCTGCTCGTATGTTCAGACCTGCTCGTTCATACCACATCCCAGCTCGATGTCTGATCAAAAGTGCATCAAGACATTGGGTAATATGCTCCTGTTCCCTGGCTGAACAGCTAAATATTCTGTGCAAGGTGGAACAGCTTCAACAGGTGAGGGAAAGCACAAACCTGTGAAAGAAGTGAACCTAGATCCTCCAAACCCAACCCCAGGCCCACACCACAAGGCTATTCACTGGAAGGCAGGCAGTCAACAACAGAAATTTCAGCCAAAAATTTCCAGTGAGATCCATGGAGGGGAAAAAAAAAAACCTGTTTTTTTTTTTCAGTAAATCAATGGAGACTTCAATGGGGAGAAGGCTGTGCTTCTCTAGTGAAGCTGTTATCTTTGGTATTCAGGTGTTTGCAAGAGTGCAGTACTCATACATTTCACATGAACTGCCAAAATAAAAACCTGAAAGTGTAGCTTATTTATTTAGAGCTTGAGCCAGTAAGCTGAATGTCTCTCTGTTCATGCTGTGCATCTTCCACTCCTAATGAAGGGAATGCGTGCTGACTCGCTGCCTCATTGGGCTGGACACTGAAAAGCAACAGATTAGTTTATTCTAACGATGCATGATTAAAAAAAAAATAGCCATGTGTATAAACTACTGCAGAAGGGCAAGATGTCATCTGATGACTACTGGAAGTAAATAGAACACAGCATTTAAGAATTCAGAAGTAAATCACAGAGGAGGAGTCCCAGAAGATTAATCAGAGTTGTAAGAAATAAGCATTGGCCTGACTAGAAAATGGATATGAAAATCTGGAATATTACTGTGTTTCATTTGTCTGCTTGAAGAACCCACCTAAAAAAATAGCAAACCACAATTTCTTTAAATTTTATTTTCCTGACTGAAGATTCAAGCTTAATGGGTTTTCTGTCTTGCAGGAATATCCCAATTGACTATTTCTTAGAAGTGGCAGAACTAGAGCAAGGGTAACACTGGAAAAAATACTTTTAATTCCAATTAGTAGACACAGCGTGTGAACACAGTCAAACAAAATATGTGTCCTCAAATATTCTAAGATAGAACTTTCTACCAAGGACATGCTCAGCAACTACAGCTTTGTATGGAAATTAAATTCTCAATTCAAACTTGGGATTATTCGCAACAGGAACTCAGTTCTCAGGAAACAGATAGGTTGTATGACCTGACTACCTGATAAATCATTGGAGTGCCAATAATAAAATTTCTATCTTAAATAGTTCAAGCTTTTGTTGAAGTCTAAAATCTGGAATATATCCACCTAATATTCACCCTCAGCAAGCTTGCCAACGACACCAGGCTGTGCGAAGCCATCAACATGCTGGAAGGAAGGGATGCCATCCAGAGGGACCTTGACAGGCGGGTCCACGCAAACCTCATGAAGCTCAGCAAGGCCAAGTGCAAGGTCCTGCACCTGGGCTGGGGTAATCCCAAGCACAAATACAGGGTGGGTAGAGAATGGATTGGGAGCAGCCCTGAGGAGAAGGACTTGGGGGTGTTGGTTGATGAGAAGCTCACCATGACTCGGCAATGTGCACTTGCAGCCCAGAAAGCCAATCGTATCCTGGGCTTCATCAAGGTGTGACCAGCAAGTCAAGGGACATGATTCTGTCCCCCTACTCCGCTCTTGTGAGACCCCACCTGGAATATTGCCTCCAGCTCTGGAGCCCCCAACATAAAAAGGAAATGAACTGGCTCAAGCAGGTCCAGAGGAGGGCCACGGAGATGACCAGGGGGCTGGAGGACCTCTCCTGTGAAGACAGGATGAGAGTTGGGGTTGTTCAGCCTGGAGAAGAGAATGCCTTCCAGTACTTAAAGAGGGCCTACAGGAAAGATGGGGAGGGACTCTTTATGAGGGAGAGTAGTGATAGGACAAAGGGTAACGTTTTTAAACTGGAAGAGGGTAGATTTAGATTAGATATTAGGAAGAAATTCTTTACTGTGAGGGTGGTGAGATGCTGGAACAGGTTGCCCAGAGCTGTGCCTGCCCCATCCCTGGAGGTGTTCAAGGCCACGTTGGTGGGGCTTTGAGTAACCTGGTCTAGTGGGAGGTGTCCCTGCCTATGGCAGGGGGGTTGGAACTTGATGATCTTTAAGGTCCCTTCCAACCTAAACCATTCTATGATTCTATGAAAATCGGAGCTGGAGGTGCAGCAAAAGCTAGTTAGCATATTGAGATAGCATGGATAAATGATATTTATTATCAGTGACACAGACAAAATGTGGTGTAGCTCCTAGCTCAGGTTGACTCCCGAGCTCAAAGAAGCAGATGCTCAGAAATGAGTAGTGTGGTTATGAGTGATTGTTGGCATGTATGCAGAGCAAGGCTTGGGTTTCCCCTCCTAGTACAGAATAAAACTTTGTCATTGCTCTGCCATTGCAGCCATCTAGTCCCTCGAAGAGTCACTGAGTAATGTATTTACTGTGATCTTCCAAGCCATCACCTAGTTGGAAAATTCAGATATAGAAAAAAAGCCCAGGACTGAAGACGTACACTTGGAAAGCTACAAAGACATGGTGTATCTACAGTGGCTGAGTGAATTTCCAGTGACTAGGACCAAATTCTATTAAAAACCAAAAGTAAAAACTGCTGAGATTGAACCCGAACTCCACTCTGCAGAGCACAGGGCTGATTACGGACCCAGTCCTCAGGGTTGCTTTCCATCCCCTCTGACTTTTCGTGGATTTGAGAAAGCTCAGTGCCTCTATCAGTCTCTGCTAAACTTTCTCAGAGTGCATGCCACTTCAGGTAGGCAGCTCGCTCATTCAGTCTTAAATATTTGGGGAGGGAAAGGAGCAACTTGGTACTTCATTAATTTTATTTATCCAGTTTAGAGTCAGATAAACAATCACCACTCAGTCCTTCCTATAGAAAATCCCTGCTTTCATACCAATTCATGTTGCCTGTACTCAGTAGGTACTTTGCACGAGAGGCAGCTGTGGAGTTGGAGCTCTGGAAAAACTGTTCAGCTTCAGTTTCCAAGGAAAACCCAGAGAATGAAGATATGTCAGTCTTTCACCATCCCTGGAGGTGTTTAAGAAAAGGGTAGGTGAGGTGCTTAGGGACATGGTTTAGAAGTGGTGGTGTTTTTATCAGGGTAGGTTAATGGTTGGACTTGATCTTAAAGGTCCCTTCCAACCTCACTGATTCTATGATTCTATGATTCTATGATTCTACAAACAGCTGAACAGTGGATCAATGTCTGAAAAATCTAAACCCCTAATCTATAAATGCTAGTTATTCCAGATACAAGCAGAACTAGAAATTAAAACCCCCTAAAGTGTAGTGTTTAATATACTTTACTTTTTGGCATAGGTTAATCTAAGTTTGGTAACACCAAAGCGTGTGGCATTATTTGACTTTTCCCTGTAAATCTACGCAAGTATGCACCAAGTAGCTTTTGCACACAAAATAGATTTGACTCTTCATGTTGTCCTGGGTTTTTTTGAAAATCATGTGCATCAATGAACAAATACCTTAGGTTTTGTTTACAAATATTCCCAACCTGTTCAGCCTTTAGTCAGAAAGATCTCTCACCAAAAGCAACTGGAGCTTGGCTTGACTACAGGCTCCTTGATTTAAATCTAGATCAACCAAATTGTCCCCCCATCACTCCAAATTATTTCCATATTTAGATATTTTTAACCCAAGAGATTAGCAGATAACTGACTGCTGCACGGTAGTTGCAGCGTAGTTTCTGTGTACTTTATTGCGCTCTGTGGTTTGAAAGCACCCCCCACCGAGCTTTTCTCCAGTCTTCCAGTCCTGTGCTATCTGAAAATAAAAATATCAGGTCATCTAGGGGACAAACCGTCCAGTCTTTTAGCACTTTCAAGAAACTTTGAAACCAAACTTCCTTTCGCCATTCGGGGTCAGATCCCGTCAACCTAAACAAACTAAGTAGCACCTTACCCTTTTAGTGGTCTCCTCAAACAAGTAGAGATTTTCCCAGGTCTCGATGTTGTACAATGAGTGTGAGGGCAGAAAAATCCCTATTTCAGACTCTTTTACTACAATAAAGTTACAGGGCAGCATATCAGATGGAAAGACAGGAAGCCCTCGTTGGTGCAGGAATGGTGCATGCTCCGTTGCTTGATGGGAAGGTGCTAAGCTAAAAATGCAGAGAAATAGATATAGAAAGGAACATCTTTCAGCAGCAAAAAGACTGAGTTGCATTTGCAATCAACATACTTTTAATATAGAAGACATCCTACCAGAGGATGCTGGGGGATCCACAGTCCTTTTGTTTTGGTGCTAGTCTCTTGTGTTTTATTTATCCTGACCCAAGGAAGGGAAATGCATATTCGAGGATTTTTAGAGGGACTTATGACATTTGATATTTGATCATTTCTCTCCTTAGGATGGAGAGTCTGCATGAGTTGCTTATACAGGAGTGGCGAGCACAGATTAATCCTTGGTGACAGTTGTTTTTCTGGTACCTGCCAGGTTGTTATTTTCCTGATCAAAGTACAAGCTGGGATAGTTTTGTTTATCTTGTTTCTTCTTCATCTTATATACAGGAAGCATTAAAAATTAAAGTCAACAAATCTTTACATAAGCATCGGAAGGCTTGTTCCTTTAAGCCTTTTTTTTCTGACATCTTTTATAACAAAACACAGAAGCATATTTAATAAAAATATTTCATCAAAATATTGAATCTTAAGCTTTTTATTACCCAAATAAACATAACACTTTCAGCAAGTTGCATTTTTATTCCATTCTGTAGCTTGCAGTCACATACAAATACAATGAAGAGAAGAAGCTTTGCAACCTGCAGCACAGAAAATAATACCTGTCACTGGGTAATGACGGAGGTAGATAAAAATAGACCAAGGGTTTTTTAAGGCACTTGACATCTTGGTTCTATTGACTTGTGAATACTGAAAATCAAAAACTTGCAGACAAGAACATGTCTCCCTTAAGTTATCAAGCCATAAAATTGTTGCTGTTTGTCAGCTATTCAGTAAGAACGAGTTTTGCTCTACCTTTTTTATTTCTGGTATTGCTATAGTTTATTGCAAATGTGACCTGATGGTGGTGGTGGACTATTCCGTACTCAGTAAACTAGCAAAAGCTCATTGAATCACCAAAAATATCATTTTCATATGAAATGGAATTGACCATGTAGAAGTATTCTGGGGTTTAAACATGGGCACCTAGTGGCATTTTAGAAAACTTGGATTATTCAAGGATGTCCAAGATGTCTGCACAGGCCTGACACAGGACCTCTGGGAGATCCAGGGGCAAAAGGAGACATCCTTCTTGTGCAGCAGCTGGAAACCGGGTGAGTCTCTCCATGGCACCAAACTCCAGTTAAGGTAATTAAATAGCTCTGAGGTTTCCAAAGGATTTTTTCCAAGGAACTGTCTTATAGAGGAAAAGCTGGCAATGGCTTACCCTGATCCGACAGTGCCTTTTATTGAAGTCGTAACACCCATTTGAAGTTCACTTTTTTTCACCAGCTGAAGCGCAATCCCCTCTCCTCCTGCCTCCATCTTTCCCTTTGGCCAACAGCACGGGGTCATTTTCCAGCTCAGATGTATCCCCGTGTGTCCCCACTGGCACCTGCACTGTGAAGGCTGGCAGCAGTGACCTGGGGGGAAGCAGGGACCATTTCAGATTATTCTACCCCCCCTGCCAAGTGGCTGTGCCAAGGGGATTTCAGGGTGGGACATGATTCCTGCTCCGTGATTTCAGTGGCTGTTGGCTTGAGCCTCACCTAATGTCTGTCACAGAACTGATGATGGTCTTGATGTACAGCGTACCAGCTCTTAACCTACTGGAGTAACAACTAAAGGTCAGGCTTTTTGCATTGGCACATCAGCGAAATGGTGGTAATTGGGAATCGCTGAGAGCAACTGAGCCTGGCAGAGATGCTTCCTCGGGAGAGTGGCACTAAGTGCCCACGTAGCTGTTTCTTTTTCCTTGCCACCTGTGGCACCTGAGGCCACCCTGTGAGCTGTCTCAAAAGTGACTTGGAAAAAAAAAAGTAAACAGAGACTGGCTTTTATGGTTAACAGTGCTTATAAGATAAAACTTTGATCCAGTGAATGAGAGTGGAGTTTGACCCTATAAACTTCATATCTGAAGTGTAAATCCAATAACTGTAACACAGCAGCAGCCTCTTGGATGGACTTGAGTAGGGCTTTTGTAGAGCCAATAGAAAGCATTTATGAATAGCAAAATGAGAAATTCAAATCTAAAGTAAAGGGAAAATCAAAATAACCAAGGACTGTCAGCACAGTAGGAAATTTTTTAAACAAATATTGAAGATCCCTCATTATCTGTTCCTCTGTTTCTTCTTTTCATCACTTTTATTTCATTGTTCTCATTCCATTTCTTTACATCTCTTTTCTTCCTCAAAGTTACAGCAAGATATTTCTTCCATAAATGAAAGCCAGAAAGTGGTTTAGGTAGAATAGTTAATGTACACTTTTTCAAAGTTGAATCGAGAGAGATGACCTCTGAGTGCACACTCCTCCTGTAAATACAGAGGTACAGTTGTTCTTTGGAGACAAAAGCACTGCGAACTTCCATGAAAGGAACGGCAGGCAAACATAGGAAATGAGGGATGGGACACTACAAAATTTCTCCTTTTCAGACTCTAAAGTCTCATGTTCATTGTTTTGGAGGGACTTTCTTCCCTCCTCTGCAACTATTTTATGAAGGACACCAAATGATCTGTCTGCGATAGCTGAGGACCAGACCTGATGAACTAGCAAACATCACCGAAGCAGCAGTAACCACGTCTGGTTTATACCCAGCATTTAAATATGCAGAACATAAATCAGCTGTTATTAAGTTTAGGATGAAATGAAAGAAAATTCTTATTTGCTAGTGCAATCAAGTCCTGGAATAGCCTTCCAAGTATTTGGGGGCAAAAAAAAACCCTAACCATTTTTCACATGTTGCTTGCAAAAACATAGAAAGGGTAGTGCATGGTGTGCAACGGCAAGGTGCTGGATTCAGTGACTGACACAGCAGGTCTCATGCTTTCCTTCTATGAAATAGTTCATTTTTCTGCTTTGCTCAAAAAACCCCAAAGCTAAGTGGTGTCAATGCAGCCTGGTTATTACTGGAAAACTTCTTGAATAGTCTAAAAATAGGAGCCAGTGAAAGTAAGAAAGAAGAATATAGGAGCTGAAAGATAACACAGGGACGTGCAATTTAGTTACTGAGGGTGCATTGATAGTAATTATGTAAATCACTGCACTCTGGAGGGTTGATTGCCATTCTAAACCAGAATACCTAGATTTTTTTAATTGCATATTTGAGTAATAGTAAAAGTAGCTATTAGGTAAATTACACCGCAAAACGAAATAACAGAAAAAAAAGCTAGACAACTGTATGTCGATAACAGAGTTCCACAACTGATTTGAGAAAAAATGAGGTTTTAAAGGGGGTGGGGTGGGGGGGTGAGTGTCTCAAAATCTGTGTTGAATTGGCTGGCACTACTTTTTACACGTGATTAGAATTTATTAACAGTTTCCACAGAATCTAGTTTTGTTGACTTTGAAATGGCACTTCTTACAAATGCACCTTTTGCAGAATTAATTTAATGAATAGCTGCTGCCAAAGAATAACTTAAGGCAGGTATTATTCAGTTTATCCTGATTATTCATTTTCATGCATTGGCTTTGAATGCAGTTCATTTGTTCTTTGCGTTCATCACTAAGTGTTTTTCACGTCCGCATCAGTCTAAAATACCATAGCCATCTCCCATCTTGATGTATTAAAGTGGACAAAATATCTAGATTCCACTGGAAATGAAAAGCCAGAACAAAAACAAGTAATTAATTTCATTATTCCTTATAAAGAAATGGAAATCTGTTCAGGGTGAAGACTAAACAAAATGCTGAAGGTTGACAGATAGGGGTTCAAGACATAAAGAGCAGCGGTGTACATACTGCAGCATGCAATGATTATTTTTAATATTTTAAGCCAACTGACAAAAATACTGCAATCTAATGTATTTCTTAACTGCACACAGTAAATTCTTCCTGTATGTTTGATTGCTTCCAGCTGTCTTTTAATGACAGTTAATTCTATTGCACTAGTTTAATTGGACGTATATTGTATCTCCTTCCATTACAGTGACTAGGGGGTTTGATTCTCATAATTATTTAGAAGATGTGAGATACTGATTAAAAGATCATAGATGAAGAAGAGAGCTTCAGGAAGAGTGAGGACTTTCTGAATTCCACCTCAGAAAACATCTTCTCAGAATTTTTATCATCCAGCCAGTCAAGCAAACGGCAGTCTCAGGATTTGTCTTTCTTGCATTAATGGTGTGTTTTCACATCCTATCAGCTGTCTCCAGCTGCCTTCAGTGGCCAGGCAACACTTGCATGGATGTCATAAGTTAATACCGTGGAGGGCAGTAAGGATCGAAAGATTTGCTGTAAATTCATGCTTTTCACAGAGAAGGCAAAGGGAAAGACAGAGCCAGAAAACCAATAAAAGATGTGGCTGCCTGCAGATTAGGCATTGCGTGCCCTGTGCTGCCAGTTCCCAGCCTCAAGAATAAAAGTTGAATGGAGAAAAAAACACCATCCTCCTCTTCCGGGCAGATGTTGGCTATGTTGCAGCAAAAAATGCATGAACTGTCAGGCCAAAAGAAGAACAAAAGATTCTTCAAATAAAAAAATTTAAAAGTTCAATTTTTCATTCAAAAAAAAAAAAAAAAAGCAATTATTTCATAGATATTGTTCTTTCAAAGAAATGACAGGTACGGTGCCATTCCCACCTCCCTTCCTCACAAGTATTTCATTCAGCTCTAATATCAGATCAAACATATACCTCTAAAATATTAAGCGTTCAACATTAGATATACAAAATGAGAGAGGATTCTAAAGCAATTGTTGGACTTCTAATGACTGGACTGTCTTGACTGAATTCTGAAGTATTGTCAAAAGTTTTTCAGTAAAAAATAGAAGTGGAGTAAAGCAGATGCCTTCAATGCATTTTTGCGTTGTTTAAATGTCAAAGTTTTATCAAGTTAAAATTTTGGTGGGAATTTTTCAACCAAACCTTTTTGAGTAACCACAGCTCGACAAAAGGATAAAAACTAGTAACATCAAAACATCAAAATATCAGAGTAATAAATGACCTTGTTACTAAGCTCCAGCTGCACTAGGTTTTTAAGACCCGTTCCTATTTGCAGGCATAGTTGTTTCTCATAGTCTATTTTTCTAGCTAAAATACCTATAAAACTGTCTGTAAATTCCTAAAAAGAATCCTCCAAAAGTTCTTTTTGCTTTTGACCATGGATGACTTGTCCTAAATTCCGTGGGTTGTTTGTTTGTTTTTTTTCATTCCCTATTTTTTGATGAGACAGACTTATCAGCGGTTACAACTGGAGTCTGGATCCTTTTTGCATAAATCCATGTACTCAATTGTTCATCAGCTCTCTGCTGTAAACTCATCTGAAGAGAGAAATGCTGGTGACAGGGCTAAATATATCACCAGTTGCACCCTGCTACAAGGCAGAGAGATCCCTACGACCAAACAGCTAATGTCTAGGGACATTATTAAATGAAATTTGGGGATTTCATTGCATAGGATTTCCTATCTTTAAAGTTTATTTAAGATGGTGAGTATTGGTGCAGTCAAGTCAAAAGCAGGTAAATTCGAAAAGCTGCAAGTGATGAATTCTGAGCAGTCGTGCAAAGATATTCCGGAGATTCATCCCTTTCCTCTCCTCTGAGCTCCTTAATGGAGTAATGAAAACTCTTGGGAACTTCTTTGATCTTTTTTGTGGAAGTCTTATACCTACAGGGTCAGAAAGAGAAAACACTCACAGTTTGCTGGTATCAGAGAAGATGTGTCTGAACATAAAAAAAAAACCAAACAACCCAACCCAAAACAACCACCAAACCAAAAATAACCTTAATTAAGTTATTATCCATATCTTTAAACATAAAAGGTACATAGAAATAGGTACATAGAAATAACTTTACAGCAGAAAAAGAAACATTTAACCTAGCCATTCTCCTGTCGATGCCTATCAAAACCACCAACAGCTTTGATGTTATTCTCGTATTCTCACAACCTTCTCCTGGGAGCAACAGCATCGCATGTATCCCTGCTGCCTGCTGATACCTGCTACCGCAGCCAAACCACGGTTTCTTGTCTCTAAGCTATGTGGTGCACTTCAGAGCAGTTAAATAGGAGTTACTTTTTATCCATGCGTGAATTCTCCTGTGCTGATCTGATGGACGCTATTACAAATGTGTCTCAAGATTATCCTATAATCATCCGTGGCTGCCTGTTTTATTTCGTTGCTTTTATGTCAGCGTTGCAAGTGGTCGGTAGGGACTGCCACTGTTCCAGTTCTCTAGGCAGAGTTTAAACATGTAATCTATTCCAAATGTAATACTTCAATAAACTTGTAAAGTTTGTGCCACATTCTAAAGTTGAAGTTGAATCTATTTAATAGTTTGGCATGTTGTGCCTTTGCTCACTCTTACAACAAGGATGCTGTAAAAGCTGCAGCTGTGTGACGTCAATGCAGTGAGCATCTCTGGATCTGGCTTCTGTTGAAATCATGAGTTCATTCTGATTCTGTTCTGATTCCATCCTACAGTCTGAAGAATTAGATCTTAGTGACTGAAATGAAAAAGGCTTGAATTCTTTTCCATTTTAGTGCAGTTATTCTGACTAATTTTATATCCTGAATTTAAAGTTGCAACCCAGGGCGTTGTCCCACTAATGTAGGATCTAAACACACAGGGTAGGAGATGTTCCGTGATCAATGGAAATTTAAATAGATTATTCCTCAGTGAGTTTTACTCAATGATGCCTACTTTTCAGTTGCCTTGGGGATATTTTCTGTAAAGACAAGCATAAATAATTGTTATGATATTATTTTGATACGACATATAAAATAAGAAACAGAAAATTGAAAAGTAATATAACACTAATAAATAACTATTATATCTAATATAAATAAAGTACAAATAAATGTTATAAAGTGTTATATAACATAAACTACCATATAGCAAAATAGCAGCATAGGAAGGAGAGGCCAAGAGGACGAGGTTTGCTCAGCCTGGAGAAGAGGCTCTGGGAAGATGTAATTCTGCTGTCTAAAGGAGGGTTATAGAGAAGACAAAACAACATCATCTCTTTCAGGGGTGCATAGCAAAAGCACAGGAGGCAATGGCTACACTTGCGGAAGGGAAAATGCTGACTAGACATACAGAAAATACTTTGCACAGAGGGGGTGGTGCAAAGGTTGCTCAGAGAGATGGTGTAAATCTCCATCCTTGGAGATGTTCCAAACTCAGGTGGACATGGCCCCAAGTAGCCTGAACTAGCTTTAAAGTTGGGCCTACTCTGAACAGGGGGTTGACGACAGGCAGACATCCTAAGCCTGTGGAGCTCTTGACTAAGCTCCCACCCCTTCTGAGAGACTTCAGAGTTATTTTTTTGTCCCAACTAGGTTTAGTTTGCTTGTCCCAAATAAACAAACACAGGTATCTCCCTCCTCGGCTCAAGAGTAGGTCAAGGAGCTGCTTTTCTGATAAGTGGATCAGCATGGTGGCAGGTGACCCAGAGGGAGAGGATCTGGGCTGGCTCCAGGGCTCGAGACGATCAAGACAGTCACTGAATCCATGGTAGCCCTGAGATGTGGATTCTCTTAGGAGATACCTAAGCCCTGCCTCCTCCGCTTTTATGAAATGAGAACCTCTTCTGCACCTTTTAAGATAGCTGTAAGCCAGTTCTAAAGACCACGGTGACCTTTTCCACAGGCAAATCACTAATTATGTGTATTTTTAGTTGCATTAATGGAAACTCAAATCTTGGCTGCTTACAAAGGTTGCAGTTGTCTCCTGATGAGGTAGATGTGGAAAATTACCCTCATTCACTCACAACCAGTAAATCTAACAAGCAGAACGATATGTTAACACAGACTTATTTCATCTGGACTGCCCAAACTGCTGTGCAGTATAATGAATATGCTAATGAATGGTAATTTCCAGCTAATGAAATTCAAGAAACAGGCCATTTTTTCTAGTTTATGTACAGACACCATCAGTGGGTCCCATTATTAATTGCTGGTGCAGTATGCTGACAGTACAAATGCCAGGCATGCCAGTTAAGCTGATCCTACCATAATATAGACTTAATAAATTGATACACATTTTTCTTAATTCAGAATCAACGTTTTCTTTCTTCTAGTGAAATCTTGTGCCAGTGTGCCTCTAGTAACGTGCAAATGAAGGCACTTTTCTGTAGGAAGTAGAGTGGTAAAATGATAACAAAGCATGGCCGGCACTTCCTTATTGCCAAGAACTGGAATTGAGGTTTAAGTTGAATTGTAACAGGCAATCTTTTTGCTCCTAAATTATAATAATGCTGACAATTTATATATGCTGAATACCTTCTTTCAGAACAAAGACTTTTAGAAGGATGGGTAGGAGTCATTATCTTTCAGCGGGAAGGAATCAGAGTTATCCAACATTGCTGTGAGCTCCGAATTGCTGGCCTCAGAGCCGTTCTTTAAAGAAAAATACTGAGTAGCCAATCGCCCAACTGGGTTCATTAAGCAAGTTTAGTTATGCATAGAACAGTTGCAAACACCAATATTTGCATAAAATATACATAAGGAGAGAGTCTTTGATAATTGTAGACTCCCACGGATGATGTTAGCATGTTGCCTGCCTAGCCCGTCTTTACAGGAAAGCTCTGTGTACCCATTAAGGTACCTTTTCCATAGAGAAGCCTTTAAATATAGAACTTATGGGACAACAGAACAACAGGATGAAAAAAGACGAAATTCTGGTGCAATGCACAAACCAGGAATAGTTCTGATAGAAAAAAAAAACCCAAACTTAATAACTTTCACATGCTTACGAAAGCGTTTCTGTGGGAGTCAAAACGCAGCCAGCCTCAGGCAGTGGCAAGTACTACACAGCTAATGGTTACACCATCCTCTCATCAGTGAGGGCACATCTGAAGAGTCTGCAAAAGGAAACAGTATTGCTGTACATTTTAAGTTGTAATTCAGCATGCCAGTATCAGATTTACCATGACTGTGAGCAGGAAGCTATGTGGAGGCATCTGTAGCGTTTACTTTTTGGATGCCCAGAATTTTAAAACACTTTGATTATCTTCTCTTGTGAGATTGCTTTGGTGTTTAAAATCTTACGAGAGATAGTCAGTTCTCTCATGTTTCGTTGACTTATTTCCAAGTGCACTGGTGAAAACTGAAAAATTAAAACATACCTTGGATTTCTACTGCAGGATTTTATTGAGCTGTCCATGCCACACAGATTCACACACGTTGTTCTAACATGCCACAGAGAATCAAAATTGTTGGAAATTAAATTATATCTGTCAAGTGCACCAAAGTTTTAAATCAGTTACAATGGAGACAACTTAGAAGGAGAAACAGCTTTCCTATTGCATAATAAGATGTATTAATCATAAAGGTTGCCAGAAATGTTATTTAAAGGATGGGTATGAGTCTCAGGTATTCACTCAAAAGGTAAACAAACAATCTCTCACGAGTATTTTAAAAATTTATAAATAAGAAATTATTTGTTGGAGAGTGACTCACACCTGTTTAATCTGAAGACAGAAGAAGTAAATACAGATGACAATGAAGCTTCTGGCTACATAAGTAACTCATTCACAGATCGTTTAACATCAGATTTCTGTAGCATAAGTCTTCCAACGAGAACTTAATAACATGTATTGTGAAGAGGTTGCTCTCATTTGAGAGCAAAGTGCTTTTAAAGCTATTATCTTACGATCTTTTATTTTACATCTAAATTTCAAAACATCTCGTATTTGTGTTCTGATTGCAAACACATACACGAAAAGAGAAGTCTAAAAGTCCTCATATTTTATGAAATCATTTCAGATGGAATTGTACCCAAAAGCTTTCGAGATCAGCTAAATAGATTTTTTGCACACATAAACAGACTTAGGGCATACAAAAAATGAGGATCAGTGTGCTTTCATCAAAGTAGGAACCAACAAATTAATTCTGAGTTTAGGAGATGGAAGTCCATTTTCCTTCTCTGCTCCTGATGGGAGTAAGCAGAGGCTCTAGGGGTCTGCTCTATCCTTTTGATTACATTTATTAAGAAGAAAACAACAAAGGCAGTGTTACATTATTGTATAGGTCACTCCCTCACACAGCACTTACCTGCATATCACTGTTTGCAGAACTGAGGTTTGCAGATCTGGGCTTGCTGGAAACATTAAAGTTGACCCCATCCATGGAAATATGATTCATTGGGCAAGGGAGAGAGCAGGCATAATAATATATTTCTGAAATGATCTATGCAAAATAGGCGTAAATATATTTGAATACATAAAATGTATTTGAAATGTAGTCAAACAAAGAAACGTTAGTGACTGCTAAATATAGGTACAAACTTTTCTAATAGTCAAGCTCCAACGCGACACTTAGCTGCATTTCACGTAATTATGAAATAGATACATGGTTTCAAAAATAATAAAACAAATTAAAGGAACAAAAATCAGTCAAAAACTGTTAAATTCAAAAGGCACTATCTCTGGCACAGGCAGTCCTTCAGCCAAACTGCTGGTGGAGTTTTCCAGGGCAGTATCACTAAGCACATGCCCCGCTCAAAGACTGTTCCCATAATGACTGTCAGAGACAGCCCGGCAGACAAGATAAATGTCTTTTCACTGCTACGGTTGTCAATCTTATCTTGGCTATTCCATACCTAAGAAGTAATGTGGTACTGCCATCAACTGGAGTTAAGAAATGCAAGGAAAAGGATTTTTTGGAGTAGAAACTGTGGTGTACAACTGTGTACCTGGGCCTCTCTCAGCTTGGCCAGGATCAGTGGCTATACCTGGAAATTCAGAGTATCTATAAAATTTGTCCAGAAACATAAAGGTTGCCTGTGTGGTTTGCATGTAAAAGCACCAAAAGGTCCAAGCTGCTTCTTTTCTGAATTAACTCTGAATCTTCCCTCGCATATTTCTAACACCGTACCTTTCCTTTTTTAATGTCATTTTTAGGACTATCAGGAAGCTTCTAATTTGGAGCAATTTGTGACTCGCTTGCTTTTGAAGGAAACACTGAACCAGCTTCAGTCCCTCCAGAGCTCCCTGGAGTGTGCCATGGAAACCACGGAGGAGCAGACTCGGCAGGAGAGGTGAGCAACACTTCTGCCCAACTGCAGTGAAAGGGGTGAGGAGCGGGGTCACCGTGAACCTCCAAGACCATTCTACATTTCACCCAGCAGCCTGATGTAGGGAGTAACGGGAGAAATAAGGATACACTTTTTATTCCAGATAGGAACTCACTAATAGGAGTTTTCCTGAAATTGAATACGAGCAGGTTCCAACCGGATCCTGTGGTGGGCTGCAAGTAGGACCACCATTTTCTTACATCTTAGGCTCTGCTCCTTTGACTTCTTTTTAAATTCATTGACTGTTTAATATCAAATGCAGAACCCAGACCGCTGCAATGTGAAAAGCTTTGAAATTACTAAGACTGTTGACTGTCTCCTTGTTTGTTTTTTTCTGGCTTTATGATTTTTTTTTTCCATACCTGGTTGCAAAACAATCCCAATGTTAAGAGGAGAAATAGCCAGGCTCTTCCTTGTTACAGCTTCTTCCTAGAACATAGGGCCCATAGCATTTCTTAACATATAACTCTATAAACTCTCAATCACTGGGGTACCCTGTATCAGTCCAAGGGGTTTAGCTGAGTTTATTTCCATGACCTCATAGATGAGGGTTTGTAGGATCAAGGATCAAAACATTTTTGCACAGGTACTTGGCTTCATGGATTTGTTTTCCTCAGTATGTTATTGTTAAAGATGACAGGGAAAGCAAAATACAAGCTGTTGGGTTTCACGGACAAGGAAGATCTCAGCATTTCACATGTTCTAAAATGCATTGTTTTGTCATTCTTTTTCTTGGAAATCTATTTTTCTTGCTTGCTTTGCTGATGGTTGTGCAATCTCTGAAGTATATGAATAACACCCTGGGTGGTTTTTTGCTGGCAGCTTGACTGCAGGAATCAAGCAGGTTTTGAAAGGCTGAGGGTGCGCCAAGCGTGCACAGTATATATACCCCTCCAGTCATACCTACCTCTTTCCAGGTGCCCCACACAACTGACGGGAAAGAAAGAAGTCTCAAATGGCCAGTTCAGAGCTGGATCCTAACTTAGGTGCTCTAAACCATCCTCTGGAGTAATCATTGGCTTCTTCTATGACTTGACTTTTAGGATAGCCTCACTAGAAATACAGTCTAGAAAGATCATCTGAGTAACTCAAACCACTCGCTTGCGCGCATAGAACTGGGTGAGAGGAACACTCCTTTTGCTGCCAGCTTTCTTGTCTGCATTGACTGTCTGGTAGGGCATTGTGGAGAATTCTTTCTCCAGTTTTATTAGTACAGTTGTTCACAAATAACCTCTTGGATGTTGAATTTGCCTTATGACAAAGAAAATGAGGAAGAGGGGTGACACTGTTAAGCCAAATAGCATCTTCCCCATTTTCTGAGGTAGCAGTGGAAAAGCCAGGCAAACTCAGCACTATGATTACACCTGTTCTGGAGAAAATAAGTTAGTTCCCAATGCAGATGCCCCAGTCCCTATGTAAAATCATCTTCAATTATGTTTAACTTAACTCATGGGCAATCTGTCTGAATCAAAATCCCATTAAGACACTCCTAAACTAATTTAAGAGTGCTCACAGTGGGGAACCGCCATAATTTGGGTTACTGTGAAAGGATTTTATGTTGCAGAAAATACTATCCTAAAACATCTTAACATAGTGTGTGCTCTTTTGGTGAGCCTTCATTCTGTGCTTCAGGAGACCAGAGGGCCTTCCAAAGCAGTGAACAGAATCAGAATTATATACTGAACTGTTTAGACTACTGTCCAATATTCTTTGCAACCACTCATCCAACCAACTGTTCAAAACTAACTGCAGTCCTTGTCCTTCATGGCTCTCCAGGTGGATGATGAAGAGCCAAGTAGAGACAGACTTCCCATGTAAAGTCTCGAGATTCAAGAACTCTGCCACCGTAACAAACAGAAGTCATTTCTCTGTCTGCTATGTTTCGATACTGTTCCCAGAAGTGTATCTGTCCACCATCCAATATTAGCTAATTCTCATCAGTTTTCCTTCCTTATTAACAGAGACACGCTGCTGTTTATCTTTTCAATCTTTAAGCTGAAGGGGTCAATGTTTAAAGTTGGTATCTCACTTTCAGCTGTTCTTGTGACACCAGTTCCTCTGCAGAGATGCTACGAAAGACTCATGAGTGAAGAAACAGTGCAAACGGCTCATTAGGTCAGGTCAGAACCACATCACAGATAGGCACTGACCTCGAGACTAAAAGACAGATTGTCACCAGCTTAACCCTCCTTTTTTTTTACTTCTTTAATGACTAGCAGCACAACTGATTATCAATAGTGAAAATCTGGAAAATAATGTAGTGGTCTTAATAGGTATTTCTCCTTTTTTCATTCAAAAGGGAACGTTCGAGCACATTTTGTGAGAGCAGAGAGAGGAGAGCTCTCCCGAACGTTTTAGCTTATGAAGTCTTCTCTGTTTCTGTGCAGACAAGGCCCAACCAAACCAGAAGTGCTCTCAGTTCAGTGGCCGGGAAAACGCTCAGCTCGAAGGCTTCAGAAGAACAGTCTGTTGCCAAATAGCCCTCATTTTAACACAGGTATGGTATTTTACATTTTAAATATATTTAAAACACACGCATAAACACACACACACAGAAAAATGTACACGTATCATCCTCTCAAAACTTTAATTTAGATACGGTAACTAACTCAGGTACTTTACTGACAGAAATCAATCTTCAATTTAATATAGAAGGTATTAGCTCAAACTGTAGGACAATAAATATTTAGCCATAAATCTGAACTGATAAAAATAAATGCATAAATATGGGCCAAACTGTGATACTGTTTGGAGGCTGTGGGCTGATTCAACATTTCTTAGGTAATATTTGTAGCCTGCAGATAACGAAAAGGTGAAAGCTATAGCTTATACAGAACCAAGTTCTCTATCATGGCTCAGATCCCAGCTGAGGGTAACAAACAAGAGGCAGAAAGGAAACCTGAATGAAAAAAAAGATTTCATTTAAGACAATACCAAAAAATTTGAAACAGCATTTCTGCTATGGAAAAAGTGAGAGGGTACTTCAGTAAACAGGATTCTTTGGAAGCACTGATATTAAACATGAGGCTGCAATGAAGGCATCTCCAGGCTTAGTGATGTCTCCCAGAATCAATGCATGCAGATGACTGAAACACCAAAGTATGCGGTGGGTCAAGCCCACTTCTTTACTGGTCATGCAGATCTCGCTGCTTGCAGCCACGCGCTTTCCTCTTCCCCTTTAACCCTCTTTTGAAGACCCTTCTGTCGCTCACATTCATGACTCACTTTCTGCCACTCACCGAATGATGCTGTTCCTTCAGCACAATGATGCAGGATGATATTTGGTCCCTTCCTGTGATCTGCTGGTGTTCCTAACAAGGAAGGTCGCATAACCTTGTTACTGCACTCCTAATTCAGAGTTCAGAAGGAACCCAAACATATGCATGCTGTACCAAATCCACTTGCTGTATTAATGCAATTTTAAAGAGCTAAGAACTTTCTCTACAGCTATTCTCACGTACTTTGGTAGACAAGATTTGTGTTTGTCTCGGTACTTGGTCTTCCCCCTTACTGCCTGCTGCCCATATGCATGGTAACACTGTAGGTGTGTATATGCACTTAAGAGTCAAGCCAGCATGTCTTCAGCCTTTGTGCTTGTTCGGGTAAAGCCACACTCCCCTAGAAATCACACCTGTGGTGTGTCCCCAGCATTAGGATTTCTTTGTTGGGTCAAAACATAGTGCAAGTGCTACAAGAACTCTCAGCTGGAAAACGAGCAGGTTAATGAATGCACACATCAAAAGCACGTGTTGAAAAACCTTCAGTTTCTGATAAAAAACTTTCCTGTCTCCTGAGAGCACTCGCTTATGTACACATTCACATGGTGGGTGACTCCAGGAACCGCTCTCATAACACACGTATCTGATGCTTTGAGTAGTATCCTTTCCATCTGAAAGAAAATTTTATTGAGACTTTAGCAAAGCAAAATTTCCCAGACTTTAGAGGGGCTCGGAGATGCTTGTGCCAACATTTTCTTGCTTCACCTTTGCTATATGACATCAGGTCATCATATAGTCACGGCTATGACTGCAGTAGAGATGGAGACCTAGGAAGTATTCTGAAAGGGGCATGTCCTGTCCATATAGAGAGACAAGACACAATTAACATCCAGTGTCTTTAGTCTTTCCTGCGCAGCTGAAAAAGTAAACACAGGAAAGCTATTGTGAGGAAATACGATCAGTCTTGAGTTGCTCAAAGTTTGCAGTCACCACAAGCATAAATCTCATTCTAGAGAAATCTAATACAGGAAGAATCAGTCCTAATAGTTATATTTCTGCAAATCATCAGGCACCTAGGAACACAGTTCAGTTGGAAGGGTAAAGAAGGATCACTGGCTGGTAACATCCAGGTAATATTAAATCAGCTATAGAGTCCACTGCAAGATTATATCCATAATTAATGAAAGAACACAAGAAAACCCTTAAGACACTATATTGCAGATGACTGTAAGAAAGCTGAAAACCCCTCAGAGTGTAAGTAAAAGTCAGCTGTTGCAGCTAAATGAACTTTTTCTGAACGAAGAGAAAGCCCCTTGTTCTTATCACATACAAGACATTCTGTAATGTTAGGATGTTAAGAGGCTCCTTCAGATCCCTCAACTTATCATGCCAGAAATCTAAATCATTTAGCTGCACGTGTACCCCCAATTAACTTTTTTCTGTTGTTCATAAGAATGTATTTTTTTATTGGGAAGGAATCTTTTGAATAATCCTGGAACCCTGCTAGGAGAAGCACTGTGGCGGGGGGAGGGGGGGGGGGGGCTGGGAGGCAGCAACAGGCTGACCACGGCAATGTCCTTGCAGTCGGGACCCTACAGCAGGTCTGCCATCTCCTGCCATCTCCCTGAAGGAGGAAGAAAGATCCTATCGCCTAAGCTGTATTGGCCATGCCCGGGGATTTAAGAGTCATGACTGCATTTCTTTCACTTTCACCAGTGAAAGCTCTCAGGGGTGAACTTCAGAAAAGACACAGCACATGGTGCCTCCATGGGATGTATTTGAAAAGAATCACAGAGAAAGGCTTGCTATGCAGTTGAAGAGCCAACTCGTACTTTTATAGAAACTTGCATGTAAAGAAGATTAAGAAAAGACAAACTAAGAAAAATATTAAGACAGAGAAAGCTTTAACCCACACACCCCGCCAAGATGTTTTTGCATTTTGAGCAGAAGGTGCTCAGGTTATGAGCTGGTTTGATCTGCAGAGGATTCCTTTCTTCAGGTATCAGCATGATTTCAAAAGCACTGGCATTAATCTAGAGTATAGTTTTCATTCTGTACTGGATTTCTATTTTATCTTAAAAAGAAAGAAAATAGTTCATATAGTCAAAACCACGCTTTCTTTTAGTTACACCTAAATGAACATTGAACAAGTTGCAGCACAATCTTTGAGAAGCAAAATAAACTGCAAACTAAGCTAAACTTCTTTATAAAATAAATGAACACACTATGTTCCAGCATTTAGTAACATTTTATGAATGTTTATTATTTGTATTTTCCAAAGGTTGGACTGAGGAAGACAGCCAGTGGATGACTCAGATAAACAGACTCCAAAAGCTGATTGACAGGCTGGAAAAGAAGGTATGTGTTTCTTTTCACCTGTTTGTTCTCTCACTTTCAGTAAAGCAATCCTTAAACCACTAATGCTTTCAGTGTCCTTGTCGCAGTCTTTCCAATCAACGATCGAAAATTCAACATCACCTAAGAGAGCTAACACGCATTAAATGTCTACATACTCTTTTCACCTTCTTCTTTCCTATTTCATGAGAACATTACATGGTTTTCCCACGCTCCCCTTTTCCCTTCCCATCACCACAGATCCAACTTTTCATAAAAAACTGAAAAGCCACATTACTCTATGACTGGAGGATGTTATTGTATTTCGTTATGTTTGTTTTGAGGAACATGGGACAAGGCTCTCTTTTCGGGATCTGATTTTTTTCTCTTCCTCTCCAAACTTTCCCACTAAAGCTTGACAGAAAGTTTTGTTTCTTCTCTCCCCATCAGAGAATACTAATTTATAAAGATTTAACCACTTTCCTAATAAGTACAGTTCAACCAAAAGCTGATGCAAATCCCACCTGGGAGCTGTGGGAGCCGCCTCGGGTCTGGGGCAGCACCAGCCCCCAGAGCCCTGAGACCACCTGCAGTTCCCACACCAAAGCACAGCCCTCCGGGAGTCTGACGAATGACCCTCCGGATCCAATGATACCGAGGCTTCCCAGGGCTTGTAAAAGCTGGAGTTATGTCTGTCTGTACAGAAAATGTATATTTTTTTTGTTTTCATTTGGATTTATTGCTAGCCTAGGTTTTAAAAGTTGGTTTATGTCTGTGTATGGTGACTTTTTTTTTTTTGGAGAAGAGCAGAAGAAAAAGTAAGGTTATAAATTCCTGTGTTGCTCTCTACACAAAGTGTCCCTATTGAAGAACAGACAATTTCAGATAGTTGCTAAGGGAATGGCTGAATTCGGTGGATCTTTTGGGACCCAGGCTATTTCTTCCTCCTGCTCCATGAGAGGTGAATTATATGGTTGAAGCGCCCTCAGACCTGGGAGTTGCTCCAGTCCCGCTGCGGCTGGAGCTGCCCCTGCCTGCAGGTCACTGCTCACCAGCGGCAGGCTGTGCTGGTGCTCCGAAGACACGGATCCACACACACCAGCACGGGTACCTTCACCAGCACTCACAAACAGACAGGCATCACTCGTGGGAACATAAACACGCAACAGCCTCAACCTGTTCCTTCTTTCCAGCTGGTGAGGATGGACGTTCACCCGTGAACGTTATCATGGGCTTCAAGTCCATCTAGTTATTGTGGCTGGACTCATGCCCCTTACCCAGGCATTGGCTCAGACCTTGGGTCCTCGCAGACAAGTGTCTCCTCCTACTCACCTGCTGGTCCAGCTTTAGTTCAGTAGCGAATTATATACCTAGAAAATAGTTAAGGAAGGGATTTAACAATAAGACACAATAAATGGTGGTGATCCAGCACAGGGCTCCGCGAGACAAACATGCTGACCTTTCTCTGCCATTGCTCTCTTCCAAATGAACAAACTGCCCCTAATTGCTTTCCCCCTTTGCTCCCAGTTTGGGACCAAAATTTGGTATTTCTGTTATCTCAGCCTTATTACTGATCAGCTGCATTACTGATACGATCACCCCCAGCACTGCTGGCTTTGCAAGACTCTGCTCCCAAAAAGGAGCCCAGTAGTCCCTTTGGTTACCCCTGGGGCCTGACAGTCTCTCGCATCACTTCTCCTTACCCAACTGTGAAATTCGGCCATTCCTTGTGGCACTGTCTGTAACTTCTGTCAGCTTCTCGCTCCCTTGTTCCTCGCTACGCTCAGCAGCTCCTCATGGTCTGCTCAGTCCATGAAGCCTCTGGCCAGGGCACACTTATCTGCTGCCACATGCCAGCTTTCTCCCAGAGGTCATTTCTGCATGAGAAAAGCAATTACACAGCCGTTGCCACGTTAATGACATTTTAGTAGCGACTCAATTTTTTCCTGAATAGCTATAAATTAGATTTTGAAATGTCAGAGTCCATCACAAAACGTAACTCTTGCTTTTGGTCCGGCTTTACTCCCAGCTCCGCTTCGGAGGCAGCAGCTTGCTGGGGTGTCACAGCAACCTCCCGACACAGACCGGTGCCAAAAGGAGTTTAAGGAAACTTAATATTTAAAAGCATGTTACTGAAAAAAGGAACCTGGCATACAGCAATACTGCAATGGAAGCATTACAGAAAGCAGCCAACCATTTTGTAGTAAATAAACTTACAACGAGGATGTTATAAAATGGTCAAATCTGCTACAGATAAATGAGAACCGCAGTTTGAAAAGGAGCTCAGTGCCAAAGGGAAACAATGACAGGGCATACACCTTCCATAATTATCTCCTTATCAATATAAAACTTGATTAATAAAACATAGCAATTAGACAAACCTACTTTTGCCAATAGACAGACTATATCCACCTTGGCCTAACTCTGCATCTGCTTGACTTTGTACCTCACGGCCAGGCCTACCTGTGAGAGGTGAGAAGTTCACTGTTTCTGCCGCTTCTCCAGGACCTCCTCCTCTGATTGTTCTTCTCTTGGCACTTCTTTCTGGCCTCTGTGAACTAAAAACCCCAATTTACTAAGCATGCAACTTAGAAATCATAAAACTTCTGTCCTATAAAGTATCCTAAGGCATATTAAAAAGACTGTGAGAACTCTTTTAACGACATTCCCTCCTGTCCTCATTTTATTAGATCTTACACTTCATTACAGTAGGAGGGGCTCCCTGTGATTGATGTTTAAACAGCATCTGGCCAGACGGTGTCTGGGTCATGAGTGGGACAGGCACATATTGCAAAAAGGATGTTCGGTGCCTCTTAGCAGCAGGAGACTGTCAGCTCATCTACTCTGTTCCAAAGCAAAGTCAAGGAAAGGCAAAGTGAAGAAAAAGCAAAGCAGATCACTTGAATGACCATGGACTTCAGACTGAAATGAATTAGACAGAAACATCAAGAAACATTAAGTTACTGCTGAGAGATGGCATCCGTAACAGCCTCATCCCAGGTGGGAAGTGGTGACCACTTGGTCACTTCATCATTTTTATCCCAGCTGATGTTCCAGGTCAGCCCACCACATCCAACCTAGTGTTACATTTCAGCTGTCTTTTCAGGCAGCTACTAAAGCTCTTCTTTTTGACTTTGCCCTAAAGCAGATGAGACGGATCACACAACCATGCGAAGAGGTAATGTCAGAAGCTGCCGCTTCTCAGCTGAGGTGAGGTAGGACTGAGGAGGGGTGGTAAAGCCTCAGCTCTGAGCTGCAGCCTTGGTCAGTTTTCATTTCCAGGCTGCATGAGTAGTGTCTGGCAGCAGCTCTCGTCTCCACGTTGGGCTACTTCACTTATGCTCAATGTCGAGATAGCTGCTGCCTGAGCACTCTGTCTTGCATAGATGAGGACTATGTGCCAGTGCTCACGTGCCCCGAGGTCACAGCAAGCTCTCTGTGTAGTCTTACCTCATCTGCGGAGTCATGCCCTGTCTAAGGACATGACATTACTGAAGAACTTGTATAGGTTATTTTTAACTTCTTGAGGGGGCCAGCAAGACATCCATCAGCAGTTCCTACTGGAAAACTACCCAGTGAATAGTTGATTTAGTGCTGTCTAACTCTTCTGCTGTCTTCTGTCAAAGGTGAATTTAACCATGAATCAGTCTCGTAAGTTGTCTTTCTTTCCTCAAATGCTAAAGACACATATACTGGAAAAAATAGAATTATTTTCTTGCTACCTTAAGAGAAACTTTGCAGTACAACTTGAGTCATTCCTTTCCTTTCTTTTTCCCCATACCTATCCCTAAAACAAATTGCACTGAAAGTATAGAAGAACCACAGGAACATGCCTTTTCCCTCCGGGTTTTTAGCTGAAGGGTCTGACAAATGAGCTATCGAAGCTGGGTGTTCCCCCCAGCCCCAGCCCCCATTTCATGCCTTTCTGGACGCATTCTGCAGGAGAGGTACAGCTTCACTGCAGTCACTGCGTGGACACCACTTCACTCCTGCTTTGCCCTGCCGCCTGCTGCTGGTGGAGGTCCCCTGTTCATTGGGATCCTGCCTGCACACCCCTTGTTGGCTTGTCAGCGAGTACAGTATTTGTGCAGGCAAAAACGCCTCTTCACCCAGCTGCAAGTAGAAGAATTATATATTTTTTTTAAAATCTTTGTTACACAAGGGTTGTTTGCAATGAGAAGCGAAGCCACTAACAAGGAGTGCATTTTGCTTCAGCTGCTTATTGCAAATCGAGAGGCTCTTTTTCAGGCATGGGGATATTTTTCAGAGTATCCATACGGCACTGGGTTAGAGGGTACTGCACGTGCCTCGCATGTAAGTGATAATTTTGTGTGCGTTACGAGATGGTGTCTGCATGAACCCCTGACTGACGAAGCGCGCATCCAGTTTGGGCGTTAAGCAAGCATCCTGCTGCCCCACACACCCATCTGTCTGCTGCTGCCCAGTCCGTCCCCAGAAGCAAGTGCAGCAGTTCAGAAACCTGACTGGGAGCACGGTGCACATCTTTTTCAATGCGAGAAAACAGTCCCATGCAACTATACCCCCTCTCCCCCAAGAAGCTTTATTCCACGTAAAGTTTTATGATGACTGGTAGTTCATTTCAAGTTACCATCCTTGCTCACCTTCATAGTCCACGTGACAACTTGAGAAGGTACCGGTCTTTTCTGAATTAAGTCCAACATACATTTGTGCGCAAGCAGATTTGTTAAAAATGAAAAATTACCTGCTCAACATTATAAATAAAAATGTATAGAACAACCTGGGTTGAATTTAACCACCAAAATGTGCAAGACTCTGCAAACAATGCTTGTGTTTGACTTACAGCTAATAAAGAAGGGATTTAATTATAACTTTGGGAGATGTAACAGAATCTAGCTATTGGAATAGCTTGTTAAAAAGGTAAGACCAGAATATAGCTGTAGTATTGCCTCTTATGTTTCCATTTTCTTTTAAACTGCCTGAAGGACCTAAAGCTTGAGCCATTTGAAGAGGAAGTTTTGGAAGAAAATGCAAAATCTGTAAGTGCTTTTCGAGATAATGACTTTTGACATTTGATTTGCCATGAGATTTGCTATTGCAAATTTGCTATTTGCATTGATTTGCTATTGAGACAATAATCTCACCTGATCCCTTTTGTTAAAAAATAAAACTATCGCCATCCTCCATTTCCCCAGTGATAAGAATCCCTCAGTCAGCAGAATGCATTGTGCAAGACGCAACACACCAACACTCAGAATATGTGGGAGAAACTTTTATCTTATTTTTCACATTGTTTTCAAAGGATACAATGAACCAAAAACTCAGCTTACATAAGGAGTAATAGGTGTCATTTATAAGATTTACTGAATTTGGCAGCAGTGTTTATGGGGTGATAGCTTCTCAGCTCCCGATCACTAAATGCTGCACGCATCCTTCAAATCATGGTTGTACAGCCTCCCAGCCTCCCTCCCTCCCTCCCTCCCTCCCAAAAGTGCTACAGGAAGCCTTACCAGGAAGGACCGGGGACCATCTAGTGTTAAGCAGTAACTAACATTACCGCTTAGAAAACCAAAATCATGACCATAAATAAACTTACTTTCAATTAACTTCATGTCCCAAGATCAGTTTGTCAAATACACTAACATTCCTAAATTCTGAGCTTTAAACCAAGCAAAATGCAAATCAAATACACAGGAAAAAATAACCAAAATAGACAATCTATCAAATGCCTTATTTCATCACAGGAGTTGTATTACATTTTTTCCTTTTTTAAATGAGATTATACAATACTGCTAGAGAGGCTGCCTATGATGGAGGGATGATCCATGGGATAACAGTACCACTAATCAAGGCAGAAACAAGTCAAAAAGCCGTACATGGGAGGAAGTTGTATTAATTAAAAAGCACGTGGTGTTCCTTTATATATTTCTATAGTAAAACTGACAAGCTTCAATAGATGAATCAATATGTAAACTAACTAACTAATCATTAACTAAATGATAACCATAATAATTCAGGATAAATAGGACTTCTGTGCTACCAAGTGTTTCCATAGTCCTGTTTATAAAGATTGTTCATTTTTTGCAGAAAGGTGGAGGAAAAAAAAACTCTCTCTATTCATCATTTAAGAGGGGCTACCTTAGGCGTCTCATTCAGGTGCGAGTCAGAGCTCTGAAAGGTGAAAGATCTACCAGAGCACCTCAAGGAAAGCAACACCGCATGCAATGCAGATTGTGAGAATATTTTCTTACCTCAAACCTCACCCCTGCTTGCAAAAAGATTAATCCAAGGAAACACGCTGACTTTATTGTTGAATATTGGAAAGATAAACACTTGCTTTGCACTCTGCTGATAATACTTTCTCATCCAGGTTTCGGACAACTCTCAATTTCTCTAAGGTCAACACTCATTTTGGGTGTTTCCATTCTATGCCTCAGCCTGACGAGATAAAAAAGCTACACTCGGGTGTTTCTACTTCCCCACTCCAAAGCACTAAAACAGGGACCGCAAACTTCAAAGGAACTTTTGTGGGGCTTTTTTTGATGATTGTGTTTTTTATTGGTTTATGATAGACTTTTTGGAGTTTAAAGTACAAGGAATTCAGTGGATGATATGGCAGTAACATTGTCATGTTTTTGTATCAGCACATCATGATCGTTCAACGTCAAATGACTGTAATAGAAGAAGAAATCGAGGCATTCCGGCTTGCTCTGAAGCAGTACGTGGAATCTGCTTCTACTCAGGGTGGCTGCTTGCAGTAAGTACAATGTTATTGCCCCTGGGCTGAAGGAAGGGATGTAGTCTGATTTCTTTAATAACCTCTCAGTGGAGCTGGATGAAGAGAGAACCTGTAACATCTTCCTTCCTGGCTGGTGACGCATGTGCGTAAGACAAAGCTTTTCAAAGCCACCTAAAATCAGGAGGAGTGTATATGCAGACTTTAAGTAGTATCACAAAATGGCAACACAGGCTATGCCAAAGATGCTAAATCTTCAAGACTTCTCAGCTCTGCAGGTCGTCAGTTCGTGGCTTCTGGAAGCTCCTAGGCTGGCTGACACTCTTTATTGGACAACTCATTTGTCATCCTTCATTTGTGCTCAGCTGGCAAGGGAGAAACTTACCCACTTGTTTGCCAATTCTCTGTTTGGAAGCTTTCAAAATCTTTCCTTAAGGCTGGCATTTTAAAATTTTCATTCGTAATAAAGAATGGGAAAAATTACAAAGCAAAATTTTCCATAAAACACTGTATTTCTGCTTTGCTCCTTTTAGAATTAAATAAAACAACAGAACTGGGTTAAGAATAAATTTTAGTGACTCACCACTGTACTGAATTTTCTAAATTAGCGTACTTGAGAAAGCTACTACTGTACACACTACAGAAACAAATTATGAAACAAATATTTTTGTAATGTGTACACAATACAGGATCTTCCTATATATTCAAACATGTCGAAGGCTGCCTATCACATCCCTAATTTATAAGCCTTGTTGCTATGAGATCATCTCACTTAATGGTGATCATATCAGTAGTGCTCACAGACCAGAAAGAGTAAGTTAAGGTGGAAGAAGAGTGACCTTTTTGCAGTGGTTCATTTGTAAAGGCAGACAGATGAGGAAAATAAAATTCTCTTGTGGGCCAAGAGCTGGAAAAAACACAGAGAAGTCCCCCAGCTGCCTTCCAAAAACGAACACCCAACCAAACACTGTAGTGACGGCAAACTTGTCAGGAAGGAGAGATTACATGACTTCAGAATGCAGCTGAACAAATGATGGCAAAAAATTACTTTCTTTCCCAAGTTTACAGGCCTTTGGTAAGTCTGTAATGCCACCTACCGGTGGTTTTTCACTGCAGGTGCTCCTGACGTTGCCTTGTGTTTTTCCGACAGTTCTTGCTATTTTTGCTATTTCACAATGTACGTTTGCATACAGCTGGAGAAAACCAATAAATCATACGAAATTTCTTATTGCAGCATAAAATATAATCAGAGACCATTTTGCAAGCATATCAGCAGTAAGATCAGCAACCTCACACTTGGGCACTCAGAGAAATACGTACATATATTTTTTGTGCTATGCATCTAAACACCGATTTGAGTACCCAAATGCCCAAGTACCCTACACGCTATAAAGCTGATATGCTCAGGATAATAAGCAGGATGATTCTCTGCAAAGGATCAGCAGTTATTCTGTGGGTCATTTTCCACCCATGATAAATTGTTAGCTGAACGACATAAGAACAAGTAATATTATTTTATTATTTAAAAATTATTTTAAAAGTGTATCTGGTGCAGACTTCAGCATATCTGTCTTTATATTCCATTGCTATTTGCTTCCAAAGCACCTAAACTATGCCACTTTGATACAGCTCTCGTACAAAAGGATGACTTGTCACAGTTTAATTCTTCAATGAAACAGCACAAGTTACTCTACAAACTTACTTGAACAGTTCTCTACGTGCAATATGCTGTATTAGCTGTTCTTCCCTGAACCACAGTTGTTTGATTCATTTCCTGTATTATTTCTTTAGATAAATTATGCTACTGGAGCAATATAAAAAATTAGTTTCTCACATAAGAGTCCATCATAAGTGTACTAAGATAAAATATTAATAAATAAAAAGCCATAAATATATTCCATGAGGGTTTGTTTTTGTTTTTGTTTTTGTTTTTTTTTTTTAAATAAAGCTCAGATAATTCACAGTATATTTCCCCAAATCACTTATTTGTTAAATTTATTATTTGGGGGGTTTAATTTGTTTCTTTTTCCAAAAATTACTGCATTTGGTTCATACTCGTAAGCAATTTGGAATAAGATGTGTATGTCAAATAACTTTGTCATGTTTGATTAAACTAGTTCTTTCCTACAATTCTTAGTGTTTCCATACAGAAGATTCCAAGTGATTCCCGCTTCATTGTTTATGAGTTCTGGGAGAACAGCAATGCCTGGAATAGGTAAGTTTGGGGTTGTTTGGTTTGGTTTTTTGTTTGTTTGTTTGTTTGGGGGTTGGTTTGTTTTTTTTTTACTACAGAAAGTTTTGAAGGTTAGCGAGCAGTTGCGTAGAAGGACTGAATACAAATTACTTTAAATACTGCTAATCGATCTCTTGCTAAATACATAACAGTTAATACCTCAGAACAACACTTCAGTTGCTAAAGACTAAAACATACTGAAACATATAAATAAAAATGTCAGAAAGACACAGCTAGTGCGAACAGAACAGACTATGTCTGAAAGCAGACAGAGAAAGGTATGGCACCAGATGTGTGGGAGTTGATCAGAGACAAAGTAATAGGGAAACAGCAATATGGCCCTAGTTCAATGATGACAATGAAAGAAATTAATGAGGCGGGAGGTGTGCCATCCAGCAACACACTCAAGCATGCAAGCAGTCATGGGGAGCTGTCCCAAAGCTTCCCAAATCCGCATCACAAAACCCCACCTGACAGATTCCCAGAATGTCTGTTTTGGGGCCAAAATAGAAGTTATAGTGATTAAAAGTCTTACCGGCTGAGTTCTAGCCTGCAGCAGACAGATGCCTAAGAAATTGAGTAGAGAGATTTTCCTTAACTACTTTTACTATTAAAAAAAAAAAACAAACAAAACCAACGATCCTAAATCTGTAGACAGATACCATTCTGAAGGAAGACGGAGAAGGCTCTTGAAGCTTAGTTTCCTTCCATTTGAACAAACCTCCAGTTCAAAGTTTACTCTCAGAAAGACTCAAGAACACTGATAAAACATCAACACACTTGGAACAACCAAGAGATGAGTGTCGGGGTAACAGTTAAGCATACAGAAGAAAAAGCATGTTTAATATAACATGCAAAACTTCACAGCTTATCTGGTCTCTTTCTTCACTATCATAATTTTCTAAGTTTTGAAGAACAAAACCTCTGTTACAGCATTAATTGTAAAATTTCTGATGCTCATAAAAATCTTTAGCCCCCTTCAAAAACTTGATTCTTATTCTTATGTTTTACAACTATTTAGCCACCTTCAAATGAATTACAGCAAGACATTCCAAAGAAGTAACGTGGACTTCTTGGAAACTCCAGAGCTCATCACAACAATGGTAGTCCCTGGTAAATACCAACTTTTTACAGTCTTTTCTTTATTCCATGCGAAGAGTTCTGCTATATTAGTGTGTTCCATATGCAGGACCACTGCATAATATCACCCTTAGTCAGGTTTTCTTTGGTAAAGTATGAAGGAGAAGGGACTCCAAGTGGTTTTATTTTAAGCACAGAAATGTAAAATGCATCAGCAAGAATAAGACCCACAAGGCTTTATTTTATATAGTGGAAAGTTACGCTAGTGTACACTATTTAAGAAAATATCTAGAATAAACAATACAATTTGTGACTAGTAAAATAGACCCTGTTTAAGATTTTCAGGCAAAAAAAAATTGCTTGCTGATGAAGCCTTCAACTTAATCATATTTACATTGACTGATGCGAGTCTTAATTACTAATAATTTCTGGTTACTAAGCAATTTATTGTACATGCTCCCTGCTATGTTAAAACAGGGAAAAAAACAAACTACTTTGAAAAAGGGAGGTGTTAATGAGTCCAGATTACTATTTCTAATACAAACCAATGAGCACACAACATCTTCTGCTCAGAGAAATGATAGTTAAAAGAGACAGTGCAGGATGAAGCAAAGCACACATCAAGCCCATATCTTTGGGGAGGAGACAGCAAGCTTCTCAGGCAACACAAATCTATTACAATGAAACCCCGTTTTCCCCTATGTCTGACTACAGACTAAATTTAAAATAATAAAAACCCATCTAGTAGAAAAAAAAATAAAAAATTACACAGTCCTATACCTGGTGTTTCTCCTTAAAAGAAACCAGCCAAGACATTTTCAGACCTCATGAGCCTGATCTGAACACACAGTTATACGCCAGGGATTCCTGCAGTATCAAGAGATTGCACTTAATGAACCAAGAATCCCTTCGAATCTTGTATCTTACTGGGAAATTGCTGGATTTAATACAAACTTGGCTGTAGGAAACAACACAGCCTTTTCCCAAACTTCTTTGTGTCCAAGGGCTGGACTGTGTATGACCCAGGAGTGTTCCAGGGGAGTGATCCGGGAATGTTTACACAGTACAATTAACATACAATAAAATGTAAACATCGTTTATAAATGCCTAAATATAGAAGTGTCTGAAATGGGATTCAAAATGCTCCTTAAAGCATCGACTCCACCTGCTAAGAAGGATTTCAGTCTGCAGCGCTCTACCCTGGCAGGCAGTTGCCATAGAAACAGCATTTCTCGCTGTGCACTCCTTGGGGGGGGGGGGGGGGGGGGGAGCAATGAGAAGGAACACATTCACAGTTCTTTTCACCATTTTATAGGTTATCTGTTATTTAGAAATCCATGTGGACATTTGAACTTTGCTTCCATGCAAAGTACTTTGAGTATTTGATCTACACAAAGCATACTTGTATTTGAAAGACAGAAAATGGTCATGAAGTAAAAAAGGATGGCTGCAGTGCTACCAGTACACTTTATGAAAGAATTTTATACACCGTAAAGCAATACCACTGTAAAATCAAGGAAAAACCCAACCTGTCTGCAACTAGCACACAGATAGCCTCTACTTTAAAAACAAATTTACCTTAGCTCAGACACACCTACAGGTTTTTACACATCTGGTTAACTAAGAACTGAAACAATTCTAAACACTATTCTGAATCTAATTCAAAGATCGCAACCCAAGAGTCGTCATTCAGCTGATTAATTAAAATTAATAAGGATACACTTAGCAGGCTAAGAATGATTCAGGAAGACATGGGCTTTCAAGACTCTTAGATCCAGTATTATCCTAAAGGGAATTCATTTACCATAAGTTAACAGGAACCAAAACCTATTACGCTCACTTGCGCACCCATTAACTGACCAAGTTGCTTCAGGCCAATCTACTGGGGTGGCACGAGTCTACCGGGGTGGCATGAATCACTCCATTCATCTTCAGTGAATACCTAATCTTTACATAAGAACTGGAGTTGAGGACACTAGAGAACCTTTTGGTGAAGAAAACAAAAGCTAGGGGAAAACTGTTGAACACTTATGACATGGTAATCCGTGAAATAAAATGTTAAATTGGCATTTTTTTTGCCAAAATTCATTAATCCACTGATGTGTCAGAGACTACTAGGCCAAATTCAGGTAGGATTCTTAAGTACATTCTCAATGTTCTTCCTTAAGAATAACATTTTTCAGAAGAATGCCATAAATTGAACCATTTATGGACACGTTCACAGAAACAAGTTGTATTAATGAATTTAATTCCCAAATTGCGTTGCGCAAAACCTACCAAGCCTGGAACACCCCTCCGCTGAGGGGCCTTGGCATCTCAGATACGGTCACAATTCCTTCCCTTCCTTCCTGTCTCTCTCCATAAATCATAGAATCATTGTCCAGGTTGGAAGGGACCTTGAAGATCATTAAGTCCAGCCATCAACCTAACACTGCCAAAACCACCGCTAAACCATGTCGCTAAGCACCACGTCTGCCCGACTTTTAAATACCTCCAGGGATGGCATAGAATCATAGAACTGTCTAATCTTGTGGTTCCTCTCTGTATAAGGTTCAATTTCAGAAGGGCAATGGGGAAGGGCTGTGGGGGAGAAGTACAAACGTGTTTCACTACAGCCCTGTCTATAATCTCATGATTACAAATCTTCTTTTATGGGAATGACATTTTACAAGCCCATCACTTCCCTTACTTTTTGGGCAAAACACTCTTAATTCCTTGAGTTGTGTAAAAAGAACAGCACCAGGTTTGAATAATGTCACCAGGAAAGAAAGTCATTACAGGCAGCACAACCACCCAGGGGACACGTTGCTCAGCTAGAATACTGATGCATGCCGCAGGACAGGAGCGAGGATTTATGTGGTTTGCTCTCTGGGATCTGGGTGCTTAATTCTATGCATCCACACCTATGACACGTTAATGCTTCCTTGGATATCAAAAAGAGATATAAATTCTTGCACTAAAGCTACCCCCCCAGCAGTTATATTCAGCTCTCCTGGTATTTTAAGTATTCTTCCCCTGCCTGGAGAGGCTTTGTCCTTGAAAATATGCAGTTTTCAAATAAAGTAGTATTAGCTGCATATATAAATGAGTGTTTCTTTATGCACATGATAGCTATTTTATTTAGGAGTTTTACAAGAGGTAGAGACAGAAATACTCTTTATGTTAACAACTAAATAAATTCTTCTCTCTTTCAGCATCGTGGTGGGTCCTCAACAACAACTAGAAGCTGCGTACTGTTAATGTTGCATTGTTTTTCATTACAGTGACATTCATATAGCAGTGTACAGGTGTGCCAGGTTAGGAATTTATGATGTGATCCTGTGTTACCATGGATGTAATATTTTCCATTTTAAAACGCACATTTATTACCTTCTCTTCTTCAGTGAAATGAGGCATTCTAAAAGCTGAAATAAAACAACTACACTGAACTGTTTATTGTGTATATCCAGACCAAACTGTCACAGAAAAGTACATCTTGATTGGTATGACTATAAATATTTGTGAAAAGTTTTAGTCTTACACTAATAAACAATTATTACTTAATGCTGCTGTTTTCTCCTTTTACAGAAGAAACCGGTATGAACACGAACAGTTTTGTAAATGTCTTACGCTTCAGAGAAGCTGTAAGTCATTGCTTAGGAGAATAAACATAGGGACAACTTTTTGTGTCAACTTCACTCATACGGGAAATTTTCTGCCCACGACAAGACAAGGCAGTACCATTGTCCCTTCACAGCCTCCAGCCCCCACCCTCGCAAGAGGAGGCACGCCTGCCTGTCTGCCAAGCAGCTTTGGGTCCACAGACTTAACTTTTCACAACCAATTTGCTTTGAAATCTACATCCTGAACACTCAGAAAATATTTTAATTAGATCACTGGCAGCTCACTGAAAAGTCATTAGAGAAACCGCTGTTAGAACATAAAAAGAGCCATAAACCTGGAAGTAGAAATACTTTCTTCCCTAAGAAATCTTGCTGTTGTCCCTGCATCTGAGCAGTAGGTGTGTCCTCCAGCCCAAGAATGAAAGGCAAGTGACTATTGTAACCTCCATGACAGGCTGACAAGCTCCACACGCTAATGACCGCTCTCTCCACTCAGCTAGCAGTCCAAGGTTACAAACAGTACCCAAAAAGTAACTTGAAAGTCATATTCAATTAAAAAAAAAATAATCTTCTTCACTGTAGGACTTCTCTATTTTCATTCCAACTCAACCAGCACATTACCATATGCAATTACACGTAGGGAATTTAGACTAGAAGCAAGCAATCTTCATTGCAGTAAGGTTCCGTATTCCAGAAACCATGACCAGGATTGAACTCAAGTTTAAGAAAGGTATCATCACACTGAGGTACCTGCATGCAATCCTATTGTATCAATGGAGCTCTGAGGCAAAATTAGTTGCCTAAGCAAAGGCATCTAGTACCTGTGAGATGCTCTAGGGTATCCCAACTGGTCTCCACCTCCCAGCTGAGAAGGACATGAATTACGTATAGGTTGTGTCATTCATGCCAAGCCCACACAGCTGCTTCAGATATCCTACATGTCTCAGATGCCACCAGATGCCTACCTTTAGGCAACTGAATCAAACCCTTTGCCAAAAAAGTCAATGGAGCTTAGGTTCTTAAGCAAATGTAGATGTCAGAAAGTGATACCTACACACCTAAACGTAGGTGCTCATGTTAGAGACAAATTTCACCTTTAAATCTCCTTAGAGTAACTCAGCAAAAGTGAATGCTTTCAACGATGAAGTCCAAACCTTTCCCATATTGACATGGTCTGTTCATTCTATTTGGCATCCAAATAGACATATTACATTCACAAATGGCAGATTAGTGAAAGTTTAAAGGTTTCGTGTCTTTAGCAAAGTAAAAGTAAAACTTCTATTCCTGAGGATCTGGCTGGCTTTTGTCCTCTGCCAACATGTCAGTCTAGTCTATGGCATGTTTTCTTTTTTCACTACTGATCTACCGACAAAGGAAATACAATGACATGTGACACTGCTAGAGGGTAATTTCTTAAGCGAAAACTGAAACACTACACTGAGGCTTACATTTTTTCCTTTCACTGGATAAAGTATATTAAAATTACTCTTAAAATAACCTGCTTTAGAATTTCATGTCAATTGGGGGTGCCGGGGGAGTTTCTAGTAGGTCATATGTCCTTCTAACAGTTATTCTCCTTTGTATATTTACTAGTAAAAAAACACTTTCATGAATCATAGAATTGTCTAAGTTGGAAGGGACCTTTAAGATCATCAAGTGCAACCATCAACCTAGCACTGCTAAAACCACCACTAACCCACGTCCCTAAGCACTACATCTACCCACCTCTTAAATACCTCCAAGGATGGTGACTCCACTACCTTCCTGGGCAGCCTGTTCCAGTGCTTAACAGCTCTTTCTGTGAAGTACTTTTTCCTAATATCCAATCTAAACCTCCCCTGGCGTAACTTGAGGCCATTTCCTCTTGTTCTATCTTTTGTTACTAGTGTGAAGAGGTCTACCCCCACCTCGCTACAACCTCCTTTCAGGTAGTTGTAGAGAGCTATACAGTCTCCCCTCAGCCTCCTCTTCTCCAGGCTAAACAACCCCAGTTCCCTCAGCCACTCCTTGCAAGACTTGTTCTCCAGACCCCTCACCAGCTTTGTTGCCCTTCTCTGGACACGCTCCAGCACCTCAGTGTCTTTCTTGTAGTGAGGGGCCCAAAACTGAACACAGTACTTGGCATTGGTGAGGCCCCACCTCGAGTACAGGGGGATGATCCTGCTCACCACACTATTCCTGATAGAGGCCAGTATGCCATTGGCCTTCTTGGCCACCTGGGCACACTGCTGGCTCACATTCAGCTGGCTGTCAACCAATACCCCAGGTCCTAATGAATCGTACACAAGGACAAGTTTGAGAAATTTCACTTAAGAGTTTTGAGACCTACACACAGAAATTACCTTCAACACATGCTAGTGAAAAAGATCCATAGGACTCACTCTAAAAAACTCCTAGTGATTAAAAAACAAACAAAAAAGATTTCGGTTCTTTGTAGCATTACTTGTAAACAACATACAAATAGAATACACTTGGAAGCTTTGTTTAATTGACTAACTGCTGCTAGACAGAAAAGAAACTGAATTCAAACAAGTTTACTTGCACAGTTCAGAGAAAGAAATCTCGTGTCTATCAAACACAACTTGAAAGTTTTCTGCACTATTGTAATTACTATTCAACACATTCTTATTTAGCTTCCATTATAATTTGTGACAGAGATTAAAAAATTGCCTTCAGTTAAATAATGTTACTGTAGGTCTGAATACAGGTTTTGAAGGTAATTATATACATACAAAATATTATTGATGCCTGTCAACTGGATGATACCTTCAGGAAATACTCAAACTACTGCTTTCCACTTCACTGTTAAATACTATTCTAATTTAAGAAAAAAAGTTATAGAGTTAACTATGTATTAGTACACCCTTTTACCCATATAAGACATGATTAAAATCTGTCTTGTTCTTCAATTTTGCCCATTCCTTACACGTTTCAAAGTCAAAACCACTGGACAGTTATTTACAAAGAGCTTCAAGGACTTGAATGCGTCGACAGTTCTCTTGTTCTGATCCATGATAAGAGAAGATTTCCCATTTTAGTGAAACTGTTAGTAACAAGACACTTTCATACCTTCAAAGAAGGTATGTATCCACAAAATATCAAGGAATCTCTTGTGTCAAGGTGGAGATTTCAAATTAAGAAAGCAAGCAAGTGAAGGCTCAGGTTGTTTAGTGGTTGGTTTTGGTTTGGGGTTTTTTTTTGGGGGGGGGGGGGGGGGGGGGGGGGGGGGGAGGGAGGGGATTAAGCTAGAGGAGCACATACCCCAAAACATGTGAGATTTGACACAACCAGATTTTGTCGGTCCATTATTACTGCTAAGGAAAGGAGGTGGGAGCAAGCAAAAAGACCCCATCAAGTACTGGTTTAGAATTTATGGTCAAACTATATGTCTACCTAACACAGACGATTCAAGGACAAAATTCTGGCACAGCAAAATGTAAAATTATTTATTTTCATTGTAATTGTATTACCATCTCAGGCATTACAAATTAAAGGTTTGACATTTAAAGCATTCAGGCAATTGCTGGAAGAAACAGGCATTTCCATAAGTTTCATAGGGTCCTACTTCCATCAGTAGGCACCCAAGTACCTTCAAAAATTGTAAAGATCTAGATCATATGTAGCTCCTTCATTGATGGATTTGTCATCTTCCAAACAACCTGTCACTTCTTGCATATGTCAATAAAAGGGTTGCTCTTTTCCTGTAAGACAAACAAACTCTCAAATTACTTCAGTTATAAGAGGTCATTTAAACCAAGTTTTCATGGGTCTGCTTATAACCCTTTTCTACTCCACTTACATTTAACGATTCTGTATTTTTTTGATTAATACAAACAGTTCTACTTTCATTAACCAGAGAGACTTAATCTGAAGCCTTCCTGGCAGACTTTCTCAACACAGTAACATCACTTCAGTTCAAATGCTGAGCTATGAATAGGTAGGCCTGATCCCCACATCTCAAAAAATCCCAATGTCCTTCAGGACAAGCACAACCCACAGCCCACTAACTGTAATAACAACATCTCCCTTGTACAAGTCACTCTAGGAAGCTTTCTCCATCTGAAAATACACCTTTCGCTCATAGATGGCCATATACTTCAGCAGTGACTTCAAAAATTCAGAACTAGTAAAGTCTTAAGATGGGCAAGAACCACCCGAATACTCAATTTGGCAGCAAACTGTTACCAACCACCTGCTCCTAAATACCATCTCATTGACATGTTGTAGGATTGTCTTTTCCGCATTAGAAATTTATGTGAAGGTCTCCTTCTGCCCCATTTAAGCATCATTCACTTAATTTATGCATGCATTCATCAATCCCTCTGTTTTCTCTGCAGAAAAATGGGTGACATGGGATCAGTCAACACACTGAAATTTTCCCATGTAATTACAGAATCTGCTGCATGAAGGAAACTAAAGTGCAGAGGAAAGAGGATGGAAAATGGAACAACTGAACACCACTTACTGTTCAGTGTAAGTTAAGTGGTTTTGCACACTCCACTGAAAACACGACCTGAATAATGATATCATCAGGATACAAACATTCTACTATAATTTCTGTTACTGCTTTACCAAAAGAGCACTGTATTTAGATGACTTGTTATCAGGACACCACAACAATCCCCCTCAGCACTCACCTTAGAGATGTCAGGAACAGCAACATTCAGATAATTTCTCACTATCGTACCAGCTCTACTACAGGATGTCCTTAAAATTAGATTGTCTATCTCCCACCCTTCCAGAAACCAGAAAGGCTCTGAGGAAGATTTTTGATTTCTTTTTTCTTTTTAACTAATGAGAAAATCCAGTAAGATCTGATGAAAGAGACACAGCTTTCACAGCCTCCCCAAACCGATTGTTTTTTCACTGTGAGGGTGAAACACTGCAACAGGCTGTGCAATCCCTCCACAGAGATGTTGTTAAGGCTCTGCCTGTGGAAATACTCAAAACTTGACTGGACACAATCCTGGGCAACCTGCTCTAGCTGACTCTGCTTGAGCAGGGAGGTTGGACTAAGTGATCTCAAGAGGTCCCTTCCAAAATAAATGATTCTGGGAAAATTCATTAAAAGCTACCAAAAACATGCTTAGGAAAGAAAAAGAAATAAATAAGACAAAAAAATACAAACCTAAAAAAAAGACTGTAGTTTATAATTTTTTTCTCATCACTAAATAGATTTGAAAGGAACAGCACCTGGAAAACACTGTCTGCATCAAAACTAAAGCTGTTTGTACTTGTCCTATAGGCTTTCCACTATTAATCAACTTCTTTACTTCAGCGCAGAACGCTCAAACTCTGACATCCAGTCTCAATAAGCAAAGTGTCACACAAAGCAGGCAATTTGACATGACAGACTGATGTCACTGTATTGCACCAGAAGGAGCCTGAAATAACTGCCTTTTCTGGATAAATCAGTTTTGAATTTATCTTCAATTTTTCTTTGATCCCAGGTGCCTTCTCAGATTACATGCTCAAGAATTATGAAACTCTTTTCCTTCAACCTATATATTATAAGAAGTATTAAGAAAAAACTGTAATAGGCTCAATCCTTTTATGGCATATTGAGCTCAGATTATTCTCATTTGAGATAAACCCTCTCCCGGACAGAAAAATTGCTTATTCAGTGTCACTGTTTTAAGAGAAGCTATATACCAATGACCCCCACATTCTGAGCAGTCAGAGGCCTTTCCTATTTCCATGTTGACTAATCAGTCCTGTATTTGATGAAAGTCTCACTAGTAATGTTTTCCAACAGAGGCAGCTAACTCAGAAGAGGAAATAATGCAGGTCTTTGTCCCATAAAATGTTTGCAGTTATTGGTTTTTTTTCTTCTAATTTTGAAGTGTGTTTTATCACTCTTCATTCTTGAAATTCAGCATAGAATCATAGAATGGTTTAGGTTGGAAAGGACTTTGAAGACCCCTGGCATAGGCAGGGACACCTCCCACTAGACCAGGTTGCCCAAGGCCACATCCAGCCTGGCCTTGAACACCTCCAGGCAGGGGGCCTCAACAACCTCTCTGGGCAACCTCTTCCAGTGCCTTACCACCCTCAAAGTGAAAAACTTCTTCCTAATGTTTAATCTGAACCTGCCCTCTTCCAGTTTAAAGCCATTCCCCCTCGTCCTATCACTACATGCCCTAGTAAAAAGTCCTTCCCCAGCTCTCCTGTAGGCCCCCTTTAGGTACTGGAAGGCCGCAATAAGATCTCCCCGGAGCCTTCTATTCTCCAGGCTGAACAGCCCCAACTCTTTCAGCCTCTCCTCATAGGAGGTGCTGCAGCCCCTGGATCATCCTCGTGGCTCTCCTCCGGACAATCTCCAGCAGGTCCATGTCCTTTTTATGCTGGGGACTCCAGAGCTGAAATGATCTTGGAAACAATGGTAATTTTTTCCTCTTCCTCACCAATAAGAAAACTGCTTAGTGAAAAGCAAGCTGGTAATCCATGGTGGCATACAAAATACATCTTAAGACAGTCCACATCCAAAGAACTTATATGTTTAGTTCATGTTAATAAGCCTCCAAACAAACTCCCAAAGTACTAAAAATCCAATGTCTACACTAAAATTTGACGCCAGAACACAACAGTGGATAGTTTTATCCTGTATTAACACCAAAACATTTATTCTAGTCAATTCCAAAAAAAAAAACTTGTCACTGACCAAGTTTTATGCTTATAATGTGGGACTAACTTCTGAACTATGACTGGCAAGCTAATAATATCACCTGTATATACTAATGAGACCAGTATACTTGAAATACCCTTTTCAAACACTGTCTCCAAGATCACATAGCAAATTTGCCAGCTTTTACTTTCTTTTAATGAGAACAAGATTTTTTCCTTTAGCCTACTCAACCATCCATACTTTGTGCTTAAGCCACCTATAATGATAGCTAAGTGATACTCATTATGTTATTCTAACACAAGATCCTAATAAGAGTTTGCAATTTACCCATCCCCTTTTGCAGCTGAAATAGGCTCAGAAAACTCACTTCTATTTTACCTGTATGATAAACTATCATATGCTGGTAGGGGCTTACATACATATGACTTACACAAAGCAGAGGAAAGACTTTAAGAGCAGGCCTCACAATCAGTGAGATACTCCTATTTCTAAAGACAAGACTATATATAAACTGGATACACTTATGACATCATCCTACAGACATAGATCTTCCAGCCCCAAAACAATCTCTTAAAACATATGCAACCCATCCTGGCTTGCACCAGTTTTTACAATCTTTCTTTCCCTGTATTCGAATTCTTTGCAATTTAGCCAAGTCATGAGCAATTTTAGAGTTCATTCGTCCACTGATTCCATTTCTGTGGGGGGGTCCTCCTTCACCTATGAACATAACAATGAGAAAGTGTATATATTGTCAAAATTTCCCCCCCTTAGAAACTCAAGCAACAGGAAGGGGGTGTGTGCGTTAGGAAATTCATGAGTTGATACCTCCCCATCTGCAGGCAGGTTTTCAAACAAGTAAAGCTTTCATCTTGAGGACAAGTATAACAGAAAGATGTAAAAAGTAAGATCAGGGAAGGCTCATCACAGTCATATATTAGCTTAGCTTTGTTCTTCCAAAGAATAGAAATTTCAAAAGTTTAAAACTGCATCAAATTGTGGCCAATGCAGTAGTCATCTGGACATACTTCTCCAGGATAGGAATCCTGTTTCTAGAACTACACCCTGATAGCCTCAAAAGCAGCCCAGCATGTAGCCTGATTTGATATTATAATGTTTATACTCAAGAATGTTTCCCTACACTTGGTGTGTGGAATGCGAACCATTAGATTTTTTTCTCTTAGCATACCAAGTATTTCAGGATAATTTAATCTCAAAGGTTAAGTTGGCACTTCTGGATATCCTTCACATTCATCATTTCTGTTCATTTCTCCCCAACACCACATTCCAGAAAGAATGCTAACACAAACTGCATTAAGCTCATTAATAGTTCTGTAGTAGACACTGATGCATGGACAACTTAAACACTGGAATCAGACTTTCACCGAGCCAGAAGTTTATGAAGATTGTTCTCTTAAAGACAGAGATTGAATTCACACAGAATACCAAAGCTATGTACTGCAATTTCATAGTAGAAAGCTTTAATATGATTTCATACCAACTTTAAATTTGGAAGCATACCTGATCTTTTTCCTGAAAATAAAGAAAAAACACTTTTCATTTATATGGTACTTGCTGCAGTAAGATGCCAAATAGTGACTGAGGAAGTTATGTACAAAAGTAACAGAGTTGAACTACACAATCTGTCTTTTGAAGGTTTTATCAATTTGGCAGGCTAGTCTGAAGAAAAATGTTTCCTATCAAATGGGTTGTCAAAACCTCCATGACTGTTTTTATAACTTCACTTAATACTAAAAATGCACTTACTGGCTTTTCAAGTACAATTGGATGATCAGGAAGAAACTCTGGCTTTTTCTGAGAAAGAGAAACGCTTGAAAGTTTCAGAAGGAAATCTCTGCTGTATTTGATCCTTTCTGTGAACATACAAAATTACTAAGTTCAATATTGTTCAAGGCATTAAGGTTGGGAATTCAGAGAACTGATTCAGTTTCTTATAGAAGGGTGGAAATGCTGCACATGGAATATAAAAATCAGTATTAAAACCAGCAGTACTTTAAGTCTGGCCTTGCATCCAGACAATTTGTAGTAAATTACAGACCATTTCACTTTAACTCTACCAAATTGACTTAGTAAATATGGAGGACTATTCCAAGCTAATAAGGGTTTGTTGTTTTAATACAAAAGAACACAAAAAGGTGGATCCAACCTTACACTATGGACAGACTCCCTATATCTTGTTCTAATTAACAGAAATGCCACAAACTGGTCTTGAAACCAGTTTTCTTGAAGAAAATCTCTTCATAACTCACACCAAAGTGGCACACATTTCAGTGGGACAGATAACAAAAATTGAGTGTCTCTTTTCTTGGAGCTATCAAGTTGATGTCTTTCAACAGCTAAAAGTAATTATGAGAACTGCTGCATGTAAACTGGCAAACAGATTAATACGAATGAAATAGTTTTGAGGGTTCTACACTAAATCTACAAGAGTCAAGGGCTTTGCTGAGAACATGCACGTTATCATTGGAGTTTGTACCACTACCTCTACTCTAGCATAGCCTCAGATATAATATGTTTACCCGCATCTGTATTTTAAGCTGATATTCTTAAACAAGAGCAAAAACAAGAGGAAAGGAATAAGGCAAAGAAGGGTCAAACTTTATCTCTGGCCCTTGGTGACAAAGAAATTTATTCCTTTAGGAATAACGGGCTTCCTGTACTGTTATACAGTCACTTGAGTGACTACAGTTTTTGCTTCTCAGGCTGTAGCCTGTTGACAAGAGAGGCCACAAAGTCAACTATGAGTGGGATTTTTTTCCTGCCTTTGACCACAAGTGACTGTAGTAATGCCCAAACTTATTGAGGGCATGAGGATAACTTTAAAAAGAATAGTTTAAAGAAGAGAAGCATACTTGAAAACTTACCGCTTGTTTCTCCCCCCCCCTTGTTTAAAAACATACAAAGAAGAGGACTTCTGTAAGGCCTTTGACATGATCCCCCACAACATCCTTCTCTCTAAATTGGCGAGGTATGGATTTGATGGATGGACTGTCCAGTAGAAGGGGAATTGGTTGGATGGTCGCATCCAGAGGGTAGTGGTCAACAGCTCAATGTCCAGATGGAGGTCAGTGACAAATGGTGTCCCTCAGGGGTCCGTGTTGGGACCAGTACTGTTCAATATATTCATTAGTGACATAGTGGGATCAAGCGCACCCTCAGCAAGTTTGCAGATGACACCTGGGACCTGGACAAGCTTGAAAAGTGGGCCCACTTGAACCTCATGATGTTCAACAAGGTCAAGTGCAGGGTCCTGCATGTGGGTCGGGGGAACCTCTGGTATCAATACAGGCTAGGGCATGAAGGGATTGAGAGCATCCCTGAGGAGAAGGACTTAGGGGTACTGGTGGATGAAAAGCTGGATGTGAGCCAACAATGCGTGCTCGCACCCCAGAAGGTGAACCGCATCCTGGGCTGCATCAAAAGAAGCATGGCCAGCAGGTTGAGGATGGTGATTCTGCCCCTCTACTCCACTCTCGTGAGACCCCAGCTGGAGTACTGCATCCAGGTCTGGAGCCCTCAGCACAGGAAACACATGGACCTGTTGGAGCAGGTCCAGAAGAGGGCCACAAAGATGATCAGAGGGATGGAACAATTCTCCTATGAGGACAGGCTGAGAGAGTTGGGGTTATTCAGCCTGGAGAAGAGAAGGCTCTGGGGAGACCTTATTGCAGCCTTTCATTACTTAAAGGGGACTTATAAGAAAGATGGGGACAAACTGTTTAGTGGTGACTGTTATGACAGGACAAGGAGTAATGACTTTAAAAGAGAGTAGATTCAGACTAGATGTAAGGAAGAAACTTTTTACGATGAGGGTGGTGAAACCCTGGAACGGGTTGCCCAGAGAGGGGGTAGATGCCCCATCCCTGGAAACATTCAAGGTGAGTTTGTACGGGGCTCTGAGGAACCTGATCTAGTTGAAGATGTCCCTGCTCATTGCAGGGGGATTGGACTAGATGACCTTTAAAGGTCCCTTCCAACCCAAACTATTCTATGATTCTAAAGAAAAAGTAGCGAAGTGACTGAGATAGCAGTAAAAAGCACTTAAGAACTGTAGACAGGTAATTGAAGGCATACTACCATTGAATAGATATCAAATGGAAATTATTATCTAGAATTAAGTACAGCTGGAGATAAAAACTGAGTTGCAGTGGAAATTTCAGTGTGATGGAAGGGAGGAAGAAGGGGAAAAAAAAGATACTTACTTGTAGGCAACAACAGGACCTCTAAAGTTGTGTTACTCTGAAAGAAAGGATTACAACAATCATCAAACAAACAAAAGCCCTTTGAAAATAAGTGTTGGAAAAAGTTTGACATTATGGATAAGTGTGGAGTAGACTGAGCAAGGCATCACACAGCAATTAACCACTAAAAAAGGTTCAAAGTGATGGTTTATACGGGACCATGACCTGATGAGAAGCCATTGAAGGTCTTGTAGAACACAATATCCTCTACACACCACAAGCAGAAACAAGGATGGATCAGAAAGCCACCACCAGAGAGAACAAGCCTAACACCAAACCAGATTCAAAGAACAGAACATTATTCTATTTATCAAGACCAAGAATCAAATAAATTAATCTGAGCCTGAAAGGGAATACATGGAAGACCAACTTTCAAGTCAGTAACACTTGACAGTGTAGAATTACTGCTCAAGAACCTGGGTGATGGAAACCTCATACTGAGGAAAAATAGGAAAGGCTCGGTAAAACTTAACAGAACTCTTTCAGTTCTTGAGTATTAAGAGCAACAGAACTAACCAAGTCTCCAGAGATTACTTAAGGACTGAAGATTACTGACAGATTTGACATGCCCAATTACAGGAAGACGTTAACAGAAAAAATTGTCTCAATGAACTGATGACTTAACCTTCATCGCAGTTCCTGTGACACATTTAAGAATGAAGAATCAGGCATGAAGCAGTAGAGGACTGTGAGAATATGTTTGGAATCTGAGATCCCTTAATGAAAAAAGAGAGTAGAAGTTCAGCTTGCTTAAACTACAAAACCATGACAAAACCACTCTTATGCTTTACGAGTACTGAGTGACAGGCATACAGAAAGAAAAGCATGAAGAGCAAACCTTAAGGACAGTGTTGATACAAGAACAAACTGTCCATGACTAATAATAAAAGAAATGAAGTGATTTCTAACCATCCAAAAATTAGTAAGAACTGTAGTAAGAGTAGGAAAAGAAAGCTAAGCTACTAAATTCTTAAATTAGTTGCATGCAATAATCTTAAAGAGTGTATGCCATGACTGACCCCTGCGAACAGGTAGAGGATGCAACTCAAACCTGTACTTCTACACACAGAAGCATTTTACGCAAAACCAGGATTTTATGTGAAGAAAACTTTTTATGCTTGGGGCTTGTTTTGGTGTTGTTTTTGTTTTTGTGGTTTTTTTTTTTAAAAAAAAACAACAAAACCAACAACAACCAAAAAACAAACAAACAAGACAGGTACACCCTTACACGTAAGCAAGTCTACC